>NC_082654.1:59161853-61661853 GCF_028023285.1 Balaenoptera ricei | reverse complement strand
AGGCCGCGATAGCGAGAGGCCTGCGCACCGCGATGAAGAGTGGCCCCCACTTGACACAACTGGAGAAAGCCCTCGCACAGAAACGAAGACCCAACACAGCCATAAATAAAATAAATTAAAAAAAAAAAAAAACAAAAAACAAAGAGGGACTTCCCTGGTGATCCACGGGTTGAGAATCCACCTGCCAATACAGGGGACACGGGGTTCGATCCCTGGGCTGGGAAGATCCCACATGCCACAGAACAACTAAGCCCGTGTGCCACAACTACTGAGCCTGTGCTCTAGAGCCTGCAAGCCACAACTACTGAAGCCCACGCGCTCTAGGGCCCGCTTGTTGCAACTACTGAAGCCCGCGCGCCCAGAGCCCGTGCTCCACAACAAGAGAAGCCACCGCAATGAGAAGCTCACGCACCACAATGAAGAGTAGGCCCCACTCGCCACAACTAGAGAAAGCCCACATGCAGCATTGAAGACCCAACGCAGCCAAAAAAGAAAAAGAAAAAAATTAACATTAGAGGGCAGACAGCAGAAGCAAGAAGAACTACAATCCTGCAGCCTGTGGAACAAAAACCATATTCACAGAAAGACAGACAAGATGAAAAGGCAGAGGGCTATGTACCAGATGAAGGAACAAGATAATACCCCAGAAAAACAACTAAATGAAGTGGAGATAGGCAACCTTCCAGAAAAAGAATTCAGAATAATGCCAGTGAAGATGATCCAGGACCTCAGAAAAAGAATGGAGGCAAAGATCAAGAAGATGCAAGAAATGTTTAACAAAGACCTAGAAGAATTAAAGAACGAACAAACAGAGATGAAGAATACAATAACTGAAATGAAACATACACTAGAAGATATCAACAGCAGAATAACTGAGGCAGAAGAACGGATAAGTGACCTGGAAGATAGAATGATGGAATTCACTGCTGTGGAACAGAATTTAAAAAAAGAATGAAAAGAAATGAAGACAGCCTAGGAGACCTCTGGGACAACATTAAATGCAACAACATTTGCATTATAGGGGTCCCAGAAGGAGGAGAGAGAGAAAGGACCTGAGAGAATATTTGAAGAGATTATAGTCAAAAACTTCCCTAACATGGGAAAGGAAATAGCCACCCAAGTCCAGGAAGTACAGAGAGTCCCATATAGGATAAACCCAAGGAGAAACATGCCGAGACACATAGTAATCAAACTGGCAAAAATTAAAGACAAAGAAATATTACTAAAAGCAGCAAGGGAAAAATGACAAATAACATACAAGGGAACTCCCATAAGGTTAACAGCTGATTTCTCAGCAGAAACTCTACAAGCCAGAAGGGAGTGGCATGATATACTTAAAGTGATGAAAGGGAAGAACCTACAACCAAGATTACTCTACCCGGCAAGGATCTCATTAAGATTCGATGGAGAAATCAAAAGCTTTACAGACAAGAAAAAGCTAAGAGAATTCAGCACCACCAAACCAGATCTACAACAAATGCTAAAGGAACTTCTCTAAATGGGAATCACAAGAGAAGAAAAGGACCTGCAAAAACAAACCCAAAACAATTAGGAAAATGGTAATAGGAACATACATATCGATAATTATCTTAAACGTGAATGGATTAAATGCTCCAACCAAAAGACACAGGCTTGCTGAATAGATACAAAAACAAGACCCATATATATGCTGTCTACAAGAGACCCACTTCAGACCTAGGGACACATTCAGTCTGAAAGTGAGGGGATGGAAAAAGATATTCCATGCAAATGGAAATCAAAAGAAAGCTGGAGTAGCAATATGCATATCAGATAAAATAGACTTTAAAATAAAGAATGTTACAAGAGACAAAGAAGGACACTACATAATGATCAAGGGATCAATCCAAGAAGAAGATATAACAATTATAAATATATATGGACCCAACATAGGAGCACCTCAATACATAAGGCAACTGCTAGCAGCTATAAAAGAGGAAATCGACAGTAACACAATAATTGTGGGGGACTTTAACACCTCATTTACACCAATGGACAGATCATCCAAAATGAAAATAAATAAGGAAATACAAGCTTTAAATGACACAATAGACCAGATAGATTTAATTGATATTTATAGGACATTCCATCCAAAAACAGCAGATTACACTTTCTTCTCAAGTGTGCACGGAACATTCTCCAGGATAGATCACATCTTGAGTCAAAAATCAAGCCTCAGTAAATTTAAGAAAATTGAAGTCATATCAAGCATCTTTTCTGACCACAACACTATGAGATTAGAAATCAATTACAGGGGAAAAAACGTAAAAAACACAAACACATGGAGGCTAAACAATATGTTACTAAATAACCAAGAGATCACTGAAGAAATCAAAGAGGAAATCAAAAAATACCTAGAGACAAATGATAATGAAAACACGACGATCCAAAACCTATGGGATGCAGCAAAAGCAGTTCTAAGAGGGAAGTTTATAGCAATACAAGCCTACCTCAAGAACCAAGAAAAATCTCATATAAACAATCTAACCTTACACCTAAAGGAACTAAAGAAAGAAGAAAAAACAAAACCTAAACTTAGCAGAAGGAAAGAAATCACAAAGATCAGAGCAGAAATAAATGAAATAGAAACAAAGAAAACAATAGCACAGATCAATAAAACTAAAAGCTGGTTCTTTGAGAAGATAAACAAAATTGATAAACCATTAGCCACACTCATCAAGAAAAAGAGGGATAGGTCTCAAATCAATAAAATCAGAAATGAAAAAGGAGAAGTTACAACAGACACCGCAGAAATACAAAGCATCCTAAGAGACTACTACAAGCAACCCTATGCCAATAAAATGGACAACCTGGAAGAAATGGACAAATTCTTAGAAAGGTATAACCTTTCAAGACTGAACTAGGAAGAAATAGAAAATATGAACAGACCAATCACAAGTAATGAAATTGAAACTGTGATTAAAAATCTTCCAACAAACAAAAGTCCAGGACCAGATGGCTTCACAGGTGAATTCTATCAAACATTTAGAGAAGAGCTAACACCCATCCTTTTCAAACTCTTCCAAAAAACTGCAGAGGGAGGAACACTCCCAAACTCATTCTATGAGGCCACCATCACCCTGATACCAAAACCAGACAAAGACACTACAAAAAAAGAAAATTACAGACCAATATCACTGATGAATATAGATGCAAAAATCCTCAACAAAATACTAGCAAACGGAATCCAACAACACGTTAAAAGGATCCTACACCATGATCAAGTGGGATTTATCCCAGGGATGCAAGGATTCTTCAATATACACAAATCAATCAATGCGATACACCATATTAACAAATTGAAGAAGAAAAACCATATGATCATCTCAATAGATGCAGAAAAAGCTTCTGACAAAATTCAACACCCATTTATGATAAAAACTCTCCAGAAAGTGGGCGTAGAGGGAACCTACCTCAACATAATAAAGGCCATATACGACAAACCCACAGCAAATATCATTCTCAATGGTGAAAAACCAAAAGCATTTCTTCTAGGATCAAGAACAAGACAGGGATGTCCACTCTCGCCATTATTATTCAACATAGTTTTGGAAGTCCTAGCCACAACAATCAGAGAAAAAAAAGAAATAAAAGGAATACAAATTGGAAAAGAAGTAAAACTGTCACTGTTTGCAGATGACATGATACTATACATAGAGAATCCTAAAGATGCCACCAGAAAACTACTAGAGCTAATCAATGAATTTGGTAAAGTTGCAGGATACAAAATTAATGCACAGAAATCTCTTGCATTCCTATACACTAATGATGAAAAATCTGAAAGAGAAATTAAGGAAACACTCCCATTTACTGTTGCAACAAAAAGAATAAAATACCTAGGAATAAACCTACCTAGGGAGACAAAAGACCTGTATGCACAAAACTATAAGACACTGATGAGCCCTTAAGTATGATAAAAAAAAAAAAAAAGACACTGATGAAAGAAATTAAAGATGATACCAACAGATGGAGAGATATACCATGTTCTTGGATTGGAAGAATCAATACTGTGAAAATAACTATACTACCCAAAACAATCTACAGATTCAATGCAATCCCTATCAAATTACCAATGGCATTTTTTACAGAACTAGAACAAAAAATCCTAAAATTTGTATGGAGACACAAAAGACCCCAAATAGCCAAAGCAGTCTTGAGGGAAAAAAACAGAGCTGGAGGAATCAGACTCCTTGACTTCAAACTATACTACAAACCTACAGTAATCAAGACAATATGGTACTGGCACAAAAACAGAAACATAGATCAATGGAACAGGAGAGAAAGCCCAGAGATAAACCCACAAACCTATGGTCAACTAATCTATGACAAAGGAGGCAAGGATATACAATGGAGTAAAGACAGTCTCTTCAATAAGTGGTGCTGGGAAAAATAGACAGCTACATGTAAAAGAATGAAATTAGAATACTCCCTAACACCATACACAAAAATAAACTCAAAATGGATTAGAGACCTAAATGTAAGACCGTACACCATAAAACTCTTAGAGGAAAACATAGGAAGAACACTCTTTGACATAAACCACAGCAAGATCTTTTTTGATCCACCTCCTAGAGTAATGGAAATAAAAACAAAAATAAACAAATGGGACCTAATGAAACTTAAAAGCTTTTGCAAAGCAAAGGAAACTACAAACAAGACAAAAAGATGACCCTCAGAATTGGAAAAAATATTTGCAATCAAATCAACGGACAAAGGATTAATCTCCAAAATATATAAACAGCTCATGCAGCTCAATATTAAAAAAACAAACAACCCAATCAAAAAATGGGCAGAAGACCTAAATAGACATTTCTCCAAAGAAGACATACAGATGGCTGAGAAGCACATGAAAAGCTGCTCAACATCACTAATTATTAGAGAAATGCAAATCAAAACTACAATGAGGTATCACCTCACACCAGTTAAAATGGCCATCATCAGGAAATCTACAAACCACAAATGCTGGAGAGGGTGTGGAGAAAAGGGAACCCTCTTGCATTGTTGGTGGGAATGTAAATTGATACAGCCACTATGGAGAACAGTATGGAGGTTCCTTAAAAACCTAAAAATAGGGCTTCCCTGGTGGCGCAGTGGTTGAGAATCTGCCTGCCAATGCAGGGGACACGGGTTCGAGCCCTGGTCTGGGAAGATCCCACATGCCACAGAGCAGCTGGGCCTGTGAGCCACAACTACTGAGCCTGCGCGGTCTGGAGCCTGTGCTCCGCAACAAGAGAGGCCGCGATGGTGAGAGGCCCGCGCAGCGCGATGAAGAGTGTTCCCCACTTGCCACAATTAGAGAAAGCCCTCGCAGAGAAACGAAGACCCAACACAGTCATAAATAAATAAATAAATAAATAAAAGAACGTGAATTTCTTTAAAAAAAAGAAAAAAGAAAAAAAAGAAACCCTGCGAGAGGGTTTCTAAAAGTCCTTTATAAAAAAAAAAAAACTAAAAATAGAATTACCATATGACCCAGCAATCCCACTACTGGGCATATACCCTGAGAAAAGCATAATTCAAAGAGACACATGCACCTCAGTGTTCACTGCAGCACTATTTACAATAGCCAGGTCATGGAAGCAACCTAAATGCCCACAGACAGACAAATGGATAAAGAAGATGTGGTACATATATACAATGGAATATTACTCAGCCATAAAAAGGAACGAAATTGGGTCATTTGTAGAGACGTGGATGAATCTAGAGACTGTCATACAGAGTGAAGTGAGTCAGAAAGAGAAAAACAAATATCGCGTATTAATGCATATATGTGGAACCTAGAAAAATGGTACAGATGAACCGGTTTGCAGGGCAGAAACTGAGACACAGATGTAGAGAACAAATGTATGGACACCAAGGGGGGAAAGTGGCAGGGGTGGTGGTGGTGGTGTGATGAATTGGGAGATTGGGATTGACATGTATACACTGATGTGTATAAAATGGATGACTAATAAGAACCTGCTGTATAAAAAAATAAAATAAAATTCAAAAAAAAATTAACATTATAATGTGATCATAACTATGCAAGAAAATATGCAGAGGAAATTCACCAAAATGTAGTTGTCTCTGGAGAGGAGAACATTAGGTGATTTTTTCCTATTTCTCTGCATTTTCCAGATATCATAGGGTATATTTACTTTTATATTCAATGTTTATTTTTTTTCTCATCATGTAATAGGTTTTTATTTTTTTTAATTGAAGTATAGTTGATTTACAATGTTGTGCCAATCTCTGCTGTACAGCAAAGTGACTCACTTGTATGTAGACTCTCTTTTTTTAATATTCTTTTCCATTATGGTTTATTACAGAATATTGAATATAGTTCCCTATGCTATACAGTAGGACTTTGTTGTTTATCCATCCTATATTTAATAGTTTACGTCTGCTAATCCGAAACTCCCAGTCCTTCCCTCCCCCAGCCCCCTACCCCTTGGCAACCACAAGTCTGCTCTCTATGTCTGTGTTCTGTTTTGTAGATAGGCTCATTTGTGTCATATTTTAGATTCCACATATAAGTGACATCATATGGTATTTGTCTTTCTCTTTTTGACTTCACTTCACTTAGTATGATAACCCCTAGTTGCATCCATGTTGCTGCAATGGCATTATTTCGTTGTTTTTTTTCTTTCTTTAAGCAGAAATTCCTTCCTTCCTCTCTCCCTCCCTTCCTTTCTTTTTGGCTGCACTGGGTCTTTGTTGCTGTGTGCGGGCTTTCTCTAGTTGCAGCGAGCGGGGGCTATTCTTTGTCACAGTGCATGGGCTTCTCATTGCAGTGGCTTCTCTTGTTGCAGAGCACAGGCTCTAGGCATGTGGGCTCAGTAGTTGTGGCTCGTGGGCTCTAGAGCGCAGGCTCAGTAGTTGTGGCGCACGGGCTTAGTTGCTCCACAGCATGTGGGATCTTCCCGGACCAGGGCTCTAACCCGTGTCCCCTGAATTGGCAGGCAGATTCTTAACCACTGAGCCACCAGGGAAATCCTATTTCTTTATTTTTTTATGGCTGAGTAGTATTCCATTGTATATATGTACCAATCTTCTTTATCCATTCATCTGTTGATGGACATTTAGGTTGTTTCCGTGTCTTAGCTATTGTGAACAGTGCTGCTATGAACACAGGGGTGCATTATCTTTTTTAATTATAGTTTTGTCCAGGTATATGCCCAGGAGTGGGACTGCTGGATCATATGCTAATTCTACAATATTTTTAGTTTTCTGAGGAACCTCCACACTGTTCTCCATAGTGGCTGCACCAACTTACATTCCCACCAACAGTGTAGGAGGATTCCCTTTTCTCCACATCCTCTCCAGCATCTGTTATTTGTAGACTTTTTTTTTAATTTGTTTTTTATTTATTTTTGGCTGCGTTGGGTCTTCGTTGCTGCATGCAGGCTTTTTCTAGTTGTGGCGAGTGGAGGTTACTCTTTGTTGTGGTGCGTGGGCTTCTCACTGCGGTGGCTTCTCTTGTTGCAGAGCACAGGCTCTAGGTACGTGGACTTCAGTAGTTGTGGCACGTGGGCTCAGTAGTTGTGGCTCACGGGCTTTAGAGCGCAGGCTCAGTAGTTGTGGTGCATGGGCTTAGTTGCTCCGCGACATGTGGGATCTTCCCAGATTAGGGCTCGAACCCGTGTCCCCTGCATTGGCAGGCAGATTCTTAACCACTGCGCCACCAGGGAAGCCCTGTAGACTTTTTAATGATGGCCATTCTGACCGGTGTGAGGTGGTACCTCATTGTAGTTTTGATTTGCATTTCTCTAATTATATTTACTTTTATAATGACAAAAATTAACTCTATTCAAAATAATAAACCTAAAACATCAACTTCCATATTATGGCACTGTAAGCCTTTAATGAAATGCTTAACTACACTCTAACACAATAAAGTGGCTAACACGTTTGAGCATGTCCCATTTTCTAACTCTATAAACCTCTAGATTTCTCTGCTTCAAAGACTGTTAAGCTTATTTGAAAGCAACCCAGGTATCAAGTAGTGAACTATTGTACATTGTCAGAGTAGCATACTTTTCTATTCTCCTTCCTCCCAGAAACAGACAAATGACCCAGGCTAAGGCAGTCATTGACTCTCATTCCCACGAACGTAACAGTTGAGGAGTGGGCTTGTGAAATGGTAAAAAGCAGCTCTTTCTGAATTGCTAAGTTCAGAGGATGTGAATCTGGAGCTGCCTGTGACCATCTTTCCCACTTGACAAGGATAGATAGGAACCTAATCTATAAACAGGACAAAGTTATGCAGAGACGAACAGCTTTACAAGCTCCACAGTCCTGATTCTTACAATTACTGCTTTGAATCTGTGAGCTATCCCAATAATCTTCCAACTCAGCTAAGGGAGCCTGTAAATTCTCTTTTTCTTAAACTAGTTCATGTTGGATTTCTGTCACTTGCAATAGAAAGTTCAGACCCTCACAGCATTACTCCAAATTACCATGCCAACGTAAGCTAGTTAATAAAAATGAAGGTAGCCTATACAGCAGTGGTTCTAAACTTTAGCTGTATCAGATCACCTAAAGGTTGAGGTACCTAGATCATTTATGCAAGTTCTCAGGTGATGCTGCTGCTGCTACTGCTCTGGGGATCACACTTTGAGAACCACAGGATACAACCACCCCTTGAAATCACACAACAGGTGCTCTCTGCCTTTAAAATACATTTTACTTTAACTTATTTTTTGGAACATGTCATTGAATTTCTAATTAATCTAGGGAATGCTTTCTCTAATCTGTTTTAATACTATGTCTAATCCACATTCTTTCAGAAACCTTAAGTGACATGTTAATAGGCAAGCATATCTATCAATCACAGGTTTTTAAAACATAATGGTTTCTTTACTTATGATGTCTCACTTCCACTTATTACCACCTTCATTCAGTTACCAGCTTGCAAAGCAAATCATTATATGCAACTAAGAGTAAAGCATCCCAAAAGACATTAGGGTTTTATTAAAAATAGTAAGATAGGGCTTCCCTGGTGGCGCAGTGGTTGAGAATCTGCCTGCCAATGCAGGGGATACGGGTTTGAGCCCTGGTCTGGGAGGATCCCACATGCCACGGAGCAACTAGGCCCGTGAGCCACAACTACTGAGCCTGCGCGTCTGGAGCCTGTGCTCCGCAACAAGAGGGGCCGCGACAGTGAGAGGCCCGCGCACCGCGATGAAGAGTGGCCCCGGCTTGCCGCAACTAGAGAAAGCCCTCACACAGAAACGAAGACCCAACACGGCCAAAAATAAATAAATAAATAAATAAATAAAATAAAATAAAATAAAAATAGTAAGATATACTGTGCAGTAGAAGCTAACACAACACTGTAAAGCAACTATACTCCAATAAAAATTAATTAAAAAAAAGTAAGACACCTTCTTTCTAAACCCTCAAACAAGCTTGAAATAGAATTTAAATGGGTTAAAGAGGATGCAATCTCCTTTAAAAGAAAGGTAAATCTCAGATCCCTGAGAGGACCTGATGAAAGAAAGGGAGGGAGGGGAGGAAAGGGGAAAGAAAACAAAGCCAAAGAAGAGTCAAAGATACAAAGACAAATTTATACTGATATAAAATTTAGTGCTAAAACAGTACAGATAAATTACTGATAATATTTTGGTTCTTGGCTAGATGGTAGGTTCGTGAGTGTTTTTTATCTAATTTTTATAACACACATGTATATTACATGTAATGTTTGACATACATGAATATAATATTTTTAAAACTATAAAGAAACAACAACAACAACAACAACCTGGGAAACATATTCTCAGGTAGACCTGGACAAAAATAAATTGCAAAGTGTACTATTTATCTGAAACTTTCCTACAGTCCTTCTCTTCCAGGAAAGTCCAGTCCCACATACTCACAGATCAATCAAACCTGGGAACAGATTTTAAAACAGTTCTGCTACATTCTAAATGTTTACGACTTTGAGTTATCAGGATTCACTGAATTGTATGTTCAAGTTATTCAATGTATTACTAGAACAGGGCATCTGGCAAATAATTCTATTAGCCTTTTGGTCTAACATTTTCCTTCCAAGAAAAAAGTTGCAACATTTAAAAGTTTGTCTTTCCCACACAAATCACTCAAAAATTAATAAGGCGGACTAAAAAATGCTTGTTATTCTAATCTAAACTTTCTCTGACACAAAAAATTTTCCACAGGGCTCTTTCTAACAGTCAGTCTCTCCACACCTTCCACAACTGTTCCAAGCCTTCTTTTAGAGGGCTCCAGCTTTAAGTTTATTTTTCCTCATACAAATTCCATATTCAACTGTTGGTTTTCCTGACATCTGTGTTAGACTTTAATCTTTCTGACAGTTTTTGGTCAACACAAAAGACCAACACACATTCAGGCTTCTAATTCAGGCCACTGCAATGTAGTATATACATCAAGACAGCATGTCTCTACCATATAAGCAGGATGGATTTTCCAAGACAACTAAGAGTGATTACTAATAGAACTAGTTATGTTTCTGTTCTTCCCTATTATCCCTCTGTAAATTGCCATTTGTTTTAACTCTATGAATTCTAGTCATACATCTGCTCCTAAAGAGAGTGAGATGCATCTCTAGTACACACTTAAAATACGATGGATGAGTGCTTTAATGGTATGAGCAACCTTTTGATCAAAAACTCAGAAATCAGGGCTTCCCTGGTGGCGCAGTGGTTGAGAATCCGCCTGCCAATGCAGGGGACACGGGTTCGATCCCTGGTCCGGGAAGATCCCGCAGGTCACGGAGCAACTAAGCCCGTGCTCCGCAACTACTGAGCCTGTGCTCTAGAGCCCGCGAGCTACAACTACTGAGCCTGTGTGCTGCAACTACTGAAGCCCATGCGCCTAGAGCCCATGCTCCACAACAAGAGAAGCCACCACAGTAAGAAGCTGTGCACCGCAACGAAGAGTAGCCCCCACTCGCCGCAACTAGAGAAAGCCAGCGTGCAGCAATGAAGACCCAACACAGCCAAAAATAAATAAATTTTTTTTAAATAGAGTTGTTATTAAAAAAAAACAAAAAAACAAACAAAAAACTCAGAAATTATACTAGCCTCTTTGCCACAACTTTCTGTAACTGAGCAGTGAACCCAGTCTTTGGCATCATTCCAATGGAAAAACAGTTCAGGATTTAGTTGAAAAGAACCTCTAAATCAAGATATTGCCCTTAACTGAAAGTGCTACATAGGCTTTCTTTTGGAGGTTCTTCCAAAGTTCAAAGTCTTCCCTGTCAGAAGTAATCTGAAGATAAGATCATTTCAAAAACACATACCCGTTTCTCCCTATATGGCACCTCAACCACCCCTACTCTTTCTTCTGGAAACTGCCCCCTTCTACCTTTTTTTACTCCCCCAGTCTATCTTTAATTCATCCCCATAGTTTTACCAGTCATGGTATATAGCATGATACTTCTCCCTGCCTAAGTAGCCATTCAAAGTTCTTTGCTGGAAAATTTGAAAATGAAACTGAGAAAGAAGTGGCAGGCACTCTTTGAATGCCTCAACTATTTTATAAATAAAGCTCAGGAGAAGTTAGGGACCAAGTGAATGAAGCTTATCTGGAAAGGTTTTAAAATGAAGCAAATAACGCAGAGAAGACAGACAAGAGACAGAAAAAAATATTCTCATGTTCCAATTATTCTTGAAGTTTAATCACACTCCTGACCTCTGTTGTTAAGACAACTCCCTATCCCCACAACACTTAAATAAATTCCATTATGGACTAGTATGAGTTGGATTTCTGTTTAAGCCAGAGTCCTAATTAATACAGTTTCTCTCATCAACCCTGTAGTTAATATTTTTAGAGGCAAACTAAATAATAAGGTAAATAATTCTCATATATTTACCCCTCTCTATTCCCTAGCACTAGAAAGCGATATTTTTCAATGATCTTTTAAATGTTTTTCTTAATTTTGGAGATCCAATACATGCTACTTCTATATCTGAGATACAAAGTTTAAGAATAAATATGATTTTAATCCATTAAAAAAAAAGATTTAAATTGGATTCACAATTGAAGTTAAACTCAATGTTTAAAGTTTCTGTTTCAACTAGGAAAGTCAAGTTTCCCTAAACCAGAAACATTTTAAAAATAAATGTAGGCTGAGGGGAAGATTTGAGAAAGAAATGAATCTTATTTATAATTAAAGCGGTGCCATTCTTCACTGACTTTTAAACTGTGTATTTTAAACTGTATAGTATACCTCTCAACTATTTCAAACACTTTAGTTAGTAATGCATACATTTCCCAATACAGGATAAAAGTTCAGGATTCTTGTTCCCAGGGTAGAAAAACAATTTACCATAAGTGATACTAAGAGTCCTGCAATTTAGTAAAATTCATCAATAATGTCCACTTTTATTTGGTGGTCCCTTTAACTAGAAGCAGAATAAGCAAAAAGGTAAGGTATCAAATATGAGGCTAAACTTGACCGCCAGCCAGTAATAAAAGATCAGCAGGGACTTCCCTGGTGGTCCAGTGGTTAAGACTCTGTGCTTCCACTGCAGGGGGCACGGGTTTGATCCCTGGTCAGGGAACTAGGATCCCGCATGCTGCGCGGCGCGGCCAAAAAAACAGCAGTACTTCAGATGAAAGTGCCTTGGAGGATGCCTGACACATCGAAGACACTTAAGACATGTTACTTTTGAATGTGGGGCAAGAGCTCAAGAATAGCTGGATATGTTGCCAAGAGTGTCTCAAGGGACATGGAAAAAGAAAAGACCTGGAGAGTTGTGGGAAGCCCAGGCAACCTCAACCCTGGGCTAAGGCAGTGAGAAGGACCAAGCAGCCCAATCTACTAGCAAACAAATGCACAGTCTTTGTAATTTAGGAATTTGAGTGGGAGAAGAAAGTGGACAGAGGCAGTGGAAGGGAAGAAGGAAAAGAAGTAAACATTAAATTATACATGCTTTCCTTGTTGCTTATAAATGCTGGTATTTCCAAATATTAACAAAGTCTATACATTTCTCATTTGAATAATTTACAGTATTTTCTCTTGGTTGTATAAACTGGTTATATTAATGAAACTATGTATTTCGTAACATGAATATCAATAAATATTGGTTAGAATATTTAAAAAACAGCAGTAATATAAAAAGCAGCTATTCTTTAGAGACTTAAACTGTTTTTTTTTTTTAATTTATTTATTATTTTTGGCTGCACTGGGTCTTCGTTGTTGCACGCAGGTTTTCTCTAGTCGCGGCACGTGAGGGCTACTCTTCGTTGCAGTGTGCAGGCTTCTCATTGTGGTGGCTCTGTGGTTGCAGAGCACGGGCTCTAGGCGCACAGGCTTCTGTAGTTGTGGCTTGCGGGCTCTAGAGCACAGGCTCAGTAGTTGTGGCGCATGGGCTTAGTTGCTCCGCAGCACGTGGGATCTTCCCGGACCAGGGCTCGAACTGGTGTCCCCTGCATTGGCAGCGGATTCTTAACCACTGTGCCACCACGGATAGAGACCTAAACTCTTAAAACTAGGTTTGTTTTCTAATTTGGAGAGTGCTAAACATAAATATGGGAAAGTTTAAAGCCTAATTTAGAATATACTTGGATATATATGTAAAAAGCTTAAAACTTTATATAGTAATTAAAAGAACTCAAAAAATTTTAACTATCTGAGAGTTGGGATCACAGTCAATTCTATTCACTCAACTTCTGCATTTTAATAAACATTTTTAATAGAAAATTTGTATTTCTATAAATAAATAAGCGAGCTAAAAAACGAAGTCAAAGTAGCACTGAAGTGAAGAGACAAATTCAAATCATAGACAGAGATAGCAAAATCCAAATGATCAACCACACCTCTACTAGTTGGCATAATACCACCATCAATCCCTTTTGCTCCTAAAACAAATTGCATCTATTTTTGATTTTCAGAGGAAGTCCTGAAAAGGCAACTGTAGTGTCTTCGCCACCACCCTTAGGATACAAGTGGAAAATAAAATCTCGTACAATATACATTTTAGATTTTTTAAGCTTAAGTAAGGAATATGTGGTGAAGCAAACTATTCCAAAAGCATAGCTTTCAATGAAACTTCATTAAAGACTGAATTTTTAAAGCAAGCTATACTACTTGAAAAATTATCATTTAGAAAGAAAGAGCATTCCGTTTAGAAAAGGACCTTTTCACACAAACAAGAACCAATCACAGGAAGCAACAGAAAAATTATCTCATTTGCAACAGCAACAAATATGTTAATTACCTGGGAATAAACTAAGAAAACTTTAAATTGACCCTAAAATTAACTCAAAATGTAGCAAAGATTATTATGAAATTTAAAACTATAAACCTCTTAGGAAAAAAAGAGGTGTAAATCTTCATAACCTTGATTAGGCAATTATACATACACCTAGACAACAATTTCTTAGATATAACACCTAAAGCACAAGAAGCCAAGGAAAAAATTAAATTGGACTTCATCAAAATTTAAAACTTTCATTCTTCAGGAAAGTGAAAAGACAACCTACAGAATGGGAAAAAAATTATAAATCATATCTCTAACAAAAGTTTAATACCCAGAATATATACAGAACTCTTAGAACCCAACAGTAAAAATAATTTAAAATGCTCCACTTTTTAAATGGGAAAAGGATTTGAAGAGACATTTCTCCAAAGAAGATACAAATGGCCAATAAGTACATGAAAAAACACTCAACATCATTAATCATTATGGAAATGCAAATCAAATACCACAATGAGATATCACTTCACAGCCCCTAGGACAGCTGTAGTAAAAAAGAAAATAAGTGTTGACAAGGATGTGAAGAAACTGGAACTCTCATACACTGCTGATGGGAATGTAAAATGGTGTAGCTACTTTGGAAAACAGTTTTTCAGTTCCTAAAAACATAGAGTTACCATATGACCCAACAATTCCACTCCTAAGTCTATACCCAAAACAAATGAAAGCACATATCCACAGAAATATATGTATATGAATGTTCATAGCAGCATTATTAATAATAGCCAAAAAGGTGGAAGCAACCCAAATGTCCATCAAATGATGAATAAATAAAATATGATATATTCATACAATGGAATGTTATTTGGTCATAAAAAGAAATGAAGTACTGATACATGGTATAACGCAAATGAACCTCGAAAACATTATGTTAAGTGAAAAAAATCTACAGACATAAAAAGTACATTAGTGGTTGCCTAGGGCTGGGGGAGGGGGAGGAGAGTGATTGCTAATGGATCTGATGTTTCTTTTTGGAGTGATAAAAAAAGAAGTACTAAAATTGATTGTTATGATGGTTACACCAACTCTGTGCATGTATTAAAAGCACTTTAAGAGGTAAATTGTATGGTATGTGAACTGTATCTCAATAAAGCTATTTAAAAAACAGCTTAAAAAACTCCTGGTAAATCCAGGAGTAGGGATGCTGGGTTGTATGGTAAGCATATGTTTACCTTTATAAAGAACTGCCAAATGTTAAAGTCACTATACCATTTGCACTGCCATCAGCAACGGATGAAAGCTCCAACTGCTCCACATTCTTTTTTTTTTTTTTTTTTTTTTAATTTTTAAATTTATTTATTTATTTTTGGCTGTGTTGGGTCTTCGTTTCTGTGCGAGGGCTTTCTCCAGTTTCGGCGAGTGGGGGCCACTCTTCATCGCGGTGCGCGGGCCTCTCACTGTCTCGGCCTCTCCCGTTGCGGAGCACAGGCTCCAGATGCGCAGGCTCAGTAGTTGTGGCTCACGGGCTTAGTTGCTCCGTGGCATGTGGGAACTTCCCAGACCAGGGCTCGAACCCATGTCCCCTGCATTGGCAGGCAGATTCTTAACCACTGCGCCACCAGGGAAGCCCGCTCCACATTCTTATCAGCATTTGGTATTGTTATTTTTCCTTTTTTCTTTCATTCTTCTTAATGTCTCAATTAATTTTCTCACTTAAGTGTATACTGGTATCTCAGTGTGGTTTTAATTTGCAATTCTGCAATTACTAATGATGTTTAATATCTTCTGGTATATTTATTTGCTGTCCATAGGTCTTTTCGGTAAAGTTTCTACTTAAATCTTCTGTCAAATTTTTATTAGGTTGTTCACTTACTACTGAATTTTGTGAGTTCTTTATATATTCTGGATACAAGTCTTTTGTCAGATATGTGTTAGGGGAATATTAACTCCCAGTCTGTGACTTGTCTTTTCATTCTCATAACACTGTTTCAAACAGCAGAAGTTCTTAATTTTGATGAAGTTGAATTTATCAATTTATTCATTTATGGATCACGCTTTTGGTGTCTAATTTTTTGGTGATTAAAAAAAAAAATCTTTGCCTGATCCAAGGTCTCAAAAAGATTTTGTCTTATATTTTCTTCAAGTTATTTTCTAGCTTTAGGTCATATCTCGAGGTCTACGAACGACTTTGAACTAGTTTTTGCACAGACAGTGAGGAATTTTTGCACTGAGGCTATAATAAAGAAAAGTATTCTATTTTGACGTTTGAGTGCTCATTGCCTTAAAGCCCCACTTCCCTCTCCCTTTTGCCCCACATCTGGATAAGTCAGTAAGAAAGCCCAGCCATTGCCTCCTTGGGCGTCAGTGGGAAGCTAAAACCATGTAAATCCCACACATGGGAACTATCACACTCCTTCTGGCCACAATAAAAATTAAACCCAACCGCCCTTCTTCACTTTTGCTTCATTCTGGACTAAACCTAAGACTTCTCCGTGAGGAATCCTTTTTCAGTTGACTGTGTGAGTAAACTTTATTTCATATTTCATATCCATTGGTGCCTTTATGTCATCTGTCCCAAGATTTATATAAATTTCTGGGCAGGGGGCTGCCCAGTGTCCAACAGAGGATATCAGACGCCCAAATAAGACAGTTTTTGCATATGAACGTCTAACTATTCCAGATTATCCTTTCTCTATTGAATTGCCTTAATACCCTTGTCAAAAACGAACTGACCATTTTGTGTGTCTGAATTCTCTGTTTTGTTCCAATGATCTATCTTTTCTCTATCTTTACCCTTGAGTACCGCAGCAACGTAAGTTGAAATCAGGAGTTTCCCAACTTTTTTGTTCTTTTTCAACATTATTTTACCTTTTTCTAGTTCCTTTGTTTTTCCATATCAATTTTAGAATCAGCTTATTACTTTCTGTAAGAAACCCTGCTGGGATTTGGACTGGAATTGCATTGAATCTATAGATCAGCTTGGACGAATGGTTGTCTTAACAATATTGTCTTCCAATCCATGAATATGGCATATCTCTCCATTTATTTAGGTCTTCTTTGGTTTCTTCCACCAGTGTCTTATAATTTTCATTATACAAATCTTGCACATGTCTTGTAAAGCTAATACTAAATATTTCATAGGTTTTGGTGCTATTAAGATGGTACTTTTAAATTTTAATTTCCAATTGTTCATTGTTATTATATAGAAATACAACTGATTGTTATGTATTGACATTCTGTCCTTCAACCTTGCAGAATTCACTTATTAGGGCTGGAGCTTTCTGAACAATCTTTCCGATTTTCTGCATAGACATTCTGTCCATGATTAGAGACAGTTCCTGCTCTTTGAAACACACTGTTAAAACAATGAATACAAGCCACAATCTGGGAAGAAATATTTCCCTATAACATATGTTACTATTCCACTACTAGATATTTATGCAAGAGAAAAGAAAGTATATATTCCTCCAAAGACTTATCTGCGAATTGCGAATGCTCATTGCAACTCTGTTTATAATAATTAAAAGCTGGAAACAACCCAAATGTCCATCAATTCGTACACGGAAAAAAAAAAGTTTTGTGGTATATCCATACAATATAATACTACTCAACAATAAAAAGGAACGAACACATAACAACGTGGATGAATTTCAAAATAATTATGCTGAGTTTAAGAAGCTGGACACCCTCCTCCCCACTGCACAAAGTACATACTATATGAGTCCATTTACAGAAAACTCTCAAAAATACAAACAAATCTTAAGTGTCAGAAAAAGATCAATGGTTACCTGGGGATGAGGAAAGGGCAGGAAGGAGCAGGAGGGAGGGATTACAAAGAGTCATGAGGAAACTCTTGAAGGTGTTGAAAATGTTCCTTATCTTGACAGTGTTGACAATCTCATGGGTATATACTTTTGTCAAAACATACCAATTGCACACTGTAAATGTGTGCAGTTTACTGTATATCCATTATACCTGGATAAAGTTGTTACAGTATACCAATTACTTTATTAGTAATCACCCTTATTATGTCATACGTTAGTGTTTTTATTTACCTATAAAACGTTATCACTTGGTAGCTATGATTACTGTTCACAAATATCATTATTTAAGATTTTTTTATTCAAACAGTAAATTGAGATCTATTCTCAAAATATCTTTGAGGTTTAAAGACTGGTAAATTTGAGAGTATGCAAATTTGAGAATGTCTTCAAGCAACTTTTGAATATGAATAAACTCTTGTCTGGGTTTAAAAAAAGGGGGGAGGTTGTTGGAACAAGAGGGCAAGAACAAAGGCCATATGTATACAGCAAGTAATGCTTTGAGGACCTAAATTCAACAACTAGGTTTAAGAAGCATTAAAATGATCATTTATTGATCATTGTTTGAAAGAATCAGACCTGAAAATCCAGTTAATATAAGATTAGAGTGTAAGAGAAGTCTTGAGCCTACTTAAAACCAGTTAATCAATATTTACTAAACACTCTCAAATAAAACAAGCATATAAATCTATGTAGCTGTCCTCTATTCTGTATGTTAATTCAAACATGTTGTTATCATGATTCTTCCAGCACAATGTTCAGAACATAGTAACAGATGCTAATACTTAATGATCACAATATTGAATCAAGGAAAACACCTTTTTCTCTCAGTCTCTAAAACTAAACATTCTTTGTACACAAATTTCCCTTTGTAACAGAAATTCTTAAAATTTTTCAGAAAACAGTTCATGGTTGAAAAGCTTGAGAAATTATAAGGGCAATAGTGCGAGGTACTGAGGTGAAAAACCTTAAAAAATATAGATTCAGAAAAACAGAAAATAGATTAAAATAGACATCTGAAAATTAGTGATTAATACTTTACAAGTTTCTATTTCTATTACTTACTCCCCAGAAACTTTACAAAAGCATCTTCTCCCAAAATTTTTACAACATGCTTATAGAATCCATTTCTTCACTGCTATAGACATAACAGAAGATTCTTCCATTTGATGCTTCATCTCAATGTTCACTGTTGACTACTAATTTTGACTACTAATTCTTGGGCAAATTACTTGACTTGGAATCTCAGTTTCTTTATTTGTAAAATGGGGATGATATAAAACCACCTCACAGAATTATTTTAAAGATTAAATTATATAATATTATGAAACAACACTTTATAAATTGTAAAGTGCTTTAGTTGTTATCAGGTTGATTAAAAAATCTTCTCAGAGCCCAATCCAATCCCCTAGAAAATTCACTTAGTGGGAAGAAAAAAGTACTGATATAAGAATTTTATTGTCATGTTCTTTCTTTTCCTAAAAAAAAAAAAAAGTACAGCTAGAAAGAAAACTGGTTAAAGTTTACTGTAGCTAAACAGGTAGATAAAATAAAGCACTAAATTACAGCCTTCTCTTCACACTACTTATAATGAAGAAATAGCTCAAATGCTCAACAAGAAAGGCTGAGTATACTACTTTGATATAATATCACTATTTAAGTGAAAAATATGTAAACCAAAACATGAACACATTTATATAAAACACTAAGCAGGAAGGGGAAGAAGTCCAAGATAGTACTCATTCACTGATGACAACTATGTAAGAAGCATGAATCTCTATATTGTATTTTTTGCCAATACACAACCAAATATACTAATAGTCATACTGATCATCCAAAGCAACATCAGGGAAAGGAATGTTTTTCATTATATCAAGTTCGAAACCGCTGGAGTAACCTTAATGAAGTCCTTTGAGAGTCATTAGTTTTTATTGAGGCACAATATTTGGCTAGAAGAAAACTAATGAGAGGATACCTTTAATTTATACAAATAAATTTCACTGAGTAGAAACACAAATGAAACTTTAACTAATGAAGCTTTCACAAATACACATACACACTTTATTTGGCTTGTCTCTTACACATTCATTTTTTATGCACACACACACACACACACACACACACACCCATTATGTAATTATAAGATTCAAGATCTCACTGTCAGAAGAGCAATAAAGTGTAATGCCAAGGGCCTGTGCAATTTACTTTTCTTTACCTTAAAGTATTTTCCACTTTCAGAGTAGAACCAAAGATATGTTACAACATATAAGGGGTTGGGGTAGGCCAGTATGATGTACGACTGCCTAGGTAATTTAGCAATTCAACAATTCTCCAACTTACTCACTTTTGTTAAAACCCTTTTAGCAAAAGTTTATTAGGGTCATCTATACAGTCAAGTCCAGTCAGACTTACAAGCCCAGCTCAATTTTCAAAAATATTCAAGAAACCCTGCCTCAAGATACCTAGATGCCCTTACTCCATACGTTTTACTTTTTGGTTCTTGTAGGGTTAGGGTTTTGCAGTTTATAGATGCACTTGTGGAGGGAGAGAGTATCTGTAAATGCTAATTAAAATTCAACACAGATGTGTGTACTTGCATTCTCGGACCCAGGGTCCACACCTTCTGTCAGATTCTCAATGGACTTCATGACCTCAAAATAGGTTGAGAACTACTACTATGTATCTCATAGGGACACTTTCCAAATCTAAGAGATGTAATTACATCCCTCCCAGTTAATAACTGCTAAGTAAAATAAGGCATTCCTTCCACAGAAGTGAAGGCTCACAAGCTTTATGGCTGCATCCCTGGAATAAAAGCAGGAGCTTGAACACATTTGCCCTATGAAAGATACTGCTTGTCAGTATACAACCCACTCTGCACTATTAGAAAAGGTTAACACCTCCTTACCAAAAAGCCAAGATTCCCCTGCAACAACCTGGACTACCCTGGTAATACAAAGCTTTCTTTTTTCAATAGTCTTTTACACTGTCTAAACTTTTCTGCAATAAATTAAAGTTGTACACATTTTTTCATCTTTTTTTTTTGGTTACTACCTTAGTTACCAAAATACAAAATGGCCAATAACTATTATCCGCTTACCAAAATCCTTGATTTTCAGTACTTCAAAAGAAAACTCATTTTAAGATATCAAAGCATTATTCACCTAAAGACACAGAGTAGTCCTTTTCCTAATAACTGTGTTAAATCTATAAGAATCATTTCTGGGCTTCCCTGGTGGCGCAGTGGTTAAGAATCTGCCTGCCACTGCAGGGGACACGGGTTTGAGCCCTGGTCTGGGAAGATCCCACATGCCGCGGAGCAACAAAGCCCGTGAGCCACAACTACTGAAGCCCGCGCGCCTAGAGCCCGTGCTCCACAGCAAGAGAAGCCACCGCAGTGAGAAGCCCACGCACCGCAACGAAGAGTAGCCCCAGCTCGCCGCAACTAGAGAAAAGCCCGCGCACAGCAACGAAGACCCAAGGCAGCCAAAAATAAATAAACAAAATAAAATAGATTTTTTAAAAAAAAGAGTCATTTGCCATCAGCCATCTAAAATACTGGCAGGACTTAAAGCATAATGTACCAAAACCAAAACTGACATGACTTTCAAAGGTAAGTGATAAAACTTTCTATGCTTCCCACAGAAAGAAAAGATAAAATTTGAAATTCATCGTTAAGATTTAGAAATCATATTCACAGGCTAAGTGTCAAAGTTAAAGAAAAATCGCTGAATGTCTAAATTTTAAATCAAGGCAAAAAACCTTATTCACGGTTGTTCACTTTCAGCTTCTTAAATATTTCCTCCTTAACGTATCCATTTTTTCCATAGATACTTGATCAGAAAAATCCCTTCTAAATGTTTTATAAATTAAATTCCAGTGTTCCTGCTATGAGGAATGAATATTTCATCAGATTATTTTAGGAAAAGACTAGCCTCATTCATAAGCTACATCTAAATCTAAAAAGGGAAATAAGTTTCTTCCCCGAACCTATAAAAAAAAAAAAAAAGGCAAAAGTTGATGAAAGAACACTGCTGCCACGTCTTTTCCCTTCCCCCACTCAGTAGTGGCTATTTCATCCCTTCAGAGTGCATTCCAAGGGAAAGTCCATAGCTCTCAGAGAAACCAGAAACAGTTAAGTCGAAATTGGCAAGCCGCTTTGGCCTTTTCGATCAATTCCTAAAAGGAGATCTAGTTTCTTCTTCATCCCTTTCTTAAAGCAAACAGTGCAAAATTCCAAGTCTTCACCACTCTAGCCGGAACGCCTAAATTGTTAGTGTCTAAAAACTGATTGTATTTAATACAATAGATTATTTAGGAGAAATGGTCCCATACTTATGGAACCATTCTTCCTCCCCCTTAAAACATACAGCTGGGGGCCATCCACGTAACTCAAAGTTCTCACACAGCCAAAGAATTCCATTTACTGATGTGGACTTTTAAAAGCAGCAAACTTGGCGGAGAGAAAGAGAGGGGGAGGGGAGAAGCTCATGTGCCTTTAAAAAATTTATGTGGCAGAAGAAGGAAGGAAGAAGATTAGCTTCCCAGTTGACTGGAGGATCTGACAGCCGACTTCCTCAACCAAGCCGCCCGAAACTCGCCGCCCGGGGCTACCTCCAGCTGCTCCGGCAGCAACGCTGCGCGCAACAGATGAGTAAAGCCTGAACTTCCCCGCGTAGGTCCACTTCCCAGACCCCACGACTCTTCGGCAGGATAAAAATGCCCGAGCACTTCCCCATCAGCTATAAGCTTTAAAAACCGCTCTCCATTGCCACACGCTAACCATCTGCTGCTGTGGAGGCCGAAAACCCTCGCGTACTCCTCAGCTTTTTAGGCAGGACCAGGTAGGAGAGGAGCTCGGAAAACTTAACAGGGTGATTCCTCCCCAGGAAGGAATATTCAAGAAAGTGCTGGTCCCCGGGGCGGAGACTGATGTTGCCGCAGCCCCAACAGTCGGGGGCGCCAACCTGGGAGGCGGTGGGAAGAGGAGCACGGAGGAGGGCAGAAGGACCTCTGGGGCACCCAGGAGACGCGGGGCGCAGGACGAGGGGCCGAGTCTCCAGGGAAGAAGGTACTGAGCCAGTAGTAGTAAACTGGGGGAGCCCGAGCCCTAACACGAAAGGGGGCAGGGACAGACCACCAGAGCCATCCGAGAAGGGCCACGGCTGCCCAAGGACTTCAGCGTCAGTCCCCAAGGTCGGAGGAGCGTCTCACCTGGGAAGTGGCACGGGAGGGCTGCGCGTTCTTCAGTCCCCGGTCGCCTGCGCTCGGCCGGCTAACTAATCCCTTCCCTCAGCCCGCTGGCGGCGCGACTGGGCAGCAGAGGGAGCCAGTTAGCCCTTTTATAACCTCCAGGCTGCGACGGCTGCGCTGAGGAGGAGGCGACTGCAGCCCTCGCTACGTGAGCTCGATCACACCAGCGTCCCGGCGTCTGCGCAGGCGCCCAGCCCGGGCCCTCTCCACCCCTACCCGCGGCCCACGCCCCACGCCCAGGACTCCGCACCAGCTGGTGGAGTCTGAGGCCCAGAGGAGGGGCCGGCGGGCGCGCCTGGGATGTAACGCGCCTGCGCGGGGTTCTCACCACGCCACCGTCACCGTGGTTACCTCGGATTTGCCCCGCTTCTTTCAACAGGTTGTTTAGCGCCTGAATTTTGGGATCAGCCCCAGTCAGCCTGAACGACGAAACCACCAGCGAGGAAATATCTTAAATTTGAGAAGAGGAACATGGAAGCGTAGGAAATAAAGCAGAAAAGACGTATCGGGTGGAAAATAACACTACATCCTGTATTGATATCTCAGCTGTCTTGGCCCTGAGGCTTTTTGCTTTACTAACCTCCCTCTCTTACCTACACTCTTTTTATGTGAATCTCGCCCTATCGCCCATTTTTATACTTTAATCAGTAGATAATAGACTGCGTGCTCCAGAGATTTTCTGGGTTCAATTTACGGCTCAGTCCCGTAAAACTTTGGGCATTAACCTCTCCGTATGTCATCTGCAAAATGAAAATGACGGTAGGTACCTCACAGTACCTACCTCATTGTTGTGAGAATTAAATGAGATAATGTATGTAAAGCACTTAGCCCATGCCTAGCACACAGAAAGGGCTTGGTAAGCATTAGATGGTGTTGTAGCATATAAGGAACCCAGTGTTGTGTTTAGTCTAATATTTGCCTTAGTCATTATAATTCTGAAAGAAGAAAGCCTTACTATCAGGGAGCAGACAATGTAGGAGATATTTTTTCCCTTGTCAGCGAAGGGGAAGAAAGACTTCTCTAAGACTTGTTAATCATTAAAATGTTATAAGTCATAATTCTAGTTATTACTTTAAAATGTATATCTCAGAAGTAACTAAATTTCCTTGTCAATTGCATTATTATGAACTTTCATCAAATCTTTAACCGTGGTCATTTTTAAGTCTTTTGTCATTTACAGACAGTTCTGGGTGTACTCTGATGCTTTTGCAAAAATGTTCCTATAAAAGGGTTTCATCTTCAAGGAATTTATGGAAAAGACTCTGACAAGTACAGGTTTCTGGTAACTGACTATACTGCTGAACTGAATGAATAAGCATTTTCAGAACTCTAATGGAAAACTGATGAATTCATAAAAGTGCTAACAAAAGATCAAGATGAAAAAAAAAATTAATTACATGGGACTGAGTGAACTGATGAGGATGAGTATAATTTTTGTGACTTTCTGTTTGAATAAAAAAAAAAAAAATCCCACAAGGACTCAGAGGCAAAAAATATACAAATCAATTTTCACTGCAAAGTAAAGGAGCTGTTACAGTGGAGGATTACTGGACTGAATGTCAATATTATGACATAGTATGAGTGTGTTTTGTGTTTGGTAATTGCAATCATTGTTGCTTTTGTTGCGGTCATCCATTTACAATGCTTGGTGTCAGTTTATTTATCTCTTGTAAAAATAAAATACAGTGTGTGTGTGTGAAAAAAAAAATTGTTTCTAAAGTTTTCCATGAATGCTCTAAAGCACAGCAATAATTAAAATTTAACTCTTATCTAGGAGGTGGAGTTAATTATACAGATACAGAAATAGTCATAGAGAGGGTACTTGGGGAAGAGTAGGCAACCAGAAATTAAATACAGTGATAAATATAGTGAACCGCTAATCAGCAGTTCTCAGAGTGTGGTCAGGGGGTTCACAGGGCAAAATTATTTCATACTAAAAATTTATTTGCCTTTTTCACTCTAAAGATATTGCACGCATAAGAATGAGAATCTTCTATTAGGCCAGATATTAAAGAGATTTGCAGAAATGTAAAATAACACCACTCTTCTCACTAAATTATTTTTGCTCTGGAAAATAGTTATTTTTCATTAAAAAGTATGTTATTTAACATGTAACAGATTTATTATTGTTTTTAAATGAATAAATAAATATTTTACATGTTTGTTTTAACTCCTAATACAGTAAATTTTGATAGGTATGATCCACATAAAAGCTTTTTGGAGTCCTCAATGCTTTTTAGGAGTGTGAAATGGTTATGAGACCAAAGAGTTTGAGAACCACTAGTCTAAACAAATAGCAGGGAGCCCTTGACACAAAAGGGGCAAAGATCTCTTCTTTAAATCTTGGTCTCAAGTGGAGCTATAATCAACGTATCCACTGGCCCTATATAGAGCAGACTCTGAAAATTGCATTTTACCCTGTAAATAAAATGGCTCCAGAACTTGAGGCAGATTTACTGTGAAGCTAAGAAAGCTTCATTTTCAGGGGGCTTCATTTGCACTGGCCCTTTCCAAGACCCTGGAAGAGGCCCTAACAATACGCTCACACGGTCATATGCTTTTGTAAAATTTGTGAAAGTAAAAATTTTAATGGCAATCTTTAGACTTCTAATTCTTTCCTCACTGATTTTCCCTACATCACACTTCCCCTTGTGTAGTGGTGTTGGAGTGACTAGACGGCATTTTTATAATTTAACTGTAGGGAACTTGAGTAAGAATACATTTGGCTTGAGTTTAGTGGGATATATTTTTGTAATTCACAGTCATTCCCAGGTATAGTTAAGATATATTCAGCTGTCCCAGTGTAGGAGTGGCATCCAAGAATACTCCTACCACCCACTGTACTGACCCACCCAGCACTATAAAACAAAGGTACAGGGCCAGACACCATATAGCTATTTGAATGTGTCCTGTGTTCTAGCATCAAAAATATATGGATAGTGGTGGAGAAGCTAAGTTGAAACTTTGGGAACCTAAAGCTAATCTGTGAGAAATTCTTCCAATTATTGGATGTATACATTTTAAAATTAAAGGTTTAGTGCTTATCAATGCTTAGCCAATAAAAGTAAGTCCTTTTTTGTCAGAATTTAATGAGGCTATCCACAACAAACTGGTTAGAATGTCATCAGTTTAAAGAAAACTGATGTGCCCTGAACTCTATTAAGTCATACAAATAAAATTATTTGAAATTTTCCCAAATGTGACAACAATCCTAAAAATTTACGTGACATTATCAATCATGAGTTGTGAAGCTGAAAGAAACTTCTAACCTATCCCTATCAATATCATTTGGTTGCCCAAAAAGGACACTTCATATCAAATCTACATATGACTACTCAACCCAATCATCCCTGCTTAGTTAGAATGAAGATGACAAATACCTTGGGGAGTAAAAAAAGAATGACATGACTCCCCTCTGAATGGTCAAACATTAGAGTGGAGGTAAACCACCATTAAATCTCTTCTTTTACATCTGAAAAATTAATCAATCAATAAATATATCTTTAAGAAATATTGAAAGTCCTATATTCTTAGGAAAAGCCTATTATGTAGCCACAGTAACAACTAATGAGCAGAAGTGATTTTAAACTCAATTAATAGATAAATGGCCACTCAACCCTATGAACAATCTTCTGAAAAACCAGCCAGTCAGTGACAGCCTCCCACTTTTTAAAGTTAGCCAAAACAGCAACAGCTTTACTCTAGTAGCACATCTCTGAAATTCAGCCAATTGTCAACAGTCTCGCCAGCAGAGTAATCATGCTTCCACAGCGGACATCAACCCACTTTCACCTTTGAAAGTCAGCCAATCCCTGAACTCTGTCTTTCACAAAAACAAGATAAGATCAGCAGAGGGACAGTCAAACAAGCATAGTGCTTTTCTACACATAGAAAGTAATAAATCAACGTTTTATTTCACATTTTGAATGATGGTTTCTTCCCTTGACATTGAGCACTTTTGTTGTGTGCCCAACTAAAAAGGCAGCAAAAACAGAAGACATAGACCCTTTTATTGAAGGCACTCATACATACGAAACAATTAGAAATTATTTGAGAGAGTGTATAAGTGTTGAATGTGTTGTGAGGATTATAAAATACTACATACTTGGAGACACTGCTTTGGGAAAGCAAGTGTTCTCCTTACTTGCTGCAAGTAATATTAATAAATCCTTCCTTCTCTGGAAATTAATTAATTAATTAATTAAAATAAAATAAACTTGATAGTGAGGAGAGTGAATAAAGCTAAATTTGATGAAATAGGTAATGGTGGATAGGTTTTTTACCAGGGGATTAAGATGATGGAGCCAGTATTTTAGAAATATTATGCTATGTGAATTAGAAGACAGTGGCATCTAGATTAGTAATTCACGATTCATTGAATAAATATTTATGGAAGGCTTACCACTGTGTCCAAGACACTGCCTACTGGGCTGTGGAAGATCAAACTTTAATTAGACAGTCTCTGATTTTAAAGCATTTATAAACTTATTGGATAGAGTTAAAACCTACATTTGTGGCAGTGGGAGTTCATTCACCCAATAAATACTTCCCTATATGACCCAAATAATGCTAAATGCTGGGCATGTTTCCTGCTGTCACAGAACTTGGAGTCCTTTTACGGAAACCGACAATACACTTAAATAAATAAATAAGTAAATAAACAAATGTGACAAAGGAAAATGACAAGATGCTATGAAAAAGAATAATAGGAAGGACATAATTTAGATTCATAACAGAGGGAAAGTGTCTCTGAAGAACTGACATAAACTGAGACCTGTGTTAGCCAGCCGAAGTGTGTGAATAAGAACAATCTAAAGAGAGAGAAGACAATGTGTGAGAATCGTGTGACAGGAAAATGCTTGGTGCATTTGAGAAGCTAAAAGAAATTCAGTGTGATTGTAGTGCAATAAGCAAGGGAGAAACTGGTATGATCGGTATGTGAAGGCTCAGTCAGCCGGGCCTGCTTAGTACTGTAACAAGTACAATGGGAAGGCACTGAGGTATTTTAAACAGTGAAGTAAAATTACGTTATTTGTTGTTAACAAAGTAAAAACACAATGTAAAAAAATATGAGTTTTCCATGTCAGTTAACACGGGATGGGTCTTAGAACTAGGAGTGATAGGGACTTACTTTTAATCATGAGTAAGGACACGAAAGTCAAGAGATGAGGTATTCTAGAATGTAGCTGAGACTAGAAACCATTCCAGTCACTAATATCCTGTCGCTGTGGCACTGAGGAAAGCAGCTGCAATGGGGTAGCCAGACCACCTCCATCATGTGGCCTCAATAGGGACACTCACTGTAGCAGGCAGAATAATGGCCCCTCAATGGCCACATCCTAATCCCTAGAACCTGTGAATATGTCACCTTACATGGCAAAAGAACTTTTCAGGTATAATTAAATTGAGGACCTTTATATGGGGAGATTAGCCTGGATTATCCAGGTGGGCCCAATCTGATTAAATGGATTTTTTAAAGCTAAGAACCTTTCCTGGCTCTGATCAGAGAAAGATGCGAGGATGGAAGCAAAGTGAGATATTTGATATGTTGCTGACGTGAAGATGGAGAGAGGGGCACCATAAGCCAAGGAACATGGGAAGCCTCTAGAAAGTGGAAAAGGCAAAGAATTGGATTCTCCTCTAGAGCCTCCAGAAAGGAATGCAGCCCTGACAATACTTTTGATTTTAGCCCAATGAGACCACTGTCAGAGTTCTGACCTACAGAACTGTAAGATAATAAATTTGTATTGTTTAAGCCAGCAGGTTTGTGGTAATTTGTCATAGCAGCAATAAGAAGCTGATACACTTACGTATATGATCACGATTGAAACAGTGGCTGAAGACTATGACATTTCTCAAGGGTCTGAGTAAATTTCCCACTGTTCTCTCCTAGAGGTGAATGTAGTTATTAGGACAGACCCTTCACACCAGATAAGCATTCTTAAAATCATGGGAATTGTCTGAGGAAGAGGACTCTAGAGAGGAAGAAAGATCTTCTCTCAATAAGCACAATAGAAGTATTAAAATTAAGTATTAATTTTAATATTAAAAGGCATGCGAATTCCTCATCTTGTACCCTCATGAGGCAGGACATAGGAGCTACATAAAAATTGTGCCAGGGTCTTTAGTTTGGAAAACTGGCCAAATAGTGGTAACAACAACCCAAATAAGGAAGTTGGGAAAGTGAGCTGAATTTGTAGAGAAACTAAAGAATTTGATTCTGAATCTTAATGGATTTGAAGTGGCAGGGACCATCATAGGCTACAGACTTACTCTGCCAATTAATAACCAGTTTGTCAATATTAAGCAGATTTCCACATCACTACAGGAACTGATATAAGGGCTAAAATTCTGACTTTCTATCTACTTGCAGTTCTAATTTAAAATTAATCTGTGATTTCTTTAGATTTAATTCTGCTCAACTTGAGTCAACCACACATTAACTGCACATATCTTTCTGCTGTTGGTTGGGAAGGTAAAGTTACCTCCCCATGGCATTCATTAGTGTTGTTCACCAAATAATTCTAGGGCTTTTCTCTTCCCAGACAGAAAGGTCTGCTCTTCACTGTCTTTGAACTTAGTTGTGGCTAACTTGCTTTGGCCAATGAAAGCAACATGTTTGAAAGCCAGAATGTGTTGCACCATGTTCCCTTCCCACTGTTGCAGTTACCCTGGAAGCCTGTATCAAGATGAAATCTTCATCAGTCCAGGTCTCTGAGTTCCTACAATGAACAGAGGCCTAAACTCTCCACTGCTTTGACAGTCTCCACTGGATATGCAGCTTGAGTGAAAAATAAACTTCTATAATGTAAACTTACTAAAAGTTAGAGTTGTTTATAACCGTAGCATTACCTAGCCTCTCTTAACCTATCAATACATACTGCTTAAACAAGCAAGCCAACCTTTCCCTTTACAAAACCTATTACTAAAATTGTATTTATTAATTATATTTTTACCTGGAACGGACACTGTGGGATGTCTACCTAGTATTCATTCCTCCCTTTACCAACCTTATTAAGACTTCCCAAAATGCCCAGCCTTTCAATTTCAGTGTGACTTGTACTTCTGCTTAGGATGTAAAAAACTGAAAGGAATTTTGCTTCCACGTTTACAATGGAAAAAAGGCAGATAATCTACAAAATCATAAATGTTCTTGAGCATATCAGACAGCTGAGGTTGCAAGGCAACCGAGTAACCTGAGTTCCAAGGAGAAATGGAACACAAAGTTTAGACCTTTGCAGAGTAAGAAAAAACTCAGGAAAAATTTTAACAAACTGTTGAAATCCAAGTATTGTCAGTTGGGTGCCTCAGGCACAAAGGGAGATTGTACTCACTAGTTCTTCCCACAAGCTTAGTGGTGCTCAGATGAAAGGCTGGGAACAGGGCAGGAGATCATAGAGCTCCACTGGATGGTATAGGAAGGAGTAAAGGAGGAAATTGGCAGCAGCTAGTAGTTGGACATAAAACCTCCCCCCAAACCTTTTTCCTCAGGCTCTTCTATCTTACAAAGCAAAAGCCTTAAGCCACTGCGTAAGTGGCAGCAAACCCTTTGGCTCCCAGGGCACAGGTTGAAGATTCCTTGTGGGTGGAGAAACTATAAGACAACCCTCTATTCTTGCGGGAGAGGCAGGAAACCCTCTTGGACCCTGAATCCTACACTGATAACAAGCTGAGTTCTACTACTGCTGAGGAAAAAGCAGGAAACTCTTGCCCAAGACCGACCATAGATAAAAGGCTGAGGTGGCTCAAGAGAGACTGAAAAAGTCCCACCTCCCAAGGCCCAGGCACACAGGGCCTGCCTAAGACTGAGACTGGACCAGGACCACAGAATCTCCACACACATGCAGTCTAATGCTGAGAGTGGAGAGAAAGAGGGCTGTGGCATAAGAATGCAGGGACAATTGAAAGCAGGAACACAGAAAAACTCTCTGGCACACGAGCCGCACACTAAGTAAGCACAAGGGCACAGCACCTTCCTCCTAAAGGAATGTGAAGTCTGTGCTGTAATGAAAGTAACTATAGCAACAACAAAGCCTCAGCCCAGCTCAACTCCTAAATTAGATTGAGCCGCCCCCCTCACCCCGCCACATTAAGAACGTGACAGAAGAAGAGGTGCGTTCATTGCAACGTGTGGGCACAACTTAACCTGAAAACAGTACTGCGCTACACACAATGTCCAGCATTCATTGGAACCCCATTAGACACAGGAAACAAAGAAACAAATTTAAAAACCCACTTTCAGGAGATAAAGCAGTCAACAGAAATGGACTCAGATATAAGCCAGATGTTGGAACTATCAGATAAGGACTTCAAGCTAACTAGCAAAAAAAAAAAAAAAAAAAAAAAGTGAACAGCATGCCTGAACAAATGGGAAATTTCAGTAGAGAGATGAAAACTACAACAAATAGCCCAATGAATAGAGGCCTAACTTGAATTTTGTTCACTCATTCATTTATTTCTTCAATAACTAGTAATATTTTAATCCTCCCCAAAATTTTTAAATTAAAAAAAAAAGAAATCATCAAATGAAATGCTAGGGGAAAAAAAATCCCATGCTATTCAGAGACGAATAATTCTTTTGATGAACTCATTGGTTACTCGACACAGCTGAGAAGAGAAGATCAAGTCATCCAAACCAACATATCAACAGAAAAAAAAAAGCAAGCAGAACAGAATATCCAAAAGCTGTGGAACAATATCAAACAATTCAACGTTTAGGTAGCTGGAGTCCCAGAAGAAGAGAGACAAAATGGGGCTTAGAAATGTTTGCAGAGATGATGGCAGAAAACATTCCAAAAATGATAAAATATATCAAACTGCAGATCCAAGAAACTTTTCTCCAAAATCCGGGGTGGCCCCACCCTGATAAACCTGATTCACATCAGTAATATTTCAATCTGTCTTGCCACAGTGACTGGTTTAGGGATGGGCACTTAACCCAGGTCCCAATCAATTCATGACATTCCTTTGACCTCAGGAATCATTTGGTTAGGGGCTCAGACAGTGGGGATTATAAGCTAAACTGACCCAAATAGAGTGAAGACCAATACTTTTGCTTCAAGGCTGAGGGTGGACATACTCTCTGGATAGGAACAAGAAAGTAAATAGCCCTAAGATCTGGCAGCCATTCTTCGACCATGATGGAAGCCAACTTGAGGACAAAGACAGCACATGAAGTAGGTCAGAGGTGAGAGAAGCTGAGTAAAACCTTAATCGAGTGGTATCTGAGCCCTGAACTACAGTTGGGTGCTTTAGCTATGCAAGCTAGTAAGTTTCCTTAGTGTTTAAGCAAATTAAATTTGTATTTTCTCAAATCTCTGTTGCAAGTAACCAAACACATCTTAACTGATGTAGTACCCTACATGAGTATGAGTCATTGTGGAGAAGGCTCCAACTCAGCTCTTAACTGTTCTCTGGTTTTGAACCAAATTTCTAATTCCCAAAGGAAATGTAGTTGTTTTCCAAGAGGAAAACAATGATGTCAGGAGAGTACTGCCTTCTATCAAGCAACTGCTGTAACTGGAGGCCTATTTTAGTTAATCACTTATTCATTCATTCAACAATTATTTACTGAGCACCTACAATAGGCCAGGCATTGTATCAGGTATTGGAAATATATTGGTGATTAAGGAAGAGTGATTTATTTTGTTTGTGAACAATCTACAAATAGTATGAAAGCTGTATCAGACTCCATTTGCTCCTCCTTTTCCATTTCCTGGTATCTTTCCTTAGCAATGTATAACTCATTGAATATAAATAGCTTGAGTCCTAAATATTAAATATTTTCAAGTGCTATAGTTTGCAGGGGAATATCCAACAGCTATTCTGTCAAGGATAGGAAATGCATACAAATTTTAAAAATATTTTACTGAAAACAAAAAGTTATATTTCAGAATAATGCTTCTGTGTATAAACAAACAGCATCTGACTTGGCTGTCAGAAAGATTTGTAGCGCTTGGCCAGTCCATGCATTTCTTTGACCCAGAGAACTTGTCAAGAGCTCAAACAAACCAGACAAGAATGCCAGAAATCTTTATTTGGTGAAGCAAGACTCAAGAGTTCAGGGCTCAGAATTCATTCAGTCACAGAATTATAGTATTTGTCAGGAAGAAAAACTTTTATTTTGGAAGGAGCACTGGTAGAATCAGTGAGCCCAGGTTCTTGTGCACCATTAACAGTTCAGCAAGGTGTCCCTCAGTGAATCCCTTTAACTTTTATGCTGAAATTTCTTCATCCACCAAATGGCCATAATAACATTTGCCTTATCAACCACACAAAGACATTATGAGAATCAATTGTGATGGCTGTTTTGAAAGTTTCTTGGGAAAGTATGAAGTACTGTATTAATATGAGTAACCATCATTGCATGCTGTATAGTATAAAATTTTGTGAGGTTTTGTTTTGTTATTGTTTTTTAATCATAGAACCAATTTGGTGTGTTTTATACCTGTTTCAATGACTTTGAAAAAAATTATGAAATGGAACAATTAGTCCTAATCTTAATACTTATTCTTATCCTGTAATAAGCCATAAGAATACATATTAAGAATGAGAATAAGAATACTTATTCTTATCCTATTCTGTATTCTTATCCTGTAATAAGCCATAAGGGGTAAAGACAAGGATGCTTACTTACAGCATCTATAAGCAGTCTATGGTTAATGTTAGTTCTTAAGCCAATCCTTAAGTTAAAGAACACTGCTTCCTATCCTATACCAATTTAAGGAATGCTTTTAATAGAGCTACTGTGGCAGATTGATTGCACTGAGAGTCCCGATTCTTCCCTACTTCCCTACTTCCTATATAGTAAAAAATTTTACCTCGCCCAAAATGAGGTCTGGCTTTTGCCATTTTTCTGGGAGGTAATCTCATGTCTGATAGGAGCGTCTACCTCCCTGAGGGCCTTAGGTCACAGGGGATAGTCTAACAGTGTGATTTAGAGTAGGGGGTGGCCACACCACAAAGACCAACAAAGTGATTTAGGGTGGGGGCCTTGGGTGACAGATCCCCAGTAAAACTCTGGACACCAACACTCGGGTGAGTCTCCCTGGTTAGCAACATCCTATATGTATTGTCACATACTGTTGCTGGAAAAATAATGCATCCTGAATCTATGAGGAGAGGACAATAGAAGCTCCACATTTAGTACTTCCCCAGACTTCACCTTAAATGCTTCTCCCCTTGGCTGATTTTAATCTGTATTCTTATCCTGTAATAAGCCATAACCACGAGTATAATGAGTGAGTTTTGTGAGTCCTTCTATCAAAATTGAGAATGGTTTTGGAAACCCCTTGAAATTGCAGTTGGTATTGGAAGTGAGAGTGATCTCTTGGGAACTGTTCCCTATAACTCTGTAGTTGACCTAAACCCCTAACAACACCTTGTGCCATGAAATCTTGTAATACCGTCCTATTGTAACTCTGGGCCTGACCATATAATATGCTTTGACTGTCATGCAGGCAGAGACTTGCATATTTCCACTTGTGCTTTTACCCTCTGCCATCATTCTCAAAAGAATATCCCCATGCTAGCTTGCTAGAAAATGAGAGACACATGGAGCACAGCCAACTCACCCCCAATGTCCCAGACAAGAACATTCTAGATTATCCAACAGTGCACCACCCCTAGACACGTAAATGAGCCTGATCAGGATCTGCAGAAGCATCTAGCCAATCACTCCAGGTATGTGAGTAATAAACCCTTGTTTTATGCCTCTATGATTTTGTGGCTGTTTGCTATGAAGCATTATTGTGACAATAGATAACTGCTAACAACTACCTCCTAAGCTTCCATTGTGATATAGGAATACAGAATATATGGATACTGTCAATCAGGGGAAATCTCCAAATTCTTTTCATCCAACATTGAAAACTTAATGACCATCGATTTGGATAATCCTTATGTTATAAAATATTAGAGCTTTAGGGATATCTCTAACTGAGGCCTGGAAAAGTGAAATAATCACCAGATTAGGTAACAGAAAAAATTACTTTGGGAATATAACCACACACAGTGTACACTTTGTCTTATACTTAGAACCCCTCTGGATATTGGGGTAAAGATGACACTATACAAGACACTAGAGAAATGAAATTTAGCTATAGTTATAACCCACTATTGAAAGCCTTTTGCTGGACCTTTTAACTGATAATGAAAGTGACAATTTTCTGTCTTTTTCTTTTTTAACTTTGCCAGCTTTCTGATGGAATTGCTAGTGACTACAATAAAATGTCCCAGAAGTAGTTGTAAAAATTTAAAAAAAAATTTTTTTTTAAATGAAAGAATTAAAGCAAAGAGAGTAAGAGCTCAATTAACAGGAAATAGAAACACATAGTCTAGTGACTGCATTATACTAACAAAATCATGTATTCAAATTAATGTTTACCTTGGTATACACTAATTGTCCTGTTTCATCTTGTCTTCCAGCTGAATATGGCCTTTAGTCTTGGTTCTACTCCCCGCTGTGTGTTAAACATTACTCCATATTTGGGGAGGTGGAAGAGAAGGAAACCTATTGTACTTTGCTCTTGAAGAGAAGCATAAGGACCTCCCCAGTGTACATGACACCACTGGCTATGCAGACACACAGGGCTCTTTGCCAGTGGCTTATTTATTTCAGGGGCCCTCATGAAACCACTTCCCACCCTGTTTGCTAAGATCTATTTCTTGTCTCACATGAAATGAGACAATATCCAACGGTAAGCCTGCTTACAGAATGAACCTGCAATTTCTCTCCAGGTTTGCTCAGGTACCCCTACATCCTAATATCCACTCCTATAACTGGTCAAACACTGAGTAAATGGGCTGTTGTCTCACATGCTTACATGCTTACACACACACACACACACACACACACAGACACTCACACATACCCCATACACACATGTACAAGCATAATTAATTTTTTCTGGCAGAGACAGCATGTTATTCACCATTGTGTCCCCAATTCTAGCATGATGCTTGCCACATGATAGGTTTTCAATAAGAATATGTTCAATGAATTAATAAATACATATCTCTAAAATACATTGTTACTACTGAGCTCATGTGCCTCAATGAGAGAGCTTGCATGCCGCACACTACAGAGGCCACGCGCCCTCGAGCCCGCACACCACAACTAGAGAGAGAAAACCCACACGCCACAACTAGAGAGAGAAAACCTGCACGCCACAACTAGAGGGAAGCCCACACGCCACAGCGAAGAGCCTGCATGCCGCAACAAAAAATCCCGCATGCCTCAATAAGACCTGATGCAGCCAAAAAAAAAAATGAAAGTAAATAAATAAAAATTAAAAATAAACAGAGAATTTTCATAAAACAATAAATAAAATACATTGTTACTTTCACCACCAAAAACTAGACTGGGATTCAATGACTTGAGGCTCAATTTGTGCCCTTAAAAGAGTATATGGCATATGCTAACACATATATACAGAATATTAAAAAAAATGGTTCTGATGAACCTAGGGGCAGGACAGGAATAAAGACGCAGACATAGAGAATGGACTTGAGGACACGGGGAGGGGGAAGGGAAAGCTGGGACAAAGTGAGAGAGTAGCATTGACATATATACACTACCAAATGTAAAATAGATAGCTAGTGGGAAGCAGCCACATAGCACAGGGAGATCAGCTTGGTGCTTTGTGACCACCTAGAGGGGTGGGATAGGGAGGGTGGGAGGGAGACTCTAGAGGGAGGTGATATGGGGATATATGGGGATATAGTATACGTATAGCTGATTCTCTGTTATACAGCAGAAAGTAACCCAACATTGTAAAGCAATTATACTCCAATAAAGATGTTAAAAAAAAAAAAAGAGTATATGGGGACTTCCCTGGTGGTCCAGAGGTTAAGACTCCATGGTCCCAATGCAGGGGGCCCAGGTTCCATCCCTGGTCAGGGAACTAGATCCCACATGCTGCATCTGAGAGCCCGCATGCCGCAACTAAAGATCCCACATGCCACAACTGAAGATCCCACATGTCGCAACTAAGGATCCCGCACACAGCAACGAGGATCCCGCATGCAGCAATGAAGATCCCATGTGCCTCAACTAAGACCTGGTGCAGCCAAATAAATAAATAAAATTTTAAAGAGTATATGGTATTAAATTATTATGTGATTAAATAAAGCCACTTTATTGAACTTAAGCATGCCCTAGGAAAGACAATTTTTACTTTATGACCTAAAAAAACTATGAGGATTACAGGTACCTACACCATATTTGCTGTATTTACTAAACATGTACTATAATTGTTTAACATAATTAATGATTTGGTTGAATATTTTTAACAGCTTTATTGAGCTATAATTCAAATAACATATAACTTACCATTTAAAGTGTGCAATTCAGTGATCTTTAGTGGGTTCACAGAATTGTGCAACCATCACCACAATCAAATTTACAACATTTTATCATTCCAAAACAACAACAAAAACGACAAACCTCTGTTTCCACTAGCAGTCACTCCCCATTCTCCTCCAACATTTCCCCCATTCCCACCCCTAGGCAACCTCTAAGCTACTTTCTACCTCTATAGATTTGCCCATTCTAAACATTTTATATAAATGCAGTATGTGATCTTTTGTGAATGGATTCTTTCACTTAGCATAATATTTCATGCTTCATCCATGTTGTAGCATGTATCAGTACTTCATTCCTTTATATTGCCAAATAAAATACTGTTTATGGATATACTATATTTTGTTTATTCCTTCATCAGTTGATGGACATTTGGATTGTTTCTACTTTGGGGCTATTTTGAATGATACTGCTATGAGAATTCGTGTTCAAGTTTTTGTGTGGGCATATGTTTTCAGTTGTCTTGAATATATACCCAGGAGTGGAATTGGTGGGTCATTTGGTAACTCTATGTTTAATTGTTTGAGTAACAGCCAACCTGTTTGCCAAAGCAGCTACACCACTTACAATCCTGTAAGCAGTATATGATGATTCCATTTTCTCCATGTGGCCACCTTAGTGGGTATGAAGTGGTATCTCATTGTAATTTTGATTTGCATTTCCATGATGGCTAATGATGTTGAGCATCTTTTCATGTACTTATTGGTCATTTTTGTATCTTCTTCGGAGAAATGTCTATTCATATCCTTTGCTCATTTTAAAATTCAGTTATTCATCTTTTTTTTTTTTTAACTTTGGGTTTATTTGTTTATTTATTTATTTATGGCTGTGTTGGGTCTTCGTTTCTGTGCGAGGGCTTTCTCCAGGTGCGGCAAGTGGGGGCCACTCCTCATCGCGGTGCGCGGGCCTCTCATTATCGCGGCCTCTCTTGTTGCAGAGCACAGGCTCCAGACGCGCAGGCTCAGCAACTGTGGCTCACGGGCCTAGTTGCTCTGCGGCATGTGGGATCTTCCCAGACCAGGGCTCGAACCCGTGTTCCCTGCATTAGCAGGCAGATTCTCAACCACTGCGCCACCAGGGAAGCCCCAGTTATTCATCTTTTTATTACTGAGTCGTAAGTATTCTTTACAAATTCTGGTTACAAGTCCCTTATCAAATGTATGACTGTCAATACATTTTTTTCCTATTCTGTAGGTTGTCTTTTCAAGTTCTTGGTGGTATTGTTTGCAGCACAAAAGTATTAAAATTTTGGTGAAGTCCTATTTTTTCTTTTGTTGCTTGTGCAAACAAGCTACCTGTGATTTAACAGGGATGCATTGAATCTGTAGATCAATTAGGGGAATATTGTCATCTCAACAAAATTAAGTCTTCCAATCTATGAACATGAGATTATTCCATCATTCCAATATTTTCCAATATTTTTATTGAGCTTCCCTGCCCCACACCCAGTCAGATATAACCCAAGCCTATAGTACATTATGGTAGTCAAAGACACAAGGTCTGTCTGGAGTCAGATAGGCTTGGGTTAAAATCCAGCCCTTCTACTTACTAGCTGTGTAAATATGGACAAGTTATGTAACTTTTCTAAGACTCTGTGTTCTCATCTGTAAAGTGCAAATAATAATATGTATCTTTTAGGATGTGAGGATTAATGATAAATATGTGAAACACTTTGCATAGTGCCTGAATACAGTAAATGCTTAATTAATCTTAGCTATTTGTCTCAGTCTGGGCTGCTATAACAGAATACCACAGACTGGGTGGCTTACAAAAAAACCAGAAACTTATTTCTCACAGTTCTGGAGCTGGAATTCCAAGATCAGGGTGTTAGCATGCTCAGGTCCTTGGAAGGCCCTCTTCCAAGTTGCAGATTACTCGCTGTGTCTTCATGTGGTGAAAGGGGCAAGGGAGCTCTCTCAGGCCTATTATGTGAGGGCATTCATCTCATTCATAATGGCTCCATCCACATGACATAATCACCTCCCAAAGTCCTCACCTACTAAAAATATCACACTGGGCATTAGGGTTTTGACATATGAATTTTGGGGAGAATGGAAACATTCAGACCATAGCACTATTTTTTATTATTATAGCGCTTAACACTTAATTGCTCAAAAATACAGTTATTTTGATTTTAAAAAATTATTAGAGCCCTAACTTTCTCTAAGCATTCTTCCCCATTTGTTTGGAATTCACTGACTTTATATCTTATTTCCCTCAAATTATCTGTGCCTTCCTTAAGGCTAATGAATCAATCTAATAAAAAGCTTGGGTTCATGTGCTAATAGTAAGATCCAAAAGAAATAACTGGTCAACTACCCAGAACTACTACTCTTCCTTCCCACATAACCTAGGTACATATTAACAATGACTTCAGGATTTAATAACTCTTATCCCCTACAGTCTAATCGCACACAGAGTGATTCTTTTAAAATGTAGGTCAAGGGACTTCCCTGGTGGCACAGTGGTTAAGAATCCACCTGCCAATGAAGGGGACACGGGTTCGATCGCTGGTCTGGAAAGATCCCACATGCTGTGGAGCAACTAAGCCTGTGCGCCACAACTACTGAACCTGCGCTCTAGAGCCCGCCAGCTACAACTACTGAGCCCACGCACTGCAACTACTGAAGTCCGCACGCCTAGAGCCCGTGCTCTGCAACAAGAGAAGCCACTGCAGTGAGAAGCCCGCGCACTGCAACAAAGACCCAATTCAGCCAAAATAAATAAAATTTTTTAAAAAACTAAAAAAAAAATTAAAAAATAAAATGTAGGTCAAATCATCTCACTCTCCTGCTCAAACTGTTCTGTAACATCCCATCTTCTCAGAGTAAAAGCTGAAAGCATTACAATGGCTCTATAAGAATTGTAAGACTTACAAGGCCCTAAGTGATCTGGTGCTTGGCTACTCTTTAACCTCATCTCTGACCACCATGCTTTGTCCTAGCCTTTCCTCAGACCTGCCAGGCACACTTCCACCCTAGGGCTTTGGCATCTGCTCATTTTTTTCTGTCTACAAATCTCTTCCCATAGATATCCACTTGGCCTCCTTCCTCACCTCCTTTAGGGTCTTTACTCAAATATCACCTTAACAATGAGGCTGACCACCCTATATAAAATAGCACTTATAACCACCTGACACATTGTATATTTACTTATTTGTTTCTTCCTCTAGAATGTAAGTTACATGGGGATAGAAATTTTCATGTGTTTTGTTCCCTGCTGTATCCTGTGCGGATAACAGTTCCAAGCACATTTGGTACTTATTAAATATATATTGAAAGAATGGCCTTCAAAACTGTCTTCCATGTAAACAAATAACTTTAGTAGTAAGAAGAAAAAGGAACAGCACCAGAGTAGTTTTGTTGAGAGACTGCTTTCAGTCAGATGGAATCTTCTTGCCCTGGTTCATCAAGGGACGCATTCTGCCAAAAGCTCAAACACATCTAGACACAGTCCTGTCCTTTCAAACTGGCAGAATTTCATGAAATCTTAGAGCTAGCTCTAAACTTAGCAGACATAGATAGAGTTAGAGATCCAGAAAGGTTGAAAGGTATCTGAATTCCCATCCCAATACTCCTCTCTGCGTGACCCACCCTAAATATGCCTTTGTGTAGGAGGATGGGTTTAAAGACTATCTTTTTGTTATTGAAAAATGGATCTAATGCTAAAACTACCGCAGTAGTTCTCCTGGTAATGAATTTAGATCTCAGAAGATCCTGCTTTTGACAACCACGGTTAACTTTGCAGTTGGAGGGCATAGCAGCATGCCTGGGGATTGAACTACATTTCCCAGAGTGCATCTCTAGGAGGGTTCTGGGAAGTGTGGCAGAGGGAGCAATCGTCCATTGAAGAAGGAGAGTCCAACATTTGGAGTTTGCTGGTTCTGCTGATTGTTGAGGCCTAGGCAGGCATCCCCAAGAGAATTCAGAGTAAGTACAGGGGAAGAGAAACCTATTCAGGTTCTAAGTGGAAGAAGAATTTTATGGGGAGACATAATCAGAACTTGAAAAAAGTTCTCTGTCAGACTCTCTTCCTTCTTGCAGAAACCAGGCAATGACCACAGTTTTGCATCATAACTTGTGGAGCTATCAGATTAACTACAGCTAATAATTTTCTGATACTTTTTAGGAGAGTTGTTTAAAAATGGAATTTGTTAACTTCTCTGCATTGTGCCTGAATTATTTTGAATTAAGGGAGGAAAAATTATCTTTTAGAAAGCAAACCATAAAGCTGGTCAGTGAGACCGTGAAATCTGTTTCCCAGTAGCTCCTCAGTTTTGCATATTTCCCATCCCACTGAGGTCCACAATCATGAAAAATCAGACTCCCTGAAAAGAACTCTCTCACACACTACTGAACCTGGCCTCTTCTTAGAAGAAGTAACCAGAGAGATTCGAGATGGGCTTTTTTGTCATGCTGTAGTGCTTTATAAATTAATCTTTCTTCTGTTAAGATGAACAGGATGCAAAGCATATGTGAATCATTTATTACAGGAGGTTCAGAGAAAGTCTTCCTCTTAAGGGCTTTGCCTCATCATTATTTAATAGTTTTTTGGTCAAAATAATATTACCTTTCATCTCTATCAGTCTTTTTTAAAAACTTACTTTTAAAAGTACTTTTTAAAAATTGTACTTTCTAAAAACTTAAATAGTACATGAATGCTGGAAGGTGATTTCCCATGTATTTCTCATCAAAACATGAGCTTTGGAACCAGATAGCCCTGAGTTTCCATCTATTGCTCACTAGATCGTCATCTCAGATGGTTAACCTCTCAAAGCTTTACCTTCCTCTCTTGTAAAATAGAATAAATTCATTCATTCATTCATTCATTCATTCATATATATTGTGTTTTATACTGTGATAGGGACTATGCAAGATGCTGTAGACAGGGAAGATGCAATCCCAACTCTTAAGGATTTTACAGTCTAACACATCTGAGAATTAGGTATGTCAAAACCTGACATAGTTATAACACACTTTAGATCCCTTTTCTCTCCTTTCTTCCCCTGTGAGAAGTGAGACAGAAACCAAGCTCCCCAACAAGTTAGGTGACAGCCCCAGGTCACAAATTCAGTCAGTGGGAAAGCCAGGAACAAAAGTCTGAGTCTCTCCAGTGCTTACTTCCCTGTCCCTTTCTTGCTTTGGAGGAGACATGAATTTGCACTGAAAACAAAATAGAAGGCAGGCCTGAGCTTGTCATCTAAAGTAAAATAATGGTGCTAATATTTTCTTCCAAGACTAATTTTGTGAATAGTGCATTTTTTATCCCCAGTGTGCCATCAGGCGTAAAGTACAATAATAGTTGCCAATTCAAACAAAAACAACTATCCTATTCCTAATGGGGAATTTGAACAGGTGGATGTGAGTTTCATATGTAGCATGTTTACCAGTTGTTGATCCACATGTTTACCAAGTCTGAGCCCTTGGGTCAATACATTTTGAATAATATATCACACCGAAGACCCCTAAAGGTGAAAATCACAAACCATTTCAGAAAAGCAGTAGCAAATTTTTCCTGCATGAGGTTTCTAAATAATATATGGCCATAAGAAATTATATTTTTATCCTAAAAGTAATCTCACATAGCTTCTTGACTGTTTTAACAAGCCTCTTTTTTTGTGCTGAGGTTCAGTCTGAATGGCAGCTTCCCAGAGAAAAGCAATACATGTAGCAGTGGTTCCTACAATGCATTTCAGCGATCATATTGTGGAAAATGCTATAAATGTACTATACCATTTTAAAAATTAGAATGGTCAAAAGTAGAGTAAAACCACAATAAATAAATGAGCACAGAACATCAAACAGACAATTTACAAAAGGGGTGCTAGAACTATTAAATCTGAAAACACTTTGAATCTCAATAGTGATCAAAGAAATATAAAAGTTCTTTTTTTTTTAACCAAATGCTATCAAACTTTGTAAGTGTGGCAATGTGTAGAAAGAGCCATATAATTTTAAAACAAATTTTGTCCCAGTAGTTCTATGTAGGGGAACTTATCTTAAAGAGGTAACCTGAAAATATCAGCACAGAAGTATTTAGCAGTATTTTATTTCTGGTAATTTAAAATCAGAGCCACCTAAATGTCTAAAATTAGGGGAATATTTAGAAAAATAAGGATGGGAGTCTACTTGGTATAATATTATACAGTCAAAAAAAATCAATAAGTAAACCTTATACAAAAACATGGAAAACTGCTTATGACATGTTTCATGAAAGCAAATTGAAAAAATGTTTACTGACTATAAATGTGTAAAGGTTGTATGTGCAAAAGACTAGTATATAAATTATAAGTTATATTAATGGGGTGATATTATGGGCACTCTTACAATTCTGTTTTCTAGATGTCCTGTAATATAGTTATATTAACTTGATAATTTAAATGATCTATTTGAAAGAGAAAAGTATGGTTAAAGCTGAATTTTAAGGAAATCATTTTCTCTTCTTTGACTTTTAAGTAGTCTACACTGCTTTTATATAAGATGTGTAGAAAAAATAAACAAGGGACCATTTAGAAAAGGTATTGGACTTAATCTTTACTGGGTTTTTGACTGTACCAATGAAGGTACAATTCTCAGTTAAAATATATTTGGTTTTCCTCTTGATTATCAATTTTTTTTAAGCTACATTAGGAACTTTACTATGTCTTCTACAAGCTCGGTGACCACCAACATATGAGTCAGCAGGACATGATAATCCACAATTGGCTAAGGCTAATTTAGTAGGCATTGATTGCATTTAGGCAAAACGTCAGGCAGCGAAGCACAGTGGGCCACACAGATTAGTTGGTAGTCATAACTACAAACAACTCTTACAGTCTCACCAAAGGAATTCAAGGAACTCACCAAAGAAATTCCCTATGGTTCTCAGGGAATGAGATGAAGTGCTACTGTGAACAGTGGCCTGGAAAAAGCCTCACAGTGAAGTTAGTCCTGGGAACTACTGTTTTATTACATGCTATCTTATTGTACAAAAAATATGAACACATGGTTAAAAATTTTTTTTAAGTACAGAAATGTCAAAATTACAAGTACCCTTTTCAATCCCTGTGTCCATCCCACTCTTTCAAATTAGTCACCGTTAACACTTTGGTATGTGGACTTCTAGTCATTTAAAAAATATAAATAAATACCTATCCAATTAATTATATTGGTATGTATATGTATATATCCTTTTCTTTATAAATTAATTAGATCATGCTAAACTAACCAAATACTACTTGCTTTTCTTACTTAACAATATATTCTGAATATCTTTCCCTGTTACTACATATATTTTTTCTACTGTTATCTGTTTATTTCTAATAGCTGTATATTATTCCATTTTATCATAATTTTCAGTTAACATTCCTGTACATATCCTTTTCTTCCTAGGACAAATTCCTAGAAGTGGAATTGCTAGGGGAAAGGGATGCTTATTTTCACGTTTTGATAGATATTTCCAAATTGCCGTCCAAAAATATCGTATCAATTTACACTCTCAGAGTTGTATATGAGACAGAAATGTTGACTTTAAATTCATTTCCTCCAGTATATCACAAAAGTCTTTGGGTTATTAAAATAGGGATTATACTTTTAATACTCTCCTAGAGTGCTTTATAACCCACATATCACATACTGCCTTCTGTGAAAGCTATATATTTATTTTCTCTCTCCTGCTAGAATCCCTTGAGGGATGTTTATCCTATACATTATTGTGTCCCTTAAGAGAGCTTGCATAAAGTCAGTACTCAATAAATATTTTGTTGAATGTCACTTACTAAATATATTTTACCCTTGGTTAGGACATAGATTATAGCCAAAACTGTCCAAGTATTAGTCATCAGTGATTCATAATTATGCAACCAAGAAGTAGGCCTAAACTTTAGACATTCCTTGGTGGTTTACTGTCAAAGCTTGCTTCCCTTGGGAACAGTTAAAAGGGTGGTTGGTTATTTAACTGTACTGATTTTCTTGTTTCAGTGGAACTTCTTTGACTTTTTTATTGCTAATGTGAACTGTACTTTTCAGGGAGAATAAAACACTTACTGTTACACAATTTAAAAGAAATCACCTTCTGCAGAATGGATTCTTAAGGTATAGAATTATTTTTCCTCTCAAAGTGAGACCTAAAAAGTATCTTAGATCCATGTGGGTTTGCAGAGCTGCCTTTTGAAATATTTTCCTAAATGCCTGTAATTTTATATTTTTCTTATCTACAGGATTCTTCTTACTTCATTTTCAAAAGGACTTTGCTTTTCATGTATTCTGAGAAACTTGGCTCCATTACTCTGGAGACACTCCTAGGCTTACTTGGTCTATTAGGGTAATGCTAGCTGCTGTAAAAAAAACTTCAAAATTTCAGTGGCTTAATATGGTAGAAGCTTATTTCTCTCTCACAAGTAGTCCAAGGTGGGGACTCTTTGGTTGGTGGGTGGCTTTTCTCCATGTAGTGATTCAGGGATCCAGGCTCTTCCATCTAATGGCTCTGCCATTCCAGAGTCTTCCAAGCAGATGGGGATAGAGGATGAAGAAGGCATACCACTGCTTAACTGTGTCAGCCTAGAAGAGATACACATCACTTCTAGTCACATTCCATTGTTAAGACCTAGTTTTGGTCCCACCAAAGGACCAAAGGAGGAGAGAAATGTAGGCCTTGGCTTGGCGACTACCACCCAGCAAGAATTCCACAATATAGAAGGAGGAGCACATATTTTTTTCATGGATAGTTAGCTGATTCTCACAACAACCTATTAGGTAGGCAGAACAGGTTTCAATTTTGTAGATTAGGAAAGGTACTGAAAAGTTGAAATCCCACAGCTAGTTAGCAGTATAAATGCAATTTAGAAGCCAGATCATCTGACTCCCATTCAGTTTATCTTTCCTTAATATTAAATAGTGATCCTATTCTGGCTTAAAGTATAATCCTTTTGGTGATTCATTACTTTAAATTACATGTTATGATCTCTCTTTTTTCTAAACTCCTCTTTCCCCTAAGGACCTGACAATGTCCCTGTATTGTGGAATTACTCGCAGGAGAAAATCTTTTTGGTGCTGTAGGCTGCTGTCAACTTATGTCACTAAGACACGGTGAGTTTTGACCAAACTGAGCTCTGATTATTATATCTTTGGTCCATTAAATTATGAAATATAAATATCTCAAAATCCTATATTGGGGATTACGGATATATGATTAAGATTTACGTATAAAGATGTTCAATGCAAATTATTTATAATTAGAGAATTTCTAAACAACTAAATTTCCAATATCTAAAATGTCTGACATACTTAAATATAAATTCTTTTTTTATGATAAGAACTTTGGGGACTTCCCTGGCGGGTGGTTAAGACTTCGCCTTCCAATGCAGGGGGTGTGAGTTCAATCCCTGGCTGGGGAGCTAAGATCCCACATGCCAAAAAACCAAAACATAAAAAAACCAGAAGCAATATTGTAACAAATTCAATGAAGGCTTAAAAAAAAAAAAAAGAGATAAGAACTTTGTCTTTTCCACTATGGTACCCCTAGTGCGTAAAACCTTAGTATCTGGCACATAGTAGGCACTGAAATATTGTTGAATGGATGAATGAACAGTAAGGGAAAAATTAATTAAATCACGTTATACCCATATGATAGAATTAAAAACTATATTGAATAATAGTTCATTAAGGTTCCTGAAAATAAGGTAGATAACTCCAGTCCCTGCATACCACCTGCATACCTCCCCCATCCCCCCACAACTCCCTCCCCCAAGAACTGAACCACAGTGAAAGGCAGACTAGAAAAAAAAAATCTACACCAGTACAGGAAGGTGATAAAGGACTGCTTTGTCCCCAGCCCGGGCAAATTTAAAATCTGTGAATTTGATATCAGTAGCCTGCTCTCATTCAGTTTTGGGGTTTAAATTTGCATCATCTACGTGGTGTGGTCCAAAACCCCCAACCTAAGAAAAGACTTTAAGTAGTATTTGTAGACTTGCAGATGTAAAACCTCTCTGGAGGGATACACTCACAACCAGGGCTTCCCACACTGAAAGCGCTGCCATACATGAGTGCCCAGTTCAATATTTAAAGGCACATAAACATACACAATCTTACATGAGCAAGACTGAGAAGACAACAAAATTGCAATACTTGTTTTAGATATTGTTGGACATTTGGGTTATTTACAGTTCTCAGGCTGAGACTCTTAAGAACAATAACAGAATTAACTGAAGTCTAAAAAATGAGTGTTAAAGTGATTAAATGTATTGAAAATGAATAAAAAATCATAAGAAAAACAAAATTCTATCAGTAAAGAATATGGTGTGAAAAATGTTAATGTGCTTACAAAAAAAGGCTACAAATTAGTAGATCAGTTCTAAAAGTACTTATTGTATATGTATAGATGCATAATATTAATAAATAGTTTGGAGAATTCCAAGGTATAAACAATGATCATCTCTGAGTGGTGGGATCCTTTTTTTAAAAAATTTAATTAATTAATTAATTAATTAGGCTGTGTTGGGTCTTTGTTGCTGTGCGCGGGCTTCTCATTGCGGTGGCTTCTCTTGTTGCGGAGCACGGGCTCTAGGCACACGGGCTTCAGTAGTTGTGGCACGCGGGCTCAGAAGTTGTGGCTCATGGGCTCTAGAGCGTAGGCTCAGTAGTTGTGGCGCACGGGCTTAGTTGCTCCGTGGCATGTGGGATCTTCCCGGACCAGGGCTCGAACCCGTGTCCCCTGCATTGGCAGGCAGATTCTTAACCACTGCGCCATAGGGAAGTCCCTTTTTTCTTATTAAAAAAGTTAAAAAATAGTCATTCTATAGAAATCAGAAAATACAGTTACCAATTTTTTTAAAAAAAGGGAAATCATCCAGAATCCCACCACTCGGGGACTTCCTTGGTGACGCAGTGGTTAAGAACTCACCTGCGAATGCAGGGAACATGGGTTCGAGCCCTGGTCCGGGAAGATACCACATGCCACAGAGCAACTAAGCCCGTGAGCCACAACTACTGAAGCCTGTGCACCTAGAGCCCATGCTGCACAAGAGAAGCCACCGCAATGAGAAGCCCGCACACCACAACCAAGAGTAGCCCCCGCTCGCTACAATTAGAGAAAGCCTGCACGCAGCAACAAAGACCCAACGCAGCCAAAAATAAATAAATAAATAAATAAATTTATTTTTTAAAAAACCTGCTCCTATGTTATGGGGGTATAAATTAATAAGGAAAAATGTTTAAGTTTGATAATCTTAGTGTGTTATAGTTTCCAAACTATTATACTTAAAGGGGAAAAATGCATTTTTAAGTGATTTATTTATTTATTATTGAGGTATAGTTGATTTACAATATTATATTAGTTTCAGGGGATTAACACAATGATTCAAAATTTTTATAGATTATATTCCATTAAAAGTTATTATAAAATATTGGCTATATTCCCTGTGCTGTACAATATATCCTTCTAGCTTTTTTATTTTTTTATTGGAGTATAGTTGATTTACAATGTTTCAGGTGCACAGCAAAAAAAATGCATTTCTAAAAAAAGTGTTCCAATCAAGAAGAATGCAAGGAACTTTTTGGATCTCAGTACCAGTTCCAGTGAGGCCCCAGGTTTAAGACCTTAACCTGGATGTTTTTGTAGATGTTTTGCTTTTTAGGGTCTTTAGGGCAAAGCACAGGTTGTATCACTCCTACTGTTCTTTTACGAAGTTAGCAGTTTGTTCTATTGTTTATATTTGGTAACTTCTGAGTGGCACATAGCTCTCCTTTGACATACATTTAGACTTTGTCCCAGGAGGTTGCAGTCACTCACAATAAGTATAAAAATATCATGAGTATTCAAATCTCAGGTTTCTTTTGTCTTCTGGTTACAAAGAGCTCACTGCAATCGCTTTTATCATACAGTCAAAAATAGGTTCCTATAGATGACACTGGGGCATGTTTATCATTTTACTTTGTAGTTTCATGTGGAGCTAACTCTACTGGTGTTACAAAAGCTCCCAGATCCTACAGAAAATATCTGTAAACTGTGTTTCCTACTTAAGTGACAAAATATGCCATATACGTGAGAGTCTGTTGTAGGGCTTTCACCGGTCAAAATCATTATACCTGGGAGTTCCCTGGTTGCCTAGTGGTTAGGACCGTAGGCTTTCACTGCTGGGGCCTGGGTTCAGTCCCTGGTCGGGTAACTGAGATCCTGCAGGCTGCGTGGCACGGCCAAAAAAAAAAAAAAATCATTATCCCTAAGGCCACAGAAGGAGAATCCACATTCAGTCCTCCCTGAATCATGCGGTTCCTGCCCTGATTCCCAAGGCTCTTGAAAGGATAGACTTAGGCCGTCCTTAATGAAGGTACAGAACTTGCTCCATTACTTTTTTTTTTTAGAGAAACTAATTACAGGATGTACTCTTTTTCTACATTTTAATTTTGGCTATTGAAAATATTACACTTATTAAGTAAGTGTAGGTCAAATATGGCTTCACTTTCATCAATGGTCCCTTCAGTAGAGATAAGAAGCTAACGGCATCCACTTGGGGGAATAGATGTTTGAAACAAGAGTGCATTGAAGATAAAAGTTGCTCTTTACCATCCCTAGATTCAATAAGGGTTTCTGAAGGTATAGTGTTTGTTCCTTGTCTGCAATAATAAAGTCTGCTCCCATCTCTAGGTGCTCTGTGGTTGATGTTTTATCACTGAACTTGTTTTCCTTTCACTCCACTGCATGTAAATTCTTGCCTCACAGCATAATATTGGCAAAGTACCTTGAAGTTCAATTCAGTAAATATTTATTACCCTTGAAGTTCAATTCAATCAATACTTATTGAATTGAGCCATTCAATATGCTAATTACTCATGATACAGAACTAAGGCAGACCCTGCCCTTAAGAAGATCATAGTCATTTTTGTTAAAGGAGACAAGAATATACAATGGAGAAATGACAGCCTCTTCAATAAGTGGTGCTGGGAAAACTGGACAGCTACATGTAGAAGAATGAAATTAGAACAATCCCTAACACCATACACAAAAATAAACTCAAAATGGATTAAAGACCTAAATGTAAGGCCAGATACTATAAAACTCTTAGAGGAAAACATAGGCAGAACACTCTTATGACATTAATCACAGCAAGATCCTTTTGGACCCACCTCCTAGAGAAATGGAAATAAAAACAAAAATAAACAAATGGGACCTAATGAAACTTAAAAGCTTTTGCACAGCAAAGGAAACCATAAACAAGACGAAAAGACAACCCTCAGAATGGGAGAAAAATATTTGAAAATGAAGCAACAGACAAAGGACTAATCTCCAAAATTTACAAGCAGCTCATGCAGCTCAATATCAAAAGAACAAACAACCCAATCCAAAAATGGGCAGAAGACCTAAATAGACATTTCTCCAAAGAAGATATACAGATTGCCAACAAACACATGAAAGGATGCTCAACATCACTAATCATTAGAGAAATGCAAATCAAACCCACAATGAGGTATCACCTCACACAAGTCAGAATGGCCATCATCAAAAAATCTACAAACAATAAATGCTGGAGAGGGTGTGGAGAAAAGGAAACCCTCTTGCACTGTTGGTAGGAATGTAAATTGATACAGCCACTATGGAGAACAGTATGGAGGTTCCTTAAAAAACTAAAAATAGAACTATCATATGACCCAGCAATCCCACTACTGGGCATATACCCTGAGAAAACCATAATTCAAAAAGAGTCATGTACCACAATGTTCATTGCAGCTCTATTTACAATAGCCAGGACATGGAAGCAACCTAAGTGTCCATCGACAGATGAATGGATAAAGAAGATGTGGCACATATATACAGCGGACTATTACTCAGCCATAAAAAGAAATGAAATTGAGTTATTTGTAGAGAGGTAGATGGACCTAGAGTCTGTCATACAGAGTGAAGTAAGTCAGAAAGAGAAAAACAAATACCGTATGTGAACACATATATATGGAATCTAAAAAAAAAAAAAAATGGTTATGAAGAACGTAGGGGCAGGAAGGGAATAAAGACACAGACCTACTAGAGAATGGACTTGAGGACACAGGGAGGGGGAAGGGTAAGCTGGGACAAAGTGAGAGAGTGGCATGGACATATATACACTACCAAATGTAAAATTGATAGCTAGTGGGAAGCAGCTGCATAGCACAGGGAGATCAGCTCAGTGCTTTGTGACCACCTAGAAGGGTGGGATAGGGAGGGTGGGAGGGAGGGAGACGCAAGAGGGAAGAGATATGGGGACATATGTATATGTATAGCTGATTCACTTTGTTATAAAGCAGAAACTAACACACCATTGTAAAGCAATTATACTCCAATAAAGATGTTAAAAAAAACAAAAGATCATAGTCTTTCAGGGGAGACACAGATTAACAAATAGCACCACATAAGTGCAACCACAGAAGTATGGGCAAGGTATACAGTAGGACAAAGGAGGGAATGACCCCCTGTAGCCACCTCAAATCCTTTTTTAAAGAAATTTAGGATGTAAATAAATAAAAGGAAATAACCGTGGTAGGAGACCAGTGCAGGAACAGAATTCTCAAAGATGAATGCTGTAAAAGAATGCTGTAAAAGTGTGGTTTTGTAATGCTTTGATTATTTCCAAAACACAGGTATTTATCTGAGCTGAAGGAAGATGATGATGCATGTAAAAAAGCCCAGCAGACAGGAGCATTTTACCTCTTTCATAACCTGGCTCCTTTGCTTCAGAAATCAGAACATCAATACCTGGCCCCCCAGCATAGCCTATTAGGTAAGCCCAAAGTAGACTAGTAAAGTAGACCAGGCTGTGGCCGCTAAGCAGAACTCGGTCCATATCAAATCCCTGAGAAGAATCCTCCGAGTTTAGAGTCCAGATTTTTCAAACTTCTTTTGCCAATTAATAATTTAATGTATAAACCTGAATTGCCCAATCGAATATTTTTTGGTGATGGTATGAACCACTATAGCCTTAAACCAAGGGTCAGGAAAACTGCTGTCCAAATTGGAACCCATGTCTGTTTTGTAAACAGATTTTTATTGGAACACAGCCTCACTCATTCATTTACATATTGTCTATGACTGCTTTTGCACTACAATGGTAAAACAGAGTATTGTGACAGAGACCGTATGGCTCACAGAACTTGAAATATTTTGCCAACCCCTGCCTTGGACCAGCAATTTCCAGCCTCCAAGGAGCTGTTCACTGTTACACTGTTTAAGATTTGCATCATGACTTAATTTCTCCTTAGAAGGATCAAAACTAAACGTGAACTAAAATTGTTTTGAGTACTCTTTTAAGGTATATAACTAGACATATCTAAGCCATTGGGATTTGGCATTCAAGATGCTACCTTGAGTTTTACGCGATGTCACTATGCACAGACTTCTAAATACATTGCCAGGGTCAGATGTTGGAATACTTAGATAGGTAGTTTCTAGCAGTGCATAAGTATATGAGGATGTTTATCAGAAGGCACTAAACATTATTTATAGATTAGCAATGTAATCTTGTATTATGAACAAATAAATATGAGTCCTTCATGCACAGGAGAGTAGATTTTCTCCCTATACAGCACTTGTCTTTACAGACCAGGGTCTCAGATGAGTAGTCTACCCTGGCCCACAAAAGCAGCATGATCTGAAGAGTAAATTATAGAACTGCTTTGGTCTCTCTACCATTTTAAGTTTGACACTTATTTTTTTTTCAGTGCTTTAATAAGTTAACTATCATGTATCTTTAAAACTAGGGGATATGCTCCTTTCATGATACAATCATAGAGTAATACAGTGTTACACAGAAAGAATTCCTTTAGTTTAAACTCTTCAGATTGCTGATGAGAAAATGGAGGGAGGCCTTGAGAGGTTAAGTGATTAGGCCAAGATTACATAGCTAATTAGCTGCAGGGCGGTGACTAGAAGCCAGCTGTACCTACTTCAAGTTGAAGTAGATGGTTTCCAATAAGTCCAGTATGGCTCTGATGGTTTAATTAAAACCCTTGTTTTCTTCCCTTCTCCTTCTGTGTTTCTTAGAGTTGGAAAGGCTCCTGGGTAAGTTTGGGCAGGACATGCAAACAATAGAAGATTCCGTGCTAATTGGATGCTCCGAACAGCAAGAAGCATGGTTTGCTCTGGATCTAGGTCTAAATAGCTCCTCTTCCATAAATGGTACATAACATTATTCCTGATGGGTACTTCCCAGTGGTTCTTAGACTATGGGATTCCACATAATACTAAAATTTCAAAGAACATTTTAAGAATACAAAACAATTTCAATTTTTCTTAAGTTAGGACCTTAAAAGATAGTACCATCTACCATCATCATCACTTAAAGGACATTTTAATGCTTTCTTTCTCAGCTAGGTGGTGGTACAAAGATGTTTACTGTATTATTCTCTGTACCTTTATACATTTTATATGTCTTAAATATTTCATAAGAAATGTTTTAAAATTCATGACATTATTCTTATTTCTCTTATCAATGCAGGTGCATAAACATGTTACCTTGGAGTAGCTCTGGGTCTTCAGACCTGCATTTGGGAACTGGTTTGCTAGAGGCTCATGGCTCCTGTCAGGCTTTCCTTCTCTCTTTCAGGGTGTAGCTGTAAATGTAATGATGCTGGAATGAGGTTCAGATAGGAGCTTAGAGGTCCCCTTTCATCTTTTTTTCCAGGGATAGTGTGTGGCTAGTGCAAATGTTCTTACTGCCCCGAAGAGGATCTTGGGAAACACTATGCTCTAATGTTTCCCAAATTTGCCTGAATATAAGAATCTCCTGGTGCTTGTTAAAAAATAAAGATTTCTGGGCCTCACACACCTGCTATTCAGAATCTCCAGGCAGGGGTTTGAGAACCTGTATATTTTTTTATTCTCCCTAGTTGAGTCATATTAGGTGAGTTTGGGAAACACTGTTCTAACAGAATATACTTGAGAGGGTCCCTGAGGTAAAGTTTGACATTCATTTCATTTTGTTCTCTTTTCTCATTTTTTAGCTTCCTTACAGAAACCTGAAATGGAGACAGAGCTCAAGGGGTCTTTCATTGGGCTGAGGAAGGCTCTCTTTCAGCTGAATGTGAAGGATGCCTCCTTGCTATCCATGGTAGATCGATTTCTTGGTTCTGTAGGAAATTAAGCAAAGTAGTGTATATGGGAAACATTTGATTTTTTTTTTTTTCAGATCATAGTCCTTCCTACAAACCTTGGCAGAAGGACAATGTGCTGTAGGGAGATTACTTATTCTCCTTTCTTTTACCCCGTTTTAGGCAGGACCGTTGTTAGTACCATTGTCTCCTGAGGGTGTGCAGATATATGGCAATATGATCTATCAGCCTTATAAACATTTTTAATGACCCACAGCATGACATATACATCATGAGAAGTTATTTTATATTGCTTTAACGACTTGTCCTCCAGCTTTAGATTTCACTTGCTAAAGTGCTTTTGATTGCCCACTTAAAGAGGTATCTCTAAACATTTTTTAAATTTATTTATTTATTTATTTTTGGCTGTGCCGGGTCTTAGTTGCGGCACACAGGATCTTCGTTGCGGCATGCAGACTTCTTTAGTTGCGAAATGCAGATTCTTAGTTGCGGCATGCTTGCGGGATCTAGTTCCCCGACCAGGGATGGAACCCAGGCCCCATGCATTGGGAGCGTGGAGTCTTACCCACTGGGCCACCAGGGAAGTCCCTAAACATTTTTTATTTGCAAAAAAATTCCAACTTTATTGGGGAGGAGTACACGTTGGGGTGTTTAATTATACTGAAAATGTTTTCTTTTTAAGCTGGCTCGTAAGTTCACGGGTGTTCATTATGATATTTTATATATTATATTTTAAAAATAATTCATAATACATTTAAAATATGCTTTTTAAAAATTCATACTTCAGAGAATTCCCTGGCAGTCCAGTGGTTTGGTTAGGAGTTGGGCTTTCACTGTTGTGGGCCTGGTCAATTCCTGGTCGGGGAACTAAAATCCCACAAGCCACACGGCACAGCCCTCCAAAATAAAATAAAATAAAATAAAATTCATACTTCAGATGCTAGAGGACTATGTTCAAATAGTTTCCTTATTTTAAAGTTTAAATAGTTAATAAGCATTTAAAGTAGGTGAGCTGAAAAGGGATTGGTGTGTCCCTTTGAGTTGCTCTTAATAGTAGCCCCAGCACCATTATAGATGAGCCCCACATTCTCTCCAGATGAAACCAAGCCCATCTTTGTATTCCTAGGCTCAGGCTCTTCTCCGTTGGCATGATGCTCATCAGTTCTGCAGCAGAAGTGGGCAGCCCACCAAGAAGAATGTGGCTGGCAGCAAGCGTGTGTGCCCTTCCAATAAGATCATCTATTATCCACAGGTAAGCATCGCTTTAAAAGGTCAGTAATCCAAGAAGGCTGTGCACTACTCTGTCTTGGGGATGGGAGCCCATACAGCTAAAAGGCTTTCCTTAGTTACCCATTACTTTGTTTCATTAACAGGCCCCAAAGCCCTAGTGCCCAAGTTTCCATCCCCTTTTCCTAGATGACTCCTGTGGTGATCACTCTGGTGTCAGATGGGACTCGATGCCTGCTTGCCCGCCAGAGTTCCTTTCCCAAGGGAATGTATTCTGCCTTGGCAGGTTTTTGTGATATAGGTAAGGAATTTCGGGCATATACAGATAACACTGAAAGACATGAAATCTTATAGTATGAAATAGTATGTATTTCTTATTCTTGTTGCCATAGTGCTTGGTGTCTCAAGCACATTCTTCCCTATTATATCAAGAAAACTACTTTGTGGCATCAATTTTCCAATATTTTATAGGCAAATTTTCAAACATAAGCATAGCTGGAAGATTTATACAGTAAACACCCATATACTCACCACCTAAATTCTATGATTACTATGCTTACTTTATCACGTATCTGTCTATCCATTCCTCTATCCACCCATTAATCCATCTTATTTTTTGATGCATAGATTGCAGACATTAGTACACTTCCTCCTAAATATTTCAACATGCATATTAATATTATATTAGCTAGAATTTAATATTTATTTACAGGTTTGTTTTTTTTTTTTGTCAGTCTATTGGGGTAAAATTTGCAAATGGTGAAATGCGGCATTTGAATTTTATTAAAAACCTGAGGGCAGCAGTAGCCTCTCCGACTCTTATTTTGTGTAACTAACCTAGTAGGTTCAAGTATTGCGGTTCAATACCCAACTTCAGACTTGATTCCTAGTGTAGAGACTCGGAGATTTAGGGCTCTCCCAAGAGTATTTCATTGACTTTGGAGCCAGTTTTGCGCTCCTTTCGCCAGCGGGCTTCTGTATCACCCTTCCTGCTGCAGGGCTGTCCTGAATTAATCTGTGTGCTTATAGGTGAAAGCCTGGAAGAGGCTGTCCGGCGAGAAGTTGCAGAAGAGGTGGGATTGGAGGTGGAAAGACTGCAATACTCTGCATCTCAGCACTGGCCCTTTCCTAATGGCGCACTTATGATTGCTTGTCATGCAACTGTGAAACCAGGGCAGACAGAGGTGAGTTCTGATGCTTCCCTTATGATATATCCTTTGCCTCATCCAAGCTGGTCCGTAGGTACTTACTAAGCACCTGTCTAGTCCAGCATTGTTTAGATTATACAAAGACATGTAATATATGATTTATACCTTTAAGGAATTTGCAATCTTATAAACAACTAATCACCATAAAAATTGGAAATGCCAACACAATCACCATTCTTCCTTGTATATATCTCAATCATGAAACAATTTATCTTTCATCATCAGGAAATTAACAAAGTCTTGCATAGAATAGGCACACAATAAATATATAAAATTCAATGATTGATTTCAGAATTGGTATTATTGCTCCAGTCAGGATGTTGGGGACTAATAATATAAAATCATAGGAACTTCTGACTGAAAGGGACTTAGATGTTGTCTTATCCCACCTCATCTTGCTCTAACATCCCTGACAGATGGTGTTGTGGTCCCTATGTGCCAAAGTCTGTCTATTTTGTGCTTTGGTTTCTATACAATGAATAATATCTAATCTGTCTCAGCTCCCTGTGGATGCAGTTTGCATTTTTGCTTCTTACAAGGCAGATACTATGCTTTTGACTATCATTAATTAACACATCCTTTAAAGAAGATAACATTTATATGTTCTTTTTTTAGTTATGTAAGTTAGGCACAAAGAGAAAGTATTATTCATAACTTACCTCTCAATGTTAACCACTCTCTCTCTCTTTTTTTTTTTTTTTTTTTGGCCACGTTGCATGGCTTGCAGGATCTTAGATCCCCAACCAGGGATTGAACCTGGGCCACAGCAGTGAAAGTGCCGAGTCCTAACCACTGGACCGCTCGGGAATTCCCAAACCACTTAATATTTTACTATTTGAGCTTCCAGGATTTAAAAAATTTTTTTTTAATATTTAAAATATATACTTAACTCTCATCTCTTAATTATGGTACTTTTGCTTCTGGACCCTATCTAGAACTGATTATCTCCCAGACTATAGATCCCAGATATCACCTTCTAAGATTGCTCAGTTCTGGAACCATTTTCTCATCTTTGGCCATCGTATTCTAAGTTTTGTATCTCCTAACCATATATCCTGTTTTTCCTTATGTCTTTCAGATCCAGGTGAACTTGAGAGAACTAGAAGCAGCTGCCTGGTTCAGTCATGATGAGGTGGCCACAGCCCTGAGGAAAGACAACCCATCTTATCAGCAACAGAATGGGGCTTTCCCATTCTGGTTGCCCCCCAAGTTAGCCATTGCCCACCAACTGATAAAGGAGTGGGTGGAAAAACCGACCTGTTCTATCCTGCCTCCTTAGCTCAGATCAGGCCACCTAATCAGATAAATACCTCCTATCTCAGAGGGGCACATCAGAGATCAACTGATAAAGAGGTGGTGACAAAAGGTCATCTCCAGGCCAACATCATAAGAAGGCAGAGCAGATGGTGAGCCTACAGCAAGGCACATCTGCCAGCAGTGTTAATAAAAGAAGTTCCTAATCATAGGCAATCAAAAATGCCAAAACTGATGAGATGACAATTGTCAAAATCAGAGGGAAAGTTGAAGTATTAGTTTGGATATGGGCCCTTGCTCATTTTCTCCTGTGCTTTGGAAGCGAACATCTTTTGGCATGTGGCTTGTCAATGCTGGGTTTATACTAACTGCCAAAATGTGCCTGGTATAATTTTGGTTACAACTTTTATCTTAATATTGAAAATATATACTAAGTGTAAAGATCATTGTTCATAACAGATTCTACATTCTTTTTATATACTCTTATCTCTTAGGATCACAAAGCAATTATAGTCATTAAAATGAAAAAATATATATATAGCAGATCTCAACCCCCTACTGAGTTCCTTTTTATCCTTGTACAATTTAAAAAAATAGCACATTTTTTTTTAAACAAATTTATTTATTTTTGGCTGTGTTGGGTCTTCGTTGCTGTGCACAGGCTTTCTCTAGTTGCAGCGAGCAGGGGCTACTCTTCGTTGTGGTGCACAGGCTTCTCATTGCAGTGGCTTCTTGTTGCGGAGCATGGGCTCTAGGCGTGTGGGCTCAGCAGTTGTGGCTCCCGGGCTCTACAGCACAGGCTCAGTAGTTGTGGCGCACGGGCTTAATTGCTCCACAGCATGTGAGATCTTCCTGGACCAGGGCTCGAACCCATGTCCCCTGCACTGGCAGGCGGATTCTTAACCACTGTGCCACCAGGGAAGCCCAGCACAACATTTTTGAATTTATGTAGAGGTAATTATTTTGTTCATGGTAGTTAAGTAAAAGTCATATTCCTTTAAATCCTTCATCCCAGGAAAGTGGGAGTTAAGGTCTTCCTCAAGGTACTCTCTAGTAAATCAGAGGCAGTGATGTTCTGTTGAGGTAACTGCATGCCAGTGGGGCTCAAGAGCGTAAGTCTTTTTTGCTGTTACTTGCTCAGTTTGTGACCCAGGGAAAAGATTATCACTTGCCATGCCTGTTTTCCTAAACGTAAAATGGTTGCTGCCTTTTGCACACCCAGTAAGTGTTGTAACTTCAACGAAGCGATCAGTGAAAATGAACCATTTCTTGAGTTTTATGGGATAAACTAAATTTAGGATTTCTCATCATTCATATATGCCATTCTAAACCTTGGCATAGGGAAGAAGCACTTATCTGGAGGAAATGAAATAAATTTCTGTACCTTTGTTCAGATGTATATTTCTGTCTTATGAAGTGAGAAAATTGTAGAAAGTGAGAATTGGGGGTGGGAGAGAGTAATCTCTTTATTAGTGTGACAAACATTTAAGTCCAGATTCCAAGTCTGTGGAATGACTAAAGCAATATTCAGAAGAAATCCTGTTAGAGGGCCGTTTGAAAAGAGGAATGGCTGGGGAAAGAGTCTTATCTTCAGGTACTTTTAGGCAACTAACTAGTGATTAAAGACACAAGTGCCAGAGACCCTAAGATTATTCACACATCCAAGTCCCACAGGACTAAGTAAAAGAGATTCTAGAACTAGAAAGATTGAAGCAACTGAATTTCCTTTTGATCCCAAAAGGTTGTTACTCTCACGATTGCCAGCAAAAACATCATTGCTTTGGGGAAATCAAACTGCCTTCATCAGGAAATGTCGAGGGATAATACGTGATGGGACTTGATTGTCCTGTTAGATTGGCAGCTTGCCCTGACCTGGGCTGAACCTAGCATGTAGAAGGGAAAAGCACTCTCGAAAGAGAGGTCCTGAGATTTCTTCATATCTTGCAGTTAGAAGAAAACAGTTCAGGGTCCATGTGTATTACCGTCTCCCAATGTTTTCTATCTCTTTGTGGGTGTGTTTGTGAGCACATGTGTACACAGTATTTTCAGACTGGGGAATCTGAAAATACTGATAAAAAGGGGAGTGTGCAGGATTCCTGGTTATGAGTTTCTCAAACTTACCATGGAGTAAGTGTTTACTTTTGGATTAATGTGTTGTGTTGGAAAAGAAAAAATGAGAATGGCTAATAGGAGGAGCTGCAACATTGAACTGTTTCCCAGCAGTGAGTGGGAAGAGGGCTTTGCTTCTTAGAACTCCAAGGACAACTGAAAGCACAGGCAAAAGAGGGCAGGGTTGGGGTACTGAAAAATGGCAGATAAATAAAAGAAGCTTTGGTGCAGGGCTCACCTGGCTGGAGAATATTTATGTGGCAATGAATCACGAAGGTGCTAAGGATAAAAAGAACCCAATGGGTCCATGAAGAAGAATAGCAAAAACAGGTAAAATGCTAAAATTATTGGACACCAGAGGGAGACTGACTCAAGGTCACTGGTAACTGGAATAAAAAAGCAACTCATTCATTCCTTATGTTTGCCTATCTACCTTCCTTCCTCTACCCAATATTTAATTCTCGATAAACTTAATGTTCTAAACATGGAGTGTACATCTTATCTCAAGGGCTTGATTCTCTCTCTTCTGCTGATTTCAAAACCTTGTGTGCATCCCAGAGTTGAGATCACAAAGACTTGTGCGAGAGGGCAACATTTGGGGCTCATAGAGGAGAAGTTAATCTGTGAACTTGAAAATGAAGAAAACATTTTTACTAAATGTGGAATCAAAACTAGAAATGAGCATAGTCAGACTCAGTATTTATTTAAGAAGAAACAACAGAGGCTAGGTTTGCTGGCTCATCTTTTGTTGGCTTACTTACGGGTCTGTGATCAGCGCTGTCAGGCAGCTGCACACCCATGCTTTGTAAAAGGTTGGAAGCAGGTCCTGCCAGTCCAGCTTGGGAACTATAGGATTCCAGTACGTTTGAAACCAGGTTCAGGTCTACATCCACCGGTGTCATAACAGATCCTCCTGCACCAGAATCTTCCTCCTCTGAATTGTTACTGGCAGTCTGGGATAGAGGCTCCTTGTTCACGGAGGGAAAAGAAAATCATGGTACAATATGCTATTAGGTTGGATGGTAGTTACATTAAAAAGCTAAATAAGCAACCATGTAAAATTGATTTCCATATTAGAAAGGAAATTCCCTTCTTAATAGAAAATAAAAATGAAGTCTAATAATAAACTATGTAATGTAACACACATATTAAAATTTGGTTCCGAAGATTAAAACACACTTCTTCCTAGGATAAGTTTCTGCAAATTAAATGGATTTCTTCCCGATTTTGAAATAGCCCAAGGGAGATAACCAGAGTTAAGGAGGTAACTTTATAGCTTGCCTAAGAGTTTTAAAAGAAATAAACAGAATAATGAACATTAAAAAAAAAGAATCTAAATTTTCTCTACATGAAAGAAGTGAGATTTCTTCCCTACCCACAACCCCCACCCCAATGAGAAAACAAAATAAAAACCTGGGGCCTTGTGGGATCCAACCACAGAGACTGTGAATTGGTACTTGAGCCTCTGATTTCATAGGCTGAGGAAAGAATTTGAGAGATTGCAGCTTGATCTGTAGATTTTTATATCTTTGCTACCCAAAGTGTGGTCCCTGGACCAGCAGCACATCAATCACTTGGGAACTTATTAGAAATGTAAAATCTCAGGCCCACCCTAGACATACTTAACCAAAATCTATAGTTTAACAAGATCTTCAGGTGGTTCGTATTCACATTAAAACTTAATGTATGGGGCTTCCCTGGTGGCGCAGTGGTTGAGAATCTGCCTGCCAATGCAGGGGACACGGGTTCGAGCCCTGGTCTGGGAGGATCCCACATGCCGCGGAGCAACTGGGCCCGTGAGCCACAGCTACTGAGCCTGCGAGTCTGGAGCTTGTGCTCCGCAGCAACAAGAGAGGCTGCGATGGTGAGAGGCCGCGACGGTGAGAGGCCTGTGCACCGCGATGAAGAGTGGCCCCCGCTTGCCACAACTAGAGAAGGCCCTTGCACAGAAATGAGGACCCAACACAGCCAAAAATAAATATAAATAAATAAATAAATAATAAAAATAAAGGAATTCCTTAAAAAAAAAAACAAAACCTAATGTATGGTTTCTAGTAGGTTTTGGCAATACTGAAAGTGATTAGTTTTAAATGTGGTTAAGATGATCAAAGTAAGAGGAATGACATTAATTAAGGGCTCATTATGGGTTTTACTGTTGTCTCATTTGGTTCTCACGTTCATTCTATGACATGAAGATTATTGGTTAATGGATACATTCACAGTGGATAGCTGAGCTCGATTTCAAACCCAGCCCATGAGACTCCAGGGTCCATTCTCTTTCTATCTGTGGTTAGACAGTGCTGGTATAAAAACTAGGATAAAAACATGAGTGGAAGATGAATTCTAAATTTGGCTCTAAATAAGGGAAACATATGAAACAAACACTATTAAGACTTGAAAATTACTTGGATATTTAATATCCTTTCTCTTTTTTTAAAATGAATTTAAGCTATTAGTAGGAGAATGCAACCACATACTAATTTGAACATATCACATGACTTTTAAAAAAAATCCTGACAGATAACATAGAATAAGTAATATAGTCAAGCTTATGTTTAAGAAAATTAATAATCCGTCAGCCTACCAGTGTGAGGAAAAAATTAGCATTCTTATTTATTCAAATTAAAAAATTCATCACAGAAAATCACCATGAATCAAATAGAAAAAAAGAAAAGAAAAACTAAGATAAAATATGGTTTTAGCTATCCTTTGTCCTAGACTCAAAAGGGAAAGAGGTTAAACACACACATACCATTTGCTTCCGGGTGGTGAAACTTTTGCCAATGCTGGTATGTGCGAGTTCCTGGTCCATCTGGGCCATGTATGACTTGAGATCATCAAGAGTTCCTTTTACAGATGCTTCTTCCCCAGGCTCCTGTGTCTCAAGATCCAAGTCATCATCACTATCTAAACATTCAGAGTCTTCCTCATCCAGATCATCAGAGTCTGAGTCATGGGGCCTTGAACCTACATAGACCCCAACACAGAAAGAGCCACTCATTAAATTTTTTTGGAGTGATTACACATCTCAAAAGAATGAGAATGTTATCTGCAAAAAAGAGCGAATATTAGGCAAACTACTTCAGAAAAATCCGCTCCAGAAAATGGTACTGCTGGCAAACATTTGCAGAAAAGTACACAGGCTGAGCTGAAAGATTCAGCTTTTTCTTTTTAATGTGAATTCAATTAATTAAAATTTTTTACTTAAAAAATTTAAAAACTACATAATCCATGAATACATTTTGATGTAAACATTCAAGTTATGTAGAATTGTCTCACATTTCACTCTCTTCCCAGAGTTAAACATCTTTTCACAGTTCAGTGGGTACCCAGACCTTTATTTATGCAATTCTGTGTGTGTGTGTGTATATGTACATATATATAAAACACATTTGTTATATATATACATATTGAACTATGGTTTGCTTTTCTACGTTGTTTTTTTTGTAAAACTGAACTATAATCCAATTTTTGCTACTACAATGTTGCAATCACCATCTTAGCATATATAACTTTTTCATAAATTAAATTCCTGTAAGTGAAATAGCTAAGTCAAAGTTTATGAACATTCTGGAGCATCAAACTGCCTTGAGAAAAGACAACTTACACTTCTACTCCCACAGTTTGACAATGCTCATTTCTCCAACCCTTCAGAAAACTCGTTATTATCAATCTTTTAAATTTTTGCCAATATGATGGGCAAAAAAAAAAGTTCTTATTTTTATTGTGTATTTACTTGCTTACTAGAAACAGTTAACTATTTTCAAATATCTATCGATTATATTTATTCTTCAAGGCACTGCCTGTTTATATCCTTTGTTGATTTTTTTTAAATTGGGCTATTTGTGTTTTTATTATTAGTGTATAAGTGCAGTATGTCTAAAAGAGAAAAAAACAGTGTAATACGGGACCCCATGTAAAATCCTATCTAAACACACAGCATTCATTCATTCAACAAAGATTTAATGAACAGCTACTATGTCAGGCACTAAGCAAGGCATCCTCCGCAAAATCATTCAATAGGGCAATAATTAATGGTTGAAAGCAACTCAAAATTATTAAAAAAAAAAAAAAAAAGCAAATGAGATCCAATGCTCCAATGCTCTAGCAATTGCTATACTACTTACACTTGCAAAATGAAAATATACATCACACTGTAACTCACCTAAGATCTTATCCAAATAATTCAGAAAAGAATCTGCATCAAAAGTGACTGGAGTCTCAGAATGTTCTCTGTAAGATTAAAGGAAAAAGACAATTTATCCCAAACAAAACTCTTTGAAACTTTTTCTAAACTGGTGCCTTTCTTAGGAAGACTCCAGAGATATACTCTCAAAAGAGGCACAGCAAGGAAAATTGTAGTTTAAATTTTAAAAATCATTATGCTTACTGATAGGGCAACAGAAATGGGAAAGATTGATGAAATAAAAGTAAAAATTGCACTTTGATTATGCACATTTAATTTACGCTGATTTAGGGATCTACCCACCCTCCATCTCCCATAAGATATATCTAACATTAGCAGAAGTTGTTATTTATCCAAGTTCACTTAAATAAAGTTTATATTTTTAAGAACCAAGTCTTTAAAAATAAGTAAGAACAAACCTTCCCTTATCTCTGCTTTCTTAAAGAGAGAATACTAAACATAAACTTCAATCTTCTCATGAGGCTAACGAGCATCAACATTAATGAAGATATATTTGCTGTGCAAGTAACAATTCTACCTTTTTTCCCTATTACTTGCCAAATGTAACATCTCATTTCTTCTGTTTTTATTTCTTCCCCTGATAAACACTTTTATCCTCCTCTTTTGAGTTTGAAGCTTCCAATCTGCTTGAGGGTAGGAGATCAGAAGTCTGAGCTTGATGAGAGCTAGAAGTTAGGAGTCCATAAAATTCTGAGTAAAAGTCTAAGGAATAAAGTACATGGTTGCCCTGCACAGCTCTGGGGTGGTGGCCTTTACATCTGCTGAGTGGTCTCTTTGACTAACTTCAAGGATCATAATGGATCAGGTTACTAGAAATCTGACTCCAGATAAGTAAGTTATCATAGTACTAGGCACCAAAAGAGGAAAACAAAGCAGTAAAAATCATTTATTAAAAAAAAAAAAAAATTAAACAAAGAAAAAGGAACAAAAAGAGAGAGAGAACTGGCAAAGACTGGAGCTGTCAACATATAGGCTATAACCATTTAGATATTTATACTTTAACACAAATTACCGAGGCAGCTCTGCTCCTTTGTGGGTTGAGACTTTGGATATGAAAGCTTTCATGCTCTCTGAGACTTGAGTTAAGTCATAGTTCTCCTCCTGCCCCTTGGAAACAGGCTCTGGTTCTTTTTTACCAGCAGCTTCCTGCAGCAGCTGGTCCAGCTGATCTGGTGAGAGATCTAACCACTGGTCATCTGAAAAAGAAGCATGATACTGCCATACTATACTCACATGACAGGTACTCTCAGGAAAGGACCCTCTGAGACTTAGTGGAATGTTTCAATTCTTTCTAACCCCTCTGTTCTATCCTGGTCCATCACTTACCATCTTCTGGGGGAAGATTAGCTTCTTCTTTCTTAAGCTCTTCTATATCAAATGGTATTGTCTGTAATAACGTTAAGATTTCTTCACCTGGGGTCATAGCATGAGAGCTATAAAAAATCAAAGACATGGGTATTTAATGAGAGCTTAGAATAATAATCACGAAAACAGAGTATTTTAAAGTTGGAAGGGATTATCTAGTTTAATTTGTTTTTAAACATTTGTTTAGGACACAGAATCCTTTTTCTCAAAATTTCACCAGAAACTCTAAAATATAAAAGTGCTCAAAGAAAAACTGCTCTGGGGAGTTCCCTGGTGGTCCAGTGGTTGGACTTGGCACTTTCGCTGCCCCGGGTTCAATCCCTGATCAGGGAACTAAGATCCCACAAGCTGGGTGATGCAGCCAAAAAAAAAGAAAAACTGCTTTGTACAGGAAAAGAAATCATCAACAAAATGAAAAGGCAACCTACAGAATGGGAGAAAATATTCGCTAACTGTACATATGATACAGGGTTAATATCCAAAATATATAAAGAACTCATAACTGCAAAAAAAAACCCCAAGCAATCTGATTTAAAAATAGGCAGAGGAACTGAATAGACATTTTTCCAAAGAAGACATACAAGACAAGAAAAGGTGATCAACATCAACTAATCATCAGGGAAATGCAAATAAAAACCACAATGAGACACCACTTCACACCTGTCAGAATGGCTATCATCAAAAAGACAAGAGAGATCACGTGTTGGCAAGAATGTGGAGAAAAGGGGACTCCCTGGTGGTCCAGTGGTTAAGATTCCACGTTCCCAATGCAGGGGGCACGGGTTAGATCCCTGGTCGGGGAAGATCCCACATGCCACGTGGTGTGGCCAAAAAAAACAAAGAATGTGGAGAAAAGGGAACCCCTCTGCACTGTTGGTGGGAATGCAAACTGATACAGCCACTATGGAATACAGTATGGAGGTTCCTCAAAAAATTAAAAATACAGCTACCATATGACCCAGCAATCCCACTTCTGGGTATTTATCCAAAGAAAATGAAAACAGGATCTCAAAGAGATGTCTGCACACCCGTGTTCCCTGCAGCATTATTCACAATAACTAAGACTGGAAACAACTTAAGTGTCCATCAACAGATAAATGGTTAAAGATGTGGAATAAATAGACAGATAGATAGTGATATACATACACACAATGGAATATTATTCAGCCATGAGAAAGAAAGAAATCCTGCCATTTGCAACAACATGGATATACCCTAAAGGCATTATGCTAAATGCAATAAGCTAGACAGAGAAAGTAAAATACTGCATGGTATCACTTACATGTGGAATCTAAAAAAAAAGTCAGACTCATGGAAACAGAATAAAAAAGTGGTTGTCAGGGACTAGGGGGTGAGGGAAATAAGCAGAGGCTGGTAAAAGGACACAAACTTTCAGCTATAAGATAAATACAGTCACAGGATCTAATGTAAAACATGGTTACTAGAGTTGATAACACTATTACATAATTGAAATCTGCTAAGAGAGTAAAAATTATTCTCACACACATACACAAAAAATAAATATGTGGGGCTTCCCTGGTGGCACAGTGGTTAAGACTCCACCTGCCAGCTCAGGTGACATGGGTTTGAGCCCTGGTCTGGGAAGATCCCACATGCCACGGAGCAACTAAGCCTGTGCGCCACAACTACTGAGCCTGTGCCTTAGAGCCCGCGAGCCACAACCACTGAGCCTGTGAGCCACAACTACTGAAGCCCGTGCGCCTAGAGCCTGTGCTCCACAACAAGAGAAGCCACCGCAATGAGAAGCCCGCGCACCGCAAGGAAGAGTAGCCCCCGCTCGCCACAACTGGAGAAAGCCCGCGCGCAGCAGCAAAGACCCAACGCAGCCAAAAAATAAACAAAACAAAACAAAATTAATCTATCATATATTAAATGCTAGGCTAGTACTTCAAATACATTTTCTTTTCTATTATTAAATTGACTGATTGATTGATTGGCTGTGTTGGGTCTTTGCTGCTGTGCACGGGCTTTCTCTAGTTGCGGCAAGCGGGGGCTACTCTTCGCTGCGGTGCATGGGCTTCTAATTGTGGTGGTTTCTCTTGTCACGGAGCACGGGCTGTAGATGCGCAGGCTTCAGTAATTGTGGCCCGTGGGCTCAGTAGTTGTGGCTCACGGGCTCTAGAGTGCAGGCTCAGTAGTTGTGGCACACGGACTTAGTTGCTCCGTGGCATGTGGGATCTTCCCAGACCAGGGCTCGAACCCACGTCCCCTATATTGGCAGGCGGATTCTTAACCACTGCACCACCAGGGAAGTCCTCAAATACACTTTCTCATTTAGCCTTCTAATTACTATTATGAGGAGGTAATAATCCTGTTTTACAAATGAGAAAACCGGAGCCCAGTGAATTTCTGTAAGTTTTGCAAGGTCATTTAGTTGGACAGAGCAAAGGCTTGAAATCAAGTCTTCTGATACTATTTTGTGCTCCTCCTCCTATAAACTGGTAATGAAATACACACAGAGTTTATTTATATGATGAGTGAGTTATTTTATGATGGTGATGTGATTTGTTATATAAGTTCATGGAACCCTGTCTGAACTATTTATAATGGAGTAAATCAAGTTATATAATGGACTTGCATTCATTTAATAAACATTTGCACACCTTGCTAACTCATGTGGGTAACAGGAAACTACCCCTACTCCATAATATGTAAATATTACTAGGAGAGAGAAAAGAAATATACAAATAATCATCATAAATTACAAACATATAAAGTCATAGAGGAATACCAAATGCTATCAATACAAAGAATCATAGGAGGGCTTCCCTGGTGGCGCAGTGGTTAAGAGTCTGCCAGCCAATGAAGGGGACACGGGTTCGATCCCTGGCCCAGGAAGATCCCACATGCTGCGGAGCAACTAAGCCCGTGGGCCACAACTACTAAGCCTGCGCTCTAGAGCCCGCAAGCCACAACTACTGAGCCTACGTGCCAATAACTACTGAGTCTGAGTGCTACAACTACTGAAGCCCACGCGTCTAGAGCCTGTGCTCCACAACAAGAGAAGCCACGACAATAAGAAGCCCATGCACCGCAACGAAGAGTAGCCCCCGCTTGCCGCAACTAGAGAAAGCCTGCGCACAGCAACAAAGACCCACCACAGACAAAAATAAAAACAAATAAAAACAAACAAACAAAAAAAGAGTCATAGGAGAAGGTAATTACATTCACTGGGGTGGAGGCAGAGAAGTTTAAAAAAAAAGAGAGATAATGGAAGAAGTTGAGTTAGGCCTCAAAGAATCAAGAGGATTTTGACAGGTAAGATAGGGTAGAGAAACTATGCAAGGGGAAAAATGAGCATTTGTATAGAGGCAGGGAAGTGAGGAACGTGTTCAGAGAGCAAATGGGGTTCAGTTTGGCTTAAGGGTGGAATCCGAGGCTGAACAGATGGGCTGGGATGACAGCACAGTGAGCGTGAAATGGCTAAGTTTAGACTCAATGAAATAAGGAGTGGGTGATCACTGATGGCTTCTTTGTTATTTTTAATTTTTGTTTTATGAGATTTAAATAATATAGACAAGTTGAAAAGGTAATACAATAAATGCCCATATCTCTACCACCCAGAATTATAATATTGTTATACTTATCTCTAGTCTAATTATATGATTACAAATGTAATAATTTACAAACATTTAACATAAAAACCAAACTAGTAATATGTGCGCGTACTTACAAAAAAATATGATAGATAAAGTTAGTTTCCTTTGATGATCAACACTCCCAGTTCCAATCCATTTCTCTGCTGCCCAAAGGTGACTGCTCTCACAAGAATCCTCCTGGGCCACTGAGTGTGTGTGTGAGAGAGAGAGAGACAGAGAGATAGAGACAGAGCCAGAGACAGAGAGAGTGTGTGTGTACTATTTGTTGTATTTACTGTTTTGTTCTCTTTACCTGAAATGTTATTCCCTCAAATACCTGTCTGCCTCATTCCCTCACTTCCCTAGATCTCTTCTGAAAGAAAAACTCCTTGGCCAACCTATCTAGAAGAGCAGCCCTTATATCTCTCTCCCCAAACACTGCTTTTTCTTCAAAGTACTCATTACCATCTAACATCATATAATGGTTTACTGTCTTTCTCCTACACTCGTATATAAGCTCCATAAGGGCAGGGAGACTTTGGGTTCACTTGCTGCATTCCCAGTGCCTGGAATAGGGCCTGGCACATAGGAGATAATAAATATTTATTGAGTGAATATAGATACATGTATCTATACATAATACATGATATTTTGTGTATTTTTACAATTTATATGCATAGCACCCGTATTTTACAAATTTACAACTTGCTTTTTTCCCTCAACATTATGTTTCTGAAATCTATTCATTTAGACCAGTGGTTCTCAACTGGGGACAATCTGGCAATGTCTGGTGACATTTTTGGTTGTCACAATTGGTGGGAAGAGGGGAGCCAGTCCTACTGGAATTTACTGGGTAGAGGCCAGGGATGTTGCTTCATCTTATACTAATGCACAAGACAGTCCCCCACAGCAAAGAATTATCTGGTCCAAAGTGTCAACAGTGTCAAGGTTGAGAAATCCTGAATTAGATTTATGGATATTTAGCTAATCTCTGGTTAACTAATGGATAGTAGGCCATCATGTAAATATACTGCAATTCATTTATCTACTATTGATGGACACTTAGACTGTTTGTAATTTTTCACTATTACAATCTCTAATAATTTTTAGGAGAGGGGAGTAACATGATTAAAGACATACTTCAAGCAGATTCTCCTGGCTCTAATGGTTGAATTGGAAGAGAAGAGTCTCTAGAGGTTGAGAAACAAGTTTAGGTGTAGCCATAGTTCAAGAATTAAGTAAGTAGAGTAGCTAGCTGGGCAGTAAGGAAAAAGAATGCAAGACACAAGATAATAGTAAACAGGATCTAAGGACAGGATCCAAGGAGAGCCAGGAGGTCTGGGTGATAAGGAGGATGGTGGTACTATTAACAGACAGTAGGAAACAGTCTATGATATTAATTCAGCTAATAAAAAAGAACATTGGGAAGTAAAGAAGAGGTCTGGAGGGAGATGTGAGTTTGGTTTCAAACTGTTTAGAAGTTATCCTGGTTTGGTGAATGGGAGCCTCTCCTGCAACACTCATTAAAGTGTTGGATATTTAACCTATTTGCAATAAGTAAATTATGGTCCATTTGCTAAAATGCTGTGCTGTTATTTAAAAATATGCTTATCAAAACTTTTTAAGGTCATGGAAAATGTAAGATCATAACGAGTAAAAATTATGAACAGGATACAAGATTTCTATATAGTATAAAAAATGTTTAAAAAATCAACTGGTTATGGGGAAAAAAATCCTGGAAGGCAGTAGATTGGAATAATAATAGTGGTTTACTCATGATATAAATTTTTTCCTTCTTACGTCTTTCTGTATTTGCTCTAATGAATGAATATGTTACTTTTATAACAACAAAAAACTTTATTATATTTAAAAAGAACTACCCAACCATCAATCTATCTTATTTTGTGGGAGAAGCCCTAACTCTCCTACATATGAGTCTCCCTCATTTCTTAACTTCTCTTCAACCTAAGACTATAAGGTAACACTTTTCAATAAGGGGAGTGGTCTCCTAGAGGAGACAGGGATCATCTGGGGGAGATTCTCCTAACTATGAGGGCCACCTCCTTTGCTTTCTTTCCCAAGTTTTCTTTTTTTTTTTTTTTATTTTTTTAATTTATTTTTTATTTTATTTTATTTTTGGCTGTCTTGGGTCTTCATTGCTGCGCGCGGGCTTTCTCTAGTTGCGGTGAGCGGGGGCTACTCTTTGTTGCAGTGCACAGGCTTCTCATTGCGGTGGCTTCTCTTATTGTGGAGCACGGGCTCTAGGGTGCGCGGGCTTCAGTAGTTGTGGCACGCGGGCTCAGTAGTTGTGGCTCGCGGGCTCTAGAGCGCAGGCTCAGTAGTTGTGGCGTATGGGCTTAGTTGCTCTGCAGCATGTGGGATCTTCCTGGACCAGGGCTCGAACCCGTGTCCCCTGCGTTGGCAGGCGGATTCGTAACCACTGCGCCACCAGGGAAGGCCCCAAGTTTTCTTAAAGGATACCCTAAGAAGGCATCCTCTTTTCCAATTACTGACATAAAACAGATGGGAATGGGACAAAGGCACCCCTAGACACTTACAAAAGAGTAAAGACTGCTGTAAAGTCATTACCACTTCACAGACACTGAGGTTAGAGTTCTCTCAGCATCAACTTTGCTTCATGCAGTCTTCAAAGAACATTTTATTACACAAATATGTGATGTTTGAGATGCTGGCAAAATGACTGGGGTTCAAAACCAGATTGGTTTGACAAAAAAAAAAAAAAAAGCCCAATGACAAAACAAAAAACACACCCACACACAACTCAGGACCTTTTTAACCATAACGTATACAAAGTTATTTCTTTCATGTTATTTAATAGCTTTAAGTATCTCAAATTCAATTTTGCAAACATAAAGCTGAATTTTTTCCAATATTCAAATTCTGACTTTTGATTCCTCAGCCCAATAAGACCTTCTGCAGGAGCTCCAATTTCCTTGAGCCACACTGACTAGAAGTACCCTCAAGGGACAAGTCAGACAAATGTGATTTTCTTCTTTCAATGGTCCTATTCCCTCTGATTTTTGCCTGCTTTTGTTGTTCTCCACTGTCTTCAAATAACTGTGTTTTATATTCTGCCCAGGGTTTATCATTGTAATTAGCATGGGGTTATTCTGATATGTTACTCCACCATTATCAGAACTGAAACTCAACTTTATCAAATTTTAAAGGGGAGCCATTTCCTTCCAACCCTGTGTTCATTTCTTCCCTCCCCCAGAAAATGTACGGCAGGTTAGAATGAGATTTGATTTGGAAGGTGAATGCCTGCTTCATCCTGCGTTTCAGATCTACCTAAAAAATCTAAACACAGCCCAGAACTCCCATAGGAATTAAGCACATGGCTCAATACCAGACTGCCTGAGTTCAAATCCTAGGTCTGTCACTTATTAGCTGTGTAACCTTTGGCAAATTATTTAATCTCTTTTGGCCTCGGCTTCTGAGCTGTAAATAGGGAAAATAATAATTGTACCTATTTCATAGGGCTTTAAGGCGGATTAAACAAGTTAGTGGCCTATGCTTTGTAAGTACTCAATAAATGTTAACCATTATATGATGATGATGATGATGATGATGATGATGATGATGATGACGACGACGGTGATGGTGGTGACGGCTGCCAGTGCCAGCAAACTTCTGTAACAACACTTCATCTCCCCAACCCCCGCTCCTTCAGTAGTCATGAGCCTGGCCATTAACTGTTTAAATATGGAAACTCCAACATCTGCAACTATCTCAAAAGTAACTCCTTAACTTCTGGCAAGTTATCGATCTGTTCAGGTAGCGATAAACTCACCTCTCTGGCCGGTTTATGGAGAGTTGGAAGTAGTTCTTTGCCATTTCTAGCCTTTCCTGGTACTGAGCAGAACCTTCTATCAGTCCCTAAAAAAATAATAATGCCCATCAGAACATTATATATATGTTATCATTAAAATAACCTGCTCACCATCAACTTTCAGGGAGGCAGTGTACGATATAATATATTGTTCAAAAATCATGAGGCCTGAGTCCTAGTCCCTGTTTTGTCATTGATGCACCTGTTTGGGCTCCAGTTTCTTCAAAAAAGGGACTAGGTTAAATGTAGCGGTCCCTCATCCTTTTCACCATTTAAGGGCCTCTTTCCAATTTGGAAGGTTTTCTATCATTTTCTATTATTTAACTCATTATTAAGATAACAAATAATTTATTATTATATATAATATATATATTATAACAAATAACAAATAATTATTTGTTAATAATTTAACAAGTTATTCTATTATTTAACTCATTATTAAGAAATAATTGATTAACTAGTAATTAATGTATAAAACAAAGTACAAATCAAGCCAAAAAGTAGCATAATCCCACCTTAACTACCATTTCTATCTTTCACATGCATGTTTATGGTGGCATTCATACTTAATATTTTATATTCTTAAAAAAATATACTATAATATAAGCAGTTTTCCATACCACTACACAGTCTTTAAAATCATCATATTCTTAAGGACTTTTCTACTTCTTGGATGTTTCCTTAATTAGATGATTTATTTTTATTTTTTAAAAAATTAATTTATTATTTATTTTTGGTTGCATTGGTTGCATGGGCTTCTCATTGCGGTGGCTTCTCTTGTGGAGCATGGGCTCCAGGTGTGCGGGCTTGGTAGTTGTGGCTCATGGGATCTAGAGCGCAAACTCAGTAGTTGTGGCACACCAGGTTAGCTGCTCCGCGGCATGTGGCATCCTCCCGGACCAGGGCTCAAACCCGTGTCCTCTGCATTGGCAGGCGATTCTTAACCACTGTACCACCAGGGAAGCCCAAAGTAGATGATTTAAATTGAAGGTTCCAAGTTTGAACCTTTCTATAGTTCTTGGAATACACTATCAAATTACTTCCCAGTTAAGGTTCTAACTGTTACGATGTTATCAGCAATGTATAGGTGTATCATTTTCACTATATTCTCAACAGCACTGAATATCATTCATATCCTTTTTACATATGTGAAAAACAGTACTTATTATTATGTTAATATGGTTATCTTTACTACTTGTGAGAGTGAATATTTTAAGAGAAATTTACTAGTTGTCTTTTTGCAATTTTTTTTTTTTTTGGAGTATAGTTGCTTTACACTGCTGTGTCAGTTTCTGCTGTACAGCAAAGTGAATCAGCCATACGTATACACATATCCCCTCTTTTTTGGATTTCCTTCCCATTTAGGTCATGTAAATTTTTTAATCCATGTCTTTGCTAACTTTTCTATTTGGTGTCTTCATGTTTGCTTTATAGATTTGTGCAAGTTGTTCATCTGATACAAATCATAACTTTTATCACTTTATATAGATGTTATTATTTTTTCTAAAATATTGGAAACAGTTTATAGACACTCCCTCCTTACCACCAAGCTAGAATGGTCCCTTTTAACTCTAGTTCCTACAATTATGTCACACATTAAATAGGGACATAGGACTTTAAATCACTGGCTTGACTTTCCCTGGATTCTCCAATTTAAAAAATGCATTGCAAGTCCTACCTTAAAGTAATCATTCTTTTTCAGACTTTCAAGGAAGCCAGCCCAGAGCGGTGAGGTAGTCACAAGAGATTTCTTGGCGTCAGAAAAATGTGGGCTACATTTGGAGCATAAGATCTCAAATCCATGAGCCTAGATGGAAAAGACAGAATTTTTATTATTAGGTTAATTTCTTTCCATTTAACCATACTCAAGAACTAGGTGATTGGACACATGGCTGTGTGGACATTTATAACACTTTTTGAATTTTAGGAAAAATAAATCTGACTTTATTTCCAAGTTTCTTAATCTCTACAGATTATTAAAAATTATAAAAGGGAAGCAAATAATACAAAACAAAGATTCTTATCCTCCTCAAAGAGATTTCTTTTCTCACTAATAAAAAAAACTAGAAATTTAAACTTATTTCTTGTTTGCTTAAAAAAGGCTTGCAAGGCAGAAACAGAGACACAGATGTAGAGAACAAACGTATGGACACCAAGCAGGGAAAGCGGGGGGCGGGGGGTAAGTGCGGGGTGGTGGTGGGATGAAGTGGGAGATTGGGATTGACATATATACACTAATATGTATAAAATAGATAACTAATAAGAACCTGCTGTATAAAAATAAAATAAAATTCACAAAAAAAAGAAAAAAGGCTTGCAAAAGGTTTCTTGTCTAACAGAATTATAAATGAATTAAACATAGTCTCAGGCATAGTAAAGGGAGGGAATCACTTCATTTTAAGAGTACTTTGGCTAAAAAATATAATAAATGCACATGGCAAAATAACTCTAATAGGGGGCTTCCCTGATCACTCTAGAGAAAACTACTGTCACCAATTCCTTACATATCCTTTCAGAAGTAATCTATGCACTCAAGCAGATATGTGTATGTCTGCATATGTACATTCTCCTACTCCATCCTTTTTATCACTAAATGGCAACATACACACTGCTCTGAACCTTGCTTTTCACTTAGTGATATACCTTGGAGATCATTTCATATGAGCATATATAAATTTATCCATCCCACTTCATGGACAGACCATAATTTATCCAACTACTCCTCTACTAACAGACGTTTCGGTAGTTTCCAATCTTCTGCTACTATAAATAATGCTTTCATGAGTATACTCTTATGTCTTTGTGCACAAGTAAAATATATGGAGGATAGATTTCTGGAAGTGAAAATGCTGAGCAGAAGGGTTTGTGCATTTTAAATGTTATGGAAAGTGACAAACTGTTCTAGGAGACTGATTCAACTTATATTCCTATCGATAATGTTTGAGGGTACCTCTTTATGTATTTTTACAAACCCAGTATATATTATCAAACTTATGGATACTTGGCAATCAAATGGTGAAAAATACTATTTTGTGGCTTTAAACTGCATTTCTTTTATTATGAGCAAGTGTCAACATTTTTCATAAAAATCATTTGTATTTCTTTTTCTGTGGACTGTTAATGGTTTCTGATCATTTTTTGATTGATTAGTACTATTTTTTTTCATATTGAATTGTGGGAATGTTATATATTAGATAAATCAACTTTTGTCATTTACTAGTTTTTTTACTCTTTGTCATTTAAACTGCAAATATAGGGCTTCCCTGGTGGTGCAGTGGTTAAGAATCTGCCTGCCAACGCAGGGGACATGGGTTTGAGCCCTGGTCCGGGAAGATCCCACATGCCGCAGAGCAACTAAGCCCGTGCGCCACGACTACTAAGCCTGGCTCTAGAGCCCGTGAGCCACAACTACTGAAGCCCATGCGCCACAACTACTGAAGACCGTATGCCACAACTACTGAAGCCCGTGTGCCACAACTACTGAAGCCTGCGCACCTAGAGCCCACGCTCCACAACAAGAGAAGCCACCGCGATGAGAAGCCCATGCACCGCAACGAACAGTAGCCCCTGCTTGCCACAACTAGAGAAAGCCCGCGTGCAGCAACGAAGAACCAACACAGCCAAAAATAAAATAAATTTAAATAAATAAATAAATGGCAAATATATTTTACACTTTCACCAGGTTTACTGTCTTTTGACTATATTTATGTTTTTTTCATACAGAAATGCTTAGTTTTTATATTATCGAATTTATCAATCTTTTCTTTCACAGTTTCTAGTTTCAAGTCATGCTTAGAAAGGCCTTTCCTACTCAGATTTTCAAAAGTTTTCCTATGTTTTCTTTCAAATTTTATGGTTTCGTTTTTTCCATTTAAATATTTGGTCCAACTGGAATTTATTTTGGCATAGGTGTGAGGTAATCAACTTAAATTTTCCAGATGGCTTCACAGTTTTATCATCACTTACTGAATAATCCAGTTTTCCTTCTTATTTGAAATGCCACATTATACTACATTCTCACATTAATAGGGTATATATCTAGATATCTATGCTCTGTCATTATTCTCTTAAGAGCCCTTTGACATAAAGGAAGAAAATAAAAATTTCTGGTTTAACATTACCAACTTCATGCCCAATTCGTGGGCTCGGTATTGGGGATGAGACGGAGGAGGCAGCTTGTATCCACTCCGTAGGTCTGGCATAAACCTTTGTTGCACCAACTGTGCATACAGACATTTAGTGAAAGTGACCTGGACATTGGGGCACAAAATATGTGAGTCTTTTCCTGAAATTAAAAATTTGAATATCATTTCATAGTTAATAATAACTTCATAGTAACTTCATTTATGAGCTTCATATTCATATAAATGCAAAGAAGATCCAACCTATTTACTGCCTACATTTTTTAGTAACAGCTTTACGGAGATGTAATTCACATACCCATAAAATTTACCTTCACTTGTCTATATTTAGTTATCACTAAGGTAATTCAGATCATTAGTTACATTACACAGCAATTTTGGTGGGTGGATGATATAGAATAATTCTTAATTCTCTGGAAGAAATGAAATGTTTTATTGTTAAGAGGATATAACTACTCAAATAGGGAAAATATGGTCAGAAATAGCTAGGAAACATTGAGATATAAAATAAGGAGTCAGGTCTCTTACAATCTTCCTCCCCTGGATGGGAGAAAAGAAAAAATTTAAAAATGTATATTAACTTGTTATGAGGAAACAGAATATTTCCGATTTTTTTCTAGTGAACAATTAAATAATGTTCAATTTTATTTCCAGTGAGAGAAACTAAATGACCAAGAGAACTAGCTTACCGAAGTCATTATTCGTGTTTCAGGCAAGAATGTCTTGAATATACGACAGGCTCGCAGGTCAATGGGGTCCCGCAGGTAAAATGCCTGGACTCCTGCAGCCACCAATCTGGGGCGCTGCTTTAGCACTGCTACAATGCCGGCTGGAAGGAAGCAGTGTGCTTGATGAAGGGAGGCTTTAATTTTTTCTGGGTATCTGTGACAGGTAACATAATTATTTTTATTTTATGATATGTAAACATCTAGGATTCTTATACCATTTACTTCCTCCTTAACATTTTATCTTGTCTTGGTTCATCAAGAGTGAGATGGAAAAAGTGACAAGAGAGGTGAAGATAAAGATACTGTAGGGAATTCCCTGGCAGTCCAGCGGTTAGGATTTGGCACTTTCACTGCCAGCGGCCCAGGATCAATCCCCAGTCGGGGAACTAAGATCCTGCAAGCCGCGCGGCCAAAAAAATTAATTAATTAAAAAAAAAAAAAGATACTGTATATACTAAAGATTACAGGAAGGAAGAGAGACAGAAAAAGTGGGAAGAAATGGAAAATAAAGAAAAGGGATTAAGGTGGTCCAATAAAAAATAAAATCAGAACTTATTCTCCTAAAAAATGGTACAAAGTGTACTGAAGCGAAGCTAAAAGAGATGTTTAATACTGTTAAGACCTGAATGGTGCTAAACATTTAATAGGTACTCAAATTTGAATGGCTGAATTAGTATGTTATTAGACTAAGGTATTCTCTCCTGAATAGAGCCTAAGGTGCTCCACCAAGGTCAAAGAATCCCATATATACACCCAGAACCACAGAAAAAGCCTGAACACAATTGTGCTCACTTAGGTTTTCATTTCTAAAGGTCTGAAAATGTCTATCTATGGATCTACATAATACTTAGCCATAATATCTAAGGTAAATAAATGCAAAAATATTGGGCCTATGACACTTTTAAATGGAAATTAAAAGATACATCTGTTTCTTGATTTTAAAACACGTAAGTTTAATTTGTTGGTCAATCTCACAAAGGATGAAGACAGCATGAAAATTGGCATTAATCTAGGTGAAAGAAATTCCACATTCAACAGAAGACTTGAGCGACATGAAATCAAAAGGCTCCCTGACTAGCAATGAAAGTGTTATTTTTCTTACCCTCTGATGCGTCTATTCACAGCAGCTCGTATAGATTCTGAAGCCAAAATTTTTTCTGGGTGTGTTGAGATTATATTCAGTGCTTGTGAGATTGTTTGGACTGTGGTGGGTAACCAGGATACTGCTTCAGGTTTCTTTGGTGCAGGAATAATGCATAACTCCCCATGATGGAAAAACACCTGCAAAATGATGTTTTAATTTTCATACCTGGCAGTGACAAACTCTCGGAGCATATGAAAATGTTGCAACATGATTTCACCTCTGTAGGTTTTCCAAACTTGGATATACTTACCCTATTGGCACTATTATCAGGATCCAACCATTTAGGGAGAAAGTCAGCAGCTTCTATTAACAAGAATTCACCGTCATTGTCTTCAATCCTAATGCAAAAGAAGTTCTAACTTTATATTCAAAGAAGCACATATTTGCTAATAATCAAACAGATTTGTTCTAATACATTTTCTCCTTCATCTTAGTAAATATATGAGTATGCACCATGTGTAGATTTCTATAATTAAGCAAAATGTTTAAGATACCATTAAGCACTGAAGGAGACTCTAAGATTGTAAGGAGGAATTCCTTAGGTGAGGGTGATAAGAAGAGAAAAATAAGTACATAAATAAATAACAATAGAAAAAAATATGGAAAACATATAAAATACTATGGGGTTTCAAAAGAAAAAAAAAAATCACATATAGCCAAGACTAGGAAAACCTTTATGGAGGAGGTATTATTGGACCTTGAAAGATAATTTTGTTTTGCCTCATTTGCATCATTTTTTAAAAATTTAAATTTCTGAATAGGTAACACAGTCACATGGTTAAAACTTTTAAAAAATACATAAAAAGTTATACAATGAAAAAGTCTCCTTCTTGCTTTTGTACCTATATGTCCAACCCCTCCACCATTGTTATTTCTTGTTTATCCCTCTAGAGTTTGCTTATGTGTAATCCAGCCAATAGGAATATAAATTCTTTCTTCTCTTGTCGCACAAAAGGTAGCATATTATATATACTGTTCTAGATTTTTTTTACTTTTAATGGGTGGAGATACAATATATGGAGAAAAGGAGAGATGTTCTTGGGAGAGGGAAAAGCATAAGCAAAACCATGGAGGTAGCAATTTAAGGTAGATATTTGAAGAATGACGAGTAAAGAAGACGACTAGAAAAGCACAGTTATATCATTTTGTGAAGAGCTTTAAATGTTGGCAGAATCAATGAGAATGAGTTTAATTTTATAGACAAAATGAATGAAAGGTTTTAGAGTAGCGTACTAAAATGGTTCGAGCTCTACTTTAGGAATATTAATCTGGCAGAGACATAGAGGAAAAACTTCTTCCTTTTTCTAATTTTTAAAAAAACCCCGACAAGATAGAAGATGCCTATTAAAGAGCTTTAGAGGCCTAGTGTGTAGGTATGAACCATCATTACATGTATAAAACTCAGAATCAGCACATGAAAGGTATTGCCCCCTTCTTATTATCCTAGTAAAGATAGAAACTACTATTTTTGTGTCTGTTCATTTAAAATTCTATCATTCATTAAGAAATTATTGCCATGTATTTGTAGGTATGGTAACAGTAGTGTTTGTTATCTCTTAGATTTACATCCTGAAGTATTTAAAAATCAAATGGCATAATACTGGAGATTTGTTTTAAAATAATCTTGCTATGTGATGGGGGAGTGGGGAAGGAAGTAAATGAAATAAGAATCACCAGGAGTTGATAATTACTGAAGCTGGGTGATGGGTACGTGAAGGTACCCATCTCTCTACTTTTATGTATGCCTGAAATTTTGATATAATAACAAGTTTCCAAAATTGTTGTTGTTTTTTTCTTTTTGTTCTGCTGGGGAAAAGACTGGGTGGATAGAAGACCAGAATTTGGAGGCTGATGAGGAAAACTAGGACATATGTTAAGTGGTGAAGCGCCCTCTGCTGGCAAAACTTTGGAATTACAGAGAATTATCCATTTCTATTTTAAACACTGAATTAGAATGCACTATCATCTACTTTGCTTCCTATCCATAAAATTGCGTGATTTCTCTTTAAATTTCTTCTGTATATGATTTCTCATAAAATATAGCTATAGTCTAATAGAGGAAGACATATTAAGAAATCTGTGAAATATGTATATCTATAGATGAATTTCTTTTTTTAAAGACACAAGAAATTTGATGGTGATTACTTTTGGGAAGTCAGAGCAGTACACCCTTTTGTATTGTTTGAATTTTATTTACCATGTGTATTTGTTCTTTCATAACAAGAAGAAAAAGAGAAAATCTAAAATAAGCAGGTTTTGTTTGAAGTTGAACTCTCAAATGATTCTTTAGTTCTTCTTCAAGAAAAGGAAGTCACAAGAGAAAAGGAAGAAAAAAGGAAGAAGTCACATTTAAAATCTACATCCCAAGTTTGTACAATTTCCACCAGACTACAGAAAAAAATACTACTAAATGGATAAAAATGTAGTCATTTTCAATAATAGAATTCCTTTAGAATTATTAATAAAGCTATAATACCTTGCTACTAACTCTGGAAATTCCTTTGTAATTTGCTTTACTATATAAACAATAAACCATTCATCCTCAATGTTATCTCCAAACTTTGTCATGCCAAATATATGAGCAGGAACACCTCCTAAAAACAAGAGAAAAGCAATCATATTACCAAATAAATATACCAGTGCAAATAAAGGTACAAGTAATCATTCAATTAAACAAACATTTATTGATTGGCTATGCACCAGGTACTATACTGGGAGCTGGGGTTGCAATCCTGAACAAGATACAAGAAACTTAGGGCTTCCCTGGTGGTGCAGTGGTTGAGAATCTGCCTGCTAATGCAGGGGACACGGGTTCAAGTCCTGGTCTGGGAAGATCCCACATGCCGCGGAGCAACTAGGCCCGTGAGCCACAACTACTGAGCCTGCACGTCTGGAGCCTGTGCTCCGCAACAAGAGGCCACGATAGTGAGAGGCCCCCGCTTGCCACAACTAGAGAAAGCCCTCGCATAGAAACGAAGACCCAACACAGCCAAAAATAAATAAATAAAAATAAATTTAAAAAAAAAAAAAAAGAAGCTTATTCTTGAGGAGCTTAGGGTCTAGACAACAGGAGATAGACAACCAAGCATCACAAAACAAGATGATGAACAGAGGTGTACACTGAGGGCTATGTGAGCATAAAGTATGTGATATCTGAGCTACGTTCATCTGGAGGAATGACCAGAAGTAGGCTTTCCAGAAAGAGAGAACATATGCATGTGCAAAAACACAGAGGCATGACAGACAATAGAGTGTTCTGGGAATATCAGCAGAAATTTTCAAACAAGTGCATTATCCAAAAATATGTAGAACTTAAACAAGACACTCAGACAGCCAATGGGTCAAAGAAGAAATCACAAGGCAAATTAGACAATATCTTGAGACAAATGAAAACAAAAACGCAACATGCCGCACGGATGGGGTGCAGTGAAAGCAGTGCTAAGAGGAAATTTATAAAAGATCTCAAATCAACAACCTAACTTTATACCTTAAGAAACTAGAAAAAGAAGAACAAACTAAACCCAAAGCTAAAGGAAGGAAATAATGAAGATTAGAGCAGAGATAAATGAAATAGAGAATAGAAAAACAATATTTAAAAAATCAATTAAACAGAGTTGGTTTGTTTAAAAGATCAACAAAATTGACAAAACATTAGTTAGATTAACTAAGAAAAAAGAGAAAAGACTCAAATAACTAAAATCAGAAATGAAAGAGGGGATATTACAACCTATGCCACAGAAATAAAGAGGACTATAAGAGAACACTATGAACAACTGTACATCAGCAAATTGGATAACTTAGAAGAAATGCATAAATTCCTGGAAACACACAAATTATCAAGACTGAATTGTGCAGAAATAGAAAATCTGAAGAGATCTATAACTAGTAAGGAAATTGAATTAGTAATAGAAACTTCTGCACAAAGAAAAGCCCAGGACTAGATAGATGACTTCACTGGAGAACTCTACCAAACATTTAAAGAAGAATTAACATCAATCCTCCTCAAACTCTTACAAAAAAACTGAAGAGGAGGAAACATTCCCAAACTCATTTTATGAGGCCAGCATTACCCTAATACTAAAGTCAGACAAAGACAATACAAGAAAACTACAGACCAATACCCCTGATGAATAATGATGCAGAAATCCTCAACAAAACACTAGCAAACTGAATTCAACAACACATTACAAGGATTGTATACCATGACCCAGTGGGACTTATTCCTGGAATGCAAGGATGATTTTACACAAGAAAACCAACCAATGTAATATACCATATTAACAGAATGAAGGTCAAACAAGTGTACTGCGGAGTGTCTCAAGAGCTACCATGGCAAAAAAAAACCCCAAACAGGTGGGAAGAACTGCCCAACCAACTCTTCTCCCTACTCCAGATCTCCCAAGTTTCATCAAGTATAGAAGCTCCAGTTAGGGTGTCTATTTTTATCTACCTTACATATTAAACTTCAATTTGAATTTCATCCAGAAGCAATGAGGAACTGCTGAAGGATGTTAGGCAGGAGAGTGACATGATCAAATTTGTGTTTTACAAAGGTAACTGGCAACAGTGTCAGGAACTGCAGACACTGGAACCAGAGAGGTTAGTTAGGTGGCTACTGTAGTCTTCCAGATGAAGAGATCAAGGGGGCCTAGACTGTAGCCAAACAGATGTAGAGAGGGGTCATATTTTAGGAGTAATCACACTAGGATTTAGTGCCTGACTGAACATGGTGAAGTGAGGAGTTGAAGATGATTCTGAATTACTAACAAGCTTGATAACTAGGTGGCTAGCAATCCCATTAAGCAAGACAAGAAAACACTGTGTAAAAATGATTTTCTAGAAAAAAGGTAGGGAATTGGTTTTGGCTGTGCTAATGGGACAGTGTTCTTGCCAATAAATATCACGTGTTTCAGTGAATAGGCGTTTAATAAAACTAACGTTTTGCATTTGGCAACTGCTAGCCAAACGGAAACAGATAAGCACTAAATTGAGAGCCAGAATGACGGTATCACAAGATGCCAGGCTTCTGATCTGAAATAAGACTCCACAGAGGTCACTGCATGAGTAGAGCCTTGGTCACCTATCCATGATTCATTTTAGTAAAGTTATAAGAAATGACTGGACAAAGTACCATATTTGGCCAGAGGTCAGATCTCAAGCACTGACAATACAGAGAAGCAGTAAAGGAACCTCAAAATGCTTCCGAGTGGCAAATAATGGTCATTTAGCTCAATTATTTCTCTTTATAAGCCAAGCAGAGCCGCTCTTAGATCCTTACCAAAACAACTATGTGAAAGGCAGCCTAGTAAACATACTATCAAGACTGAGGAATACAGAGTAACAGCTAAAAGAACTATGGTTAAGGAAGCCAGATGCCTGAACCTGTTTAGTGTAGGTACCTAGATACATTATGGCATAGTAATTAAAGTTCAAAAGAAGAGCCATGGCTTAATAATGTTGAATATATATTAGTTCCTAAGATAATGACTATTAGAAAGCATTCATCAACATGAATTAAAAAAAATTTTTTTTTTAAGTTCAAGGGCTTAACTGAATAGAGGCAAACACCATAAAAAGTTCAGGATATAAATCTCCTGACAGGGTTTCCCTGGTGGCTCAGTGGTTCAGAATCTGCCTGCCAACGCAGGGGACATGGGTTCAATTCCTGGTCTGGGAAGATCCCACATGCCGCGGAGCAACTAAGCCCATGTGCCACAACCACTGAGCTTGCGCTCTAGAGCCCACGAGCCACAATTACTGAGCCCGCATGCCACAACTACCGAAGCCCACGCACCTAGAGCCCGTGCTCCGCAACAAGAGAAGCCACCGCAATGAGAAGCCTGCGCACCGCAAGCAACAGTAGCCTCTGCTCACCGCAACTAGAGAAAGCCCGCGCGCAGCAACAAAGACCCAACACAGCCAAAAATAAATTAATTAATTAAAAAAAAAATCTCCTAACACTGAATGAACTGTGGACTATCATACATCACTGTTGTCAGAATGACATTAAAAGTCACCCATATCAAAGCAAAATAAGCAAAAGAGCCTTACCTTTCCCAGGTTTATATTTGAGATTGAAAGGCTGATTCTGCCAGATATAGGGGACCAGCATAGGTGCAAACTGGGTCATTATATTCTCAATGTACTTTTGAAGAATCTCTCTGTGTTCTTCTGGGTCCCTTGGTTCATCTGGTATCAGGAACAGGCAGTATTCTACAGTGTCTTCCACTGCAGCAAACTTCATATTTTCCTCCATTCTTCTTTGAAAGCTACATTTAAAGTTTCAATAATATAAACCATATAGAATAATGTAGAAGTAATATCCCATTCCCTGAACTATGCTAGGCAATTCCATTAACGTTGTTTCCCAAAATTCAGTTATCCACATACCATCATCATGATTTTTGCCTTGACCACATACCAACTATAATAACATTTATTTAACATTCTTTTTTTCTTTGTTAACATTCTTTTAATGACATTGTTATACTTATGATTACATTAAAGGAACTTTTGATATAATACAATAAATGGAAATACAGTACCACATTCCCAAATTAACTAATAAGTATGTAAGAATAAAATAAAAACTGTTTGCCCTTGCACTAGCAGTGGTGTGTATAACACACTTTTAGAAACACTGCAATAACATCTTTTGAAACACTATCACAAGTCCCAGTTCCGCCAGTAGTCCCAGTTGTGTTATTCTGGGTATTTCACTTTCTTCCTGGGGCTTTTTCCTTAATTGTAGAATGAGACTGTTACTGTATCATATCTATAATCCGTCCCTAGTTTAAATTTTTATTATTTAAATTTACTGAAAAGCAATCTCCCTTACTCTGCAGAATTAAATCTCTCCCATTGTATGGCATAGAGGAATTCAAAACTACAAAACATTCATGCCCTATCATTTCACCCCCAAATAATCTGCCCACGGCTCTTGATCCTACAACTATCTATCCTAAATCTTCCCCCTTCTCAGGTCTCAAAGTGTATAGCTCTGGTGTATTAGGACGTGGTAAATAACTATTTTCTAAGGGTTCCCCTTACAAACAAAAGTACTAGCTCACTATTGCTTCCAGGTGAGGCTTGGTAAAGGAAGACACTGTTTTGGATTATCTACTTTACGTCTGCAATTCGATTTTTAGACTTGTTTTTCTAACGGGACTAGTAAAACGAGGTCGAGAGGAACTTGCATCTTCTATCCAGACACTCATTCGCTACTTTCTGTCCAAATCATCATTTGGCCTTTTAACCCAGGTAGACAGATGCTAACTACCCACCCACCCATAATGCCAAACACACCTTATTATGAAGAACTTAGTGTCAGGACTAGAAGGGGCTTTGAGATCACTCAGGCTAACTCCACACTGTACATATGAGAAAACCGGGAGCACAGCAAGAGAAGCAACCAAGCAGCAGAGGCCTGACTTGGAGTCTAAGGTTTCTTACTCAGACTAGGCGCTCTCCTTCATCCAACAAAATGAAGCCAATTCCGCTTACGGTTCTAGGGCCTGGGCCTCTCCGGCAAGTCTCTGCTGTGGCACCTTTCCTCAGTCGCCTCTCCTACCACGTGAGCTGGTCGGGAGCTGCCAGTAGCAGCCAAAGCCTGGCTCGGACTGGGTCCACACGCTCGTCTGGGACCAGAAGCCAGCAGAAACTCTGAAAGTCAGAAACCGGCTCAGCCTCGGAACCCCGGGCGTCGTCCCTGTTGCGCGTCGGCGGGAGCATTAGGCGGGTGCCCGTGTGCCTTCATCACTTCCGGCTCCACGGGGAAGCAAGGAGAGCGGAAGACTAGGGAGATGGGGATCCTGGGGGAGTGACGGCCCGGAGTCTAAGAGACGGGGCCGGAAGGTGGCGGGAGGGGGCCGAACCTGAGCCGGCGGGAGGGCCAGGCCCAGAAGCCCCCAACCTGGCTTACCCGCCCCGGCCGCGGCTGAGGAGGAAGAGGAGGATGATCTCCAGATACACTCGGAAGGCGGTGCCACAGAACTTAGAGCTGTGAGTGGACTGCTCAGCCACCCCAGCCCGGCCCAGGCCGAGGCGGGCCGCAGGCGCTCTGGGGACCCTCCCTGACCAGTCCCTTGCTCCTTTTTCCTTTCCCAGGGCGAGGGAAAGAAAATTTTCTTCGGAATTCTCTCCTCCCAGCCTTGCCGGACGTTGCCCCTTCTACCTCCATCTCCAGCTAAGGGCGTGTTACCTGTGCTGTCCCAGGACTTGGCCCTCTTGGGTTGCACTTCTTGAGCTCGGGGACTGGGTTTCCTAAGGCATTTTGTAGTTTCCGCAGTGCTTCGTGCCCCAGTGTCAATGACCATTGACAGCTCGTGAAGCTATTAATAGCTGAGTGCTACAATGAAGTTGAATACGTCTAGTGCCAAGCACAGTGCAAAGCTACTTACATGCATTAGCTCACTTAATCCTGTCAATAAGGAGACCAGATAGGAACTATTATTTTGCACTTTCTACAGATAAAGATCCCAGACTTAAAGATTGTAGCATGCCAAAGATCACACAGCCAGAAGGTGGTGGAGCTGAAGTACAATCCTGTTGTCAATCTGGTTTTGAAGCTTGTGGTCATAACCATTACACATACTGCCTCCCCACCTCTGCAATTTCGTGTCAGAATCCTTGAGGATCAGTTTTGCTTTTGAGACCTTAGACAGCAAATATTTCCTGCTTAAAGACCCACCTCCCACCCCTAGTGAAGTGTTATAATGTAGGAAGTAATGATAATGTCATTCATTTATTAATGCTTTACACTTCAAAAAGACTTTCACATCTTGATTCTCTTAAAAACTCTGTAAGATGGGTATGATTATCTTTAGTTTTTCAGCAGATGAAATATCAGAAAGGTACACATCTTAAGATTATATAACCAATAGGTTTTGAGCTTGGGTTTTTCAACCTCAAATACCAATTTTTTTCCTCCACTAAACTATGTAATTTTAGCAACCATACATTTATTAATTAAATATTAACTATACAGGGTAATTAACAGGCATGGTATCTTCAGTCACATCTGGGTTTCTGTTTAGACTCTTTTCTAGCCTTGTTAATTTTAGGCAAGTTACTAAATCTTTGAGCCTTCATTTCTGTAATATAGGAATAAGACCTTATCTAAAAGCATACCTAAAGTGATGGCATAGGGCTTGACACATAGTAGGTCCTCGGTAAATGGTAATTTCCTTGTCCCTTCTCACCTTTACTTGGTACAATAGCCATACAAACAAAATCAGTCTATGATCTTTCCTTGCCTTTCAGAAGCTTATTATCTACTAAATAATAGGATAGGACACAGAAGCAATTCAGTTAATAGGCTTTTCAGGAACTAGGAAGAAGAAAGTCATTTACCAATAAAGGGAACAGGGCTTAGCCAAAAATCTGCTTTCCTAATTAATTCTGACTATTCTGAGAGTGAAAAAAAAAATACCATTTATGGAAAAAATTGTTGATAGCACTTATTGGGCCAGAATTATTGACCCAGTATGGTTATGTTACTTGTTCTCTATTGTTGACTTGATACTCCCTAAAGATAACTCTCCCAAAAGATGATTCTCTAGAAGTGTCAGAATAATGTGAATAATGATGATAATGAAGATTATATGCATCTAAATAACAGTATATTAAAAGTAATTTTTACTTTAGGTGTTATAATGATAATTTGCTTTGAAGAAGTAATTTTAGTTTTCTCCCTAATAGTTCCAAATTATAGATATTGAAAAGAGGTTGGGATAAAATATACAGCTTAACATTTTAAAAATGGTAAATCTCAAGCACAAATGTATAGTGAATAATATAATGACCTACCCATCACCTACATTAAACAGTTATCAAAATTTTAATATATTTGCTTCATCTTTCATCTATATATTTTTTTCAGCCTGTCTTCTGTGAAATAAGGAAGGAAAACCCCAGACACTATCATTTCACTCCATATACTTCATTATGCATTTCTAAAAATTATAGACATTTTCTTATGTAACCACAAAGCTATGACCAAATTTAATATTTCTTTGGTATTATCTAATTGTCACTTCATAACCAAATTTCTCTGACAGACTAAAATATGTTTTAAGTTTCTATTTCATAGCTGGAATTCACATTTCTGATCCCTGCCACTGTCTCAAAGACAAGCTTTTGGTTGTAAAATCATTGAATGAGAGAAGTACAAATAGCTCTACACAAATCCAGCCCCACCATTTGAGAAATAATTTAAAGTACAAGCTCTGCTGACTAGGTCTTTATCTTTATATACAAAAATGGTACAGTTTACTAAAATCTCAAACTATTCATTTGCTCTGAGAAGCCTCAAACAAACTACTTGGATTTGAATCCTGGCTCCATTACTTACTAGCCATATGACCTTAAGCAGGTTACTTAATCCCTCTGTGCCTCACTTTCCTTTCCTGTGAAACAAGAGTATTAGATTTATAATATACATTTGCATATTCAAAGCCCTGGGAAGACCTCTTGTAAAGAAACCTGAGTAACTTTGTTTAACCTATCATGTTATTTGACTACAGAATTTTGTGGGGAAGGAAAGTCTATTGTAGATGATTAGGACTGGAACATATAATAATTGACCCCATAGTTTATTCTAATGCACATGTTGAACTCTCTAGAACAGTACTGTCCTATAGAAATATAATACAAAACACATACATAATTTAACATTTTCAGGTAGTCACATTAAAAAAATAGTAGAAACAGGTGAAATTAACTTTTTTACCTCTTTATTTTGAAATAATTATGGACTCACAGGAAGTTACAAAAATAGTACATAGTCCCATGAACCCTTCACCCAGATTCCCCCAATGATGACAACTTATGTAACTATAATATAATTTCAAAGCCAGGAGACAGACATTGGTACAGTACTGTTAACTAGGCTATAAACCTTATTCAGTTTTCATCAATTTTTATATCCACTCCTTTGTATATATGTATATATAGTTCTATGCAATTTGGTCTCATTTATAGATGTATGTAACCACTGGTACAATAGAGATACAGAGCTGTTCCATCACCACCAAGAAACATCCTTATATATCCCTTTACAGTCACATCCATTCCTTTCTCCATACCCTGGAACCACTAATCTTTTCTCCACCTCTATAGTTTTATCATTTGTGAATGTAATATAAATGGAATCATATAGTATATGTAACCTTTTGAGATTGGCTTTTTTCACTAAGTATGATGCCCTTGAAATCCAACCAAGTTGTTGCATGTATCAGTTCACTCCTTTTTTATGCTAAATCATATTCCATTGTGTAGATATACCAAAGTTTAACTATTCAGCTGTCAAAGAACATTTCAGTTGTTCCAAACTTTTTCAATTATAAATAAAGCTGCTGTGAACGTTTGTGTACAGGTTTTTGTTGTGAACATAAATTTTCATTTCTCTGGGATCAATGCCCAAGAGTGCAATGGCTAGGTCTCATGATAAACATGTGTTTAGTTTTATAAGAAACTGAAATTATTCCAGAGTGGCTGCACCATTTTACATTCCTACCAGCAATGTATGAGAAATCCAGTTTCTCCATATCCTTATCTGCATTTAGTGTTATCACCATATTTTATCTTAGCTGTTCTAATAGGTGTGTGGTTATACCTTATTATATTTTCAATTTGCAGTGAAATTAATTTTAAGAATATATTTTGTTTAACCCAAATATATCCAGAATATTATCATTTTAACATGTAATCAAGATAAAATAATTAATGATACATTGTACATTCTTGTTGTACTAAGACTTCGAAATCCTGTGTGTTTTACACTTAAAGTGCATCTCATTTCCAACTGACCACATTTTAACTGCTAGTGATTAATGGCTACTGTATTGGACAGTGCAGTTCTAGAACAGCAAGAAGTGGGCGACTAACTTGTAGATCAAGTTACTGAAAAGTATATATTTTTTCTTTACAGGAAATATAACTTTGTTTTTCTCTTTCACAGGAAAGGAATAACAAAACATGCTCTTAATCATCATCCCCTTCCAGAGCAGCTGGATGCAATTTCCTCTACCAATGACACCCATGAAAAAGACATAAGTTCCCAAAGGTAATAACAAAAAGTGTACTTGTTTGCTTATTGCACTTGATAATGGCAAAAGTTTTGGTTTTTTGCCTTAGGATTGGTATCAAGCCTTGTACTAATGAAACAAAACAAGAATTTTTATCACATTTTTTCAATACCATTCAACTTTCATTCTGGAACTGCTAATGGAAACACTTATTTTTATAACCTTTGAAAAGCAGTATTATGAAGTAGTTAAAAGCAGAGACTCAGGAGGAATCCACACAGATCTGATTTTTACTCCTGGTTTTGTCATCTGTTAGCTGAATAATATTGGGCAAGTTACTTACCTAGTAATAGTATCTCTTAAAGGGTGTTGTGAATATAAATGAGATAAAATACAGTAAATGCTGAGTAAATATTAGCTGCAGTTATTATTTTAAGAAATAGAGGATACGTTAACTTCACAGAGGGTTCTGAGAAGCAATGTGGTATCATAGAAAAATTACAGTCATAAAACCTAGTTTCAACACCTAGTACTAAATCTCAGATTCTTTGTCTTAAAAAAGGGGTTGAGTTCTGCATCACCAGGTTGTTGTGAGGATAAAATGGGGTTAATATCTGTGAAAGTGCTTGGTAAACTAAAAGTGCCATACAAGTTCACATACTATTCTAGGTGAATTCCTAGACATTTCTGAAATGTCTTTAGTTCTCAAGGGTAGATATTATAAGTGGAATGTTAAAGTATTCATTGTAAACTAAGACTAGAATTATTTAGAATGGCTGCCATCAATTCTGTAGGAATTAGGTCCGACTTTACTATGATGCTTACATTTCAAGTCCTTCATTTATTTTTGCCTCTGTGGATATATTTCTACACATGCTTATCACCTAATAGATTGCTGAGTAGTTAATGCTGCAGAAACTTGAGGAAATATAAGAATTTTTCTGTTTTCTCTTCTCCTTCCAAATTGTGCATTTAGTGAGTCTGACATCACACAAGAATCACCTTTTACATCAGCTGACACTGGGAATTCAAGGTCTGCTTTTCCAAGTTATACAGGCACAGGGATCTCTACTGAAGGCAGCTCGGACTTCTCCTGGGGATATGGTGTGAGTTTTATGTTAATGGTCTGATGGAGTGCTTGGGAGACTGTTCTGGGAGTTAGCATTTGTCAGTTTGGTCAGTATATTTCATGCCTTCCCTCTCCTACATTGTTTATTTTTAATTTAATTTTATTTTTTTTGGCCGTGCTGCGCGGCATGTGGGACCTTAGTTCCCCATCCAGGGATCGAACCTGCGCCCCCTGCAGTGGAAGCACGAAGTCTTAACCACTGGACCACCAGGGAAGTCCCTCCTACATTGTTTATTTACCCTTTAAAATAGCTGTAAAGAAGCATCAGCTTCACCCTCTTTCAGTATTGCTCTGTTTTATGGATGTAGTAGTTGATCCTTAGAGATGCTTAGTGTATGGCTTAAACACTTGCAGGTTGGTATGGATCTGGGCCCTGGATCCACTCCTTATGCTGTGCTCAGTCCACTAGTGTGTCTCTCCACTAATATTACCTTGTTGTTTAAAATGTTTTTGAAAGTTTATTACTAAGCCATATAGACTGGGAAGATGTTTATGATATATTATTAAATGAAAAAAAGCATGTTAAAAATAATATGTATAGTGTGGTTCTAATTTTATTTTACAGCTATTTTTGCTTATATATACTAGAAAAAAAGACTAAAGATGTTTACCTAAAATGTTATTCATTTATTAATTGGGTGTTGAGATAATGAGATTTATTTATTTATTCATTCATGACTATCTGCCATTTTAAGTATTATTTTTAAAAGACCAACAACCTTAAAAGAAAATTTAAAAAACAAATTTTATGCATGTTTCTCACCTTGATGCAATAGGTATTTTTATTTCTGTATCCTCTTTCAATCTATATTTAATTTGGCCTAGCTATAGTCATGGTGTACATACAATACTGTGCTCTGTTTTTTCACTTACTGTTATTTTGTAAGCACTCTTCCACAATACTGACTTTATACAATGTTATTGTTAGCAACCTGCTTTCTTTACAAAAAGCCTGCTAATTGTTACAACCTTTTTGTCACCATGAGTTATTTTCTAGTCATTTTAATTTGGATGTACATATAGTTGCCTTACATAGTTGTACGATATATGTGCATCCTAGTCTGCTTCTTCATTCACCATTATTTCATATAGACATTTTCTTTTACTACTTCCATACTTGTCAATTTGAATAGTTATATATAGTTATATAGCATTTCCTTGTTTTAATATATTATATCATAATTTAGTAATTTCATTATTATCTGATACTTGGGTTTTCAGTTTTTATTTATTCAACAAATATTTATTGAGCGCATTTGTTGTCAGACACTGTATTTGGGAATATGGGGTGAATGAGACTTACATGATTCAATAGTCTAATGAGGGAGATTGACAAAAGCAAACGAACAAAATAACTACAAAAGGTGATAAGTACTCTAAGGAAGACAACAGGGAGCTGAAATCGAACTCTATAAGGGGGATTCACTTTAGGTAGGGTTATCATGTAGGGTAGATCTGAGACTTGAAGACTGAAGAGTTAACCACGTGAAGAATGAGGAAAAGAGCTTCCAGCAGGTAACCAGCAGCATCTGCAAAGGCCCTAAGGAGGAAGAGATCTTCATGTTTCCAAGGGAAAGTGTTTGGTATGTTCTTGGAACTGGAAAAAGGTCAGGGTGGTTGAAGGATGGTGTACCAGGGGAGAAAGCGCTAATGAGACTGGAGAGGTAGGCAGCACTAGATCTTGTAAGGCGTTGTAGGCCATGGTAAAGAATTTAAATTTTATCCCTACGTAATGATTTAATTAATTTGATGACTTATTGTGAGGTTTTAGTGTACTGACTATATATTTCCATCAGTTGTTTCTATATTGTAATTAGTATCTCTTTATAAGTTATGAATGTCATACAAATGTTTCCCATTTCCCTGCTTTCCTTTTGGTATTTATTGTGTAACAGATTTTTTTTTAAAAATTCAAATATAACCATTTTACTTTTGACCTTAATTTCTTTACTAGTCAGGATTTTATCTTTAGAAAGATGGAATATTATAATATTCTTCTTCATAGCTTTTTAATAGAATTTTGCATGTTTAACTTTTTAACTCACCAGACTTTTAGAATAGTATATGGTGTGAGGATAATTAAGTTCTTTTACTGTTGAACCTACTTTGTTTGAACCATTTTTCTACATTTGACTTAATATCATAGGGTTTTCATGATATTTTAAAAATCTTGGAAAATCTATTAGTGTTCATTAAAAAACATGTATTGTATTTGTGTCCTTTTTGCTCTTTCAGATAAATTTTATTTTCCCTTGTATGAAATTTTATAAAATATTCATGAGGGATTTAATTGATATTGCATTATAACATTATATTAAATTAGGTGCAGGGAGAACTAAAATTTATTGAATATTTAATAGATGCTAGGCGCTGTACTAATCAATTTATAAACACATTTCAGTCATTTTGTACCTTAACTGAACTTAGTATTCTACCTAGAAATATAGTTTACTTAGATCTTCCTTTAATTTAATCCGCTTTATCATTTCATTATTTATTTTGAGTAAATCTCTTGTTGTAAGATACAACTGATATTAAAATTGAACTTAGTATTTAATTATACATTTTCCTTGCTTTTGAACTTAGGTGTTTTTGAGTTATCACTGGTATATAGGAATACAGTTTTCCCCCCAATTTAACTAATGGCCTACTACTTTGCCAAATATATTTATAATCATGCTGGCGTTTATATTCTTAGGTTTATTTCTTTTAAAATATTGTTTTAAAATTAACAAAGTTATTATAATGATGTGAAGGAAGACTTTCCTTTTTTATTCTAATTATATCTATTATTTAAAGTTTTATAGTCAACAGTCATAAAAATATCTAACCCAGTTCTATTCTATTATAGTTTTATGTACTTTGGATTGATATTTTTTTAAATAATCAAATAAGGTTTATTCTAGGAATACAAAGATGGGTCAATATCTGTAAATGTATTAATATGTTTAACATCAGTGAATTAAAGGAAAAAATATGATCAAGCCAATAGATGTTAAAAAGATACTTGATAAAATTCAAAAACCATTCCTTATAAAAATTCTCAATTAGATAGGGAAGGAAACCCTTGAAACTTGATAATGGCTATTTGCCAGTTGAATATCAGTTTAAATGGCAAAACACTAAAGCTATTTCAGTTACAGCAAGGAACCAGACAGGGATTCTCTATTTACAAATTTAATTGATTCCTTTGCTAACTTTGTACATTTTAATTTTTACATAAAGCTTGTCATTATACACTCTATCCAGGGCTATTTGTTTTTCCACTTAACACTATCAATATATTTTGAAGAATATATTACATTATAGTATAGTATATTATGTATATTATATTATAGTATATTCAAATATATATATTATTAAAAAACTAACTGCTTTGTTCTTTGATGGCTGCATAGCCATTGCTATTACAAAAAAGTGCTGCATTTATGACCCTGTACATATATTATTTTACATATACATGAACATATCTGAGGATAAATTTCTAGAGGTGGAATGCTGCTCAAAAGATACATACTTTTGTAATTTTGAAAGTTGTTACCAAATTGACCTCTGTAAAAGTTATTACAATCTGCAATCTCACCAGGAACATATGAAAGGGCCTATTTTCTTACACTCTTGACCAAAACAGTGAATTATCGAACATTTTCATCTTTGCCAGACTTACAGTTTTTTAATTTAAAGGTATCTGAAGCAATGGGGTTGATTAGAAAAGTTGCACAACTTACAGAAAACTGCATAACTTACATATTGGGTGTGCATGCGTGTGTGTGTGTGTGTATGTGTGTATGTATGAAAACAGTACACAGATCAAGATATAGACAATCAGCATCCCACAAGGCTCCTAGATGCCCTCTCCCAACCCCAAAGATAACCACTATTCTGACCTCTATCACCAGGTTTACTTGTTCTTGCCCTTCATATAAATGGAATCCTACAGTATGTATTTTTTATATCTGGCTTCTTTTGCCTAGAACTGTTTGGAAAGTTCATACATGGTGTTGCATATATTTATAGTCTGTGAATTGCCTATTAATATTTCATACTCATTTATTTTTTTATTTGTTTATCATTTTCATATTAATTAGTAGGAGTTCTTTGTCTTTATTTTAAAATTTATTTATTTTAACTTATTTTTTATTTATTTATATTTTGGCTGTGTTGGGTCTTCGTTGCTGTGCGCGGGCTTCCTCTAGTTGCAGTGAGTGGGGGCTACTCTTCGTTGCGGTCCGCAGGCTTCTCATTGCAGTGGCTTCTCTTGTTGTGGAGCACGGCCTCTAGGCGTGCAGGCTTCAGTAGTTGTGGCATGAGGGCTCAGTAGTTGTGGCTTGTGGGCTCTAGAGCGCAGGCTCAGTAGTTGTGGCGCACAGGCTTAGTTGCTCCATGGCATGTGGGATCTTCCCGGACCAGGGCTCGAACCTGTGTCGCCTACATTGGCAGGCGGATTCTTAACCCCTGCTCACCAGGGAAGTACCTCTTTGCCTTTTAAGTTAGGGGTGGTGGGTGTACTTTTTCTGTAAAAGACTAGATAGTAAATATTTCAGGCTCTGCAGACTCTGTCAGGACCCTCAACTCTCACTGAGAAGGCAGCCATAAGCAGTGCATAAATAGATGGGCATGACAGTGTTCCAATAAATTTTATTTACAAAATAGGCTGTGGGCTGGATTTGTCCCATTGGTCATAGTTTGCTGACCCCTGTTCTAAATAGTTATATAATGTCCACTCTCCCTGTACAACTATAGAACTTTTGGTTTTGTACCCAGTTGAAAATTTATTTACCAACCTCTGTTACAGGTAGAGGTAGCTAATGAATAGTACAATAAGTCAGGAGATGGGGCTTTCTGGAATGCCATTTTTTCCAGAAAAAATTCTGGAAAATTCCTAATTCCTGCCTGGAACATGGAACTATGGCTAAAGGTAAAGCAGCCATCTTGGACCATAAAGCATCACTGAGGATGGAAATGATAGAAGAAACTGAGTCCTTGATATCCATGGAGGCACCACATCAGCTTTTAATGCCTACCCCTAGATTTAATTTTTTTTCAGAGAAAAAATTAAACTTTTATCTTGTTTAAGTCACTGTTGTTTTTGTTAGTAGTAAGTAAATGCAATTAATCACTGATACACTCATTCTTTGTTAAATGTATTGCAAATATCTTTTCCTGGTATGTGGCTTTTGTAACTTTCACAATTCCCACACTTAGGTCTTTAATCCCCCGGAATAGTTTTTTGTATATGGTATATAGCAGGAACATAATTTTAATTTTTCCATATGGATAATGAATTGTTTCAGCACCATTTACTGACTAGTTCAGGATTTCTAAGCAAGGGCATTTTTGGCATTTTGGATATGGCTGTTTTACAGCAATGTCCCATGTATAGCAGGATGTTTAGTATTAATGATCCCTGCCTATTAAATACCTGTAGCAACCTCTAGTCATTGTGATCACTAAAAATGCACATAGGGCTTCCCTGGTGGCGCAGTGGTTGAGAATCTGCCTGCCGATGCAGGGGACACGGGTTCGAGCCCTGGTCTGGGAAGATCCCACATGCCGCGGAGCAACTGGGCCCGTGAGCCATAATTACTGAGCCTGCGCGTCTGGAGCCTGTGCTCTGCAACAAGAGAGGCCACTATAGTGAGAGGCCCGCGCACCGCGATGAAGAGTGGCCCCCACTTGCCACAACTAGAGAAAGCCCTCGCACAGAAACGAAGACCCAACACAGCCATAAGTAAATAAATAAAATTAATTAAAAAAAATTAAAAAAAAAAAAGAATAGCTCCAAATTTGGGAAATTAAAAAAAAAAAAAATGTACATATATATTTCCAACTTCTTCCATAAAAGGTAGCATTATTTCCGGAAAGTACTGTTGCATCCTTTCTCCATTGATTTGCTATGTTACCTCTGTTATAGATTAAGTTTTAAAATATGAAATGGTCTGTTCCTGGGCTCTTTAAACTGTTCTATTCTAAACTCATGCTAATACAACTGGTTTTAGTTAAACTATAGCTTTATAATAATCTATAATATGTGATAGGGAAGTCTTACTACATTATTGATAATTGTCTTGGCCAATCTTTTTTATGTATGTTAGAATCTGATTATTAAATTGCATAGGTCAATTTGGGGAGGACTGCTATCTTTATAATAGTGAGTTTTCCTAAGCATGAATTTGATATATAAATCTTTCCATTTAATATCCATTTCTTTAATGTCTTTTAATACATTTTTATAATTTTATCCATAAAAGTAATATACATTTGTTGAAGATTTATTCCTAGGTACCTTGCATGGTATATTAAAAATCATATTTTAAATCTATTTGTTGCTGGTATATAGGTGTAGAGTTCATGTTTTGTTTTGTTTTGTTTTAATTAATTCATTTATTTTTGGCTGTGTTGGGTCTTCGTTGCTGTGTGTGGGCTTTCTCTAGTTGCGACGAGCGGGGGCTACTCTTCGTTGTGGTGTGTGAGCTCCTCATTGCAGTGGTTTCTCTTGTTGTGGAGCATGGGCTCTAGATGTGCGGGCTTCAGTAGTTGTGGCATATGGGCTCAGTAGTTGTGGCCCGCGGGCTCTAGAGCACAGGCTCAGTAGTTGTGGCGCACGGGCTTAGTTGCTTCGCAGCATGCGGGATCCTCCCGGACCAGGGTTCGAACCCGTGTCCCCTGTATTGGCAGGCGGATTCTTAACCACTGCACCACCAGGGAAGTCCCAGAGTTCATGTTTTTTAAGGGAACTGAGTTCTAGGCTAATGTTGGCTTCTGGCAGAAATTTATATTCTTTGTCATGTGTTTAACTTTTGATATTTCATTTAAATGTTTTAATAGATTTCTCATCTGTTTAATACTAGATTAGACTTTCACTGGATTTATTATTTTTACTTTTTTTTACTGTGATAGTCACATACATGAAATTCACTCTTTTAAAGTGAACAATTAAGTGATTTGCAGTATATTCACAGAGTTGTGCAACTATCCTATCATTTTCATCACCCCAAAAAGAAACCCTGTCTCCATTAGCAATTACTCTCCATTTCTCTCTCCACCCAGCCCCTGGCAACCACTAATCTGCTTTCTGTCTGTATGGATTTGCCTATTCTGATATTTCATATAAATGAATCATACAGTATATCACCTATTGTGTCTGGCTTATTTCACCTAGCATATGTTCAGATTTTATCCATGTTATAGCATGTGTCAGTACTTCTTTTTTATTAATGAATATAATTTCATTGCATGGATATACCAATTTTGTTTATTCATCAGATGATGGACATTTGGATTGTTTCACTTTTTTGCTATTATGAATAATGCTACTATGAACACTTGTGTACAAGTTTTTCTGTGGACATGTTTTGAATATTCTTAGGTATACACCTAGGAGTGGAATTTCTAGGCCATATAAAAACTCTATGTTTAATATTTTGAAGAATACATTTCTCTTTGAAACTTATAGCTATAATTGTGATTGTTTTCAAGGTTCCTGGTTAGTATATAAATAATGTTGATATTTTCCTTGTATTACACAAACATTTCATTGCAGATTTCACATGTATGTCAGAGTAGGTAATTCCTTTGAAATCCATTATTAGTAATGGATTGTGTCTTAATTAATCAAATTCAAGTTTTGTGATCAAAGTTGCAATTACTGCACATTGTGTTTTCTTAATAACTTGGAAACAACCTCAAACTTACAGAAAAGTTATAAGTATAGTAAAAAGAACAGTCATCCCTTGGTATCCGTGAGGGATTGGTTCCAGTACCTCCCGTGGATACCAAACTCCACAGATGCTCAAGTCTCATATAAAATGGTGCAGTATTTGCATATTATGTACGCATATCCTTCTGTACACTTTAAATCCTTTCTAGATTGCTTATAATACCTAATACAATATAAATGTGTTTTACATTTACAAACCCATGAATATGGAGGCCAACTGTTTTTTTCCTGAATGGTGTGAGAGTAAGTTACTGGCATGATACTCCTTTGCACCAAATATTTTAGTGTGTATTTCCTTCAAGCAAGGACACACTACATTACTAGAGGGCAAGCATCAAATTCAGGAAATTAACACTGATATATTGCTACCATCTAATCCATAGATCCCATTAAAGTTTCACTAGTTGTCCCAATGATATCCTTTATAGCAAAAGTTTATATCACATTGTCAAGTCTCTTTAGTCTCCCTCAATCTGGAACAGTTCTTGAGTCTATGATATGACAGAAATGAACTTGTTTTTCTCATTGCATTCTATTAGGTGGCACATAATTCCATTTGTCACATTATTGATGTTGTTCACTTTGATCACTTAATTAAGGTGACTTTCCTTTGCATTTGAAAGTATTTTATTGGGGATATATGTATACGTATAGCTGATTCACTTTGTTATAAAGCAGAAACTAACACACCATTGTAAAGCAATTATACTCCAATAAAGATATTTAAAAAAAAAAGTATTTTACGGGGCGGTACATTGAAGTTATGTAGCTACTATCCTGTTGCTCCTCAGACTTTCAATTTATGATTTACATCAGTGTAGACTCAAGGATTCCTATTTTGTTCAGTTAGTTGTAATATATAATACATCATTATCATTATTTATCTTGAAGTTCCAATTGTCCCAGATTTGGCCCGCAGAATTCCCTTCAAGCTGCTTCTGTGCCATTTTGACATGTTCCCGTCCTTCTTTGAGTATTTCCTTACTTTCTGGCACAAGATATCCAGGCTTATTTTGTACTTTCTTTGCCCCAACCCTGGAATCAGCCAATTCTCTAAGAAGCCCTTGTTCCTTTTATGCCATGTTTAGAAACAAAGATTTGGGTGCTAAGCGTGCTCATTGCTTTTTAGGTGTCACTGATTCCCAAACCCTCCCAGTGGACAGAACTAGGGAATATAAGTACTCCTCCTATCTCCTATCCCACTGTGAAATGACAAGGTTCATTCTAGTTTTTTCCTTTTCTAAATTTGTAACTTCTTTCTCTGACAGTGATAAACGTGGCTTCCGTTATTCTTAATATATTTACTTATTTGATTAGTCCCCCTGAACATAACCAGTTTCCTACTAATCCACTGCCTCCTAACCTCTGCAAATGCTCTTCTCACTCCACATATGTTTCAACACCCTGTGCTGAGTCACTGCCCCTTACACTCTCCCACCCAATGAATGATCTCCTCATCCCACTCAGAGTCAGACACCCAATGTTGTCCTCACCTCCGAATAGGCACCTTCCTCAGGCTGCTTGGGCTATCACCCTGTGTGGGGCTGCCGACTCTCCACATGGTAACTTTCTTCTCTCCATTGTGGTTCCAACATTATAAGCTGGCTGCTCTCCCGCAAGGACATCCTCCTCATCTCACTTGTGCTCCATCACCCTGCAACAACCTGCTCCCCAGGCAAACACCCACTGTGGCAGATTATATTTTCAAAAGTCATGCCAATATATATCCCATCTGACATGCCCTTATTACAAGATACTGGTATTCCTCCACTGAAGAGATAGGCTCTATGTTCTTTCCCCTTGAACCTGAATGGACTATTTAACTGCCTTAATCAGTAGAATGCAGTGAAAGTGATGCTGCATGATTTTTTAGGTTAGAAAGCAACACAGCTTCTGCCTGGCTCTTTCTGTTTCTCTCTCTCTGGATGCTTGACCTTGGAATTCAGCCACTATGTTGTGAGGAAGTTCAAACCACACGGAAAAGCCCATGTAGAGAGAAACTGAAGCCCCCAGCTGAAAGCCAGCATCAATTGCCAGATATCTGAGTGAATGAGCACTCAGATGCTTTCAGCTCTAAGCCTTTGAGCTTTTCAACTGATATCCCAGATGTTGTGGAGAAGAGACAAACCATTCCTGCTGTGAGCTATGTAAATTCCAGACACATGTAAACCTGGAAAGATAATACATGATTATTGCTATTTTGAGCCATTCAGGTTTGGAGTAATCTGGTACACTGCCAAAGTAATTAGAACACCCCTCTCACACTGCTCAGGGTCAGAAAAACTGCTTAGATGTTCTCTTTGCCTCTCTTAGGCTCCTACCATACAACAGGCTGTCTTCCTACACAGACGCCCTCTTTACTGTGCTTAGGTTCCAATATCTTATAACAGGCTGCCTTCCCAGGTTGATGCCTTCCTTATTCTGTTTTGGCTTTGAAACTCCATGCTGACTGTCTCTTGAGGCATTGGTTAACAGGCAGCACATTATCTATAATCCCTGAGAGAAAAGAAACTCATAAGGTAGGCAGGCCCCTGTTTACCCTGGCTCCCTGCCTGGGAATAATTTTCTGACTATGGAATTGTAAGATAGAGTCCAAACAAAGCACAGTGGTCCCATTTTGCTGAGTAACAGAGATCAGAGTTCAGGGCACATGAAGCAGTTGGAATCTTTAGGACACAGGGAGATAAAGAACACCAGAAGGGGGACTTCCCTGGTGGCACAGTGGTTAATAATCCGCCTGCCAATGCAGAGGACACGGGTTCGAGCCCTGGTCTGGGAAGATCCCACATGCCACGGAGCAACTAAGCCCGTGCGCCACAACTACTGAGCCTGCGCTCTAGAGCCCGCGAGCCACAACTACTGAGCCCTCGTGCCACAACTACTGAAGCCCTCGCACCTAGAGCTCGTGCTCCTTAACAAGAGAAGCCAACGCAATGAGAAGTCTGCACACCACAATGAAGAGTAAACTAAAACTAAAACTGCCACCAGAAAACTGCTAGAGCTAATTAATGAATATGGTAAAGTTGCAGGATACAAAATTAATGCACAGAAATCTCTTGCATTCCTATACACTAATGATGAAAAATCTGAAAGAGAAATTATGGAAACACTCCCATTTACCATTGCAACAAAAAGAATAAAATACCTAGGAATAAACCTACCTAGGGAGACAAAAGACCTGTATGCAGAAAACTATAAGACACTGATGAAAGAAATTAAAGATGATACCAACAGATGGAGAGATATACCATGTTCTTGGATTGGAAGAATCAACATTGTGAAAATGAGTATACTACCCAAAGCAATCTACAGATTCAATGCAATCCCTATCAAATTACCAATGGCATTTTTTACGGAGCTAGAACAAATCATCTTAAAATTTGTATGGAGACACAAAAGACCCCGAATAGCCAAAGCAGTCTTGAGGGAAAAAAACGGAGCTGGAGGAATCAGACTCCCTGACTTCAGACTATACTACAAAGCTACAGTAATCAAGACAATATGGTACTGGCACAAAAACAGAAACATAGATCAATGGAACAAGATAGAAAGCCCAGACATTAACCCACGCACCTATGGTCAACTAATCTATGACAAAGGAGGCAAAGATATACAATGGAGAAAAGACAGTCTCTTCAATAAGTGGTGCTGGGAAAACTGGACAGCTACATGTAAAAGAATGAAATTAGAATACTCCCTAACACCATACACAAAAATAAACTCAAAATGGATTAGAGACCTAAATATAAGACTGGACACTATAAAACTCTTAGAGGAAAACATAGGAAGAACACTCTTTGACATAAATCACAGCAAGATCTTTTTTGATCCACTGCCTAGAGTAATGGAAATAAAAACAAAAATAAACAAATGGGACCTAATGAAACTTCAAAGCTTTTGCACAGCAAAGGAAACCATAAACAAGACGAAAAGACAACCCTCAGAATGGGAGAAAATATTTGCAAACGAATCAACGGACAAAGGATTAATCTCCAAAATATATGAACAGCTCATTCAGCTCAATATTAAAGAAACAAACACCCCAATCCAAAAATGGGCAGAAGGCCTAAATAGACATTTCTCCAAAGAAGACATACAGACGGCCACGAAGCATATGAAAAGATGCTCATCATCACTAATTATTAGAGAAATGCAAATCAAAACTACAGTGAGGTATCACCTCACTCCTGTTAGAATGGGCATCATCAGAAAATCTACAAACAACAAATGCTGGAGAGGGTGTGGAGAAAAGGGAACCCTCTTGCACTGTTGGTGGGAATGTAAATTGATACAGCCACTATGGAGAACAATATGGAGGTTCCTTAAAAAACTAAAAATAGAATTACCATATGACCCAGCAATCCCACTACTGGGCATATACCCAGAGAAAACCGTAATTCAAAAAGACACATGCACCCGAATGTTCATTGCAGCACTATTTACAATAGCCAGGTCATGGAAGCAACCTAAATGCCCATCAACAGACGAATGGATAAAGAAGTTGTGGTACATATATACAATGGAATATTACTCAGCCATAAAAAGGAACGAAATTGAGTCATTTGTTGAGAAGTGGATGGATCTAGAGACTGTCATACAGAGTGAAGTAAGTCAGAAAGAGAAAAACAAATATCGTATATTAATGCATGTATGTGGAACCTAGAAAAATGGTACAGATGAGCCAGTTTGCAGGGCAGAAGTTGAGACACAGATGTAGAGAATGGACATATGGACACCAAGGGGGGAAAACTGCAGTGGGGTGGGGATGGTGGTGTGCTGAACTGGGCGATTGGGATTGACATGTATACACTGATGTGTATAAAATTGATGCCTAATAAGAACCTGCAGTATAAAAAAACAAACAAACAAAACAACTAATACTAAACTTTCATTGGGTTATTTGTATGGAAATATGTTAATATAAATGTTTCAGACATTAAAAAAAAAAAAAAAAGAGTAGCCCCCGCTCACCGCAACTAGAAAAAAGCCTGCGCACAGCAGCAAAGACCCAATGGAGCCGAAAATAAATAAATAAATAAATAAATTAATTAATTAAAAAAAAAAAAAAAGAACACCAGAAGGTAAATAGGTGGGTAAATACAAAAGTCTATATTTTTTAGTGATTTCTTTAAAGGATAACTGACTGAATAAAGCAAAACATGTGCAAGACGGAGTTTATATTTGTAGAAGTAAAAGATGAGACAAATATAGCTCAAAGAATGGGTGACTATAAATGGAATTATACTGTTATAAGAATATTACATTTGTGAGGTGTCAGGTATCAAGGCAAGTGGAAAGTATGAAGAGGGGGTTATGAAGTGGTAAAATATTGACTAACTAGACTTTGATACGTTAAGAATGCACATTATTAGCCCTAGAGCAAGCATTAAAAAATTGTAAGAAGAATAAGCTAAGATGCCAATAGGGGAAATAAAATGGAATACTAACAAATATTTGATTAACCTAGAATAAGACAGGAAAGGAAAAGAACAAGAAAGGATCCCCCCCAAAAAAGGGACAAATGGAAAAGAAACAGCAAGATGGTAGATTACAACCCAACTATGTCAATAATTAAAACAAAAAAATGGAATGGATAAAACACAGAATGGATTAATAAAAAAAAGACTCAACTATATACTGTACGGAAGAGATGAACTCTAAATATAAAGACACAAATAGATTGAAATTAAAAGGACAGAGAAAGTTATACTGTGCACACAATAGGCTTATATTAATATGAGACAAAATAAACGTCAAGACAGAGTTACTAGGAAAGAGGAATATTTTTTAGGGATAAAAAGGCAGTTTGGGGGCTTCCCTGGTGGCACAGTGGTTAAGAATCCTCCTGCCAATGCAGGGGACATAGGTTTGAGCCCTGGTCTGGGAAGATCCCATATGCTGCGGAGCAACTAAGCCCATGCGCCACAACTACTGAGCCTGCGCTCTAGAGCTGCTACCCACAACTACTGAGCCTGCGTGCTGAAACTACTGAAGCCTGTGCGCCTAGAGCCCGTGCTCCACAACAAAAGAAGCCACCGCAACAAGAAGACCACGCACCACAAGGAAGAGTAGCCCCCGCTCGCCACAACTAGAGAAAAGCCCACACGCAGCAATGAAGACCCAGCGCAGCCCAAAAAAAAAAAAGGTAGTTTGGGGACATCCCTGGCAGTCCAGTGGTTAATGCTCCACACTTCCACTGCAGGGGGCATGGGTTCGATCCTTGGTCAGGGAACTAAGATCCTATATGCCATGCAGCCAAAAAAAAAAACTGTTTAAAAAAAAATGCTTGCATTCCTATACACTAATGACGAAAAATCAGAAAGAGAAACTAAGGAAACAATCCCATTTACCACTGCAACAAAAAGAATAAAATACCTAGGAATAAACGTACCTAAGGAAGCAAAAGACTTGTACTCAGAAAACTATAAAACACTGATGAAAGAAATCAAAGATGACATAAACAGATGGAGAAATATACCATGTTCTTGGATTGGAAGAATCAACATTGTGAAAATGACTATACTACCCAAAGCAATCTACAGATTCAATGCAATCCCTATCAAACTACCAATGGCATTTTTCACAGAACTAGAACAAAATATTTCACAATTTGTATGGAAACACAAAAGACCCCGAATAGCCAAAGCAATCTTGAGAAAGAAAAACGGAGCTGGAGGAATCAGGCTTCTTGACTTCAGACTATACTACAAAGCTACAGTAATCAAGAGAGTATGGTACTGGCACAAAAACAGAAATATAGATCAATGGAACAGGATAGAAAGCCCAGAGATAAACCCATGCACATATGGTCACCTTATTTTTGATAAAGGAGGCAAGAATATACAATGAAGAAAAGACAGCCTCTTCAATAAGTGGTGCTGGGAAAACTGGACAGCTACATGTAAAAGAATGAAATTAGAACAGTCCCTAACACCATACACAAAAATAAACTCACAATGGATTAAAGACCTAAATGTAAGGCCAGACACTATAAAACTCTTAGAGGAAAACATAGGCAGAACACTCTATGACATACATCACAGCAAGATCCTTTATGACCCACCTCCTAGAGAAATGGAAATAAAAACAAAAATAAACAAGTGGGACCTAATGAAACTTAAAAGCTTTTGCATAGCAAGGAAACCATAAACAAGATGAAAAGACAACTCTCAGAATGGGAGAAAATATTTGCAAACGAATCAACGGACAAAGGATTAATCTCCAAAATATACAAGCAGCTCATGCAGCTCAATATCAAAAGAACAAACAACCCAATCCAAAAATGGGCAGAAGACCTAAATAGACATTTCTCCAAAGAAGATATACAGATTGCCAACAAACACATGAAAGGATGCTCAACATCACTAATCATTAGAGAAATGCAAATCAAAACCACAATGAGGTATCACCTCACAATGGTCAGAATGGCCGTCATCAAAAAATCTATAAACAATAAATGCTGGAGAGGGTGTGGAGAAAAGGGAACCCTCTTGCAGTGTTGGTGGGAATGTAAACTGATACAGCCACTATGGAGAACAGTATGGAGGTTCCTTAAAAAAACTAAAAATAGAATTACCATATGATCCAGCAATCCCACTACTGGGCATATACCCTGAGCAAACCATAATTCAAAAAGAGTCATGTACCACAATGTTCATTGCAGCAGTATTTACAATAGCCAGGACATGGAAGCAACCTAAGTGTCCATCGACAGATTGAGGCCACTCTTCCTGGCTTACTGTGTCCTCACATGACCTTTCTCCTGGGCACAGGCACAGGTAGAAAGATCTCTGGTGTCTCTTCCTCTTCTTATAAGAACACTAATCCTATCAGATTAGTGCTCCACCCTTATGGCCTCATTTTACCTTGATTTCCGACTTAAAGGCTTTATCTCCAAATAGAATCATGTTGCAGATTAGGGCTTCAACATATGAATTTGAGGAGGACACAATTCAGTCCATAACACCGTATACCAGGAAGATGTAACAATGCTAAATAAGTAAGCACCTAATTGAGTTTCAAAATGTATGAAGAAAAACTGATGAAACTAAAGAGAGGACTAGGTGAATCCACAATTATTGTTAGAGATTTTAGTTATTAATAAAACAATTAGAAAATCAGTAAAAACATAAAAGATCTGATGCTACACCCAACAAATGCAGAGTACACATCCTTCTCAAGAACATATGGAATGCTGACAAGGACAGACTGTATGGTGGGCCATAAAATATATCAATATTGTTCAAAAGATTAAATCTGAAAGATTATGCTCTCTGGTAACAATAGAATTAAATTAGAAATCAATAACAATAAAATACCTGGAAAAATCCCCAAATATTTGGAAATTAAACAACACTGTTCTAAATATTAAGTTACGAGGAAAATTAGAGGATATTTTGAACTACATGATAGTAAAACCACAAAATATCCAGATTCACGGATGCAGCTGAAGTAGTTCTTATAAAGACATTTATACCTTTAAATGCCTATTTTAGAAAAAGAAGAAAGCTTTAAAATGAGTAACCTAAGTTTCTACCTTAAGATGCTAGGAAAGAAGAGTAAATTAAACCCAAAGTAGAATGAAAGAAATAATTAAAAGCAAAATCAATGATACAGAAAATAGGTAAATAAAAGAGAAAATGAACAAGTCCAAGAGTTGATTCTTTGGAAAGATTAATAATTAATAAGCCCTCTAGTGATACTAGTCAAGAAAAAGCAATAAAACGCAAATTACAAATATCAGGAATGAAAGAGATGTCACTACAAATTCTACAGACATTAAAAGAATATGAACAGAATAATATACACAATTTTATGCCAATAAATTCCATAACTTAGATGAAATGGACAAATTCCTCAAAAATCTGAATAGTTGTAAAACTCTTAAACTAAATCAAGCAACTCTCACAGAGAAAGCTCTAGGCTCAGGTGGAAGAACACACATTTGTGGAAGAAATAACAGTCACACAAACTTTTCCCAAAACCAGGAGCATTTTCATTCATTTTACGGGTCAGCATAATATTGATGCCAAAACCTGACAAAGACAATATAATAAAAGAAAATTATGAGGTGGGACTTCTAAATAGTGTGGCAGAGTGAGTAGCTTGACAAATCTTCCCCAAAAGCAACAATAAACTGGATATAATTGTCTAAAGCAATCATTTCAGGATTCTGAAAATTGACTAAAGGTACACAGCAAATGGAGTAGCAGTTATTCATGAAAATCAATAGAACTTTGAGTTAGGAACAATAAGAGTCTGTTCAACTTTAAAGGGACAAACTGTGAAAACTAGCAGCTTCACCACCAGAGAGGGCTCAATAGATTTGGAATGGAACTTGGATGAACTCTAAGTTCAATAGCATTTTCAACAACAGTAGCACATTCGGTAGCATATGAACAAGGAAAAACAGTGGCTCAGATAGTCTGAGGTTTCAATACTAGCTGGGGCAAAAAATGGATTGGCAGACTATCCAGAAATTTATTAAGGAGGTCTGGGAAATAAGTCATAGGAGGCCCTAATAAACTCTCCACATATCCATGCAGGAGAGACCAGAGAGGGCCCAAGCTATGCACACACAAATGGCTGACTATGAGTCAGCACACAAATGCAAAGGAGATGAGAGGGCACAGAAATTAAGAGCCAAGGCAGCCATAAAACCTGCTTGAATTTGAACACAAAGTAAACTTTAAGACATAAAATACTACTAGAAACAAAAGGACATCTCCATAATGATAAAAAGGCCAATTCTTTAGGAAAATAAAGTAGTTATAAATGTATACACATCTAACAAGGAAGCCTTAAAGCATATGAAGCAAAACAACAGAATTTAAAAGAGAAATGGGAAACAACAGTTGTAGCTGGAGACTTCAATACTCCACTCTCAATACTTGATAGAACAACTAAACAGAAGATCAGCAAGGATATTGAAGACTTGAACAGTGCTATCAACCAACTTGACCTAATTGAGTCTATCCAATGACAGCAGAATATATAATCTTCAAGCATACAAAAAACAAGTCTCATAAATCTAAAAGGATTGAAATTGTACTAGGTATGTTCTCCAACCATGTTGGAATTAAGTTAGAAATCAACAATGGATATAAATTTGGGATATTCCCAAGTATTTGAAAATTAAACACTGTTCTTTTAAATAACTGATGGGTTAAAGAACAATCTACAAGGGAAGTTAGAAAATATTTTCAATTGAATGAAAATGGAAAAGCAGAATATCAAAATTTATAAGACATAACTAAAGTGGTGCTTAGAGGGAAACTTACAGCTTTAAATACCTATAGAAAAAGAAATCAAGCTTATAGACATGGAACAGATTGGTGATGACAGAGGTGGGGTTGGGGGTTGGGTGAAATGGGTGAAGCATGTCAAAAGGTACAAACTTCCAGTTATAAAATAAATAAGTCATGGGGATGTAATGTACAGCATGGTGACTAAATAATACTGTATTACATATTTGAGAGTTGCTAAGAGAAAAGATCTTAAAAATTCTCATCACAAGGAAAAACCTTTTGTAACTACGTATGGTGATGTGCTATGGAGATCAATTCACTATATATACAAATATTGAATCATTATGTTATATACCTGAAACTAACATAATGTTGTATGTCAATTATACCTCAACAGAACAAAAGTGCCTACAGAAAAATGGAGCATACTGAATCAATAACATAAGCTTCCACCTTAAGAAACTAAAAAAGAACAAATTAAATCCAAAGCAAGCAGAAGGAAGGAAATAAAATAATACAGATTAGAGTAGAAATTAATGAAATAGGAAACAGAAAAACAATAAACTCAATAAAGTCAAAGTTCTTTGAAGAGTCAACAAAATTGATAAGTCTTTAGCTACTCTGACCAAGAAAAAAGAAGACATAAACTAACAAGATTAGAAATAAAAGTGAGGACATAACTGTTGACCTTACAGAAAGTAAAAGGACTAGGGAAATATAATAAGCAGCTTCATGTCAAGAAATTAGATAACTTAGATATAGCAGATAAATTTCTAGGAAGACACAATTACCAAACTGACTCAAAAAGAAATTAAAAATCCATACAGATATATATTAATTAAAGAAATTAAATAAGTAATTTTAAATCTTCCTACAAAGAAAAGCCCAGGCACAGATGGCTTTACTGGTAAATTCTACCAAATATTCAAAGAATAAATAATAACCATCTTTCATAAACCCTTTCAGAAAATAGAGGAAGGGACACTTCCCAACTCAATGAGGCTAATATTACCCTGATACCAAAGCCAGACAAAGACATCAGAAGAAAAGAATTCTGTATGTAAAAAATTCTCAGGAATTCACAAAATGAACAAACAAAACTGATTAGCACTAATACATGAGTTTAACAAGGCCACAAGATACAAGGTCAGTATAAAAACGTCAACTGTATTTCTATATACGCTTAAATATTTAAAGAAGAAATAATACCAATCTTTCAGAAAAGAGGGAATGGTTCCTAATTCATCCTATGAGGCCATCCTATAACACCAAAGTCAGACAAAGACATCACATGAAGAGAAAACTACAAATTAATATTCCTCTTGAAATTATACAAAAAACTTTAAATTATTAGCAAAGCTAATCTAGCAACATAAAGGGATTATTTACCCTGACTGAGTGGGATTTATCCAAGGAATGCAGAGCTGGTTCAACATTAGAAAATTAAATTAATACATCACAGTAATGTGAAAAAATGACATGATTATCTCAATAGACACAGAAAAAGCATATGATAAAATCCAACACCCACTCATGATAAAAACTCTCAAAAAACTAGAAAATAAAAGGGAACTTCATCAACCTGACAAAAGGCACCTAAAGCTAATAGTGTATGTAATGGGAAAAGACTGAATATTTTCCTCTTCAGATCAAAACAAGATAAAGATGTCCATTCTTGCCACCTTTATTCAGCATTGTATTGGAGGTTCTAGTCAGGGCAATAGACCAAAATAAGGAAATAAGTTAAACTTATTAAAGGAATAAGTTAAACTATCTTCATTCACAGATGACATGATGTAGAAAATCCTAAAACTTCCCCTCCGTCCCCACCCCCACTCCATCTACTAGAACTAAGAAATGAGTTCAGGACGGTCACAGTATATCAGATCAATTTACAAAAATCAATTGTAAATGTGGTATATTTATGTAATGTAATATTTTTCAGCCATAAAAAGGAAAGAAATACTAATACATGCTGCACTATGGATGAACCTTGAAAACATGCTAAGTAAAAGAAGCCAGATACAAAAGGCCACATGTTACATGGTTTCATACATATGAAATATCCAGAGGAGCAAATCTATAGAGACAGAAAGTAGATCAGTAGTGGGCAGGGGCTGGGCACAGAGAGTAATGGAGAGTGATGGCTAATGGAGCCAGGGTTTCTTTGGGGGTGAAAATGTTCTAGAATTAGATAGTTGTGGTGGTTGCACAACTGTGCATATATATGCTACAAACCACTGGGAATACACTAAAACCACTAAATTTTACACTTTAAAAGGATGAATTTCATGGTATGGGAATTGCATCTAAATTTTTAAAACCTATTGTATTTCTACACATTAGTAATGAATAATCTGAAAGTGAAAATTAAAAATAAATTCAATTCACAAAGAACAAAAAATTGTTAGGGATGAACTTAATGAAAGGAGAACAAGATTTATACACTGAAAAATTTAAAACATTACTGAGAAAAATGAAATATAAACAAATAAGAGACATTCCATGTTCATGGATTGGACGACTAAATACTGAGATGGCATTTCTCCCCAAATTGATCTATATATCCAATGCATTACCTATTAAAGTCCCAGCAGGCTTTTTGTAGAAATTGATAAGCTGATCCTTATTGACATGGAATTGCAAAAGACCCAGATTAGTCAAAACAATTTTGAAAAAGAAGACATGGACTTCCCTGGTGGCGCAGTGGTTAAGAATCCGCCTGCCAATGCATGGGACACGGGTTCGAGCCCTGGTCTGGGAAGATCCCACATGCCGTGGAGCAACTAAGCTCAGGTGCCACAACTACTGAAGCCCGCGTGCCTAGAGCCCATGCTCCGAAACAAGAGAAGCCACCACAATGAGAAGCCCGCACACCACAACGAAGAGTAGCCCCTGCTCGCCACAACTAGAGAAAGCCTGCACGCAGCAGCAAAGACCCAACTCAGCCAAAAATAAATAATAAAGTAAATTAATTAATTTTAAAAAGAAGACAAAGGACTTACTCTATCACATTTCAAACTTAATATAATGGTACAGTAATCAAAACAGTATGGTAAGGGCATAAGGATAGGCCTATAATTTAATGGCACAGAATAGAGAATCTAGACATAAACTCATATTTATGGTCAATTGATTTTTGGTGATGACAATTCAACAGGGAAAGGATATTTTTTCCAATAAATGTTGCTGGGACAATTGGATATCCATATGCAAATTGGATGAATTCAGACCCTTACCTTACATCATACAGAAAACTTACTCAAATTAATTATAAACTTAAATGTAAGTGCAAAAACTGTCATTCTTTTAGAAGAAAACGTATGAGAAAACCTGCAAGACTCTGGGTTAGGCAATGAATTCATAGATACGACACAACAAAAGCACAAGCCTAAAAAAATGGATAAATTTGACTCCATCAAAATTCAAATCTTGGGCTTCCCTGGCGGCGCAGTTGTTGAGAATCTGCCTGCCAATGCAGGGGACACGGGTTTGAGCCCTGGTCTGGGAAGATCCCACATGCCACGGAGCAACTGGGCCCGTGAGCCACAATTACTGAGCCTGCGTGTCTGGAGCCTGTGCTCCGCAACAAGAGAGACTGCGATAATGAGAGGCCCGCGCACCGCGATGAACAGTGGCCCCCACTTGCCAAAACTAGAGAAAGCCCTCGCACAGAAACGAAGACCCAACACAGCCATAAATAAATAAATTAAATTAATTTTTAAAAAAAATTTAAAAAAAAATTCAAATCTTTTGTGCTCCCAAATACACTATCAAGAAAATGAAAGAACAAGCCACAGACTGGGAGAGAATATTTGCAATACTTATATCTGACAAAGGACTTCTATCCAAAACTTAAAACTCCATACTAAGGAGATAAATAGACCAGTTGAAAAAAAATGAGCAAAAGGCTTGGACACTCTGTAAAAGAAAACATATGAATGGCCAAGTAGCATATAGAAAGATGCTCAATATCATTATCATCAAGGAAATGCAAATTTAAAACGGTCATGATACACACTCACTAAAACAGCTAAAACTAAAAAGACTGACAATACCTAATATTAGCCACGATGTGGAGCAGATTTAATGCTCACACATTTCTTGTGGGAGTGCTAACCTGTATATTTATTTTGTGATATAGTTTTAGTAGTTTATTTTAACATTAAACATCCACTCATTATAAGACCAGTAATTCTACTGCTAGGTATTTATCTGAGAGAAATAAAAATATATGTCCAGAAAAAGACTTGTGCATGAATGTTCATATATTTACTCATAATAACAAATATTGTAAATAATGCAAATGTCCCTCAACAGGAGAATGGATAAACAAATTGTGGCATATTCTTACAATGCAATACTATGTAGTGAATGTAATGTAATGAATACTAACACATGCAACAACATGGGTGAACCTCAAAAACATTCTGCTGAAAAACATTCCACCTCTCTCACTGAATCCGTCATCAAGTTTTGTGTATTTTATCCTCACAATGTATCTCATGTCTTTTTTTCCCCTTTTCTTTTTTCTTTTTAAAAATTGAGATATAATTTACATATAACATTGTATTACTTTTAGGTATACAGAGTAATAATTTGATATATGTATATAATGCAAAACACAAAAAAGTACATCCTGCATGATCCTGGTTATATGAAGTTCTGTAACAGACAAAACTAATTTATAGTGCTATAAATCGGATCAATTGTTTCATGACTTGGGGAATGGGAAACTTCAGTTGCACAGGGGTATGAGGGAACATTCTGGGGTATCAGAAATGTTCTTCTACATCTGGAAAAGAATGGTGGTTACTTGGGTTAATACCTTTGTCAAATGTCATTGTGCTGTAGATACTTGAAATGTTATTGTATGTAAACTATTCCTCAATAAGGTTTATTAAACTTTTTAAATACTCAAAGAGTTAAGGGATAAGATAGCATCCATTAAAATTATTGGAGGTTTTAAAACAAAGCAGGTAGAGATTTTAATTTAAGAAAGACAGATATGAAAATTCAGTTTAAAATCTTAGACATGAATAGCATTTGAAATATCTGAGTAGATAACTGGACATAACTACTATATGTAAACTGGACCCAGTGAAACAGAATAGTAGTGAATTGAATGAGAGAACTAAGAAAATCACCTAGAACTACAGAGCTAAAGACACTGAGAATTTGAAGAGTAGTTTGGAGACATGGAAGATGGATCAAGATGCTGTAATATATGTGTAACAAATTTTGGAAAGAGAAAATGGAAAAAGGCAATATTCAAAGAAATAATCACTGATTTTTTTTTTTTTAAGAATTGAAGAAAGACAACAGTCTTCATGTTGAAAAAGCATATCAAGTGAGGGACAAATTAAAAAAAACCACTCTCAGATATATTCCAGAGAAACCGCTTGAAATCAAAGATTTTAAAAAATGCTAAAAGCTATTAGAAAAGAGAGACCACATATAACGGAGTAAAAATCAGACTTACGACAGGTTGCTCACAATTAACAATAAATGCCAGATGATAATGATGTATCGTTAACGTGCTAAGGAAAAAATGAATGATATATCTCTATTTATCATATATATGATAAATAATAAAATTATATATACATATTATATACTATCATTCAGTAATGAAGGCAAAATAAAGACATTTTAAACATCTATAGAACAAGAGTTTCCCATTCATATATACTCACTGAAAGAACAATTAAAGGACAGATCGCAGCAAGAAGGAAAATAAAGCCAGAAGGAATGGTATACAAGCAACAGAGAGCAAAGTAATTGGCAAAGCATATTGGTAAACCTAAGTAGTTACTAAAACAACAGTAACATTTTGTGTTAAAAAAAACACTAATACTAGAATTCAAAATAAAAATCACATGGAAGATGCTGAGAGGGAAGTTAAAGAATATCAAAAAGAAAAATCACACAGATGCTTAGAGGGAAGTTGAAGCACATCAAAGTCCTTTTTAAAAAAATTTTGTTTTACATAACTGGAATGTCATTTATTGTCAAAGTGGTGAAAGATGTCTCAAGCCCCTACATCCCGTTTTGTTCCTGTCAACAATCCTGTAAACTGAAGGAGGGAAGGGACATGTAGTTGATATTGCAACCCAGTGTGTGTACATAAGACAGAACACAAAGTTACACAAGGTAATAATCATTATGTGAGTGATCACTATGATATTTTACATTCTGTTCTGCCTTATTATATTTCACTTTTTTGGTATTATTTAATAACATTTTAAAATTGATTTCATTGTCCACATGGTCCTGAAGCTTGAAAAACACTTGTAAAAGTGTTTCCTGAGAAGTCCTAAGTACTTAACCCCTCCTGCTTTAAAAATATATGATACCAAGACAGAAATTAGGTAAAAATTAAAAGTTAAAGGAAAAAAGATATGATAGAGATTGGTTAATTAGTATAAAGTGCTCTGATATCCTCTCAGTTTAGGATATTTTACTTGATGAATGTTCACATTATAACTAGCAGCATCCTATCACCAGAATGGAAGGCTTGAATTCGTCTTTATAACCACCTCTCTCATTGAATCAGTCATCAAGTTTTGTGTATTTTATCCTCACAATGTATCTCATGTCTTTTTTCTCCTTTTTTCTTTTTAAAAATTGAGATATAATTGACATATAACATTGCATTACTTTTAGGTATACAAAGTAATAATTTGATATATGTATATAATGCAAAATGATCAAAGTTCTTTCTTTGTTTCAGTAGAGGACAGAAATCCTGAAAAACTTTAAACTTTGTTAGCAAAATAAGGGTGTATGGATGCCAAAATTTTAACTGTAACGAACAGAATATAAAAATAATGAATAACTTCCAAATTTAAAAGGGGAATAAGGAAAACTCATTGTAACAGAAGGAAAAGAGAATAAAAAACACAAGAAAAAGAAGATTAAATAGAAAACACAAAATTAATGGTAGAACTAAGTCCAAATATTGTACATTACAATAATTATAACTGGATAGAAGTTACCTACAAATAAAAGACAGAGACTCTGAAATTGGTTTTTAAAAATCCAGCTCCAGGGACTTCCCTGGTGGTCCAATGGGTAAGACTCCACGCTCCCAGTGCAGGGGGCCCAGGTTTGATCCCTGGTTGGGGAACTAGATATCCCACATGCGTGCCACAACTAAGGGTCTGCGTGCCACAACTAAGAAGCCCACATGCCGCAACTAAGACCTGGCGCAGCCAAAATAAATAAATAATAATTTTTAAAAAATCCAGCTCCATGCTATTTAAAGAAACATATCAAAAATGAAATGACATTCAAACGTTGAAAATCAAGGGATGAAAAAGTTATAACAGTCAAATACCAGCAAAAGAAAGTTGACATGAGTAGAATTTAAGTAGATAAATATTTAATAGGAAAAATAACAAGTTTCACTGAGACTAGGAAAATTTGACCCCACCCCCGCGAGGCTTGAAAACAATAAGTAGGAAATTTTGTAAGATATATTTGTGTTGAGTCTTTTTTTTAGTTGCGGCATGCAGACTTCTTAGTTGTGGCATGCGGGCTTCTTAGTTGCAGTATGCATGTGGGATCTAGTTCCCCGACCAGGGATGGAACGTGGGTCGCCTGCATTGGGAGTGCGGAGTCTTACCCACTGGACCACCAGGGAAGGAACGTGGGTCGCCTGCATTGGGAGTATGGAGTCTTACCCACTGGACCACCAGGGAAGTCCCTGTGTTGAATCTTTAAAATTGAACCTTAAATCTACCTAGCAAGCCCTTTTTTTTTTATTGGATAGAAGCTGACTTTCATTGTTAGAGTGAAAATACATAATTCTCATCTTATACTTTTAAGAGAAGGTGTAACTTTTCTTCCACCTGAATGTAAAAGGGCACATAAAAACAGATGAAGTAGAGAGTAAGCAGAGAATCAGATAACATGATCAGATTCATATTTTTTTTTTAAATAAATAGGTATTTTTTATAGTGGGTAATGTGAAGACTTCAGATGAAATAGATTGAGAAACTGATTGGAAATTGAATGCAAACTAAGACCACTTGACTTACTGAAATGAACAGCCCAGTTTGCTTTTTTTTTTTTAAAGAAATTCACGTTCTTTTATTTATTTATTTATTTATTTATGACTGTGTTGAGTCTTCGTTTCTGTGCGAGGCTTTCTCCAGTTCCGGCTAGCGGGGGCCACCCTTCATCGCGGTGCACGGGCCTCTCACTACCGCGGCCTCTCTTGTTGCGGAGCACAGGCTCCAGACGCGCAGGCTCAGTAATTGTGGCTCACGGGCCCAGTTGCTCCGTGGCATGTGGGATCTTCCCAGACCAGGGCTCGAACCCGTGTCCCCTGCATTGGCAGGCAGATTCTCAACCACTGCGCCACCAGGGAAGCCCCAGATTCACATTTTATAGCCATCCTTTTGGCTGCTGCAAAAGGATAGATTATAGGGCAAAGATTTAACGTAAACTGTCAGGTGAAAAATGCAGACTACAAAGTAATACATATATGGGATTGACTGTCTACCTTACGCTCTAAAAAAAATACTGGAACCAAGCAACTATAATAAAATTAACAATCATTATCTTTGAGTGGTAGAATTACTGGTAATTTTTATTTTTCTTTATACTTTTCTGGATTTTTTTGATGAAGAAAAAATGTTACTTTAAAAACGTAGATATTTCCACAAATTTTCTTTAAATAGGAATAGGGAGGCCATCTGAATATTGTAAGATCCAAAAACTCACTAACTTTTCTTTCACACAAATGGACTAAATATTGAAAACAAAACAGAATCTGATTGCTTTCAACCTTTATGATTATTAACAGAGATTGAAGCTCATCTAAATATTCTGGGGTGATAATTTCTTTTAGGAACTTGATCAAAATGCCACTGAAAAAGTCCACGCAATGTTCACAGCCATTGACGAGCTCTTGTATGAGCAGAAGTTGAGTGTACATATTAAAAGTCTACAAGAAGAGTGCCAACAGTGGACATGTAGCTTTCCTCACCTCAGGTATTGGAGCCCTTGTATATTCATGGCTAATACTAAAATTTGAAGAGCAGATTTCCAAGAAAGCTTGTATTCTGAAATCTCTATGGGCATGGATTTATATAAATAAGGCGATGTGGTATAAAGCCTCAGATGACAGAAAACTCATGTTGATGGAAGTTTCTCAGAGTTTTCATAACTACCAATATATTGTCCTAATCAAGTAAAACAACTTCTATACCAGTAACTGTGATCTGTGTACTGTGGCTGTCCAAAGAGCCTTTCTTTTGAACAAGAGGGTCAGAAAATATATTTGATTACACTGTTGTCTATAAGTAAATTCTTATGCATGTATACTTGAAAGCAAACATAGGCTATTAGGAAGCTTTCCTTAGAAACCGCATTAGTGCACTTACTTAAAATTTATAAAGCTTCATGTTCTTAAGAATATAATTCAGTTTTCACTAATTTGGCCTGGCTTTCACCCATTTTGGCAAATTTAATGAAGATTGTTATAGAGGATGGAGGGCAAATTACAAATGTTTGCCCAATTCCCTTGGATTTTTTTCAGTGGGGTGGAAAACCTTTATCCTTTCTATCTCCATTGTATAGGAGAGAGATATACCTTTAAAAAGGCTCTGGATTCACATTTTTCTCAAGAATCATTCTAAATCAGTAATGGACTAAGTATGTACTAGACTTCTATGTAGAGCCATCAAATTTGTTCCAAAAATACCTACATTTTGTATGTATGCCAGGTGAAGGTGCTTAATTATCTCTTTATGTTCTTCACTTTGAAGGATTCTGGGTAGGCAGATAATCACTCCAAGTGAAGGTTATGGACTGTATCCTAGGTCCCCTTCTGCTGTTTCAGCTTCACATGAGGCAACACTGTCTCAAGAAAGAGATTCTACTATGTAAGTATTCTAATATGTAAGTACTTATGTATTCTAATGTGCAAGTATTATATTCTACCAGTTATACTAAGGGATTAAAATACTTCTTCCTATTTTTTGGTATTTAGTAAAGCACAGCAAATTCTGTAAGATTGACCATAGTCTTTATGCATATTAGAATTTTGTTACTTAGTTTTTTGTTCAAAAACTAAGACATTCTCTAGGATTTAAGGCTTATTCAGATTCATATATATCTACATCTGTCTATAAATATAGGCACTTCCCTCTTGGAATAAATGTGTAGATAGACTGGTTTAAAGAAATTCAGGGATCTAAGAAACAGACTTTAAAAGTTTTTTGAAAAAAATTTTGAAAAGTCATTTTCTTAAACGTATAATACTAATTAAAACTTAATTTCTTTATGGAAGTTAAACTGGTATTAGTTTATCAGCTTAAAATGGGTAATTAGTACACTAGCTAAAATGGCTAATTCTTTAACACCTCAAACTCTTTATTTTTATTTTTACTTTTTAAAAATATTGGGAATTCCCTGGTGGTCCAGTGGATAAGACTCCGTGCTCCCAATACAGAGGGCCTGGGCTCAATCCCTCGTCGGGGAACTAGATCCTGCACGCATGCCGCAACTAAGAGTCCGCATGCCGCAACTAAGAAGCCCGCATGCCGCAACTAAAGATCCCGTGTGCCACAACTAAGACCTGGCACAGCCAAATAAATAAGTAAAAAAATAAATTACTTTTTCCTAAGACTGTAATTTTACTTATACTGATACCTTCTAAGAGTTGTAGTAATACTTACTTTTGATACCTTTTTGGGCTTGTAGTAATTTCATCAGACCACAAAGTAAAACATTATTGTCTTAGGCCAGTTAAGGTTATGGGATCTGGGTTATCAACTAACTGATTTTTGGTCAGAGAATGGGATTTGTTTACTTCTTTCAAAGTGATTTAAGCTCAAGCTTCTGGTCACTAGGCTGAGCTTTCTTTCTAAATTTAAACCTCATGTATTACATCAATAAGCCTTTTTAAGTTTACTCCTTTTATATAAAGGTCAGACTTTTACAAACTAACGTCTCCCACAGAAATGATGTATCCTTTAATTTTCACTGACCAAAATTACATAACTTACGTCCTGCTATTAAGATATATTTACCCGATCTATTAGTATAAACTTTATATATGCCTTATTGTTTTATAACTATAAATAGCAGTTCCATTTAGAGATTCCAAAGAAATAAGGAACAAATCTGAGCAGTTAGCTCCTCCTTTTTTAGGACATCTGGCTAAATCATCATTCTGCAACTTAGTACAGGCAACCTTTCTTTCCTTTTTACTTGCTACCATCACTGCTGCTTGGTGCTTCTTATTTTTCGTTCTGCTTTTCTGGATTATTTGACTTACAGTTTTCAATAATTACCTTTCTTTACTATACAGATGAAACAATTACCTATCTGTACTTTATATACAGACATATATTTAAATGAAACAAGTTATTCAGCTATATTAGCATGTCACTACTTATTGAAAATAATAACAAATTAAATATAATCCATATTTATTTTCCTATCACTACCACTTTGTCCATACTTGATATTTTCTCTCAAGTACCATTAATGAACTCATTGCATTTCAAAATATTTATATATTTTAATTAACCATAATTATTATTGATGCTCAAATTGTTACAACTTGGCCATGTCAAGCTGGTTCCTTTGTTTTTGTCTTGACTGTATCCTTGTTTTCTGGTTACAATAGGATGCTCCAGGCCCATCCTGGAAAAAAATTGTTTCTTCCTTTAAGGCACGGTATCAGCTGAAATTCAAGGAGACCTAATTCCTTTGAGAGGCTACTAGTATTTGAGAACAAAATTTGGGTAGTGAGGGTATGTAAGTTGGTGATGATGCTGCAATTCTGCCACTTTTTGTAATAAGTGGTGTGAATAAATGTGTCAAGAATTCATTTTGGTATTTTTCAGTTTAACAAATCAGTTTTCCATAAAATATGAGGTTGATCATCTACTTTCTACAAAAATAACATTTCAAATTATATCCATTCTTGCCCCTCCACATTACATCAGATTCTCCTTTTTAAAGTTCAGGGTTAATCCTTTCTGTCCCCACTTAAAAATCTTCAATAGCTTCCCAGTGAATTTAAGATACAAATCTAAAATTATATCATAAGCTGGCCCTGGCCTACATCTCTACCTTTATCTTATGTCACTCTCTCTCTCATTCATTAATCCTCCCACACTGGATTTCTTTCAAATCTCAAATGTACTAAACAAGGTGTTTGGTCCAGCTTCCATTCTTGAGGAGTTCTTGGGCCAGAGGAAAGTAATATAATAAACAACACAAAAATACAGTCTCTTCCTTTTTGTATCTCTAACACCTCACACAATGTGTAGAACATGGTTAGCATCAACTTTTTTTTTTTTACTAAATTAAAACATCATATTTATATGAAAACAAACTCCATGAAAATGAATTAATTGATATTATGGTTGCAAAACAATGTTATCAATCAAAACAAATTATTAGTGTCTAGGTCAAAATGGAATTCCAGGAACTTTATAACAATAGAAGATGGTGGCAGCATAAGGAGGAAACACAGGCCAGAAAAGGACCATGAACAGATGAGTCTGAGGACATTTCCATTTGAAAAAAAACTATGCAGTCATCTGCTTCAAGTTAGCTTAAGGGGCTTACCTACCCTTACTTTAAATACATACCTCAACAAAAATTATCTATAATATCTAATAAGTTGCTAAAGTATATGACTATATGCAGAATTATAACCCTTAAAAAATCATTAAAGAATGGAGAGCTCAGAAATAAACCTCTGCGTATATGACTAAATAATTTTCAGCAAGGGCACCAAGACTACACAATGCGGAAAGGACAGTCTCTTCAACAAATGGTGCTGGGGAAAGAATGCAAAAGAATGAAGTGGGACCCTTATACCATATACAGAAATTAACTCAAAATGGATTTTATAGACCTAAATGGAAGACCTAAAACAATTAAAACTCCTTGAATAAAACACAGGGGAAAAGCTTCAGGATACTGGATTTGGCAATGATTTATTGGATAGAACACCAAAAGCCTAGGCAACAAAAAGCAAAAATAGACAAATGGGACTACATCAAACTCAAAAATTTCTGTGCGTCAAAAGAAACAATCATCAGAGTGAAAAGGCAGCTTATGGCATGGGGGAGAATATTTGCAAATTGCATGTCTGATAAGGGGCTAATATCTAGAATATATGAGGAACTTCTACAATTCAACAACAACAACAACAAAAATAACCCAATTTAAAAATGGACAAAGGGGGGCTTCCCTGGTGGCACAGTGGTTAAGAATCTGCCTGCCAATGCAGGGGACATGGGTTCGAGCCCTGGTCTGGGAAGATCCCACATGCTGCGGAGCAACTAGGCCCGTGAGCCACAACTACTGAGCCTGTGCGTCTGGAGCCTGTGCTACGCAACAAGAGAGGCCGAGACAGTGAGAGGCCCGCGCACCGCGATGAAGAGTGGCCCCCCACTTGCCACAACTAGAGAAAGCCCTTGCACAGAAACGAAGACCCAACACAGCCAAAAATAAAATAAATAAATAAGTAAAATTAAAAAAAAAAAAGAGAAGTGAGGAGCTGGGATCTGAACCCGCATTAAAAAAAAAAAAGAGAGAGAATAACACAAAGCATACATTGGTTATATTTAATATTTGGTTAAACTGAGAGCCATTTAAAAAATTGTACTGCTCAGATTTGACTGACTTTCTCCAAAGTAAACCTGCTGAAGTGAAGGCGTCATCATATATTCATTGAATACCTGGGTAGGATGAGAAATTCAAATATAAGTAAGGGAAGATACTTGCCCTTTAGGAGTATGCATTTTGAACAATGACGGAGTTATTGAAATAAACATATAACCTCCTGAGGTACTTTAAAGAACTAATTATGAATGTAAATATTGTTAGATTTTTTTAAAAAACGTATTTTATAGCCATAGCTGTTGCATCTGAAAAGATAGCAAGCAGTATTCAATAGTGCATAATATACCTAAGTAGAGTGGGTCTATGGCTAGTATTTATTTATTCCTGTTCTGAGAAATAACAGGTATTAAGGTTTAGAGTAGCCCAGGAAGGTGTCACTAGGGCAAGGGACCTTGAGCTGAAACTTGTGCGAATGAGTTGCTTTGAGAACTGTTTATGTTGAACATAATATTTTTCCTCTTCCAGATTTGGTATTAGGGGAAAGAAGTTACATTTTTCATCTTCATATGCTCCTAAAGCATCTTCCATTGCCAAATCCCCTAGCTTGTGTTCTATGGAAAGAGAAGACTGTATAATCTTCTCAGAAGGAATAATAGAGGAATACCTAGCATTCGACCACACAGATATGTGAGTATTATGTCTTTTAAACTTTTTACTCCCCTCCTATTTTGTTGTTAATATCTATTTTTTCTAAAGTATACTACCAATATTACCTATAATTAAGTTGATGTCTGTTTGTTATTTATTTTCTATTAGTTCTCAGTTATCCAGTGTCATGTACTTAGTTGATATAAATTCCTATTGCTTTCACATACCAGTCTTCCTTGTATGTCTTCTTCCTGCACACGTCATTTGCCTCTTCCTGAGATTAAACATTTTTAAATGAATTAATTTTTTTCTCCACGTAATTTGATTTTCCTCTTTGTAAAGTATCACCAGTAACTCATGAAAACTTTATTCATCTGATTCTAAATCCAGTGCTCTCTTCACTATTCCATGCTACTTTTCTGATATATTAAACTCTTAAATTATTCCTCTAAGCCTTTAAAAGCTCAGAATTGATAGTCACAGTAGTACATCTAGAAGTGAGAATTTCATTTTACGCTGTGAGGCTGTGGTTAAGTCTAGTTAGTGTCACATGATTCTGGACTTCTTCCCATATTTCCTACTGAGCCATGCTTACTACATGCTCAAGGTACACAGTCCTAGGGTCAGGCAAACACAACCCAGATTTCCAAACATAACACCGTTGAGCTAGCTCATTGTTCCAAGGGAATCATAAGTATGCTCTTTTGGTTTTCCAGAGATTGCCCCCTTCCCTTTCACTTCATGTGGCCTGAGTCAAATTATCCATATTTTCTCTTCCTTTTTCCTCAAAGGTCTTTTCCCTTCATTTTAACTTATAAAAAATACAGCAGATTTAACTAATTTAAAATGTGATGTTCATGGCTCATAGGTGTCCCTGGGGCATCTCTTCCCCTTTCTTGATAGTAAACCCAAATGAATTTTCAGGTAAAACGGAAGATTTTTAGAAAGGCAGTCTTCTCTTTAGAGATATCACTGAGATATTGAGATGTGACGAATGAAATCATGTAAGTTTGGAAGAAAATGAGATATGAAAGATCTTTTTTTTTAAATAACTTGGGAATAGGGAATGTCTTTCTAACCATAGCACAAAATCTACAAGTCATTTAAGAAATTCTTAAAAAAACTACATAAAATAATATTTCTGCATAGAAAAAACTCATAGAGTCAAAAGACAAACTGGCAAAAATATTTGCAGTTCATGCATGCACAGAGGCTTAATTTCCTTAATATGTATATAAGTAAGGAAAAGATTAAGGATGAAACACAGAACATGAATAGTTCACATTATAAGAAAATGGATTTTAAATATATGAAATGGAATTCAATCTCATTCACAATTACAGATGCAAATTAAAACTATAATGAGTATTCTTTTACATGTCAGACTATCAAAGGACAAAAGATAAAGAAGGTTAACAATTCCTTGAATGAGAAAAGAGGCATATTCTTTCACTACTGGAGAATTATACCACCTATTTATTTATTTACTTAGGTTTATCAATAATTTATCCTTCTTCATTGTCAGCACGTTCCATGGTATGGATGTACCACAGTTTGTGCACCTGTGGAAGGACACCTGGGCTATTTCTAGCTTTTGGCTATTATTAATAAAGCTGCTATGAACATTCATGCACAGATTTTTGTATGAACAAAAATTTTCATGTCTCTGGGATAAATGCCTGAGAGTATACTTTCTGGATCCTATGTATACCACCTCTTTAAATTGAAATGCACATACCCTTTGACTCAATAATTCTATTTATAGGAATTTATCCTACAGATATAATACTCATGTAGCCAAAGAAGTACATACATATTGTTCCCAACTTAAGATGAGTTGACTTATGATTTCTTGATTTTGTGATGGTGCAAAAGTGATACATATTCAGTAGCAACTGTACTTTGAATTTTGATGTTTTTTTCCTTGGCTGGCGATATGCAGTATGATACTCTCTCGGGCTGCTGGGCAGCAGCAGCAAGCTGCGGCTCCCAGTCAGCCACACAATCATGAGGGTAAACAACCAATATACTTAAAAACATACAGCCATTGCTTTTCACTTTCAATAGAGTATACAATAAATTACATGAGCTATTCAACACTTCATTATAAAATAGTTTTTGCGTTAGATAATTTTGCTTAGCTGTAGGCTAACGTAAGTGTTCTGAGCACATTTAAGGTGGGCTACGCTAAGCTATAATGTTCAATAGGTTAGGTGTATTAAATGCATTCTTGACGTGATATTTTCGTAAGTTCATTGGGCTGTAACCCAATACGTAAGTCGAGGAATATCTGTAGAAGGATATTAATTGCAGTATTGATTATAAAAGCAAAGGTTAGTTGATCAATAACTGTCTAGTTAGATATATTATGGTATACCCAATGGAATACTCTGCAGTTATTTTTTAGAAGAGGCAGATTTATATGTATTGATAGGGATCATGGACAAGATACACTGACAGAAGAGTGAGATGCAGTACAGTGTATAATGTAACTATCTCTCTGGACCTATGTATGTTTGCTTCTGAGAATGGAGACTGGGGGACAGAGATGTAGGAGACTTATTTTTCACTACATACATATATTTCCTTCTATACAATTTGAATTTTTATATGACTATGTTATCTCCTCTAAAAAGAAATATAAATTGAAATACATTTAATGCTAATCAGCCTCCTCTGCCACTTAATGCCAGGCTAGCTCTTCCTTGGGAAAGGAGAAGCAAAGGGAGTCTGGCTGCCCTGCTTAAATCTCTTAGCATCCTTCTTACCTGCCTACAGTTTCCTATTTCATTCTTGAGCACTTTGTTGCCCTAGGAGTAACTTTCACTGTAAAGGTACTTCTCTCCACCCAAGCCAGTTCCAGAATTTGCTTTGTCTTAGTTTATAATACATCTGTCATAGATAAGCACATCCATCAGCCAAATTTTCTTCCCCCAGAAATCTGGGGCTACTGGCACTCATTGCCAGAGGAGAGACAGACTTGCCTAACTGGAAGTTTCTGGGTTATAGATACACAGTCTCCAGAAGAGCCTCAGAGTAGTTTCCTGTGCTGTTGGGCTTCCCTCTTTTTCCTTTACAGCCAATTACCAAATGTTTATTTGGATTAGTAAAAGTATACTAATTTTAATAATCTATGTGGACTATTTCCCTAATGAATCATTGCCTCAAATAATTATGCAGCATAATCACAGTAATATGCGCATCGTTAACTGTGTCAAGTTAATATTAATCTAAATGTTATCCAGTTACAACAAAAAGATTATTTTTGTGCGCTTAATTGTCATAGGTTGCTTGTTGCTCAAGTTAAAATGCCCATCTATTTAAAGCTTAAAAAAGTACAATGATTCTCAGTCTTCTTTTTCTTGTTCTATTTTTTTGGCAGAGTGGGGGGGGTGGGGTGGGATGGGTGTAAAAAGGGAAATGCAGAGTCTCCTCTGTTGAAAAGTCCCTTAGTTCACAAGCCTATTTAATACCTGTGCTATATATGCGGGGAGGAAGGGGGTGGTGGCGGGGAGGAGCATAAATCACACTCCTAAGCAGCCAAAAGACAGTGGTGAACACCCAGTGAAGAATAACCATGAAGTCTTTCCTTCTTGCTTCTGTTACAGGGAAGAGGGGTTTCATGGAAAGAAATCAGAAGCAGCTACAGACAAACAGAAATTAGGGTACCCACCCATTGCTCCATTTTACTGCATGAAAGAGGATGTCCTTGCTTATGTGTTTGACGATGTGTGGAGCAAGGTCCTAAGCTGTATGGAGCAGCTGACACGTAGTCACTGGGAGGGATTCGCTTCTGGTAAGGCTCTTTGTGAAAACAATATAAAAAAATAATTGCTTATGCTTTCCAAACCGTAACCAGTCTATTAAATTATATGTTCATTAGTACAAAAGAATCATATTTGTATTTCTCATAGAAACTAACAGATATTTGGAAAGTATCTGGGAATGAGTGGATGAGTAACAAGGCCTACTCTATGATGACTAGATAGAGATTGTGCTTTCTATTTGAATATAATTATTTGTGACAAAAAACATGTGCAAATACATTTAAAACACTGCTTTATTGAAGAATTGATATACAATAAACCAATCATATTTCAAGTGTATTATCTGATAAGATGACCTATGTATACAGCCATGAAACCATGAGACAATCAATATAGTGAACATATCCATTACTCTCAAAATTAATAACCTTGTAATCCCTCCCTCCTGCGCCTGCCTGACCCACCATCCCCAAATGACAACTTATCTGCTTAAATGGTATCATGTAGTATTTACTCTTCTTTTGTCGGCTTCTTTCCCTCAGTGTGATCATTTTGACAGTCATCCATGTCACTGTGTGTGTAAATAATTTATTCTTTTTATTGTTGAGTTGTATTCCATTGTTCCACAACTTGTTTATCCATTTATCTGTTGATGGACGTTTGGATTGTTTTCATTTTTGGACTATTAATGCTGTTACGAACACTAGTGTACAAGAATTTTGACATATATTTCCTTTTCTCTTGGGTAGATTTCTACAAGTGAAATCGTTGGATTATATGGTTAAATGTATATTTAGTACTGATTTTCTATGTTGCACAAAAATTATCACAAACTTAGCAGCTTCAAAGAACACACATTTATTATCTCACAGATTTGTAGGTCAGAAGTCCAGGAACAGCCAGCTAGTCCTTTACTTAAGATCTCACAAGGCTGCAATCAAGGTGTTGGCTAAAGTTGAGCCTCATGTAGAGGCTCAACTAGGAAAGGATCCACTTCCCCTTTTGTGTGTTTTTGGAAGCATCCAGTTTCTTGTAGCTGTAGCAGTCGTGGCAGCTTATTTCTCCAAAGCCAGCAAGAAAGACTGAGAGCTAATCTGCTAGCAAGACAGAAACTTATATAACATAATCATGGCGGTGACATCCCATCACTTTTACCATCATCTTTTGATCTGAAGCAAGTCACACGTCCTGCCCATGCTCAAAGGGAGGGGTTTACACGAAGGTGCGAACATCAAGAGCTGAGAATCATGGCGGGGGGTGGGGGGTGCACCTTGGAATTTGTCCACTAGTCTTCCCACTGGCCCTTAGTGATTCATGTGCTCCCACAGGCCAAGTACATTCAACTCCCTTCGAAGGTTTCCAAGAGAATCATCTATTACAGCATCAGCTCCAAAGACTTTGAATCAGGTCCTGGTATGAATGAAGTTCCTGGATGTAATACAGGAAGTGAAATTACTGGGGCACAATTCCTTTCCATCTATAAACCTATGAAACTAAAGCTTATATACACAGGTATATAAACATCTAACTATATAATCCAGCCATTCTACTCCTAGAGACAAGTTATTTGACCCCAACACACCCAACATACAATAGTGGGCCAGGAAAAAGATAACCATTATAGACACTCCAGTTAAAAGGCTGGGGTCGGGGAGGGGAGAGTGAAAAAGGGTCCACAGCAATTCTGAAATCCAGCTGTGAAAATACTGGGAGTTCCTTCATTAAGTTTTAAGGCCTGGAAATAATCCTCTCAGCTTTCTGCTCTACCCTCTGAGCTCTTGGTTTTGCCCTCTGAGTCATCCTTCCTTTTTCATGAAACATAGCACATGTTTGTAGCTAAGTAATTTTATTAGGCTGTTTCCTGCCAGTAGAATTTTGGGGGTCTGATAGCCTTCCTTTATTTAGAATCTTTTGCCATCTAGAGAGATTGAGAATTTTCAAAATCATCAAGTCCTGGTTTCTTTATGTTTAATAGTTTTTCCCGCAATTTATCTCTCTCATCTCGTGTTTGATCATAAGCAGCAAGAAAAAAATCAGGCCTCACCTTTAACACTTTGACTGGAAATCTCCTTAGCTATATAACCAAGATCATCACTTAAAAGTTCTGCTTTCCACGTGACCACAGGAGACCATTTCACTAAGCTCTCTGCCACAAAATAACAAGCATCTCCATACTTCCAGTTTCTAATAACATGTTTCTCATTTCCTTCTGAGCCCTCCCCTACAGCTTCCTCCAAATCCAGATTCCTCCTAAGTCTGTTCAAGGTAATTTATGTCTTCTCTATCATGCTTCTCAAAGTTCTTCTAGCTTCTACCCATGAACAATCAAAAATGAAATTAAGGAAACAACTCATTTATAATAGCATCAAAAAGAATAAAATACTTAGGAATAAACTGAACCAAGGAAGTGTAAGACTTACACACTGAATACTACAAAATATTATTGAAAGAAAATAGAGAAGACCTAAAGAAATAGAAAGACACCCTCTGTTTATGGATTGGAAGAATAAATATTGTTAAGATGGCAATACTCCCTAAATACATCTACAGGTTGAGTATAACCTTATCATAATTCTAACTGCCTTTTTTGCAGAAATGATCCTGAAATTCATAGAGAAATGCAAGGTATCCTGAATGTCCAAAACAATATTGAAAAAGAACAAATTTGGAGGATTCATACTTCTTGGTTTAAAAACATAATACAAAGCTACAGTAATCAAAACAGTGTGGTACTGGCATAAGAACACATACTGATCAATGGAATAGAATCAAAAGTCCAGAAATAAATACACACATCTATGGCCAACTGATTTTCAACAAGGGTGCCAAGACCATTCAATGGGGGAAGAATAGTCTCTTTAAGAAATGGTACTGGCAGGGAATATAGCCAATATTTTATAATAACTATAAGTGGGGTATAACCTTTTAAAATTGTGAATCACTATGTTGTACACCTGAAACTTACAGAATATTGTAAATCAACTATATGTCAATCAAAAAACTTCAGATAGGAAAAAAAAAAGAAATTGTGCTGGCACAACTGGATAGCCACATGGTAAAGAATGATGTTAGACCCTTACTTCACACCATATACAAAATATCAACTTGAAGTGGATTGAAGGTACACATTTAAGAGCTAAAACTATAAAACTTAGAAGAAAACATTGGAGTAAATCTTCATGAGCTTGGATTTGGCAGTGGATTCTGAGATATGACACCAAGACCACAAACAACGAAAGAAAAAATAAATAAATTGGACTTCATCAAAATAAAAAACTTTAGGGTGTATCAAAGGACATTATCAAGAAACTGAAAAGACAGCCTACAGAATGGGAGGAAATGTACGTAAATCATACACCTGATAAGAATCTAGTACTCACAGTATATAAAGATCTACAACTCAAAAACAAAAGAAAAAAACAACCCAATTTAAAAATGGGCAGATAGGGCTTCCCTGGTGGCGCAGTTAAGAATCCGCCTGCCAAAGCAGGGGACACGGGTTCGAGCCCCAGTCCGGGAAGATCCCAGATGCCGCGGAGCAACTAAGCCCATGCACCACAACAGCCTGAGCTCTAGAGCCCGCGAGCCACAGCTACTGAAGCCTGCATGCCTAGAGCCCGTGCTCTGCAACAAGAGAAGCCACCACAATGAGAAGCCCACACACCACAACAAAGAGCAGCCCCCGCTTGTCGCAACTAGAGAAAGCCTGTGCACAGCAACGAAGACCCAACGCAGCCAAAAATAAATTAATTAATTTATTTTTTTTAAAATGGGCAAATAACTCAAACAGACATTTCTCCAAAGAAGATATACAAATAGCCAATAAGCACATGAAAAGATGTTCAACATCATTATTCATTAGGGAAATCAAATCAAAAATAAAACCACAATGAGACACCACTTCAAACCCACTAGGATGGCTGTATTTTATTAAAAAAAAGGACAATAACAAGTGTTCATGAGGTTCTGAAACTGGAACCCTCATGAATTGCTGGTGGGAATGTAAAGTGGTGCAGCCACTGTGGAAACAGTTTGGCAGTTCCTCAAAAAGTTAAACATAAAATTACCATATGATCTAGCAATTCCACTCAAAGTTATATAATCAAGAGAAATGAAATATATCCACACAAAACCCTGGCATGAATGTTCACAGCAGCATTAGTCATAATAGTCAAAAAGTGGAACCAGGACTTCCCTGGTGGCGCAGTGGTTAAGAATCCGCCTGCCAATGCAGGGGACACGGGTTTGAGCCCTGGTCTGGGAAGATCCCATGTGCCGCAGAGCAACTAAGCCCATGCACCACAACTACTGAGCCTGAGCTTTAGAGCCTGCAAGCCACAACTACTGAGCCCGCATGCCACAACTACTGAAGCCCGTGTACCTAGAGCCTGTGCTCCACGACGAGAAGCCACCGCAATGAGAAGCCTGCACACTGCAACGAAGAGTAGCCCTGCTCGCCACAACTAGAGAAAGCCCATGCACAGCAATGAAGACCCAACGCAGCCAAAAATAAATAAGTAAATAAATTTATTTAAAAAAAAAAGTGGAACCAACCTAAACATCCATCAACTGATGAATGGATAAACAAAATTTGGTATATCCACGTGTTATGGACTGAATTGTGTCCCCCTCAAAATCCATATGTGGAAGCCCTAACCCCCAATGTGACTAGGTTTGGAGATAGGGCCTTTAGGGAGGTAATTAAGGTTAAATGAGTCAGAAGGGTGGGACCCTAATCCTATAGGGTTGGTATCCTTGTAAGAAGAGGAAGAGACGTCACAGCTCTCTATTTCTGTGTGTGTAAAGAGAAGAAGTCAGGCAAGGACAGAGGGAAAAGGCAGCTGCCTAGGAGCCAGGAAGAGAGGTCACACTATAAAACAATCCTGACAGCACCTTGATCATGGACTTCTAGCCTCCAGAACTGTGAGAAAATAAATTTCTGCTGTTTAAGCCATCCAGTCTGTCATATTTTATGGCAGCTTGAGTAACTAATACATCATGCAATGGAGTATTATTCATACATTAAAAGGAATTAGGGACTTCTCTGGTGGCACAGTGGTTAAGAATTTGCCTGCCAATGCAGGGGACATGGGTTCGATCCCTGGTCTGGGAAGATCCCACATGCCACGGAGCAACTAAGCCCGTGAGCCACAACTACTGAGCCTGTGCTCTAGAGCCCTTGAGCCACAACTACTGAAGCCCACATGCCACAACTACTGAAGCCCGTGTGCCTAGAGCCCGTACTCTGCAACAAGAGAAGCCACCGCAACGAGAAGCCCGCGCACCACAATGAAGAGTAGCCCCCGCTCACCACAACTAGCGAAAGCCCGCGCACAGCAACGAAGACCCAATGCAACCAAAAATAAATTATTTTTTTAGAAAAAGGAATTAAGTAATGATGCATCTTAAAACATGGGTGAACCTTGAAAATATTATGTTAAACGAAAGAAGACAGACATAAAGGGCCACATATTGTATGATTCCATTAAGGTGAAATTTCCAGAACAGGCAGGTCCATAGAGAAAGTAGTTTAATGATTGCCAGGGGATGGAGGAAGAGGTGCATTGGGAGGTATGGGGTTTCTTTTTGGAGTGATGGAAATTTTCTGAAATTAGATAGTGGTGGCGGTTGCAGAAAATCATGAATATACTAAAAACCACTTAATTGTATACTGTAAAATGGTTAAAAACAGTGACTCATGTTATGCAAATTTTATCTCATTAAAAATTTTTTTAAAAATTCTTGCAACCTGAGAGATGTCCTCTAAAATTTCTTGTATGTGAGTCTGTTGGTGAGAAATGCTTTCTTTTGATATATGAAAATTTCCTTATTTTTCTTTAATTTCTGCAAGATAGTTGTGTGGTGTATTGAATTTTAGGTGGACACTTTTTCTCTTGGTACTTTTTTTGTTTTAACATTCAGTGTATCTCGTTTATTTATTTTAAAAAAATTTATCTTATATTGGAGTATAGCTGGTTAACAATGTTGTGTTAGTTTCAGGTGCACAGCAAAGTAATTCAGTTATACATATACATGTATCTACTTTTTTTCAAATTCTTTTCCCATTTAGGTTATTACAGAGTATTGAGCAGAGTTCCCTGTGCTATACAGTAGGTCCTTGTTGGTTACCTATTTTATTGGAGTATAGTTGCTTTACAATATTGTGTTAGTTTCTACTGTACATACAGCAAAGTGAATCAGCTATACATATACATATATCCCCTCTTTTGGATTTCCTTCTTCATACTTTAAAGATGTTGTCCACCGTCTTCTCACTTGCACAAGAAATCTGATGTCATCCTTTTCTTTGTTCCTGTGTTCATGTATTTTTTCTTTGGCTGCTTTTAAGATTTTTCTCATTTTCACTGGTTTTGAGCAATTTGATTATGATGTGCCTTGATGTAATTTTCTTCATGTTACTTCTGCATGGAGTTTGTTGAGCTTCTTGGATCTGTGGGTTTATTTATTTTTTTTTTTAATTAATTAATTAATTATTTATTTATTTAATTTATTTATGGCTGTGTTGGGTCTTCGTTTCTGTGCGAGGGCTTTCTCTAGTTGTGGCAAGTGGGGACCACTCTTCATCGTGGTGCGCGGGCCTCTCATTATCGCGGCCTCTCTTGTTGTGGAGCACAGGCTCCAGACACGCAGGCTCAGTAATTGTGGCTCACGGGCCTAGTTGCTCTGCAGCATGTGGGATCTTCCCAGACCAGGACTCGAACCCGTGTCCCCTGCATTGGCAGGCAGACTCTCAACCACTGCGCCACCAGGGAAGCCCCCTGTGGGTTTATTGTCTTCGTTGTTTGGAAAGTTTTCAGCCATTATTTCTTCAGATACTTTTTCTGCCGCCCACCATCCCTTAGGACCCCAGTTACTCATATATATTAGTCCATTTGCTTACTGATCCCTCAAATGTGATGCTTTAATTAAAGAATTTTCTTCTCTGTGTATTTCAATTTGGATGTTTCGTATTGTGCCTTCAAGTTCATTAATATTTTCTTTTACAATGGTGAATCTGCTGTTAAGCTCATCCAGTGTAGTTTTCTACTCATTGTTTTCTATGAAGTATGATTTGGGTGAATTTTATATCTTCCATGTCTCTTTTTGAAAAAGTGGGATAACTCAAACATGTGTGTGAATTCTGGGTTGGTTTCAATGATTGATATTCTTCTCATTGTGAGTTGTATTTTCCTGCATGGTATTCTTTGGGTGCCAGACATGGTGAATTTTATCTTATTGGGAGTCGATTTTTTTTTTTTTCATTTGTACGTATCTTCTTCGGTTTTTCCTGGGATGCACTTAAGTTACCTGTAAAAAGTTTGATCTCTTCTGGTCTTGCTTTTATGATTTGTTATAGACAGGTCATTCAGTCCAACTAATTATCCCCCAGATACTGAGGCAAGGTTGTCCTAAGTACTCTGCCCAATGCCCCATTAATTATGAGTTTTTCTAGTATGGCTGGAAGAACCAGGCACTGTTCCTGGTCCCATGTGGGCAGCAGGCACTATTCCCTCTAATTCTTTCAGTTGGTTCTCTTTCCTAGCCTCAGGTGGTTTTTTCTCATACATGCAGTGATCAATACTCCTTTGAGTACTCAAAGGACACCCCACACTCTACAGATATCCTGGGTTCCCTTTCTGTGCATTTTTCTTCTCTGATACTCTCTCCTATGAACCCTAGCAGTCTTGGTCTCTCTGGACTTTCAAATCAGGGAGTCCACCAGGATCTGCCTTTGTTCTCCCTCTTTGTGTCATGTCTTGGAAACTCTTTCAAGGCAGTTGCAGAGCTAGCATCATTTGTTTACTATCTCATGGTTCACTGTCTTTCATTACCTGATGCCCAGTGTCTTAAAAGCCATTGTTTCACGGATTTATTGGTTGTTTTAAGCAGGAGGGTAAAGCTAGTCCCTGTTGCTCCATCTTGGCTGGAAGCACAAGTCCAGGAAATACATTTAAAAAAACACTTTTATTAAACTGTATCTAGGGGAGAGACTTCCCTGGTGGTCCAGAGGGTAAAATTCCGTGCTCCCGATGCAGGGGGCCCAGGTTCGATCCCTGGTCAGGGAACTAGATCCCGCATACATGCCGCAACTAAGAGTCCACATGCCACAACCAAGAAGTCCGCATGTTGCAACTAAGATCCCATGTGCCACAACTAAGACCTGGTGCAGCCAAAATAAATTTTAAAAAATATATTTAAAAAAATATAAAGCATATCTATATAGAAAATTGCAAAATAAATTTACATCAAGCTTGATTAATTTTTAAAAACTGAATCCACTTGTATGACCAATGCTCATATCAAGAACAGAACATTACCAACACTTCAGAAGCCCCTTTCATGTTACTAAACTCCTACCCCCCAAAAGTAAACCTATCCTGAGTTACAGCACCACAGATTAGTTTTGCCTGTTTTAAGACTTTTAAGAATGGATTCATATAGTATGTGCCCTTCTGCATTTGGCTTCTTAAACTCAACATTATGTTTGTTAGATTCAACTGTTTTGAGTGTAACAGTTCATTTTCATTGTTATATAGTATTTTATTGTATGAATATATCACATTCTACTGTTGATGGACATTTAGGTAGTTTCCAGTTTATGTCTGCCGGCATATAGTGCTGTTATGAACATTCTTATATATGTCTTTTGGTGAACATATGTACTGGGTACATAACAGTGGCACTGCTAGGTCATAGGATATGCTATTCCCACTTCAGTGGATACTACCAAATATTTTTCCAAAGTGGATGCATCTATTTACACTCTCTCCAGTATTGTATGAGCATTCCAGTTGCTCCACATGTTTGCCACAGTTGATAGTGTCCATGTGAGTTTTTTTTGTTTGTTTGTTTTTAAAGCCACTCTGTTGTATGCACGTTAAGTTCCCTTTTAAAGCTGGTATTGGAGAAGAGTAGCTCTAAGACCCTTTTCAAAACAAACTGCTTTATATTATGTGAGGTTAAGTTTGGGGAGATACAGGACAGATGATCAAGTCCAGAGACATATCCAAACCCCAATAATAATAAATCCTGGTAATAAAGGAATTACTTCAGTTTTCATTATCAACCACTGAAAGTTTTCAGAGAAAACTTTCATTTCACCTTTCACAATTTACCAATGTTAGGCTATGAATTAATATCCTTTTAGTTTATTTTTCCATGCATCCATAAATTTAGGTTATTTCATTGTATAACTATACTGATTTTGAAACTTAAAGTTTGAAAAAAAGACAATGATCTTATAATGGAGCTGGAGGGTCTCTGACTGGTTTAGTGGGTTGATTGACCTAAAATAGGGATCAGCAAACTTTGTGTATAAAGAGCCAGATGGTAAATGTTTTAGTTTTTGCCAGCCATCCAGTCTCTGTTGCAACTACTCAACTCTGCCCTTGAAAGCAGCCATAAACAATATGTATATGAGTGGATGTGGCTGCATATACTACTATATACTCAGTATACATCTTCCCCAAGGACATATATAAGAATGTCCATGACAGCACTATATACTGGAAAACATAAACGGGAAACTACCCAAACATCCCTCAACAGCAGAACCTGATATATTCATATGATGCAGTACTATACAGTAATGAGAATAAACAAACTACTCTTACAGCTTTATTTACAAAAACTGGCAGTGGTAATGGGCATGAGGTTTCACTAGGTGTGTGTGGCTATTTAAATTTTAATTAATTACAATTAGGTAAAATTTAAATTGTTCTCAATCACACCAGCCAAATTTTATTTTTTTTATTTAAGTATAGTTGATTTACAATGTTAATTTCTGCTGTACAGCAAAGTGATTCAGTTATACATATATGTACATTCTTTTTTAAAATATTCTTTTCCATTGTGATTTATCATAGGATATTGAATATAGTTCTCTGTGCTATACAGTAGGACCTTGTTGTTTATCCATTCTATATATAAAAGCTTACATCTGCTCACCCCAACCTCCCACTCCATCCCTCCCCCAACCCCCTCCCCCCTGGCGACCACCAGTCTGTTCTCTATGTCCATGATTCTGTTTCAGATAGGTTCATTTGTGTCACATTTTTAGATTCCACAAATAAGTGATATCATATGGTATTTGTCTTTCTCTTTCAGACTTACTTCACTTAGTATGATAATCTCCAGTTGCACCCATGTTGCTGCAAATGGCATTATTTCGTTCTTTTTTACAGAGTAGTAGTATTCCGTTGTATACATTATACCACGTTTTCTTTATCCATTCATCTGTTAATGGACATTTCGGTTGTTTCCGTGTCTTGGCTACTGTGAATAGTGCTGCTATGAACACAGGGGCATCTTTTTGAATTATAGTTTTGTCCAGATATATGCCCAGGAGTGGGACTGCTGGATCATATGGTAATTCTATTTTTAGTTTTCTGAGGAACCTTCATACTGTTTTCCAGTGGCTGCACCAACTTACATTCCCACCAACAGTGTAGGAGGGTTCTCTTTTCTCCACATCCTCTCCAGCATTTGTTATTTGTAGTCTTTTTTTAAAAAATTATTTTATTTATTTTTGGCTGCGTTGGGTCTTTGTTGCTGCACGCGGTCTTTCTCTACTTGCGGCAAGTGGGGGCTACTCTTCATTGTGGTGCGCAGGCTTCTCATTGCAGTGGCTTCCCTTGTTGCAGAGCACAGGCTCTAGGTGCGCGGGCTTCAGTAGTTGTGGCATGTGGGCTCAGTATTCGTGGCGCACGGGCTCTAGAGCACAGGCTCAGTAGTTGTGGTGCATGGGCCTAGTTGCTCCGCATGTGGGATCTTCTCAGAACAGCGCTCAAACCCATGTCCCCTGCATTGGCAGGCAGATTCTTAACCACTGCACCACCAGGGAAGCCCCCTGTAGACTTTTTAATGATGGCCATTCTGACTGGTGTGAGGTGGTACCTCATTGTAGTTTTGATTTGCATTTCTCTAATAATTAGCAGTGTTGAGCATCTTTTCACGTGCCTATTGGCCATCTGTATGTCTTCTTTGGTAAATGTTTAGGTCTTCTGCCCATTTTTGGATAGGGTTTTTTGTTGTTGTTGAGTTGTATGAGCTGTTTGTATATTTGGAAATTAAGCCCTTGTTGGTTGCATCATTTGCAAATATTTTCTCCCATTCTGTAGGTTGTCTTTTCGTTTTGTTTATGGTTTCCTTTGCTGTGCAAAAGCTTGCAAGTTTGATTAGATCCCACACTAGCCAGATTTTAAATGCTCTATAGCCACATGTGGCTAGAGGCCACTATACTGGACAATGCATATGTAGAACATTTCCTTCAATCTCCAAATGTTCTATTAGACAGCTTTGCTCTAGTAATCTTTGCTTTTCCTTCTGCCAGGTACAAATAGGAATCACCAGCCTGGGAAACACTTTAAAATAAATTCATGGTTTAAAGGGTTTTTTTGAACTGTGCAGGTGGTATGAAATTGGGCTGCAAAGATGAGTGAAGCCTAGCTTGAGATTATGAATTCTCAGGGGAGATTTTTTTTTCACAGTACTGTTGTTGTGGGTCTGAAGATATTCATGGATAATAGATTCTATTCCTTTGCTCAGATGATGACAGTAATGTTGCAATCACCAGACCAGCTTCAGAAAGCCCCTGTGTGCTGAATGAACAACAACCTTTGGTCTTACCTCGAGTGCCACAGTCTAAGGTGCTGTCCATCACCTCAAATCCGGTAAGTCGCACAGGGGAATGTATTGGAGAACCTAGGACTGTTCTTGTAGACGAAGTTTGCTCAGTTATTTGCCTTAATTGTATCACTATGACTCTTTTTCAGTAAAGTTATGTGTTTATCACAGTAATCCAGTGACTCTTTGCAAAGATGTTTAATTTCAGTTTAAAAAATTAATAGCAGCAAATGCACTCATGTCAATGAATTGTACGTGTGAAAATGGTTAACACAGTAAATATGTTATGTATATTCTACCACAATAAAAAAAATTTTAACCTGTTAAAAAAAATAGCAAATTAGAGTTGATAAGTAATTCTCAATCAGCTCTTTTGAAAAGGCATCTATAAGCTGTGCAATCTAGACTCAACTATATGGTCAGCTTAAGTCTGCTTTGGGAAAAATGAAAAATATGATGAAAAGAGGGACCAATATCAGATCTTCTATGGCCTTAACATTCTGTCCTTTGAATTTTTTTGACTTCTTCCCTCTTTTTTCTCTTATCTCAGACAACCTGGTTTTTGTTTTATTTTTAATATTTGAATCTGTTGACTTTTTTGCTTTTTGGATGTTTACTAATCATAACCAGATGTAAAAGGCAAACCAAAGGGAGGAGAAAATGGTTTCAAATAAGTCTGTAGACAAGCATATAAAAATGGCCATTTCTTGCAGAAGGTTGATAAGCCTGGTCTCATCCATGTGTAATGATTTATGTAATCCCAGTTCCTACATGATAGCTTCCCAGTGTTACTTGTAGCAAAAAAAGTGTGGGAGCAGGGGAGGGATAAAAAGAAAGAGAAAAAGGATTCTCATCCTTGGCCCATGCTCATCCAGCCTGGGTTTAGTACCACATCTAGTATTTGCTTTGTTGGTGTACTGGCCAGATATTGTGCAACTATATTTTAAAAAGGGTTATTTAAAAGTAAACTCAGCTTGTGAATCACTATACTGTACACACCTGTAACTTATATAATATATACATCAACTCTACTTCAATAAAAAAAAGTAAATAAAAATAAACTCAATAAGGCCCATACCTTATCACATTGGAGGATGACCCAGGTAATAATCTAATATTCCTATGATGGTAATAAAATACTTCTACATGTTGAACTGGCCTGGTTATGACCTGGGTAGCCTAAGCCCTGAAAAGTTAACGTACACGGTTCTGGTTGTTAATGACCAAAGGGAGGAGAAGCAATAATCCAAACATTCTTAAGAGAAAGTAGGAGGAAAATGCATACTGTGGCAGAGAAGGAGCTGGCCAGAAAGGGCACTTAACTGACTACCTGAGAGAGAAAATAAACAGGACACTAAGGTGGCAGTGGCAGTCCAGGTAAGATTAAATTCTGCTAACATTAGAACAAATACAATTAACTCCTTCTAATAAAGTCGTCAGAATTTACGTTATTATTGAGAGCTGACTGCTCCAGGTGTAGTGAAGGAGAAAGCATTAGTTTGTGCAGAACATAGGATTATGTGATGGTAAAAGAGATAGAGTTTACCCTTATTCTCCCCATTTCTGTTCCATATTTTGTTTTCTAGTATAATGTAAATAATAATGATAATAAAGGTCCTCTCTCCCCTGAGAGTGGCTATTAATTGCTTTCATCTAAGTTGACCAGGCTTCCCCATTTAGAAATGGAGAGGAAAGCACTCTGATACTGTCATCTTGACAGTGGACTTGGGGCTGCAGCTGGGGTACTGGCCAAGATATACAGAAGTTAAGGCAAAGGAGAAAAATGTATAAATGACCTAATTTGGAAATACTAACTTCTGGCAAAATTGGGAAACCAAGCTGATATCTTCACCAACCAATAATGAGTAACACCTTCTTTTGATATGTAGATGAGTCTCTGTCAAGCAGCAAGTGGTCATCAGCCAAATGTGAATGGTCTCTTGGTTCATGGGATGCCTCTACAGCCAAGAAATCTCTCCCTAATGGACAAGCTCCTGTAAGAAGTATAAAATTTTAAGACTATAGAGTTTAAGTAGATTACTGAGAAATAAAAGGAGAGCAAAGTCAGTCAGTCAACATGCATGTATTGAGTACGTACCAAGCAACCAGAGACATCTGGGGAGTAAAAACATATAAGGAAAATGGTCTCCACCTTCAAGGAGCTGATAAAATAACTGGTGAGAAAGCACAAAGGTAAAAAGAGACCTAACCATACAGGGCATTCCTGTGACTGAGTGTGAAGTTTGTGTACTCAGTGTGAGCACTATGGCAGTCCCAAAGAAGGGAAGCATTTTGGTGGGTAAGTGTAGGTTTTGAACATATCCTTGAAAGATGGAAGTTTGGATAAGCAGAGAAGAGCAGCAAGGCTATTCTAGGTAGGAGGAATGGTGTGGAAAAAGGTTTGGAGACAGGAAAATACAAATATTTAGAAGAGAAAGCTGACCATTTTTGCTGTAGTAGGATAGGAAGCAATAGGTTAGAACTTTAATGTTCTGATCAAAGACCACTGACAATCTTCTACAACTAAAATAGACCATGGTGTGATTAGTGGGAAAGAAGACACTATGAAATTAAAGAACATTGGGATCAGACTATGGAGGGTTTTGAATGTCATGTTTTTGAGATCCATCCATGTTGTTGCATGTGATTCTCTTTTATTGCCAAGTAGTATTCTATTGTAATAGTACACCACAATTTGTTTACCCATTCTTCCGTTAATGAACACTTGGGCTATTTTCCAGGTTGGGGCTGTTATGTATAAAAGGCACTATAAATATTCTTACACAGGTCTTTTTTGTGGACCTATGGTCTCGTTTTTCAGTATCTAGAAGTGAAAGTGTTACAGAATAGGTTAAGTGTATGCTTAATTTTATAATAAACTGCCATACAATTTTCCAAAGAAATTGTACTATTTTACATTCCCACGCGAGCAATGTATGAGTCCAGCTGGGGAGCACATATATTTAAAACAGGAATTTGAAAGATAGATTTCACAGCGCTAGGACACAGATTGGATTGACGCAGGAGGAACTGAAAGTAAGGAGTCTAATGCAGGAGTTCAGGCTGCTATGGGTCTGTTCTCAAGTTGTAGCAAGACTAAAAAAAGGAATGAAATATTTTAGGAGATACTGTAAAAGAAATCAAATTCTATAAAAATAGAGGAATCAAAGTCAACTCAGATTTCAAGCTCAAGGGAAGCTTGTTTGGCAGGGGGAAAATGAGCTTGGGGTGTGTTGAGTTTACAATGATGGGCCATATAGAAGGTCAGATTTGAAGGTTGATCTAGGAGCGTGGAGGTGATAAATCCAGTTATGAATGAGTAGTCCAGAGGAAGAATAAAGATGAACAAAGAGCAGCTAAGGCCTAAACCCCTGTAATTAGAAAGCAGTAGGCTGTATAAAGAAAAGGCTTAAGTGAATGGTTAGGAAGACCAGAAAGATCTCATATGAGCAATGCTCAAGGTTTAGCCCTATTCTGTGATGGGCATTTTTCCTTCAAAGTTCTCCAAACCCTGAGGCATATTTTGCACTAGAGGACATCAAAGTGGCCTGAAAGACTGAGGAACTTGCTGAAAGCCAAGAGCACGTGGCAGAGCTTTATTCTTTCACTTCCCCTTCACATCACAGTGTAAATACTATCTCTTAGGTGCCTTACGATAGAATCAAACGTTCTCTCATCTGCTTAAAACACAAAAACAAAGCCGCTGAATCTACAAGGCAGAGTTTAAGCTACTGAACTGTTGAGCATGGTATTTTATCAGAGTACTTACAGAAGTGTTATATTTCACAGTTGTTTATGCAAATGGGGATCTACTGCCCTGGGCTGTACAAAGCTCTGGACCCTTTGCCTGTTCCCAGCTTTCCAAGGAACCCCTATCCCTGTAGGCTCCAACTAGCTCAGCATTTTAATCTCTGCAGTGGGAGCCACACTAGTGCCACCCCACTACTAAGCAGCAATACTGGCCTTTCAACTAAGTCTTTCTGGTGACATTCCTTCAGCACAAAAGAATGCTTCAAACATGGTAGGAAGCACAGTCCCTGAGGTAAACTTTTGGGAAGCACTTTGGAGTCAGTACCCTACAGGTTAGTCTTTACCAGTAACTGAAGAAGTGACTGTGATGGCAGGTGAAAAGTGGACTTGCTTTCCCAAGTCTCCATTCTAGTAAATTATGTGTAAGATTGAAATGATGTCCTTCTTTTAGGTACACATTCTCATGCCTGAGCTAGATTATGTAACTTCTAAAACTACGTTATTTATTGTTTTCTCTTTTCGTTTTTTTCTCCCTTGAATGTATTTTATAGTCTAAGGCTTTTTACCCTTTGAGTTCTGTCTCCCTGTACAGAGCAATCTTGATCTCACTGTGGGTTTCTGATATTTGGCCACTAGAGATCTTGATGACAAGCTACTTATGAGGCCTGGGTCCAGTACCATCCTTTCAACTCGAAATTGGCCAAATCGAGCCCTGGAGCTTAGTACATCATTTCTGTCATATACAGTGCAGTCCGCCAGGAGACGCAATCCCCCACCACGTACCCTTCATCCCATCAGCACAAGCCATTCACGCGCTGGAACACCAAGACCTATGGAAGAAATACTCAGAGGATCCCGAGTGTAGGTTTCAAAAGCAGAATATCTGGAATCTATGGTAAAACTAATGAAGAATTTTACATAGAGAATGAATTTAAATCTAAGATTGAAATATATGCCTAGACAGTAATCATTACATAGTCTTATGATGAACTGCACACTGGTGTAAATCTAATACAGAAAAAATGGAGTTAAATTTGAATGAAATATAGATATACTGGATCTTCCTATTGATTTAGCTAAAGATTTATATTTCTACAAATAAAATGTTGGCTAGAATACTTCAGTAGAACTCACCAAAAGAATAAAAGACATATGTATTTTATTAAAACATTTTCCTTAGTGGGAACATCCTCAGTGAAATTCTTCCCCAAATAATAGTTAATTCTCCTTTAATATTTTTCTGTACCATTAGGATCTACCTATTCCATTGACAATGAAAACTTTATAAACCTCAGATAAGTAGATGCTTATACACCAGGAAATATGTCCCTTGGCACGTCTTAGGAAGTAACACTAAACATGTTCTCTTCCCTTTTCCCACCTTTCATTCACTAGACACTCTGAGCCTCACTGTGCAAAAAATACCAAGCCAAGTCTTTAACATAAAATTCTTTCATTAGTTGTTGACTTACAAAACATCTTAGGGTAGTTAATTTCTAACACTATGAACAAGGGTGTGAGATGACAATGCCATAACTGTGTTTTGAATTCAGCCTCTAAATCAAGCACATCACTATACTTCTCTCCCAACATTTCTTGATTTTGACTTTTCAATTTCTTGTTACAATTTCTCCCAATAGACTTACTAAAAGAGGTGTCCCAAACCACCAAAAATCTTTGTTAGGACACCAGGGTTCTCAGCTGCTCTCTATTTTACTATGTTGATGTAGCTATATTTATACTGATATAGCTATACATTCATTTGAGTATGAGTGGTCTTGATGTATAATTAATCTCTCATACCTCTGACAGTGCTTTTTTCAAAGTGGAAAAGTAAGTTGCTTTGTTTCTTTCTGGGACATGAAAAGTATCATTCAGCTTTTAGTTACTATCTTGGGCATGAGTAATACTGCAAACTGCTCCAAATCCCATGGAAGGAAATAAGTTTAGGAACTTTACCTGGAAATTATAGTTTTTAGTGAAAAGGACAACCAGAAAGCCCAGAACTGTGAGTTCCATCAGATGTGAAATTACAAATCCATAACTGTCAGAGAAATACAACACAATATAGGGAAAATTGTTTTATTCCAGTTCTCTGTGGGAGAAAGGGTCAACTTCTGCTGTGTGCTCAGGATGAAGTTTCAACAATAAGTAAGAAAATACTATGAAGAAAACCCAAAACTTTAATTCTCCAAAATCCTTTCATTGAGATCTCTTCACTTAAAAATGCAGGCAGCTTAAAGCCTTCTGTGCATGAAATTAAACTCATCTGCTCAGTTTATTTGATTCTAATCAGTTTGCTTATATTGTTATAACTTTATGCTTTCATGTCTTGGTTTTGCTGATGGGATCTGCAGCCCAGTGGCAGCCGACTCACTCTCCTCTCCCTCACCACTGCCCCTGAGTCGAAACAATCTGCTGCCACCTATTGGCACAGCTGAAGTGGAACACTTGAGCACTGTGGGGCCACAAAGGCAAATGGTATGTCTCTTTCCTATTGCCTTTCCATGTGCTTATAAAACCTCAGGGTCAGTAATTCTGCAGGGTCTGTGCTCTGGTCTTGACTTAACACTAAATTTTGTCAAAAGTACACACTGGATTCTGACTTATGACAATGGCATTGGAGCTGCTTGGCCTGCAGTTACCATACCTGTTAGGGCTGATATAGGACATGCACAGCTCCCACTACAAATTAACTGTTTCTGTAATTTTTGTCTCTTCTGCAGAAAACCCATGGCGATTCCAATCGAGCTCAAAGTGCAGCGGTGGATGAGCCTAACCATCAGCAGCCCCACGAGAGGCTCCTTTTACCAGACTTTTTCTCCAGGCCTAACACAACTCAGTCATTTTTGGTAGAGTGAAATACTTCCTCTATGGTCTTGATAGTTGAGGAAAGGGAAAAAAAATAGTTTGACAGACTTAAGGCTTTACATGGTGGCTTAATCAACTCTAAGAATAAAAGATGAGGTTCTAATGAAAATAATGTTTTAAGTATATTTTGTTGAAACTCTAACCGGTCTCTGCCACTCATTCTCTTAACTTATACATAAATTGCAAATTCTAAGCAATTTAAAGTTTAGCTATTTCTGAGAATAAGCAAAATGTTAAACCCCAGTGTGTATCAGATTAGCATTAACTTCATTCTCTAACACTGCTCTTAGGGAATTACACAAAAAAATGGTATCAGATTATGTATGTGGACTGGTGGATGTACGAGTTAAGACTTTTGGGGGTTCTTAGTTAATTGGTGTTTGAAATGCTGACAATGCCTTACCACTTAATGTACATTTACTAGCCCTTTTACTTTTAAACAAGTAATAGAAAAAAACCTGATTGGGAGATTGGAGATCATGCACTGACCTTGCCCAAAATTTTAAGCCAGGAGCTCAGCCCCACCTCATTTGCTTTGTGCAAGAGGGCTTGCAGAGCCTAGGAAGTGACTAGGGCCACACTTACAGCCCAGGAAACAGGCACCAGGAACCCACATCCTATACCAGTTTTCAAGACAGTGGTATTTGCAACACACTTATCTCAACTCATAACCCTTAAATTGTATCAGCCTAAAGCACTGTACGATTCTTCCTCCATTAGAAGAGTGGTGAGAGTAATAAATGAATGGGACATTGTACTAGTTTCCTAGGGCTGCTATAACAAATTACCACAAACTGGGTGGCTTAAAACAACAGAAATTTATTCTCTCAGTTCCAGAGCCTATTAAGTCCAAAATCAAAGTGTCAGCAGAGCCATGTTCCCTCTGCAGGTCCTAGGGAAGAATCTTTTCTTTCCTCTGTCCTAGTTCATGGGCTGTTCGGCTTACTGCCTGTTTTTGTAAATAAAGTTTTCTTAGAGCAGAGCCACCACGCTCATTCACTGTCTGTGGCTGCTTTCCTACTGTAACAGCAGAACTGAGGCGTTCCAACGACAGTATGTACCACAAAACATAAAACGTTTACCCTTATCTTGCCCTCTACAAAAAAAAAAGTTTGCTGATCCCTGATAGAAAACATGGGGCTTCATCAGGAAAGAAAAAAAAAAAAAATCTCAAATCTCTTAATTCCAGTGCTGACAGGAAACTGAGAGGGACGTTTTTTATTCTAGAAGTACCAGTGGGATGGTATTGATAGCTTTTTTTAATATCTGCATTTAGGTATTTTAGTTGTATCTTAAAATCTTTAAATCCCTTGAGATAATTTTGAAATGTCTGAGTTCCATATTGAGAGTCACATTTCAAGCATGGAAGTAAAGTCATGGGTGTTTCAGTGTTGCTGAAAAGGTTCTGTTCTGTTGTTTTAAACAGTCAGCAGGCAATGGAAATCAGATAAAAATTCCCTTGACAGCCAATTATAAGTATTTAGAAATATTAAACCATATGGATTATTTATAAATGCTAAGATTTTCTTAAAAACATATTAATAAAGTTGTAGAACTTGCAATTTTTACAAGTTAACAATGGCTCTGTGGGCTTCTGGCTTGAGATTTTTCTTACTTGGAATGTAAGAGTACACTTAGCCAACTTGTCCCTCAGAATGTCAGATGATGTCGATTACACTGCTGTCCAACTTCAAGGTTTTCCCTCGTAAACCAAGTTAACACGTTATCCTCTGGGAGAAGTCACATCGTAAGAAGTGTCTCATCTTCTCTCTTTTTCAGCCGGACACACAGTATCGTCGTTCATGTGCTACTGAGTATCCTCATCAGGTCCAACCTGGTAGGGGATCTGCACGAACAGGTCGGGCCATGGCTTTTATTTTACTATTATGTGGTTAAGACCCTGCTATTTTCCATGCTTATTTTTCCTTCCTCCAGATTTTATTATATTTTGTTTTCCTACATCTTTGTAAATTACCTCAAATTCATTTTGGAATATGGGATATAATAAAAAATTACAGAACTCCACTGCTCAAAGCCAGAAAGTTCCAGATTTGTTTTCTCATATAAAAATTAACCTTTTGCCATTCTGGAAAACTACTTTTTTTAATCTAAAAAATTTAAGCCAAATAAGTCATTTTCGTAACATTCAAACACTGCATGGATTTTATTACTTGGCAAACCCCATATTGCTATGGATTAAACTGCTCTGGTCAGTTAAGCTGCTAGGCCAAGGTAAGAAAAGAAATTCACAATGTCAAGACACGAGGAGTCTGATTCTATCCCATTAACTTTTTTGTCTTCTAAGTTATATTCTGTAGTTTCTATTTTCATATGAGTGATGAGAGAAAATTTAAGGATGTCTTAATTCTTCCTATAATGGTCTCACCATCAGGGTCATTTTCTCCTTATGTTATAGGTGAAATTTAGAACTATTGGGCAGTTGAAATGTTTCCTGTTAATAATCAGATTAATCAGCAAGTACATTAAAAAGTAATCTGCCTCAAACCTTCTCTGTAATCCAAGCGAATTCTTTTAGTTCAGTTCCTAGTAGCATCGTCTGGTAGTCTTTGAATGCTTTCAGTGGATTCGGTTCTTGGATCAGTCCTCAGAGAAGCACTGCTGCCTCTGAGCTAGTTATTACATTTGGCCATGCTGCCGGTCAAGTATAACTAGTATACTATTTAGGTAAGTGAAACAGACATTTTAGTCCTTTTAAATTAGTGGCTATTTTCTAAAATTAGGTTACTGCTTTCATATCTTAATATAGATTTTATTTCTTTGTTTTTACATTATAAAATACGCAAACATGATTTTTATTGCCTTGGTAAGTATATACTTTACTATTTAGTCACAGGCTCCAAATTTAAAGTCTAACTGATAACTGGAGCAAAAAAGCCCGTACATATGAACTTGAGACGATCAAATCTAGAATGTCTACTAATGTTACTCTATGATGTCATCTTTGTCTGACAGGCCCTCAGTTACATGGATCTACAAAATCTCAAAACAGAGGTGGACCAATCACTAGAACCAGGCAGGGACCATAGGGCAAGTGAGAAGAACCTGCCTCAGGCTGCAGGGAACATGTGGGAAGATTTCACAAATCAGTGTTCAGTCATCTCATGATGCACAGCTTGTAAACAGGAGACAACTTGAAACTATCTTCATGAAGAGTTATTTTGGTACAACAGACTGAGAACAGTATCAGCCAAAGATTACATGGGTACTGTTTCTATCTCCAGTTACTGTCTTCTTTCAGCATAAGTTAACCATTTCACTGGACAGTAAAATTTGTACCCAAAGATGTAACAAGAGTAATATCCTCCAAATCACTGTTCATGTTGTCTGTTAACAATGATCAGTTCAGTTATTACAGGATTCTACCAGACTATACATACACAAAAAGTAGGAAATTATTTGATAACATTATCACTGGCTTCAGAATGCTTCTGCTTGTGTTAATTTCTGGACAGGTGTACTCACTTTTACGTCATTTTTAGGAGACAGTGCTGTCAAAAATCTGAGCTACTCATCAAACAGATGAGTCGTTCCTAAAGTTTTCTCTTTAGATGTCCAATCCCATAGGCAGACAGATATGGCAGGGGTGAGTAACTAAAGACATAAATGTTGAGCACTGGTGTAAAGTAACCTATGTAATAAACCATAATGGATTTCTTTTTTCAGATAGGACAACTCAACCTCACAACACCTGCTTGACATCAGGTTATGCTTCTTTTCTTCTTAAAGTACTTTAGTGGTCGTATTTATTTCCAAATATTAAACTCAACTTGCTGATTTTCTCCTGCAGATCTAAGAAAGGCAATTTAAAAATTTATAGAATATTTCTATTAGCGAGCCAGCAAGACACAACTTCTTAAAATTTCAGAAACTCTGCAAATTAGTCCAGTATAAACATATCCTAAGAGCAAAGGAAGAGAACTTTGACATTCTTCCAATTTTCACATGGACCTTTCCTGAGTGCACTCATGAATGCAGCAATGATTTTAACTATGGCTTAAATTTATTTAAATTTCACTGAATTTTAATTTTGATGATCATACTGGTTTTAGATCTTACTATTAATCTTCAGAGTTGATCAATTCAACTGGGGTAATTTTATTATTTCGCAGTTATCTAATGCTATCATATGAAGACAGACGCTTTAAACAACCTGCATTAAATTGTATTTTTAATGCAATTAAAGAGTATTTTTTTGGGTGGGGGTTATTTATTTATTTATTTATGGCTGTGTTGGGTCTTCGTTTCTGTGTGAGGGCTTTCTCTAGTTGCAGCAAGTGGGAGCCACTCTTCATCGCGGTGTGCGGGCCTCTCACTATCGCGGCCTCTCTTGTTGCGGAGCACAGGCTCCAGACGCGCAGGCTCAGTAATTGTGGCTCATGGGCCTAGTTGCTCCGCGGCATGTGGGATCTTCCCAGACCAGGGCTCGAACCCGTGTCCCCTGCACTGGCAGGCAGATTCTCAACCACTGCGCCACCAGGGAAGCCCTGAAGAGTATTTTTTAACCTGTTTATAATCACAAACTGAAAACGTGTCATGGGTTTAACCTCAGATAAATTATGATACATAAATCTCAGTAACAGAAGGCTTGTTTTATGTATATGGTATTGAATATATTAGCTTACAAATCAGAGATTTTAAGTTGAACAGTCCCTAAAAAATTTCCATATATTCTAATGAACTCATACCAATTCAACTAAATGTAAGTGAAAATCTCTATACTATTCTCACAAATCAATACCAGGAGTACATAATAACCACTGGATCAAGATGGCTTGCCTTTCAAGGTTAAAGTTAAGAGTTAGGAGCCTCTAACAGGTCATTTAGCCCAGCTCCCTTACTCTTTTATAGAGGAAAGAAGTTCAGACAAGTTCAGTGACCTAAGGACATTCAGCAGTTACAGGCAGGACTACAACATCTCTTGAGGCAACTTAAACCAGGCTATCTACTACAATGCTGACTACGACTACTTTTCTTCTCTCTTCTTTATCCTAAGCACCATTCATATTTTTTCTAGATCATCTTTTAAATGATCACACTGGGATCATTTAAAAAGCCCCTGGAACTTAACAGTCATTTTTCTACTTGTTTATTTAATCATGTATAATTCTTACAAAGATGCTTGAAGTTATCTGAACACCTGTTTCTCCTATAAACCTCAAGCAAAGAGTGCAAAACTTAGTTGAGTAAAACAAAAAGGAGAGGGTCTATGCAAGAACATTAAGACTGAAAGCAAACTGGCAAGTATTTGGAAGACAGACGTCCAGCAAGTGTGCTGGAGGCTAGGTCGAGTACCTGTTCTAATAAACACACACCACTGAATACCCTGCAGCTCACTCCTGTGTGGCAAAATGACAACTGCTAAATGTGGTAGGGATAGATCTGCATTCTAGATACAGTTCCTTGTACAGAAGACCCATAGAAGAGTGCTGTCAGGAAGCATATACCCTTCTGCTCCCTCAATGATCACCACCAAATTCCTTCATAGGAGGACCTCACATAATGTCAGGGTGTTTCCAAGATATACTAAGATCGGGTTGAGAGATTCTGTTTGGTTTACATAGTTGATCTGAATAATTTAGGCTTGAAAGACAACTTTTCTCAAGGGTTAACTTTTGTCTTCAAATCTTGAAGGCACCTTGCCTACAATGGCATCAATTAACACCTAAGGACCTTTGAAGAGAAAATTCCATTATTTCTTTTCTTTCTTGAGAGTTGTTTTTTTCCCTCCTCGTTTGGAAGGTTTGCAGTACTTTGCTTCCATCTGAGCCAGAAAATTGTCCATTTCCTTTTGCCGATCCTTTTGTCTGCTCTGTTTGAGAAGTTAAAACACAAGCTTTCAAAACACAAGACTGTCCACAGAGATAAAAGTACTTAGCAGCTGCCAGGGGCTGGTGGAAAGGGAGAATGGGGAGTGACTTCTAATGGATAAGGGGTTTCTGTTTAGGGTGATGAAAATGTTCTGGAATTAGACAGTGCTGATGATTGTAAAACCTGATAAATATACTAAAAACCATTAAATTATACAATTTAAAAGGATGACTGTATGGTACCTGAATGTCTTAAAAGAAGAAAACAAAATGCCCACAATACTGTACATACACTCCAAAGAAAATATTAGCAGTAGGAATCAGAACATGAAAGAAGTGGTGGCAACCTTCACAGACAACCTGCCAGGTTTACCTGAATGAGCGCTTTCAAGTTATCCACTCCTTCATCAAGCCCCAACTCCTTCCTGCTCATTTCTGCTTCTTTAGCCTCTTCCTGAGCCTAAAACAGAAACTCATGTGAGACGCTATGGCAATCTAGCAAATACTAAAAATACACCCTCTTTCCCCAAAGCAAATTTAAGACTCCTTCAATTTGAAGATTATATAAATTAAAAGGATAAAATTGCATAAATATGACACTCACTAAAAGGCAGCATTGCTGACATCAAGCAGTAGATCCTCTGATTCCAATAAGCATTTCGGACTGTTCCCCATTTGTATTTGCTAGGGGTAAGCAGGTAATTTGGTTTCATAAACCACATGGTGACAGGAAGGAAACCAAAATGCTAGAAGAGCTAAGAAAGGTCACTTAGCCAAGGATGCCCTCAAAATGTTGCCAGGATACAGGTGCCTCAGATTCCTCCTCTGGAAACCCAATTTACTACATGTGACTCGTGGCAGCCTTGAGAGCAACCCCGGTTTAAAATTTCCCCTGAGTAGTTAGAATAAACTCTAACAAATTCAGTTTTAACCTTTCTTTACTGGATTTCAAAGCCACCTCCTCTTGCCAAATTTTACGAGGGCACTGATTCCAAAATACCACAAGAATACCTTGGGAAAGGTTAATAAGTTCATTCTTTCCTTCAGGGCAACAACTAAGACTATAAGAGGCCCCAGCCCCCAGTGAATTTTCTAAGTAGCAATGAATACTATTAATACTGGGAGTTATGATACATTAGGACCCTGTTATTCCAATAAAGAGACACAGTTTCCACTGTCTACTTCAGTCCCTGTATTCAATTTATTTCTTTTAATACTGTATTCCCCTCTCCAAGTTTGTGGGAGTCTCACTCAAAAGTATTCCAGCCTCCCGCCCCGCTCCCCCAAACTCTAGGGAAGTTTCTCAAGCTAATAGCCTATTCCCGAATACAGCTGTGCTCAGTTTCACCTAAAAAATGATTACCAACTTAAGATAAACTGTCAGCTTGAATCTAGACAGATGTAGCCTATGAGCCAAAATGATGATCTTGATACACATTCCACTTCTCTCAACTCAGCACAGGTGTCAGGTTTCTCCTGTGTCTCTTTACCTAAAAGCTGCAGACCTTCCTCCACCCCCATTTCAGCCATACAAAATAAAGTACGCACCAAAGAGCTACAGTCTTACACTGTTTGCTCTCCGTGGAGCTCCCATTATGAAACTCAGGTTGAGGCAATGGTGCCTTTAATACCAAAAGACCAGAGGCACAGATGTTTGTTACCTTGAATCCACTCCCTCCGTGAACCCCAGATATCCTTAAGCTCCTTTCCCCTGCCATCATCCTTACCCTCACCAACTGCACAGTTTAATATGGGTATAAAGGACACACAAGCCACAGTCCTCGATACTCCACAAAAGTGTACCTCAAAGTGTGTTTGGAAAGACACTGTTATCAAAATAAACTAAATAGTTTGTTTAAAAAAATGTATATTCTGGGTCCAACTCAAAATCAATCTGGCAAGAACAAAGGAATTTGAATTAACAAGACACAGTTTTAAAGAGACAGCCTCTGTCACCCTCTCCCCAACGCCTTAACCAAGTAAGAATCACTGTCTAGCCTGTGTATCTGGACTCCATTACTTTATCTCCTCAGGAATGCCTCAGTAAGGTTACAACAATTGGCCCATATGAAGAATATTTCAGTGGTACTTTAAAATGATATTGATTATCTAAATAATCCATGCAGTAAAATCCTCTTGAGCACAACACAGTAGAAAAAAAAGGTTCTCTTAATGAGCTGATCTGCTCATTTTATTAGATGAAAACTACAAAACAAGTTAAACCTAATCTTTATTTCAGCTGTCTTGTATATATTTTCATTATTGTAAATATCCTCAAATTCTTTTTGGAAGCAGTCAAGATATAAATAGCATTCAAAATCTTACCCTCCTTTTCCTTGCATTCATCTTTTGCTTTGCTTCTTTGACAAAGGCATTATAGGACGGGACCTCTCTGGCATCAATGGCTTGTTGAATAATGTTCCTTATCCTGGGTTCCTCTGTGTACTGCACACACAGCACAGACTCCATGATCTGATCCATGTCACCCTTGAAGTCCAGATAGGCCTGTTTAATATCAGCCAGCTCTTCTTCAGAACCTTTGTATGTCTTCTCAAAAGCTTGAATGTCTTCTAGAGATATCTGAACAAATGAGAGACATATGCTTTAACTTTGAGAATTTTATTTTAAATAAAAGAAATACTAGTAAAAAGTATATTTAGGTGTTGAAATGTTTCTCCCCAAATGTTTCTCCTCAACTCAGTTGCCTGAGTTGAAATTGTTGCAAGGAACCAAAGTTTCTATGCCAAAGATTTTCCAGAGTTCTCCCTAGTCCAACCTTTACAACTACTAAGCTACAGACCAGGAAAATTTAAGTGAAGTTTCCAAGCTAGGAAAAGTTTCAGGACTTACATCGGGATATGTAAAATAAAGCACATCTTGTAAAAAATCAAATGCCCCCGTTCCACTACAATCACTCTACATCAACGGAAAATTAAAGACCCGTTTCTGTAAGAGTGTGTGTGTGTAGGTGCATGTGTTATGGATACACACACACGGTTCAACCCAACGGTGAGATAAGTCTTCCCTTCCTCAAAGATCAGTAAGTAGATAGGTATCTCCTGAGGAACGCCGGTGTGTATATGTGTGTTTATTTATTAATATTTAGAGGCCAAATAAAAATTCCTCATTCTTACACAACACAAAATGCAAGGCCTTAGAAGCATTCAATAAACGTTTGTTGAATGAATGATGGAAACAGTCACAAGGAAATCTCCAGAGTTCTTTACCTTTTTAAACAGTAACCTCCAATAGGCCTCCCAGTCCCGATCTTGGCTGAGCACGTCAGAATCCTCGTCCACTGTTCCCTGCTCATCGTACACTGCTCTCTGATCTTTGTCACTCAGAACGGAATAGACCTTCCCAAGGATCTGCGGGAAAGAGCATCCAAAAATCAACCCTGCGCCTCTCACTGAAACCGCGCCGCGAGAAATAAAGATTAGAAAACGCCAGGCCGGGTTCGGCTCACTCCACCTGGGCGGGGTCGGGCGGCCAGAAGACGGAGAGAAGCCCAGGCAGCCGGCGGACCGGGGTCTAGCGCACCTGGAAGCGGCGGGTGGCGTCCTCCTTGTCGCCCTCGCCCACCCGGTCCGGGTGCACCTGCAGGGACACCTTGTGATAGCCGCGTCGGACCTCGCCGTCTGAGGCCTCGCGCCGCACGCCCAACACTTGGTAAAGGTCGGCGGTGCCGAACACTTCCTCGCACAGCTCCAGAAGCCCCATGGCCCGCAGCGGTGCGGAGCGGGCGGTGACCTCAGCGAAATCAGCCTGACTCCAGCGACGCTGAGCAGAGACCTGAGCGGCTCCCTTTTCCCGCGCCAAAAGCCCAGCGCGCGGCGTCACAAGAGGCGCCGGAAGGGGCGGGGCCACGACACCACACTTTACGGCGGTTGCAAAATGGGGTGTGGCCAAGCTTGCGTCGGCCAGAATTGAGGCGGAGAGTGGAGGCGGCGTCCCTGGTCTCCTCTAGCGCCGGGACCTCCTTCCACCACGCCCTCTCCTCCGCGGCCCTCCTCCCGATGCTCTGGAAATCTCGCACCTACTTTTTCCCCGACGTCCTAGCTCAGTTTATGCAACAATATAAGGAACGTTCATATTAGGCTGAAACTATGCACTGTTTTCTTTTTGTTTTCAGTGAAAAACAGCGTAACATCAGCATTTGGCAATTTCACATGGTTTAAATTTAACCTGAAGATTAAACAGATTTGTTCTTTTCCAAAGATGATCTGACAAGAGTACATAGAGCTCTGAGGCCCAAATAATTTTGCAACCTACAGGTTGGGACCACTGGGTAGGGACTTTCCCTTGAGCCCTGCAATTTAAAAAACCTACATTAAACAAAAAGACAAAATACCGGTCTTTTAAAAATTCTTTGTCTGATAGAACTTCTAGATTTTACATTTATTACAGAATCATTTCCATTCACCTTCCAGCTCCTAAATCACCTTCCACTTTGCTGGAGATAACATGATCCAAATGCTCATCTTAATAAAAACGTAAGCTTCGGAAGCAAAAGCTTTCTCAAGTGCAGTTCTGGGTTTGAGCATGTTGGACTTGAGCGGGTAGCAAAGACAGGCTGATGCAATCATTCAAGACTTGGTGAAAAAATCTGGGCCTGGAAATCCAGAGCAAGGCTAGGGCTAGAGAAAACTCTGGAAATCAGGGAGAGGATGAGCTCACATAGAAAGTTTGTGTATATAGATCTTAGACAAAAGATAGACCAGGGCACAAAGTGAATACGTGAGTTGGAAGAAACTCAGTAGCTCAAAATACCCATTTCACATCAGTTCCCCTCACTGGACAATACTTTCCAGAATTACATTCTCCTCTGCTCTACCAATTAAAGCTTCTCCAAAAACCTCAAACTCTCCAGGGTAGATTATTATCTTTTAAACTTTGAAATGGTTTTCAAAACATTTCTCTTTCCTAGATGCAAGATCAAACCCAGGTAAAGTCAGTTGCTCTCTGCCTGCTGTGCCTTTAAAGTCGACCCAAAGTAAGTGGAAGTCAACCAGTGACAACCCTGGGAGAGCCTTGATGACCTCAGATTTTGAGATGGCTGGTAACTGTTCTCAGAATATAAAACCCAGAGAATAAAATAGTTTGGTACATTGATAGGGCTACAGAATCTCCTCTATAAATCTCCTATATTTTAGTTTTATGTCAGATTATGAAATCTGTATTATCCTATGTGCACTGAAACCATCTAATCCTGCTGCACTTCTGGTGGAACAGATTATGTCCTATTTTGGGTTTTGGGGGACACAACCAGTCATCTGTATTACCAAATCATGATACCTAAACCTGATTCTGTCACTGACTTTTTAAATGGATTTTTGTAAAGCCCCTCATCTTAGCTCATTCCCCCCACTACAGACAATACGACATGTTGGAAAGGGCTCTCCAGGTAGGAACATTGGGGTCTGACTCTTAGCTCTGCCCAATATTAAAACTATGTGGCCTTGGGCAAGTTTCTACTGCTGAACCTCAGCTTCTGCTCCTATAAACGAGATAATCCTACCTAATTTCATGATATCTTATAATTCTCACAAATAACCTTGCACGGAAAAGGCCTAAAAATGTATGTGAGTACTTTACAATATTATCTTTCTTCCAGTTATTCCTAAAAAGTAGGTTGTTAGAGCCTAAAAGCTCATAACAAACCTACCTTTGTAAATCTGAAATTTTGTGTTGACAAGACAATGTAAATCTGCAATTACAAAAACAGTAACTGAAGTAACTGTGTTCCTGAGCTGGTGGGATGACCATAAATGATTAAAGTAGGAATCAGTTGGATAGGGCACAGACATGCTGGTTGGGGACTTTGAAACACAGGGAAGTCCTGGAAGGTAGCAGGCGGTAAAGTTGTCCAAGAGACCCAGAGTCCAACCCAACCCACAGCCACTGTCTTTCCCCAGATGAAGGCTGAAAAAGCTAATTAGTACCTATACCAGCTCTATGTCAGTCAGGAACAAACCTCTCCCTGGGCCCTGTTCAGGTCAGGCCAGAGTCTCATGGATGACTTAAAAAATTCCATTTATTGACCTCTAAATATAATAAAACTAAGAGCTCTGCACAAATATTTTAAGAGGACTTTGACCTTGTTCCCACTGCTATGATCACTGAAGTCAGTTTGCTTTTGTTTCTGTAGCCTCTGTATCTGTTTTCTGAGCCGCTAAGAGGACTTCTCGTGCCCGTTTCCGTCGCAGCCTCTCAGCATTTGTGATCATCATCGGATGCAGAGGGAAAAAGCCAGAAAGACCTAAAAGTAACAGGATTTTCATTCATTATAACAATATAAGCTAATGTTTCCCTGGGAACTCAGCATCACTGAACTGAGGTCTAACAGAGACCTGATCTAGAACATAGATTCAAATCAAGTTCCTCACTCAACAAAATGTTTTACCTCTTCCCCCAACTCACTTCCTTCCGTTTACTGCAAGGTCACAATGGATGTTGTCTACTTCCTAACACTATTCTCCTTACTTGGAAAAAAAAAGAACTGACAGATAGCCATTCAAGACACACCATTCCCATTTTTTAGCATACAATCTCAGTCATCCAAAAAGTCTCATAAAGGAGTCTACAAAAGGAATCTCCAGATTCAAAATGGCAATCAGATCAATTTCAGTTCTCACTCCAGTCCTGATTAGCCTGGAGACAATGAAAATCGTCTTTAATTCCCATCATCTTCGAGCTGATTTCAATTTAAAATCCCCTCAAAGAGTTAAGGCTAGAGCTGAGTTACCCAGAAGCTTTTCCACAGGCTTAGAGAGGTGGGCTCCACAGCCAATCCAATGCCGGATCCGGTCCAGGTTGAGAGCAACGAGTTTCTCTCCATGACTGTTGGGCAGTGGATCATAGGAGCCCAGCTGCTCCACGAAACGGCCATCCCTGGGATACTTGTTGTGAGCAGCCACGATGCGGTAGAAAGGCCGGTTGGTACAGCCACCCAGGGAAAGGCGGATGGTTAAGTGGCCTCCATGGTAGGCCTTGCAGAGCAGAGTACCTGTAGACAAATAAGTACTTAAGACACAAGAATCGAGGGCACAAAACCGACAAAATGAGATAGATAAAATGAGCCCCCTTCCTCCACTGAAAAGTCCTTACTTCCAACCAATTCTTGTCAATCTGACTTAGATACCGTTTCTTTGTGAAACTCCTCTTATGCACTCCAGCCATCCCCCAACGCACTCAACACTGGCTCTGGACCATGTCGCAGTCCAACTGCCTCATCTATAAAATGAATGCCGTTTATCTCATAGAGTTTCCGCGAAAACTTAAAAACAAAACAAGAAAACCACTGAGGAGAGGGTCAAACGTGTGCAGTTTCAGGTACGGGTTTCCTCTAGCGCGTCTACGAGAGCGCAGCTCCACCCAGTCCCGCACGCCCCCTACCCCCGCGACCGCCCTTAAGGTCTCCCAGGGCACCCATCACTCACTGAGCTGGACCATAGCACAGCCGGCAGGCGCCGGGGCCTGTGCACCAGTTGCGAAGCCTCGGAGCTTCTGGCCTCCCGCGTGGATCCGCTCTACCGCCTCGGTGGCGCGGAGGACGGCCAGGAAAAGTCAGCGTTCCGGAACGGCCGCCCTCCAACCTCCGCAACCCCAGGCCGGGCGCCTCGGTGCCGGAAGCGAACGGCCCACTCGCCCCGCCTCTTCCGCTTTTCGCCCCTACACTTCCCGCACCGCAACACAGTGGAACTTAACGTACCTCAACTGCCGCAAAGAAGGGGCGCTACAGTTTGGGGCCGAGGTAAGTGCGAGCAGAGCGCTGTGGGATCTCTCGGCCCTCACTGGCCTTTGGGTTCCTGCCAGAGGGAGGAGTATTGGACAGTCGTGGGAGCGGCTAAGAAGTGCTGAAGTGCTCCACAAATCCATCCTTCCAGCAAACTTTTTCCGAGCACCAGTTAGGGCCAAGGCGAGGTGCCGAGAACGCAAAGATGCGCTGTCCCTGCCCCCAGGAAGCTTGACAGTCTGGTAGGGGAGACGGTGAGGTTACACCAGAGTAACTAGGGGTGGTCAGTACACAGTCCTGGAGTGAGCGGAAGAGGTGAACCTGATAATTCCTTTGTGCCTTAGAAAGACTTCATAAAGGAGGTAGCATTAGGACTGAGAGTAGAAGGACTATAAGTGAATGTAGAGTTGATTTTATCCTTCTGTGTTTACTAATAAGCCTCTCACTTTCCCTCCTGTTCTCCCACCTTCCTCCTATTCTTTCAACTGCCTCCTTTAAAAAATAAAGGAGGGGAGCCTTTATTTCTGGTTTTGCTGTGCACTGATCCGGAGGACAGGGGTGAGGTATGGTTCCTTTGTCATCTCTAGCCCTAGAATAAATGGCCTCCGTTGTGAGGAGTTTTGCATCTGTTATAGGGTAATGGACTCTTCATGGAGGCCTTGTGGTTTAGATCCATGAAGATACCTTCAGCAAAGACCAGTCTGTTAAGCTTCTCTGTTCACTGTTGGATCCAAAGGCTCTGGCCATAACTCATATGCTCTTTGCCCTAATGCAGTGACCCAGCACAGCATTCTTCCTTTCCGCCCACCTTAGAAATGATGCTTTAATTCCCAAGTTCCAGTAAGTGAACCTGGCCAACGACCTTAGCAGTTGACCTCCTTTAGGAGTGATCCTGATAAGCTTTCACCGGAAACCCTAATAATGAAGCTACTATACCTTACTTATACACACACACACACACACACACACACACACACACACACACACACACAGAGTTATATTCTTATATATACCTCAGTATACCTTAACTGATGAATTCTGAATCTCTTATTTAGATTTTTTTATTGCCATCCAGTTTACTGTCAACCACTAAAACATCCAGTAACACAGCCATCCAGTAATATAGCCAATGGAAATAAGTGAATGGGTTTCAGTTTGTGCTGAAGATCATTTTTTCTTTATCCCAAGCCCTCATATGGTGAAACATCCAGGGTTTAATTTCTCTGGGAAGGAAAGGAGCTCAGTATCCCATACAGAAAATTCTTCAGGTGGAAGGATGTCAGAAAGATGGATTTCCAAAGCCAACTGTCTCCTGTACCATGTGGATCTCTGCAAGCAGACTCTCATCTTTCAATTTCAGCTGCATGAGAGGAGGAAGGGAAGGACACATGTCATACCTGATATACCTATGTGGAGACCCCTCATTTGCGGGACCACAGCTAAAGAACATAGTTCCTCAGGATGGAATTGACTCTTCCTGTATTCTCTATTTCACAATAACTCCATTAAAAAGACCTCAAAACATTGTGCTGGTTACATGGATGTGTTCACTTTATGAAAATTCATCACGTGGTATGAACACTCACAATTTGTGTATTTTTTTGTAAAATAACTTAAAGTTTATTTTTAAAAGAGTTTACCTTATCACCCAATATATCTTAACTAATGAATAATGTTCCCATTTGGCAAGTGAGAGAAAGGAATCAAAGACACAGGAATCAAAGACATTAGACTTTAATTTTAAAATCTAGATGTGTAGCAGACACATCTAGTTGCCTACTGAAAACCCACTCTCTCCCTTCTTTTACTAACAAAATCTTCATTTCTTTCCAGGGCAGCAATGTAACCAACTAAAAAGCCACATTTCTTGCTTCCCTTGCAGCTAGGGGTAATTTCAATTGTTGCCAATGAAATGTAAGGTAAAGTCATATCTCTTTAAAGGGAGGTGAAATAGCTAGCATGGCCCCTTTGTCCTTTCCCTGCTTTGTTCTTTATTGTACCTGAAACATGGATATGATAGCTGGAGCTACAATGGCTGTCTTGCAGCTATGAGGGACGGAAACTGCATGCTATGATTGGTGAAGCAGAAAGATAGAGGTTGGGTCTCTGACGACACTGTGGTACCAATTCTGGACTTTTCATTAGATGAGAAAAATAAAACTCCTAATTTGTTTAAGCCACTGTCTTCCAAGTCAAATTACTTGCAGTCATAACTGATAGACTAGACCAGGGGTTGGCAAGCAATTGCCCATAAGCCAAATCCAGCCCGCTGCCTGTTTTTGTAAGTAAAATTTTATTTGAAATGCAGCCATGCTCATTTGTTGGTGTATTGTCTATAGCTGTTTTTGCACTACAAGGGCAGAGTAGTAGTTACAATAGAAACCATGTAGCCCACAAAGCCTAAAGTATTTCCTATTTTGCCCTTTACAGAAAAAGTTTGCTGACCCCTGGACTAGAGCAACACCTTCATTTTATATGCGAGGAAAATGAGGCCCAGGGAGGTTAACAAAAGATCCCGCATGGTAATATGCGGGTTTTTATTCCAAACCCAGCAGCCCCATGATAATGGCCAAAGATGGTAAGAAAATCCTCTAGAAAAATATTCATATCATGAAATGCTGTAAAGTCAAGTCCTGAATTAAGCCAGCACCTTCCCCCCAGTTTACCAACCTCAGTACAGTATGAACAGCAGAGGTATCTGCATCATACCTTCATCGTGTACTTGTAGGCCTGCTCAGCTTCCAGTTGCCGTCCAGCCTGAAAAAAAGAGCACCGCCTGGTGATGAGGACATGTCATAAATATTATGAAGGGAAAGTACATAAGCAGAGGATTTACACCTTCTTAGTTAAGAACCTCTGAATTCAAAGGGGGAAGCAGGAAAATGAAAGGTGGTAGGGAAAAGCAGATGTTCATATATATATAATATATATATCCCTCCTTCATTTCAAAAAGCTTAAAGACAACTTGGCCTCTCTTTTTTTTTTTTCCTGAAAGCACCATGAGTCATTGTTACTCTCAGGACTGAAGCTATTCTGTTAATAACAGCTAATACTTACATAGTGCTTGCTTTGTAGTTTACATTGTTTTAATTGTTTACATTTTTAAAGTGCTTTACTTTCATATATACCACTAATATTTATATTTATATTGTATCAATATATTATTGATATTTACATGCCACTATTATCTATAGTTCCCAGTTTACAGATAGAGAAACCTGGGCACAGAGAGGATAAATAACTTGCCACGGTTATGAAGCTAATAAGTGGAAGAGCCAGGTTTTAAAACAATGCAGCTTGGCTCCAGAGTCCAGGTTTTTAACTACTACAGTCTATCCTGTCTGTATGCATTAGAAAAAGCAGATACTGGAATTACTTCCATGCAGATCTGGATATGAGGTGAGAACACTACTTCTCCTAGTTTTTTCTTGTATGAAGTAATCATGTAGGACTTAAATGAGAATAATATGAATTCACTAGTATATTTCATAAGTTTGTGCGTAACAAATTAGCTGCAGTATTAAGAGTCACTTTGGAAAATTTAAATACATAAATATGAGAACCACAGACTGTTCAGGTTAGAAGGGAATTTAGAGGATATCAAGTCCAATTCTCTGATTAGTGCTAGTCCATGGTAAATTTTCACTAGTTCACAGAAGACTTCATTACCCTAAAGACTTTCCTAAAATATTTAAACTTTGAAGTGTTCCTACCTGAAGTTCACTGAATTCCAGGGGCATTTTCCAGTACATCTTCCTTTCCTATCATTATTACTTCTGTTTCACTTCTGCCATAGGGAGGCAGAGACCCAAAGGATGGAAGGATCCAGAACAGGCAAAATTTTGAAAAAGAATATTTTTTTGTTTTGTTATTATGTAAAATGCTGCAGTAAACATCCTTGTACATGTTTTCTGGTATTTTCCTTAGGAATGTATCTATATATAAAATTGCTAAGTTGTAGATATGAATGTGACTAAATAATGCCATATTGCACTTCAAAGTAGTTGTACCACTTTACATCCACTAGCAATTAGGACAATCCTTATCAATGTTGGTAATATCAAGCTAATTTTTCCCAATCTTATGGGTGTGAATTTGTCGCATAATTATAAATTGCATTTTCATGGTTACTAGTGAAGCAGAACTTCTCTTCATATATTTATTGACTTTTACAATTTCCACTTCAGCAAATTATATATTCCTATCCTGTGACCATCTTTCAATGAGATTGTGTGTAGGGTTTTTTTCTTATTGCAGGAAATATTTATATATTCTGGATATTAATCCTTTATTAGTTATAAATGCTGCAAGTATTTATAATAAAGTCCTTAAGCTTTATTTTAGTGCCTTTTGTTGTACATGAATTTCCAATTTAAAAGTTGTTAATTTATTGATATTTTTATCTTTGCCTTGTGCTTTTATAGTCATAAGGAAACCATGCACACCCCAAGGGCAAAGAGATATCCTCCATATTTTCTTCTAAAGAGTCTAAAGTTTTAAGATTTAGACCTTTAAACCAGCTGGAATAGTGTGTGTGTGTGGGCGGGGTGGGGGGTGAAGTAACGACTACTTTTTTTTTCATATGGATAGCCAATGACTCCACCACTATTTATTGAACAGTCAGTCCATTTATTCCTCATTTTGGTGGGCTGTTTAATCTTTTAAAAATAGATTTATTGAGGTATAATATATGTACCATAAAATTCACTAATTTTAAGGTTCAACTGTGCAACCATCACCACAATCCAGTTTTAGAAGGTTTCTATTACTCCCCAAAAGTTTCTTCGTGCCTGTTTGCAGTCAATCCCCATTCCGACCCTTGGCCCTAGAATCACTGATCTATTTTCATCTCTATAATTTTCCTAATTTCATATAAATGGTATCATATAATATATAGTCTTTTGTGCCTTGCTTCTCAATTAGCATAATGTTTTTGAGGTTCATCCATACTGTTGCATAAATCAGAATTTCATTTTTATTGCTGAATAGTATTCCACTGTATAAATATACCATATTTTGTTTATCCATTCATTGATGGGTCATTTGGAATGTGTCCATCTTTACCTATTATTAAATGCTGTAATGAAATAGAGAAATCTTTGTGTAGACATATGTTTTCACTTTTCTTGACTAGATACCAAGAAGTGGAATTGCTGGGATATATGGTAAGTATGTATTTAACTTTTTAAGAATCTGCCAAACTGTTTTCCAAAGTGGTGTACTAATTTGCAATCCCACCAGCAATGTATGAGGATTCCAGTTTCTCCACATCCCTGTCAATAATTGCCAGTCTTTTCGATTTAAGCCATTCTAATGGGTGTGTAGTGTGGTATTAATTTATGTTATCTTAATGAATTATCTTTTAAATTTTGACATAATTTCAGATTAAAGGTACAAGAATAGTTCTCTCCTCTCTGTATATACACACATACACATGCACACATATATACATATGTACATGATACGTAAGTATATATTTTAACTTTTCCTGAACCATTTGAGAGTAAATTGCAAACATGATGCAATTTTAGACTTTAGTATGTGTTTTCTAAAACCAAGGACATTCTCTTACATAAGCACAGTGCAATTATCAAAATCATGAGATTAGTACAAATATAATACTATTATCTAATCTGTAGACTTCATTCAGATTTTTCCAAATGCCCCAGTAATACCTTCTATGGCTAAAGAAAATCCAGGATCATGCCTTTTACTCAGTATTCATGTCTTCAGTTTCTTTTAATTGGGAGTAGTTCTTGATTCTTTTTGTTTCATGGTATTGGAATTTCTCAACAGTACAGGGCAGTTATTTTGTAAAATATTCCTCAATTAGTGTTTGATGTATCTTTATGATTATATCAGCTTATGAACTTTTAGCAGGAATACCTCAAAAACACTGTTGTGTTGCCCTCAGTGCATTCTATTAGGAGGCACATGCTGTTTATCCCAATAATGGTGATGGTAACCTTGATTATTTGTTTAGATTGTTATCTGCCAGGTTTTTCTACTATGGCATTACTGTGTTCCCCCTTGTAATTAATAAATATCTTGTTGCAAAATACTTGAGACTATGTAAATATCTTCTTCCTCCTTAAACATTCATCAGTAGTTTCAGCATACCTTGTTACCATATGACCCAGCAATCCCACTTCTGGGCATATATTTGGAGAAAACTCTAATTTGAAAAGATACATGCACCCCAATGTTCATAGCAGTACTATTTACAGTAGCCAAGACACAGAAGCAACCTAAATGTCCATCAACAGATGAATGGATAAAGAAGATGTGATATCTATCTATCTATCTCCAATGGAATATTACTCAGCCATAAAAAAGAATGAAATGATGCCATTTGCAGCAACATGGATGAACCCCAAGGTTATCATACTAAGTGAAGTAAATCAGACAGAGAAAGACAAATATCATATGATATCACTTATATGTGGAATCTAAAAAATGGTAGAAATGAACTTATTTGCAAAACAGAAAACAGACTCACCAACATAGAAAACAAACTTATGGTTACCAAGAGGAAAGGTGTGGGTGAGGGATTAGCAGATACAAACTACTGTATATAAAATAGATAAACAACAAGGTCCTCCTGTATAACACAGGGAACTAGATTCAATATCTTGTAATAAACTACAATGGAAAAGATTATGAAAAAGAATCACTTTGCTGTACACCAGAAAATAACACAACACTGTATATCAACTATACTTCAATTAAAAAAAAAAAAAAAAAAGAAGTGGCAAGAGTGGGAATCCTTGCCTTATTCCTGAATTTAGCAGGAAGGCTTTTAGCTTTTCACCAATGAGTATGATGTTGGCTGTGGGTTTGTCAAAAATGACCTTTATTATGTTGAGGTATAGTCCCTCTGTACCCACTTTGATGAGAGTTTTTATCATGAATGGATGTTTACTTTTGTCAAATGCTTTTTCTGCAACTATTGAGATTATCAAGGGATTTTTAACCTTCCTTTTGTTAATTTGGTATATTACATTGACTGATTTGCAAAAGTTGAACCATCCTTGTGACCTTGGAATAAATCCACCTTGATGGTGGTGTATGATCCTTTTTATACATTGGTGGATTTGGTTTGCTAATATTTTGTTGATGACATTTGCATCTATATTCATCAAAGATACTGGCCTGTAATTTCTTTTTTTGTAATGTCTTTGTCTGGTTTTGGTCTCAGGGTGAATGGTGGACTCATAGAATGAATTTGGGAGTGTTCTGGTCTCTTCAATTTTTTGGAATAGTTTGAGAAGGACAGGTATTAGTTCTTTATTTATTAGGTAGAATTCCCTTGTGAAGCTGTCTGGTCCTGGACTTTCATTTGCTGGGAGTTTTTTTTTTGTTTTTTTTTTTAATTTTTTAATTTTATTTTATTTTTTATACAGCAGGTTCTTATTAGTTATCTATTTTATACATATTAGTGTATATATGTCAATCCCAATCTCCCAGTTCATTGCTGGGAGTTTTTTAAATTACAAATTCAATTTCAATTCTAGTGATCAGTCTGTTCAAATTGTCTATTCCATCTGGACTCAGTCTTGGCAGGTTGTACGTTTCTAGAAATTTGTCCATTTCTTCTAGTTTGTCCAATTTGTTGGCATATAACTGTCCATAGTATTCTCTTATGATTTTTTGTATCTCTGTGGTATCAGTTGTTATTTCTCCTTTTTCATTCTGATTTTGTTTATTTGGGTCCTCTCTCTTTTCTTCTTGGTGAGCCTGGCTAAAGGTTTATCAATTTTTTTATCTTTTCAAAAAACCAACTCTAGGTTTCATTGATCGTTTCTATTATTTTTTATCTCTATTTTATTTATTTCATCTCTGATGTTTTTTTTTTTTGCATTCGGTGTTGCTTTTATTTTATGAAAAAGCTAATTTCAAATCTACATTAAAACTAAGCTGAATACAAAGTCTTAGTGAAGGAGGTCTGGTGGTTCTTTTTACAGAAACATGGCCACTGCCCTTTGGCCTTAAAACTTCAGGAAGGGCACTTCAAATGGCTTCATCTTTGCACGTTTCAGTGCCAGAGCATAGGAATAGACCCTAGCGTCCACTGTCAGATGTTCATCAGCTACCAGAGCATCAAGTCTCTTCAGCAGGTCATTCTTTGGGAAGGAAATTACTTCCACAAATTCTCCATCTCTTGGTTTTGGCTCAGGCCTTAGGTTTTCAGCATCATCTCCAGTGATAGTTACTGTCATGATGTGTGTGGTACAATTTGACAAACCTGGATCCATACATACAGCTGGAGAACATTCAGCAACATCTCCTTTATAGCCAGTTTCTTCCTCTAGCTCCCGAAGAGCAGCTGCTTCTAGGCTTTCGTTGTCATCAATGAGACCCACAGGGAATTCTAAGCAGTAGCCTCCCAGTGGTGGTCAGAACTGCTTTACCAGAATGATACATTCATAATGAAGGGTTCTTTGAAGCACTGGGATAACCGGCCACACCATCAGCAGACTGTCCTTTCCTAGTTGTCCACTTCACAGTTTCCCAAGTTCTTGTTTTACCAGTAAGATCCCTGTAAGTTGTTTTATCAAGCTTGACCCATTTTCCTTCTGAAATTAACTCTTCTGAAATAATAGACTGGTGTTTTGAGAAGAATCTGCTGGTTCTTGTTTTCCCATTTTCAAACGAGTTAGTCTTTATAGTCCCCAGGCAAGAAGTTCACACTACTCCCAGGCATGGGACAAAGGGATGGGTACTCCTTTGGGCGGGGGGGCTTGTGGGGGGCGGGAGGTGAAAGCATGGGTCTGAGACCATAGTTGGAGGAGATGTGGTGCTACTGCTCTCTCTAATCTTTATTAATTCCTTCCTTCCACTGACTTTGGGCTTCGTTTGTTCTTCTCTTTCTAATTCTTTTAGGTGGTGGGTTTGGTTGTTTATTTGAGACTTTTCTTGTTTCTTGAGGAAGGCCTATATTGCTATGAAATTCCCTCTTAGAACTGCTTTTGCTTCGTCCCATAGATTTTGGAAAGTTGTGTTTCCATTTTCATTTATCTCGAGGTATTTTCTGAATTCCTCTTTGATTTTATCACTGACCCATTGCTTTTTTAGTAGCATGTTGTTTAGTCTACACGTGTTTGTTCTTTTTCCCATTTTTCTTTCTATAGTTGATTTCTAGTTTCATACCATTGTGGCTGGAAAAAATGTTTGATATAATTTCTATCCTCTTAAATTTGTTGGGGCTTGTTTTGTGGTATATTAGTGTTTGAGGAAATAATCTTGGGGGGTTCATCTTTAGAACTCTGCCTACCAAAAGAAATTGTATATGATTTTCTCTTTGATCTATGAATTAATTAGAAACATCTTTTTAAGTTTACAAATGTATGTGAGTCTTTTGGCCTATCTTTTAGTTGTTGATTTATAATTTTACTGAAGTGTGATCTATAGGTATTCACTGAAGCTCTCTTTGTGGTCTAGCGTATGGTCAACCTTTATGAATAATTCACTTGTGCTTCAAAAGAATATGTATTCTATGATTAAGTACAGGGCTATATAATTAGTGTTTGAGCTCAACCTTGTTGTTTTATTCAAATCTTACACATTCTTAATTTTCTCCCTATTTGATCTAGCAGTTTCTGAGAGAAGTGTATTAAAATCTTCCATTTTAACCCTTTTAGTTTAAAGATGAAGAAACTGAGGCCCAGCAAGTTTAAGTAACTTCCCCAGTATCCCACAGCTGGTTGTGGCACAGCTGGGGTAAGAACTCAGGTATTTCTCATATTGATATTTACTCCAAAGAGAAAGTCCAGTAATTTTTATTCTGTTAGTTTCTCTTATAATCACAATATTCCCTGTCAGTTCTGTGTTGTATTGGCCAATGGAAAACTGAGGGCCACTTTCTTTATTCCCAACTTGAATCTTAGGCTAATGTGCAAGTTATTGAAGCAAGTTATTTTAATTATGGGAGGGTTATATTCTATAGGTAAAGCAGCTTTCACAATTCCCACAGTTACCCCCCCACACACAATTTCCCATTTATTTCAAGGATAAGCACCCTCAGCCAGCAGTTCAACAGGATGGAAAGATTCAGAAACACTAGCAGAGTATCTCCTTTGCTGGTCTTTGACCTTGTTACATTCTGATACAATATCACTCCCATTTTTAATTTTTTTAAAATGAAAACAACTTTAATGAAAAAGGAACTCAGGTCATTAAATATAACTAAATACATTTTAAATATAAATACCATGTCTTTCCTGATTAGTATCAGGTAAATATCTAAACTATGTGTCTGAATAGCTAAACCATCTGTCTGAATTCTGGTCTCAAAGAAAAATGTTAGAGACAATTACAAAGAAGATGCTTCATAGCATCCAGTGCATTTTTTAAATGATGGGCTCTTTTGGGAAAATAACTTCAGTCTATCAGAGATTTCTTTTGTTCCTATTGTTGGTAATTCATTTATGGCTACACCCTTATAGTCTACTTTGCCTTTCTTTTTATCATTAGATTCTTATATAGCTTTTCTAGACCATATATGACATTTTTGTAGATCCAGAGCATAAATAGAATGACTATACAATCCCAGACTTGAGGTCCTAAACATGAGAGTGAAGGCAGGCAGAGTGGTGCTGAGGAGAGCAGAAGGAGAATCTCTCACCTTCCCCAAGTCTAATCTGCCATCCCACTGCACAGCCCTTGCACATCTCCTAACTGCAACCCCCGACCAAGATCTGATCCATACATGCTCCTTTATCTTCAGTCAGGGCACACACTGGGCTGGGCTTAGTTTGTGTGGCCTGGGCTGGGGCCTGCTGAGCAGCTCAGGGAGCCCACCCCATCTGAAAACCCCAATGACAGTCAACTCCAATCCACCCCATTACCACTCACCTGAGACCACCAAACCCAAGTGCCTCATTCCCATTTTTAGAATCTCCTTTCCAGACAAACACACCTAAGTATATGATTTTCAAGCACATCCTAAGCAGAGGCTTCCCAGACATGAACTCTCCTTCATCACCAGTATAATGACCACATCTGAAGCTCATCAAACCTCAACTATCATGCATTGATGGCCTTCCCGCTATCTCTTTCTTTACTTGGTCCCTCACCTCTCTGCTCTACAAGGGCATTTGTGTAAGGATAATAATCACTCACTTTCAGGCAGACCAGAGCCAGATATGCCCATACTTCAGCATTGTAGTTGTTCAGTGCATTGGCTTCAGAGAGAGCATCCTCAGCCTCTGTGAGCTCATCCAGCTTGATAGGAAAAGAAGATAACGTGATTTGTTAAGTCAAAGTAGTTTTCACTTAAGCCAGCTGGAATCTGTTTAGCTGAAAATGCTATGTCCAAATAACATTGGTATATGTGACCCATACTAATAATTTTCAACTTAAAAATTTTTTAGCAACAGAACTCTTTCTTCAAACAAAATCGTATGTGGTGGTGTTACAATATATGAATGAGAAAAAGTAGAACTGCTCTGATTAAAAAGTCAGGTACAGGAATCTGGAGCCCTGCCTGCTGGGCTCTCGAGTTACACCCCTCTCTTCTCCCTTCTCTCTATAGCAGGCCCATCAGGGCATCCATGAACCATGGAGCTTCAGGTGCCAGGGTTGGAAAACCAGAAGTATTCACTATCATGTGTGCCTCATTCAGTGATTTCCCCATACACAGTGGGCTGTCAGATACATTTGTAGTTTTACATTGTACATCCCTTTCTTAAGTTAAAGTCCTATTAGCCCATCAAAATACTATTGTTCAGAAAGCTTCTCCTTCCCTTAATATGAGTTATTGACAGCACAATCTTGAGCAATCAATACAACATTCAGAGATTCTAGGGTGTTCCCTGAGCTCTGGGCACATGGATATCATTGCTGCTCCCTAATACTGTGAGTTTGTTTTGTAAAATCTTCCAAAAGGCCACCTAAGGAAAGGATAAGATACCTCTCTCTCCCCAGTAAAATCGTTCTTCATTTTTCCTGTTTCAGAAAATAAAATAACTGGTTTCTAGGCCCAAGACAATATGAAGAATGGCCTTTCAGCAATGCCCATACCTTGGTCCACACTTTAAATGTCTCAGAGATATTGATTCACTATTTAATCAACCTATATCTGCTAAGGATTTATTTTACTCTGTGTCAGGCAGTATGCTAGACACTTGGAATAAAAAGAAAAAATACAACTTTTGCCCAAAGAATTCACATATACGTAAAAAATGCAGACAAAATGAAAACTCAAACACATAAAGAGCTCTGATAGAAAATAAGCATTTCTATAATAAAAGTATATATATATATATAAATAATCTAGTGGAGGGACAAAGGAAAAGAGGAATAATTCTACCCTGAGATTAAGGGATGGCTTCAGAGAAGAAACACTGCTGAAGTCAATCCTGAAGGATAAATAGGAGTCTGTTAGCTATACTTCAAGGCATTCCAGGTAAGAGGAACTTCATATACAGAGGCACAGAGGCTTCAGAGAGCATGGAATGCTCAGGAAACTCTTAATATGCTTGTGTGGCTGGAGAAGGGAGGGAAGGGAGAGACAGAGAGAAAGCAAGAGAGATAAGAGAGAAAAGAGAGAAAACAAAGGAAGTGATAAGACCAAGGAGTTAGGAAGAGACCAGATCATTCAAAAAAAATCTGAATATTATTCTGAAATAAGGGGTAGTCATTGAGGAGTTTAAATAGGGAAGTAACCTGGTATTTGCATATTTTAAAGACCACTCTGATAACAATGCAGGAGATGAATTGAGGGAGGACAGGAGAACACCCTAGTAGGTAAAGAAGGGATGAGGCTTGAATTAGAGCAGTAAAAATAGGGATGGAGAGGAGACAGTAGACCCAACAGACATTTAGGAGACAAAATCAATAGGATATTTGATGCCTAATTAAAAGTAATAGAAGTAGACTAGGATAGGTTTTTTTGTTTTTTTTTTTTAATTAAAGAAGATACTGGCTAAGACTTTTTTTTTTTAAATAAATTTATTTATTTATTTATTTTTGGCTGTGTTGGGTCTTCGTTTCTGTGCGAGGGCTTTCTCCAGCTGTGGAGAGTGGGGGCCACTCTTCATCGCGGTGCGCGGGCCTCTCACTGTCGCGGCCTCTCCCGTTGCGGAGCACAGGCTCCAGACGCGCAGGCTCAGTAGTTGTGGCTCACGGGCTTAGTTGCTCCGCGGCATGTGGGATATTCCCAGACCAGGGCTCGAACCCGTGTCTCCTGCATTGGCAGGCAGATTCTTAACCACTGCGCCACCAGGGAAGCCCTAGGATAGTTTTTAAGTTTCTGGCTTGGTTGACTGGATTCATTATAGTCCCATTTACTAAGACAGGGAGAAGGTACAGGCTTAAGGAATGTGAGAATCCTTCTGAGATAAGTTAGGTTATATTTTGGATATGTACATTTTGAGGTCTCTGGGGAACCATCAAATGGAGCTGTCTATTACATTGTTTGATATAAGGGTCAGAACATGAAAAGTGTTATGAACTGAAGCTTTAGGATTCATCGCGGCAAAATTGGTAGTTAAGATCACTGGGGTAGATGATATTTCTTAGGGAGAAGAAGTAAGGTGACAGGAGAAGAGCTGGCTATAGAACCCAGGAGGACCCAACAATTATGATGGGTAAAAGACTAGGAGCCAGCAAAAAAGGCTGAGAAGGACACCAGAGAGGAAGGCGCGGAACTGGAAAGATGTGAATGCAATATTGTGGAAGTCAAGGGAAGAGAGGGTTTCAAGAAGGAGGCAGTCAGCAGGGTTAAGTGCCACAGAGACTTCATCAGAGGGTCTACTGCATTTGGCAATTAGGATGTTATAGGGGGCCGCCATCAGAGAAGTTTCAGCAAAGTGTTAAGGGGTATACACCTAATTGCAAGGAATTGAAGGGTAAATGGTACCTGAGAAATGAACAGATAATTCACATGATTTCAACTTCATTAGTGATGAAAATGTAAATTAAGATATATATCAAATTGGAAAATGATAATGCCCATTGTTCATGACTTAACAGTAAAATGGACTCTCACACCTGGCAGAATATAAATCAGTTTACAGTCTTTCTAGAAAGTGAGTTGACACTATACTTAAAAATTTTTCTACATTCTTTATGAATGTATCCTAAGGAAATTACAAAATTAAGCACAGAGATTTATGTCTTAAGAATGTTTATTTCTGCTTTATTTATAATATATAGATGTAGAAACTAATGACATGTCCAATAATAAGTGGTTGGTCAAATAGATATGGTATATCCACACATAGGTGTAGCATGACTAAAACATTGACTGAGGGGCAGAGATTACTTGGATACCTTAGCAGTAGGACTTAACCCAAGTTTTTTTGAGTTTCTATATCAATGAAAGTATTTTTTATGCTACTTAAAACAAATAGAAGCATGATTCATGCTGACTAGTTTGTACAGTTGGTTTCTTGTTCTTTTGAAGTGCTGTTAGGTTTCTAACAGCTACAGATGTTTTACATCCTTTCTGGGAAGGTGTAGTGGGGGCATATGGCTTCTATGTAAGTGATCACATGTCCTGGTTGGCCTGGGACACTCCCTGTGTCCCAGTGTAATTATTAATATCACCCTTTTCATTCTCAGAAGTGTCCTGGTTTGTATGATAAATTACATGATAACCTTACTTATGCATCCAAACCAGGGACTACCATGCAGTTATCAAAATTTATGTTTTAGGGGCTTCCCTGGTGGCGCAGTGGTTGAGAATCTGCCTGCCAATGCAGGGGACACGGGTTCGAGCTCTGGTCTGGGAAGATCCCACATGCCGCGGAGCAACTAGGCCCGTGAGCCACAACTACTGAGCCTGCGCGTCTGGAGCCTGTGCTCTGCAACAAGAGAGGCCGCAATAGTGAGAGGCCCGCGCACCGCGATGAAGAGTGGCCCCCACTCGCTGCAACTAGAGAAAGCCCTCGCACAGAAACGAAAGACCCAACACAGCCAAAAATAAATAAATAAATAAATAAATAATAAAAATAAAGGAATTCCTTTTTAAAAAAAAGTAAAATAAATATCCTTCTTTAAAAAAAAAAATTTATGTTTTAGACTATTTGATTATGTGGAAGGTACCAATGCTATGCTGTTAAGTAGAAAAAAAGATTACAAAGCAGTAAATATATTATTTACAATTTTATACATTAAAATTACTTTCAGGGCTTCCCTGGTGACGCAGTAGTTGAGAATCTGCCTGCCAATGCAGGGGACATGGGTTCAAGCCCTGGTCTGGGAAGATCCCACATGCCGCGGAGCAACTAAGCCCATGCACCACACCTACTGAGCCTGTGCTCTAGAGCCCACGAGCCACAACTACTGAGCCCACGTGCACAACTACTGAAGCCCACACGCCTAGAGCCCGTGCTCTGCAATAAGAGAAGCCACTGCAATGAGAAGCCCGCACACTGCAACGAAGAGTAGCCCCCGCTAGCCATAACTAGAGAAAGCCCACATGCAGCAATGAAGACCCAGTGCAGCCAAAAATAATAAATAAATAAATAAAAGAACTTTAAAAAAAAATTACTTGCATATACGTACGAAAAAAGACTGGAGGGAAATGCATTCAAATGTTAATAGTGGTTATCACTGAGTGGTGGGGATTATGGATACTTTTATGTTTTCTTCATATTTTGTATCATCCAAATTTCTATAACTATATTTTACCTTTATGGTTAAAAAAACAGCAATGAGGAATAGGAGACAAGGAATGTAAACAATTCTTTTGGTTAAGGGTAACAACCAGGGATGTTGTTACTGTTATTGTTTAATAAGAAGGGGGAAAGTACAGGGAAAGAGCTGATGGGGAAGGAAAGCTTAAAAATGTAAATCAAAGAGAAAGAAAATATTAAGAAAGTGAGGGATTAGGAGAAAAGGAGAGGGATAGAATCAAGAATACACATGAAGAAGTTAGACAAGAACAGAAGAATGCATGCCTCTTTCAAAGATTAGAGGAAAGGAGGGAAGGGTGACAAGAGTTTTTAGGGGCAGTGGAACAAAAGATCTACCAGAAGCTGTAGCAACTCCTCCTGAATACAGAAGGGACACAGAGCTTAATAAGTATCAATTAGTTTCTTTAATTTAATTGAGTAGATTCTTTATATCCCATATCACTTTTCTCTTCCAGATAACATCATAAAATTACAAGCTCATGTACCAAATAACATGAAATTTTTTATTATATAGCTTCATGCTTCAGTTTTTGTGGGATTTTTAAAGAACGTTTTATTTTTGTAGTTCAGATTGACCTTCAGTTTACTGAACAGCTTTGAAGAGCAACTTTTCATTAGAGAAGACTGCCCTGATAGCCTTCCTACCATCATCCAAACTCCCAGGATTCCTGGAAGGCCAAGGAGTCAAGGTCGGCTGTATGCACAGGCTAGTCTCAAGACCTGATCCTCTTACCTGATAACAGGCGATTCCCAGTCCTAGCCAGGTAAGGCATGAAGGCGACCTCTTACAGACTTGCAGGTAGGTTTTCTTTGCCTTTTCGTACTGTAGAAAGAAAGCACCACTAAGCTATTGATCTGGAAGCTTCAAACACTGCATTGCTAGGATAACCATGGGGCTTCTGTAATTGTACTCCACACCGATCTAAGTTAGATGAGTCCTTGGATTATGTATATATATGTTTTTATATATATATATTTTTAAAATATATATATATTTTAAGACAACTTTTTAAGAGAAGTTTTATGTTCACAGCAAAATTGAGAGGAAAGAACAGAGATTTTCCATTTACCCACTGTCCCCACACATGCATAGCCTCTCCCATTATCAACATCCCCGACCAGAGTGGTACCTTTCTGTTAGTTAGGTCAAGCTAAGAATGCTTCTACTACTTTTAATAAAAGAAAGCTAAAATAATAGCTAAAATAACACTTACTGAGTTCTTAACAACTTTTTTAGTATCATAATGGTTAAAACCACAGACTCTAGTACTAGACTGCCTGGGTTTGAATCCTGCTTCTATTAATTACTGGTTATCTGATGTTGGGCAAGTCACTTTACCTTTGGATGTAAAAGTGTCATTATCATATTACTATTCTTACTCCACAAAGATGGATGTTAATGCTTGAACTGTAATCAGGTCCCAGACAATGACCTGATTTACATAGTTACTCCCCATCTCTATTCCTCACCTCTTTCTCTTCCAGATATATCTGCCCCAGTCGCAGGAAGATGAAGTGCATCTCAGAAGCATCCACTACAAAACTAATGGTTCGCTCATAGCACGCCTTGGCCTCAGCATGATTTCCACTCAGAAAATAGAGATGGCCCTTCACGCCCCAGACATTAGGGTTCTAAGAAAGTGAAGAACAAGTAGTACACGGAATGAGGTGGTATTTAAAAGTACATTAATGATCTTTGTTTAACATTTAAATTTACATGAAGTCCATGTTCTTTTGCAAATTAGAAAGAAGGCCATTCAGTTGCACTGGGAGATACTGTTCTAGGACTGCCCTTTCATTTTTTTCTTGCATTCTTCAAAGCCATTTTGTCTTTGGGGAAAATATTAAGAAAAATATTCATGCATAACCATGATGATGTTCACAATGAGAAAGGAGAAGTTCAGGAAACTTGAAATAGATAAGGTGTCTGCTAAAGAGCTGTCCTTATCCTTTCTCTGTCCTTTGTAAAAGTCATGATTGATTAAGAAAAACAAATGGAAGGAAATTAGATAAATGAGTTTACCAACAGCTGATAACCCCCAGCTTTGATAACCAGAAATCTACCTGTGATATGGCATCACCACCTTTAAGAAGGCCTACTTGTCCCTTCTCCAAACTAAACTTAAGACGCTCTAGCAAAAGTTATTACCAGGTAGTCCATCTGGGCTGCTTGTTGAAGGTATTCCTCTGCTTTAGCAAAATCCTTCTTGAGTAGGTGTGTCTGGGCCAGCACCAAGTAATACTCACAGCTGGGGCCTCCATGAGGGCATAGTAGCTCATGTGCAAGCACTCTGTGTACATACTGCAAGGAAAAATCAGATTATAAGAAACATGTAAATGACTGCATGGTGTCAATTCCATAGCTCTCACGGTTGAAGATTATGTCTCTGATAATAAATAATAAAGACAATATTATAGAATGAAATGATTATCAATTTCAAAAGGTTAGAGGTGAATTATAAACATTCAGCATATCATGGTTCCGTTACCAGCTATTCATGTAGTAACATTTCCAAGTGAATTATCTACAGTACTGTATAATTCTGGTCTTGCTGGTCATACTAGATGAGTTTTAGCCTATTGTGTAGCAGACAAAGGCATTTCATCAACCACCCCATTTTCATACGAGGTAACATTTTCAGGCATTTGTATTTATAAGGAAACTTAGAGTGAGGCAAAACCTCCCTTTCTAAAATTCTAGACTCAGGATCTTAGAAACATAAATGTTTGTTTCTGACACACTCTCAAGCATTTGTTATGTTCACCAGTTTTATACTTTGGGCTATACTTTGTTTTTAATATGATATAAGGCCTGCAAATTTGACAAAGTCATAGGTACTTGCTAAGAAGAGGGGAAACCCTTCTTCTCCCTCTGTTCTCATCTCAGCCTATAATATAGAAACTTCCACTAATAATGATACCTTCTTAGGAAAATACTGGGGGGGAGGCTCTGCAGCTGTTCCCTCAACCTGCGTTCTGACTCTTGGACATGGGGGAAAAGTGATTTATTTAATTAGGGAGACAGAGAGCCTGTTTCTCTATTGTGAAAGGTTAGTATATTAAAGCCTCCTGTTTAATGTGGCCCACTCCCACCTAGTTCATAATTCTTGCCCTATCTTGAGTTGGCCACCCTCAAGTGGGGCATGCACTCTATAGGTTGAGGGCCAAATCTCTTGCCTCCTGGATCTTGCTCTCTTACTGCTCGCTTCATGGATATGTTTCTAATTTCCTATGTGGTAGGTAGACCTTACAGGATGCTCTTCTTCTCTGGGAGGAGACTTCAATTCTCCATCTGTTCCACCTGTGACTGCATGGGTAAATCAAATCTGGGACCAGTCACATATCCAGCCCAGTTATACCAAAAAAAATTAGTATTTTTATCCCCCCATATAGCACTGTGTATCTGTTTCCAATTGGTTCAGAACCTGGAAGGGAAGAAGGGTGTGCTTAGGCTCCTGTGAACCCACAACACTCATATAACATGAGTTCCCATAATAAAGTAACATCAGGCTACATATGACTCAGAGTCTGATTTTGCTTTGCTGGTATTCTATAGGGAGCAGACTTGCAGTGAGGTCTCCTGATGCTCTCTGCAGAGAGTAGTTCATGTTTGAATGTTTATTCCATTGTGTCTATAGTGTGCTCTCAAAGCATGTTTGATTTCTGCATCATACACATTTAAGCTTGCGAAGACATCACTATGATAGAATAAGTAGTTCATTAAAATCTTTCCCTCTACTTGCCCTTTTTCAAATATTCTGACCTGCACAGCATTGACCTTCATCAAGAAGCGTATGGTCTCCATGAAGATGGTGGTAGGAGTTTGTGAAACACTATAAAGGGTGGGATGCAGAGAAGTTGATGACTCTTGACATTTTGATGCTCCTGAAAATATGATATTAAAATAATAGACAATTAGATATAAAGGGAAAATTCAGAAGCTCAGACACATAGCAGGGAGAGTATTCTACTCTAATATATGAGAGAAATTATAATCGTGAAAGCAATAGATTATTCTATAGCAATGGCCCCCAAAGAGGAGATCTCAAAGGTTCTCGAGGTTATTCTACTGGTGGTTCCAAATGCAAGTTGAATGAAATAAAAGCTTTTTTTAAAAAAAAGTATTCAGATCTTCCTGAATGTGAAAGAGATTTGTAGATACTCTGAATCTTTAGATACTGTAAAAATGAAAATTCATTGCCAGAAAATCACAGGTCTATAGTTGGCTACTTCTCTGAGCTAAATATAAATCCTCACTATAGAAAGAGTTGCATTACTGAGATTGGATTTCAGAGTCTAGCCTCACATGAAGGAATTTAGACAATATTACAGATAAACTAATCAACTTCAAACAAGTTAAGATTGCCATTTTGGTCATCAAAAGAGTTTTCAACATTGTCTAGTTTGTTTATGCCCTTCTTCCAAGTGGAAATCTTTATTCTAATTACCTTTTTTTGATGGTGTCTTCTTGACAAATGTGTTGGATGGTTTTTGGCTGGTAGTTGGATCCTGAGACTGTACAGACAAAATGGGTTCATGTGACTCAGACTGCAGGTTAGAGGATTCATCAAGAAATTCATCTAGAATGGATAATGGAGCTCCTAGTCCTAAAAAGATTAAATTTTAATGAGAAAAAAAACTACCTTCCTACATTGTATATTAAAAGGTTATTACAGGAGATAAATACAATTAATTTCCAAAGCATAGGAAACATAACCCCTAAATATTGCATGGAAAGACTTGTTTTGCAGATTTTTTATATTTCTGAATAAATTAAAGAGTGCAAGCTAAACAGACAGCACAGCTCCTGCCACTATGACCCCCTACTCGAACCCTTCTGCCAGCCCAAGTCATGATAGTGTCAAACAAATTACAAAAGCTATATGCTAAGCCTAGAATCTCAAGAATCCAGAGGAGAAGATTAACATATTTTTAGATAATATTAAAACCCTTTAAGGACAGGAATTCTATTTTATTTCACTGTTCAAAAATCACCATCATTGGGCTTCCCTGGTGGCGCAGTGGTTAAGAATCTGCCTGCCAATGCAGGGGACATGGGTTCGAGCCCTGGTCTGGGGAGATCCCACATGCTGCAGAGCGGCTGGGCCCATGAGCCACAACTGCTGAGCCTGCGCGTCTGGAGCCTGTGCTCCGCAATGGGAGAGGCCGCGACAGTGAGAGGCCCGCGCACCGCGATGAAGGGTGGCCCCCGCTAGCCGGAACTGGAGAAAGCCCTCGCACAGAAACGAAGACCCAACACAGCCAAAAATAAAAAAAAATAAAAAAATAAAAAATCACCATCATCATCATCATAAGTAGTTATATATGAACATGTCTATATGCCAGGTATTAAGGATTGTCATGTACAATCTTATTTATTTTTCACAACACTATGAGATATACTTATTATGCTCCAATAAACAAAGTGAACCACAGAAAAGTTGAATAATTTGCTGAAGCTCTTAAACATTCCAAGCTGCCTCTCACATAAACAAGTGTTTTAGGAATAAAAATAAAAAGCAAGGCCGGTTAGGAAATGATCAGTGCCAGTTGGTTCTGAATCAGAAGAGGTCACTCTCAGCTAGAGAAAAAGATATGGCTTTGAAAAATAGGTAGAAGTTGGATAGGTAGAGAGGTAGGGGCTAAAGCATGGAAGTAGCAAGCTAATTATTTTTATGGGTACTGAGGATTGCATAGTAAAAATTAAAGAAGGTAGGTTGGGGGCTAGACTGTATTGATATTTGAATGCTAGGAGTTTTCTTCTGTGAGAAAAAGAAGAGGTTTACAATGAAGAGTTTTGAGCAGAAAAATGAGAGGATGAAAGTGGGATTTTATTAAGATTACTCTAGCAGTACTATGCAGCAAGGAGAAAAAAATGTTGATGGAGACAAGTCTGTAATAAGGCTGTTATAACATTCTGGATATTGGTAATGGAGAGTAGTGGAAATATAAAAGGAAGATGTAGGGAGCATTTTGAAAGAAAACCAACTGGTCTGGGAAATCACCTTGATATTGGGATCAGGGGAAGCTCAAGCAAGCAAGCAAGAAGAAGCAGGGATGACTCTGAGATCATGAGCTTGGGTACCTAATATAATGATGTAGAGTCAGTTTGAGATATGAGGAGATGGGTTAACTAGTGGAAAAATCCAACTGCTGGATTCTGGAGGGATGTCAAAGTTAAAGATAGAAATCTGACAGTTATCAGAAGTGAAAATAGAAACTGTGAGGGTAGGTGAGCTCTTAGAAAGTAAGTATTACTGGGAAATGATTACATCTAATGGGTGTGACAAGAAAGTGAAGCAACCAAAGGAAACCCAAACTATTGGAGATGGAGGCAATCCAACATGTATTTCAAGAAAAGAGAATGGTTAAATATGCAGACTGATCATTGAGAAGTGATGATCTTAATGAAAAAAAAGAAACTGGAGAGGTGGCCAAAATGGCAGAGTAAGGAAGACCCTGAACTCACTGCCTCCCATTGACACACCAAAATTACAACCACTTACAGAACAACTATCTATGAAAATGACACGGAGACTAGAAGAAAATATTTTCCACACCAAAGGCTTAAAAAAGGAACCACAGTGAGATGGTAGGAGGGACGGGGACATGGTATAGTCAGGACCCACACCCTCAGGTTGGTGACTGACATACGAGAGGAATATCACAACCATAGAGGTCCTCCCCAAGGAGTGAGGGGCCATAGTCCTATATCAGGCTCCTCAAACTAGGGACCTGAACCAGGAAAACAAGCCCCCAGAACATCCGGCTCTGAAAACCACTGGGGCTTAGGATCAGGAGAGCTGAAGGACTACAGGAAATAGAGACTCCAATTTTAAAGGGAGTACACAAAATCTCTCATGCTCCCAGTCCCAGTGCAGAGGCAGTAGTTTGAAAGAAGCCTGGGTCAGACCCACTTGCTGATCTTGGAGAGCCTACTGGATGGCAGGAGGCAACTGGTACTCTGGGGATGGAGACACTGTTGACAGCCATTTGGGGATCATTCTACCATGATAACACTGGTACTGGCAAGTGCCATTTTAGAATCCTCCCTCCAGCTTATTACCACCAGGGACCAACCCCACCCACCAGTGGGTTGGCACAAGCCATGAGCCCTCCTGGAGCTCACAAACAGCTGCACAGGGATACAGCCTAGCCCACCAGTGGGCCAGCACCAGCCCCGAGTCCCCCCAGGGCTGCACAGCCAACCACACAGGAAGCCTACTGTGCCCTCCAGTGGGCCCTCAGCCACCACATGAGGCACTGCCTCACAGACAACTGGGCCAGGGCCCAGCCCCGCCTACCAGCATGCCCACATTAGTTCACCTTGCCACAAAAGAAGAGTGCATGCAGCCTACATACAGGATACCTCTAGAGCATATACCTCTGGTGACAAGAAATGAGTGCCCTGCTGGGCCCCACTGGACATCTACATAAGGCGACTTCTTCAAAATTGGAAAATGTAACCAACTTACCTGCCTACCACACAGAAATAAACAGAGAACTGGGCAAAATGAAGAGACAGATGAATATGTTACCAATGAAAGAACAAGACATAACCTCAGTAAAAGAACTAAAAAAAGTGGAGATAAGCAATCTTTCCACTTCTTTGAATCATCTTCAGTTGCCATTATCAGTTTTTTATAGTTCTCAGCGGATAAGTCTCTCACCTCCTTGGTCAGGTTTATTCCTATGTATTTTTTTGTTTGTTTGTTGGATACAATTTTAAAAGGATTGTTTTTTGTTCTGTTTTGTTTTGACTTTCCCTTTCTGATATTTCATTGTTAGTGTAAAGAAATGCAACAGATTTCTGTATGTCAATCTTGTATCCTGCTACCTTGCTGAATTTATTTATCAGTTCTAGAAGTTTTTGTGTGAAATCTTTAGGGTTTTCTCCATATAGTATCATGTCATGTGCATATAATGACAATTATATCTCTTCCCTTCCAATCTGGATACCTTTTATTTCTTTTTCTTGTCTGATTGCTGTGGCTAGGACTTCCAATACCATGTTGAATAGAAGGGGTAAGAGTGGGCATCCTTGTCTTGTTCCAGATTTTAGTGGGAAGGCTTTTAGCTTTTCACTGTTGAGTATTATATTAGCTGTGGGTTTGTCATAAATAGCTTTTATTATGTTGAGATATGTTCCCTGTATACCCACTTTGGTAAGCGTTTTTATCATGAATGGATGTTGAATTTTGTCAAATGCTTTTTCTGCATCTATTGAGATGATCATGCAGTTTTTGTCTTTTCTTTTGTTGATGTGGTGTACCACATTGATTGATTTGCATATGTTGAACCGTCCTTGTGAACTTGGGATAAATCCCACTTGGTCATAGTGTATGATCTTTTTTTACGTGTTGTTGGATTCGGTTTGCTAATATTTTGTTGAGAATTTTTCATTAAATACAAAGTTAAAAGATATAATAAATATATAAGCAGAAATCAATAAAATTAAAATTGAAAATTAATAGAGAAGATTAATGAAACCAAAAGTTGGCTCTTTGAAAAGATCAATAAAATCAGTAAGCCGTTAGCCAGGCTAACTAAAAAAAAAGAAAAAAAAAAAGAGGACATATTACTAATATCAGAAATGAAAGAAGAGACATCACTACAGATCCCATGGACATTAAAAAGATAGTAAAGGGCTTCCCTGGTGGCGCAGTGGTTAAGAATCCGCCTGCCAATGCAGGGGACATGGGTTTGAGCCCTGGTCCAGGAAGATCCCACATGCCGCAGAACAACTAAGCCTGTGTGCCACAACTACTCAGCCTGCGCTCTAGAGCCCACGAGCCACAACTACTGAACCCTCGTGCCACACTACTGAAGCCCACGCACCTAGTGCCCATGCTCTGCAACAAGAGAAGCCACTGCAATGAGAAGCCCGCGCACTGCAATGAAGAGTAGCCCCCGCTCGCCGCAACTAGAGAAAGCCTGCGTGCAGCAATGAAGACCCAATGCAGCCAAATAAATAAATAAATTAATTAATTTTTTTAAAAGATAGTAAAGGAATATTATGAACACTTATGTGCCCACAAATTTAATAACCTAGATGAAATGGACCAACTTCCTAAAAAACATAATCTTCCAAAACTTACACAAGGAGAAACAGACAATCTGAATAGGACAATATGTATTAAATATACTGAATCAGTAATTAATAACCTTCCAATACAGAAAATACGAGGGTCAGATGGGTTCACTGGTGAATTCTCCCAAACATTTAAAGAAGAAATTATACCATTTCTATACAATATCTTTAAGAGGACAGAAGCAGAAGGAATACTTCCTAAGTCATTCTATGAGGCCAGCATTTTCCTAATACCAAAACCAGACAAAGACTTTTACAAGACAAGAAAACTACAGACTATTATCTCTCATGAACAGAGACTCAAAAATTGTCAACAAAATATTAGCAAATCAAATTCAACAGTATATAAAAGAATTATACACCATGGCCAAATAGGATTTAATGTAGGTATGCAAGGCTGGTTGAACATTCAAAAATTGACTAATGTAATCCAGAATATCAACAGGCTAAAGAAGAAAATCATATGATCATATCAATAGATGCAGAAAAAGCATTTGACAAAATCTAACGCCTCTTCAAGATAAAAACTCTCAGTAAACTAGGAATTGAGGGAAACTTCCTGGACTTGATCAAGAATATCTACAAAAAACTATAGCTATCATCATACTTACTGATAAGAAACTTGAAGTTTTCCCACAAGATCTGAAACAAGGGAAGGATATCCCTTCTCACCACTGCTTTTCAACATCATACATCATACTGTAAGTCCTAGCTAATGCAACAAGACAAGAAAAAGAAATAAAAGAAATACAAATTGGGAAGGAAGGAATACGAATGGAGAAGGAAGAAATACAACTGTCTTTGTTTGCAAAAGATATGATTGTCTATGTAGAAAGTCCAAAAGAAGTGACCAAAAATACTCCTGGAACTAATAAGCAATTATAGCAAAATTGCAGGATACAAGGTTAATATATAAAAGTTAATCTATATACCAGCAACAAATAAGTGCAATTTGAAATTTAAGCACAACACTATCTATATTGGCATCCAAAAAATGAAAAACTTAGGTATAAATCTGACAAAATATGTACAAGTTCTGTATAAGGAAAACTACAGTCTATGATGAACTAAATCAAAAAAGAACTAAATAAATGGAGAGATAGTTCATCTTAATGGATAAGAAGATTCACTATCATCAGGATGTCAGTTCTTCCCAATTTGATCTATGGATTCAATGCAATCCCAATCAAAGTCCCAGAAAGTTATTCTGTGGATATCAACAAACTGATTCTAAAGTTTATATGGAGAGGCAAAAGACAAAGAACAGCTAACATAATATTTAAGGAGAACAAAGTTGGAGAACTGACCATACCTGACTTCAAGACTCACTATAAAGCTGCAGTAATCAAGACAGTGTGGTTAAAAAAACAAAGGTAATACAATTGAGCAAAGATAGACTTTTCAGCAAATAGCAGTGGAACAATTGGACATCTACATGCAAAAAAATGATAACATCATAACATCACAAAAATTAACTCAAAATGGATCACAGAACTAAGTGTAAAATGCAAAAACTATAAAACTCCTAGAAGATAACATAAGAGAAAACCTAGATGACATTGAGTATGGCTTTTTAGATAGAACACCAAAGGCACGACCCATGAAAGAAGGAATTGACAAGCTGGACTTCATTGAAATTAAAAACTCATGCTATGCAAAGGACAATGTGAAGAGAATGAGAAGACAAGCCATAGGACTGGGAGAAAATGTTTGCAAAAGACACATCTGATAAAAGACTTAATCAAAATATACAAAGAACTCTTAAAACTAACAATAAGAATATAAACGACTTGATTAAAAAGTGGCCAAAGACCTTAACATACATCTCACCAAAGAAGATATACAGATGGCACATAAGCTTTTAAGATACTGCGTATCATATGTCACCAGGCACGGTGATAATGGGGAAGAAAGACTATGCATGTGTGGAGGCAAGAAGTATATGTGAAATATCTATACTTTCCTTTTAATCTTGCTGTGAACCTAAAACTGCTCTAAAAAATAAAGTGTATTTAAAAATAAAAGATTAATATGAAAAATCATATTCTAATATAATTTTTAAACCTAGATGAAATTGATGAACTCTAAAAAGTATAAAATACCATGAATAACACAATAAGAAATATAGAATGCAAATTCTTTTTTTTTTAACATCTTTATTGGAGTATAATTGCTTTACAATGATGTGTTAGTTTCTGCTTTATACCAAAGTGAATTAGTTATACATATACATTTGTTCCCATATCTCTTCCCTCTTGCATCTCCCTCCCTCCCACCCTCCCTATCCCACCCCTCTAGGTGGTCACAAAGCACCGAGCTGATCTCCCTGTGCTATGCAGTTGCTTCCCACTAGCTATCTATTTTACATTTGGTAGTGTATATATGTCCATGCCACTCTCTCACTTTGTCACAGCTTACCCTTCCCCCTCCCCATGGCCTCAAGTCCATTCTCTAGTAGGTCTGTGTCTTTAGAATGCAAATTCATAAAGATTAATAAAATGAAATGATAGTCAATACCTCCTTTGCCAAAAACCCCAGGTCCCAGTTGTTTTATGGTTGAGTTCTGCCAAATGTTTAAGTCAAAATCAATTGTATCATATATAAGTTGATACAGAAGAGCAAAGGAAAGGTGCCTAATAATCTTGATTATAAAAATAGATGACAAAAGAAAATTACAGGCTATTTCATTTATGAACATAGATGCAAAGATCCAAAATAAAGCATTAGCTATTCAAATCCAAAGGTATATTAAAAACTAATACATTATGATCAAGTAGGATTTCCAGTTATTGCAAGGATTGTTCAATATAAAAGAAATCTATCAATGTTGTTCACTATATTAATGGATAAAAGGAGAAAATAATTTTATTTTTTTCAACTGATGCAGAAAAAGAATTTGATAAAGATCAACACCTATTAATGAAAAAAACTCTTTGGAAATTAAGAATAGAAGAGATCCTCCTTAATTCTGTAAAGGTTTTTCAGAAAAAGCTTACAGCATATTTTATATTTAACAGACAAACTTTAAACTCATTCCCCTTAAGACAGGAAAGAAGAAAATGCTGAACACCACAACTAATATACAACATATTATTGTAGATAATAAAAAGACATGAGTAGTATGAGGATTGGGAGGAAAACGTAACACTGTCATTATTGGCAGATGATATGATAATCATATTCTGGAAAAAAATAATAGAATTAATAATCTACCTGAATCAATAAGAGTCAAACAAGATTGTCATATACAAGTTCAATCTAAAAAATAGTATACACTAAAATCTAAAATGTAGAAAATCAACAGCATACACTAAAAAATACTAGCAATAACCAACTAGAAAACATAATTAAAATAAGATACTATTATGATAGCAATGGAATCTATAAAATATCTATGAATTACTTAAACCGGGCCTCACTGGAAAAAAATGTTATAACTTTAATAAAGAACCCAGAAGATGACCTGAGTAAATGGAGAGATCCTCCACACACTTGGATGGAATGGTGTAATAATATGTAGATGTTAATTATCCCTAAATTTATCTATAAATTCAATACAGTCCAAATAAAATTTCCAACTGGATTTTTAATGTACTTGATAAACTCACTATAAAATTCATACAGATGAATAAACATTCATGAATAGGTAAGTCAGGTATAAAAAAGGCAAGCAAATGGAGAACCTCATATGCCAGATACGAAGGCATACTATAACACCACAGCAATAAAAAGAGTGTGATATTGTTTTAAGATCAGACAAATGAGACAGAACAGAGAGCTCAGAGACATATATACCTTAAATCGAAGGATAAAAGATGATGGTTTAATAGATGGTTTTGAGAAAACTAGATCTATATGTGGAGAAAAATAAAATTGGATGCCTACCTTGCATCACAGTCAAAGATGAAATCCTGATAGATTAAAGATCTAAGTAGGGACTTCCCTGGTGGCATAGTGGTTAAGAACCCGCCCGCCAATGCAGGGAACATGGGTTTGAGCCCTGGTCTGGGAAGATCCCACATGCCACGGAGCACCTAAGCCTGTGTGCCACAACTACTGAGCCTGCGCTCTAGAGCCCATGAGCCACAACTACTGAGGCTGCGTGCCACAACTACTGAAGCCCACACACCTAGAGCCTGTGCTCTGCAACAGGAGAAGCCACCACAATGAGAAGCCCGCACGCTGCAATGAAGAGTAGTCCCCGCTCACCGCTACTAGAGGAAGCCCGCACACAGCAACGAGGACCCAAGGTGGCCAAAAATAAATAAATAAAATAATAAAAATAAATTTAAAAGAGATCTAAATGTAAAACTAATATTATAAAGTTAATTGAAGAAAATGTGACTTGAGGCAAGAACTATTTAAACAAAACTTCAAAGGCACAAAACTACAAAGCATTTGGAGAGTTGAATAACACAATCAACTAATTAAACCTACTTATAGAGCACTCCACTCAATGACAGCAGAATACACACTCTTTTCAAGTGCATATGGAATCAAGACAGATCAAACACTAGACCATAAAACAAGTCCAAATAAATTTAAAAGGATTCAATTCATGCAAAGCACATTTTCTAATCACAATGAAATTAAATTAGAAATAAAAAACAAAGACTTCTGGAAAAATCCCCAAATATTTAGAAAATAAAAAACATACTGTTAGATAACCCAGGGTCCCAGCTATTCAACTTCTAAGTATTTACCCAAGATAATGAAAGTATATGTCTATACAAAGACTTGTACACAAATATCCATAGCAGCTTTATTTTAATAGTCCCAAACTAGAAACAACCCAAATATATATCAACAGGTGACAAAATAAACATAGCGTGGTATCTCTGTACATCAGGATACTGTTTAGAAATAAAAAATGACGAACTACTGATATGGGCAACAACATGTTTGAAACTCAAAATAATTAGGCTTAGTGGAAGAAGTCAGACAAAAAAGAATATATGTACTGTGTGATTCTGCTTAATTCTAAAATTCTAGAATATGCAAACTCATCTATAGTGATAGAAAGTTGACTGGTGGTTATCTGGAAATAGGAGAAAGAGAAAGAGATTACAAATGGGCACAAGGGAAGTTTTGGGGATTTTGGATATGTTCATTATCTTGATTGTGGTGATGTTTCCATGGGTGTGTTCATATGTCAAAACATCAAATTGTACATTAAATATGTGCAGTTTATGAAATGTCCATTATACCTCAAACTGTTGAAAATATATGCTCACAAAATAACAATGTACAATAACTTATAAACAAAATAACATACGCAAGAAACACGTAAACAAAAATACACACATTAAACACATTAGAATGACTGATTTCCTAAAGTGGAGGAAAGGAGAATGTCAATGAAGAACAGGAAAAAAATACAGTGTATAAATAAACAAATTTAACAATCACAAGAATGGGACCTTACATACTGGGGAAGAGAGTGAGGGGAAAAAGAATGAAATTTACTCAGCTAAAATGATACCCCTTTTAGGGATACACAGAGACAGTAAATTCTCTAAGTCTCAAAAAACTGAATAGCAACAAGTAGAAGCTTCCAACTTTCCGTCACATGAATGAGGAAACACTTAGAAGGACTCTTTCCTGGTATCCCTGGAACAACTCAAAACTCCACCTTCTCATTCATTTAACAGCTATTTACTGAGTACCTACTATGTGCCAGGTCCTACTCATAAGGCCAGTAATTTTTTCCAATAGCCACTCATCATCTCCCTGGTCCTACCTGCTGGGGCTTCCACCTTGACTGCTGCTGTAGAAGAACCACTGGTTATTCCCCAAGGGCCTAAACAGGAGTCCGCTTTCCCTCCTTCTTCAACATACTCCACAGTACTGGTGCGCCTCTGCTTTGTAACTTGTGCCTGAAGCACTCGTGCCTGAAGCTGTTTGAAGGCTTCATGAAATGCCATTTCCATTCGAATATCATTGTTTTGAATTTCATAGTACAAGCCTGAAGAAAAAAAGATGTTGAAATAAATGTGACTAATTTCCCACCATTGTATACTGAAGAATGACAACATTTCACTTAAATTTCCCACACTTTTACTAAAGTTTAAGAACTACGTGATGAGCCATTTAAGAGTGGAAAGAGAAAGGGAAAAATCTTCTAATGAAAGAAAACACATTCATATCACAGGAAAATATCAAACCAAGTAAAGTCCAGGCTACAACATTAGTTGGCTCCAAGCAAGTAGCATCTTCAAAGAAAATTTCTGCCTGTTCATAGTTCTCCATCAGGACAGCCAGGACACCACACAGCAACAAGCTGAGAAGAGACCACCAACATGATTAACAACATTGTCCCATGTCACAGTCATGGAACCAAGACAATTTCATATAGAAGCTTATCTGCTCCTACTCATTCCTTATCTCCCTTCCAACCATACCTGTGGATATGATTCTGGTTCAGGGAAAGGGCTTTCCGAAAACACTCTTGTGCTTTGATATTGTCTTCAGTTAGGAGGCAGAAGGCACCGTAGTCCAGCCAGTGCTCCAGGTTCTGGGGCTCACGAACCAACCTCTATCACATGAAACATCAGGAGGACCAAGGCTATTGTGACGCTATGTCATATTCTTTATGCACACAACATCACATAGTAAGCACTCCATAAATACTATAAGCTCTATGAAAGTAGAAACTATGACTTCTTTTTTTGCTTACCACTGAATTCCGAATGCCTAGAACAGTCACTTCTCTGGCTTATAGTATGAGGTCAATAAATATTTGTTGAAATAATATAAAAAATGAATCCTCAACTCATTGCTTCCTAGTGTCAGTGTTCTGGTCATCATACGCTCATCCAATTACTTGGGAACCAAAAGGTTCATTTTATATTTCATTTTAAAGATTTACATATAATCATTTCTGTCACAGTCTTGAGAATGCAAATATAAGCTTATCCACAAATATGTAATAATAAAAGTAACTCATAATGAGTTAAAACTATAAAACATTGCTGAAAGAAATTAAAGAAGACATAAACAAATGGAAATACATTCCATGTTCACAGATTGCAAGACTTAATATTGTTAAGATATCATACTATCCAAAGCAAATTACAGATTCAATGCAATATCTATCAAAATTCCAATGCTGTTTTTTGCAGAAATATAAAAGCCCATTCTAAAATTCATATGGAATCTTAAGGGACCCTGAATATCCAAAACAATCTTAAAAAAGAACAAAACTGGAGGACCCACACTTCCTGATTTCAAAACTTATAAAGCTACAGTAATCAGTCTGATACTGGTATAAAGACAGACATAGAGACCAAGGGAATAGAACCGAGAGCCCAGAAATAAATCGTAGCATGTATGGTCAAATGACTTTTGGCAAAGGTGCCAAGACCATTCAATAGGGAAAGGACAGTCTTTTAAGCAAACTGTGCTAAGAAAACTGGATATCCACATGCAAAAGATTGAAGTTGCACCCTTACCTAATACCATATACCAAAAATAACTCAAATGAATCAAAGACCTAAATGTAAGACCTAAAACTATAAAACTCTGAGAAGAAAACATAGGGCAATAGCTTCACAACATTGGATTTGATTTTTCCTCCAGCTGGCTATGTTCCCATTAAGTACGCATTTTTCCCTCTCCCCACACCAAAATCTTTGCACCAGAGGAGGGGTGTGCTGAAGCAACTGGGGCCCATGTGCATACAGAGGTCCGATGCACTGCCCGTATAGGCATCAGCGGCTCTTCTCAGATGCAACCCAGGGTCGAGTCTTTTCCCTGGTTGTGGCCCCCCAGATCCAGTGCTGTGCTGTGGCATGGTCTAAGTGGGGCTGGAACATTGGCTTGGCTTGGGCCCAGGTGCATGGTGAGGCAGCCATGGGAAACCTGGCAGCCAGTAGGGCAGACCTCTCTCTGCCTCAAGGGCAAGCCAGGACACTTGCACCCCTCAGGAGCAGAGTCCAGGCTTCTCCAGCCTTTTTATCCGTCCCAGCAGTCCTCCAACCAGCCAAGGTGGCTTGTCTCCTCTGCATAGGAACCCAGGACTGGGATACCCAGTCTGTGGCTTGACCCACTCACTCCCCAGTATGGGTATACACCAGTGCAATATCCCCTTTCCTCTGAGTCCCCTCCGAGGGGCACAGATCCTAACCAGATCACTTCTTCCCCTTCTACTCAATTGTGTGTGTATCTTTCTTAGAGCCTTGGTTGTACAGGAGTCCTTCTGCCAGTTTCCAGTTAGTTTTCAGTGAGAATTGTTCCACATGTAGATGTATTTTTAATGTGTTTGTGCTGGGGAGGTGAGCTCCATGCCCTCTTACTCTGCCATCTTGATCTCTGCCTCTCGAGGTTCATTTTCTGCATACGGATAACCAACTGTTCTAACACAATTTTTTGAAAAGACTATCCTTTCTGCATTGAATTTGTAAATTTGTAAACAACTTTGTCGAAAATATAATGTCCTTATTTGTGTGCACCTATATTTGGACTCTGTTTTATTGATCTATGTGTCTATCCTTTCACCAATAAGGTTGGATTTTAAACAATCAGAAACTACTATTTATTATACCCATATTGTACAAATAGCAGTAATGACAACCACCAGAAAGATGTTTAATTACCTCTTCATAGTACACTGTTGCCATTTCATAGTTCTCATTGACTTCTGCTTCGAATGCAAAGAGCCGAAGCTGTTCACTGCTGGTATAAATGGCTGAAGGAGTGCCTTGGACATCATCTGGCATGGCCTTGTCATCATCAAGATGTCATGCAGACAAAATGAAGCAATTACAAGTAGAGAAGTTTTATAAGAATAAACCAAATGTGAGACTCTAGTCATGATGTCAAAAAAGATATCGAGGTTTCTTACAGTCTGGCCAATACACTAAGAGAGTGAGAGTGAACCAAAGGATGAATATCAAGGGTGAAATAGAATCTCAGGTATCTGAATACCAACAGTCTAAGCTCATGGAAGTGAGTAAAAAATTATTCAGGGCACAACTGCTCTCTTCAACCCTTAGGGCAGCCAGAATCCCTAACTAAGTCACTTCTAACCTCAAACAGCTTCTTTCACTTTCTCTAGTGTACAGACAAATATTATCATTTTTTAGGTGTCATGACATGAAAAGGGTTGGCAAGAACTAGCTAGAGTCTTTAAACATCAAGAAAACATGAGCCCAGGGTAAATCTTTGGCAGCTACATCTACGTTTTCAGTGGGATATATAGACAGATAGATTCTACAAAGGAGACATTTTAGAAATAGCCAGAAAGGTAGAAGGAAAAATAATATATCCTATATACCCAGATAGGAAAGCAAGTCTGGTAATAACAAGTAATCTCTTGGGCCAGACGCTATGGCCAGGGAAGACCCCCCCACCCCACCAAATTCTTTAACTACAAATAAAAATAGTATCACTGACTTTAACAAGTAGAGTTACTAAGGAATGTGAAGAGTAAAGCTAAATTTGAGATGGGCCAAAGTGAGCTTTTGATCACTGATTAATGCCTCTGTTCTTTGTTCTTTTTAATTTTGGTGACTTTGACCTCCAAATCCCTACAGCAACACACTGCCATGCCCAAACCAGAAATATTATACCTCTAATATCCACTCCCCAAACCCACATTACAAGCCTTCTCCCTTCTTGTCATTTAGTCCCCTTAAAACTTCTCTCTGACTTCCAATATGCTGATCATTTTCCAAATGGATAAGCCTGGACCTCATGATTTCCACTCATACGACTCTCTCACCAGCACACTCAAGATCTGGGCATCCTTGTCCTTTTCCTGCACTTGCCCGGAAAACTCCCAAATTAAAACAATCCTACAATCGGATTTCTTCATTCTTAGACAGGAGCTGCTAACTGATCCTGAAGAAAACTTCATACAGTCTTAGCTGAAGGCCTTTAATACTCCCAGCAATCTATGTATTTGTCCTTGTTCAGCAACATTTTTCATAATGCTGTGCACTATCTAAATTTTCTTCAAGCTTTTCATTCAACTCTCACCCCTTCACTTTCAGTAAAGGCGTTACTTCACAGAAGAAATAGAAATCATTAGGCAAAAAAACCCCTCAACTTTTGAATCCTACACCCGAATTGTTTCCTTCTGCATCCACTGTATCTCTTTCCTTTCCGTCTCAGAGGACGAGGCATCACATCCTTCTCTGTTTCAAGGCTAATCGTTCCATCTAAATTCTTGATCCTTTTCCACTTGTATATCCTGAGTTTGCCACTGGTTATTCCCTCTTTTTCCTCAATTTTCAACTTCTCCCAGTCTGCTGACTCTTCCTAAACCTGTGGACGTTCTAAAGGCTTTTCCATCTTAAAAAGAAAATCTCTAATTTCTAGCTACTACTTTCCTACTTCTTCCCTTCATCTTCCAACTTCCTGAATTTATATTCCACCTGCTTCCTAATCACTCATTTACTCTTCAATTCATTATCATTTGAATCCACTTCATTAGCCCAATGAAACTGCTCTGTAAAGGTAACAACAACCTCCTTATTGCCAAATCCAATAAAAACCTTTCAGATTTTTTTCTTTTTTCCCCAGGTTTATCAAGATATAACTGATATACATCACTGTATAAGCATATATTGACTTAACATACATTGTGAAATTACTACTGCAGAAAGTTTAGTTAGCATTCATCATCTCATATAGATACAATAAAAAGAGAAAGCAAAAAAAGAAAAAAAATTTGTCCTTGTAATGAGAACTCAGGATTTACTCTCAACAGTTTTCATATATACCACACAGCAGTGTTAACTATAGTCCTCATACTGTACATTACATCCCTAGTACTTATTTATCTTGTAATTGGAAATTTGTACCTTCTGACCTCCTTTCTCCAATCTCCCCTCCCCCTACCCCAGATCTTGTTTTTCTTGAACTCCTCAGAGTATTTGACAACGCTGACCATTTTTTCTTCTTAAAATTTTCTTCCCTTAGATTCTGAAATACCACTGTCTTCTGGGTCTTTTACCTTTTCAACAATTTACTTGTCTCCTTTATTAATTCTTTTACTTATCCATCCCTTAAATGTTGGTGTTTCCTCCAGTTTTGCCACCAGCTTGCTTCTCTACTTGTGCTTTTCTTGGCAGCTTCATCTATGACCACAGTTTGACTAGCATCTGTATACTCAAGGCTCCCAAATCTAATCTCTAGCCCAGATCTCTCTCTTGAGCAAAACCCCACAGGAGTCAATGTTTAAAACTGAATTCAACATCACTTGCCTTCCACCAAATTTGCTTATGTTGTATTTCTTGTCCTAGTCAATGGTATTGCCAGCTACCCAGTCACTGAGACTTAAACTTAAGAATCTTTGCTCTCTTTTCCTCCTTAGTATGTAATAACCAGTTAACATCACCAGTTCACCACCTCTAACCCATCCTACATACTGCTATCAGAGTGCTTTTTCTAAAATGTAAATCTAATCATATTATTTCCCAGTATAAAATAATTAAATTTATTGCATCTAACTGCTAATAAGGGAAAAAGTCAAAACTTCTTTGTGTGGCATATAAGGCCTCCATCCATGCTCCCAGCTCCCCTACCAGGAACTGATCCCTGGCTTCATCGCCTGTTTCTCTGTCACTCAACCACTTCAACCTCTGCTCCTGAACTATATGCAGTTTCTGTATATGCCATATTCTTCCAAGCTTCTAAGCCTTTATGATGTTCTCTATGACTCAAATGCTCTGAAACATCTACCTGGAGAGCTTCTTTTTAGCCTTCAAGGCCCAGGTCGAGTCACAGCTCCTCTGTGAATCCTTCCCTGAAAGATCTCAGGGTGAAGTTGATACTTTCTTTAGGCATCCCCTAACCTGCTCTACCATGGACACACCTCTGTCACAGGACTTACCTCACTCTACTGCAGTTATTTGTATTTTGTGCCTCTCTCCTCTACTAGACAGGGGCTCCTTGGGGACACAGGCAACAGTAATTACCATCTCATGCTCAGTTCTCAATTGCTTTCCAAATCAAATCATCCAAATCATCTGTGCAGGATCGTTCTCTTAACCCTAGGATACTGGACACTCCTACCTCTTTCAGGAAGGCTGAACAGGTGAAAGAAAAAGTGATTGTGGCCGAGAAGAAAAAAACAGTGAAGGAAAGAACAAATAGAATAGAGACTTTGAGGGACTTCCCTGGTGGCACAGTGCGGTTAAGAATCCGCCTGCCAATGCAGGGGACACAGATTCGATCCCTGGTCCAGGAAGATCCTACATGCCGCAGATCAACTAAGCCTGTGCACCACAACTACTGAGCCTGTGCTCTAGAGCCAGCAAGCCACAACTACTGAGCCCATGTGCCCTAGAGCCCGCACGTCACAACTACTGAGCCCATGCGCCGCAACTACTGAAGCGTGTGCACTCTAAGGCCCTCATGCCACAACTACTGAGCCCGTGTGCTGCAACTACTGAAGCCCACATGCCTAGAGCCCGTGCTCCACAGCAAGAGAAGCCACCACAATGAGAAGCCCGCGCACTGCAATGAAGAGTAGCCCCCGGGGGCTTCGCTGGTGGCGCAGTGGTTGAGAATCTGCCTGCCAATGCAGGGGACACGGGTTCGAGCCCTGGTCTGGGAAGATCCCACATGCCGCGGAGCAACTAGGCCCGTGAGCCACAATTACTGAGCCTGCGCGTCTGGAGCCTGTGCTCCGCAACAAGAGAGGCTGCGATAGTGAGAGGCCTGCGCACCGCGATGAAGAGTGGCCCCCACTTGCCGCAACTAGAGAAAGCCCTCGCACAGAAACGAAGACCCAACACAGCCATAGATAGATACATAAATAAATAAATAAACCCAAAAAGTTAAAAAAAAAAGAAAAGGAAACAATGTTTAAAAAAAAAAAAAAAGAGTAGCCCCCACTCACTGCAACTAGAGAAAGCCTGTGCGCATCAACGAAGCCCCAACGAGGCCAAAAAAAAAAAAATCCACCTTTCCTTTAAAAAAAAAAAAAAAGAATAGAGGCTTTGAGGATGCATAGCTGGTTAGAGACTACCAGGGGGACAAAAACACTTTGATTTTGTCTTTGTTTTCAAACAAACCACAACTGCATACATAAAAAATGAGCAGGGCTTCCCTGGTGGCGCAGTGGTTGGGAATCTGCCTGCTAATGCAGGGGACACGGGTTCGAGCCCTGGTCTGGGAGGATCCCACATGCCGCGGAGCGACTAGGCCCGTGAGCCACAATTGCTGAGCCTGCACGTCTGGAGCCTGTGCTCCGCAACGGGAGAGGCCGCGATAGTGAGAGGCCCGCGCACCACGATGAAGGGTGGCCCCCACTTGCCGCAACTAGAGAAAGCCCTCGCACAGAAACGAAGACCCAACACAGCCATAAATAAATAAAAATAAATAAATAAATAAAATTAAAAAAAAAATGAGCAAATGAAGGCAAGATGTAAGATGTACAAATATAAACAGACAAGTGGGAGGAGACCAGTCAGATAGAAAAGGCATATATGAAGTGTCATTGTCATTCAAGTATAATATCTGAAAACTCATAGTTTTTCTGTTTTGATTGTCAGTCTTGAAGAAAAAGTTGAGAATTGCACACAGTCACAGAATAAATAGAATAATTTTTTTCCACAATTTACATAGCTGATTTTATTTATTTTTTATCCATCAAATTTATGACAGTTATGAAATTAATTTTTCTATGAAGTTGAAAGAGGATACCCCCTTATTTTCCCTAAAATTAGTCTTATAACTTAGGCAGTTCCTTATTCATCTTTGTGTTTTCAATGCCTAGCACAGAGCAGACACCCGCAAAAATGTTTGTGGAATTAAGGAAGAAAAGAAGCAAGAAAGGAAGGAATCATTCAGAGGAGACCCTGATGACCTACAGAGAAAAGGAAGGGTTCTTAGCTCTGAAGCACTTACTTGATTTAAGGCCACATGCATCTGATCCACCAAGAAAACATAGAGCTCACTAATAAATTTCTGCAGTTCCTCTTGGCTTTCAAATGCTGTTGTCTTCAAGTACTTCTCTCTCACAATCTTTACCACAGCATGCTGCAAGAGACACATATCACCATCTGATAACACAGTCTAGCACCATGCTAACAGCACAGGCCTCCCTTGAGTTTCTGACCTAAGGCTCATCAGAACTCCAGGAGGTGACTGATTTTCCTTGGTGACTGCTAGACTATTGGTTCTCTGATTTTCCCCCAATCAACATACCCCACATGGCTTCTTTTCTTAACATCACCATCATCACCAATATGGTCAATACAGGATTCATACTTTGTGAAGAGAGTCATAAAGCCAAAAATACCTTAGCATTATGTTTATGCATTACCTTTCTCATGGTGGCCACATGATTCAAGGGAGAAAAGGAGAAAGGCCTGATTTGAGAGTTTGGAGAATGGAATCCTGGTTCTAATCCTGCCACTGTACAACCTCATAAATTATTTTACACTTGGTACTTCAGTTTCCTCATTTGTTAAATGGATATGTACTCCTGGTATTCCTATCTTGCTTCAGAAGATGATTGAGAAGCCAAAGAGAAATAACAGGTGGGGAAATTTAAAATGCTGTACAAATAACATACTGCTATAGCCAGGACAGCGTCTTCTTTTTTCTCCCCTAAGTTAACATTATTGCCAGGTTTTGTACTAAGCACTTTCCATGCATTATCTTATTTAATTCTAATAATGACCCCATGTGATCGTATTAATGTCATCCCTCATTGTTAGGCAAAAAATTGAGGCTCAGAGTGGTAAGGTCACTTGAGACACACTGAGATGTGACTATGTCACCTGAGAATAGCCTCTTGCCTCCATGGATATCAGCTGTTTTTCCCTTTGTTACTTCCATGTGCTTTCTTCATATCTGTTTGGTATAGTATAGGGCACATAGTAAATGTACATAGAGAGGCAGTGCAGTGTAGCAGATAAGAATGTGAGTCTGGAGCCAGACTGCCTGAATTTACACCCCATCTTCTTTTTTTTTTTTTGTTTTTGTTTTTGTTTTTTTTTAAATTTATTTATTTATTTATTTATTTATGGCTGTGTTGGGTCTTCGTTTCTTTGTGAGGGCTTTCTCTCTAGTTGTGGCAAGTGCAGGCCACTCTTCATCGCGGTGCGCGGGCCTCTCACTATCGCGGCCTCTCTTGTTGCAGAGCACAGGCTCCAGACGCGCAGGCTCAGTAATTGTGGCTCACGGGCCCAGTTGCTCCGCGGCATGTGGGATCTTCCCAGACCAGGGATCGAACCCGTGTCCCCTGCATTGGCAGGCAGATTCTCAACCACTGCGCCACACCCCATCTTTGACCTTTACTAGCTCTGTGATCTTGGGCAAATTATCTAACCAACTAATGTTGCAATTCTCCATCTGTAAAATGGGGAGTACCTATGTCATAGGGTTGTTGTGAGGATTAAATTAGTAAAGTATGAAGCATTTAAAAATGTATCTGGTATACAACAAATATTCAATAAATGTTAGCCATTATTATTTGGGAAATTATTATTAAGTAAATATTTCTCAAATCTTAGTGATTCTATGGACTAGGAAAAGGTTTGTAATGGGAGACAGAGATAATTAGTCATGGAATCAATACCAGGTACAGAGTTTCTGCCTGCTAGTGCAACATGAAATCTGGCCCCAAATCTGGCCTAACTTCAAGTGAAGAATTAGTTTCTTAAAAGCTTACACTCAGGACAGATACTGAACCATTCCAAGGCTCTACAGGAGTGGAAGGATGTCTCCAGACATTCTATCATAGAGAACACAGCTCTTTGCACCAACAGCAAGAAAGGTAGAGCTGAGCTGAACATAACCAGAGAAAAAATGATAACTAGGTATGTAGAGAAGATGCTTCATAAAAATCCATGGAATCATTAAATAAATTAATATTTACCTTGAGTTGTTCTTTGAAAGCAAAGTATTTTCCAGAGCAATTAAGTTCATAGTTGAGCTGGCACTTCTGCTCCTCCAGGGTTTCACTATCCAGATCACTCCCCACTTTGGCTGCCTCTTTTCCAAACATCCTGTGATACTCATTCAGAATGGCTCTAGAAATGTTCTTGATCTGCACGTGGTAGTCACTCACCGCCTAGAAAAATACAAAGTGTCTGGTAAAGAGGCCTCAAAGAGGTCAAGACATGGAATGGAAGTCTGAAACTGGATTGGGTTTTACATTCAATAATACTTTAGGCATAAATTGCCCTTTTCTTCCCAGCTCAGAAACCATCAGCCAAAGATTAAACACTGTATACTCTTCACTGAATGCCACTGGTCACAAATAGAAGCAGGAAGGAAAATATGTGAAGCTACAATTTCTCCCCCTTTCTGGAAAACATACTGAAGAGCCCATGCATTATTTTCACATGGGTGCACTCAACATCTTCGAGTTTCACCTTGGCTTTGGTACTTGCCTTCTGAGCTCCTCCTGTCCGACGGGTAAGAGGTGGCCTTGGAGGTATCATTTCCTTGACTCTGTATCAGAAAAAAACAAAACAAAACAAAACTTTATTATATGCAGATTTATGTTCTTTTATTTCCCACCTCTTAAGGTCTAGGTGAGGGAGATCTAAGGTCAGTTGCCCATCACACTTGAGCACTGAGCTATTCTCTCATGTAAGAACCTTGACGTGAACCTCAGAACAGCGTATGGCTGTGGACCAGACAAGAAGAAAGCCACTAAGCAGCTAGCTGGAAAGTAGCTAAGTTGCACTTCTGGCTAATTTGAGCCCTGGCTTTACCCTTACACATTATTTTAAACTGTTGTACACAAGCTGCTTGACTCAGAGGTTAGAAAGAGATGGGCGTTATGACTTTATGTGTACTCAGTAGAGTCTCTGAAAGCACAAAGTTTTGTAAATATAAATGGTACAGGCAAGCGAAAGCTTTTCTTTCCTTTCCAATAGGATAAAAAGTGTACTCTTGGTCATAATTTATAATACTGCATTAAACTACAATACTGATATCAAACTTTATGGTGAATACAAAAATATATTTTATCACAGTCAAACTACTTATGCCAAAACCTCTACCTTCCATTTTCATAAGCTCTTACAAGAACCTAAAGGAAATTAAGTTATAGCTCTTCCTTCTTACAGTTTCACATTCCTACTGAGATATACTACACTGCCTTGAAGTTTACAAAAAAATTCACAACTTCAATTTTTCTTTAATAGGTCCTGTGTATGAGGGAATCCCCTGGTGGTCCAGTGCTTAAGACTTGGAGCTTTCACTGCAGTGGCATGGGTTCAATCCCTGGTTGGGGAACTAAGATACCGCAAGCTGCGTGGAACGGCCAGAAAAAAAAAAAGTGAGAATAGGTCCTATGTAATTTTATACCTTGCTCATAATTCCTAATTTTAATTTTATTTATTTTAATAGATAATATATCCACATGATTCAAAACTTAAGACGTATGAAACAATATATAGTAAATTGTCTCCTTCCAACCTTGTTGTCCAGCCACCCAGTTTCCTCTCCAGAGGCAACGTTATTCATTTATTCAAAATATATACTGAGTGCCTATTATCCATCAGGCACTTTTCTAGGTGCTGGGGAGAGAGCATTAAACAAAACAGACAAAAATTCTTGCCCTCATGGTGCTTACATTTTAGTTGGGATAAAAAGACAATAACATAAATTGGTTAGTGATATGTGTCATAGAGGAAAAATAGTGCAAGAAGGCAGATAGACTATGTTGGGGGCTGGGGGTGGTGGAGTTGGGGAGCATATTTCACCAGGGAAAGACGCAGTGAGATGACAGTACTTGAGTATGACCTGATGGAAGTGAGGAAACAAGTCATGTAGGTATCTGGGGTAAGGAAATTATAGGCAAAGCAAGCAACAAGTGTAAAGGCCTTGGTGCAAGAGTGTGCCTGGCATGTGTGAGGAATAGAGAGAGGTCAGTTTGGCTGGACAGAAAAAAATGAGGACAAAATATATGCAGAATACGTAGGCCCTTGTAGGCCACTGTAAAGCCTTTGACTTTCACTCAGAGTGTGATGGGGAGTTGCTGGTAGTTTCTGAACAGAGGAGTCACATGAATTGACTTCCATTTTAATACAATCATTATAGAACCCTATAATAAGAATCAATTGCCCAAATGTCCATCAACTGAAGACTAGAAAAACAAAATGTGGTATATTCATAGAATAAAATACCACTCAACAATAAGGAAATGAAGTACTGATACATGCTACAGTTTGGATGAATCTTGACAGCATTATGTTAGATAAAAGAAGTCAGTCAACAAAGACCACATATGGTATGATTCCATTTTTATGAAATGTCTCAGAGTTGGCAAATATATACAGACAAAAAAGTAGGTAAGTGATTGCTTAGGACTGGGGTGCAGGGTGTTGGTGGGGAAATGGCATGAGGGTTGGAGGAAATGTAGAGGGATTGAGAATGTATATGGAGACATTACTCTCCATTTTATAGAGATAAAAAGGATATAAAGGAATACTATGAATAATTACACATCAACAAACTGGATAATCTTGATGAAATGGATAACTTCCTAGAAACACAATCAAAGTACTGTGGTACAATATAAAAATAGTTCTAAAAAATTACATATATTTACATGTGACAAGGGTGCGTGTGTGTGTGTGTGTGTGTGTGTGTGTGTATAATATAGGGACTTTACAATAACTCCAGAAGGATAAGTACCAAGGTGTTAAAAGTGGTTATCACTGGGTGAGTAGAAAGAAATCTGGGTATTTTTAGATACTTTCTTGTTGATTTTTTTTTCCTTGCCTATCTTGAAATTCTCAGGTTTTTTTGTAATTGGCAACATACTGCTTTTATAACAAGAAAACAAAAGTAACAAAAGAAACTTACCTGAAAAAAAAAAAAGAAAACTGTCTGCTGCTTAGCCCAAGAAAAATTACATTTATGTGGACAAAATGACTTCCTTTTATTTATACCTAAACCGTCTTGCAAAGCAAGTATGAGAACCATTGCTACACACCTTCTGGCTAGTTCCTCTGGCATTCGCTTCGGAACCAAGGCTTTGTCCAGCTCAATCTCCAACACAATGTATGTCCCTGCTTCTACATATTGCTGTAAAGACATTTTTCTCTAATTTATTCTTTCCAGAAAAACAGATATTTATGAAAAAATTTTAGTAACATAAGATAATGCTCACAATATAATAAGTGAGAAAATTGTGTATATATAGTGTGATTCTGACTTAAAACATTTTTTACATAGAAAAATAACCGGAAAGAGAAATAGTAACACTGGTTATCTCTTGCAGAAAAAGGTTTTCAATTTTATTCTTGGAAACGTCTACCCCAGCTGAAGTCTTGTTTAATTTGTTCGATACTGTTCTTGGAATTGTTTCAAGTGAATGCCATTCTTTCTTCTACCAAACCTCTTTCAGGAGTCATGAAGAAATAACCTCATAACCGTCTGACATTCCCACCCACACCCTCCTATGCGCCATCTATCAACTTCAACCTCATGGACATTTCTACCCAGATTCTTGCCAGCATCCTAACTATCAATACAACATGTCCAGAACTGAACTTATCATTTCCCCTATATCCATCTCTATTTTTACTTTTCTCTTAATGATTCTGTCATCTTTCCAGAAAGTGAGGCTTGAAACCTGAGTTATCTTTAACTTTTCTTCCTCAACACCCCAAAGCTTTCAAATTCCACACCCTGCCTCCACAGGTTTTTTACTTTCTTTACTACAGTCCCTTCCCTAGATTAAACTGTCATCAACACTCATCTGTACTGTAAATAAAACCTATAAACTGATATCTGAAGCCCCTACCACAACTTCAATCTCTTTTTTCCATATCCTGGCAAGAGTACTGCCCTGAAACACTCATGAGGTATTATTTCTACGTGACTTAAAAAACTTCAGTGTGAGTCTCTATGATAAGGCTTAATAGTCCCTCATCATCTATACAATGAAGCCCAAACTTTCTAGCAAGGCTTTCAAAGTCTTTCTAAAACTCAGCTCAGTCTGTCTTCTTTATCACCTCCTTCTAGAACCATTACTTTCATTTCTCTATACCATACACTGAATTAATTGATGTATCCTGAATTCTGCTACCTTCTTTGTGCCTTGACTCAAACTGTTCTCTGGCCCTGAAATTCTTCTCCTGAAATTCATTTGGCAAAGGGCTCTCTTTATCTTTCACTACTTAGCTTCGATACCACCTCTTCCTGAAGTCTTCTGAGACTGCCCCACCTGACTCCTCTGAGGCCACATAGCACTTTCATTTGCACCTCTACTACAGCATTCATCAAGATTCTGTCTTACAGTTAGCTATGTACCAGTCTGTTTTGCCCACCAGAGTGTTGAGTGTCCTGAGGGCAAACGAATAAACGCTGCAGATGATGCATCTTTGCATCTCTCATAGTGCTTAATATAGCATAATTAATAAAAGACATAAATTTTTAATGCTAGAAAGGACCTTGAAATTAATCTGGTATCCACTCCTTTTAGAGAGTCTCAACAAGACAAAGAAATTTACCCAAGGTCATAAACTAGTCGTGGCAAATATGGGATGGTTACTCAGATAATGAGCATTTTCCACTATATCATACTATCTTGCTCAGTAAAGGACTGATGAATTTAAACTTAATTTTCAAACTCTTCATGCATAGTTACCTGTCCTTCTGGATTGTTGCAAAGAGAGGGTTCAATTTCCAAAGGAGTATCTGAGCTCTGAGATTTTATACTAGGTGCTTGCTGAAAGAAAATAAGCATACCTCAAAAATTCAATTCTTGGGACTTCCCTGGTGGCTCAATGGTTAAGAATCTGCCTGCCAATGCAGGGGACACGGGTTCGAGCCCTGGTCCAGGAAGATCCCACATGTCGTGGAGCAACTTAGCCCGTGTGCCGCAACTACTGACCCTACCTTTTAGAGCCCACGAGCCACAACTACTGAAGCCTGCGTGCCTAGAGCCTATGCTCCGCAACAAGAGAAGCCACCACAGTGAGAAGCCCGCCCACCACAACAAAGAGTAGCCCCCGCTCGCCGCAATTAGAGAAAGCCCACATGCAGCAACGAAGACCCAACGCAGCCAAAATAAATTAATTAATTAATTAATTAATTTTAAAAAATTAAATTCAATTCTTGGAACTTCCCTGGTGATCCAGTGGCTAAGACTCTGCGCTCCCTATGCAGGGGTCCTGGGTTCGATCCCTGGTCAGGGAACTAGATCCCACATGCCGCAACTATGAGTTCACGTGCTGCAACTAAAGATCCTGCATGCTGCAACTAAAAGATCCCACATGCCGCAACTAAAAATTCAACATGCTGCAACTAAAGAAAAAAAAACAAAAGATCCCACATGCTGCAACAAAGACCTTATGCAGCCAAATAAATAAATAAATATTTTTTAAAATAATAAAAAATTTTTTTTAATTATTAAAAAAATTCATCTAGCCCTCTCCCTCTACTTTGGGGAGCTTGTCCAGAAATTAATAAAGCTGGTTCTTTGACTTCTAAAAAAAAAAAAATTCAATTCTTACATGGTCTCCACAATAGCAGAAGCAAGGACCATTATGTTGCATCAAAACGCAAGCTAAACTGAGGCAATTCACCAAATGAGAAATCAGTGCAAGCCTCTGGAATGTAACAAAACCAGCAAAATCATCACCTTCTCAACAACCTACCACATCCCCAGGCCTAGGCCTTGCTTCTATATCCTTTTCTTTGACTGTTTTATCTTCTTTCAGGTTCTTAGAAATAACTGGTTTGGACACTGGAGAATTAATTCCTCCTATTTTATTATTCTGAATCAAATTATGGCCAGTATCCCGGAACAAGCTAAATAAACACTTGGTCTGAAAAGAAAGAAAGAAACAAAAAAATGTAATGACTCACAGGCAAATGAAACAAACTCAACAGAAACCCACATTATTCATTAATATCATTTAGTTTTCTAGACAATTTCAATATGGTACAATCAGAGATGGATAGGAGAAGCAAAAAACAATTGTCTTGCCGTACTTGTTGAACAGATGAAACCATCACAGAAACATAGCTGCCTACCCTATTTTTTAAATTAATAAGAGAACTTTCAACCTGGCTTGATTTGGTGTCTCATAACTTATTACCAGAAAGCTTTTAAACTTTGACACATAATTTCAGATTAACTTTAAGTGATAGAATTTATTTCTGTACAAGAAATATTACCTGCCTAAATACTACTGGCCTATCAATTATAATTGAAAGAATAGTGCAAGTTTAAAGTAAACATTTGTATGGGAAAATTCAAACTATAGATAAATAACTGGAAAAGAATCTTAAAATAATTTTTAAATTAAACAACATGGATGAATCTAAATGTAATTTATGCTAAGTGAAAGAAACAAGACCAAAAAAAAAAAAACAAAAGAGGGGAGGAGTGGACAGAGGTGGGAGAGAAGGTTAACAGATGAGGATAATGGATATTTTCATTATCTTGATTGTGGTGATAGTTTCACAGATGCAAACCTACGTCAAAAGTTTTAAATTGTACACTTTACATATATGCAATTTATTATATGTCAATTATACCTCAATAAACCTGCTAAAAGACAGTCCAACAATATTAAAGAAAAATTATAAATCCTAAATATCACTCACAATCCTACCACATCTACTGTAATTGCTGTATTTCATATATTCTAAGATGCAAACTTTTTCAAATTTTAACATCTCTGGAAGAGAGAACATTACATGTAAGTGGTATTATACAATATGTAGTCATTTGTGTCTCCCTTTCATTTAGCATAATGTTTTTGAGGTTCATCCATATTATAGCATGTATCAGTAATCATCCATATTATAGCATCTATCAGTAGTTCACTTTTTTTTTCTTAATAAATTTATTCACAAAAAATAGTGAGACTGTAGCGGGTCTGGGGCTGTACATGGGCAGGGGCCTGGGGAGCTCTGTATATGGGGCTGGGAGACAAGGGAGCCTCCAGGTGGAAGGGTATTTTTTAATAAAAAAAATAATGGGAGGTACAACCACCCCCTCCCCCCTCCCCTCTCCCCGATTAAAAAGACACAAAAATAGACGTCTCTGAGGTAAATGGGGAGCCTGGGGGCTTAAGGGTGTTGAAAGGGTACTTCGTGTTTTCTACCAACACCGGTCACACACTGGAGCATTCTCCGATCCTAGCTCTTCTTCCCTGGTGAAAAGGCTGAAACTACCCCGCAGAGACACCTTGCCCCCAGCAAATCCTTTCTTGGGGATGGGCAGGAACAGGTCACAAAAAACCTAGGAGGTCGTGGAGCGATACCCACAGGCCTGGTACTTGAGACAACCTTTCAACTGGCCCACAAACAAGTCCACAATCTTGCTGTCCTCTCGCTCCAGGTAAGCTTCCCATTAGGTTGGCTCGGTCGTCACCGCTTAACTCAGGTTCTAGCAGAGCCCCTCCACGACAGGGTGGGGAGGGAGCTGGACTACTGGCCAGGACTGGTGGAGCCCGGAGGCCTCGTCAGTTGATTTCGAGGTATAGCAGCTCCATGAGGAGCTTCAGAAGCTCTTGGGCATCCTGCTGGCTGTATCCAGAGAAGGACGGAACATATTTCTGGAAGACAGCTCGGAATCCAGTAGGATTCACAGCTTCGCAGGAGTAAGGGTGCCACAGGGCACCAATCACATCTGCAAAGGCTTCAGAGTTCACTCTTTTTTAAAAACAGCTTTACTGAGATAAAATTAACATTCCATACAATTCACCCATTTAAAGTGTAGTCAAAATTCAATGATTTTGGAAAAAAAAATCTGATTTACAGGCCTAAGCAGCACCTTCCTGAGAGTGTTTTTCTGCTTGGTTGAAACACAATGAAATATTTACAGTTTTGGATATTCTCTGTTTAGGCTAGGGGTACTATAGACTGCTAGCCCATGAAGATTAAAATGGAATTCACGGGCAATATCTAACCAAGTATCAGAACGGAACAGGCCACCAACAAGAGTGAAATCAGGTTCTGTTTCAGCAGCAAGTCCAACAGAGACAAGGAAGTAAATTATTCCAGTTTTGCTCCAGGAAAAAAAAAATTCAATGATTTTGGCATATTACATTAATTGTAGTTCATTCCTTTTTTATTGCTAAATAGTATTCCCTAATATAGATATGCCACAATTTGTTTATTGATTCACCAGTTGTGGGCATTTGGACTGTTGTGAGTTTTTAGCTGTTATGAATAATGCTGCTATCAACATTCACGTACATGTCTTCATGTAAATGCAGGTTTTCAGTTCTCTTGGGTAGGTTCCTAGGAATGATTTGCTGGGTTGTATGGTAAGTTTATGTTTAACACAGATTTTCTATATAGTTGTTCTGCCAAGTATTGAGAGTGGAATATTGAAATTTCTAAATGTTACTGTCAAATTGTCTATTACCCCTTTCAGTTCTGTTGGGTTTGGCTTCATGTATTATGAGGTTCTGTTGTTAGGTGTGTATTCACTTATAATTTATACATGTATTACATGTATAAATACATGTAATACATGTATATACATGTATTATATATAATAATTTATAATTTATAAATCCTATCTTCCTGATAAATTGACCCTTTAATTATTATGACATGCCACTCTATGTCTTTAGTAATATTACTCATCTTGAAGTCTATTTTGTCTGATATATAGCCACTCAGCTCCATTATGTTTTCTGTTTGCATAGTATATCTTTTCCATCCTTTTACTTCAACTTACGTGTATCTGAACCAAAATGTATTTGTTATAGACAGCATATCATTGAATCTTGATTTTTTTATTGAAGTATTAGTTGATTTACCATATTGTGTCAGTTTCAGGTGTACAGAAAAGTGACTCAGTTATATATGTTTTTCAGATTATTTTCTATTAGAGGTTATTACAAGATATTGAAAACAATTCCCTGTGTTCTGAAGTAAATCCTTGTTGCTTATCTATTTTATGTATAGTAGTTCATGTCTGTTAATCCCATACTCCTAATTTATCCCTCCCCCCATTTCCTTTCCCCTTTGGTAACCATAAGTTATTTTCTATGTCTGTGAGTCTGTTTCTGTTTTGTATATAGATTCATTTGTATTATTTTTTAGATTCCACGTAAGTGATATATTTCTTTCTCAAATCTTGATTTTTTTAAAATCCAGTCTCATAATCTCTTTCATTGGGGTGTTTAGACTACTCACATATAATGCTATTGTTGAAATATTTACATTTATATTTGACATTTTGCTATTTCTTTTCTATTTATCTTGTCTTTTTTGTTCCTCTCTTCCTTCTTTAAGTGCCTTCTTTTAATGTTAAATATATATATATATACTTGAGTGTATGCATATGGTATATGTACACAAACACACACACACACATACTCACACACTTTTCTTAGTGGTTGTTTTAGAGATTACAATATGCATCTGAACTAATCACAATCTATTTCACACTGAGACTAACTTAATTCTGATAAAATATATAAACTTTACTGTGCTATAGCTCCATTCTATCCTCTCTCCTTTATGCTACTATTATCATATAAATTACATCTATGCATATTACAAACCCAATAATAAAACTAATGCTTTATACAATCACATCTTTCAAAGAAGTTAAGAGCAAAACTGAGAAAAAATATATTTCTAAAATCTTTTATACTTAACTTACATTTAACCATTTCTAGTGCTCATTTCTTCTTGTGGATTCAATTTATCATTTGGTCCATATTCTTTCAAGCTGAAGGACATCATTTAGTAATCCTGGCAAGACAGGTCTGTTAGCAACAGATTCTTTCAATACTTGTTTATCCATGGCTGTGTTTATTTCGCCATTTTTGGTTGATAGCGTTTTCATTCAGCAGTTTGAATCTGTGTTTCCATTGCCTTCAGGATTCCATTGTTTCAAATGAAAAATCAACTGTTAACCATGTTGGTGCTCCCCTGTGAGCGATGAATCATTTTTCTCCTGTTGAATTCACAATTTTCTTTTTCTTTCAGTAGTTCACTATAATGTGTATACTATAGACCTCCATATGCTTATCCTACCTGGAATTCTCTGAACTTCTTAGGTATGTAGATTAATGTTTTTATCAAACAGGGGACATTTTCAGACATTATTTTTTTATACATAATTTCTGCCTCTTTCTCTCTCTTTTCTCCTAGGACTCTCATTACAATATGTTGGTTGCTCTCCACCGAGATCTCCATTTCAACCAATGACATTGTCAGGCGTGGGTCCTTCACCCACTGCTCCAAATTTTGTGAGCCCTCTCTGTGGCAGCAAAATTGCTGGCCCTCACAGCCCATCCTGCCCTAGAAGAATCACCTCACTGATTAAGTTAAATTAAAGAAGAGGTAGGGGGAGGTGGTTTAGGAGCAGACCTAGGCAAGGATGCCTCAAACTCCATTGTTTTTCATGCATGAATACTTCTCAGTTTGTTGATGCCTTTGGTCAATTTCCAGAGCACTGAAATGGCATTTTGTCAATTTGTCCAGCTTTACAGTTGCTTTTAGGGGGAGAAAATTTGACAACCTCCTCACTCAGACATACCCAGAAATGCTTCCTCCCCAGTATTTTTCATATATTTTAAAAATTATGATTATATATTTTTAAAAAGTTGTGATCATAGTGGATGTAGTTTTATATACTTTTTCATTTAACAGACTATCACATGCATCCTCTGTTTTTAAAGTTTTCATGAGAATAATTTTTAATATATGCACAATATTCTCCTTCATATAGGTATAATAAAAGTAACAGGCAAAAATGTTTGTGTGTCAACTACATCCCTAGTGCTTTACATATTTTATCTCATTTAATATGTAAAACAATTTTAGGAAACAAGCAGTGTCTCCATTTTACTGATGAATAAAGTTGAGAGAAATTTAGTCACTTGCCCAAAGTCAGTAAATGGCAGCCTGTCTGGCAGCTCCAGAATGCAGTCCAGGAACTGCCTGACATCAACGCCTATAACCTTTCAATTATGATATACTGTTTCCCTCAGATTCACCAAAAATATCTTGATATGATTGATACAATAAAGTGCTTTATATTTTAGGAATAGTAGCCATCTTCTGATATGTTTTCAAATATTTCCCCCAATTTTTTAGTTACATTATAATCTGTTAATGATGGTTTCTTCTATGTATAGAAGATTTTTATTTTTTGGCAATCTAAATCTTTTATATCTTTCATTTGTTTTCAAGCACAGGAAGTCTTCCCTTATTTCATATCTTTAATTAAGAGACACTTCTATTTTTATAGACTTCACATTTAACTTATTTTAATAAACTCACTTGGAATTTATCATGATCTATGCTATATATAAAATTTTTGCTTTCTTTTTTTCATTTAACTATCTACAAAACATTAATGTTTTTTTTTAAATTTATTTATTTATTTTTGGCTGTGTTGGGTCTTCGTTTCTGTGCGAGGGCTTTCTCCAGTTGTGGCAAGCAGGGGCCACTCTTCATCGCGGTGCGCGGGCCTCTCACTGTCGCGGCCTCTCCCGTTGCGGAGCACAGGCTCCAGACGCGCAGGCTCAGCAATTGTGGCTCACGGGCTTAGTTGCTCTGCGGCATGTGGGATCTTCCCAGACCAGGGCTCAAACCCGTGTCCCCTGCATTGGCAGGCGGATTCCTAACCACTGTGCCACCAGGGAAGCCCAATGATTCTCTTTTTAATGGATGCATATTCCACCATTTTTATTTACAATAATTTACTAATCCTTTCTCTATTATTAGACATTTAATCTTAATTTTAGTTTTGCTATTATTGATCCCCAAAAGTTTTCATGAATAGGAGGGTTTTGATCCTATTAAATGATTTATTTCAGACAAATCCCTGTAAGTTTGATTTCTGATTCAAAGGATACTTATATAGAGTTTATTACTCAGTTGGTTTTCAAATAGCTCATGACTATTATTGAGAAATACTTTTCCTAATAATGATAAAATAGCAATGCGTTTTTGTTGTTATTACTGTTGTGTTTTATAAAGCCTCACTTTCTCCTAAGAAGAAAAATGATACAATTGATTTTTCACTTAAATAAATAATGTGTATTTTAACATTTTAACATCTGAAAATTGCGAGAACCATATTATAGCTCATTAATCAGTACATGTATTTAAGTTTTTGCATACTTAACACAAAAGACTTCTTTCATTATTCGGAAGATTTTCTTTCCAACTTTACTGAGGTAAAATTGAAATACAGGCTTACTCTGGAGTTATCACAGGTTTGGTTCCAGACCACCTCAATAAAGCAAATAACTGCAATAAAGCAAATAATGGTTATCTTGGTTTCCCAGTACACATAAAAGTTATGTTTACACTATACTGTAATCTATTAAGTGTACAATAGCAGTGTCTTAAAAAACAATGTACAGGGACTTCCCTGGTGGCACGGTGGTTAAGAACCCACCTGCCAATGCCAGGGACATGGGTTTGAGCCCTGGCCCGGGAAGATCCCACATGCCATGGAACAACTAAGCCCATGTACCACAACTACTGAGGCCGTGCTCTAGAGCTTGCAAGCCACAACTACTGAGCCCACGTTCCACAACTACTGAAGCCCGCGTGCCTAGAGCCTGTGCTCCACAACAAGAGAAGTCACCGCCGCAACGAACAGTAGTTCCCGCTTGCCACGACTAGAGAAAGCCGGCACGCAGCAACGAAGATTCAATGCAGCCAAAAATTAAAAAAAAAAAAAAAAAGTACAGATCTTAATTTAAAAATACTTTATTGCTAAAAAAGGCCAAAACGATTACACTAGTGACAACACAGATCCCAGATCACAATAACAAATATAACAATAATGAAAATGCTTGAAATATTGTGAGAATTAACAAAATGCGACACAGAGACACAAAGTGAGCAGATGCTGTTGGAAAAATATCACCCATAGACTTGCTCATCTCAGGGTTGCCACAAACCTTCAATTTGTAAAAAAAATGCAATATCTGTGAAAAGTAATAAAGCAAAGGGCAAAAAAATGAGGTATGCCTATATAATAAATTACATATTTAAAGTATACAATTTGATCAATTTTGACATGTGTATACACATGTGAAACCATTACTGCAATTAGAATAACCAGTATTTCCATCATCCTTAAAACTTACCTCATATTTCTTTTGTAATCCATTCTTCCCTCTATCCCTGTTCCCAAGCAACCACAGATCTGCTTTCTGCCACTACTTTCTGATAATTGTATTTCATTGGCATCATACAGTATGTACTCTCTTTTGTCTGGTTTCTTTCATTTATCATAATGCATTTGAGATTCATCCATGTTGCACATATTAATAGCTCATTCCTTTTTATTGCTGAGTAGTATTCCATTGTATGGCTATACTATATAATTTGTTTTTTTGTTCACCTATTGATGGAGATTTGGGTTGTTTCCAGTTTTTGGATTTCATTATCCTAAAGTTTTTAAGGTTCAAGGGCAGAAGACTTCAAGGCTCTATATTTAACATCCCAGTATACCAGCTGGTTCCAAATATCAATTGCAAAGCTATGTGTGCTAAAGATGTAGGTAAACACATACATAAGAATAAATTAGGATGATACCTTCTATTCAAATTTTTCTTACCTTTTCATAGACTGTGCTATCTAGGTAAGGGTAAACATGAAAAGCTCCCCGAATCCTCTTCACACCTGGATACAGCAATGGCACCATATTAACATAAGCCACACCATGAAATGAAAGCTGACCTTCATCATCAGTCTAAAGGAGTAAAAACAGACAGCTGTTAGTGCTACAGAGTAATGTAGCATAAAGTATGGAGCTCTGACTTAGCAGTTCAAAGACCTGACTTTAGGAACTAGCTGTGCTACTTGATTTGGGCCACTTACATACGACATTTTGGTTCTCTGCTCATTTATCTATTTATTTATAATTGGGTTTAAAAATACCATGATCTCTGAGATAACGTATACTAACACTGTTAATGAACAGTAAAGATAATAGTTGGATCAACACATATGCAAACTAATTAATACTATATATTCAACCAAAATGTCAATTTCACCATGTTGCTTCTTAGGAAAAAGTGAAGCTTTGCAAAAAACAGTAATAACAACAAAAGCTTAAAAGAAATCAGATTGTGGCCTTAGCTTTAGTTCACAGATTCATATGAATGAGAGGGGCCTTACAAATCATCTGGATCAGTGATGACAAGTAGGATTTAACTTATGCTTAAATTCTAAACAATTAGTGGAGGTGTTTTAGAATACTGTGTTGAGAAAGATTCTGTGTCCTTATTTGGGTTCAAAAGAAAAGAATGCTTTGATTGATCAGTAATATCTGCCATGGATGAAGAAGGTTGACTGACAGTCTGCTGTCATGTATTTGCCAACCCTAATCTCACTTAAATTCTCATTACAAAGATGAAGAATATGTCAGTAAATATATTTTAACATAATTTTTAATGGTTGTATGGCTTGCCATAGAAAACTTTTATAAGGAAAAAAATCAATTTAGTGAAAGAAAACACATTTAATTTCCACAAGGTTAAAAGTAATCTCTTTGATTTTGCTGATTATAACAATAATTAGAAATTAGATTAAAAGTCCTATCTTCATGTGATAACATTATGTTGCTTTAGAAATCTAAGGAATGTTAGCCAATGCATATTGTATATTACAAAGATACCAAAACCAGACAAAGATATCACAAGAAAAGAGAATTACAGGCCAATAACCCTGATGAGCATAAATGCCAAAATCCTCAACAAAATATTAGCAAACCGAATTCAACAATACATTAAAAGAATTGTACACCATGATCAAATGGGATTTATCTCAGGGATGCAAGGATGGGTTAATATCCACAAATCAATCAATGTGATATACCACATTAACAAACTGAAGAATAACAATCATATGATCCTCATATGATCCTCCTTTTATGCATCTATCCTCAATAGATGCATAAAAAGCATTTGACAAAATTCAACATCCATTTATGACAAAAACTCTCAACAAAGTGGGTATAGAGGGAATGTACCTCAACATAATATAGGCCCCATATATGACAAATCAAAAGCCAGCATCATACTCAAAGGTGAAAAGCTGAAAGCATTTCCTCTGAGATTGGGAACAAGACAAGGATGCCCACTCTTTTTTTTTTTTAACACATTTATTTTTATTTATTTGTTGATTTATTTATTTATTTTTGGCTGCATTGTGTCTTCGTTGCTCTGCGCTGGCTTTTCTCTAGTTGCAGCGAGTGGGGGCTACTCTTTGTTGCGGTGCGCCAGCTTCTCATTGCAGTGGCTTCTCTTGTTGCAGAGCACGGGCTCTAGGCATGTGGGCTTCAGTAGTTGTGGTACGCAGGCTCAATAGTTGTGGTTAGTGGGCTCTAGAGCACAGGTTCAGGAGTTGTGGCACACGGGCTTAGCTGCTCCATGGCATGTGGGATTTTCCCAGACCAGGGCTCGAACCCGTGTCCCCTGCATTGGCAGGCAGATTCTTAACCACTGTGCCACCAGGGAAGTCCCAAGGATGCCCACTCTTACCACTTTTATTCAACATAGTATTAGAAGTCCTAGCCACAGCAATCAGACACCAAAAAGAAATAAAAGGAAAACTGGAAAGGAGGAAGTAAAACTGTCACTGCAGACAACATGATATTATATATAGAAAATCCTAAAGACACCATCCAAAAACTACTAGAACTAATAAATGAATTCAATAAATTTGCAGGATACAAAATTAATATACAGAAATACATTGCATTTCTATATACTAACAACAAATTAGCAGAAAGAGAAATTAAGAAAACATTCCCATTTTAAAACACATCATTGGGATTTCCCTGGTGGCGCAGTGGTTAAGAATCCACCTGCCAATGCAGGGGACACAGGTTCAATCCCTGGTCCGGGAAGATCCCACATGCCGCGGAGCAACTAAGCCCATGTGCCACAACTAAAGATCCTGCATAAAGAAACTAAAACATGCTGCAATGAAGATCCCGTGTGCTGCAACTAAGACCCTGTGCAGCCTAAATAAATAAATAAATATTTTTAAAAATAATAAAAAGTTTTTGCACAGTGAAAGAAACTATGAACAAAATGCAAAGGCCACTTACTGAATGGAAAATATTTGCAAACTATATATCCAAAAAGGGGTTAATATCCAAAGAACTCATACAACATCAAAAAACCCAAACAACTTGATTTAAAAATGGGCAGAAAACCTTAATAGACATTTTTCCAAAGAAGGCGTACAGATGACCAACAGACACATGAAAAGATGCCCAACATCACTAACAATCAGGGAAATGCAAATCAAAACCACAATGAAATACCACCTCACACCTGTCAGAATGGCTACCATCAAAAGACAACAGATAAGCACTGGTGAGGATGTGGAGAAAAGGGAAGCCTCATGTACTGTTGGTAGGACTGTAAATTGGTGAGATCCTATGGAAAACACTACGGAGGTTCCACAGAAAATTAAAAATAGACCTGCCATATGATCTAGCAATTTCACGTTGGGGTATTTACCCAAAGAAAACAAAAAATGAACTTGAAAAGATATATGCACTGCAATGTTCACTGCAGCATTATTTAAAATAGATATGGAAGCAACCTAATTGTCCATCAAAAGATAAATGAAGAAGATGTGGTACGTATATATATTACTTAGCCATAAAAATTGAAATCTTGCCATTTGTCACAACATGGATAGATCTAGACAGTATTATGTTAAGTGAAATAAGTCAGAGAAAGATAAATACCACATCTTATCACTTATACGTGGAATCAAAAAAAAAAGAAAAAAACAAAACAAAAACAGGCTCATAGATAGAGAAAAATGGGTGGTTGCCGGAAGGGGTGGGAGAAACAGGTGAAGCAGATTAAGAGGTACAAACCACCAGTTATATAACAAATAAGTTACAGAGATATAATATACAGCATAAGGAATGTGGTCAATAATATTGTAATAACTTTGTATGGGGACAGATGGTTACTAGACTTATCATGGTGAACACTTCATAATGTATGTAAGTGTCAAATCATTATGTAGTACACCTGAAACTAATAATATTGTGCAACAACTATATCTCAATTTTTAAAAAAGACTTTTTGTAGGGGACATTTCTTAGGCTATTTCCCGTGGTTTTCTTCTTCAGCATGATAGGAAGCAACTGTTGGCATAGTCAGTGGGATGAACTGGAAACACAGTCATTTGGACAAATGCATTTATTTTTATCATAAACAAACAAACAAAATACCATAGAGAACTTTTCTAGGCTCATCAAAGCTGTATCTTCTCAGAATAGTAGTACATCTATGAATCCTATTACTCTCATTAGCGGGCTAAAACAATTTAAGTAGGTAAGTCTAAAATAAATTTAGAACGATGTAGTAGGTTGAACCATATTGCCAATATTTAACTACTTTTGATGTATTAAAAGGCTATTTTGGGGGCTTCCCTGGTGGCGCAGTGGTTGAGAATCTGCCTGCTAATGCAGGGGACACGGGTTCGAGCCCTGGTCTGGGAAGATCCCACATGCCACGGAGCAACTGGGCCCGTGAGCCACAATTACTGAGCCTGCGTGTCTGGAGCCTGTGCTCCGCAACAAGAGAGGCCGCGATAACGTGAGGCCCGCGCACCGCGATGAAGAGTGGACCCCACTTGCCGCAACTAGAGAAAGCCCTTGCACAGAAACGAAGACCCAACACAGCCTTAAAAATAAATAAATTAATTAATTTAAAAAAAAAAAAAAAAAAAAAAAGGCTATTTTGGGACTTCCCTGGTGGTGCAGTGATTAAGAATCTGCCTGCCAATGAAGGGGACACAGGTTCGAGTCCTGGTCTGGGAAGATCCCACATGCCACGGAGCAACTAAGCCCGAGCTCCACAACTACTGAGCCTGCGCTCTAGAGCCTGTGAGCCACAACTACTGAGCCCGCATGCCACAACTACTGAGCCTGCACTCTAGAGCCCATGCTCCCCAACAAAAGAAGCCACTGCAATGAGAAGTCCGTGCACTGCAACAAAGAGTAGCCCCCACTCGCCGCAACTAGAGAAAGCCCGCACACAGCAACGAAGACCCAATGCAGCCAAAAATAAATAAATTAAATAAATAAATTTTTAAAAAAGAAAAGAAAAGCATTAAAAAAAAGAGGCTATTTTTCATGGTTTTACCCATGGTAAAACTATAATAAAGGGCTAAAGGGAAATAGGATATCTGAGAATAAAGCCTAAATAAATTTTAGTGGACAATGGGGAACTAGTGTTATCAGTCATGCTGATTTGCCAGGAACAAGGGAGTTTCCTGGGATATGAGACTTTCAGCACTAAAACCGGGAAACTATTAAGCAAATCAGGATAAGCTGGTCACCCTAGGGAGCAGCCACACAGTTCATATTTTCCTTTGGTATCAGAATTAGAAGCAGAAAAACAGGTTGGGTCTGACCCAGCATTTCTTATATATATATTTTTAAGTAATCTAATTTACCTTTTCAAATTTAGCAGATTTTCCTTTGGGTACAGTAACCGGAGGAACCCTTGTGATCTCTACAGGCCAAAATCGGCAATCAGCAATTCGCTTCTGGAAACTGCAGATCAAAAATCAGCCCATTAGCATTACATGCAAAAATAGGGTTAGTATAATTTAGGTCAAAAGGAAGTATTCCTCTCTTAAAAAGTAATGGAATACACATATGTAAAAATTCTTATTAGGCATGTGGGCTTTTAAAACCTTCTCATAGCAATAAAATTCCAAAAATAATTATACTATACTGCTAGCAGAAGCAAATTGTATATTTTTGAGAGCAGTTTGACAACACGAATCAAAAGTCTTTAAAATGTTCATAGCCTTTGACCCACAAATTCCACTTCTAGTGATTTATTCTAAAGAAATAATCAGACAAGTATGCAAATAGTATAAAGTACATTTATTTCTACCATGAAAATAATCATAGTAGGACTTCCATTGCCAGCTCAAACACATAAAGAGCTTGGAAGCTATCATTCCTGTCCTCACAACAAGAAAAGAGCTGGTCAGGGACTTCCCTGGTAGTCCAGTGGTTAAGAATCCACCTTCCAATGCAGGTGATGAGGGTTCGACCCCTGGTCGAGGAGCTAAGATCCCACATGCCACAGGGCAACTAAGCCCGCGTGCCACAACTACTGAGCCTGTGCACTCTGGAGCCCTAGCGCCACAACTAGAGAGACTGTGCGCAGCAACTACTGAGCCCACGCACCACAACTAGAGAGAAGCCCACACGCCGCAACAAAGAGCCTGCATGCCTCAACTAAGACCCAATGGAGCCAAATAAATTAATTAATTAAAAAAAATAAAGGCATATGTAAGAAAAAAGCTAGTCAAACTGAAAATCAATGACTTTTCTTAGATCCATCTAAGAATTAAGTTCACAGGGCAAATTCCCACCTGGAAGTTTAGAGAAACAGGCAAGTACTGAGAATCACAGCTGAGATCAGCTGACAGGCATCAGAAGCCATTAGAGCCAGTAACTGGTAGAAACACTTTAATGATAATTTTGAAAGATTGTTGGAGGCTGAGCGTGAACTAACCAGAGAGTTAAAAAACTCCTGGGTGCCCAGTCTTAGGGGGTCCCCACATGTTCTTGGGTTTTAAATCAAGGAGCTCCATCAGACTCTCATGGTGAAAACAAGAGAATAGTCTTAGGCAGGGAGAAAGGAAAGGTAACCATATTAAAATATGTCCAGAGTATTCTCCATAACAAAGGCCTGCTCTGTAAGGGAAACTACTTCACCAGAGTTTTACCTGACCCCGGGAAAGGGCAATTAGACAACTCCAGTCCTATTTAGCCTTCCTGTCTCACATGAAGAGAGGAAGAAAAAAAGACTATTACACACTTATGAAGTCACAACCTATGGGCTCAAACCCATTAAAATACCGAGATTTAATCACAGGAGTATAGAACACTTCCCTTCCCCAACACCTTACCGCCACACATCAACAGGATCCAGTATAATAACAGTGAATTAGAACTGAGAATCTGCAAAACACAAACCCTATTTAGGAAAGAGCTCTTAGCAAACCCAAAGACAATAGGGAAGGAGCAAAAGGACACTGAAGCCTCTAGCATCTACAGCTACAGCAAGTGTTAAACACAGCCTACCTCCTAGCCAGGTTAACATAAAAACTCACAGTAAAAAACCTAATTACCACATTTCTTACTACCCAAAATATAATGTCCAGTTTTCAATAAAAAACTACAAGGAATGGTAAAAGGCAAGAAAAAATACAGTCTGAAGAGACAAGGCTAGCATATGAACTAGACTCAGATATGACACAGATTTTGAAATTACCAGATAGAAAATTTTAAATAACTATGATTAGTAATGTTAAGAACTCTAATGGAATAAGCAGACAAAATGCAAGAACAGATGGGTAATGTAAGCAGAGAGATGGAAATTCTAAGAAAGAATCAAAAGGAAATGTTAGAAATCAAAAACACTAAAAAAAAGGAACAATTCATTTGATGGGCTTATCAACAGACCTGACATAGCTGAGGAAAGACTCAGTGATCTTGAAGCCAGTGAGCCAATAAAAACTTCCCAAACTGAAACGGAAAGGGGAAAAAAATTTAAAAATCACAACAGCATATCTAAGAACTGTGGGACAATTACAAAAGGTATAACAGGAATACCAGAAGGTGAAGAAAGGGAGAAAGGAGCCAAAGAAATATCTGAAGTCATAATGGCTACAAATCTTACCAAATTAATGGCAGATACCACAGATCTAGGAAGCTCAGAGAACACCAAGCACAATAAATACAAAAAAAAAAAAAAGTCTACACCTAAGGTATATCATATTCAAACTGCAGAAAACCAAAGAGAAAGAAAATCTTGGAAGAAGAGAAAAAAACACCTCACCTATGGAGGAATAAGGATAAGAATTACATTGGACTTCCTTTCAGAAATCATGCAAGCAAGAAGAGAGTGGTGTGGAAACAAACCACCAACCTAGAATTCTGTATCTAGTGGAATTATCCTTCAAAGGTGAAGGAAAAATACTTTCTTAGTCAAACAAAAATGGAAGGAATTTGTGGCCAGTAGACCTGCCGTGCAAGAAATGCTAAAAGTTGGGCTTCCCTGGTGGCGCAGTTGTTAAGAATCCGCCTGCCAATGCAGGGGACATGGGTTTGAGCCCTGGTCTGGGAAGATCCCACATGCCGCAGAGCAACTAAGCCCGTGCGCCACAACTATTGAGCCCGCGTGCCACAACTACTGAAGCCCGCATGCCTAGAGCCCGTGCTCCCCAGCAAGAGAAGCCACGACAATGAGAAGCCCACACACTGCAACGAAGAGTAGCCCCCGCTCTCCGCAACTAGAGAAAGCCTGCACACAGCAACAAAGACCCAACAGCCAAAAACAAAAACAAATAAATAAATAAATTTTTTTTTTTAAATGCCTGTAAAAAAAAAAAAGTGCTAAAAGTCTTCAGAGAAAAGGAAATGATATGGGTCAGAAACGTGGATCTACATAAAGAAAGGAAGAAAATCAGAGAATGAAACAGATTAAAGTAAAATAAATTAAAAATTTTTTCTTAGGGTTTCCCTGCACCAGGGAATGACTACACCAGGGACAATTGTCCCCGCCAATGCAGGGGACACGGGTTCGAGCCCTGGTCTGGGAAGATCCCACATGCCGCGGAGCAACTAGGCCCGTGAGCCACAACTACTGAGCCTGCGCGTCTGGAGCCTGTGCTCCACAACAAGAGAGGCCGCGATAGTGAGAGGCCCGCGCATCACGATGAAGAGTGGCCCACGCTTGCCCCAACTAGAGAAAAGCCCTCGCACAGAAACGAAGACCCAACACAGCCAAAAATAAATAATAAATAAATAATAAATAAATTTAAAAAAAAAATTTTTTTTTATTTTTAATCAGTCAAATAGATAACTGTTCAAATAATAGTAACAATGTATCCTTAACAACATATCAGCAAATCAAATCCAACAATGTACATTAATATTATACACTACTGTCAAATTGGGTGTATAGGAACTCTGAAATATCTGATCAATTTTTCCATAATCCTAAAACTGTTCTAAAAAATAGTCTACTAATTGAAAAAAACAGAGATTTTCATTCAGATTATACATATATTGATAATCCTCTATTTCTCACCTCTCCCTAATCTCCAGGTCACTGTGACAGAGACTGATAGTTACCCACACAAAACTGTGTCATGTTCTGCTTTAGTACATAAATCCTGATCTAGTCTGGGTGACAATGTGTCCAACAACACCACTATTTCCTAAGCAAGCCTCTTTTGCATCGAGAGATGGCCAATGAGATGTAAACAGGGGTTGTCAGATTCCAGGAAGGTTCTATAAGAGGGGCTAATACAGCCAACGTGTGTCCTTTTTTAATCCATAAGCACTCCCCTCTTCCAACATTCTGACAGGAATGTGAATGTGCAGGCTGGAGCTCCAATAGTCATCTTGAACCATGAGACAATCTTGTGGATGGAACGTACATGTTAAAGAAGGTAGAGCAAAAAGAAAGATTGAGCCTGGATATCTAATAATACTGTAGAGCCACAACACATACCAGCTCTGAACTTCTTTTATATGAAAGAGAAACAAGAATCCCCCATGGTTAAGCTACCATCACTAGAAGCCTGCTATTAGCAGATGTGGTGGAAGAGAACCTCAGATCACCTTAACTCAAATATAAATAAACAAAAGTAACATTTCTTCCCACCTACAGCCTGTGTTGGTTAGACATATTCCCTCCCTCTTCCTACCTGATCACTGCAGGAGGATCAAGGTAGCAGCGACTTTCCAAGTCCCAAGTAATCCTTTTCTTTATGCACTCTGCTTGGTTCCTAAATTCCCTGTCCTATAAAATCATAAGACAGAGACTTTTATTCTCTCAGTATGCCATGGTTGTCTCCTGCTCCATCTGTGGGGCATTCTTTTAATGGATTTGGTCACAATACTTTTATTACTACTACTACTACTACTACTACTACTACTGTAAGTATGACTACTACTGAAAATACTACCACCATCTTAAATTTGAGGGTACTTTACTATTAATACAGTATATAGAATAAAATACTTATATTATCCTTATATCAATCTAATACTAACTGCCAAGTATTCACTCACATAACCTTAATCAGTGATTCTCAACCGTGGATGCATATTAGAATTATCTGGGAGTTGCTAAAAAAAAATCAAAACCTGGGCGTTGGTATTATTTTGAAAGTAAATTCTTATGTAATTGCTCTGGGTTACAGCTTGGCCATTGTTACTATTTTAAAAGCTTTCCAGGTGACTCTGATGAGCAACCAGGGTTGAGAACTAGTTATCTAAACTAAAATGGAATATAAAATCTAAATATCTAAAATATCTGATCTAAATGAAAACATTAATGTAAGAAGAGCATGAATTTTTAGTAATCACAATGATGAGAAAAGACATTGCACAATGTTTTTAAAGTATTGCTAGCCTTATCTCTATTTAAAATATTTAGAATCAGATACTGAAAGTAATTCAACCACTCATTGTAAAATTACTTTATTGAATGTTTCCACTAATGATTATCAGCTCATTCAAAATACATTTGCAAATGTGTTTACAGCATTTTCTATGCTCTTGACAAACATAGGTTGTAGAAAAATATGAAGAGTGAAAGAGAAAGAAAGAAAGAAAGGAAGGAAGGAAGAAAGGAAGGAAGGAAGGAAGAAAGAGGGAGGGAAGGAACAAAAAGAAAAGAATAATTTCAACAACTGAAATGTCCACCAACAGGAGACTAGTTAAGCAAATTAAAGTATGTCTATACCTTAAAAAACATGTATCATAAAGCAAGTGTTAGCGCAAGTTCGTGTGCCGAACGCACAGAGAGGCCAAACAAACCAAAACGTTGGAGTTTGGAGCAGAGAAAGAAAGGTTTATTGCAGGGCCATGCAAGGATACAGGTGGCTCATGCCCTAAAAACCCTGAGCTCCCTGAAGGGTTTCAGCAAAAATTTTTAAAAGCCTGGTGTGTGGGGGGCAGAGGGGTCACAAGGTATGTGATCAGCTCATGCACAATTCTCTGATTGGCTGATTGTGAGGGAACAGGGTGGTGTCACAGGGGTTAACATTTTCAGTACTTAGGCTCTAGGAGGCCTGGGTCTATGTGCTCATGGTCATCTTCCATTTGGTGGGGGGTTTTCACATCTGTAAAACAACTCAGGAAATGTGCATCAAATATTATTATCCAGGTACTTCAGAGAGGAGCTAAAGCAGAGGATGTGGGGGAAAGGCCTGTCCCCAGAAGGCCCCATAGGGTCCTGCTCTGTTACACAAGTACAAATAAAGAAAGAAAAAGAATGTGGAAAAAATCTCCAAGATACACTATAAAGCGAAAAAAGCAAGTTGCAGAAGTGAGTATGCCACCATTTGTGGAAAAAAAAATGATAGGGAAAGAATACGTGTAGGTATACGTGTGTATGAGTATGTGAAGAAAAAACACATTTTCCCTACTTCCAATATGATTAAGCACTTTACATACACTCAATTAAAAATAAATACATAAACATTTCACACTTGAGATAAAGCAAAAATAGCAGAGTCTTCTTGACAGGTTCTAGATCTGAAAACAGCAAGACTTTGAATACTTCCTATAAATCTGGACTCCCTAAAGAAAAACAATTTGATCCCTGACTTTTACTACGCTGATGTCTTTTAGCCAGTCTTTCTGAAATCTGACTCCCTTGCATCCTTTACGAGGAAACTTTACTTTTCTAAATGTTTTTGCTTCTGAGTCTTCTTTTGACTATTTACTTTTGCTTTTATATGCGTAAATATGTATCCAGAAGGAAACACAAGAAACTATAACAAAGGTTAACTACCAGGGTGATGATCTGGGAAGGAATTAGGAAGAAGAGACGTGGAGGAGGGGGGAAACTTTAACTGCATATCTCTTAATGTTTTACTTTGACCTGTAACAGTATTATAACCTACTCATAAATAAATAAATTTCAAATAAAATAAAGAGTAAATATGAATTAAATCAATTATTTTGTTTGTTGGACTTAAGAAGTCAGGAAATATTTTAATCAGAACTTTATGGATAATTGTTTTATTTTGACATATACTTGTCTTACTTTAAGAGGTGACGGATGTATATGAATTACAGTGACTTAAAAACTGTAAACATATGTTTTATCATATGTCAGTACACTGAGATTATCACCAAACCCGCCTAATTCTCTCACCTCAGGATGGTTGAGTTCCCCTTCTTCTTCCTCATAGGGCCCACCAACGATGAAAGCATCAGGAATGTTATTAGCTCCTGGAGCCAGAATGTTGGCAATAGGCCATTTTTTGGGCCGAGGAACAGGTTCTCTTTCCCCTCCAAGCTTCAGAGTTCCATTCTTGAAGTAAATGGGATAGTCTTTCTATATAAATAAATACCATATATCAGGAAATTTTGTGAAAGACTTTGAAGTAGACAAAAAAAGATTACTGAAGTGTCTTTTCAATGGAATGCCAGGTGTTGTCTAACAGATCCTTCTGTGATTATCTGATTCTAAAGAGGGGTCTGTGTCTTTCATTGTTTTGCTGCTATTTTATAATTCCATAATTTATAGAAAATTGATAATAATGCAAATTATTCTTGTCCATAGATCTGGACATGTATTTTGTCCAGTGGAGATATAATTGATTATTGTGCTATGGCTGATAAGTTTTGAATTATTAGCAAATATATTTCAAGATTCCTGGTTGCTTGTATATATGGGTCATTTGTTCAGATTCTCCTTTTTTTAAAAATATTTCTTTATTTCCTTATTTGGCTGGGCTGGGTCTTAGTTGCAGCATGTGGGATCTTCATTGCGACATGTGGGATCTTTAGTTGTGGCATGAAAACTCTTAGTTGCCGCATGTGGGATCTACTTTCCTGACCAGGGATAGAACCCGGGTCCCCTGCACTGGGAGCACAGTCTTAGCCACTGGACCACCAGGGAAGTCCCCAGATTCTCCTCTGAACTGGTTTAAACCCTTTATGTCATTTTATATTTATATGAGAGTCATGATGTACCTTTTTAAAAATTATCTTTTAAAAAACAAACAAATCTGACAAAGGGCTAAAAATATAGGCATTTTCATATCTGTAATTTATCTAAAATATACTTGCAATAGAAAATTGATAAAGTTATAAATAGACAATTTATAGAAAGGGAAATTCAAAAAGCCAACATTTAAATAAAAACATGCTAAAAATCATTAATAATAAGTGAAATGCACATTAAAACAATGAAATACCATTTTAAACTGTAGGTTCGCAAAGTCAAAGTCTGAAAATATTAAGTGTTGACAGCATTGTGAAGAGAATGGTATTCTTATACATAGTTGATGGAAGTGTAAGTTTGTACAACTATGGAAAGCAATTTTGTAGTCTCTTATAAACAGTAAAATTGGCATAACCTGTAACTCAACTATTCTAGTTCTTTGGGTTAAGTTTTAAAACTTCTGTGAAGGAGGGGCATTTCTAGAACAGCAGAGTAAGAACCTTTGAAAATCTGCTCCTCAAAAAAAAAACAACAAAAAAAACCAATGCCAGCAAAAATTGTCAAAATTAAGGATGCCAAGACCATTCAGGGCTTCCATGGTGGCGCAGTGGTTAAGAATCTGCCTGCCAACGCAGGGGACACAAGTTAGAGCCCTGGTCCGGGAAGATCCCACATGCCACAGAGCAACTAAGCCCATGCGCCACAACTACTGAGCCTACGCTCTAGAGACCGTGAGCCACAACTACTGAGCCCACGTGCCACAACTACTGAGCCCGCGTGCCACAATACTGAAGCCTGCACACCTAGAGCCCATGCTCGCAACAAGAGAAGCCACTGCAATGAGAAGTTTGCTCACCGCAGTGAAGAGTAGCCCCCGCTCGCCGCAACTAGAGAAAGCCCATGTGCAGCAACAAAGACCCAATGCAGCCAAAAATAAATAAATAAAATAAATAAATTTATTTAAAAAAAAAAAAGACCATTCAATAGGGACAGGACAGTCTTTTCAACAAATGGTGCTAAGAAAACTAGTTATTCACGTGCAAAAGAATGAAGTTGGTTCTTACCTAACAGCATATACAAAAATTAACTCAAAATGGATCAAAGGCCTAAATATAAGAGCTAAAACTATAAAACTCTTACACGCAAACACAGGGGGAAAAGCCTCGTGACATCAGATTTGGCAATGATTTCTTGGTTACGACAACAAAAGAAAAAAATGGACAAACTGAACTTCATCAGAATTTAAAATTTGGGGGTATCAAAAGACACTAACCAGGGACTTCCCTGGTGGTCCAGTGGCTAAGACTCCATGCTCCCAATGCAGGGGCCTGGGTTCGATCCCTAGTCAGGGAACTAGATCCCATATGCCACAACTAAAGATCCCACATGCCGCAACTAAAGGTCCCACATGCCACAACTAAAAGATCTCACATGCAGCAACCTAACGAAGATCTCATGTGCCGCGACTAAGATGCGGCACGGCCAAATAAATAAATTAATTAATTATTTTTAAAAAGACACTAACCAGAGTAAAAAGGCAACCAATAGAATGGGAGAAAATATTTGCAAATCACATATCTAATAAGGGAGTAATAGCTAAAATATATAGAGAACTCCTAAAACTCCAACAACAAAAAGACAAACAACCCAATTCAGAAATGGGCGAAGGACTTGAATAGACATTTCCCCAAAGAAGATATACAAATGTCCAATAAGCACATGAAAAGATGCTCAACATCATTAGTCACTAGGGGAATGCAAATCAAAAACACAAGGAGATGCTACTTCACATCTATTAGGAGAGCTATTATCAAAAAACAGAAAATAAGAAGTGTTGGTAAATGTGGAGAAATTGGAACCCTTGTGCACTGCAGGTGGGAATGTTAAATGGTGAAGGAGAATTGGAGATTTCTATACGAAAAATGTAAAACGGCAATAAAGCAAGTAAGAGTATTAACTAATTACATTTTTTTTTATAAATTTATTGATTGATTGATTGATTTTTGGGTGTGTTGGGTCTTCGTTTCTGTGCGAGGGCTTTCTCTAGTTGCGGCGAGCGGGGGCCACTCTTCATTGCGGTGCGCGGGCCTCTCACTATCGTGGCCTCTCTTGTTGCAGAGCACAGGCTCCAGAAGCGCAGGCTCAGTAGTTGTGGCTCACGGGCCTAGTTGCTCCGCGGCATGTGGGATCTTCCCAGACCAGGGCTCGAACCCGTGTCCCCTGCATTGGCAGGCAGATTCTCAACCACTGCGCCACCAGGGAAGCCCTAATTACATTTTTTTAGCAAGTAATTTGGAAATCTCAAGAGCCTCAAAAGACCCATACACAAGCATTCTATAGAAATCTGGACTAAGAAAATAACCTGGAATTAAAAGAAAGTTTTGTATAATAAAGTACATTATATAAAATCCACAAAATATATGCATAAAAGTAATCTGTGTAGAAATACTACATCCAAAAATTGTCAGATTTTAAATGTTTTATATATTTTCCATCATAAATATGTATTTATTGATATAAATTATATGTAGTCTATATTATGTATAACATGTAAACTATAAATATTAACATGCATGTATAAAACAGAAGTAAACTTTATTTTTTTGAGCCTAAAATAAATCTCAGCCATTAACAGAGCCTGCTTTGAATGAAATCTTAGAAGGTGAGGAAGAGATGACCATGTGAGTGTTTAAATCTCTATAAATATCTTGCTTTAAGTCTTTACCTCTCCAGCTGATGGAACTTGCAGACCAACCATGCAGTTCTGCAGCGGCCCTACTGGAATGAAGGATTCAGGCACAGAGTAGGCAGCCTCCAATGTGACCTTCAGGAGATTGCCTCCTGAGATCTGGGCTGCGGTCAATAAGGGCTCTGCCACAAATACTTTAACTTCAAGACTGCACTGCTGTAAAAGAATAAAATTACACAGACATTTGAAAATGCCAGAGGCCTCCCTTTTTTTACATTATCTCATTTGAACCTCACATCATTGCTCAAGGTAAGAAGGTCAGGTTTAATTATTTCCATACAGAGGATTCAAATAGCTTTTTTTAGGTCCCATGAGTTAGAGATAAAGCCAAGAAGAGAACCTTATCCCTAAGCTAGAGCCCTTCCCTTCTTTTCTTCTATAAGATCTAAGGGAAATCAACAGTACATAGACTGGGACACTGGACCAAGGAAGGCAGATTGAGCCCAGATATCTACCTCTTTCCAGCACAAATCACATGGAATGACAGAAGGATATTAAATGATTATCTTTATATCCAATAAAACAATAATGCTACAATAGCCCTGGAAAACAAGAAATGCCATCACTGGACTACACATTTTTAGGAATCATTGAAAGACAGAAAGCAAATTAAATCAGATTTACCGAAAAAACCTAGGAGAAACCAATCACATCCTAAAATAAGAGAAGGAGAGAATCACAGCAGATGTAGGAGTGGATTGTGGCAGCTCGAAGGTCAGAATCAACAAGAATCAGGAAGGGGCCTACATCAACGGTTAAGTAGGGAACTGCATTCAGAATAGTTGGGGCAGTTGGGCCTTACTTGTGCAAAACTGAAGACAGCTGTGGTATCTGCTGAGAGTGAGTGTACTTGCACAAGAGTGGCAAAAGCAGTGCCCCAAGAAGCTACTGATCCCAGGAGGAACTGGGAAACAAAGTCCAGAACACAAACCAGTAACACAGCATACCAATTCATGCTTCTCCTCCTCCAATGACCAGAAGCAGGCTACCATGCCAGAAAGTGTGTTAGATGCATTCATATACTATTTAATTTAATTCATCAGGTCATAGTTAAAGAGGCATTTCCATGGTTAAGCCTTCCCTGCATCTACCCCGGGGGCAAAGTAACAGATACCTACTCTGTGTCCATATGCCCCACCCCACCATTTAATCACACTGGTCATAACCTCTGATGTGTAGATTATGAACTCCTAAAGTAGGAGTCTGCCTTATTCATCTTTGTTTCCCAGAACCTAGCACTATGTGTGCCTGTGAAAAGAAGGTGCCTGATGAATTGGACTCAACTAAATTTAACCTTAAGAGCAGACAGGCTTGACTGAATATCAGGCTGAAATGTTAAGAGTTAAAACTCTGATTACCTTAACACCTGATCGAAGAGGTTCCAAGGGCGAGCCTGGCACAGGGTGCAATGGGACCATCGTTTCAAATGAACTCTTTCCTGCGAAAAGAAGGCCAAGTCAAGCCAAAGAAGGAAGGGTTAGGCAGAAATAACTGTGCTCATCTTTCAGTGAATCCCTCAAACTCACTGAGGCTGATTTTTACACTTCTCTGGAACTAAGTTTTATGAGCTTTGTTATTTCTGCTTTTGAGCAAATCACACATCTGACCTTCCAGTAAAGGAAGAAGGTCCACCACAGCTTGACCAAGAATCATGGTCTTCTCCTCTTTCTGTTTCTTTTCCTTTGGTAAAGCTTCAGTCATCGTTACTAGAAAAATCAAAACAAAGAAAATGAGAACATGTCTAGCTCACACATCAGATAACCAAGGTGAAACAAACAAAGCATTGCCGGAGAAATTCAAGTTAAGAGAAATGAACTTGAAACTCGAGAAGGCACCATTATTAGTGACTTCCAGTGGAAGATACTGGACCTCCTCAGTGACTTATTAATCTTTTTGCATGCAAATTATTTTTAAAAAGGATTTTTACATCATAATCATGTATACACATATGTATAAACTTATTGATACATATGATTATAACAAAGTTTCACGTAATATTCATCCTTAGCTCAAAATCCTTAGGTATTTTCTATTCTATTTCATGTATAAGAAATTACTGGTCATGACTCCCTCAATCAATTTTAGGAAAGACTAAAAATCACCATCTGGGACTTCCCTGGTGGCGCAGTGGTTAAGAATCCGCCTGCCAATGCAGGGGACACGGGTTCGAGCTCTGGTCCGGGAAGATCCCACATGCCGCGGAGCAACTAAGCCCATGTGCCACAACTACTGAGCTTGCGCTCTAGAGCCTGTGAGCCACAACTACTGAGCCTGCATGACACAACTACTGAAGCCTGAGAGCCTAGACCCCGTGCTCTGCAACAAGCAAAGCCACCACAACACAAAGCCCGTGCACCACAACTAAGAGTAGCCCCCGCTCGTCACAACTAGAGAAAGCCCACGTGCAGCAATGAAGACTTAACGCAGCCAAAAATAAATAAATAAATAAATTTTAAAAATAAAATACAGGGTCTTCCCTGGTGGCGCAGTGGTTGAGAATCTGCCTGCCAATGCAGGGGACACGGGTTCGAGCCCTGGTCTGGGAAGATCCCACATGCCGCGGAGCAACTAGGCCTGTGAGCCACAATTACTGAGCCTGCGCGTCTGGAGCCTGTGCTCCCCAATAAGAGAGGCCGCGATAGTGAGAGGCCCGCGCACCGCGATGAAGAGTGGCCCCCGCTTGCCGCAACTGGAGAAAGCCCTCGCACAGAAACGAAGACCCAACACAGCAATAAATAAATAAATAAATAATTAATTAATTAAAAAAAAAAAGCTACAGTCTTTAAAAAAAAATAAAATAAAATAAAGAGGGAACCTGGAAGTCCCTTTTTCCTTTTTTAAAAAAATATTTATTTATTTATTTATTTATTTATTTGGATGCATTGGGTCTTCGTTGCGGCACGCAAGATCTTCGTTGTGGCGTGGGGGCTTCTCTCTAGCTGTGGCACGTGGTATCCAGGGCATGTGGACTCAGTTGTTGCAGCACACGGGCTTAGCTGCCCCGTGGCATGTGGGATCTTAGTTCCCGACCAGGGATTGAACCCATGTCCCCTGCACTGGAAGGATTCTTAACCACTGGACCACCAGGGAAGTCCCCAGTCCCTATGTTTATTTGTCTTAATTCCATGATTTCTTATGGTACATACTTACATGGTTTAACTTTGTACACATTTTTATCCACCTAGAATTTATTTTGGTGTAATTCTGAGATATTAGTTACATCTTTTTCCAGAGAGCTACCCAGGTGTCCTTACACCACTGATTACATAGACCATCTTTTTCCCTACTGATGTGAAATGTCATCTTAATCAGATGCTAACTTACCAGAAGTATTGGTGACGATCTCTGGACCTGCTAGTCTGTCCTAATAATCTGTAAGTCTCTGCATGCACAAATACCGCATTGTTTTATTATGGTCTTACACTATGTTTTACTGTCATGTAGGATTAATAATCCCTCATTAACTTTCTTTTCAGAAATTCCTGATTATTCTTACTTTAAAAACTTTTTTCTGGGGACTTCCCTGGTGGTGCAGTGGTTAAGAATCCTCCTGCCAATGCAGGGGACATGGGTTCTATCCCTGGTCCGCGAAGATACCACATGCCACGGAGCAACTAAGCCCGTGTGCCACAACTACTGAGCCTGCGCTCTACAGCCCGTGTGCCACAACTACTGAAACCCGTGTGCCTAGAGCCCGTGCCCCGCAACAAGAGAAGCCACTGCAATGAGAAGGATGCGCACCGCAGCAAAGAGTAGCCCCCGCTCACAGCAACTAGAGAAAGCCCATGTGCAGCAATGAAGACCCAACGCAGCCAAAAATAAATAAATAAAATATAAATTAAAAAAAAAAAACTTTTTTCTGTAAGCATTCTATAATTTAAAAAAATAATGTTGGCAGATTTATAGAGATCATGTTAAACTTATAGATAAACTGAGGGAGAATGACATCTTTGTTATGTTGAGCATTCCTGTTTAACATGGTATGCCTTTCCTTTTGTTCCACCTCATACCTCTCAACAGCATTTTCTTTGAATGCTTGAATCAGGATCCAAATAAGTTCCACACATTGTGATTAGCTGGTGTCTCTTAAGTCTCCTTCACTCTATTGATGCGTCTTCCATTTCTTTAGGTTTTCTAAATTGTCCATTTTATCTAAGTTTTCAAGAGTAATGGCAGAATATTCTTTTTTATGTCTTTTAAAAATTGTTTCAAAATACACATTACATAAAGTTGATCATCCTAACCATTTTTAAGTATCAGTCCAGTGGTATTAAGTATATTCACATTTTTGTGCCACCATCACAGCTATCCATCTCCATAACTCTTTTCACCTTCTAAAATAGAAACTTTATACCTGTTCAACAATAACTCCCCATTTTCCCCTCCCCCTGGAAATCACCAGGATACTTTCTATCCCTATGCATTTGACTACTCTAGGTAACTCATATAAGTGAAATCATACAGTACTTGTCTTTTCATGACTGGCTTATTTCACTTAACATAATGTTCTCCAAGTTCATCCATGTTATAGCATATGTCAGACTTTCCTTCCTTTTATGGCTGAACAATATTCTACTGTACGTATATACCACATTTTGTTTATCCATTCATCTGTCAGTGGACACGTGGATTGCTTCCACATTTTACCTTTTGTGAATAATGCTCCTATGAACATAAGTGTACATATATCTCTTTGAGACCCTGCTTTCAGTTCTTTTGTATATATTCCCAGAAGTGAAATCGCTGGATCATACGGTCATTCTATTTTTAATTTTTTGAGGAACCACCAGTTCCTACAGTAACCGTACCATTTTACAGTCCCACCAAAAGTACACAATGGTTCCGATATGTGTACATCCTTGCCAACACTTGTTTTCTGTTTCTTTGACAGAAGCCATCTTAATGGGTATGAGATTGTATCTCGTATTTTTGGTTAGCATTTCCCTAATTAGTGATGTTGACTATTTTTTCATGTGTTTACTGGCCATTTGTAGATCATCTTTGGAGAAAAGTCTGTTCAAATCCTTTGCCCATTTTTGAATTAGGTTGTTTGGGGTATTTTTGGTATTGAATTTTAGGAGTTCTCTATGTATTCTGGATATTAACCCCCTATCAGATATATGATTTGTAAGTATTTTCTCCCATTCTGTGGGTTGCCTTTTTACTCTGTGGATAGTGTCTTTTGATGCCCCAAAGTTTTAAATTTTGATGAAGCTCAATTTGTCCATTTTTTTCTTTTGTTACCTGTGCCTTTGCTATCCAATCCAAGAGTCACTGCGAAATCTAATGTGATGAAGTTTTGACCTATGTTTTTTTCTAAGTGCTTTATTGTTTTAGAACTTACATTTAGGTCCTTGATCCATTTTTGAGTTAAGTTTTGAATGTGGTGTTAGGTAAGAGTCCAACTTCATTCTTTTGCATGTGGATATCCAGTTTTCCTAGCACCACTAGTTGAAAAGACTTACCCTCCCTATTGAATGGTATTGGCATCCTTGTCAAAAATCATTTGACCATATATGTTAGGGTTTATTCCTCAGCTCTCTATTCTATTCCACTGTTCTGTATGTCTCTGTTTCTGTCAATATCACACTGTTTTGATTACTGTAGCTTTGTAGTAGGTTTTGAAAACAAAGTATGAGACCCCCAACTTTGTTCTTTTTTAAGACTGTTTTGGATATTTGGGGTCTCTTAAGATTTCATACGAATTATAGAAAGGTTTTTTTTTTAATTTCTGCAAAAAAATGTCTTTGGAATTTTTATAGGGATTGCATTGAATCTGCAGATCACTTGGGGAAGTACTGACATTTTAACAATATTAAATCTTCCGATCCATGAACATGTGATATGTTTCAATTTATTTGTGTCATCTTTAATTTCCTTCAGCAATGTTTTGTAGTTTTATATTTATGTAGATATATCTTTCTCTATTCTTTTACTTTTTACCTTACCATATGGTTATATTTTAAGTTTCTAGTATATAGTGTATTTCTTTATCAAATTTGCAATCTGTCTTGATATATTTAATGTAATTATTAATATATTAGGGCTTAAGTCTGCTGGTTTTGTTTGTCCTCTCTTTTTCATTTCTCTGTTTTCTTTTCTCAGCCTTCCTCTGGATTACCTAAACATTCTTTAGAATTCCATTTTTATTTACTTATAATACTTTTGAATATATCTCTTTGTATAGATGTTTTAGTCATTGCTATAGGTATTGCATTATATATATACTATTTATTACAATCTACTGATGTCATCATTTCACTAGTTTGAATTAAGTATAGAAACCTTACCTCCCTTTATGTCCCCTTGCCCTCCCTCTTTATAACTGCCCAAAATACTTTCTCAATATACAGAACCACATCAGATAGTGTTATACTTTGTTTCAAGTGTCAAACACAATTTAGAAAACTCAAGGAGAAGGAAAGCTTATTTTATTTGTCCAAATTTTTGCTTACCATATTCTTTCTTCTTTCCTGATGTTTCTGAGTTCTTTCTTTTTTTTTTTTTAAGCTTGATGGTATTCACATTGCTTAATTTGTGTCATGCTTTATTTATTTATTTATTTATGGCTGTGTTGGGTCTTCGTTTCTGTGCGAGGGCTTTCTCTCTAGTTGTGGCAAGCGGGGGCCACTCTTCATCGCGGTGCATGGGCCTCTCACTATCGCGGCCTCTCTTGTTGCGGAGCACAGGCTCCAGACGCGCAGGCTCAGTAATTGTGGCTCACGGGCCCAGCTGCTCCGCGGCATGTGGGATCTTCTCAGACCAGGGCTTGAACCCATGTCCCCTGCATTGGCAGGCAGATTCTCAACCACTGCGCCACCAGGGAAGCCCCAAGGTTCTTTCTTTTATCATTCCCTTTCTGTTCAGAGAACTTCCTTCAACCATTCTTTTAGGGTAGGTCTTCTGGTGACAAATTCTTAGTTTTCTTTCACTTGAGAATATCTTGATTTCCACTTCATATCTTTTATTTAGGTATTCGATTCTAGGTGAACAGTTCTTTTATCACTTTGTAAATATTGTTCCATTTCCTTTGGGCCTCCATGTTTTCTGATGAGAAACTGATACCATTGTAGTTGTTCTCCCCTGCTTTCAGATTTTTTTTTTCTGTGTCTTTAGTTTTCAGAAGTTTTATTATGATGTTTCTTAGTACAGATTTCTTTTGGGTTTATCCTGTTGGGACTTTGCTCAGCTTCCTGAATCTGTAGGTTTATGTCTCTAGCCAAATTTGGGGAGTTTTCAGGCTTAACTTCTTTGAATACTTTTTCAGCCTCACTCTCTTTCTTCTCTCCTTCTGATACTCCAATAACACTGTTAAATCTTTTGTCATAGTCCCACAGGACTCTGAAGTTCTGCTCATATTCTTTTAGTCTATTTCTTCTACATTACTCAGATTGAGTAATTTCTATTGCTCTATCTTCCAGTTCACTGATTCTTTCCTCTTTCTCCTCCATTCTGCTGTTGAGCCCATTCACTGAGCTTTTCATAACAGTTAATGTATTTTTCAGTTCTAAAATTTCTACTAGATTCTTCTTTATATCTTCTATTTCTTACTGAGACTTTCTATTTCCCCTATGAGTCTATCTATTGTTTTTTCATTTGTTTCCAACATGTTTACAATTGCTCATTGAAGCATTTTTATCATGGCTTCTTTAAAATCTTTGTCTAATAATTCTAACATATCTATCATCTTGGTGTTAGCATCTACTGATTATTTGTTTAATTCAGTTTGAGATCTTCCAGTTCTTAGTATAATGAGTGATTTTCAAATGAAAGCTGGAATTTTTATATTATGTTATGAAACTCTGAATCATACTTAAACCTTCTTTTTTGCTGGCATTTTTTGACACCGCTCCTACACAGGAAGGGGAGAGGCAATGCCTCATTATTTTCAGGTGGAGATAGAAGTCTAGGTTCCCCACTCAATCTCCATTAATACCTGAGTGGGGTGGCTCCTCCGTACTGCTGAGGGGAAATGGGGGTTCTGATTCCTTACTTGTTCTCTACTGATACTACAGTGGGTGTAGATGCATTACCACTAGGTGATGGTGAGTTTTGATTTTACACTAGACCCCATTTGACACACCCCAGTGGGGAGTGGAGGAGCACCTTGTTACTGCCAGATTGGGGAAGAAGCCCTGGCTCCCCGTGTGGTCTCCATTAAAACCACATGTTGAGGGAATTCCTTGGTGGTCCAGTGGTTAGGACTCGGTGCTTTCACTGCCTGGGCACAGGCTCTATCCCTGGTCAGGGAACTAAGATCCAGCAAGCTGCATGGCACGGCCAAAGGGAAAAAATCAAAAAACAAAAAACACATGTTGAGAGAGGGGGGTCATTACCATAGGGCATAAAAGTCCTGGCTTCCTACTTGGTCTTCTCTGACACCACTCAAGTAGGCTGTTGAGGCATGTTATTTCAGCTTTGTGTGTGTGTAAGCCTAGGATCCCCACTTCGCTTGGGTGTGGGTGGGGCTACAGGTTTTTTTTCTGGGCATTTGACTGGAGTAGAGCAGTTTCTGTCTAAATGTTTTCTGTCATGCTAGGCTGCCCCCTTTCCTGGTCTTTTGATTAGAGAGAGCAGACTTTTGTTGGTTGGTTGGTTTGATCTGTACCCATTTTTGTTTCCAGGTTTCTGGCTTCTTTAGCATAGAGTTTGGGATATATAAGGCAAAAAGAAAACCCAAGGAACTCACACTGTCTTTCCTCAAGTCTCATTTCTTTCTTCTCTCTACCTTTCAGAGTCTGTTATGTTTGTTATATAAATAATGTCCAGGGTTTATAGTTATGAGAGGAATAGAGGAAAGTATATCTAGTCCATCTTCTTGGAGGCAGAAGTTCTGTTTAAAATTCTTCTTGATTTCTAATGACTGTACTTAAGATTATAAATGTATCTCTAAGCACTACATTAGCTACATCCCACAGTTTTGGTGTTTGGTGTTTTACTGTTGACTTGATTCTAACTGCTTTGCAGTTTTTATTATGATTTCTTCTTTGTCCCATGAATTATTCATAATAATTTTTGTTATATTTTTGTTATTTCTTATTTTTTTGACTGCTGTATTTTGGTCAGAAAACTTGGTCTGTATGCTATTAATTCTTTGGTATATGGCAGGACTTGCTTTGTGGCCTGGTAAGTGGCCAGCTTTTATTATACAAATGTTCCTTGCATGTTTTAAGAAAATATGTATTATTTAATGATCAACATAACTCTATGATTACTAATTCTTAGGGAAGCTTTTTTTGTCTACCCAGCACCTAGACAGATATAATGGTGAGTGAACTTTTCTTCTAGCCCAATCTTTTTGAGAGTCTTGGCTTACGACAAGGTAGGTGGTCTCACTCTCAACTTCCCATCTACAGCAGCCCAAGTCTCTGTCTCTGTAAGAGCATTAAAATCTAAGCCCCTGGGTTTTAGAATACTGCCCTCTCTCCCCACACCACCACACACCAATGGCAGCTGTTCAAGAGTTCCAGGTTTCAGTTTCTGTTTCGTTTCTGGAACAAAGGAACTACCATTTCTTTCTCATGAGTTCAGTGACATGCTTAAAATAATGGCCCAGTGTTGTCTTTCCCATCCAGCATGCTAGAGAAGAAGGCAATTGAGATACAACTCTTACTTGGGGTGACAGAGAAGCACAGAGGAAAGAAAAAAGAAGTAGAAGAGAGTGGGTGGGATAAAAGAGTGCAGGTCAGATGGATGCCTCCGTGGTTGACTGATTCCCACCTATGCCACAGCTAGGATCACTGTTCCTTTTTTTTTTTTTTTTTTTTATTTTTGGCTGTGTTGGGTCTTTGTTTCTGTGCGAGGGCTTTCTCTAGTTGCGGCGAGCGGGGGCCACTCTTCATCGCGGTGCGCAGGCCTCTCACTGTCGCGGCCTCTCTTGTTGCAGAGCACAGGCTCCAGACGCACAGGCTCAGTAGTTGTGGCTCACGGGCCTAGTTGCTCCACGTCATGTGGGATCTTCCCAGACCAGGGCTCGAACCCATGTCCTCTGCATTGGCAGGCAGATTCTCAACCACTGAGCCACCAGGGAAGCCCCAGGATCATTGTTCTTGAACAGTGTTTCCCAGTAATCACCTGAGACATTTTTTTCCCAAGGTACAGCTTCCTAGGCTCTTCCCATGGCAATTGTGAATTTAGTGGTATGGGGTGGGACCCTGAAGATTACTTTCTCCCAGATTACTTTCTCTCAGGTGACTGTTATGGAAAGAAAGGTCTGGAAAGCACTGCTCTAGAATACTGTATAGATTCTCAGGTCCACCTCTCTGGGTTTGGGATCTTGGAATCTGTGGGTTTTGGCAGGCACCTTAGGAGATGTGCCACTAAAAAATAACAAAAACAAAAAATAACAAGTATGGGTCATCAATCAGATCAAGATTGCAGAGGAATAGGATGGGGAGCTCACCTTCTGCCACAAATACATCAAAAATACATCTACATGTGGAACGATTCTCACAGAACATCTACTGAATGCTGGCAGAAGACCTCAGACTTCCAAAAGGGCAAGAAAATCTCCACATAACTTGGTAGGACAAAAGAAAAGAGAAAAAAAAGAGAGAAAGGAATCAGGATGGGACCTGCGTGCCCAGGAGGGAGTTGTGAAAGAGGAAAAGTTTCCACACACTGGGAAGTCACCTCACTGGCGGGGAGATCAGCCAGAACAGAGGGGGAGCTTTAGAGCCTCAGAAGAGAGTGCAGCAACCGATTTGCAGAGGGCAAAGCAGAGAGAAACCTGCACAGATTGTTGGTGTCACCACCCGGCACTCCCCAGCCTGAGACGCTTGTCCACTGAGACGGGCGGGGGCTAAGTGCTGAGGCTCGGGCTTTGGAGGTCAGAGCAGGGGAGAGGACTGGGGTTGGCTGCAGACAGGCTGTGCAGACAGCCTGAGGGGGCTAGGGTGTGGTGTGCCTCAATCAAGGGAGTACAGGAAGAAGCCTGGGCCGACCAGAGAGGCAAGATGCCATTGTTGGGGGTGCAAGAGGAGAGAGGCGGGACCTCCATAGGAGCTTCTTTCTCCGCACACGCTCTCAGGTGGCAGGGCACTGCCTACATGAGCTCCAGGGGCAGGTACGAGCTGCCACTGTCATCTCGGACTCCAGAGGTGGACGCAGACCGCTGCCACTACTGAGGGTCCCACAACTGGGCACCAACTGCTGCCCCAACCACTGCCTTCCTGGGAGTGTGCTCAGGCTGCACACCCGCACACCCACTATCAAGGGGATAACAGCCAGCACAAACTGTGGAAAGAGACAGCAAGCATCCAAACCCAAAACAGCCCTCACGCCAAAAATATATTTAACCCACACAAGCTATGCAGGGACATTCCCACATATAAATAGCCCTCCAAGACGAGAGTAGAAAACCGTTTCTCCTAAACTCACAGAGTAAGAGAAATATAAGCAAAATGAAGAAGCAGTTAAACTGCTTCTTTAACTCCCAGTTAAAAGACCAAGAGAATTCCCCAGAAGGAACAAACAAGGAAACAGACCTCTTCAGTCTAATAGACACTGAGTTCAAAAAGGTAATGAAAATACTGAAGGTATTAAGAAAGGCTATTGACAGAAATGCAGATTACTGTAAAAAGGAACTAGAAACTACAAGGAGGAGCCAAGAAAAATTAGAAAATTCATTTGCCAAGACAAAAGCTGAGCTGAAGGCAATGAATAGCAGAATGAATAATGCAGAAGAAAGAATAAGGGATCTGGAAGACAGAATAATGGAAATTACCCAATCAAAACAGCAGAGAGAAAACCAAATGCAAAAAAAAGAAAGCAATATAAGAGATCTATGGGATAATATAAAGAATGCCAATCTATGCATAATAGGGATTCCAGAAGGAGAAGAAAGAGAAAAGGGTATTGAAAATGTATTTGAAGAAATTATGGCTGAAAAATTCCCAGACCTAAAGAAGGAAACAGATATCTAGGTACAAGAAACACAGAGGGTCCCAAACAAGATGAACCCAAACCGACCTACACCAAGACATATTCTAATAAAAATGGCAAAAGTTAAAGATAAAGAAAGGATTCTAAAGGCAGCAAGAGAAAAAAAAATAGTTAATTACAAGGGAACTCCCATAAGGCTATCAGCTGATTTCTCTACAGAAATGCTGCAGGTCAGAAGAGAGTGGCAAAATATATTCAAAGTTTTGAAAGGGAAAAATCTGCAACCTAGAATACTCTACCCAGCAAAATTATCATTCAGAATAGGAGGGGAAATAAAGAATTTCTCAGACAAGCAAAAACTAAAAGATACAGCAATACTAAACCTATTCTAAAAGAAATATTGAAAGGTCTTCTCTAAATAGAAAAGAAACAGGAAGATATAGGAAGGAGGAAATCACAGTTTACAATTGGAAAGTAAATCACTTAAATTAGCCAGTATACAGATCAAAAAGAAAAAAAAAAAAAACCTATTTGTGAAAGCGATAATAAACACAAGGAACAGAAAAAGGATAAACATGAAGATGTAAAAAAGGACATCAAAATCCTAAAACGTGGGAAAGGAGAGTAAGAAAATGTAGATTCTTTTTTTTTAGAATGTGTTTGAACCTATATGACTATCAGTCTAAAGCAAGCAGATATAGGAAGAGGTTACCATACTTGAAAAACAGGTCAACCACAAATCAAAAATATACAATAGATTCACTAAACCCAAAAAGAGAACACAAGCATAAAATAAAAGGAAATCATCAAACCACAAAAAGAAAAACAAAAAGAAAAAGAAAGGAACAAAAAAGAAACATAGAATCAACTGGAAAACAAGGTTTAAAATGGCAATAAAGGACTTCCCTGGTGGCACAGTGGTTAAGAATCCGCCTGCCAATGCAGGGGACATGGGTTCGAGTCCTGGTCCGGGAAGATCCCACATGCCGTGGAGCAACTAAGCCCGTATGCCACAACTGCTGAGCCTGCATTCTAGAGCCTGCGAGCCACAACTACTGAGCCCACGTGCCACAACTACTGAAGCCTGCGCACCTAGAGCCTGTGCTCCGCAACAAGAGAAGCCACCGTCATGAGAAGCCCACACACTGCAACAAAGAGTAGTCCCCACTCGCCGCAACTAGAGAAAGCCTGTGCCCAGCAACGAAGACCCAACGCAGCCAAAAATAAATAAATAAATTTATTTTTTAAAAATGGCAATAAATACATTATGTATCAATAATTACCTTAAATGTCAATGGACTGAATGCTCCAATCAAAAGACAAAGAGTGGCAGACTGGATTAAAAAAACAAAAGCCTACAATATGCTGCCTACAAGAGACCCACCTTAGGGCAAATGACACACATAGATTGAAAGTGAGGGGATGGAAAAAGATATTTCATGCAAACAGAAATGACAAGAAAGCGGGAGCTGCAATATTCATATCAGACAAAATAGACTTTAAAGTAAAGGCCATAAAGAAAGATAAAGAAGGACATTATATAATGGTAAAAGGATGAATACAAGAAGAGGATTTTACACTCGTCAACATATATGCACCTAATCCATTCACGATAAAAACTCTTACCAAAGTGGGTATACAGGGAATATATCTCAATATAATAAAAGCCATTATGACAAACCCACAGCCAATATAATACTCAACGGTGAAAAGGTGAAAGACTTCCCATTAAAATCTGGAACAAGACAAGGATGCCCACTCTTACAACTTCTATTCAACATAGTATTGGAAGTCCTAGCCACAGCAATCAGACAAGAAAAAGGAATAAAAGGTATCCAAATTGGAAGGGAAAAGGTAAAACTGTCCCTATATGCAGATGACATGATACTATATATAGAAAACCCTAAGGACTCCACACAAAAACTACTAGATCTAATAGATTAATTCAGCAAAGTAGCAAGATACAAGATAAACATTCAGAAATCGGCTGCATGTCTTTACACTAACAATGAAATATCAGAAAGGGAATGTAAAAAAACAATACCTTTGGAAATTCCCTGGTGGTCCAGTGGTTAGGACTCCATGTTCTCACTACAGAGGGCCTGGTTTCAATCCATGGTTGGGGAACTAAAATCCCACAAGCCGCTTGGTGCAGCCAAATAAGAAAAAAAAAAAAAGCCTTTTAAAATCGCACCAAAAAAAATAAAATACCTAGGAATAAACCTGACCAAGGAGGTGAAAGACTTATATGCTGAGAACTATAATACATTAATAGAGGAAATTAAAGATGATTCAAAGAAATAGATATCTCATGCTCTTGGACTGGAAGAATTAATAGTTAAAATGGCAATACTACCCAAAGCAATCTACAGATTTAATGCAATCCCTATCAAATTACCCATGACATTTTTCACAGAACTAGAACAAATGATCCAAAAATTTATATGGAATCATAAAAGACCCAGAATTGCCAAAGCAATCCTAAGGGAAAAAACAAAGCACGAGGCATAACTCTACCAGACTTCAGACAATACCACAAAGCTACAGTAACCAAAACAGCATGGTATTGGTACAAAAACAGACATACACATCAATGGAACAGAATAGAGAGCCCAGAAACAAACCCATACACCTATGGTCAATTAATCTTCAACAAAGGAGGCAAGAATATACAATGGGAAAAAGACAGTCTCTTCAGCAAGTCGTGCTGGGAAAGTTAGACAGCTGCATGTAAATCAATGAAGCTAGAACACACACTCACAGCAGCACAAAAATAAATTCAAAATGCCTTAAAGACTTAAACATAAGACATGACACCATAAAACTCCTAGAAGAAAGCATAGGCAAAACATTCTCTGACATAAATTGTACCAATGTTTTCTTTGGTAAGTCTCCCAAGGGAATAGAAATAAGAACAAAAATAAAGAAATGGGACCTAATCACCCTTACAAGCGTTTGCATAGCAAAGGAAACCATTAAAAAAAAAAAAAAGGGACTTCTCTGGTGGTCCAGTGGTTAAGAATCCACCTTCCAATGCAGGGGATGTGGGTTCAATCCCTGGTTGGCGAAGTAAGATACCACACGCTGTGGGGCAACTAAGCCCGTGTGTCGCAACTACTGAGCACACGAGCCACAACTAGAGAGAAGCCCATGCACCACAACGAAAGAGCCCACATGCTGCAATGGAGATCCTGTATACCACAGCTAAGACCCAACGCAGCCAAAAATTAAATAAATAAATATTGGGACCTCCCTGGTGGCGCAGTGGTTAAGAATCCACCTGCCAATGCAGGGGATAAGGGTTCAAGCCCTGGTCCGGGAAGATCCCACATGCCGCGGAGCAACCAAGCCTGTGTGCCACAACTACTGAGCCTGAGCTCTAGAGCCCATGAGTCACAACTACTGAGCCCACGCGCCTAGAGCCCATATTCTGCAACAAGAGAAGCCACAGCAATAAGAAGCCCGCGCACCGCAACAAAGAGTAGCCCCCGCTCGCCACAACTAGAGAAAGCCCACGCGCAGCAACAAAGACCCAACACAGCCAAAAGTAAATAAATAAATAAATAAATTTTTTAAAATTAAAATAAATAAATAAATATTAACAAAAGAAAAAGAAAAAAAAAAAGACAACCTACAGAATGGGAGAAAAGATTTGCAAATGATGCAACCAACACGGGCTTAATCTCCAAAATATACACACAGCTCATACAACTGAACAACAAAAGAACAAACAACCCAATAGAAAAATGGGCAGAAGACCTTAATAAACATGTCTCCAAAGACATACAGATGGTCAGTAGGCACATGAAAAGATGCTCAACATCACTAATTATTAGAGAAATACAAATCAAAACTACAATGAGGTACCACCTCACACCAGTCAAAATGGCCATCATCAAAAGTCTACAAATAACAAATACTGGAGAAGGTGTGGAGAAAAGGGAACCCTCCCAAACTGTTGGTGGGAATGTAAGTTGGTGCAGCCACTATGCAAAACAGTATGGAGATTCCTCATAAAACTAAAAATAGAACCACCATATGATCCAGCAATCCCACTCCTGGGCATATACTCAGACAAAACTATAATTCAAAAAGATACATGCACCCCTATATTCACAGCAGCACTATTTACAATAGCCAAGACATGGAAACAACCTAAATGTCCATTGACAGATGAATGGATAAAGAAGATATGGTACATATATACAATGGAATATTACTCAGCCATAAAAAAGAATGAAATGATGCCATTTGCAGCAACATGGATGCAACCAGAGATTACCATACTAAGTGAAGTAAGTCAGAAAGAGAAAGACAAATACCATATGATATCACTTATATGTAGAATCTAAAATATGGCAGAAAAAAAAGTGGATATATGTGTATGTATAACTGACTCACTTTGTTGTACAGCAGAAACTAACACGAAATTGTAAACCAACCATACCCCGATAAAAAAAAATTTTTAATTAAAAAAAAGTCCTCATAAGTCAAATTACAGTATATCTTAATGTGAACATTCAAAATGACAATTCTAATTTAAACATATCTCGGGGTTACTAATGTTAATAATAAAAAGACAAAACAAAACAAAAATAAATAACTAAAATATGGCACAAATGAACCTATCTACAAAACAGAAACAGATTCACAGATATAGAGAACAGACTTGTGCTTGCCAAGGAGGAGGGGTGAGGGAGAGGGATGGACTGGGAGTTTAGGGTTAGTAGGTGCAAACTATCAGATTTAAAATGGATAAACACCAAGGTTCTACTGTATAGCACAGGGAACTATATCCAATCCCCTGGGATAAACCGTAATGGAAAACAATATTAAAAAAGAATGTATGTATGTGTATAACTGAGCCACTTTGCTGTACAGCAGAAATTAGCACAACATTGTAAATCAACTGTACTTCAATAAAAAATAAGTGAAGGGCTTCCCTGGTGGCACAGTGGTTGAGAATCTGCCTGCCAATGCAGGGGACACGGGTTCGAGCCCTGGTCTGGGAAGATCCCACATGCCGCGGAGCAACTGGGCCCGTGAGCCACAACTACTGAGCCTGCGCGTCTGGAGCCTGTGCTCCGCAACAAGAGAGGCCGCGATAGTGAGAGGCCCGCGCACCGCGATGAAGAGTGGCCCCCGCTCGCCTCAAATAGAGAAAGCCCTCGCACAGAAATGAACACCCAACACAGCCAAAAATAAATAAATAAATAAATATTTTTAAAAAGTAAAAATAAGTTAAATAAATAAATAAAATTTTAAAAACCACACTACCAAAAAATAAAAAAGAGTATGGGTTAAAACAAACAAACAAAAAAGACTTAGCCTAGAATATAGGTTTAGGAACAAAGTATTTCAGAGATAATATTATGTAGTTAGAAACTGTAAAAGTGTGAATACAGAAACTATCCATCTATTTATCCATTCATTCATTCAACAAACATTTTTGGAGCCCCTTTCTATACCAGATATTTCTAAGCACTAGAAATTCTGAAATAAATAAGATACAGCCCTGATTTCAAAAAGTGTCTCCTCTAACAAGGGAGGCAAATTAATAATTGCTATACAGTTTGGTGAATATACTGAAGTACAGGTAGGGCTGCCAGGTAAAATACAAGATGCCAAATTAAATTTGAATTTCAGATAAACAACAAATACTTTTTTTAGTGTAAGTATGTCCCAAATTTTGTTTTTTGGTTTTTTTGTTTGTTTGTTTTGTTTTTTTCCCCTAAATCTGGCAACCTTAAATATAGGAATACAAGGGAAAAGCTCGCAAATCAGCTTAGGAGACAAAGGCTACAAATTTCAGTTATATGTCTATTCATTTACACCCATGGATTGAATTGAGCATTATCTACATTCTTACTTGTTTGACTGTTAATAAGAATTGATTAGTTACTAAAAAGTTATTAGATAATATTTTTTAGGGAAATTAAAATGAGTTGTACATATGAATAGATCAAGTTATCTATATATCATTGGTCCTGTTTCAAATTGGGGGCTGTTTTTTTCATAAAAGAGTATGTTTGCTTCCATGTTATTGCTTATTGTTTTTTCAAAATTGTATAAATATTCTTTTTTTTATCATATGTATGTTTTATTGTCAGCTGCTGGAAAGAATAAAGTCAATTTGGAAAATAAAAAAATTTTTTTTTTAAAGTTCAGCTATGTGTCAAAAGGTCTTCAATACAAACTGATTAAAATTAGTAGGTCATGGTGACAGCTGCCAGAACCAGGTGGGACTCAAAGTATACTGTGTTATTCCCAGATTAAAAAGGTAAGGTGTGTTCATCTGTCCCTACAACAGCTACTAAATACCTCAGAATATCCTGATCACTCATATAATTAACATATTTAGAATCCCAAGGACTTACAGAACACAGGTTTGTGGGCGAGGTCATCTAAAGTGACTCCTCCTTCAGGACTGAACTCAAAACTGCAAGTGAAGTTGTATTTTGCAGTTCCTTCTGGAGAAACAGTAATTTTTGCAGAGTCTCCCAGAACCACCTGATTGAATTCTGCACGGATAAAGGTAACTGGAGTATCTCCTTTAAAACCTTTCTGTTGACAGAAACATACTTTACAATTATATTCAAATAGAGAATTTTCCTACATATCTGGCAACCCATTTTGACTTTAAATAGCATTTTGCACGTTTTCCTAACAAGCTATGTCACAAATACAAACGCGGTAAGTAGAAAGTCATTAAACAAATCTAGCTGTAGCTAAATGCAACATTCTATTTAAAGGCCGTTAAGCTGGAAGCTTTGAAAAATGACAGTTACTGTGTTTATATGATTATAAAAGCACATCGTGGAAGATTTGAAAAAGTGAGGAAAGCACATAGGAAAACAAATTACCTGTAATAATATATTTTCTAGTGTTTTGCTGTGTGTGTATATATATTTATGCACACACATTTATATATACGTTTTTATATATACCCTTTGAAAGAAAGTAGAGATCATTTATTACATCCTGTTTTGGAATAAGCTTTTTGACTTCATAGTACTGAATGAATATTTTGACGTTTCATTATTCTTTAAATTTTAATAGTTATATCATATTGTAGTTTTATTATTTAAATTCATCAAATGAAATAATCACAAGAGAAGTTCTGGAGGAATTCAGATCCTTTTCAGGAGAAAGGAACTGCTGTCTATGAAAATGAAAACCAGTTGTTTCACCCCCATTAAATTTAGTATTCAAATTGCCAGGTACTTTACACACACTAATATGACTTGCTGATTATAGACTAACAATAAGGGAACACTGAGAAGGAAGTGCCATTGCTATGTAAAGCCAGGAGGTTTGGTGGTACAGAATAATGCAAAACTCCATGCCTCCTGCTAATGTTCCCAACACATCTTCCCCAAGCCACAACTGGATGACTGACAGGGAGACCTGAGCCCAAAGACAAAAGTACTTTCAAGGAGAATGAATAAACTAAGGACTTCCAGGATTCCCCAAAATAACTTTACCAAGTCATATCCATCTGTCACAGTGATCTGCACGGGTCTGCCTGTTGATGACACCTGCTCCATATCAGCACCTGGGCAAAGTCTCTCTGGTCTTCTTTGATCTCTGTGAACATAATGAATGAACCTGTCCCCTTATATACCATAGTTGCACAAGTATCCACATTACATCATAACCAATACCAGGGGAAAACCTAGAGAAATGCCCTAGTCCAGCACTGTTTTGTGCACTTTCCAACCTTTGTTGCCAGATAGGCAGTGCCTTAGGGACCTGGTCACAAGGATGATTCTGCTGGTTAGTGCTAAAAAGATCCTTATACATGTAACTAACCCATTAAGCACAAATTATCACAAGGCAAAGAGGGTAGGAATGCCATCACCCCACCTCCTTCAAAGTGTTTTTTGGTAGCTTTTTTCTTTTTTTGATGTGCAAAACTCCCCTCAAGCGTTACTTAATCTATCAGTTTTAGGAAAATATATTTTGATAACAAGAAGGAAGCAGCCACACAGAATGTTAGTCCACTGGAAAAAGTCCTGACGTATGTCTTATTTAGTCAAAGATATTTTCAAATTATTTTACAACACTAAGGACACGACTTCAAAAATAAATTGGATATCTGTTAAGAAAAAAAAAAAGGTCATGTTTTCTGACTCAATTCAAAGTGGAACTTAATGCAATTCAAATATTTACATCGGATATACTATGCTAAGTGTGTCTAGGACTGGTGGTAGAAAAAAGAAAGAGATACCTTGCTGCCCCAAGCTTTATAAGTATTCTGCCTCTTTCTAGCGACTCTCTCATTTTTCCTGTTACCTACAAGTCTCAGATTACTTGTTCAACGTTATGTCTCCAGGCTCATTCAGGGCCTAAGTGGCCCTGACAACTTTCTTATCAAGTTTACATTTGACACGATCTTTTACATCTGTCTCCTTTCCTTTTCAATAGTAGCATGTGAATTAAGCCTTCACTAGCCTGACCCTGGACAAATGCCTAACTTCTCTGAGCCTCAGTCTCACCTTCTATAAAACGGATAACATAACTTCTGACCTGTTTCACATTTGTTGCGAATATCCACTAAAATAGTAAAACTGCTTAACTTATGAAGCACCGAACAAATGGTGTTATTAATATGCACTACGTTTCTTGAATGCTTAATTACTTCTTTAAAGACAAGTAATCTATCATACATTTCTGCAGTCCCTGAGTGCCTGGCACCATGCCTTGCCCGCAAGAGGCATTAGCAGCATATTTGTTGAACAATGAGTGCAAGAAATCTGGCTAGTTAAAAATTATGGTCAAGGCAGTTAAGTGGGGGCTCCTGTTGCCACTGACAAGGCACGCATTTCTTGTCATCTGCTCAGAAGAAGTTGAAGGGGAAAAGTCAGATTAGAAAAAGGTTAGATGCACAACACTGTAAATCAACTATACTCCAATAATTTTTTTTTAATTTAAAAAATTAAAAAAACAAAAAACAATAGCTTAAACAAACAAACCCCAAAAAACAAAAAGAAAGAAATCGTTTAGGTGAAGGAGATGATGTGACTGGGAGTGGTCTGGGGACAGGAGCGCAGTCTGCGCTTACTGTAGGGGAATCTCGGCGCAAAGTGGGAAGTGGGGTCTCAGTCTGGCTTTGGGTGGGAGGCCTGGGCTTCGCGAGAGCGTCCGCGCCTAGCGGGGTCGGTGGCGTTCAAGTCTGTACGGGAGTACAGTCGTGCAGGGATGCGGCGTGTGCGTTTCAGCCTGGCCGAAGCTTAGGGAGAAGAGACTGAGGTAACACGGTGTGGCCGCAGGGCCGGCGTGGGGAGGCCGGGAAGAGACGGTTTTCTAAGGAGTAAGAGCAGACTTACCTCACTCAGCCGCAGAGGTGGTTTTTTTTTTGCAACTATAGCAACCAATTACCTCTCGCGAGAAATTTGTCTCCACAATCCCCGCAAGTTTATCCCAAGACTCGCGATAACATTGTCCGTGAGGGAAAGGGGGGCGGGGCGCGAGTTTCTGCGCCTGCGTTCTGGAAACCCTGCTCCTGAGCGACAGCGTCTGTATTTGCGGTCACTTGTGTTTTCGCCGCTGCCACTTTCCCTTGGCATAAGTGTTGGCTAAGTACAAAGTTTTCCACCTTTCGAGTTTGCTTTTTCGACCCCTTTCTTTCAGTATCTCTCCATAAATAGGAGAAAAACCAAAAGCAAATTTATTTAAAGATAAAATAAAAGCCTTTATTAAACGGTTTTGAAAACAGGTCATTTAAATCTTTCTCCGTGAAAAATGCAGATAAGACAATATTTTAAAAGGGAGCCTGTCTCTCACACACTGTTGGGGAGAATGCAAAACTGCACTGCTTCTAGTGCTCAATATTTATACAATAAACAGACTCAAAGTATATGATGTTAATGCAAAAATTTAATACGTTTGAAATTCAACATTACTTTAGAGTTGGAATGGCAAAATACAATGGCAAAAACCTGGAAACAACCCACACGGAAGAGTGGATGAATACACTGATATATATTCACAATATCACATATTACAAAGGAGTCAAAATGAATAAACTACAGCTCTTCACAACATGGATGAATCTTACCAGTATACAACTTTAAAATGTTGCACTGCTAAGAGGCAGCTTGAAGGGGCTCCTGGCCAAATCAGAGACAATTTGAGGATCAAGATAAACAATGATAATAATGGATTACAATCCATTGAATAAAATAGGAATACACCAGTTCACATTGATATAAATAAATGAAGAGAAAGGAAAGCTCTTTCTAACAGTAGAATGCCAACCCAATAATGGAGAGGAAATGATGGAAATAGAGAATTACCATTTGGCACCAACTATAGAAGTGGATGATTTAGACATGAGTCTTCACTGCTAAGATTGGTGTGTGGAGGTTTGATGAGGAATAGGATACTGGCATGATTTTGGAATACTAATCAATTACAAAGGGAAAAACAGTGAATTTAAGAAATCAACATGATCAAGTGATCAAGGTTAACATCACCAGTGTCAGGAGGAGTCTACATTTTGTGCCTCCTGATGAGACTCACTGGGAAAAGCAAAGCATCATTTCGTGGTACTCCTGCAAACAAGGGACCCCGGTTGTAAGCTGTGCTATAGAAAGTAAGGCCTGTACCCTTTAATAAAACTGTCAAGGCCATGAAAGACTGGCAACTCTTGCACATTAAAGGAGTCTGAAAATACACAACTAAATGCAATACGTATTCCTGTATAGCATGTTGACCCAGAAAGGAAAAGAGACATTGTTGGGATAGTGGGCGAAATTTGAATGGGCTTAGTAGATTGGGTGGTAGTGTTGTACCAATATTGATTTCCTGGTGTGGAAGATTGTTTGCTGTTATGTAGAAGAGTGTCCCTGTTTGGAGGAAAATACCCGCTGGAGTGTTTAGGAGTGATGGGACATCATGACTGCAGTTTGCTCTCTCAACCCTCAAACGTTTCAGAAAAAGACTAATAACAAAGGATATATGCACACACACACATACTCAGAGTGAGCAATGAACCAATAACATGTTAACTATATGAGAATCTGGGTGAAGAGGACATGGGAGCATGGGAGTTCTTTGTACTGTTCTGGCAACTTTTCTATACATTTGAAACTATTTCAAAATATATTATTAAACTATACACACACCCACACAGTACTCCCCATGGAAACTCTTTGCTTAGGATACAATTACCAGAGCCAAATTTTAAAAATAAATTGTATTTCTGCTAATAAACACATAAAAATTATAAAAATTGAGAAAAAGATTTTTTAAAGTTGCAGTGTTATGTCATAAAAGTTCTCAAAATAAAACTATGCAACTGTTGAGTAAGGCATTTCTCTCTGGATTTTTTCCCCAGTGAGGGTTGTGAGTGAATCTGCACTGAAATAACTATCCTACCTTGTGCACAACATACATTTTTTTTTTGGCCGTGAGTCTTGCAGGATCCTAGTTCCCCGAATATGAAAATGGGTATTTGAATAGACATTTTTCCAAAGAAGATATGCAAATGGCCAATAAGCTCAAGAAAATATGCTCGTTAGTCATTAGGGAAATGCAAATCAAAACTGCAATGAGATGCCACTTCACATCCACTAGGATGGCTATATTCAAATAGACAATGATAGTGTTGATAAGAATGAGGAGAAATTGGAAGCCTCATTCATTGCCAGTAGGATCGTAAAATGGTACATACAGCTGCTTTGGAAAATAGTTTGGCAGATCTTTAAAAGGTTAAACGTACTCTCTTTCTGTGTCTCTTTCTTCCCCCCAACACTTTCTCTTTCTTAGTCTCTTTCTCTCTCCCTTTTTTTTTTCAGTCTCTTTGAATCTTTCAGTCTCTCTCTGAAGCTCATTTTTAAAACTGCTCTTTTAGAACGGGAAACAGTTCAGGTCCTGCTGTGGCATGGGGCCTATGTCTCAGTCACGTCTGCGTGAAGCACACGATGCTCTATTTATTGTAGAAAGTGACTTTATTTGCTTTCTAGAATTGTTTGTAACAGATGGTATAAGAGAGGTAATAAAGAGAAAAATCTATGCTTGTAAAGAATACAAAAGTTAATTTTACTTACTGTAATATGACTGTCTTAAACTTATTTTCTCTCTGAGAAATAAATGTTCTAATGGGCAGCAAAAAAAAAAAAAAAAAAAAGTTAATCATAAAGATACTGTATGTACCAGCAATTCCACTCATAGTACTATAGCCAAGAGAAATGAAAACATGTGTCCACAGAAAAACTTGTACATGAATGTTCATAGCAGCATTATTCATAATGGTCAATAGGTGAAAACAACCCAAATGTCCATCAATTGATAAATGGACAAGCAAAATGTATATCCAATGGATTATCCAGCCACAAATCAGAATGAAGTATTGATTCATGCTACAACACAGGTGAATCTTAAGAACAGTATGCTAATTCAAAGAAGCCAGACACAAAGGGCAATGCCTTGTATGATTCCATTCATATGAAAAGCCCCAATAGGGAAATCCACAGAGACAGAAAGTAGATTAGTGATTGCCAGGGGCTGGGCAGAAGGAGGGGAAAGGGGAAATGACTGACAATGGGTATAAGTTTTCTTTTTGGGTGATGAAAATGTTCAAAAATTGATTGTGGTGATTGTTGCACAAATGCATGAATATCCTAAAAACGACTGAATTGTACACTTTAAAAGGATGAATGGTATGATATATGAATTATATCTCAATTTTTTAAAATTAATGAATTATTTTTGTCTGTGCTGGGTCTTCGCTGCTGTGCGCGGGCTTTCTTTTTATTTGCAGCGAGCAGGGGCTACTCCTCACTGCGGTGCACAGGCCTCCCATTAAGGTGGCCTCTCCCACTGTGGAGCACAGGCTCCAGGCGCGCAGGCTTCAGCAGTTGTGGCACATGGGCTCAGCAGCTGTGGCTCGAGGGCTCTAGAGCACAGGCTCAGCAGCTGTGGCGCACAGGCCCAGCTGCTCCACAGCACGTGGGATCCTCCCGGACCAGAGCTCGAACCCGCGTCCGCTGCACTGGCAGGCGGACTCTTAACCACTGCGCCACCAGGAGAGCCCTCAATTTTTAAAAGTTTAAAAATATATATCTCATATCTTTTCTTTCCTTAGTACCTTACACCCCTTTCTCACCTTTACCAAATCCCATCACTGTTACTTACTTTTCCAAAACCTATATCAAAAATCTATCTTAGCCAGTGATCCTTCTACCTATGTATCTTGCTTTTGCCCTGCGCTACGGTTGTACATAGGTCTATCTCTCTAAGAGTAAGGTTGTGTCTTATACCACCTTGTATGTATGTCCCTTGGTCCTTACACAAAACAAATGTTTATCAAAATATAATTGATAATTACTATTCTCCCCCTCAATTTTTAGTACTATCATTCACCAGATCTGTATTAAATATCTGCTTTGTGCCGGGGAGCTCAACACAAAGAACAAATAGGGTTATTATCCTCAGCAGAATTTATAATCTAACATTTACAATTTCCTTGTATCCTAATTTTTGTTTAGAACCCCCACTAGATTACAAACCTCCTTCCTTTGTATTGATACTTTCCCTAACTACCTACTGTAATGCTCAACATACTCGATAAGTAATTGCTCAGTACTGGGAATAAAGCCAGGTTTGAAATCACTGACTCCCTGAACTACTTCTCCAAAGAGCTAGTATTCAATCTCCCAGGAAGATGATTTAAGCCTCGTTTATTCATTAATTCAGCACCTCTTATGTGCAAGCTTCACTGTCTTGAATCATGATTAAACTGCAACTAAAATTAAAGTCTTTCATAAATTTTTTTAAAAAATCAAGGGCCAATAAAGATCTCTAGGCAGTCTCAGTAGACATAAAAGTAGGCTATATATTTTATGCACATAAACACATAATCCCTTTTTTAAAAGTTATTACAGGCAATACTAAAGTATTTTCTATGTGGGAAGTTTAGTGTTTATGAATATAGAATACCAATTTATGTAAAGTAAGATGCAAATTGCTCTTCTACGTCAAAAGAGCTGAATTTTTTAAAAAAGTAATACAGTTTTGACATTATTACCAACTATAACTGTCCAATAGAAGGCAAGTTTTTTTTTAATTCAATATTTATTCAAATTTATTCAATATTGAATTTTTTATTCAATATTATTACACAGAATTACAGACTGTTGTGACTTTTATTCAATTTGGTATCCTATTTAGAATAAGAGCAGTGAGAATTATGTTTTACAAACATTGCATTATTACTTCATCATTGTGATATGGCTTTACTTGATTGTATATAGAGAAAAAAATAACATTGGAATTAAGGCAATAACCACATGTGCAAACCAAGCACAATACCCTGACACAGTCTTTAGTAAAAAGCTCTTTTGGTTAGGTGAGGATTGATGTTGCTGCATGCAGGTCAGTCATTGCTTTGAAGGATAAGCTCTGAATAGCTTCACTCATTTAAAAAAAATCTCTCCTACTGGCCCACAATGGCCAGAAGAAGCCTTCGGTAATCTCCACTCGTGTCACTTGCAATCATTGTGCCCAGGGTCTTCTGATACATCTGACTGAACATCTGTTTTATTTGTACAAGATCAATCTGCATGCAAGACATGATATTTTTGATATTAGAAAACAGCTGTTAAAGAAAACTGATATTTATTAAATTATTCTTTAATAGTGAAAAGATCCTTATAACCAAAGCAGAGGGGAAAAAACACCAAATGACTGGCATTTTATAGCTAGCATTCATACCAGTACTAGCGTCACCCAGTGAATGTCTGATTTACTGTTCTGTAAAGATATTGGATAAGGGTGATACTAGTTTCATCTACTATTCCAAATATATTAGTCATTTAAAAACCATTTGATAGGATGGCTATTATCAAAAATACAGAAAATAACAAGTGTTGGCAAGGATGTGGAGAAGTTGGAACCCTTGTACATTGCTGGTAGGAATGTAAAATGGTGCCACCACGGGAAAATGGTATGGTAATTCCTCAAAAAAATAAAATAAAAACAGAACTACCATATGATACAGCCATTCCACTTCTGGGTATACACAAAAGTGAAAGCAGAGACTCAAATATTTGTACACCCATGTTCATAGCACCATTAATCATAACAGCCAAAAGGTGGAAGCAACCCAAGTGTCCATTGACGGATGAATGAATAAACAAAAAGTGGTGTATGCATACAATGGAACATTATTCAGCCTTAGAAAAGAAGGAAATCCTGACACATGCTACAATGTGGATGAACCTTGAAGATGTTAAAAAGGACAAATACTGTATGATTCCACTTATATGAAGTATCTAGAGTAGTCAAATACATAGGACAGAAAGCAGAATGGTGGTTGCCAGGAGTTGGGGAGCAAGGAGAATGGTGAATTATTGTTTAATGAGTTTTCAGTTTTGTAAGGTGAAAAAGTTCTGGTTGTGATGGTTGCACAACAATGTGAATGTACTTAATGTCACTGAACTGTACACTTAAAAATGATTAAAATGGGAATTTTGTGTTACGTATATTTTATTATAATTAGAGAAAAAGGGATCCTGCTTAGAAAATTTAAGTCTAAAATAAAAACAAATACACAAGAAGGTTTTTCCAAATACTGTATTACGGCTCTCTTTTAAAAAATGATTTACCTCCTTTCACATAATTTCATAGCATATGTTTTCTTTTGATTAAAAAGAAGTCCACTAAATAAACAAAGTCAAAGAAAGGAATACATCTGAGGCTATATTTAGGTAAAAAGATAAAGATAAAATTTTTTACAGTTATTTCATAATTAAGTGTATGCTAAATTTTAAGAATTTTTATGTGCAATGGGATTAATCTGCATAGGTCTTTCATACAGTTTTTTTTTTTTCCACCCCGCGCCTCATTGCTTTCAGGATCTCAGTTCCCCGACCAGAGATTGAACCCAGGCCATGGCAGTGAAAGCGCCAAATCCTAACCACTAGACCACTAGGGAACTCCCTCATAGTTTTTTACATAAGCAAAATGAAAACCAAAAAATAAACATCTGGAGTTCCCTGGCGGTCTGTTTCACTTAAGCAAGCCTCTCTCACAGCATGAGGAAAGTGAACACTGTGCTTTATACAACCTCTACCAGCAGTGAGAAAGAGAGCCCTTTCTTAATGTCAGTCCTGAGGGATTGACAACCAACTAAGGAACTTTTAAGAAATTAACATTCTAAGTCAGACAGAGAAAGACAAATACTGTACAGTTTTACTTATATGTGGAATCTAAAAAAACAAATGAACGAACATAACAAAACAGAAACAGTTATAGACACAATGAACAAACAGGTAATTGCCAGAAGGGAGGGGGTTGGGGGAAGAAAAGAAATAGGTGAGGGAGGCTAAGAGGTACAAACTTCCAGTTGAAAAATAAGTAAGTCACAGGTATGAAATGTACAGTGTGGGGAATATAGTCAATAACTACGTAATATCTTTGTAAGGTGACATGTCATATCTAGACTTACCATGGGGATCCTTTTGAAATGTATAGAAATATCGAATCACTATGTTGTGTAACAGAAATAAGCATAGTGTTGTAGGCCAATTATACTTAAAAAGGGACAAACTCATAAAAAGAGATCGGATTTGTGGTTACTAGAGGTGAGGGGTTGGAGAGGGAAGACTGGAGAAAGACAGTCAAAAGGTACAAACTTCCAGTTATAAGATAAGTAAGTACTAGGTATGTAATGTACAACGAGATAAATATAATTAACACTGCTTTACGTTATATATGAAAGTTGTTAAGAGAGTACATCCTAAAGTTCTCTTCACAAGGGAAAACATTTTCCTTTAATCTTGTATCTATATGAGATGATGGATGTTCACTAAACTTACTGTGAAAATCTTCATGATGCATATAAGTCAAATCACTATGCTGTACACCTTAAACTTATACAGTGCCGATTATAAACTTATACAGTGTCAATTATATCTCAATAAAACTAGAAGAAAAAAATGTTTTTAATATTGCTAAGAAAAAAGGATCAACATTCAAAATCAAGTAAGATCAGACAAACAGAGAAAGCCTCACCTCACTTCGAGCGACCACAATCCTGACCAGGGTGGAGTCATCTGTGCCGGCACCCTTCATAGAATAGTACAGCCTCTCAGCAAAGAAGGCAGGGCGGTTCAGGGCACACTGCACTGCAAATGAGAGATGCTTCAGATGTGAAATGACTTGACAAAGGTGTGCACACACCAGGTTCATCTATCACTTCTAGCTGCTTTTGATCATTTTCTATTTAATCATCTCAGAAATCTGAGGTGAGTTGAAGATATTCTCCCCTTGATTTTTCTCAGCCTCCATCTTTCTTTCCAGCAGCATCAGACAGGCTACCTTCAATTCTACAAGATTCCCTCTGGCCAATAAATCCCATTTTCTCTCCATAGATGCAGTCACTTAGCTTCTTAACATTTTCCCCCTTAAAGTGAGAAAAACTGTAGCAACTGTGCCCTGGTAATATCTTACTTAAAAGGAATAATGACTAAAATCTGAATTCTAGATGTCAAATATATCATTTGACTGAGGGAAGGATGTAAGATACACTCCAATATAAAAAAGAAAACACAGATATGAGCAAAGATTTGAGAACGATAATAAGAAATCTGACATGTTTTCTCTTAGGAAAATTAAATTAGCAAAGTCTCTACCTGCAGATGGTAGAGATGTACTAACTATACATCATTATGTTAGCTACAATTACTATAGTAGTATTTGTAAGATATTCAATTGCTAATATCAATGTGTTGCTAATATTCTCTTTAGTCTTATATTCTCCATGAGAATGAAATTTCCATTTCATTAAACATCTGAATGTCAGGACACCAAAAACTGGGTTTTTAATTTCAAAATGGAAAAGGGTCTCATAGGGCTAAGTACTTGAAAGGTGTTTTGGGGGGCTCAAAATGACGCTTTGTGTGGTGGCACTCTGTAGTTCCTTAGGGCTTTCCTATTCACCTTAATGGAAATGCTACAATCGATCATATATTTTTGTATAGTCCTCAAGAAGGGCATAGAGAATACAAACCAAATAATTTCAAAACAATCCTATTTGATCACACCACCAACCATTCATAGAGAATTGCATATAAAAACATAGCATTAGCTTGGCCTCTGCCTAAATAGATTCCAAGGAGGCTATATTAATAATCACCACTTAATGGGAACAACTATTCAAAGCCTCACTCATTTACAAACAAAACAAAGCAAAACACTAAAATATCTTACAGATGGTCTTCAAACCACTTTCAACATTTCCAGAAAACTCACGGCTGACACTGCTTAACAAATCTCGATTAGCCATCTGTAAACAAAAAGTATAGCGGTTAAAATATTTTCACACCTTAAAATAGAAGTCAAATCTTCAAAAGAAAAGCTCATACCCTGGAATAGGCCTCCATGGTAGCTTTCAGCTGAGGAAAGCTTCTTGTGGCAAGAATCATGTTAAAGCAAGATTCATCTGTCCCTAATCTCCCCTCACCAGCCTGATAGAGACGCTGAGCATCTTCCTGAGCCAGCTGGTGGTTAACATTCTGGTTCTCATCGCGATTTCCCTGCAAAAGAGGAAGGCAGGAATTAGAAGAAGGTGATACAAGTTCTATTAAAAAAAAAAAAAAAAAAAAGTTTTTCTGGGACTTCCTGGTGGTCCGGTGGTTAAGACTCCGTGCTTCCACTGCAGGGGACAGGTCCCCATGACAGGGACACGGGTTCGATCTCTGCTCAGGGAACAAAGATCCCACATGCCATGCAACAAAAAAGTAAAATAGAGGGGGAGGAGAGAAGATGGCGGAAGAGTAAGACGCGGAGATCACCTTCCTTCCCACAGATACAGTAGAAATACATCTACACGTGGAACTGCTCCTACAGAACACCCACTGAACGCTGGCAGAAAACGTCAGACCTCCCAAAAGGCAAGAAACTCCCCCCGTACTTGGGTAGGGCAAAAGAAAAAAGAAATAACAGAGACAAAAGAATAGGGACGGCACCTGCACCAGTGGGAGGGAGCTGTGAAGGAGGAAAGATTTCCACGCACTAGGAGCCCCTTCGCGGGCAGAGACTGCGGGTGGCAGAGGGGGGAAGCTTCGGAGCCACGGAGGAGAGCGCAGCCACAGAGGTGCGGAGGGCAAAGCAGAGAGATTCCCGCACTTCCCGCACGGAGGCTCGGCGCTGACCAGCACTCACCAGCCCGAGAGGCTTGTCTGCTCAGCCGCCAGGGCGGGCGGGGCTGGGAGCTGAGGCTCGGGCTTCGGTCGCAGGGAGAGGACTGGGGTTAGCGGCGTGAACACAGCCTGAAGGGGTTAGTGCACCACAGCTAGCCGGGAGGGAGTCCGGGAAAAAGTCTGCAGCTGCCGAAGAGGCAAGAGACTTTTTCTTCCCTGTTTCCTGGTGCGCGAGGAGAGGGGATTCAGAGCGCCGCCTAAACGAACTCCAGAGACGGGCGCGAGCCGCAGCTAACAGCGCGGATCCCATAGCAACAGGGGCGCAGAGGGAAAAACGGAGAGACTCCCGCACAGAGGCTCGGCGCCGAGCAGCGCTCACCAGCCCGAGAGGCTTGTCTGCTCCCCCGCCGGGGCGGGCGGGGCTGGGAGCGGAGGCTCGGGCTTCGGTAGGATCACAGGGAGAGGACTGGGGTTGGCGGCGTGAACACAGCCTGAAGGGGTTAGCGCACCACAGCTGGCTGGGAGGGAGACCGGGAAAAAGTCTGCAGCTGCCGAAGAGGCAAGAGACTTTTTCTTGCCTCTTTGTTTCGCGGCGCGCAAGGAGAGGGGATTCAGAGCGCCGCCTAAACGAACTCCAGAAACTGGCGCGAGCCGCGGCGATCAGCGCGGACCCCAGAGACGGGCGTGAGACGCTGGGGCTGCTGCTGCCGCCTCCAAGAAGCCTGTGTGCGAGCAGAGTTCACTCTCCACACCGCCCCTCCCGGGAGCCCGTGAAGCCCGCCACTGCCAGGGTCCCGTGATCCAGGGACAACATCCCCCGGGAGAACGCACTGCGCGCCTCAGGCTGCTGCAACGTCACGCCGGCCTCTGACGCCGCAGGCTCGCCCCGCCTCCTCTGTACCCCTCCCTCCCCGCGGCTTGGGTGAGCCAGAGTCCCCGAAGCAGCTGCTCCTTTAACCCCGTCCTGTCTGGGCGGGGAACAGACGCCCTCAGGCGACCTACACGCAGAGGCGGGTCCAAATCCAAAGCTGATCCCCAGGAGCTGTGCGAACAGAGAAGAGGAGGGGAAATCTGTCCCAGCAGCCTCAGAAGAAGCGGATTAAAACTCCACAAACAACTTGATGTGCCTGCATCTGTTGAATACCTGAATAGACAACGAATCATCCCAAATTCAGGAGGTGGACTTTGGGAGCAGGATATATTAATTTTTCCCCTTTTCCTTTTTTTTTTTTGTGAGTGTATATGTATATGCTTCTGGGGGAGATTTTGTCTGTATAGCTTTGCTTTACAATAGCTTTATTTTACTTCACTATATTATAGCTTCTTTCTTTCTTTCCTTTCTTTCTTTCTTTCCTTCCTTCCTTCCTTCCTTCCTCCTTCCTTCCTTCCTTCCTTTCTTTCTTTCTATTTTTTCTCCCTCTTACTCTGAGCCGTGTGGACGAAAGGCTCTTGGTGCTTCAGCCAGGCATCAGGGCCGTACCTCGGAGGTGGGAGAGCCAACTTCAGGACACTGGTCCACAAGAGACCTCCCAGCTCCACGTAATACCAAACGGCAAAAATCTCTCAGAGATCTCCATCTCAACATCAAGACCCAGCATCACTCAATGACCAGCAAGCTACAGTGCTGAACACCCTATGCCAAACAACTAGCAAGACAGGAACACAGCCTCATCCATTAGCAGAGAGGCTGCCTAAAATCATAATAAGGCCACAGACACCCCAAAATACACCACCAGACGTGGACGTGCCCACCAGAAAGACAAGATCCAGCCTCATCCACCAGAGCTCAGGCACTAGTTCCCTCCACCAGGAAGCCTACACAACCCACTGAACCAACCTTAGCCACTGGGGACAGATACCAAAAACAACGGGAACTACAAACCTGCAACCTGTGATAAGGAGACCCCAAACACAGTAAGATAAGCAAAATGAGACGACAGAAAAACACACAGCAGATAAAGGAGCAGGGTCAAAACACACTAGACTTAACAAATGAAGAGGAAATAGGTAGTCTACCTGAAAAAGAATTCAGAATAATGATAGTAAGGATGATCCAAAATCTTGGAAATAGAATAGACAAAATGCAAGAAGCATTTAACAAGGACGTAGAAGAACTAAAGAGGAATCAAGCAATGATGAAAAACACAATAAATGAAATTAAAAATACTCTAGATGGGATCAATAGCAGAATAACTGAGGCAGAAGAAAGGATAAGTGACCTGGAAGATAAAATGGTGGAAATAACTACTGCAGAGCAGGATAAAGAAAAAAGAATGAAAAGAACTGAGGACAGTCTCAGAGACCTCTGGGACAGCATTAAACGCACCAACATTCGAATTATAGGGGTCCCAGAAGAAGAAGAGAAAAAGAAAGGGACTGAGAAAATATTTGAAGAGATTATAGTTGAAAACTTCCCTAATATGGGAAAGGAAATAGTTAATCAAGTCCTGGAAGCACAGAGAGTCCCATACAGGATAAACCCAAGGAGAAACACGCCAAGACACATATTAATCAAACTGTCAAAAATTAAATATAAGGAAAACATATTAAAGGCAGCAAGGGAAAAAAAACAAATAACACACAAGGGAATCCCCATAAGGTTAACATCTGATCTTTCAGCAGAAACTCTGCAAGCCAGAAGGGAGTGGCAGGATATACTTAAAGTGATGAAGGAGAAGAACCTACAACCAAGATTACTCTACCCAGCAAGGATCTCATTCAAATGTGATGGAGAAATTAAAACCTTTACAGACAAGCAAAAGCTGAGAGAGTTCAGCACTACCAAACCAGCTTTACAACAAATGCTAAAGGAACTTCTCTAGGCAAGAAACACAAGAGGAGGAAAACACCTACAATAACAAACCCAAAACATTTAAGAAAATGGGAATAGGAACATACATATCGATAATTACCTTGAATGTAAATGGATTAAATGCTCCCACCAAAAGACACAGGCTGGCTGAATGGATACAAAAACAAGACCCATATATATGCTGTCTACAAGAGACCCACTTCAGACCTAGAGACACATACAGACTGAAAGTGAGCGGATGGAAAAAGATATTCCATGCAAATGGAAATCAGAAGAAAGCTGGAGTAGCAATTCTCATATCAGACAAAATAGACTTTAAAATAAAGACTATTACAAGAGACAAAGAAGGACACTATATAATGATCAAGGGATCGATCCAAGAGGAAGGTATAACAATTGTAAATATTTATGCACCCAACATAGGAGCACCTCAATACATAAGGCAAGTACTAACAGCCATAAAAGGGGAAATCGACAGCAACACAATCATAGTAGGGGACTTTAACACCCCACTTTCACCAATGGACAGATCATCCAAAATGAAAATAAATAAGGAAACACAAGCTTTAAATGATACATTAAACAAGATGGACTTAATTGATATTTATAGGACATTCCACCCAAAAACAACAGAATACACATTTTTCTCAAGTGCTCATGGAACATTCTCCAGGATAGATCATATCTTGGGTCACAAATCAAACCTTGGTAAATTTAAGAAAATTGAAATCGTATCAAGTATCTTTTCCGACCACAACGCTATGAGACTAGATATCAATTACAGGAAAAGATCTGTAAAGTATACAAACACATGGAGGCTACACAATACATTACTTAATAATGAAGTGATTACTGAAGAAATCAAAGGGGAAATCAAAAAATACCTAGAAATAAATGACAATGGAGATACGACGACCCAAAACCTATGGGACGCAGCAAAAGCAGTGCTAAGAGGGAAGTTTATAGCAATACAAGCCTACCTCAAGAAACAGGAAACATCTCGAATAAACAACCTAACCTTGCACCTAAAGCAATTAGAGAAAGAAGAACAAAAAAACCCCAAAGCCAGCAGAAGGAAAGAAATTATAAAGATCAGGTCAGAAATAAATGAAAAAGAAATGAAGGAAACAATAGCAAAAATCAATGAAACTAAAAGCTGGTTCTTTGAGAAGATAAACAAAATTGATAAACCATTAGCCAGACTCATCAAGAGAAAAAGGGAGAAGACTCAGATCAATAGAATTAGAAATGAAAAAGGAGAAATAACCACTGACACTGCAGAAATACAAAAGATCATGAGAGATTACTACAAGCAACTCTATGCCAATAAAATGGACAACCTGGAAGAAATGGACAGATTCTTAGAAATGCACAAACTGCCGAGACTGAACCAGGAAGAACTAGAAAATATGAACAGACCAATCACAAGCACTGAAATTGAAACTGTGATTAAAAACCTTCCAACAAACAAAAGCCCAGGACCAGATGGCTTCACAGGTGAATTCTATCAAACATTTAGAGAAGAGCTAACACCTATCCTTCTCAAACTCTTCCAAAATATTGCAGAGGGAGGAACACTCCCAAACTCATTCTACGAGGCCACCATCACCCTGATACCAAAACCAGACAAAGATGTCACAAAGAAAGAAAACTACAGGCCAATATCACTGATGAACATAGATGCAAAAATCCTCAACAAAATACTCGCAAACAGAATCCAACAGCACATTAAAAGGATCATACACCATGATCAAGTGGGGTTTATCCCAGGAATGCAAGGATTCTTCAATATACGCAAATCAATCAATGTGATACACCATATTAACAAATTGAAGGAGAAAAACCATATGATCATCTCAATAGATGCAGAGAAAGCTTTCGACAAAATTCAACACCCATTTATGATAAAAGCCCTGCAGAAAGTAGGCATAGAGGGAACTTTCCTCAACATAATAAAGGCCATATATGACAAACCCACAGCCAACATTGTCCTCAATGGTGAAAAACTGAAACCATTTCCACTAAGATCAGGAACAAGACAAGGTTGCCCATTCTCACCACTATTATTCAACATAGTTTTGGAAGTGTTAGCCACAGCAATCAGAGAAGAGAAAGAAATAAAAGGAATCCAAATCGGAAAAGAAGAAGTAAAGCTGTCACTATTTGCAGATGACATGATACTATACATAGAGAATCCTAAAGAGGCTACCAGAAAACTCCTAGAGCTAATCAATGAATTTGGTAAAGTAGCAGGATACAAAATTAATGCACAGAAATCGCTTGCATTTCTATACACTAATGACGAAAAATCTGAAAGTGAAATTAAGAAAACACTCCCGTTTACCATTGCAACAAAAAGAATAAGATATCTAGGAATAAACCTACCTAAGGAGACAAAAGACCTGTATGCAGAAAATTATAAGACACTGATGAAAGAAATTAAAGATGATACAAATAGATGGAGAGATATACCATGTTCCTGGATTGGAAGAATCAACATTGTGAAAATGACTCTACTACCCAAAGCAATCTACAGATTCAATGCAATCCCTATCAAACTACCACTGGCATTTTTCACAGAACTAGAACAAAAAATTTCACAATTTGTATGGAAACACAAAAGACCCCGAATAGCCAAAGCAATCTTGAGAACGAAAAATGGAGCTGGGGGAATCAGGCTCCCTGACTTCAGACTATATTACAAAGCTTCAGTAATCAAGACAGTTTGGTACTGGCACAAAAACAGAAATATAGATCAATGGAACAGGATAGAAAGCCCAGAGATAAACCCACACACATATGGTCACCTTATCTTTGATAAAGGAGGCAAGCATATACAGTGGAGAAAAGACAGCCTCTTCAATAAGTGGTGCTGGGAAAATTGGACAGGTACATGTAAAAGTATGAAATTAGAACACTCCCTGACACCATGCACAAAAATAAACTCCAAATGGATTAAAGACCTAAATGTAAGGCCAGACACTATCAAACTCTTAGAGGAAAACATAGGCAGAACACTCTATGACATACATCACAGCAAGATTCTTTTTGACCCAGCTCCCAGAGAAATGGAAATAAGAACACAAATAAACAAATGGGACCTAATGAAACTTAAAAGCTTTTGCACAGCAAAGGAAACCATAAACAAGACCAAAAGACAACCCTTAGAATGGGAGAAAATATTTGCAAATGAAGCAACTGACAAAGGATTAATCTCCAAGATTTACAAGCAGCTCATGCAGCTCAATAACAAAAAAACGAACAACCCAATCCAAAAATGGGCAGAAGACCTAAATAGACATTTCTCCAAAGAAGATATACAGATGGCCTACAGACACATGAAAGAATGCTCAACATCATTAATCATTAGAGAAATGCAAATCAAAACTACAATGAGATATCATCTCACACCGGTCAGAATGGCCATCATCAAAAAATCTAGAAACAATAAATGCTGGAGAGGGTGTGGAGTAAAGGGAACACTCTTGCACTGTTGGTGGGAATGTAAATTGATACAGCCACTATGGAGAACAGTATGGAGGTTCCTTAAAAAACTACAAATAGAACTACCATACGACCCAGCAATTCCACTACTGGGCATATACCCTGAGAAAACCATAGGTCAAAAAGTGTCATGTACCACAATGTTCATTGCAGCTCTATTTACAATAGCCAGGACCTGGAAGCAACCTAAATGTCCATCGACAGATGAATGGATAAAGAAGATGTGGCACATATATACAATGGAATATTACTCAGCCATAAAAAGAAATGAAATGGAGGTATTTGTAATGAGGTGGATGGAGTTAGAGTCTGTCATACAGAGTGAAGTAAGTCAGAAAGAGAAAAACAAATACAGTATGCTAACACATATATACGGAATCTAAGGAAAAAAAAAAAAAAAAAAGGCCGTGAAGAACCTAGTGGCAAGACGGGAATAAAGACACAGACCTACTAGAGAATGGACTTGAGGATATGGGGAGGGGGTGGGGTGAGATGTGACAGGATAAGAGAGTGTCATGGACATATATACACTACCAAATGTAAAATAGATAGCTAGTGGGAAGTAGCCGCATAGCACAGGGAGATCAGCTCGGTGCTTTGTGACCACCTAGAGGGGTGGGATGGGGAGGGTGGGAGGGAGGGAGATGCAAGAGGGAAGAGAAATGGGAACATATTGTATATGTATAACTGATTCACTTTGTTATAAAGCAGAAGCTAACACACTATTGTAAGGCAATTATACTTCAATAAAGATGTTTAAAAAAAAAAAAAAGTAAAATAAAATGGTAAAAAAAAAAAAAAGTTTTTCCAATCTAGTCACTTTTGGATTTAAAGGGACAATTTACTAAAAATTAATGCATAAAGTTTGTCACGCTTATCTTTCATTTCCAAAGAAACTATACTAGTGTAACTAGTACTTTATTACACTGCCAACTTTGGATTTTATAACATATGACCATGGTTTAATGCGGTTATATTAAAATGAGAGGTTTTCAGGGCTTTGAGAGCTAAATTAAATCAGAAATGGTTTCCATAAAAAATCACACACACGTTTTATTTTTGAAAGTGTGGAAAATTTTATTAACATTCACTTTAAAAAGCTTTCTCTTGGTACACCAAGAGAAAGGCATTCTTAAAAAAGTTACTCTTCAGGGTTTGGTCCTTGGTTTAGAAGTTTTGGGGTTTTTGGTTTTGTTTTTGTTTTTATTCAATAAACATTTATTAACAGGTATTAAGAGACTAGGCATGATAGAAACCACAAGGACTGGAAGTGACTATGGCCACTCCATTCCTCCCATTAAGGAGATAAAAGATGCCTCCACAGTGGGATTAGGGCAATAACTGAGGTCTCTGGGAATTAAGTGCGGGCTCAGAGCAGGGAATGACAAATGGCCCAGGAGAGTCCAAGAATGCTTCTCTGAGGAGGTGGTTTGAAGGGTGGTAATTGGGCCAGGGAGAAACAGAATGGTGTGTGTTGAGACTGCAAAGTATGACACCTCCAGAGGCTGTGGCCACACACACAGACTCGTGATCCAGCAAGTCCTGAACACTAATAATGCAGCCACTTCTATCCTCCGGGAGAAAGCCTTCTGCCACCAAAGGAATTTCATTTTTCACTTCTCTTGTGATAGGGTCTACTTCTATTGGTTCATGTTCTGAGCCAATAAGCACTGTCCCCTGTTCAGTTCGGAGAGATAAGCACTGAGGTTTCCTGGAGGCTGGATATCCCTGAACTCCAGGGTCTGAAGTAACTTTAGATTTCTCATGATGAAGCGACTACTGAGCCACGCTGAGGACCTCCTCTAATAGGAGATATAAACTACCACTCAAATGAAGAAATTATGAGTCTGCTTAGCTGGGATTTAAGATCAATATGCATTATACTAAGTTCCACTTTGTATTCATCCATATAACTGTAAGGTATGGAGCACTTGCTTTGTACCAGGCTGTATTAGTCAGGGTTCTCCAGAGGAACAGAACCAACAGGATGTGTTAAGTGGTGGGGACACAAGAAAGACAAGGCCCCTCCCCTCAAGGAATTTAAGTCAAAGGAGGGAGTATATAATATGGAGGTTTCATGAACGTCCTTTCGTTCATCCAAGCGTAATCTTAATATACAAGTATTTATTATGAATGTATACATGAAAATGACATGTGAGCTTTTTAGAAGAAGTTATAAATAACTCAAGTACTGCTAGCCTGTACCAATTTATAGACCAAACTCTTCACTGGGAAGAAGAGAGGGAGGGAGGAAGCTCTGGGCCTGAACAAGAGTAAAGCTTAGATGGGTAGTTGGTTTCTCTCAAAAATATCAATAGAAACACAAACCCAAACAAAGGAAAGGCTGCCCTCTAGAGTCTCAGTGTCTGTCTGAGCAACAAAATGGAGAGGTGTTCCTTGAAGGTGAGAAACTGTCTTCTGAAGAGCACTGGGCACAAGGAATGTGTAGAAGCATATTCTAAATGGGCTACTGAATACAGCACAGGCAAAGGACCTCAGGAACAACTCCCCAGATGATTGTCTTTGGATTCAAGCACACAATACAGTCCCATTTTCCTAGGAAGCCACTCCCTGGAATAGGGTCCTTTACTTTGAAAGATGGCTGGGCCTTGAACCCTGCATAAAGAAATATTCAGCACCTCATTAAAGTCTTAATCATTTTTTAGCATTAACTCTCTGGTCCTGATTTTCTTTTCATGTTAACCTACTCCCCTGCTCTGTTACTCTGTTGTGGGTAAATTCAATGTCCTCCCACCCATTTGCTTTCTTTTCTTATTTCCATACCCACGCACTTCGGCACACTGTCTTTTTTGCAACTACCTCCCTTTGCTGTGAAGAGCCTCTCCTCTACTTTTAGAATCTTCAAGACTGTCCAACCTTGTGCACTAGCAGGATAGCCAACAACTCCTGATACTGAATCAGTGTGCTAGTCTTTTGCATCATCTCTTTCAAATATACCCTGATTATCTCATTCTAAGTGTATTTGTAGTATCATTCCAAATACCCTATTTGGAGAATTTTCTGCCACTTTTCCAGCACATTTGGGGAATCAGAACAAGGAGGGTACTAAGCACAATATTACTGTGAACGCTGAAACATTTTCTGCATTTCTGGCTCTCCTCACAGTCCTCACTCTTGTAGCACTTGCATGGCGGACCTACATACCTTCAGTTGATGGTTCGACTTAACTGACAGTACAATGCTAAGCTCAAAAGTACAGATTCTAACTACAGATCTAGTACAGATCGCCATTCTAAGACACAGAGCCTCAAGCTGATTTCTGATTTCATACAACCTTAAAGAGGTTAATTTCTGATTCCTTACAAAGGCCAGATTTGCAGAAATAAATTTCAGTAGTGACTACAAAGAAACCTGTACAGTGGATTCTGCGTTGTCCCCTCTTAAAGATGTCAAGATTCCAAGGGGGCTAAATATTAAAAGGAATAAAGAATGGCCACTGGCAACAGGCAGTAAAAAACGTTCCCTCCACCAACACCCAAACTTTCATGCTATACTCACCTGGCACATGGATACAAGTAAACGTTCAAAATGCCCTGATGTATCTGACCTAATATCCTTCTCAAGGTCTCGTCCAAATTCTGATTGATAACATCTGACAATTTCTCGGATTTCCTGATTTGTTCTTGTGCATAAAATTTCAATCAATACACGTTCCTGAGTTCCTACTCCCTATGTGAAATGAAGAAAGGGAGAATTATACAACAAAACACCAAATTTCTGAAAGTAGTTAAATCTTACTGTTCCATCAAATATTTCTTTGGCCTCCAGACCTGAAAAGCTCTATATATTCAGGTGATATAAAATAATGTATTGATTTAGCTGTCACTATAAATTCAGAACTGCCATAATTTATGGGGCTTTACATTTGAAATAGGATAAAATACTCAAAGTAAATGCCATATAGTACCTTCATTGCATTCTGTAAACTCCAGGCATCATAATACGTAGGTGGCATGAACAGGGCAAGGATCAGTTCTTCCATATTTCCACTTAACTCTGACTTAAGATCTCTGATTAAATCCTGTTAAATTACAAATACAAACTAAGTATATGTGCTCTCCAAATTTTGTTTTGCTTAAATTTTTTAAGGAAAATATGAAAAAATGGAATTGAATTGCTATATGAAAGCCTCAATTGCTGTTCTGAATATTATATATTAAGGAATAAATAAATATTTATTTTAAGTTTATTACACTCAAGCAGATATATTTTACTCATTCTATCAATAAACACTTAATAATAAATTTATTGTAGTTCCACCACTATACTAGGTACAAAATAAGAGGTATAGGAAACAAAGAATAATTCAAATTAACAAAATGATAAACAGATATTTACTTAGTAGAAGAAACTGTTCTTACTCTATGAGGAAGTAGAAATTGTCATCATCATGTTCTTATTTGAAAAGATAAGATAAACATTTAAAAAAAGTTAATATAAAGCAGCCTGTACTCCAGCACCAGATGAGTAAGTAGCACAGAAATAAGCTGAAATAGGAAAAGTTAAAGTGGGCTAGAGAGCTCGGAGAAAACTTTTAGTCCAGATCTTGAAGAGTATGTAAAAATTAGCAGGCAAAGAGAAAGAAGAAAGGTATTTCAGGCAAGGAGGAGGAACACAAACAAGGAACAGAAAAGTGGTTCCCAGCCTTGGCTATATGCATTAAAATCATCTGCAGAATTTTTCTAAAAAAAAAACAAACAAAAAACACTTACGTCAAGAATGAATACTCAGAGATTCTGTGCGTGTTTTTAAGTTTGAAAAGAGATTATGATACTCAGCTAAGATTGAGAATCAATAGTATAGAGGCAAGAATGAGCAAAGCTTGTTCAATGGAACAAGACAACCAATTTTGTTAGAGGGTAATGTTTTCAGAGATTAGTAAAATAAAGTTGTAACTATATGCTTGGATTATTACCTTGAATACCAAGCTAAAGAGTGTGGATTTGATTCTGCATGCTGGGAGGAGTTGCTGGAAACTTTTACATAAGAAAATGGCATTGATACAGCAACAACAGGCAGTATCAACAGGCAGTACGGATTATAACGACAGAGGCTATAAATGAAATTTAGGCTACTGGAATATTTAGGTAAGAAGTAATAAAGGCTTGGACTTGAGTGGTGGAAAGAAAAAAAGGAGACAGAAGACACATTTTTAAAGAGCTCTTTTACAGATTAGATCAACAAGGCACAGTCAATAACCAGTTGCTAGGACAAAGCAGTGCCTGGCATACAGTAGGCACTGAAACAATATTCACTGATTAATTGACAAAGAAGAGTGTGGAATCAAAGAAGACTCCACGGCAGGCTAGAGGAATAGTATTTTTATTAATAAGAAGTCAAGAGAAAAGGTGGCTGTGGGTAAGGAAAACAGGCTGGGAATTTAGTTTGAATTCAAAAGTGCTTTATGAGAAAATTCAGGACAACAAAGCACAGACTACATGTGAACTAAAGAAATTCATAATATGGAAAGTACTTTTGTGAGAAAAGTGAGTCTGATGTTGAACGCTAAGAGAAACTAGAGTTTGTGTCACTTAATCAGCCTTAAGACTAAGGAAGTGGATTTGGGGTTGGGCAGGGAGGGTAGAAAAGATGAGGTGAGACCAGCCAGTGGACCTCTACTTCCATTCTGAGAAAAGTAAACTGGATTCAGAGGATATCAGAAAATTTTTAGGATTCCTATCTAAATGGCAAACCAATGCTACCCAGTCTTGCCCTTTATATTTAAGAAACGATGACACCTTTCAGCCACAGAATCTTGCTGGATTTAGTCACTGATCATCCACTCAACAAATATTTAAGTGGCTATCTGCTAGTGTTCCTGTACTTGGTACTATAAATACAAAGATGAATATGACATGGTTTGCCTGATGGGAGCTCACAGTTTTGGGGAGTGGGCAGTGAGATTAGTTATAGTAGAGGTTTTACAAAGTGCTATGGGACCACAGTGGAAGAAGCAGCCAAATTATGCCCAGAGCAATGAGAGAAACTTCACAAAGTAGCTTAATCAAGACAAATCCTGAAGAATTTGTTTGCCATGCAGGAAAAAAGGCAAAGGTGTTCCAGGACAAGAGAACAACATATACCAAACAGAAGTATGTGTGCAGGGAATGGCAAGAAGTTCTATAAAGTCATAATACAAGATATGTTTAGAGGGAGGGAGAGGAGTGAAAGATGATGCCAAGGACCAAAAATAAGCAAGGGCTACATAAGAAGTCCTTGAATCCAACTGTAAGGAGAAGATTGAGAACCAAGCTACTGATCAGGATTGTGGTCATAATCTACTCTTTACTGAACATGTGTCACCTACCAGACATAGTAAATAGGTATGACTGTGAGATCAAGGACTACTCTAGAATTGGAAAGGCTTCTAAGAGAAATAAATATTGATGGGACTTCCCTGGTGGCGCAGTGGTTAAGAATCCGCCTGCCAATGCAGGGGACACAGGTTCGAGCCCTGGTCTGAGAGGATCCCACATGCCATGGAGCAACCAAGCCCGTGCACCACAACTACCAAGCCTGCGCTCTAGAGCCCGCGAGCCACAACTACTAAAGCCCGCGCACCTAGAGCCCATGCTCTGCAACACGAGAAGCCACCACAATGAGAAGCCCACGTGCCGCAACGAAGACCCAGCGCAGCCACAGATAAATAAAAAAATTTATTTAAGAAAAAAGAAAGAAAGAAAGAAAGAAATATTGAATACACCTCTCCTGGGGTCTCTGAAATCTAGTTGTCTCTACTTTGTACTCACCAGTACTAATAAAAAGACAGTATCCAACCTGACAGAATGCAGGGCGTAAGGCCACTGTTCATGCTCACTCCTGAAAAAAAAAACAAAACATACCTTGCCATACATGGTCTTAAAAGCTGCTTTAATTTTTTGCCTTTGATCATTGGAACGACTGGCCACAACGTCTACAATTGCCTGCTCGTCTGTACCTGAAAGAATCATACATGTCTAAGTAAGGATGAGGTCTGTGTGGGGTGCTCCTTGAGGACATCTTTTAGATGCTTACAAGGTGCCTGGTGCCAGATTAAATTGAGGGATGTGCACACAGGCTCACATTGGTTTATGATATAAAGCTTATTTTTACCTTACATTCAATCACTTGAATTTGATTGTAAATAAGACAAATATATATTTTCCTCACCAAAACCCTTCATTGCTTTACGAAGAATTTCTGCATCTCTCATGGCATCAAAGTTGGCAGCCGGTTGGATTGTTCCTTGAGTTCCCTGAGTCATCGAAGCAGGCTGAGAACGAGAGGCATAAAATCCAAATCAGTTATTGTGGTAATCATTTCACAGTACATACATATACCAAATCAACATGTTGTATACCTAAAACTAATACAGTGTTATATTTCAATTGGGTCTCAATAAAACTGGAAGAAAAATAATATGAAAAAATGTTCAACGTCTTTAATAAAAGAAATACTAACTTAAAAAAAAATCCAACTCAGGTTTCTCTGCTTACAGGAAGACAACTTAAGACTTCTCCGATTATGGGACTTCCCTGGTGGCGAAGTGGATAAGACTCCACACTCCCAATGCAGGGGGCCCGGGTTCGATCTCTCATCAGGGAACTAGATCCCATGCACATGCCGCAACTAAGAGTTCGCATGCCGCAACTAAGGAGCCCACCTGCCGCAACTAAGGAGCCCATGTGCTACAACCAAGGAGCCAGTGAGCTGAAACTAAGGAGCCCGCCTTCTGCAACTAAGACCTGGTGCGAATGAATGAATGAATGAATGAATAAATAAATATATATATATATATATATGGGGGGGGAGGTGGAAAAAGACTTCTCTGATCATCACTCTTAGGCAAGGAGGCCAGTACTTAGGTTTTAGGATAAGGATATTTATTTTCATGGCTCATTCTGGAACAGACAGAGACTATCCTTCTCCCACCAAAAGACAGCCAGACACCAAACTTTCAGAAAACAAGATAGTCAAGCTTGTGGAGATAGTCACAATCTTTCTACGCCTTGGTTTCCTTCTTGGTAGAATAAGAGGGAAAAAAAGAGATTGATCCCTGGGTAGTGTGAGATGAGTGGCAGTGTTTTATTTAAAGAATATAATAATGGCTTTAGTGAGGTAGAGCCAGAGTTGCCCAATGAGATTTCAAACAAGCAATATACTTCTGGTAATAGCTCTTCATTTCCTGTATGGGCCCTGATTATTAGACATAAAATAAAACATTTTATAATAAGAAAAGCATGAAGATGAAATTAATGACTAGAGACTCTGTCATCTGAGGTACAATACTCTTCATCGATTTTATAAGGAAATAAACCAGAAAGCAAAACAAGGACTGTATGTTTTTAAATACAAATCTATAAAGAAATTTAAAAATCACCATATGACAAAGACCACAGTAGGAAGTGTTTCAGTCAAGAATCATCAATGGATGCTAAAATCAGTGGGTAAAAGTATAATGAGAACCAAGATATTTGCATACTTTGTAACATTACAGCAGAAAACCTAGCAGACATCATCTGTAGCAAATGATCAAAACCAATTATCACCAGGAATGGGGTAAATCAACAACTAGTGCCTCCTGATATGATTCACTAGGGACACGACATCATTTCTGTGGTATTCCTGCCAAAATGGCAGAACCTAGATTTAATCAGGGGGACTTATCAGACAAACACAAATTAAGGATTATTTTACAAAATAACTGGTAGTATTCTTCCAATGTATCAACGTGATTAACAACAAAGACTGAAGAATTATTTCATATTAAAGGAAACTTAAGACATGACAACAAATGCAATGTTTCATCCTGGATTTGATCCTGAATAAGAAGGACATTACTAGGACAACTGATGAAGTCTAAAGGTTGGGTAATAGTATTATAAAACTGTTATTTCCTGTACTGTGTTTATGTAAGAATCTGAGTAAATGGTATGTATACAGGAATTCTGTATACAATTTTTATAACTTTTTTATGTCTGAAATTATTACAAAATTAAGTTTAAAAAAATTTAAATACAAAGCTATGAAACAATTCATTAGTTTTCTTAAAATATTTGAATCAGGGTTTAAGAGAGATGGGATGCAGCAAGATGATATCCCTTCACATTTTTAAAAAAATTAATTTATTTTTAGGCTGTGTTGGGTCTTTGTTGCTGCACACGGGCTTTCTCTAGTTGCGGCGAGCGGGGGCTACTCTTCGTTGCGGTGTGCGGGCTTCTCACTGCGGTGACTTCTATTGTTATGGAGCATGGGCTCTAGGTGCGTGGGCTTCAGCAGTTGTGGCACGTGGGCTCAGTAATAGTGGCTCACGGGCTCTAGAGCGCAGGTTCAGTAGGCGGCGCACAGGCTTGGTTGCTCCGTGGCATGTGGGATCCTCCCGGACCAGGGCTCAAACCCGTGTTCCCTGCATTGGCAGGTGGATTCTTAACCACTGCACCACCAGGGAAGTCCCCCCATCACATTTTTTAAAATTTAATTTTAATAATACATTTTATTTAACCAAGTATCTCTAAAATATCATTTAAAGATGCAATCAAAATCATTTCAAAACACAAAATGATTCAGTTGCTTTCTAGGCAACTGAAACAGTATTTCGAGTTATACCCATTGAATATAGCAACAGCAATATGCCAACACCTGTAGGGGCAAAGTGATTGGGGAGAAGGAGACCAGACCCTTCGACAAACATTTTTATTCCTCCCACTCATCTCTACTCTCACACCAACATTTTCTTCTACCAATAAGCCCTAACAATCATCCTTCACTAGTTTCTAAGCCAGGAATGTAAGCAGAGAACTAACAAGAAATATTTGTATATTGGTTTTAAGGAAAAACTAAAATTATTCTACTTGTAGCAAATATTCAAGCAGAAAATTTTTTTCAACATATTGCCTTTACATGAGGCTTAATGTATCAAGCACTGATGAAAGTTTTCTTTGATGTAACCACTGTCACTAAAATCCTAAGCAGGGCAGAAGCCTCTGTTTATAATACACTGAACTGGACAGTAAGAGAAACTAACCCATATCATGTACTGTTTGACGACTATCATTTTCTGTCATCCTCTTGTTTCTAAAAACAAACAACAACCACCAAAAGACTTATTCCATTTTTCATCTGGAGGGAAAAATGGTTTTGTTTTATGCTTTGTTGAAAGTCTAAGTTTGAAGTGAATCTTCATCAAGAATACTATCATTCTGCAGGCATTATACTGAACTCAAAGAAATCAGGGTCCATATTCTTGAGGTCAAAACCCTAACTACAGAGGATTTCTCAGCACAGCAAAGCCCATACTATCTGCCACCAAAAGTGCCACCCTTTGACATCCATTTCATTCCAACCTTCCTGCTGAAAAACTGCCATAGAATTAGAATTGGATCATTCAGGAGAGGTCACCTGGCCCAACTGCCCAACCAAGACAAAAACTTTCTTTACATCTTCCTATACACACACACACACACACACACCAACTTCTATCAGGGGATTTTCAGTGACAGGGAGCTCACCCCTCACAAGGTAGTCTATTCCACTTCCATCTATTCCACTTTCCATCTCCCAAAATCTACTGCTCTGTAACTTCCTGGTTTCAATTTAGGGTGGTAATTGTTATGCAAGATAAGCTGCATGTGTATGTGTGTTTTACTTTTAGTGTTTTTATGTTTAAAAAATCTTTTATATTCAGTCATAAAACGATGTCTTTAAAAGCAGATGCATGCTTAAACTAAACTAACAATTCTCATAACAAATGATTAGAATAACTACAGATTTATAATATGATTAATAATCAACAATTTTTTTAAAAAAGGATTGAAAGCAATTTACTATGGGCTTTGGAGGAATATCATTTACTGTATCAGCAAAGTAGCACTGTATACCAGAGAGACCACTGGTCTGAGAGGCAGAAGAGCTAGTATCTAGTCTCAGCTTTGACTTTCACTAGCTGTGTGGCCTTGGACAAGTTTCTTGATCTCTCTGGAGCTCAAAAATTCCTCAAATCTGGAAAGGAAGCCAGAAAATGGCTAAGTTGTTTTTCTTCCAATTCTGTAACCCCTTACCAATCCCAGCCTAAAAAAAGCTTAAAAATGCTAGATCTTTATGAATAGACAGTATGAAATGAGAAAATGAAGATAAGGTAAACATAAAACTGCTTATGTTCCTAGTAACTTGCATAGGATATAAAAGAATTAACAAGTCAATTAAAGAATAAAACTTAATATTAAAATAAGGAGCTATATTGAGACAGGGCAAAGATTTGATATATGGGAGACCTTCTGAGACTCCTGAAAAATCAATTTAACAGACATTAATTGGCTACTGTATTTAAAGCCCTGCCAAGCACTACAGGGACATAAAGATAAAAACAGATACAATGAGCCCTCAAGGAAGTAGTGAGAGACAAATACAGGAGAAATTAGAAACAAATGAAGGCATATAGGAGATCTAGTGATTAGTGAACATTAAAAAACCTTACTCACTTCACTGCTATAATCCAAAGAAACAGGAGAGAAAACAGGATAGGAAGGTAAGGATTCTGTATTGATCTGAAAGAAGAGTGGAAAGTTATAAAGGTAAAAATGGAAAACAAAACCATACTTCATAAAACACTGGCAGAAATATCAATCACCCAGTCACCTGAGTTCATAGTTATACTGCCAGCAAGGCAGGAGGAAAAAGAACTAAAACCAACACCAAGAGTCCAAGTGAATCACTATGAAAAAGAGTATGGGTGTCATCACCTGTGAGAAGGGACGTATGCTCGTCTTATCGAAGTCATCAGGACAGTACTTAAAAGCAGGTGGACCAAAGAGCATGGAGTCTAACAGAAGCAAAGATTAAAGTCTTAAGTGGACTGTTTTAGACCATCTCCTCTGCTTCATGGAAACCGCTAATGTCAGCAAAGGAGTAGTGCTCTTCTTTACCATTATCCAGTTTAGTCCAGACTAAATTTAAAAGGTAGGAAAAAAAAAAAAAAATACCTGACTAGGGTAAGGAGATTGTCCTCCAGGGTACTGAGAAGGCATCGGTCCCCCAGGAAAACCACCTACATATTAAGAAAAAATACAGCAATCAGGTCTTAACTGATTTAATTTTTCAAAACAGCACTGATTTATTATGAATAAGAAAACATATGAGAATATTCACACTATTTATTCACTAGGATAATTTTTAAGTATTATAATTTACTGAATCAAAAACCAACTTTGGTCACAAGGACCTTTTAAAATATTCCATGTCCTAATTTCTTTAAAATAATTTAACATAATTTCTTTATAAACAATACTCTAAAAAAAGAACAAAACACTTAAACCAGATTAAATCCTGATTCTATCTGGAAAGGATGACAGGACATAGTTCTGGGGGTTGTTTCCTTTGTGCTATACTAACGAGCAGAGAAGTTCTTGAAGGTTTTGCTTTTTGGCTTCAGGACAGATAATTTTTTTTAATGAAAAAAACAAGTCCTTATTGCCATCCTGCTGATTAAACTTTTTCATCAAATTAATACATTTCATGAAATCATATACTACCTAAGAAGTATTTAGTATAAACGTTTACTAAAAACAATCCCAAACATAAACTACTAAGTTCCTTCAACAGCAACTGCAAAATTCAAAATATTAAGCTACTGTTTTTCTCCGGACAGTTAGTACCTACCAGGTAGTGGGACCTGTGCTGGGCCCCCACCATAAGACTGTGAGGGTGGCTGCGGATAGCCAGAAAAGCCTGCTCCACTTGGTGGGGCTCCAAACCCTTGGCCTGGGGGAAGAACAAGAGAAAAAAAGAAACAAACTACAGTGACAGTTCTCATGACTGAAGTGAAAACTTTAGAAACAGTAGAAGAAAATATATTATTAATGCTATAGCAGTAGTCCCTTTTGGTCTAAATTCAATTTCTCAACAAATCCTTCCCCATTAAAAAATAAATTAAAAAAAAAAGTTACTTCATTCATCTGCCTTAATAACTTATAATACAAAAGTGCTAAGTTTTTTGTTTGTTTGTTTGTTTGGTTGGTTTGGTTTTTTTACATACTGTGGACAAAGCTGTCCTAAGGTCACAATCATGCCAATTGAAATATGTTAATCAGTTCTTAAGATTACAAATTTTCAACAAAACCATTATATATTGGTCCTTTATTACCATGAGATTTATTCTAATTCCTTTCACAATAGAATTTTGGAGACTGCTCCCAGCTTTCATGCCTCCTGAGAACCTTTATCCTTCTATCTTGCCAGCTAGGTCCTTACTGTCTAAGGTAGAAAGTAGGCTAAGAGCAACTCTGACCTCGTACAAAACAAGAAGGAACCAAGAGGATTAAAGAGAGAAGAAAAAAAATGCTATACTAATTCCACAACCCACGACTCACCTCCAGGATAGGATGGAGCTCCCCCTGGCTGTGGGGCACTGGGATAGCCGCCAGGGGCAGGGTAGCCTCCAGCTCCTGGGTAGCCTCCCGCTCCTGGGTAGCCTCCAGCTCCTGGGTAGCCACTACTTGGTGTTGGTGGGTAGGCACCTCCTCCCATTGGAGGAAAGCCACTAGGGTAAGAATACTGACCAGGAGGGGGAAAAGATGACTCCTGACCCGCAGGCTGAAAAACCAAAAAAATTTTCAAATGAATGTGATCATCGAGAAATAGAACCTAGCTAAGGAAACAAACAAAGATAACTGTTAAGGTCTAGCTTATTCTTTTACATATTAAAAAGCCCATTAGAAGTCCTGGTATCTCATACTAGTTTATCAGTATACTAGTTTGTCAGGACACTTGTTTGTCAGAATTCAGTTATATATAAATCTACCTGTGTTAGGCAAGAAGGGTCTGTTTCTCTATTTGGGAGTAAGAACCAGGCTCTTTCCAAACCTCAAGCCTTCAGGAACAACTGGCAAAGCTCATTAGTTCCTTCATTTTCCTAGCACCTGGAAATAATAGGAAGATTTGCCTCTCTAGCCTAAAGAGGAGAATTCATGGCTTTCTTGCAACACATCTGGAACTGTGCATAATAGGGAAAAAAAACAAACAAACAGTGACCTGAGTCATACACTGGGTGTGACATTTTGGACCTCAGTTCAGATCACACAATGTCTAAGTGTGGAGAGAGTGTTACATGTTCACTAAACTTTTTCTCAGGCCACAAAACTAGACTACATTTCCCAGGACCCCGTTGCAGTTAAATAGGACCATATGACTGAATACTGGTAAACGAATGTGGACAGAAGTAACGTACACAACTTCCAGCCTGGCCCCCTTAACTTTCTGCCCAATCCTCTAAGCTCTCTCTTCCTCTCTCTTTTCCTTCATCTGCCAGCTGGAAGCAGAAGATCCAGTGGAGGACTCCAAGGCACTAGAGGATGGTAGAGCCAATATAACAAGGCAACAGAGGATGGAAGGAGCCTGGGAACCCGCAAGACGACATGGAACAAAGCCTCCTAGCTCCCCACCACACCCCTTCCCCCGCCACCCCCACCACTGACTTCCAGGAGACTGAAGTAAGCAAGAAATAAGTTTTTGTTGTGTTAAGTCATTGGGATGTTAGGGTTGTCTGTTTTTAACAATTAGCCTATATTGACTGAAACAGTGGTCAGAGTCCAGTTTAGTACATAGGGACCTGGGAACATATTCATAATTCTCATCTCTTCTATGCTAAATTCAGGAGAGCTATATATTCACTTTACATAAGAATATACACATTATCATTAATCTGTATAGGCCCCTCTTTCTATTCTCCCAGAGTTAGAAAGAAGCCCTACATACTTATGAGCATAAAATTGAAACACAATTTTTACTTATGCCTCAGCTATGAGGTTAGTCCTCAGAACAGTATAGACATCAACAAGGCAGAACTTGGTAGCACATTTATAACATGCACTCCAAATACTAAAAGTCTCAGAAGTACTAATCCAGGGACCTCTAATCCACTGCAATTTGTTACCTCTGAGTCAAGCCCCTCTTAAGTTATTTTAAACCTTCTAACACAAAGGTTAAAAACCAGTAACTCAGGACTTACCTGGTGGCACAGTGGTTAAGAATCCGCAGGGGACATGCCAATGCAGGGGACACAGGTTCGATCCCTGTTCTGAGAAGATCCCACATGCTGCTGAGCAACTAAGCCCGTGTGCCACAACTACTGAAGCTGGCGCGCCTAGAGCCTGTGCTCCACAGCAAGAGAAGCCACCGCAATGAGAAGCCCACACACCGCAACGAAGAGTAGCCCCTGCTTGCTGCAACTAGAGAAAGCTCATGCACAGCAACGAAGACCCAACGCAGCCAAAAATAAATAAATAAATAAATACTTAAAAAAAAAAAAACAACAACAAAAAAACCCAGTGACTCAAAGGATCGATTTAGCTTACCTACATGTTGTATTGAATCATACAGCATTTAACTTTTTTTTTTTATTAAAGGAATTCCTTTTTTTTATTTTTTTATTTTTTTATTTTTGGCTGTGTTGGGTCTTCGTTTCTGTGCGAGGGCTTTCTCTAGTTGCGGCAAGCGGGGGCCACTCTTCATCGCGGTGCGCGGGCCTCTCACCATTGCGGCCTCTCTTGTTGCGGAGCGCAAGCTCCAGACGCGCAGGCTCAGTAGTTGTGGCTCACGGGCCTAGTTGCTCTGCGGCATGTGGGATCTTCCCAGACCAGGGCTCGAACCCGTGTCCCCTGCATTGGCAGGCAGACTCTCAACCACTGCGCCACCAGGGAAGCCCAGCATTTAACATTTAAAAAGATTCATTTCCCAATTTTAAAAATTGGGCAATTTCACATAAAATCCAGATTGTTGGCTTTACTTGAAGATATGGAATTATCCAGCAACACTGGGTCAGCCTCCCTGCATGGACACATTCGGCTTAAGCTGACTAACTACTGCCTTTCCACAGGTGAGCCAAGTCCCTGTAGTTCCCCACAACACCTGCCTTCCCTCACGTACTCTACTCAGTACTTCTGGCCATTTGAATTTATGACCCCTGCTCTAGAATATCTGTAAGATCTGTCATGGGCTGGCTAATTCTATACAAGACCTGTGCCAAGGACATGAGCTATTTTAGTATCATAAGTGGCAATACTTACAGGATATCCAGGGAAAGCTGGGTAGCCTGTGGGGGGATAGCCCGGGTACGACATTCTGTAACAACAATAAAAAATGTCTTCTGTAATTTGCTATAAGGATTAAGGCCTTTGAAGATATATTTTGTCATAGGGTTTAATCAAAACACACCTTCTTTCAAAAGAGTCCAGCAGGCAGACTGATTCAGTAGTTCTGAGATGGGGCCCAAGATTCTGTATTCCTAACTAAGCTTCCAGGTGATGCTATTGCTGCTGGTCTGTGAATGATATTTTGATACCAGAATATTTTGGCATTTCTGAATCTACCACCTAATTTGCCAAGTTTTTCAATATGTGTTTTGGCTCGTCTCCCCAATACAGCTATAAATGATTTGTATTTCTTTTTTATCAAGACACCAAACAATGACATATACACACTACTATATATAAAACAGATAACTAATAAGGAGCTACTTTATAACACAGGAAACTCTACTCAATACTCTGTAATGGCCTGTATGAGAAAAGAATCTAAAAAAGCGTCAATATATGTATATGTATAACTGATTCACTTTGCCGTACACCTGAAATTAACACAACATTGTAAATCAACTATACTCCAATAAAAATTTTTTTAAAAAAGTACCCCAAACAAATCCAGTTCAACACTTACGAAAGCCCACTATTAAATAAGCACTGTCCTAGGTGCTGATACAGAGATGGTGGTGGGGGGGAAGGAAAATGAGAAAATAAATTTAAGTTATTATAGTGCTCCTTATGACATAAGCACAGCATAGAAGCTAAAAACTTGCTAAATTGAGAATGAATGGGCATATATTTAGTCGAAGTTGAAAGAAAATAAGAAAACTGATCCAGTCAGTTTTAAAACAGTCATTTGGGATCCAAAGACCTGGTTGCAAAGGATGTTAAATCATTTTTTGCTGTCTTCTTCCCCAAGCCCAGTTGATAAAAAAAGGAGTAAAGGAGAAACAATACCATCTAAGAACAGTCAGATGGACCAAGGGCAAAAGAGGTCAGGGTCAAAAGAAAGTGAAAAAGTCTGAAGATAATTTATGGGAGAAATTAATAATAATTTTAAAGGCAATAAGTTTTATAGCACCAAAGACTACAAAAACAATTTAAATTTCTAAATCTCAGGAACTGTTCCAGTGACAAAATCCTATTTCTACAGCCTTTAGCTACTACATTAAATCTTACCTTTAAGGGCACTAGAGGAACTATGTCAACAAGAGTTTCTGAACAGAATGAAGATAAAGACTATCTGTACATGAGAAAACTTAAAACAACTTTAAGAAAATGAATCTGGGTACATTTTGAAGCATAATTATATAAAGGACTAGAATGCAATTCCATTTCCAGGATGTACCTCATAAAAATACTTACACAAATGCAAAATTATATATGTACAAAGCTATTCATTACACACTATTTGTAACAGAAAAAGGTTGGGAATTCCCTGGCAGTTCAGTGGATAGGACTCAGCGCTTTCACTGCCATGGCCTGGGTTCAATCCCTGGTCAGGGAACTAAGATTCTGCAAGCCACGTGGCATGGCCAAAAAAAAAAAAAAAAAAGGTTAAAAACAATCTAAAAGTCCATTAATAAGGAACAGGTAAAACAGATTATGGATAGCCATACAATGAAGTGTTAGGCAACTATTAAAAATGAGCAGCTCTCTTTTTACTCATATGTGGAACCATCTCTAAGTCATATTAAGTGGGAAAAAAGCAAGATGAAAAACTACATAGATAATTTGCAACCAAATGTGTAAAAATTACATTTATTTGCTTGTATGTAGAGAGAATATCCCTGAAAGTATACTCAAGAAAGTAGGAAACAGTACTCCACTGCTGCCTCTGGAGAGGAGAGCTGGGGCATAACAAGGAGACTTTTCAATGTACTAAAAAAAAGGGCTAAGAGTCCTTTTGGAATTATGCATGTATCGTCTATTCAAAACTCAGATTTAAAAAGCTTTTGTAAAAAGCTGAAACAAACCCGAGGGTGACTCAACAAACTACTCAACTTTGCCCAAGGAATAATCAGACTATACCAGTGAACCAGAACTTTTATTTCCTTTTCAACATCCTCCGTCAGCAACTACTTTAAAAAGACTAGAAAAGCATTCTTGGTTTTCCAAACCATCTCCACCCAGTGAGTCAACTACTAAAAGGGATGGGTCTCACTATGCAAGTCTCAGAGATGGCATGAAGCCCAGGAACACAGGAGGCAGCTGTTGCAAATTTATGAAACAAATACAAAATAGAAAGGGTGTATGAAGATGGCCAACAGCAGATACTACAATTTTCCAAAACCTGCCTCTTGATTGGGAAAGACCATTTAAATCTGTCAGCAAGGACCCTTCAATAAAGAACTGGAGGCACGACTAGGCTCTGCATGGACAGGGTAGGCAGTCACCACCAGCGAGGACTGAAAGGAGGCTTCACTTTGCAGTGGTCGAAATTCTCTCTTCTACCTCCCTAGCTAGTACTTGAAACTCCTTCCCTGCCTGATAGGTAACTCATTACACTCATTATCTAATTAGGACAGATTATCAGATGAGCTCCCCACCAACTGGCAGAAATTAGAGAGTTTAAAGGCAGTTGGACGACTTCTTTTCATTTCTGTCACTTTATGGTGGACATCAGCCATCTCCTTCTGCAGAAGTGTTCACACAGGTTGGGTTCAAATCAGCGCACGTTTGCTGCTGCTAAGGTACTAGGAATCAAATCTGGAATGCCACTTCCCTGAATAGTTCCCAAGAATTATAAACCTGAACCAGTGTACAATTGTAGGCTTCCGCATTCTGTCCTAGGTTCACTAAGCAAGTACAAACGTCCCAAGTTTCCCTAAATGTGCTGTGTCACCAGGAAGTCTAGTCACCAGCCGGACTTAGCTTTCGGTGCTGCTCACCGGTTTTCCTACTCAGCCCTCCTTGGGGTCGCTTCAGCAGGGCCATCCTCTGGCCTCAATCCCTCCACCTGTGGTCCCCCTGCCTGCGCGGGAAGTCTCACTGCTCCCTCGGACCTCCGGACAGCCGCGGGGCACAGACGACCGGCGAACAGGACTTCCCGTTGCCCGGCCGCCTCGCCGATCCCGCCCCAATGCGCCCCCGGCCGAACGCCCCCACCAGGCAGCCCGGGTCCCAAAACGCGCACACCGAGTCGCCGGCCACTCCCGGGGCCCACAGGCTCCTCCAGCGCCCCCCGGCTCGGGGACACACGCGGGGCCCCGCCCTCTCCCGGCTGGCAGGCCTCAGAGCAGGCCGGGGCGAGGCGACCGAGGGGGACGAGGGGTGGCAAGGGTAGGGTACGCCGTTCCTCACCTGACTCCGCGGAGCAGCGTCACAGCCCAACCTGGTCTCGGGCAAGATGGAGCCGGGGGCGGGCCCGGGAAGGGCGGGGCGCCGAGGGCCGCCGCCCGAGCCCGTTAGGATCGCAGGGGGCGGTGCCGACAGAGCCAGTCCCGGCGGCCGTCGGTGCCGCTGCTCGGGCTTTCCTTTCGGCCCCGCCTCGCCGCTCCACCTGCGAGGAGACGCTCTCTTCGGGTGCACCAACCAGTTTTATCAGAGTTCCTTCTGGGCTCTCTCAAGCCATTTGGGAAGTTGAAGCCGTCCTGAGGAATCCGAAGCCCCTTCAGTGGTGGGCGGCAAAGCAGGGCTCGAAACTGGGAGGCCAGGGGCAGCCTCTCCGCCTGATGTGCCGTCCTCCCTATATTCTGAGGACAAAGACGGTGTCTTTTATTAGTCCCTTGTGAATTGAATTAATATTTATGAGGCTCCTAGATAGTGGAAACAGGAGATGCACTAATCAAAACCACTCCAGAAGGGAGTTGTTAGGTGATTCCAGGCTCCCCTCACACTAGAGCTCTAGCATTAAAACATTTGAGGCAATTTCAAGGGCCCAGACAAGTATCTTAAACTCATTAAGAAAGTTTATATTCCAGAGCAAAGAACCAGTTGGCTACCTTTTACAGTGGTTCTCAAACTGTGGTCCCCAGACTGGCAGCCGCCACATTACCTGGTAACTTGTTAGAAATGCAACTTATTGGGCTCCACCTTAGACCTAATGAATTAAATTCTAGAGATGAAGCCCAGCAATCTGTTTTAACAAGCCCTCCAGGTGGTTCTATGCACACTAAAGTTTTAGAACTATTAACCTATTACTCCACATGCTTTTCTACCCAAAAGCTTCCTCATGGGGGTGGGATAGGGTGGATTAAATTTTTAAGTGGCAAAGCAAGATATACATGGCCCTAAAATAGGGGTGAAGTGGAAGGTACTTGAGAAAGGTCACTGCCAAATTTAAACAAAACTGCACAACACTCTGGGTACCCAGCATTAATTCCCCAGCTCCCACCAATCTGTCTGGAAAATATTGGGCCTTTCTGTCCAATCTGCCTGGAGACCTCTGGAATTTAAGCATTCCCTAAGAAGCCTGTCCTTACTCCTTTGCTCTATATTACTACCTCAGTGATCTCATCCCTGCCCTTCCCTCTGCCTTAACTATCAGCTTGAGAGGTTATTTTCCAAACCTATTTCCCACCCACTTTCCTGAGCTATAGGCCCAAATATCCGATAGTCTATATTCAGGTAGATGCCACTAGATTTCCCACTTCATCCTTTCAATTTGTCCTTCTTTCTTGACATACAAGGCCCTCCAGGGCCACAGACCCTTTCCTCATGCTGCCTCTGCCTAGAAAGCACTGCCTGCCTTTTAACAATTATGAATCTATTAAGACTCAATTCAAAGATCACCCATCTCCTTCCTGCCTCAAGCTTTTCCTGACTTTCTTTTCTTTACCTTCCCTTGGGTAGACTCCCTTTTTTGCACCCAACAAAACCTTTTATAGATGTCTGCTGTGACACATTTAACAGTAGTCATGGGCTTCCCTGGTGGCGCAGTGGTTAAAAATCCGCCTGTCAATGCAGGGGACACTGGTTCGATCCCTGGTCCGGGAAGATCCCACATGCCGCGTAACAACTAAGCCCGTGTGCCACAACTACTGAGCCTGCGCTCTAGAGCCTGCAAGTCACAACTACTGAGCCCATGAGCCTAGAGCCCGTGCTCCGCAACGAGAAGCCACCGCAATGAGAAATCTGTGCACTGCAACAGAGTAGCCCCCACTCACCGCAACCAGAGAAAGCCCGCGCGCAGCAACGAAGACCCAATGCAGCCAAAAAAAAAAAAAAAAAACCAGTAGTCATAGCACATGAGTATTTAACTTGCCTGTATTCAACCACATAAACTTAGCAAAAACAAAATAAAACAACTTTGAAGGTCATCATATGCTCCAGAGTTCACATAAAATAGGAGACATTATGCTTCTCCTAATGTGAATATTCCACTGTGTTTAAACACACATACCAGATTTCCCTGGTGGTCCAGTGATTGAGACTGTGCTTCCAATGCAGGGGAGCGTGGGTTCAATCCCTGGTCAGGGAAGTTCCGCATGCCAAGCAGTGCGGCAGCAAAAAAAAAAAAAAAAAAAAAATATATATATATATATATATATATATATATAATTAAAATAAACACACATACGTTTTGTACAGACAGAGCAGTAATTTTGTCCCCAAAGGGACATTTGGCAATGTCTGGAGACGTTTTTGGTTGTCACAACTAGGGAGGAGGGTTTTACTAGTATCAATGGGGAGAGCCAGGGATGTTACTAAACATTCTACAATGCACTGGACATCCCCCTAAAACAAAGAATTATTCAGCCTGAACTGTCAGTAGTGCTGAGGTTAAGAAACTCTGAGTTAGACTAATCTTCCTAAATAACGGATTTGGTCATATAATTCCCTTGATTAAACTCCTCCACTAGCTTCCCACTGGAACCAGAATAAAATCCAAAGTCCTAGCCATGGTCTATTAAGCCCCATATAATCTGGCCACTGCCTACCTCTCTGATCTCATCCCTCTTCACCTTCCTTCTCAAGCACTAAACTCTGGTCAAAATGGCCTTCTGTCTAAACATACCAAGCTTGTGACCAGACACACCAGAGATTCCCAGGATCTTTACACTTGTTATTGCTCCTATTTGGAATGTTCTCTATTGCATGTTACATCTCAAATGTCATCCATCTCCTCAGAGAGGTATGTATTCCCTGAACATTGTAGCATTAGTAGCCCCACTGTCACTAACACCACTACCAGTTATACACACTAATTACCCTATTTAATTTTCTTTGTAGCACTTAAAAGCATATAAAATAACAGTATTTACTGTTTGTCATCTCCCCCTGCTGCCCTCGGAATGTACACTCCTTGAGAACAGGGGTATCTCTAGAGACTAGAAATAAAATGTTCAGTAAATACTTGGTTGACTACAACAGGGCCCCCCAGACTCAAGCCAATTATTTCACCCAGTGATCAACTAAATAAACAAAAGTCTGTTTCCAATAGTGGAGGAAATAACTGGCTCTGATAGACTTGTTGAGAGAAGGATATGTTGGAATCCACAATGGAGTGTTATCCTAAAGGAATTTCAATGTAGTTTTGAAAATACAGCTTTTTCACTTCATATGCTGACCTTAGAAAATGTAACTCATTATATTGCCCCTGCTTAACATCAGTCTTTTATTAAACTGTAAACACTTTAAGGGTAAAAGCCATTTGGAATCCTCAGCATTTAGCATGAAGCTAAGGCACTTTCATGTACTGTCACCACCACTCTAAGCTGGAAATTTTTGTGTCACCTGTTACTGTGTGGTTTCTGTCTCCTGATTAGACTCTGATAGATATATCACATTTCACCCATAACAATCAGTAATTAAGCCCTATAGATTTTACTTTCACATTCTAGCTATAAAATATCATTATCTACCTGTTTACTTTCCTTGTTATAGCTAGACCTCTTCTTTTCCCTAACTACTACCATTAGTCACTTTAGCTGATACATGCATTACATCATCTGAACCACAAAAATGGCATTCTGACTGGTTTTTCCATTGTCGAACCATCTTGCTCAGTAAGTTCAACCTATTTATGTTACTGAATAATATTCAAAGTGGTATGTATTCAATAATAGCTACCATTTATTAAATACATACTATATGCTAGACACTGTGTTAAGCACTTAACAAATATTCTCATTTTTTACACTCTGATTTAAAAAACTGTTTTTGGTAACAGTTTTATTGAGATATAATTCACTGATGTAAAGTGTACAATTCAATGGTTTTTAATATATTCAGAGTTGTACCATCACCACAATTTTAGAACATTTACATCACCCCCAAAATAAAGCCCATACACTTTAGCCATCATCCCCAATGTGCTCACCACCCTCATCTCTATGCTGCCGCTAATCTACTTTCTGTCTCCATAGATTTGCCTACTCTAGACATTTTATATAAATGCACTCAGACAATAACGTGGTCTTTTATGACTGGATTTTCACTTAACATGAACATGGATGAACGTGTTTTCAAAGTTCATCCATGTTGTAGCATGAATCAGTACTTCATTCTTTTCTATGGCCAAATATTTCATTATACATATATGCCACATTTTGTTTATCTATTCACAAGTTGATGGACACGGGTTATTTTTACCTTTTGGCTATTATGTATAATGCTGCTATGAACACTTGTGCACAAATGTTTTCATTTCTCATGAGTACACACCTAGGAGCAGAATAGCTGGATCAAATGGTAACTTAATGTTTAACTTCTTGAGAAACTGCCAAACTGTTTTCCAAAATAGCTGCACCATTTTACATCCCTACTAGCAGTGTATGAGGGTTGCAATTTCTCTACATTCTCGTTAACACTTGTTATTATCTGTCTTTTTTATTGTTGTCATCCCAGCAAAAGAAGTGCTTTCTTTCATTGTGGTTTTGATTTGTATTTCCAGATGACTAATGATGCTGAGCATCTTTTCATGTGCTGATCGATCATTTGTATATCTTCTTTGGAGAAACATCTGTTCAGATCATTTGCCCACTTTTAAATTGAGTTATTTGTCCTTTTATTATCACGTTGTAAGAGTTCTATATATATATTCTGGATATAAGTGGAGAGGCTGAGGTCACAGCAAGTTGTAGAAATGAATATCTAGGGAATATCCTAATCCTGAGAGTGTGATAAGAGAAGGATGACAACAGACAGGGTGTGGTAGAATGGCAGACCCAAACAGAGAGCTGATGTTAATCACTCCTTTGGCAAGAGAGAAACCTCCAATCTTGAGATGTTCTGTGTAGACAAGTAACACTTGGCAGTGAATAGGAAATAAGATAAAACAAGTGACTTAAGAAGCCCCAAACTGAGTTTATTGTGGTATAGACCAGGTGATAACAAACTCCAGTATATTCAAGTAAAGTCTGATACACCCTGGGATACCTAAAATACAACACAAGGGCAAAAAGCTGCTCTAAAATTAGAAGTCCCCAAGAGAAAATAGGAAAATGAGACATGTATCTCGAAAAAGCCAGGAAGTAGAACAGTGTGCCAATCCTCACAACCTCCCCCATGTTCCCAACCACTTCTCTGACTTGCTCATGTTTCCACTACTTCAAGTCATTAAGACCTCTGCATTTTTTAGCCCAAATTGCTGTATAAGAAGAAAGTCTTTTTCAGAAGAATAAGGTGCCATTCTTCTCCTTGGTGCCATCCGGTTAAAGTCAAAACGTATAACTTTCTCATGAAGGAAACTCTTAGGAACTTAAGGCTCTACAAAGACTGATACAAGTGCCTTTTGCCACACACTAAATCTAGAATCCTGTCTCTAGAAGCTACATGTGGCTAACCTCTTAGACATGAGTCACATCATACAGGAGCTCCCATTCAGCTTAGAATCTACCGAGACAAGTGAATTAAGTTTACGATACAGTGGATTTGAAAGTTGGCAATAATCTGGCATCAGCAGGTAATTTCATCACAATCTCTGCCTTTTCTAGACATCCAGTCAGGATCTGGCTCAGCTATTTATACCCTGCCATTTACTTTCTCTTCCAATTGCCTCTTATCCAGCTGGCAGGAGCTTCCAAGAAACATGATATAGTAGGCACTGCAGTATACTGGCTGCTTGCTGGGGTTGGAGTAGACCTGTTCAGGTTTGAGGGACGCAAAAGGATTAGCTCCATAGGCTGTGATGTGTGTATCCAGGTCCACCAGAATCTGCAAAGAGGCTGCCAACTCCTGCTGGCTATGGGAGACAGATAAGAAAAATTGCTCTGCTGATTATGAAAGAGATAGGAGAGGAACTGCTCATCAATCCCAAAAATTACCTAAGGCTGGACTAACGCAACAGCTATCCCTCCCTCCCAAATGTCTAGACTAACTACTCAATTAACTAGCATAGCACTTTGAAGGGATGAGAAAGCCAAGCATGGGAAGGAAGAAAATCCTCACCAGAAGGCAGAAGATGAGCAAGGGGGAGAGAAATAAGCTCATCTACATAGAGGTGTGAGTGAATTGGGGAGGTATCACAAATAGGAGGAGGTCAAAACCTGTAAACAGTAATCATCGTAGGGATCTCATAATCACGAAGTAGCAAGAGGGTGGGCAGCCAAGCCTCCATCAGGTCCGGGGAAGCATGGAAACCTATGGAACAAAAATGGAGATGGGAATAGAAAGGGGAAACGCTAAGGTATACCCTAACCAACATACTTCTTTGATTGTGTCCACCCCTCACCTTGCTCACCTCCAATGCTCATTTACCACCATCGCCCGCCCCAGATTCTTTAATGGAAAATTATGGACCCAGCTGTAGCACATATGGCTAATGACCAACCAAGGTCTTCATTATATTATGCTTAACCTGACCAAATGAATGGTGCTCCAAAGGTGCAAGAGCCAGGATGGAAAACTCCCAGAGGACCGATCCTGTATTCCCCCAAACAAATGACTCTTACCTGGATGGAATACCACCACCAAATCTGGATGGGCTATCGGCCCAGACTCTACCTGCTCCTCCCAGAAGTCATGATAGAGGCCCCTATGGCCACTAAGCTGAACTGTGCCAGGTTCCAGGAGTGAAGGTGAGGCACTCTGTGAAAAGCCAGCAGCTACATCTACACCCACCATGATTACATGGAGGCCAAGGTGCCCAGGAAACATGTAGCCAAGTTCATCATAGTCCCCAGAGTGAGTGAGGAACGTCTCTGCATGAGAAGCACCAACCACGTGCACTGTGCTTCCCCCCGACCTTCCCAACATTTATCCCCAAGGCCTGAAGCCCAAAGCCCAGTGTCAAGGGCCGTGACAGGGCAATTGTCAGCAACTGCTTCAAAGAGCCCTGCAGGACATCTGGATCTGGCCTTGGCCATCCTACACTGGCCCACAGGGTGGTTCATGGCCTGACTACCAAGCACAGCATCCAGAGTAGCCTCTAGTTGTAAATGTCGCATAGAAAACCAGGTGTCCCAGCCCTGTACGACTTTAGTCAGCCAAGACCAAGGTCCTGAGGGAAGGACAAAATCACCTGCAGGAAAGAAGGAATAAGAAATGACCTAATCCTTCCCTGGCTTCAATACTCCCTCCATGTTCATTCTCCCAACCGGTCCCCAAGACTGCACTGTCCCACTCAGTTCCTCATTTTTTCCTCAAAACAACATGCTTTCATATCTTTCTCCAAGTACCACCAACTATGACCGTTATGGCAAAGTTCCCCAATACTGTCACTCCACCTGTGACCGGAAGCCATTCCATAGACGGTCCACAGCTACAAGACGCAGCTCTTGACAAACCCTCCTGTGTGCTGGCCAGTCTGACCTCTGGCACTCTGGACCACAGTAATAGACATTTCTGCACCTGAGAGAATGAGGCCCAGAAACAGATGTTCCTGTACCTCAAAGGTGAATGGGGGACTCTTGGGGAAGGGAACTGATATTCCTGCACCTGGGAAGAAAGATCACTGGGTGAGGAAAGTAGGGAGAGGAATGACAGCTGCTGCAGCAAATTTGGGGACTACGTTTGGCAGAGGAGGCAGGAGGGAGTGGGAATGTAATTTTTCTCTTGGGTTACAGTGACACCTCTGCCTCTATCTAGAACTTTTTACATCCCTTACAGAAAAAAAAAAAACACCAGGAGTTTGTGGCTGCCCTGTTATCAGAGGTGTGGCTTGACCCCAACCTCCCCAGACAGATATGGTCTTACCACTTAAGTGCTCAAGAGAAGAGAGGTAGAAAGGATTATACTCTGGTCTCTGTCTAACCTCCCCATAATACCAAAATAATCAGGAGCCTTATAAGCAACGCTTTTCTAATTTCTCTGTGGCCTAGATCACACAAAATGAGGAGCGAGCCTGAAGTTATTCTGAAAATTCTCAGACCTTTCCTCCTGCAATGAGGTCTTAGAATAGGATCATTCCGATGTCTCCCCTATTAGCCCCCAACTAATCACCTCTTGCAGTGCCGGAGGACGTTGGAGTTTGAAAGGCCACTAGGGAGTACTTTACAGTGAACACAGAATCAGAATGTGTCCTCCATCTTCTGGAACATTTCTTGAAGGCATCGATATCCAAAGCCTGATACAGGAGTATCCCCATCTAGCACCAACCTGCAGAGACAGCATGAAGAAGGAGTGGCAATAGGAAAAACACCTCCAAAATTTCTCATGACCCCTACCTTGCCTCCTATATATTGGCACCTCTCCTACTCCCATCGTTTCTCTTTTTAGCAAATTACATTTCTTCTATAGTAATAAAACTGGCAAAAGTCAGGATGAGAAAATCCCTCGTTGCAAATACCCCATATTCCCCAAGCTATACTCCCTCTCCACCTTATGAATCACTTCTACCAGTGACAATGTATCACTCTTCCATAGAGCTAGTCACTCACTTGTATTCTTCATATCTTTTCATGTTCAGCTTTTGAAGGATCAGCTGGGATAGGCCAGGAACATTATTCTCCAAGGAGAAGAAGCCAAGGGTATCAATGCTAGGGCCAGGTTTTGAGAGGGTCAGAGGCACAGGAGTCACAATTGTGGGTAGGGTCACAACCACGGGAGCCACTGATGAGGGGGGTTTCTTGCGCCTTCGTCATCGGGACCGTTGAGCCATGGCCTGTCCAGTGATACCTGGGGACTATACGTAGAACAGATATGGAATGGAATTTTGTAAGTTGGACACATACGATGTTTTTTCATATGTTTGACCTTTCACTTGTCATTCCAGTCTCTCAGGCCCAGGTATCAGTAAGATTTATTTCATATCTACAGATTATTGATCACCACAGGCAGTTGTGAAAAAGAGAAATAATTATATGTGAATATAATTATACATATATGTATTATACATGAAGTTCTATATATAATATAGATGCTTAGAAAAAGTCTGGCAGGACTCATATAAAATTGATAACAGTGATTAACTCTGAGGAGGGGAAAAGGCATTAGGATGGGAATTGGATCAATAAAAGGGAACTTTAGACTTGTTTGTAATGTGTGACTTTTTATACAAAGAGTATATTCGTATACTATTAGTGTATTTTAAAAAATCAACTTAAAAGAGAGGAAAAGGCAACAAAAGTTTTGGTTGTCCAAAACTACCATCTAACTGGAGAAACAGTCAATCTAATCTAGTTGGGGAAGGAAAACATTCATTTTAAAACACCTATCATCACATTTGTAAGCAATAAACCAAAAAGTAGAAATCAAATGCAATACCAAATGAGCACTAGCACTACAATGCCAAGTTATGCACATTATTAGGAAAATTTTCTAAAAAGGTGAGTTCTGAAGTAGAACTAAACCCACACTCACACACTACCTAGAGAGAACTCTTGCGGTGTCCTCCTTCCCTGGCCTGTCTTCTCCCATTCCTTCCACGAGGGCTGAGTAAACAAAAGGGACTATATTGGAAAAAATAAAACATAAATATTTATTGATAAACAGATAAAATCATTTGCAAAATACTGTAACAGAAACAAATATGAAAAAATATACTTAACATCTAAATGTTTTAGAGAGACGTTAGATATAAACTATAATATAAGGCAGTGTATAAATCCTACAAGAAAAGTGAAACTAAAGCACTAATGAGATCAGAAGAAGAGAGTCTCTCAGTTGGCAAGCTACAGAAAGACTTTATGAAGCAGCAGTTGGAATAGACCATGAAGTATGGCAATACTGTGAATACACAAAGATAGGGAAACAGGAACTCTAAGCACAAAGAAGAGTGTGACCATAACAAATGTAGATGGGAAAATTCTGGGAACTAAGGAACTAGAATGGTTTGAGTTGGATTATTAAGTCTAAAGACCTAAGTGTAAGAGATAAAACTATAAAGTGTTAGGGGCTTCCCTGGTGGCGCAGTGATTAAGAATCCGCCTGCCAATGCAGGGGACAAAGGCTCGATCCCTGCACCGGGAAGCTCCCACATGCCGCGGAGCAACTAAGGCCGTGCGCCACAACTACTGAGCCTGCACTCTAGTGCCCGCGAGCCACAACTACTGAAGGCTGCGTGCAGCAACGAAGACCCAACACAGCCAAAAATAAATTAATTTAAAAAAATATTTTTAAATGGTAACTTTTATGTTAAAAAGAAAAACAAACTATAAAGTCTTAGAAGAACACAGGGGAAAAGTTTCATGATTCTGGATTTGCCAAGTTCTTGAATATGACACCAAAAGCACAAGCAAGAAAAGAAAAAATAGATAAACTGGACTATATCAAAATTTTAAAACTTTTGTGCATCAAAGGACAAAGTGAAATGGCAACCCATAGAATGGGAGAAAATACTTGTAAATCATATATCTGATAAGAGATTAATATCCTGAATATGTAAAGAACACCTAAAACTCAACAACAACAAATAGCCCAATTACAAAATGGGCAAAAGACTTGAATAGACATTTCTCCAAAGAAAATATACAAATTGCCAAGAAGCACATGATACTCAACACCACTAATCAAAGGCAAATCAAAACCACGGACACCACTTTACTCCCATTAGGATGGCTATCATCAAAAAACTAGAAAATAACAAGTGTTGGTGAGGATGCAGAAAAACCGGAACCTGCCTGCACTGATGGTAGGAATGTAAAATGGTGCAGCTGCTGTGCAAAACAGTATGGCAGCTCTGCAAAAAGTTAAATATAGAATTATCATATGACCCAGCAATTTCACTCTTAGGTATACACCCAAAATAACTGAAAACAGGTACGCAAACAAATGCTTATACACAAATGTCCATAGCAGCACTATTCACAGTAGCCAAAAGGTAGAAACAAACTAAAGGTTATCAAAAGAAAATGAATAAACAAATTGGGAGATATATATACATATACATATGTGTGTATATATATGTATGTATATGTATATGTATATAAATTCAGCCATAAAAAGAAACATACTGATACATAGTACAATGTGGATGAACCTCAAAAACATTATGCTAAGTTAAAGAAGCCAGACACAAAATGAGACATTATATGATTCCATTTATATGAAATATCAAGAATAGGTAAATTCAGAGACAGAAAGCAGATCCATGGTTGCCAAGGGCTGGGTGGAAGGGGGAATGAGGAGTAACTGATTAATGGTTATGGGCTTTTTGCGGGGGGGTGATGAAAATGTTTTAGAACTAGATAGAGGTAGTGGTTGCACAACAATGTGAATGTACTCAATGTCATTTAATTGCTCACTTTAAAAGGATTAATTTTATGTTATGTAAATTTCACCTCAATTAAAAAAAAAAAAAGAAAGGTATCTATAGAGGTTTTGAAGCTAAAAAATTGTTTTATTCCCCAGATAAACTGCCTCCAGGGACAGGGAAATGAAGAGGATAACGCTGACAGTGGTTGTTTTTACTGTGAATGAGGTAACAAAGTTCAAATCAAGAATTGTGTTTTGTTACAAAAATGGTCTGACATTTAATCCTTCTGGACTAGATCTGTTAGGAAAAAACTCCAGAATGATCATTCAGCTGAGATGTAGGTGGCAGAACAATCAAACAAAAACCCTCCCCAAATCATCCAGCTAATATCCATTATCTTAAAACATGGCTCTTGCAAACCACGGTCCTCAGGTTAACGGAGGAACTAATTTGATTTTCCTTTGTACTTCCTTTCTCCTCGTCCTTTCATTCCACCCCTATTCTCCCCCCTCATCCCACAGATGAATGGCCAGTTTCAGAGTCCACAAAACAGAGATAACTAAGTTCATCTGCATATCATATCTTCTACTTCTACGTTCCCACCAATAAAGAAGAAATTAGACCTAAAGATAGTACATTATTTTAGGATTTAAGGGTTATTTCTCTTTACTAAAGGGTAGATGGAATTGCCTTCAAACCTTAGGACACCATTTCCGAAAACTGACCTGGCTCTTCCCTCCACTTTTTTTTTTTAATTTATTTATTTTTGGCTGCATTTGGTCTTTGTTGCTGCACGCAGGCTTTCTCTAGTGCAGGGAGTGGGGGCTACTCTTCGTGGCGGTGCGCGGGCTTCTCATTGCGGTGGCTTCTCTTGTTGCGGAGCACGGGCTCTAGGCACGCAGGCGTCAGTAGTTGTGGCTTGTGGGCACTACAGTGCAGGCTCAGTAGTTGTGACACACGGTCTTAGTTGCTCCGTGGCATGTGGGATCTTCCGGAACCAGGGCTCAAACCTGTGTCTCCTGCATTGGCAGGTGGGTTCTTAACCATTGTGCCACCAGGGAAGCCCTTTCCTCCACTTTTAATCACCATTCTCATCACATTCCCAGAGCCACTGCAATTCTAGAATAAGTACTTATATGCTCTATCTACCCAGCCCCCTCTGGCAAGACACCACCTTTTTAAACCTTGAAAGAATGGACTCTTCTTTACAGGTATGGAGGAAAAGTATCTTTGAGATAAATCAAGAGTCTTAAATTCCAGAAGTAATAATAAATATCTTCCTGATATTCAACCAAAGGCCTTTATTCTGCAATGGAAGCCAATTAAGACCAGAAAGGTACTTATCCACCTTTCCAAAGAGAGGTCTTCCTCCAATGGAAGATTAAGTCCACTGGAAGACTGGCTGAACTGGCTGGAAGTCAAGGGATCACACAGCTTGGGGAGTCATGAAGTTGCTGAAATCCTTGATGCCATATTTTCCTCTGTGTCTAGAGTGGGTTCCTGATACAAATGGATAATTTTCTGGCAGGAAGGTAAGAAGGTGGGAATGAGGAGCCAGGTCTTTGCATTTGCATCTGTATATATCATCAGGCTCATGTCTGAGTTTGCGTACCCAGGCCCCCTGGTTCTAACTTTCCTGCAATGAGGCCTAGTATCCTCCAAGTTCGGGGGTGGGGAGTTGACCTGAGAGAAACAAAGGCAGTGACTTGGGGTCTAATTTATTCCCAGTATATAAGAGCGAGAACACCAACACCAAGGGCTGGAGAGGAGACATGAACTGGATGGCCTACAAAAACTCTTATCCTTCATCTCTAAATTCTCTAAAATATTAGCTAGCTTATTCCCACACCTAGGTCTCCCATATTCACCCCTCCTTACCACCAACAGCCTCAAATTTCACCTAAATCACAGTCATCTTCTCACCATCTCCAGACCAGTGAGGCCCATCTAATTTTCTCAAATTCACCAGCAAACAAAAAATGTCTTTAGGGAGTAGGGTAGAGAAGGGTGAGTGAAGCTCGTCACTGGGGATCCTCAAAAGGGGTTAGGAAAGAGAAAGAGAAAAGGAGAAACACATTAGACACATTGCTATTAGGATAACATTCAGCTGCTTTATCAGTGATTAACACTCCCTGGAGTGATAAATGCTTTACTTAACTATAAACTAAGCAAGCAGAGGAGTTGATGGAAAAGTAACTTACCCTGCTAAGCCCTCAGCTTCCTTCCTTCTTTCTTCCAAGTGAAGTAAATGCTTGATCTCCTCAGATCTATGTTGTGGCTGATTTGCAGCTGTCCCTTCATATCACTTTCCTTTGCAAACTGCTGAAATGCTGGGTCTCTGTGATTAGGTATGTCCTGCCAACCAGACAGACAACAGTGAATTCTCCCTAACGAGGCAAATAAGGACCTGGCCCCCTGCCCTTGGACTTCTCTCTTTCTGACCTTCCTTCTCTGCCAAGAAGGCTCAGAACTCTGTCAACACTCCCAAACTCACCATAGGCCAGGCAGGCTGAGGAAAGATGAAACTTACTGCTTCCTGGACCTCTCTCACTAAGGCAGCATTTCTGCTCCCAGTCCACAACGTCAGGAAAAAGCCCTTGGGATTAGTTCAGAAGTATTTGATTGGAAAAGGTAAACAATAGCCCAGAGGAACAGGAATCCCTAGAGTTCTAGATGTCAATCTAGACACAGGATGAGTTCTCCCAAGCCCAAAGTCCTTTTTAGCATAACAAACACTGCTCAAACACAACTCAACAGTGACCAATGTAGGTTTAAGTACAAATATGATACCCAGAAAAGGAGAATACAAATGGTCATTTAATGGTACAGAAGGAAATCAATTGTAGGGGAAACGTCCAGAATTAATTTGTAAAATTCAATTTCCCTGAAAGGAGAGCAAGGCACTTTCTGAGTGAATGTCATCAGGGGCATTCCACCTGTTTATTTTAAAAGAGGAATAAAATTTTCTGGAATATTAAAGTAAGCAAGACCAAAAACACACACTATTTCTAGGAAGAGAAAATAGAAAAGAATCAACTCAAACATCTCATTCCTTCCTGTAATGGATGCTGATCCAGGGAATTTAATTCCACATTTCTAGCTCCTTTTCACTTACAGCTATCAAGCTCCAAACCTATCAGAAGTTGTTAGTGCAGTGGTCCTATATGACTCTATGACCTGACGCTGCTTACATGTGGCCCCAGCTATGTCACTTACCTGCCTCTGTGAACATCAGCAAATTGGGGAACAGAACCACTTGCAGTAAGGTCCTGGACCGTGGCAAATAAATCTATGTATGAACAGATGCAGAGAATGGATTCCAAAGGAACCCCAAACTGTAGAAAGCACAAACTACAAGCAGGGAAGGTGGAAGAAAAGTGTTAAGGATGCAAAAAAAATTACATAACATTATGTAAAATAGCTGTGGACGAAGGAAAATCAGTTGCAATAGGCAAAAATCCTGAATAAAATAGGGGTAATTCATTTTAAGCAAAGGTTTCAGGCCAATTTCAAATTTAACTGGCAGAAAATTGAAAGGTTTTGAGGTTTGTTAATGGCTGAACTGCAAAAGGTAAAAGAAGTCAGATTGTCTTTTCTAACTCAGAAGTGTCATCTTTGAATATAAAGGGAGATGATATATAGAAAAAAATTGATATTGAATAGTAGTTTACATTTCACCATCATTACTACTATTCTGGTAGACATTTAAATTTACAATTTAGAAAGATCTGAACTTTCACAATTTGCATTCATCATGAGTTACATTAAAAAAAACCTTTAAAAGTACTTCTATGGTTCCTTGTGAAACTAGTTAGAAGACAGACTAGAAAGAGCTTCCTATTCAACAAGTAGGAAGGGGGCTTCCCTGGTGGCGCAGTGGTTAAGAATCCTCCTGCCAATGCAGGGGACGCGGGTTCAAGCCCTGGTCCGGGAAGATCCCACATGCTGCGGAGCAACTAAGCCCGTGGGCCACAGCTACTGAGCCTGCGCTCTAGAGCCCACGAGCCTAGAGCCCACGCTCCGCAACGAGAAGCCACCGCAACGAGAAGCCACCGCAATGAGAAGCCCCCGCTCTCTGCAACTAGAGGAAGCCCACGCACAGCAACAAAGACCCAACGCAGCCAAAAAATACATAAAATAAATTTAAAAAAAACAAGTAGGAAGGGGTCTCTGAGGCACTGGGTGATATTCTACCACTCTTCATGTATACCACTTTTTCTGAGTTCCATTCCTTCCTCTTATTTTCTTCTTAATTTTTACCATTAACCCTAATTCTTCTGATTTGCTAATGATGCTTTATGTTTACCCATGATTCCCATAAACACTATATAACCCTAGTAATGGGCCTAAGGAACTAAAGAAGTTCCTGCTACCTGATATATTAGTTAAGCTCTTAATTTAGAGATGCATAGTTTTCATAGACCAATAACATCAAGAGAATATTTAGTATACAGTACATAATAACTGTAAAGGCAGCTCATGGACTGGGATGCAAGTTAATATTACAGCAAGCAGAAGCTGTAATGATCAACAATTTGAGTTCTGTTCGCTACCGCGAATTAGGCATGTATATATACTTCAATTTAAATTAATGCGTTTTTTTAAAGTCTTTATTGAATTTGTTACAGTATTGCTTCTGTTTTATGTTTTGGTTATTTTTTGGGCCGCGAGACATGTGGGATCTTAACTCCCTGACCAGGGATCGAACCCACACCCTATGCATTGGAAAGCGAAGTCTTAACCACTGGACCACCAGTGAAGTCCCTAAGTTAATGCTTTATAATGTGTATCATTATAATTATTGTTGAAAAAATGTAATTAAAGTTGCTCTACAATTATATCATTATAAAATGTTGAACAATATGCAAATTTCGCTCAATTTGCAAAATTCTATACTTATTTTGATTGTGACAAAGAAGAAAGGAGTAGGGCTTCCCTGGTGGCGCAGTGGTTGGGAGTCTGCCTGCCAATGCAGGGGACACGGGTTCGGGCCCTGGTCTGGGAAGATCCCACATGCCGCGGAGCGACTGGGCCCGTGAGCCACAATTACTGAGCCTGCGCGTCTGGAGCCTATGCTCCGCAACGAGAGGCCACGATAGTGAGAGGCCCGTGCACCGCGATGAAGAATGGCCCCCACTTGCCGCAACTGGAGAAAGCCCTCGCACAGAAACGAAGACCCAACACAGCCATAAATAAATAAATAAATAAATAAATAAATAAATAAATAAATAAATAAATAAATAAAGTATTAAAAAAAAAAAAAGGAGTATAATGGCAGGAAAATGCAGTATTATTCTTTTCTTATTGTTAAAACACTTAATAAATTCCAAATACTACTGTAACAAAATTCTAGACAATAACATTTTCTTTCAATTAAAAGTTAAGTGAAACACTGATTTTAAATAATAGATTTAGGCCTATAATAGGCACCCAGAGTGCTCAGTTACTAATGCTCATGTAAAACAAGTATAAGCAAAGTAAAAAAAAAAAAAAAAAAAAAGAGCAAAATTTATGAAGACAAGAATTTAATTCATCAAATTACCATGAACTACCCATGAGATAATTTTCTCTGAATATCCCAATTCTACTAACAGGATTTTCTGATTTGCATGAGGTCAAATCAGACTACATCTTCCAAATAAAACCCAACACAGAGATAGGAGCAGCGGCCCATGCATGGAATTTATTGTGTGCTACTGTTTATAAAATACTCAAATAGTCCTGCACATGCATAATATTTCCAACTTAGAAAGGAGACCATACAGGGTGCACTTTCTGGCAAACAAACAATAGATGGTTCCGCTGCCTGGAGCTCTGAGTTGTATTCCAGGGCATGAGGGAAGCAGGCCACCAAAGTAAAGGGAAATACCAAACTACTGTGGCAATCAATACAGGTCAGTAATTGTGAAAAATTAGCACATGGTTCCATTTAGTCTAACCAAGCAGTTCTGTAACTATCAAAAGAAAATGTTCAACATGCAGTCTTGACTTTTATGCTTCCACTAACATCTGAATGACTGAACAGAACCGTTGCTTCTATGCTGCACTGCTTAATCAAAAACACTTCCAGAACATTTAAAAATTTCCTTTGCATCAAAACATAAAATGATAGAAAGCCAGCAGTAAATCACCCTGGTGGCTACTTAAGCAACTTGAGTACTCACAATAAACTAAAATTTCTCATAACATCTAGGTAACCTATACATGTCGTACCTGTACATCATAGGTCTATATATTAAATATTTGCAAAATGAAAACATGCATACACAAAATACGTCAAGTTTTACAGACATGATTTGAATTAAAATTTACTTTGACAATGTACAAACTTCTTTTAAAGTACCTTAAATGAGTAATTCTGTAATTCTTCATAATTCTGAAATTTAGAGATTTTCTTCTTAAATCTCTGGGGTGTAAATCTCAAAAGATCTGGGCAAGAAAGATTCTAAATTAGTTTTTGGATTTGTGTACAAGTAAGAGAGTCAGCCTAGAAATAGGTTATGCATTCATAATTGAAAAATACCAAGACTATATTACAGAATTAGCCACATTTAGGAACTATAGACCTGAGGTCAGCATTTTGTATAAATGCCAACTGGGTTTCTCAGCATTTTGCCCATAATTCAAAACACAGCTTAGTAACCTCGGAAATGTATTTTAAGACCATGCTAATTCATCCTTTAAAGACATTTCATGGGGGAAAAAAAAAGTCCACATTATCTCTTAGGATTGTATTTGAAGTTATGGTTGAAAAACAAAATCTAATTCTACTGAGGGGAAAAAGAAATCTCATTTGTAAACTTAAATGTGTGAACCACAAGCATAAATGGAGGTGTAGTTGCCCTCCACTGGAAATTGCCCCAAGCCCCTTGCTCACTGCTCTCCACCTTGGCAGCGATGACCCAATCTTATCAGGTAGCACAACATGTCCCAGGGCCCTCAAGCCTCCATCCAGGAAGGGGGCTGGGGTCTCAAAAGCACAATGGTTTCTCCAGAGGGACTGTGACATTTACAGTCAGCTTGACCGACCCCTCCAGCTCCTCGGGTGATCTGTCCATTTGGGGCCCGAGATGTGAGAGTCCCTGGGAAGCCGTGGGTCACTGGGCACCATGGTTGCCAGTTCCGTGGTTCTCAGTGGCATGTGCGGTGTTCAGAGAATTGAAACCATCTTGCTGTACAGCATCTTTCCGGGGTGGCATTCTCTCATTGATCCTATCCAAACCCTTTGCCTCTTCAAAACTGCAGATTCTATGTGGTGGAGAGAATCCTCGTATTGCTTAACAAAATGCAAATTTGATAAGTCAGTAATTGAAAAACATTTCTGAGATTTCAAAAACATAATTAATGATTTTTAAGAAGAAAGAAATTAGTTGTACATAGCAACATTTAAATCTTACTTTAACTGAAGTCTATCCCCATTCTAGATTTCCCCTTAAAATGTGAAATGTTTAAACCTAAATATAAACATGACAGCTTCATAGACGACAAGTGTTACATAGTCTTAAAAAAAAACACACACAAAAATAATCCTCCCCTGCCCCAAGACCTCCAGGCAATGGTCTCAGGGTCTCAACCTAACTTCTACTACATCAATTATCTCCTACCTCAGGCCCTAAGATCACCAGTGACTATCACAGTAAGGCAGCAACAAGAGTAGGGGCAAGTGAGGAGGCTAAACAAGGTTAATCCTCAACATACAAATCTGTACCAAGAGCGTGGGAGAAGAAAAGAAAGTTAAAATTTAGCAGATCAGAACTACCTTGGAGGTCAAGGTATTATCACCCCATTACCACCAATATGAAATGAAAAAGGTAGGACATGCCTCCAGGAGTTAGATCTGTGTTTGGCAGATTGTAAAACGTATTTATAGTTCCATATTTTAGGAGATGTTTTCCTTAATTCACTGGCCATTCACTGCCTGTTTTTTGGAAACCCAAATCAAAATAAACGGCAATCCTCCTCCAATTGTTATGGTTTCTCATTCACTTCATCTGGAGTGATGTATCCTCTATTATTAAAATGTACATAGAAAAAATTTCCATACTATTGGTTATAATCTGGTTGCTTTAATATGCAATCCCTGGGACTCAGAGTCTGTGCATGTGAACCAAGTAAGTGGTTGGGGCAGCAAAGCTTTCAGCAACGTGGAATACCAAGCCAATACATGATATACGCGGATGTAATATTATCAGCAAACACTAGCCCAGACTGCAGCACAAAATCATAGTGACAGCCTTGCACTCTCAGGTGAATTACTGAAAATGAGTATGTCATTTTTATATCATGAGTATACCAAACCTATATCTAGAGAGGATTTCACTTAAGAATTAAAAAATCTGAGTAGCACAGAATCATGCAAAATATGGAACAGATCTTTATTTGCAACTGTAAATGCTATAATATTATACCATAACATGCTGTACTCTAAAGAATTCTGGAACATTAAATGCTGGTCACATTACTATACTAGAAAAGGGAAAAAACCAAATTGTCACTATGGAACTCAGTCCTTGTGATTTAAAAAGAAGAAGAAGAAAAAGATATGACTGTTAAACTTGATGAGTCAGTGAGTCTGATTCATCTTGGACTGTGCAAGCTAGAAGTAAGACACACCCCCAGGACATTCTCTGATGCCCACCCACACACCACAGATCTCTGCCCAGTGCAAGGACTCTGATCGTACCTTTTTCAGCCTCAATAGCCTCAACTGTGGCTGTACAGAAGTGAGCAGAGGCATGCAAAATGAATGAGAGAGATGAGAAGGGTCATATCGTACAGCAGAAAAGGCAATGATCACTTAAAATATATAACAGTACCCCATACTACATTATCATTTACAATTTAACATATATAGTACCCGTATTAGAGAGCCCCATCCAATCCCCCAATTCCTGACACAGCACAGTTTACACACAGCACTAAGACACCATCGCTCAGAGCACAGAACACATAGACCTATTGTAAACAGACACCTCAGCATCCATGCAAATGCACACTAGTATTAATTACCCATCTTGAATTCAGTATTTTGATGACCTTAGAATTTTCCAACATGTTTATTATGTCACATCCATCACAATCACAAGGAAATTCTCTATAGAGTGAAATTATGATGGTAGAATTGTAGCAGAGCAAACAGAAGGAGATTCTTTTCTTTCATGTCTAACTGAAATAATACTTATCACCAGTTGGTTCCCTAAGATATAAACTAGAAGGGGTCAGCAATGCTTTTCCTGTCACTTCTAATTCATAGGGCAAAGCATAAGCTGCAAAAGTTGGTATGGCTACAATGAAATTTATAGTCAGTAAACTTAGTGAATTACTCTAATTAGAACAGTTCCATAGTCCTTGTCCTCTGTGGGTAATCTAAAAGGACTCCTCTTGTCTACTAGGAACTTCCTTTCTATTATAATTGGTGTTCCAAATATCTAAAGATATCTAAAGATATCAACATATAACATATATAAAAATCCATTTATGTTCAGTGTATCACGAACTCAAATCTACCTCAGGTACTAACACCCTCAAGTGAAGATAAAAAGGCTACTGAGCATGTTTTCAAGCCCATCTACCAACTAGAGAGGAATCAAGAGATAGAACTGAGGTCTTACAGGCAATAAATCCTATTCATTTCATGATATGGACATACATATAGGTCATATAAATGAGAAATACATTCTTGGTATAGCTTGTCTCTGGCCCATTTAGAGAATTTCAACATATTTAGTCATACACTTTTTTGTAGTCAAAGATTCTTTTGGTTCATTTCTGGGTTCAAACTGTATAAAGCATTCACACTGAGGACCAGGACCAAAGATTGCAGAGAACATTATTGCCTGATAATACTGCCAAGTCTCAATTCTTCACTTTACCCAAAGTGCACAAACTCATAATATTAATAATGATAATGTTCCATCCCTCCTACTTTGCTTCTTCAATGATAAGGCCAATTAGAATAATTATTCCTAAAATGAACTTCTAGCAGTACACATGATTTAGAAATAATAAAATTTATCCAAAGCAGTTATTAATGTGAAAGGACACTGATGAATCTAAGGAATTAAAGAAGGCTAAATTAGATGTTTGTAATCTTAATCAGATAGTAAAGTGGGGACCGCCAAAAAAGGAGTATAAACACTGAATAAAGGAAGAATTAATTTTTCTCAACTGTTAAATCATATTACAAATTAAAGCAGATATACTTATTGTATACCCACTGTACAAATCACCATTTAAAAAATCTAGCCCTGTACACTTGGAAAATACTCTTGGAATTTGTCCAGACAGAAAACTGGGATAAATGACCCACCTCTACTGGATCAGCCCTGGAATTCCTATTCTTCAAAAGATGGACTATTTTCTTTATAATTTAGAAATTAAATAGGGAAAAATAAAATGCCTACCAGAATCTACGTTTTAAAGAGCTTGTGGTAACAGAAGTGATTTTATATGAGATATTTCATAATTTGTATAATATATAGGAATAAATTAAAAATGAAAAACTGATTATCACTGTAAGAATTAGTATCTATTTGAGTATGTCAATAGTTTAAAAGTCTATTAAAATTTTTTTCAAATTATGAAAATGACAATACACTTTTGGGGGCTTTTAATTTTATATGCATTTTCTAGGTCAATTTATATTCTCTGCTCTTTCCCAAAGCCTCTAAATGCTCCTAAATCCTTTTCAGGACACAAAATGTACATCACACTCAAAACTGCATACCATGTTAAGCTTGAATGCTTAGAATTCAAAGAAGATCATTTGAAGCTTACATATTAAGCTGGAAAGAAAGAGATCTGATAATTGCAAAATTCTATCTGAAAAGCACTATTTTTCCTCAATTTTTTTCAGTTTTATGGGGCATCTTGACATGGCCTTACTAAGGTTGAGTGTAATGCTGTTTCAAACTGTGTTCCTCAATACTACACAGGATAAGTGATCAAGAGGAATTGACCTTACTATAATATAGATGGCCACATATTTTCTCATATAGGTCCTCGTGAAGGTAGCATTATAACGGCTAGCTCCCAATCAAACTTCCAAGAAGAAAATGCACATAAAATATAATTATCAAATCCTACTCCAACAGAGTTATGCAGTTTGTAAAAACACTTGAGAAATATCATAAATTAACTGTAAAGTTATTGATGAGACAATTTCTATTTTCTGACAATAGGATGGAGGTCTTAGAATTTTAAAACTTTCTTTTTGCAATATTTAGCTCTCAGGTATTCACGTCAGGGGTCATGTCTACTAAAATTTTAAATGTTACATAAATTTTTAAAAATTACATGGGTGGTCATACTTCTGTATGAGTTTTATTTGTTTCAAAATGGGTTTGTCTTATGCTAGAGAAATCACTTCAACCAAATGTAAACCACACGATCAAGATCCATTGCTGGCAGAGCTAGGGAGCTATCTAGTTTCCTAAATTGGACCCCTTAAGCTCAGCACCATCCAGTAACTCACTCTACGCCGGGAATAGACAGTCCCTTCAGTAAAGCTGTCTTTCAATCCTTCCCTGCAGTTGGGGGTGATTTCAAAGTTGGAAGACTGAGCTTCAGGCTGCATGCAAATTAAGAATAAATAGATGTGCTGAGTTCTCAACAAAGCATGTAATTAGCAGGTGCTAATTGCGAAATCTGAAAGAAAGGTTTGCTGTGGATACAACATAAAAGTAATAATATATCCAAGGATAACTGAGAGATGACCATAGTTTAGATTTATTTAAGTATGAGACCCTTTCGGTTTTCTTTTCCTTTTCTGAACAAACAGGAGGAAGGATATGGCATTTTTCAAGTTATTAAAATTCATCCTTTTCTATTAACATTCTTGCTAGTTTTATTGAATGTTTAAGGTCTTCTTAATTTGTTTTAATGAAATTCTTTTTAGCTCATTTTCCTAATGTTTACAAGATAATAAGAAAAATGAAGGGCAAGAAATATAAAGAGAATCAAAGCAGATTTTTTTAAATCCAAAAAAGAAACCTCATTCAAAATGAAAATTTGAAGCTATAATTTCAAAACATACTTATATATCTCACATATACCAGTAGTGGTAGCAGACAACACAATAACATATAAATAGAACATGTATAGGCTACAAGTAGAAATTATTTGTCTACAGAAAAATTCTTTTTATTTATTTAAGCATTTATTATGAGACCGAGTGAAATGAAATTGTGAAAAGTCAATCTAATTTAAATTTATTCAAAATTTAAAATTAAAATTTCCTATTTTTTTGCCTTAAAAATTTGACTAATTACAACACCAAACATGACTAAGAAAACATCAGATCTGTTGCTTCCTGTTTTAATACAACAATGACCCTTGGAGGGCTGTCAGAAGTGACTACAATAAAACATAAATTAAGGCTTTACATATCACATTTTCTGCTTTCCAACCACAAGGGAAAGAAATCTAGACTTTCAGTTATTGGGTATAGTCTATAACATTCACATCACTTTCTTCTATTTAATCTGTAATGGGCTTTCAAAAAGTTAACCCAGTATTTACACAAATATTTACTCCAAAAAAACTTAAGTTTTTTTTTTAAATATAAAATATTCAATGAGCCAGATTACAGGAATGCTTTACGTATAATTCTTTTTATTTTCATGCAAAATAAAGGCACACTTAATAACACCCTTTCAATTTTGACTTACAGGATTTAAATTCCACCCCTTATAACAATGACTTAATATCTAACGTTACATTCATGTTCAGAATGCACAAAGTACAGCAACAAATGCAGCAAACCTCAAAACAAGGTGCTACAAAGTTGCTTCTACATCAAGACAGACAAGTGTCTGATAGAGTAATTTAACTTAACATACTTTTACAGACATACAGCTAACCTACAGAAAGACAGACAGATTTAGGAAAGCAGCTACATCTGCAGAGGAAGGAAACAGCGTGTTACAGACAGTCAATTATACATAGAACATTTGACAAACACCACAGAAAACAAACTTTGGCATCATTTACCAGGGTACAAAACCTTGCACAAATGTTTTGGCAAGTGAAGTGCATAAGTAATGTTCTGGGGCTCAAGCAGATTGTTAATTCTAAAATTAACATCTGAAAATATAAGCACAGTCTAATACAATTACATAAATTAGAAAGATAAAAAAATAAGAAACTTGGAATTACATTTCCATTTAAGTAATATGGATATCCTTGATTCACATTCTGAAACTGAGGCTTTAAAAAGAAAAGGGTGCATTAGACAAACGAATAAATATTTCAGACATTATGATATGAGTTATTCCCATATCATTTCATGAAAAGCTGAGAGACTGATCATTATTTTCAATTGAAAGGAATACCCATTCTATCATTTTCTGCCCTGGTCAGGTTATTAATCAGACACTACCTATCATATAGTATTCTGCTTGTATCAGCTGCTGAGACAAGAACTAAAAAGCAGAAAGAATTCCCTGCATGCATTATGTGTATTGTTAGCAAAAGAGTGAGGTGTGCCCCAGTCCATCTGAGGCACAGCAAGTTGCATAACATCATTACCACTTTGCAGGGTCTGCCGTCCTCCAGCTAACACTCCACTAGGCAACATCCCTGTGGGAGTCAGGCCCTTGAGTGTCAGCACACTTTCACTCTCCTCCCTATAGCAGAGAGATATAACAAAGATCAGAGACTTCCAACAAGTACTTAGGTTAAAAGAGGAGATGGGGCCCAGATGAGGCCATGTATGTAACTTATGACATTCATTGCTATTACCATATTTTCCTCAATTCCAAGATATACATTTTTCCACGTTCTAAATGTTTCAGATATGAGGGTATGCCATACAACTGAGACATACATTGTTCTTCCTGAAAAGCTTTATTAAATATGTGGTGGGATTCATCACCAATGGGTATCATAAAATTGATAAAATATGGTATTTCATGTCTGATATAAGCAGTTTTGCAAACAAATTTTTAAGGACTAACCCATTCACGTGCAACCTTAAACCTGGTCTTCCTGAATTAACCCCAGGAAGACAATTTATGACTCCAGCAAAAAGGACTTCCTTTATAGATGAGCAAGTTCATCAGGAACACTCTAAAAAGTGCCCCCTCCTCCTTATTATGCTCTAATTTTAAAGTGTAGATCTAATACTTTCATCACAGAAGGACAAGAGATACCAAAGGTGAACAATAATAACCACAAGGGTCAAAAATACTAGTTTCAAAGGGACCTGTGTTCCCCTCTTCAACATGTAAGTATACAACTTCTTTATAGAAAGAATGCTACTATATTGCTTTTAGATATCAAACAGGACACCGCTTACAATAAAGTATAATAAAAGTGATTTCTGTAAAACAAATCATTGGGAAAATATATCATTACCTGAGAACAGAGAAGACCCTTGCCATCTTGCCAATTGCTCGAATTTTGTTTCTTATGATTTCTTTCCGGGCTGCAGCTGAACCTACTTTCAATGGAATAAATAGAAAGAAAGACTCAAGTTTAGGGCATCCATACTTGTACCATTCTATTAGCCTGCTTCACTCTCATCTGAACCAACACCAAGCCCCTCGCCACCAGCTCACATGGAAGAAACTAGATGAACTCATGCCAAAAAGCTTCTCTTTCAATGTTTAGCTCAGCACTGGTCTAATACTGGGATCTGACACAGATACAACTGAAAAGTAATCAGCCAACTTTATCACTCTCACACTACTGACTAACCAGTAAAACAGCAATGGGAAAGAAACTAGAGTCCAACCTGTATCACAAACCAGAGGACAAAAAAATGGTAACAATTCTACAGTCTTTGTTTAATTCTCATGAGAGCCTATGGCATGCAGACTAACAGACTAGAACTGGTCATAACCTTTAGACTTCTGTTTGATTATCATAAAAGCCTTTGACATGCAGGCTGGAAATATCCCATCATACTATGACAAAAGAAGCTTCCTTGCTAAAAGTTGGTCTGAAAACAGTGATATGAAGCAACTACTGGGCAGGTGACCCAGAACGAGGGACCATAGCAGCATTTCAACAATGTACATCTCAACCTCATGGACTAGGTGTCCTCTAAGGTCATGCAAATATATACAAGCTTTTACATCCCTAGGTGAGTATGACACAAGGAGAGTGAGCAATGAGAAAAGACTCCCCAAAAAACATGGCTAAAGAATCACTAATGCTTCATCTCCAAAGGGTTATCTGCGCTGCCTATCACTGATACAGAAGAGAATATATCAAAATAACTGAATCTTTGCCTGAATAAAGACTCAAAGGTTGTTATCTTCCTTCCCTTGGCCTCCAGAAAGAACAACAACAATCTCAGTCCTGTTATCTCATATACAGCAACTAGAATCACTCTGGACCCAAGAGTGTGGTTCCTTAGAACTGTGCTTCAACATGATGAAAACAAACATATGGAAGCACCGTGGTTGAGGAGAAGGTTAAGGAAAGGCTAAAGACACTAGACCAAAAGGGGCCTTAGGTACACAGAGGTCTGAACAACCAAAAGTCTTTTGGGCTAGAGCATCTTATTTAAAATTCAAGCAGTCCACAAATACATATAATTAAAAACTAAGATGATGACTGGACCTTACTGCAAAGAAACAGAAAAAGAAATCCAATTTCAAAGATGAAAACAAGACATATTTTAGAGAAAACAGGCTCCACAACCATGTTTTATGATGCTCTAAGTGTAATATTATGAGTGCTGAAGCATAGCTTTTACAAATCCAAAACTGTGTAGGTCCATGGTACTACACAGGTATTTTTAAGATGCCAAAAAAATTACTTAAAGTCTCAAAATCATAGAACATTGGAATTTGAAGACATTAGAGATACTGCAAAGTTCTATTTCCTCATTTTATAGACAAAGAAACTAACTTTACTAAGTGTCTTGTCCAAGGACATAGGGTAAGTCTGATTCTCTTCAAATAAATTAATATATTTTGTTTTAAAATTGACAGAATTTTTGAAATAGCCAGACTGGGGGAGAGGAGTACGGAGATGGGGGAGGATGGCTGTAATGAGATACATTCACATTTTCAGCCTTAATTTATATATCTATAAAACTGAATGATATGTAAACTATACTGATTTCAAATTAAAAATTCACTGGAATATAAAAACACTTTACAAATCAGGATTTTAAATCAGTCTACAAACACATCATGCATAATATTAAAGTAAATGTCCACAGTAAAATTACTTTGGGGAATCAGACAGACAATCAAACACCCCTAGTCATGCAGGGAAAAGTACAAAACATTACAAATAAGCAAAAGAATGAAATTTTAAAACAAGAGGAATGAAAAAGAGGGAAAAATATTTCCATGCACAGAAAGACAGATATCTTGGAATATGACTTCTAAAAACATCAAATTCTAACTTAGATAAAACTTAAACTAAATTTGCACAAGGCCCAAGAGGACTCTGCATAAATATACTTAATGAATACACAAACTTACATGGACATGAGAATAACTTATGAAGTCATATTTCAAAACAATGTTACTCTGTCTGGTCTGTACCTTTTTTATTGCCATATATGAGCCGTTCTTCAGATGGAGAGTCCAGAAAAAAGGAAGTGAATGATGGAGAAAAGGTGGTTGAGACAAATAAAAAGATAGAGATTTAACTTGGCAGTGGTACTGAAGAATGAATGTAGAAAGAAAGGGAGAAAAATGAAGGTCCTCATATTTGAAATTTGAAAAATGTAGTACTGTAAGATCTGGCAAATAAAGGAGGGATGCCACTGGGTAGAGCTCTAAAGGAAAGATTTCTTAAAAGATATGTGTTCAGAAGAAATTATGGACAGAATGACTATAATATTTGATGAAAGTAGACAAATTAGGGACAGAAAAAAACACGTGAAAACACATAAGACTGATAAAAGACTGTGCTAACAACAATCGCACATTTATATTAATACCCTTAAGGAAATGTGTCACCCATGGAAGTATGTTAAGTGAAAGGTAATGACACAAATGAGATACAAACTCATGTGGTTCTTCAAGGACACCAACATCTGCAAAATCTGTAGCATACACAGAGAAATGTAGGTAACTTTATAAACTACCTCAGTGGAAAACCTTACCCACTCCCAATAAAGGAAAGGCTAAGCCTTCCACACTCCATAATAACAAGAGCACACAATTTCTTGAATCAGAATTGTGTAACTTTTGCACATACTCAGGATCAACAGTATGTGTGCTGTCTGTTCCCAATCCAATCTGGGAGTTTGAGGGACATCTTTTTGCACAAATAGCAACAGATTGTTTCAAAGCAAGTAATAGCTCTTAGAGTAGGCAGCAGAGATGTCTCATTTGAGCTTTCCATTCTAATGCTGAGATACATGATTCCATTATAGGAAATGCAAAGTTTTAGTTTAGTAAAACTATAACACATATGGATTATGTATTTCCTTTACCAAACTCAAGACAAAAGATAAATAACTGAAAGAAACAGTATGCATTCTAAATATCATAGAAATCAGTGTTCAAAAATTCCCTTTAATGATTACATAACACCTCTAAAAGGAACACTACGTGCATTTACACATGCAATATGTTTATGCAAATTTTTGCCTTTAAAAATAAACCCACATGTACATTAAACAATACAGAATACCAAAGGCCATCACTTAAGAAGAAAGAGAATCTTATTCCTTTAGCCAATTTCAGCCTTGAATATGCAAAATCTACTCTTTCCTTCCTCCCAGTGGGAAATGTCCAATCATGTTCTTTCCCTTCCCCCACAGAAAGTTAAACCCTTATTGTGTCTCCACAGCAATCCCCAACCCAACAAGTTTTCTTTCTAAGTCAGATTTCTTCCCAGGCCCAGTCCATAGCATGGTCCCACTGCTGAGTAGGAAAAGGGGAAGGAGAGGAGAGAAGGTATGCTATCATGCTCAAAGGAAAGAAGAAAAGATAGGGTTAAGGGGAAGAAATAAGGGAATATGTATAAGAAAGTGAAACAAATGTAGTTCCAGTAGCTCTTTTCCCTATCCCATCCTAGTATCTATCCTAAACTCCTCCCCTTTCCTCCATTCCTCAAGGTTCTTTCTCCCCCAAACCACTCTCATTCCTTGATGCAAACTCCCAGACCCATACTCTTAAAATTTTCTTGGCATCTCTGCTCTTAATACTTGGTAGTGTAAGGGTGAAGAAATGTGGAGTAATTGCACCTGCCATGCTGGCAGTGAAGGGAGATCTATTTCTAGTATTCAGAGCTGGAGCTCAGTGTATTTTCCCATAGAAACATTGTCATAAATGGTGCTTACGAATTTTTTAAATTACTTAAGAGTGGTAAAGACTTTTCATCCTCTCTATTCCCTCAATCTATGGAAGAGAAGATTTTGAGAAGTTAGGTGACTTTCCCAAGATTACACAGCTAGTATAATGGTAGCACCAAGACACCTGAACCACTGACCCTTGTCACTAAACTACAGTGCCTCTTTAATGATCAAATTTGATTCATCTCTGGAGTGTAAGAATGATGTAACAAGTTGATAAATAAGCATAATTTATCATTAATAGGAAAAATGTTGATAAGATACATAAAATCTCATTAGAAGGACTATAATAAAATTTTATATTTACTCCTGGTTGAATTCCCAAAAATGATTCAGTGTCTATCTTCTTATAAATCATCAGTATCTAAACCAAGTACTATATTAGACTTAACATGGAAACCTTTTCCCTTTTTACTATAGAAAGAGGACTAAAGCATCACCTATCACTACTCCTATTTAACACTATTAACAATATTGATACAAACTTTTTGAAGAAAAAGAAATAAAAGGTAAAAATGTAGAAAATAAACAATATCAGCCTTATGCAAATGACATATTTTTTAAAGTTAAGGAAAACAAAAATTACCGTAGGAAGTAATTCTGCTGATCCAACTTGTTGAACATAAGATAAACCCACAAATATATAATTCCTTTATACAGTCAGAAAATATAAGAGAGATACCAGTTGCAATAGTAATAAGAACATAAAATACTGAAATATTAATTTAACTTGGTAATAACAGATTTTTCCCAAAGAAAAACTATATGATTTTAAATAAAATAATTATATATTAAATATATTAAAAGGAGTAATTATAGTAAATGAACTAATTATACAGAGCAAGAGATTTTGATCTTAGTTTAGAAAATTAAATATTTTTTAAAAACTTCCTAGATTCAGATACAGATTTAATGTAACACCAATTAAAACTCCTACTAGATAGTTCACAGAATTTGACAAATTAACAGAAAACTCTATTGAAAAAATTAGTGGAACATGTACAAAAATTATTTCATTATATTATTGATCATTACATCAATACCTATAACATTATGAAGTAGGAACTATTATCTTCATTTTGAAGATAAAAAAACTGAGGCTCAGAAAGGTTAAGTAACTTGCCCAAGGTCACATAGCCATTATGAGGAACTAGAATCTGAACCCAGAACTAGTCTTACAACAGTGATTGCAGAACAGGGGAAATAAATATTTAATTAAAATTATTTAAAAATTTTATGGAAAAGACAGATATGATGAAATATGTTAGAACTAAAAGCTTCTACAAAATATCAGAGAGGATTAAAATAAGGAAAAATTAATATTATTCATTAAATCTTATTATCCAAACAAAAAAAGAACTGATATAAGTTAATTTATTTCAATGAACAAAACTATAAACCAGAGTAAAAGCACATCCCTGCCTGCCACCAACAGATGGCACTAGCAGACACTTGTATATAGTCACTTTGTGCTTTCAACAAATGGACTTAAAACTGTGGTTAAGAATCAAACCTGTTTGTAAGTAGAGAAATTTCTAAACAGTGTTTACTCAGATTTTACTTGTTAAATGGTCACTTGATAGGGACAGTTTACATAGTTGGGAAAGCAGATAGTAATTTCTCCCTTAGCATCATCAGAATTCAAAGAAATGTAAATTAAACCGACTGTAATTTATAGCCACCAAGCAAAATAAGTAAAAACAACCAAAACCCAATTAGGTGGGCCTGTGAAGAAATACAGGTCTATAGATTCATTGCTAGAAACACTTCATATTGGTCCAATTCTTATGCAAAGTAATCTGGCAGTTCATAGCTAAAATAATGAAGCTAAAACTCTTCATTCTCTTTAACTCTGTAATTCTCTTCAAGAAATTTATTCCAAAAAGGAAAATTAAAACTATTGTATGAATATGTTTATTGCATGCTATTCATAATAAAAATAATTTAAAGCAACCCAAATGCCAAACAATATAATATTAACTACAAAGATTATGGTATATTAATATACTTAGAAATATGTAGGTATCGAATTTTACCAATATGTAGATTATGTTTAATACATGGAAACATTTATATACTAATTAAAACTATGAAAAGTATGCTGCAACAAAGATGTGAGGGGCATATGGAAGGGAATAAAGAGTTTTCAGCTTACAAACTTTATGTTTTTGTTCATTCAGTTAATTAATATAAATATTTAAATTTAAGTTCTAAATAAAAACTTCAGAACATAAAAATAAAAGTAATTTTGTTTCTATCGTATTAGTTTATACTATAAATGTGCATTAGGTACATAGGCTGGTTGGCTTACATAAGAACTAACAACCATGTATAACTTTGTATGGAAAAAATGCTTGCTGAATCTTAAACTAAACTAACAAGTGGTCTCTTAGAACATAACCACTCATAAATTGAGAACAGCTTACTTTGATTTTTGAAAGGAAGAAGTGACAACGGCATTGGGTATTCAGGTATGTTTCTGATGCACTAAGAATACAGTACCAAGGAAACAAAAAACATTTTTATCCTCCCTTCTCTAAGTAGTGTCCATATTCATGAAGAACCACATTCTTTTAGCACTTCAATTTTCCTTTCCTTCTGTTCTTTCTTCCAGATTTCCCCTTTCCCTAAATTCATTTTCTTCCCCATACCAACAGAAAAAAAAAATTACTGAAATGATTTTAAAATCTTAAAATAAATAATATCTGAAAAAGTGACTTGTCACTTATCAAATAGCATAGCCATTTGAGAGCAATGACTATATTTTACAAGAGTATATTAAAACTGGGCAGTTAAAAGATACTATATTTCACAATAAAAAACAGTAAAATGAATAGTCATACCATCAAACTGGTCTTCTCCTTCAGTCATAAGTTCATCATCAGAGCAAATACTCAGAACATTTACCAACATTTCTGTCACTATTAAAAAAAAAAGTTACACATTAGTTTATCATATTCAACTATCTATATGTATACAGGGCAACTATTTATATAAATGATCCAAGAAGACAAACATATTCTGATAGCAGAAATGATGGAATTAAAAGCTATAAGGGCTTTCAAAATGAAAGAAATTAAGTGGCTAACAAGCTTGAGAGATTCCTTATGGAATAAGTTTTCAGGTCTCTCAGGGAAAAAAAAAAAAATGAAGCCCCCACAGGGATAAGAACAGGGATGAATAACATCTAAATACATACATTTAAATTCTTCATTTATGGATACAGCATTAAGGAGTAAGAAAGGGACTTCCCTGGTGGTCCAGCGGTTAAGACTCCATGCTCCCAATGCAGGGGGCCCGGGTTCGATCCCCAGTCAGGGAACTAGATCCCGCATGCCGCAACTAAGACCCGGCACGGCCAAGTAAATAAATACATATTTTTTTTAAAAAAAGGAGTAAGAAAAAACCATGGCACAGTTCCACTGTTTCAAACTGTCTCAGACTGTTTGTATATCGTCTGTTTCCCCTACTAAAATGAAAGCTTCATGAGTGCAGGGTGCTGTTCTGTTTACTACTGCATCCCCAGAGCCTGGTACCATGCCAGGCACATGAGAGGCATACAGTAAATATCTGACAAATGAGTAAATTAAAAAATTAAAGGTATAAGCAAATTTCAATTAATAATAAAAACGCCTATTGAATATTAGCCCCTGGAGGTCCTGATGGCACCTTGAAATGAACACATTCAAACAAAATTCAATACTGCCCCTATTATTTCCCCTATAGTATATTAATAGCACACCACATGTCAGGCGCTGTGCTAAAGCTCTGGGATTCAGATATAAAAGGTCCAGTCTCTACTCTGCAAAAGCTTACTAACTACTAAGGATATATAGTTATATACATACATATTGTATCACAAAAAAGTGATGAGCACTATGCTGTAAGTACACAGAGTTATGCACAAGATCTGCTGACGAAAAGAAGGCTTTTGGGACTTCCGTGGTGGAGCAGCAGTTAAGAATCCACCTGCCAATGCAGGGGACACAAGTTTCATCCCTGGTCCGGGAAGATCCCACATGCTGCGGAGCAATTAAGCCTGTGTGCCACAACTACTGAGCCTGCACTCTAGAGCCTGCAAGCTACAACTACTGAGCCCGCATGCCATGACTACTGAAGCCCACGCACCTAGAGCCCGTGCTGTGCAACAAGAGAAGCCACCACAATGAGAAGCCCGTGCACCGCAACGAAGAGTAGCCCTCGCTCACTGCAACTAGAGAAAGCCCACGCGCAGCAATGAAGACCCAACGCAGCCAAAAATAAATAAATAAATTTATTAAAAAAAAGACAAGAAGGCTTTTGGTAGAGGAATCATGAAGTAGAAATTTGCCAGGTGGAGAGGGCAGATAAAGCATTCTAAACAGAAGTTAGAAAAAGTAAGAAGAAGTCATATAGATCAGTGGAATAAAACTGAGTCCAGAAATAAAACCTCACATTTAAGGTCAAATGATTTTCAACAAGGGTGTCAAAAGAATTCACTGGGGAAAGAATAGTCTTTTCAACAAATGGTGCTAGGACAACTGGATATCCACATACAATAGAATGAAGTTGGACCTCCACTTCACACAACACACACACACACACACACACACACACACACACAAAGTCAAAAAGGATCAAAGACCTAAATGGAAGAGCTAAAACTATAAAGTTTTTAGAAGAAAACATAGGAGTAAATCTTCATGAGTTTGGCAATGGTTTCTTAAATATGACACCAAAGCACAAGCAACAAAAGAAAAAATAAAGAGGACTTCATCAAAATTAAAAACTCTTGTGCTTCAAAGAACATCACCAAGAAAGTGAAAAGACAATTCACAGAACAGGAGAAAACATTTGCAAATCATATATCTGATAAGGAACTTGCCTCTATAATATACAAAGAACTCTTACAACTCAATAGTAAAAAGACAAATAATCCTTTTAAAAATGAATCCATTTAGAAATAAACATTTCTTCAAATAAGATATGCAAATGTCGAATAAGCACATAAAAATATACTCAACATCATTATTCACTAGGGAAATGAGATACAATTTCATATCCAATATGATGGCTATAATAAAAAAAAGATACATAATAACAAGTGTTGGCGAGGATATGGAAAAACTGGAAACATTACACACTGCTGGTAGCATTGTAAAATGGTATAGCTGCTTTGGAAAACAGTTTGACAGATCCTCAAAAGGTTAAACATAGAGTTATCATATGACCCAGCAATGCTTACTCCCAGTTACATACCTAAGAAAAATGAAACCATATTGTACAGGAATGTTCATCGCAGCATTGTTCATAGTAGTCAAAAAGTGGAAACAACCAAATGTCCATCAGCTGATGAATGGATAAATAAAATGTATATCCACACAATAGAATATTATTTGGTCATAAAAAGGAATAAAGTACTGATTCATGCTACAACATGGATAAACCTTGAAAACATTATGGAAAGAAGCCAGTCACAAAAGACTACATATTGCATGATTCCATTTATATGAAATACCCAGAATAGGCAAATCTGTGGAAATAGTGAGTAGATTAGTGGTTGCACAGGGCTGGAAAGAAGATGTGGGGGGAACTGGGGAGTGAATGCTAATGGACACAAGGTTTCTTTGGGAGGATGGTGAAAATGTTTCAAAACTGATTGTGGTGATAGATGCACATCTCTGAATATACTAAAAACCATTGAATTACACAGTGTAAATAGGTTAAGTGTATGGTATTTGAATTATACCTCAATAAAGCTGTTATGAAAAAATAAAGAAAAAGTAAGAAGGCATGAAACTTAAAGAGCATATAGTACATTAAGGAAGTTGGCTGGGCTGTTTCATACCTGGAACATAGAGAACGTGAAAGAAAAAGACAAAAAGTGAGGCTGAAGAGAAAGTAGGGAAGGTCCAAAGACCGCATGTGACAGGCTAAGGTTTATCCTGAAAGTTACCAGAGTCATTTACGGATACTAAATAGTAGCTTTTAAGTATGTAGTGCTTTCCATCTAGAAGCTTACCTGTGAAGGAAAGGCAAGAGAATCATAGCACAGTAGTAGCCAGTGAAAGATATCAGATAAAGGAAATGTTATTTATTTTTTATTTAAAGATCAGATAGATTTGAACAATTTACAAAAAGAGCTTAGCAGAGAGAGTTTGAAGATATAGAAGATGTAAATAATAAAGTAAGTTTCCTGAAAAAGCAGAAGGGTAATGAAATATAAGGACAAGTTAGAAAGGCTAGCCCTGGAGAGAAGGGTCACATCTTCAACAGGATAAGAATTCAAGATGAGTGCAGTTTATTGGGAATTCCCTGGTAGTCCATTGGTTAGGACTCCACACTTTCACTGCCAAGGGTCCGGGTTCAATCCCTGGTTGCGGAACTAAGATCCCTTCAAGCGGTGTGGCACGGACAAAAAAAAAAAAGACTGCAATTTATAAAGCAGGAGAACAGTCAGTACAGAAAGCTCCCATTAATGGTACGTGTTCTCTCTGAGAGTAACGGAAGCGGCTAGAAAAAGAAAATGTTTAAGTAAAAAAGATAAAATTTTAGAATATCTCCTAACAGAAATGAGTGAGGAGGCAGACTAGTGACATAAAGGATGTTTGGGTACTACTGAGAGCCTAGCTAATGCTAGAAATCAAAGGGTGGTACCAAATCATAAGGCTGTATAAATATCTCCAACAGTGTTTTATATGTTGACTGTAAGAATGGAAAAAATGGATAGTTAGACTTTACTGGGGCTAACATTTATAGAACAAAGTAGAAAAACGAGAGAAAGGAGTTTGGGGGTGTGTTAAGAAGAAAGAGAGGCAAGGGGGCATCTGACTAAAAAGAAAACAACATGGTCAAAGGCCTAGCAATTCCAGTGAAGATGAAGAGAAGCTATAACTGAAGTAAGGGGTTGCTAGAATAACAGAAGTTTCATCAGAGTGTGTTAATAGCACTATCATTACCAGACTCAACACATCCAAGCCATCTTCAACCATTCCCTCCTCTTAAACATGCAATCTTGTTAAGTCTCACTGATTCTTCGACAGTTCTTGCAGTTCTCCCATGCTCTCCATTCCTAATGCTAACAGGGTTTCATTATGTTTCCATTTGACTCCTGATGAAGCTTCACAACAGGTCTCCCAATCGCTAGTCTTCCTTCCAGTTCACTTCACCAGAGTAATTTTTCTAAATGACTATCATGATTATATTCTGTTGCAGTTGCTTCCCACTATTTATCAAAGTTCCAGATTCTCTGTTTAAGTGATCAAGATCCCCCTGATCTAACCCTGACTTAACTTTTCATTCTTTTTCTACTACTGTCCTTCATACATCTTACTTGCTAATCTAATTGAACCCCTCAACATTTGTCAGTGACGTTATGCTTTCTTCCTTTCAGACTCAGGCTTCGGAAGTTCTCTCACCTAGAATTCTCTTGCCCACATCTACCAGCACAATTCCACCATTCTTTAAGCCCCAGTTCAAATGCTACTTTAATCCCTCTGACAGATATAATCTCCTCTCTCCTGTTAATTCCTATAAAACTATGCTTGTCTTGGAGCGCTTACCATATTACATTTTATCATTACTTATGTATCTTTAGTCCCCTATTAATCTGCAGAGACCCAATATCTTACTTGTATTTTTGTATCCTTAGTACCCTGAATAAAACAGACTTTCCAAAAAAATCTAATAAATGAACAAATCCTACATGTATGACCTTCTACGGAAGATCACACCATGCTGAACTCTCTGAAACAGAGGTTCTTAAATTGGGGCCAATAAGCCTGAGTGGGGTTACCAATCCACTTCAGATCTGTAAGCATCCTCAAAATGTTACATATGTACAGATGGTACATATATTTCGTACATGAAATTTTCTGGAGGAAAAGTCTGTAACTTTCACCAGATTCTCAAAAGGGTTTTGTATTAAGAAATTAATAAATGTATTTGTGTACTTTAATTTTTTTTTAAAAGAGTCCTTATCTTTGAGATTCATTCTAAAATATTTATAGATACAAAAAATAACAGCTGAGATTTGATTCAAAATAATTGAGGTGTGGGATGGGGAGTAGTGGATGGGGATATAAATGACACAGTATTGGCCATGATTTGGTAATTGTCGAAGCTGAGTAATTGGTACATAGGAATTCATCATATTATTCGCTCTACCTTTGTATCGTGCTGGAAATTTTACAACATAACATTTTTTAAAAACGAAATAAAAAGCCCCCAAAAGGCTAAAAAACACTACTTTCATCTAACTTTGGGATTAAACCAGACTCCAAGGAAGCCTCTGGCTTAGTTAGGTTAGTTGCTTCCCAGGGACTAGATCAGAGTCAAACTGGCTTTTTCGATGTGGAATCAAATGAAATGCCATTTGCTGCTTTTCACACCAAAAGAAAATTTTCATGAGAATGAAGAAGTAGTTAGGCTATTTAAACAGCTAACATGTATTAAAATGGAAAACTAGGCAAAGAGTTTGAGAAAATTTTCTTACTGTGCTCAACATTGGTTAGGATTCTATTTGCGTATAATGTTCAAATCTGAGATTCCCATTTTTAGAAAGATATGAATAATTTAGAGAAGATCCACAGAAAAACAACAAAAATGGTCAAAGGGTTTGAACACGTCCTCACAATAGCTAAGATGATTCAGAGTGGCAAAAAAGAACAGAAGATCACTGAGTAGCAGACTTCAAATGTAGGATCCCTGAATCCCACTGTTCTTCTTCACTTATGAGAGAGCCACAGAAACTAGATTAAATTTTCTCATTTCTCAAAAGGAGTTAGACTACATGATTGTTAAGTATACTATGAGATCTAAAATTCTATGATGTCCTGGTTTTTGATAGGTGCATTCATTGAGAAAACCTATTATCTCCTCTCTCCTTGTTTGAATACTCATAGCATAAACATTTAGATTAGATATAATGAAATATTTCCTTTTTTGTGGAGGCATCAGAAAATCAAATTAGAAATATCCATTCTCCTCCTACCTTATCTTCCCTGCTCTCCCCACACCCCACCCCACTCATACTACGTTAAAATAGTTGTGTTGCAACTATTCTCCTCCTGGAGGCAGGAGAATGAGCAAGATGAATTCTTAAATTTCCTTCAGCCTGATGATGCTATCATTGAACTATTTCTCATATACCAAAGATAGAAGGTTATAAGTGTAATGCATCCCTTGCACCTAAGCCCTTTACTGGCCTCCTTCTCAAATGCTAAAGTGGGTAATTCTATCTCCATATTAATGTTGACCTACGGAATAACTGACAAAGACCAAAGGCAATCTGCAAAAAACCTGTTTAACATACACAGTTTAAGTATTAACTCTGAATTGCAGAACAAAAAATTGCCTTGGCAGAAGTAACATATCTCAGACAGGAAGGAACATTTTGTAACACAGAAGAGGTGAGAAAAAATCGAGAGGGATATAGAACAAAATGTTTTACAATCATGTCTGTACTCTAATATTCTTATATTCCACGTATGGAAACTGAGGTATTGCCTCGTGGGAAAATTAACACTAAAATGGAAAAAGAAGAATGTGATAAAGTAAGGAAATCTTAGGAACTCTATAGAACTAGAATAAAATACAAAAACAAAATCTCTTAAATAGCATTTATTTTTTTAAAAAAGCCTATTAAATACATAGTAATAGGAATCTCTAAATTATCAGAAAAGCATTACCAGTAAAATTGTACACATATTTTTTTATACAGGAGAAGAAATATTAGGTCAGAATCTGAATTTCTCTTTATCATTTCTGAGAGTACAGAACTGCTAAAAAAAATGACTAATATTGCCTCAAATGAGGCCTATTAAATTCTCCCATGAATTGCCATGACATCCCCAAAAGTGGTGTTAAAATATGTAAAAGTGTCCATTCCAAAGCAAAGCTATCCCTCTTTTCCTTCATAAAATATTTAAGCTAAAGAAAAAAAGAAAGAAAACCCAACAGCTGAAGACAACATCAGGCTATTTATAAGTCTTCTCCCAGTCCTCCAGACACCCTCACATGGGGGCTGTAAACAGCTAACTAAAATATCTTTGAGGCTCTCATATCCACACCCACTGACACAAGTAGAGCTGTAGCCACAGTGAAATTAGACTTCAGCTTCCTTTAGCAAGTAGTATATGCCTGCAATAGTAAACTGGAGTAAATGTAACAGTAATAAAACAATTTTTTTTTAATAAAAATCATACCTTTTTCTCCAACAAATGGTAAAGACCATGTGAAGACATCCATAAAATTGGGCAACCAGTAAGGATGTGGAGAACAGTTAAATTGTCGAATATTCATCACATTATTTTCATACTTTAATACAGCAGCTGCAAGATAAGTCTGAATGTCAATGTAACAATTTGCCTTTAGCTCTAAAAGTCTAAAACACATATAAGCAGAAAATATCTTTTTAAGGGGGTGGGGAATCAAGGGGTGAGTAGAACGAGGGCTAGTAGAGGGAGGTAGGAATTAATTTTTAGTAGTAGCACACTTTTGCTTTTAACACACTTTTATGTAGAGCATAGTCAGATCTTCACTTGTCATTATTAATGAAATTCCCAGTCTTTCTCGAATGTTTGTTTTACTTTATAATCCAATGATAAACATGCACTTTTACTAAATCCAAAATTGTGAAAACTCAGTTTTTAGAGGAAACACAGAATGACAATGAACAATTTTCTAGGTTTAAAATTTCATACAAGTTGGAAGAATTTAAGAGGGTCTTTTTAGTTGCAGGAACCTGAAAAGGACAGCTAAATGGAAATAAAGCAAGAAAAAAAAAAACAGAAAAGAAAAAAAAGTTGGAACATTTTATTTATGAATGTAGGAATGTACTTATTTCATGTATTGTAAGAAATCAAATGAAACTACTACAAAAAATATTTTACTTCATATAGAAAAAAATTCCATTAAAATACCAAAAGAGAAAATATTATAACCAAATAACCCACAGGTAACATACTCTTCTCAATTTCAGGTATCTTTCTAATGTTTCATAAGTTGATATAAACAATACCTTAAATTAACCTGACATAGATTTCAGTCACTAGTTATATTATTTTATGGGACACTGGACTAGATGGGCTAGATTCTAATCTAAGCTACAGCATATACTAGCTGTACAATAGTTAGCAAATTATTTAACTAATCTGTTTCTCATTTATAAAATAAGACTAATATGTTCACCCTGCCTACCTCAGAAGTCTAAGGTCAGAGAATGTATTTCACATGAAAGTACATAAAAGTATAAAATGCTTTGTAGATACTATAATAATTATGTGGTTACTTTTTTTTTTTTTCATTTTAATGTAAAGCACTGAAATGTAGATGTTAAATTCCAAGATCTAGCATTCTAGCTCATACAGAGTCAAAAGTAATATGTTTGTTTCCCTTATGAAATTCCCATGAAATAAACATATTTTAAATTTAGCCTCAGAAATTAAGGGCTGATACCAAGCGTTCAGCTTTAAAAAAGAGAATCTAGAAAATTGCCTTACAGATGGAATGAAACATTACAAACATATCCCATACCATGTAAGCACTCAAGTCATTAACACTATGTACAGAATCAGAACTACCAAGAGACATTTGATTCTGACAAGACAGATTCAATGGTTTGAGTTTCTTTTCTGAGTACTAAGAAAAGTGATCCCTTAACCTCCTGAGTTAAACTGACGAAGGACAACCAGTAAGGCAGTAATCAACCGAGCACTGAACACTAGCTCCTTTAGTACTGACAAGGGGAGGTTACAGGTAGAAAGTTAAATGTAACAAATCAATTCTGAGGATGGCATCCAAACTTAGATATGTTCCTCTTCAAAAATGAAGCCATGCTTCATTAGGTATCTTTATAGAAGCATCAAAATGTATAAACCAAAATATAATTTAAAAGACTATTTTAGCACTGGCATAATCCTTGGAGGCTGCAATGATACTAGCTTCTAAAGATTACCAACTCAGTTAATGTCAATGGTATGGTTGTTTTGGTAATTAATATAGTATGGAGTTCTTGTAGCATACTCTTTTTCCAAGTTATTATACAGCTTGCTACTGTCTGATCTCAGGCAAATGTTTTAATCTTTTAACTATCATCTATACTCTTCCAAAAACTCTTATTCCACTCCTCTTTTGAACTCACACCACAACCCATATTTAGCAACGACCTCATTATTTCTCTAAATGTACTTTTAAAAGTCTTTAACCTTCTGTTCTTTCCTCCTGGTACAACCACTCCAGTCTGACCCTGGAAACTATGGCATAGTCAACTGAATTCCAGACATGTCAAGACAGAATAGAAGCTGGCTTCTTAATTTCCTCTTCTGAAAATGTGAACTACATAAACATACTCAAGCTCATCTTCAGTGTCCCTGGCACACACTTAACTAGATTAAGATCCTTTGGTATTATCTCTCAATAAACTGTGTTCAAAGTTAAAGTAAACCCAGTTATTATAGACAGAGCAAATTTGGAGGGAAGGGGCAGGGGGAACAGGAACCACTAGAACAGAAGGTAAATTAAAAAGACGTAAGAAAAAAGGAAGAAAGATCAGTAAAAAGAAAGGAAAGGGAAGAATGTATCCCTGAAAAGGAGGTCAGATTGACTTAATCAAAGCCTCAACTACAAATCATCATGGGGCAGTAGAGATAAAAGTAGGGAATAAGAAAGGGAAAGAAAACCTAGATCAGGGAACATAAAACAAGAGACATGATAAACAACTATACGGTACAAATACATGAAATGGTCAAAGCAGCAACAGCAGCTTTATGCAAACAAGAAAACATTCTCTTGACTATAAGGGGGAAGATTTAAGAAACGGGAGTTTGAGAAAATCATGTTTATTTTTGCTTGACGTAGTTACCTCAGAACATTCTTTCACAAGGCAGCTTTTGTGAATGACAAGTTGTGGAATGGTTACATATGACTTAAGTTTCACATTTTGGATTTTTATTTCTTGCCCTCTCCCCTCCCTTATATCTTATACTTTTTTATAATGAGATTTGGATAGTTACAGTTTCAAACAATACCCCTTTTCTATTATATTTTCAAAAAAATAAGTCAATTTATATATTAAGTCGTTTAACAATTTTTTTTATCAACAACATCTTACCTTTATTATTGTAGACATCTAAGTAATTAGGTGCCGAAAAAATTGTTATTAATGAAGGGAACCCTGTAGTTTGACTTTTTCTGTACATTCTATAGCTGCAAAACAAATAGCTTAATATGCATCGTAAAGCATCAATCATGGTTACTAAGTTTGATTTGTACATAAGGTGTTAATTTGGGTCAGGGAAACAGAATTCTTACCCTGCATCTTGAGCTTCATGAGCTCTAATAATCGATAACAAATTATTGTTTTGCAAAAATTCACACACTGCTGGATAGCTGTGGGGAAAAGAATAAATTAAGTAAAATAATGACTTTCTATATGAAGCATATGCTATTTTAACAACTACAATGTGATTAAACTTGGATATTTTTCCTTACTTATAAAAATAAGAACATCCTCGAACTGTATTGTGACTAAAATGTTCCTGTGATTTTTCATTTCCAAAATCTTCAGAAGGATCAGACCATAGCAAGTCACACATTGGTCCAAATGCAGGTGGCTCTTTGAATCTATCTAACTGTGAAAGAAGAAAAGAAAGAAACAAAGAACAGAAATAACTTGTCAAAAAGTGAGAATGGAATGGACATAGGAAAGTGGTACCAACTTTGAATACTGTCCGTACTACATTGTTCTGAATGGTTAGAAGATATTTCCATAAAATATCAGTATATTAATTTTTACCATTACCTAATCTTGGCAGTGAAGAGAGGTTTGAAGCTTCTAGTCTCTACCCAACAAAATACTATAAATAGGAATCAACTCTTGGAACTAAAATATATACTCACTCTCCTAATATCATCCAGTGTGTGTATTTCTGGTGAAAGTCCACCATGAACACAAAGAAACTGTTGGTTTAAAAGTGCAGCAAGAGGCAGGCTATCAAAAGCTTCCATACAAGCTTCATAGACTCTTTCTGAATATTTAATTTTACCTAGAAAAAGAAAAAAATTCAATAATTGAAAACTGCATAACTTGTTGATCATTTTGAAAACGTGTGTGTGTATACACACGACTATTAAAACCAAGGCAAGAAAATTAAAGATAAGGGAAACAGCCAAGTGGCAGCCAGGGGTTCAGACTGGGTAAAGGGGTGAGTATAAAAAGGCAGCAGGGAGAAATTTAAGGGACAACAAAACTTTTCTGTATCATGACTGTGGTGGTAGGCAGCTCTATTCATTTGTCAAAACTCAGAACTAAACACCACAAAGAGTAAATTTTACTGCGTAAAAAATTTTTTTAAAAAAAGGCCAGCATCTTGCCCCATAAGAATCAAGAAGGATAAGCAATGTTATTGATCTTGTGAAGACAAAATATTTGCTCTCTCTAAATTTATTTTGTGTATGCAGCAGATAGTCATAAAATGTTACTAAAAATAAATAAGCCAAATCTCTAAAAATAGTTCAACTCTTTACCTTTATAGGCCAAGAAAGGCAAAATTAGAACTAAAAGTTAAAAGTGTTAATACTTTATTTTATTCTAAGAGTCAGTGACTACTTTGTTGTTATAGGCAAGACTACTATATCACCACAACAAAACTCAAGGTCTATCCAATTAAAAAAAAGATTTTATTCATATGTTGGAGGAGCAGAGGGTTTCCTTTAGCCTACAATGAACACTTAAAATGGGCAGTGAAGCAAGAAGCCAATATAACACAAGAAAGACTCTACCAAATTAAACTCTCATCTACTTTTAAGTAGATATCATACACATTCCCTTGCTCCTTTATACTTTTAAATTCCTGGATATTTTATGTTTTGGGTGGGATTTTGGCGGACGGTTTGTTCTTTATCTAAGGAAAAAAGAGAACTTAGTTCCTACTTCACTTTTTAATATTGTAACATTCAAATATGAGAAAATCTATATCCAGCAACCAGAGGTTATAAACTGATAGTCTGCTGACAGATCTGTTTTCCAACACTGTGGTTTAATAAAAATTTTAATTTGATTGCTTTTAGGTCAAGCATGCACTTTCCAGGTCTCATCTTATATTCTTTAGGTTACCCACCTGATCCTTGAAGTTATATGAGTTTGCCACCTCTGCCATTATCCATCACTATATTGATCTTTATTGAATCATGTTTTGAGCCTCAATAATTCTGAAGTTATTTCTAATTTTAAATCTTAATTCTAAGACTTAATACAGCCATGAATATTAACAAGTACACAGCTATGAGGTGTGAAAAAAGGTCAAACACTGCTCCATACCATATGGTTGCTTATAGCTATTAGATTACCACAGCCATAATAATTTAAGAGAGAAATGGGGTAAACATTGTAGGTTAAGACCTTCCATTCATTAATAGTGTGTTTAAAACAATCTGCATAATTAAAAAATATATAAAACAATCTGCAATGATGACAGGATAATTAATTTGCTAAGAATTTTCATGGGAATGCCTCAATATTGATGGAGAGAAATCTCCAACGCAACATTTCTTTTCTTTTGGTTTATATTCATCCTGTTAGAAAAAATAATTCTAACATTAAAACTACATACAGAGCTCAAAACTGTTCCTAGGTACATATGTAAAAATCAAACTTAATAGGAAATACTGAAATGAAAACATCTGAATAAAATTAAACACTAGAGAACGCCAGACAATCTTCCTCAAAGCTTTACACATTTGGACACAAAATCTGTTCTTACATGTTGCACTGTAAAATCTTCAAACTCTTACTACCCACATCACTCCAAAAGAATACTGAGGAAGTGAAAATATTTCTCATGGCAGTACTCACATTCCTGCTTAAAGGTAAAATATTCAGTAAGGTGTCTGCATTCATGGTTGCCTCTCAGAAGAAATAATGTGCTTGGGTATAGAATCTTCAGGACCCATAAATATAAGACACACTACAAAAGAAAATGTTTCCAGTGAATTAATCTTATATTTTTGTTTAAATAAGCTGTTTGATCTTTGCTTCTTTTCCTCTAACCCTATTACCCTTACAATCTCTATCACTCTTCATTATCTTTTTATTATCTTCTTCTCTTTGTCCCTTACTAAAACATAAGCTCCATGAAATTAAGGACTTTGTCATCTTATTCACTTCTGATTCTCCACTCTTAGAAAAGCACCTAGCAAATAGTAGAAGAGCAATAAATATCTGTTGAATGAATGAGTCAAATAATTTAATTACTTTAGATTTACAAATTGTTTGCTGTAAAAACAATTAGCAGATTGGTCTCCTCCTTAGGTATACCAATAAATAAAACAATAACAATGTCAAAAATAATAGCAGCTAACATTTATTGAGTACTCATAATGTGCCAAGCACTATATAATTAATTCCCCTCCTTTATTCCTCAAACAACCCTACGAAGTATATAATATTATCTCTATTTTACAAATGAGGAAACTGAAGCAAAGAGCTTAAGTAACTTGTCCGAAATCACAAAACCTCTAAGTAATGGAGATAGGATTCTGATCCTCTGATCTTAAACATTATGCCATGCTGCCTAATGAAGAGAATAACCATGCTTTATGTTTACATTGTTGGTTATGAATGTTGCCTTATATAATGTAGGTGCTTATTATGTGAAATGACTCAAAGATAATGCAATTTTTTAATAAAAAGCATATTAAAAGAATAATAAAAAGAATATTAAAAGAGCTAAATATTAAAACAGCAGCTATTTTTCCCTAAATACACCTAACATAAGAAACAGACTCAATTCCACTACTGGGCATATACCCTGAGAAAACCATAATTCAAAAAGAGTCACGTACCACAATGTTCACTGCAGCTCTATTTACAATAAATAGCAAGGATATGGAAGCAACCTAAGTGTCCATCAACAGATGAATGGATAAAGAAGATGTGGCACATATATACAATGGAATATTACTCAGCCATAAAAAGAAACGAAATTGAGTTATTTGTAGTGAGGTGGATGGACCTAGAGTCTGTCATACAGAGTGAAGTACGTCAGAAAGAGAAAAACAAATACCGTATGCTAACACATATATATGGAATCTAAAAAAAAAAAAAAAAAAAAAAAATGGTTCTGAAGAACCTAGGGGCAGGACAGGAATAAGGACACAGACGTAGAAAATGGACTTAAGAACACGGGGAGGGGGAAGGGTAAGCTGGGACGAAGTGAAAGAGTGGCATGGACTTATATATACTACCAAATGTAGAATAGTTAGCTAGTGGGAAGCAGCTGCATAGCACAGGGAGCTCGGTGCTTTGTGACCACCTAGAGGGGTGAGATAGGGAGGGTGGGACGGAGACGCAAGAGGGACGAGATATGGGGATATATGTCTAGGTATAGCTGATTCACTTTGTTATAAAGCAGAAACTAACACACCATTGTAAAGCAATTATACTCCAATAAAGATGTTAAAAAGGGCTTCCCTGGTGGCGCAGTGGTTGAGAATCTGCCTGCCAATGCAGGGGACACGGGTTCGAGCCCTGGTCTGGGAAGATCCCACATGCCGCGGAGCAACTGGGCCCGTGAGCCACAACTACTGAGCCTGCGCGTCTGGAGCCTGTGCTCCGCAACAAGAGAGGCCGCGACAGTGAGAGGCCCGCGCACCGCGATGAAGAGTGGCCCCCGCTCTCTGCAACTAGAGAAAACCCTTGCACAGAAACGAAGACCCAACACAGCCAAAAATAAATAAATTAATTAATAAACTAAAAAAAAAAAAAAAAAAAGTTAAAAAAATAAAATTAAAAATAAATTAAAAAAGAAACAGACTCACATTTTACTTATTTGGTTAAAAAAAAAAAGGAAAGACTATTTCATATGTAAATAAGCTTGGTTTACATAATCATATACAAAAAGAAAAAACAAACTTCATTTATTTATTTTTTTGGCCGCGCTGCTTACGGAATCTTATTTCCCTAACCAGGGATAGAGCCCAAGCCCTTGGCAGTGAAAGTGCAGAGTCCTAACCACTGGACTACCAGGGAATTCCCACAAACTTTATTTTAAACAAGTTAAGGTATATGAAATGTGTAACTATTCACATCTTCATTTTATTCACAAGAAAAAAATAATTAAACTGGGGAAATACTTATTAAACACCTGTCCTTTTTCCTTATTCTGATTCTTTATTATTTTCCTTTTATAACAATAAAATATATTAAAAGAGTCAGCTACTAAACCCTCTAATACAAAGACATACATACCGACACGCTCAGGTACCAACTAAGCTTCCTAAAATTTTTTATTTTATTGTTTTTGTCAAAGCCCCCAATCAGAATATAATTTTAAAAAAAAAAGCCCCCAATCTTTTTATTAAGGAGGGCAATTTTCTAATTTTCTTGAAGGCTCCAGGGAAGTTTGAGGAGGCTGATGATGAAACTATGAATGGAAAGAGGAACTAAGGATAATAAAATTCCCAAGGGAATTTGGGTGGACAGAGCCCTGAGCTCTTCCCCACTAAGGATCCTAGCATACCTCAGAAAGGAAGTTGAAAACACTGGAGGAGAATTAAACAACAGTAATCGGCATGGAAATTCACCAGGTTAAAGCTTCAGTATCTAGTGGGGGAGATGGTTAAGAGCACAGGCTGAGTCAAACTGCCTAGCTCCACCACTTACTAACAATATGACCTTGGGCAAGTTATTTAACCTCTCCAAGCCTCAGACTCCTCTATAAAATGGATAAAATAATAGTACTTACCTCATAACTTTGTTGTAAAGATTAATCAATGTGTATTAAGTGCTTAGAATATGCTTGAAACACATTAATGCTAACACACTTATCTATTTGTAGAGCTTCTACCCAACAATTTTACCTGTAAGAATCTGTCCTGTAGAAATAATTGGGCAAGTATATAAAGCTGTATAAATAATATGGCTCACAGAAGCATCACTTATAATGGCAAAAAACTGGGAACACCTCATATGCCTAACAACAAGAAGTTGATTAAATTGACTGTGACTTGTTTAGTCGATGGAATACAATGCAGCTATTAAAAATGATGCTGTAAATTTATAATTATTTACCTGGAATGACATCACACCATAGGGATTTATGAAAAAAGGAAGTTACAGAACCTTATAATAGGGTTCCATTTTCATTTCAAAAAAGGAAAGAAAGAGATGCATATATTAGAAAATACAAATTGTTCTATATTTATATCTTATTTTAATTTATATAATTAGAAAAGTAAAAGGAGCAAAAAGAACCATCTACTGTTAAGTGATAATCAACAGGTCATTTTAATGTCTCAAGTTTTTTAAAACAAATACTTTCAGAACGCATAAAGATTCTATATGATATACTTGGGTTTTAATTGCTATGGAAGGAGGGAAAGAAGTACTAGAGTTTAAGCAATAAAAGCACTGTAATATATTTTATTTAATCGGAAAAAATACAATTAATCTTTTTTTGCATGGGTGAATGCCTTTAGGGGCAAGAGAGATAAATAGCATTACCTCCTTAGGGCCACTAGATAACAGGGCAATAAAGACCCCTTAGTTTGCTCACAATTTCCACTGGGAAAAATGGCAATTATAATTACATTAAGAGTAGCACAAAGAAAATTAAAAGAATAGTTTGAAAGACAGAAGAGGAATAAATAGTAGCTTTACTAAAAACTTTAGAATATGCAGAGGTATTAAAAAGAACCCAATACAGGTAATTTAAGGAACTTATTTTATTAGGAATTAATGGAAATCATCTGTGATAACACTTAAAAGCAAATCAAATGACAGTATATGATTATTACCTCTATACTAAAATAACCTCTGTCCACATAATCACCAAGAAAAAGGTATCGTGTATTAGCAGGTGATCCTCCTACTTCAAAAAGTTTCATCAGATCAAAAAATTGGCCATGGATGTCACCACACACTGAAACAAGAAGATTATTAGATATGAAAAAAAAACTCTGAAATAACAAATTTTACTTAAATTCTAATTTATTTTACATAAGAGATAGTGTAAAATTCTATCAAGAAAGGTTTAAGAAGGAAGTAATCTATGAAGAGTCATGATAGGGATGATGTGTACACAAGTGTTCATGTGCTCAAGATCTAGAACAAGATATAACAAAAGTAATGAAATTTGTAGTCAGTGACAAAATTTTCATCTAACTTTATAAAGCTCCTCTTTAGGAAGCCAAGCATGCGTGTCTTAGGATGACAAAATTATAATGGTGGCAGTAAAATCTCCATTCTAACTCCATACTTTCTGTTGACTTCTAAATGATCACTTTTGGTATCTGATACAGCACTGAGGTATTTGCCCCTAATGACTGAAAACAGTAAATAAGTATTTGTTGAAACAAATTCAATGATGGCCAACACAACTAATGAAACCTTCACAAAAGCATATTAGACTAACTTCTGCACTCAGATTTTTTAGGATCATGTTTATTCATTGAAAACAGGCAAAAACTTTAAAAAGAAAATAATCTGGAAATTCAAGATAATGTCCATGTAATATTAATTTAGTATACAATATGAATGAAGAAGAAACAGCTTTATATTTAGGTAAGTAAATAATGGTGCAGTAAAAAATAATATCCAAAACATAAATAAGTGTACCTGTAATTGGAGCCTCTACTTCTATCATGGTTTTCTCTCTCCGAAGAATGGCAGCACCCTCATTGATAATTCTAAGTGCAATTTCTTCATCTACCCGACCTTCTTTTACTAAGTGGTTCTTCAAAACATCAACCCTGGGTATCCCATCCATATCAAAAACTTCTTCAGATGTCAAGCGATGCGTTGGGGGGAAAGGGACAGCTGCAATTTTTTTTAATTAATAAAAAATAAATCACTATTAATATATTAACATACAAACTAATCAATGGATCTAGGTAAATAAGAGTAAAAACTGAAAAGCTGAAGTTTTTGTTTTGCTTCTTTATTTACTGGATGGGGTATTAATTTTTTAAAAGCTTTTTTAAAAAAAAGAGTAATCAAACTATACTTTTTAATAATCTATATATAATAACAGAAGAATTATTAGAGAAATAAACTGTCTCACAAAATTAAAAGTTCTTTCAGGATAACTAAAGCTTTCTTCTTTAAGCTAAAACATTTTTTGGTAGAATTCTCAAAACATACACTCTTCATCTTAAATGAAGTACAATAAATATAACTTAATACCACATAAGCATGAATAGAAAGAAATCCCAAATATAAGGTGATCTACCAACTTCCTATTAAAAATATATAAAACAATGCCTGCTGGCCAACTTGAATAGAAACTTCTAGGGATATAGATTAAAACAGCCAAATGCTTATTGATGGAATTTAAATTAATTCAGATGCACATATAGATTTAAAATAACATTAATAAATCACGATAATTTTGAAATACTGCTTTTTCTCTTACCTTCATGTTTCATAAAATACTTTCATTCAAAATCTTTACACACATTTTTGACATCAGTGTATTCCTTATCACTGGATTCATTTTTTGAGTCATCTAACATACTTTTCAAAAGCAAATCATCCTCACTCCCATTTAAGTTGTTTGAGATACAGTACTTTTAAAATACATATTCAATGCTATCACTGCAAATTTATCCTAAGCCACAATTTTCATTTGTCTAACTACTGAAATAGTTGGCCTTTTTACTCCTGTAGCATATATTTACGATTTCCACAAGTAATTACCAACTGTATTGTTTTAAACTGATATTTGCTTTTTTCTATTCATGAGAATTTAATCATAATAAGAAACGCCAGATGAAAAAACAAAAGACAAACTGATTTCAACCTAAAGCTCTAAATCCATTGTCACTGAATAATCCAGTCACTTATTCTTACTCATAATGTTAAAATCAATACTTTTCTCTCATGCCTGTGATTCATTTCTCATGACTGTATTACCATTCTCTTTTCAAACACATTAGCAAGGTTTTAGGTCAAAGTTATAATGTCTTTAAACATTATTATCTTCTTCATATACTGGGAATTTTCAACAAAAAATAGTACAATGATTTTTGTCCTCACCATAATTGAAAATACTTTGCTCCTGTTTAAATGAAATTTAAAATGTTGATTTTAAACTGATATTTGTTAAATGGAATGGAAAATGTGAAGGTCCGTTTTCACTGGTATCTACCACAATTTTGAGGTCATATACTTAGGAAAAGTTACTACATATCTGTTAAAATTTATTCCTTTTTTACTGAATCCAACAAATGACCTCTTTATGCATTCAAAACCAGCTTGGATTGAAGTAGTTTTAGGCCCTTTACCAAACAGTACTTTGTTTTTCAAAATAAAGAAAGCAAGAGGGCTTCCCTGATCGCGCAGTGGTTAAGAATCTCCCTGCCAATGCAGGGGACACGGGTTCGAGCCCTGGTCCGGGAAGATCCCACATGCCGCGGAGCAGCTAAGTCTGTGAGCCACAATTACTGAGCCTGCGCTCTAGAGCCTGCGAGCCACAACTACTGAAGCCCACACGCCTAGAGCCCGTGCTCCGCAACAAGAAGCCCGCGCACCGTAACAAAGAGTAGCCCCCACTCTCTGCAACTAGAGAAAGACCGCGCCCAGCAACAAAGACCCAACTCGGCCAAATAAATAAATAAATAAATAAATAAATATATTTTTAAAAAAAGAGAAATTTATAGTAAGAATTTAGTCTACCTATAGACTCAAATGTAAGGCAGATCTCTCTTTTCTGAAATAAAATTTTTAAAGAAAAATGTCACTTTATATTTGGGCATACAGTACATAGTATTTTCTTGATGTTTCAGGGCCATCACTGTGATCATCAATTATTATGCAGAAGACTGGAAAAGTATAGGATCAACTGTTTCTTCACAGTTCAACTTAAGAAAACTAAAAACAGGGGGCTGGGTTAGAATTACATCAATTACCTAAGAAGAGTAAATAACCACATTCTCATAGGAGGAAAAAAATTTAGGAAGAACTCAGTTCTTTTTTTTTTTTTTTTAACAATTTTTTTTAAACAATTTTTTTTTTTTAATGGGAATTATTTATTTATTTATTTTTGGCTGTGTTGGGTCTTCGTTTCTGTGCGAGGGCTTTCTCTAGTTGCGGCAAGTGGGGGCCACTCTTCATCGCGGTGCGCGGGCCTCTCACTATCGCGGCCTCTCTTGTTGCGGAGCACAGGCTCCAGACGCGCAGGCTCAGCAATTGTGGCTCACGGGCCTAGTCGCTCCGCGGCATGTGGGATCTTCCCAGACCAGGGCTCGAACCCGTGTCCCCTGCATTGGCAGGCAGATTCTCAACCACTGCGCCACCAGGGAAGCCCAAGAACTCAGTTCTTATAAGTGAGATAAGAACTAAGGCAGAGGGATATCAACCATTTCTAAAAGACTTTGAAATCATCAATCCCTCTTGCTTTCATCTTTTTTGATACTTAGTAAAACAAAACTTGAACTTGCTTTTTTTTCCCCCCCTTTAGAACACATCTATTCCCATTACTTTTTACTGCATCTAGAATAAGACATTAAAATACATTTTGTTCCCCCAAATAGTATGTCAGATTCCAATAAAATAAAAACCTTTCTTAACGTATGCTCTTCTCCAACCAAAGATTAAACAAACCATTATACTATATGCTATAACCAAATTTGCCCCTAACAGTAAACCAATTGTTTATAAACTACAAAATTTAACAATTACTAAATAAAAGTTACTTTTGGGACATCATGAAAATGAAAAGTTTAAATATCTTTTAAATACAAATTTCTGAGATCAAGATGGGATCATATTTTTCTCATCAGGCCAAGAGAATTTTTCCTCTACTTAGGAAAAAAATACTGTTTAAAATGTTGCATTCTAGTTTATGCATACTTCCTAATAATCAACAACATAAGTCCACTAACAGGTGAATTCTGTTCAAAATACAGAACTTCCTAAAAACCCATCTGGGAGACAATCTCCCTCTCTGCCCCACTCAGCCAGTCGCCTGTGGTACTGCATGTTTTCATGCACATTGCGAATGCCCCACTGCAAGTCACACTGAGCTACTGCTCCTCTTTAACCAAGAGTCAGAATGTCTTTATTCATCTGGGAAAAAAAAGTATAAACTGCCTCCAGACCTATGTTTTCCACTTCTTTTTCAATTCAAGGCATACTTTTAAATTTCAACACCAGTTGGGATACTTTTTAAGGAATGGGTACAGGTTGAAGGGTGAAGAAATGCCACCATAGGTAAAAGTAGATGAAAAACTGTTGTTCTAACAACACAACACTGATAGTGGAGAACAGAGAGTTTCAAAAGAATGTTTTAATATATCAGTAAATAAGAAAATAGAGGCAAAAAAGGCATTGTGCTCTTTGGCAGTTGGAGAAAGGAGCCATAGCAGGTGATCTAACTAAGCAAAAGAAAACTGACCAAATAGAATTTGGCCTAATAGGAAATTAATTACTGACCCTGTTGGTCAATAGAGGGTTAAATTTTTTTCATCAAAAATTAATATTCTCGGGGCTTCCCTGGTGGCGCAGTGGTTAAGAATCCACCTGCCAATGCAAGGGACACGGGTTCGAGCCCTGGCCTGGGAAGATCCCACATGCCACGGAGCAACTAAGCCCGCGAGCCACAACTACTGAGCCCACGTGCCACAACTACTGAAGCCTGCGCACCTAGAGCCCGTGCTCCGCAACAAGAGAAGCCACGACAGTGAGAAGCCTGCGCACCACAACGAACAGTAGCCCCCGCTCACTGCAACTAGAGAAAGCCCGCACACAGCAACGAAGACTCAACACAGCCAAAAATAAATAAATAAATTTATTTTAAAAAAAAATTAATATTCTCAACTACTACCATCAACTCCTAAGGTACTTTAAAGCATTTCCATCTAAGTTCAGGTTTTAAATGGTTTTTTACATTTCTAATTCATCTTCAGCCAACTATTCCTGTTTTTCTAGGGTTTTCATCCTATATTTTTTTTTCTCCTTATTTTCAGACTATTTTTCCAACTCTTCTATGTTTGAGATAGGGAAAAACCAGTACATACATGTATGTAAATATAATGTGAATGGTCAAGAACTGAAATGGCTAAAATGGAGGATTAGTTTGAACAACCTAAAGAGCTATAAAATCATAAAATCACCAAGTTTCCAACACTAGAAAACTTGATTTGGTAATATTCACTTTAACCAAACTGTTCTGTTGGAAAATTTCCTTTAACACAAATTTTGGCATGAAGGTCATATCTGTATAGTAATCAATAACCTTCACAAGGTATTTTAATTCAGATTTAATATATGGTGGCTGATAGACAAGGCTTCAAAAAATTTAATGTAGGAAGTTGAAAAAATAAACCAGGGACACAGACTGATCAAGGATGGGGGAAGAGCAGAGATCTTACTTTTCCTACTAATGGGTAAGGAATCCTGGGACTTAACTAATCCTGTTGCCCAACTCTAAGCAAAGGCTGCAAACTATTAGCCCTGTGAGGCCTCCAACACCAACTGGGGTGCAGCCTGTGCCACCTGAAAACTACTCCAAAGTATCATTCAGATGTCTGTGCTTCTCACCATTGCCATTACTGGCAACTGTCCAAAATAAAGTTCCTCCTGATTTTTTTCTCTGTATTTCTTTTGTTCACACCATGCCATCCTCAGGCTGTTCTCCTCCCTCCCAATCCCCTTCATTGAGGCCTGCAGAATTCCCACTAAAAAATAAAAAAATAAAAATCCACCCTTCTTTCCTGTGTGCACATGCATGGGTGCGCGCACACACACACATTTTAGCTCTTCACAAAATGCTGTCTTCATCTCTCTAGCTTAATTAAATCTTAGTCCGCCTGAAGGACAACACTTCTGAAACACTTTTTTCAAAGTTGACGATGCTCATTTTTCCACACTCCACTATTTGAGCAGAAAAGGCTACAGTCTTCTTTCAGCTCCCCACTACCACTTCCAACATCATCACTCCCGTGAAGAAGAAAATGCTTCCTGCTTTGAGGTTCATGACTTCTGGCTAGTTTATTCTTGTCCCAGCCATCTACTAAATTTCTGGTCATCTCTCACATGAAACTCAGTTTCCTGGTTCGAAAGACTTCCCCACTCTAAGCACCACCATCATCAATGTCCATGTGGATGACCTACGTAAACCCAAGAACTGAGAGGTTTGAGCTCCATTCTACTTCAACTCCCCTAGCCTTAGCCATAATTTCTGCTCCAGCTCTGAAATCCTGAATTCCAATCTCTTACTCCATGATCAAAATCTCTAATCCTTTCAGTTTCACTCCCTTTTCTTCATCTGTTCTCCAATTATAGCAAGAACATGGACAGCCTCTCCTAATCAACCCCCTTCTGGATACCTTTGCTTGCTGCACTTTTGAAGCTATTCCATCACCCACCCACTTTTTAAACAACATCCTGAATTGTTTAAAGTCCTTTTGTCCTTCTACCCTACTTACAAAACTCCAATTCTTGGATGAGTTAGTTTCTAAACTTGGATGCTAAGTATAAAATCATCAAAACAGCTCAGTGCTACTACAAATTCACGGTCTCCAACTTAGTTGGTCACTAGCACTTGCCATCAATCCTATTAAACGTTCTAGTCTGTGCTCTCTCCCATTCTCCTCAGTGGAGATTTCAAATGATCACTTCTTCCTTGAACCCTACACTTAATTTCTCTCTTACTCAGTAGTCAACTTGCATCTTTTTCAGAGAAAATTGAGACCTTCAGACCAAATGTCAACTTTTCTGTCCCTCTCCATCCACATCTATGCCAGTATCCACTTTACATTTCTTCCTATCAAGGAAGAGGTATTCCGTCCATCCAATACTAAACATTCTACTGTGCTCTGAATCCCACTCCCCCAACCTCTTCACTTCAGTTCACCCTTCCCACCCACCCATGCCCCTATTCTGTTTCTTCTGCCTCTGACTCTCCATTGGTTCTTCCCTTTGAGCAGATAAACATACAGCCAGCCCTCCACAACCACAGGCTTGCCTGTGCAGATTCAACCAACCACGGATAGAAAATATTTTAAAAATAAAGTTCCAGAAAGTTCCAAAAAGCAAAATTGAATTTGCCTCTCTGGCAACTATTCGCATAGCATTTACATTGTATTAGGTATTATAAGTAATTTAGAGATGATTTAAAGTAAATGTGAGGATATAGGTAGGTTATATGCAAATACTAAAACATTTTACTTAAGGGACTTGAGCATCCACAGATTTTGGAATGGGGAGGGGTATCCTGGAACCAAATCCCCACAGATACCGAGGGGAGACTGTACTAAAGTCTCTATGATCTTACAAACAACCCCAACAAGTAATTCTCCCTTACTCCTCATCCCTGTTTCTACCATATATATCCCTTATTTTACAACTAAGCTTCTTGAAAGAGTAATCTACAGGGTATAGCTTCATTTTATCACTTTTTTGTCTACTTTCCTCAATCTACATTTATCTGGCTTCTGCTCTATTCCTTCACCTTATACCTCTCTCCTCTCTTGGGTTCTTGAACTCACTCACCTGGTTTTTCTCTTAATTCTCTGGTCATACCTGATCAGCCTATTTCATGAACTTCTAGTCCTTTTTCTGGTCCTAGGACAGTGTGACCTAGGATTCTGTCCTTGACCCTCATATCACACTCCTCTCATTCATAACTATGGATTCACTAAAATCTTTATTTTGTGGACTCCCAAATAGATTATTCAGTCCAGACCCTGCCCCTAAACTCCAAGTCCTTATTGAACTATCAAATATCTTCATTTGAATGTTCCATAAGTATCTTAAACTTAATATGTCCAAAACTTAATGTATGAACTTTCCCTCTAAACTATCACCAATATAGCTACTCATCTGGAAATTATCCTAGAAGTCTTTTTCTTCCTCACCCTAACATGGCCAATAGGTCCTAAATAATTCTCTGATCTGGTTTTGTCCCTTTGGTCCTGAGATCCTGAATAAGGACTTTTTTATTTTTTCTAAAATTACTAAAATCTTTTCAATTTGCCCATGCTTCGCAATAACTCAGAATACTTTTTAAAATTCTAATCTCAACATCCTCCTGTTTCAAGATTGGCTTCATCATATAAAATCCAAATTGTGTCTCTTAACATACCATATGAGATCCCTTGTAATCTGACCCTTCCTTACATCTCCAGCCCTCATCTTTTGCCACTAACTCACATTCCAGACACATCCTATACTTCAGAAATTTAATCTTCATTTTTAAAGTTACATCACTTTAAAAATACCTCCGTACTTTGCACGCCCTATTACTTGGGGGTACACTATTCCCACCCTTTGTCTAACTTCTCCTTGTCCTTAAACCTCATTTCAGTGTTCCAATTCTTGAAAACATTTCCTGTTCCCAGGCTAGGTTAATGGTGCCCCCTCCTTGTGGTCCCATAGCAAAGCATATGATGCACACCTACATCATGGCACTTATCAATTGTACTGTAAATATCTTATCTCCCCCTCAAGCTTATGAGCTCCTTGAAGGCAAGGGAGCTGTCTTTCATCTCTACATACCTAGTGATTAGAACATGAATACTAATGTCTACTGAATTAATGATACATTAGTTACAGTTTCTAAATTACTTACCTTACACTAATTTATGTAGCAATGACAATATATTTATAGTGCTTTATTTACAGTTTACAAACTGCTTTCACATACATAACGCTATGATTCTCAGAGACATCTTGTGAGTTCAGTAGGGCAAGTTTTATCTCAATTGCACAAATAGGATAACAGGTTCAGATAAGTTAATGGCTCTCTCAAGGTGTTTCAACTAGTAAGGGGTAGAGCCATGATTGAAGCTGAGTTCTTCAGAATGCTACTCCAGTACTATCTGTCTTATATCAACACAGTGACAATGCTCTTCTGACTAAAAGAGTCATCAAAACTCTCCTCTTCACCAAGAACGTTATAACCCATTCAGATGCCACGGGTAGAAGCATGCTCTAAAGAAAGATTCAGCAGATCCTACAACACTGTCTTCAAAATTTCCAGGTATCCCTTGGATTCCTTTTAATTTGTGGTGGTTCTTTGAACACAATAACCTTCCCTCAAAAACTGGTTCCCCTTCCTGGCTTATTTTTGTTATGGTATCATCATTCTCTGTTACTCTGACTTAAAATTTTGGTGTCATTGTTCTCTTTCTGGACTCCAAGTCCTACTGATTCTTCAAATTCTCTTTTTTTTTTTTTTAACACCTCCATTGCTGCAATGTTAGTTCAAGTTCTTATTACTTTGTGTACGAGAAAACTCTAACTAAAATCTCTACTTTTCCTCCCCTTTTTTGTACAAAGCATAGGTAGATAAATCTACCCAAAAATTTGGGGTGGTTTCTTAAGGACTAAAGAATAAAGGGAACAAAAGCCTGAAACTTATTTTCAAAGTCTTTCTTAACCATTCCCAGTATCTTCCATGTCACTCCAATCTCTTCTGCCAATGCTCAATCACTAAAGCAAAATTAGTCAGATTACTGTTTTCTCAAAAAGGTTTGCTCTTCCACCTGTTTCATTCCCACACCCAGTCACTGATCCAATATATCTACTTTCTAATATTACTCAGAATTTGTGTCATATCTGGTTTTCCTCTTTCTCTTAATTCATGCTGTGGTCATTCTGCACTTGGACTACTCCATTAATCTTCTGACATCCTGATTTAAGCCTCTCCCATTTTAATATTTCATTCTACACAATATCACGTTAGCTTTCAAAAACCAAAATACTGGGTCATTCCTTTACTTTAAAACCTTCAATAATAATAATGGTGATGGCTACCATTAGTTGAGTACTTACCATGTGTCAGGCCAGGCACTGTGGTACAAATTTTACATGAATTGTCTCTATTAATCCTTCAAAAATCCCATATTATTAACTCTATTTTGCAGATGAGAAAATTGAGGGTTGGTGATATTAAGTATCTTGTCCTCAGTGAAAAGGTTAAAGTAGAACTAGGTTCAAACCCAGGCAGTCTGACTCCAGAGGCTTAATCATCCAGTGTTCTTAATCATCCAGAGGCTATACTGCTTAGCTTAAGTTTCAGATCCTCAACTTGGTATACAAAAAATCCTTTCCAACTTCATCTCCTGTTTGCCAAGAACTTTACACAATACTGTCACACATTTCAAGCTTTTTTCAAACTCCATGCCTTTCTGCTGCTGTTTTCTCTACCAGAAAATATTTTCTCTATCCCAGCCCTACCTTATATCTGGAGAAATTCTACTCATCCTTTAAGGCTCCCCTCAAAACATAATCCTTTCAGTAAAGTTTCCCTCCAATTAAGACAGTTAATTCCTTTTTTACAGCTCCAACAGCACTTTGTACCTAACTCATTATATTATTTATTTGCAATAATGTCTCCCCCACCAGACTGCCTCCAAGAGAATCTATCTTACTTAATTCAATTCTGTATCCCTAATGCCTAGTATTATGTCTGGTACAAAGCACATACTCGATAAATGTTGCACAAATAAATGGTCCCAATCTTTTGCTTATTTGAATCTTTCCCATCCTTCAAGGCCTCTTTCCTCCTATACAAACCCTTGCTACACCACTCCAGTCCAGAGTGATCACTACCTCCTTTGAACTCAGCTTGCTGGGTCTACCACTTATCTGGCAATTATTAATCACACCCAGCCTTATGACGTAAATGATTAACTTTTCATGAGTACTTATTTCCCCAAGGACCAAGACTGTATTTTATCTTTCACACTTCTGTTGTTTCCCTACAGTTTTTAGCTATACAGCAGGCATTAAATAAATATTTGCTATTTGATTACTTTGAATTTCCAAAATAAATTTTACATACCATACAAGGATGCCAATTAGCTTTAGCTTATTTCACCTCTGTGTATAAATAAACATTTTTATAATGAAATGAAGTCATATGATTGGCACTAAAACACACATCATCTAATAAATCAAAATTCTTTCACCAAACTTTTCCTTATAACTCTTGCCAATTCATTCAATAGTTCCGAACCTAAAGCTTTTGCCTCACTACTGAGCAGCTGTATTTCCTCCTTGGCATTTTCCTTCTAAGATGACTTGTTGCCAGTGTTCTCTTTCCTTCTCACGCACGCGCTCTCCCTCTCTCTCTCTCTCTCTCTCTCACACACACACACACACACACACACACACACAATATTCTCTGTTCCTCTGCTTTCTCTAGGACACATGGCACTGAAGATTTATTTTAGTATGCTAAACAGTTTAATGAAGGTGGAAAGAAAAAGAAAAATCATTTTCAAGAGTTATTTTTTTTAGATAGGTAAGTCCACAAAATAGCTTTTGTAAACAAAAATTAAAATTCAAGTTGCTTTAAAATATAATGAAATAGAACTAGTAAAAAACACTGAAGTAGTTATGTGACCCCAAGACCTATGTGGGTCATCTAAAAATCTGTAATGAAAATAAGCAATCCTAACAAAGCTAAGGTACTGGAAAACACGTTAGCCTCAGATTTATAAGCAGGGCAGCTGGCAAGAGAACCTAAATGAATCATAAGGCTGCCCATCAGATATATAATAGCTAAAAAACTAACAACACACACTCTTTAGTATTTTGGTTCAATCTGAAAGTCTGATAATTTAAGAGATAAGGATAATATAACCTATGAAATAAAGAAAACATGTTGAATGCAAAAGAGAGTCACATTGTGGGTGCTAAAATGAACATATACACAATATAGACAATGCATTCTAAACGATAAAGGTGAATTTTTGTATCAGAAGTAATAGATTTAATAATCTCAAGGGATAATCTAGTTTTACAAATCTGGGACCCCATCTATACAGCAAAAAGTACATTTTAAAAGTATCTGGAAAGAAAAGGAAGTACCTGAACAACTCAGGTCAAGCAAATTTCCAGGCGAGGAGGGAAAGCAATATACATAAATTCAGGGTTTTATACTTAAATTACACACACCAATTTTGCTGATGTGGCAATAAGGCATTCATGCCAATACAATTAGCTGTTTTTCCTAGTTTGTTTCTATTTTCTTATTTTCCACTTCCTATCTTAGCTAAAGATAGAAAAATGCTTAACAGAAGATTGTCAAGAGGGCATACTATCTCACCTAAACCACTTGGGCTACACCAACTTTCAAACAGAATTTGACCAGAGCCAGCAGCTGGAGCAGGCTCAGAACTGAACTGCTTTAACTAACCAGGAAACCTAATCACCCATAATCAGGGATATGGAATTACCACTAATAATTTCAGTGAATAGATAATTTATACATGAATCACCTATAGTATTCCAAGATCTCAAACTTCACATGATGTGAATTTCAGGCATTTGATATTAAACACAGAAAGACCTATTTCCCCTTCAAAACCTATGTGACCATAAAATATAGGCCTCCTGACTAGAAGTATAAGAGTATAAAATTTAGAGACAACAAGGAAAAGTTTCAGGGAGTAAAAGACTACTTGTATTCAACGTCAATGATGGTCTCCATAACATTACTACTATGAAATGGTACTGATGCAAAACTAGCACATACTGGACTTAAAAGAAAACTGGATTTTTAACAAGTTAAATCTAAGTTCAACTAGCACTGTGGTCATATATCTTCAGGAAACTGGTGTTCTCTGTCATCAAATGCAACATTAGAGTACAATTATTGACTGAGAAGGACAAGAAAAGCTTGAAGATGAAATCTAAAAGGAGATTTCTGTACGAAAGGTAAGTTTCCCAGTAACTTCCAAGGAAGCCAGAGACTCCATGAGCAGCGCAAACCAGTCTGCTGCACACTATATCTAAAGCGTGTGATCCATATCAGTCATTCCAACTACCTAACAAATTCCATGAAAAAATGAAAGTTGTCTTGAAGAATATACTACGAAGCACATGAGATCTTATATCCATGAGCTCTACTAAACTATAATTTTCTATACCAACAAACTCCTATTTACCTAAATCAAATGACTTTTATTTCATACCAATAAACTGCAAACATGACTGTGTCTTGCATTCAAAACTCACCCCTAAGGAATATGCCTTATGTCTGGAATCTTATTTTTACTGTATTAAAGCAGTACAAGGGAAATATTACCACATATATGACAAGAAACAAGAAGATTCACAAGCATAAAGAGAGCATAAACTCACTGTTCAGCAATGTGACTGGTTGTCCCATCTAACAGTAGGGTGAAAAGTACCCAGGGAAATTAACAGACAGCACAAGTATACTGTCAGCAAATTAACAGGCAGCCCATGTCTCCTATTCCCACCCCCACAGAACTTCAGGATTTCACGATAGGATGAATGCCTGAACTACCAATCTTTTTTCTTTCTCTTTTTTAAAAGATTTCTCAGGACAAGGATTCCATAAACTCTTTCTTAAGTTCATTCCAATAACTGGCCTGAACAGATATACTATTAAGTTTTTTAAATTATCTTCATAGCCTAGATACAAATTAGTGTTATTATTAAAGGAGACTCGAATTGACAAATTAAAATTAAAAAAACACAAAGGAAAAGTTTTTCTTGTTTTTAAATATTTTAATGGAAACATGTCTAGTCAGATTTCCAAAACTGGGCTAACAGTGTTTACATTGTGCCAGCATACTTAAGAAGCTGAATGAAATAAATAAATAAAATAAATAAAAGAAGTATCTATCTTTCAAAAGTAAATGTGATACAATAAGGAAACCTTTATTCTAAAATGATTTCAATTTATTGACCAAGCTACAGGATAAAGAAAAAGCATTTCAAATTGTGCTTTTCACCTCCGCAGCAGTGCTTGAAGTTGATGGGCTCTCCCAGAGAGCGTGGAAATCTTAAGCAACTCTAAATTAGCCCTCAATTTCTCTATTTTAAATTAATCTGCTGACCTATGGTCGTTAAACAACCATAAATTCTGCACTAGCTGAGAAATATTTAATTTTTTCTTCTAGGGGGAGTGTGTGGGTGTCTGCCTGCAACGGAGGGCTAACCCCTCTTGGCCTTTGACCAAAGAGTGGTGACGGTTTTCTACGTAAATGCTTCCTATCCCTGAAGCTTTTTTCTCTTTTATGCTGTCTTTTTTCCATCTATTCTGCACTTAAAGCCGGGGCCCCCAAATTCTGGCTCGTCCCTTCACCCTTGTCCGATCCCACACAGTTCCCCCAACTTCCGCGCGGGGTGACACCTGAGGGCCAAGCGCGAACCCCTGCGGCTGGCGCTAACTAGGCGCGAATAGGGCAGACGGCTGTCACTGGGGAGCAGACGTGGGCCAAAGCCGAAGTGATTTCTGACTGCTCATCGCCCGGCCCCGCGTGGCTGAAGGTCTCCGAGCCCCTCGGTCCGCCCCGGCAAGCCAGGCGTGCAGCTGTCGCGGTGCAGGAAGCTAATCGCGGCCTCTGGGCCGCTTTTGACAGACCGGGCAGGAAAAGAAAGGGGCTCACTGAGACTAGTAGCCTCACCCCTTCGGATAGGAGACCCCGAGAGCGAAACCCCCGCCACGGCCTGAAGGCAAGCGAGACACCTCGGAGCCGCCGCCACCGACTCAGCCCAGCCCAGCAGGGGCCCGCCCAGGGGCCACTCCCCAAGGGAGGCAGCCAGTCATTCGCCCGCCCTTCCGGGCCCGCTCCGGAGGGGACGGTCTCCCGCCCGCCCTCACACAGCTACCTCCTCAGGCCAGGCCCTCAGGGCTTCGTCCACCTCTCACCTTTGACGACTCGGTCAGCCCCGGGAGGAGGCGGCGGGGGCGGGGGTGGGGGCGGTGCAGCCCGGGCCGGCTCCGGGGCGGCCATGCTGGGCCCGGGGCTCGGCTAGGCGCTGGCCCGGGCGGGGTTGGGGGCGGGGGCGGCGGCTACCAGAGCCAAGCGGCGGCGCCGCCGGGGAACATGGCGGACCCTCTTTCCCTACAGAGGGGCTAAGACCGGCATGCACCGCGCGTGCGGGGGCGGGGGCGGAGCAGGCTCTAGGGACTTGGGCAAAATTACTAAGGCTAGGAGAGAAACGGGACGAGCCAAGGGATCAGGTGAAAATTCTGGGCAGGCAAAAACAAAAGAGAGTGAGAAGAGACGGCTGTCTGCATCTAGTTGCTGCGGTGAATGAGTGCTAGGGAACACGACACCGGCTTTTATGGAGCTCCCAGTAAGATGGGGAGACTTGATCAAACCTAAGAATCTCCTACTAATAGAGAAAAAATATATAACAATTTGCCTACCAAATCCGGGTACTTTGGTTGGTAACTGACAGGAGAAATAGAGGAAGCAGTCTAGATTCTAGAGCAAAGCAACAGTTCAGAATGGAGTCTGAGAGAGAATCTGACTGACCCTTGTGTTTAGAGCCTGGAACTGTCAAGAGTCTGGAGGCACAGAGTAACAATGCAGGTAGAGCAGACTAGGCTCCAAGGGTTAAGAATCAAAACAGGTAAGAGGAAAGGAAGGGATGACACCAAGAGATGTTCAAAGAGTACAGAATTCACCTGAAAAGGACACAGCCTCCCTCTCGATTCATTCAGAAAACAGAGATTCCGAAGGCAGAGGAGTAAGTAGGGAATTGGAAATTAGTTCCTCATAAGAAATACCTCACAGGGTATTTCTCTGCATATACAGAAATGTGGGCCCAGGTTTTCTATGGAAACTTTATAGAGACGGACATTCATGGGGAACGGAGTAGTGGTACAAGAACTGACTGTTCGGGACTTCCCTGGTGGCACAATGGTTAAGAATCTGCCTGCCAATGCAGGGGACACGGGTTCGAGCCTTGGTCCGGGAAGATCCCACGTGCTGTGGAGCAACTAAGCCCGCGTGCCGCAACTACTGAGCCTGCGCTCTAGAACCCGCGTGCCGCAACTACTGAAGCCCACGCACCTAGAGCCTGTGCTCCACAACAAGAGAAGCCACTGCAATGAGAAGCCCGCGCACCACAACAAAGAGTAGCCCCCCGCTCGCCGCAACTAGAGTAAGACCGTGCGCAGCAGCGAAGACGCAGTGCAGCCAAAAATAATTAATTTTTTTAAAAAAACTGACTGTTCAATCAATAATTATTAGAAGAAGAGTGTGTGTATGACACCAGGAGAGGTAATGGATCATGAACAGAGACCAGCATATCCACTAAGATCTATATATCTTGATGGCATAGGATTCAAGTAGCATAGGGTGAGAAATGCCTGCCCATCCTCCTGCTCAATACTACATGTGCTCAGAATCTGTTCATAATAGATGGTGATAATTAGATAAGCAGTTGTTCAAAGGTCTCAAAGAGCACCTTTCTACCTCTTCATTTCGTCAATCTCAGTGATTGTGAGAGCTGGGGTAAAAGAGAAGAGAAATGCCCAGTGAGTATTCTTTGCAAAGGGAACTCACAGAATAGTTTTTAGAGGGAGGTGAATTTGGGAGTGAGGCAGGGGTGAAAATGGATCTTTCTGGCATGGAAGTGCAATAATTCCACAGGGGAAGGGGAGGGGCAGCCATGGGAAGAGAGCAAGGAAAGGATACGAGGCACATCACAAACTTGTAGAGGGAGGGCACCAAGAGTACCTAGACCAGGAGTGAGTTTGTAAGAGGAGTTTGAATCCCCAGAAAATCTCCCTAACGAGGGAAGGAGAAAGTGTGTAATGTGTTGAGTGCCTCTTGGCAGGAAAGGGATAGAAAATATACTAGCGGCAATAATAACAAGGAAAGTCACTCCATATTAGGACCCATTGATTCCTACCTTGAATATATACCCTTCAACTATCCTTCAATTCCTCTTTGGCTCCTCACTTTCACTCAGTCAAAAGCCATATACAGAGCCCCAGGCCACTGAGAATTGGTATTTCTTGCTTCTCCAGGCTTCCCCACCCCAGTACAAAAGAGCAAGAGTATACAAAAGGGATTAAATAGACAATTAAGTGACAAGGAATTAAATAGAACTATCTTATAGATTTATTAATGAAAAATACTTTACAAAAACAGTATGTTTGGCCCTAAAATAGTTCAGCTGACTCTCAGGGTTTACAATGGCGACTGAGTGAGTGGCAGTAATGGCTCTGCTGCTGAGGACAGGAGGGTATGTTAGTGTGCCTGACTCCATCCGTTCAGAAGAGCAATTGTTATGTTGGCAGCCTCGCATTCTAGGCCAAAAGTCTGAGGGCAGAGGGACAATCTGGGCAGGTGGGTTAGCCTGAATGATGTGGTCAAGACCGAGACTACAGGGCTACATGTCCCTCCAAGGATGGGGGATTGGGAAGACAGAAGGTCAGGTAATAGGGACAGGTGGATAAAACAAACAAGTTGGTAATATAATAGGGAACAGAATACGAGGGCTCAGGTGGAGGTGGGGGCATAGAGTATTCAGGAATAAAATGGTGACCCTAAGATCCTAAGGAATGGCTAGTGTCCAGAGTAATATGGATTCATCTTTAAGGTGGGTCAAATAAAGCCCTAAACAGCAGCTGCTTCCTTTTGCTAGGTGAATGGAAATTGGAATTTCAAATATTCCCTCTCAAAGAGCCAGGTCTCTTTAGCAGTTCCTGGCACCCCTAGGAGAAGGTGCCAACTCTATGTTGAGATGAGACTAGCACAGCCCCAGCACGGATTCAGGGTACCAACTCTGCTGCAGTACAGTTTAACAGAGAAAGCTGTGGCTCCAGGAGAGGAAAGGGGTGACCTTTACCACCTGCTGTGTTGCAGGGCTCTAGCCCTGATCTGCTCTCTTCCAGGGGCATCTGCTAGAACAAACAGAAACTCCTCTCTCCCTGTCTTCCTGTGCCCAGATTGCAGGGTATAACTGCTTTGCCTCCAGTCATCATCTGGGGGCATATCCACCCTTCGAGGACCAGGGGCTCGAAACCCTGGAACAGGACCTGAATTCCAAGCTGACCTCAGGGGTACACGAAGACTGCTTGGCGGTAGGGACACAGGGTAAACAATGGGAGGGTGGGAGGGTGAATGGAAAAGATCCTCCCAGGGCTGTGCATGAGGAACCTGAAGGCCCTGGTGTCTCTCTGGTAGTGTGGCAGTGTGGGTTAGCTGAGGCTTGCACCCTGGAGTAGTCAGGAATCTGGCGCCAATATGCTGGTTGGTCTCTGACCATGCTCCCCGGGAGGCGTCTGTTCTGGAACGATGGGGGAGACTCCGGTAGTTCAAAGTCCTTCCTGTGTGCTGGACCGCTTCGGAAGTTTCACCCCTGTCACACATAGCCAGAAACTGCTGGACACTCCTCGAAGTTCCTGGGAAGAGAAAAGAAACCCAACGATTGAGCATCTTCAGTAAAACCATTCTCCTTTCCAGAGGACCATTTCTGGCTGTTCCTTCCAACTCCCCACCTCTCCAAGAACATACACATAAGGGAAAGAAGGAACCTAGCTTTGCTTTTAATCTCATTTTTTTAAATTCTTAATAAACATTAAAATCAAGTCTCTTACCTCCAACCTGTGCAAATGAAACAGTCTCCTGGAGGTTGCCATACTTCTATCTCACTGCACTATAATCCTTCCTCCAAAAGACAGACAGACACACACACACACACACACACACACAGTCACACACAAATGGCTCTCTAATATTGCAAATGTATGTTCTCACTGTGACAACTTTACTCCTTAGAGCCACCACTCCAAAGCATCACTCAGTTTTTCTTAACATGGTACCTTCACTGAAATTAAGCTGTGTCTGCTTACATTCTTGCTCATTCTCCAAGATCTCTGCTTTTGTTTGCACCACTCCCACATACATAATGTGGAATGCCTTTTCTATACATTGATTCCCCTTTACCTAAAAGAAACAAAATAACTAATTTTCCAAAAATCACTTCTAAACAATATTTTTCATTCTTTATTTTAAAATTCCATCAACACCTGTACTATACTTACACATATGTATATCTGACTATTGAAACTCTGAGCTCTTTGAGAGCAGAGAGCTGCCTTCTTTCTCCCCTGTATTCACTGTAGCATTTGGTGCAGAACAAGTTGCAACAAATGCTGCCTGACTAATCAGATGCCCCTAATAACTGTCAAAGGAGGCTGGCTAGCTGGCTGTTCCACTGAGTAACATGCAGTCCATTTATCCAGAAGGCCTGCATATCCAAAGCTCCCTAAAATTTGGACACAAATATCAACAATACTACTCTATCTTCTGTTCTAAGAATGACAACCATCCCTTGCCCTGGGGATTTACATATCCACAGACCGGTTTCTCAGCCTCGGCACTACTGATATGTTGGGCTGACAATTCTTTGTTTTGGGGGTGGGATGGAGTGTGCAAGGAAACTGCTTGTGCATTGCTGGATGTTTAGCAGCATCCCTGGCCCCTCTACCCACAAGATGCCAGTAGCACCTCCCCTTTCCCGTTGAGAATCACTGCCTTAAACTGTAGATTCGGCCCATAAGGAGGAAAAGGAACAAATCTAGCTGTGGAGGGTCAAAGAAAGCCAAAAGGATACTGTCCACCTTCCCCAGGATTGTCTGGGTCTCTATACATGGCATGGATATTCCAAGGATCTTTCCAAGTCTCCCATTCACTCCTCATCCTCCTAGATCAGGGGTCCCCAACCCCTGAGCCATGGTCCGCTATCGGTCCATGGCCTGTTACGAACCAGGCCACACAGCAGGAGGTGAGCAGCAGGAGAGCAAGCGAAGCTTCATCAGTATTTACAGCCACTCCCCATCACTCGCATTACCGCTGGAGCTCTGCCTCCTGTCAGCATTATGGCGAGTTGTATAATTATTTCATTATATATTACAATGTAATAGTAATTCAAGTAAAATGCACAATAAATGTAATGCGCTTGAATCATCCCTAAACCATCCCCCCCACCCCTCCCATCTGTGGAAAAATTGTCTTCCACAAAACTGGTCCCTGGTGCCAAAAAGGTTGGGGACCGCTGTCCTAGACCATCGCTCAACTGAGACTCGGGATAGAAGGAGAGAACACTAGCTGATAGAGATGACACTTCCTGTTTTGGGGGATCCTAAAGACTGGGTATTAACTCCCCTTGGTCACTTAAAAGCATATCCTATCATGACTGAAGCAATTCATTTTCATGGGTAGTTAGATTCTGGGAGCTCTGGTCTAGACCATGTTGCCCAAGAAATGATTCAATCATAATTCATCTAGATCAATGCTTCATCTTTAAAGCAGTAATTCATATCCCTTTACAACCCCACCTGTGACCCCTCTTCCCCCACCCCCCAACAGGTGTACTGATTTGATTCTTCCAAGTCCCTGGAAATGTACCACATTCCAGCACATAATAGTAGATAGGGGGGAGAGTTACCTGGGGGTCTATGGGGCTCCCCTGCCACGCTGGGCATCAAGACATCTGGGGACAGGAACTGTGGTTGGGATGGGTAGAGTTGGGGACCAAGGAGAAACACAGGAGGGTCATGGATGACAGGGAGGGAAGAGGAGCTGGAACAACGGTGCCCGGTTTCCAAAGGCTTTTTCCTCGCGTTTGATGAATCCTTATAATGAGACAAGACAAAAAAACATAGAGATGAGGATTAACACACAGCAGGATATGGTTGGGTAAACAGTGAGGAAAGCAGGGGGAGATGGAAGGAACTAGAGTACAAGCATTCCTTAATCTAGAGAGGGATCCAATTTACTTGTCACTCTCCCTATCAGCCCCTCTAGGAAACATCCTGACCACTATGAACTGGAGACACCAAACTACAGATTCTCTTCCCTTAATCTATCTTCCTCATAACCCTCACCTTCCCAAACCTAACATCAAGGTCTTTAGCAAACTCCTTAATGCTAATAGTAGAATTAGAGAGATTGTGATAGAAATTTAAAAATAGAGAAGAGGGGAATTCCCTGGTGGTCCAGGACTATGCCCTTTCACTGCCAAGGGTGCGGGTTCAATCCCTGGTCAGGGAACGAAGATCCCACAAGCTGTGCAGCATGGCCAAAAAAAAAAAAAAAAGTAACAAAAGCCTCTAAAAAAATACATAATTAAAAATTTAAAAATTAAGAAATTAAAAATAGAGAAGAAATGAGAGAAATTCAGAAAGCCTGAGAGATTGAAAAAGAAAATTCTACACTCTCTCTAAATATTGGGAACTAATATATATCTCACTAAATGTACAATCAAAAACTCTCTATTCCATCTTTCCCATTACTGCTACACTCCACAGTCTCCACTTTGGTGCTGCCTGTCAAGTTTGTACCCATTGATGCTTATGACCTGCTCTATACTCCATTCAACATTCGCTTCTGTGGCAAAATCTCAGAAATATCCCCTTTAACATATGAAACACTAATATGTCCAAAATTGAACCAATATTCTTCCAAACTCCTCCTCCTGGTACCATATTTTCTTGTCACCTAGACTCAAATGTTGACACTGCCCTTGATTTTGCACTTTTCTTCCACAATTCCATTAGTTGCCTATGCCATGTAATGTCATTTCTACCTATATAGGTTTTATATTTAAACTCAATTGGACCACTGCAGCAGCCTCCAATTTAGTCTTCCTATCTCCAGCCCACTACCTCCTTAGTGTGGCCTGCAAGTTCCTATGTGATAGGGCAATGCTGATCTTTCTCACTTTATCTCCTACCATTCCTGTGCCTTTTACACTCTAACCTTCTTAACGTTCCTCAAACACACCAAGCTCATTCCACCTCAGGGCCTTTACACTCTGCGTTTCTGTTACCGGGAATGTTCTTCCCGTGGCTTACACCTTCATGTCACTGAGGTCTCTGATCAAATGTTACTTTCTTAGAGCTGATTTCCCTCACTACTCTATCAAAAATAGCCCTGAGAATAACCACTATTACCTCTTTACTCCTTATCCTCTTCCTTTGTTTTATTCTTCTTTATCACACATTGTCTGGGGTTTACTTGTTTATTGTCTTTCTCTCCTAGTAGAATACATTTCTTTTCACTCCAGTATCCCCAGCACCTTGAACAGCTCCTGGAACATTACAGGCACTTAATAAATAATATATTAAATAAAATAATCTATATGCCAGTATATCTTATTTCCTTTACTAGATTGTAAGATATTTTGTGTTGTTCCATCAGTGTGTGCTCATAGCACCTAACAACAGCATGGCACATGGTAGGCATTTACCATATAGCATAAGGACCAGGTGCTAGTCTTCTCGGCATGTGACACAGCCATAGAAGAAAGAGACACCACTCTTCACTGGTTTCCCTTCTATCTCTCTGGTCTCTTTTACCAAGTCTCCTTTTGGGGTTCTTCAGAAGAACCACCTTAAATCTGATACTCTTCAGGGATATGTCCTGGTTCCTCTCCTCTTTTTGTAATACTCTTTTCCTCTTTTTAGTGGCTATGATTCTTGAATCTCAATTTCAAGTTTATATGTCTCACAACCAAAGGCCTACCAGATACCTATCTCCACTCAAGTTTAATATATCCAAAATTGCAGATATCTCTCCCCCCAAATATATTCCTGCTTCTCCTCCCTCAGATATTATCATTATCAACCCACAATTCCTAGATATTATCCTTGATTCTCCTTTCCCCATATCCAGGCAAGTAGGTACCAAACACATTAATTTTTACTTCCTAATTGGCTCTCCAGTATGTCCACTTCTATCCTCCCAAACTCCTTACTGTGGTTCATGATATGACCCTTGTTTATAGTCTTTCCAGTCTCACTTGTCAATACTCTCCATCCTTCCCTCACCAGACTCTAATCATGCCATACCAATGAGCTTCTTTTAACTCAGTTAATGTCTGCTTCAGGTGCCTTTATCTGCTACATTCTTTTTACTTCCTGCAGGAAGATTTCCCTGATTCTTCAAGCCTGGTTTAGATGTCCCCTCTATTATGCTTCCATAGCATTAAATCCTATCATATTATATTACAATTGTTTATTTATCTGTCTCCCCCAGTAGGCTGTAAAGTCATGAGAGCAGGGACTGTATCTAGATCACTCACCACCATTTCCCCAGCATCCGGCACAATACCTAGAACATAAGCTCAAACAGCATTTGTTTAAAAGAATGAATCGGGACTTCCCTGGCGGTCCAGTGGTTTAGACTTCGCCTTCCAGTGCAGGGGTTGCGGGTTCGATCCCTGGCAGGGAGCTAAGATCCCACATGCCTCGCGACCAAAAAACCAAAACATAAAACAGAAGCAATTTTGTAACAAATTCAATAAAGACTTTAAAAAAATGGTCCACATCAAAAAAAAAAAAAAAGAACGAATCAATGAATAAATGAATGATACAGAAGTCAGGACAAAGGAAGCCAACTCTCCTAGGAAAATAACAATTCGCCATTAAAGGTATATGAGAACAAATATTGGGAAGAAAAGACCACCTTTTCCAAAAAGAATGTTCAGAGCTCTTTAGAAACTTATGAGCAATAAACTGGAAAAAATGACTACCTCTAGGGAAAGAAGCTGGATCTGAAGAACTGGTGGAAGAGACAGTTTTCTTTTTGTACCTTTTTATTTTTATGTCACATATTTAAGACCTGTTTTTTAGTATTTATCAAACTGACCTGGTGAGCATGCTTCAATGTACTGGTGCTTTGTATCCTGACCCCTACTGTAATAAAAATTCAACTTGCCTTGGGCAAGTGTGTGAAATTCTCAAGAGGCACGTTTTAGAAACCCAACCACTGAACCTATTTGAGTTTGCTGATCTCTGCTGACTTGGGTGTCCCTGTCCCTTTCACATACAGATTACTGCATTAATCCCATATGAAAAGCCCCAAGGATGAGGATTTTAAATCATTTTCCTTCTCTTGCTAATGTACATGCTTCATTTCAGCTTGAAAGCACACTGGACCCCACTCAGTCAGGTACTAGGATGGAGAAGAAAAGGCAAAAAAATACTCCATCCCATCTCTTCTCTTCTTCCTTTGATTAGTACAGTGGGTGCTGACCCAGTCAGCAGCAGTGGCTTCTCCGAGACTCCTCTTGAGGCTGCTAGTACTCTTCTCATCCTGGGGAAGCCTATAATACACCTTCCAGAACTGCTACAGAGAAGGGACATTCTTCTAGGCTCCAAGTAAATGCGTGTCAAGAAAATAATGACTATGTGTCCTCATTTTTGCTGAGTGCACATGGCTTTCCCCCAGATTACAACCTTCAGTTTCTCCTGCCCCTTCACCTGCAGTATATTTTTACCTAGCAAGAGAAAGAGGATGCTCTGAATAGATAGACCCTGATTCTACTTACAAAACTGTGGGAAGAGACTGGGACCTCCTCCCTCTCTGAGACAACGGTGCCACTGAGACTGTGTGAGATGTGCCGAAAGTTCTCTGCACCATACTGATCATCCTCCCCACACTCCCTGCTGGGGCCTCGGCAAGATGCAGCCTTCGAACACACAGACACACACAGGCAGACACATAACACCAGACCTGTGGTTTTCCCACAGACCCTGTCCCGAGGGATATGGGAGAGAATAGGGTAAGACTCACTAGTAGATATCTGAATTAGATGTATTTAAAAGGTAGTGGCCATGTGGCAATCTCCTCTCACTCAAAAGAAGCCCAATCTGGGACGAAGTGAGAGAGCAGCACTGACATATATACACTACCAAATGCAAAATAGATAGCTAGTGGGAAGCAGCCGCATAGCACAGGGAGATCAGCTCCGTGCTTTGTGATCACCTAGAGGGGTGGGATAGGGAGGGTGGGAGGGAGATGCAAGAGGGAGGAGATATGGGGATATATGTATATGTAGAGCTGATTCACTGTTATACAGCAGAAACTAACACAACATTGTAAAGCAATTATACTCCAATAAAGATGTTAAAAAAAAGAAAAAAAAAAAAAAAGGAGAAGAAGCCCAATCATAGACCTTCTTCTCTTCCAATAGCCCCACATTACCATGCTGCTGCTTTACCACCAACCCTACCACTCATATCTCTCCATAATTCTCTCCCAACACATCACCCCATGCCCAAAACTTTAGCACCTGAGGTGGCTACCTGAGAAGTAGACACTGTATTGGCTTCATGGAGACTGTGCTCCATTTCTGCTGTCGGGGTCTTTGAGAGATCAAGGCCAGGGGCTGAGCGCAACCTCCTCCCTACACCATCTGTAGAGCCTGAGGAGGAAAACATAATACAAGTTGAAGCCATCTCTTCTCCTGGAGTCTAAACTCAGCCTGGCAGCACAAAACTCAGGAATTCTTGTTTCATTAAATAACAAATATGCATCTCTGAATCCACTGGAGGATGGGCTCCTGGAATGTAGAAACAGGAGTTTCAGAATATGGATAGCTTCCTATAAGGCCATAAGGATCTCAGAACACAGGCCTTGAAGAACCTTGTTGAGAAAGGGCTCTGTGGACAGATAGCTGAATAGTAAATATAATCAGCTTTGCTTCTGTCAGCCTTGGGCCCAAGACTTATAATACATACAGAGGAAATTATCTGATATAGTGATTCTCTAGAGCGTCTGTGATGACAAAGGAACTATTATCTCCAGTCTGGTTAGGAATTGAAAATTATCATAGTAATCACATATTAAACCGCCTCATTCTACAAAGCAGGAAAATGAGTTCCAGGATCTGACAAGTAGTAAGAAGTTTAACCAGGATTAAAACTCAAAGTCTCTGCATTTACACTTCCAGTTATATACTATGAGCAGGAGCTCTTCAGCAACATTTTGTATGTGCAGTGCTCTTTTATTGCCCCCATTAGCTTCTCTCTTTTCTTCACTTAAGTTCTAAACAAATTCTAAATGTTTATCTCCTCCTCAAAATCTTGCAAGACTATTAAGAGATGAGGTGCTCCAAGCTGGATATGTGACTCCCAAGGGGCTCGCCCCAATACAACTAACTAAGCCTTCCATTCTGAAAATGCACACATCCTTGACCTACATTTGATATATATGTCTATTGCCAATTCATGTCTTGATTTGATATTTTGATTCTAATATGTGTCCCTGGCTAAAGCATGATATTGCTGATACTAGGCTAGAAGGCCAGTTTTTTCAATATTTCCTTGTGCTTAAATGCAGTGGTTCCAATACTACCTCAGATTCATCTAGAACTTTAAAAAAATACAGCTTTGTGTACCTCTCCGCAGACCTACTGAATCAGAATCTTTCCGGTTGGAGCCTGGGAATATTTATTTTTAAAAGGTTTCCACAAAAAGTGTGGGAGAATATCCTCAAACATCGTTGGAGGAAATGTGAAATGTTATAGTTTTCCTAAAAAGCAATCTAGAGATAACCATTAAGACTGAAAATATATTTACCCTCTTAACCAATAGTTCTACTCCTGGGAATAAGAAGCAAAAATATCTGTTTATTGCGGCTTTGTTCGTAGTGGCCAAGAACTAGAAATAAAGTAATGCCCATCTATAGCAGAATGGCTAAATACATTACAGTATACTCAATATCAAATATTGTCCAGCCACTAAAAAGAATGAATTGAGTTAAACTAGATGACTTAGAGGAATTTTCATCAAGTATTGTTGAGTTAAAGGAAAAAAATCTGTGATATTATCCCCAAACAAAAAAACACTATATATGTAGATCTATATAGGATTATATGAACAGAGAAATACAGAAAGATGCACATTAGATTACTGTCTGAGAAGGTGGTGGGGGATAAATGGTAGGGATTGATTTGAGGGAAGGAGAGAGAAACAAAAATTGTCTATAATAAAAACATCATGGGAACTTCCCTGGCTGTCTAGTTAAGAATCTGCCTTCCAATGAAGGGGACGTGGGTTCAACCCCTGGTCAGGGAACTAAGATCCCACATGCCATGGGGCAAGTAAGCCCATGCGCCGTAACTACTGAGCCCACGTGCTCTGGAGCCTGCACGCTCTGGAGCCTGTGCACCACAACTAGAGAGAAGCCCGCCCAGCGCAGCAAGGGGCACGTGTGCCACAACGGAAGATCCTGCATGCCACAACTAAGACTTGACACAGTCAAAAATAAAATAAAATAAATAAATAAATATAAAACAACAAGAACAAAAATCATGTGTGCTATGATCCCATTTATATAAAATTATTCTGGGCTTCCCTGGTAGCGCAGTGGTTAAGAATCTGCCTGCCAATGCAGGGGACACAGGTTCGAGCCCTGGTCCAGGAAGATCCCCCATGCCGCGGAACAACTAAGCCCGTGCACCACAACTACTGAGCCTGTGCTGCTCTAGAGTCTGTGAGCCACAACTACTGAGCCCGCGTGCCACAACTACTGAAGCCCATGTGCCTAGAGTCCATGCCCTGCAACAAGAGAAGTCACTGCAATGAGAAGCCCGCACACCGCAACAAAGACTAGCCCCTGCTCGCTGCAACTAGAGAAAGCCCGTGCACAGCAACGAAGACCCAACGCAGCCAAAAATAAATAAAAATAAAAATAAATAAATTTATTAAAAATAATAATAATAATAAAATTCTTCTTTTTTTTTTTTTATAAATTTATTTATTTATTTATATTTGGCTGTGTTGGGTCTTCGTTTCTGTGCGAGGGCTTTCTCCAGTTGCGGCGAGCGGGGGCCTCTCTTCATCGCGGTGCGCGGGCCTCTCACTGTCGCGGCCTCTCCCGTTGCGGAGCACAAGCTCCAGACGCGCAAGCTCAGTAGTTGTGGCTCACGGGCTTAGTTGCTCCGCGGCATGTGGGATCCTCCCAGACCAGGGCTCGAACCCGTGTCCCCTGCATTGGCAGGCAGATTCTCAACCACTGCGCCACCAGGGAAGCCCAAATTCTTCTTTTTTTAAAAAAACCCATTCTTCAGGTGACTATGATGGGCAGCCAGATTTAAGAATTACAGCTGTAATGGTTAGAATTTGGTGCTCCTCTAATCAAGTCAAATGTGATTCCTACCTAGACAAGAAGGTAGCCATTGGAACCTCCTGAAGAGAGTAGACACTGATTCCTTTAAAGATACTTAAACAGAGGTGGAGGTGGCCTTCTGTAAGGAGTACTGTTGAGGGGACTTCTCGATTTGATAGAATTAAGGTGACATCTACTCACTGATCAATAGTAACAAGAAGAAAGACTACCAGACGTTATGTACTTCTTGATATGATATAAGAAGTCTAAGTACTACCTATGAAATATTCTTATTTTTAAACAGTAAACCTGATTTTAATCAAGAATCAAGCCTTCTAGCCCTAAGTACCAAGTTATAGGGAAAAAGAGGGCCTTAGGAGAACATGTTTTAAAAACAAAATGACAACAAAAAAATCTCTCCTAGAATATAATCTAAAACGTGGAAGACAAATGACCAAAGTTCTTCAACAAATAAATGGCAAGGGGAAAAAAGAGACAGGAATCTTACAGGCTTAAAAAAAGCCTTGAGACACATCAACAAAATGCAATGTGTGGATCTTGTTTGGATTCTGATTCGAAATAAACCAACTGTGAAAAGACATCTGTGGGACAATTGAAAAAAATTGAATACTGGCTAGTCACTGTATTATATTAAGAAATTATTGTTAATTTTTTAGGTATAATAATATTATAGTTCTGCCTTTTAAAAAAGAGTCTTTATTTCTTAGAGATACATTCCAAACTATTTATGGAGGAAATGATATAATGTCTGGGATTTGCTTTAAAATAATCCAGTGGGGAGGGAAAGTGGCAGGGGCGGGGGGAGGGGTCGCTAAATCAAAATCAGCCATCTGTTGATAATTGGCCAAGATAATCACCGTGGAAGTTAGTGATAAGAACAAGGGGGTGATTATAACATTTACTCTTTACTTTAGAATATATTTGAAGTTTTCCATAACAAAAAGTTATTTTTTATTTTTAAGATGATGTGTGAGCAACTTCAAAATACTATGAAATTTAGAATATAGGTCAAGGGCAGTGTTCACATAACTCTTTAGGAACTATAGTCATGTCAAAACTAATCTGGTTGCAAAATACCACATTCTATGTGATTCTATTTATATGAAATGTCCAAAATAGGTAATCTATAGGCAGAAAATAGATTAGAGGTTTACTGGGGAGTGAATACTAATGGGTACAGGATTTCTTTTGGGGGTGATGAAAAAACACTTTAACTGATTGTGGTAATGGAAGGACAACTCTGTCAATATCCTAAAAAACCATTGAATTGTACACTTTAAATAGGTGAATTGTCCAGTATATAAATTATATATCAATAAAGCTTTCTTTTTTTTAAAGCAATAAGTCATACAGAGAAAGACAAATACTGTATGATCACACTTACATGTGGAAGCTTTAAAAAAGCCAAACTCATAGAAACAGAGAATGGAATGGTAGTTGCCAGGAGCCAGGGGGTGGGGGGAATATGGAGATGCTGATCAAAGGGTACACATTTCCAGTTATAAGATGAATAAGTTCTGAGGATCTAATGTATAGCATGGTGACTATAGTTAACAATATTGTATTACTATATACCTGAAAGTTGCTAAGACAGTAAATCTTAAATGTTCTCACCACAAAAAAAAGAAAGAAAGATATTGTAATTAGGTATGGTGATGGCTGTGTTAACTAACTTTACTGTGGTAATCATTTTGCAATATATACATGTATCAAACCATCACACTGTAGACCTGAAACTTCAATGTTATTTGTCAACTATATCAATAAAATTGGAGAAAAAAAGTAATTTGGTGCTTAATAAATGCTTTACAATAAGATAAAGGAAGACTCCCCTAAAGATATATTCTGTCATATATGGATCCTAATTGCATTTTCCTTCATCGTCTACTTCTTGATTTATTCCACTGATCTCTTCTTTATTCTGCCACGTCAGTTCTGAAAGACTCAATTTAAAAAAGAGACTCTAACCAAAATAAAGCCTAGTTTGGTTTGACAAGTTATTTTGAGGACTGATTCATTAACTGGATTTTTAAAATTAGTTTTTGTTCACTATTAAGTAAAAATTAATGGTTGGTAGGTACGCTTTCATACTGTTTTCAGAAGTATAATCTTCCTGAGTTTGCCAGTATGTATCAAGAGATTTGTTTAAGTTTATAACTTTCAACTAGTTATTACCCTTCTAAAAGTTTATCCTAAGGAGTTTATCAGAAATGTGGCCAAACTCTTAAGTAGAAAGATATTCATCACAGTGCTGTATTATCAAAAAATTTTAAGTAACCTAAATATTCAACCACAGTAGAATGGTTGAATATATTATGGTGTATTCATATGCAGCATATTATAGTCATTAAAAGTAGTTTTTTCCAAAGGGAAAATGCTTATGGATATAATGTAAGAAATCATGGGACTAAACTATATACATATATTATAATCCAGCTTTTTGTAAAAACAAAACAAATAAATATATAGTATATATGCATAAAAAACAAAACCAGAAGCAACATGGATGGACCTAGAGATTATTATATTAAGTGAAGTAAGTCACAGAAAGACAAATATAATATGATATCACTTATATGTGGAATCTAAAAAAATGACACAAATGAACTTATTTACAAAACAGAAATACTATAGACTCACAGACATAGAAAACAAACTTATGGTTACCAAAGGGGAAAGAGGGGGAGGGATAAAATGGGTGTTTGGGATTAACATATACACACTACTATATATAAAATAGATAAACAACAAGGACCTTCTACATGGCACAGGGAACTATATTCAATATTTTGTAATAACCTATGATGGAAAAAATATGAAAAAGAATATATATATATACACACACACACACACACACACACGCATATATATATATATGTGTATATATATATATATGAACTAAATCACTTTGCTGTACACCTGAAACTAACACAACTTTGTAAATCAACTATACTTCAATTTTAAAAAAAAGCATGTCACTACACTATTGATACTATGTATAAAATAGATAACTAATGAGAATGTATTGTATAGCACAGGGAATTCTACTTAGTGCACTGTGATGACCTGAATGGGAGGGAAGTCCGGAAGGGAGGGGATATATGTATATGTATGGCTGATTCATTTTGCTGTACAGCAGAAACTAATACAACATTGTAAAGCAACTATACTCCAATAAAAATTAATTAGAAAAAAAAAAGTAAACTAGGGGAAATTTAGAAAAAAAAAAAGTTAATATAAATGTTTCAGACATTACATGAAATTTCTAAAAATCTTATATTTGTATTTGTATGGATATATGTATGGAAATATGTTAATATAAATGTTTCAGACATTACATGAAATTTCTAAAAATCTTATATGTTCTGGTATAATGTTATAAGTAATAATCCTAGTTATTACTTTAAAATGTATATCTCAGAAATAACTAATTTTCTTGTCAACTGCATTATTATAAACTTTCATCAAATCTTTAACTGTGGTCATTTTTAAGTCTTTTGTCATTTACAGACAGTTCTGGGTGTACTCTGATGATTTTGCAAATATGTTCCTATAAAAGGGTTTCATCTTCAAGAAATTCATGGAAAAGACTCTGACAAGTACAGGTTTCTGGTAACTGACTGTACTGCTGAACTGAATGAATAAGCATTTTCAGAACTCTAATGAAAAACTGATGAACACATAAAAGTGCTAACAAAAGATCAAGATGAAAAAAAAAATTAATTACATGGGACTGAGTGAACTGATGAGGATGAGTATAATTTTTGTGACTTTCTGTCTGAATTTAAAAAAAAAAATAAAAAAAATCCCACAAGGACTCAGAGGCAAAGAATATACAAATCAATTTTCACTGCAAAGTAAAGGAGCTGTTACAGTGGAGGATTACTGGACTGAATGTCAATATTATGACATAGTATGAGTGTGTTTCATGTTTGGTAATTGCAATCATTGTTGCTTTTGTTGTGGTCATCCATGTACAATGCTTGGTGTCAGTCTATTTATCTCTTGTAAAAATAAAATACAGTGTGTGTGTGTGTGTGTGAAAAAAAAAAAAAAAAAGTAAACTAGGGGAAATTTAGAAAAAAAAAAAGTATGTCAACCAGGGGTGGGGGGCGGCAACCCAAAGCCAGAAGTAAACTCATGAAACTACTGCCGGGGTTATCAATGATTTTTGTTACTTTATATATTTTCAAAACCATCTACAATAAAAAATGTTGGTATGTAGGGTAACATAGGTTTGTTTTGTTTTGTTTGTAATATAATGTTTGACATTCAATTGGTTAGTTCAGTTTTAATTGCAATATATTTTTATATGTGTTTATGATTCTTAAAATACTTGACATTTGTATATTCTTTCTCCCTTATATTAGAGAGGAAGCTAATTGAGGCAAACTCCAACTTTTCCTCATCCTTTGTAATCTTCCCATACTGCCCTGTCCTATGTATTAATACCTAAGGAGCACTTAATAAATGTTATTGCAAAGTTTACACTAGAGTGGAGATCCTAAAAAACATATCTTAATATTAAATCTTATATTTATATGATATCCCCCACTCTGATGCTCCTGGGAATATAGCAGATTTTCAATAACCACTTATTTGGCTATAATTGAATGTTGGTTGGCTGCATGCAAAGAACTATACCACCTAAACTGAAGATAAATTTCTCTGAGTTTAATTTTACAGAATCATACATATCATTTAAAGAGTTGGAAGGTATCTTTAAAAAAAAAAATCATTGAACCAATTCTCTCATCTTATAGGTAAAAACTTGGATATTAAATGACTTGTCCAAATTTTTACTGACAGTTAATGATGGAGACACAACAATAGTTCAGGCTTTGGAGTTCTTAAGTACATCAATCTTAAGTTATAAATATCCTTCGTGTCTTCAGTTTACAGAACTAATTCTGTGCTGTGCATTTAACATTAGACTTCACTCTTCACACAATATAACCTCACAAAGAGTCGGTGAACAGGTACCCTACAAGCATACCACCTTGAAAATTCTAAACCTGGTAGTTCCTGAACGGATCAGGGAAGGTCTTGATATTGCTGGTTCAGTACGATCTGGATATGCCACACTGGAGACGTGGCTCAATGTGAACATCCTCACTGCAAGTTGGAGCTTGTTCCTAAGCCATAGAAGAATGACTTTTCCTCTCAGCCTCCCATACCTCATGCTGAGTCACTCTCAAAGGCCTAGGAACCACTCCTTAGCATTCATACTACAGCAGCCCTGGGCAAATACTCACTGGTCTCTTTAGAAGGAGGGAACTAGCGTGTGAGTGATGATTCTGCCCCCATTCTCCACTCTAGAATGTCTAGAATGTCTAGAATGTCAGAAAAATGTCTAGCCCTTGTCATGAAGTCTTTATGAATAAAGTCAGAAGTTCTACTGCCGCCTCCTAAGCTGAGGATATTATTTACATAGAACACCATCCCCCTTCTGATCTTATCTTCCTGGCCTTCAGCTTTTCTATGCCTCCCACACCCCCTGCCCCTGGTTGCATTCTTACCTGTTTGGCTCAGTGGGTTCCAGGCCACTTCCTGCTGCCCCCATCCAGAAGAGCCAGATTGAGAAACCTGAAGACTGGCCTGGTAGAGAGACTCCAATTCTGAGGTCTCCTGCTCTGTGTCTAGGTTCCAATGTGGATGCAAAAGGATGTGGTTTCTTTCTGGATAGGTTACACAGGTATGGGAATCAGGAGGGGAGGACTTCATTCCTGGCCCAGGGACCCCAAGCTGAGAATCACAAAGCCTTGTAACATTCACCCAGGAATCCAAAGGCAAGGAAGTCCCCAAGTCGACACTGCTGCCCAGCTCCTTAGGCCTAGCATCTCTCACTTGAGACGGTTTCCCATGGTAAATACCTGACTCTGCCAACCTGGACTGTCCTCCCCTAGAAGTTTCACCATTAGGCAGCCCAGAGTTCATGGCAAGAGAAGGATGATCAGCAGGCTCTCCCCAGGAAGGCAGTCTGTTCCTACCATCCACCGAGGGCTGTTGTTTTGCCCAAGGCCAATGACCTTTCCCTTGACCCTGTGGGAAAGGAGGCTTTGAGTCAGAAAGGGAAGAGTCCTTCCTTCGACTGTTTGGCAAACTTCTATCCTGGGAACCTGTACCATCCCTTGTGGAGGTGCCCTGCATCCTCTGGAACTGCTCTGCCAGAGAGCGGACAAGCCCCTTTGTGGTAGGAAACTCTGGCCTATAGGGCTCCTCGCTGCCTCCGTCCACTTTTGAAGTCAATGAAGTTTTGAGGCTTTGGGTTTGGAGGCATTGGTTAGTTTTCTGTAAGGTATTAGGAGAGTGAAGCACAGATGAGGAAGGAGCAGGCATTATGGGGTGGCAGGCCCTGTACAGAGAAAGGCTGGGCTGAGCTGATGAACTTGAAGGACCACAGCCTAGTCTGTGTGCATCTCCTCTCTCCGAGGTGGTTGTTCCAGTTGGCTGTAGTAGCCAAGGCATCACCTGGGATGAGTCAGCAGGATCCCTCTTTTCTTGGAATAGCTGTTCTTGATCAGTGCCTCTTCCTTCTTGTTGGGGGAACCTGGTACAGCTGCTGTTATCCCCCCTGTAGCTTTGCAGCTCACCCTCTGGTTTCCAACCATGATGAGAATTCTTCTCAGTTCTCCCTGGTGTTTTATGTAAGCCCTGCCTGTGGAACACAGAGGGGTCAATGCTGTCCACCTCAACAGAAGTAAGAAGGTTCGAGGCAGACCCACCGGAGGAATTGTGCTGTGGAGCAGACAGGGCAGATGACTCTGGGAATAATGGCGAGTGTGACTCATGGCAGGAAGCGGGTGAGTGGATGAAAGAACTGGCCCCAAACTCTGTATTCATGTAGGGTTCCAGTTGGGCCTCCTGGCTTAACAATACTTGGAGCGGGATAGGCTGTTCACTGAAATAGATAGAGAGAGCCAGTCATAAGCTGTCTTAATTGACAAGATCATTTACAAAAATAACTGTTCATTTGGTTCCCATTTCTAGCTATTCACAGAGGTAATGGTGAAAATAAATGGAAAGACAAGCATAAGTAGAGTCAACAGATCAGAGGTTCACAAGAGAAGGCACATAGTCAGCTCACACCTAAGTAACAGGTAATATTAATTCTCTTTATTAAATACCCTCATCAAAGTTGCCCACAGTAATAGTAAGTAAAGCTCTTGCTAATGTTCTTCATTCCCTGTAAAGTCCCATTCCAATCATATTCTACTTACAAATTCAAAAACAAAAATTGCTCATCCCATATGCAAATAACAGTAGAAGGTAAGCAAAGCCTAGAAACCACTCATCCCTAGGGTCCTGAGAGGCAGATCAGCCAAAAGAACCAGAAGGCCACATTTACGGAGTACAGGATGATTTGGGCTCCTGGGATTAATATAAAAATCAACCATTTCAAGTGTATTTTTATAATCTGGATTTGGTTGTATTTATTTACTGAGATATTTCCCCAAAGTAATGTGCTGTGACTCTCTTGAGATTTGGGAGTGGAAGTAGGGATTAACCGCAGTTAGTTGATTTCTTACTAATTGTTTTGTATTTCTGACCTAAAGAACTCCGGGCTAGAAGCACTTAGATAAAACCTCAATCACTCACATACATCTAATGGCAGAAGTTTTCTGAAAAGAGTTTAGCTGCCTAAATTGCTTATAATCAAAACACATCTCTGACCAGATTCTCAAATTAGCATTCAGCGAGTGGGGTAAACAATAGGAGAAAAGAAGAAAGAGGAAGATCCTAGCTATGAGCATTAGATTTGAATGATAATACACTATAAACTTTGGTGGGCATAGTCGTTCAATCACCCTTACAACATTTTGAAGAATATGATATTACTTATAAGGAAAGCCGAATGGAGTCAAACAGACCTGGATTTGAATTCCATGCTTCTACCACTTACTAGCTGAGTAATCCTGGGTACCTTACTTATCTCATCCTCTCTGAGCCTGAGTTTTCTTATTTATAAACCATTGCTAAATAGTAATCCCTGTCTCCTAAGGTTATTGTGAGAATTAGATAAAATAAAACATAAAAGTGTTCAGCTTAGTGCCTGAGCAAATATTAAAAAAATGTTAGCTTCTTTTATAATGTTTATAGTCTGAAAACTACTCAGGCTTGTTAACAGCCAAAATTAATTCTTACTTAAATCTATCTATTCTCAGTAACAGCCAATTTCAAGGGCTAAAATGGGGAAACTACACCAATGGCCATGGGGACTTTTTTCCTACTCCTGACCATAGGGAAGCAAAACAAAGGGAATCTTTGTGTCTCCTCTCAACGGATCAATCAGAGCAAGGAAGACTGCTTTCTCTGCTTCCTTGACGGACAGGAAGCACTGAAATCCCAAAATAAATCACACGGTTTCTACTGCAAAGTGAAATGTAACTCAGATTGCCATGTCTAAGACCATAATAGGTACAAATTTAATAATCATGTTATTACACAAGTCCAGAGACTAACTCACCCACAGGAAATATAGACAAGTGGTCTATTTATTATGCTATACTTTCGGCATCTTTCTAAGAACTATTAAGAAAAGGACCAGCAGTGGGATGAGCTTTTCATTGTATGTCTGACCTGAGAGAAGAAATCTTTTCAGAGGACTCTTCTCTCTCCCCTGGAGTCGCCAAGACAATGAGAGCTGGCTATGGAGCACCCATGGTCACTTTCTCCCCTGGCGTCCATAAACTACAATGGTTCCCAGGCACTACCTTGTTGGCTGAGGGAGGGCTCCCCTCTGTGAGGGGAGGCAGGCTGAGGGCTGCGACGGCGGCTGAGATGGTTGCTGCTGCTGCATGCGATCCTGCAGGCTCCGTGCTTTTCGAATACTGATTTGCAGCTTCTTATCGACTAGGGCTCTGCTGTGCGTGCTAGAGTTGGCACCATGCAGGGCAAGTCTTAGTTTAGCTAAAATGCAAAAGAAAATATAGCAGAAACAGAACACAAAAATACAAACAAAAATAAAAAGAATAAAATTCAACCAAAAATGAGCAAAGATATGCAGTAAAACTCAAAATATGCAGCAGGAATACAAGGCGTGGACCATGCATATGCTGTCCAGGGCACAGAGCTGCCTCTGGCTATAAGGAACATTCATGGAAGCCATGGAGGCCAAACAGGTTAATTCAAATTTAAAAAACAAACAAAAAACTAAACTAAAATGAGTCAGGAAGATAAACTGGTGCTTCCATCTTAGACGTTGCCACTCTCATTGTCCTTTGCAACTGACCTGTCCGACTCTGGTCTCCATTCTCTGCTCCCATCTCCCCCTTCCCGATGGCCAACAGCAGAAATAAGATCCAAACCTGCATCTGTCTTTATAGAACACAGTTTCTTGTGGGTCACATTAAAGAACCAGATACAAATTCTAAGCCTTAGTCCCTTGCTGTAACCTTATGGTGCAGCATAGCAGGAAGGCAGGGGAGAAACATAAAAAATCAAATATGCAATACAAAGTCACAGGCCTGGGAAGTCACAGCCAATTTATTCATTTCCTCTGCCCTAAGCTCCACCTCACTAGTCAGTAACTAGAGAAAGAGCAGACTAACCTCACATCTGAGATCTAACTTTATTTTGGGATTAGAAGGTAGGTCTGGCTGGATAGTTCATTTGTAGACTCCTGCTGAGGCTTTTCCAGTAAATATCCATAGGCCACAGTGACAGCACCTAGCACATTTAGAAATCTGAAGGGCAAAAGATAGCTAAAGTGCCTCAGTTTGGGGGAGTGAGAGTGAGGAGACTTAAAAGCTGTTTTTATCCTATCTGAGTGACGACACTAATAATACCTATTGTGAAGTTAGTCAAAAGTGCCATAGCCATAGCGGTTAAAGTTACTTACAGATAGCTTCGTTACAGAGAGCCAAAGCGGCAGCACAGTCTCCCTTCTGTTCCAGATGCAGCGACTCTTCAAACACTGAATCTGCCTCTTGTAGGGACCTCTCAAAGCCGTCACTCCTCCCTGAAAGGGCCAGCACTTTTCATTTTCATAACAATCTGTTCCAACTTTTCCTATGTGCTGTTTTTTCCCTTCAGAGCACATAGATCCTTGCTGCTGAGCCTCTGGTCCACCCTTACTCCAACTGACCATTACTATTAAGAATTCTCTGAAACACGTAGGACATCCATTTTTGCCTTAGCTGCGACCTTACCAAAGCCATGAAAGAGGGGGATGTCATTGTCCACCACATATTCCAACTCCAAGACCTCTTAGGGAGGCCCTCAAGGAAAGAACAACAAAGTACTGTCTATAATAGAAGGGTGGGTTCTTATGCCTGGAACTGACGTGCTTCTCCACAGTGCAACAAGATACATCTTGGCAACCTGTGTTCAACGCTCCAGATCTCCACCGAGACCTCCACTGCTGTGTTAAGGCAAAAGTGGCTTCAGTACTCTGTGAAAAGCCATCTGTAACACTTCTTTCCTACATTAATTCATAGTTTTCTCTGTACCACCTGCACCTGGAAAATCAATACCCTTCTTGGGCACAGGTGTTCTACAGTTCCTAACTTCAATGTATCTACCAGGCCAGTGGAAATGCCCTTGTTCTTGGTTTGCACACACATACCTTTCATCAGCACTGCTAAGTATTTACTTCTATCATGCCCTTGTTCACCAAACCTACTGTAAAAAAGTCACCTTCCCTTGCAGTGAGCATAAGATGTTTCTTCCTCCCCTGAAAGTGAATGTGTGCCAAACCAGGTGCAGGAGAGTCTAGGGACAGTGCCACATGAAAAGCAAGAAAGTACTGTAAGGGCAAATTTTGTAAAAGAATTCTCAAGTTTATGTATCCCCTTGCCTTTTACTCACTCATAACCATAAATTAGTAGTAAGCTATAACCCAAGTTCACCTACAATGGGATTAATGGTGAGTTTTCACAAGCTCACAGGAAAAAAAAAAATCATTTCTCCCATAATGTACCCACCCTCCATTAACCTCCAGCTGGACATGGTAAGAAAAGCTCTTCCATACCCCTAACATTCACTCCCTAATTCACCAATAGCTTCGGAGAACAATGAGAAGGAAGTAGAAGTAACAAGTTGGTTCTGAAGAACTTGACATTTGGGTTCTACTCCACCGCTAGAGGTATGGTCCCTGGGGTGGTGGGTACTCAGGCCTGAAGTTTTCTCATTATATCTGAAATCAATTGAATCTATACAACCTTTATAATCAGAGGTGGTGGCTAGAGCAATTAAAACAAAAAAAGTTCTGTACAGAGATATATAGGCAAACTATAGTTGGTCAATGATTGTACCAAATTTTTGTTTTGGTTTGTTTTTTGGTTTGTTTTTTTTTTTGTACTAAATTTTAATTCTTATCCTCCAGAATCTTAGCACTCCATTCCTTGCTCTAAAACAAAGTGTATGGAGAACTGACAATGAAATACAGCCAGAGGGATCCACTCTCAACTCTAAGGTACTAACCCAACTGACAGAGCGGAGAGAAAGGCAAGGGAGGAAGATGACAAGACCCCTCTTTCAGAAGCAGTATAAACCTGAGACACCAATGTGATATAGCTTAAGGACAAAAAGGAAGAAAAAACTATCGAAACATAGGGACATCTAAGAAATTAGGAATGGTAAACTGATTTGGAGACAAATACAATGCCTTGGAAAGTATAAAGCAACAATTGCCTTAAATCAAAAGACAGTAGGATTAGAAGAGAAAAGTAGCCCCCAAATAAGCCCAGGAAGTTCTTCTAAGTGTTGATAAGAAGAAAGAAGTGATCAAAAGAAAGCAGCCACCCAAAACAGCATCGGCTCCTATTCTTTACACTACTTTAGCACAATTTGTTGCATCTGGAGGTTCCGAATAATAAATTCATTTCATAGAAAAACAGAGATATAGGTTTCAGGACCTATTTAAAATAGATACCTCAGCCTTTTTGAACTCTTATTTTGAAGGCTAGTCTCTGCTGGTACAAAGTGATGTCCTAAAGCAATTGAAGGAAAAAAAAGTAACTAATGTGGGGCAGCTGGAGAAGCTGAAATAAAGTCCATGAAAATTGTGTGAGATTGGGATATGAATCATCAGAGGATCAAAAGGAAATCAGGCTCTGTGTTCTTAGAATCTGTTTGGTAGATCCACTTCCCTGAAGCTCCAGGTAGGAAATCTCAAGGGCATATTTCCGCTGAGCGAGAAGAATTCCCCTCACTGTCAGTGTGGCTCACTCACTACCTTTTTCTGCTGTTTCTGAATTGTGAGTAGTTTAATTTACACCTTATATAGCTGTTCATCAGAAATATTTTTCATGAACAATATACTATCTCTAATCTACAAGCTTTTAATAAATGGGCCCCAAATCAGTGCCTGTCTCTAACCAATAGGCCTGTCACCTCCTACTTTAACTAGCTCTCACTGAAATAGCTGAATTAAGATAAAATATAACTTGGCTAAAGAGAAGACAGAATTTATGAGCTTGAATACTTTTTTCCTCCCAGCTTTCTCTGTTCCCATCACCCACAACCTAATGCTCACAACAATTACCCTGATTCTGCAGTTCATCTAAGTCCATGAAGCGGCTGGGATGAGGGTTAAACCCTTTAGCTGCCTCTAATTCCTTCTCTCGTTTCCTTTGAAGTTCCTGTTCCTGCGCCCTTCTGGCCACCTCTTCCTGTAATTCATCCAGTTCAGTTTTGGAAGATATCTCCCCACCTGGAATACAAGCAAGGGAGAAGAGAAGTTGCCACATTTCCATAACCAAGACTAAGCACTTGCTGTATTTATAGCCACCACACTGCTTTTCCTTTGGAACTCTTGGCTTCAGTTTGGAGTTCATATTTGCATAGTGCTTTCCATTTCAGATTCAGGATGATACCTAGGCCATGAATAATAATAATATTTATTGGGTGCTTTATAACAACAAAAACAACATGACAACTAACATTTGTTCGGTATTTACTACGTGACAGGCATAGCTGTAAACACTTTTACATATATTATTTAATTCTCACAATAATATATGAGGTAGGGCTTCCCTGGTGGAGCAGTGGTTGAGAATCTGCCTGCCAATGCAGGGGACACGGGTTTGAGCCCTGGTCTGGGAGGATCCCACATGCCGCGGAGCAACTAGGCCCGTGAGCCACAACTACTGAGCCTGCGCGTCTGGAGCCTGTGCTCCGCAACAAGAGGGGCTGCGACAGTGAGAGCCCCACGCACCGCGATGAAGAGTGGCCCCCGCTCGCTGCAACTAGAGAAAGCCCTCGCACAGAAACGAAGACCCAACACAGCCAAAAATAAATAAATAAATAAATAAATAAATAAAATTAAAAATAAAAATAATAATATATGAGGTAGATACTATTATTGCCCACATTTTAAGAATGAAGAAACTGAGTCACAAAGATGATAAATAACTTACCCAAGGTAACAAAAATGGCAAATGGTAAAGCTGAATTAAAGTCAAATAGGTTAAATTCATAATCCGTGCTTTTAACTATTAGAGAGCATTCTCTACCACGTGCTACCAGTGACTCACCAGGAAGCTTCAAACAAGTCAATTTCTCCCTCTTAATTTCCACCACCTTTTTAATGAGTTTGGAAAATACTGATAGTAGTAAAAATTTAATTTTTTCAATTTTTCACAGATGGAACCAAACACATCTAAAAGGATGTCCATGATATATTAAGTGAAAAATCAAGTGACAGAATAATATCTATAGTATGACTTCTTTTTATTTATTTTTAAATGCTAGTAATAAACTTATCTATGGACAACTAGGGCGTCTGCCAGATGCTGGTGGGGGACCTCGATGCCCAAGGAGACAGGAGGAACCCCCAAGCGACCTGGTAGGACGTTGGGGGGCTAAGGGGGAGGAGAAGTGGAGGTAGGACAGGACCTGCGCCCCCAAGGGGTGGCTGGGAGCAGGGAGGGGTTCCCATGCCTGGAGGGAGCCTCGGGGGCTCGGATCAGGGGGAGCACGCCTGGTGTTTCCCCTGCCCAATTGGCCCGGGAAACCTGCCCAGCTCTCAGGCCCGGTCCTATGCCCTCAAGAGGCCCCCTCTACTACATTGGTTCTGGGGGCATAGGAGGGAGGCTGGAGGAGAACAGGAGAGGCAGGCGGGATGAAGGGGCCCTCCAGGACGGAGGAACAGGAAAGTCACAGAGGGAGTGTGCCCTGCCCACTTCGGCTGGGAAGCCTGCTGGGCTCACAGGCTGGGTCCCCCGCCCCCCAAGAACAGAGGCATGCCTGGACCCCTTCTGTTGCGTAGAGCCTAAGCCCCACCCCGCCCATGGCCCTTTCCAGCCCTGTGCGTCCTAAGCATAGGCCCCACCCACCACCTAACCCCCACCTGTGCCTAAGCCCCGCCCCCACAGCCAAGGCCTTTTCCGCCTTTTTTTTTCTCTTTTCCCCTCCTCTTTTTTACTATTGTGGTTCTGTTTTACCTTCCGGTTGTTGTTTCATATTTATTTTTATTTTTATTTTCTTTCTAACATATCTGTTAGTTTCCTAGTCTAATTTTATTTTTTACTCTTTGTTATTGTTCTGCTTTTTTTTTTTTTTTTTGCCACCCCACATGGCTTGTGGCATCTTGGTTCACAAACCAAGCTGGGCCCAAGCTCCTGTGGTGGAAACTCTGAATCCGAACCACTGGACTAACAGAGAACCTCAGATCCCAGGGAATATTCATTGGAGTGAGGTCTCCCGGAGGTCCTCATCTCGGCACCAAGACCCTGATCTACCCAAGAGCCCACAAACTCCAGTGCTGAAAGCCTCAGGACAAACAACCAGTAAGATAGGAACACAATCCCACTCATAAAAAAAAAAAAAAAAAAAAAAAGAGCCAGCAAAAAAATATGTCACAGATGAAGGAGCAAGGTAAAAACCTACAAGACCAAATAAATGAAGAGGAAATAGGCAATCTACCTGAAAAAGAATTCAGAGTAATGATAGTAAAGATGATCCAGAATCTCGGAAATAGAATGGAGGTACGGATTGAGAAAATACAAGAAATATTTAACAAAGACCTAGAAGAATTAAAGAACAAACAAACAGAGGTGAACAACACAATAAGTGAAATGAAAAATACACTAGAAGGAATCAATAACAGAATAACTGAGGCAGAAGAACGAGTAAGTGAGCTGGAAGACAGAATGGTGGAAATAACTGCCGTGGAGCAGAATAAAGAAAAAAGAATGAAAAGAATTGAAGACAATCTCAGAGACATCTGGCGCAACACTAAGTGTACCAACATTCGAATTGTAGGGGTCCCAGAAGAGAAAGAGAAAAAGAAGGGTCTGAGAAAATATTTTTGAAGAGATTACAGTGGAAAACTTCCCTAACATGGGAAAGGAAATAGTCACCCAAGTCCAGGAACTGCAGAGAGTCCCATACAAGATAAACCCTAGGAGAAACACACCAAGACACATATTAATCAAACTAACAAAAATTAAATGCAAAGAAAAAATATTAAAAACAGGAAGGGAAAAGCAAAAAATAACATACAAAGGAATCCCCATAAGGGATTTTTCAGCTGATTTTTCAGCAGAAACTCTGCAGGCCAGAAGGGAGTGGCAGGATATACTTAAAGTGATAAAAGAGAATAACCTACAACCAAGATTACCCAGCAAGGATCTCATTCAGATTCAAGGGAGAAATCAAAAGCTTTACAGACAAGCAAAAGCTAAGAGAATTCAGCACCACCAAACCAGCTTTACAACAAATGCTAAAGGGAACTTCTCTAGGCAGGAAACACAAGAGAAGAAAAAGACCCATAAAAACAAACTCAAAACAATTAAGAAAATGGTAATAGGAACATACATATCAGTAATAACTTTCAATGTAAATGGATTAAATGCCCCAACCAAAAGACACAGACTGGCTGAATGGATACAAAAACAAGACCCATTATGAGCGGTCTACAAGAGACCCACTTCAGACTGAGGGACACATACAGACTGAAAGTGAAGGGATGGAAAAAGATATTCCATGCAAATGGAAATCAAAAGAAAGCTAGAGTAGCAATACTCGTATCAGATAAAGTAGACTTTAAAATAAAGACTGTTACAAGAGATAAGGAAGGACACTACATAATGATCAAGGGATCAATCCAAGAAGAAGATATAACAATTAGAAATGTTTATGCACCCAACATAGGAGCACCTCAATACAAAAGGCATATATGCTAACAACCATGAAAGGAGAAATCAACAGTAACACAATAATAGTAGGGGACTTTAACACCCCACTTACACCAATGTACAGATCATCCAAACAGAAAATAAATAAGGAAACACAAGCTTTAAATGACACAACAGACCAGATAGATTTAATTGATATTTATAGAACATTCCACCTGAAAGTGGCAGAATACACTTTCTTCTCAAGTGCACACTGAACATTCTCCAGGATAGATCACATCTTGGGTCACAAATCAAGCCTCGGAAAATTTAAGAAAACTGAAATCGTACCAAGCATCTTTTTGACCACAATTCTATGAGATTGGAAATCAATTACAGAAAAAAACGTAAAAAACACAAATACATGGAGGTTAAACAGCGTGCTACTAAATATCCAAGAGATCACTGAAGAATCAAAGAAGAAATTTAAAAATACATAGAAACAAATGACAATGAAAACACAATGACCCAAAACCTACGGGACACAGCAAAACAGTTCTAAGAGGGAAGTTTACAGCAATTCAATCGCACCTCAAGAAACAAGAAAAATCTCAAATAAACAATCTAACCCTACACCTAAAGCAACTAGAGAAAGAAGAACAGAGAAAACCCAAAGTCAGTAGAAGGAAGGAAATCATAAAGATCAGAGAAGAAATAAATGAAATAGAAACGAAGAAAACAATAGCAAAGATCAATAAAACTAAAAGTTGGTTCTTTGAGAAGATAAACAAAATTGATAAACCCTTAGCCAGACTCATCAAGAAAAAAGGGAGAGGACGCAAATCAATAAAATTAGAAATGAAAAAGGAGAAATCACAACTTGACACTGCAGAAATACAAAGGATTATAGGAGACTACTACAAACAACTATATGCCAATAAAATGGACAACCATGAAGAAATGGACAAATTCTTGGAAAGGTACAATTTTCCAGACTGAACCAAGAAGAATTAGAAAATATAAACAGACCTATCACAAGTAATGAAATTGAAACTGTAATTAAAAATCTTCCAACAAACAGAAGTCCAGGACCAGATGTCTTCACAGGCGAATTCTATCAAACATTTAGAGAAGAGCTAACACCCATCCTTCTCACACTCTTCCAAAAAATTGCAGAGGGAGGAACACTCCCAAATTCGTTCTACAAAGCCACCATCACCCTGATACCAAAACCAGAAAAAGATATCACAATAAAAGAAAATTATAGACCAATATCACTGATAAACATAGATGCAAAAATCCTGAACAAAACACTAGCAAACAGATTCCAACAACATATTAAAAGGATCATCAACCATGATCAAGTGGAATTTATCCCAGGAATGCAAGGATTCTTCAATATACACAAATCATTCAATGTGACAGACCATATTAACAAATCAAGGAATAAAAACCATAAGATCCTCTCAATAGATGCAGAAAAAGCTTTTGACAAAATTCAACACCCATTTATGATAAAAACTCCCCAGAAAATGGGCATAGAGGGAAACTACCTCAACATAATAAAGGTCATATATGACAAACCCACAGCAAACATCATACTCATTTCCACTAAGATCAGAAACAAGACAAGGATGTCCACTCTTGCCACTCTTATTCAACATAGTTTTGGAAGTCCTAGCCACAGCAATCAGAGAAGAAAAAGAAATAAAAGGAATACAAATTGGAAAAGAAGAAGTAAAACTGTCACTGTTTGCAGATGACATGATACTGTACATAGAAAACCCTAAAGATGCCACCAGAAAACTACTAGAACTGATCAGTGAATTTGGTAAGGTTGCAGGATACAAAATTAATGCACAGAAATCTCTGGCATTCCTATACACTAACAACGAAAAATCAGAAAGAGAAATTAAGGAAACAATCCCATTTACCATCGCAACAAAAACAATAAAATACCTAGGAATAAACCTACCTAAGGAGGCAAAAGACTTGTACTCAGAAAACTATAAAACACTGATGAAAGAAATCAAAGATGACATAAACAGATGGAGAAATATACCATGTTCTTGGATTGGAAGAATCAACATTGTGAAAATGACTATACTACCCAAAGCAATCTACAGATTCAATGTAATCTCTATCAAACTACCAATGGCATTTTTCACAGAACTAGAACAAAAAATTGCACAATTTGTATGGAAACACAAAAAACCCTGAATACATAAAGCAATCCTGAGAAAGAAAAATGGAGCTGGAGGAATCAGGCTCCCTGACTTCAAACTATTCTACAAAGCTACAGTAATCAAGATAGTATGGTACTGGCACAAAAACAGAAATATATATCAATGGAACAGGATAGAAAGCCCAGAGATAAACCCACACACACATGGTCACCTAATTTATGACAAAGGAGGCAAGAATATACAATACAATGAAGAAAAGACAGCCTCTTCAATAAGTGGTGCTGGGAAAACTGGACAGCTACACGTAAACAAATGGAATTAGAACACTACCTAACACCATATACAAAAATAAACTCCAGATGGATTAAAGACCTAAATGTAAGACCAGACACTATAAAACTCTTAGAGGAAAACACAGGAAAAACACTCTTCGACATGAACCACAGCAAGATCTTTTTTGACCGACTTCCTAGAGTAATGAAAATAAAAACAAAAATAAACAAATGGGACCTAATGAAACTTCAAAGCTTTTGCACAGCAAAGGAAACCATAAACAAGACGAAAAGACAACCCTCAGAATGGGAGAAAATATTTGCAAACAAAGCAACTGACAAAGGATTAATCTCCAAAATATACAAACAGCTCATGGAGCTCAATATCAAAAAAAAAAACAACCCAATTAAAAATGGGCAGAAGACCTAAACAGACATTTCACCAAAGGAGACATACAGATGGCCGAGAGGCACAAAGATGCTCAACATCACTAATTATTAGAGAAATGCAAATCAAAACTACAATGAGGTATCACCTCATACCAGTCAGAATGGCCATTATCAAAAAATATAGAAACAATAAATGCTGGAGAGGAGGGTGTGGTGAAAAGGGAACCCTCCTGCGCTGTTGGTGGGAATGTAAATTGATACAGCCACTATGGAGAACAGTATGGAGGTTCCTTAAAAAAACTAAAAATAGAACTACCATATGACCCAGCAATCCCACTACTGGGCATATACCCTGAGAAAACCGTAATTCAAAAAGAGGGCTTCCCTGGTGGCGCAGTGGTTGAGAATCTGCCTGCCAATGCAGGGGACACGGGTTCGAGCCCTGGTCTGGGAAGATCCCACATGCCGCGGAGCAGCTAGGCCCGTGAGCCACAGCTACTGAGCCTGCGCGTCTGGAGCTTGTGCTCCGCAACAAGAGAGGCCACGACAGTGAGAGGCCCGCGCACCGCGATGAAGAGTGGCCTCTGCTCGCTGCAACTAAAAGAAAGCCTTTGCACAGAAATGAAGACCCAACACAGCCAAAAATAAATAAATAAATAAATAATTTAAAAAAAAAAAAAAAAAAAAAAAGAGACATGTACCACAAAGTTCACTGCAGCACTATTTACTACAGCCAGGACATGGAAGCAACCTAAATGTCCATTGACAGATGAATGGATAAAGAAGATGTGGCACATATATACAATGGAATATTACTCTGCCATAGAAAGAAACGAAACTGAGTTATTTGTAGTGAGGTGGATAGACCTAGAGTCTGTCATACAGAATGAAGTAAGTCAGAAAGAGAAAAACAAACACCATATGCGGACGCATGTATATGGAATCCAAAAAAAATGGTACTGATGAACCTAGTAGCAGGACAGGAATAAAGACGCAGACCTACTAGAGAATGGACTTGAGGATATGGGGAGGGGGAAGGGTAAGCTGGGACAAAGTAAGAGAGTGGCATGGACATATATACACTACCAAATGTAAAATAGATAGCTAGTGGGAAGCAGCAGCATAGCACAGGGAGATCAGCTCGGTGATTTGCGATGACCTAGAGAGGTAGGATAGGGAGGGTGGGAGGGAGGCTCAAAAGGGAGGGGATATGGGGATATATGTACGCATATGGCTGATTCACTTTGTTGTACAACAGAAACTAACACAGCATTGTGAAGCAATTATACCCCCATAAAGATGTATAAATAAAAAAACTTATCTATGTACTTGTACCTAGAATAGAAAGCACAGAAAGAGATGTAAAAAGATACATGCCATAATGATAACAGTGGTTCCTTCAGTTTGAAGAGGCAATGGGCAAGTTACTGAATTGTTGGGCTAACATTTACTTCTGTAATTTTTTAAAAGGGTGGTCAGTGTCACCAGATAAAAAAATAGGGTTTACTATACAAAGAGGATGGTGGGGTGTATGGTGTGTGAAGAATTTATTCTAACTCCTTGCCAAATATCTTTTACCAGTTGAGGAATCCAGTCGGTGAATTCTATCCAGCTAATCTAGAATTAGGGCTATCAGTGAAATCATGAGACTCAGTCTTTAGTGTGCTGAAAAGCTATTGGCTATCGAAGGAAAGAGAAGGGGGAACAGGCTCATGGAAGAGCACAAGTTTCTCAAAGCAATGTTAGTCAATATGAGATAAATTAAAATGTGGGAAGTAAACCAAACCTATAATTTCATTAGGAAGAATGAAATGGGTTTCTAACTATAACTATGGGTTTCTAACTATAACCTACTCTAGCCCAGGATTTCAGAGATATCTGCTTCTACAGGCATTGTTCTGCTCTGCCAGATGTTAACAACCTATGGCACTCATACCTAAAAGAGTTCATGACTTTTTATTTCTGCTGCATATCACCCCTCCAGCCACCTTTAAGAACTTTCAGTGGCCATTAAGAGAACTGGTGGTCAGACTAGTAATGTTCCTGGTGTCATCTCTACAGGTTGGCACATAATATTCTGTCCTCATCTCCCTAGTGAGCTGGCCACATATCTATTCAGAAGCTCATTAAACCAGACCATAGTTAGGTTTCTGCCCACACACCCTACTCCCAATTGATCTAACATACCAGAAAAAAAAGGGATGAAACACATCTTTCAGAGAAGGTTGATTTCTAAGTTAGACAAATGGACCCCAGAACTCCTCAGCCGACTAAACAATACTGAATACTCACCACCTTCCTTCAAGCATCACAAAAAGTCTCCATGTTCGGGAGACTACATAGTTACCACCTCAATTTTCAGCTGTGAGTAAGTAAAGGATTTATTTTACTTATTTGAATATGCACTGTAAGTATATATGTGTGTTGTGAGAAGAATGTAAAAAGGATATAAAACCTATGACTACCTCAAATGTCTATGCTTGGTGTCTCATACCTGAAATTCCAATATTCCTTTATCTTCAGGCTTTGACTTGTTAAAATGATAGTTTCTCTTAGAGAAAGCATACTTTAAACTATTCTCAGTCACATACATCTAGTGTAAAAGAGTTAGATCATTCCTTTCAAGCTTGTTTTGAGAAGGAGGGACACAGGCACATTCAAGAAGGAAAAACAAAGCAGGGATACTAGACAGGATATAGAGGCAGGGGTAAGGGTAGTTCTGACCTGCTTATTTCCCAGTTTTGCCCATAGCCTACATGTCCCCCTTGTTATCTCAATTCATAGTACTAAACAATAAAAAATCCATTCCCACAAGAATGCCTCTATACCAAGGAAAGCCCTAGGAGTTATTCTTCTAAGGAAAGCAGGTGCTACTGATACTGTTCACCATATTTCTGTTCCTTCTTGCTCCCTCCAGGGCTCTCTCCAAGGTGGAAAGGAGCAAGCAGGCAAGCTATGATAGAGAACAACAAAAAAAAAAAAAAGATAATTCCAGAGATGGAGCAGATCAAATGTCTTCACATTTACATTCTGATGGAACAAAGGACAATTGTCCTCTAATTTCAAATGTGCTCATGTTAGGCTGTTTCCCAAATAGAATTGGCAGTAAAATCCAGTTCTCCAAATCCAACGTCCTTGCGCTTACCTGAGAGGGGCTGATTCTTTGTCCAGCCACTCCTGGATACTGTGGAGTCTGCCTCCAGGATGCTACTACTGTGAGACTTGGGGATGTGACGCCAGGAAGGGGCCAACCCAGCTGATCTCTTAGCACTTGTATCCCTTCAAAACAGAAACCAGAGTCTAGTGAAAGCATCAGAAGGCTGATAACTAGCAACATTCCTAGGACTAAATTCCCTCCAAAAACAACAACAAAAACCCCAAACATCGAACTAATATAATTAAAATACCTGCAAAACTACTTCTGAAAAATTGAAATACCCACTCGTTCCCCCATCTTATCTCACCTCATTCACATTTTGTGCATCTAGCAGTGTCTGGCACAAAACTTATTTAATGAATTAATAAACAAATGCTCTCATATGGATTGCCTTCCTCTTTCTTATACTTTTGTAGCATCTTCTCATGTGTAAAACTAAACAGGGTCTGAGGTCAGGGAAGAGCAGTGGGAAAGTATGAGGATACGGTTATCACTCTTGCAGAAGATATCACTCCTTTCAAAGCTATACTGTTAGGAAGCTTGTCTCTGAGGCAGCTCAGTAAAAACAATATATGGAGATCTGAAATTTATAAAGCAAATGGGCCCTATGGACAGGGTGCAATGACCACTATTAAACAGTCATCATTATCTTACGGAATTATGAATATCACTGGCTTCATAAGACACAGAATCCCCAGTGATCTTAAAAAAAAAAAAGCCTAATATAAAGGGCAAGAATAAATAACAATTGGGTTTTCTCTCTGATCATAGAACTATGTAAGTTTTGGTTCACTAACTCATTCTTTCAATAAAAGTTATTTACTAAACAATTATTTTATATATAATACTTTAAAAGTTGCCTCTCCTTTCTCAAATGCCTTTGTTCCTTCTCCCAGCAGAGGGTACTGTTGCCATAGAAAGTTGATCGAGCACATTTTGCTTGCCCACAAGACAGTAATAAAGTCCATCTCTTCACTTGTCTGAGTTAAAAAGCCTCTTGGTGGCTCACATTTCTGCAAGGGACAATGCAGCTATTCAAAGGCCAAACAATACCTGCAGACATTCGCGCTCTCAGGCAGGGCTGCATCCAGGCTGACAGGGCTGCTGCTGTTCCTCTCACTGCTCTCATAGCCAGATTCCATTCGCTGGATTAGGCGAGGGTGCTGCTCTAAAAGGTGACAGGCTGGCCGTACTGGGCCCCAGATCTTGTACTGGGGTCTTGGTCCGCCAGTCTTAATGTCGTAAGCAGGTGGCTTGCTTAATTCATCTGGTGTAAATTCTTTAGCTATCCCAATCAAAGGACAAGTATGGAAAAGGAGGTAGATTTAGCATCTGCCTCAAATCAAGATATAACTAACCCTTCCCTCTAGCTACTCATTCACTGAACTCATATCCCCAAAAGGCGACCCATGAGGGTAAAATTTTTACCCTTCAAGGTAAAAATGCACCTTGCCAAGTCTACCAGAAAACCCAGGTTTTTTTAAAAATACAAAAATCAACTTTATTCAAAAGCTCAATTCTTCCCTAATTATCTCCTTACCTGAATCCTCAGAAAAGGGGCTAAGCTGCGTATAGCCACAGTGCTTCCTTTTGTCCTTACTAAAGATACTGTCAATATTGAGAGACTCCCGTTTGGGTCTCCATGTTGGACGATACTTGCTAGAAGAACTGGATTTTGACTCACTGCTGGTACTCTCTACTTCCCAGTCACGAGAGTGTAAAGGCAGGTTCCGAGGAGGTTTTTTGTCAGTCTGGTCTCCTCCCCTCCCCACACAGGGAGATCCTAGGTTGGTCTGAGAAACCAGGGACGGTCTGTTATGGATAATATTGCTGACTGTCTCTTTAAAATCCCTTAGCCTGTTGGTGCTGCTGGATGATTTGGAGGCATTCCTAGGAGCCTGCTTCTCTTTCAGTGTTTCTCCTAAAAACACAAAGGATGAAACAACTGTAAATGTTTAAAGTCATCACGGGCACCCAGACTCCAGAGTCGAAAAAGAAAGAAAGGCCTTTGAGCAGACAGGAGAAGCCACAGTTGGAGTGTGAGTGTGACAGAGTGAATAAAGAAAGAGAAACTATGCAGGGGGGCTTGCCTTCACTGTGGTATCCTGAGGCCTGAAGCTCATCGCCTTTCCTCCTGACCCGGCCAGAGCTCCTCTTGCGCTCTATCAGTGAACCTTTCTTGGATGGGAGTTTCTGATTACATTCACTATCAGTCAGGTGTCCTGAAAAAAACAAGGAAATGGGGGTAAGCTGGTATCTGAGACTGACCTCCATCCTTTAGAGAACCTACTCTCCCTTTGGCATTCATGGCAGTACCACAAACTTAGTGGATCGGAAGCTGGAGAGGCCAAGACTATGTGATTTAAGTGTAGCAGGAATCTCTCAATAGATAAAGGCAGAAAAGCTAAAGTATTTAGCGGGAACTTCCAAATTTACAATGTCTCCTGAGCAAGTACCAATCTCGATCCCGCTCATAATCCTTCCCAGTGACCCAGAAGGACACATTACTTGGTAGTTTTTAAAAGGCAAAAGTTTTAAAGATTATATAAGAATATCATGGTAGCAACACATACCGAGTGAAGTTTAATTTTTATTACATCTGGTATTATCCTAGGTGCCCCAGCCTTTGCCCACAAGAGCTCTGATTGTATATGGCTTTAAGACCCAGTTCTAAACATTCCTTAAATGTGAATCATTCCAAAGGACATCTGAACTTTGAATAATTCTCATTCCCAGCCATAACCCATGCTTTACCAAACTTGACTTCGCCCAGAGATTACACTTCATAGTTCCTCAATACTAATCACTGGGAAACCCAGGAGATCTGGGCTCTTTTATGTAACTTGCCATACTTCACGCCCACAGTGTGTGAATGTATAAGTATGATCTGACAACAGCAAAGGTCAGATTCTAAAGGATATAATCATCTAAGCTGCTGGAAGCCAAAGGTGAATTAAGCAACAATTAAATTGGAATATAGGCTTAGAGGAAATCCCCTAGGGTTCTCAAATATCTGAGAGCTAGCAGAAATTTGCTTTCATATGTTAGTTATGAAAATCCTTGTACATATTCAGGTATGATATGCAATGATATGGCTACATATTTTCAATTACCAACGCAATCTCTTATTGCTTTTATCTAATCATTTGCTATCTCTGGGCCCATAAGAAAGACCTATCAGTTGGAACAACTAAATCCGCAAATGTAAAAACCAATGGGCATGCTCCCCCACCCCCAGCCATTCACAAACCCTTCAAATAAACCTGACTCTCCTTATTTATCCTGTGACTTGGTTTCTCCCTGGTTCACCGTTTCAGAAATACAATCTAAAAAAATCACACTTTGCAGTAGTCATCTATGCAATAGTCATCAAAAGAAATCCAACATGAATCCAACCAAATCACTAGATCCAACTACCAATTTATAAAAAATATAGAAGACAGAGAAACACGCTACAGTTTACCATACAGACACAATCAGCAAAATTTAAAATGTGGGAAAACTACAGCACAAACTACCTAGTTCTTCAACAATAAACAGAAAGGAAGAAACAGAGGCAAAACCTACAGATTAAAGGAAATGTAAAAGAGTTATTAACCCATCACAATGTGTAGACCTCATTTGGATTCTGAGTCAAAAACAAACCAACCATTAAAAAATATGACATTTATGAGATAATAGGATATTTGAACACTCATTGGTTATTTAGTGGTTTTAAGAAGTTATCAATTTAAAAAATGATTCTTTTAGAGATACATACTAACATATTTATGGAAAAGGTGATATGATGTCTGGGATTTGCTTCAAAATAATCCATGAGTAGGGGAAGTGGGCAGAGGTACAGATAAAACTAGATTGACCATGAGTTATAATTATTGAAACTAGGTGATGGGTACATGAAGGGGCTGTATACTATTCTGTATGCTTTTGAATATGTTTGAAATTCTCTCTCTTTTTTTTTAAAGGGCATGCACAGGATGTAAACCACCAATCTGAAGCCATGGGATCACTAATTCCCAAGTCTCTAAGAGTATGGGCACTGTTCTATGCCTTAGGTGATGAACTTTTCATCTCAGCAGTCAGTCACTTACTGTTCTTCCTTTTGTGCCCTGTAATGATTTCTTCCACTGACACAGGCACAATCTTCTGTAGATTAATAGAACAATTCAAGAATGTTCTCTGCATGGAACTCACAATAACAAACAGGCTAGCTTTCCATCCTTTTATTTCTCTGTCCTTCAGGAAGCCCAGCAAGGTCATGAGCAGGTTTCCCCATCCATAAATATGCCCCTTCTCTCAAAGCCCTTCAGGGCTTTCAAACAAAGCCTGGCATGAGAAGGAAATGAGGTGCAAGACCACAAGGGTTAATGGGGCACTATGAGAATGACAGGGATCCAGAGCACAGCAGGAAAAAAGCCTTCAGAAAAAGATTTCAGAATAAACAATCACATTACAAGGGTCCTTACTGATAGGCTGCTGTTGACGGGAACATCATCATTCATTCAGAATTGAGTTGCTTTCTTCCATCCCTCTCAATTACCCAAGTTCTGTGCATTTCCCCCTTTGTATGACAAACGTTTCTGACTTGCCCCAGTTTCTTTTTCTTGGGAGACCCTCTATGCAGAACTGAATCAGGCAAGCAGGGTCCACTGTATAAGTCCCTACCTGTGTCCCGACTGCTCTGAGACGTGGAATCGTTCTCCACATTATAGATGACTGTTCCCTGAGAATCAGAAGAGAAGTGACTGACCACAGACTCATGGTGGGAGTGTTTGTAGGGATAGCTCTCCGCTGAAGAATCTGTTCGAGTATCACTTGAGATGGAGGGCTCCCTCCCTGAGGGAAGGAGGAGACATGCAAAGGTGAGGAGAGAGAGGACAGTGACAGAGAGGGGGCGAAGAGCTGGACGGCAACAAAGGTTCACGAGGTAAGAACTTCCTAAATGGAAGGGTGAGAAGGATATAGCAGAGCCGTTCTTCCCAACTCCCAACTTCAGATAACCCAGGCACACAATTCCTTCCACTCCTGCCCCTACCTTGCTGAAGCCCTCCCTTTGCCTGCCATTGTGAAAAACTGTGGGGCTTTTAGAAAACCTACAGGGGGAAAAGTAGAAGAAAGGAAAAAGTTGTGAAAAGTAAGATCTACTTAGATGGCAAGTCCCACGCCAACCTGGCACACATAACCAGTTGTTTCCCTATCCCAGAATTTTTCTCCTATACTGCCAGAAAAGTCACTTTTAAAAATTTAAAAGCATTTTTAATATCTATGAGACATTATGGGGCAGTTATTTATACTTTGGTGTGAATTAGTTCAATTAGACTACTTTCCTCTGAGCACCTAGCTGAGATAAGCACAACAGTGTAAATGGGTGTTTGACTGAAGGGAGAAGAAGCAGAGCAGGTCTGGGTGGGGCACAAGGGTGGGAAGAACATACCAAACAGGAGGGAGGTACAAAAGGGAGGGGAAAAGATTCCAAAGACAAGTATCTTCTCTTTCAAAATTATACTCAGGGCCAGCCAGCCTTAGATCCAGAAGAGGAAAAGAACATTACTTTTTCCTCCTTTTAGGAATCAAGCCAAAACCATTAGGGTTGTATTTCTATTATAGGATGAGTTTCTGAGGGATAGCCTGAGACTTTAGTAATAAAGCTGCAACTGTTTCTACAGGAAAACATGATTTAAGTTCCAAATAACTGAATTAGAAGTGAACAGCTGATTCATAAGCTAAGGAATATTGCTACTACACTTGGCATTTTAAAACAAAAATCTCTCATCCCAAACAAAATGACGAGCTTTGTAGTAACTCATATCATTTTCTTGGTCTTAACAACTCAAGTCACTGTTAAATTGCTAGTAAGAATGAGTCATCTTAGCAATATTAGAAGGTTAAATAGTGAGGTTTCCCTCACAAACTTAATACCTCAGTCTAAATGAACATAATTTCCTTCTCATTTTTGAATCAGGGCCAGGTGATCTAGACAATACATTCTTAAACACTGAAGGAAACAAAGCCTGGCACAACTTGGGCTTCAGCATGAGTTGGCACTTCTTTCTTATCTCTGATGAATCCTCTTTCTCCAAGCTAGGTTAAGTGCTAGGCTCATGACTGTGAGACCCTACTGTCCAGTCATCACATTGGAGTCGGGAGGGAGAAGTAAAGAGCTAGGCTGCTCACCTGAATCTTCACTATCGTAGCACGTCCTGCTGTACGACTGGAACGCAACTTGCGGGGGCAGGTCCTGGGTGGACACTGGGGTACCCTGGGGGTCTGCATAAAGTAGCAGCAAAGGCTGATAATGCCCCTTGATGCATTTGGTCACCACATCCTTCCATTTGGGCCCAATCTGAACCAGAAACAACCAGAAAAAGCATGACAATTATACTTCATATCCATAATTCAACACATATCTTTCTATTCTATTTTTCTAAAGAAAATAAAAGAGATGAAAAGACAAGAACTGGGTAAAGAAACAACAAAAGAGATCTTGGACCTAAACTTAATGATTTTTTTTTTTTTTTTTTTAATTTTTGGCTGCGCCACGTGGCATATAGGATCTTAGTTCCCCGACCAGGGATCAAACCCACGCCCCCTGCAGTGGAAGTGTGGAGTCTTAACCACTGGACCTCCAGGGAAGTCCCAATGAATTTTTTGTTAAGTCTTTTTTAATGAAATCCTTTTAGAAAGCACTAAAACCCTATAAGAGATAGGAATGGTGAATAAAATTACTTTTATTCCTGTGAAACATCAATTCAATTATGAAATATGAATAAAAGTTCTCAAAGCTGAATATGCTATGTGAGGGGACTTCAGTTGACTTGGTGATCAATTTCTTTTCACAGACATCAAATAAAAGCCCTTGTTTGAAATTTGCATTTCTATAATTTTCTCCTAAATATTAAAATCACCTTCATGAAGCTAAAGAGCAGACAGAAACTGTCTCACAGACTGCCTGAAAATAAGTGACATTCCGTCTCAGAGTTCACACAAGGCAGGACATAAAATGTCAAACTGCTTAGAATACACAGCTGAACCTCTCAGCCTTAGCTTTGTGCTGGATTCAGCGCTGCCATGGCAGTGGAAAAAAGTGACAGAATAGCCATGGAAACAACAATCCAATCAAATCCCCAAACTCACTCTCTCTTAAGTTTGATCCAGTCACATTCTTAGATGGTGTGTTCTTGGAGTCAGACCACTGGCACAGTGTTTATTTCATAATAGATGTTCAGTAAATGTATAACTGAGTTATCATTTTAACTGAAACATTTATATGCTTTTTACATACAAATCTGATTTAATATTTTATAAGGCAGGCATTATTTTTCAAATGAAAAACCTAAAGCTCAAAGAATTTACATAAGTTGCCCAAGATTACAACAGTAAAAAAGAGATGAAGAAGAGAATCAGGGAATTTAACAAAGACTTTACTATTTGTAGAGGACACTACGTAAGGCCCATGGGTTGGTGTAGATTATAGTCAGCAGTCTCCTAGCTGCTAACCTTATCACAAGAGGCTTCCTAACTCACACAGATCACCTAAACTACTTCAGCCACAGACTCTGTGGTTTAGATAGTACCAAATTTCCAGCTTTAAATATCATTATAGCCTTATTTTCTCTACACTAGCCCCCAAATACGTTAATCCGTGATAGAGTACTTCAGGGAGATAACAATCAGAGAATAATTTATAGCAGCCCTGGGACAAAGTATTACCCACTGTTAATTACAAGATTTGGAATTCTGAACTCTGTGCTAAGCTTATAACCTAATTTGAGGCATTAGATTGTTCTCGCTCAAATCAACGAATTAACATATTTTTTAAAAAGCCCTTTCAACTATAAATTCAGAATGGTTCTGAATGCTGGTGAGGTGATTCAGAGAAAATAATAGAAGATAAATTGATCCTGTCCTCAAGGAACTTGGTCTGTTGGGAAAGACAAGACTGACACTCTCATAAATTCAATAGATAGGCAGACAGACATTAAAATTATGAAAATGAAACACTGAAGACAAGTAACTGTCCATAGTTTTTTGTTCCATTCACCAAACACGTCAAGAAGGACTTGAATATTCCTACCTCCTTGACGTGAGCATCATCAAAATACATCCATTTGCGGATCTTTGTTTGGAAAAAGAATGTAGAATAATGTTTGCCGTAGTAACAGATCATTCCTACTAAGTACAGTTCAGACTGCTTGGCCCGGTCATCTGTCACTCTGAAAAACAGCTGTGGGGAAAGAGGAGAAAGGAAAGAACCATCACATACTCAGCCCTCTCACATCATCTCTCAGCAGACTCCATCATTTCTTCATTAAGGTACTGACTTGCTTCTCCTTTTGCTAATCCATATTAATCATCAGAAATGAACACAAAAAGGCAAAATTTTAGCGAAATGTCAGAGAGATAGTGGCCAAACTGGTAACGTGGTGATGTTTCTTCATAACTTTTATTTTATTTATTTATTTATTCATTCATTCATGCATTCATGCATTCATTCATTCATTCTAATTGCGGCGAGCAGGGGCTACTCTACGTTGCAGTGTGTGGGTTTCTCATTGCGGTGGCTTCTCTTGTTGTGGAGCATGAGTTCTAGGCACATGGGCTTCAGTACTTGTGGCACGTGGGCTCAGTATTTGTGGCTCACGGGCTCCAGAGCACAGGCTCAGTAGTTGTGGCACACAGGCTTAGTTGCTCCGCAGCATGTGGGATTTTCCTGGACCAGGGCTCGAACCCGTGTCCCCTGCATTGGCAGGCGGATTCTTAACCACTGCGCCACCAGGGAAGTCCTCTTCATACCGTTTAATAATATTTTCTTGCTGGGGCCTATTCTAAGATGAGCCAGGAATGTCAAAAAAAAATAAAACAAAAACAAAACATTCTCAAGTTTCAAAGGTTATTTATCAGCTGGTGCCACAAATATAAATTTCCTGTTGAGACACTAAGTAGAAGGTAAGAAAGCACTTAGGGGGAGCAATCCCACCATACCAGTTACCAACATTTCAATTCCTAGATATCTAGCACTGTCCTAGGTGTTAAGAGACATACAAAATATTTGAAGGCAAGGACTCTTGCCTTGAGGAATCTGGTTGAAAAAGCAATCATAAAAATAAAGCTAGAACAGAACAGAATATGTAGGCTATAGAAATTTAGAAAAATGACATTTTATTGTGCATAGCCTACTATGTCAGAGACTCCTTGGCAAGGAGACCTAAAGTAAGATCCCAGATGGTTCACTTATTCTCAACCATGGCTTAATGACATTAAAAAACAACAAGGGATCTCCTTAGTCACAGGACCATCCCAGAGGGAAACCAGTAGAAAGGAAACCACAGACTTTCTGGCTCGTCTCTTGAACTGAAGGAAAAAGAAGTATAGGCTGTACCTATACTAGAGCATGCCGCTGATAAGGTAAACAGCCCACGTCTGAAGTCTGTTTCCACTAGAATTCTCTTCCAAGCCACTTCATTACCTTCTCAGCAGATGTTGGTTCCTACCATGAATTTAATATTCTAGGACTCATGTCATCAGCTTCTACCTCCTTCACCTCCCATAGCAGAACTACTCAGGACTGCTCACTTCTTTGACCTTACTACCTCCCATGGTTGAATACTCTTCCCTATTCTACACTGGTATTAACTAATGATAAGTAGAGCATATGATAACTCTATGAATTACTTGTTTTACCAGTAGCTAAGCTCTGCCCATCCTGTCTTTCAAGGCCAAGATCATCCCATATCTTCCAAAAAGCCTTTGCCACCTACGCAAAGGAGGTATGTGAGCATGTACATGCATGCACATGTATGTGTACAGATACACACAATATATTTTTTCAAAACTCTTTAATATTGTCATTTAGGATATACCTTTGTGTTCAGAGTTCACTGCACTTGAGCAATAGTAGGTTACAAGAACTCCAAGTGAGAGATAAAGGTAACTAACACTCACGTCACCCAGCTTAAGGCAGGTGCCCAGGCTGTGAATGACATCCTCTGCCAAGTCTGAGTGGTCCGAGTCCCATACCAGCCCAATTGTGATAATCTGTGGAGCGTTCATCAACACACGGCGAATCCGAATCCTCTCTCCACAGTTGCTCTGAAATACATATATAATGCTAGTGAGAAATGTTGCCCACTGACTCTGCCTCAATTCCACTAATCTCAGGGTTTCCCTCCCCACTCTGAACCCCACCCCTCACTTAACTCACCGGGCAGTTCCGCAGATCCCCCATGGTGCTGGCATTCTGCAGCAGCTCACCAAACATGCTTGGTGAGGGTTTTTCTCGTCTTTCCAGCATACAAATAGCCTGATTGCTTCGAGATGGGGAATTGAAGGGGGATGATGTTGGGAGCTGTACAGGGTTATAGCTAAATCATTCATGCAAATTCCTAACTCACATGTTTGGCTTTCTTCCTCTGCCCACTATGCCAAAGCCCCTCATCCTGACCAGCCTCAGTATCCCACAGAGTAAGTGTGCCTGCCTGTCCCCAAATCCAAAGCTCATAGAATCCCCATTCCTCCTCCCAGTCTGCTGGCCAGAACTTGAGACTAAGAAAAGGGGACAGATGGGAGAGGAAAGAAGGAGAACACAGGTTATTTTTAAATTACTGTTCTGAGTTCCTACAATACAGCAAATACTCAGCAATAAGGATACAAGCTATTTGGGTGCCTTCAGTTAAAACCCAGTCAACTGAAGAACTGCCTAAGTATACAAACAGAGAACCCTATAAGACTCACCAAAGGGAAGTAGTGGAGATATAATGCACCATCTGGATGAAAGGCAGCGGATCAGAAGTGGCGCCGCAGCTAGTACATACACACTAAGCCCGGGGAGAAAAAAGCAAAACAAGCAGCCACAGTCATTAACTGTTTTGGCACCCATTTGACATCCTACATCCTAGGATAAAGTGTTCTTGAAGAAAAGGTCTAAGAAGTGATGGGAATAGAAATAGAGTTCACCTGCTCAAACAACGTCATTGCAAATTTCTGGTGGGAGATGCAGTGTTGGGCAGTGCATATGTCCTCTTTGGTTTCATCAGCAATATGGAAGTGAATCCTCATCAGGAGGTTTTCCTAATAGGGAAGGACAAAAAGCAGTACATCGACAATATTTAACAAACAAAAGCACAAATTTGTTGGCAGTTTACTCAGAGAAACAGCAATCCTCCTTGAAGGTACGAATACCTCTGATTTTTTTTTTTAATTTTTAATTTGAAATAATTATAAATTCACAGAAAGTTTCAAAAAAATTATACAGGAGGTCCATGTACCCTTCACCCAGTTTCCTCCACAGGTGACATGTTACATAACTATAGTACAATATCCAAACCAGCAAATGGACATCAATAAAATCCACAGAGTTTATTCAGATTTCACCAGTTTTACATACATTCATTCGGGTGTATGTGTAGCTCCATGCAATTTTATCACATGTATAGTCATGTAAACACTCCCACAATTAAGATATAAAACTCTTTCATCACCACAAAGCTCCCTTCTGCTATTCCTTTAAAACCTTACCCACTCAATTCCAACCCTAACCCTTAGCAACCACTAACATGCTGTCCCATCTCTATAATTTTATTATTTCAAGAATGTTAAATAAATGAGATCATACAGTACATAACCTATTGATACTGCATTTTTCACTCATTGTAACTCCCTTTAGATCACTCAACTTGTTACATAAATCAACAGTTCATTCCTTTTTATTGCTGCACAGTATTCCCTGATATAGAAGTACCCCAGTTTGCTTCACCATCTACCCATTAAAAGCATCTGGGCTTTTTTACTTTAGGGCTATCACAAATAAAGCTTCTCTGAACATTCATGTACAGGTTTTTGTATGAACATATGTTTTCATTTCTCTGGGATTCACGTACAGGAATCTAACTGCTGAATCATATGGTAGTTTGCAAGTTTAGTTTTTTAAGAAACTGCCAAAGTGTTTTCCAGAGTGGCTATGCCATTGTTCATTCCTACCAGCAATAAATCAGTGATCCAGTTTCTCAGGGGCACCCCTGATTTTGGCCTATATTTTACCCTATAATAGGACGTATATCACTCAGATTGTTTAATGGTTGCATAGAGTCTTTTGAAGGTTGATGAACAGAACCCAGAGTTGAGAAGAGTTTGGGTCCTCTACTAAAAGTCACTGGGAGCAAAGTAGCCATCTACATAGCACATCACACTTGTGCTAAGGACTCAGCTGTTCTCTGTTTAATTCTCTTTAGTATGCAGGAGCTCTCAAACTGTGCTCCCCAGACCAGCAGCATCAGCGTTAGCATCACCTAGGAACTTGTTAGAGATATTCTTGGGACCCACTCCAGACCTACTGAAACAGAAACTCAAGGGAGTTGGGCCCAGAAATTTGTATTTTAATGGGCCTTGTCTCCCCTGAAGGTGAGAGTTACTGTTCTGTGTGATGGCAAGCACAAAACTACCCTAAGCCTGAAGAAAAAAGAATAAACCCACTAGGCACTTCATACTTTATTAGCAGAAACAACTCAGAGAAAGTGGGGAAATTCCTAGTTATAACTGTAGAGACCAGGAGCACAGTAAAGTAGCCAGTCCCTGATGGAGACCATCCACAGTCTCACCCCATATCAAAGAGGGCCAGAGGCCAGCACTTACAAAGCACTCTGCAGCATCATCCATAATTCCCAGCTGGAAACGCTGTTCATCCTGAAAAGTCTTTGCCAGAGCACTGCGGAGAGTGTCAGATGGAAGCACTTTTTCAGTACTGCACTGAAACTGGTTAAAGATTCCCTGTAGAGAAGAGGTTAGACAAGGGGAAAAGCACAAGGCTGTTACTGAGCTTCTATGCATCCCAGTGTGTCATGCTAGGATCTCCACGCTTACAGCTATGGAGCCAAATGTACTTTGAATGAGTTGATATGCTTGCAGTTAGTTATAAAAAAGTAAAAAAACAAGACTCATAATAAAGGGCATGATATGTGCTAATAAGGGTCCTTGCTCTTCCGTCTGAGTGTGATACCATCAAGGACTCATTAGGAGAGACCGTTGTCATGAGTTAATGCAATGCAGTTACCTCATTTCCTCTGATATAGAAAGAGGTAGATGGTCTACAATAAATAAAGATAAATTATATGTCACTGAATTGGTAAATTATTCTCTGGGGGCTCATCGTATGAAACTTGGCTCCTTCTTTTAAATTGTTTAGCTACTATAAAATTACCCAAAAGTAAAAAGAATAATATAACAAATACCTACGTGTCTAACACTAAGAAATAAACATTCTATCATGTTTACTTCCAATCTACAGATAAAGCTAAAGTCCCCTTTAAGACCAGCCACTCACTATGAGTTTGTTGCACAATCTTCTGTTTATAATACTTTTACATATATTTGTATGTGTGTATATATGTGTGTGTGTATGTATATAACCCTCAATAATACATAGTATGCTTGTGTGTGTGTGTCTTTTGTTTACGTAAAAAGTATCACACTGAATTTTACTTTTTTTAAAAATTCAGCATTCTTTTTGAGGTTACCCATATATTTCATCCTTTTCCCCTGCTGTATAGTATTATATCATGTTACTACATCACATCTATTTATCCATTTGTATAGTATTATATCATGTTACTATATCACATCTATTTATCCATTTCTTTATTGACAGATATTTTAACAGTCTCCAATTTTTTGCTATTGTAAAGAGGCTATGCCAACTTAAACTTCTACCAGTGCATGAATATAAATAAATTTCCCCATATCCTTGTCAGCAATTAATACAGTCAGACTGGTTAATTTTAGTCTTTCTAACTACATTTAGTTTTTCTGGGTCTTCTGTGAGTACTACTTGCAGCAAATACCTTCTTCTAGTCTTCTGGTATCTTTCAAGCACAGCAGTTTTTAATTTTGGTGTAACTAAATGTATCTATCTCCTCCATCTTTACCTATATCTGAAACAATGTTGAATGTGATATCCAGAGAATGGAAACAAAGAGTGGAAACAAGTGGCACATGCTTTGAGGTGTCCTTCTCAAGCGGTATTGGACCCTCCACACAGAGATTTTAGAATGTGCTCCTTGACATCACATGGCCCAGATCCACACTAAACCACCCAGATAAACAACTCACCCAACAATGAGTTACATGTCAACATGCCAAAGAATGTCACTGGCTTGAAATCCTCATTAGTAATTTATTCATATAAAAAAATTCCAGGGTTACTTTCAGACTTACTAATGAGACCAGAAATGAGATCACTTTTATAAACCTACCTATGTGAGCTAAGAATAGGAGGTCCCACCAACCTAGAATGGCTAATTATTGGTCCTCATTTTACTTGACGTTTTACTTGCAGTAGCTCAGTCACTCATTCCCTTCAGATTTTTACCCAAATATTACCTTCTCAATATAGTATTTCTTGATCATGTTATTTAAAATTGCAAGCTCCACTCACTCTTTCTAAACCTCCCACCCTTACTTGTTTTATTTTTCCCTTTGGCACTTTTACCAGCAGTCGTACCATGTATATTACTTATTTATTGTCTAACTGTACTCTCTAGAATATGAAGACAGAAATTTTTGCCCTTTAATTCCTTGCTACACTCCCAGCATCTATAATAGTAATGGCATGTAGGCCATCAACAACTAGTTTTGAATGAATGATTTTATATGGTTAGATCTTATTAAGGGAAAATATTAACTCCCTTCTCTTTTTTTTAAGCAGATAAAGAATCACCTAGAAAAGGTGAAAATTTTTCTTAAGGTAACACAACTGGTTCAAGCAAAAGGGGACTAAACCTTGTTCTGCTAATTTCAAGAGACCGCTGTTCTCTTACTAGCATCATTCCACCTCATACACACTGAACATCTATCCCTACAGCAACTTGAGAACAATTTACTGTGAACCCTGCTATTATTTCCCTACAAACAATTCCATATGATGTGGAGGAGGCAGCAACAGAAAAACATATTTAGTATTGCTTAATAAGCATGGGGCTGGGGGGAAATCTATTATAATTACTTTATTTTGGAGTGACCTAGAAAGTTTTAACAAGTCTGTTATAAGATCAGGTAAAGACAGAGCAAGACCTTCCATAATTTGTTGCTGGAAGTAGAAGAATGTCTATCAGTGACTCCTTAAACTAGACCAAAAGTAAAGGTCTGGGTCCACAGTTAAACACTCCCAGAGGGCAACTGGATATCTGCCAAGTGACCAATGGGATTTTGAAACTTGGGGAAATGTGAAGAAAAAAGAAAAAGGAAGGTAGGAAAAGAAGTAGTGGCTGCTTCTACACGTGGTGATCTGAACACTTAATGATATGCTGAAGGGAAGTCACCTCAGCTTTGCAAAACTTGGTAACCACTATCATATCCCAACCTGCCACTCTTCTCAACTGTTAATGGTAAGACATTAATGCTGACAAAGGCTCTACCTCTAGAGCAAGGGATGGATGAGGTTTGGTCCTTTGTTCAGAGTCTAAAACCGGTTCCAAGACAAACCTATGGAAAATTAGTTTCAGGATAGTTCTGTACAAACACAAGAAATGCAAACTGCAGCCCCTTTAGTTTCTCTCAACTGGGTTTCCTCAAGAATTAATACTCTAAAGCATCAACAGTTCCTAATGAATTAACTTCTCTCCTATGCAGAGTACTAGTTATGTTACCATCCTAGAGAGAATTAAGAAAATAGTCACTCAAAATACTTTCTGTGTTCTGTGGTTCAGATGACCCTGTTTGAGAAAGGACAGAGATCCACTGAGAGATGGCACAGAGTAATAGTTAAGAGTATGGACTCTGGAACCATAGTATTTGGGTTCAAAATCCCAGCCCTGTTACTTACCAGCTATATGACCTTGGACAAGTTACCTACTTCTCTACGCTTCAGTTTCCTCTACTAAAAGAGAATTAATAACAGTATTTACCTCCTAGGATTATTTAAGGATTAAATAAGTTATCTATCTTTCTACTTATATCTTAGACTAAAGTCTGACCATATGAAAGTGCTATCTAAGTGTTAACTGTTATTATAATCATTCTATTTGGGATTCATTTTAGGTTACTGCCTGCCACTGACGTATGAAGAAGGGCCTTGAGAGTCAGAAAGGCTTCTACCTTGAGCTACCTCCCCAGTCTCTAAGGTCTAGGTACAAAGGAAGAAATTCTTCTCTATTCTGCTGCTTGTATTCAAGAGAGGCAGATTTCCCATGACCTAGATAACAAGGGTTTCAGCACAGAAAAAGAAAGACTTAAAAGTCAGAGCTCTGACTGCGCCCATAGTGGATATGCAACAACAGATCTGGCTCTTGTGTTCAGTGGCATCATCTCCATGCTACTCTTTTTTTAACCTCTTAATTACAAACAGTTTTCTCCACACACACTGAGTATCTGAATGTATTCAGAATAGCCTCTGCCTGCATCTTCTTTATTTTCCTATTCAATATTTTAATTATTGTTACTGGTATTACTCTGCCATTGTTAGGAAGAAGCAAGTGTATCAGGGATGAAGCAGCCTGAGCCTGCCCAGCATGCATCTGTGAGCCGCAGCTCTGGAAGAAGCTGTAGCACAAAGCCCCTCTGTTAGGGCAGCACACTAACCCCTGTGTGTCCCTCTCACATGAGCACAAGGCAGGAATGGGCCTCCTCCTGTTCCCTTTTTCACCCTCCTCCCACCTTTCCCAGAGGGAGATCCTGTTCACACCAAAGAAAGCCAAGAACATTTAGTTCAGCAATAAGAACAGGTGGTAGCACCAATAAGGAACAAAAACTGGTATTCTTCCAATTGCTGAGTTCTATGGCAGAGAGGGAGAAAGGGCAGGAAGAACCAAAACCCAGGAATCATTTTCCCCTGTGGGGTCCCTGATGGTTTCATTTCAATAAATAAAAAACCCACCTTTGAGGTTTCTCTCTGCTGTTCTTCACAGAGTGAAACCAAAGAGGTCTTCCTTTTCACTCTCAGGAAAAGGCAAATTACTTTTTGTTTGTTAACTATTTTCTTGGATGCAGTGCAAAAGCAACAAGACTAATGACTAAAAGCAGGTGCTTCCCCATCCATCTCTCTTGGATCAAGTAGCAAACAATTCTACCCACAGGAGCATATAATTATTTGGATTAGTAAAAACCACGTAAATAAAAGTGCCATAAAGACAGAAAGTCTTTGTGCTTTGTCATCTACAAATGCAGCTGTTGCTTAAGTTTTTCCTTTTTTTCCCCCTAAAACACAGACTTTGTCTTTTTTTTTTAAATTATTTATTTTTTATTTTTGGCTGTGTTGGGTCTTTGCAGCTGCACGCAGGCTTTCTCTAGTTGCAGCGAGCGGGGGCTACTCTTTGTTGCAGGTGCGGGCTTCTCATTGTGGTGGCTTCTCTTGTTGTGGAGCACAGGCTCTAGGCGTGCGGGCTTCAGTAGTTGCAGCACACGGGCTCAGTAGTTGTGGCTCACGGGCTCTAGAGTGCAGGCTCAGTAGTTGTGGCACACAGGCTTAGTTGCTCCATGGCATGTGGGATCTTCCCGGACCAGGGCTCAAACCCGTGTCCCCTGCATTGGCAGGCAGATTCTTAACCACTGTGCCACCAGGGAAGCCCAAAACAGACTGTCTTTAAGCAGGGAACAGCTGTCTATTTCTCTCTCAGAATTTCCTAGCTTTGCATCAAAAAGAATTCATGAGTAGAGAAGATACGGGTCAAGAAAAAGGGCTGTCACTAAATTTGATGCTTTATGGGCCCAAGGTCTTTGAAAAGTGCCCCAGTCAGCAGTTCAACTCATCCCTGAGAGGTGTCCAGCAACACCTCTACAAAGGCGTGACGCATGTTATACACTACTACTAACTCAATTCTTAGAGTTTCTCTCCTTGATCTAAGCTTCCCAAATCTATCCTTTTGGCTTTCATAACTATCCCTTTTTTTCCACACCGCCTGTAAATCACAGACCTAAATAAATCATAAAACTAGATGTGGCCAATCGAGCCTGTTTGTAAACACAACCCTTTGAAAGGAAAATAAAGGAGCTACTCCTTGAGAGTCACTGACTGCTGGAAAATAGAACTTTCACCCTAGATTTGTATGTTCAAAAGAATGTTGAACGTTTTCTTTCAAGAGGGGAAAGAATATTGAAATGTTTACCATTTTGGCATCCAAAACAGTACCACTGGATTTTTAACATTTTATTGCAAAAAAGTTCAAACATACAAGGGTAGACAAAATAGCACAATAAATTCCCATGTACCTATCATCCATCCTCAACCATTATTTTTTTTTTTTTTTTTTTAAGAAGGAATCCTTTTTTTTTTTTTTTTTTTTTAAACAACAGCTCCTGTTTTTAAATTTTTATTTATGTATTTATTTATGGCTGTGTTGGGTCTTCGTTTCTGTGCGAGGGCTTTCTCCAGTTGCGGCAAGCGGGGGCCACTCTTCATCACGGTGCGCAGGCCTCTCACTATCGCGGCCTCTCTTGTTGCGGAGCACAGGCTCCAGACGCGCAGGCTCAGTAATTGTGGCTCACGGGCCTAGTTGCTCCACGGCATGTGGGATCTTCCCAGACCAGGGCTCGAACCCGTGTCCCCTGCATTGGCAGGCAGATTCTCAACCACTGCGCCACCAGGGAAGCCCCTCAACCATTATTGACCTGTGGCCAATCTCATTTCATATATACCACCCACCCACTTACCCCTCCTCCCAGATCATTTTGAAACAAATGCTAGACACTATTTATCTGTAAATATGTCAGGATATGCCTCTAAAAAATAAGAACCCTTTTTGTTTAAAACATAACCATATAACAAACCCTTTCTCTAGTGTTCAGTGATTTTTTTGTGATATAACAGAATCAGTGATTACATCTCCCCTGACAAGTGTGAGCTGCAACTCCCAAGGCCTGTAGTCTATGAGCTGACCAAATATGTGTTCTTCAAATTAAGGTTGTTAAATATAACAACTTTAGTGACAATTCAGTGACAATTCTGAAGTGACATTTATGCAGTAAAAACAAAACAAAACGAAAGGTACCTATGTAAAGTGATGGCTATGTTAATTAGCTTGATTGTAGTGATCATTTCACAATATACGTATACATCAAAACATCAAGTTGTGCGCCTTAAATCTACACAATTTTTATTTGTGAATTATACCGCAATAAAACTGAAAAAAATCATTAAAAAAAAAAAAAACTTAACCATAATACCATTACCACACTCAGAAAAAGGTATCCAGTCAGTTTAACAGAAAATCTTGCTCCAGGAAGAGAAGGCAGAGAACAGCTGGCCAGTTTCTCTCTTGGGATTCTTTAACCTTATGTCTTAAAATAGCTACCTTCTGGACTTCCTAATTAGAAAATTACCCACATATCCTATATCAGTCCCTTTAAATTAAATTCAGTTACCAATACCATATCTCTCCATGAGTTTAGGGCTTTATTTGCATTCAATTTATAACCCAATACCTTGGACTTACAGTAGTGAAGTAAAAGACCATCATAAACTTACCTTTCACACGCATTCCTGCTACCTAGGCAAAAATGACACCCACATACACAAAGGCAGAGACACAGAGAGAAACAAGACCTCAAGACACTGGACAGACAGACACAGAGACAGGCCAAATTCACCAGGGAACAGTATTGTTTTTAGTTGGAGATCATAAACTAATATTGAGATTTATAAAAATGTAACAGTCATTCTGGAATTTTTGCCAAGATCAAAAGTGTAGGACCTTAAAGATTACCAACAGTATTCAAATCAAATTTTAAGAATCAATATCATAGCCACTTACCCCACACGGGAAATAAAAAGGGGGATCCTTCTGGACATGCACAAAGATTTTGAGATTGTGTAAGTTTCAGGTTCTGCCATAAACTCTGGAAAGAATCATGATGATCTGCTATATTTTTCCTTGTAGTCATACCCCTCTATTTGAAATACCATGTAAAATTCTGAACTCCAGAATTTTAAAAAGGATAAGAGCCTGAGTTTTATACTATCCAAGTTATGTCAATGATTAAATTAGTCGAGAATATTTAGGTACAGGGCTTCCCTGGTGGCGCAGTGGTTAAGAATCTGCCTGCCAATGCAGGGGACAGGGGTTCAAGCCCTGGTCCAGGAAGATCCCACATGATGCAGAGCAACTAAGCCTGTGCGCCACAACTACTGAGCCTGCGCTCTAGAGCCCGCAAGCCATAACTACTGAAGCCTGCACGCCTAGAGCCCGTGCTCTGCAACAAAAGAAGCCACTGCAATGAGAAGCCCGCGCACCGCAACGAAGAGTAGCCCCCCCTCGCTGCAACTAGAGAAAGCCCGCACACAGCAGCGAAGACTCATGGCAGCCAAAAATAAAATAATTTTTTAAAAAGAAGAATATTTAGGTACAGCCTAATACAACTTTAAGAAAGGTTAACCAAAAGACCACACAAATATGTTCACATCACATAGATAAGCAGAACAAGGAAGTTCAATTCAAATGGATAGGTGCATTAGACATAAGGACATACCTTCCTTATGTGAGGGCTATTTATTACTAGCTAAAATTTCCAGGTAACATACTAGAAATCTAATTTCCTGGCTTAAATAAATAGCCAGTCTAGGATAATGGGTTTACTCCTCTCTGATAGTGGCCATGACTGTAGGACAATGAAGAACCTTCCATTCCTACAGTCTACAAAAAAATGACCAGACTAATTCCTTATACCACTTTACTCGATATGTTTATGCTTCAGTCCCCAGTAGAGGAACAGCTACATGGTACACAATAAAAAAATACTGAGAGATTTGTTCCCTGAGCTCTCAAATTGCCCCCCAATTAACAAGTGAGCTATCAGCAGAACACAGACTTTCCTGCCCCTTCACAACAGTCTTACTGCTCTACAGGTACAGACTTTCATTCCAGGACTCCTATATACAAAAACCTATTTCCTCCCTACCTACCTCCATCACCACCACCATTCCCTGGCTTTTATTCCTTATACTAACATCCTTAAAAAAAAAAATCACTAATTGAGAAGGTTTGTTGGATTTAATCAATCAATGCAGCATTCTTCTTTGTCTATAACAAAAAACACTCTGTCCTACATCCTGGCACTGCAAAGCCTCTAGTACAATCCCTGGAAGGAGAACAAAATCTTTGTGGCATACTAAGTACAGAGGACGGATTTCCTCCTCTGGACAGAGATAAATAAATAAACCAATACCAAAGTCAAGTCATACCCTGGGGGCCAGGGTGTAAGAGCAGACTCAATATGAATAATAAATCAGAGCTCTGGGCTATAGGCATGACAACAATTTAGGTCAGGAAAAATCTTACAGTAATACTAGATGGGAATAAATTTGGTATTTTATAAGGGACAGGGTAATTAGCACACAAATCTCTTTTTTTTTTTTTATAAATTTATGTTTTCATTTATTTATTTTTGGCTGTGCTGGGTCTTCGCTGCTGCGCACGGGCTTTCTCTAGTTGCAGGGTGAGCGGGGGCCACTCTCCATTGCGGTGCACGGGCCTCTCACTGCGGTGGCCTCTCCTGCTGCAGAGCATGGGCTCTAGGCACGTGGGCTTCAGTAGTTGTGGTGCACGGGCCCAGATGCTCCGTGGCATGTGGGATCTTCCCGGACCAGGGCCCGAACCAGTGTCCCCTGAATTGGCAGGCAGACTCTTAACCACTGCGCCACCAGGGAAGTCCCCTACAAATCTCTTCTATTTGCTAAGTCAGAGTTGAAAGGCATTGCGGTTCAAAGTAAGCAGAAAGACAAACTAACACAAATTCTTCATTAATAATTTGCATGCAAGATTTTGAGGCTGTAATTACTTTAGGGACTTAGTGTCAAGTAACACAGAAAAAAAAAAACAGTATATTTTACAGGACCAAAAGAAATGGATTATCATAAATATTGTGTACAAACCACCAAAAAGTACTGGATGCAACATATACTATGGTACCAATGAAGATCACAAGGCACAGGACTATTGGCAGACGTTCATAGAGCAGAAGAAAAAAACAAAAATATTGGGACTTCCCTGGTGGCGCAGTGGTTAAGAATCCGCCTGCCGATGCAGGGGACGTGGGTTCAAGCCCTGGACCTGGAAGATCCCACATGCCACGGGGCAACTGGGCCCGTGCACCACAACTACTGAGCCCACGTGCCACACTGCTGAAGCCTGTGCACCTAGAGCCCATGCTCCACAAGAGAAGTCACCGCAATGAGAAGCCCGAGCACCGCAATGAAGAGTAGTCCCCACTTGCTGCAGCTAGAGAAAGCCTGCGTGCAGCTAGAGAAAGCCTGCATGCCGCAACGAAGACCCAACGCAGCAAAAATAAATAAATAAATAAATAAAGTTCAAAACTCAATTTAAAAAAAAAACAAAACAACAACAACAAAAAAAATTAAAGAAGACGTGATCCAAAAGGTATTCACATAAGGCCAGTAGTAAATGCATTTTAAGTAAACAACTGGAGAAAGAGCAGGGATACATATCTTTCAGCCAGACTTGGAAGGGCAAATCCTTCATCCAAACATCAGATTAAGGGAAAGTTGGCTAACTTCTGACTCATCGAGGAACATGTTTGTGTTTCTTTTTGTCCTTAATAGTAGGTTCTAGAGATAAGCAATTATGCTCTAACATAAAGAATTCTGACTTTATAAAGAACTGACAAGTTTTGCAGAGTACTTCAAATTCAGGAAGTTTGGAATCTCTTGTTTTTAAAAAAATCTAAGAAATAAGAATTTTACAAATCAAACTTAGCATTAAAGAATGCAAACAGGTCATGAAGTATCAGCAAAAAGGAATTCTTATTATCCTCATCAAATATTCCTCTGATTTTTAAATAAGAGGCAGAGAAAAATATATATAATTACACCCATAGAGAAAAAAATATATAGAATTACACCCACACTGGGACACCACAAAGTTAACATGTAACTTAACGGCAGGATACCAGATAACTGCTCTGTTGACAGAATCCCAGACTTTCACTTCTTCCCTCAGCAGATCTTTCCCACCATCAACTCCCCTTCCTGACTCCCTCCTCCCCTCCCCCACATCTCTCCCTTCCCTTACTAAATGAGTCATGAAGGCCTAGATTAGTAGACTTACTAAAAAAAAGTATGAGACCAAAAGTCACAATATGAAAATCTCTATTAAACAGGACAAGAGTGAGAGAGAATATAAAAGACAGAAAGAAAAAGAAAAGGAAAAGGCAATACCCTAAACTCCGTAACTAAAATATCAAGAAGTACTAAAAGACTATATGAACCCAGAAAAGTTGTGTTTATATTATGGTCCAGGCACTGTGAGGAACACCGAGAGAAGAAAAGCTGGGCCACCTTCCCAAAAACCCATTCAGCCATGCTAAACACTGTTAAAATCAATCACGGATGTAGATATAGTATTTTTAAAACTTCATGAAGAAGATAAATTTCTGAAAGAGTTCTGAAAGGCAGATGTGGTTTGGCTTAAAAGGGATGTGTTACTGTTCTGTTTATTGTTATTATTTTGGGTGCCAAGGGATGCAGGCAAAGTGAATGACATTTGCAATGCAATGTCTAAGAGGCAGGCATAGTAAGTGTACCATCTGCTATCAAAGATGAAATGGAGTGCCTGGGGAAGGAGAGGAAGGGAAAAGGAAGTGTGAAATTAGTTTTTTAAATGTCCATAATCCTGCTTTTCTAAGTGATTTAAGAGACAACTGGGAGCCACTTCAAGATTATAAGAAGGTAGTAACTTCAAAATAGCACTCCAGGGTAGTCTTAGGTTAGAACAAATGAAATAGGAAGATACTAGAGATGGAAAGGCAATTAAGGGTCTGAAAAAAAGAAGTACTCTTTTTACTAAAACGGTGGGCAAAAAGACCTATTACTAGAAATATCATAGACCAGAGAGGAGGCATAAAGAGAAATGATAATTCCTGTGGTGGAATTCAGGCTATTTTCAGTTTTCCTCTGTACACTTTAGTATACTTTCCAGAATGATTGCAGTATTTTTCTATATTTATAATAAAAATCATCATTCAAATAAAGAACAAACATCATGTGTATACACAGCCAAAGAATAATAAATAAATGCCCATGTGCCTGCCACACAATTTAAGAATGGAAAAATTGAGTTTGAGTATCCACAAATGATTATATCCTACCCATTCCACCTTCCAGAGGTAACCATTATCCTGAATTTTGCGAAAATCATTCCTTTTTTCTCTGCATTTATCATACATATGTATCACGGAACAATATGTTATTTATTCTGCCTGTTTTGGATTTGTATATAAATGGAATCATAGTTTAGCAGTCTTCTGTGACTTGCTTTTTTCATTCAGTATACAAATCTTCCTTGATTTATGATGGGGTTACATCCCAATAAACCCATTGTAAGTTGACAACATGCCTAACTTATCTACTGAACATCATAGCCTAGCCTAGCCTACCTTAAACTTGCTCAGAACATTTACGTTAGCCTACAGTTGGGCAAAATCATCTAATACAAAGCCTACTTCATTATAAAGTGTTGAATATCTGATCGAATTTATTGAATACTGTACAGAAACTGAAAAACAGAACGTTTGTATGGGTACAGAATGGTTACAAGTGTATCGGTTGTTTAACGTCGTGATTGTCTGGCTGACTGGGAGCTGAGGCGTGCTACAGCTGCCCAGCATCACAAGAAAGTATCATACCATATATATCACTAGCCCAAGAAAAGATCAAAATGCAAAGTAAGGTTTCTACTGAATGCATATCGCTTTCACATCATCGTTAAGTCAGACCATCGTAAGTTGATGGCTGTCTGTAAGGCTTCTGTGATTAACTCAAAATGATACATGTAGCTGCAGGCTATTCATTTTCACAACTATATAGAAGTGAAATAAACTACTACTCTAGGAATAAACCATAATTTTTTAATCGATTATATTAGAGTTGGAATGGGTTGTTTCATTTTTCTGTAATCACACAAAAAAATACTACCTTAAACATCCCCAAACATATCTTCTGGTATGTATGTACAAGGAAGTTTCTTACAGCGAATATCCAGGAGTAGAATTACTGAGTAGTAGGGTACCTGCTACTTCAATTTTATTTGACAAATGTAATGACAAACTGGTTTCCTAAATAGTGGTATCAATTTATATTCCAACCAAAAATGTATGTAAATTCTCATTATTCTACCTTGTAGGTAACAATTTTATCTGACTTTTAAATTTCTACTAATCTGAAGGGTATTGTTTAATCTACATTTCTTAGATTACTAAAGAAAATAAGCCTATTTCATATGCTTAAATATCAATTGGGTTTCCCATTCCGAGAAATGCCTGTTTATGTGTTTTATCCATTTTCCTGTTGACTCATTTTATTATTTACTTATTCTTCATGGGAGTTCTTCTCTGGAGTTCTATGTTGGATACCAGTCCTCTGTTGATTATATATATTGCAGATGCTTCCTCCCAATTTGTAGCCTTGTATATTTATTGTCTTTATGGAGTCTTCTGATGAACAGAAGTTCTTGAATTTTCTATAGTAAAACGTATCAAGCTTTTTAACTTTGTATTTTTCATGTCTTATTTATTAAATCCTCTCTATCTCTTAGGCCATGATATTCTCTCAAAGTTTCTTCTAAAACGAAGTATTTTGTCTTTCACATTTTACTCCTTAATTCATCTGAAATTCTTACTTTTGGTATAATATGAAGTAGGGATCTAATTTCCTTTTTGTCTATACAAATAACGAGTTATCTAAGCACGTTTATTGGAAAGTCTAAGAGTATAATTTTCAAATTAAGTGCACAATAATTAAAAGAATGCAAACAATGCCATCTAAAACAAAGTATGTGCAAATTAGAGCCTAATTATTTAACATTTATTTAGCACTGAGAGATTGAAAAGCACTTTAGGGGAAAAAAAATCAAAATTTTAATCTTCCAATACAGCAAAAGAGGCAGTGAAGGAAAAGAAATCTAATGGATAGATCAGGCAATGATGTGATGAGGTAAGCATCAGAATTCCAACACATCCTCAGACTTACAAAAAGACCCAAAACACAGCCTTTGATCCACTAAGCCCATTTACCTATCTATCATAAGCAACTGCTTCTCTGAAAAACTCCCAAGATACAACCTCAGCCCCTTTAGCTTGAAAAACAACTTCCTTTCTGTAACTGGGTATCTCAGAAGGTGTCCCATAAGGTCTGGTGATTGGTTTCCTTTATCTTTCTGACTTATATAATTATATTGATTTATATTAAAGTAACAGTTTGTCCCTGTGGAAAATGAAACATAGCAAGACTATGACAGCCAATTCTCCAGAGTCCCATCTGGGTCAGTGAAGAATATGGCACAGTCCTGACTAATCAAAGGCATGTCAGAGGGTCATGTAATTTCTGTCATCCCTTCTTGTTACAGATAGGAGTTTCCAGTTTCAGGAGATTGTTCTACCAGGGATTTCTCCAGGATTCAGATCTCTCTAGCAAGTAACTTGCCTTGTTTTTTTGGTTTTAATGTCATGAACCAGACTTCCCTTGGACTTGCTGACCAAAGGACCACTATGTTTCTTGTTTATCTAAAATTAGATACTTAATGCTAATATACCTTTCAGAAAAATCAAGCCAAATGCTCTTTTGGATGGACTTCTGTCTGAATGGGCATAATCAGAAATGTTACAACTTGTAAAAAATCTGGTTTTACTAAAATTTCATATTTAAATGCCCCAATTAACCAATAATTTTTTTAAACATCTTTATTGGAGTATAATTGCTTTACAATGTTGTGTTAGTTCCTGCTGTATAACACAGTGAATCAGCTATATATAGACATATATCCCCATATACCCTCCATCTTGCGTCTCCCTCCCACCCTCCCTATCCCACCCCTCTAGGTGGTCACAAAGCACCAAGCTGATCTCCCTGTGTTATGCAGCTGCTTCCCACTAGCTATCTACTAGCTATCTATTTTACATTTGTAGTGTATACATGTCCATGCTACTCTCTCACTTCGTCCCAGTTTACCCTTCCCCCTCCCCATGTCCTCAAGTCCATTCTCTACATCTGCATCTTTATTCCTGTCCTGCCCCTAGGTGCTTCAGAACTTTTTTTTTTTAGATTCCATATATATATGGTAGCATACAGTATTTGTTTTTCTCTTTCTGACTTACTTCACTCTGTGTGACAGACTCTAGGTCCAACCACCTGACTACAAATAACTCAATTTCGTTTCTTTTTATGGCTGAGTAATATTCCATTGTATATATGTGCCACATCCTCTTTATCCATTCATCTGTTGATGGACACCTAGGTTGCTTCCATGTCCTGGCTACTGTAAATAGAGCTGCAATGAACATTGTGGTACATGACTCTTTTTGAATTATTAACCAATAATTTATATTCTATATTTTGTTAAAAGTTATAATGGTTCCAAACAAAGGGTAGAAAAAAAAAAGATATTTGTGACCCTAGTGGCAAAAAGTTCAGAAGACTCAGTTATCTCTTTCCAGAAATATCTGCCTACCATGGACTAAAACTTCAAACTGATGTTGGTCAAAAAACTGTTTTGAGTCAGTTGCTGCAAATTTAACTGCGAAATTCTCCTGGATTTTTTGGTCACAATTCCTGCTCTCAGATGTAAAAGCAACTAAATTAATAATGATCACAACCAAGCATCCCTGTGACAAACCAAGAATCCAGACGTCATGAGACTGAAAAATGACTCTAGAAGCTTACTCAGAACTTAGGCATACTCATCCAACCATAAATAATCCATTGTATATCAGGACCAAAAAAACAGCAAGGATAAGTGTTGGAAAAGTAATAGAGAATGGGCCCTTCTACATCCTAGTTCTTTCTCTTTAGCAACTTACCTAAAATCCCTGAGTCAGAACTCTCTCACATTAGGGCATTTTATTTATCTCTAATTGAATCCTCAGTTTCATTTTATTCAGAAATGAAAAACTTGGAGTCAGATAATGGGGTACACAACTGATATAAAGAATCTATTGATTATTACATGTGATAATAGGAAATATTAGGGAATGGGAAAATGGGAAAACTTTAGTACTGGCTTTTCTTTTTTTAATAAATTTATTTATTTTTATTTTTGGCTGTGTTGGGTCTTCGTTGCTGCACACGGACTTTCTCTAGTTGCAGCGAGCGGAGGCTACTGTTCGTTGCGGTGTGCAGGCTTCTCATTGCGGTGGCTTCTCTTGTTGCGGAGCACAGGATCTAGGCACACGGGCTTCAGTAGTTGTGGCACACGGGCTCAGTAGTTGTGGCTCGCGGGCTCTAGAGCGCAGGCTCAGCAGTTGTGGCGCAGGGGCTTAGTCACTCCGTGGCATGTAGGATCTTCCCAGACCAGGGCTCAAACCCATGCCTCTTGCATTGGCAGGCAGATTCTCAACCACTGTGCCTCCAGGGAAGCCCCCTGGCTTTTCTTTTTCTTTTTTTTTTTTAAAAGCCTTATTCTTTTTTTAAATTTTATTTATTTATTTATGGCCGTGTTGGGTCTTTGTTTCTGTGCGAGGGTTTTCTCCAGTTGTGGCAAGTGGGGGCCACTCTTCATCGCAGTGCGCGGGCCTCTCACTATCGCGGCCTCTCTTGCCGTGGAGCACAGGCTCCAGATGTGCAGGCTCAGTAATTGTGGCTCACGGGCCCAGCTGCTCTGCGGCATGTGGGATCTTCCCAGACCAGGGCTCGAACCCGTGTCCCCCGCATTGGCAGGCGGACTCCCAACCACTGCGCCACCAGGGAAGCCCCCCCTGGCTTTTCTTAATAGAAAGAGTTTGTTGCTAAGTTTAGCTTTAATAGACAGTAGTTAATTCCATGAAAAATAGTTGGTTGTTTATTCTTTCAAAACGAAAATTTAGTGTTAGCTTTTCGGATAAATACTCAAAGTCTAAGCACATTTGAATAGTATCCAATCACATTAAATAGAGTTGTGCGGGGCAAAAGGTTCAGAGAAACAGAATACCTAAACCAAGTAGTAGTTCTTTGAAACAAGCAAAACTAATCATACTTATCCTTTGTACTAAACCACATGCAAATAATGCAGTAACAAATTCTTTAGCATCAACCTGAATAACCAAACCACCTTAATATTGATCATTAACCTAATGATAGTGAGAAGAAACAAATTTGAAGTATTTACCTTGAGAGCACAAAAGATGCAGGAATCTCCCATGCATTTGTGAGTTGTAAGCTGCCTAAAGCTACGTCGGAAGATGTCCAAGTGCCATAAAACCTGATGAAAAGGGAAAATACTTCATTACTCTACAAAAACCCCCCATTTAATTTCAAATTCAAGAAGTCAAGCAAACATAGGTAGACAATAGACATTGTTACTCCCAAGAGAAAAGCTCATTCTAGTGTATTAAAAAAAATGTCAAAAAAGGTGAGGTATCCAACCAGAGGGGTAGATGAACATATTCTGGAAAAGACACTAATTTGAACATAAAGTAGGTCACACAGAGAAAGTATGATACAAGATACATCAAATGTGATTCTAAAGAGGGAATTTATGGGTTAAAAACTGTGGAATAAGGATTTATTTTAATGGTCCACACAAGAAAACCATGAATATTTTAAAACTTATTTAGAAGCTTGAATGGTAGTGTGGAATTTTGTCTTTGTTAGATTTCTCAATTTTTGGACCTTTCTGAGAGAGGTGTGACCTCCTTAAGTCAACAGAATAAAAAAAATAATGGTGATATCAACAGTGATATATCGGTTCACAGGGGGCAGAGTCAAGATGGCATACTAGGAGGACGCAGAATTCGCATCTCCGCACAACTAGGGTACCTACCAGGCACCGGTGGGGGACCATGGACACCTAAGGGGACAGGAGGAACCCCCAGCAACCAGGTAGGACATGGGGCATGAGGGGAGTGAATGGGGAAGAGAAGTGGAGACGGGAGGGGACTGGCATCCCTGAGGGGCGGCTGGGGGAGGGGAAGGGATCCCACGCCTGAAGGGGGAAACTGGGTGAGCATTGGGAGGGCAGAGGATCAAAAGGGAGCGTGGCCAGGTTTCCCCTACCCACTTGGGCCCCCGGGAGCCTGCTGAGATCCCAGGCCTGATCCTCTGCCCACTGAGGCCCCCTACAGCCGCACGGGCCTGCAGGAGTGGGAGAGAGGGAAGGGGGAGTAAAAGTAAAGGCTGGACCTCTGGGACTGGCAGCCCTGAGTGGTGGCTGGGGGAGGGGAGGAGTTGCTACACCCAGCAGGACCCACCCATGGTTAGGGGTCCAGCAGCAGCAGAGGGGACCCTGGGGGAGACCATGGGGGAGGGGCACAAAGGAACGGAAGGGAACCGGGCCAGCACCTTCTCTGTCCACTTAGGCACCAGGGGGCCTGTTGGGCTCCAGGGCCTAATCCTCTGCCCTCAGAGCCTCCCTCCTGCCATGCAGAACCCAAGCCCCAAGACCCACCCCTACACCCCCACCAAAGGCCCCACCTCTACACTCAGAGACCCCGTCCAACACGCTGGGCCTAAACCCCACCCACATACCCTCACTAAGGGCCCTACCTCCAAACTCCAGAACTCCACACTTCAGAGGCCCTCCTTTCCACGTGCTGCCTCTCTCCTTCCCACGAAGGTCCTAAGCAGAGGCCCTGCCCCATGTTTAAACACTGCCCCACCGAGGCCCCGCCCCCAAGGCCTTTTACGGCTTTGTGGGTTCTGGAGCCTAGGCCCTGCCCCACACCCAAATGTCACCCCCCCCACTAACCTATATCTTGCCCCACCCTAAACTCCACCCCTGCCTAAGTTCCACCACCACCTGAACTCCACCCCCATAGCCAAAGCTTTTCTTTTTTTTCTTTCTTTCTTTTTTCCTCTTTTAGATTGGGGTTCTGTTTCACCTTGTTGATTCATTGTTGTTGATTCTTTTATGTTTTTTTTTCCCTAATAAATCTTTTATTTTTTCTAATTTTATTTTATTCTTTATACTTCATTATTATTCTCTCCTTTTGGCTTGTTCACCTCCCCCCTTTTTTTTCTTCTTTTTTCTGTTGTGGTTTTATTTTACCTTGTTGCAGTTGTTTCAATTATAGTTTTATTTTTCTTAATATTTTTTATCTTTCTAATTTAATTTTGTTTTTTACACTTTGATACTGCTCCTTTCTTTCTTCTTTTCTTTCCTTCCTTTTCTTTTTTTACCACACCACGAAGCTTGCGGGATCTTGGTTGCCAGGCCGGTGACAGGTCAGGCCCGACTTCCTGTGATGGGAGCTCCGAGTCCAAACCGCTGGACTAACAGAGAACCTCAGACCCCAGGGAATACTAATCGGAGTGAGGCCTCCTGGAGGTCCTAATCACAGCACCAAGACCCAGCTCTAATCCAACTGCCTGCAAACTCCAGTGCTGGATGTCTCATGCTAAACAACCAGTAAGACAGGAATACAGCACCACCCATCAAAAAAAAAATCAAAGGACAAAAACATATGTTACAAACAATGGAGCAAGGTAAAAACTTACAAGACTAAATAAATGAAGACGAAATAGGCAACCTACCTGAAAAAGAATTCAGAGTAATGATAGTAAAGATGATCCAAAATCTTGGAAACAGAATGAAGAAAATACAAGAAACATTTAACAAGGATCTAGAAAAACTAAAGAGCAAACAAACAGTGATGAAAAACACAATTACTGAAATTAAAAATACTCTAGAAGGAATCAATAGCAGAATAATTGAGGCAGAAGAATGGATAAGTGAGCTGGAAGATAAAATGGTGAAAATAACTGCCAGGGAGCAGAATAAAGAAACAAGAATGAAAAGAATTGAGGACAGTCTCAGACACCTCTGGGACAACATTAAACACACCAACATTTAAATTATAGGGGTCCCAGAAGAAGAGAAAAAGGAAGGGTCTGAGAAAATATTTGAAAAGATTATAGTTGAAAATTTCCCTAACACGGGAAAGGAAATAGTCAATCAAGTCCAGGAAGCACAGAGAGTACCATATAGAATAAACCCAAAGAGAAACACGCAGAGACACATATTAATCAAACTGTCAAAAATTAAATACAAAGAAAAAATATTAAAAGCAGCAAGGGAAAAACAACAAATAACATACAAGGGAATCCCCATAAGTTTAACAGCTGATCTTTCAGCAGAAGCTCTGCAAGCCAGAAGGGAGTGGCAGGACATGTTTAAAGTGATTAAAGGGAAAAACCTACAACCAAGATTATTCTACCCAGCAAGGATCTCATTCAGATTCAATGGAGAAATTAAAACCTTTACAGATAAGCAAAAGTAAGAGAATTCAGCACCACCAAACCAGCGTTACAACAAATGCTAAAGGAACTTCTCTAGGCAGGAAACACAAGGAAGGAAAAGGCCTACAAAAACAAACCCAAAACAATTAAGAAAATGGTAATAGGAACATACATATCAATAATTACCTTAAATGTAAATGGATTAAATGCCCCAACCAAAAGACATAGACGGGTTGAATGGATACAAAAACAAGACCCGTATATATGCTGTCTACAAGAAACCCACTTCAGACCTAGGGACACATACAGACTGAAAGTGAGGGGATGGAAAAAGATAGTCCATGCAAATGGAAATCAAAAGAAAGCTGGAGTAGCAATTCTCATATGAGACAAAATAGACTTCAAAATAAAGACTATTATAAGAGACAAAGAAGGACACTACATAATGATCAAGGGATCAATCCAAGAAGAAGATATAACAATTGTAAATATTTAGGCACCCAACATAGCAGCACCTCAATACAAAAGGCAAATGCTAACATCCATAAAAGGGGAAATCAACAGTAACACAATAATAGTAGGGGACTTTAACACCCCACTTTCACCAATGGACAGATCATCCAAAATGAAAATAAATAAGGAAACACAAGCTTTAAATGACACATTAAACAAGATGAACTTAATTGATATTTATAGGACATTCCATCCAAAAACAACAGAATACACTTTCTTCTCAAGTGCTCATGGAACATTCTCCAGGATAGACCATATCTTGGGTCACAAATCAAGCCTTGGTAAATTTAAGAAAATTGAAATTGTATCAAGTATCTTTTCCAACCACAACGCTACGAGACTAGATATCAATTACAGGAAAAAAACTAAAAAAACACAAACACATGGAGGCTAAACAATATGCTACTAAATAACCAAGAGATCACTGAATAAATCAAAGAGGAAATCAAAAAATACCTAGAAACAAATGACAATGAAAACACGACAACCCAAAAGCTATGGGATGCAGCAAAAGCAGTTCTAAGAGGGAAGTTTATAGCAATACAATCCTACCTCAAGCAAAAAGAAAAATCTCAAATAAACAACCTAAGCTTATACCGAAAGCAATTAGAGAAAGAGGAAGAAAAAAACGCCAAAGTTAGCAGAAGGAAAGAAATCATAAAGATCAGATCAGAAATAAATGAAAAAGAAATGAAGGAAGCAATAGTAAAGATCAATAAAACTAAAAGCTGGTTCTTTGAGAAGATAAACCAAATTAATAAACCATTAGCCAGACTTATGAAGAAAAAAAGGGAGAAGACTCAAACCAACAGAATTAGAAATGAAAAAGGAGAAGCAACAACTGACACTGCAGAAATACAAAGGATCATGAGAGATTACTACAAACAACTATATGCCAATAAAATGGACAACCCAGAAGAAATGGAAAAATTCTTAGAAAAGCATAACCTTCGGAGACTGACCCAGGAAGAAAAAGAAAATATAAACAGACCAATCACAAGCACTGAAATTGAAACGGTAATAAAAATCGTCCAACAAACAAAAGCCCAGGTCCAGATGGCTTCACAGGCGAATTCTATCAAACATTTAGAGAAGAGCTAACACCTATCCTTCTCAAACTCTTCCAAAATATAGCAGAGGGAGGAACATTCCCAAACTCATTCTACGAGGCCACCATCACGCTGATACCAAAACCAGACAAAGATGCCACTAAAAAAGAAAACTACAGGCCAGTATCTCTGATGAACATAGATGCAGAAAGCCTCAACAAAATACTAGCAAACAGAATCCAACAGCACATTAAAAGGATCATACACCATGATCAAGTGGGGTTTATCCCAGGAATGCAAGGAGTCTTCAATATATGCAAATCAATCAATGTGCTACACCATATTAACAAATTGAAGGAGAAAAACCATATGAGCACCTCTGTAGATGCAGAAAAAGCTTTCGACAAAATTCAACACCCACTTATGATAAAAACTCTCCAGAAAGTAGGCATAGAGGGAACTTACCTCAACATAATAAAGGCCGTATATGACAAACCCACAACCAACATCATTCTCAATGGTGAAAAACTAAAACCATTTCCTCTAAGATCAGGAACAAGACAAGGTTGCCCACTCTCACCAATATTATTCAACATAGTTTTGGAGTTTTAGCCACAGCAATCAGAGAAGAAAAAGAAATAAAAGGAATCCAAATGGGAAAAGAAGAAGTAAAACTGTCACTGTTTGCAGATGACATGATACTATACATAGAGAATCCTACAGATGCTACCAGAAAACTACTAGAGCTAATCAATGAATTTGGTAGAGTAGCAGGATACAAAGTTAATGCACTGAAGTCTCTTGCATTCCTATACACTACTGATGAAAAATCTGAAAGAGAAATTAAGGAAACACTCCCATTTACCACTGCAACAAAAACAATAAAATACCTAGGAATAAACCTACCTAAGGAGGCAAAAGACCTGTATGCAGAAAACTATAAAACACTGATGAAAGAAATTAAAGATGATACAAACAGGTGGAGAGATATACCATGTTCTTGGATTGGAAGAATCAACATAGTGAAAATGACTATACTACCCAAAGCAATCTACAGATTCAATGCAATCCCTATCAAACTACCAATGGCATTTTCCACAGAACTAGAACAAAAAATTGCACAATTTGTATGGAAACACAAAAGACCCTGAATAGACAAAGCAATCTTGAGAAAGAAAAACGGAGCTGGAGGAATCAGGCTCCTGAACTTCAGACTATGCTACAAAGCTACAGTAATCAAGACAGTATGGTACTGGCACAAAAACAGAAATATAGATAAATGGAACAGGACAGAAAGCCCAGAGATAAACCCACGCACATATGGTCACTTTATCTTTTTTTTTTTTTTTTAATTATTTATTTATTTATTTATCTATTTATGTCTGTGTTGGGTCTTCATTTCTGTGCGAGGGCCCCCCATAGCTGCGGCAAGTGGGGGCCACTCCTCACCGCGGTGCGCGGGCCTCTCACCATCGTGGTCTCTCTTGTTGCGGAGCACAGGCTCCAGACGCGCAGGCTCAGCAGCTGTGGCTCACAGACCCAGCTGCTCCGCGGCATGTGGGATCCTCCCAGACCAGGGCTCGAACCCGTGTCCCCTGCATTGGCAGGCAGACTCTCAACCACTGCGCCACCAGGGAAGCCCGTCACTTTATCTTTGATAAAGGAGGCAACAGTATACAATGGAGAAAAGACAACCTCTTCAATAAGTGGTGCTGGGAAAACTGGACAGCTACATGTAAAAGAATTAAATTAGAACAATCCTTAACACCATACACAAAAATAAACTGAAAATGGATTAAAGACCTAAATGTAAGGCCAGACACTGTAAAACTTTTAGAGGAAAACATAGGCAGAACACTCTATGACATAAATCACAGCAAGATCTTTTTTGACCCACCTCCTAGAGAAATGGAAATAGAAACAAAAATAAACAAATGGGACTGAATGAAACTTAAAAGCTTTTGCACAGCAAAGGAAACCATAAAAAAGACGAAAAGACAACCCTCAGAATGGGCGAAAATATTTGCAAATGAAGCAACTGACAAAGGATTAATCTCCAAAATATACAAGCAGCTCATGCAGCTCAATATCAAAAAAACAAACAACCCAATCCAAAAATGTGCAGAAGATCTAAATAGACATTTCTCCAAATAAGATATACAGATTGCCAACAAACACATGAAAAGATGCTCAACATCACTAATCATTAGAGAAATGCAAGTGAAAACTACAATGAGGTATCACCTCACACCGGTCAGAACGGCCATCATCAAAAAATCTGCAAACAATAAATGCTGGAGGGGGTGTGGAGAAAAGGGAACCCTCTTGCACTGTTGGTGGGAACATAAATTGATACAGCCACTATGGAGAACGCTATGAAGGTTCCTTAAAAAACTAAAAATAGAACTACCATATGACTCAGCAATCCCACTACTGGGCATATACCCTGAAAACCATAATTCAAAAAGAGTCATGTACCACAATGTTCAGTGCACCACTATTTACAATAGCCAGGACATGGAAGCAACCTAAGTGCCAATTGACAGATGAATGGATAAAGAAGATGTGGCACATATATATAATGGAATATTACTCAGCCATGAAAAGAAACGAAATTGAGTTATTTGTAGAGAGGTGGATGGACCTAGAGTCTGTCATACAGAGTGAAATAAGTCAGAAAGAGAAAAACAAATACTGTATGCTAACACATATATATGGAATCTAAGAAAAAAAATTGGTTCCAATGAACCTAGGGGCAGGGCAGGAATAAAGACACAGACATAGAGAATGGACTTGAGGACACATGGATGGGGAAGGGTAAGCTGGGATGAAGTGAGAGAGTAACATTGGCATATATACACTACCAAATGTAAAATAGATAGCTAGTGGGAAGCAGCTGCCTAGCACAGGGAGATTAGCTTGGTGCTTGGCGACCACCTAGAGGGGCGGGATAAGGAGGGTGGGAGGGAAACGCAAGAGGGCGGGGATATGGGGATGTACGTATGCATATAACTGATTCACTTTGTTATACAGCAGAACTAACACACATTGTAAAGCAATTATACTCCAATAAAGATGTTAAAAAAAAAAAATCTGTTCATAGTATGTAACCTTGATACAATGTGATGAGAACAACACTTCACTTCTGTGGTATTCCTCTCAAAAACCCATAACGCCAATCTAATCATGAGAAGCATACCAGACAAATTGCAACAGTGGGACATCCTACAAAATACTTGACTAGTACCCTTCAAAATTGTCAAGATCATCAAAAACAAGGAAATTGTGTGAAGCTGTCACAGCCAAGAGGAGCCTAAGGAGACAGGACAAGTAAATGTAAATGTAGTATCCTGGATGGGATCCTGGAATACAAAAAGACACTTCATAAAAAAACTCACGAAATCTGAATAAACTATGAGTTCAGTTGAAAAAGAAATGGTGCAACATATAGCACAAATGCCTTAGGAAGCTCCTCTTATCTGGAAAACATTTAAATAGCACCATATATGAAAATGCACTACTTTTGGAGCACCAGATTATAGCACACCTCTGGGGCTTCTTCATACTTAGGTGTCTATAGATATGTATTTCCAAAAGTTCTTTGAAACACGTTACACTCCCAAATAAGCAACGCCTTTTTATAATAAATGTAATGGGTTCAATACATCTGTGGTGAACACAGCTTTCATACCAAAAGTTAGAATATTAGCTCATTGAAACAATTACTTTCAGCTTGTTACATGATTATAATAGGCACTCCAAAACTATCAATGTCTTCAAGTATAAATATAGAAATAGGTATGTGTGTGTAAGTTATATGTTCTATATGGCACTGGAAATTAGAACAGAAATTTGTAAATATTATTGCTTAGATTGACAATAAAAATAGAACATATAGAAAAAAACAGAATTATAAAAACAGGACTACGGCCTGATAGTAGGTAAACACACACACATCTATATCAACACCCTTTTTTACCTTCTTCTAAATTACAGAAGTATTATTAGTTTATGCAAAGTAACTCAAAAAGCTAATATGCGGGGGAAAAAAGCCTAACCAAACACCCACCCCCACCCCCGCCCCCGCTGCAACTGCATAAAATTTGTGGTAGTAATTAGTGAAGGTACTTAAACTCTTTCTATAGTTTGACAGCATAGAATTTTTGAATTTTTGACTCTTGAGAGCATAGAATTTTTTAATGTTTTCAAATAAAAACTTGAAAGCAGAGTATGGAAATTTTATTACATAAATAATCTTGACAATGAAATTTTGTCATTTGCAACATGGATGGACTTGGAGGTTATTATGCTAAGTGAAATAAATCAGACAGAGAAAGACAAATACTGTATGATATCACTTATGTGTGGAATCTAAACAATAAAATAAACTAGTGAATACAACAAAAAAGAAACAGACTCACAGATATAGAGAACAAACTAGTGGCTACCAGTGAGTAGAGGGAAGGTGGGGGGCAAGAAAGGGGTAGGAGATTAAGAGGTACAAATTATTCTGTATAAAATAAGTCAGCTACAAGGATATACCGTACAGCACAGGGAATACAGTCAATATTTTATAATAACTATAAATGGAGTATAACCTTTAAAAATTGTGAATCACTATGTTGTACACCTGTAACCTATATAATATCGTACATCAATTTTACCTCAATTTTTTTAAAAATACATTTTTATACTACTGAGAAGACTAAACATGGACTGGGTATTAGATAATACTAATAATTTTAGCTAAACTTTTTAGGTGTGATAAAGTCATTGAGATTATGGTTTTTTTCATGTCCTTATGTACTAGAGAAATACATTGAAGTATTTAAAGATCACATGATGCTTGGGAGTAGCTTAAAATAATTCAGCAAAAAAGGGGGCCAGTGAATGAACTAAGACTGGTAAATATTAATCATTGTTGAGCCTGGCTGATGTGTACATGAAGATTCATAATACAAAATAAATAAGTAAATAAATAAACAAGCTTGACAAGATTCTTGTACTACAAATGAGAAAATTAAAATACTATTACCTGTACAAGGTCACAAGGCTAGTCTAAAGAAAGGCTAAAACTAGAACCCTGGTCTCCTAAGTCCAGTGCTTTTTATACCAAATATGTTGTCTTGTCTTTTTTTCTCTCATAACAACTTATTTTCTCATACATCTGAGGTGTAAAGCTAACATTTTACCCAAGCATAATTATCTTGGGTGGCAAATTTCATTTACTTTTACTGTGAAGAGGAGAAAAAAGGGGAAAGTAATCACTTGAAAGTTAGACCAAGGGGGATGAACCGAACACACTATGGCCCTGATTGGGCAGGGGAGGCAGACAGACAGGAAGCTTTGGGATTCTGAGACAGCTAAAGTGGCAAGCAAGACAAAAAGGGAGAATTTAGAGTAGATAATCACCTTAGAGGAATTTATTTTCTACCAGCTCTGTGCAAGCGTATCTGACCAGACACTGCAGGAGAGCTCAGAGGAAGGAGATGAAGAAGTGGACAAAGACTGGACCCCGATCAGTACGTGTGCTAAGAGCCTGAATATTATGAGACAAGAATAACATACCTGATTCATTTAAATTAAGTTCAACAACAGGCAAAACTAATCTATGGTTAGTGGTTACCCTTCAATAGTGTTTACCCTCGGGGAGTGGTTAGTGACTGGAAGAGAGCGCAAGGGAGTCTTCTGGAAGCTGGAAATCAGCTCTTTGTTAATCTGGGTGCTGTTTACATGGTTGTGATCAGTTTTGAAAGTTGAATTGTATAATTATGATACATGCATTTTCCTGTATGTATATTATACATCAATAAAAAGTAAAAAAGAATATTAAAAAAAAAGAATAACATACCTGAGAATCTTTCACTTGTGGAAAGAATTTTGCTTTCTATACTAGAGGAAAGCAACTAGGGTGATGAGACACCTTCGTCTCAAATGGAAAAAAAGGAAACAGTAGAGACTGTTCAGGAAAAAAGTCAATAAACAAGTAGTAAGATCATCTAGTCCATGTACCTCCCTTTAGACAGCTAAGTAGTAGTAGTTACAGTTATTATTTCTACTATCATTTTTACTCTCCTCTTTTACAAATGAGGTAATTGAGAAACAAAGAGATAAAGTGACTTGCCTACGATCACAGAGATTAACTTAAAAAATGATCTTAGGCTGCTGACCTCAAACAGAGACTATCAAGTATTAGATTTAAAAGAGTAATCAGAAATACAGCATCAGCAAGTGAAAGTCAAAGTTCACCAAAAAGAAAGAAATTACCCTTACCTGCAAGGCACTGTTGAGGAAGCAGCTGTTTTGTCCTGGCTCATTGCTGAGGCCTTTGCTGGGGGCTATGGAGGTTGAGCTTCGAGGAGCAAACATCCCTTGGACACTACCACGGCCCCCTGAAAAATAATTTCTCTTCCAAGACATTATTGTTCACATTTAGCCTGAAAACACAGAGGAGGTTTTGTATCTTTTGGGGAGGGAGTTTCTGTCTGCTGAAGTCCTTAATATAAAGAGAATCCAGAATTTAACAAATTTATGTTGAAAGATTTTGAATTTACAACATTTCAAACATCATATATGCAGCTCAAGAAACTCAGGTATCCTTAGATCCACATGACAGAGCTGTCCTCTACTTGCTCCAAGCAATGCCCAAAATGTAACATGGCACAGGATTAATTCAAACAGAGAAATCCTTCCTTCGATTTTTCTTGAACTGCCTCCATAAAACCCTGGTGAAGTGGCTGTACTCCTCAACTCCAACAGAATCCAGGATCAGGGTAGGATGTGTTCTTTAGGCTTGTTTATAATGCTTCTTGTGGATCGAAGAATTTTCCAACTGGAAGGAGAGGCAGACAGATACGCAAGAATCCAACGCAACCCTCCTCGGCTTCTATTGCCTCGTCCCATCATCCTCTGAAGTAAAAACCCAAGTTCTAAGCAACTGACATAGATTCCACAAAGCTAAGAAGCTTGTTTGAAATAAATGGAGTTTCTGTTGTTGTTGTTCTGCTGCTGTTTTTTAATATGCCCCAAACATTTTCTAGTATTCCATCCAGAACTTCAGAAAGTCTCTTCTCTTTTCCTCTGTGACTAGACTAGCCAGCTGTGCCAGAGAGCTTTAAAGAAAGAAAAAAAAACAATCAAAAGCTTGCGTCATTTAATGACTCTACTAGCTTTGTGCGCTTCTGCCAAGATCAGCGTTGCCTCACCTCTCACGAAAACTTGAAACCGAGGCAAACAATGCTCACCACCCCACCCCCGCAAAGAAATCCTAACAACAACAAAAAGGAGAAACACTCAAACCAAAGAGGTGGGGAGAAAAAGGTGTGCGCAGCTTTACTCTCATAGAAGACTTCTCCCAAATTTTCTAGGAGGAGAAGAAAGTTGACCTGGACAAAAATAAGAACTGAATGCAAACTTTCCAAAATCAGGCTAAGAAAAAAGTTACCAAGTAAACACACACCAAACTAGCAATTGAAACAGTTTGTTTTGGATGTTGTGAGTACAGAAATTTTTCAAGGTATTTTACATGCTCATGGCTATAAAAGCCTATTTAAAGGTGGGAGGGGCACATTATCAGTCTGGGCTCTGAGTAAAGATGTCCCATCCCAGAGAAACCCTCATGGTGAGTAAACCATATGTCCTTAACATCCAGTCCAAAAGAGCTAAATCTTCTTCTGACCTGTTTGTATGTTACATTTTTTGCCAGAGGATCAGAGAGATAATTTGGGTTACAAATCACTTAATCCTCAGATTATATCCAAGGCGTTCACAATCAGAGGCCATCCATTGACCAACATTAATTTTCAACTAATTAAAATGCCAGTGAGGCAACAAGGGAAAATTTCCTTGGAAGGAAATGCTTCTAATATTCACCTTTAAGTTTTCCTGTAAGGCTGCCAGGTCTAAAGAAGGAAAAAATTAAGAATGTTAAATATTAAATTTGGTTTCTAACAGTTTCCCAAGCTTCTCCCTTCCTTCCCACCATCGTATGGATGACCTAAAAAAGCAAAAATGCTATAACATCTTAATCATTCTTGGATCACCTAGCACTATCCATAGTGTGTTCAGTGGAAAAGCTGAGGCACAGGAGCATTAAACGGTTGCACAGCCTGTTCTTTCCCTTCTCTAAATTCCCAGACTATTTATAATCAACAGGTCACAGTTAAAGTATTAGATTATACATTATAGTGTCATATTATTCTGTATTTGTTTTTATTAATCTCTATTTGTTTTATATGGTGTCAGTCATATATCCTGACTATGACTGTATGAAATGAAATACTAACTAGTGTCAGACATGTGCTAAACAATACCTATATTCTTTATTTAATCTTCATAACAGCCCTATCATGTAGGTATTAATAGTTCCGTTTCACAGAAGAGTAAAGGGAGGCTTAAAGACATTAACTTGCCCAAATCAAAGCTGGTAAGTGGCAGAGCTAGAATTGTTTGACTACTTACTGTGACTTAATTATGTATTTTATTATACTATTCCAAAAGCTCCTAACACAGTGCTAGTCTAGTCATAAGCAGGCACTCAATAAACACTGCCTGATGATTAACATATAGCACCAGGAAGGATCCCATGTCTCCTACACAGACTACAAGACCCTCAACCCTCTACACACACCCCATACACACCCCACTCGAGGCCACTAAGCAACTTCCAACCAGCCATGCAGCATTCCTTCAGCTCAACTGCTGCAAAGGAATGACAAATACCAACCCTCCACTTTGCTCAAAGCCAAAAGGACTTGGCAGGCAGGTGGGGTTTCCAGTATCCACATCAGGAGCTCACTGAAACTCAGCCTGCCCTATGATACACACCCCTGAGTTCAGGGAGCAAAGGGAAAAAAGGCAGTAGCAGAAAAAAAGATTCTCAGGCTCTGAATGGCAGCATTATGTAGGATAAGGCAAAAAGCTCTCACACTTGAGCTGAGTGTGTCAGAAACCAGAGGTGAGAGCCAAAAAGAACAAAGCCAAGAGTGGTAATAACAAACGGTCCAAGAAATACTGATGGCAAAATATTTCACTTAAATTACAGGTCTAGCACCAAACAATATAATCCATCTACTAAAGATACATGAGAAAATAAAGAGTTCTACCGACATGGCTCTAACAACCTATTTTTAAAAAGAAAAAGAACTTCCTAGGCAATACCACAGTATTTTTGGGGGTAAAAGAGCATAATGTCTGCAACCTACTCTGAAACGGTTCAGGAAAAAAAAAATTTGTGTGTATGCGTGTATACTTATGTATATATGGAGAGAGAAGGAGAGAGAAAATAGTAAAGCAAATATAGCAAAATGTTAACAATAAATAAATCTGGCTCAAGGGTATATGAAAATTCTTTGTTCCATTTCTTGCAACTTGTTTGTAAGTTTTAAATTATTTTTTTAAGTTGAAAAGGAATTGATATCTGCAAATAATAGAAGAATTTAAAATTATGTAAGAATTAACTTGTACTGTATGCAGTATTAGTAACTCAATGCAAAATCATGACTAAAATCATTAAGCTGGTAGATAATAACCATGCCAGATGATATTGGCAATCCCAAACTAAAAATAAAAGAAAGAAAAAGAAAAATATAAAAATGTATAGATATGAGGACAAATTAAAAGGAAATAAAGCTTGAATCCTATTTCTATGACAAGGAGAGGTCGAAACACAGTGTAAGTTCAAGTTGTTGTCAGGAGTAAGTGATGTAGAGTAATTGTGATATTATTAAGAGGACTAGGACTAGACTTGGAGTTGGAAAAACATGGGTTCAAATTCTACATTTTTACTACTTTATGTAATCCCAAATAACTTAGGTGTCCTGAACTTTGTTCTCTGGGTCTATGGAACGGGCACAATACCTATTTCACACAGTGACTGAGATTTAATGTGATAGGTATGTGAAAGCAAGTTTTCAAAACAAAGAATTAATAATGAGTTCACTGAATGAGTGAATTGCTGAGCCTAAAAATTGAAAAGTAAATTTCTGTTTGGGGACCTCAGGATACTAGAAAGTTGTAAGCCAACAGGAATAAGTCTTCTAATTATATAAAAACAACAATAGGCCTCACATAGAACAAGGTACATGTCAGTATGATTTAGCTATGTGCTTGAAGAAACATTTGAATTTTACAATTATTTAAAAAATACAAGTTTAACATAAAAAGGTAAACACCTGAGTCTATTACAAGGAATAGGGTAACATTTTAGAAGGTCTACAAACACTGACCATGTTCAACTGATCAATGATTCAAATGGAAAAGCCATGAAGAGTATCTCAGTTTCTAATGAAGGAACAGTAGCCCCATCACTAGTGATTAAAGTCAAAAGTAACCCAAACAACAGGAAGTCAAACTGTACAACACTGAGATATCCCAACAGTTTCCAGAAAATTTGCCCACATTTCTGGTTCTGTTATTCTATATAGCAGTTTACTTATAATTTACTGAAGAAGCTATACTTGCACTGATAAATCAACAGGCAATTACCTCAATTCCTTGGTACACTCCACATGTCAATAATTACAAACTATATCCATAGTATCTTCTCGCTTATTATGAGGATATCAATGTCTGGCATATAGTAACTGCTATATAAGTTATTGTTATTGTTATTATTACCATTCAAACATTCCCTTCTCATGAGCTCTTTTCCCTTTAAAGATAACCACATAGATATCCTATATTCTTTAAAAAACCAGAACAGCAAAGACCACCTTGAACTTATTAAATCCTTACGCCTACTGCCCTAAATTTTTTTCAACCTTTCACTGCTAAACGTCTCTGTGAAATAATTTACAACTGCTGCTTCTCCTTGCTCATCATTAATCTCTTCACAACATGGTACTGTTCCTTTATTCCACCACCACAATTTTACTTCATGGAACATTTGCTTTCTAAAGAAATCTCCTAATTTCAAAACCCACTGGCTTTTTCCATATGCCTCATTCTTCTTAACTTTTCTGCAGCACCTAACATTGGCTGCCTGATGTAACACAATCGTGAATTCATAGGGTGAATTAATAAGAAAATAAAAGAATGACAAAAATGAGAGAATGACAAATGAACACGGGTTCTCCTACTGCTCTGACAGTCCATTTTCTCTCTCTTTTGTTGCTTTCTTAAAAGTAAGCATTCCGGGACTTTCCTGGTGGTGCAGTGGTTAAGAATCCGCCTGCCAATGCAGGGGACATGGGTTCAAGCCCTGGTCTGGGAAGATCCTACATGCCACGGAGCAACTAAGCCCGTGAGCCACAACTACTGAGGCTGTGCTCTAGAGTCCGTGAGCCACAACTACTGAGCCCACGTGCCGCAACTACTGAAGCCTGCATGCCTAGAGCCCTTGCTCTGTGACAAGAGAAGCCACTGCAATGAGAAGGCCGTGCACTGCAACAAAAAGTAGCCCCTGCTCGCCACAACTAGAGAAAGCCTGCGTGCACCAATGAAACCCAACACAGCCAAAAAAAAAAAAAAAAAACTAAACATTCCCTAAAGTTAAAATTAGACCTTCTTGCTCTTGTCTAGAGTACTTCCCATTAGTGTTCTCATCCCCTTTTCCATCAGAACTTCAACCATAACTTCTGGTTTGATAAATCACAAATCTTATGAACTCTGAAACCAAATTACCAACTATGTGCACATTGTCCCACTTTCAAAACAAGTTTAACATGTCCAAATCTGAAGTCACCACCTTCCCCCAAAAAATAGTCCCTCCTCTTTATCCCTCATTTTTAAAATTAATTTATTTATTTATTTATTTATTTTACTAATGGCATTGAGGCAGGAGATTGATGGGCCCCAGGCTGGGCAGCTGGAGTTGTCCCCTGTGGACCGATACTCCAAAATAACAGACATGATAGAAGAGCTGAGCACTTCCCAGATAAAAGATAGAGACAACATATTTCTCTTTCTTGAGGTCAAGAAGACCTTCCTGACTATACATGCACAGAAAGGCTCTTTGGAGGTCAAAAGGGAGGGGGCGTCACCTCATAGTAAGAGATGTCAACCTACCTTAGGTCGCTTCACTAGAATCCATCTTGGCTAAGAGATGTGTGCGCACACATGGGAGGACCCTGACATATACCAAATACGGACTCAAAACCAGGCAAAGCAAGATGATTGGCCAAAGGAAACCTGGAAGAAATGGCCCATATAAGTGATTCAAACTACCATGAGGGGGGCTTCCCTCATGGTACAGTAGTTTAGAATCCGCCTGCCAATGCAGGGGACACGAGTTCGAGCTCTGGTCCAGGAAGATCCCACGTGCCATGGCGCAACTAAGCCCGTGTGCCACAACTACTGAGCCTGTGCTCTAGAGCCCGCGAACCACTACTGAAGCCTGTGCACCACAACTACTGAAACCCATGTGCCGTAGAGCCCGTGCTCCGCAACAAGAGAAGCCACCGCAATGAGAAGCCCATGCACCACAATGAAGAGTAGCCCCCACTTGCCGCAAGTAGAGAAAGCCCACGCGCAGCAAGGAAGACCCAACGCAGCCAAAAATAAATAAATAAATAAATAAATAACTACCACAAGGGCACAACTCTCTCTGAGCCTGCCTGTGTGTCTATCCACACGTACTCTTTTTCTTCCTAATAAACACTTTACTTGTTTCACTACTTTCCGTCTCTATGTGGAAATTCATTTCTACACAGCTGACAGGCCATGGCCTTGTGACTGGCCACTGGTCCATGGTGGTCCAGTGGTTAGGATTCGGAGCTCTCATTGCCACGGCCTGACTTCAATCTCTGGGCGGAAATCAAAATCCTGCTTCAAGCCCCTGCAGGCCGAGGCCGCCCGAGATCAGCATCTCCAATTACCCAGGTTCAAAACCTCAGTAGCCTCTGACTCCTTCCTATCCTTCTCCCCCTTCCCCATCCACATCATAAAGGCTTTTCAATTCTCCCTTCAAAATCTCTTACATTGATCCTTCTTTTTCACTCCCAGTGTCATCACCTAGTTTACACCACAATTACCTCCCGTTTAGACTATTACAATACAAAAGTCTTTCTGGCCTCCTGTCTCTTGCTATTCCAATTCATTTATATAATTAGTTTTTTTAAACTAATATTTCTCTTTAACATACCTCATTACTTATTTGTGATTTCACACAAAAAAGTGGAAAGCTTGAATCATTCCTTAGCAGTAGAACAATGTCAGCTGTTCAGCCAAAAGAGGTTTTCAGTAGGATCACTCCTACCTTTTCAGGTCCCCAAAAAAGCAAAGATGTCTACTCTTACTACCCCTATTCAATATCATACTGGAGGTCCTAGCCTGTATAATAAGGCAAGAAAAAGAAGTTTAAAAAACATATAGATTACAATGGAAGAAAAAACCGTCTTTATAGACAATGATGTTACATTTGAAAATCCCAAGAAATCTACCCAAAAAACTCTAAGAACTAATAAGTGAAGTCAGTAAGATCACAGAATACAAAGTCAATATTTTTTTAAAAAATCATTTGTGTTCCTATATACTAGCAATGAACATTGGAAACCAAAATTCTTTTAAAGTACTACTTAAAATAATACCATAAAATATAAAATACTTAGATATAAGTGTAACTATATATATATATGATCTGTATCCTGAAAACTACAAAACTGAAGTAAGTGGATAGGCATGCCATGTTTGTAAACTGGACATCTCAGTTTTGTTAAGGTGTCAATTCACTCCAAACTGATCCATAGATTCAATGCAATTTTAAATCAAAATCCCAGCAAGATTTCTTTTTGTAGAAATTGACTAGCTGATTCTAAAAGTTATATGGAGGCAAAGGAATTAATTTTTCTTTAATATTTATTTATTTATTTGGCTGCACAGGGTCTTAGTTGCAGCACATGGGATGTTCGTTGCAGCATGCAGGATCTTTAGTTGCAGCATGCGGGATCTTTTAGTTGCGGCATGCAGGATCTTTAGTTGTGGCATGCGGGATCTTTTTAATTAGCATGCGAACTCTTAGTTAGTTGCGGCATGGGGGATCCAGTTCCCTGACCAGGGATCGAAACCGGGCCCCCTACATTGGAAGTGCGGAGTCTTAGCCACTGGACCACCAGGTAAATCCCGAGGCAAAGGAATTATAATAGCCAAAAGAATTGTGAAACAGAAGAAAAAAGTTGGAACACTCAGTGGTCAACACCATGTGGTATTGGTGAAAAGACAAACACATACATCACTGGAACAAAATAGAGAGCCCAGAAACAGGCCCACACAAATACTGTCAAACCAATTTTCAATAAACGTGCAAAGGCAACCCAATGGAGAAAGGATAGTATTTTCAATAAATGATGTTGGAACAATTGGACACACATATTCAAAAAACTGAACCTTGACCCATACCTTACATCTTATACAAAAATAACTCCAAATGGATTATAGCCCTAAATGGAAAACCTAAAACTACAAAAATTCTAGAAGACAGATGAAAATTTTGTGACCTCTGGTTAAGCAAAGATTCCTTAGATACAACAACAAAAGCACAACCCATAAAAGAAAAAAAGAATTATAGAATTGGACTTCATCATAATTAAGAGGTGCTGTTCTTTGAAAGACACTGTTAAGCGAATGAAAAGACAACCCAAGGATGAAAAGAAAATATTTTCAAATCACATACTGGATAAATGACTTGTATCCAAAATATACATAGAATCCTCTAAACTTAATAAGAAAAAATATAGAATTTTCTTAAGTGGACAAAAGATTTGAACAGATACTTCACTAAAGAAAATACACAGGGCTTCCCTGGTGGCACAGTGGTTGAGAATCCGCCTGCCAATGCAGGGGACACAGGTTCATGCCCTGGTCCGGGAAGATACCACATGCGGCGGAGCAACTAAGCCTGTGAGCCACAACTACTGACCCCACGAGCCACAACTACTGAAGCCCACACGCCAAGAGCCCATGCTACACAAGAGAGCCACCCCAATGAGAAGGCCACACATCGCAACAAAGAGTAGCCCCCGCTCGCTGCAACTAGAGAAAGCCCGTGAGCAGCAACAAAGACCTAACACAGCCAAAAATAAATAAATAAACTAAATAAATTTTTTAAAAAATACACAGATAGCTAATAAACATATAAAAAGATATTCAATTTTATTAGTCTTTAGGGAAATGGAATTAAAACCACACTACATGCCTACTAAAATAGCTAAAAACAAAAACAAAATTATGTAAAACCTGACAATAACAAAGGTTAATGAGGAAGTATCAGAGCGACTGGAAGTCTCCTAAATTGCTGATAGAAATGCAAAATGACACTGTTGGCAATTATATATAATGTTAAATATACTTTTACCATCTGACCTAGCAATCCTATTCCTAGGTATTTTACCCAAAAGAAATGAAAGCTTATGCCACATAAAAACCTTTACACAAGTGTTTATAGTGGCTTTACACATAATCACCAAAAACTGGAAACAACCCAAATGTTCTTCAACTAGTAAATGGTACATACATAAAACTCAACAATAAAAAGGAAAGAATACTGACATACACAAAAATATGGATGAATTTCAAATGTACTATGATGAGATTCAAAAGGCTATATACTATATGATTTCACTTTTATGACATCTTGGAAAAGTCAAAATTAAAATTCAAAAGTCAAAATTGACCACTGTTTCCAGAAGTTGTGGGTGACAGTAGGGGTTGATTGCAAAGGGGCAGTACCAGGGTGATGAAACTGTTACATATCTTGATTGTGCTGGTAGTTACACTACCTCTATGCATTTAGCAAAACTCAGAACTCTATACCAAAAAGATTGTGGTATTTTAACATAAATTTTGGTAATTTTATATAGACTATCAAAGATTCTAAAAAACACTTTTTTTTTTTTTTTAAACAACAGCTCCTGTTTACTTTTTTATTTTTATTTATTTATTTTATTTATGGCTGTGTTGGGTCTTCATTTCTGTGCGAGGGTTTTCTCTAGTTGCGGCAAGTGGGGGCCACTCTTCATCGCGGTGCGCGGGCCTCTCACTATCGCGGCCTCTCTTGTTGCGGAGCACAGGCTCCAGACGCGCAGGCTCAGCAATTGTGGCTCACGGGCCCAGTTGTTCCGCGGCATGTGGGATCTTCCCAGACTAGGGCTCGAACCCGTGTCCCCTGCATTGGCAGGCAGATTCTCAACCACTGCGCCACCAGGGAAGCCCTAAAAAACACTTTTTAAAGCATATTTTAAAGTGTCAATTAAAAAAACAAAAACCTTTCCCAGGTTCCTCCTGAAGAATAACGTCCAAACTTCTCAGTCTGATTCTTAATAACATAATCTGACCTTAATTTATATTTTATATTTATCTCTTTTTATCTCACTACATAAAACTTCTCCCCCAAGGGCTTCCCTGGTGACACAGTGGTTAAGAATCCACCTGCCAATGCAGGGGACACGGGTTCGAGCCCTGGTCCTGGAAGATCCCACATGCCACGGAACAACTAAGCCCATGCGCCACAGCTACTGAGCCTGTGCTCTAGAGCCCACGAGCCACAACTACTGAGCCCGTGTGCCACAACTACTGAAGCCTGTGCGCCTAGAGCGTGTGCTCCGTAACGAGAAGCCACCACAACGAGAAGCCCGTGCACCACAACGAAGAGTAGCCCCCGCTCGCTGCAACTAGAGAAAACCCGCGCACAGCAACAAAGACCCAACGCAGCCAAAAATAAATAAATAAAATAAATAAATTTATAAAAAGAAAACAAAAAACCTTCTCCCCAAACAAAGAGTTTTCCCATTTCTGTGATCTTATTAATAGTTTTACCTACTTGGGATGCTCAGTATCCTACTTCCCCTCTATAGGTAACCCAGCCTCTTTGTAAAAACCTTTGTAAAACACTCCTTGACTACCCCAAGCCTGAAGGGATCTCCCCCATTTCTGAATTCCTATATAAATTTTCTATAATTTTAAGGGGAATTAATGTTTCTATCAGACCATTGTTTCTAGGGTCCTTCCCCTCTCCCTGTTCCCCTCCATCCCATCTGAGAATAGAGAATGGATGGAGGTCAGAAGCCAATTGTGTTATATACAAATATCTGTTATTGTGTTATATACAAATACCTGTTATTGTGGGATACATTACATAGGAGTTCACTATAGTTTATTTGTCATATAATCTATCTTTCTATTTATAAATTGTTATTCTAACTAAAAAGCATGATTCTAAATATATATGTGTGTGTATATATGTATGTATGCGTACATATATACATATACATAAACTTTCCATAATTACTTCATCTTATAAAGCAAGATATTCTAATATTAATGTGACTCAGTTAAAACTTCAGGCTTTCCTCACTGTCAATATAAACTTTTTTTTTTTTAAGTTTATTTATTTATTTATTTATTATTGGCTGTGTTGGGTCTTCGTTTCTGTGCGAGGGCTTTCTCTAGTTGCGGCAAGCAGGGGCCACTCTTCATCGCGGTGCACGGGCCTCTCACTATCGCGGCCTCTCTTGTTGCGGAGCACAGGCTCCAGACGCGCAGGCTCAGTAGTTGTGGCTCACGGGCCCAGTTGCTCCGCAGCATGTGGGATCTTCCCACACCAGGGCTCGAACCCGTGTCCCCTGCATTGGCAGGCAGATTCTCAACCACTGCGCCACCAGGGAAGCCCAATATAAACATTTTAAGGGACATCACACAGCTTTGGGCAGATGAGATCCTAGTGAGGTAGTTTTGTATAAATGCATCTGAGTCATATCCTTAGATACTTAGTTTAAAAAAACAAACAAACAAAAAACCGAAAGCTAAACAAACTTGGTGAGCATTGCATTATTTGTTTAGTGGCAATCTGTTCCAAAGAAGTTGTCCATATACAGTTTGTTTGTTGTTGTTGTTTTTTAATTTATTTATTTTTGGCTGCTTTGGGTCTTTGTTGCTGAGCAAGGGCTTTCTCTAGTTGCAGATAGCGGGGGCTACTCTTCATTGCGGTGTGTGGGCTTCTCATTGTGGTGGCTTCTCTTATTGTGGAGCACAGGCTCTAGGCATGCGGGCTTCAGTAGTTGTGGCACGTGGGCTCAGTAGTTGTGGCTCGCGGGCTCTAGAGCACATGCTCAGTAGTTGTGGCACATGGCCTTAGTTGCTCCGCAGCATGTGGGATCTTCTGGGACCAGGGATCGAACCCGTGTCCCCTGCATTGGCAGGCAGATTCTTAACCACTATGCCACCAGGGAAGCCCCATATACAGTTTTCAATACAGAATCTTGCTTAGTTTTCATGTCAGCCAATTAGATGATGATTAAAAACAACCACCACCTGATATTGGTAACTAAGTGCTAGATGCAAATTTATTCAAATTTAAATTAAAACGGCTCCATAGTCCATTATCTAATACTCCTATCTGATTGATTTTGCCTTTGTAACAGTAGCAACCAAAGGGCACGCAGCATCCTGCAGAGAATAGTCCTAGACTACAACAAACTAACAGATAGTAGGCTATTTGGCAGCTAGTTATTCCCAAACTCTTTGCAGAAAATGTATCATTATCTATATCCACATTCATTAGTTTCCAGCCAACTCCAAACACAATGGAATATTCAATCAAAGATGGAAGGAAGAGAAAGAGCATATAAGAATCTTATTGCCGTGTTGCTCTCAACTCTGAAGAAGATACAGCAACCTATATTTTACTATTGTTGAATAGACTCTGAATAAGCTTGTTCATAAATTCCTTTTTTCCCAACTTTATTGAGGTATAATTGATAAAACTGTAATATATTTAAAGTGTACAATGTGATGATTTTATATATGAATACATTGTGTGAAGGGATTCCCATAATCAAGTTGATTAACACATACTAGAAAGGCAACAGAAAAGACCAATGAAACTAAAAGCTGGGTTTTTGAAAATATAAATAAAATTGACAAATCTTTAACTAGACTAAGAAAAAAGAGAGAGAAGGTTCATATAAATAATATCAGAAATTAAAAAGGAGAAATTACAACTGATAACAGAGAAATACTAAGGATCATAAGAAACTACTGTGGACAATTATACACCAACAAACTGAATAATCTAGAAGAAATAAATTAAAATATAGAAATATACAACCTACCAAGTCTGAATCATGAAGAAATAAAAAATGTGAACATAAATACTTATACTTATTTAATCTTTAATCTACTTTATACTTATTTAATCATCATTACGACCTAGCTCCTGGGATTTACTAAGTCAAAACAGCCTGCATTACCTTGTTGTCTCTAACATCAGGTAAACTTCTAGGAAGCTTAGAAGCCAAAATTGGAAAAGAAGAATGTCATCTTATCACCTATTACCTATTTCTTTATGTAGCAGAGTTACTAAATTGTATGTCCCACATTGTTCCCAATCTTAACACACTAACTTCCTGTGAGCAGGCTAAAAAACCTTTGCCATGTGTGAAATGATGGAAAACAGTGGGTCCCAACCTTTTTGTAGACCCCCACATCCAGAGGCAAGCTTAAGAAGAAACCATGAATTATGACAGGAAATAATATCAGTAAAAGCAATTCCTTGGGAAGGGAGAGGCACCATATGTGCAGCCAACACTGAAAGGCAAGGGCGAGGTGGGGTAGAATTAAGAAAAAAAAAAAAAAAAAGAAGAACCCATGAAGATTAAGCTTCAGGGCCCCTCTCTTGCACAGGCCCTCAGGCCCAATATCTACTTTTCTTTTTTTTAAAAAATGTTTCCCTTAAAGTGGGCCCCCTGAATTATGTAAGCTCCAGGTCCCACAGACTCTGAATCATATTACAGAAACTGAGCTTTTATAGTATATGTTACTTGAGAAAATATATGATTCAAAAATCTACTTTAAATTCGGTAATACTAATAAATTTGTATTTTACTAATCAAAGCCATCTAATACATTATGCGTTATATAAATTTTGTTAGCACTAAATAGATCTAAATTGTACTCTTTGGTTTATATTTGAATTTTTCATTCTTGGGCTGACTGTAATAATTCTACTAGGGATCCACACACAGTTGACAGAGTAGAAATGGCAGGGCTAAATTTAAAAGATCATGGCTCAAGACTGCCAGTATTAGAGGTGCAGCTCTAGAAAATAAAGACCTCTAGAAAAAAAAAATTTCTCTATATTAATGAAATACAGAGAATGATTACTTCACAACGAGTATACACAATGCATCATAATGTGCTGCCATTTTTCTCAGGCCAAAGTATTAAACCAGGCTATAGACGTAGCTGCCCTAATTATCTACCACTATATTCCTCACCAACAAACTCAGTTTCTCTTAGCCTCTGTGTCTGAAAAAACCCTAAGTAGTCATTCAAATGTTTGCGAAATGAAACTGGCTTATCCGTAAAGAGAGATGAGGCCTGGAAGGACACTGGGCCACAGGAAGAGCCTGTCACCCTAAGAGACAGTCGGGTAAAGGAGGTTCAGAGATCTATAGCTTATTAGCATTGGAGACTTCTTTATGAATAGGATATGAGTGTAACTGAGACCAATACTGACTAGAATGAATTTATTCCTGCAGAACCTGAAGGTCCTTTGATGAAACCAGGAGTAAGGTGCAGGTATCTTAGAAAGGGATAGCTCCCTTAAGGGAATTCATTTCATAATCATTAAATGAAGTTCAATGAGGTCTCTAAGTAATACTACTAATTCTATACGTAGAGAATTCCATGACGTTCATGCAAATGATAGTATCAAAGTATCTCCACCAAGACATTTATTAACCACAAAGGGAAAGATAGTAACTTTACTGTAGAGAAACCAGGCAGAAACCCCCTTAAACCAAGTGATCAAGTCAAACATCACGAGCAATAATACATATTGACATCATGAATCCCATGGTAATAATGCACTGAGAACACATTTCTTGACATTCTTGCCTAAACCATATAATCTCAGTTCAATCATGAGGAAAAAAAAAATCAGACAAATCCAAATTGAGGAATATTTGACAAAATAACTGACTAATACCCTCCAAAAATGTCAAAGTTATAAAAGACAAAGAAAGACTGAGAAACTTTTACAGAACCTAGGAGACTAAGGAGGAAAAAAGCCTAAAATGCAATGTGAGATCCTAGATAGGATCCTCAATAAAGAACAATGGTGAAGAAACTTGAAGTTTGACGGTCTTTACTTAACAGTATTGAACCAATGCTAATTTCCTGGTTCTGATCATTATACTATGCTTATATAAGATGATAACATTAGAGGAAGCTGGGTTAGGGCTATATAAAAACTGTACTATTTTTGCAACTTTTCTGTAAGTCCAAAATTGGTTCAAATAAAAAACTTTTTAAATGTGCAAATAATTCACTGAGGGAAATGAAAGCTTGGGCCCAATGCAGAATAGAGGCAATTGGAGGATTAATATCTATACTTATATAGGTAGGTGGACTAATAGTTTGTGATCATGGGAAATTTAGAGTCCAATGAAGGCTTGTGTGAAATGTCTGGGGTTATCATGTTTAACATCACAGTTTAGCAGTTAATGGGTTATTAGTTCAGAAACCTGTTTCTCAGAGCTTGATTTACCTAGAATGAACTATTAGAAAAGTTTTTAAATCTACAAGATCAAGGATAAGTAAATGTAAAATAACAGGGGTCTTGTTAGGGTGATGAATTTTTTTTTCCTCTTTTCTCTATTTTCTAAATTATCTATAATTCATAGATGAATTATCTTTAACTTATAGTTTCCTTACTTAAAGTAAAACTAAAATTGGAATTTAAACTCATTTTCCCTAAAAGCAGAATGAAAGGACTCTGGACCAGAGGTAACCAACCATTGAGACGCCTAATATTCTAACAATATGAAAGCTGTTTAATAATTGGTAACTACTTCCTATTTAGAAACAGGGGGTCAGATGTGGATTTCTACTTCCTTTCATTCTATTTTCATTGCTGCTGCTGCTAAGGTCCAGATCCTCTCTCCTCTGGACTACTGGGCCACATTCTGACTCATTGACAGGTCTCCATTCCTAAATATGTGACTACCAGAGGACTCCTAAAATACCATGACACTCCCCTTTTCAATGGCTTCCAGAGATGGGTATTCTTTTGGCTAGAGAAAAATGGTATTTTTATAATTCACAAGGGGAGAAATTAATGGATGGCGTTTTCACAAGTTTCTCTCCCATAATTTTTTCTTGTCCACTTATTCCACTGCTTACAGGGCAAAAACATGAACAAACAGTAAACTTAAAAAAAAAAACAACAACAAAGCAGGGACAAACAGTTTTTGAGGGGCAGGAACCCGCTGTGTCCCCCTTTGCCTGGCAAAGCAATAAAGCTATTCTTTTCTACAAAAAAAAAAAAAAAAAAAAAAAAACCCAAAGCAGTCAACAGGACCTATTTTGACAGTTTTTTTTTCTTATTGACTCATGTTCATGATTGCGCTTTCTTTTTTTTAAAATTAATTTATTTATTTTTGGCTGTGTTGGATCTTTGTTGCTGCGTGCGGGCTTTCTCTAGTTGCGGCGAGCAGGGGCTACTCTTCATTGCGGTGCTCAGGCTTCTCATTGCAGTGGCTTCTCTTGTTGCGGAGCATGGGCTCTAGGCGCACGGGCTTCAGTAGCTGTGGCATGTGGGCTCAGTAGTTGTAACGCACGGGCTTAGTTTCTCCACAGGATGAGGGATCTTCCCGGACCAGGGCTCAAACCCATGTCTCCTGCGTTGGCAGGTGGATTCTTAACCATTGAGCCACCAGGGAAGTCCGTGATTGTGCCTTTTTTTTCATTTATTTATTTATGGCTGTGTTGGGTCTTCGTTTCTGTGCGAGGGCTTTCTCTAGTTGTGGCAAGTGGGGGCCACTCTTCATCACGGTGCACGGGTCTCTCACTATCGCGGCCTCTCTTGTTGCGGAGCACAGGCTCCAGATGCGCACGCTCAGTAGTTGTGGCTCACGGGCCCAGTTGCTCCGCGGCATGTGGGATCTTCCCAGACCAGGGCTCGAACCCATGTCCCCTGCATTGGCAGGCAGATTCTCAACCACTGCGCCACCAGGGAAGCCCGATTGTGCTTTTTTTATTGCATATTTTTACATTCGCATAGTCCGCTAGTAAAATTAACTAATTTATAAGATTGAATTAAATATGTCTGGCACCTACACAAAGCTTGAGAATCATTAGACCTTACCACCATTTTCCAGCTACATCTTCTACTCACTCATTTATTCATCAGACATTTCACTACGCACCTATTAAGTGCCCCTCACTCATCCTCCACTCCAAGATAAGCACTCCCATCTTCCCCCATATTACAGTTATTTGTGTACATGTAGTACCTCACATATGCCTTAAGGGTATCTTTTTATTCCACACAGAAGTTGAATATAATAGGCACTGAATCACTGAAAGTTTAATTTAAAGAGAAAACTTCTTGTTTGAAGGGATAAGTACCTAGAACAGCCAATTCCAACATTCTGATAAACTCTGACTCTCCTTAAATAAAAGTCCTCCAAATCTCCATACCTAGCTTGAGATATCGCAGATGGTTTTTTCTAATGAAGACTGTATCAACTCAATCAATAATTGCTCTCATTCAAGCTTAAAAATAAAAAGAGATAGCATCTACAACCGTAAAACAGGCCACGTTATTTGTTGATTTATGGGCTGGTTATCACAAACTCCCCAGTGAATACAGTTACTCAACTCAAACAATTTCCTGAGGGTTGGACTTTGGCAGCTTCAAATTATTACATCATGTACAACAAGAAAAATTGTATGCTGATAAAGGACAGAAAGCCTTATATTTTTTCTTTTTGTAAGAGCTTAGAAAACTGCCATTTACAATAAATTTGTCCCAAAGCAGCTGGAAAAAAAAAAGAAAAAAAAACACGAAGACATGTTTCACTTTGCTATTAAGTGACAAATTTAATGACTAAGAAATGACATTTGGGGACTTCCCTGGTGGTCCAGTGAGTAAGACTCTGTGCTCCCAATGCAGGGGGTTCCAGTTCAATCCCTGGTGGGGGAACTAGATCCCGCACGCATGCCACAACTAAGAAGTCCGCATGCCACAACTAAGAGCCCACATGCCGCAATCAAGAGTCCACATGCCATAATTAAGAAGTCCACATGCTGCAACTAAGACCTGGCACAGCCAAAAATAAATAAATAAATAAATTTTAAAAATAAGTAAAAAGAGATGACATTTGCAGGCTACTTAGCGCCTCCTTATAAAGATCCAGAGCTATATAGATAATTTACTGACTTCTAAGGGAGGCAGCATGATAGTAGAAAGAACACAGTGGTTAAAAGTGCAGCCTTTGCACGGCCAACCACATTATATAACCTCAGGAAACACCATGATCATAGTGGAGATCCAGGAGGTACCATTCCCAGGGAACACAATGTGAATTATAAAACTTAGGGACCGGGCTTCCCTGGTGGCGCAGTGGTTAAGAATCCGCCTGCCAATGTAGGGGAAATGGGTTCGAGCTCTGGTCTGGGAAAATCCCACATGCCGTGCAGCAATTAAGCCCATGTGCCACAACTACTGAGACTCCGCTCTAGAGCCCACGAGCCACAACTACTGAGCCTGTGAGCCACAACTACTGAAGTCCACGGGCCTAGAGCCTGTGCTCTGCAACAAGAGAAGCGACCACAATGAGAAGCCCGCACACCACAACGAAGAAGAGTAGCCCCTGCTCGCCACAACTAGAGAAAGCCCACGCCCAGCAACAAAGACACAACATAGCCAAAAATAAATAAATAAAATAAATAAATTTTTTAAATTAATAAATAAAAATAAAACTTAGGGACCTAGAGTTCGCATGGTAGAACAGGTTTGGACTCTACCACCTAACAACTATGTTATCTTGACCAACTTATTGAATCAATTATTGAAGTCTCAGGTACCTCATCAATAAAATGGAATTAAAAAAAATATATATGTCTCTCATACGACTCTTACGAGGGTTAAATGAAATAGTGTGTGTGTATACATACATATATGTGTATATATATTTTATATATAAAATTAGCCCAGTATCTAATAAATGAGGCATAAATGTTTTGATGATAATTATGAAGAAGCAGGATAAAATGAATCTAAATTCCAATCCTGCTCCATCACTTTCAGGTCATTTAGTACATGTAATAAATGTGATTTATTGAGAGTATTGCAACAAAATTATAATACTTAGGGCCAGGTACAAAATAGGAGCTCCATAAATAGTAGCTATGATTATGATAACTGCATCCCCTATACCCATCCTCTCTCTTTCCTTCTCCCTTTCTTACACACACACACCCACACACACACATACACACACACACACACACTTACTGTAAAAATTCTATGAGATTAAACTATAATTGATAGCACAAACCAAAAGCCTATCAAAATGAGGGAAAATGTATTCTAAAAATAATGCATTTTCAATACAATTCACCTCGACTACTGTGGTAACTTCCAAACTATTCTCCCCCTTCTAATCCTATCTATAAAATAGTGCCAAAAGCAATCTCTGATCAATTACTATTTAGCTCAAAAAACTTCAGTGACAAAATACTTACACTTAAAACACAAAAAAATGAGTTGTTCTATGTATACACCCAGCATTTTGCTCAATAAGAAATATGTATATTTATTGAAGAAAACCTGCATATAAGTGGACCCATGCAGTTCCAGTCCCTGTTGTTCAAGGGTTATCTGTATTACCCTTCCCCCAGCCCCATCTTCCCAGTATTTCCTAATACTAGTAATCCACTCCACTCAGCAAACCTGTTTGAAGAAGCCATCCTGCTGGCAATTTATAGTAATAACGACTAATGACAGTCACACCCTATTAGGAAGGAGCAGTCATTTATATTTAATTCATTTCCCAAAAGATTTTCTAAATACTGTCCCCCACCAATTGGGATTTAATCTCTCCCTCCCAGGAACACTTTGTTAATCAGTTCTTAACCAACACATGAGTACTTTATTAGAATAAAAAGCAGAAAGTTACATTGCCTTACACTCAGCAGATGTTCAATACTTGTTAAATAAAAGAATAAATGAAGAACTAAGTTTTTTGAAATACATTTTTCAATTTAGAGATAACTCAGTTATAAGTATAACCAGTCATCTCTATTTCTTCCCTGAATCTACTGCCTAAATCATATCATACCTAAATCATACCTTCTGTTTCCCAAAGGTCTATGGAAGAAAGATACTCTACCTAATAGCCAGTAGGACAAACACAACATTCTTCCTCAAACATACTGCTAATAGCACCAAACTAGTAACTGTGGTAGATAAAGGGGAAAAAGTCAATAGTGAATACATTAGGCCCCAGGATAGCAAAATGATAACTATGAGTTCCATAAAGTTGCCTTATATTATCCTCTAGTTCAGTAACTTAGAACTAGAGAGTTTTTTCCTAATTTTTTAAACCCTAAGATTTTTTTAACTTAAATGCTCGATTGCAACCATGCAGTATTTATTAATCATTATAAACATACCACTTAAAAAAAAAAGTTTACAATTTAAAAAACTAAAAAATTTTTAAAAAAATAAACATACCACTACCCAAATTATTTCAGCACAAACAATAATGAAAGCATGATGGCTCTTTCAAAAGCCACTGACTGCACTGGCTTGACTCATTTCTGCTGGGAGAACACTGGCACTGAATGGCACAAGCAACTCCAGTGTGAGAGACCAAGCACATGACTGGGAAGGTGACAGAGGATACCAAGGAAAGAAAGGCATATATCAAGAACCCCTCCTCTCTGGGGGCAGGAGTGGAGGGATGGGCAGGGATCCACTGAAATCTACTCTAAAAGCCTTCCAATACTCAAACAAAAACATGCTGCCAGACTCCTGGTTTTGAGCCAGTTCGAATCCCACCTCTACTTCTGACAACTGAGAGACCTTAAGCAAAGTACTTACCCTCCAGCTCTTTCAGCTGTAAAATTATAATAACAGTAGCCACCACTTAGTGAACACCAACTCTATGCTAGGCACCAGACACATGGTACGTCCTTTAGTTCTCACAATTAATCTACCAAGTAGGGAATATTTCCCTCATTTTCCTGAAAAGAAAAACCCATGTTCTACCTATGCATGACTGTTTCCCAAAGGGATAATACTACCTATCTGACAAGGTCATACTGGGAATTAGAAGTAAATGCAAAGCACTTAGCATAGAAACTAGCACTTGCCACATGGTAGTAGAGCTCAGGAATTCATTATTATACAAGTGCACCTATCAATTAGGAAGGTTGAATCGCAATGAAATGCCACAAACTGCAATGAACCGCAATGAAATACCACAAACAAGTTTTCCCTCACATCATCTACCATAAAAATAACTTTTAATTAGCAGTACTTCTGAAGAACCCAAGGCTTACAATTTTATAACTGCTTGAAATACCAGAATATCATCCATTCAATGTCAACACATACACACACACACACACACACACACACACACACACACACAGTTTCTTAGTTGAGGATCAAAACGTATAATCCAAGGAAATAGAAAGCCCATTATGAAAGTGATATTTGACTTAAGCTGAACACCAAATATTAAATATTTTACTTTCAAAAGGATTATAGATCTCACATCTCAAGAGAGAAGGTGCTAATGAACAAATCTAACTTCCCAAAAGTAATTCCCAGAACCATCTGTTATCTTCAAGTACTGAGCAAACCATTTCCCAGAATTGACAATATATTGCCAAAATCTTAGTGAATTTTGCCAACATTTGCTGAGAAGAAAAAAGAATCATTCCAATTCTGGAAATAAATGCTACTTTCCAGCTTAGCCACAAAATAAAACCTCTTCTTCATTATTTCTTTTATCAGTATGTTAATACTGAAAATAAGTATAAAGAAATCACAAATAACCTTCTATCTGAAGGAAATTTAAAATACTAAACCCACAATCCTTGCCTTTAATTCTATGAGCTCAAGAAAATCTATGAGAATGGGTTTTTAAACCAATAATAAAAATCAAATTTCCAAAGCCTTAATAATTGAATAAGAGGAGGGAAGAACAGAAACAACAGTCAGCACTACAGAAGCCTTCTGAAAGTTAAGAAGTTAACCTCACTTTCAAGGTTTACACTTTGCCTGTTAAAAGCAGCACTTCACAAAGACTGACCAGTTCCCTACATCCCTCCACCCACCCAGTTTTACCATAAGCACATACTTACCAGAGAGCACACTCACACCTCCAGCAAAAGGCCACCAGCAATCACAAGGGCATTTGTGGGACCAGTGATACAGGAACGGGGAGGGGCAAGGGAAGAGCTAGAGTTCTGGGGAGGGAAGGGTACAGAGGGAGGAGACAACTGAAGCTAGCAACAATGGGAAACTGTGAATTTAAACCACAAAGGCTTCCCACAGAACAGAGTAACAGGGAAAGGGCAATTCTTTTTATCACCTACCAGGAACTCAGCACTGACAATTCATGATAAAGCTAAAAACATGGAGCTTCCAATGAAACACAAAGTAAACTTAAGAAACTAACCAAAAGTAATTTGAAAGGACATATCACAAACTTCATAGAAGCTTAAGAAAAACATATAGGAGTCTGTTTCCTCCCGGGGCATTCCTGATGACAGAGGTCAGCACTATAACAATAAGGTTTGGGCAGTGGCAGCTGCTTTCAAATGGAGGGCCAGCACTAAAAAAGTCCTTTGCACTAAGTCAAAAGGAGCACTTGAAGACGCTTTCATAGTGCTTTTGAGAAAACCAAAACAATGTCGTTGTTCGAATTCTTAATTCATAATTCCAAGACTGTCTAGACTTAAATTGAATTAAATCATTTTAAGAGGCAAAACTCTTCCAACTACCTTAAACAAGACACACTCTTAAAGAAAATTACTGTGTAAACTGAGAGGTTGGATTCAGGAATCAATTTTTAAAAGCTTGGACTCTCAAAGATTCCCAACCTGAAAGGCGAGGACAGTGAAAAATCTCCCTCCTTCTCTCAGGAAAGAGGCCAAATTATATCACCAAGAACAAACAGCAGGCAGAGTCCTACCCCCAAACATGTGATCATTCCACCCAGAACTCACATTTGCAGGCAGGGCACAAAGGCCCCAGAGGACCAACGCACACCCTTCTATGTACTACTCCCTGTTATAAAACAGCTTTATTGAAAGGAGTTGTTTTATAAGCATACTGATGAAAAAACTCATCAGCAGAATCCTTGCCGAATAGGAAGTTCTGTTGTATTTCTATAGGTTGAGAGAAAAATGTATGGGTTGATTTTTTTTAAGATTTAATTAAGATTTATTGGTAAAATTAAACAAAAGCAGGCACTACCCAAAACTAATTAAGCTCTTACATTTTAACAATATACTAGTCTAAAGTAGTCCTTTCACAACAAGGGAAGTGCCCAAATTAAAAAAAAAAAAAGAAAGAAAGAAAGAAAAAGAAACTATTGCTTTTCTTTTGCTAACCCTTAGCATTCTAATTCAGGTCTCCTAGTGCTTGGTGGGGGTGTGGAGATGTTAGTGTCATTTCAAAATGTGAAACACAGGATTTCTATGATCAGTGCTAAATACAAAAAAAGAGTGTACAAATATCAAGGGCAAGCTCTCCAATCAAGTCCTTAAGAGATGGTTATATATTCCTTGTGGAACTAATCAAATAAAACTAAGAATACTGGGGCAGAGTTACAGAGCTTCAACCCTGGTTACAATGCAACTAGATAACGTGACTTCTCATCTCAGCCAGGTAAGGGAGGTGATCCACAGGGAAATCTCACCCTAATGAACTGTAATCTCTTTTGAAGCCCCTCAGAAAATACTTCATGCAAAACTCTCCTACATACTCACATTCTGCCTTGTGTAAGTTATTTTTGGACATTTCTTATTTCCTTTTCAAGACTGCATAGGAGATTCTGTATCATATAAAGAGAACCCTGTGTCAACCACTAGGCATCTCAACCCAAAATAAATTGAGTAACTACAGCTTTGTGCTAGATGAGTGCCAAATTGCTTGTAGGAGTGTTTTTGTGGGCATGATTGCTAGGTCAAGATGTTGCAAGAAGGGGGACCACTTCCAGGGCTCAAGGGTGGGCTCTTGTCTAACACTCGGAAATGAATCCGAGGAGACACACATACTGACAAAAGCAAAAGATTTTACTGGGAAGAGGTGCCCGAGCAGAGAGCAACAGGATAAGGGAACCTAGGAGAACTCCTCTGCTCCGTGGTTCACAGTCTCAGGTTTTATGGTAAGGGTATCAGTTTCCAGGTGGCTAATCATCTTGCTTGGCCCATATTCGGTCTGACTCAGGGTCCTTCCTGGTGGCACAGGCATGTCTCAGCTAAGACGGATTTCATTGTGAAGGTTTATGGGAGGTTGCCAGGACACATTGTCTCCTCCCTCCTCCTCTGGCCCCTCCCAAATTTTTCCAGGTTAGTTTTACAAGACATACTATGGGCTGGCATGTCCTCCCTCCTTTCAGCTCCTCCCAAATTCTCCCGGTTAGTTTTCCATGGCAGAACCATGTTCTTCTTCAGGACCTCCTATTGTAAGACAATGCAGGCAAGCAGTTATCATCCTGCCTAGCCAAGGTGAGGAGTTTCAGTCAAGGGTTCCCAAACAAAGAGGAAGACTAACATATATGGGTTTAGATGTCATTTTTAAATGTTCAGGGATCCTGAAGTTGGATGACACTGGTTACAACAGTGAAGCTGAGCAGGAGCCTGCAGAGCCTTCCCAGGTACAAAAGCCGCTCCGTGTCTCAGTTTCTTGGTTGTAGAAAAAAGGCTTTAGTCTCCTAGGCCTTCCCTGAGTTCCAAAGAGCAGCCTCATGCAATCAATGATTAGATTAGTCACAGGACTCCTGGTTCTCCTGATGGGATACTGATAACAATCTGATGCTTATCTTCTAGCTGTTCTGCAGAAACTAAGACCCCCCCCCCCTCCCAGGTAGAGAATGGTGACTACATCTAACCACAAATACTAGACACCAGACTAGCTGGAACCAGTAGATTGATGACTGAGATTCCAGGAACATCACCCTGTTACCTCACCATCAACCAATCAGAAGAATGTCCATGAGTTGATCAGGCACCCTGCAACCTTTACCCATAATGTTGCCTTTAAAAAACCCTTCCCTGGGACTTCCCTGGTGGTCCAGTGGTTAAGACTCCCCCTTCCAATGCAGGGGGTGTGGGTTCGATTCCTGGTGAGGGAGCTAAGATCCCACATGCCTCGTAGCCAAAAAACCAAAACATAAAATAGAAGCAATATTGTAAAAAGTTCAATAAAGACTTTAAAAATGGTCCACATCAAAAAAACTTTAAATAAATAAAGCTTCCCTGAAAGCCACCGGGGAGTTCAGGTCTTTTGAGCACAAGCTGACTGTTCTCTTTGCTTGGCATCCTGCAGTAAATGCTGTGCTTTCCTTCACCACAACCTGGTATCAGCAGATTGGCTTTCCTAGGCTCCAAGCATGTGAACTCAAGTTCAGTTCAATAACAACAGTACTTTGTAAAACTGTGCTTCAACCAAACTTGTCCTATTTTTCAAGTACTTTGCAGGGAATGTTATACCATAAGAGTCCACCTTTGACTATACAGACAAAGACCTCTGAAAAAATATAAAAAATTTTAGCAGGGAGAAACTACTTCTAAGACTTGAATAAAACAATCAAGAGAAATCCTTGTGCGGGTGGGTGGGGTATGTTGGGGGGGGGGGTGATATGGAAGAACACAGGCTGAAAACTCCCACTTGGTCACATCCACTATCCAGAGGGGTAGGGTACAGCAGAATGTTCAATTTAATAAGAGAATATTTTGCTTCTCTTAGAGCCATAAAAGAGAAACAGAATTTCTCTAAGAAAAACCAAGGTGACTCCCTCCTGGAGTAACCCCAAAAACCATTTTTGTTGGTTTTTATTTCTGAGATGCTAATGATAATGCTGATATTAGCAGCAAAGGAAGGAGTTGAGTGGCTCCAGAGTAGGAGCCAGATTGGAAAATAAAAGTGTCTTGATTTTAGCACTCTAGGGAGCAGTGAGGAAATTTGGCGACTCTTAAATAAACTATGGAGGATTGAGGTGGGGAGGGGCAGGGTAAAGACTGCTTTATATCAAGTGGAAGCCCATAGAACAGTAGCATTTGACTCCTGGCTATATGTTCACATGGGGGAAAAAAAGCTTAAACTGGAGTTTGGAAAATGAAACTAAAATATGGACTTGATCTTAGTTAACAAGGAACCCAAGAGAAAATATTCTAGCCTTTGACTCTAGATTGTAAAGAAGAATATACTGGAAAGTCCATGGAAAACAATAAAAACTACATAGCTAATTTGTATCTAATTTATATTCTGAGATTTATTTAGTGTTAGTAAATAGCATATGTACCTTGAATAGCTGATTATTTTACTCAAGTATCCATTACTAAGAAGAGGTATAATGCAAAAAAGGAAGAGAGAAGAAAAAAAAAAAACCAAACAATTATGATCCTAAGGACATACTTCGGATAAACTCTGGCTGTTAACCACAGACCTAAGCAACAAACCATCCAAAAACAGTTCTGTGTATTTCTCACACAAATGGACTCTGAAAAAAGAGGAAAGGCAGTCAGGGGCCACTTATTTGAGTTTCTAATATTATAATATCATTATCATTTAAATTCATATATTTAATTACATCTTGCATTATCCTAAAAATTATTTGAAATAGCACTATGTCATTATGAATATAGCCAACATATCTCTAGAACAACGTTTAAAATTTCTTCAAAGAGGCTGAAAGCTTCTAGAGAGGAGTAAGGATGTCAAATATCTCTCAAGCACCACAGAATCACCTAAATGCTAGTGAAACCAGCAGGACTCTGTGGGGCTCTTGGGCATGGAAGCCTTTCGAACAGTTGCTAATCAGGGAAGGGAGGGGATGCAGAGACAAGGGAGGAGCAGCCAAGAAACAACAATGTAGCCTTGGGGCAGGGTCCTCAAGGGATACTCATAATGATATCTTTGAGTTCTTTTACAGAACTAAAATCCCCAACAAATGGAAGATATTAGCATTCTTTATTCCAGAGAAGGTCACAGTTTGATAACCTCCAGAAGCTCATCAGGAAACCACCTGAGGCCAGATTAAAGGAGTGAAGGCCCTTCACACACCCTGATCCTTATCGGCAACCCCGCCCTTGAACTACTGCTGTAAAACTCATCAGGAATTCCCTGGTGATACAGTGGTTAGGACTCTTTGCTTTCATTGCTGAGGGCCCAGGTTCAACCCCTGGTCAGGGAACTAAGATCCCACAAGCTATGTGGCATGGTCAAAAAAAAAAAAAAAAAAATCCTCACCAAATCCCCCCACATTGGGACACACAGTTTTTCAGGGCACAAGTCTTCGGTGTTCCCATTTGCCTGACAAAGCAATAAAGCTATTCTTTTCTACTTCACCCAAAACTCTGTCTCCAAGATTCAATTAGGCACCAGAGCGCAGAGGCCAAGTTTTCGGCATCACTAGTCTCATAGAAAGCAGTTAAAAACACGAACCTCTCATTCTCTTTTAAATCTTAAGCCTACAAGTTTAAGGCAAAATCAAGGAAGAAGAAAGACATGCCTAAGGGAAAAAAAAGAAAGAAAGAAGAAAATGTTGGGGGGTGAGGGGAAGACGATGAAATAGAGTGCAAGTAAAAATTATGTTGCTAGCCTATTCCTGTACTATAGAAATATAGACTCCAGAACAGACTAAGTTCAGACAGACCCTGTCCAAGTGATCTCATGAGACCACACAGAGCTTGAACTTACTACTTCCTGTAAGTAGAGGACACTGAGGCCCAGTTATGTTGCTTCTACATTAACACTCTCCCTCCAATTTTCTGAAACCATGTCTGACCCCTAATCTTATATTTTTCTCATTTTTACCTTCTCTATCCATATAGCTCTTATCCTAAACCTCTTCAGACCCTCAGACCCCAAATCCACGTCTAGAGCTCTTTCTTCTAGTGTTCTTACTCCAAATCTGTGAAGATTTAGGTCAGGCACATAATGAGAGGACTAAAGGACAGTGGTGACTGTGCCAAAAATTCAGGATGGCCACAAACTAAAATTGGGAATAAACTGAAGAGCAATTTGCTTCCAGTTCTGATAACACCTTGCTATGTCACTGAAATAATTATGCGTGTTAACTCAGAAGATTCTAAAGGCAAAAACTCTCCTTAAGAGGTTTCACAAGAACCAAACTGAGTCTACAGTTGTGCTAAGCTGTCAGCAGAGTAATTTACATTTTTGGCAATATTTATCCTAAATCGTCTCTGGTCTTCTCTAGCTGTAGTGAAAGCCTCTGAGATTTCTACCACATTTCAGCAAATTATAACTGATTTGGGGTAGAGTTACTAATAATGTATTAAGATATACATGCTAGGGGAATTCCCTGGTGGTCCAGTGGTTAGGACTCCATGTTTCCACTGCCGGGGCCTGGGTTCAATCCCTGGTCGGGGAACTAAGATACTGCAAGCCACGTGGTGCAGCCAAAAAAAATATATATATATATACATATATATATATATATATATATATATATATATATATATATATATATACACACACATGCTAAATTTTTCCCCATGTTCAACTGAACCTTAAAAACCACACCATCATTGGCACAGTGGTTAGGAATCTGCCTGCCAATGCAGGGGACATGGGTTCAAGCCCTGGTCCGGGAAAATCCCACATGCCACAGAGCAACTAAGCCTGTGCACCACAACTACTGAGCCTGCGCTCTAGAGCCTGCGAGCCACAACTACTGAGCCCACGTGCCACAACTACTGAAGCCCGCGCCTAGAGCCGTGCTCCACAACAAGGCAAGCCACTGCAATGAAAAGCCCACGCACCACAACGAAGAGTAGCCCCTGCTCGCCACAACTAGAGAAAGCCCGCACGCAGCAACGAAGGCCCAATGCAGCCTAAAATCAATAAATAAATTTAAAAAAATTTTTTAAGTAATAAGATAACCAAAAAAATGAGAGAAAATATTTGCAAATTACATTTCTGATAAGAGACTTGTATCTAGAATAGATAAAGAATACTTACAACTGAATAATAAAAGCAATCCAATTTAAAAATGGGTATTTCTTAGCCCAGAGATAAACCCACGCACATATGGTCACCTTATCTTTGATAAAGGAGGCAAGCATATACAGTGGAGAAAAGACAGCCTCTTCAATAAGTGGTGCTGGGAAAATTGGACAGGTACATGTAAAAGTATGAAATTAGAACACTCCCTGACACCATACACAAAAATAAACTCAAAATGGATTAAAGACCTAAGTGTAAGGCCAGACACTATCAAACTCTTAGAGGAAAACATAGGCAGAACACTCTATGACATAAATCACAGCAAGATCCTTTTTGACCCAGCTCCTAGAGAAATGGAAATAAAAACACAAATAAACAAATGGGACCTAATGAAACTTAAAAGCTTTTGCACAGCAAAGGAAACCATAAACAAGACCAAAAGACAACCCTCAGAATGGGAGAAAATATTTGCAAATGAAGCAACTGACAAAGGATTAATCTCCAAGATTTACAAGCAGCTCATGCAGCTCAATAACAAAAAAACGAACAACCCAATCCAAAAATGGGCAGAAGACCTAAATAGACATTTCTCCAAAGAAGATATACAGATTGCCAACAGACACATGAAAGAATGCTCAACATCATTAATCATTAGAGAAATGCAAATCAAAACTACAATGAGATATCATCTCACACCGGTCAGAATGCCATCATCAAAATATCTAGAAACAATAAATGCTGGAGAGGGTGTGGAGAAAAGGGAACACTCTTGCACTGTTGGTGGGAATGTAAATTGATACAGCCACTATGGAGAACAGTATGGAGGTTCCTTAAAAAACTAAAAATAGAACTACCATACGACCCAGCAATCCCACTACTGGGCATATACCCTGAGAAAACTATAATTCAAAAAGAGTCATGTACCACAATGTTCATTGCAGCTCTATTTACAATAGCCAGGACATGGAAGCAACCTAAGTGTCCATCATCAGATGAATGGATAAAGAAGATGTGGCACATATATACAATGGAATATTACTCAGCCATAAAAAGAAATGAAATGGAGGTATTTGTAGTGAGGTGGATGGAGTTAGAGTCTGTCATACAGAGTGAAGTAAGTCAGAAAGAGAAAAACAAATACAGTATGCTAACACATATATATGGAATCTAAGGAAAAAAAAAAAAAAGGTCATGAAGAACCTAGTGGCAAGACGGGAATAAAGACACAGACCTACTAGAGAATGGATTTGAGGAGAGGGGGAGGGGGAGGGGTAAGATGTGACAGGGTGAGAGAGTGGCATAGACATATATACACTACCAAATGTAAAATAGATAGCTAGTGGGAAGCAGCCGCATAGCACAGGGAGATCAGCTCGGTGCTTTGTGACCACCTAGAGGGGTGGGATAGGGAGGGTGGGAGGGAGGGAGATACAAGAGGGAAGAGATATGGGAACATATGTATATGTACAACTGATTCACTTTGTTATAAAGCAGAAACTAACACACCATTGTAAAGCAATCATACTCCAATACAGATGCTTAAAAAAAAAAAAGGGTATTTCTTAAAACCTCAATTTTAAAAAAGTTCTGAATAGACATTTCTCCAAAGAAGATACACAAATGAATAATAAGCACATGAAAAGCTGCTCAACAATACAGCATGGAAAGAGGCAAGAGGAGTGACTTTACAGTGAAGAAACCTGACAGCCAGTGCCTCAGTCAGGTGATCAAGGTCAATATCAACAATGATAAATCATGTTGATAACATTTACCCTTGATATGATGTGATGCGAATGATACTATATATCTGGATCTTCCACCCAAAAACCCATAACCCCAGTCTAATCATGAGAAAAGTATCAGACAAATTCCAATGGAGGGGCATCCCACAAAATACTTGACCAATAGTCCAAACTGTCCAGGTCATCAAAAATAATCAAAGTTTGAGAAACCGTTATAACCAAAAGGAGCGGTGATAAGTAATGCAATGTGGAATTTTAGATGGGGACTTAAACAGAAAAAAAACTAAGCTGGGACGAAGTGACAGAGTAGCATTGACATATATACGCTACCAAATGTAAAATAGATAGCTAGTGGGAAGCAGCTGCATGGCACAGGGAGATCAGCTCGGTGCTTTGCGACCACCTAGAGGGGTGGGATAAAGAAGTGTGAGGAAGATGCAAGAGGGAGGGCATATGGGGATATATGTATGCATATAGCTGATTCACTTTATTATACAGCAGAATCTAACACAACACTGTAAAGCAATTATACTTCAATAAAGATATTAAGAAAAAAAACTGAAGACATCTTAACAAACTATGGGCTTTGGTTAATAATGTTTCAATATTGGTTTATTAATTGCAACAAATGTGCCACACTAGTGTAAGATGTTACTAGTAGGGGAAACCGTGTATGGAGAGACACAATATGGGAACTCTCTACTACTGAAACGAAGCAGGACCCTGTGGGGCCCACCTGGGTATAAATCCTTTCTATGTCCCCTGTTTCCTGTTTGTAGGAAATAGGCTTTATTCAGCCACCTTGACTTTCCCTGAGTTCCAAAGGGCAGATTCAAACAGTTGCTTATCAGGGAAGGGAGGGAGTGCAGAAACAAAGGAGGAGCAGTTAAGAAACAACAGTGCAGGCGCTTCGCTGGTGGCGCAGTGGTTGAGAATCTGCCTGCCAATGCAGGGGACACGGGTTTGAGCCCTGGTCTGGGAGGATCCCACATGCCCCGGAGCAGCTGGGCCCGTGAGCCACAATTGCTGCGCCTGCGCGTCTGGAGCCTGTGCTCCACAACAAGAGAGGCTGCGATAGTGAGAGGCCCGTGCACCGTGATGGAGAGTGGCCCCCACTCTCCGCAACTAGAGAAAGCCCTCACACAGAAACGAAGACCCAACACAGCCAAAAATAAATTAATTAATTAATAAAGAAAAGAAAAAAGAAAATGCTCCTTATTTCACTTACAAAATTAATTAAAAAAAAAAAAAAAAAGAAACAACAGTGCAGGGACTTCCCTGGTGATCCAGTGGTTAAGAATCCACCTTCCGATGCATGGGATGCAGGTTCAATCCCTGGTCAGGGCCACAGCTAGAGAGAAGCCCGTGCGCTGCAATGAAAGATCCCGCATGCCGCAACTAAGACCCAATGCAGCCAAATAAATTTTAAAATTTTTTAAAAAAGAAAGAAACAGTGCAGCAATAAAAGCAGGGTCCTGGTTTTACATAACAATACCTTTGAGGGCTTCTGTAGGAACTAAGGTCCCCACCTAGGTGGAGGAGGGTAACTTTAGGCTGTGCACAAGATTCCTGGAACACCACCCTGTTACCTCACCACCAACCAATCAGAAGAAAGCCTGCACACAGAAAATAAGGAAGACTCTGACCTCCTCCCCAAATGATTCTCCCTTAAAACACTTTCCAGGGGCTTCCCTGGTGGCGCAGTGGTTAAGAATCCGCCTGCCAATGCAGGGGACACGGGTTCGAGCCCTGGTCCCGGAAGATCCCACATGCCGCGGAGCAACTAAGCCCGTGCGCCACAACTACTGAGCCTGCACTCTAGAGCCTGCGAGCCACAACTACTGAAGCCCGCACGCCTAGAGCCCGTGCTCTGCAACAAGAGAAGCCACTGCAGTGAGAAGCCCGCGCACCGCAACGAAGAGTAGCCCCCGCTCTCCACAACTAGAGAAAGCCCTCGGGCAGCAACAAAGATCCAACCCAGCCAAAAATAAATAAATTAATTAATTAATTAATTAAAAAAAAAAAAAAAACACTTTCCTGGGGCTTCCCTGGTGGCACAGTGGTTAAGAATCCGCCTGCCAATGCAGGAGATAGAGGTTCGAGCCCTGGTCCAGGAAGATCCCACATGACGCGGAGCAACTAAGCCTGTGCGCCACAACTACTGAAGCCCACGCGCCTAAAGCCCGTGCTCTGCAACGAGAAGCCACCGCAATGAGAAGCCTGTGCACTGCAACGAAGAGTAGCCCCTGCTCGCTGCAACTAGAGAAAGCCCACGTGCAGCAACGAAGACCCAAACGCAGCCATAAATAAATAAATAAATAAATAAATAAATAAATAAATAAATAAATAAATAAATAAATAAAACACTTTCATGGTTAAGCAGAATCGTCAGAGTTGGTTTTTAGGCACAGGTCTCCCATCTCCCCAGATTGCCAGCCTCCTGAATAAAGCAACCTTTCCTTTCCAACCAACATGTCTGTCAAGTATCAGCTTTTGAGCAGTGAGCAGCAGAATCTGAATTTGGTAACACTATTTGCTCAATTTTTCTATGAATCTAAAACTGTTGTAAAAAATAAAGCTGATAGCTTGTTAATAATTAATAATTAAAAAACAAACATAGGTTAAACAATGAAATGAAAATCAAAACCACCCCTTCACACCAAAATGGCTATAATAATAAGGGTTAACAAGAGTGGAAAGAAATCTGAATCTTCCTGCACTGCTGTTGGAAATGTAAAATGGTGCAGCCACTTTAGAAAACAGCCTGGTAGATCCTCAAAAGATTAAACATAGAGTTACCGTATGACCCAGCAATTCTATTCCTAGAGATAGATAGGTAGGTAGGTAGGTAGGTTAGGTAGGTAGGTGAGTAGGTAGATAGATAATCTCCAAGAGAAATTAAAACATATGTTCACTTAAAAACTTGTACATGAATGTTCATAGCAGCATTATTCATAATAGCCAAAAAGTGGAAACAACCCAAATGTGTATCAACTGATAAATGGATAAATAAAATGTGATATATTCATACCATAGAATAGTATTCTGTCATTATAAGAATGAAGTACTAATACATGCTACAACATGAATAAACCTTGAAAATATTATGCTAAGTGAAAAGGCCAGTCACAAGGACCACCTATTGTACGATTCCAATTATATGAAATATCCAGAATAGGCAAATTACAGAGATAGAAAGTAGATTAGTGGTTGCCTAGGACTGAGAGGAGGTGTGAAAGAAATAGAAAGTGACTGCTAATAGATATACCATTTCTTTTGGAGGTGATAAAAATATTCTAAAACTAATTGTGATGGTTGTTCAACTCTGTAAAGATATTAAAAACTACTGAATTGTAAAACTTTAAATGGATGAATTGTGTGGTATGTGAATTATACCTCAATAAAGCTGTTATTTTAAAAAATTACAGTTTTCCTCTTTGCAAAACAAGGACACTGTTCCATGTCTGTGGTTTAAATTAGGTTCCCATAAACAACAGCAGCTGCCACCTGGTAAAACTAGATGGCTTCAAATGCTTGGCAAACAACTTATGTGTGTATGAGATTCTGAATAGCTGTTTTTAAAGAATACATAAGCAAGAAAATCAGGCTGTCAGGGCATTCTTACTGTCTGACATTGTTATTTAATTCAGGACAGAATGCAATCACCATTTCTCTAATCAAGAAGCCAACAGTAGTACTACTGATTACATGTATGTCCAAAGTGAATGGACACAGATAATTCACTGTGACAAAAATAAGGCTGAAAATGCCACCGACATGTCACAGCAACAGAAGTCAGAGTACAAGTGTTATGTTTGGGTGGAAAGACAGAACAGATGAACAAGGCAGCCTGAAACTATACTTGCTGGGCACACCCTTTGCTAAACAATTACAAACATTCCCCTACATGTCTGTAGAAATCCTTCCTGTTGCTTTTTGGGCAAATTTCCCCAGAGTACTCTCAGAAGCTGACTTAAAACCATCTGTTTGAAAAACAATCTGACTGTGCTCAAGGTGCAAAGAAAGCAGAGAACTAATGAACCTTTGGTGAGTGAAAAGGGGGACAGAAGGATAGGGGAAAAAGATGGGCAAGTATTTACCTTCATTAAAGAGACTTAAACACCACTCCCGAGTTGGTGATCTGAACTGGGAACAGGGGAAAAGGGAGACATGACAGCATAGTATTAATGGTTTGGGAAAGGAAGTGGTCCTTTGTGCCACTTTATTTTCTTTCCTTAAACAAAGAATTTAAATGTCCTGTTCACAGAGAGAAAAAATAGATGACCAATAAAGATAGGGAAAATGTCCTATCTCATTCATATTAAAGAAATGCAAAAGAAAAGTACTATCACCTTTTGTATCTCAGAATGCCAAATAATTAAAAGTTTGGTGAAACCAGAGCAGGTGAGGGTGAGGAGAGGGGTAAATTCTCATTCACTCCTGGTAGAAATAAAATTAATTTGGTGGTATTTCTCAATTTAAAATGCTTATACCCTTTGTTTCAGCAATTCAACTTCTAGAAATTTACCCTGCAGTTTGCAAAGATAATGTAGAAAGATATTACAGTTGCACTGTTTGTAATAAGTAAAAACTAAATGTCTGTCAACAGGAGATTGGTTAAATTACGGTAAGTCTCATTTGGGAATACTTACAGATGAAATAATATGTAAGGAATTTACTTCAAAATAATTATGGGTTGACTAAGGAGGAGTGGGGGAAGGATAGATGAAACACAACTGACCGTGTATTTAATAGTTTCATGAAGTTGGTGATGGGTACAGGTGAGTTCAACACACTCTTCTCCTTACTTTTGTATATGTTTGAAATTTTCCATAATAAAAACATACAAATGTATTAAACAACCTCACTGAAGGGGGTAGTGGATAAAGGTACTGACCTAAGCAACTATGGAAATGACTGGAGTTTGTAAGACTAATGGCAAAGAAACTGAACGTTACCACTGCCATTCTAGCTAGTACAGATGCTTCCCACAGGTGTACAAGTTAACAATTCTGAAAAACACTATACATGTATACTGGAATTGAACAATTAAGTAAATGAATGGGAGATGGTGGAAGGTTTCTCACGTTTGGAATGGGAAGTTACAGATAAGACGGAAGAAAAGGCTAAAATTATCCATGTGGTAACAGATTAGAGTTGGAATATAAACTTCTGTTTAGCTTAATAAAGATACAGATGGGGGACTTCCCTGGCAGTCCAGTGGTTAAGACTCTGCGCTTCCGATGCAGGGGGCGTGGGTTCGACCCCTGGTCAGGGAACTAAGATCCCACATGCCGCACGGCGCGGCCAAAAAATAAAAGATTTTTTAAAAATAAATAAATAAAGATAAAGATGGTTACATCTAGAAATATTTACAGATGTGTATATATATACACGCATATATTTACTTGCTCTGTCAGCTGAGAATGCTTAGAATCAATGACACACCAGTTGCAACAAGCACACCTAGACCTGACATCTTAGTTTCAAATACTATTCTCCAATAAAAGAATCCAAGGTTCCTTGGAGAAATGGCTGATTCTAGGCCTGGGACAGGAAATACATTAGATGAGCCTGGAGCATCTTATAATGTCAAAAAGTAAGGAAATGCTAAAAACAAAACACAACAAATATCCTAAATTGATATAGAGGTATATCAAAGGGACACAGAAGACAACCAAAGGAGTGCCCAATGGCCAAATCTAAAACAATTAGAGAAGAAAAAGAATGTAATATTGGATTATAGGCTAAAGAATAAGATAAATATCTATGAGTCCATACCAATATAAAGAAATGTATTCCTGGGGAATTCCCTGGTGGTCCAGTGGTTAGGACTCCACGCTTTCACTGCAGGGAGCATGGGTTCAATCCCTGGTCAGGGAACTAAGATCCTGCATGCTACATAGTGCAGCAAAAAAAAAAAGTTTTTTATTGAAGTATAGTTGACTTATAATGTTGTGTTAGCTTCTGGTGCACAGCAAAGTGATTCCATTTTTTATATATACATATATATATACTTTTTCATATTCTTTTCCATTATGGTTTATCCCAGGATATTGAATATAGTTCCCTGTGCTACACAGTAGGACCTTGTTTATCCATTCTAAATGTAATAGTTTGCATCTACCAACCCCAAACTCCCAGTCCATCCCTCTCCCTCCCGCTTCCCTTTGGCAACCATAAGTCTGTTCTCTATGAGTCTATTTCTGTTTTATAGATAGGTTCATTTTGCCATATTTTAGATTCCACATATAAGTGATATCATATGGTATTTGTCTTTCTCTTTCTGACTTCACTTAGTATGATAACCTCTAGTTCCATCCATGTTGCTGCAAATGGCATTATTTCGTTCTTTTTATGGCTGAGTGGTATTCCATTGTGTATATGTACCACATCTTCTTTATCCATTCAACTGTCAATGGACATTTCAGTTGTTTCCATGTCCTGGCTATTGTGAATAGTGCTGCTATGAACATAGGGTTGCATGTAACTTTTTGGATTATAGCTTTCTCTGGATATATGCCCAGGAGTGGGATTGCTGGATCATATGGTAATTCTATTTTTAGTTTTCTGAGGAACCTCCATACTGTTTTCCATAGTGGCTGCACCAACTTACATTCTTACCAACAATGTAGGAGGGTTCCTTTTTCTCCACACCCTCTCTAGCATTTGTTATTTGTAGACTTTTTAAGGATGGCCAGTGTGAGATGGTACCTCATTGTAGTTTTGAATTGCATTTCTCTAATAATTAGTGATGTTGAGCATCTTTTCATGTGCCTACTGGCCATCTATATGTCTTCTTTGGAGAAATGTCTATTAAGGTCTTCTGCCCATTTTTCAATTGGGTTATTTGGTTTTTTTGTTGTTGAGTTGTAGGAGCTCTTTGTATACTGTGGAAATTAAGGCCTTGTCTGTTGTGTCATTTATAAATATTTTCCCCCATTTTGTAGGTTGTTTTTTTGTAAAAAAAAATAAAACTTTTTAACAAAAAATTAAAAAAATAAAATTGGCAACTGCCTAGAAAACAAACTTAGGGGAAAGGAGTAGGGGAGGGATAAATTAGGAGCTTGGGATTAATAGCTACATGCCACGATATATAAAATAGATAAACAACAGGGTCCTACTGTATAGCACAGGGAACTATATTCAATATCTTGTAATAATCTATAATGGAAAAGAATCTGAAAAAGAAAAAAAATATAGATATATATAAATCTGAATCATTTTGCTATATAACAGAAACTAACACAACATTGTAAATCAACTATACTTCAATAAAAATTAATTAATTAAAATGGCCAGGGCTTCCCTGGTGGCTCAGCGGTTAAGAATCCGCCTGCCAATGCAGGGGACACGGGTTCGAGCCCTGGTCCGAGAAGATCCCACATGCCGTGGAGCAACTAAGCCCGTGCGCCACAACTACTGAGCCTGCACTCTAGAACCCGCGAGCCACAACTACTGAAGCCTGCACACCTAGAGCGCATGCTCTGCAACAAGAGAAGCCACAGCAATGAGAAGCCCGTGCACTGCAAGGAAGAGTAGCCCCTGCTCACCGCAACTAGAGAAAGCCCGTGCGCAGCAATGAAGACCCAGCGCAGCCAAAAATAAAATAAAATAAATAATTTTTTTAAAAAATGGCCAACTGCCAATAAAGTCAATATTTGTTTACCTAAAAAAAGTATATTAAATTAAGATAATAGGGACTTCCCTGGTGGCGCAGTGGTTAAGAATCTGCCTGCCAATGCAGGGAACAAGGGTTTGATCCCTGGTCCAGGAAGATCCCACATGCCTCGGAGCAACTAAGCCCGTGCGCCACAACTACTGAGCCCACGCACCGCAACTACTGAAGCCCACGCACCTACAGCCTGTGCTCCGCAGCAAGAGAAGCTACCGCAGTGAGAAGCCTATGCACCGCAACTAGAGAAAGCCCACACACAGCAATGAAGACCCAACGCAGCCAAAAAATAAACTTCTAAAAAAAGAAAAAAAAAGTTTTTAATATAATAAAATAAAATTAACAACTGCCACCCTATCTCCTTACCTTGCTTTAGTTTTTTAAATTGTACTTATCACTACCAGACATTACTCATTATCTACCTTCCCCATTAGAATGCAAGCTCCATAAGGCAAGGGCTTTGTTTATCTTATTTGCTACTGTATCTCCAGAATCTAGTATACTATGTGGACACATAGTGGGCATGCCATAAATAACTTGCTGAATGAATAAATTATTAGGATGTTAGGTGAAAAGAGCAGATTATAACAGTATTTTCAAAAATATTTCATTTTTATAAAATCAAGCAAAATGGAAAACAAAAGCTACTATACACACACAGAGTCAATCCTCATTACATGGATTCCTCATATGCTAATTTTCCTATTCACTAAAATTATTTGTAACCTCAAAATCAATATTTGCAACACTTCTGTGATCACTCATGGACATGTGAATGCACAGAATGATGAAAATTTTGAGTTGCCTGAGGTGCACATTCCCAACTGAGGTCAAAGCCTGAAGGCAATACTCAGCCTTCTGTTTCAGCTCTCATACTACAAGCTAGTGTCCTTTTAGTGGTTTATTTAGTACAACATTTTTCACACTTTTGTGCTTTTGGTTGGTGATTTCACTGTTTAAAATAACTCCCAAGTGTAGTACTGAAGTCTATTGTTTCTCAGTGCAAGAAGGTTGTGATGTGCCTTCTGGAGAAAATACATGTGTTAGATAAGGTTCATTCAGGCATAAGTCACAGTGCTATTCACCATGAGTTCAATGTTAGTGAATCAATAATATATATTAAATAATGTGTCTTTAAACAAAAACACACATAAAACAAGGTTACATGTTGATTAGTTAACAAAAATGGGACCAGAGACTCATAGGAACCTAATCCTATATTTCCCCTAGGAGCAATGATTCAGTATTCATTAATTCAGCGTTTGCTGTGATGCTATAGAACATATTAGCACAAATAATAAATCTATGTGTGTATTTGTATATGTAAAATTAAATTAAAAGGTCAGAGAGATTATATACCATTATACCATGATGTTAATATAGTTATTGTTAATATAATCTTTGGGTGGGAAGATTATAAGGTATTCTTTTTTTTTTTTTTTTTTAATTTTAGCAATTTCATGTATCTTTATTTATTTTATTTATTAATGGCTGTGTTGGGTCTTCGTTTCTGTGTGAGGGCTTTCTCTAGTTGTGGCAAGCGGGGGCCACTCTTCATCGCGGTGCGCGGGCCTCTCACTATCGCGGCCTCTCTTGTTGCGGAGCACAGGCTCCAGACGCGCAGGCTCAGTAATTGTGGCTCACGGGCCTAGTTGCTCCGCGGCATGTGGGATCCTCCCAGACCAGGACTCGAACCCGTGTCTCCTGCATTGGCAGGCAGACTCTCAACCACTGCGCCACCAGGGAAGCCCCATAAGGTATTCTTATTTTTTCCTTATTTGTATTTTCTATTTTTTCTTTTACAATGAAAATATTTTTTGTTAGAAGAAAAAAACTGAGTTGCTGCTAATATTTTAAAATAAGAATTATAGTAGTAAACATTCTATGGTAGCCAAAGGAATATAAAAACAGGATAAGAACAGTGATTTTAAATAATTAAAGTGTAAATTTATAGCTCTCCTCTTAACTTTTTAATCTGGATCTTCTAAATGAAACCTCATATGTGCAAATACACATGTAAGCCTATACACTTCTCCCTGATTAGTGATTAACAGACTACTCAAATACTAACAGTTTGAAACTCACTCATTTATAATTATAGAATTTTAGAGTAGAAATAATCTTTGAAGAACTTAAAGTTTCTAACCTAATGCAAGAAAATTTTTTGTAATCTTTTTTACAAGAGGTCACCCAGCCCCTAACAGACTATGTTCAAGAACAGAAATCACATTATCTTATAAGGCCGTACATCTTAATTTCCACCCAGTGCTCTTAGTTCAATCTCTGATCAAAAACAGAGGAGATCTACTATTTCCTCTTTACGTATGCCTTCAAATATGTAAGACAAAACTCATGTGTTCCTTTAGTCGCCTCTTTCCCGGCTAAATACTCTAGTACAACCAAGACTCAGAGCAGTACACAACTTTATTCATCCCCTCATGTAATCCCCACTCTTTTGAGTATGCGCTGGATCTGGTGACTTGCTTCTAATGAACAAAATATAGCAAACGTGATGGGATGTCATTTGCAAGATTAGATTATAGACTCTGGCTTCCATCTTCTTCACTGTCATGGAAGCCAGCTGCCATGTTGTACAGAGAGTCCCACAAGGCAAGGAATTGAAGGATGCCTCAGCCAACAAGCTAGAAAGGAACTAAGGTCCTCAGTCAATTAACCTGTGAGAAGCGGAATCATGCCACATGAGAGGCAGAACTTGGAAGCTGATCCTCCCCCAGTTGAGTCCTCAGATGAAATAAAAACTCCTGTTAAAAACTTGATTACAGGGACTTCCCTGGTGGTGCAGTGGTTAAGAATCCACCTGCCAATGCAGGGGACATAGGTTCGATCCCTGGTCCCGGAAGATCCCACATGCCATGGAGCAACTAAGCCCATGCACCACAACTACTAAGCCTGCGCTCTAGAGACCGCAAGCCACAACTACTGAGCCTGCGCTCTAGAGACCACAAGCCACAACTACTGAGCCTGCGTGCCACAACTACTGAAGCCCGCATGCCTAGACCCCATGCTCTGCAACAAGAGAAGCCACCACAATGAGAAGCCAGCCCACCACAACAAAGAGTAGACGCTGCTCCCCGCAACTAGAGAAAGCCCACACCCAGCAATGAAGACCCAACGCAGCCAAATAAATAAATAAATAACTTGATTACAGCCTATGAGAGACACACTCTGATTCCTAACTCACAGAAACACAGATAACAAATATTTGTTGCTTTAAGTTGCAAAATTTTGAGGTAATTTGTTATGTAGCAATAGATAAATAATACACTAGTAATTTCACTTCTCATCATAGCCTAGAAAAATTCTCACACATGTATCTTCCTTAATTAGAGGAAAACTGAAAACAAGTTAAATGTTCATCAAAGGGGAACGAATAAATACAATGTGATACAGTCTTAAGATTTAATGCTATGTATCATTTTAAAAATGGAATATACAAGGTAGATCTCTAAGGGGGAAAAAAAGGACTGATAACTTACCTACTGGATTTGAATGAATGGAGCAGAGTTTTAGGTCCTAGCTAAGAGTCTGGGAATGATTTAATAGTGATTAGAACTTTAAAAACCGAGCAAATGAAAAAAGCAAGGCAATTATGCCGAAGGAAAATGAAAAGCTGTAAAAGAAAAGAATTATCGGGAAAGGGCGGGCCGCAGTGACCCAGGAAGCGGCGGCAAGGGGGCGGGCTCTTGAGCGGGAGTCCATGTGGGCGCCTGCCGGCAGGGAGCAGCACCAGGTCGCCATAGCGCAGCTGCAACAGCTCCTGGTGCAGGAGGCGGTGGACTCCATGGTGAAGAGTCTGGAGAGAGAGAACATCTGGGAAAGATGCAGGGCCTCATGTTCCGCTGCAGCGCCGGCTGTTGTGAGGACAGCCAGGCGTCCATGCAGCAAGTGCACCAGTGCATTGCGTGCTGCCATGCACCTCTGGCTCAAGCCCAGGCCCTGGTGACCAGTGAGTTGGAGAAGTTCCAGGACGGCCTGGCCCGGTGCACTATGCACTGCAACGACAAAGCCAAAGATTCAATAGATGCAGGGAGTAAAGAGCTTCAGGTGAAGCGGCAGCTGGAGAGTTGCATGACCAAGTGTGTGGATGACCACATGAACCTCATCCCAACCATGACCAAGAAGATGAAGGAGTCTCTCTCATCCATTGGGAAATAGATGTCTGCTATTGGCCATTGGGGCTGAAGGCAGGAATCTGTTTAAAAAGAGGAATGGGGATTTGGGTTTTCTAAGGAAAGTTTATGAATGAGGAAATTAAGGATGGCCGCAAGTTTAAGGCCTAGGTCACTTGCCTCTGGACACTGGTTCCTTTGTGTTTGAATCCTAGAAAGTGAAAAAAACTGGTGCTAAAATTTGGGTCAGAGATAGCACAGGAGAGATTCTGTGAGCCTGAATTTCATGTGGCAAGTGCTTATCCTGGCAATAAGGAGTCTCCCTTGTACCAAACCAGAGCCCTCCAAGGTACCAGATTCTCTTAGTACACAGATACCAACAGGCTGGCAGGTTCATCTGACCTGCTTATGATCTGGTGGAGTGTGAGGAGAGGTGTTTCTATTTGTTGCCAACCTCCTGTTTACCAGAAGGATCACTACAACATTTTCCACAAACTGGAAATAAAACAAAATCCATGAGGTCACTAATTTAGAAGGGGAAAGGGGGCTTCTGGGGATCTGTTTTGCTTGGTTTTGTTTTATATACAAGGGCATGAAGTTACTTTAAGATGTAGAGTTGGGGGAGGTAGTTTGGATAAAAACTTTGAAAGGGTCCTTGCAGATATTCATTTCTGGCCGTCAAAATGTGGATGGACATTTCTTAAAATTCTCACACATGACATCTTTCAGCCTGGAGACCCTGCAAAAATATAAGAAGCGCTATCACACTGGTAGGGGAAGCAAACCTTCCCTCTAACTGGCAGCCATGATGAGCCCTGAGGCTGTCTGCAGCAGAGCCAGCCGAGTCACAAGACAATCTTGCAGTGACACTCACCCTTGAAGGGAAAGGGGATTTTGATTGTGCTATATGCTAGTATTCAGAAATGAACAGCGAAAGACGAATTGTTAGCTGCTTAATTAAGAGAGTTATGAAGTACTGGCTTTGGAAAAATCTGGTTTTCATAAAACAAAATAGAATGAAAGCCTAAACCCAGTATTGCTTACTTTGCCCCCTGTAATAACAGAGCTCTGTTGAAACAATCCCTTGGCAACATGAAGGTCAAAGGAGAAAAAGTAAGCAACTCAGGGGCAAGCTGTGACTCCTTTAGAGCAAAAAATGGGACAGCCACCCCGCCCCCGTTACCAAATACCACTTTTGCGACATGGGTTGTTCTTGCCCCAGTTCTGGCACCTTATCGTTTTATTAAGGACCTTGTTGTTGTGTTTTTACCAACTTATTACTTGATAATATAGCCTGTCTGTTTGCTGTTTCAAGATGGTGATGTATTTTCCTAGTGGTTTGGTTTTAAAAATAAATAAGACGTAATTTTTCAAAACAAAACAAAAAAGAATTATCATCATTGTACATGATGTAGCTCAGGTTCAATATTTATATAATATAAATAATAAATAACGACTTTACACCCCAAATCACATAACTATGTTGAAAATATACCAGAGAACACATATATGTATTTAAAAGGGCCAACACTTCATATTCTTTATATTGAACACTTTATATACATTTAACAGTTTTTAAAAGCAATTGATATGATTATACTATTAGAAATATTTAAGACACTTGATTATGGTTGCCTCTGTGGGGGAGATAACTGCTATTTTTCCTTCTACACATATAAACTATTCACATTTTAAATTTTATTTATTTTTATTTATTTTATTTTTGGCTGTGTTGGGTCTTCGCTGCCACACGCAGGCTTTCTCCAGCTGCAGCGATCGGGGGGCCACTCCTCGTTGCGGTGCGCGGGCTTCTCATTGCGGTGGCTTATCTTGCTGAGGAGCACGGGCTCTAGGCGCGCCGGCTTCCGTAGTTGTGGCTCGCGGGCTCTAGAGCGCAGGCTCAGTAGTTGTGGTGCACGGGCTTAGTTGCTCCGCGGAATGTGGGATCCTCCTGGACCAGGGCTCGAACCTGTGTGCCCTGCACTGGCAGGCGGATTCTTAACCACCGTGCCACCAGAGAAGCCCCACATTTTTAAAACTATGCACATGTATTACTTTGATAAAAATAAGATAAAATTCCTTGTAGGGAGGGAGAGGGAAGCGGCTTTGGTTTTATCTCTATTGTTTTATTTCTAAGAGATAAAGAAAAATTATGTAACAAATACCCATGTTTCCATTTTAAATTGCATAAAATTTAAATAAATGTTTTAAATTATTTTAAAATTTCTCAATACTCCCCTCCTCAATTCCTAACAATTTCCTACATAAATGGTTTTCACACCATTTTTGGTCCAGTCTCCCTTCCTTAGAATGCTCTCAACTTTATCAGTGTCCATTTAAACCAATATGCAAAATGTATTTCCAATCTAGCCCAAAAATATATTGGAACCAATACTTTTATGACCTGGATAAACTGGTAATATAGCTGAAGGTGTTTTTAGCAGCCACATTTCATAGGCAGTTGCTGCTACGTTTGTGATTAACCAAAATTCCCAGATATTTTTCACATGAACTCCTGCCCAACCAGCTCTTCCTCATCCTGTTATTGTGCATTTGAAGTTTTGAATTTAAATATAGGACTTATTCCTGCTAAGTTTAATTTCAGTTTGAGCCCATGATTTCACCCTATGGACGTAATTTTTAAGGCTTTATTTATCATCTGTCAAATTAACTATTCCTGCATCTTTGCAATACTTACATCTCTGATTAACTTGTTTTAAAAATGTTTCAGTGGGTCTTCCCTGGTGGCACAGTGGTTAAGGATCCGCCTGCCAATGCAGGGGACATGGGTTCGAGCCCTGGTCCGGGAAGGTCCCACATGCTGCGGAGCAATTAAGCCCGTGCACCGCAACTACTGAGCCCGTGTGCCATAACTACTAAAGCCCACGCGCCTAGAGCCCCATGCTCCACAACACGAGAAGCCACCGCAATGAGAAGCCCGCTCACTGCAATGAAGAGAAGCCCCCGCTCACCGCAACTAGAGAAAGCCCTCACACAGCAACGAAGACCCAACGCAGCCAAAAATAAATAAATAAATAAATAAAAATAAAATTGTTTTACTCTATCCAAGGTCCAAAGAAAATCCAACAGAGGCTTTTCCTGGTGAAATCAAGAGTCTAAGTGGGTACAATTATTCAATCTTCTACACATTCATTTAGTCAATCAACCAAACCATATTTTACTACATAACAGCTACAAATGTATCATGAAAGACTGGGAGAAAGAAAAGACAACCCTCAGAATGGGAGAAAATATTTGCAAACGAAGCAACTGACAAAGGATTAATCTCCAAAATATACAAGCAGCTCATGCAGCTCAATATCAAAAAAACAAACAACCCAATCCAAAAATGGGCAGAAGACCTAAATAGACATTTCTCCAAAGAAGATATACAGATTGCCAACAAACACGTGAAAGGATGCTCAACATCACTAATCACTAGAGAAATGCAAATCAAAACTACAATGAGGTGGACTTCCCTGGTGGCGCAGTGGTTAAGAATCCGCCTACCAATGCAGGGGACTCGGGTTCGAGCCCCGGTCCAGGAAGATTCCACATGCCGTGGAGCAACTAAGACCATGCACCACAACTACTGAGCTTGTGCTCTAGAGCCCGTGAGCCACAACTACTGAGCCTGCGTGCCATAACTACTGAAGCTCACACGCCTGGAGCCCGTGCTCCACAATAAGAGAAGCCACCACAACGAAAAGCCCGCACACAGCAACAAAAGAGTAGTCCCCGCTCTCCGCAACTAGAGAAAGCCTGCACGCAGCAACGAAGACCCAACACGGCCAAAAATAAATAAATTAAATAAATTTAAAAAAAACTACAATGAAGTATCACCGCACACAAGCCAGAATGGCCATCATCAAAAAATCTACAAACAATAAATGCTGGAGAGGGTGTGGAGAAAAGAGAAACCTCTTGCATTGTTGGTGGGAACGTAAACTGATACAGTCACTATGGAGAACAGTATGGAACAGTTTTTTCCTTAAAAACTAAAAATAGAACTACCATATGACCCAGCAATCCCACTACTGGGCATATACCTGAGAAAAACATAATTCAAAAAGAGTCATGTACCACAATGTTCACCGAAGCACTATTTACAATAGCCAGGACATGGAAGCAACCTAAGTGCCCATCGACAGATGAATGGATAAAGAAGATGTGGCACATATATACAATGGAATATTACTCAGCCATAAAAAGAAACGAAATTGAGTTATTTGTAGTGAGGTGGACAGACCTAGAGTCTGTCATACAGAGAGACGTAAGCCAGAAAGAGAAAAACAAATACCGTATGCTAATACATATATATATGAAATCTTAAAAAAAAAATGGTTCTGATGAACCTAGGGGCAGGACAGGAATAAAGACGCAGATGTAGAGAATGTAATTGAGGACACGGGGGCAGGAGAGGGTAAGCTGGGACGAAGTGAGAGAGTGGCATGGACATATATACGCTACCAAATGTAAAATAGATAGCTAGTGGGAAGCAGCTGCATAGCACAGGGAGCTCGGTGCTTTGTGACCACCTAGAGGGGTTGGATAAGGAGGGTGGGAGGGAGACGCAAGAGGGAGGGGATATGGGGATATATGTATACATGTAGCTGATTCACTTTGTTATACAGCAGAAACTAATACAACACTGTAACACAATTATACTCCAATAAAGATGTTTTTAAAAATTGCATTAATTTAAACATTAAAAAACATTAACAATGCAATAGACCAAAAGCCATTGAACTGTACACTTTAAATGGGTGAATTAAATGGTATGTGAATTATATCTCAATAAAGCTGTTAAAAAAAAGAAAGACTGGGAAACTGTGGGATTATGACTATAACTAGAACAATCTCTTGATCTACTAACCTCGTAATTCTAAATAGAAGTAATAGAATTTAAGAATAGAAATAGAAGAAATTTGTTACGATAAATCAGCCTATACTAAATCTTTTGGGTTAATACTCCGTATCATCTGTTTGATCACTTATAATTTAATTTTTCTGGATTTAACATTAATTTTACAGGTCTGCAGTTTTCCAACTACTTTCCTCTTTTTGGATATCAGGACATTTGTCTCTCTCTGGTTTTTATGATTTCTCAAAGATTAACAACAGTGACTCTGAGATCATCAGCCAGTTAATTCAGTACTCTGAAATTCAACTGAGACTTAAAATTTAAATTCACTTTAAAATGATCATTCTTGCCATCTGGGCTAGTTTGTAGTTTACAATTTGCTATATACTTTCTAGTTTGAAAACTATTGTCCTTGCTGCTAGTAATAATCTATAGAGTGCTTATTTTTTAAAGAACTTTAGAATTTCTCAAAAATCCTATAAATAGGTTAAATAGAAACTAATATACCATTATCCTATTTTACACATAGGGAAACTGAAGAACAGAGAAATTTAAATTATTTACCCAAGGTCAAAGAGCTACAGTGAACCAAAATCTCCTATTGCAGCCTAGGGCTCTTTTCATAAGGTCATGTAGATCTCTAACACAAAACTACTTAAGACAGCACACAAAGCTTCTTGCTTAAAAACTGATTTTTCAGTTAGTGGTTGACAGGGGTTAAGGAGCGGGTAGGTGCAAAGGAAGTGGGTATAGCTGTAAAAGGGTAATATGATGTATCCTGTGGTGATGAAAATATTCTGTACCCTCACTGTATCAATGTCAATATGCTGGTTGTGATTTTGCACTACAGTTTTGCAAGATATTACCACTGGATGAAACTGGGTAAAGAGTATATCAGATCTCTAATTCTGTGTGAATTCTGAGAAGTATCTCAAAAGAAAAATGTTTACTAAAAAATAATTAATAATTGATATTTCTTTTTTAAGCCAACTTAATTTTAAAGAAGCTTACTTAAAGTGAATAGTTTAGGTAAATTAAAACAAAAAACAAAATACAATCATGCATAGGGCTCTGAAAGCCAGCACAGGGGACTTAAAAAGCGGGTAAGTCCCATTAACTAAAGCTTTAAAAAAGCCATAGAGATCCTTGGAAATTAAAAAGGAACCCCCAGGATTTTTGTTGCCCAAAGAAGCAAAATCAAAAAAGACAGTATAGGAATAAACTATTAAGTCACCTCAAAACGAATCACTAGAATAAAGTTAAAACCACCAAAGCTTTCCTCAACCATCGACACACTTTACTGCAAACCTCAACTTAGAGAAAAAATGAATGTGCACATGTGTCACCTTCAACTTGATATTCACAACGACACATTTCAAAAGAGTCCCAAAATTGCTTCTGTTTTTTTGCTACTCACAAAGTGCCTGAAGCTTCAACCATTTCCTGCTTCTCCCAGCTGCAGGACTTGCAATTAGGAAAACATTCACTCAGCATCTAGAGCAGGTCTGGTTAGAAGGATGAGCTCATCCCTTCAGATGTGCACCTGATCCTCAGGAAGTTGCTCCTCCTCCAGCCAGCAGGTCTTTGTATGTTTAAAGTGACACCCACAACCTGTGTAACCACTTGGTCAGAGCCAGAACAAGTCCTTCTCTATACATGCCTACTGCCACGGAATCATTTCCTGCTCTGGCCACCTCACATAGCCACCAAATTCACGCGGCAGTATAGCAGTAGCAGCTGCTGCTGCTCCCAGTATGGCCTCACTAGAGAAGGATTTCATTTTCAGCCTATAATGGAGGTCAGGTTCTTCACTTCTACCCTGTGAACATCACACTATTTGTTTCAACAGGTCCTTGCCCAGAGTCAGACCTGACCAGAATCACCCCTTTTTTCAGAACTTACAACTCATTTTCTTTTTTTTTTTTTTTTTTTTTTTTATTAAATTTTTTTATTTATTTATTTTATTTATTTTTGGCTGTGCTGGGTCTTCGTTTCTGTGCGAGGGCTTTCTCTAGTGGTGGAGAGCGGGGGCCACTCTTCATCGCGGTGCGCGGGCCTCTCACAACTCATTTTCTTAAACCAGGAATGTAATGCTTCTCCATTCTCTTATTCTGCTTGTCTTGTCTACAAGTCTCAATTAACAGAGGCAGCTAAATGCACTATATGCATTTACAGCTAAATGCTCCAAACCCAAGTTTGCCCCTCAGTTTCACTACTTCTAAGAAAACATTTACTCTGCCATAGCTGTCTATTTATTGGTAAAACACATAATAATACTAACTCAAAAGATACGTAGAATTCACTTCAAAATGATGTAATATTGGTACTTTAATTATCTTCAATCAAAAGTACCTGGGTACTGGGCTTCCCTGGTGGCGCAGTGGTTAAGAATCCGCCTGCCAATGCAGGGGACATGGGTTCAAGCCCTGGTCCAGGAAGATCCCACATGCCGTGGAGCAACTAAGCCCGTGCGCCACAACTACTGAGCCCATGCTCCGCAACAAGAGAAGCCACCACAATGAGAAGCCCGCGAACTGCAACAAAGAGTAGCCCCCACTCACCGCAACTAGAGAAAGCCCGTGCACAGCAACGAAGACCCAACGCAGCCAAAAGCAAATAATAAAATAAAATTTAAAAAAAAAAGTACCTGGGTACCAAATAGTCATTCAACAAATATTTCTGTGCACCTATTATATAAAACTGTCTGACGGTGCCGAACTGGGCTTTCAACTTAAAAAAAAAAAATCTAAGAAATAACCCTTCCCATCTCAACCTTCCTCAGGACCTTTGCAGTATTTTTACCTCTGTCATGGTAAGCTTCTAATACACTAACAGGCTGAGGTAGGAATATAAACTAGTCGGAGTAACATCAAATTCATTAGTGGTTACCTTTGAGAGATGGCAAGGGACTTGTGATCAAGAAGGGGAAAACCAGGAGCCTTCAATTTATTTAGTAATATTTAATTTGTTGGATAGTAGACACAAGGATCCTTATTGTATTATTCTTCTTAAATGTCTTAAATAATAAATAATAAAAATTTTTAAACAGAGAACTTCGGAGCACCAAAAGACACAGTCAACAGAGTGAAAAGACAACCTACAGAATGAGAGAAAATATTTGCAAATCATTTATCTGATATGGAGTTAATATCTAGAATATATAAAGAACTCCTACAAGTTAACAACAAGTGATTGAAAAGTGCACAAAGGACAATAGACATTTCTCTAAAGAAGATGTACAGATGGCCAATAAGCAAATGAAAAGATGCTCAACATCACAAGTCTTTAGGGAAATGCAAATCAAAACCAAAATGAAAATTGAAAACACCCATTAGGATGGATACTATCAAAAAAAAAAAAACAGAAAATAACAGTTGTGAATGAGGATGTGAAGAAACTGGAACTCCTACTGGGAATGTAAAATGGTGCAGCCACTATAGAAAATGGTAAGGCAATTCCTCAAAAAAATTAAAGACAGAATTATCATACGATCCAGCAATTCCACTTATGGGTATATATCCAAAAGAACTGAGAGGACTGGCCAAGATGGTGAAGTAGGAAGATCCTGAACTCACCTCCTCCCATGGGTGCACCAAAATAACAACTATTTACAGAGGAAATACTGATGAGAAAAACTGGAAGAACAGGAGAAAAGATCTTCTACAACTAAAGAAATAAAGAAGGAACCACAAAAAGATGGGTACGAGGGGTGGTGACATGGTATAGTAAAAACCCATATCCCCAGGTAGGCAAACCACAGGTGGGAGGACAACTACAATTGAATAGGTTCTTCTCAAGGAACAAGGAGTCCAAGGCCCACAACCAGCTCTCCAGGCCTGGGTCTTGCACCAGGACAACAAGCCCCACATTTGGCTTTGAAGGTCAGTGGGGCTTACTTTCAGGAGAGGCAGAGGGCTGTGGGAAATAGAGACTCCACTTTCAAAGGGCACACACAAAATCTCACACACTCCAGGACTCAGCGCAGAAGCAGTAATTTGAAAAGAGCCTGGGTCAGAACCCCCTGCTGATCTTGGAGAGCCTCCTGGAGAGGCAGGAGACAATTGGAGCTCATCCTGGGGACAAAGACACTGGCAGCAGCCATTTTGGGGAGCTCATTCTACCATGTGGACATTGGTGCTGGCAAACGCCAATTTGGAATCCACCCTTCAGCTTATTAATGCCAAGACCCAGCCCCACCTACCAGCCTATCAGCACCAGTACTGGGACACCTCAGTCCAGCAGCTAGCCAAGCAGGAACACAGACCAACCCACCAGTAGGCTGGCCAGAGACACTGGGACACAGCCTCACCCACCAGTGGGCCAGCACTAGCCTCAGGACCAGCCTCTCTCACCAGTGGGCAGGCACCAGCAGAGGAATCCAATACCAGTAGGCTGACACCACCTTCAAGATACCCAGGACCCCACAGTCAACCATATCAGGAACCTGCCCACCCCCACGCCCCTGGGCCCTGGCCCTACCCACTAGCAGGCTGACAACAGCTCTGTGACACCTTGGACCCCTCAGCTGGCTGCCCCAGGATCCAGCCCCACTCACCAGTGGGCCAATACCAGCTTGGGACACCCCAGACCCCACAGCCAGCTCTGTCAGGAACTAGCCCTACCCACAGGCAGGCCAACACGAGATCCAGGACCCCCAGCCCCACAACCACCCACCCTGGAACATGGCTCTGCCCATCAGTGTGCCAGCACTAGCCCCAGGACCCCTGGGGCCCCAGAACCAGCCTCCTCATGACCCGGCCCCACACACCAGCAGCCAGTAGCCTCTGCACAAGTCAGGGCCTGGCAACCAACCAGAGAGGGGGCCATCCACACCTACCAGACCACCCATAGTAGTCAACCCACCACAAGAGAAGGACCCACGCACATAGCTCTGGTGACCAGAGGGAAGTGCACTACTGGGATGCATAGGATGTCTCCTACAAAAGGCCACTTCTCCAAGATCAGGAAACATAACCAATCTACCAAATATATAGAAATAAAAACAGCAAATTAGGCAAAATGAGGTGACAGAAGAATATGTACCAAATGAAGGGACAAGATAAATCTCCAGAAGAACTAAGTGAGTGGAGATAAGCAATCTACCCAATAAAGAGTTCAAGGTAATGATCGTAAAAATGTTCAAAGAACTCAGGAGAAGATTGGATGAAAAGAGTCAGAAGTTAGAAGTTTTTAACAAAGAGTTAGAGAATATAAAGAAGTACCAAATGGAGTTGAAGAATACAATAAATAAAATAAAAAATACACTAGAAGGAATCAACTGTAGATTGGATGATACAGAGGGATGGATCAGCAAGCTGGAAGACAGAGTAGTGAAAATCACTGAAGCTGAACAGAAAAAAGAAAAAAGAAATGAGGACAGCTTAAAAGACCTCTCAGACAACATCAAGCATTCTAACATTCACATTGTAGGGGTTCCAGAAGGAAAGGAGAAAGGAAAGGACAGAGAACATATTTTGAGATAAAATACCTGAAAACTTCCCTAACCTGGAAAAGAAAACAGACATCCAGGTCCAGGAAGCACAGAGAGTCTCAAGAGGATCAATCCAAAGAGGACAACACGCAGACACATTGTAATCAAAATGGCAAAATTTAAAGATAAAGACAGACTATTAAAAGCAGCAATGCAAAAGCAACAAGATTCAGATAAACTCCCATAAGGCTATCAGCTGTCTTTTCAGCAGAAACTCTGCAGGCTAGAGGGAGTGGCACAATATATTTAAAGTGATGAAAAGGAAAAACCTACAACCAAGAATACTCTACCTTGCAAGGCTTTCATTCAGATTTGATGGAGAAATCTAAAGTTTACAGACAAGAAAAAGCTAGCTAAAAGAGTTCAGCACCACCAAACCAACTTTACAGAAATGTTTAGCGGACTTCTCTAAGTAAAAAAAAAAAAAAAAGTCCACAACTAGAAATATAAAAACTACAAAAAGAAAAATCTCATTGGTAAAGGTAGTAAACCAACCACATGTAAAGCTAGTAAAAGAGTTAAAAAACAAAAGTACTAAAATCATCTGTATGCACAATAAGTAGTTAAGGGATACACCCAGATGTAGCATATGATGTCAAAACCAGCAAACATGGGTGAGGAGTGGGGGCGAGTAAAAATGCAGGGCTGTTAAAATACATCTGAATTTAAGAGATCAGTAACTTAAAATAATCACATACATATAGATATATAGCTATATATAAACGTCATGGTAGGGACTTCCCTGGTGGCACAGTGGTTAAGAATCCACCTGCCAATGCAGGGGGCACAGGTTCGAGCCCTGCTCTGGGAGGATCCCACATGCCGCAGAGCAACCAAGCCCGTGTGCCACAACTACTGAGCCTGCGCTCTAGAACCCACAAGCCACAACGACTGAGCCCACGTGCCATAACTACTGAAGCCCACGCGACCAGAGCCTGTGCTCCACAACAAGAGAAGCCACCGCAGTGAAAAGCCTGCGCACCACAACGAAGAGTAGCCTCCACTTGCTGCAACTAGAGAAAGCCCACACGCAGCAACAAAGACCCAACGCAGAAAAATAAAATAAATAAATAAATTTTTTTTAAAAAGATATAAAAAAATAAATAAACCCCATGGTAACCACAAGCCAAAAATCTATAATAAAACCACACACAAAAAAGGAGAAAGGAATCCAAACAGAACAGTAGTCATCAAATTACGATGCAAAAGATCAAAAGAAGAATGATTTCACTTATATGTGGGATCTAAAAAACAAAACAAATGAGTAAACAAAACAAAACAGAATTATAGATACAGAGAACAAATAAGTGGTTTCCAGAGGGAATGGCGGCTGGGGGCAGAAAAGAAATAGGTGAAGGAAATTAAGAGGTACATACTTCCAGTTGCAAAATAAATGAGTATGGGTATGAAATGTACAGTCTGGGGAATATATTCAATATCTATGTAATATCTTTGGTGACATATCATAACTAGACTTAGCATGGTGATCATTTTGAAATATATAGAAATATCGAATCGCTATGCTGTGTAACAGGAACTAACATAGTGTTGTAGGTCAATTATACTTCAAAAACAAACAAACTCATAGAAAAAGAGATCAAATTTGTGGTTACCAAGGTCGGGAGGGGGAGGAGGGAGAATTGGATGAAGGCAATCAAAAGGTACAAACTTCCAGCTATAAGATAAATAAGTACTAGGGATGTAATGTACATGATAAATATAATGAACACTGCTGTATGTTATATATGAAAGTTGTTAAGAGAGTAAATCCTAAGAGTTCTCATCACAAGGAAAAAAATTTTTTTGTATTTCTTTAATTTTGTATCTACATGATAATGGATGTTCACTAAACTTACTGTGATAATAACTTCATGATTTATGTAAATCAAATCACTACACTGTACAACTTAAACTTATACAGTGCTGTATGTCAATTATATCTCAATAAGACTGGGAAAAAAAAAAAGAATTGAAAGCAGGTTCATAGCAGCATTATCCACAATAGCCAAAAGATGGAAGAAATGCAAGTGAACAGGTAAGCAAAATGTGATATACACATACAATGGAATATTATTCAGCCTTAAAAAGGAAGGAAATTCTGACACATGCTACAACATATATGAACCTTATGCTAAGTGAAATAAGCCATGCACAAAAGGACAAATACTCTATGAGTCCATCTATATTAAGTACTTAGAAGAGTCAAATTCAGAAACAGAAAATAGAATTGTGGTTGCCAAGCACTATGGGGAGGGAGGAATGGGGAGTTGTTTAATGGGTGCTGAGTTTCAGTTTTGCAAGATGAGAAGAGTTCTGGAGATTGGTTGCACAACAATGTGAATATGTTTAATACTACTGAACTGTAGACTTATAAAAGGTTAAGGTGGTAAATTCTACATTGTGTATTTTACCACAATTAAAAAAAAAGAGAGAGAACTAATCAAAATAGGTCTAAACCTGATAAATATAAATTACTGAGTGAGAAATATTTTAAATCCTAGTTCAAACAGTCTGCTGCTTTTCTCTTCTTTCAAAAATCAATTCAAGCTTGGGACTGCCCTGGTGGTCCAGGGTTGGGACTCCGCACTTCCACTACAGGGGGCACTGGCTTGATCCCTGGTGGGGGAACTAAGATCCCACATGCTGTGTGGCCAAAGAAAAAAACAAAAATCAATTCAAGCCTTATTGGTGATATTTGTTGAAAAAAACTGATGTGCCATAGGCAATAAATGAATTTATTGCTCTGATCAGTTTCATAAAACTGAAGAACCTAATATATTGGGGGTAGCTAATGTACACCTAGAGAAGGAAGTCGAAAGTACAAACACACCTCACTTTATTGTGCTTCACTTTTTCATTATTATTATATTTGTTATGGTGGTCTGTGATCAGTGATCTTTGATGTTACTATTGCAATTATTTTGGGGCACCACAAACCATGCCCATATAACATGGCAAATTTGATAAATGTTGCTTTGTTCTTACCACTCCACCAACCAGCTGTTCCCCCATCTCTTTCCCTCTTCAAGGGCTTCCCTATTCTCTGAGACACAACAATATTGAAATTAGGCCAATTAATAACCCTACACTGTCCTCTAAGTGTTCAAGTGAAAGGAAGAGTCACGTCTCTCACTTTAAATCAGAAGCTAGAAATGATTAAGTTTAGTGAGGAAGGCATGTCAAGAGCTGAGATAAGCCAAAAGCTATGCCTTATGCATGAAACAGTTAGCCAAGTGGTGAATGCAAAGGAAAAGTTCTTGAAAGAAATTAAAAGTGCTACTCCAGTGAACACACAAATGATAAGAAAGTGAAACAGCCTTACTGCTGATATGGAGAAAGTTTAAGTGGTCTGGGTAGAAGATCAAACCAGCCACAACATTCTCTTAAGCCAAAGCCTACTCCAGAGCAAGGCCCAAACTCTACTCAATTCTGTGAAGGCTAAGAGGAGTAGGGAAGCTGCAGAAGAAAAGTTTGAAGCTAGCAGAGGTTGGTTCATGAGGTTTAAGGAAAGAAGTCATTTCCATAACATAAAAGTGCAAGGTGAAGTAGCAAGTGCTGATGTAGAAGTTGCAGCAAGTTACCCAGAAGATGTGGCTAGGACAATTAATAAAGGTGGCTACACTAAACAACAGATTTTCAATGTAGACAAAACAGCCTTCTATTAGAAGAAAATGACTTCTAGGACTTTCATAGCTAGAGAGAAGTCAAAGTTTGGCTTCAAAGCTTCAAAGGACAGGCTGACTCTCTTGTTAGGGGCTAATGCTATTACCAAACCGAACTCAGGTCCACTTGTCCAATAGGCAGCAAAGTCAATCTACTGACACTAAGTTGTGGTGAAGGAAAGTACAGCATTTATTGCAGGGTGCCAAGCAAGGCAAACAGGTAACTCATGCTCAAAAGACCTGAACTCCCTGATGGCTTTCAGGGAAAGGTTTTTAAAGGCAACATTAGGGGTGAGGGTTGCAGGGTGCAAGATCAGCTCATGGACCTTCTTCTGGTTCGTTGAAAATGAGAAAACAGGATGACATTTTGGAAAATTTAATCATCAACTTTCTGGTTCTAACCAGTCTGGGGTCTAGCGCTTGTGGTCAGCATGCAGTCACCTCCACCTGGGTGGGGGTTTTATTTTCTGCAGAACAACTCAAAGATATGCATCAGATTGTTATGTATATCTCTTGAGGAGGAACTAGGAGTCCTGTGATTCTGTTTTTATTTATTTATTTATTTACTTATTTATTTATGGCTAAGTTGGGTCTTTGTTGCTGCATGGGCTTTCTCTAGTTGTGGCGAGCAGGGTCTACTCTTCGTTGAGGTGCGCGGGCTTCTCATTGTAGTGGCTTCTCTTGTTGTGGAGCACGGACTCTAGGCATGCAGGCTTCAGTAGTTGTGGCTCGCGGGCTCTAGAGCACTGGCTTCATAGCTGTGGCACACGGGCTTAGTTGCTCCACGGCATGTAGGATCTTCCTGGACCGGAGCTCGAACTCGTGTCCCCTGCATTGGCAGGCAGATTCTTAACCACTGCGCCACCAGCAAAGCCCGTGATTCTGTTTTATAGCTGAACTATTGTTTAAGCTATCATTACTTTTCTTGCTTGACTGCTTTTCCTTTGTTTCTGCATTCCCTCACTTCTCTAATTACTAACTGCTTGAGTCTGCTCTGTGGAACTCAAGGAAGGCCTAGGAGACTAAAACATTTCTCTACAAACAAGAAACAGGGGACACAGAGGGGCTTTTGTACCCAGGAAGGCCCCACAAGGTCCTGCTCGGTTTCAATGCAGCTGGTGACTTTGATAGGGATAGGATAGGATAGTTATACAGGTAGTTGTAGAAGTCCCAGTATGGGATTATAGATAGAGAGGGAAACCTAGGAAACTTTGGGAGACCACTGTAAGTTAATGATTGCTCAAGAAAGCTATCGGAATGTTGTGGAACACAGCAGCCTTGCTTAACTATAAAGCGATAAATAAAACCAGGAGATATGACCCAGGTCATTAGGTGAAAGAAAAATGTTACCACCCTTCTACTGATTTGAATAAGCGCTATGACAATCCCAGTTTGACCTCATAGGGTCAGACACTGTCCTGCCCAATAGGAAGGAGGAGCTAGTGATGTAAGCCTGAGGTCTACTCGAAGAAGGCTGTCTTTTCCCCTCCCCTACTTTCCTTTTATTATAAAATTGTAGCCCACTTAATCCTTGGGGCAGAGCCTCCTTGCCTGACCGCTTGCATCTCTCACAAGCGTCCTATATTAATAAATCTACTTCTTGCCTATTACTTTGCCTCTCACTGAATTCCTTCTGCACTGAGACACAAAGAACCTGAGCCTCAGTAAGTCCAGACACCAGGTGAGTGATTCTAATTAAAGGACCGTGGGTTCAAATCCCAATCAGTGTTTTGGCCAGGTTCAAGTCCCGGACGCATGGGTTCAAGTCCCAATCTGGGTTTAGGCTGGGTTCAAGTCCCAGCACGTGGGTTCATGTCCCAATCTGAGGTGCACAGTTTCAAGTTTAGGTTAAAACCAATGCTCATTTACCATTTTGAAAATCCTAGAACCCTTAAGAATTATGCTAAGTCAGGACTTCCCTGGTGGTCCAGTGGTCAAGACTCCGTGCTCCCAATGCACAGGGCCCGGGTTCGATCCCTGGTCGGGGAACTGGATCCCACACGCCACAACTAAAGAGCCTGCATGCTGCAACAAAGATCCCGCGTGTTGCAACTAAGACCCGGTGCAGCCAAATTAATAAATAAATATTTAAAAAAAAAAAGAAGAATTATGTTAAGTCTACTCTGCCTGTGCTCTGTAAACGGAACAACGAAGCCTGGATGACAGCACATCTGTTTACAACATGGTTTACTAAATATTTTAAGTCCACTGTTGAGATAAGAAAAAAAGATTCCTCTCAAAATATTGCTGTTCACTGACAATGTACCTGGTCACCCAAGAGTTCTGATGGAGATGTACAACCAGATTAATGTTGTTTTCATGCTTGCTAACACAGCATCCATTCTGCAGCTCATGGATCAAGGAGTAATTCTGACTTTCAGGTCTTATTGAAATAGAAGGGAAGCGGGCAGGGAACAACCTCTAAAAGAATGACATAGGGACTGCCCTGGCAGTCCAGTGGTCAAGACTCCACGCTTCCAATGCAGGGGGCGTGGGTTCAATCCCTGGTCAGGGCACTATATCTCACATGCCGTGGGGCGCAGCCAAAAGAAAAAAAAAAAGGACATAGCCCTTGAGGATATGACATAAACTGGTTAGAATCAACTAGGTCCAAGACAGCAGAAGATAGCAGACTTCCAGTGCACCTTGAGCCTCATTATATGCTCACTATAATAGATTAGCATCTAAGTGCCACACCTACAGTGTCATTGGTGCCATGACAGTTTGGAGGCTAACCATAAAAGGTCAAAAAGTGGGCAGTGGCCCAATTCCTGGAACTCTCCACCCCTTCCCCAAAATAGTTGGAATAATCCTCCCACTCGTTAGCCTACGAAATTATTCAGCCCATAAAAACTAACCACCCCATATTTTAGGGCCTCTTGCCTTCTGAGATGGCCCACACTCTGTCTGTGGAGTGTATTTCTCTCAAGACCATTCTCGCCTTTTGAGATGGACCACATTCTGTCTATGGAATGTGTATCTCTAAATAAATCCACTCCTTATCTATCACTTTGTCTCTCACGGAATTCTTTCTGTGATGAGACATAAAGAACCTGAGCTTCATTAAGTCCTGAGACCAAGTGTGTGATCCCAATTAAAAGACAGTGGGTTCAAGTCCCTATCTGGGTGTGCAGCTTCATTATTATTTAAGAAATACATTTTGTAAAAAAAAAAAAAAAAAAAAAAAGAAATACATTTTGTAAGGCTATAGATGCAATAGATATGGAAAGGACTCATCATTCTAGATGCCGTTAAGAATATTTGTGGGTAAATCCCTGGCGGTCCAGTGGTTAGGACTCCATGCTCTCACTGCCAAGGGCCCGGGTTCGATCCCTAGTTGGAGAATGAAAACGCCACAAGCCACGTGGTGCGGCAAAAAAAAAAAAAAAAAAGAATATTTGTGCTTCATGGGAAGAGGTAAAATTTCAACATTAGCAGGAGTTTGGAAGAGGTTTGTTCCCAACCTTCATAGATGACTTTGACGGGTTCGTGATAAAACTTGAACAGATATGGAGTTACTCCTTATGGAGGAGCAAAGAAAGTGGTTTCTTGAGGTGGAATCTACTCCTGGTGAACATGCTGTGAAGATTGTTGAAATGACAACAAAGGATTTAGAATATTGCATAAACTTAGTTGATAAAGCAGTGGCAGGGTTTGAGAGGATTGACAACAATTTTGAAAGAAATTCTACTGTGGGTAAAATGCTATCAAACAGCATTGCATAGTACAGAGAAGTCATTCGTAAAAGGAAGAGTCAATTGATGTGGCAAACTTCACTGTTGTCTTATTTTAAGAAACCATCACCACCACCCTAAGCTTCAGCAACTGTCACCCTGATCAGTCAGCAGCCATAAACACTGAGGTAAGACTCTCTACCAGCAAAAAGATTACAACTCATTGAAGGCTCAGATGGTGTTTACCATTTTCTAGCAATAAAGTATTTTTTAATTAAGATATGTACATTTTTGGGAGTTCCCTCACGGTCCAGTGGTTAGGACTCGGCACTTTCACTGCTGTGGCCCCGGGGATCAATCCCTGGTCAGGGAACTAAGATCCTGCAGCCCTTGCAGCGTGGCAAAAAAAAAAAAAAAAAAAGTACATTTTTAGACATAATGCTATTGCACACTTAGTAGACTATAGTATAAATATAAATTTTATATGCAGTGGGATATAAAAATTCACGTGAGTCACTTTATTGCAGTATTCTCTTTATTGTGGTGGTCTGGAACCAAACCTGCAATATCTCCAATGTATGCCTATAAATATCACCACTAAGGTTTGCTGAAAAAACAAAGACTTAACCTAAAGTACACAGTCCCCAAATACTAAGATGAGAGCTTAGAAATAAAATAATTATTCTTCTTCATATTCTATACAAAGTTTGAAATCTGCATTAAAGTGTATTAGCCGCATTCCTGAGGCTTATTTAGAAAGGGTGGAGGTAAGGAAACTACAATTAAAAAACTAAGAAATAATCCTTCAGAGGAAGTATGTGCTTCATAGGGTTATTGTAAAGATTAAATGGATTACTATATGTAATGTGTTGAGCATAGTGGCTGGCACATGGTATTGCTCAACAGAAGTTATTCAAACTTTCTCCATTTTCTCATGTCCCTATTTTTTCCCCTTAAACCAACATAATCAAAATTAGTTTGACTGTTTTTAACACAAACATGAACAATATTTGAAATAACTTTTTGCGGTTCACAAAGTGATTTTACAATCACTATCATTAAATACTTAAAACAGTTCAATGAAGAAAAAAAAGAAAGAAAACTAAAATTTGAGTGCCTACAACATGATAGCTACTGCTCTGAGAATTAACATCTATTATTTCACTTAATTTGTTCAAGTAGGTTATTATTATACTAATTTCACAGATAAGAGAGCTAAGGTTCAGAAATATTTAGTAATTTGACCAACTTTGCACAGTAGTATTAAATTGAAGGGCTGAGATTTGAATTCTGTCTGGCTCCAAAGTTCATACCCTTATCACTAAAAACTATCTTAAGCCCTGTGAGAGAGAGTTTTTTATTCTCTTGTTCAATTACTCATTCATTCACTCCCTCACTCAATCAAACAATTCAATGGTGCCAGGCACACTGTTCTAAACTAGTGATATGAAAATTAATAAAACAGCATCTGCCCTCATAGCCTAGAGGGTGTATGTGTCTGAGGGAGGGATGGATGAACACAAATCAACCAGGAAACAATTAAGTAAGAGTTCAATAACAGTAATATAAGCAGAATGCTGTTGAAACATGGAGGGTAAATATTAGCTTGGGGGAATCTGGAGAAGCACTGCAGAAGAAATATGATTTCACCTGAAATTTTTAAAATATGTGCTTATAACTTGATAAAAAAGCATCTACAGGGCTTCCCTGGTGGCGCAGTGGTTGAGAATCTGCCTGCCACTGCAGGGGACACGGGTTCGAGCCCTGGTCTGGGAAGATCCCACATGCTGCGGAGCAACTAGGCCCGTGAGCCACAATCACTGAGCCTGCGCGTCTGGAGCCTGTGCTCCGCAACGGGAGAGGCCGCGACAGTGAGCGGCCCGCGCACCGCGATGAAGAGTGGCCCCCACTTGCCGCAACTAGAGAAAGTCCTCGCACAGAAACGAATACCCAACACAGCCATAAATAAATGTTAAAAAAAAGCATCTACCCAAAAACCTACAGGGGCCTTCCCTGGTGGTCCAGTGGTTAAGAATCCACCTTCCAATGCAGGGGACGCAGATTTAATCCCTGGTTGGGGAACTAACAGCCCACATGCCGCAGGGCAACTAAGCCCACAAGCCACAACTACTGAGCCCGCACACTCTGGAGCCTGCGTGCCACAACTAGAGAAGCCCGCGCACTGCAACAAAGAAGAACCCATGCACCACAACAAAAGACCCAGCACAGCCAAAAAAAAAACAGAAACAAAAACCTACAGCTAACATCACACTTAAAGGTGAAATACTAAATACTTTCCCCCTAAGGTTGGGGACAAAGCAAGGATGTCTGCTCTCACTACTCTTTTTTTTTTTTTTTTAATTTATTTATTTATTTATTTATTTATTTATTTAATTTATTTATTTATGGCTGTGTTGGGTCTTCGTTTCTGTGCGAGGGCTTTCTCTAGTTGCGGCAAGCGGGGGCCACTCTTCATCGCGGTGCGCGGGCCTCTCACTGTCGCGGCCTCTCTTGTTGCGGAGCACAGGCTCCAGATGTGCAGGCTCAGTAGTTGTGCCTCACGGGCCCAGTTGCTCCGCGGCATGTGGGATCTTCCCAGACCAGGGCTCGAACCCGTGTCCCCTGCATTGGCAGGCAGATTCTCAACCGCTGCGCCACCAGGGAAGCCCATGCTCTCACTACTCTTAATCAACATAATATTAGAAGTTCTAGGCACTGTAATAGGCAAGAAAGAGAAATAAAAGGCATACAGATTGGAAAGGGAGAAATAAAACTCTATTTGCAAATGACATGATGTCTACATAGTAAATCCCAAGGAATCTACAAAAACACTCCTAGAAGTAATAACAAGGCCACAGGATATAAGATTAACACAAAAAAAAATCAATTGCATTTCTTTCTTTTTTTTTTTTTTTTTTTTTTGGCTGCGCTGGGTCTTCCCTGCAGGGCATGGGCTTCTCTAGTTGTGGTGCCTGGGCTTAGTTACCCCACGGCATGTAGGATCTTAGTTCCCCGACCAGGTATCAAACCTGCATCCCCTGCATTGGAAGGCAGATTCTTAACCACTGGACCACCAGGGAAGTCCCAATTGCATTTCTATATACAGTTGACCCTTGAACAACACAGGGGTCAGGGTGCAGAACCCCCTAAGCAAGAGGAAAATCCACTTATAACTTTACAGTCACCCTCCAGTATGGGCGGTTCCATATCCTCGGATTCAACCAACAGAGGATTATGTAGTACTATAGTATGTATTTATTTTTACAAATCCATTTATAAGTGAACCTGCATAGTTCGAACCTGTACTGTTCGAGGGTCAACTGTACTAACAATAGACATGCAGAAAACAAAATAAAAAACACATTACCGGGGCTTCCCTGGTGGCACAGTGGTTGAGAATCTGCCTGCTAATTCAGGGGACACGGGTTCGAGCCCTGGCCTGGGAAGATCCCACATGCCGCGGAGCAACTGGGCCCGTGAGCCACAATTACTGAGCCTGCGCGTCTGGAGCCTGTGCTCCGCAACAAGAGAGGCCGCCATAGTGAGAGGCCTGCGCACCGCGATGAAGAGTGGCCCCCGCTTGCCACAACTAGAGAAAGCCCCCGCACGAAACGAAGACCCAACACAGCCAAAAATAAATAAATAAATAAAATTTAAAAAAAAAAAAAAAAAAAAAGAAAATATAGGTGAATATAACCAAAACTCTAATTTAAAAAAAAAAAAAAACACATTACCGTTTACAATCACTGTAAAAAAAACTAAATACTTAAGTATATACACTTTCCAAAAACATGTACAGGGTCTGTATGCTAAAAGTTTGATGAAAGAAATCAAAGATGACATAAATAAACAGACTTGTTCATTGATTGGAAGACTCAACGTGATAAAAATGTCAATTCTCCCCAAATTAATCTATAAGTTTAATGCAATTCCTATCAAAATCCCAGCAAGGCCTTCTTTAGACCTAAACAAGCTTATTCTAAAAATTACACGGAGGTCTTCCCTGGTGGCACAGTGGTTAAGAATCCGCCTGCCAATGCAGGGGACACGGGTTCGAGCCCTGGTCCAGGAAGATCCCACATGCTGTGGAGCAACTAAGCCGGTGCGCCACAACTACTGAGCCTGCGCTCTAGAGCCTGCGAGCCACAACTACTGAGCCCGTGCTCCGCAACAAGAGAAGCCACCAAAATGAGAAGCCTGCACACTGCAACGAAGAGTAGCCCCACTCGCTGCAACTAGAGAAAGCCCGCACACAGCAACGAAGACCCAACGCAGCCAAATATTAATTAATTAATTAAAAAAAAAAAAAACCACACAAATTTTTTATCTTACACTTCTGTAGGTTAAAAGTCCAACACACTCTCACTGGGCTAAAATCATGGCGGTAGTAAGGCTACTGTTCTCTTCTGGTTCTACTGCAGAATGTTTCCTTGACTTTTCCAGATGCTTAAGGGATGCCTGCATGCCTCTGCTTACGGTCCTCTTTCCTCCATATTCAAAACCAGCAACAGAGATTGAGTCCTTCTCACATAGCATCTCTTCTGCCTCCCTCTTCCACTTTTAACAATCCTTTTAATTACATTGAACCCATCTGGATAATACAGGATAATCTCCCTATTTTAAAATCAGCTGATTAGCAAACTTAATTCCTTTTTGCCATGAGGGAACATACAGGTTCTGAGGATAAGGACACAGATATATTCGAGAGGGCCATTATTCTGCTTACCACAACTAATTTAACCAAAAAAAAAAAAAAAAAAAGTTATATATACATTGGGAGAGAAAGTGTGTGTGTATGGGGATGGGGGTAGGAAATAGCAGTTTAAGCATATTATTTAGAAATATATATGAAAGTAAATACAAAAAAGAAAAAAAAAGACAACATTTAAAAGTGCTCTGAAGAACAAGAATCAGGAGTAGGTAAGGAAGAGTAGAGCAGAAGAAAGATGTTTTTCCTTATAAGCCTTAAACTATCATTTCACTTTTAAACAATGTACATGCATTACTATGACTTGATTTTACTTTTAATGGCCTCAAATTTGCATGGCTTTATTGGCACAAATAGAGATTGGCACAAACAAATCAGTTGCATAACATTAGTAATCCCCTTGGGCACTGCTCAGCAAGAGCTAAGCAAAGCACTTTGAGGAAATTGTAGGAAATGTAGGAAAAATAACAATTTGGGGACTTCCCTGGTGGTCCAGTGGTTAAGGGGGTACAGGTTCAATCCCTTGTCGAGGAACTAAGAACCCACATGCTGCACTGTGTGGCCAAAACAAAAAAAAGAGAAAAATTTAAACCATAACTATGGAATCTGTCCTGACTAGGGACACATATCTTTCTGCATTCTGAGTAAGAAATCTAGTCAGAAAGTTCCTAACTAGTTTCCTGAAAAATATCTGTGATCTAGAGAGGAAGGAGATTATGTCTAATACTTGGGAACTAGAATCTGAACAAGATTAGTGTCATAAACTCAAATAGTGGTTCACCCTCATCAGTGCCACCACAAATAGGTTCTGTTCAATGTATCAGTTCCAGGTGAAAAATGGCACTGGGCAAAGTCAGGATAATAGAAAAGCTTTTGACTTGTTAGGGAATAGAAAGTAGTTTACACTGGCTGAAATAAGACAGTGGAAATCTAACTAGAAATAAAACTAGAATCACAAATCACAGGTTAGTCTTTGATAGTCAATGGCAGATCACTGCACGCTATTGAACAGGAAAGTGACAAAGAGCAAAGCATACCTTCTTACTCAGTTTTTTTAAGTGGTTGATATTCAGTGAAGCTCAAGGAAAGCCAATCCACTGCCAAGACTATGGGGGGGACACTGGAGGTACAAAATTTAAGGAGGCACTCACTCTCAAGGTCAATCAAGTAACCCTGCACTTGCACAACCCTGAGAGTGACTGCCTCCTTAAATTTTGCACTTGCACAACCCTTAGTATCCTTATTTTGTGGGCTAAGCACCTCATTTGTCTCATTCGTAATAGCTAAAAAGTAGAAACAACCCAAATGTCTCAACTGATGAATGGATAAAAAGAATGTGCTTTATTCATATAATGGAATATGGTATATTTTTTTTGGCCATAAAAAGAATAAAACATTGATACATGCCACAACATGGATGAACCTTGAAAATACTATGCTGAATGAAAGAAGTCAGTCACAAAAGACCACATATTGGTATTTTATGATTCCATTTATATGAAATGTCCAGAATAGGTAAATCTATACAGACAGAAATAAATTAGTAGCTGCCAAGGGAGGGAGGGGTTGGGATGGAGAATGACTGCTTATGGATATATAGTTTCTTTTTGGAGTGATAAAATGTAATAAAATTGATTGAAGTGACAGTTGCACAACTCTGCACATATAGTAACTTTTGAACTGTACACGTTAAATGGGTAAATTGTATGATATGTTAATTATTCCTTAATAAAACTTATTTTAAAAGCAGATGCTTAGGGCTTCCCTGGTGGTGCAATGGTTAAGAATCCGCCTGTCAATGCAGGGGATTCAATCCCTGGTCCAGGAAGATCCCACATGCTGCAGAGCACCTAAGCCCGTGTGCCACAACTACTGAGCCTGCACTCTAGAGCCTGCAAGCCAGAACTACTGAGCCCTCATGCTGCAACTACTGAAGCCTTCGCGCCTAGAGCCCATGCTCCGCAACAAGAGAAGGGACCACAATGAGAAGCCCGCGCACCGCAACAAAGAGTAGCCCCCGCTCACCTCAACTAGAGAAAAGCCTGCATGCAGCAACAAAGACCCAACGCAGCCAAAAATAAAATAAATAAATTTTTTAAAAAACCAGGGACTTCCCTGGTGGCACAGTGGTTAAGAATCCTCCTGCCAATGCAGGGGACATGGGTTCAAGCCCTGGTCTGGGAAGATACCACATGCCGCGGAGAAACTAAGCCCGTGCACCACAACTACTGAGCCTGCACTCTAGAGCCTGCAAGCCACAGCTACTGAGCCCGCATGCCACAACTACTGAAGCTCATGCACCAAGAGCCCGTGCTCTACAACAAGAGAAGCCACCGCAATGAGAAGCCCACACACCACAACGAAGAGTGGCCCCCGCTCGCCACAACTAGAGAAAGCCTGCATGCAGCAATGAAGACCCAACGCAGCCAAAAATAAAATTAATTATTTTTTTTGGAAAATTCACTTTATACATAAAAAAAAGCAGATGCTTAGTAACTATCTATTGAAATAAGGCATAAAAAGGATGAAAGTCATTGTGAAATAAGAACAAGTTGAATTTTTAAAGGGAGTTGTTTCTTTTCATGAATTTTTAGAGGAGGCATAGGAAAAGACACCTCTAAATCAGACTTCTATACTTTGCCCAATTAAAATCATTACCAGAATTTGGTTCATACAGAATTCCTACCCAAAATAACTTGCTATGTGGCAATTTGTGATTTAAACATTGGTGTTGACTGATAAAGCATGAATAATTTTAACGTGTATTCTCAATATCAATAAATACTCTGTAACTCTGAGGTGTCTAAAACCTACCTTTGTAATTACAAAATTTCTTATTTCAATTCTGTTAAATAACTAGAAGTTTCCTTAGACCTGGTGGACCCGAAAAAGGGGAAAAACCCAAGATTAAAATGATATTGCCTCTCTCTGGTGTTCCCCAACACTGTAGGAACACCCATGACGCAATTCTCAATTGTTCACAAACACATTTCTGGTCTTCAAAGACCACAAGTAAAGATAAATAAGAGGCTGAAATAGCAAAAGAGGATCAAGGAACTTGTTTTCTTTTGGCACCATACAGCTTTGACTGGGGTCAACACCCAGGACAGGATGCACCACCAAAGGAAGTGGATCTGCACAGGGAAACAAGAGCTGAGCCCAGGTCAGAAATGAGACAATGACATACAAAGAGAAAGCTCTGTTTCTATAGTAAGTGAATTTTTCTACAAACCTACTATGAAACGAATGTATTAACTAAAAAGTATTTATCCAAATTTTCTTCTCAGAAGAAAATGAACATTTTTTTCTTCTGGGAAGTCACTGACTTCCCACCAGCTTTATATTAAAAGCCTACTTTTCAAGTCTTAGGAAAAAATGAATCTATACACAGGTCAGAATAAGACTGACAAAAATATATTTTGCAAAAGTCCAATATAGTCTTATCCTCAGCTTCTGTTTTCATTTAAAAACTCAAATGTTATTTGAGGGAATTCCCTGGCGGTTCAGTGGTTAGGACTCAGCGCTTTCACTGCCGGGGCCTGGGTTCAGTCCCTGGTGGGGGAAGTAAGATCCTGCAAGCCTTGCGGCGCAGCCAAAAAAAAAAAGAAATGTTATTTGAAAAATGTGCTTTTTGGAACATGTTTCTTGCTTTCAATGTGGTACAGGAAGGTACTGTTAATGGAAAGTGCTAAAATACTGAAATGTCAATTTCAGAAACTTCATTAGTTGCATACCAACAATGAAAGGGCTATATTTTCTATTTGCAAAAAACAAATGTAATAGGTTTTTCTTAAAAGCCACTGGTCTGGACTTCCCTGGCGGTCCAGTGGTTAAGATTCCGTGCTTTCACTGCAGGGGGCGCAGGTTTGATCCCTGCTTGGGAAGTTCCTCATGCTGCGTGATGTGGCCAAAGCCACTTGCCTACATAGCCAAACTGAAATAAGGAAAACTCTGAAAGAGTAACAGAAAATTTAAAACATTTTTATACATACAACAATCCTACAAATATTCATGTATGTGTCTGATATAAACCATCAATAAAAAAAGAGAAATATAGTAATTCACATATTTACTATATGGCACCGTCCCCAAAACAAAAATAAATAGAATTTGGATAGCCTTTTCTATAGATGTATTCTCTGGGGGGAAAGACTGAAAAGTGAACCTCAAACTGAATTCTACTTTCCCACTAATTCTCATTAAACGTAAAAAAATATGTTCATATTTTTAACATTGATAGACCAACTTAAAAACTTTAGTGAAGATGTGATCAAGTTGGTGACTGGTTTGGCATTAACGTGGACGTTAGAATTTATTTTCAGTATTATTTATTCTGGGAGCAATGGTATTTTACTAGCAGCTAAATATCTCTTTAAGTACTTCATATGATTTTCCTAACTCCATACCCAGCCATTCCTACTCTTCCCAATGTTCAGCAATTTCTCCAGAACATTTTCCTTGTCAGCTTCTGCCCTCTCTTACCTTTCAGTTGATGCTTTCACTTGCAGGCACACCCAGACCTTAACAGGACAGGGAATTTACCAGCAGCTATCAGCAATGGAAAGGTTCTGGAACAGGATGGGGAGTTATGTGTGTGACCAGAAATTCATGGATTTTTCTCTGCCTTCTATACTTGGCCATTTTGACACAGCCTTTAAGGCAAATACCCACCCTAGCTTGGCAGCTCTGCCTATTCCTCTCAAGTGCTGTCCAACAGAACTTTCTGCACTAATGGAAATGTTCAATATCTGCACTACGCTGCTCAATATAGCAGACACATGTGACTACTGTGTACTTGAAATGTGGCTGGTATGACTGAGGAACTGAATTTTTATTTAATTTTAATAGCCACATGTGGCTAGTGGCTTCCATATTGAACAGCACAGCTAGCCTAGATTCCTGCAGAGACTAAAGCTATTGCTCTAATGTCAAACCCCTTGGCTAGTGACCAGACACCCAGCCACGATCCTGCTAACCCTGTCTCCTAGAAGATGTTCCTTGTGTCCCCCAGCTTGGTGAGAGGGTCCTACAGTGAATAAATGAATCATCTGGAACCACAGAGTGACTACCTAATATTCTATAGCTCCTACCATCTCAACCCCTATTGCTTTGAGTTGGAGTTACCACCTTCCTTTAGATACTGCACATCAGATCACTGCTTCTCAGACTTTAAGGTGCATATGAATCACCTGGGGATCTTGTTAAAATGCAGATTCTAATTCTGCATTTCTAACATGCTTCTAGGCGCTTGGTACCTAACCTATGTGGTACTAACCCTAGGTTCTTGGTTCTCCTAACCCCTAATCTGACTGGTGTTACTGATGGTTCAGCAGCAAACATATGAATTCAGACCTCCTAAGTAATAGTATGCTTTTCATTGATCAAATATTTGTACCATGTAATGAAGCTGCACAGCAGTATCAATTTTGAGCAGTAGATGATGTTATTTGATGTGATATACCATTTTTTAAGCATACGATTTTACAGAGGAGGCTATGACAATGAGCTAAAGATCACAATTCTAATAAGTGAACAACTGGAATGGGAACCAAGGTTTGTTTGGTTCCAAAGCCCACATTCTTTCTGCTATGCCAACCTCCACCTCAATGCTAAACTCAGGAATGTCCACGTCAGGATTTCCCTTCAGAAGCGAGCTGTGAAGGAACATTGCTCCTAAAAAGTTATCTTTTTTCCCCAGGTATAACAGTAATCAGAAAAACCAGCTTCTTCCATATGTATGATTAAATATCAGACATGATTATTATTTATATATTCTATTGTATATTTTCAACCTGATCAATTTTATTCAGCTATTGTTTCCCCAAATTTAAATTCAACTCCTTTAACTCAGATGACACATCACTATAAATAAGGTTAAAAGAGTTTCTGAATTTTCTAATCAAATCTCATTTGAACCCAGAAGTGAGCAATTTTCCTCTATTTTTTTTTATTAATTTATTTTATTTTATTTTATTTTTGGCTGTGTTGGGTCTTTGTTGCTGCACACGGGCTTTCTCTAGTTGTGGCGAGCGGGGGCTACTATTTGCTGCAGTGCACGGGCTTCTCATTGTGGTGGCTTCTTTTGTTGGGAGCACGGGCTCTAGGCACGCGGGCTTCAGTAGTTGTGGCTCACAGGCTCTAGAGCGCAGGCTCAGTAGTTGTGGCACATGGGCTTAATTGCTCCACGGTATGTGGGATCTTCCTGGACCAGGGCTCGAACCCGTGTCCCCTGCATTGGCAGGCGGATTCTTAACCACTGCGCCACCAGGGAAGCCCCTTTTCCTCTATTTTTAATTCATAGTTTTATTCACCAGACTTGGTTTGAATAATTCTAACCCTCTTAGAATTTTCCCGTTGTCAAGATAACTTTGAAGCATCGCAGTAGCCCATTCTAGTGTTTTACCCATTGATGGTCAAAAGGTTTCCTATAAAAACAAAGAGCAAACTAAAAAACATTGCAAGCTATATAATAAATGATTAATATTTTTACCATAAAGAGCTATAAAACATGTCAAAATAAGAAAAAAATTGCATACACCAAAATGAAAATTGGCAAAGACATGAAGAGCTGAAAAAGACAACTATCTTGAAAATCCAAAAGAATCAAATGAAAAACCATTTAAATCATTTTTAAAAAAGATTTACTATGTTATCCAATTCAAGATCAACATAGAAGTATCAATAGCTTTCCTATATGCCAGCAATAACCAATTTTTTATATGTCATGAGGTAGAAGATCCCAATTGCCATATCAACTTTAAATAACCATAAAATAACTAGAAAAGTAGACATGTTCAAAATCACTATCAAGAGAACTATAAACTTTTCTAAAGGATTTTTTTTAAACCTAAATAAAGAGAATACACTGTTTCTAAATGGAAAGTCTCAACATTGTAAATTCATGGGTGTACAAATTCACCCATAAAGTAATTTATTTGTTGCAATCAATCCCAATTACATTCCTAACAGAATCTTTGTTTGTAACAAAACCTGAAAGACTGCTTCTAAAAGAAAAAAAAAATCTGTTCTTATATATATTCTAAGACTGAGGGGAACCTGACCTTCAGCAATAATTAAAACTGGGTGGTATTGGGAATTCCCTGGTTAGGACTCTGCATTCTCACTGCCACGGCCCAGGTTCGGTCCCTGGTCAGGAAATTAGATCCTGCAAGGCTCCTGGCACGGCCACAAAAAACAAAACAAAACCAAAAAGCCTGGGTGGGGCTTCCCTGGTGGCACAGTGGTTAAGAATCCGCCTGCCAATGCAAGGGACACGCATTCGAGCCCCAGTCCAGGAAGATCCCACATGCCGCGGAGCAACTAAGCCCATGTGCCACAGCTGCTGATCCTGCACTCTAGAGCCTGCAAGCTACAACTACTGAGCCCGCGTGCCACAACTACTGAAGCCCGCATGCCTAGAGCCCATGTTCCGCCACCGCAATGAGAAGCCCGCGCACCGCAACGAAAAGTAGTCCCCACTCACCGCAACTACAGAAAGCCCGCGTGCAGCAACGAAGACCCAACGCAGCCAAAAATAAATAAACAAATAAATAAATTTTTAGAAAAAAGAAAACAACCCAGTTAAAAAATATGTAAAGAACAGAATAAGCAATTTCACAGAAAGAAATGTAAACAGCCAATAAAGAAACAAAAAGATGTTCAAACTCACAAGTAATCTGGAGACTATAAATTAAAATTTTTAAATTTACCCATTATATTAGTAAAAATGTACAAGACTGATATCAAGTATCAGAGGCAACTTCATAAACTGCTGATGGAATAAAGAATGGTACATAGACTGTAGGGCAAATTGGCTGTATCTTTCAAAATTAGAAACATGTATACCTTTTAAACAACAATTCTAGGCACCTACTCTAGAGTTATTCTAGGACATTTGCACAAGAGACAAGAATAAAGGATGTTCATTTCAGTGTTGCTGATAACTGCAAAAATCTGAGAAAACTTAAATGTCCATAGAAAAAGAAACAAATAAATTACAGACATTCAAACTGAAATACAATCAGCTGTTAAAAAGTGTGTACTGGGGCTTCCCTGGTGGCGCAGTGGTTGAGAACCTGCCTGCTAATGCAGGGGACACGGGTTCGAGCCCTGGTCTGGGAAGATCCCACATGCCGCGGAGCAACTGGACCCGTGAGCCACAACTACTGAGCCTGCGCGTCTGGAGCCTGTGCTCCGCAACAAGAGAGGCCGCGATAGTGAAGAGGCCCGCGCACCGCGATGAAGAGTGGTCCCCGCTTGCTGCAACTAGAGAAAGCCCTCGCACAGAAACGAAGACCCGACACAGCCAAAAATAAATACAAAAATAAATAAATAAATAAAAGAAAAAAATTGTCAGGTGTGATGCTGATGGAGAGCTCTAAACCTCATCCCGAGCTTGGGATGATGTTAAAAATTAAAAAAAAAAAGTGTGTACTGACAGGATGAGATCTCAAAAGCATATTGCTAAGTTAAAAAAAAAAAAACTACAGGAAAAAAAATTATCATTCCACTGACTTAAAAAAGATAGAAATAGATATAGAAATTATAAATAGAAATTGCATATATTGCAGGAAAAAGAACTGGAAGAAAATTCACCAAACAGGATAGTTCTAGAAGAAGAACCTTTGCTTCTTAGCCTCTACATAAAGAATTATTTTTTTAAAGAATGTATTCTTTTTTTCTCTTTCTCCAAACTAAGTATACAATTTAAACATTTGTAAGATTTTTAAATGTTTTTAAAGACAGGGGCTTCCCTGGTGGCGCTGTCGTTAAGAATCCGCCTGCCAATGCAGGCGACACAGGTTCGACCCCTGGCCCAGGAAGATCCCACGTGCCACGGAGCAACTAAGCCTGTGTGCCACAACTACTGAGCCCACGTGCCACAACTACTGAAGCCCGCATTCCTAGAGCCTGTGCTCTGCAACAAGAGAAGCCACGACAATGAGAAGCCTGTACACTGCAATGAAGAGTAGCCCCTGCTCACCGCAACTAGAGAAAGCCCACGCGCAGCAACGAAGACCCAATGCAGCCAAAAATAAAAACAAATAAACTAATTAATTTAAAAAATCTAAAAAAAATTTAAATAATAAAAAAGAGAAGTCAACAAAAAATAGTTTTAATTTGCAGTTTCCAGATTATGTGAGTTTGAGGATCTTTTTCTTTCTTTCTTTTTTTAATTGAAGTAGCTATTTTACAAAGTTGTGCTAGTTTCAGGTATACAGCAAAGTGATTCAGAGATAGATAGATAGGTAGAGAGATAGATCAAATTGTTTTTCGGATTCTTTTCCATTATAGGTTATTCCAAGATATTGAATATAGTTCCCTGTGCTATACAGTAGGTCCTTGTTGGTTATCTATTTTATGTATGGGGACTTCCCTGGTGGTGCAGTGATTGAGAGTCCACCTGCCAATGCAGGGGACACGGGTTCAAGCCCTGGCCCGGGAAGATCCCACATGCTGCGGAGCGACTAAGCCCATGTGCCACAACTGCTGAGCCTGCGCTCTGGAGCCTGTGAGCCACAACTACTGAAGCCTGCACGCCTGGAGCCCATGCTCTGCAACAAGAGAGGCCACCACAAGGAGAGGCCCATGCACCGCAACGAGGAGTGGCCCCCGCTTGCCACAACTAGAGAAAACCCACGCACAGCAAAAAAGACCCAACGCAGCCAAAAATAAATAAATAAATAAATAAAAAAGAATCCGCCTGCCATTGCAGGCGACACGGGTTTGATCCCTGGTCCAGGAAGATCCCACATGCCAAGGAACAACTAAGCCCACGTGCCACAACTACTGAAGCCCGTGCGCCTAGAGCCTGTGCTCCATAACAAAGAGAAGCCACCGCAATGAGAAGCCTGCACACTGCAACAAAGATTAGCCCCTGCTCACCGCAACTAGAGAAACCCGCACACAGCAATGAAGACCCAACACAGCCAAAATAATAATAATAATAATATTTTATATATAGTACTGTGTATCTGTTAATCCCAAACTTCCCCTCCCTCCTCTTTTGGTAACCATAAGTTTGTTTTCTATGCCTGTCAGTCTGTTTTTTATTTCTTTATTGGCTGTTTGTATTTCTCTCTGTGAAACTGCTTATTCTATTCTTTGCCTAATAAAAAATAATAAATACAGGAAAATGTTCAACTTCACAGGTAATCAAAGAGATGGAAATCTAAAATGAGATATCACTTTTCAGCTACCATGTAAATTGTTTTTGGTTTGATCAATGTCTATTTACTATTGCTAATATAAATGCTGAGAAAGTAATACTTTCTCCCAGTGGACAGAATCTTTCCAGAGGCTGTGTGTATCAAAGTAGAAGAAAAGGTCTCCAGGCTCTCCTGTAGTGGGTGGAGTTAAAGAAAGCTTTTAGACCATTATCCTCTTTACACATCATCAACTGCTTTCAGTTTTCAACCCTTCTGGAGAAGTTCCCATTCTCACCACTCAAGGCTCTTCCTGTCATCTCACTCTCTTGCTCTAAACCTTTCTTGGAAAAATGTCTTAATGTCTCAAAAATAACTCACATTAAAACATGGGCACACAGCCCACTTAGTTAAAAGGTGTTAGAAAACATTGGAATCTCATTCACACCCCCGTGCTATTCCAGGTAAAATCTATACCGATGAGGGATTGATGCAGAAAGTCAACTCAATGAAAAAAAATCACTGACTCACCGTCAAATCTGCATGTAATTCTTAAGAATACCTGGGACATTGCATTAAATGACTTTGGGCAAGTCATTTAAAAGTTCTCAGTTTCAGGGCTTCTCTGGTGGCGCAGTGGTTGAGAATCTGCCTGCCAATACAGGGGACACGGGTTCGAGCCCTGGTCTGGGAAGATCCCGCATGCCGCGGAGCAACTAGGCCCATGAGCCACAATTACTGAGCCTGCGCGTCTGGAGCCTGTGCTCCGCAACAAGAGAGGCCGCGATGGTGAGAGGCCCGCGCACCGCAATGAAGAGTGGCCCCCACTTGCCACAACTAGAGAGAGCCCTCGCACAGAAACGAAGACCCAGTACAGCCATAAATAAATATATAAATAAATAAAAATTTTAAAAAAAAAAGTTCCCAGTTTCCTCAATATAAAAGGAAGATATAAAATTTGAATTTCAACCAGAAAATCAGATTTTGGACTTTGGAATATAGAGTTTTAAAAATCTGAAAGCAAATATACAAAAAAATTAAAATAAAATAAAATTTTTTTTAAATGCAGTAGACAAAAATTTTTACCTAAATCCCTTAGTCTGCTGTAATAACATTTGCCCTGTATATGAATATAGATAACCATTTCCACTGTTAAAATGATCACTTTCTGGAAGCTTACAGATGTTAACAATTGCTTATTATAGCTATTTTCCCAAGCATGGCAACCAATACAATCATATACAACATGAATATGGTAATGTACTCAATTCTCTGTACAATACAAACCTCATATTCAGCATCATGCTACTACTCAAATTAGTTCCTCATATGTAGTGTCAATATTTGAGGGAGAAAAATCTATGAATAAAGAGACACAGAGATTGAATTCTGATCTTCTGACCAATTCCACGTTCAATGACTGGCCCCCTACCCCATTCCAAGGCCCCCTTACTGCAAAAGAAAGGAGTCTTGCTTAGATTACCAGTCACATATATTTCCAACTCCAATCCCTAATCTGCCATTTACTAGCTCTATGATCCTCGGCAACTTCTTGAAGTTTTTAAGCTTCAGTTTTCTTATGTTTAAAATTGAAGTATTAGTACCAGCTGACTAGCAGAGTGTTGTGAAGATAAAATGAGATAATTGGGGGTGTGGGGGGATAAATAAATAAAATGAAATAATGTGCCTAGGCCATTAATAATCAATGAATGTCAGCATTTATGCTTGTTATTATTATTATTGACTTAAGAATGTTCAAGGGCTTCCATGGTGGTGCAGTGGTTAAGAATCCGCCTGCCAATACAGGGGACACGGGTTCGGGCCCGGGTCCGGGAAGATCCCACATACCGCGGAGCAACTAAGCCCGTGCGCCACAACTACTGAGCCTGCACTCTAGAGCCCGCAAGCCACAACTACTGAAGCCCACGCGCTTAGAGCCCGTGCTCTGCAACAAGAGAAGCCACCGCAATGAGAAGCCCGCGCACCACAACGAAGAGTAGCCCCCGCTCGCCGCAACTAGAGAAAAGCCCGCGCGCAGCAACAAAGACCCACCGCAGCCAAAAATAAATAAATAAATAAATAAAATTTTAAAAAATAATAATAATGTTCAGTGATATTTAAGAGTACTTTAAAAACACTATTAAATTATGAACTGATCTGTGAATTTTCTCAAGCTTCCATTCTAATTGTATCTCTTCTGAGAAACGTAATGTGTTTTATTGATGCAGCATAGTTTAGAATTTGTTTAATATTTTGTAATTTTTAAAATAATTTCTTCCATTTTAGTCTTGTCAACTACTATGTAAACTCCTCAGGGCCAGAACCTTGTTTCATAAGCCTGTGTTCACATATATATTGTGTTTACTACAATGTAATGATTTGTTTCTCTATTTCTCTCCCTTCCTAGGCTCTGAGCGATTCCAAGGCAAAGAGCAAGGCTTACTTATATTTGTTTCCTGGAGACTTAGTAATCAGACACAAAATAGGTCTCAATAAACGTTTGTTGAAGGGATAAATGAATGAATTAATCTTTTTTCCCCCCTGCAATGCCTTACACAGTACTGTACACATAACAGGAACTCAGTAAAGCTCCTTAATGGATTCATGGAGAAATCTTTTGGACTCAACCACATAAAGCTTTATCTTGCCTCAGAAAAGCATTTCGACTTTAAAGGTTAGCTACTAACATTACAAATTAAAAGTTTTAGTCTAACATATATCAAATAAATAGATTCAATGACTAACCACATCAAGGCTGGCTCTGGAAGGATTAAAATCCACTATTCTAATTAATGAATTTGTGAACCTCAACATGGAGAAAGCCAGTTACATAATCAAAAGAGAGGTTATCAAGGATCAAACCCGCACCCCCCGCAATGGAAGCCTGGAGTCTTAACCACTGGACCACCAGGAAAAGTCCCTGTTTTTCTTTCATTAACAATAACCTTTTGATGTTCCTACTACCTGGTTTCTTGCAAAAACGCCTATATATCCTGGCTCCTCCCTTACGTCTTCAGAGCAGTCCCTCAGAGTCATCTGAGAGGCTGTCTTCCAGGCTTAAGTCCTCAGCAAGGCCATCAAATAAAACGTTAATTCTCAAAAAAAAAAATAAATTAATAAAAAGAGAGGTTATGCCTTTGCAAATTTATACCTACAAAAGATAGTGAGAAATAATTATCAGAAAGCTTGTATCTGTATATTGAAATGAACAAATTATTTTTTATGCCTGAATTGATGCCACTGTTTTCACTAGAAATAAGAGTTAACAGCAAAGTGATCCAAACCTGTCTCTAGAAAACAGTCCTTGAGACTCAGAGAGTAAATGTTTTGCCTCTCAGTGATTTTTAACTCCCGGAAGACTCCTTTTATTTCCAGATTGACGGATATTCAAAACTCTTTCTGCCTCCTAAAAATAAAACTTCATCCATTTCTTAAAAGGCAAACAACCTGAATAGACACGCTTTCGGAACACTAGGTTTTATATTCAAGTAACTAAAACTATCCCTAGTGTTCAGCCTTGTGCTGCTGCAGTAGAAACACTCTTCTTAGTTTTTAAACTACAATCGTGGAAGGTTTAAATGTCGTACTGTACATTCTTTCACTGTATGATCTAAACTGATTTTACACCGCATATATAATTTCATAAGTACACCGTAAAGGAATTCTACACTTGAATGAATCTGGAAAGAAACATGAACTTAGCACACACCCCCTTCTTCCAACTCGATACGCACATCTTAGTTTTTTTTTCTCAAGAATTTCTCTCTCCCGCCCCCACCCCATACTTTATTTCAGAGCAGCATCATTCATTATCCCACTCACCACCACCGAAAGAACCTTTCCAACTAATACTATTTCACCAGGACCCTCCTTTCACATCTCAGAGTCCGTGGGGGATTTCTTTGGAAGCGGGGGGGCGGTGAAGTTCCGGGACGCCACCATTCCCGCCATGTCCTATAGGACCCAGGTCCTAGCGCGCAGTCCCCGACCAGCCTCAGGCGGACCCCAGGAAACTGCGAAGGTCTGACACGGCAGCCCCCATCTCCGCCAGGTCAAAGCAAACCGGGCCCAACCTCTAGGCTCCCACTTAACGTACCCTCCTCCTCGCTGTACCCCATTTCTTCCCACTTACTCCTCGGTGTAGCCCGTTCTCTACCCAATTCTGAGTCCCCATAACCATCTTGTTCCCAACACGAACACCCTTTTTACACTCCGGGCCCTGCCCCTTGAACCCTTCTACACCCCGGTCCCTCCCCCTGGACCTCCCACCAGCTTCAACCCTCACAGCGTACCCTAGTGCAGACCCGCGCCCCGTCCCTATAGCCACTGGACCCGGGTCCTACCCCACACGTCACACTCGGACCCATTGCTCCCGCGACCCGACCTTCCCCACTACCCCCACAAGCACTACCACACCCCCCACCCCAGCACCCTGTTACCTCCGGCCCCGCCCCCCTGAGTGTCGCACTCACCGCTTCTGCCGCCGCATCATTAACCGCCGCGGCTGCTATAGCTACAGGGAGCCAAGGCAACCAGCTCTCGCGACACTTTCCTCAGCTACGCCGAGAACGGCCGGGAAGAGTCTTTCGCAAGAAAGTAAATGAGTCAGGGTCGAGACGGCTAAGTATATCTCGCGATAGTATTGTGTAAAATGGCGGCCGCAAGGCGCTTAAGGGGTGGCCTGGAAAGGTCTGGAGGTGGGCGAGGGCGGGGAAGGATATTGAACTGGCAGGAGAGTCGGAAAACTATTGTAGGCAGGACGCAGGACGGTCTGGGATGGGGGAAGTTAGTATGACGAACCCTACACCGGAATAACGTGAGGTATGGGGCTGTCTTTTCCCAGGCCTCAAACTTAAAGCAGTGTCGCCTTGGCTGAAGTTAAGTCTTCCTGGCATTTTCCTTATGCATGCAGAGTAGAGATGGAGGGAGTAAGCCAGAAATTGACCTTTCCATGTCCTCCTTAACCTTACTTCAGGAAACTTTGATTCGTTCTTCCCCTACTTTGGTTTGTGAATGGTATTTGACTTAACAGAAATATTTATGTTTATACACTGGTGCCCCGCCCCCTTCAATTTGCCCAGCGAAACTAGGAAATCAAAGTGTTTTGTTGTTGTTGTTGTTTTTAGTCGAACATAAGCACAGATGTTTGGCCTTGGCTGTGGAAGGGGGCCGCATTGGTTTGTGATTTGAACTTTGCAGTTGTTGCTTGCCACCCTGTGGACGGGCACATCCTTACTTGGTGAGTCTCTCAACACTTAGTTGTAAGGGCTTTCTCTCTGCTCTCAGAAAGCTGTAAATGCAGACTGACTGAGTAGGATCTGGAACAGACGACGGACATGTTAGGAGAAACACTGACTGAAGCTGCCCACCCTGGCCAGGCAAGATAGTAGCCACTTGCGTGAGTCATCTTACAACAGGAGGTCCTGGTAAGGAACGAGGAACTAACAAGCTACTACCAACCGGTAGAATTCGGGAAAGGTCAAAAGGAGAGAGGAGACACCAGTCCATATGTCCTACCAACATCCCAGAATCCTCACTGGAATCTATTTTGTCTGAGCAGTGTGCACACCACATTTTAATAAGGGTAGGAAGGACCTTGAGTCAGAATGATTGGCCAGAGACAACCCGGAAAGTAACCCCATTCCCATAAAACCCAAGACTGCAAGCCACATGGCAGAGCAGTTCTCCTGGGTTCCCTTACCCTGCTGCTATCTGCCCGGGCACCTCTTCCCAATAGTCTCTTGCTTTGTCAGCACGTGTGTCTCCTCGGACAATTCATTTCTGAGTGTTAGACAGCAGCCCACCCTCAGGGCCTGGAAGGGGTCCCCCTTACTGCAACAGCTATATAAAGAACGTTGTTCAGTGAGAGTAAAACAGAGGGGTACAAATAAGGGAATAAAAGTAATAAATAGAGAATTAAGTGTCTTCTCTCCAATCCCCTGAATACCTCTCATAGTCTAGACCAGTGCTGTCCGGTAGAAACATACTGTGAGCCACATCATGCAATTTAAAATTTGTAGTAGCCACATTTTTTTTTAAAGTAAGAAAAATGAAATTTAGTTATTCACTTAACCCAACGTATTCAAAATATTTCAACATGTAATCAATATTTTGAAATTTTTAAAAATTTTTATTGGGGGTATAGTTGATTTACAGTGTGTTAGTTTCTGGTGTACAGCAATTTTTTTAATATTTTGAAATTATTAATGAGATATTTTACATTCTTTTTTCATACTGAGTCTTCAAAATCCATTGTTTATATTTACAGAGCATCTTAATTTAGCCTAGGCAAATTTTAAGAGCTTAATAGCCACATGTGGCTAGTGACTGCAGTATTAGACAGCAAAGCTCTAGACCCTATACCAGGGAATGCATTATCTGGGTGACCTTAGGGGCATAGTATTACGGGCATGTGGTTTATGTAAAAGAAACCCTTGAAGTTGCTAGCTCAAACGGCTGCAGAGTCTAGGTGGGTAACAATAAAAGAGACCTGATGTAAAACAATAGGTGGTAGTGGGGACTTGTGCCCACTGAAGAGTGCAAGTGAAACAGGAGGAAAGGGGGCAGGGCACAACCTTTGAAAGAATGACACAGCCTAAGGATGGGACATAAACTGATTAGAACCAAATGGGTCCAAGATGGCGGAGAAGTCAACTTCCACTAGACCTTGAGGCTTAGTATACGCTCACTGTAACACATCAGCAAGCTAAATGACACACCCAAAGGCACCATGACAGTGGCGGTGCCCACTGTCAAAAAGTCGGTGGTGGCCCAATTCCTGGAAATCCCCACCCCTTCCCAAAATAGCTGGAATACTCCTCCCACTCATGTAGCCTATGAAATTACCCACCCATATAAAAACTGACAACCCCATACCCTGGCGGCCTTTCTCACCTTCTGAGATGGCCCACACTCTGTCTGTGGAGTGTGTTTCTCTCTAAATAAATCCACTTCTTACCTACCACTTTGTCTCTCACTGAATTCTTTCTGCGATGAGACATCAAGAACATGAGCTTCATTAAGTCCTGAAACCAGGTGTGTGATCTCATTTGGAAGACTGTGGGTTTTGGTGGGGTTCTGGCATGGGTGTTCAAGCCCCAATCTGAAGGGCATGGTTTCACAAGCTTCTATCTAAAAGGAAGCTTTCCTGCAGCCATTATGGAAAACAGAATGGAGATTCCTCAAAAAATTAAAAATAGAATTTCCATATGATCCAGCAATTCCAATCCTGAGTATTTATCTGAAGAAAACAAAAATGTTAACTAGAAAAGATATACGATATGCACCACTATGTTCCTTACAGCATTATTTACAGTAGCCAAGATGTAGAAGCAACCAAATTGCCCATCAGTAGATAAATGGATAAAGAATGTGGTATATATTTACAAGATTTCAGATATTCTGAGGTTGGAAAAATGAAGTTTCTAAGTTTTCAGAGCTGTTGACTATTAGACCCTGAACTTTTTTTTACCCCAACTTTAAGGGTAGGCATTTAATAATTATTTTATAGTTGGGAAATCTCTTTGTCACATGAATGTTGTTATTTGCTTTTGTACATCTGAAGCCTGATATATAGTAGGCACTCAATAAACATTTGTTGAAGGAATATAGTCCTTAACTTTTGAGGAGGGCTCACAGACTTTTTTTTTTTTTTTTTTTTTTTGGTTGTGTTGGGTTTTCGTTGCTGCACACGGGCTTTCTCTAGTTGCAGCGAGCGGGGTCTACACTCCATTGCGATGGGCGGGCTTCTCATTATGGTGGTTTCTCTTGTTGTGGAGCACGGGCTCTAGGTGCTTGGGCTTCAGTGGTTGTGGCGCGTGGGCTCAGTAGTTGTGGTGCACAGGCTTAGTTGCTCCGCTGTATGTGGGACCTTCCTGGACCAGGGCTCGAACCCGTGTCCCCTGCATTGACAGGTGGAGTCTTAACCACCGCGCCACCAGGGAAGCCCGGGTTCACAGACTTTTAAACATGAGAATCTCATAAAAGCTATGAACTCTTGTCCACATCCTGTCTGTGCCCTGCCCATATTCCCTCAGCCTATCCTAGAGTTCTACAGCTTTGGTAGACAAATTCTATACAAGCCCATAGCTTCCTACCTTAAACACCTGAGTTATCTCCTTGCCTGGAAGTGCCAGCAGAGTTAACATTCCCCTTGGCAATCCGTAACCAAGGAGAGATGGGATTTGGTAGCTAAATATTCCAGTTTCTACCCTGCCTCAGTGAGGCGATTCTGAAGTATGCTTTACTATAGTGTTTCTCAAACTTTACTAACACATAAGAATCACCTGGAGAGATTAATAAGACACAAATTCTTGAATTTGCAATTTTTTTTTTTGGCCTTGCCGCGCTGTTTGCAGAATCTTAGTTCCCCCGACCAGGGATTGAACCGGGTCCCTGACAGTGAGGGCGCCAAGTCCTAACCACTGGACCGCCAGGGAATTCCCTTGAATTTGCACTTTTAACCAAGCTCCCAGGAGAAAATGATGCTGCCAGTCCATGGACCACATTTTGAATAACATTTTTCTCAGAGAGTCTCTAGTGAGATTCAGCCCCAATTGCTGGAAGCACCTTTTTGGCCTTCTTGTCATTACCTTACACTGCTTGGATTCTGGGACCACCTCCCAGATTTACTACTTGCATCCAAATCTTTGTTTCAGGGTCTGTTTGGGGGGAAAGCCAAACTATGACAACTCTTCTTAGAAAAATGCACAGGGACTTCCCTGGTGGTGCAGTGGTTAAGAATCCGCCTGCCAATGCAGGGGACACGGGTTCGAGCCCTGGTCCGGGAAGATCCTACATGCCGTGGAGCAATGAAGCCTGTGTGCCACAACTACTGAGCCTGTGCTCTGGAGCCCATGAGCCACAACTACTGAGCCCATGTGCCACAACTACTGAAGCCCGCGTGCCTAGAGTCCATGCTCTACAACAAGAGAGGACACCGCAGTGAGAAGCCTGTGCACCACAACAAAGAGTAGCCCCTGCTCATCGCAACTGGAGAAAACCCACGCACAGCGACAAAGACCCAATGAAGCCAAAAATAAATAAATAAAAATAAATTGATAAAAGGAAAAATGCACATAGAAATAGAGTTTTGTGTACTAGTTTAGAGGACGTATGAATTCCCTGAAATTTATTTATGTTGTAAAGGAAGGTGACCAAGGTAAATGTCATATGACCCAAGTTCCATGAAAATTGAATCAGTCCAGGCAGAGTCTAGGAACCTAATATAATCATTAATGGCTCATGGAGTTAGCTGAATTCAGCCAGCTCTCCTCAGAAGTTATTTTTCCTGATCTGCATCAAACTCTGACTTTGTGGGACATAAGAGTAAGTCTGGGACTCTAAAGAAACCCCATGCTTGAAGTCAATAAAAAGAGTATTGTCACTCATTCCTATTGGATTCTCATGGTTTCTTCCCAATCATAGTGCTTTCTGGACACAACTGCAGTGTCCCTATGACCCTTAGATCTTTTCTTGATGTGTTTACAGATGAGCCAGGAATACTATAACTGCAGCTGGTTTCTCCCCCTTCCTTCTGGATTCCAATATGGCTCCCTATTCTATTTCATCCTTTTAGGAACCTGTAACCTTTGACATATATTCCTAAGCTCACGCTTGTGTCATATGGAAACTTTATGGCATGCTCTTGTTCTGTAATAATTGGGTAATCCTGATTATCCCAGTTTCTAATCAGCTTCTTAAAGAGAGCTAACGCCCGGGTCACCAACGCCTATTTCCTAAACACAGCACACAATTGCTGCTTAGCTTTGCCCACATATGGGCCAGCACGTGTGATTGTGCACGATTATTTGTCTTATGTACTATTCAATAAGTATGTCTTTGTATACACCTATGAATGTGCTTTGGCAGGTGCGGATGTGGGTGTGGGTGTGTAAGTAATCAGGTCAGTCTTGAAGTCTGAATAATGGATATATGGTATTTGACTTAATTAGTCTCTGTGCGTTGTTAGCCTCAGTTTTCATCTGCCCTCAAATATCAGAGGAAGAATGAGTTCATTTCCTTGAAGTTTATTAACTGTTACCGAAGGCAGAGAAAATTCCATAAAAGAGAAGGTTCCATACAGAGCAAGTGGAAGGGGAGCTCTGAGTTGGTAAGAAAAGATGCTTGGAGTGGGGACTTGGAGTGAAGGATGGAAGGGCAGATCTCCCCTTTCTTTTTCCCTCCATTCCCACAAGGATACTGGATTTTCAGTGGGGGTATCCTGCTCAGCATTCCCTCTCCAAAATGAAACCAGAGAGGGGAAACTTGATACAAAGTAGAGGTAGAAACACCTCACAGCTCCTCTGTTTCTCCATCCAAGGGGATGCCAATATCCACGTTGTAGTCTACAGGCTCCCCAGAGCTCAGCCAGGGAATAGGGGTTCGATTGAAAGAAGGCCTGTTGGAGAGGTTCTGGTTGTAGAGGACTAGGGGTTCACTCAGCAAGGGCCCCAGATCAAACTTGGGCATCTGGAAGGTCATGCGTTTGGAGGCCTTCTCATATCCACCATAAGGCATTGCTGTCCTGAAAAGGGGACACATTATTTAATTAAAAACCAGAACAAAAGAAAGAGTTTTGTCAGTGAGATGTTACACTGTTTTGAGGATGGGGAAGTCTGTGAATTCTAGTTTCAGATTGCTTCTGCACTCCTTATTCTTATTCTCCCTTAGTACTCCTTTCCCCCTTCTGGTTTGCTTGTTTCCCCAAAGCTAAAAATGAGAAAAGTAGTCTAGTGTGTACTAGATAGAGAGTCTCATGGATAGTTGTGACCCAAGCCAGTCACATTTTCAGAGAAATTTACCCCAAACACTACAGACTCAAGGGTCTGAGGTTACCTTATATTATAATGTAGAGACCCCCCCTCAAAACCCCTACCCCACCTCCAGTCGATAGTGCATGCCCTGGATGAGAGGAATTAACATTTCCTGGAAAATCCAGGCACCTTAGGACCAAATGCAAAAGCACTTCTCTAGGGCTTCCCTGTCCTGTTTTCACACAGTCTAGAGAAGCCCAGTTCCAAAAGGATAGGTACTTGAACCTTACTAAAGTAGGGTATAAAGAAATAGAATCTTCAATAGTATAATAACTTGCTGTGGTATGTAATCTATAAAAATTCTGAATCACTATGTTGTACACCTGAAACTAATATAATGTTGTAAGTCAACTATACTTCAATTAAAAAAAGAAAAGAAAAATAGAATTATACTATAAGGACAGTAATGGAATTGTAACCTTGAATGAAGGGAGCCTCAAGAAGCCTTTAAATGTGTAATATATTATTCCCATTTCACAGTCAAGGCAACCAAGGCTCAGAAGTAGGGTGACTTTCCCACACAGCTAATAACTATGAAGGATCCTGCCTCCTAGCAAATTTTTCCTTCATCATACCATGCTGTTTCTCTGAGCTAGAGTGGAAAGACCAAAAGCCTTCAATTGCGGCCCCCAAATTCCTCCCATGCCTCCTCATCCTCCTGAAACATTTGAACCAGTCTCCATTCCAACTAAGGGCATGTTGCCATACACTGGAATGCATCAGGTTCCTTCCCCATCCCCCTTACCTGTTGAAGGACTTATACTGAGGGAGATCACCTTTGGCCCCGTGGGCCAGCAGGTTGATGCCAAGTTCCACTTTTTGCTGGGAGTCAACCCCCATGGCTCTCTCCCATGGGGAAATATAGGTCTTGAACACAGAGATATGTTTTCCTTCTCCACCTGCCTGGTCGTCTGGCAGCCATGGGAGAGAAATAATAATAAGTCAAATAATAGCAGTTAGTAGCCAATGGAAGTTAGTCTCAGAGCTCTGCGCTAGAGAAGTTGCTGGGGCCAGGGACCAAAGGTAAAACATCTTGGTAATTGTATAAGGTTTGTGAAATAATGACAGCCTGGAGTTGGATTTGTGATACAAACTGAAAGGCTAGAAAGGTGACTGAGAGACAAGGCTTCTGGGTGGAATAGACACGTCTCTGTATCCTTATGGACCCAGAAAGTCCATCAGGCTATCTCAACAGGCCTCTCCTGCTTCCTACACCCAGTCTAGGCCTCATTCCTGGGGATTTCTCTGCTCTAGAGACCAGACACATTATTCTTGGGTGAGGATACTTGCCTAGTCCTGTCTCGCCAACCCCTGCGGTGCCAGCAGCTCCTCCTCGGCCAGTCTGGCCCCCAGGACCACCTGTACCCCCATATCCAGACCCAGGGCCCTGATGATGGTGATGCTCGTCAGAGCCATACTGTCCGGCAGAGCCACTTCCCCCTGCCTGGCCTCCGCTGCTGCCCTTGCTGTAGGAGAATCCCTGGCCAGCTGTACCCAGCTGTCCCCCAACTGTGGGAAGGAACTTCTGGAAGTGATCCTGAAAAGAAAGAACAAAGTAAGGGGAAGGTTAGCAATGGGTACGGGGAACACCATAGCAAGTAGGAGGTGATCAGAGACAATGGACAACCAGAAGACACTGAATCGTCTGAGACTCCCCCGTCCAATAGATGGTTAGCAGATAGCCTGACTGAGAGAAATTAAACTCTCCTTAAGGGATACAACCTCTTTGGCTCAGTTCGAATTACATCTAGGATGGGGGCAACTCATTCTCCGAAATCCCCTTTCCCTCCTTACCAAGGCAGAGGACCAAGAGTTCTGCTCAACTTAGATTTGAGAGATTGGGGCTGGCATGGAGAACCCAGCCTTAAGTTAAAGAACTAGAGAGATCTCTGCTCCTCCCCTGCATCTTGTCTAACAGATAAAAGTCTCTTCTCTCTCTTCCTCTTCCTCTCCCTTTCTCCTCTTGGTGCCTGTTGGACCAGGACTTCCTGACAGTGAAACTGTAGTGGGTAGGGGGAAGGGAAGCCCAAAGGGCAACACTGGATCCATCCCCAAAGCCTAAAAATAACCCTGCCAACTCCTTCAGGAGGCTCTCCTGGCCACCCACCGAACACACCCCCATGCTCCACCCAGTGTAACCAGACACAGGCAGGGAGGAGGGCTTTTGGCCTCCTAAAGTTAGATATGACCGGCTCAGCATTTTTATTCTGCTCCTACATACGGGCCAATGGCAGACACTCCTGCCCCTGGCCCCATGTAGGCATCTATTTTCACTCTCCCCTGGCTGCTCAGGAAAGGTGGAGGGGGAAGAAAGGAAATGGAGACGATCCCCTCCTTCTCAGCTGAAATATCTTGTGCCTGGTCCCTCTCCAATCTCTACTTCTCTTTGGAGAATGATCCTGACTAGGAGACGTAGGACCTTAAAGCATGGTTTCAGTCCCCACATCTGTGGTCCTTATACTGACCCTTTAGATAAAAGAATGGCTCAAGAAGAGATGGCTATAAAAATTCACTCACCTCTTTCTAGGGTTGCCAGATTTTGCAAAAAGAAAAAATCACAGGATACCAGTTAAATTTGAATTTCAGATACACAATAATACTTTTTTAGTATAAATATGCCTAAGTATTGCATGGGATATATTTAGATATAAGAGAGTATTCGTCATGTATCTGAAATTCAAATTTAACTCGGTGTCCTGTATTTTTTAATTTAATTTTCATGCCCCAAATATTTCATGGGACACACTTATATTAAAAAATTATTGTGTATCTGAAATTCAAATTTAACTAAGTGTCTTCAAATTTTTTTTCTTTTCTTTTCTTTTTTGGCCATGCTGCGTGGCTTGCAGGATCTTAGTTCCCCAACCAGGGATCGAACCCAGGCCCCTGGCAGTGAGAGCACCAGACCACCGGACCACCAGGGAATTCCCTAAGTGTCTTCAATTTTTTAAAAAAAACTTATGTCCCAAATATTGCATGGGACATAGTTTACTAAAAAATTACCTGTGTATATCTCAACTTTATTTTTTTAAATTGAAGTAGCGTTGATTTACAATATTATATTAGTTTCAGGTATACAACATAGTGATGCAATATTCTTATAGACTATACTCCATTTAAAGGTATTATAAAATATGGGCTTTATTTACTGTGCCGTACAGTATATCCTCGTAGCTTATTTAGTGTGTATCTCAACTTTAAAATATAGGACTGGGCATCCTGTGTTTTATCTGGTAATCCTATCTTTAATACTTAACCATACTGGGAAGGAGTTTTCTCCTTGAAGGTGTGGACTCCCCACCCTGCCTCACCAGCTCTAAGACACAGATTTAGTTTCAGAGGTGGGCTGTAATTCACCCTGGAGCTATTGGGGGCTCGCTGTATCTGGGGGGTTAATGAGCTTATAAATTAGCTGGGAGGGGAGGTTGGTCATATTTTAGAGACTTGGGCGGGGCCTACCAAGAAGCTGTCAAAAGAGGCACGAGGCTTTGAGAGCAGTAAAGTTACGAACTCACCATTGAGCTGTCAGAGAAGACATCAGGGTGGTTTTCATAGATAAATTTCTCCACCCGCATCTGCCGCAGTTTGAACATCTTGGAGCCCCGGTTAGTGAGCAGCGACAGCTCCTCCAGCATCACATCCCTTGGGACGCTGATCTTCTTGCCCAGGTTCAGGCCCGAGCTCTCCCGTCCACCTTTCAGGGAGGTGGGGAGGCAGAGGCAAGGGAAAGAGGAAAGTAGGGTTTTCTAGCTCCAAATGAAGCCGCCATCCACAATTAATTAAGTGCGTGTGTCCCAGCAGAGATCACTGAGTGAAGCAGATGCTGTCTGTGATGTCTGATCAAATTCTGTCTAGTTTATGAGGGATTTTGATTTCCTGGGTTTGGAGTTGGAGAGAATGCATGGGAAATGGGGTGCAGAGTGAGACAGTGGGGATACTAGAATGGGGTGAAGACGGTGAATGGGGTAAAAGGTATGGGGTACAGGGCAAAAGAGTAAAGAAACATCATAGATGGAGGTCATTGGGGAAACTATAGCACGGGGGAAAGCCCAAAGGCCACCTCTAAATATATACTCCTATCGTAACTCCTTTGCCTTCTCTTCCCCTCAGTAAACTGGCTGCAAACGGCTTCTAGGTATTGGGAGAGCTCCTCACTTGCTGTACTCCTACCACCCCCAGGAAAAATGCCTGAGCAATTTTCCATTTTAAGTGCCTATACTAGGCTCCTTAGCTCTGGGGAAAGAAGTAAGGAAACTAACCATTTATTGAGACCTTACTCTGTGCCAGTCTCCATCATACATATTTTCTTCTCAAACATACCTCACTGACCTGTGGGTCCTGTTGTCTTGGACCTGTGCTGGGTAACATGGCATGGGTATTACTGTCTCAGATTACAAGGTGAAAAGGGTGGAAGGGTGAGTAGTCAGTGTTGAATTCTTTCTTCCTTTCCCCCTTTCCCCCCACCCCTGCAAACCTCACCCCCACCCCAAATTCCTCTTGTCTCTCCTTATCTCTTCACCTTAAGGCACATATAACCTTATGATACTTCTGGGACTCATGGGCCAGAGATACTGTCAATAAGAAGTCCCACACTAGGTAGGTGCACACATGCCATACCTCCAGTGAGTTCCATGATCAGCTTGCTGGATTTCCGCTTCTTGTTGGGGGCAGGGGTCTCTGAGAGTGGCATTGTGGAGGTGGATGGAGCCTGGATCGGGTGGGAAGGAGGAGGTGAAGGATGGACAGGGACTGGGGTGAGTGTCTACAGTAAGGCACTGCTTAAGGACTTCAGGGAGCAAAATTTCATTCGATTTTTTTAAAGAAATACATATTTCTCTAAAAGGTGAAAAACCATTGCTTTAGGGCTTCTCTTCTTGGGAAGCAGGGCAGAAAATATAGATGCACCCCTTGCCCCTACCTTCTACCAACCTCTTTTCAGCTGTTTTACATAGAGCTGGTGCAGGGCTTAGGAACACAATATGTGTTAGGGGGGCCTGGGGGTAAAACAAACACGTTACTTACAGGTCAGGTAATGCACCCAGGTTTCATTGGTTTGGCATGATTCGAAGTTTTTATTTGTACGGGGCTCCCAGACTGGGATTATCATTGCAAGCTCTGGCCTCTCAGTCTTCCCCAAGCCCCAGGGCGGCGGGGCGGGGCGGGCGGGGGGGAGCAGAAAAAATGTTCTGCCAGGGTTGAGGAGATCCAGCCAGAAACATTCTCCATAGGATAGAGAGGTTATTGCCCCTCCACCGGGCCAGCTGGATCATGGCCTGGGAGTTGACAGCAGTGCTCCCACTCCGTTTCAGTCACTCCCCACCCCCCAGACCTGGAGTGGAGAGGGAGGTCAATCTTGATGCATGTCAATTCAGCAATATCATAGCAGTGGGGAATTCAGGGAGGACAGGAACATAATCATAGGATCTGGCAGTGCAGGGGGACAAGCTGGGAAAAGATACAGATTCCAGCCCCTCCTTAACAGAAGTTGGCACTCAGCGAAATGTCTTCTGCTGAGTCCTGTCTCACAACACATCTGTGATTCTACTAGCTTAGTGGGGTCTGCTGAGGCCAGAGTCCAGGAACTGCTAAATAGATTCTCCCTGTACCTCTCTCAGCCCCAACTAGGTTCTTGTTTTCTATCCAGCCTCTCAGACTGCCTTCTCATTCCTCCAGTGCCTCCCCCAACATCTCCAATCCCCCCACCCTCTTGGGCCCTTCTCCTTCCAACTCTCTGTGGCTCCCCTGAACTGGACAACTGGGAATTGAGTACAGATGGAGGAGCTGGGCAGCTCCCCCCAGGATCAAGGGTCACTATTACAGACACAGACACAGCAGTCAGCAGAGTGGGCTCTAGCCCCTCTGACTATAAAGCTGGAGACTTACCGGCTGCTCAAGCGGTGGTCAGCTCTCCCTGGGGTCCAGCAGCTTTGGAGGACTGAGCTGCTGTGACTAGAGAACCTGAGCTGGGCAGGCGTGGGGGCAGCACTGGCAATGGGGGAGGGAGGGTGGTTATTAATAGAGACGATGAGCACAAGCAGCTCAAATGGCACAGGGGTACTGAGACCCTGGAACCAAGGTCCCATCCTCCTTGCCCAGAGGCTCAGGAAGGGGAGGAAAGGCCTTTAGAATTCTCTCACTAAGCTGTCTGAGCCAAGGATCAGTCTGCCCAGGGACTCCTCTTCTTTGGCACCTCGAGGCTGAGATCCAAAGAAGCACTCAGGGAGAAACTGAAAACTGAGAGGGAGAGAGGAAGCAGGCAGCAAGTGGTGAATAGGAATTTGGACTGGGAAAGTGAGAACCAGGAGAATGTGTCTGGAGAGCCATTCAGAGACAATCCAGGCTGGAGCTGGAGGGACATGTGGGTGCATTTTGGGGGTTGGGAGGGTTTAAGATGCTATGTTTCGGGGAGGGAATTTCTGTTCACAATGGAACTGCCCTTTGAAAGTTCCTGGATAGGCTGGTCTTTCCTTTGGGAGGGCAGATTTTGGCAGGATAAGGGACCAAATTAACCAAATCCAGTAGTTAGGCTATCAGGGATGATGTGGGGGAAGACTTGACCAGTTTCTGCCTTTTCATCCCCATTTGCTGTTTGGGTGCTCAGTTTAGCCTGCTCTGCTAGATAGATGTCACTGTTTTTTAAAAAAATTAATTAATTAATTAATTTCTTTTTGGCTGCATCGGGTCTTCGTTGCTGCACGCAGGCTTTAGTTGTGGCGAGCAGGGTCTACTTTTCGTTGTGGTGCGCGGGCTTCTCATTGCGGTGGCTGCTCTTGCTGCGGAGCACGGGCTCTAGGTGCACAGGCTTCAGTGGTTATGGCTCGCGGGCTCTAGAGCACAGGCTCAGTAGTTGTAGTGCACGGGCTTAGCTGCTCCGTGGCGTGTGGGATCTTCCTGGACCAGGGCTCGAACCCGTGTCCCCTGCATTGACAGGCAGATTCTTAACCACTGAGGCCGCCACCAGGGAAGTCCCAGATGTCACTTCTCCCTGAAGGGGTACACATAGGCTTCTGACCTGCCAGGGCTTTACTCTCTGAGGCTCCTACTTGGGATTTTCTTCAAAGGGAGCACACACCCCATAGGATCTGGACTGTCCCATTCACACTGGTCAAGAGAAGCCTCTGGGAAAGGGCACAAGCTTGAGAGCCCCCTCCAGGGAAACCTGTCATTTGCCCGGCACCTTCCTCAGTAGCTGCGTGAACATCCTGGATCCTTCTCCATCTTCTGCTCAGGTTTTGTAACCAGCTGCTGCACCTCTGCTGTATCCACCACCCTCTTGTGGCTGCCTTAGGAAGTGGCTTTTGTAGTCCCCAGAATACCTTTCTGTCCCTCTGTGAGCTACCCACTCTTCCTGACCATGTCCTTTTCCCATCCTGAACTTTATAGGTTCAGGTTAGGGGCTGAAAGGTCGCCCTGCTCCCCTCTACTTGGCCTCTGCCCAGACCAGTTTAGCCTCCAGATTCCTCATCTTTTGTCCTTTTTCTCCATTCTCTCCTAACCCAAAGAAGCAATTAGATGAAAAAACATAAATAGCAAAAGGTAATTTCATCATCATTACCATCCTCCCCTCAAAAACCAACCAAAATTTTGGTCTCTTATGATTGAGTACCTAAAACTACCTAGTGAATGAAGACAGAATATTTAGCCTAGGCTCGCTGAGCCCTTCCTTTGAAATTCTGAGAGGCTGCATATTTGGGAGAATCAGGGTCATGGGCCTGGTTATTGGCACAAATCTGCCCCCTGCTGGTAAAACTGGGGCAACAGAACTTCCCCTTCTCAGAAGTCTAATTCTAGCCGCCTTTCAGTGCCTTATCTTTTTTATTAGTCTCAATCCATGCTGATCCACCCTCTCTCTCCTTCTTCCCTCTCTCACCCCACCTTCAACTTCAGCCATTGCTTTCCCTTCATTTCCTCCAGGGTATTGGGAAATGTTGATGGCGAAAGGCTTAGAGGGCCTTTCCAGATTGTCTAGGTTCTGTAAGCTGAGGCCTCATCTGAGAAGTATGGAGCAGGGGATGGAGAAGGGGAGAATCTGGAGAGAGAGAACTGGGGGAGTGATGGAGGTGGCTACATTGGAGCAGGACAGAATTGGTAGAGAAGAGCAAAAGACCAGGGGGTGAAGGGCAAAACAGTAAAAAGTAGGAGGGTAGGAACTGAGAAAAGAGATCAGGAATCAGGAGATCAGGGGAATGAATTAGAGAAGATGAAGGGGAGACCAGGATTTAGGTATAAAACTAGAAGAGATGACAACAACAGAAGATATGGGGCATAAGTTTATTCTTGTGCACAAACCAAAGTACTGTGACCCACACTCAATATGCAAAGGAAATTATCAATTTCCAGATCAAGCAGCAAACGTGACTAGTGGTGGTCATGGTGAGAGGGGAGTCCATGTCCCTCTAGGATCAGAGATCAGGACCTGAAGCTGGAAAGAAATAAGAACTAGGGTTTGAGGGATGGGGTGGAACTAAAAAGAGGTTTTGGCTCTGGGTGTTTCCCTGCCCTTTCTCAGGTAGTTATGACAAGCTGCAGAAGACAGAGGGACAGATTCCAAGGAGGTAGCACAGATACCTGTCTTTCAACACTCAGCACACACTCTCGCATCCCTCCACCATCATCCCCCTTCACTCTAATACATTCTTCTCCCTCAAATTTCTCCCCAATCCCACTTTTGTACATGATTGGTTTCTTATTATCCAATTTTACTCTACCAACACTGTATTCTCCCTCACCATGCTTCTCTCTGAGGCTCGATCAATTTCATTCATTTCTGTTCTGCTCCTGGTTTCTACCTCACTTTCCACATCATGGTTCTTTTCTCCTTTCTGTCTTAAGTTCATGAGACAATGAAGCCAATGATTTGTTCGTTCTCAGAGGACATTTTCTTTCTTTCTTTTCACTTCTTGGATGCTTTGTTGCTCAGCATGGGCCTCTCAAGTTGCTAACTTTCTGAAATCCCAAGGAACAGAATTCTTAGTTCTACTCCTGGTCTAGCTGGTATAACTCAACCCATACAAACTGCCCTGGTCCTTCGAGTCTCCTCATACTCTATGAATTTCACCCGATGCTCTACACCTGCTACAGACGATGATCTTTAACTCTAATGAGTCTCTTTCTCCCCACCAGACAATCTATGTGAGGATAACTGACTCTTCTTTCATTAGTGCAAGGGTAAGACCCAGATTGGGTCTTTATTTAGACCGCTCCTCTTACTCTTGCCTAAGACAGAAGAGCACATCTGTGTGCATGCACACACTTGCACACACACGCCTAGGAAAATGCCAGCCAAGCTTGGGAAAGAAGAGTGAGGAGCAGCAAGTGATTTCGTGCAAATAGGGGTCAGTTCAGTCCCTTTGCTGCCTGTCTGGTGGTGAGCTTCTTGCCTGAGGTCTCAGTGGTAACTTCTCTGTGTCTTTCTCATTGACTGTTAAAACAAGGCCCACAGAAAAAAGCACAAATGTAGAGAAATGGAGACCAGTGGAGGAGTGTAGGTGAAGAGACAGAGTTAAAGACAGAGATCCAGGCAAGGAACTACAAAGAGAAGCACAGACACCAAAGCAAAGATAGTATTATAGGTTGGAAAGCAGCAGGGAGGTTAGGAGTCAGGAGGAAGCTGGGAGATGGGACACCAACTCCAAAACTTTCTCCGGCAGGAGGGAATTTAGCCTGCAAAGGAGGTGGGGCGGGGGCGGGGGCAGGCGGGTTGGGTAGAAGCAACTTTAGGAACTAGATATTCCACCTCCCCTTGGTCCTGGGAGCCGTGCCCTGTTCAGTGGTGGCCTGCCCCAGGCCTCCACACATGAGCCTGCAATCCCGTTCTAGTAGCTGAGAACCGGGGCCTGGCTACCTGGAAGCCACAGGAGCTGGGGGAGGCCCCAAGACCCCTGGGAGACTCTGGAGGAGGGGCTGGGCTAAGGACAGGGGCTGAGGCCTGCTCTGCCCTCCAGATGGGCTCATCCAATGTAGTGGCTGCTCGGGGGGCAAGCACAGTGGGTGCCAGGGGCTCTGCAGTGGGCTGGGGCGCTGGAGTCGAAAATCGGCGGATCTCCTGGACTCGGGCAGTTCTGGGAGGCACTGAGGAGGTGGGTCCAGGAGTCGGGGGAACCTCATCAAAACAGAACATGGCACTTTTAAGTTGGTAGGGCTGGTGCCGCATGAAATCCAAAGCCTTAATGCCCTGCTTGGGGGCTGCCCGAGGCCCTTGGGATTGGATCTTACTAGGGAGAGTTCGGGCAGCTTGGGGGAAAAAGGGTGAGAGCAATGGGTTGTAAGCAATTGGAGGTGGGGCACGGATATTGGGTGAATATTTCCAGGAAGGGGGCAGGGAGGGGGTAGGAGAAGGGCTTCTGGGCCGCGGGCCAAGGCCAGGACCAGGTGCTTCCACCACATACCTGTCCGCTCGGCTCTGACGCTTGGCAAACAGCTCCCCACCCCTGCCCTGAAGCCTTGGTGGTTCAGGGATTCCAGCCGAAAGGGCCGCCCCATTCACTAACCCATCGAGGAACCCTCGAGAAGGGGGCTTGGGAGCCACTGGGGGTGGAGTCTTAGGAGTCGCAGGGGGTGGGGTCTTGGGAGCCATTGGAGGCGGGGTTTTAGCTGTCACGTGAGGCAACGTCTTGTAACTCCTGCCCCCTGGTGGCTGCATGAAGTTGCAGGCTTCAGCCCCGAGGCTCAGGGCATCCTCCTCTGGACAAGATTCCGCACCCCCAGCCCGGGGTTTTTCATCCAGGTTCTGCACCAACGATAGCAGCTCCGGGTTGGGCGAGTTCTTCGTCTCCTCATTTCCCGGTCGGAACATCTGCTTTCGGGTCCCCCGACGCCGGGCCTCCTGGAGGATGCCGGTGCGAGCAGCTGGCACGGAGATACGCTTCTCCCGAGCGCTGGAGGGCTCAGGGGCTGCGGGGCCAGGGGCGGGGGCCTCTGGGCGTGCAGCAGGTCGCAGAGGCGCCGATAGGAAGATAGAAGCGGTGGAGGTCATGGCAGCTCCGCTAGAGGGGGCGGGGGGCTCTGGGGCTCCGCCTGGCGTAACAGGACGATTGGGGGCGGGGATGTATAGGGAGCTGGTGGCCGTCACGGGGCCGGAGGAGCGTGGGGTGCTGGGGGAACCGGGGGTTGACACGTGGCTGGGAACCCCTGAAGAGAAGCTGGGCAGAGGAGTGGTCCCCTGCGGAGAGGACAGGAAAGGCGGTGGGACGGCGCTGAGGCCTCCCAGGCTCTCATTTGCCCTCTTGGGAGCCAGGGGCCGGAAAATAACCGAGGTGGTACCTGGCCGCTGCCCTTGTAAGCCCGGAGTAAACGGCCTGGCTGACCGGTTAAAGATGCTTGGAGCTGGGGTAGAGGCTCCACCGCTAGGGAGGAAAGGTCTGGGGCTGGCTGCAGGGGCCGGCGAAGGGCTGGATGGGAGCACAGCCGCCTCTGGCGGAGCGTTTTGTGCCCGAGGTGGTGACTGCAGGCCCTGCCCGTTGAGCGTGACGGCTGGACCATCCCCGGCCGGCTCCTGGGTGCTGGAGTCTGCGCGCTGGCGCTGCTGTGCAAAGAGTTGGGCCCCTCGCCCAGAGGCCTCACTCAGCTGCCCTCCCAGCCCCGGGCCCTGGCCCTCTGCTGCGCCTGAGCTCGGCCTGGCCAGCTCCATGTCCAGGTAGGGGCTGTCCCAGTCGGACTGGTTGGTGAGGCTGCGGGCGTCGGAGAAGGCCTCTTCGTCCAGCTCGGACTCACTAGTCGGAGGGACGCCGTCCTCCTCCCCAGCGCCTGTCCCCGCGGCAGCCCCAAAGCTCACTAGGGTGTACTTCTTGGCTCTCTGCCGACGTTTCTTAAACATCAGTACCCCCTTCGAGTGGGGGTTGGGGGCTGCGGTTAGCAGGGATGCAATCGTCCGGCATTTGGTCTTGGCCTCCTTCACACTTCTCTCTTGGAGGCTCTCTGCCCTTTGCAGTTCTGAGGAGAGGAGGAGAGAATGGCCAGTGAGCATCTTCTGTTCCCCAAGGCTCTCACCCGTCCCCCGCCCCCCCAGCCAGCTCCCTCAGGCCTCCCACCTCTGGTCTTTTCACTGGCCTGACCCACAAGGTCTTTCCTGCCTTTGGCAAAGTCCTCTAACTTGGGGCCAGAGTGGAGGTGAAAGGTGAAACCAAGGACAGTTGAAGGGAAGGCAGAGGGTAGTTGGCTGCCCTGACACCACTCTGACCACAGCTCTCCTCCTATCCTCTCTTCCCTCCTATCTTTCAGGAGATTGCTCTTACCCACACCACACGCATGCCTCCACTGCTTCCCTCCATTCCTGGCTGGAAATGTGAGGCTGAGGTAGAAGGGGGTTTACTTCCCATGGCAGGCAAGGACATGAAGCAGGTCCCAGGGTAAGAAAAAATAAGAAGGGGCACTTTTCTCCCACCAAAGAGACCCTGTTAGGGGACTTCTCAGAAAGTTTGGGACTTATCCCCTCTTCCTACCCCTTACCCTATAATAAGGACACAAAGGATCCTTAGCAATGAGGATCTTCATTCATAATTCCACTATCATCATGTGATCCACATCATATACATCCAGAGAAATAACTCCCACCACACATCACTTCAACAAGAATATGGCTCTAGGGAGAGGTGGCTATGGGCATATTTTCTCATCTGTACTTTTCTCTCTCATCCCCATATACTCTAGCTTATATACATCCTAGTTCATATACACATGTATAAATACACGTGTCCACACAAAAACATACATGCATACTCAAGGTGGCCCTTCTTCCCAGAATTCCCCTAGCAGAGACACTGTCACTAACAGCTGGGGCAAAATTTAAGTGCCTTCTAAATCCAAGGTGCTCCTCTGTGCCTCAAACCCCTGCTACTCACAGGCAGGGATGGCTTCAGATCTGAGATGCAGGAAAAGCCAGAGTGCTGCTCGCCAAGGAAAGCTTCCAGATCTTTAGGATATCTCAAAGTCACCAGTTGATACAGTCTCCTTTCCCCCAGGCTGAGGGTGGGAGTGGGGTGGGCTTCTTTGACAGTCAGAGCTGCCCCCTATTTTCCAAGCCTTCTGGGTAGAGAGCTCAGGTAGACACTACCAGGCAGGCACTCAAGCACTGTGTGCTAAGGGGAGCCAGGACAGGGTTTCCCATGCCATGTGGGGCCTGGGAGGTGGAGCCAGGAAATGGGAACGCTGCCCTGCTGCTAGGACCCTGACTCGGACACAGATACTCTCCGATCCATGATCCCTTGTTCCTCCTGAAAAATTCCTGAAATTCCATCTACGTTCCACTCAAGATATCACAGCTCCCTTCTGATTAGGGCTCTCATTCCACCCACTCCAACGTTCATACCACACAATAGTACTGTGGACTAGAGATAGGCACTGGAGTCATAGTTTAGTTCAGATTTTTGGTTCTTGGGAGAGTTACTTCATCTCACTGAAGTTCAGTTTCCTCATCTGTAAAGAAGGATGATAACATAACGTCTACCTCATAGGGTTGCTATGAGGTTTAAGTGAGATAATGTAGGTAAATTTAGCATTTAACCTAAGCCCCACTGTGAGTAATTATTACGATCAAAGCTTTCTTGACACTAGCTGCACATGTATCCAGACACTTTCTTGTTCACTCATATCTTCTCCCACGGACTCCCACATACATGCTTTCATGTATTCATAGATTACTCACACTTCTCTCTCACACATACACCCTCTCTCCATGAGTTTTCCATTGCTCATGTGGTCACAAACCCCTTTGACATGTGGCCATAGCATCAGCCCATTCTGAGAAAAGGGCAGTGAAACTCCTAAGAAAAGAAGGAAGAGGAAGGAAAAAAAGGAGGAGGGGGTAAGGGAGTAAGACCTTTCCCAAAGACCTCCCTTCCCAAACTGTTGATGTAGTCCCCTCCATTCTAGATTCCAGAACTCTCTTGGCTGTGGGAGGGTAGTACCTGCATAGAACGGGTCCTGGAGCTCAGGAACTGGGCTTGGGGCTTTGTCGCAACTGGCTTGGCTGAGAGGCTCTTGGCTGATGGGCTCAAAAGTCTCCATGCCGAGAAAGGCAGTGTTGGCTGGAGCAGGACCAGTTTGAGCCACCCCCCACGCCTTTTAAAGCCCCTTTGTCTTATCCCCAGAGCTGGCAGCTGAATGAGCTCACTGTGCTATTTTTGGAGCCTGGCCCCCTCCCTTCTCTGGGCTGCCCCACAAGCCCTGGTATGATGGACATGGGCACCTGCCTACCCTTTCCCCTACCCCACCACACTGGACAATGAGGTCTGCTTGGCTAAAAATATCCCTGAGCTACTCACTAACTACAGTCTCACCCAGCATGATGGGGAAGGGAGAGGGTGCTAAAATGAGAATTGGGGATAAGCATGAGATCGTGGGTGTGCATCTGGAATTTCTTTGTGGGACATGGGACACTCTCAGGGATGTCAGATGGTAAACTGTCACGTCCTTAGCCTCTATTCCAGACTTAGAGGCACAAAATACTATGGATCAGGAATCAGAATGGTGGAGGGGAGGAACGAGAGATGAGAACTAGAGGGGTAACCCTGAGATTTCCAAGGTGACAAGAAAGGTCTCTAGAGGAGGGGTATGGGAGGCATAGACAGGGAGAAAGTTCACTCTTAGACTTTGTTCTGTAGCTCACATCAAAAATAGTAAAGAGCCTGAGATAAGTGGAAGTGGCTTTTTCTGCCGGGGCCTACATTCTCGCCTAAGATAAGAAGCCAAAGATCCCTCCCTCCACCACTTCCTAGAGATCTCGTGACTATTCCATAGCCTCCCAGTCCCCAGGAATCCTAATGGAACTAGCAATGTCAAAGGTAGCTCTGTTGCTGTGCCTGCAGTTAACACTGAAGGGTCACTTTTTCCCTGTCCTGCTTCCAGATACTCCCCTGACCCATGTCTGCACTCTGCCCTCACCCCGTCTGACGCCTAGCAAAATCATGGCAACGACAAGCAAACCCTTCATCAATTCATGTCCCTTTCCAACTTCCCTACTTATCCTGTTCCTGGGTTGGCTTGAGCCCCCTGTACTTTCTTGTCACTCTAGTTCAAACAGCAAAACTAATGGGGATCGTGAGAATAATTATTTTCCCCTCCTATCCATTACTCTTCTCCACCTGTCCCCAAGACTGTATCCAAGGGAAGCATAAGGTAGGTGGAATGTATCGTTATGGAGGGTTAGATTTAGGGCTCAGACTGAAGGATCCTGACTAAGGAAAAGGAGTTCAGGCACTCACTGGCTTGTTTGGCCTTCTGAGTATAGGTGGTAGTCAGATCTTCTGCCACTGGGTGGGGAACAGGCCCCACCATAGGGATGAGATGAGGGCCAGGCCGGAGGGGGCCATGGGGCAACAGCAGGGCCTCAGCCGGGGGTGGCTGAAGGGTTGTCCCATCCTCCCAAGATGGGGAGCTCACGCGGCTGTCATCCTGGCTGGGAGGGCCAAGGACACCAGGTGCTGGCTCTGCGGGGCTGTCAGACAGGTAGACCTCGTCAGGTGGGGCTCCTGGAGGGGTGGGCCTTGTTGGGCCTCGGCGGCGGGGTCGGCGGGGCTTTTCCTGGGTGGCTGGGCCATCAGCATCACTGTCTGTCTCTCCATAGTAAGCCTCACTGTCAGGGGGAGAGAGGAGGCTCCCAGGCTGGAGAGGCTGGGGAACTGGAGCACCAGGGGGCTCAGGACTCAGCGGAGACAAGGGTGACAGTGCCTGAAGCTCACCAGGGGATGGAGATCGCACAGGCCCCTCGTCCTCTACCCTGGATGGAAAAGAGGACAGAACTTGAGAAATGAGCTGGATGACTGAGAGCTAGAGAGATCTGGAGGAGATGGGAGAAGGATGTAAGGGGAGAGAGGGGACTGGCATGTAGGTGAAATGGATGGGCTGGGAAGAATGGAGATCTGAAGATGAACTGGTAGGCAGATCTGCTTGGCAGGCTTTGACTGGAAGTGGGTTTAAAGAGAGATGTGATGATAAATAGACAGGCAAGGGGCCTAAATAGGCCCACGCACCCACATTCAAGTGCTTTGGGAGGCATACACAAACATCTGTACTCCAGCACAGATACACAAGCAGAAGTGGGTACTTGTCAGTAGCTGAAGTCAGGCCAGTGAGACACAGAGCTGAGACAGGCAATGGAAGCCCTGGACTAGGGGGATGGGTGTAGGCTGGGGTGGGAGGGGTCCATACCGCCGCACGGTGAGGACAAGCTGATTCCCTGAGTCATCGATGAGGCTCATGGCTCTGGCATGAGAGAGGCTGGTGCAGGAGACCCCATTGACGGCCAAAAGCTGATCCCTTTCCCGGAGTCCTGCTCTGCCAGCCTGGCTCCGTCTTCGGATCTGAGAAGGTGTTGGAGGAGAGACTGTAGGTGAGGGAGGGCTCCAAGGGGGGAATAGAATGAAAGGAGTTAGGACAGGAGGGACCGGTGTGTGGATGGAATTTTACTTTACAGGGTAAGAAAGGATGGGGAGGGACAAGGGGTGACAGTTAAGGGGGGGTCAATCTAGAGGGAAGAAGGTACAGATTTGCGAGAATAACACATCCTTTAAAGGGAGGTAGGGTAATCACTGAATGAAAAAGACAGGGAAAACTGCAAGGGGGGACGGGACGTACTATTGTAGAAACGGTGGTTATCCCCTCAAGATTTTCGTCCAAAGGAGATATCTATGCTAGCCAACAGTTCTCTTCTAGTCCTTGGAGTCCTAGGCATCATTATCTACACAGTCAAGATTTTAGAACAGTACTCCAGATTGGAGGGAGTCCAGCAGATTCTGAAGGATTGCGATTGTGTATGTATATGTGTGCCGGGTGTGCACACACATGTACATATGTTAAAATAATAATAGTAATAGTGGCTATCATTTATTGAGTGCTTACTAAATGTTAGGCACAGTGCCAAGCACTCTACATGTTTTATTGAATTTAATCCTTAGAAGTTAGTACCTATGGAGTAGGTACTATCATTACCTACATTTTACAGTTGAGAAAATTAAACCTGTGCTATGAAACCAAAATGGTAACAACTTCATCTGACAGGTCATATCTTGCCATAACCCTCCTAGCCCTAAAAAAAGTCTTGCCTAGTGAGAGAAGGGATCTGGCGTAGGGAAAGAGGGGGACTGAAGGCTGGGGCAGGGGCAGGGCAGGGCTGGGCTGGGCTGGGCTGGGTGAGAGCCTCAGATCGTCACACACCAATTTAGTTAGAGAGAAATTACAACCTTTGCTACATTCCTGGAGTTTGGAGCAGAGGCACAGACCCAGGAGAGCAAAGACTGGATGGCCAGCCCTGGGCCTCTGCTCCTATGTTGCCAGCCCTGGACCTCTGCTTCTATGAAATTGAGGCACAGTCTTCCTTTTTTCTCTGCTCCCAGAAACCAGGAACTCCCTTTCTAATAGCCCGCCACAAGAAGGCTGTGCTCAGACACTACTCCCCCCGTCAGATCTGAGCATGCTTCCTCGACCACCTACCCACCCCCACTCCACTTCTTCACAGCCTCCCACTTCTCCCCCCACAGGCCACCACATGACTCTTCCCAAGTTCCCTTGGGTTCCCCTTTCCCTGAAACCTCAATATAGGCTCCCTTACCTTGGATACCTGTAAAGGTTTCCTCTGCTCGGCCCCCCCCTGAAGTCGGAAGCCCCAGGGGGCTCCCCCAGACAGTGTGACCAGCACCTCCTCCTCAGCACCCATCTCTCAGCTTGGCCTGTGGCCCTCGGAGTTTGGACAGTGTCCCAGGGAGAGAAGTCGAGGTGCTGGTACCCCGTCCGGCCTGTCTGGCTGTCCTGCTTCTGCTGCCCTAGGCCTTCCACCCCACACCACACACCACAGGCAGGCAACTTGGCCCTGAGATCAGTACAGTCCAGCACACATGTCCTGTCAATCGAAGCTGTGCTCAAAATAGTTACCGGCTGTACTCCCCTCCCTCCCTGAGCTGTATTACTCCCAGAGCTAATTATAGTGAAAACTTCTGCCCTCCCGTCTCCCATTCTCCTGCATGGGCTTTTTACTCAGGACTCAGAGTACTAGCTCTGTGGGCTCTATAACTAATGTACATCCTTTCAGGGACTGTGCCTTCCCTGATAGGATCATGGACTAATCCCAACTGCTCTCCTCCAAAGCTTATTCAAAAGTGGCAGCAGCAGGGGCTTCAATTCCTGAGCAAGGAATGGCTGGGTTTGTCCCACAAGATTGCAAGATCCCCAGAAAAGAGTGCCCCTTTGCTGTATGAATTAACCTATTAATCAAAGTGGAGATTCATATCCCACTGCAGTGCTGGGTGCAATGTAGAGGAACTCTGTTCAGCCTGCTCCAGCTGAAGTGTTGCCTGTTCCATAAAGCTTTTCCTGCCCATCTCCTGACTCCCTACCTATAGAATTAATCCTTCCTTCCTCTGGGCAAAATATGTATCTTGTTCGTATTTCTATTATTGTAGTTTTCAGCCAATATTACGGTTTGTTTATATGCCTGTCTCCCTCCTAGATTGTGAGAAACTTGAAGGCAAGGACTGTGTGTAACAGCCAATCAACAGCCCACAGAGCAATGACTGATGTAACAGGTGCTCGTTGTTTGGTGAAATAAATTACCTCTTACAACACATAGTTGGTCATGGAAAGGTGGGTACAAATAGGTGTGCATAAACATGCCAACCCATGTTAATAATAAAATATTTAGTTATTTTTAGGTTTCCATTACATGAATATGCCCTATGTCAAGAGATCTCTTTCTTTTAAAAAACATAATATTATGGTGCTGTAATTATTAAAGGCTACAGAGGTCCCTGGAATAGCTGCTCTGATAGCATGCTAAATGCTGTTTGCCTTGGTGTTTGATGTAGTCATAGAAAGCACTTGGAATTTAGAGTCAGAACTGGACTTGGATTCTTGTTCTATCATTTATTAGCTGTGTGACCTTGGGCAGTTACTTGACCTCATCAGTAAAAAGAGTATCTATATATCCATTCATTCACTATTCAAACATTTATTGAGTGCTAGCTACATGTAAGCCATCGTGCTATACCAGTGGCTTTCAGTTAACCCTGCACATTGGAATCAATTAAGTGCATGTTGGAATCACCTGGAAAACTTTTAAAGCTACTGGTTCCCTAAAATAGGACTGTGTATATGATTAGATGATGTGTAATGACATTTTACATATTACATAAATTTATACATTATACAAATACTTTACACACACACACACACACACACACACACACACACACACACACATTCTCAGGCCCCTCAGCCTTAGGGATTCTAATTTTATTGGCCTAATAGCTGGTATGGCCATTTTATTTTTAGTTAGTTAGTTAGTTATTTTGGCATGGCCAGTTTAAAAAGCACTGCAGGTGATTCTAATGCACAGCCAAGATTGAGAACCAGAGTGGGGATACAGAAACCAATAAAATGCAACATATCAGCCTCTATTCTCAAGAAACTATGAATTTAAACTCTGCTACTTACTAGGAGTGCAACATTTAAGCAAGACAGAGGATACCTACTTTCCTATGCTGACATGTGTTAAATGGGATAAATTATGCGAAAATACTTCGCAGAGGGCCCAGCTTATGGCAATTGCTCAACAAATGTTAGCTGAATTTGGCAAATTACTAATCTAGACTAGTGGGTCTCAATCTTCAGTGTGCAATGGAATTGTCTAGAGGGCCATAGCTTGCTGGGCCCCACCTGCAGAATTTCTGATTCAATATGCCTAGGGTGGGTCTGAAATTTGTAACAGGTTTCCCAGGTGAAACTGGTACTGTTGATCCCAGGATCACAGTTTGAGAAACACTGACCTCCACTATACACTCCTGAGGACAGGAAAAATCTGCCTGTTCACTAAAACGTGCTCAATGCCTAATAACAGATTCCAGCAAAGACTAGAAGTGCAATTTTTTCAATGAATGAACCACTTTGTGCCTCAGAATAACTAAAATTTACTGTGCACAATATGAGAGCAAGAACTTTTCCCCGCATTGGTTATAAAATTCTTCATTTAATGTTTTTTTCCCTTTAAATGCTTCCTTTACACCAGTGCTTTTTCCCCATTTCTTTTCTTCCTTATTAAAAAAAAACTTTTATTTTAAAATGAATTGTACATAATACATATGAACTATTTGAAAATAATAATGTAAATATCCATGTGAATATTAAGAAATAGAACACTATTAATATTATTGATGCTCCATTATGTTCCTCCCAATTATACTTTTCTCTTTACCTCCCCCGAGGTAACCAACAGCCTGAGTTTTGTTACTTTGGTTTTTTTGTTTGTTTGTTTCTTGTTTTTTTGGCCCCAGGCCGGGCTGCTTGCAGGATCTTAGTTGCCAGACCAGGGACTGAAACCAAGCCCTCCAGCAGTGAAAGCGTGGAGTCCTAACCACTAGACTGCCAGGGAATTCCCACTTTTTCTTTATAGCTTTATCATACGTGTATGTAATTACAAAACCTTATTTAAATTGGCGAAGAACTTTTGTTTGTTCACTACTGTATTCCCGGACCCAAGAACATGGCTTGGAACACAACAATGCTTAAAAAATAATTATTAAATGAAAGGATTATTGAAAGGATTAAATGAGGTTATGTATATTTTAAAAACTCCTACAAATATTAGCTACAATATTATTATTAAATGGGGTAATAATAATTACTCCAGGAACTGTAGCTCTTCCAACAGGCTGGGGGCATTCTAAGAGTAGAGATTATCAGGCTGTGGCAGTGCTCTGCATCTAAACCAAGGCGCTCTATAAAAACGGTTAATAACGGCTGACCTTTACTGAGCACTTACTACGGTGCCAGGCAGTCTTTGTGACCTAATCCCATACTCTCAACAAGTTTTTAGAAGGGTATTCATATTCTCTTCATTTTACAAATGAAAGAAACTGAGGCCGAGATTAAGTTGCCCAAGCTAGGGAACTGCAGAGCCAGAACTTGAACACATGACCCCAGAAAGCAGAATTAGTGCCCTTTAACGTTACAGGGTTCTAAGGGAATTCCCTGGTGGTCCAATGGTTAGGACTCTGCACTTTCACTGCCCCGTGCACGGGTTGGATCCCTGGTCAGGGAAATAAGATCCTGCAAGCCCCATGGGTCAGCCAAAATAAATAAATTTTAAAAAGATGTATTACATCAGAATAATTATATTAAAAAAAAATTGTACGTTCTGCTCCGCAAATCTCAAGACCGGCAAAGGTCATGGGTGAGAACCTCCAAGACGGAAATCAATGGGGCCAGGGGTCAGCAGGAAATCGCTACAGGACTCTAAATCAGAGGTTTCTAATATGTCATAAGAAGGAGGGTTACTAAACGTAGTTCAATCGCATCTCAGCTGGTGGGACCATAAGGTTACCAGGACATCTGGGCAAAACAAAAACAAAAACAAAAACGGAAATGCATAAGAAACTGCGGAGCCCCTAGGGGGCGGCCATGACGAGAAGGGAAAGTACCGCATGCGCGGCATCCGGGTTCCTCGGCGCGTGCTTACTGCAGACGTGGCAGAAGGCGCGGCCTTGGAGCGTGGGGGTGGAACTTCCGGGGGCGACGCGCCGGCCCCCTCGGAACCGGAAGTGGAGCCTGGGAGCCTTGACGTTAGGAACGAAGTCGAACCTGGATCTGGAGCCGGGTGAGGAGTGGCTTCGGGAGGTTGGTGGGTAGGAAAGCAGAGGAGAGACCGGGGTATCACTGGCCAGATCGGGGTCCTGTCTGAGAAGGAAGGGAGGGGCCCGGGGGCGGGGCCCGGGGAGAGACCCTCACCTCATGCATCCACAATCCAGAATCAGTCCTAGACCCTCCCTTCTCTCCTCCCGGCCCAGATTCCGGCTCCCGCTTCCTGCCCTGAGCCTGTTGAAGGGCGCAAGACGCTCGATCTCCTACTTAGTGGAAGTCTCTCTCATCGCGGCCCGAGAAGCTGGCTTGGCTTCTCGGTCTTGATCCCCGGCGCTCCCAGCCTCCACAGCTCGACTACTTTCAGAGTTCTAGGAAGCTTGCCCCGCCTCCTGGGTTGTCACCCTCGACTGTCCACCCAGAGTGGAGTTGAAACTTGAGCCTGACTCCAAACTCTTGGGTGTGTTTGAGGGGATTATTTCCTCGAGAAGAAGCTCCTTTCCTACCATCCCCACCCCCACACTGACTTTAGGAAAATAAGAGGAGGACATCTGTCAAGTTTAATGTAGTGACCTGTGCGAGGTTTAGGATTTGGAAGAACAGCTCCTGAGATGGCTTTGAATTTAAAGAGTTCTAGTCCAAGAGCAGCTCAGCTTTTCTGTAGTCAAGATGGCCCTACCTAGCAAAGGGGAGAGACCCATTGTTCCATTGCAGTAGCTGTGAGCTCTTATGCTTCCTGGGTCCCTTCTGTCTATAGGATAGTTGGAATGATCAGGCTATGAAGAGTAGATGTGATAAGATAGTCCTGTTCTTGGAAGGACCTTGGAAAGGCTCTCCAATTTATTCCTTTGTTGCTGGGCAAGATTGTAATAATTTTGGTGGTGGCCTAGATTCATTACAAGCATATAAGAGCAGAAACAGGAGAGTTGGAGAAGTGCATTGGGATTTGGAATACTTACAGTCCCCTCTGCTTGAAGGATAAGGTGAATGATCTTTTCCCATGAAATCTAACTTTGCCACTGATCTTTGAACTGTTTCCCTAGGTTATTGTGAGAAGTTTTTGTGCCAGGCCTGCACTCAGTTCTAATCTGATACCTTGCTAGAGTTTTCAGCTGTCCTTTACATTTAGTGATTTTAATACTTCAGTTCTAAAGTCCATGCACTCTTTTGGTGGGAAGACTGGGGATGGAGTAGCACTTGATTTACTGCAGTTTAGCCAAAGAATGTCATTTTTCTAACCGGTTACTCTAAAATTTGTCTTTTGAGGGGGAGGGAATTTAGCTAATCTGTCTTAGACATGTAGTCTAAGTGATTAAAAATGACTAGCACACTAGAGGGTATTCCGTTTTGTGGAATGAATGGATGCTAGAGTGAATGAATGGAAAGTGGGAGCATTGTTTCATTTACCTGTAATATCACAATAGTTCATCAGTGGCAGGACTTCTTGTATTACTAGACACTAGAAATCATACCACTGGGGAATGGAGGCTGCTGCTCCATTCCAGTGGGCCTATCTGAGGTTGAAATGTATACCCTCTTGGCAGTGACAAGGCATAGGGTTCAGAGTAACAAAATCCTTACTTTGAGGAGGCAGTCTGTCTGCTGTCTGGGGAAGAAAATTACAAAGATCCTGTAGTAGTGTGAGAATGATTAGGCTGATCACTGCCTGATAAGGTCAGTCCTTTTCTATTTCTACTTCTACTGTGAATAGTGCTCTCTCTTTAAAAAACTGATTTTGACTAATTTCTCTCTTCTCTCTCATCTAATAGGTGAGACCAAGTCGGGGATGCTCTCATAATGAACCTTAACCAGTCAGCTCCACCTGTGCCGCCGTTTGGGCAGCCCCAGCCTGCCTACCTAGGGCATCATCAATCCAGCTATGGTGGGCAACCAGGGTCCACAACCGCCCCCACTTCCTATGGAGCCTACAATGGCCCAGTACCAGGCTATCAGCAAACCCCTCCCCCAGGTATGTTTCCAAGCTTCCTTTGAGCTAAGGAGGGGAATTAGTAGTCTTCAGGTTGGGTTGTATTGCCCTACCTAAGCTGCCTAAAGGGTTGTGGTGACTGGGATTGAGGAACATGAATCTGGCCCTTGGTCACTGAGAGTCCTGTGGGCAGTCTGCCCTTCCCTTTTTTTGTTTTTTGTTTTGTTTTTTTTCCCTTTTGGCTGCATCACGTAGGTTGCAGGATCTTAACTCCCTGACCAGGGATCGAACCCAGGCCCACAGCAGTGAAAGTGCCGAGTCCTAACCACTGGACTGCCAGGGAATTCCCACCTTTCCCTGTTTTTTTATAAGGTGACTGTGTCTCTGCCTTAAGACATCTAGTGGGAGCACATCTTCCAGGTTCAATGGCAGTTCACTTCCTGTGGGTGTCACCCTGTGCAGCCTCACCTGGCTGCATTGTTCACAGCTGGATGGAAGGGTTGTGGTCACAGCTCGTCCAGAGCCTGTGACCAGGATTAATTATTTCTGTTGACCTAAAGTCCCTCTGAAATCACTTGTTTCTCACGTATATTGATAATGCCTCTCATCGGACTCATAGTTCTATCTATAAATGACTCTGGGACTTGGGGAACTAGTTCATGGATGAAAAGTGTGATGTTTGTGTGCCTGATTTTTGGTGCCTCTCATATCTTCCTGCTGATATCATTCCTTTTCCTTTGTTTGAGTTTCTTTGGCTTCTTAGATGTTATCTAATATCAGGGAAATAAGAGGAAACCAATCTGGTGCTGCCTTAGGATCAGTGTTTGGCTTTTACGTTACTTTTTCATGAAGAGCAGCTGGTAATCTACAGATTATATTATTCATAGGGGTTTTTTAGAAAATGGTTGACATTTGATCTTTGGTTAGGCTAGCTAAGGACTTAGGTATACCAAATGCTTTATGCTTTTTAAGACAGTAAATTCCATAAAGAGATATGGGAAAAAGAGGCACCAAGGAGGCATAGGTAAGATTTGGGAAATGATTGAAGTTATGACCATTTTAATTATGACTTTGGAGAAAAGAATTGCGAAGTGGTGAGATTAGGTCTCAGGGCTTTGGAGAGCCTAACTCTGAGTTGGGACTTTGGCTGGACAGAGTCCACCTCTGATCTGTCAAGTCCTGGCTTATCAAGGTGGAGTTTGGCATTGCCCCAAGAGGAAGCTCTGTTATTGAGAGGAAAACATATCTGGTTCTATGATGGCTAGTGAGCAGGTTCAGATTAATCATATTCCTGTAGGCAGGTTCTATAGTGTCTAATCTCTACTGAGGGCAGAGCAAAAGAAAAACAAAAAAACAATAGTTTGAACAGGGGTCAGCAATATTTCCAAAGTGATATGCCAAGTAACTAATTGCTTTCTTCCTGCATCTCATGCAGGAAGGATGGTTGGGGGTAGTAGAAGTAGCTTTGATGGCAGCTCTGATGAGCAGAAAGGACGGAGTACAGCTTTTGTGCAGACATAGTGACAGCAGTAATTGGAGGGCAGGTGACCTGTCCTGACTGAACAATTGGGCAGAAACAAATTCTCCAACCTGTGGGAATACTTTCCTGAGCCATGTGCTATTGGGAGTGCCAACACTTAGAAATGGCTGAAAAGAAGATGGGTAGGATGAGTAGAATATATGAAGAAGAGGTTAGCAGAATAGTCTCCCTAATATTTATTTATTTATTTTGGCTGCGCCATGTCTTAGTTGCGGCATGCAGGATCTTCATTGTGGCATGTTTAGTTGTGGCATGCGGACTCTTAGTTGCGGCATGCATGTGGGATCTAGTTCCCCGAACAGGGATCAAACCCGGGCCCCCTGCATTGGGAGCGCAGAGTCTTACCCACTGGACCACCAGGGATGTCCTGAATAGTCTTCCTAAGAGGTGCCTTTCTTTACAACCTAGTTTAGAATGTTACTTGGTCACCTTCTGTGCCACCTTTCTCACGTATGCTCTAAGTTTCTGAGTTCTGGAGTGGGATCCTTTCCTTTTTAAAAAAAAATTAGTTAATTAATTTATTTATTTTTGGCTGTGTTGGGTCTTTGTTGCTGCGCTCGAGCTTTCTCTAGTTGCGGTGAGCGGGGGCTACTCTTCATTGCAGTGCACAGGCTTCTCATTGCGGTGGCTTCTTTTGTTGCAGAGCACGAGCTTCAGTAATTGTGGCTCGAGGGCTCTAGAGCGCAGGCTCAGTAGTTGTGGCTCACGGGCTTAGTTGCTCCACGGCATGTGGGATAATCCTGGATCAGGGCTTGAACCCGTGTCCCCTGCATTGGCAGGCGGATTCTTAACCACTGTGCCACCAGGGAAGCCTCGGATCTTTTCCTTAAAAGAGTTGACGTTTTGTCTAGGGTAAGAACGTTAGACTGTCCTGGATTGAGTGAGAGTGTATGGTGATCCTAGGAAGGCCCTACATTTTTGTGGCTCTGGCTCCAGCTTCACCTGTAGTATACCTGTCTAGAAGAGTAGAGGCTCTCTGGCTGGGCATCCATGTTCAGAATCTCCTGTAGCTGGAGTTGCATGTTGATGGTGTCCTTTTCATTGCCAAGCTATGGTATTATGTTTGTGATATTGCAGTAAAGGTCTGAGCTTATTGATCCTTGCTTTGCATTCCTTGCTCAGAGTGGAGGAGAAAGTTATTTCCCAATTGCTTAGTTTCTCTTCTTTACCCTCAGGTGTTTCAAGAGCCCCACCTTCTTCAGGGGCACCTCCAGCCTCGACAGCACAGGGCCCTTGTGGCCAGACTGCATATGGCCAGTTTGGACAAGGAGATGTACAGAATGGGCCAAGCTCCACTGTTCAGATGCAGAGGTACGTATTTGTTTTTTTTTAAAAACATCTTTATTGGAGTATAATTGCTTTACAGTGGTGTGTTAGTTTCCGCTTTATAACAAAGTGAATCAGCTATACATATACATATATCCCCATATCTCCTCCCTCTTGCGTCTCCCTCCTACCCTCCCTATTCCTCCCCTCTAGGTGGTCACAAAGCACCGAGCTGATCTCCCTGTGCTATGTGGCTGCTTCCCACTAGCTATCTGTTTTACATTTGGTAATATATATAAGTCCATGCCACTCTCTCACTTCGTCCCAGCTTACCCTTCCCCCTCGCCGTGTCCTCAAGTCCATTCAGAGGTACGTATTTGGCTCAATCTAAAATTGGTCTGATGAGACTGGAAAAATTAGGAATGTGTGAGGGCCTATTTACTTTTCTTTTTTTTTTTCTTTGCTTTTCTCTTACATCCCTTTTCCTCTTCCCTTCATCTTTTTGTATTTTGTTCTCATTTTTGCAGGTTACAGGTGCTGCTAATGTCCACCCTGTGGATTATTGACCCATCTAAGTACCTGGGTTTTTTTCATATTCTTTCTATTTTTGTGAACTTGGGTTTTTTCCTTGACTAGACATATCTTTAATAATTGTTATGGTCCTTCTGAGCTTACCCTACGGGAAAAACAGGAAAAAAGAACCTCAGGATTATTTATGTCTCTTCTGACTTCCCCTTTTCCTTTAGATCAGGCACTTAGTAGGACTTATTGGTTAAGTTTGGGTGTGACCAGTTATGAAAGAAAAGATACTCAAAGGAAAACTACATAAATGATGAAAACTTTGGTGGTGCATGACTCAATAAACCCTTGTCTTTGCATGGAAGTCCATTAAAGGAGGGCAGTCATCTCTGTTGGAATGCTGTTTGTTTTTTGGTAAACAAAGAATAAAGTATAACTACGTGTAGGGTATGTGGTAGTGCAAGAGTCACTTACTGACATTTTTATTAGGTGTCCAGAATATACATTTTTAATATTCAATGTAAGCCCGGAGAAAGAGCCCAGGAAACTCTCCCTAACCCTCTGTGTTGGAAAACTCTGAGAAGCAGTATAGGGAATTCATTAATTCATTCATCCACTTAAAAAAATATTTATTTTGTACTACTATGTATCAGATGTTGTTCTAGAGGTTGGAGATAAAGCATTATCAAACAGATCAAGTCTCTGCCCTCGTGAGCTTATAGTCTCATGGAGTACACAGAAGATAACAAGTAGTCAAATGTAAATAAGAAATAAAACAGAATAAGGATATTGAGAATGAGTGGTGAGGAGGTAGGGAGCTGTTTTAAATACATTGGTCAAGGAAAGCCTCTCTGAAGTAATGTTTGAAACCACAGTGAAATGATGAAGGGAGGTACCCAGAGATCTGGGGGATGAGTGTCTTAGATAGACGGAACAATGGTGCAAGGGCCCTGGTAGAGAAATTAATTTGGTTGATGTGAAGAAGAGCAAGAATGCCAGTGTGTCTAGAGCAGAGTGGAGAGTGGAGGAGATAAAGTAGGTACATAGGCAGGAGCCATATCATGTAGTGCTTTCTAAGCCATTGTTAGAAGTTTAAATTTAATTTTAGTTGCAGTGGGAAGCCATTGGAGACTTTTAAGCTGGAGAGTAACATGTTCCCCATTTATTTGTTCGTTCATTTATGTGATGGATCTTTTCATTGTAATGTAAAACACATACACAAAAACCATACAAAACAAAGGTATGGCTTAGTAAATTTTCAAAAAGTGATTACAACCCAGATCAAGAAATAGAACTCTGCCACACACCCCTAAAACCCCTTCCATGTGTTCCAATTCAATCATCGCTCTCTCCCTCCCCCCATAAGTAACCATTATCCTAACTTTTTTTGGCCATGTGGGATCCTAGTTCCCCAGCCAGGATTCGAACCCATGCCCCCTGCAGTGGAAGCGCGGAGCCCTAACCACTGGACCACCAGGGAATTCCCTATCCTAACTTTTATAGTAGCCACTTTCTTGTGTTTTTTAAAATAGTTTACATCCAAAGGTACATCCCTAGACACCACAGTTTAGTTTTACCTATTAAGAAAAAACAACTTGATGTGTCTTTTAAGTCTATAGGTTCCCTTTTTATCTCTTTCTTTTTCTTACTATTTATCTGTTGAGGACTCCAAGCTAATTGACCTGAAGAGTTTCCCACAGCCTGGATTATCTGGGTTGCATATTCATGTTGCAGTTCAGTATTTTCCTTTTTCCTTTGTATTTCCTGCAAATTGGCAGCTGAATCCAGAGACTGGATCCAGATTTGATCCGTGTGGATAGTGTGGAGCAAGACTTTGAAGGCACATAATATCTTTTTTTTTAAATAAATTATTTATTTATTTAATTTATTTATTTTTGGCTGCATTGGGTCTTCATAGCTGCGCACGGGCCTTCTCTAGTTGCGGTGAGCGGGGGCTGCTCTTTGTTGCAGTGCGCGGGCTTCTCATTGTGGTGGCTTCTCTTGTTGCAGAGCACGGGCTCAAGGTGCGCGGGCTTCAGTAGTTGTGGCTCACGGGCTCTAGAGCGCAGGTTCAGTAGTTTTGGCGCACAGGGTTAGTTGCTCTGCGGCATGTGGGATCTTCCCGGACCAGGGCTCATACCCATGTCCTCTGCATTGGCAGGCGGATTCTTAACCACTGCACCACCAGGGAAGCCCCTGACCAATTCTTATTTTTAATATCATTATGAATTTATAGTTTTAAACGTATTTGATGGGTTTCAATTCACTGCAATTATCATCATTATTGGAGTGTAAAGTGTCCTGTCTTTGACCAATGCGAGCCTCTTCAAGTTGACTCCTGAGTCCTTTTGACATGACCCTAGTAATCTTTAGGTCTAATGAGATGTTTCAGGCTTATCTTGTACATTTATATTCTAGACCAGGAATTAGCCATTTTTCCAAGAAATCCTTTATTTTGTTGGTGAGAAATGTTATTTTGTGACTATAACCTGGGCACTAGGAATGTTCATTGCTGCCTGACTGGTCACTTCCTAGGCCTCTTCAGTGGACATAGCTAAGAAATACATATCTACATATATTAAAGTTACAGTACCTCATTAGTTTAAATATGTACTTTCAGTTCAATTTCAAGACTACAGAACCTTTACTTAACCTCTTCATTATATCTGTATCTCTTTTCTTCCACACCAGGAGTCTTGAGTCTCAAGACTGTGGGGATGATGGAATTTGAATATTGGAATATGCCACAATTTCTTATTTATTTTATCCCTTATTATACACAACAATCTCAGTATAACAATACTAATACTATCACAAATGTGATTAGTAAAAACATTACTTTTTAAAAATTTTGCTTGTGCTCTCCCCATTCTCTAATAATTGAAACAAATATATTTATTTTAAAAAAGAGGTCACTTTGCTGAATTCAAGAGTAGAAGTAGGGAATCCTATGAGGAGGTTATTGCCAGTAGTTCAGGTAAGGGATGATCTTGGCTTGGTTTAGGATGGTAGTGGTAGAGGTGGTAAGAAGCAGTCAGATTTGGGATATATTTTGAAGGTAGAGTCGGTAGGATTAGATGTGAGTTAAGAGAGAAAGAGGAATTCTGGATGTCTTTTAACCTGTTGACTTAAGCAATTAGGTAAATAGTGCTATTTACTGGGATGAAGAATATTTGAGAAGGAGCAGATTTGGGGGGTGAAATGAAGGGTTTTATTTTGTACATTAGGTTTAAGAAAGCTACTAGCTACCAAGTAGAGATGCTGAGTAGGCAGTTGTATATGGATCTGCAGCTAAGGAATGATGTCAGGACTGGAGATACAAATTTGGGAGTCTTCAGTATAGAGACATTATTTAAAGCCATGGGACTAAATGAAATCACTTAGAAAGTGAGCATTGAGAGTAAATAGTAGAGTTGAGGACTGAGCCTTGGAGCTTACCAACATATAAAAGGCAGTCAGAGGGACTTCCCTGGTGGTGCAGTGGTTAAGAATCTGCCTGCCAATGCAGGGGACACAGGTTCAAGCCCTGGTCCCAGAAGATCCCACATGCCACAGAGCATCTAAGCCCGTGTGCCACAACTACTGAGCCTGCGCTCTCGAACCCCCGAGCCACAACTACTGAGCCCAGGTGCCGCAACTACTGAAGCACGTGCACCTCGAGTCCGTGCTCTGCAACAAAGAGAAGCCACCGCAATGAGAAGCCTGCCATGAAGAGTAGCCCCCGCTCGCCCGCGTACAGCAACGAAGACCCAACGCAGCCAAAAAGAAATAAATGAATAAATAAATTTATTAAAAAAAAAAAAAAAAAAGAGGAGCTATCAAAACACAATGAGGGACTTCCCTGGTGGTCCAGCAGTTAAGACTCCATGCTCCCAGTGCAGGAGCCTGGGTTCGATCCCTGTTCAGGGAACTAAGAGCCTGCATGCTGCAACTAAAGATCCCACATGCCACAACTAAAGACCTGGCACAGCCAAATAAAACAAACAAATAAACACACTGAGAAAGAGCAGTAGTGAGGTAGGAGATTAGCCTGACAGAGTAGCATCCTGAAACTAGGTGAAGAAAGTATTTTAGGAAGTAAAGAGAATAATCAGCTGTGTCATTTGCTGCTGAAGGGTGAGATGTAGACGAAGAATTGACTGTTGGGTTTGGCAAGGTTCGACATCATTGACAGATGTAGTTTCAGTGGAGATACGAAGGCAGGTGAAAGAATTTCAGCTGGTAAGTAGATTAATGTAACCTAAAACCCTTCTGCCACAAACATCTAGAAAGGGGAGAGGAAATAGAAACAATTCTTTTTTTTCAAATACATAATCAAGCTTAAAAGAAAGAAAGTGAAATCCTCAAGTGCCAGAGACCAAGTGGGAACTGAAAATCAGAGTGGTAAGTTGACACTGTGGCTGCCTGTGGAGAGGGTGGAAATTATCATCTTGAGAACCTGCGGGCTTAAGTTTAAGCCGGTACCTTGGGCATTTCTGAGCTGCGGTTTAGAACTGAGACCTTGTTTATGAAGTCTGGACCTAGGCTACACCTTCAGTGAACAGGTAGACCAGAAAAAAAAATCTGCACACTGGCTGAGGGAAATAATAAGGAGTCCTGTTTCTCCCAGGCTGGCTGTGGATAAGTGGGGGAAAAAAGAAAAGGTCTTGGGACTGCAAATGAACCTGTCTTTTTGGGGCGGTGAAAATGTTCTAAAGTTGGATTCTGGTGATGGTTGCACAACTCTGTAAATTTACTAAAAACCGTTGAATTGTACACACTTAAAAGGAGTGAATTTAATGGTATGGAAACTATATCTTAAAACTTTAAAAAAATTTTGATCTTGGGCAGCAGTATCATTGGAGTACCTTCCAGAAGCAAATGCTAAACAACCACTCTCCCTCAATCCAGGCCGTTAGAGTTTCTCAGAGGAAAAAAATATCGATTAGAGGAAACAGGGACTATTAGAGGAGAGCAGATAGTAGACTAGTACCTTGATTGAGGGACTGTAACTGTCAACGTAGAATTACGTACCTAGCGAAGAGAGAGGGCGAGTAAAGACATTTGCAGACAAAGACTGAGAGGTTACAGTGTATAGGCCTTGGTTGAGAAAACTACTAAGGGATAGACTAAGGAAAAAAAGGAAAATGAACCTAGAAAGAAAGATCTTTAAAGAGAGAGAGGAATAGTAATTAAAGAAGTAGAGATAGGGAATTCCCTGGCAGTCCAGTAGTTGGACTCCGCACTTCCATTGCAGGGCACACGGGTTCAATCCCAGGTCCAGGAACTAAGATTCCACAAGCTGTGTGGCGTGGCCAAAAGAAAAAAGAGACAGCGTATAGACCAATTCTTTTCTAATGTTTGGCTAAAAGAAGAGCAAGAGCTTGAGAGGGATGTGAGGTTTTAGGGCAATTTTATTTGATTGGATTTTTTAAACAACTTCATTGAGATATAATTCACATACCATGCAATTCACCCATTTAAAGTATACCAATTTAATAGTTTTAAGTATATTCACGGAGATGTGCAACCATGACTATAGTCAGTTTTAGAACATTTTCATCACCTCAAGAAGAAACACCATATCTTTTATCTAAGTAGCTATCCCTATTTAGGTTTTCCTTAAATTCCTCACTCCCCCAATGTTAAGCAACCACTAATCTACTTTCTGTCTCTATAGATTTCCCTATTCTGGACTTTCATATTAGTGGAATCATATACTATATGATATTTTGTAACAGACTTCTTTCACTTAGCATAATGTTTTCAGTGTTCATTTATGTTGTACCATGTATCAGTACTTCATTCTTTTTATTGCAGTATCTCATTGTATACATATAATACTACATTTTCTTTATCTGTTGATGGATATTTGGGTTGTTTCCACTAATAGTTGGTTATTTTTTGAGATGTTTGTATGTTTTTGTGCTGATGGGAATGATCAAAGAGAGAGACATTAAACAGGAAGTACATTGGAAAGACAAGTTCCGGAATGGAAAAAGATATTTACATATAAAGTAGGTATAAACATAAAGTAGTATCCAGAGTATGTAAAGAACTGCTACTAATCAATAAGAAAAAGTCAATTCAGTTGAAAAAAATAATGGGCAAAAACCAGAATAGGTATTTTATGACATAAGGGATACTAATGGCCAAAGAACACATTAAAAAGCTGTTCAACCTCTTAAGTAAAGAAAAAAGTAAAAATTAAAAACCACAACAAGGGACTTCCCTGGTGGCACAGTGGTTAAGAATCCACCTGCCAATGCAGGGGACACAGGTTTGAGCCCTGGTCTAGGAAGATCCCACATGCCGCGGAGCAACTAAGCCTGTGCGCCACAACTACTGAAGCCTGCGCCTAGAGCCAGTGCTCTGCAACAAGAGAAGCCACTGCAATGGGAAGCCCGTGCACCACAACGAAGAGTAGTCCCCGCTTGCTGCAACTAGAGAAAGCCCGCGCACAGCAACGAAGACCCAACACAGCCAAAAATGAATAAATAAATTAATTAATCAATTTATTTAAAAAAACATACAACAAGATACTCCTATGTATCCATCAGATTGGCAAAATTAAAAAGTCTGACAGTACTAAATATTGCTGAGCATATGGAGTATCAGGAACTCTCATCCACTGGTGGTCAGATGCAAATTAGTACAACTGCTATGGGAAAATAACTTGGAATTATCTGTTAAAATTAAAGATATGCATATCATATAAACCAGTAATTTCACTCATAGCTATATGCCTTAGAAAAAAACTCATGTATGTATAAACAAGTTGATTATATGATTGAACATAGCAACATTATTGATAATATCTAAAAATTGGAAAACCCCCAATATCCATCTGTAGTAAAATGCTTAAGTAAATCATGGCATATTTATTTAGTGGAATAGCATTTAGTGATGAAAGAGAATGCTAAATGCAACAGCATAGATGAATTCATAAACATATGTCAGAGTATGTACAATGTGATTCTGTTTACAAAAGTTTAAAAACCTGACATAGCTGAATTATATTGTTTTAAAGACAAGGGAACAATTATCAAGAAGTTGGGAAAGTAGTTATCTTTGGGAGAAAGGAGAGGGCTGTGATGGAGGAGAGGCACACAGGGCCTTTGGTGTATTCTATTTGTTGACTTGCTTTTTGGTTACATGGGTTTTTGTATTATTCAGCAGTACGTATATGTTTTATGTATTTTTTCTATTTATGTTATATTTCACAATTAAAAAGTAAAGTATTGATACATTGGACTAAGAATTGGGTCTGGGTTCTAGTCCTAGAATAGTCTGCTACTTATACGCTTAGTGTTTTAGTTTTCTGTCTGCTCTGTTTCCCTCATTAATTTGCTGTGAGAATTAAATTAAATAAAGCACTTAGAGATGCTTTGTAAATTATAAAGCTATGTACAGATAAGGTGTTGGTTTATTGTTACTATGGTATGTGATAGAATACCACTGGGTAGTGGAGAGTATTATCCATGTTAATAGAGTAGTACTATGGAATATAATTATTCTGACAAGGATTTATGAGCATCTGCCATGGGGCTAACAGTATGTTTGTTGCTATGGAAGACAAAAAATGCAAAGCCCAACAAAGAGCTTAGGGAGGTAAGTTTCACTAGCATATTGCCCAGAAAATACTAGTTGAATGAACAAATGAAAAGTGTGAAACTGCAGAACTAGTAGAAGCTGACCAAACATAATAAAGTTCTAGTTATTTAGTAGAGACAAAATAAGCAGGAAGGATAAATCAGAATTTCAGTGTAACAGGCTACCGTTGTGAAGAATTTGATTCATTCTTGAAATCCCAGAAGGAGCTTGTTATGTATAATAATCTATGTTATAGATTTCTGCAGTAACATTACTGTAAAACACTGTTGGCAATTGCTAGTTGGTATACAATGATATTGGAATGATTTTGAATTTATATATTAATATGCCATCTGATACCATGGGAGTATCCAAGACAGCTATCCAAATAACGAGGCTTTGCTAGATAGACCCAGCTAGAAGGCTACCTGGCTTATGTCCTGTTTGTCTAGTCCTTAACTCTGGTAGAGTTAGCATCATCTTTCTGCTTAGTATAGAATGCCAGACTTAGCTGACCTGCTCTTCTGATCTTATGGATATTTCTAACATCTTTCCCAGGATTAAGTGATACTTCGGTTTAAAAGTTAAACAATCAAACTGCATTTGTTTGAGCCCACATTTATTAAGCTCCTGTTGTGTTAATGCTTCTGTGCACCTTCCCTTTTGACTCCTTCAGTGCTTCAGATTACAGAACTGAGGTGGTTTGTCAACAAAGGATTAAGGCAGAGGAGGTGATAATCTAACTAGCAGAGTGAATAATACTCTGATCTGAGGGTGTTCGACACATGTTTTTGGAGTGAACCTAATGGAAAACAAGGTTTGCCATGAATAATCACAGTGTAGATCATGAGGAATGTAATTTATTCACAAATACATAAAAATGTGAAGCCATATAAGAGCCCAGATGAGAGTAAGATGCTGTAAAACAATATAGTTTCCTATATGATGTGGAGCTCCTGCCAACTTTGAAGGGTGTCTCGGCCCACTAGAAACCTCTGCCTTCCTTCTCTTCACAGGCTCCCTGGGTATCAGCCATTTGGGTCAGCCATATTGGCCCCTGTGGTCAGCCAGCCAGCTGTGCTTCAGCCCTATGGCCCTCCCCCAACAAGTGCACAGGTGACTGCTCAGCTGGCAGGAATGCAGATCAGTGGTGCTGTGGCCCCAGCCTCTCCACCTTCAGGGCTAGGCTATGGTGAGTAGCTGTGACCACAGGAATACTGTCCCCTTCTTTTTAGAAGTATCAGACTCTGGGGCTATACCTGACTCCCTTTTATTTCTTGTGCTTCTGAGCCCCAGCAGATGGGAGGAGTCATTCCTGCCCCTCATGTGGAAAGGAAAGTGATTTACTGAACAAGGAGGCAGAATGACTGGGGTTCTGACTCTACTTCTTCTACTTCTCAGGCCCACCAACATCGCTGGCCTCAGCCTCAGGAAGTTTCCCTAACTCTGGTCTGTATGGCTCCTATCCTCAGGGCCAAGCTCCTCCCCTTGGCCAGGCCCAGGGTCATCCTGGGGCCCAGCCTCCCCAGCGATCTGTCCCACTACAGGCCTCCAGCTTCACACCCCCAGCTTCAGGGGGTCCTCGGATGCCTTCGATGACTGGTCCTCTCTTGCCTGGACAGAGTTTTGGGGGGCCCCCAGTGAGCCAGCCCAACCATGTGTCCTCACCTGCTCCTCAAGTTCTGCCCCCTGGCACCCAAATGACTGGGCCCCCAGGACCGCCACCGCCACCGCCACCTATGCACTCCTCCCAGCAGCCAGGCTATCAGCTGCAACAAAATGGTGAGTTTTTCCCAAGGTCTTCCTAGGAGCCAAAGGCTTTAGCAATTCACGTGTTTTTGTTGTTGTTTTTATTTGCTTTTAGTATCGCTTGCTAAGTGGTGAACTAGATAGACAGCTTCAGGGTATTATTACTAGGATCTGGGGTTTATAAGATTTTTTTTTTCTCTTAGTTCAGATAGTGTGGGCTTTCTCTGAATGGTCATTACTGTACCTCTCAATTCTACATTTGTAGGAGTCTAGTAATTTCCATGAGGCCTTAAGAAGAGATAGAGAAGGAATAATTTGTTCATCAACCTTGTGTCCTTGTCTCTCAGGTTCCTATGGACCAACCCGGGGCCCTCAGTCCAATTATGGAAGTCCCTACCCAGGAGCAGCCGCTTTTGGAAGTCAGCCTGGGCCTCCTCAACCATTGCCTCCTAAGCGCCTGGACCCTGATGCCATCCCGAGCCCTGTAAGTAGATACTTATGTGGTCCTGGGGAAGGAGCCTGTGGCTGCCAGATAAGTGAGTCAACCTAGAAGAGATGTTTGCCTAGCCTTTTCTGATTTTCCTTTTCGTTCATCATCTTGTAGGTGTAGAACCTAGATGTAATTTTTGACTCTTTAACTAGAACTTGAAGTCCCAGAAGTCTTTTGGGGGCACTTTTACTTCATAGCTGGGCAGGAAAGGAAGGGAAACCAGGAGTGATCAGCAGTATCAGTAGAGCTCTGGGTTGAGTGCTGCATTCTGTCACTGCTGGACAGAGCACGGTAACCTCTGCTCTTCTGTGGAGTAGTGGGTGGGTCCAGGTCTTGTCCTCTTAGATCTAGTAGGATAGCAGTCTTCTTAATGGGTAGAGCTGGTGGAAATTCTCTGGTGGTAGGTGGTAAGAAAAGGAAAGCCTCTCTGGATTCTCTCTGCCCCTACTTGGACAGTGTTTTAGGAGGAAGCCTCCAATACTTTTGTTTGTTAGCCTGCTGCTGTGTGGATGGGGAATAGTAAACTACAATTTCAAGGGCAATGTGGGGAAGTTGCTTCTCCCAGGAAGAGGGTGAATCTCACTCTCAGAGCCATCATAATGCTCAGGCCTTCCTCATCATATGCAGAATAGAGCCTGGTACTGTACTCCCAAGTGGAGGCCACTTTATAGTTCTGTCTGCAACATTTGCTATGTCAATTACCTCACCATGCTTAGCCATTGTCATATTCCATTCTGTTCTCTTCCCTATTCCGTTGGGGAACTATCATGGTGAGGGACCCAGTTGGCAAAGGAGGACTCTAGAGGATTAAGCCGTCCCTCTTTCCTTTTCCCTCCTTTAGTGAGAAGGAGAGTCTGGTTGGATGTGAGGCTTCTTTCAGCATAAGAATAGTTCTTACATGGGAGGCTTGGCCTTTTGGAGGGAACCATCCCTCTTCTTCCTTCTTAAAATTTCTCCCATTCAGCCCCTCCGTATAACCCCTCTTGCCTCCTATTTGCCCCCTTCCTTATCTTTCTACGTCATAGCCTGAGCCATTAAAGGCTCTTTTCTGACCCAGAAAAATTTGGAATTTCTGATCTAGGGGGGGCCTGATTTCAGCAGTATGAGCTGGGCTCTAGCTGTTCATGTCTAACTCATCAGGGCCAAGAGAAGTAACATCTGCTTCTTGTTCTTTTGTCTCCCTCCCTGTATTCCCCTGCTGCCTTTATTATTAAAACACTAAAAGCAACTCAATGAGCTGCCTCCTCAGCAGAAAACCAGGCACAGAATAGACCCTGATGCCATTCCTAGTCCAGTAAGTGCAGGGGGTGGGTGTGTGTGTGTCATCCCTGTGTTAATGTCACCCATGCATGCCTGTGACCTCATCTTCACCTCATCCACCATGTCCATCCCTCCGCATCTTCTTCCCTTAGTCCTTCTAGACCCTTGCTTTTACAAGCTAGAAGGATGTGCATGCCTCGAGTCACCATATAATGAAGAAGTAGCAAGCTGTTAGCAGTGCCTTTAAGTATGGGATGGTAGAAGGTCAGGATCGAAGGGCGGGGTCAGATGGCGTGTTAAGCTTTGGTTTTAGTCCTGCTGGCTCCTCCAGGAGCCTGCATGTGACATAGGATGGAACAGGACAAAACTGAACAGTAGATCCTTCCCTTTTGGGTTTGATTTGTCTACTGCTTGTTGTAGAGAAACATGTGGGTAGGTGGCTACTAATGTACAAATTTGGGAAACTGTCAATTCTTACAGGGAGGGGACAGCTGGTTTGGGAAAGTGTGGGCCACTTTCTCATCTGGAGAGTCTGTTTGACTCTGATATACTTCTAAGCTTCAACTCTTTCTGCTATGGGATACAGAGTCTTATTCTCCCTTTACTTTTTCTGGTTTTACCAAACCCATCTTGAAGTAACTGACCAAAGGTTATCAGCCTGCATGAAGGTCTGATCACCAGCTTTGCAAAATCTTTTTTTTTCCTTTGCTGGGTCTGTCAAAATGTGGGGGACTGAGGATTGGGCTATAATATCCTCTTCTCCCATATTTACACACTGAGGCGTACCTGAAAATAAGGCAGCATCTGCTTCCTCACCTTACCTGATCATTTCCTGCTGTGTAATCCTCTCCTCACCCTGTCCCTTCTACTTTCGTTGAGTGTAGAGTCATTCCAGGTAGATTTCATTTTTACATGGTTACTGTTGTCTGTTCTCCTGCTCTGATTCAGAATGTGTCTTGGGAAGAGAAGGGGAGGCGGAGGAGGCTTGATGGGGGAGGGAAGTGGAATCTGACCATGTTTGAAGGCTTGTGATAAGAGCTGGAGCTTTCCTGGAATAGGTATTATAACAGGGTGATCACCATTTATTGGGGATCAGGGCGATTCATAAAGAAGCCCTTTCTCAATGTTGCCTGTCCAGCATGTTGCTGCTGACTGTGGAGTGGAAGATTGGTATTACAGCATTTTATATGATCTCCTAAAGGAGAGAAGGCCTGGTGCATGAGGCGTGTTCCTTGGCAAATTATTAGTTTCCGTGCTGCAGCTCCAGTGTTTCTTTCTCCTAGCTCTCTGCGACCCGCTACTCCCTTTTCATCTGTCACTTCATTCATTTCACCTCTTCCCTACAGATTCAGGTTATTGAGGATGACAGGAACAACCGGGGTTCAGAGCCATTTGTTACTGGAGTACGGGGCCAGGTGCCACCCTTAGTCACCACCAACTTCCTCGTGAAAGACCAAGGTGAGAAGGGCATTAATTACTCCCTGCGGGGACTTTTTCTCCAGCATTATCAGCTTATGGATGGGGCTTTGTCAGTCTTTAATCAGAGACCAGTCCCTCATTGGTCTCTAGGGGGAAAAAGCCACTGTCAGCTCTAGCATTCGTTGGGATGATGGGGTGGATTGGCAATGAAGAGCCAGTGTCTGGAGTGATTCTGTGATCTGACTCAGCTTTTCTACTTCCTCTTCAGGGAATGCAAGTCCCCGATACATCCGATGCACATCCTATAATATCCCTTGCACATCTGACATGGCTAAGCAGGCTCAGGTGCCCCTGGCAGCTGTCATCAAGCCGCTGGCAAGGCTGCCCCCAGAGGAGGTGAGTCAGGGAAGGGACTAGAGTATAACGAAAGGGAGGAAGGGAGGGGGAGTGGGGAGTGGGACTTCTTCCTAGATGTGATTCTGGCAGTCACAATGGAAGAAGTCTTGGTTGGGTGGGAGGGGTGAATATCTTCAATAGCTTTCTGTCACAGGGCCCATGCCTGAAGGGGGTGGTAGGGATGAGAGTAAAAGCCCAAGAAATTGCTGGATGGGAGCAGAGTCCACAGGGGAAACACATTATGGAAAGAGTCAAGGCCAACTTGTAGGGGAGAAGACAGCTGGTTGCAGGAGCCTCTCATAGCATGGTCATCTCCAGATGATTGGAAGCACATCATTCTGTTTTTTTCTTGTATGCTGTCCTGTCATCCCAGGTAGGTCGAGATGTTAGGACAGCATATTAAGGAGAAAGGTAGATTAAGATCCAGTAGTCCTTCTTTTACCTGGTTTGGGCCATGATCTGTCACTCCAATACCTGGAATCAGCATTGAAAGAGAGAGAGCTTGGCAGCTGCTCTGCCAGGCCTTGGTAGGATACCCTCATGATCATGCCTAGCTTAATGAACTTGGGGTGGATTTCTCTGTAACTGGATACTCATGGCTCACTTTACATCCTGCTTCTCTGTCTTGTTCTGTGTTTTTCTCTTTCTCTTTTCCTGGGTCTCAGTGGGGATGGTTGGACACTTGGCTGCTGGTCTCTTATCTGTAGGGTGACATCTGCCTGGGCATCAGTAGGCTCACAGAAATCCAGGGATTGGGGAGGACAAATGTCGTAGATACTTCGTTGGGAAATGAGGTAGGAGTCAAGATCCCTAGAGCAGGAGTGAAGGGGATTGAAGATTGGGCCAGAAATGAGAATCCTGGGTAATCTCTGGTTTTCTCCTCATACGTCCATGTCAGCCCCTGGCTTGTTTGGGCCAGTTCCACAGTTGCTCTTCTCTTTCCAGAAGAAGTGAAATTCTAGAGATGAGGAGTAAGGAGAGGGGACTATAGAATTTAGACTCTTAGGGACATTCCTTAGGGACATTTGACATTTGTCCTCATTCCCCTTCTCTCTGCTCCCTCCCCAGGCAAACTATCTGAGCCATGCCCTTCTCCCTCCAGGTTGTTCCTCCTCATCTGTTGCCACATATAGCTCCCTGCTGTAGCTTCCCTCTATGTCTGAGCCCCTCCCCTTTGCTCTTTAGGCTTCACCGTATGTCGTCGACCACGGGGAATCTGGCCCTTTGCGCTGCAATCGCTGCAAAGCATACATGTGCCCTTTCATGCAGTTCGTTGAGGGAGGGAGGCGCTTCCAGTGCTGCTTTTGCAGCTGTATCAACGATGGTATGTTCACAGAGGCTGGGGTTGGGGGGATCTGGATTGCATCTTCATTGTTCTCTTTCTAGTTAGATAGATGAGGGTCCGTTGGTTCAGGAGTTGGGGAAATAAGGCGCCTGTGGGGATGTGGGGCAATAGAGTGAGCTCAGCCAGGACCCAACTAAGATTGAGCGTGGACCTTTGAGTAACACTCTGCCCTACTCCCCACAGTTCCCCCCCAGTATTTTCAACATCTGGATCATACCGGCAAACGTGTGGATGCTTATGACCGTCCTGAGCTGTCCCTGGGTTCTTATGAATTCTTGGCCACTGTAGATTACTGCAAGGTGAGGGAAGGTAGTGTGGGAAGCAGCAGTGGGTGGACAATGAGACAGCTGAGACTTGCTGTGGTCATTTCCCTCACCCCATCATTGTCCCCTTTGGTGTTGACTTCTCTCTAGTCAACTGACCTGCTTACTAATACCCCTCTCCCCACCCCCGCTGCCAACATTTCCTTCCTTTGCAGAACAATAAGTTCCCCAGCCCTCCTGCCTTCATCTTCATGATTGACGTCTCCTACAATGCCATCAGGAGTGGTCTTGTTAGGCTCCTCTGTGAGGAGCTCAAGTCACTGTTAGACTTCCTGCCTAGGTGAGAGTTAGGGGCCGAGGTGCTTCCTTTGGATAATGATGCCTGAGGAGGGGGCTTAGGGGTGGGTGGCTGGGTTAACTCAGCACATCATGGATCCTGATGTCATGAAGTTGGGTGGTGGAGAAGGTGGCAACCGTGGGTAACAATGTCACCTTCTACAGGGAGGGCGGGGCAGAAGAGTCAGCAGTCCGCGTTGGCTTTGTCACCTATAATAAGGTGCTCCACTTCTACAATGTGAAGAGCTCATTGGCCCAGCCACAGATGATGGTTGTATCTGACGTGGGTGACATGTTTGTGCCACTGCTGGATGGCTTCCTGGTCAATGTCAATGAGTCTCAAGCAGTCATCACCAGGTAGGAGTTAGACTGTGGGGGTAAAGCAGGGGTGGGGTGGGTACAACCACGGAAAGCCAGAGAGTTGAGCAGAGGGTTCAGCGGATGGACAGAGGCTGTGCCTCAGGAGTTCTCAGAGTCTGGGGGCCAGATGACTCTTCAGGGAATTGAGGGATTTGAAATGTGGATAGCAATTTTGATTGCCTCCTATCACCTATCTCTTCAGCTTATTGGATCAGATTCCAGAAATGTTTGCAGACACAAGGGAGACAGAGACAGTATTTGCCCCAGTTATCCAGGCTGGGATGGAGGCTCTGAAGGTAAGGCTCGAGTCCCTGGCAACCACCTCTGCAACACTGTCTTCTGACCATCTTACCCCCTAGGATACAACCCCTGTTTCTTCAGTGATTGATGGCTGTGCAGTGAGTCAGCCTGTCTGACATAGTTGGCACTGAGTAAATGACGAGGGAAGGGATGAATGAATAATGGATGAATAAAGGAAAGAATAGACAAGTAGATCTCTCTTCTTTTCTAGGCTGCTGAGTGTGCAGGGAAGCTCTTTCTGTTCCACACCTCCCTGCCCATTGCAGAGGCCCCAGGGAAACTGAAGAACAGAGACGACAGGAAGTTGATCAACACAGACAAGGAGAAGGTATGGGATTGGGAGCTGCGGGGAGGACTTTCTATTACAGAGGAACATGCTGTCTCTTCACAATGCAGTACTCTTTAACTTTCTTGAGGGGGACTGGGACTGGATCCTCTGCCCTTTCACATGTCACATCCGTGACTGCCAACCTTCTCCACTGCTCCCACACCTCTACCCCATCCCAAAGCCCTTGGTAGAGTTTTTTTTAAAATTTTTTTTAAGAGACTGTTCTGTTACTATTGCAAATTGAGAGGTAGATCTGAAGTCTTACATGTCCTTGAATATCCCACATTACATATACAGTTCTCAAACAGGGTGGAACTGAGATCTTTGAACATTTTTTTCTATTCTTCCCCAGACTCTGTTCCAGCCTCAGACAGGTGCCTATCAGACCCTGGCCAAAGAGTGTGTGGCCCAAGGCTGCTGCGTAGACCTCTTCCTCTTCCCTAACCAGTATGTGGATGTGGCCACGCTCTCTGTTGTACCCCAGCTCACTGGTGGCTCTGTCTATAAATACGCTTGCTTTCAGGTACGGCATGGGACTCTGGGTGGCAGGTGGAAGCAGGACTGGGAATGCCTGCCTGCATGTGGAGTGGCCCCTTAGCTGCTGACTCATTAATAGGAATAGCGTTGGAGGAGAAGACTGCACAGTGTAAAGAAGAGAGTGTGGCAGTCAGAAGCACGGGGCTTGGAATCAGTCCCGGGTTGATATTCTGGCCCTACCACTTACCAGCTATGTGACCTAGGATAAATTACTTAATTATGCTCTCCTTCGTTTCTTCATCTATAAGATGGGATTTTTATAGTTATTAATTAGGATTTGTCATCAGGATTAAGTAATTATATGTAAGGCACTTAATGTGATACCTGGCATGTAATATGTAATAAGTGCTTAAAAGCTGTCATTATCATCATTATTATTATCTTCATTATGAATTCTGCAGGCTTGTAGAGTGGAGGGGGTGCAGGGAGATTGTTTATATGTAGTCAGTGATGTGACTCTGGGCCTGGGGGGATGCAGGTGGAAAATGACCAGGAGCGGTTCCTGAGTGACCTGCGTCGGGATGTACAGAAGGTCGTTGGCTTTGATGCTGTGATGCGGGTCCGGACAAGCACTGGTCAGTCCTAGTTGGAGAAGAGCAGGTGGGGGGGCTCAGTCTGGAGGGAGGCACGTGTCATACCTTTAGCCCTGTCCATGTGGCCTCAGGTATCCGTGCTGTAGATTTCTTTGGGGCTTTCTACATGAGCAACACAACAGATGTGGAGCTGGCTGGGCTGGATGGGGACAAGACGGTGACTGTGGAGTTCAAGCATGACGATCGGCTCAATGAAGAGAGTGGAGCCCTCCTGCAGGTAGGGGGCAGGAGGCAGGGGTTGGGGAAGAAGTGTCCGCGGTCATTTCACTGGCTATAAATAGGCTGTAGGGAAGGGGGTGAGGGGTGGGTAGAGAAGACTAGAAGAGGCTGGAGAAGGGATAGCTCATGTCTGTCTTCTAGTTTAATAATATAGCAAAGAGGCAGTTTTCCGAGGGCTTTGCTGAGGGAGGGGTGTGAATTCCCCCTTTCTCCCTTCCCCTAGTGTGCCCTGCTCTATACCAGCTGTGCAGGGCAGCGACGGCTCCGCATCCACAACCTCGCCCTCAACTGCTGCACTCAGCTGGCTGATCTGTATCGAAACTGTGAGACTGACACGCTCATCAACTACATGGCCAAGTTTGGTGAGGGCAGAGGCAGGACAGGGTGGGATTGGGGCTAAGAGAAAGGTCCAGCATGGTCAGCGATTCAGCATTCCTGAGTGGGTGTGACGGTGGGAAGGCACATGTGATGGAGTGGCTGTGCTGTCTCCCTTTCCCATCCAGCATACCGGGGGGTCCTGAACAGCCCTGTGAAGACTGTTCGTGACACTCTCATCACTCAGTGTGCCCAGATCCTGGCCTGTTACAGAAAGAACTGTGCCAGCCCCTCCTCTGCAGGACAGGTAGGGCAAGCTTATTGGTGGAGGAGTTGTTGGGATACATTTTTGCATTGGGAGGGATTTCTCACGATCATTGACTTTGTTTTGATAACCCCCTTAGTTGATCCTTCCTGAGTGCATGAAGCTACTCCCAGTTTACCTGAACTGTGTATTGAAGAGTGATGTCCTGCAGCCTGGAGCTGAAGTCACAACTGATGACCGGGCCTATGTCCGACAGCTGGTTACCTCCATGGATGTGGCTGAGACCAATGTCTTCTTCTATCCTCGGCTCCTACCGTTGGTGCGACTGAGTGCTGGAGTGTGAGACATTGTAGTGAGAAAGGGATATCATAGGAGGAGGAAGGGAAGGATTAATATTATCTGTGTTTGACACTCATGAATTTTTTACCTATCTTATCTGCTGTAGTATTTTCATACTAAGAGTTACTCAGGTGCTTAGCTTTCTGAAATTTTGTGTGTATGGGGGTGGAGGATGGGGGTGCGGGTGGGCAAACGAGTCTTATGGTCTTTGGTAACCTTTTGCCCCCTTCCTTTTGTCTAGACAAAGTCTCCCATTGAGAATACTACTGAACCACCAGCAGTTCGAGCATCTGAAGAGCGTCTAAGCAACGGGGATATATATTTGCTGGAGAATGGGCTCAACCTGTTCCTCTGGGTGGGAGCAAGTGTCCAGCAGGGTGTTGTCCAGAGCCTCTTCGGTGTCTCCTCCTTCAGTCAGATCACCAGTGGCTTGGTGAGGGCAGGGAGTCAAGGAGAATGTGGGTGTGGAAGTAGACTCTGTGATACGAGTTAGGAGCCAAGAAAAGTGTGCTCATTCCCTTAAATAGCAGGGTACACTTAGAGAGGGAGGGTGCTGTCGTTCTTCACAGGCTTCCATATTTCAGATAATGCATAATCTGTGCTGCGCCATCTTCACTTCTGGATTCAGCATACCTTACCGTAAGGATAAATGAATTTTGTGTTCCAGAGTGTTCTGCCAGTTCTGGATAATCTGCTGTCCAAGAAGGTGCGAGGCCTCATTGACAGTTTGAGGGCACAGAGATCACGGTACATGAAGGTAACACTGATCTGAACCTGGATTTCTTACCTTGTCAAGTCCTCCCTGGGAAGGGGGATGGGGAGTAAGTGACTAGATAATGGGATTTCAGGGCATGTTTAATTCCCTTTAGCCCTGCCTCATGACCCTGTGTTCTGGCCGTAGCTTATTGTGGTGAAACAAGAGGACAAGCTGGAGACACTGTTCAAACACTTCCTGGTGGAAGACAAGAGCCTGAGCGGCGGAGCATCCTATGTGGACTTTCTCTGTCATATGCACAAGGAGATTCGGCAGCTACTGAGCTAGAGCATGTGGGTAAACAGCATAGGGTCCAGGCCAGCTTCCAGAAAATACCCCAGGACAGCAGAGAAATTGGGACAGTTCCATATATTATAAGTCATATAAGCTGACCTCAGTCTCTTTGGGGGGAGGGGGAGGTATAAGGAGACACCTTCTTTCTGGGCTCAAGTATCCTACCACTCTGTCATGTCCTGCTGTTGGAAGGTGCCCCTATCCCCTCACTTTACCCTCATTTTCCTGCTAATCCTGTCGTAATGAATGTAGTTTCTCAGTTCACTGTATATGATTTGGTGTTGGGGGATTTGGAGCCACCCAGACCCTGATTAATATTATGTGTCCTTTTGGACCAGCCTCCAAGAAGAGAAGGGCAGGCAGGAAGGAGTGAGGATCCCAGGGTTATTACAGGGGGAGGGGCTGCTAATTCAGCTCATTGTCATCAACAACTTCCTATATTAGGGATAAACATACATACAGGTGCACAAGAGCTGGGGTATAGACCATAGATGGTAGAGAGAAAAGTGGTCAGTCTTCTTGGGCCTGGAAGTCAACAGCCAACTCAGAGTGACTGAGGGTGGTTGATTAGCTTTCTTGCTCTGCTTCCACTGATCTTTCTCTCTCCTGAAATGACTGGTGATCACTTGGTGAAGAGGCACGTAATCAGAAATGAATGAGCGTGAGAACAGAGTTGCAAAGTATATTAAGACCTGGTAGCGGTATCAGCCTCCTTTCCAGCTGGAGAGGCCCCAACACTGGATGGTTTTGTAGGGAGCCTGGTCATCAACTTGCAATACCTCACAGAGCCAGCCCACATCCCACTCTGAGCTCCCGCTGGAAGCACTGCTCTCCAAGCTGGAGGTTGTTGGGGAGAGAGGCAGAGGTGGCTAGTCTCTCCTGCTAGGACACCACTCAGGCTTTCGTACTGACAGAGTGGCTGACAGTTATCTTCCAACCCCACCTGGCTGGGGCAGGACAAGGGCTAGGCTTGATGGTGGCCAGGCTTGCCTGCTCCCAGCCCGGGACGCCCCTGCTCTGGACCTCTCATTTCTCTTCGTTGGTTTATTTTTCAATGCATCTTTAATTTGTAAAGAAATAAAATAAATTAAGATGTAACCAGCAGCCTCAGTTTTATCTGCGACGTATCACTTTCCTTCCAGTACTTCCTGCCAGGATTAGCGGCTCCCGCGAAGTGGCCGGCTGAGGTGGCCACTGAACTGCGCATGCGCCATGTGCCCCTGTGGCGTAGGACCTCGTCCCGTCGCGACTCAGCGCAAGGCGGGGACTGTTGTTGAGGGGCTTCGGCCGTCAGAGTAGACATGGGGGCCGGCCGTACCGGGGCTGTGCTTGCCGCCCTGGGAGTGCTTAGTGTCTGTGCGGCCAGCGGCTCAAGGCCCGTGGCGGAGGGGGAGACCGGCGGGGAGTTGGAGTGGGCGGAGCCGTGGGACGGCGCAGTTTTCCGGCCTCCCTCCGCGCTGGGCGCAGTGCGGGTGGCGCGAGGTCCGGGGACCCCGCGGCCGGGGAGGGGGGAGGCGGTGGACCTGCCAGTGCTGCTATGGTGGAGCCCAGGGCTGTTTCCTCACTTCCCGGGCGACTCGGAGCGCATCGAGTGCGCGCGCGGCGCGTGCGTGGCGTCCCGGGACAGACGGGTGCGGGGAGACTCGCGGACGCGCGCGCTGCTCTTCTACGGCACCGACTTCCGCGCGTCCGAAGCGCCGCTGCCGCGCTTGGCGCACCAGAGCTGGGCGCTCCTGCACGAGGAGTCGCCCCTCAACAACTTCTTGCTGAGCCACAGTCCGGGCATCCGCCTCTTCAATCTTACCGCCACCTTCAGCCGTCACTCGGACTACCCGCTGCCGCTGCAGTGGCTGCCCGGGACCGCTTATCTGCGCCGCGCGGCGCCTCCGCTACCGGAACGCGCGGACTGGCGCCGCCGGGGCTACGCGCCGCTGCTCTATCTGCAGTCCCACTGCGACGTGCCTGCGGACCGAGACCGCTACGTGCGCGAGCTCATGCGCTACATCCCGGTGGGTGAGGGCGGGGCGGGAAGGGGAGGGTGGCGCGCCGGGCTGAGGCCGCGACCCCTGGTGGCCAGGCCGACGTGCCATACCTTCTTCTTCTTTTTTTTTTAACATTTTTATTGGAGTATAGTTGCTTTACAATGGTGTGTTAGTTTCTGCTTTATAACAAAGTGAATCAGTTATACACATGTATCCCCGTATCTCTTCCCTCTTGCGTCTCCCTCCCTATCCCACCCTTCTAGCTGGTCACAAAGCACCAAGCTGATCTCCCTGTGCTATGCGACTGCTTCCCACTAGCTATTTTACACTTGGTAGTGTATATATGTCCATATATACACTACCCATACCCTCTTGACGGCCGTGCTGTACCCAACTCAGGTGGACTCATATGGGAAATGCCTGAAGAATCGGGAGCTGCCCACGCCGCGGCTACAGGACACAGCCACAGCCACCACTGAGGATCCAGAACTCTTGGCCTTCTTGTCCCGCTATAAGTTTCATTTGGCCCTCGAAAATGCCATCTGTGACGACTACATGACGGAAAAACTGTGGCGCCCCATGCACCTCGGTGCTGTGCCTGTGTATCGCGGCTCTCCCTCTGTGAGGGACTGGGTGCCCAACAATCACTCCATCATCCTCATTGACGACTTTGAGTCGCCGCAGAAGCTGGCAGAGTTTATTGACTTTCTGGACAAAAATGATGAGGAATATATGAAATACCTGGCATACAAGCAACCTGGGGGCATCACCAACCAGTTCCTTCTGGATAGTCTGAAGCAGCGGGAGTGGGGAGTGAATGATCCTTTACTGCCTAACTACCTTAACGGCTTCGAGTGTTTCGTCTGTGACCACGAACTGGCTCGGCTGGATGCCGAGAAGGCCCATGCAGCCTCTCCTGGGGACATCCCTGTCCCTGAGCCTCATATTGCCCAGCCCTCACACATGGACTGCCCAGTGCCCACACCTGGCTTTGGCAGTGTGGAAGAGATTCCTGAGAATGACAGGTAAGGGTAGCTGGGGTCCCCTGTGGCTGTCAAATCAAATGATTTATTGACTTGCTTCCTGCAGGCAATAAATTAGCACTAGGTGCTGAGGGGATGTTGTATAAGGAACTTATGACGTGGGATCACTCTGCCTTTAAGGTATCAAGAGTCTAGTTGTGGGGATAAGACAAACTGTGAAAGCTCAGTAAAAGATGTGAGATATCATTCAGGGCAACAACATACGAAAATCAGCTTTTGTAAACGATGTTTGCAGTAGTGGTTCAAAAAAAGCTTCAACTAGAGCAGAGGGCCCGTTCAGGGAAGCAATGGGGGAGAGACAAAGCTGGGCCACGTTGTACATATTCTGAATACTAGGCTCTGGAGCTGGACTGTCCTGAAAATCAACTCAGCTATTTATTGAGCACCTTCAGCATGGTGGGGCTGGGGATGAGAAATACAGAAGTGAGTATTCTGAGGGAGGTTTGTCTGCAACAATCAGGATTTATACCTGTTAACCTGGTGTAACTATTAACAGCACCTCCTTTCACTCTTAAAATTACCCTGATTTGGATGATAAATTATATGTTTGTCCTAGACAGAGTAGAAGGGATGCTTTCAAAGGATGATTAACAACGGTGGGCAGTGTGGATTGGAAGGGAAGTGAGGGGGCTGCTGCAGTAGGTGGCAGAAGGTGGTGACACTGGGAAACAAGGTCAGCATGGGAGGTGGGGTGGGGAAATGTTGAAGCCATTTGCAGCAAACCACACCTGTTGGGGGAGGGGTGATAAAAGATTATTAGCCTTGAGAAAGAGAGGCTGCTAGAATGTCCTGCAGAGATCACCTTGGACAGTGGATGGCAGCAGAGGGCTGGCACAGTTTGGTCCTGGGAGTGGAGGTAATTTGTATCCAGTAATTTACATCAAGTAATTTGTATCTAGTTTGTGCTGAACATAATATTATGATTTATCAGAGGAAAAGTGTAACACATTAAAAAAAGAGAAACATTCAGGTTGTGTCTCATCAAGATACTGGATACTATTGCAGTTTCATTTTGGTTATTGAAATAGGTGTAACATAAAAGGTAACCATCTAAATATGCCCCCTTGCTTTTCTTAGGGAGATTACTGTGTCCATAGTTTGGCCCCTGTCCTGCCTGCCTCTTAATTCCCCCCACATTTGGGGACGAAGAGCAGGCAAGTCAGGAAATTTAACTCATTGGGGGAGGGGGGGGTGTTGTGTGATAAATTTGTGTTTGTGGCTTACTGCCTGTCACTTGGACTAGTACTGGGTTTACTTCACATTTCCTTCCCTCAAAGCAGATCCCTCATCCTAGCCAGAAACCACTGTATCTGCTTAAGATTTCTTTGGCCATTCAGAGAAAGGTAGGACTCATAGCTGTGCTGAGGTTCCATAATCCAACTCCCATTTTGATGTTTCAGCTGGAAGGAGATGTGGCTGCAAGATTATTGGCAAGGCCTGGACCAGGGGGAAGCTCTCACTGCCATGATCCACAACAATGAGACACTGCAGAGGAAATTTTGGGATTACCTAACTGAGATCTTCATGAAAAGGAACCAAAATCTCTAATTACTCTTGCAAGAGTCCTTAACTTGATAGAGCTAAGGAGATGGAAGTCCTTATTCTACCATGGGACATGAAGGGTATCTGCTATGCAAGTTCTTAATGAACACTGTCTTACCATGAATTCAAAGAATAAGTTATATCTACTGATATTTTATCCTAAAGATGTGTAGCCAGGGTCTCAGTCTATGGTAATAGGGCCTCTCCTCAAGGAGAGATGGAGGCATCCAGTTCTTGGTTTAGTGGGAACCAGAAGCCTGAAACACCCATTTGATTAAAGGTGCTGATCAACAAAAATTTTAAAGAACTGCTTATTTCTCTAGCCATATCATCCTCTCAGTCATGATTGGGACAACACGTTAGTACTTGGCTGTGAATGAGGTAAGATGGGCCAGGTTTAGCGTCTTTAGAAAACTACTGTGCTATTCCTCAAACCACTCATTATTCAGTACCTTTCCCAATCTCTTTTCCTCATCTCTTGCTTTATAAACTGTTACATTGGTGGTGAAGCAAAACTTCTGGTGGGTTGTATTCTGGCTCTCTGGAGTTGTATTTTTTATATCATTTACTTTGCTTTTCATGTCAACCTTTTCATTTTGAATGGCTTTTTCTTTCCTGGTTTTCCACAATTTCTGTTGGAGACGGAGTAGCCTTGCCACTATTCCCACATTCGTTTTCCCCAGCATTAAACTGCCTGTAGATTTGACAGCTTTTCTTACTGCTGGTTTGCTTCTTATCTAGGGCATATCTGAAATTCCTTCTCAACTCATGAGTAGAAAGATTCAGTGGCTAATAAATGTCATGCCAATTTAATGAATTGTCCTGCTCTATTTTAGATTAGAGATGGAGACTCAGGCTGGAAATGACAGCAGAAAAAGCTATAATGATTTTGAAATGTTGAAATAGGCCAATGTGAATCTAAGTGCAGATTTTTATAAGTCCTTGATCTCTTCTGTCTGCCTAATGAACTCTTCTATTATTTTTATATGCTACAAAAGTCCATTTTCCCACAAAACTCATGAAATTATGGCAGAAAAAAACAGCCCAGCAATATAGCTCTAGTAAGTCTCTCATATTCTGTGGCACTTTTCACTTTAAGTGGGATAAATATTCCAACTTCATTCATTCTATTCCTGTTACAATGCACAACTTTATAGTACTTACTGAGACTACATTTTGATGGAGCCCACCCACCTAAGCTCAAGGGCATGAGAAGCGAAGCAAGACATTTAAGCCATCACAAGTGGCTGGCTAAATAAAAAGTTGTTAGTCAGATTTAGGGAGGTAGCCAGACCCTTCTCTTGCTGTGGTTTAAACATACAGCTTAATGGACAGGGAGACCATTTGCTTTTTCTGGGGCAGTGGAACAAGAAAGAATACCTTGGATCTTAGAACTACCCTGGTTGTAATATTGTATTAATGAGTTATCACTAGAGAAGTTCCATAGCTTATCAATATGTCTGGTTTAACTTTGTGTGTATGTATGTATATATACACACATTAATTTACAAACATATATATATATATAGTTGTAAAGACTGAAGAGGAAGATGATGCTTATGACTTCAGTACAGACTATGTATAATAGAATCTTGTCCTTCTATAAGATTTTGTTGGTTTTTAATATTTTGAGCAGACTGCTAAGCTGTTCTGTGTGTGATATACCAGCTTGTTTTTTTTAAAATTAATTTTATTTTTTTTAATTTTTGGCTGTGTTGGGTCTTCGTTGCTGTGTGCGGGCTTTCTCTAGTTGCAGCGAGTGGGGGCTACTCTTCGTTGTGATGAGTGGGCTTCTCATTGCGGTGGCTTCTTATTGCGCTGCCTTCTCTTGTTGCGGAGCATGCGCTCAGCTTCAGTAGTTGTAGTTGTGGCACGGGGGCTCTAGAGCGCAGGCTCAGTAGTTGTGGCGCAGGGGCTTAGCTGCTCCACGGCATGTGGGATCTTCCCGGGACCAGGGCTCGAACCCGTGTCCCCTGCATTGGCAGGCAGATTCTTAACCACTGTGCCACCAGAGAAGCCCACCAGCTTGTTTTTAAATTTAAGAACTCCAAAGCTAACATCAAGTGTTTATTTAAAAAAATAATGGCACCTGCTTGGAATGGGGTGAAGATTTACAGAGAATTTACAATTTTTGGCTGACATGAAACTATATAATATACTGCAAAATGGAAATTCTGTAACAGACCTCACAATAAACATTTATATATATGGGGTGCTCATATATTGTATATATATGAGATGCTTCAACAACTAGGGTCCTAAAGATGTGGCCAAGCAAAGCTATAATTTAGGCTGGGTTTCACTGCCAGGGTGGTTCTTTTTTCTTTTCCTTTTTTTTTTTTTTGGCTGTGCCGCGTGGCTTGTGGGACCTCAGTTCCCCGACCGGGGACTGAACCCGGGCCCTCGGCAGTGAAAGCACAGAGTCCCAACCACTGTACCACCAGGGAACTCCCTTTTTTTCATTTTATTTAATAAAAAATGCCCTTCATAACAGCATGGAAAGTTTTCTGTTTGGACTTTTGCAGAAAAGAATAAGAGAGAAAGACAGACCTTCGAAAATCCTTATGTTAAAATTTGATATAGTAAGTACTCTTACAAAAGAAGCCAAATTCAGGACTCTGATTTCTAAGCTTGCAGTCTATTTAAATGCAGATGCTGGTTTATGTAGTGCAGAATACATTATTACCCAAGTGCAAAATAAGGTTAGGACTCGAATTTCATTATGTGCAATGAAAAGGGTAGGTGATGGTTATGCAAGGTGTAGAATCATCCCTACCTCTCCTGTCTAATTACACCAGTTCACACTGGCATTACCTCAGCACTTTTATGTACAAAGTAGGCCAGTTTTTTATGAATGATTGTGGCTGGAGACTCATGCCTGCTTTGTGGTGCTTCCCAGACTTTCTCCTTTATTCCTCTTACCATAAAAGTATTCAAAACCAGGTGCTACATTTCCACAAGGGAAAGCAGAACCAGGAATAGCCACATGGCTGTCTAACTAAAGGCTTCACTTGCTCTGTGGAGAAAGCAAGCAATGTGAATTTTCTCTGGTTTGGGGCCCAGCCTGCTCTGTATACAGTAGCAGGCTTGGGGTTATTGGTGGTAGAAGTTCTGATAGGAATTAGCTTTATTTGTGTTGCTGCAGTGGGGGTGGAGCATGGGGCTCATGCCTTTATTATTCCTGAGTTGCTGCTTCTATTATCACAGGTTTAATTTTGTATAATAAATGGCTTCTTTTTAAACAGTGTCTTCTGCTTGGTTTTATTTCTGGGGTAAAGATGGTAAAGCTAGAGACTTGCCAAAATATTTCAAACATTTGTTCATTTAACAAGTATTTATTGGCACTACTCTAGGCCTTGGGGATACAGCACTGAACAAGATAGACAAGGTCCCTTGTCTCACGATGCTTACATTTTAAATGGATGTTGGGGGGTAAGGCTGTAAACAAACAATAAATGAACAAGATAATCCAGACTATGATAGATGCTCTGAAGAAAATAAAACAGGTTGATGGTGGTTTGGATGGAAGTCAGGGAAGTCCTCTCTGACATGAACTGGGACTCAATAGAAGAAAAAGAACCAGTCATGCAGAGATAAATGGGAAGATTCCAAACATCTGTGATAAGTGATTAGCACACACTAAATATTGCTTCTCCATAGTAGTCATCTTATGAACTACAAGCTTGTCCAAGTTATGCTTCCATTACCAGAGACATTTCTTGGAGCTCATGTGTAAATGCCTTGAGAATGAGTGGTTCATCTTTGGACTGAGTTTTGTAAACAGCTAAAAGTCACTTGGCGGGGGTGGGGTGGGGGGCGGTGTTGGGGGAAAAAAGTATCTTAGAACCAAGTCTGATTAAAGCTAGGCATCATAATTGAAGGGCCAAGTGTATAAATAGGAATGGTACTGCTAAGTATCTTCAGAGGATTGGCGAGAGGATTAAGTAAAGCGATGAATGCGAGAAAGTGCTTAAACCTCACCCAATCCAGTGAGATCACTACAAATGAACAAACGATATCTAAGCAGCAGCAGCAGCTGTTAGAGTAAATGAGCCTATTTTTCTTCCGGCTTCGGAGTGGCTCTAAAGGTAATCAAAACCAACAGTTCTTAAAGGTTTATTAAAATAAAATCATTCCCAACGTAGCATCTTAAACTCTCATATTTTGATTCGCTCCCATCCTCTCTGCCCTTGCCTATGTCAAGCACCCTCTAATCCAGACTTTACCACCAGAAACTAGAGTCCATTGATCAGGCCTCTTTCCTGGGTGTTCCCGGCCCAGTACTGCCCCAAGACTTCAGAGCCCGGAGCCCACAAGAGTCAGCGTAGATTCACGAAAGAGTCCCAAAGACTCTCCTCCTAACCTGCACGCGGGTCTGCACCAGCCGGGATCCGAACCCCGCATCAAGGCGACCCCGCCAAGAAAAGAAAAAGGTGCATGCTGGGGCGGGAGCACGGGGGCGGGGGCGGGGGGGGCCGGGGGGGAGGAAGAGGTTGTCGCCGAGTCTCGTCGAGCTCGTAGGGGTCACGCAGGGTCACGCACGGCGCCGCAGAGCCTGCCGGGAGCTCGGTGAGCAATGGCGACGCCCAGTCTCCGGGGTCGGTTAGCACGGTTTGGAAACCCGCGGAAGCCCATACTGAAGCCCAATAAGCCCCTCATCCTAGCTAACCATGTCGGGGAACGGCGCCGGGAGAAGGGCGGTGAGCAGTCGGAGCCGTGGAGGCCCCAGAGCGGAAGTCGGAGGAGTGCAGAGGGCTGCTGGGTGGGAGGGCCGGAAGGTAAGGGTCTCCTGTGACTGAGGGTCCCCGCGTTCTGCTCCTCCAGAGGCGACTTGTATCACGGAGATGTCAGTAATGATGGCTTGCTGGAAGCAGAATGAATTCCGCGACGAAGCTTGCAAAAAAGAGATCCAGGACTTCTTCGATTGTGCTTCGAGAGCTGAGGTGACAGGAGGCTCCTGGGGTGCCCTTTTGGGAGGAAACTGGGGGGCATACGGTAATGGTTCTTACTGCCTCTTGCTAGGAGATAAGAAAGTCCCTCTCATTCTAAAAGGGCGAGGAAATTTTTGGAAGCTACTTGAGTCACGCCAAAGTGGGAAAGGTTACTGTTTTGAAGGCATTGTGATCTTGAGCGATTTGTTTCACTGCTTTTAGCTTTACCTGGTGCAGAATGAGGTTAATATTAATATCCACCTTACAGAATTTTGTGAGTGTCAAGTGAAGAGATGAATGGGAAAACCACTTTGTAAAGTTTAAATTGCTGTTCAAATAGACATTATTGTCTGAAGTAGAACTAAAGATAGTAAAGGACAGGTTGTTTGGTTTCCAGCCTAGACTTAATTGCCAGCTGGCATGGTAGCTTCAGATCATACAGTCATTCTTGGGTCCCAAGTCCTTTTGATGAAAGGGGACTGGGAAGATGACACAGATCTCCAGGCTGGTTAATACCTTAGTGTGATTTGGGGTGTTGTGAGAACTGTTAGCTTAGGTTAGGGCCAACTTTGGAGCTGTCATTTTAATTTTTGTTCTGTGTTTTCAGGCAGCCCGAAAAGTGAGATCAATCCAGGAGGACCTGGGAGAGTTGGGGAGTTTGCCCCCCAAGAAATTGAATAAGTTGTTATGTAGGTTTCCTAACAAACCTCATGTCAGCTGAAAATGGAGAAGCATTTTCAATGACTGGACTGTAGCTTCTGAGAACTATGCAGAGGCATTTTAGAGATATTTGCACTGCCATGCTCTCTTTGAAGAGTAGGAGGCAAAACACTTTCTTTTACCCTTTGGAATCATTATGTGGGTGGAAATTATGCTTTATGTTGAAATAAAATCCTCTGAAGAGAACTTGGCCTTTTGTTGTGGATTAGGTACTCCCACCATAGTTGAACCTGTGTCCTCCCCTACACTCTGGAAGGTCTTTGCCCCCTAATTTGCACCAGGTGCAGGACAAAAACCTTTGTCTTGTCCTGCATTTGAAGTCCTGTATACCATTTAGTGCCCTTGCCTTTGGATGCATTAAGGATGTTGGAGTCTGTCTATATGCAGAGTTTTTTGCCATCATCTGTAAGTATTTAGCGACTACCTATTTTGTGCATGACCCCTGTAGGGTGCTGCGGGAATAATCAGAAGTTCACAAACTGATGACCCAAAGGTACTGCAGATGAATTTTATTTGGCCCACACAGTTAAAATTTTGTTTTTAAATTAGCTGGCCACATTCAAAAATAGGAAAAATGTCATAAAAAGCCCACTTTTTAGCTTTTCTTAAAAAAATCAAAAGATCTGGGAACCGTAGTTTCTTATTCCCACATGGAAATAAAGATTAATCAAGTAGAGCTGATTATCGTTTGTCTCCATTCTCCAGGGATCTGGCCACAGGACTCTCCCAAATGATGAGACTGAGACTTAATTGGCAATTATCTTCTTTGTGTATCACCTGTTCACTTCTCTCATTAAGTTGTCTGCCTAGCTGCTGAAGGCATTTACTTTTGTGACGTCCTGATATTAGAACAATTGTATAGCATTTTCTGTATACTCTGCCCTTCCAGGCATAACTGAGTTAACCTTTTCTATGTACTTTACAGCACATAACGTCCCTTTAAATGTACAAAGGGATCATTGGGGGTTTTAAAGCTCCAGTGGGATAATTATCAAGATAAAGAAGGGGCCATGCCTCCTTGACCCCCCCCACAGTTACCTCTTTCTATAGTCCACATACCCCATTGGTGGAGCACTGGGCAGTTGCCTAGTTCTGCAAGCTGTTAGGAAGAATCTCAGTGCTTAGGCATTTTGGACTAGCCTTGGAAGTTCTTAACCTACAGTCAATAGACTCCCAGTAAGAGGTCTGTGAATATGGATGAGAAAAAAATTTTATCTTTAACCGCAACTTAAATTGAGCATTTCAATTAGGGCTGTGGGAAACCACAGTATTATTAGCAATACCTATATGAAATCACAGTATCTCAATATTTAAATTCATCACTAACTTCAAAATTATGGTAGTTATTACACTTGCTGCTGGATCTTATTTAATGTATAAATAAAGAAGTACTATGTTACAAATTTGTTTTATTAATATTTTGATAATTGTATTTCAACATAAAAGGTTTCCTTTGTAATTCTTTTATTTTGTTTACTTATAAACAATCTGAGAAGGGGTCTAGGGGTTTCACCAGGCTGTTAAACGGCCCATGGCACAAAAAAAGACTAGGAACCCCTGAACTCAAAGGCCCCACTGACAAACAGTGCAACCATCTCCTGAAATCAAACGCCTTCTTTTCCTGTTGCTTCGCCGATTAAACCCCATTAAAAAGTCTTCTGGAATGCAGGTTTCTGAACTACAATTCCCAGAAGGTGATGCGGCCCCGGGGCCTATCTGGAGTTAGGACAATAACTCCACCCAACGGTTCCTGTGTTTGTCTCTTGACAGCCTACAACTCCCGACATGCGTGGCGGCTGCTTATTCCTTCGGGACATTATGAACGCCGGGTTATTGCTGGGATCTGTAGTCGTTTCGTATACTTTTGGGGGTTGGCTTCCTCTTACGGTATCTGGGGGTGGGCTCGAGAAAAAAAAGTAAGAAATGTAGCAATTAAACAGGTTCCTTATATCCGCGCGTCCCGGCTCGGATTCCTGGGCGCGTGAGGGCGGAAGTGGTGGTGGCCGGCGCGGCCGGAAGTTCAGATCAGCTGATGGGGGAGGCGGCGCCGCAGCAGCCAAGAGGCCCCGGCTGCCGAGCGCTTCGTCCGGGCCTTGAATCTCGGAGACTGGCCACGATCCCCGTTCACACCTCGCAGTTGGGCAAGGCCCCGTCCCGTATCTCTCCCAGGCCTGAGATCCTCGCCCGGCACGGCCGCCCTGAGCGCCCCGGCCACCCCCAGCCCCGGCTCGCCCCTCAGGCCCCGGGCCTCCCCACAGCCCCCGGCCGGCGGCCCAGGCCCCGGATCCGCGGGGGGGGACCCGGCCCCGGGGGGTGCGGGCCCCATGGAGCTGATGTTCGCGGAGTGGGAGGACGGAGAGCGCTTCTCTTTCGAGGATTCGGACCGCTTTGAGGAGGATTCGCTCTGTTCTTTCATCTCCGAGGCCGAGAGTCTCTGCCAGAACTGGCGGGGATGGCGCAAACAGTCAGCGGGGCCCAATTCCCCCACTGGCGGCGGTGGCGGAGGTGGCAGTGGCGGTACCAGAATGCGAGGTGAGGGTGAGCTGGAAGGAGGGGAGCGGGCAGGCCCTGCTCCGGCCTTGCTCGAGAGCTGTCCCTGCTCGGGAGCTGTCCCAAGCTGTCCCTGCTCGGGAGCTGTTCAGGACTCGCTTTTCCGGTCTTCCTGGGGCTGCCTTCTCCACACCTTCCCTGTGTGTGTGTGTGTGTGTGTGTTTGTGTGTGTGTTGGAGTGATGGCTGGGAAATCCTGGGTTGGATAGGATTAAAGACAGAAAGTAGATCTTCTGTCGTTTATTTGCCGTAAGAGATGGGGTAAAGGAGAAGAATTCCCTCTTTGACTTGGGAGTACTTACCGAGTTCAGCCTGAGGCAGGCCAGAAAATAGAAAAGAATGTGGGTAGGGGCCGGATTGTGAAGAAGTGACCACTTGAGGTGTGTCACCCCATTGCAAAGTGTATTGGGAGCTTCTTGATTCAAGGTGATGATCTCTGGTCCCCGCTGCACGAAGAAGGGATTCCACCCAGAGGAAAGTGGAGGTGAACTGGCCTACGAGAGGAGATGTCACATAGGTTTAGATCAGAGGCTTGGTTCCTGACCATATTGAACATCTGTCAGAAGCCAAGCCTGGGACCACTGTACTAAAGCCTTAGATTTCCTTCATCTGGGGCCTGGGGAAGAGTGTGGGTACTTGACTCTGGAGTCTTGTGAAACACTCTTCTTGCTTTTCACTTGAGTTTCTTTCATCCTTGGGTCTTTCTGATGAGTGCTGTGAAGAATTTTGCTTTTATTAAAGAGGATGGAGAAGAGAGTGAAAACAGAAGCCCCGCAGACTCAGGACTCACCATATTCTTTCCTTGCCTTCCTCAAGGCACAGTTTGAGCTTCATTGGAAGTGGACTTTTTTCACCAGTTGAGGGGTTTAATTTGTGATTCTACTCTGGATTCTAAGGTTCTGTTTTCCAAACGGCCCCGGAGAGATTTCCAGCACCCCTTAGGGACAGAGAGAAATTTACATGTGTCACTGTTTAGGAGTGGTAATATTTACCTTCATTTGGAGAGATAGCATATGCCCTGTACACACACACACATCATAGGTAGTTTCGCTGTGGGTCTTCTATGGGCTCTCTGCTTCTTTCATATTTGCATGTGCGGGTAGGCTTAGAGCTCCTCACTTTGAGGGAAGTAACTGAAGATGGTGGTGAAGATTTTCAATATATTGGTATCTTTCTGAACAGGTTAAAATCTAGGAAAGCATGGCATTCCGCCCCCCCCCCCCCGCCCCGCCAACCCTACCCTTTTTCAGTTGCTCATTTATAAAATAAGAAGATTGACTTTTTTTTTAGAAAGGTTCCTTTCAGCACCATGATTTTGTATATGTCTTTTAATCTGACTAGCAATTTGGTGAGATACGCAGTCTGTTGCGTTTCACTGCTTTTTGATTAAAACAGTGTGGGAAACTTTGAATGGTCACTCCATCTTACTCCAGGCGAGTCCAGGAGTGAGTGGCAGCCAGGTTCCCTTGGGGTAACCTCTCCACCCCCAGCCCACACCCCAGGGCATCCACTGTGGGAAGCCAGGGCTCAGGTGTGCCAAAGGAAGTGCAGACTCTCTCTTGCTTCTGGAGGTCCCTCTCTTAACTCTTCCGTGCTCTGGCCTATCTTCCCTCCTTAGATGGAGGCATGGAGTCATTTAGAGGGATAGTAAAAACAAACAAACAAAAAAGGGATAGTGAAAAAGAAAGGGACAGTAAAAGCAATTAGAGAAGCGAATGCCAGGGGAGATATATACACAATGTAATATGAATCTCAAGTGCTAGGTATATGGGAAATTAGATGACAAGCCAGGTGAGACTCATTACTTGCTAGGCTCCTGGGACACACCTGTTTGGCCAGGAGTTTCTGGGATATCCCTGGTATCTTCTAGCAGGCTGTAGGCTGGGGATTGTTTAGCTCCCCTTCCCCAGATGGAGTCTTAAGGGTTAGTGTATCCTGACAGGAGGGTCCCTTGGTTTTTCATCCAGATGTCCTCTTTCCTTCATAGTGAAGGGGGGGTGGGGTGTGTCAAGATGTGGCACTGGCATTGGTGCCAAGTAATCATGGCCCTTTTTGTTTCCCCTCCTCTTTCCCCTTACCTCAACCTTCGTTTCCAAAGATGGACTGGTGATCCCACTGGTGGAGCTGTCAGCAAAACAGGTGGCATTTCATATCCCATTTGAAGTGGTGGAGAAAGTTTACCCCCCGGTGCCTGAGCAGCTCCAACTCCGAATTGCTTTTTGGAGCTTCCCTGAGAATGAAGAGGATATTCGGTGAGGCTAAAGGACTGACGGTGGGGAGTGGGGTCCTGATGTTCCACACCGCGCGCTGGGCTTCCCACGGAACAAAGGGCACCGTACTTGGGGCTGCGGTAAGGAGGCAGCCGGGGCAGGGAGTACCTGGGATTTTCCCCAGCACGGTGTGACACTGAGGAGAGTGCCCGGGGCATGGTGGTTTCTGACAGGGTCTGTGGAAGGGTATTTGCTGCATTGTGGCCATGTCTTCTTCACTCCCAGACTGTATTCCTGCCTGGCCAACGGCAGTGCAGATGAGTTCCAGCGAGGGGATCAGCTATTCCGCATGAGGGCTGTGAAGGACCCCCTGCAGATTGGTAAGGGTCCCTCACCAGTTGGTACTTCCTGCTCCTCCCACCCCGTGTTAAGAATTAAGGAACTACTGCAAGAAGCTGGAGCGGGTTGTCTGAAGAACTGTAGGGCCAGGGTCAAGGGCAGAGAACTGTGTCTTGGTGGCTCTCCCTGACCATACCGATGTTTCTCCCCAGGGTTCCACCTGAGTGCTACAGTGGTGCCACCTCAGATGGTCCCCCCCAAAGGGGCCTACAACGTGGCTGTGATGTTTGACCGCTGCCGGGTCACTTCCTGCAGCTGCACCTGTGGGGCTGGGGCCAAATGGTGCACCCACGTCGTGGCACTCTGTCTCTTCCGCATCCACAACGTGAGGCCCTCCCAATTTATCCTGGCCCTATTCTCCGCTCCACCCCCCCTTCTCTGCTGCATGCCTGGCCACAATGTGAGCCCCCTCTCCTCCCCTACTCTGCCTCTCTGTCCCCACCTCCGATGTCAGCAAGCCTTTTCCCAGATTGTTTCATTCCTCTCGGTGTTCCCTTCAGGCTTCTGCAGTCTGCCTGCGGGCCCCAGTGTCAGAGTCCCTGTCTCGGCTGCAGAGGGACCAGCTGCAGAAGTTTGCTCAGTACCTCATCAGTGAGCTCCCTCAGCAGGTGAGGGAGGTTGGCACACGCTCTCTGACTAGTCCAGGGCTGCATATCAGCCTTCCTGTTAGGCCCAGGCCTCCTTGGGTCACTTCTGCCTTTGTGTCCCTTTCCCCCTCAGATCCTGCCCACAGCCCAGCGTCTCCTGGATGAACTCCTTTCCTCCCAGTCAACAGCCATTAATACAGTATGTGGAGCCCCAGGTGAGTGTGGTGAGAAAGAAGGGCAGCAGGAAGAAAGCAAGCTTGGGGGTGCAGAGCGCCACTTACTAAAGGCAAATCCAGGCTCCTACCTCTAGGTGACTGACTGCCTGTCACCCCCAGACCCCACAGCAGGGCCCTCTGCCTCCGATCAGAGTACTTGGTATTTGGATGAATCGACACTCACTGACAACATCAAGAAGACACTGCACAAGTTCTGTGGCCCCTCCCCTGTGGTGTTCAGGTAAACAGGATCTCTTCATGCCTGTGTCTGTGGTGGGAGGGGCGCATCCCTCGGGCCGGGCCATGGACAGTTTCTTTGTTTTAGTAATGCCTACCTCTCCCACCCTTCACTGGTAGACTGCCTGGCGCATACATGTTACTAGTGAGATCAGTGGGTGATGATAATTTTATGTAGTCACAGAGTGGTCTGTCCTTAGGTAGAGCAGGAGTTATTTTGCTTCCTTTCAGCGATTGGGAAACTGAGGCAGAGGGCGATTAAGAATTTTTGTCTGGGTCATACTTTGTCCCCTGTACTTTGTATTTTGACCCCTTTTGTGTCAAAGTCCTGTTGCTCTTTCACCTGCTTTATTCAGCCCCATCTTAGGGTCATCATTTTCCACTCTGCGACTTTCACAGTGATGTGAACTCCATGTATCTGTCTTCCACGGAGCCTCCGGCCGCTGCTGAATGGGCATGTCTGCTGCGCCCACTGAGGGGCCGCGAGCCAGAGGGAGTCTGGAACTTGCTTAGCATCGTGCGGGAGATGTTCAAGCGGAGGGACAGCAATGCTGCCCCCTTGTTGGAAATCCTCACCGACCAGTGCCTCACCTACGAACAGGTAATCCCGCAGAGCCCGGGAGGCCCGTGCTGGCGCATCCTCTCCCTCCCTTAACCGCCCTCCCCTCTTGCTGACAGGGACACTGCGTGGGGCTCCTCTGTCTTCCTCTAAGTTGTTAGGTTCATCTCAGAGCCCTCTTTGTTTCCAGATAACAGGCTGGTGGTACAGCGTGCGCACCTCAGCCTCACACAGCAGCGCCAGTGGGCACACAGGCCGCAGCAACGGGCAGTCAGAGGTGGCAGCCCACGCGTGCGCCAGCATGTGTGACGAGATGGTCACACTGTGGAGGCTGGCTGTGCTGGACCCTGCGCTCAGCCCCCAGCGGTGAGTCTCCCCCACGGCTCACCACCGCCCGGAGATGGGGCCAGCCCTGGACAGACCGAGCCCTCATCTCCCGTACATAGACACACGTACCGTTTTTCTAGTCCTAGGGAAATGGGAGGTGCTGAGCATTAGGGTTTCCAGTGATTTATGAGTTCTTTTCCTGAGAGGCTCTCTTCCATCCCCCCTCTAAATAACCCACTTTCCCAAATCCCTGAGTATTCGAGTGATGTCTATGGGGCTGGCTCAAGAAGCGCTTCCTGGGGTCCTTCCCTGTGCCCCGCTTCCGGGGAATACCATCTCCCCATTTCCTCCCGTCCCTGCTCGGTGCAGTGTAGGCCCCACACGCCCTCCTGGCAACCTGCCCCCGCTTTGTTCCCACAGCCGCCGGGAGCTGTGTGTGCAGCTGCGCCAGTGGCAGCTGAAGGTGATTGAGAACGTGAAGCGGGGACAGCACAAGAAGACCCTGGAGCGGCTCTTCCCTGGCTTCCGGCCGGCGGTGGAGGCCTGCTACTTCAACTGGGAAGAGGCCTACCCCCTTCCCGGTGTCACCTACAGTGCCACTGACAGGAAGCTGGCCCTGTGCTGGGCCCGAGCCCTGCCCCCTCGACCAGGTGCCTCCCGATCTGGGGGCCTGGAAGAATCCCGGGAGCGGCCCCGCCCTCTTCCTGCCGAGCCAGCTGTGCGGCCCAAGGAGCCTGGGGCCAAGCGCAAGGGATTGGGTGAGGGGGTCCTCTCGTCGCAGCGGGGTCCCCGCCGCCTCTCGGCCGAGGGGGGAGATAAGGCTCTGCATAAGATGGGTCCAGGTGGGGGCAAAGCCAAAGCATTGGGGGGGGCTGGCAGTGGGGGCAAGGGCTCAGCAGGCAGCGGGAGCAAGCGACGGCTGAGCAGTGAAGACAGCTCCCTGGAGCCGGATCTGGCTGAGATGAGCCTGGATGATAGCAGCCTGGCCCTGGGCGCAGAGGCCAGCACCTTTGGTGGATTCCCTGAGAGCCCACCACCCTGCCCTCACCCTGGTGGCTCCCGAGGCCCTTCTACCTTCCTTCCTGAACCTCCAGATACTTATGAAGAAGATGGTGGCGTGTACTTCTCAGAAGGGCCTGAGCCTTCCACAGCCTCTGCTGGCCCCCCTGGCCTACTGCCCAGGGAGCTCTGTACCCAGGACGACCTCGCTTCCACAGATGAGAGTGGCAATGGGCTGCCTAAAACCAAAGAGGCAGCCCCTGTGGTTGGAGAGGAGGAGGATGACTACCAGGCGTATTATCTGAACGCTCAGGATGGGGCTGGGGGCGAGGAGGAGAAGGCTGAGGGCGGGGCTGGGGAGGAACACGACCTGTTTGCCGGACTGAAGCCACTGGAACAGGAGAGCCGCATGGAGGTGAGGGGGCTTGGAGGGGACTCTGAGGGTGCCTCTTAGCCATAGCTGGGAGAGGGACCGCCTGCCTCTGGTTGCGAGTGACAGGACTGTTGTGTGACTGTTAGAATCCTGCAGCAGGCTCCTAACTGGCCTCGCTGCCTGCAGTCCATTCTCTTCTCTCCATGTTGATCTTCCTGGAATGTATGATTTTGTCACTGTGGTGCTTAAAACTCTTCAGTGGTTTCCCATTACCCTTAGGGTGAAGATGAAGGTCCTTGGCATGACCTATGAGGCTTCACTTGTTCTGAACTTTGCCTGCTTCTCCAGCCTCATCTAGCTACTATGTCAGTTACACTGCACTCAGTTGAGCCATTCCCGTAGCTTGCCATGCTCTCTCTTACATCCATAGTTTTGTACGGATTGGCCTTTCTGTCTGGAATATTCTTCCCTCATCTTACCTGGTTAGCCCCTGTTCCTTCTTCAGGCCTCAGAGATCTTAGAGATCATGTCCTCTAGGAGGTCTTCCCTGAGACTGCCCCTCTGCCCCAAGTCCCATTGAGGTATCCTGCCCATCTGCTCCCTTCTGGACCTTTCCCAGTAGTAGCCAGCTTCACACCTGTTTGTGTGTTTATGTGTCTGTTTCTCTAATGGGCTGTGAGTCTCTGTGGTATACCCAGGACTAGCATAGGGCCCAGTGTATAGCGAGTGCTCATGGGATATTTGCTGCATGAGTGAGTATGGTGTCCTGCAACATGTTTGGTGCCCATGTCCTCTTTCCAGATATTATTTGCCTGTGCTGAGGCCTTGCATGCGCACGGCTATAGCAGTGAGGCCTCCCGCCTCACCGTGGAGCTTGCCCAGGACCTGCTAGCCAACCCACCTGACCTCAAGGTAGAGCCGCCCCCTGCCAAGGTGAGAGAGAACCCCCCTGCCTCCCCAGTTACCCATAACCCTCTCCCACGCCCCACCCCAGGCTAGAGTCTCCTCCCTCCACCAAGGCGAGTCAGACTCATCTGCCTGCCTCCTGTGCTTCCGTCTTTAGGGCAAGAAGAACAAGGTATCTACAAGCCGTCAGACCTGGGTGGCTACCAACACCCTGACCAAGGCGGCCTTCCTGTTAACGGTGCTAAGTGAGCGCCCAGAGCACCACAACCTGGCCTTCCGAGTGGGCATGTTTGCCTTGGAGCTACAGCGGCCCCCAGCTTCCACCAAGGCCTTGGAGGTCAGAGGTTCTATCTGAACCTTGCACTGCCATCTCCTCAGACACTCACACCTTGATCTCCATTGGGGTGATTGAGGTCTTAGCTCCTCCCTATGCCCTCAGGTGAAGCTGGCATATCAGGAGTCTGAGGTGGCCACCCTGCTCAAGAAGATTCCTCTGGGTCCGAGTGAGATGAGTACCGTGCGCTGCCGGGCAGAGGAGCTTCGGGAGGGGACACTCTGTGATTATCGGCCTGTTTTGCCTCTCATGTTGGCCAGTTTCATCTTTGATGTTCTCTGTACTCCAGGTATGATGCCTGACACTACAGAAAGTGGGGAACTGGGGCAGGGGTAGCTTTCTCTAAAGAGAAATCAAGAGCCCCAAGGCTCTGAATCGCCTGTAAGAAGCATCGGGCAGCTTCATGGAAGGGTCTGGAATGATGAGCGTCTTGGGTTTCTTCCCTTTTCATTCTGTCCCATGCTGCTTCTGTCTGCTTACCTTACCCCAACTTTTATCCAGTGGTTTCTCCCACGGGTTCCCGGCCCCCAAGTCGCAACTGGAACAACGAGATGCCTGGGGATGAGGAGCTGGGATTTGAAGCAGCAGTTGCTGCCTTGGGTGAGTCTCTCAGTGTCTTGAGCACGTCTGTGAGCTTAGCCGGGCCCAGGCCTTGAAGTGCATGAGACATGGGCCCTCTTCTGAAGGGGCTCTATGGTAAGGGGAAAGCCAGCATGACGTGTATGTGCCATGACACATAGTGCCTATGAGACTGAAGAATTGAGGGCAAAAATGTGGGCTATGAATGTTGGGTGTTATAAGGACAGCAAAACAGGACTCTAGGGAAAGGCCTTAAGAAGGGGATAGAGTATGGAATATGGGTTAAAAGATCAGTTAAGTTCTAGGTAGGGCGACAAAACGCTGTGAATAAAGACACAGGGGCAATCAAGTCTTCATGAGAGTGGGGAGCCCAACTTCCCTGAAGTGATGGATATGTTGGGGTGATAGAGAGGGCCAAATTATGAAGGTCTTAAAAAGCAGACCAGAGCTTAGGCTGGATGTATTAGGCAGTGGGCACCTTCCATAGGAAATGGGGGTTGGACCAGGAGAACTCCTTACTTCACATGCTGGTGGCTGGGGAGCCCTGGCCTGTTTACCCTTGGCTGTCTTGCGAGTTATGGCCACTCACAACCCCCATGAGCGTCTCTTTCTCACAGGCATGAAGACAACAGTGAGTGAGGCAGAGCATCCCCTGCTATGTGAAGGCACACGTCGGGAGAAGGGTGACCTGGCCCTAGCACTAATGATCACTTACAAAGACGACCAGGCCAAACTCAAAAAGGTAAGGGATTGAGGTACTGGGATTTCGACAGGCAGAGAGAGCAAATTTTATCACCTTTCTCAGGGGTTTCTAGTATAATGGAAGGGCTATTCTACCTACAGGAGATACCGGGGGAATCTTGGGAACACCTTGTAAAGAACATGAGAGACCAATGGTTCTTATAGGAATGCTTGGGCTTGGGGTGGAAGAAGAGAAGCAGGGGGCATAAAGTTGTTCATTCATTCATTTATTCAATATATATTGAATATCAACATACTTAGTCCTGTGGTAAATGTTATAGGGGATACCAAGATATGTAAGCCAGCCCCTGTCTTCCAGCAGGTTCTCCTGTGGTTAGAACTGGGAAAGCCTTCCTGAGGAGGAAGTATTAAGCTGTTTCAAGGAGAAAGAAAAGTAATAGAAGTCAGGAGCTAAAGGGCATCCAGTCACCGCTTCTCTGTCTTTCAGATCTTAGACAAACTCTTGGACCGAGAGAGCCAGACGCATAAACCACAGACACTGAGTTCGTTCTACTCATCTAGCCGCCCGGCCACAGCCAGCCAGAGGTCTCCTTCAAAGCATGGGGGCCCATCTGCCCCAGGGGCCCTGCAACCTCTGACCTCAGCCTCTGCAGGGCCTGCTCAGCCAGGGAGTGTGGCAGGGGCTGGGCCAGGCCCCACTGAGGGCTTCACAGAGAAGAATGTGCCTGGTGAGGTGGGGGCACTGGGCAGGGGGGATGAGTGGTATGGAGCTGTGTTGGGCCCCCCTTTCCCAGGCTCATCCCAGTGTCCTGTCTTCCCTACGTAGAGAGTTCCCCACATTCCCCCTGTGAGGGTCTCCCATCTGAGGCAGCTTTGACCCCAAGACCAGAGGGAAAGGTTCCCAGCCGCTTGGCACTTGGCAGCCGTGGAGGCTACAATGGACGGGGCTGGGGCTCACCAGGGCGGCCTAAGAAGAAGCACACAGGTAACAACCCGTGGGATGACATGGAGGGAAGGATATTCCTGAAGGTTGGAGTCTGACTTCTGGAGCTTCTGACTTCTGAGACTGACTTGTCTTGGGGGGGTTAGGCATGGCCAGCATTGACAGCAGTGCCCCTGAAACGACGTCGGATAGCTCCCCAACCTTAAGCCGGAGGCCACTTCGAGGGGGCTGGGCCCCTACCTCCTGGGGTCGAGGACAGGACAGTGACAGCATTAGCAGCTCTTCCTCAGACTCCCTTGGCTCCTCGTCCTCCAGCGGAAGTCGCCGGGCCAGTGCCAGTGGAGGGGCCCGGGCGAAGACAGTTGAAGTTGGCAGGTCAGTGGGAAGAAATACCCTTGTCTTCTGACCTGGCCCACCCCGCGAACCATATCCCGAGTGTAATCCAACTGTTGTCTCCGTCAGCATCCTCACTTACCCTGGTCTTTTCCAACCTACCTGGACACCCACCTCAGAGAAACCCCAATCCCTGTCCCTACCCCATTGCCCCTTCAGGTACAAGGGCCGCCGTCCTGAGAGTCATGCCCCCCATGTACCCAATCAGCCGTCAGAGGCAGCTGCACACTTCTACTTCGAGCTGGCGAAGACGGTGCTGATCAAGGCAGGGGGCAACAGCAGCACTTCCATTTTCACACATCCATCTTCCTCAGGGGGCCACCAGGGTCCTCACCGTAACCTGCACCTTTGCGCCTTCGAGATTGGGCTTTACGCCCTTGGCCTGCACAACTTTGTTTCTCCCAACTGGCTCTCACGTACTTATTCTTCCCACGTTTCCTGGATTACAGGTAAATCCAGCATCTTGATTTGGGTATGGGAAGGGGATTAATCGATGGTGATAAGTCTTATCCTTGTGGAGTTACTGACCTGATAGGAGAGATGCCATTCCCATTCCCATTGCCCGTGCTAACCCCACTCTGCTTTTCTCTCCTTTTCCTGAAGGCCAGGCAATGGAGATTGGCAGCGCAGCCCTGACTATACTGGTAGAATGCTGGGATGGGCACCTGACACCCCCTGAGGTTGCATCCCTGGCTGACAGGGCATCACGGGCACGAGACTCCAATATGGTGAGGGCGGCGGCGGAACTAGCCCTAAGCTGCCTGCCTCATGCCCATGCGTTGAACCCCAATGAGATCCAGCGGGCCCTGGTGCAGTGCAAGGAGCAGGTATTTTTACAGGCAATTGCGGACCTGCTTTGGGACATCTGGGCAGGGAGGTTGGGTCCAGCTCCTGATTCCCATATCCTGGAGTTCACAAACTATCCAGTTGGTCCTCTCATGGTGACACTTGACATAGTAATGTGCTTTCACATCTATTACATTCTTTACCTTACAACTCTGAGAACAGGATTATTCCTAGTTCATAGGTAAGGAAATGTGGCCTACAGTCTAGGGACCAAGATGATCACCAGGATGGAGTCCTTAGGGAAGGCCTCAGGGAGATGATGGGACTTGGCTGGGAGTAGCTAAATTAGTTTGGAACTGGGACTGTAACCTGGGTCTTGACGTCTACTGGTCAACAAGTATCTGTTCGTTGTCTGTGTGAAGCATTCACTGCTCTTGACACTGACTCTGAGCACTGGCCCTGACCTTAGATGCCTCCCCAGGAACCAGCCAACTCTGAGGGAGACATTGGAATGTCATCTAAAACTGTCCCTGAGTAAAGCCCTTCCCCCTTAACCCTCTTTGCCCCTCCCTTCCAGGATAACCTGATGTTGGAGAAGGCCTGCATGGCAGTGGAAGAGGCGGCTAAGGGTGGGGGCGTATACCCTGAAGTGTTGTTTGAGGTTGCTCACCAGTGGTTCTGGCTATATGAGCAAACAGCAGGTGGCTCATCCACAGCCCGTGAAGGGGCTACAAGCTGTAGTGCCAGTGGGATCAGGGCAGCTGGGGAGGCTGGGCGGGGGCTGCCTGAGGGCAGGGGGGGCCCAGGGACTGAGCCGGTTACAGTGGCGGCGGCGGCAGCAGCAGTGACAGCAGCCACAGTGGTGCCAGTCATCTCGGTGGGGTCCAGTTTATATCCGGGTCCAGGACTGGGGCATGGTCATTCCCCTGGCCTGCACCCCTACACTGCTCTACAGCCCCACCTGCCCTGCAGCCCTCAATACCTCACCCACCCAGCTCACCCCGCCCACCCCATGCCTCATATGCCCCGGCCTGCCGTCTTCCCTGTGCCCAGTTCTGCATACCCACAGGTGAGTATGCGATATTCTACTGGGAGATTGGGCACGTGGGAGCACGTTGGGAGTTCACGGGGGGTTGGAGTGGGGTACTCCGGGAGGATAACAGGGCTGTCCAAGAGTCCTGGTGAGGTGGCGGGAGTCGGGGGACCCAGCCCAACTAAGATATAAGAAATGCAGGATACCCAGCTGTGGGACGAATGGGGAAGAGCTGCATCCTAATATAATTTGAAATCTTCCTTTTTTTCTTCTTCCCACCTCTAGGGTGTGCATCCTGCATTCCTGGGGGCTCAGTACCCTTACTCGGTGACTCCCCCCTCACTTGCCGCCACTGCTGTGTCCTTCCCCGTCCCTTCCATGGCACCCATCACAGTACATCCCTACCACACAGAGCCAGGGCTCCCACTGCCCACCAGTGTGGCCTGTGAGTTGTGGGGACAGGGAACAGGTGAATGGAGGGGAGGCACACCGGGCAGGGGAGGAGGGGAGGAGGGGAGGGAATCCTCTCTGTCCCTCTCTGGGTTCAGTTCCTCACGTGGCTTTCATCCCGCCCTCAGTGAGCAGTGTCCATCCAGCTTCCACGTTTCCGGCCATCCAGGGTGCCTCACTGCCTGCCCTGCCCACACAGCCCAGCCCTCTGGTGAGCGGGGGTTTTCCACCACCCGAGGAGGAGACTCACAGTCAGCCTGTCAACCCGCACAGCCTACACCACCTGCACGCCGCCTACCGTGTCGGTGAGAGGAGGGCCCTTCCTGTGCCCCCACCTGCAGCCAGAGGCTCTTCCATGACCCCTCCCCACCATACCTCTTAATTGGTTTACCGTGGGGTCAGGTACCAGGCTGAGGTAGAGGGTGGAGGACGCACCCTCACCATGTGCCCACCCTTTTCTCCCAGGGATGCTGGCACTGGAGATGCTGGGTCGCCGGGCACACAATGATCACCCCAACAACTTCTCCCGCTCCCCCCCCTACACTGATGATGTCAAATGGTTGCTGGGGCTGGCAGCAAAGCTGGGTAACACCTCCCCTCCCCAGGACCATTGTCCGCCCTCACCTGCTCCCCCCACCTTCCCATCCCAGACCTCCTTCCTAGCTCTTGCTCAGAGTTGAGGCCTTGGTCGGGTACGTGTGCGTGCGCGAGGGGCGGGGGGCTACCTCAGCTCCTGGGGTGGAGGGAGGCTCTCTGCCAGGCCAGAGCTGAGAGATTAAAGTTGGGTCCCTAGGGCAGAGGTGGCCACCCCCGTCTCATGCCCCTCCCCCTGCCCCCCAGGAGTGAACTACGTGCACCAGTTCTGTGTGGGGGCAGCCAAGGGGGTGCTGAGCCCGTTTGTGCTGCAGGAGATCGTCATGGAGACGCTGCAGCGGCTGAGCCCCGCTCATGCCCACAACCACCTGCGTGCCCCGGCCTTCCACCAGCTGGTGCAGCGCTGCCAGCAGGCATACATGCAGGTGATAACCCAGGAAGTATGGAGCAGGGTGGAACACCTCCTGGGCAGGCAGGGAACAGATCACCCAGGACGCCAGGGCAGAGGGACCTGGTTCTGTGCTTAGTGGCTTAGTGGCTCCCCACATCTTCCAGTACATCCACCACCGCTTGATTCACCTGACCCCTGCCGACTACGACGACTTTGTGAACGCGATCCGCAGTGCTCGCAGCGCCTTCTGCCTGACACCCATGGGCATGATGCAGTTCAACGACATCCTGCAGAATCTCAAGCGCAGCAAACAGACCAAGGAGCTGTGGCAGCGGGTCTCACTCGAGATGACCACCTTCTCCCCCTGAGTCTGGCCCCCCTAGGGCCCTATACAGGGACACAGGCCTGTGGCTATGGGGGCCCCTCACAAAGGGGGAATGAATCTTGGCTGGACAGATCATCCCCCCTCAGTTCCCTGGTAGCCCAGACTGGCAGCTGTTCTTGGGCTGTAGCTTGGGGCCAAGATGTCTCAGACCCTAGAAGCCTAGGGTTGGGGGAGACAGCCCTGTCTGGGAGGGGGCGTTGGGTGGCCTCTGGTATTTATTTGGCATTTATAAATATATAAACTTCTTTTTTACTCTCGTCTGCCTGGGCCTTTCCCTTCTTTCCCTCCATGTGTGGATGAACCCTGAACTGGGGCAGAGGAAAAGTCTTGATACTTGCTTTATTCTAGGTTTCTCCCACTCCAGTGAGGCGGACAAAACAGAAAAATAAGGATGTTTATTAAACTCATTTCTAGCCCACAGCTAGGGCTCATATTCAGCTCTATGAGCCACCGTCCGACCTCATCCCCATTCAATGTGAATGACATTAGAGAGGCCGGGCCACAGGTAGATCCCATTGATCCCACAGTAAGGGGTCCCTCCCACGGCCACTATAGATAGATACACTGCTGGGGATAAAGAGGGAAAGCACTGGATTAATACGTTCCTCTACACCCTGCCTGGACCCTCTCATTTCCCCCCCACCTTCCAAGACCATGGGCCAGAGGTGCCTAGTACCATCTTGTGGGGTATCAAGGGAAGCCCCTTTATTAGACCCCAGAGCTATGGGAAAGGGATGCCCTTCCCTTAGCCATCCCAGGCCTCGAGGCCACTGAGGTAGAAGGGGGAGGGGCCAGGCCACTCTAATCCCCCTTGTGGGCCCTGCTCTGGGCTTGCCCCTTAGGGAAGAAGGGGGCTTTTGCTGGTACGGGAGGCTGATACATCAGCCCAGACTGGAATGCTGCAGTTCTTCCCGAAGCCATGAGGGCACTGGCTGGCCAAGCCGGCTCAGCAGCTTCGACAGCTCCAAATTATGGTTCCGGAAAAAATCCGTAAGGAAAAGGCGGGACTAACAGGAGAAAAATGAAGTCAGAAATGGTGAGGAGTGGACAAAATCAGATCTTACAGGTGGAAAGGGATACCCTATCCCTGGCTTTGCTTACCTCAGTGTCCATATCTGGGTACTTCCGGCCTTTGCTCTTGCCTAGACAACGAGTCTTGCCACCTTCAAGTCCCTGGCACCAGAATCCCTTATCTTCATCAAACCTGCTCAACAAGAGGCCATTAGGTGACAGAGAGAAAAGAAATCCAAGCCTCATAAATGTACACTACCTCTCCCAGCCCAGAGGGACACATGTCTCTCCTTGCAAGACAGGGTAAATCCATGTCTCTTCCAGACAGACACGGTCAACCTGCTTCCCCACTTCCCCCAGAGTCATCCTCCCCTGGGTCATGCTCTCCCACCTGAGGGTCCGTGTGTAGTTCAGAAAGGGTGTGATACCCAGGAACTTCTGGATGCTCTCCATTGAGGCAGCTGGGTTGGTACGCAGTTCTTGCCCATCCACAATCAGCAACTAAAGGGACAGGGATGTGGTTCCCTCTGTATTCCTTAGAAGCCTCTGGGCTGAAGGAAAAAGGAGGGGAAGGGGACCCCCATGTGGGCTACTGGGGAACTGTACCTGTCCAGAGGGGTAGTATGTCAGCCAGCGTTGCAGATGGGTGGAATAGTAGCCAGGGACAAGACAACGGTTCTGTAGGGAGCGAAGTGCCAGAGGGGCCTGGGAGGAGGCTGAAATCACCTGGTAGAAGGTATAGTTCAGAGCAGCTGGGTCTCCATGAGCTCGCTGATGCTGAAGGACAAGGAACAGGAAGGCAAGGAATTGGTGATTTGACAGCATTGTTCTGCCCTTACTCTTGGTCTAGTGAACAGACAGCATAGGCACCCCTCCCCAAGGCACTAGCTTAGTGTCCCTACTCTCATTCCTTTCTGTCTCTCTAGCAGTCACCACCTCTCTTAAGCTCTGATGTGTGCCTAGCTGCAGGCTCACCTGGTACCAGGAGTAGGCCCTGTCAGCAGGGTTGGTGAGCACAGTGATGATCTTGGCTCGCGGTAGGAGGGCAGCCCCACGGCGTGGTACAACCTCTGAGTCAAAGTAGGTGGCACTTTTTTCAAACAGGAAATCAGTGCTGGCATTAGAAGGGACAGGGAAGAAATCCATGTACCTAGGAAGTAGTAGAGAGGAGAGGCAGAGAATTTGCAGAGTGAAGAGGCCAGATATCTGTGCTGGTAGAAGCTGGAAGGGGGGAGTTTAGGGGAAGGGAGCGTCCTGAGAAGCATTCCAGGTCTCACCAGTCAATGCCCTTGTGGTAGTTAGGGCCGCTGAAGAACTGAATCTCCTCAAAGGTGCTGGGGCTCGGGAAACTGCTAGTCACAGCTGGGTGCAGGCTCAGGAAGAAGTGAATAGCTGTGGTCCCTAAATGGGAGAGAAAGTCCAGGCCATCGTGGGAGAGAATCCACCTCAACAACATCAGCTTGAAAGAGGTGAGAAAATAATCACTCTGGGTGGTAAAATACCCTTTGGCCAAACTAGAGCGAGAAAAGGAAAGCCTGAGAGAGGCCCAGGGAAGGGTTAAAATGGTAGTTCTCAGCCTTGATTGTGCATCAGAATCACTTGTGGGTCTTTCAAAAAAAAAAACCTCAACAGATGATTCTGATATATAACCAGGTTAAGAATCACTCAAAGGACTAGATTAATGAGGGGTGGGTATGAGAAGGGAGTTTCTTGGCCAAAGAATTCTTTGGGTTTAAGGCAAGGCAACAGAAGTTGGCTAAGGATGATTCACCTGTCTTCTGGGGTCCCACAATGAGGAACTTGGGGAGCCGATCACAGGTTTTCTCCTTGGACCAGATATCTTTGTGCCTCTTGTCATCACAGGGATTCTGAAAATGAGGCCAAGAATCAGATAATTTTTTCCTCAACGGCCACCCCCATCACGTCTCTAGGTCAGCCTGAGCTCCACCTATACCTGCCAAAGGGGGCTTCGCTCTTGAGGGAAGAGGTCAAAGTACTTCCGTGCGAGAGGGACAGGAGGAAGGGTCTGTAGGCGCAGCTGTGTCCAGCACTGGAGAAAGCGCACCAGGCTCTCAAAGGTGTACAGGCCCAGCCGATCATTTCCATAATTAGACAGATGAGTCATAAAGATGCTGATCTGAAAGGGGGTGCCTGCATGTCAGATTTGGAGAGCCTACCCCACTTCAGAAGTGGGCTTGGTGAGCAAAAGTCTCAGTATGCAAACACTTTGGCTGTCCAGTCTTCTAGCCCTTCCTCTCGGCACCTTACCGGATTAAGCAGCACTGTCAGAAAGAGTTCTCCACCTCGGATGCTCCGGTCTAGTTCGCGAGAGCCTCCGGGATACTCATTATAGAAGATCGTGTGAGTGAAGAGGCCACACGTCTGCCGTGGCAGCACCTGAAGGGAAAAGAACAAACAGGGACAGATGAGATTTGAAAGGTAGAATGAGAAGTAGATTAAGGACAAAAGACCTGAGGCATTAGGATTCCCTGGGTTTGTAGAGGACTCAGTCTGAAGTTACAGCAACAAAGCTCTTGCTATGTGCTTTATGACTTTTCACCCCTCTACCCCCGATTATATGGATGAACTTGGACAATGCAGGTTGGAGGCTGTCCAAATGTGGGAGTTTGATCCAAGTCTGTATTGGGAGTCCCTCACCATAATGCCATTGTGAATGAAGCCACGGCGGTAGCGGGCAGGGCGGAGATGGGGATACTCCTCAGTGCTGGTCACCTGGATGCCCCACACGGATTTCCAGGCCTCATAGAGCTGTGTGTGGATGGGATACACGCCGGAGTGGTGGGGGGCCACAGCGTACCCCAGATCCGTGGGAATCCCATGCTCCTGGGAATGGCAGAGACTCTCACCAGGACCTGGTGAGGTTTGGGGAGTAGAGGGTAAAGAGGGTGGGGATGCCTCCACAGAAAGAAAAATGGAAAGGGCAGGGAAAGGGTACCCCCTTAGGGTAAGGTTGAAAAGGAAGCATCATCTTTGGGAGAAAGTACGGGGAAGAGATCCAAGGGTCTCACCAGAGCAAACTGTTTGTTGAGCCTCATCTGGTCAGCCAGCACGGAGCGATTGTGGAACAGGTGTGGCTGCATGTGGCTCCACATGTGGGGGAACCACCAGAACTCTTGGCGGTGCTTCAGCAGCATGTCGTCCCCTGCATCCTCCTCCTCTGTCCCTATGACCACACACTGACCACTGACCACAGCCGGTCAGCCCCTGTGCCCTCCTTTGTTCTGTAACAACACTGACCACTTTCCATCCTTGGGACAACATTGCTGACCTCTGCCCACCTAAGACCGACTAATTTTCCCGATTGCCAGCCTGCCCTCCAGCCGCCCATGCTAACCTAAATTCATACCCACTGCTAGCTCCTCACAGCATTCTGACCCCAAACCTTGCCCCTTTTCTCCAACCTGTCTGCCCAGGAGGATGGACAGTGAAGGGACAGATCAAACTAAGACTGATATGCTGAAGGAGCAGGGGAATAAGCTCACCAGTATGATAGAACTTGCCCGAGAAGCCCAAGTTGAAGGTGAAGTTGGGGACTAAGGTCCTGAGTTTGTTCTGGGTGGTCAACAGAGCCTGGGAAGAGTAGCAGGGACATGAGAAATCAGGAGACTCAGAAGGAGAAAAATGAGAAGTAGCATTCTTCTTGCCTAGAAAGGGCAGGGAGCATACCTATGACAAGCTCAGAATCAAGGAAGGGAGTCTGATAGGACAGAGCTTGAAACAGCTTCTAAGGAAAGAAATGTGAGTCAGAAAAAAGAAAGACTGACCTCAACATCAGCCACCTTCATGCGGGTTCCTTCCTTGCCCACAAAGATGTCATCGATGTCTACCAAGATGTAACGGTCAAGGTCCAAGCAGAGGCGCTTGCCAGTGAGGTACGCAACAGCATCGACAAAAACGAGTTTGTGAAGCCAGAAGGAGAGGCCGTGGCCAAAGAGCACCCGCTGGATGCCATCGTGAAGCCCCAAGTCCTGTACCACAGTGGGAAGCCGGGCCCGGCGAGGCAAGGGTCCTGGCACCGGGGGCTCAGCTGGCCGAAGGCTGGCAAGAAGCACTGGTTCATATGTGCTATGATTGGATTGGAAGATCGTCCAGTCATCACCAGGCAGTGGCCCAGGCTCCAGGCGGCTGGGGCGTGTGAGATGCAGTAGTGGGGCAGAAGGATTCACTTGGTAGTCCTGGAGCCCCAAGTTTGAATGTAGAAAAAGGGGAAAGCCCTTGAGCTGGGCACTCAGTAAGCTATGCTCATGGGCTCGGAAAAAGCCAATGATGCCCACACCATACTCCACACAGTACCGGTCTAGCAGTTCCCGACTCCAGGCATCCAGGTTGACATACTTGAGCAGGTTCTCATAGATGACCAAGACATACCGGCCACGGGTATGATCAGTCAGTGTGGGCATGTCCCCTCGGCCAGGTGCCAGCTCAGTGCTGTAACGAAAACGGCTAGACTCCAAGATGGCCACAATCTCCTGTCCCAGCTGTGAGTATGCACTCTCCACAAACACAAGGACCACGGGTTCAGTTCGTGCTGTCTCTGGAGGCCTGGGGGGCCGGGGTGGGACTGGAGGCCGTACAGGGCCAGGACCAGCTGCCCCACCACTACTGCAGTCTCCCAAGGGCAGGGGCAATGGTTCCTTGGCCTTGGGGCTGGTGGATACGTAGTAAGCCAAGAAGCCCATGGAGCCCAGACTGAAAGCGATCAGCAGCAGTATGAGGCGGTGCAGTTCCAGCTGCCGAGCTGGGCGTACCACCTTCCACAGCTTGAGCATGGCGGGGGGGGGTGAGGCAGGGACGGGGACCACCTTAGGGGATGGGAGGTAGGAGTTCTATAGGCTGAGGCTCTCTTGGGAGGGTAGAAGGATATGAAAAGAGGGGAAAGGGATTCCTGCAGGGTCAGTTCCCTGAAAAGGTGGAAACAAGTCCCCTTAGTATAGGATAGGGGAGGTAGAAGGGGCAACAGGGGGCAACTGGACAGAGTCCATTGGTCTCAGGTCACCATGGCCCACTGGCCCATGGCTTCAGGATGCAAATCTAGCCAGGCTCCACCTTTGGTCCTGGCTGAGCTCCTCACATCAGAGGTCAGCAAAGTTCACAATCTCTGCCCTCACTACCTGTAAGACAGAGAAATCAATGGGTTACTTCTCTCCTTGAAATTGTGTCATTAATCCATTCCTCTCTTCACCCCATTTCTCTTACCTCCTGCTCACAGGATGGTTTGTTCTCCAAAAAAAAAAACTCCTGTAGAAGAACAACATAATCTGAGTCTCATACTTTAGCTTCACAGCCTGTTCCATTTCTTAGAATACTGTCTAAATTCTCCTCCCTGAGCTAAGCTCAGAATTGAAGCAGTATATCCAAGGTCTGGAAGGGAACAAATTTCCCATCGACAAGAGGCCAAACAGCCCAGGAGGCTGAAAATGAACCTGCTCTGAAAGGAGTTCCCAACCCATGACAGAGCATTTGTTCAGCCAGTAGGAGCTCTGTTCGTCCTGTGAAGAAGGGACGGAAAGCCCCAGAAGTCCCGTGCTCCAACAAAATATCAGATAAGAGGAAACTCATGTGTCTGTTAATCTTCCTCATCTATCAAACGCAACACCACAGGCTAACAGCACTAACGAAATTGCAGTCAGGTGGACACTATGGTGGGGAAATTCAAGAGGGAAGAGAAATGGTGCTAGCTAATCATTCTATTACCTTCCAAACCCAGAACCTGGGGATCCTCTTTTCCATTGCTTGTGAAAAATTACCCATCCCCCCCTTTACCTCACTTGTGCCAGTGTCAGGAGGGGTGATAACAATGTAGCCCCAGAGCAGGCCACATCACTGGCACCTAAGAAAAGCTAGAAAGCTGAGTCCAGAGTTTGTCTCCCTATCCACTCCAGTTCTCTTTCCTAACTTAGCCTAGGTGGTACTACACCCTCACCCCTGAACAGCTCAGAAAGGTCCTGAGCTAGCCTGGAGAGACATTAGGGATTGAGTCCTGTTACAAAACCAGAGCAAACTGAGTGGGGCTGAATGACAGAGAACAGGAGCTTAAGTAGTATCCAATCAATAATAGAGAAGTAAGAACAGTAAGATCAGAAAATAGTTTTAAGGAGACCTAACTTCGGAGAATTTTTTCCTTAAGTAAACTGCTTCTAGAAGCTTTACCGTCACTCTCCCCACCTTAGTCACTCGAAGTTAAGGCCAGTGGCTGGAGATCTCTCTCTACCACACATTCCCCCCACCCCCCCACATACATCTCCGGGTGATTAAGCAGAGATGGGGTCCTTCAGAATTGAGAGAGACAACTTAAGAATAGTTCTGCTTTGGCCTGGGTAAAACTAATCGGCATGAAAGGAGAGCTGGGAAAAGATCAAAATGGTGATGGGAAGGGATGAATCCTAAGAATTAGAGGAAACTTTTTGGGGTAAACACAGTAGTGTGAAGAAGTCACTGTGGGGAAGCAGATACTGGGGGTGCATCACCCACGAGGTTAAGAATAAGAGTTAACATTTACTGAGGGCTTACACTATGCCAGACATTCTTCTAAGAGCTTTCCATATATTTAATGCTCACACCGGCCCTAAGAGGTAACTAATATTCCCATTTTACATATGAGTAATTTGAGGTCTAGGGAACTTAGTAACTTGCCCAGGATCACACAGCTCAGTCAGTGGAGGAAATGGGATTCAACGTCAGGCCTGTCAGGCTCCAGCCCTGGTCTTAACCAGTGCATTTTAGCTTCGGACCTAGAAGAAGCAGCAATATTTAGGGAAGGGGTGATGAGGGAGTACTGGGGGAGGATGTGGGGTAGGAAGATAAATGCGGAAGCGGGACCGCGGCGGGGAGGGGGCTAAATGTGCGCGCAGCAGCAGGAGGAGAGCAACAGCGGGGTGGGGAGGTGGGGGCTGGGGAAAGCGGGGGTGTGGGCCCCGCGCTGGGAGAGCGGCAGTGCAGATGCCGCGGGAGGAGGGGGACCGAGCAGCGACACGGGCGTGGGGGGCTGGCACACGGGGGTCGCGGATGGAGGGCCCTGCTGGTGGGAACATGGGCTCACAGGTGGGTATGGAGAGAGTCGGCCGTGGAGCACTAAACGGAATGGGGCAAGGGGCGCGCGGAGGAGTCTGCGGCGACAGCGGGGCGGGCGTCGGCCTGGGGGAGCCCCGAGGGGAGGAGGAGCCCCGTGCGGAGGGGACGAGCCGAGGGGAATGAGGCCACTGCCAGGGCGGCCTGCGGAAGGGACGGGGGAGGGGAGCGCAAGCCGCCCCGAGGGGCGGCCGGGGACGCCCCTGCGGGCGGTTTCGGTGGCCACACTGAGGGAAGTCTGTGAGGGGAGAACTGCGGGGACCGTGGGTGGGGGCCACACTCTGAGCGGGGGTCTCCTCAAGGGCGGCTCACCCGGCGGACTGGGCGGCGTCCCCGCTGTCCCCGGGCTCCGCCACGTCCCGGGGCTGCCCGGCTTCCCGGCTCTCGGGGCCTCGGGCCGCGTCGCGGCGGCTCCGCCATCTCCGAGCGAACGCTCTGCCGCAGCCGGGCCCAACCACCGCTCCCAGCGGGGGGAGGAGGCGCGCAGCCGCTCGCGGCCCCCCTTCGGGTCCCCCCCGCCTCCGGGCCGGGCAGCCGCGCGGCCGAGGTGCCGGGCCGCCGAACGGTGTTCCGCAGCGCTCGGCCGAGCCGCAGCCTCATAGACGGCGGGCTCCGAGCGCCCCGGCAGAGGCACCCCCCCTCCTTCTTGCGCAGTGGCACGGTCCGGCTAGCGTCGGCGCCGAGGCTCCCGGAGCCGGGGCGGGCCGAGGGTGTGGGCTCTTCCACTCGGCCCGGCGGAGGGGGAGCCGGGCCGGCCCACTGAGGGGCGGGAGGGCTGTCCTGGACGCGGGCGGGGCCCGGGGGCGGGGCGAGACTCCGAGCTCACCCGCTAAGGGCCCGAGTTCTTCCCCCCGCTCCAAACTCGCCTCAGCAACCCGGGGGACTAATTGGAGGCTGATGAGTTTATGAAGAAGTCTTATTCTAAAATGGGCCCAAAAAGGGTGGGAGAAGGTATATCTCTCCACCTGAAGCCTTGTAACCCAAGCTGTTAAATCTAAGCCTCTGGCCATAAGCCTCCAACAGCAGTAACACAATGGAGTGTTTAAAGGTTATTTTATTAAATATCTTCAAGGTTTCATTGTAACAAAGCTATGAAGGGTCTACCAACATTCAGAACAAACACTAACTATTTTTAAATTATTTCTATGTCATCATGCAAAAATTCTGCATCAAATGCCTTCTCATTTCCTGTTTAAAAGGTGATTTTTTTTTTTAATAGTCTATTATCTATAGATGCTGACATTAGCCCCAGAAGAGGATTAAGAATGCTAAGAAGTGGGGCTGGAGCAGCCATATGAAGCTATGGGTCTTAATGAACTCTAAGACCATTTGTCTTCAAGCCAGCAAAACCAAACCCTGTGGTGAAGGGTGTCTGCGTGGTGGTACTGCAGGCTGCAGGGCAGGAAAGGGTTAGGGCCCAGGGGCTGGGGCATGCAGGAGGTGCTCGGAGGAGCCTGGCTAAATCCAAGCACCAGCACCTGTGAGTCTGCTCTCTTCTCAGCTGGCTCCAAGGTAAACCTGTAGCTTTGCCTCTTCTCCCAGCTCCTGTGCCTCCTTAAGGCAGTCCAGGGAGCTGGGGCCTACCCATCTATCCCCCAATAGTGCAGACATTTGTGCAGACAGGTCTGCACGGTTGTTTTGGGGGAAACCAAGGCCACGACCAATTGCTCCTCCATTATCTTCTCTGCTGTCTGCTTAGAGTATAAATTTTTCCCTCCTGGAATGGAACTCCTTGAGCACAGAGAGGGACAATGAATGTAGGAGCCTTGGCTCTGGACGTCTCTTTTGGGTACATGCAGGTGAGAGACGGGGTGATGCCCATGCAGATTGTCCAGCAGTTAAGTCTATACTTCAGTTGGTCAGTAAAGAGGTCTCTTTATAGAGGATACCTCTTCTTGCCCGAGTAGTCAGGTCAATCTCAAAGACAGGAAAAGAGATGGGCGTGCAGCAAGGGAAGAGTAAGAAGGAAGGCAGCCCCGAGGGCAGCCTGAATGCATAGAAACAACCATCACTCAATCCCACTGCCTCACTCTTCCCATCCCACAGGGGCACTTGGCAGAGGGCCCAGGCCCAGATGAGGGTCAGCACAGGGACCACCAGCATGAAAAGGCAAGACAAAGATGGTCCAAATCAGCACGGAAACACAACTGCCAAAGGCAGCAGGGGGAGCCCAGACCAAGGCCCGGCTCTCTCTTGCTAAGTTATAAGAAAACAAACACGAAGCAAAGCGGCAACCCCTCCCACTTCCCAGCTGCAAGGATGGGGCCTCAATAGCAGGGCCCACGTGCATTGTGCATCCTATAGAAATGGATGAGTCAGTGAGTGCATGTCAGACTAACACGAGGTTTCTCATCAGCTTTGTAGCGGACACACTTCTGCAGCACCAATTCTCTTCCCTTCTATACTAAATGGTACAGTACAGCAATGTCCGGGCCCTGCTTCTCAGTCCTGAGGCCACTGTTTCTCAGCTGCCTCCACGGCAGGCTGGGAGCTCCGCGTTCTCTCCCAAGTAGGTCTGTTGGCCATGATGTTCTTCATCAGCCTCATTCTAGGCGTGTATACAAATTCTGAAGACGTCCATTCCTAGACCTGGGGCAGGTAGGCCACCTCAGGGACTGTAATCACATCACAGCCCCCAAAGTTCTGTCAGAGTTCTTGCCTGGTCCCCTGAGTCCATGGAGGCCAGAGGCTGAGCTCACCTCTTCAGGGCTGGTAGGTGAGCCCATTGCTTGTGCCAGGATGGGCATCACACAAACTCCTGCCTTCTTGCTAGCCCAAGGGCTATCGGTGGTTTTAAAACGCATCACGGTATGGATCCCTTTTTTTTTTAAAACGATCTTCTTTTCTTAAATGTAAAAAACACCTCGGTACAGCAGAGACAGACACGAAGGGCGGGCGGGAGGGCTGCATGCAGGGGCGTGCATTGGCTGCTGCCGCTTTGTAATTTAATTGTTTTAAACCTCAAACGAACAGGACTGCCGCTGTCACTCAGGCCCTCCAGAGCCACTGGCTGCGAAGGTTTGACCTCCGGCTGGGATCTCCTTATGCCCCTGTCAAACAGAACAGACGTGGTAACAGAACAGAGGACAATACCCACACAGAGGAGTTCCAGAGACTTAAACACACTACACATGTGGTCAAGTCTGCCTGAGAGGGTGGAGGATGGGGGAGAAGCTAGTATTTGAACATAACACTGCCTCACATTTGCTGAGCACTTACTAAGTGCTTTACTTACAAGTATATTGTTTAATCCTCACAACAACAAAGGAGGTAGGCACCACTCCTTCCTTTTTTTTTTTTTTTTGCTGCACTGCGGGCATGTGGAATCTTAGTTCCCTAACCAGGGATCAAACTTGCGCCCCCTGCAGTGGAAGGGCGGAGTCTTAACCACTGGACCGCCAGGGAAGTCCCTCCTTCTTTCTTATTGACAGCTGAGGAAAATGAGGCTTAGGGAGGGGAAGTAACCTGTCCAAGGTCACCCAATTTGGAGTCAAGGAGCCAGACCCAAGTCTGTCTGACTTCAGAGCATGACTTATTACAACCACCACACTGTCCAGCCTTCGCTACTCTTCTGGGATGGCCCATATATCCTCCCCCAATGCCACCTCTCAACCTCTTCTTCCTCCTCTGACCCCACTTGTCCCAGCCGCTCCCCAACCCCCCACCAGGTGCACCTGTGGCTGAGCTCACTGCAGCGGTGCGGCAGGGGCCCCTGAACAGTGATAGTGGACATTGAGCCACTTGCCATCCCGGCGGTGCCAGACCCGGGTCTCCTCTGACTGGCTGGTGCGAGGCCGGCCCTGCCCATCGATGTACTGGGTAAGGCGGATGTAGGCGATGCAAGCCGCGTCCTCTCCGATCACGTGGACGTGTGGGTTCAGGATGGTGGTGTGGATGGGCTTGCTGTTCTTGGACAGGACTGTAGGGGGCAGGGCAGGGTGGGGTAGGTAGGAGGGTGTCAGGCCTGGGGACTGGCACTTTCCTCCCAGCCTGCACTTCCCAAGTCTCACCCTCTCTCCAGTAACCATTCTGTGAGTCTCCAAGTCCCCATACACCTTCCAGAGGCTGGGAAACCCCATCTGATTAGTCTTGATTATTCAAAAGGAAGAGAAAGGCGTGGAACAATGATAATAGCAGCTACTGTTTTAATCAGACATTGTGCTGGGGGTTTTTACACGCATGAGCCATATTCCTTGGTCAATATTATTTTCTTCATTATAAGATAAGGAAATAGTCTCAAGGAGGTTAAGTAATTTGTCCAAATCACACATTTGAACTCAGGACTATCTTAACGAAAGCCTATGATGATCTTTCTACCCTAACAGGTGGGTTTAGATTTCATAAGGGTTGGCTTGTCCCTAATTAGGGCTAAACAGCAAAATCAAGAACTTAAAATATTAAAAATTGACTTCTGATTTTAAAAAGATCCAAAGTTAAAAAAAAAAAAATGTCACCAAAGCACCAAGCTCAGGATATTCCCAGGGTTCCCAGGTCCTCTGGGGGAAAACCAAAAGAAGATGGGTTGCCATTATCAGCAAACACTATGGATTGTGTTGCTTTTATTGAGATTCATATTTTACTTCAATTCAAATGTTAGGGGCTACATGAGACCTTTCGGAGAGCTTCTATAAATTCTGGAATTGCTTCTGGCTAACAGAATTACCTAGATAACCTAGGATTTATAACTGCAGCTGAGACATGGAGAGGATGGCAGTTAGTAGAGAAAATAGTGAGAAAATAAAATCCAGGGCAGGATGGGGAAGGCCCAGGATAAAGTGAGAAAGATGACAAAAAAAATAAGAAGGGGGACGGTCTTAGTGGAAAGAAAGATGGGAGGAGGAGATGAATCAGCTTCTTATCCTCTGGGACTTCCAGGAACTGTCCAGAGCATATACCCCGCTCCCCTGACCCCCAGCCAGGACTCCTGTCTCCCTCGAGGCTAGGAGGAGGACCCTAGCCACAACTTCCGATCTCACAATCACCAACGGTGCCCTGTTACTTGCTTGCACATTCTTATCCTGGTTTTAATTTCCTCTATTCTGAAACCTGCAGACACAGAGCTGAGATCATCTCAACCTAACCTCGCATGGTTTCCAATCGTCTTGGAAAGAGGCGAGGCTTAAAGAAATACAGTGGCCTTGATTATGGCAACTGGCACTGGCACTGCCACGAGGCAGCTGCAGAATGCAGGGGCAGGCGGGGCTCTGGAGGCGGGCCTTTGAAGGTGCTAGTTGAAGACCATCCTCAGGGCCCAAGGGGGCAAGCACATAGACCAGGGTGCGGCAGGCAGGTCCAGTAAGGGAAAAGCGGGCAACTGGGAAGAGGAGAAGGTGAGCGGGGACAGAGGCAAGAGGGTGAGGGGCAGGCAGGAGTATCTCAGCAGCACGAACCCACTCACGATTCTCAAAGTAAAACTTATGGAAATCCATCCCTTCCACGAGGTTACCGAGGGCCTCAGGCTCAAAGGAAGTGAGGCCTGGATCACAAATCTTCCTGCAGGGGGAAAAAAAAAAAGCAGCCCGTCAGTCTTGTATGAGAATTACTCGTCTCTCTTCCCCATCAGTGGTGTCTGTCCCGCAGCAGGTTAGCTGTGGGCTGGGCCTGACAAGACGGCTGAGATCTTAGAGCCCTGCCTGCCAAGCCGCTTAGCTCTGCCCTTTCAGCCCACGGCCCAGACACCACAGGCGGGCTCAATCACTGATGTCTACCTGGAAGGGCTCCCAGGCTAGGGGCCTGGTGTTTAAGTCAGACACTGTGCACAAGGCCCAGCCTTCTCTTTTCCCCTGGTCCCAGCTGCTTTTTGGGAGGAGGGAAGGCCTCGAGAGATGACTTGGGTCTCAAGGAAATAAGTCTCTACTCACGTGTAGGCCTCAAAGTCCCCATTGTTGATGGCCTCAATTAGTTGTTCTGTGATCTTAATGATCTCCTGTTTTCGCACTGTGGGGGGAAAAATCCAGCAATTTACCCGTGTGAGACTGGGAATCTCCCAAGTGACGGGAAGCCCTCCCCAATCCTTCAGAGAATCCCCTGTGATCTCTTTGACAAAGACATCCCTGTCTTCTCTGTCTTTAAGGCCCTTTGCAGGAAGAGGAGCCCACCTTTCCCTCCATTCCCCCTCTGTTGTCCATAGAGCTAACGACCCCCTCCCCACAAAGCCCGCCTTATGATCCTCTGGCCTTTGCCTCCCTCTCCATCAACAACCAGGATGCAGAAAACACTCTTGTCTTTAACAGCTGAGGAGCCTGACACATTGTGAATATTCTGCCCTCAGTCTGTGTATCTGATCCCCAGCAAGTTCAGCCTCTCAAAGAACCATCTCCCGATATGGCTATTTCCACCACCCACTTGCTTCTCTCACCTGAAGGGGCTCAGTCAGGTCTCAGTTACCACCTCCCCACCCCCAGCCCTCACTCAGCGGTCCAGAACTTAGCCCTGGGCAACAGCCAGCCTGAGAGCAGAATCTAGCCAGGGATGAGGGCTCCAAAGGATGAACAGAGCCCTGGGATGGATGCTTAATTCTCTTCACCCTGCTCATGTCCTCCACAGGGCTTTTCTGGGATAAAGGATCTTGAAACTATAAACACTCTTCTTTAAATGGAGCCTCTCACCAGTGAGACAGTTCCGTTTACCCTGAACAAGCCTTGGAAAGGCTCTAAATCTCATACCAGCTCTCAAGCCAGGACATGTCCCTCAGGAAAACCAAGACAAGCTTCAGACTGACAGGCAGGCAGAGTTGGTGCCCTCAGAGCGCCCCCTACCCCAATCCCAAGCCAAGGGGCTGCTGGTGACATCCTGCTCTCCTAGGCAGCTCACTTACAGGGAGCGCCACTATTAGCAGAGGGTACCGCCAGGGTAAGGGAGGCCTCGTACTGAGCTCGGGCTAACCCTGACCGGAGCCCCAGGCCGGCCCAGGCCACAAGCCTTTCCTCACAGGAGCGAGAGGCTGCAAGACAAATGCGAGCATTAGAACAGCACAGCTAAGGGGCACCACTGGGAGAAGGCAGAGCAGCCAATGGTACAGCCAGGAGGGGGCTCTACAGCCATCAGCACCATCATGAGGGCAGCTCTAGGTGAATAAACAGGAGGTGAGGGGAACCACAGAGCTCTATCCACTTTCTAGAGGCAAGCAGGTAGGCACACGTACACACACACACACACCCTCTCCAACCCCACCACACCCATCTGCAGGACCTGACTGGCGCCCTATGGGTGAAGAGGATCGTGTTTAGAAACTCTGAAAGGACAGACGGTAGGAGGGAAAGAAGCAGACAAAGGCATCCTCTACAAAAACACAACTAAAAAAACAAATACAAGCTACCATTAACCCAGCAAAGCATCATAGCCAGACATTCTACTATCCCATTTATTTTCCATAATGCTATAAGGTAGGTGCCATTTTATCCCCACTTTACAGATAAGTAAACTGTAGCTCTGGGAGGTTAAGCTACTTCACACATTTGTGAAGGTAGTGTAGCTGGATTTAAACTCAGGTCTGTCTCACCCCAAGCTCTTAATATGATATTATGCTTAGCCTCAAGAAGCACCACATCCCGACATGGTTTCTTGACTATGGCAAATTTCACCCCCCCCCCCATGCCCACTACCCTGGAACTGACTTCTGACTCCACCTTTCTTCCCGCTCAGTGCTGAGGCAAGGCCCACTGCATATCCCAGTGGCTTTCTACTCCTTCCCTCCTGCAACAATCTTCCACCTGCTCTTCTTCATGTCTTTGGGCCCCGGTCTCAAGGGCCCCTGCCTGGTCCTAACAGCACCTCCAATCAGCTCCCACACCCAGCAGAGGCTGAGCAGAGGAACAGCTGGGCTGGGCTGACAGCTCTGGGGAGGGGCTGGGGGGGAATCCCCGAGGGGCTTGAGGACGAGCCAGGGAGACGGAAGCCAGAATGTGCCTCCCTCACACTTACTGGCTGAGGAGCAGAGAGAAGGCTGGGGCTGCATGCCTGCAGAGGGGGCTGTTCTGTCCCGGGAGCTCCGTCCTTCAGGCACCGAGCTGCCATTCCCAGTGCGGAGCGGGGCAGCTAGCCAGCCAGGGCAGGGCAGGGCAGGGCAAGGCAGAGCAGCCAAAACAAACAAAACAAGGCAGGTGAGCGAGCAAGCCGGACAGGACCCGAGCCCGTGGCACTGAAGAGCCAGGGCAAGGCAATGCCTCAGGCTGCTGTGGACACTGGACCACGTCCCACGCCACCGCCTCTACCAGAGAGGCCTCCCAGCTGAGAGCCCCAGGAAGGGGCACAGACCTGGGTTTGTGGCTTCCAGAGGAGCCTTCGAACAGCCTGTACAAGTTCAGGGGAAGATGTTCCAGGGGGCGAGGCTACAAGGTCAAGAGCCCAGCAGTGAAGGAGCCGCTTACTCTGCCAGCATCGCCAGAAGTGAACTGATCTGACCTCAATCCCAGCAGCCCCGGAGGCACCGTTCTTTACTGCCTTATATGTTTATGCTTTTTTTTTCCTTTTCCTTTTTTTTTTTGTATGACCAGAGGTTTGTTGCTCCCTTATTGCCGCTGGGCATGCTCTCTCAGCTCTGTCCTGTAACGTTCCTCCAACTTTTCTGAGGACCTGGCCTAAGGTCACTTACTGAAGGCAAAGGGAGCAATTCCAGGAGGCCAAACCAAAGAGCAGGACAGAGATTCCCAGTAGCCTGGCCTGCCGTGCCTTCCCACACCCCCTGGCACTCTGGCCAGGCCCAAACTTAAGCTGGTGGTCTGCACAGGACCACTGGGACAGGGCCAAATGTGGTTCTGACTCCGTCACTCATGCCAAAGCTTTGTGATAAGAGTGACCAACCCACCCCGACGTGTCCAGGACTGTCCTAGTTTTAAAACCAAAAGTTCCACATCCTGGGAATCACTTCAGTCCTGGGGAAATTGGGATGACTGGTCACCCTACTAATGGCTCATGACATCTATAGGCTGCTTCTGCAGGGACTCAAGATGTCCCTGTTCTGGGATATCACGTCGCAGCAGCGACAGGAACAGTTCTCTGAGCCCTAGGCCTGGACAGGCTCAGGAACAGCATTCGTTTAGCTATCCCAGACTTGGGGTCAGAGAAGAGAAGCCACTTGCCCAGCCCAGCAACAAGAGACAGGGCCTCATATCTTGGCCCATGGAAAGTAGCTTTTATGCCAAACTTCCTCCTGGGGTATAAGGAGCCACCAATCTCAGTTCTGGGGGCAGACAAGGCAGGTGCCCCACTGGAGCCTAGGTACCTGGGACACTGCCGGGGCCCCTTCCCCACCAAGGGCTAGCACCTACCTTTGAGGTCCTCATCTTCTGTGGTGGTGTTGCAGCTCTCTGTAGAGCCCTGCAGGCCAAAAAGAACAAGTTTCTATAAATCAGGCCCAGAGGAGCCAAGCAGAACAAAAGCAGAGCCTGTGTTCCTATGGGAGCTGCAAGGAGGAATCAGAAGGTTCTATTTCCACCCTTGCCCTCTGACTCTTATAAAACTCTGGATTCCCAAACACCGTCCTGAGTCTTCCCCAAGTCAGTAAATGTACCACTGATCCAGTTGTTCAGGCTAAAACCTAGAGTCATCTTCTAGGTTTGATTTTTATGCTGATTCTTTTCTTTCTCTCTTTCCCTCATATCCCAATTATCTAATCTAAAACCAAATCTGTCAGTTCTACCTCCAAAATAAATCACGTGTCTTACCTCTTCTCCTCAAATGCACAGCTACAACCTCAGCCCAAGATGCGAACATCTGGCACCTGAACTACACAATAGCTGCCTGGTCTCCCTGCTTCCACACTTGCTTCCTCCCTAAAGTTCTTGCCCATAACACAGCCAGAGTGTAAATCAGACGCCATTACTCCCCTGCTAAGAGCCTCCAACAGTTTCTTATTGCTGCTGGAAAAAAAAATGCAAACTCCTATCAAGTCCTACAGAGCAGGTCCTGTCTGCTCCTCCAGCTTCACCACCCTCCTGCTACTCTCCCCCTTGCTCACCACACCCTTAGCTCTGATTTCTTCTGTCCCGTATATGTGCGAAGCCCCTGCCCTCGCATTCCCTCTGTCTGCGGCACTCTGCCTCAGAGTCTGCCTGGCTGTCTCCTTCCAGTCTTTTAGTTTTTAGCTCAAATATCACCTCCTGAGGGAGGCCCTTCCCCGACCACTTAATTAAAGGCCCTGTTCATTATCTATTTACTTTGCATCATTTTCTTCATAGCACTTATCACTACTGGATTTTATCTTATTTATTTGGTTTTTGGTTTATTATCTGCCTCCCCTACACCTGTGGAGAGGGATTTTTGTCTCGTCACCTCTGGGGAATGACTGCTCTAGGGTCTGATTATACTCTTGCCTCTGTGTTTCTAGCTAATGTTTACTCTCATTTAAACTTCACATGGAGAAAGATTCTACTTTTATTATCCCCAATTTACAGATAAGGAAACTGAGGTGCAGCGTGGGAGAGTGACTTGTCCAGGGGCCCAGGGCCAGGATGCAAACTCAGGCCTGTCTGGTTCTAGAGCCTGAGCTCAGCACCACTAAGGTATGATGCCCTCCCTGGCAACAGAGTGATAAACAGGCATGTGCTACCCCCAGCCTAGACTCTGCAAATACCTTGGCCTTGAGGTGCAGCCTGTAGGCTGCCATCTGCAGGACGCTTAAACCCTGTGACCCAGCCCACCTGTTTCCTGCTGACCTGGAAAGCAGGAGACTGGTTCAGGAGGCACTTACCTTGATCCCATCTGTAGCGTTGTGGACCACGGTGGTTTGTGGCTCCTGTGAGAGAAGATGAAAATTACCCTCCTGACCTGGGGACAGACCTACAGCTCTTCCCTAAGGGACCCCACCCCTACCCCAGCACCCTCATACACTGACCCTGTGATGACCACTGAGGCCTGCTCGCCAGCCATTCTCACAAGACAAAATATCCTGGCTCAACTGGGTCCCAGGCAGCTGGAAGCCCGAGATTTAGGGGACAGCACTGGCTGGTAAGGAGGAGAGGCCTGGCGCTTAATGGAAGCAGGTACCAGGGAAGCCGAGGACAAGGGCCCCTGTTCCCGATTCCTGCTGAATCTGAGTGTCCTTTCTCCCATGGGACAAGTACACTGGAGGAGCTGTAGGCTTGAGGGCACAGGCCGGGCCCTGACAACAGTGTTCATCAAGGGGTGTGCAGGAGGCAGGGATGCCGGGAGAGTGGACTAAGGTCTCCCAGAAAGACCTGGAATGGCCCTCAGCAAGCTGAGCCCAGAGAGCCGCCTGCTTCACCCACCCTCTGCCTCTCCCAGAGTTCCTGTCCCTACAGCACCACAGCAGGCAGCTCCAGAGGCCACAGGAAGTAGGAGGAGCAGCACAATTCCCCCTCCCTCTCTCCCAGACACCCCCTGCTAACTCTAGTCACCAGCAGAGGGAGCTCCGAGAGCACACAGTGCCCCTGGCTGAGCCCAGAAAGAACTCGGACAGCATGGGGGTCTCCAGGAACCCAGACACCTCAGCACCATCCAGAGGTGGGGGACCCCAGCCCCCCTTCCTATTCATTGCTTTGCAAAGGAGAGGCTGAGGCAGATTTTACAAGGAGGCCTCCAAGAACTGATGTACAGATCCCAAGGAAGCTCCTACCCTCTCCTTTTATAAGCAACTCACCTTCCCGGCCCCTGCAGCAGACCCACTGAGGGCCCAGCCTGGGGCTGGGAGGCTTAGCTGAGAGCCCTGATCACTCTCCCCCACCGAGAGCAAAGGGAGCAGGAGCGGCAGTTCTGCCATGCAGGAAGGAGCACGGCCAAGCACGACAGCGAGCGGGAAGGGGCCTACGGGGGCAGCGCACAGAGCAGCCTGCTCTACAGGGATGAGAAAGGAAAAGGGCTGCGGGAAGGAGGGGAGGCAGCCAGGGGCAGGGGCGGAGAAGCGGCAGTCAGGAGGTACCATGGCCGTCTGCAAGGGCGCGGGCTCTTGGGCTGGGCTTACGAGACTGTTTTTGTTGTTGCTCTGTGGCTGAGACAAGAAAACAGATGGTTTAGTTCCTCTAGAGTCACCAAAGCCGCTCGACTCCCAGACCTCCCTTGCCCCCCCGGCCTGGCCCGGAGGAGCTAGGCCTGAGGTGGCCTCCATAACACTACGGGATGGGAGCAATGGTTGGAGAGATGATCAGAGGAGATTATTTGGAGGGACCCAAAGACCTAGCCCAGGAGGCATCCTCAAGGTGGGATAAGCCCAAAGACTTGTTTTAAAGCATCCAGAAATCTTTGCTGATGCCAGGTGCCATGTCACTGCACAGTCATACTTCACACCCAAAGAAATTCAGGATCTTCTCACTTTATAGGGGGAAAGGAGTGTGGTTTATAAGAAAGCAGAACAAAATTCAGAAACTCTGGGTCCCCTAACTGTGGGCAGTCCCCTGCTGCCCTTTCAACCTGCCACCTGCATTTCCTTCCCCTTACAACACCAGATTGAAGCCTGATCTGAAAAGAAGAGGAACAAGGAGAGGAAGAAAACCTGGCCTAGGAGATGGTGTCCAGAGAGGAAAGGGACGGAATTTGGATACAAAATGCATCCACTGACCCTAGGGAGTAGGGACAGGGCTGTGCTGTTGGCCCTTCTGCCTGATCAATCTTCGACCTGGTCAGCTGGGAATGAGGGCAGAGCTCCAAGGAGCGGCAGGTGAATCCAGAACCCAGTCCCCAGGAAAGAGTAGGTTGCCCAGCAGGCCAACATTCCCAACAGCAGACCACTGGGCTATCTCCTTGCCTCTCAAAATATTACACTGAGTGGCACAGCAAGGGAGGGTGGGGGGAGGATGGCGAGGAAGGAAGGAGGCCGATCTCCAGGGCAGGGAGTCCTATTGATGCTCTCTGCCTCTTACAATATCCTAACCAATACACTCAGTCTCACTGGGAGTCCCTGTGGAGTTGGTGGCCACTGAGGAGCAGCCTGATGCCTGCAAATTCTTCAACAAGCGGAGAGACAAATGTACAGCTACCATCTCTGTGCAGGGCGCAAATGAGGGCACGCTGGCAGCTAGGATGTGCTTCTTCTCTCCTAGAACACGTACAGAAAGCCATCCAGACTGTCCTACTTCTTCTTGCCTGGAGGCCTCTTTTATGGCCCCTTGGACCAGACCTGAAGCCGTAACTTGCTATCAATGGTTGAGATGTCCCCAAACCCAGGGCTAGGCATGGAACCTCAAGCCAGGTACCTAAGTGCTATCAGACTCCGCTGAACTCTGCAGGCTGGAGAAGGGGGCCCCAGGATGTGGGTCTAATTTCACATGAACTCTGCTCTCTTCCATACACCCCCAGAAAAGAGCAGAACCCTCCTAGCTCAGCTGCTGACATGGACCTGTTTGGGGCTGATTGGACAAAGCTATTCTATTTCCAAAACCCAGCTGAGACAAAGACCCTGGCAGGGGGCAAGGACTGCAGGGTGTCCGTAAAAACTGCCATATCTGCAGAGGCCTGTGATGTCACCCAGGTGGCCCCACCTTTGGCTTTTATAGATGATTTCATAAGGATGCAGGCTGCTGTGTTCCTCTGGGTGTCCTGTGTCCCATGAGAAAGAATATGCACTCTCTGCAGCCTTTCAGCTGTTGCTTCTGCGGGCGGGGTGGGAAGGATGAAACACTGGGCACAGCGTGCTAATGGGCACTTGCACAGGGGAAAAGGCCAGGAGAGTGAGGCTCAGACCCGAGAGCCTACAACCTGCTCCTCTGCACACCACACAGAGGTCCGCTGGCTGCCAGTCTGTAGGAAACGGCTGCTTGTGCCCGGTGAGCAGGGCCTCTCCTCCTGAGCGACCGTGAGTGAGGGTCTCCCCCTGTGCTTGCCACCTGGCCCCGAATCCCTACCAGCTTCACATCCTGCCCTGGGCTGCTGGGGGCAGTCCAAGCGCTGCAGCAGGGAATGCCATACCACACATTCCAATGCCCGTTTCTTAGGCCGCTGGGCGACCTCGAGCAATGGCCCCCGCCTGGCAGGACAGGCCACACCTGCCCGCACAGCACAGACATGCAGTGAGGATGAGTGAAGCACACGCACATGGCAGAATGGGTTTGCGTGGCTGGCAGGCGGGCGCAGGCAGCATGGAGCGGGCGGATGGGTGGGCAGGCAAGGCTCACCATTAGGTGCACGCTGGAACTCGACTTCCTTTTCTGGACACACCACAGCAAAAGGGAAAGAGAAGGGGAAAGAGGAGGTAAGAAGAGAAGCACAGAGACGCTGCAGGTTAGTGCACCAGCATGGGCTCTGCCTCAGGAGAAAAGAGCAGAAGGAGGAGACCTGGAGTCCAGCACCAGAAGGGTTAAAACAGCATCTAGACAGACAGGCACACACACCCCTCCAGACCCTGGGAGAGGAAGAACTCCTCTGCTGTCAGGTTCACAAACACAGATTGAGGATATTCTGAGGTGTCTCAGATTTGCTCAGAGAAACCTCTTAAAAGGAGATTAAATCACAAGTCTATGAGAGTAAGTAACATTTTGCTGCAGATGTATAGGTTTGGGCTTATCTAGCTCACCTACAGGATTATTTATTTTCTTTCATTACTAGGTCTGCCTGAAATTCGAGAGAGCAGCTATCAGGTAAAGAGCAAAAGCTACTCTAGGTCATCCTCAGCTTTAACATTTGACTTCTGAACCTAGACTTTTTTTCACTGGACTCCTAAAACTCCTTTTCAGAGAAAGATGTTGAGCTTTTGAAAATCATCTGACAAATATTAAATTTTGGCACCCATTTCTTTGTTGGTATGGCCATGCTCATTTATAAGATTTCAATGTTTTATTGCATTTTGTAATTAGGGGGCAATGGAAAAGCAGGCGTGCTGGTGATTAAAAGTGCAGTGATCTTACGGACACAAAGATGTAAACCACAGGGAATGCTGAAAGCAGGGATGCCTTGGTCTCAATTAGAAGCTCAAACACTTTATGTTCAGACATGAAACAAGAGCAGAAAAATAAAGACCACACGGAACACTGAAAATATATCTTGGAAGACTGTGTCTAAAAGGTGAAAGGTAATTAAGGATTTTATCATTAGCTCGCCGGGAGACAGAAGTCCCCTAGGAACATGTCTGTGTGTCGTTTACTCGCTTATTCATCTAACGATAGCCAACAAATGCTTACTGAGGGCTATTCTAGGCATAGTGAACCCAGATAAATGTTCCTGCCCTCAAGAAGCTGACACTCTACTTGAGAAGACATTTTTGAGAACGTATTCTATTCAAAAGAAGGGGACTACAAGTATTGAAAAGAATGGTCCACAATTTAGAAATAGGTCTAAAGAAAAAGAAAGCCTAAATATAATGAGGCCTCTTGCTTTAGCCTTTCATATATACCCACATGTGAGATTTTACTTCCAAATTATCCAAAAAAAGGGAGTTGCTTTACATTCATATATATACTTCTCCCTTTATCCAACCAGAGTGGTAACACTTTGAAGGAAGGTCCTATCTTATTTGTCTTGGTAATCTCCATGGTGCCTAGCAAAATGTCTAAAAGTCAGCATACGATCAACAAATGTTTGCCAAGTTCAACTGGGTTTGTTGACGCTGGTTTTTCCCCAGGATAAAGCAGAGTACAGGCTTCTAACTTGCCTGGAATTACAGCACTGAAAACTGCAGGAGCACAGACCAGGGCCAGTCTTGGAGTCAAAAGGCCATGCAGGTTGCTTTCACCCAGACCTTGCCTTAGGCAGAGTACTTTCTGCTGTCTGCTTCAACTAATGGGGAGTAAGTTCCCAACTTGCTCCCAGCTGCCTCTCTTACTTAAACTGCCCTGCATGAAAACTTGATATAATCCTTTCTACTCATGGGTTAGTTTCTACCAGGTGAGCAGGCTTCTTTCAATTTCTTTCTCCATCCCTTTAGGGTTTTGCCCTCAGCCATGCATAGCTGGCCTCCTCCTCCGGCAGCCTGCAGCACTGTTTAATTACCAGATCATTTTAAAGAACCATACCTCACTTATGTTTAAAAATTAAATATTGGGGGCTTCCCTGGTGGTGCAGTGGTTGAGAATCTGCCTGCCAATGCAGGGAACACGGGTTCGAGCCCTGGTCTGGGAAGATCCCACATGCCGCGGAGCGACTAGGCCCGTGAGCCACAATTGCTGAGCCTGTGCATCTGGAGCCCGTACTCCGCAACAAGAGAGGCCGCGATAGTGAGAGGCCCGCGCACCGCGATGAGGAGTGGCCCCCACTTGCTGCAACTAGAGAAAGCCCTCGCACAGAAACGAAGACCCAACACAGCCATAAATAAATAAATAAATAAATAAAGAGCATGTGTTTATAGTCCAATCAAGTCAACCCCACTTGACGGGGCAACAGAATGCTCTCAAAACGTTTCCTTAAAAAAAAAAAAAAAAAAATTAAATATTAAAAATTTTAAACCAGAAAAAGGTTCAAGCCTCCTTTCCACACTTAAACAAATATTCAAACGGTACTTAAGGAAAATAATAGCATCTCTCTCTTCCTTTTCTTTTTCCTTCTTTCCTCCCTCCCTCCCTTCCTTCTTTCCTTTCTTCCTTCTTTTCCTTATTTCTCTCTCCTTTTCTTTGCTTCCTTGCTCTTTCTTTTAAGATTGGATGGTCATTCTGGCCTGGGACTAGTGGAATGCACAAGTTGTCCTCAATTAGGGGCCCCTCAAGTCTTGTCCTGTTAAGTGGCTCTCATTCCTCCATAGACCCTGGGTCACTGGCATCTACCTTCAAAGAAACCTAACCAGAACCTGAAGTCCCCAAATTCAACTGCACAAGGTAGACTCACTGCTCAAACCAATGCTAATATCCGAGCATCTGTGAAAGCTTCTGAACAGCAAGAAAGAAATCTCCCTATGGACTTTAAGCAGCAGAAACTGGGGAGGGGTGGTGGGCTGGGAAAGGAGGATGGGGTCTAAAAGAAAGATCCAGGATGCTGACAGATCAGGATCTTCTGAGCGGCTTCACAGGCCTCCCTCATAACACAGGTTATCACCTTGACTTTCAAGAAGGCCCAGAAAAGCAAAACCTGCATACCTTGCCTTGTCTTTTCCTTCCCCTTTTGCAGTACTTTCATCCAACCACGCTGTTCATTATTATATACTTGTTCCTGATTATAAAAGGACTGCAGCCACATTACGAGCAATTTGGAAAAGAGAAAAGGAAAAAAATACCCATAATCCTATCACTGTTACCAGTCTTTTGTGTATGCAATTTAAACATATCATTGTAAGCTATATACAAGTTTATGTCTTACTTTCTTTTAATGTCTTACTTTAAAAATAAATAGTATCTTAATTTTTATTCTGATTATCAAAGTAATACACGGTCTAGGTGAAAAATGTAGAAAATACAGAAAAATGTATGAAATAAAAATTTCCCAAATTCCCATCACCCAGTGAAGTTACTATTAACACTTCAGTGGGTTTTCTCCCGGTTCTTTTTCTATTCACATATTATACACTGAATATAATCTATAAGTACTTTGTTTTTTAAACAAAATTTAGACAGTAGTGTATGTACTGCTTTATATCCCACTTTTTCCACTTGAAACATTTCTGTCATTATATAGTCATAAAAATTAATAACTTTGTAATGGTCAATTAGATTTCCCATAATTATTTAGTCATTATCCTTTGGGCTTTTGATGTTTCCCATCTTCTCATGGTTTTAAGTAATGTCATGTTGAACATGTTTCTGCTTTCATTTTTTCCATATTTTGAGTGATTCCTTTAGGACAAATTCCCAGAACTAAAGGGTAAAACAGGAACATTTTTATGGCTTTTGACACACAGGCTGCTTTAGGAGGGGTCATTCCGATTTACACCACCATCACGAACTTAAGAGTCAAAAAATGGCACCTCCTTTCAACCTGCATTTCTCTGATACCAGTGAGGCTAAACATCCACATTTGTTAACTCATTCTACTTCCTCTTTTCAGATTGTCAGTTCTTCTTCTTTGACCATTTATCTGCTGGATTTTAGGGGGTATTCTTATTTATCAGAGAAAGCTCTTTTGTATAAAAATAATATTAACTCATCCCATCACACCTGCTATGAATATTTTCTCCAACCTGTCTCTTGTTGGCCTTTGAATTTTGGTTGGTCATGCCCTTCTTAAACTCTTGCATCTTAGCTTCTGTTCCCACCTCTATATTCAAAGTCTTTTCTCAAGCATAAAACTCATTTACGGAGTACCTAATCAGGGTCAGAACCTGGGCTAGGTTCCCCACACATGTTCTCATTTAAAGCAATTTAACTACTGATTCTGTTTGCCTAGCCTGTATCCTTCTCAGCGTTCCTGTAAGGGCTGGCATTGTTGCACACCTCTGTTCTTCCTCCACCTCTTTCTCCACTTCCTTTGCTAATTCCTCTTCTTCCAGCTCCTTAATAACAGATAGCCCTGAAATTCTGCCTTTCCTGGACTCTTCAACATTTGTGTGCTTTGGATTCATATGGAGGAATGGGAGTGTTATTAAAATTCAGATTCTGCCTCCCGCCCAAGGCTTCCTGAATCTGAATTCCAGGCTGGACCCTGGAATCTGTGTATTTTAACTAGCTCCTTAGGCAAGTCTTACATGGCTGTGCCTGAGGCCAGTATCTACAAAGTTCTGCCAGAAACCTACTCCTTAATGACAACTTTAACCCATCCTCTCACCATCTCAGCTGTCACTGCTTTATTTCAGGTCCTATTTTGTGCAATCACTCTCTGCTTCCCCACCATACAAAAGCTAATGGAGCTCCCAGAATCATCGCGCTGTTTCAAACTTGTGTGTTCCCTTTGCCTGGAATGTCCTCTCCTCTCCGCTCCCCTCCTTAACTTGGCAAAATCCAACTAGTCCTTCAAACTCAGTTCCTGGGCCATCTCCTTCAGGAAAATTTGCTGTTCTGGCTCAGGTGCTTGTCTCTCTACTCCTCCAGCGCCTGCCTGGCACATACCTCCCTCAGTGGACATGAGATTCACTCACGTGAGTCTCCCTCTGCACACCTCCCTGGGCTACACCAGGTATCTCCCAGCACCTTTGAAGACCTCTCTGCCCAGACCTTCACTTGTCTCTCAAACTCAGTATGGTCAAAACAAAACTTCTCTTCCCAGCAAAACATTCCTTCACAACTACTCACATTTCTAGCAAAGATACCACCGTTTCTTTCAATATTCAAGACACTTTGCCATTACCTTTGATGGACCCTTTTTAAATCTCCCGTACCTAATGGGAACTTCCTTTGCCACACCTCTCATCAGAGCTAATGTCTAATCAGAGCCCAGCACCCATGGGTAGAGCTGGACCAATGACCTACAGGCAGCACCTATTCCAAGTGGTTGGTCTGTGCTCCTCTGGTGGTTATTTTTAATATTAACCCTTTCTATTTCTCATCATCTTTTCTTCACCCTACACCCAGACTATAATAAATCCTAGTTGACACCTGTGTCTAGTTCCTACCCTCTTCTATTCACCCTTACACGCTTAGCCAAGTCTTTCGAAAACATCACTCTTAACCTTCCGTGCTCAGTGGTCTATGGTGTTTTCTGTGGTCTAACACACAAACCTCCAATTCCTCTGCTCAACCAGACCAATCCAGCTGTATTTTTTATATACGTCTACCAAACACCCCATGTTCCAGTTGGGCAGAGTATATCAATACGTATAATAGAACCCATAAAAATATTTTTTGTTGTTTTTAAGTTACAGAAGTAATACATTCTCATTTTAAAGAAAACACATGTGTACAAAGTAAAAAAACAAAAGGTGTGTCTCCCCACCCTGCCTTCACCTCCAATCCCATTCTCTAGAGGCAATCATTGACTTGGTTCCAATCTTCCTACCTCCTTTTAGCTTTCTCCAATAAGTCTCTTCCCCAGAAGCTTCTTGGATTGAACCATCCCATGTAGGGTCCAATACCATATACCATTCAGCGCTTAGCTGATCCCAGGTGTGTCCACTTTACTTTTTAATTGACCTTGCAATTCTTGAGGCTGGATGAAACCTGCATCTCCTCTTATACCTCTTGTGTGCCTCTGGAACTGAGTGTAGCACTGAGCCTCTGATAGGTACTTAATAAATACTTTGTAAAGATTGACTCTAGCTTCTTCTCCACAAAAATATATGCGAAATCTCTCTCTAACTCAACTAGCCACCTTTTCCTAACCTGGCTCCACCATCGAGCTCACACCCCTGTAACTGAGGGGCTGCCAGTCAACCCCAGCTCCATGTCAGCAAATGTGTGTGGAGCCCAAGCTCCCCTCCTTAGGGCAGAAGTACATGGAAGCAGGCATGCAGACAATGAGAGAAAGAGAAGGGATGGGGGAAGGGAAAGGGGCACACAGGTATATCTCAGCTGGGGACATAAGATCCTGGGGAAAGGTCTAATTTAAACTTTTGTTGGAACTTAAAGGTTTGCATAATAATGGTTTGAAATTCTCTGTGGCGTAAATTGGTAGGCTTCAAGATAGCATGAACTCCTATCCAAAGCCCCAGCCCCAGGGTCCTTTCTACCCCCAAAGCCTCTAAGAACACCTTGGCTGTGTGAGGACCCCTCTACCTTGGCCAAGCAGCCACCCCCACTAAGGCTTCTTGTTGGTCCCTATGGGCCCCTGTCCCTCCTCTTGCCCTCATCCCCCAGGAAAAGTTCCCTCACCAAATGAAAACGAGCTGTGATGTACCATGTCCCTGGTCTGTGTCTAAGGCACCTATGCCTCGAGAAAGTTTGACGCTTTCACTCAATGGTATCTGAGCTGGGTTCTGGAAGTGCTTTGGAGATAAGAAAAAAGAACAAAAGGATAGTGGCTTCAGGTGCCAAGCCCTGTACCCTGAATCAACCAGGCAAACTTTGCTTTCATTTGATTAAATCAGTTTGCGCTTTAAAAAGAAAGGAAGATTAACCAGTAACCTAAAAAACCCAGAGAGTCAAGCCCTGGAGATGAAACCTGTGTCTGGAAGTCAAGTTCAGGATTCAGCTCTAGTAAACTATAGTTTGGATCACCTCCCCTGAGTCTTTCCAATCAAGCTAGGGTCAGGTGAAGCACGTATCCCTCTGCCCTCTCAGGCCAGTGGAACCTGCTGTTCTGAGCAGAGAGGTTTCTGGTTTAAAGCAGAAAAGCAAGGATAGGAAGGCTCTTGGGGAAAGGGGGAACAAAGTGCCAAGGAGTCCCTTGGGAGTGACTGTTGGGAGAGAAAGGCCAGACCTTGGGCTGGAGGAGTGGAGACACCTACCTTGACACCGCCGTCCGACTTCTTGTTCAATAGGCTTTTGGCAGCTGTGAAAACAAAGAGAAAAATCAAGTCTCCTGTATTGTACCCTCTTCCCATCCTGAAGTCTGGCAGCTGGATCCGCAAGAGACTGATGTGTTTGACAAGGGGGACAGGAGTCTCCTGAAACCCCTAGAAGAGGCCCTTCCCGATGCCTCAAAGCAAGAAGGGCATCTCAAGCAGCGTCAGACCCTCAGAGTGGCACCCCAGGATCTCCTCTGCCATGGAAGAGGGCTCAGCATTAACAGGGACACTCCGCATTTAGGAGAAACCACATTCAATACTGGGGCTGCCCGGGCCATTGGGAACTCTGCCTTCAGCAGCTTCCACCTAGGCCTGGAAGCAGAGTGCCAGGGTGAAAGGTGAGGGCTCCGTCCCTAGATGCCATGGAGATTCTCAGGACAGCCAAGCTGCAAGGATGCAAGACATCTCCTGAGTGTTCTCAAGAAACAAGAGTGTCACAGTTCACGAAGGAGACCAGACGTGAGGACAGACAGACACAGACACACAGACTAGGACCACCTACAGGAGGGTTTTGCCAGGGGGTTGAAGCCTTGACTGGGCAGGTCCTCACTGCCACCCTTTCCTCAGTCTACTCTCTGGACCCACTGAGCAGAAAGGACTGGGCAGAATAATGAGGTATTAAACAGATTCCAGCCAGGCACAGGGTGATGCTCAAGGCTGATGAGCTCCACATAGGAAGGCTGGTGATGCCTGTTGGCCACAAAGGTCACAGGAAAGTAGCAGACAGTGGATGGGAGATTCCAGGGAGATTGAATCAGTCCAACTGTCTGATCCACCTAGACTCTGATGGGTTTGCATCTTGGTTCTACTGCTTGCTAGCTGTGTGAGTTACTTAACCTCTCTGAACCTCAGTTTCTTATCTATAAAATGAGATAATGGCATGAAAAGCACTAAGCAGAGTGCCTGGCACATAGCAAGAACTCCGCAAGTGTTAACTATTGTCACTACTGCTGCCATTCTTCCCTTCAGGTGGCCTTTCCTATCCAAGCTGGGTCTCCAGTGAGAATAAGGATCCTTGCATCACAAGAATTCTGACCTCCAAAAATGGCCTTTGGTCCTATCTCCAGTTTATGCTGGGGTGATTTGAAACTTATTTTTTAAATGTGTTTACTACTATGCCTGACCACCAACGGTGTTAAGTGCTTTACATACGTCAAAGTTCTCTACTCTGACAGCCCATTAGAATCACTTGGGAGTTAGAGAAAAATGCTTATGCCTATCCCATGCCCTAGGGATTCTGATTTTATTTGTCTGGGGTGGGGTCTCAGCATCAGGATTTTTTTTTTTAACAAGTTTTCTCATACAGGCAGGGTTGAGGGCCTTAGACATACATGATCTTAATCATCACCATGTCATTTCTTAGCCCCATTGCAGAGGTGAGGAAACTAAGGTTGGGAGAGCTGATGTGACTTGCTCAGGGTGTGGCAGGGCTGGGATCCAAACTCAGGAGCGGCTGTCTGCACAGCTTCTGTACTCTACTGCATTTCAGACCCGGAGGCCGGCAAATGCCAGACTTCACAATTGTGAGGGGCGTGGCTTCCCCTTCGGGGCCGCCCACCAGTGCCGCTGAAGCCTAGTCTTCTGCCGTGGGCAGCTCAGCTCCGGGCCACGCCAGGGTTGTCTCGGGCCACCTTGGCCGCAGCCCTCACAGGCAGGCCAGGCTCTCGGGCGGGTGGCTTCGGGAGGAAAACCTCCTGCTGCCCAGCTCCACGTCCCAGGCTACTGCCTCCTGAGAGTTGGCAAGCGTCCAGCATGCACGGCTGGTTAGGGGGCTCCGTAACACCGATGTGCTCGCAGATGCCAAGTTAGGTGGTCCGTCTGGCATGCCCATCTCAGCCCGCAAGCATGGGACTCGCCTCCCTGGTGAGCGGGCCTGGCATGCTGGCCCTCCTGGTGGGGTGGCAGGGAGCCGAGGCAGGCGGTCGGGGAGGACTCATGCCACGTACCTTGCCCGGCCAGGCCGGCGGCGCTCGCGGCAGGCGAGGCGGGGGCGGAGCTCTGCCTGCCAACTGAGGGGATACAGTCTCTGAGTGCACAGAGCTGCCGCAAAGCCACGGGGGCCAGTCAGCAGCGAGCATGCCCCAGCGCGAGGCGCAGGAACCCACTGCCGCTGCGCACGGCGGGGTCCGGGCGGCGTGGCCAAGCCGGCCGAGCTGGGGGAGCGGAGGCGCCGGGGGCAGGCTGGTGAGCAGGTGCAGCCAGCCCTGCAGCAGTCTGGGAACCTGAGAGGACAGGGCGTGGAGGATCCCGCGGCTCCACCTGTCCCACGACCACCTCGGGTGAGGGTCTGCAGGTCAAAGCCTGACTTGGCAAGGGGCGGTGTCCCTTCAGAGGCAGCCCAGCCCTAGCTAAAGGCTGTCAGGAAACTGAGCCTCATCTGCAAACCTTCCTCCCCAGGGGACCTAAAGGAGGACATTTTCAGAGCGCAGCCCTTTCCTCCGGCCACATTCCAAACAGTAGAGAGACTGGCCCTCGGGGCCCAGGGAGGGTCCGTGGCCCTTGTGCAGCCAGTTCACTGATGTTCCACAGCCCCCAACTCCGCAGAGACACCGGTAACTTTTCCTCTTCAAGGCAGGTGGCCAGAAGAGGCTGCATTTCAGAGTTCCAAAGGTGTAGGTGCCCCAAAAATGAGCGCCCAGAAAGTAAACAAAGGCCGCTTAAGCAATACATTCTAGAAGCCCCGATTCCACCATTAGCCAACCTGCTAGAATCCAGGGATAAGCTGAACCTTCTTTTTGGGATCAACTCAGAAAACAGCCTCACTTGTTTCTAAAGAAGCACACAAGTGCCCTTCCTTCTTGATTATACTTCTAGACACCTCTTCCTACAGAAGCTTCTGGAGACTGGCTCTGTCTTCACCTGTCCCAGAGTCAGGGCAGAAGAGGTCATCCTGGAATGCTTGCAGCATTCTTTTTTGTTTGTTTGTTTTTTTGTCTCCTGCGCCAGGGCAAAGTGAGTGCCACGGCCAGACAAAGTCTGGGCAGCAAGGACAGGAGGCTCTTTAGGTATCAGTGAAGATGCTGTGTTGTAACAGAGAGACTGAGTTCCTGAAACCAGGACACCAATTTTATGAAATGGACGGGGAGAGGCTGATGCAGAGGCCGGAGGCCACGGGACAGGGCACATGCTATTGATTTCCTAGCAGCCTGTTTCACATCTCTTCCACTCAGAGAGAGAAGAGATCACCCCATTCTAGGGTCGGCACATATCTGCCCTTGAGTGTCCTCTGCAAAGGCTTTCTTCAACCCAGAAAGTAGAAGGTGCACAAGTAATTAGAGGACCAGAGGCCTGATGTGGGACAACAGCTCCACCTCTGCAGGAGGTGGCCCACTGTGCCCTCCTGTCCCCATTTGTGAGGTGAATCCAGAAACACAGCCTTCCCCTCATGGGTACCCATGACACAAGATCGAGCCCCAACTAGGGTCACAGGGGATGGGCCTGAGGGGGACACTCTCCCAGCTTACTCTCCAGTCCTGATCCTCCAGGGCCCTGTGGCTCTCACTAGGGCTAGAGCTCATGAAGCCCCAGAGCCAGGGTTGGAGGTTACCGGGAACCAGTACAGCCAAGCCCGTGGACTCAAGCTCAAAGGAGCAATCTCTGCCCAGGTAGCCGCCCACCTGAGCCTCCCGCACACACAACCCACCCACCCCCACCCCCCCACCCCCTGCCATGGCTGTGTAGAAGGAAAGCAAGGGAGGGAGTCTGGTTATGAGAATGAGAAGGGGGTCTTGAACCAAAACTGTGGGGCTGGGGGTTAGGGGGAGGGAAGATCAGGGGAAAAGGCAAGCTGGGAAGAAACCTTTCTGTCTTAAGTCCTGTCATTAATCTTTTCCTCACAGAAAAGCCACTGTGCTTCCCAACTGAGGGCAAACAATGATGAGGGTGGGGGGAGGGGGAAGGTGGAATGTCTTGCATCTTAAAAAGAAATGTCAGGTGTGATTTACAAATTACTGGTCCCAACTCTCCCAATTCCTCACGCAACATTAAGCAAATTCCTTTCCCTCCATCCTGCTGGTCTCTATTTCTTCACTTTTACGGTTGGTATAAAAGAGAATATTTTAAGCACAGTCTCTGTAAAAGGTTTAAACATCTGGAATAATTTCTATTAGTCATCTCCACTTGGACACAACGATGTAGTGATCGTCCCAGTCAGCCAATTAATGGCGGTGACTGGGAAGATTCACTACATCTCATCTCCTTCTTTTTCCCAGCACATCCTCCAATGCCCTTGAGACTGGCTAAAATCTTAAAGTGCTGAGAGTCTTCAGAGAATTAAATAAGAATCCCCAGGGACAAGGTAAATGGAAGACTGGGCAGGCTACTCCTTGGGAGGTTCTAGGGAATACAGTTCATAAACCTGAAGTCAAGTAAAGCCCCCCAGAATTTCACATTACAAAACTCAGCTGCAGCAGCCCCTCCAAACAGGATCCTCATCATCTTGGTCAAGGTGTTGCCTGAGACACCCAGTGTCAGGAAGGCATCATATATGGCAACAGCCCATTCCGACCCACTCACCTCGTAGAGTTAAAGTGCACAGCTGAAAACATACCTGAAAAGTTCCTGGAGACAAGCATGGTTGTGAGGATGGCACCCTGGGGAAAGAAGAGGGTCCTGTGAATTCCATCAGGCTCTAGAAAAGCACAGTCTGTTCTCAGGCAGAGGGCAGCTGCTGGCTAGGGGCTCCCAATGAGTACAACCTTCATAGCTCAGCTCCAGCCAGGAGGGGAGCTTCCTTCTGTGATGGGGCAGGGGGCGCACTGCTGAAAGGTATGATTTCAGGATGCTGGCAGCCCAGCCCGGAAGGCAAGACTCACCTTCAGTTTTCTCCGGGCATTGAACTTGCGTAGGCACTCCACGGTCTCTTGACGATGCATCATAGATGCCACTGTGGACCGTTGCTGGAAGCCAAATAGACAGGCCTGTGAGCCCCCCACCGGATCCTAGGCCCCTCACCATAGTCCCAGCACCGGTGGCCATGTGCTCAGCCGCCCCAGAGTTGCTCTGAAGATAAGATGAGGTCATAGATGTGAAAATGCTTTTACAATAAAAGCACTACCCAAAAATCAAGGTTATGTAAGGACAATAATCTGGACATGAAAACACCACCGGTAATTGATGCTGGATGAAGGTGCCCAAGAGAGCATTCTAATCTTCCTTGGGAGACGGAGGCGATGGAAAGGGAGAGTATTTTGTGTGTTGTGATCCTCATGCAGTTACTCCTTCAGCAACTATTTAGTGAGCACCTACTGCGCTCCAGATTCTGGGCAGTGAGAGAACAGAAAGGGTTCCTGTTCTCTACAGAGAACATTCGTTCCTTCTAAGAGTTCATCTCAACAACCACCCCACCCGCCAACAAGGTCTTAAATGAAGCTGTGATCTGAGAAGCTAAGGATCTTTACCTTGAAGCATTAATTCTTTTCACCGTTTTGGATGGGAATTTTTCTTCAGCGTATTACTGCTAACTTCCTCCTTAAACAGAGTCCCCTGAACATGATTTACATTTCCCTGATGACACAGGGTCAGCAATACAAGCATCAATGATTACATATCCTAATACAGAGATGTTCTCAGGGTCTGCTGAGATATATAGGATGATGGAGGGTGGGGTCCACAAACATGACCCCAGAACATAATATTTCCGCAATTCTTGAGTACCTATTTTAAGTGGCTCATCCCCTCATTCTGCTGTTGTTATCTTGGCCAGCTGCTAGGAAAACAAATCCTACAACATGCAGCCTGGTGCCCACACCCCCACAGGGCCACCCTGCCTTCCTTCCCCTCTGGCCGCTCCCTTTCCTAGTTCCCGAAGCAACTCTCCCAACCTTATCTACCTTCCCCAGATCTCATATTTCGCCTCCTCCTCCAAAGTGTAAACTTCTACACAAAGTGAAATGAGAGATCATCAAGCAAGAACTCCTTCAACTTCAGCCTTCTAACCACAAGCTGATTTTCACACCTCTGCAACCTAATCCCAGGTCTCATAAGCATCATCCCTCATGTGCTGACCCCTTGACCTGGGCTCAGGAGTCCCTCTCTCATTGTGCTATCCAAACATTGGTTCCTCAATTAGCCAATATTTTTAACGCCTTATTCTGGATTATATTCTTCTCTGCAGTCTACACAACACAGTCAAGCGCAAGATTTTAAAAACTCCCCTGACTCATCCATCTTCTCTAACTAGTACCATGTCTTTCTCTCTTCACCCTCATTCCCTCCTCACCTCATTGTAAACAGGCTTCAGTCTCTCTCCCTCCACTGCCTCTATCAGTGAAATAACGAAACAATGCTTCTAACCGGTCAGAGCCAACAGGCTCTCTTCTATCTTTATCATGGACTCTCTGAAGCATCTGATTACAGAACCTCCCTTCCTGAGACCTCCTGTTTCTTAGGATCTCCTGATCCTCCTTCTCCCATGGAAATTCTCATTCTCAGTCTCCTTTGCCGGCTCCTCCAACTCTCCCTGGTGCTAAATGCTGGTGGCCATCTCTTCTCGTACAACAGCCCACGGTAAGAATTCAATCAGGGGCTTCCCTGGTGGCGCAGTGGTTAAGAATCCGCCTGCCAATGCAGGGGACACGGGTTTGAGCCCTGGTCCGGGAAGATCCCACATGCCGCGGAGCAACTAAGCCCGTGTACCACAACTACTGAGCCCGCGCGCCTACAGCCCGTGCTCCACATCAAGAGAGGCCACTACAATGAGAAGCCCGCGCACCGCAAGGAAGAGTAGCCCCCGTTCGCCGCAACTAGAGAAAGCCCGCGCGAAGTAACGAAGACCCAACACAGCCAAAAAAAAAAAACCCAGAAAAAACAAAAAAAGGAATTCAATCAGCATAGAAACAATCCCATCTACTTCTACAGCCCCAACACCACCCAAATGACTACAACCTATATTTCCAATTTTTAACTTCTTTTCCATATTTCTAACTACCCACTGGATGTCTCCAGCCGGAGGTCCTCAAACACCACACTTAACATGTATGAAACTAAAATCATCATCTTTTCTCACAAACAGGTTCCTCCTCTGGGTTTCCTCTGGGTCAGTGAATGGTACAACCCTCCACTCAGTTACCAACTCAAAACCTGGCAGTCCTCATAGATCCCACTCTCTCCTTCACTTCCCAAATCCAGCTGGTCACTAAGTCCTTTTTATTCTATGTCCCAAACATCTCTCAAATGTGTCCACTGCTTGCCATACCGCCCACCTTCCTATCAACACCCTTAGCCGAGACCTCATCTGGACTTGCTTAGACACTTACGACAGCTTCCTGAGCTCTCTGCCCCTGCCTCTCTCCTCTTCAATTCCATTTTCTACACAGCTTCCAAAATGATCTTTCTTAATTAACTGCATACTTCATTCCCTCTTTAAAATCCTTAAATGGTTCCCTGTGCTTTCAGAATAAAATCCAAACACCTTAGGCAGAAACCTGTATGTCCTGGAATCTTTTTGGCTTCAGTCTCTTGTATTCCTGTAGTCCTACCTTCACCTACAACCAAACTACTTAATATTCCTTAAACTCGCCACAATTTCCCGATGGCCCCTCACCTTGGCCCTTGCTAACCTCTGTCTGCAGGTTGTCATCCTGGGGAACCCCCAGTCATCTGCCAAGAACCAGGACAGGGCCCACCTCCTCCACGCCTTTAGCAATCCCACTGCCCACCAGAGACGGCAGGAGCTCCTACATACTCATTAGCTTCTTTTACGTACTTGTCACATTGCAGAGTGGTTGCCTGCTTGAGTGCCTGTCTCCCCAGATAATCTTTGAGATGTATGGGGGAAGGCACCATGCCTTATTCATCTTTGTATCTACAGCACCCACACAGGGACCGGCATCAAAGAGGCATTCAGTAAACATGGGAAAGAACAAATACATAAATGCATCGTGGCTGTCAGGAGGCCTAACAAGAGGCAGACCCTCTTGTTTGAAAAAAGATATTTCAGCCTGATAGAACTGTAAACGAAAACAGAATATGCTGACCCACAATGATAGCCCCGGGGGCTTCTCCTAGGGTGAGATTTATGACTGAACTTCAGGAGGCTCTTTTTCATTGCTCAGAGGTCCCTTCTGTTTATTTTCTGGGTCTTGGTCCCATTTCCATTAGAGGTGTCTAAGAGTTGAGATCTGAATATGCACTCTAGGCGTGGCAATTCACTTTGAGTTCTGCCAGCTGCTTTCTCTCATCAACTAGAGTCTGCAAGGGTCAACCTAAGCCCTCATTCAAGATCAAAGCTAAACCACACCTGACAAGTGAGTGGGGGAGAGAAAGAGGCCAGTTAGTCCCAGTCGCCTCCCCAACTCTTCCTGGTGACATTTGCTGCCCCTGGGCCCCACCCAGTCCCCCCTCCTCTCTGCTGGGTCTTAGCTCAGGGCCCAAAATGATTATTCTCTATTCATAAGAAGGAGGGTAAAGACAGTGCTATGGGCACATTGAAGCTGACATCCCTGATCTCCTTGATCTCGGTGGAAGACACTTACACAGACCCACGGATGCTTGAGAGCCTGGTCAGCTGTGATACGCTTTGCAGGGTTTATGGTCAGCATCTGGTTGATCAAGTTCTTGGCTTCAGGAGTCACCGTGTCCCACTCTGGTGATGGGAACTAAGGAGCAGGAACAGGAGAAGGAGTGATATGAAATTTGTGAGCCTCATATCCCCTATAATTGGGGTATTCTGTGTTACCTAAAGCTGCCCAGCAGGGTGTGGGAAAGTCCTGGGGTACCCCAGGATCAGGGTCAACTTAAAGACCGGGAAAGGAAAACAGAACAATCATGGTTAGAATGACAGAATATCAGACCGGGGGACTCTGACATCTTCTGGTTCAACTCCATCTCTCTACTAGGAGGAATCAGTTGTTCAGCGCTGTGCCGAAGGCCCCACTGCAGTGGGAGAGCCACCAGACTTCTCATCCCTATGTCATGCAGCACACCACACAGCCACACCATTCTTTGCAAATAATAGACCGAAGGGCTTCAGTGGACTCCGTGACTTTACAGCTACCAAAAATGGTTGTGCAAAAAACCTGCTCCCTGGGACAGGTGGTGCCAAGAATTGAGGCCTATATGCCCATCCCTGGGTCCTCAAAGTCCCTGACACTCCCTGTACCCTGTGACACACTCAACACGCCCCTTCCCTGGTCAGAGCCTGAGGGGCAGGAACAAACAGGTCCTTACATCATAGGCTCCAGCCTTGATCTGCTGATACAGCTTGTGCTGATCCTCATCCCAGAAGGGAGGGTAGCCCACCAGGAGGATATACAGGATGACCCCTACAAGACAGGACACAGGTCACTGGGGTCAGTCACCTGCTTTGCTGAGGAACCAAGAAAAGCCACACAGGGCTCAGAGCCACCCAGAAAGTCAAGGCCATACCAGAAGGAGAAGTGAATGGCAGCCAATAATGCTGTGCCACTATGCTTCACTCCCCACGTCACCAAGCCACGTCCGGGATTTCTTTAGGCACAACCCACCTGCTAAGGCATGGGCAAATCCCTCTTCAAGAAGGATGCAACATCATCTAGGAAATACTTGGGGAGAAGGGTGTGATGGGAACAGCCATCCCGGGGACACCAGAGCAAACACCGTGAGTTCACATATACCAGACGCCTGTGGGACCCACAAGGAAGAGCAATGCCTCTTTCTTGCCATCGCTGGAAGTCGAGGGCCCTTAACACCAAAAAGCTGAGTGTGTGGAATGGGCTTACCGCAGGCCCAGATATCCACAGGTTTTCCATAGGGATCTTTCCTCAAGACCTCAGGGGACAAGTAACCTGGGGTGCCAGCAAAACCTGTAGCGGAAGAGACAGCGGAGGCACACTGAACCCACTTTCTCTTTCATTAAATCCACATTAGCAATTTCCCCCAAGTCCCTTCTTACTCCTGTTGCTTTTGCTACATAAGCTCTCAGCACATGGGCAGCAAGAGATGACGGGCTGGGCTTCTTGTAGTGCCCGGAATCTAAATCAGAGGGCAAGTCCATGTGTCTACCAGGAATTCCCATCCTCCCCAGAGGCAGCAAGAACACAGTGCTGACAGCAGCAAGTCTCACTGTACTGAGTCATGGAGGGCCAGGGGGAGTTCTGCACCCTCCCCTCCTCCAGTCCCTGAGGAGCCCAGGGCCATTAAGGGTCTGGCTTCTAGTTATGAAAGAGGAAGGCAGATCAGGAAGAGGAGGAAGGGCGGGGGCTGCATTCCAGGAAGACAGGGTCACTCTTACCAAACCAAGCCTGTTGCTCTCCCTGTACTTCGATGGCTAGGCCAAAATCAGCCAGCTTGACTGCGGCACCCTTGCATTTACTCGCCAGCAGGAGGTTCTCAGGCTGTATAAGGAAGACAGAGAACCTCGTGAGGCACCCACCCCGCAGCCCAGAGGGAGCCTAGTTTGGGCCTCGCCGTACTACCATCTGGCACCAGGTGGCGCCAATGCTTCACAAGCAAGAGGCAAAGGGGGAACCTGGGTAGTACCTTCAGGTCCCGGTGGACAATGTCATGCTGGTGGATGTGGTTAACACTCTCCAGAATCTGATGTATACAGTGGCTGCAAAAGCAGAGGAAAGGTCAGTTCAGGGTTAAACCATCCATGACCACACGCTGTGGACAAAAGCACTTATCTCTGGGTCAGGGATTCACAGAGAATCACTCAATGAGGAGCTAGAACCTTGGACTTCGGACATCATCTGTTCAACCTACTTTATAGAAGAGGAAACTGAGGCCCAAGCAGATTAAATGGTTTGTCCAGGCTCTCCTGCTAGATAATGGCAGAGGGCAGACTAGAACAGGGTCCACCATGCCTCCTTAGACTGTAAAGACCCAACATATTCAATTTGTTTCCAAGAAACTGGGGGACATCTCAGACTCCTGAGAAAGAGAGACCATCCAACTCCTTCCTTGTTTCTCTTCCCCCCTATGGTAACTCTGTTCTTGGAGAAGAGGCTTGTGGTAGCAACTCAGGAAGGATAGTCCAACTTATTAGCCTAAGCCGTTTTGGGGGTGGGTACACTCATTCTGTCATTTAAACATTTATCGAGCACCTACAGGCATTGTGCTTGGTACCACACCAGCTGTAAAGATGACCCAGTGCCTGCCCTGAAGTTTATCATCTAGTAGGGGAGATAAAACAAGTACATAGGCACCATCAAGAAACAAGGTACTAAAGAGGGTTCCAAACAGGCACCTGAGGAGCATTTCTGATCATGATTTTTCATAGAAAAAGACAAACTAACCTAGAGTCACATTCAGCTGCTGATTCGTGAATCCACCTTTCAAACCATCCTGCCACACTTGCGGTCAAACTCCTGGTGGGGTATACTGGCAGTCTAGAGCACTGGTGAAAACTGGGGGATGATTATGTCCCCCAGAGGACATCTGGCAATGCCTGGAGACATTGCTGGTTGTCACAACTGAGAGGGATGGTGCTACTGGCATCTAGCAGGTAGATGCTTCTAAACCTACAACGCACAGGAGGGGCCCTAACGACAAAAAATTATCTGGCCCAAATGTCAGTAGTGCTGAGGCTGAGGAACCCTGGCCTAGAGAATGGAGCAGGTACTACCAAGTGTGTGCTGAGCTGGTGACCTGGACTTATTTTCCCTTCCTTTAAAATCTGATGCTGGGGCTTCCACAAGAGCCAAAGGGTCTTGCTGGGCTCCTGGAGGCTGAGGCTCAGGCCTCCCTATAGGACACAGCCCAAGAGTAGGGCAAAGAGACTTTAAGACTGAGCTGAAGAGGCGAGTCTCCACAGAAATATATAATTAGAACAGAGCCAGGCTAGCAGGGAGAGTCTTCTGGCCAAAAATGGCAAAAGTGCGAACTGTCCCAGCAGAGCCAGGCCAAGCCCACTGGTACAGTCACCCGCCCCAGCTCCCCCTCCTCCCCGCCAGGCTCCCTGAGCTATCACTGCCTCCTCCTGCCCAGAGCCTAGTCCTCCCCTGCTGGCACTGGAATTCATCTCCCACTTGAGAATTTTTCCTGAGGCTGAAGCATCTGAGGTTGATCAGCAAACACTGGCCTCTCAGGGTTGAGAAATCTGTGAGGAAGCTGTGCTCCCCCACCCTCCAGAGGCAGCCAGGGCTGCCACATACGCCTGAGAAGCTGCAGGCAGGATGATCAAAATCAGGTTGTAAGGACATCACCCGAGAGAAAACTCAGGGCGGGGGAGGAGCCGAGGAAGGAAAGGCAGGCCAAACAAGCGCCCAAGAGCTGTGGTGTGGGAGGAATTCTGCTGTGTCACACGAAGGAGCTGCCAGGGCTTCCTGGAGGGCTGGGGGCTGAAGGGTATGGCTGAGGAATGGTCCTCTAGCCCGCGGAGCCCCACATGGGGGCTGGTGATGGTGGTCAAGACACAAGGTGATTCAGGCTGAAATCTCCCAGGAAGGTTCCCTGGTTGGATTATTAACCCAGACATTTACACTCCTTTGGGACACAAACCATGTTTTCTCCATCTCTGGATGATCCCCAGGATGCCTCGTATGCAGTAGGATTTGTCAAAAGAAAGAAGCAGGGATAGGGAGGGTCCTTGGGCCCTTGTGAGTAGGCGGTGGTGCAAAGAAAAGGTATTTCTGGTGTGAAAGCGTGAAGGAGATATGTAAGAGCTTTGCAAAAAAACTGATCTGGGAGTGCTGAATTATTAACTCCTAACAATACCCATGGAATGTAGCCTGAGTCCAGCTCTACAGAATCTTTGTCCAGATAAGAGCTCTTCTGATCTCCCCCAAAGACGATTCAAATAGGCAGGATACCTGGCCCCCAGGGCCCTCATCTCACCTGGCATCAGCTTCACTGTAGTATTCTCTGGCCACAATGTCTTCAAACAGCTCCCCACCGGTAACACTGCAACCAACAAAGAGGGTCAGAGGAGGCAGGTCAGGTGTCCAACCCCAGCATCCAACAGGTAACAGGTCACACTGTACAACAGCTTTAGAGAAGTGTCAGCTCTACATGCAGTTTGTCTGAGAGCCCAGAGCACGCCAATCCTTCAATGACATGGAGCTTCTTCTTGGGACAACATGGGCCCTCCCTTCCCCCTGCACATTTCTGTTTCTGTAACCTATAGATTAGCTAATACTCTGGTAAAGATGAATATACAGGCATCTAAGAGAAAATAATCAACCTACTCAAACAGTCATAGCTTTATTAGAGACCAATATGAATACGAAGACTCAGCTGCCCAAGAATGACAGACCTACCACTGAAGTTGAAGAATAATGAGACCAAGGACACAGAGACCCAACCCGGAAAATACCAAAGAGGCATTTCTAGGAGGTGAAGAGCCACTTTTAAGAAATTAAACCATAACCGAAGTGGAGGAGAGACCAATGGGAGCCTAGTTTATGACTAATAAAAGGTACCTTCAATTTCCCAGAATTTTTAAGGTCATGCAAAGACCTATGTTCTACTTCTTCACTAAGGACAACACACCAAGAAACAAGAAAAAAGCATCTGCACAAGGTGTGCTGCTGAACAGAAATGCAAGAGCAATGCCATCCCGGGGTTCAGAGCCCGGGGGAGATACTGAGCAAGGAGACCCTCGGTAACCTGCCCATTACCAGAGGAAGTTCAAAATCAAACCCCTCTCCGCGGGCAAAGGAGGGGGACCCTCGGCAGTGGCTGAAGACCCAGTTTAGGCCTTTTTTCCAAGCCTTCCTCTTGAGCCGGCTGGAGGGAAAGGCCCCCACACCCTCAGAAAGCGGCACTTACAGGTCAAACACGAGGTAGTGAAACCCTTCTTCAGAAATACTGTCATGGAGGCGTACTGCAAGAGAGGAGATGGGGACAGAGATTAACAGAGAGAAAACCTGGAAATCCTACTCCTCTCCTCCTTGGCCACCCCAGCCCTGCCCCGTCCTGCCAGCCCCACAGGCTCTCTCCTGAGAATGGGCAGACGCCCAGCAGCCCCAGTCCAAGGCAACATGGCCACAAAGCAGAGACGATCAGACAGACCCCAGGTCCAGCGCTCTGGTCGCCACCTCAGACTGCCTACAATGTAGGCGAGAGACAGAAGCTTTGTGGCTAAGAAGTAAAGACAGGACGGAGAAAAGCAAGAACCTTCTTCCCAGAGGGGCTGGTCCCAGAGAAGGTAGTCCTGGGATATGACATGTGAGGGTGCAACGCAAAGCGAGCAGCACCGAGGGACACAGACTGCAGGGGGACAGAGAACGACAAGATGGGAGAGCCTGAGAGCCTGGAGTAAATGGGGACAGAAGAATTAGAGGGAGGGGAAGAAGTGGGAAAGGCAGAGCCCAGCAGGGAGGCGCGTGGAGGGAGGATGACAGATGGTGCGTACGGAAGGCAACACACAGAGTCAGGCGATGACAACAATGACCAATTTATTAAGTGCTCACGACGTGCCAGGCCTTGTGTTAGGCTCTTTGCGTACGTTACTTATGCTACAAGCATTTACTGAGTGACTACTGTGTGTTGGACCCTGTGGTAGATGGCGGGATTTAGGAAGGACATAGTACTGGCCTTCAAGGAGTTTATTATTCCTGATGACCACCCCGAGATAAGTATTACTCCCATTCCACAGATGAGGACACTGGACGCTCAGGGACATACAGTTTCTTGCCAAAGGCCAAAGATGTAGTGGGTCCAAATGTGAACCCAGCTCTTTCTGACTCCAAAGACTGGTCCATATCACTGTTTCTTATAAGAAATGTGGAGTAGCCCACACACCCAGGCAACAAAGCAATGGAGCCCGGAGAGAAACCACTCACGAATGTGCCTACAACAGCATCAAAGACGGCTCCGAGAGGCTACTGCATGGAGCTGCAGTAAAGGCTGCAAGAAAAGGCTGGCGAGCAGAATCCCTTCCCACTCCCCACCTCCAGAGCTCGTGGGCAAAAGCTCAACCTAATGTCTTCTGAGGTCTCCTCTTCAAGCCTGTGCCCACAAAGCCACCTCAGGGTTAAATGCCAACCCTTGAGCATCACTCTAATGCAAACACAACTGTGTTTTGGCCAACCATCCTAGCTGCTCCTGTCCCTTCCCTCACCTGCACTCTCTTGATGGGGAGCCTATGTTCCAAAGGGCTTCTTCTGTTTGACATTCACTCCATCCCTCAGCAGTTCCAGGAGCACCTTGCAGAGCACTTCAGGAAAGGCCTGACACCAAACCAACCAGTGAAGTTCTTGGATACAAAGAAATCACAGTGTCTCTTCCATGTCTGGCCCCAACCAGCTCAAATGACAACTACCGTTTCCAGTGTGAGAGCGTTTCATCAGGGCTGAGGCACTTTCCTACATACCCTTCCCACCAAAGCAAGATCAGCCGAATGTAAAATACAGGCACTCAGCCATCACTAGAGCCCTGTGGTTTTCCTCACTTGACAAATGAGGACTCAGGCCTGCCAGGGCTAGAACCAGGGCCTGACAATTGTTTATGCTTCATATTGCCAACCTTATTAGATTTGATCTGGTTACTCAACCCAAAATTCCACCAGAACTCAGTATTTCTGCAATTTACCAATGGGATCAAAGGCAAGTGGTACTTCTAAAACCCCTCCTCCTCAAATGATTCTCTCCTATACTCGGGCACATAAGCTCATACTTCTCTAGGCCTGTGGGGGACAGAAGGAAGGAGCTATAGCCAGACCCCTGCCTCCCTTCCACCCTAACTGAGCCAGGCACGCTCAAGCGAGCTCCCCTAAAGCCCTGCCACCCTCCCTCCTCACTTGTGGGTCTCTGGCGGGAGTTGGTGTCTCACGCTGAGTCCTGCTGCAGCTGCTGCTACCTTGCTTCCAAGAGGACTTCCCATTTAATTAAAAATTTGCTACTAAAAAGCATTAAAGTGTGTAATACAAATAATCCCCTGGAAATCAGCTGTCCCAGAAGCTAAAGACCAGCTTCATTAGGGAGGTGACTAACAGCAGCAGGATGATGCACTAACAGGGCAGCAGGTACGATGCTAACAGCCACTCCCAGGGGAGTCCTGCCACCTGGCCCTGCCTCCCCAGGATCCCTGCCCCCAGACCCACCCCCCGAACCCAGCACAGCAGGGCTGAGAACAGGGCAAAAAGGGCAGGCACCCATGCCTCTGCCCAGACAGGGAGTCATTGGAACTTGCCCTTCTCCAGGAAGGCCACACACGGAGCCCAGGTGGGAGGAAGCTGGGAGGGGAATCAGAAGAGCAGAGCAGCAAAGGAAGACTAATCCTCCCAGGCCACCCAGCCCAGAGAACGGCTTTGATGTGTGTCTCAGAGCATGGCACCGCCAAGACAAGGAGGGACAGGTGTGCAAGGCTCCATCGCTGAGCAAGACTGCTATCTTTTTTTTTTTCCATTTGTAAAGAAAATTAACAGGGGACTGAGAACAAGACGAGAAACTTGAATGCACCACTCTAACTGCCAACCTAGCAGATTCTTGATAATAATGATCCAAATTACAATACCTAACTCTTAGTTCAGCTGTTTCAATGTGCTTGGCATTGTGCCAAGTGCTTTTACACATGTTATTTGACTGAACCCTTGCATTAGCTCTGTCGGGTAGGTACTTCTATCACCTCCATCTAACAGGACAGGAAACGGTGGCTCCAAGAGAAACTCACCCAAAGTTATACTGAGTGGCAGAGCTGAGACTGGAGGACAAAGCAAACTGACAGCAAGATCCCTGATTTTGTGGAACTGCCTGCCAAGGAGTCACTTTCTCCATCCTCTTAGGCAAAGGAGCTCCAACCTGTCCCCACTAGCCCTGACCATTCTGATTCACTTAACAGTGTCCATTCGGCACCTCCCTGAAGCAGGCGTGACTGTACATGCCACGGACACAGCTGTGAACAAGGGAAACACAGCTCTGCCACTGCGCAGCCTCTGGGGGATCGGGGAAGACGGGCTTTAAAGAAGCACTTACACAAATGCATAACCAAGCAGTACTGTGCTGAGGGCTGTCAGGGAGAAGTAAAGGATGCTACGGATGCATGCGGAAAAAAAAAGTCCGACACCCAGGCCATTCCACAGTCATGAGAGGGTACGAAGGCCAAGGAGGACCAGACCAACTCTAGACAGGAAGATCTGGAAAAGGAGTATGAAGCATTTACTGCATTACAGTGATAAACCTAATTATTGTTCTTTACAAACTGTGGAAGGAAGAACAGGCCAAAAAAAACACTTGATGTCTCATACCTTCAAGTACTGACAAAGCCACAACGCAAATTTTGTGGCTGTTTCCAATTCTTTAAAAACCACCCAACAGTACGCCACATTTTAACTAACAAACTTTGGTCAAAAAAGCACTGACAAAGTATCACTGTTCATGTCCATGGAAATAACACAGTGGGAAGGAGGTCCTGTCATCCCATGGGCTGGTGAGGGATGAACGCTGTCCTCCAGAAGCAGGTGGGCAGGGATTTGGGAGCTGCTCAGTTATGATCCAGTTTCCTTCTCTTTCTTTACAACTGCTTTTGCTACACTTACTATTCGCTGTATGGGCCCTGGGCCCAAGGTAAAACGCAGCCAGGCTTGAATAACTTGCGAACTGAGTTGGGTCTGGGAGTCTAGAAGGGATCACTTCTGGGAGCTGGAATCTCCATTTTCATCATTTCCATTTATTTCCTAGGCCTCCTTTGCTTGCTGAACCTTCTCAAAACAACTCCATGAAGAGGCACAGATGACAAAACGGAGGCACAGGTGGGTGAAACCATGTGCCGGAGGTCACAGCTAACCAGCAAATCCCAGATTCAAACCTAGAGGACTTGACTCTAAAGCCACAGACCTTTGCTTCTCCACGTGCAGTCCATGAATCAGCAGCATGAGCATCACCAGGAGATGTGAGGAAGCTCAGGTCCACCCCAGACCTACTGAATCAGAGTCTCAATTTTAACACAATCCCTAAGTGATTCACGAGCACATGAAAGTTTGAGAAGCGCTGCTCTAAACCACAATGCTAGACTGTGATGAAACTGCTGGGGCAGCTCAGCACGAAGGAAGACAGAGTCTATTCATTAGAGGAATTTAGAGCAGGGAGCAAGCAGGGCACAGGTAGAAGACACTTCATTCAGACTTTAGATGATTAGCACTACTGCCGTCTCCTCCTCTCAACTCCACGCCTCTGGCCACTCTCCCAGGGCTGTTTTAGGTCCTGCAGGATGCCTCAGAACCAACAGGCTTTAAAAAAAAAAAAAGTAGACTTTACCTTTTAGAGCGATTTTGGGTTCATAGCAAAACTGAGAGTAAGGTACAGAGAGCTCCCACCTACCCCCTGTCCCCACACACGCACAGTGTCCCCCACCATCAACATCCCCACCGGAGCAGTGCGTTTGCTACAGCTGAGGAGCCTACACTGACACATCATTATCGCCCAGAGTCCATGGCTTACATTAGGGTTCACTCTTCCAACAGGCTTTCAACTCCTGGGGCAGAATATCTATCAGGGAAAAAAACTGGGGGAGCCTGGCTCCTTGTACCAAATACCCTTCTGAATTCAAGTGCCTAAGAGTCTGACAATAACCAGAGGTGGACCATATGCTCTCTGCTCTCAGCTTCCTCAGTTCTGCACCACTCTTGGGCTGGTCCACTTGTATCCCTGAGGGACGGAGTTAGAGGCTAGAGCCAAAAGGGCCACAGCTCTGAAGGACGGAGCAGCGGAGAGAGGAGAGGAATACTGAATTAAGGGGACAAAACTGTCTCCTCTTCTGCCACAAGCCAGGTCCGGCTCCATGGCAACCCCGCCTCCTGGACCTGCAGCTCCCCCACATCTTCAGGAGTCCTGGTTCCCACTGGACACCAGATAGCCTGGCTAGCCTGCTCTGCCAGGACATGGTCCTGACTCACCCTTCCCTCTCCCTGCCCTTGACCCCAAAATAGGGCCTCAGACTAACACGCTCAGGATCTGGGAGCAGTCGTGAAACAGAAGCACAGTTCTAGGCGATCAGATGCTGACAAAGGGAGTGTGCCTTGCCTGGCCTTCCCTGGGTCCTGCTCCCTCCCGAACAGAGCAGATGGCTGGGGTAGATGGTCACTCCACCTGCCTTAATTCTGAGCTGGGGGCAGGTGATTAAAAAGAACAAAAAGCGGGGGGGCTACCAAACCAAGTAAAGTCTAAAAGGTCGAAAAGTATATATCTAATTTAAAGGAAAACATAAAAAGAAGGCTCGGGCATTATTCAGCTAGAATCCGAGTTTTGTACTTGCCGGTTGATTCTTGATTGTCTTCATCCTACCCTGACCCTGCTGTGGTCAACCATGCCCGTGTCACAGGTAACGCAGACATGGTTCTGCCTCCTGCATCATCTACCCCACCCCTTGTTCTCCTCCCTCCAGGAGGACAATTCATCATTGCTCTACGAGTTGGTCACCTGGGACATAAGGAAATGAAGTTGCTGTCCGCAGACCCTGAGACCCGGGACTGGAACACCAAAATGCTTCTGTGCTCGTGGATGGCTTTAGTCACCCACATTCTTTTTTTCTCCTGCTCTGGAACTGCTAGGTCAGAGGTCACAAGCTCACAAAGCCTAGAGGGACCAGGTAGGCAGTACAAATGTGAGATAACAGCAAACACAGTGGCCAGCGGGCTAAAGTGGCAGCCACTGCCCAGCCCCAGCTGATTCCGGCCACATATGGATGTGGGCTCAGCAGAGCCAAACCTTCTGATTTGAAAGATTGGGAAATAGAATTTTTTTCAAAATGTGAAATCTCGTTTTAAAATACTGGCAAACAATACAAATATTTTTAAACCACTGGGCCGGCCAAACAAAACACGCCTGAGTCTGTGACTGCTGTTTTAGCTGCTCCTCTCATCATTTCTCTTCTACCTAAGGCAACACTTCGGTCCCCACCGTCCTGTTTGCAGGTGAGGGTCTAACTTCAGAGAGCTCCGGTAGTTCCAAACCCAGGAACTGTGGGCTGAGAGGTGCTGGCTCTGTGGAAGACTGCACCAGGCAGAGCTGAGCACCAGCGATGCCAATCTGCTTCGGGTGTAATCCAAGCTGCTGATTGCCATCTATAAAGCCCTGCACGGCTGCAGGTCTGGTTACCTCACAGCTCCTCTCCCCTTGGGCTGGAGTACGACCTCACTCTCCTACCTAATAGCTCCCGGTGAGCACTCCAGCCCGAGATCTGGGAAGCCGGAGGCTGAGTACCTCTGGAGGAAGCATCGAGCTTCGGCAAGTCGCCTTACAGCCCCAGCTGCCAACCCAGCGGAGTGGGAGGCCTCCAGGGCACTGTGGGAGCCCCGATATTGAGGCTGTGCCTGAGGAGCGCGGAAAACGTGTTGTCCTTTGTGATGATCACAGCTTTCAGGGAAAACCTAGGAGATGCTCCCTGCTCTGCCTCAAGTCAAGCCCGGGGCTTCTGCTCAGACGCTGCAGCCAGCCCAGTTTCTGTTCCCTCTGCAAGAAGCACCGAATTGGGGCTTCCCTGGTGGCGCAGTGGTTAATAATCTGCCTGCCAATGCTAGGGGACATGGGTTCGAGCCCAGGTCCGGGAAGATCCCACATGCCGCGGAGCAACTAAGCCCGTGTGCCACAACTACTGAGCCTGCGCTCTAGAACCCGCGAGCCACAACTACTGAGCCCGAGTGCCACAACTACTGAAGCCTGCACGCCTAGAGTCCATGCTCCGCAACAAGAGAAGCCACCACAATGAGAAGCCCGCGCACTGCAACAAAGAGCAGCCCCCACTCCCCGAATCTAGAGAAAGCCAGTGCGCAGCAACAGAGACCCAACGCAGCCAAAAATAAGTAAATAAATAAGTTTAAAAAAATAAATAAATAAAAAAAAAAAAAAAAAAAAAAGAAGCACCGAATTGGGGCCAGCGTTTTTGGCAAAGACTACTTCAGCTGAACAATGTAAAACGGAGCTGGAGTGGGCTGTGGCAGGCAAACCTCCTCGGCTTTAGAACAACCAACAATGTGCTCCTGTCCCGCATGTCAGGGTGGGAGCAGGGAGAAATCCTCTTATTTTTCTCCTTCTCCATCCGAGTGGCTCCTGCCATCCCATCTCCAGAGAAGCCAGGCGGGTGGGCAGCTTGCTTTCCCGGCTCCGGGGAATACAAACGGGAGCACCATGGAAACCCCCAGAGTGTGCACGACACCGCAACAGGAACAAAACTTTTTCAAGTCCAGAAACAAAATCCGGACCCTTTTATGATGGCCATGGAAGGCCCCTGGTGAGGGATGCTGGCAGGCTACTAGCCCAGAGCCTCACACGCCGAGGACCTGGACCTCAGCCCACAGATGGAAGGAGAGGGGAAGAAAGCGAGTCTGAAACATATTCTGATACCTCACTCCCAGCCCTGAGGTGGCACCACAGGGATGGAGACACTCAGGTCTCTGAACTAGAACACCCCAGAATTCTGAGCAATATATGGCTGCTATCCTGCTTGGGCAAAAAAAGACACCAGGCAAAGGCCCAGGGACAGAAGTGGTTCCCTGCACAAAAACAGTGGATTTCTGTTCTCTCCAACTTCCACAAAATGCCCAAGAAATGCTCTATATAAGGGCACTTACCAATGTTTGGATGCTTCAAAAGTCGGCATATCCGGGCCTCACGTTCTAGTTTCTGGTGATCTAAGAGCAGAAGAGAGAAAACAAAAGCCATCAAACATCCATTCTATTTGTGGCCACCGGCTATTCATATGCTTTCAATTCTTAGGCACCAACTATGCCCTTTTTACAATTTGCTGAATTAATACAGCAGGTCACGGCAATTCTGGAGACAAGTATTAATGACAACCTTTTCCTGATGAAGAAGTGCCTTAGGAAAGCTTCCCAAGTTAGTGAGTGGCAGAGCCAGGATATGAATCCAGGTCTTTAACTAAAACTGTAGTGCTCTTTCCACCACAGCAGGGATTTCACTGGGCCAGTGTGTCCAGAATCTCTTCCTTGTTGGAAATACTAATAATAATGGCTAAGTTTTATTGAACACCTACTACAAGACCAGATATTGTGCTAAGAGTGCTGCATATATTCTCTAATACAGTCTTCATGGCAACCCTGAAACATAATGATGCTGACAATGAAGATGGTGATGATTTGAAAAAAATAATAATACTAGCTAACATTTATTGAGAGCTTACTTCTACACCAGGCAGATACATATTTTAATTTAGTCTCAGAACAATGCTGTGAGGTTGGTAGTATTATGATGCCTGTTTTGCAGAAATCCTGCTTCTCCCCAGGATCCTCTTGGCTGTCCACTGCTGAGAGCTCTGACCTCTTGGCACTCAGGCTCTGGGGTTACTCTGTTTTGGTGAAATGACCAGAATCCAAGAGCCCACAAATCTAAGCAAGCTGTGTTGGTCAGTTCCTTCCTCAGGAAGGCAGAGCTCCAGGAAGCAGAAAGAGAGGCTGCTACTACTCAAAGCAAGGTGGCCTAGAAGCCCTGCCTACTCTACCCCCCCATCTCTACTTGCTGGAATCCTGCCAAAGTCACCTGCTTCACAGAGTCTTCCCTGTTCCTCCTGGTAGTCTGTGACTTCTCTCCCCATGACCCACCCCCGTCTCCCACAGCACCTCTTATAATTCTCACATCACACATTAAATCATACATTAAATCTTTCGGTCACAAGCTCTTCAAAGGGTGGGACCTCTCTGCGTGATGCTTCCTAGAGTTCCTTCCATATCAGAGGCTTAATAACGGTTTGTCAATAACATTGACAGTAGTAGTAAAAACTACTATTTACGAAGCATTTACTATATGCCAGGCAGAGGCACGGATTATCTTATTTCATCCTCACAGAAACCCTGTGAAGTGGAGGATCTGATTAGCTCCATTACATTGTAAAGGAGGAAACTGAGGCTTAAAAGGTTCAAGTAACCTGGCCAAGGTCCCACAGACAGGCAGTGGATGCAGGTGGTCCGAGCCTAGAGCCCTCTTTCTCCATTGCTATGATGTAATGACAAGATAAAGAAAAGTGAGAGTATCAAGTAAAGACTCCAGGCTTTGGGGGGCATAGTCCAGTTCACCTCAACTTCTCCAGGTCCAGGCAGATACTTTCCCATCCATAGCTGCCAAGCAATTCCCGCCTCCCTTGGTAGGGGCTTCTGCCCATCCCACCTCTACCTAAATAGCAAAGAGTCTCTGTAAAGCCTCCCATGACCCTCACAACCCTCACAACCATTTTACCAGGCAGGTGCATTGATTATCCCATTTCACAGATGATAAAACAGGCCCAGAGAAGTTAAATAACTTGCCCGAGATCCTACAGCAGGAAAGGGATAGAACTGTGATTTCAGGCCCAGGCCTGCCTGAGATAATGTACGGATTATAGATGAGAAGGAATTCATATTTATTGTTTCACCAACCACCCTCAGCTTTGTCCTAAACTTTCCCTCTAGGGACAGCTCTGCTTTGTGGAAGAAGGACGTGGGGACAGGCAGAGATTAGTTCCTGCTGCCTAGCTAATCCATCCCAGCTGTCCAAAGATCTGGGTCAGGCCTTCCTCGAGTTCAGTATGACCACTGACCAGGATGCAGCCAGGAGAACTCCAGGTAACCCCACACTGCCTGGGATCCCTCAGGGCCAGGGACCTTCAGAAGGTAGGCAGTTGAGGAAGCAGCACTAGCCCTGCCTGGTGGCAGGGGGGCTTGCTTCTTCCAGATCTGGCCAGAGGATGTCAGGGCGACCCCACCTTCCTCCCCATCCCTGGACGTGGGATGGCGGTACCAAGCTAGTCACCCTAAAGCTGAAGACCCACCAGCCCTCGCTCTGACCACTCACCTCACACCCTCCAACCCCCAACTCTCGGGCTTGGCTGCCTGGGCAGGTGCAGGAGAACAGTATCTTGCCATGCGGAGGTGGCAGCTGAGGGGAAGGCCCAGAAGATTAATGTTTATCTCCTCCCTTAAGACTCTTACTGGCTAATAGTTACAGTTCCACAACAGCAAAAGCACTAAAAATACGGGTGCTCTGGCTTTATCAGTGACTCAGAGTAGGAAGAGAAGAGACACAGAGTCACACACCCAGCTCCTTGAAGGAGCTGCCCAGGGTCCAGAGGGTCCTAGATAGTCACTTAGTTCGACCCTAACTCCCAGGAGCTGAGCCCCACATTCTGCCCAAGGCATGTGTCTCCTCTGAACCTCGGGCTGCGTCTTGGTCCTTGCTCTGATCCTTAGTCATGGAGTCTGGCCATTAACACATCAGCTTTGGAGTCAGAGAGCCCCAGGCTGAGTCCCAGAGCCGCCACATTGGGTGAGTTATTAAACCCATCTGAGCCTCATTTATTCACTCAGAAAATATTTATTGAGGCCTACTATGTGACAGGCACTGTTCCAGATGCTGGGGATATGGCAGTGAACAAAAGAGATAATAATCCCCACCCTCATCGAGCTGATATCCTAGAGGAGCTGGGGGTGGGGAGGGACAGACAGTAACAACTGGATGGTACGTTAGATGTCGTGGTAAGTGCAATGGAGAAAAATAAAGCAGGGAAGCGCGAGAGTGGACACTTAAAATAGGTGGTCAGGGAACACCTCAGCAAGGAGGTGACGTTTGATTAGAACCTGAAGGAGGTGAGAGAGTGAGCCAGGCACATAGCTTGGGAAAAAGTTTCTTCGCTTCTAAAATGGAGGCAGCGATATCCGTGAATTAAATGATGTATTTGGGTAAACGCTCAGCACAGTGCCTGGCACACAGGGAGAGCCTCCTTTCCAAGGGCCCAGTGATAAGACGGATGAGACCTCCCAGGCTGGGCTTGTGCCCATGGCCATCACCAGAGACACGAGAGAGTCGGGCCCACTCTCCCTCAGCCTGGGCAGTCATGGGGTCCACAGCACAGCAACTGAGCCCTCCGACCTGGCTCCATCACAGCCTCCTGTTTGGGGGGGGGGGGCCCACCTGTGTCTACAGGGGAAGGTTAACAACAGGGGCTCATCAGACAGAGGACAGCCCAGGAAATGCCGCTGCCCGTGGGATCCCTGGTCTTCCTCGGCCTCAGCCTTGCTGGCTGTGGCGCCCTGCCATCCCGAAGCTCTGCTCAATGAGCCGTGTGGTTTCTGCTTACCACGTTCTCCCTGCCTCCTTACTCCTCGCACAGCCAGCCAGCACCCCACCTCTCCAGCTATTGGCTCTTGTCCCTTTCCCTCCTCACTTCCGGTCCTGTTGTCCCCTCCAGGGCTGCTCCATGTCTGGGAAAAAGCAAAGGGCTCCACCCCAGCAGCAGTGGTGTTTGAGGAACAAGTAAGGTTTGCAGAGCATCTTTTCCAGATGCAAGGTCTGTCCTGTAAACTCGCATCCCCAGCCCCAAAAGGGGTGAGGCCACTGAACTGGCCTGGTCCACAGTGGTAGGTCCAGGTCCTGGCTTGGCATCCCAAGGTGATAACACATCAGCCGGTGCTCTTGTCACAAAGGCAGCCTTCTCCCTTGAGAGCCCCCTCCTTCCAGTGACCACTGAGCTTGCCGTTCCTAGGGAATAGCCCAGACCTTCCAAGGCTGACCCTCTTCCCACCCACCTTTCAACTGGGCTCATCCCCACCCCCTCACACGGCCCAGCCCCCCCCTTCCTGTTTGACAACGGCCACTTCCCGCTTTTGCACAGGGCCACTTCCTGCCTGCCTGTGCGCTACTGCCATGGAGAGACCCACCCCTGCCGGCCTTCAGCCCAGCTCCAACCATAGCCCTCTGCAAGGATTTCCCCTCAAGAGCAGAGGTGGCAACAGGAGCAGAAAGCAGAAGCGGCCGTTATCAAGATCCCGCTTCAGGCTTTCCTAACAGCCCACCCAGGGCAGAGCCAGGCCCTGGGACACAAGGATCCCTGGAGGCCTCACCTCTCCCGCTTTCTGCCCAAGCGCTTCAAGACTTGGTTCAGGGCACCACAAAGGCCGAATACCCTTGACAAGAAGGGCAGCAAGGAGTGACCAGATGCAGAAAAGAGGAAGCAGACAGTGAGGAGACGGTGCGTGACAAAGGGGCGGCAGAAACACCTCTCCCTTAGGACCCCAGGGGAGATGCCCACTCCAAATTCACTTTCCTTCCCCAACAGGATCGGGGCCCAGGGAGGGCCGGTCAGATTCTCCACAGCCCTGCAGAGACACGCTGGCTGATTTAGTGACATTTCTCTAAAACCACGAATGCCACCACCAGCTTCAACTAAGATCCTGCTGCCATCTAAACATACAACCCACTGTAAGTGGGAAAGGACACAGAGCCCTGCTCTGGCTATGGGGACTCTCCCCAGGTTCCAACCTCAATGACACCCTTGACTTCTCAAAGGGTATTTCAAAGGTCTGTGCCTGTGGCCCCAACATGGGTTAGGAAAAGCTTCCCAGAGCCTATCGAGTTCAGATGCTCGATGTGGGTCTCTCCTCTTGTTGCTCTTCCAAGTGCCCCCCTCCAGGCCCCCCGGAGATATCGCTCCGAGGAGTATAAACAAGGGCAGCATAGGGATTTGGTGTCATAATCCACATTCCCCAGCTGCTTATAAACAGCCCCTGGCCTTGGGCACTGACTAGTGGGAATCCCAAGCCACAGTCTCATTGACCTTACCCTGCCATTGTGATGCCACATCCCTTCCTCTTTGAATCTCACTCTAAAGGTGCAAAGTGCCCAGTTAAGAACAAAGTCCGTGTATCATGTAAGAGCAGGGGCCACAGCTTCTAATTCCTTCACACCCATACCCCCGGGGACTAGCTGAGGGTTGTGAATACAGTGAGACGGAGCCTGAAATGTGCCCACGTGAACCCCTGGGGCTCTGTCCTTTAACCTGGTGTCCCCCCCTTCTCTTCGGTCCTAACTCGAGCAGTTTTAACTGGGCGACACAAAGACCTGAGCCCTACTTTGGTCTCTGAATCTTAAGACAAGAGAAGCTTTAACTAAGGAGGAAAAGGAGGGAGGCACCAAGAAGTGCCCCATAGTGAAAGTCTCCCAAACCAGCTTGGACAGAGAGAATCCCCATGGGGTCACTAGCAAGCCCCAAGAAGGCAAGGCTCTGCCTCTGGACACTCTCAAGGGCCAGAACAGGGTCAGCCGCTGAGTTCTCCATGCCCCTGGCAGGGCTCTGGGTGCCTGCAGCCTTTGCCCACTGTTTTGGTGACATTTCCTTCATGGTAACCAGCCCCAAGTAAAACATCCCAGGAAGCAGCCCCTAAAAATAGCTCCTCCCAGGGCAGCAGCAAGCAGGGGGAGGGGAAAGAGAGGGAGGAGAAAAGAGGGGAGCAGATGGGAAGCTGCTGCTGCTGATAGAGCCCAGGAAGTAGAGGTGGTGTTGGGGGGAAGTGGCTGGAAATATCCCCATCATAGAGCGGTCTCTACCCACAGAGGTGGTTACAGATGACAGCAAGACCTAGCCAGCAGCAAGGAGGGATTTGCTCCACTGGGCTTAGAGCTCTGGGCCTAGATGGAGAGGTACGGGGGTGATATATCAGGATTTATCACAGGAACAAAATATCCAGAATATGTATTTTAAAGGGAAGAGTCAAAGGGTAAGTGAAGTCCATACTGCTTAAGGATGCTGGGATCTGAGCACTGGCAAAATCACTGGCATGCCTACATCTCAAAACAAACCAATCTTTTGTGTCTTGGTTTCCCCACTGGCTGTGGGACAGATCTGGCTGGCCAGGGGCAGAAGACAAAGGGCCTCTGCCGAGAGGCACTCAGAAGGTGCTAAGTGCCCATTTCTTCCTGTCACCACCCTTTTGGCACCCAGGGGATCAGGCCCACGTCAGCCCGCCAAGGCTGTCCAGAGAGCAGCAAGCACAGAGATGGGGCAGAAGCCTGTCACACCCACTCCTCCCCTTCCCTGTCTCCAGCCTCAGCAGAGAATGGGGTCAGCCACTCACCTCTAGGGTTTCAGCACAGCCTCAAAGCTTGGAGCACAGCTCCTAACAAGGGACCAGAGCAAGCAGCAGGAAGAAGCAAGCAGCAGGGCTTCCCCTACAGGATGGGGCCACCTTCCAACCTCCATCTCCACCCTATGATGCCAGCACCCCAAGTCACTCGGGGAAGGGGTGGGAGGGCAGGGAGGCAGGCCGGCCAGTGTTGTGTGAGCTAAGTCGCACAGCTCAAAGCATGACTGTGTGATGAAACTGGCCCTTAGCACAAAGAAGGGGCCTCCAGGCTGCTTCCTCATCTACCCAGGGGGAAGGGTCAGAGGAGCTCCTTCACTTATATACAGGATGCCCATTTCTCTGTCAACAGAAATTGGTCTGTTTTATCCTCAGGAGGAAAGCACGGTTTTGGATCTAATATCTAATCTCCTTAAATGCTTCCTCAAGTCTCAGAGTCCCAGCGTTCCCATGCTGCATAGATTTCTCTTTCTTCTGCCCCTCCCTCATTGCATCACCCTCCTCTCTCTTCATCCTTAACAGGAAAGTCTCACTTGGAGATACCACAGGGGACACAAATGTCATGGGGGCTACTCAGGCCAACACTAAGGGGGTGGAGACTTTTAGCTGGCACCACCCAGGGGGATCCTATTTCACTCCTCAGGGCCAGCTGGACCCAGAAAGGGACAGCCTTTGCCCTTCTGGTGGCCAACATGCCACAACTCCAGCCCCTCAGCTTGCCACAGCCTTGGACACGAACTGGCACCCCAATCTGGGGGCTCAGAAGCAGGCCTCTAATCACAGAACAGCCCACGTACACAGATGGCCACATACCGGCCAAGACACCACCTGGAGAAGGCTGGGCTAAGGTGTGTCTGGTAAATCTCAGAGAGCATGGCAACAGCAACTGTCACAGCTGTTGCTGACTTTAGACGGCATTTCTTGAAGTGTGGCTCAGGGTCTACCTGCATGAAATTCACTAAGGCACTTGTTAAAAATGTCGATTCTGAGGCTCCACCCCAGACCTCCTGAAGCAGAATCTCTGTGGACAGAGCCCAGGAATGTGCATTTTTAACCAGTCTTCAAGGTGATCCTCTGGTACACTAAAATTGAAAATTGCTGCTTAGAGGAAGTCCCAACATTGCCCTATAAGGCCGTTTATGACACGGAAGGAAGATGATAAGCTGCACTGTCTTCCTATATCTCCCACCTGCTTTATTCTCCAAGCACAGGTCTTTAACCTCATCTGTCCCCCCTACAGCTGTGTCAGGCCTACAGCCTGGCTCCGTGGATGAGAAAGGGGGAACCCAAGCCAGCACCAGGGTACAAGGGATCCAGCAACTTGCCTATGAGTTTCCTGAGCGCCAAAGCCAAAAGGCAACCAGGCTGGTTGCACAGTCCATTCACTCAACAAGTATAGGAGGCTCAATATGTCTCAGGCACTTTGCTGTATCAATATGTATCCGGCCCCGCCCACACCAAAGTAAAAGAAACAGATATGGTTCCTACCTTTACCTCCCAGGTCCTGAGGAAGGGGAAAGCTTTTGCTTACATTTAGCTTCAACAGAAATGTCTTCACATGGGGTATACAGATTAAATAAATAAATAAACAAAGCAAGTGCTGTAACAGATTTCATAATATTGTTTCCGATAGCACCTCTTAGTAAGGCTAAGTATCCCATCGTAGTGAAAGCAATCGGAATTCAGATAAATGGTCCAAATAGAGAAGTTTCTTATGACCTGAACTGCTCCAAAGATAAATCCTAAACTATGTAGAGAAAAGAAAGGACCATTTGCCCTTCAACTGTAGCAATATGGGAAATGCTTTGGATATAAGCAAGAGAGTGGGATATAAAATGTTATGCTCCACGAGGTGAAAATCTATATGCATATGAATAAAGATAAGAAGAGAATATGAAGATTTAAAAATAAAAAAAGACATAAGGGCTCAGGCTTCTGGGGGAGGGGGTGCTCTTAAATCTTAAAATAACGACTTATCATTGCCATCACCTGGCCCACTAGCTCTGCATCCAAGCCTATTTTAAATGCCTCCTGCAGCCTAGCTGAGAGCTAAGCTTGGAACCACCGGCTCCCTTAAGAGCCCCAACTCTACACCTACTGCTGTTCCAAAGCAAATGGAGTGACGTTATGTGACTTTCAGTGACTCTACGTGGACAGGCCCGCAGACAACATCAGCGCTCAAGGCTCAGCCACGTGAACTCCCTACCTTGTCGCACAGCCACCACCGTGGGCCCCCGAGGCCACCATGACAAGAAACAACAGAGCAAAAGAAGGATTCCCATCCAGAGCTGACCCCCCAGAAGACCAGGTGATCTCTCCCCATGCCTCCTGGGCCACCTTACCATGGATGCCAAGGAGAACCGGCCCGATACGCTCTTTTTCACTCGGCAGCACAGAGGATCACAAACAAGAAAGATAACAGGCAGAGAGACTCAGCAAACACAGCAAGCTCCTTCAGACCCTCATGGATGACCCTGGTGGGCACACCACATTCCCAGACACAGAAATCCAACACCTGTGGAGCCCCAGACAGACAGACAGCGACGAGTGAAACCCAGCCCCAGCCGCTGCACCTTTATAAAATATACAGCGTAAACTGAGAGGCTGCAGGGAAGCCACGGCCTTCACTCCCTAACCCCATGGGCACCAGCCTAGTGGGCACTGGCCCAACCCTCCCCAGGAGCTCACACCCCCCACGCCCACACCTACAGCACAGCCCCTGGATGGCTCCCTCCATCTCCAAGACAACACCCTCCCACTCTCAACCTCCAAACAGTACGGGCACTTACATATTCCTGAACTCTCTTGTTGGCATCTGCGCCTATCAGCCAGGACCAGGCCTCTGTCCCAGAGTTAACCTGGCACACAGGCCACACAGCAGAGCCCCAGTTTTGGCATAACCATCTCGAGAGAGGGGGAGTTGCTGCCTAAAGCATATGATCTTACACAAGAATCTTCTTGAGGAGAAAAGAAATGAAACCTCATCCCATTTGGGCAGGGAAAGAAAGATATCAGCTGGGAAAGATGGGACAAGGTTGAAAGAAGGTGAGGACTGGAAAGGGACATGATCACATAGGTTAGGGAAGTTCAGGTGGGTAGGGAAGGAGTAGAAGATGATGGCCCAAGGCAGGCAGCTCCACAAAGTCACCACACCAGCTACCCTCATCCCAGAGTTCAGCTCCCAGCTGTCTCTCTCTCTCCCTCCCTCACCCCTGGGTCAGAGGACAGTGGTGCGATGAGGAAAGCAAAGCATTGCATCATTAACTGGAGACACCAGACACCAGCCCCATTTCTGATGCACCAGGGCTATGCTGTGTGGGCACGGGGAGGTATCCATTCTCAAACCGTCATCCCTGCCTGCGCCCTGCATCCTTGGCCAGAGGATGTCTGCCAAAGAGTCCAGCCCACCGCATTGTCCCGCCTCCCCATGGAAGGAGGGCATCTGACTGCCCACATATCTCTATGGCAACCATCGCCTGCCTCCGACTCAAGGTACCCAGAGAGAAAGAAAACAAACAAATAAGTCAACTTAATAGCCAATGTAGAGGAACAGCAAGAGACAGGGGCTGGGAGGGAGACAGCAAGACAATCCCTGCTTGTGGGGATGGAGAGAGGCCCTCCCAGCCAGGAGGCAGACACAGCCCTGCTAAACAGGTCCCAGAATAACTGACATGACAGAAGCCCACTGTCATTTTATAGCTTCTCCAATGCTTAGGGACATCTATTACATCTCTTACCCCAGAGACGCCCAGGTCATTACTAGCCATGGCCCACATCTTCTCCAGGGCATCTGTCCTGGCTCCTAATATATTTATCGCATCCTATTGCCTAGTCTTAATTCCTTTCTATGAGTCTCATAACCTTTGTCTTGGTGCTACACCCTGCAGCTCTCGATGACCTGACGCATCCACATACCTCCATACTCACCACACCTGTTCACAAAGCACTTCACACATTGTTGGGTCTATACCTATCAGATGAGGTGAGTTTGGCAAGCACCCAATACAAGGTGCAGGGAGTGTAGATTCAAGGTGTGAGAGACAGGGCCTGACCCTCCTGGCCTCAGGTACTTGGAAGGATCTCACAAGTTAGGCCCCCAGTCCTGGGTCTTCACAATTCTCAGATCCCGAGGCCAAGCTGCTCCCACTCCGACCAGGCCATTGAGATTTCCAGACCATGAGGCATCAGCCTCCACCCAGGACAGACTGCATCTGCTGTTGCTGCACCACCAACTTTGTAATTTGATCAAAAAAGCAATCAAGTTCATCTGGCAGGATTTGTTCCTGAGAAGCCCTCGCCAGTAGCAGCCTCCCCTGATGTTTACAGATTTCCTTCCCTTGGGAGTCTGTTCTGCCGCCTGCTGGGCAGGGGGAGGCTGGATTTGTCAGAGCTGTTCACTTACTGCATTTTCATCTTAAGTCCCCACTGGGGCACAGGGACTCGGACAGGCCTGGAGTGGTTACCACTGCCCCAAACACAGACTCCAAATGACCCAAATGAAGAGCTAGCCACCCACCACTCCCCATATCCTCCACCTCCATAAAAACCAAACTCCCTTGAGCCTTCACAGACTACTCCTCCCAGCAGCAACCTACATCTCTTACATCTTCATTCTTTTCTACCTGTTCCCCATACAATTCCTTGCCTGGTTTCAAAGTCCACCCACCCTGAAATCCCAATGCTTCTCCAAGTGCTAAAACGCACAATCCCCAACTCCTGGAGCAGAAGAATCCATAGCCCTTGGAGGCACCCTTGGGAGAGACCAAGATGGGGAATACTCACCCCGGGCAGATAACTTCTTGGTATTGATGATTTTGGCTGCATACTCCTGTGTGGAGGTTTTCTTCACACACCTGCGGACCACAGAGAAAGCACCCCTGGAGGGAGAAGGGGGAAAGAACTGGGAAACGGAGCAAACACACTTCAGGTCTGAGGACAGTGATGCTCCCATCACTAGACCTTCAGTCAAAATCACACACACACACACCAGCGTAGTACCTATCACCATCCAACATGGGGCCGAAGGATGTGGCCTCGGCAGGACACTCAACAGATGTGGGTGGAGGACCACCGTACTCCCACACCCACATCTAGTTCTGGGCAAAGCAACAGCCCTAACCTCAGGCTGTGCGTCAAGCTGGTGGCAGATGCTTAAAACACACACCTGCTGCATCTCACGGACAGCCCTGCAGTCCAGGCCTAGAGGACCCGGAGAAGGCAAGAGACCCTGCCCTTTTCTCAGCAGGAATAGTTGGGGGTAGGAGGAGAGATTAGAAAGAGGGTATAATCCCCTGAGAGAGAAATCTCCCTCAACCATGGGGGAAGGTGAGGAAAGTGAGGCTCAAATCCCCCTCACCCGGCTTCATCCCACTGCAACCTGGCTCAACTGACAGCAAGGAAAGAGAGGATCCAGTTGTGGGTCTCAGACATCAACAGCTCCCCTTTCCCATGATATTTCCCTCTACGTCCGCACCCCCCCCCCCCGCCCAGTCCCCCACGGGAGCTCGCACTCTCCAGCTCTGGAAACATCTAGGGGGGCGGGCAGGGCGGGGGCTGCAGCGGCCGGGCTCGCCGCCGCGGGTGGGGGTGGGGGTGGGGGGGCTGGGGCTGCTGCAGCGGCCTGCTTAGTGCGGAGGGGAGGGGGATCCTGCGGCTGCGGCGCGCGGCTCCCGGGACCGCTGCAGGGATGGGGGGAGGGGACAGGGGTGCTGCAGCACTGCCCAGCAGTGGGGCTGGGATCCTGGAAGCTGCACTAGCCGGGGGCGGGGCCGGGTACCAAACATCCCCCCACACCCGGGGACCGCAGCGGGGTTGGAGCTGCAGGGCCGGGGAGGGTCCTGAGTGCCAGCCGCGTGGGACATAGGACGGGATGCTGAATGAGCTCCTGAACTGAGTGGGAAGGAGGCAGCGGGCAGGTGGGGTCGGGATGGGGGGCGCCTGAAGGCTGCAGGAGGGGCGGGGCTGGGGGGCGCCCAGGAGCTCTTCAGGGGTTGCAGTCCCCGCGGCAGCGCGGGGTGCAGCAGCTCGGGCAGCTGCTGCAGGGCGCGGAGGGCGCTGAGGGGCAGGGAGCTGGGGGCGACGGGGCCCCCGGAGGCGGCTGGCGGGAAAGGCTGGGGGTGGGGCGGGCCGAGGGGGCGCTGCAGCGGCTGGTGCAGGGCCGGGGGGCGGGGCGACGAGCCGCATAGCGCCCGGGCGGCGGGGGCAGGGTGGGGGAGCCCCGGCGGGCGGCGGGCGAGCCGTACTTGCCGAGCTCCTCGAAGAGCTGGTAGTCGTCGGTGAAGCGGGTGCAGGTGGCGGTGGTGGCCATACTGGCGGGCGGGCGGACGCGGCGGTGCAGCCCGCGCCGACGTCGGTGCACAGTCACCACCGCCCGGCCGAGGGAGCAAGAGGAGGAGACGGGGCTGAGCCCGGCAGCACCGCGAGACTTTACCGGGGAGAGCGAGGGAGGGAGGGACACCCCCGCGCCGCCCGCCAGCCCCGCCCCCAGCCCCGCCGGCGGCCCCCGGCCCGCCCCCGGGGACGGGCCTCCCGCCGCCGGCCCCGCCCCGCCCAGGGAGCCGCCTGGGCTGGGTCGAGCGCGCGGGGGAGGGAAGGGTGAGTGTGTGTCGGGGGGTGGTCTCAGCCCCGGGCCGCCTGGAGGGAGTTGAAAGGTTCGCGACCTGTGGGCTTGTCTCAGGGCGGACCCTACAAGTGCTCAGAACGTGCGTGCGAGTGTGTGTGTGTGTTGGGAGTGTGTAGGGGTCTGGACCACCGAGTTTTCTGGTGAAGCTCCACACTCGAGTCCGGCGCACACGATGTGGAGAGAGGGCCAAGGTCAAAAAGCCCGTGTCACACTGCACACTCGGGAGACGCCCCCAGTCTGTGCAGAGCCAGCTCTCAGCAGCCTTCCCTCGGGAAGCTGACAGTCTAGACTTGTGTAAGCATCAGGGCCATTATTAGATAAAACCCTTCAGGCACGGTTTGTTCAGGGAGACCAGGCCAGGACGAAGGATGCAGGTGGAACTCTGCCTTCCTGCACTCCAACCTTAGAGATGAGAGAATGTTCTCTCTCCGGCCAGCAAAGAAAGGGATGAAATGGGAACCATTTAGAAAAGGCTTTGTGTGGTGTGGGCTAGAAGAGCAAGTGGAAGGAAGAAAAAAATAGCCCCATTTTCTTGCAGGCACCCTTTATTTTATTTTATGGCACTCATCACATTGTGTAATGATATGTTTACTGGTATGAGAGGCAGTAGAGCAAGAGCATGGCTGTCTTAAGAGTGAGCTCGGGGTCAGACTGCCTGACTTGGATTTCTGGGCAACTCACTGACCAGCTGTGTGACATCGGCAAATCACTTAGTTTGTCTGTGCTTCAGTTACCTTATCTGAAAACTGGGAAGAGTAATAGTAACTACCTCACAGAGTTTTGAGTATTAAATGGACTAAACCACGTTGGCACTTAGAACAGTACCTGGTACCTAAGTAGAAGAGTGTTAGCTATCTGTTTAATATTTGCCTTCCCACTAAATTGTAACAGGGCAGGGCTTCTGCCTCCTTTGTTCACCACTCTTTACTCAGCCCCACTTAGTAAATATCTGTGGAATGAAGGGACTCCTTGGGGCCCTGGCTCCTGTCTCCACTGTCAGAGGATGGTAGGACGGAGGCACACAACTGTCTCGGCGGAGGAGAAACAGGCTGGCCAGGTTCCTTACCTGCCCGGGCAGCTGTACCCCAAGTCAGAGGCCAGCCCCTCCTGGGCAGGGCGGAGCTCAGCCAACTGCTGCAGCTCAGTCTTGATTACAGCAGGACGCCCACTGGGAGTTGGGCCTCCATTGTCAGCAGGCTGGCTCGCCCGGAGAAGGCAGCTGAGAGGCTGAGAGGCGTCCCAGCCTCCCAGACCACCTCCCTGAGGGGGTGGGTGGAGCAAAGCTCCCAGGGAGGGTTCCTCTCCTTTCCTTACCCAACAGCCCATGGAGCTGGTTTGAGAACCAGACTGCCCAGTGGGGGTGATTAAGGGACTAGGAGAGGAAAAGCATTAATAGATTGCCTGGGAGGAGGGCAGAGGGCAGAAGGGAAGGGTTGAGGTCACAGAATATCATGCCCCACCCCTCCTCAGGGCAACAGGAAGTAAGGCGCTGGGGAGTAAGGCCACTTCCTATCTCGAAGCACCGGGGTAAGAGTCTGGTTCCAAGTCCCAGTGTGGGGCAGGGCAATGAGACTGTATACACGTGGATGACAGTAGATCATCCACCTTAAAGGCAGAAGTGATGCACTCTAGTAACAAGGCTTGCATATTAATCATCAGTGTGTCATTCCTGAGCCCTCAAGGCAACTTGGTTCCCGACCTCCAGATGCTGAAACTTTATATTCATTGATGTAAGGCGGAGTGAGAAGATGGAGAGACATCAGAACAAGCACAGACCAGGGCTGTCACGGAGGCCCCTAGGGTATCCCAAGGGAAAACAGAAAAACAGGACTACAAACCTGACCTGTTCCTGGCAGAGGGTGAGGGTTCTACTACCTCATTTCTCCCTCCCTCCCTCACTACTATCAGCAGCCTCTCTGACGTGGCCGCAGTGGCCTTTGGAGCCTAGACACCTTTGTGTGCACACACAAACACACCCTGGCACGCACACTCCTTGATCCCCATTGCTGTAGCACCCATACAAGCTCCAGCTACCCCATGGCAATTAGAGGGAAGATACATATAAACAATAACGAGTTTGCCAGCTCCCTGCACATCTATGTATCTATGGCAACCTCATGGGGTCCAAGAGTGGCTATGTTCCATTGCAGCCGGTCCCCTGGGCAGCACCAGCACTCAGGCCATGCCCACAGAGCAGGGAACAGGGATTACACAGGAAATGGATTTCCTGATAATCACCAGAGGAGCTCCACTAGGTGGACCCTCTGTCATTCTGCTGATCTTTCTCTTTGAAGTCTCTGAAAATTACACTTCTCCTTGAATGAGAGAAGCTTCCCTTCCTAATTTTGGAATGCAATTTTAGAGTATAAAGTTACTTACTCTTCAGAGTTGAGGAAAATGGGGCAGTTGAAAGTGAGGCTTTCTTTTTATTGAAGTATAGTTGACACAATATTATGTTAGTTTCAGGTGTACAGCAAAGTGATTCAGTTATGTATTTGTATATATTTTCAGATTATTTTCCATTATAGGTTATTATAAGATATTGAATATAGTTCCCTGTGCTATGCAGTAAATCCTTGTTGCTTATCTATTTTATGTATCATAGTTTGTATCTGTTAATCCCATACTCCTAATTTACCCCTTCCCCCCTCCTTTTCCCCTTTGGTAACCATAAGTTTGTTTTCTATGTCTGTGAGGCTGTTTCTGTTTTGTCAATAAATTCATTTGTATTATTTTTTAGATTCCACATATAAGTGATATCATGATATTTGTCTTTGTCTGACTTGCTTCACTTAGTATGATAATCTCTAGGTCCATCCGTGTTGCTGCAAATGGCAATATTTCATTCTTTTTTAAGACTGAATAATATTGCATTATATATATATACCACATCTTCTTAAACCAATCCTTTGTTGATGGGCATGAAAGTGAGGTATTTAAATGCAAGAGGGATGACACTCTTGGAAACAAAGAATAGGTACCTGCTTGTTATGGGATGTTGTAAAATAAATTTGAAGAGAATTCAGTCTTGTACTGCAAGGGGTTTTTAAATCCATACTTTAAATCCACAGAACCCTATGGGTTACATGGTCAAGCCCCAGCAGCTGCTTAATATACCGGGGTTCCACATAAGATTTTGTTGAAAAAAAAGAGTCCCTGGCTAAAAAAAGTATCTGAAAGAAGTTTGAAACCCACTGGATAAGTGGCTTCTGAGGTCCCCTCCAACTCTAGGATTCTATGGCTAGTTTTGGAGAATTAGGGGTGGTGAGGTCAATGGCCTTTCTCCAAGGGCTCTGAGAAAATTTTTTGTGGTGAGGCATTTAAAACTAGTGAGAAGATACTATAATGAGGAAAAGAAACAATGAGAAAGACAACTGAAAACATCTAAATAAGCAATTCCCAAACTAGGAGGGGGTAAGGGATGCCCCTGTCTCCCCTGGATGACACTTCAAATCACAACCACGCACAGAAAAGCTGATATGCCCCATCCCCAAAGAGAACTACTCCCAACCAAGCCATTGTCTTTGGTGGGAGTGTTTTCCCATCCCTCCTGTGTCTAAGAGCTTGAAAAAAGGGTTAAGAACCATGAATTAAATCAATGACTGCGGTATTTCTTAAAAGAGAAGCTGAGGTATTTTAAGTGAGGGGCTCAACTCCTACTGGGCATAGGGGATGAGATTTTGGGGTGAGAGGCTGAGAATATTTGGAGTGAGGACTAAAGCATTTGGTGTGAGGAAACGAGGTGTTTGTAATAGGGTCTGAGATGCAGGGAATGAGCTGAGCTCAGAATTTCAGGTGTGTTGTAGGAATGAGTTTCAGGTGAGTTGTGAGAAGCCAAAATGATTGGAGTGAGGGGCTGAGGGGCTGGCAGGGAGGAACTCCCTTCCATTTTGCAGCTAGAGGGCTGGTTCTGAAGGGCAGACTGATTCCTGCCTTCGGACCCTGCAAATCCAGGTCAGGGCTCCCTCGGCCTCTCGGGCCCTCCACCATTCCCCTATAGACTGTGTGCTCCTTGAAGACAGAGGGTACCAGATCTTTCAATTTATATCCTCAACACCTAACACAAAGCCTGGCATATAGTAGGTGCTCAATAGGTATTTGTGGAATGCATGAAGTATTGGGGCAAGGAGTTGAGTTATTTGGGATGAAGAGGGAGCACTGGTGGAGAGGTGACAGAGCTGTCATCAGAGGTAAAAGGGAGGAGCTGAGGTGAGGTGCATGTCCTGCACCAGCAGGCATGGCCTGGGCATGAACAGCAGCATGTGGGGCCCCCTGGTGGGCAGACCTGAGGTGCACAGGGTGCTTAGAGGGAGAGACAGGAAAGGCAGAGAAGATAATAAAAATCACAATTGTAGCTAACATTTAGGGAGAGCTTGCTACACGCAGGGTGCAGGCACTAAGCACTCAACATAAGCTATTTCATTTAACTCTCATCACCACCCTGTGGGTGTAGGAGCCATCAGCCCCAGTTTACGGAAGTGGAAACTAAGTTTAGAAAGGTAAAGCAGCTTGCCTAAGGGCAAATAGCTACTCTGTGGTAGAGCTGGGATAATGTGATTGAAGGGAAATGAATAGATTTGGGGGAGTAAATGGCATGGGGGTTCAATTCCTTTGTACTCATAACACCAATAAGATCTAGATTGGAATCTTAAACCCAACTCACATTTATCCCAGTGCATCCCTAGTCCTGAATCCAGGGACTAGCTCAGAGGGGACACTCATCCATTCATTAATTTCTTCATTTTATTAAGCACCTCCTCTGTTTCAGTCACTTGGGAAATAGAAGCCAACAATATGACAAAATTCCTGCCCTCAGGGAACTTACATTCTTGTAGGCAGGTGATGAAACTAGAAAGAGGTCATTTTAGACTGGAGTAAGTTCTACAGAGAAAATAAAATAAAGCAATGAGGCAGAGAGCGAGGAATGGGGAGGGAATAGAGAACCACTTTAGCTGAAGTTCTCAGACCTGGCTGCCCTCACAAAGTGATTTTTAAGGGAGAGCTAAATGATGGTAAAGAGGTGGTCATTTGAAGATCTGGGACAAGAGCATTCCTCAGAGAAGGAAGAGCAGCAACGGCCTGAGATAAAAATATCTGAGGGGTGGAAAGAATGCTGGTGTGGTGAGAGCAGAGTGGGCAAGTGGGGAAGCAGGAGGAGAACAGGACCTAGAGCCCTAATAAACACCATTGTCCTGGTATAACCACCCTAGTGCTTCTTCCACAAGGGCAGGCTGCCTCTGTCCTCACAGAAGCACAAGACTGGAAACCCCAGCTCAATGTGAGAAGATACCTTGATCAAGGGTGGACATAAATCTGGGCCTGAAGCCAGAAATGATGCTGTTCCTTGGATACCATAAAGAAGGGTGGTGGAGATGGGCACAGGATGAACTCTCAGCACTCTAGGGGCTCTGGGGGTGGTGTGCAGAGGGATTCTTGCAGAAATAGCCAATGTTGTTTGTTGCTCTGCTTGTTACAAAGCCAATTTACTGACACTGAGTTGTGGTGAAGGATAGTACAGCATTTATTTCAGGGCACCAAGCAAGGAGATCACACAACTTGTGCTCAAAAGACCTGAACTCCTCGATGGCTTTCAGGGAAGGGTTTTAAAATGCAACATTAGGGGTGAGGGTTGCAGGGTGCATGATCAGCTCAAGGACTTTCTTCTAATTGGTTGGTGATGATGTTTTGGGAATCTCAATCATCAACCTTCTGGTTCCAACCAGTCTGGGTTCTAGTGCTTGTGGTCAGAATATAGTCACCATCCTGTACCTGGGTCGGGGTGGGGGCATCTTAGTTTCAGCAGAACAACTCAAAGATATGCATCAGATTGTTATCTATATCCCTTTAGGAGGAACCAGGAGTCCTGTGATTATTCTAATCATTAACTACTTGAATCTGCTTTTTGGAACTTGGGGAAGACCTAGGAGACTAAAACTTTTTCTATAACAAGAAACGGGGGGTGGGGGGAGCTTCCCTGGTGGCACAGTGGTTAAGAATCTGCCTGTCAATGCAGGGGACATGGGTTCGAGCCCTGGTCCTGGAAGATCCCGCATGCCGCGGAGCAACTAAGCCTGTGTGCCACAACTACTGAGCCTGCACTCTAGAGTCCGCAAGCCACAACTACTGAGCCCGCAAGCCACAACTACTGAAGCCCACACACCTAGAGCCCATGCTCCGAAACAAAGAGAAGCCTCCGCAATGAGAAACCCATGCACCACAACAAAGAGTAGCCCCCGCTCATCGCAACTAGAGAAAGCCCAAACGAACTTTTTGGCCAACCCAATATTAACGATAATTATTATTCCTTTGCCACCCTTGACCAGGTTTCTTCAGTTTTTTTCAGCTCTGACGGTGACTTGACTATCTTGCTAATGACCTACGTTCAGAATCTTGGAGTCAACTTTGACTCATCCCTCACCTCACTTAGGGGGCAGAGCTGAGTTTGAATTCTGCCACTTACTAGTTATGTGACGTTGGCAAGTTACTTAAACTCTCTGAGCTCTGTGTTCCTCATCAGGAAAATAAAGATGTCATAACTTTGCTGTAGGGTTGTTATAATAATTTAATAATAATATGTGTTGGTGAATGGCTCAATGTCTGATGCTAGATAAATGGTAGCTGTTATTATTATCATCCTGTGTATCATCAAGAACTGACACCAGTAAATTTTTCCCTTTAAATATCTTTGTATCCATTTCTTCTTTTCTATTTCCCTCCCACCATCCTAAACTAGGTCTACCTCACCCTCCAGAGTTACTGCAGTAGCCAACCTAACTTTACCAACTACATTTTATATTTCTCTTCCTTTCTTTCTTCTTTCTTTTTTTCTTTCTTTCCCCCTTCCTCCCTCCCTCCCTCTCTCCCTTCCTTCCTTCCTTTCATGAAATATTAAACACCTACTCTTTTTAGGGCACTGTCTCAGTGCTGGGGGTGGGGCAGTGGATGAAATACATGCTGTCCCTGCCCTCAGGAAGCCTACTTCTAGTGAAAGGGGAACACTATAAACAAACAAATATTTAATACATCAGCGAGTGCTAAGTGCTATGAGGAAAGTTAAAGCAGGGAAAGGGGTTGGAGGTGCTATTTAATGCAGGGTGGTCAGGGAAGGACCCTCTGCTAAGCCCAACATATACGCAGAGATCTGCAGGAAATAATATTATTTTAAGTAGGTCACATCTTTGCTGAAATGTTGTTTCCTTCATAATTAAGTATGGGACTTCCCTGGTGGTGCAGTGGTTAAGAATCCGCCTGCCAATGCAGGGAACACGGGTTCGATCTCTGGTCTGGGAAGATCCTACATGCTGCGGAGCAACTAAGCCCGTGTGCCACAACTACTGAGCCTGTGTGCTGCAACTACTGAAGCCCGTGCGCTCTAGGGCCCACGTGCCGCAACTACTGAGCCCGCATGCTGCAACTACTGAAGCCTGGGCGCCTAGAGCCTGTGCTCCTCAACAAGAGAAGCTGCCACAGTGAGAAGCCTGCGCTCTGCAATGAAAAGTAGCCCCTGCTCACTGTTACTAGAGAAAGCCTGCACGCAGAAACGAAGACCCAAGGCAGCCAAAAAAAAAAAAAAAAAGCCACAAACTTAAAAAAAAAAAAAAATTAAGTATGAATGCTCATGTATAACTTTCTAGACCCTCTGTAATTCTATGTTATCTTGTGATTTCGTACCGCTCCCAGAATGCCCCTGCTTCTGCAGACATGCTCAACATGCTTAAGAATGTACATTGTTAGATTAATAGTACTTATCTCTGATAGTGGTATTACTGTGAACATTTTTCCTTAAATGTGCTTTCTAAATTTTTTATGATGAACTTACTTGAATAACAACAACAATAGTGTCATATTTCTTCTTCCCCATCACCTTATTTTAATCTTCATATAACCCTGCAAGGTGAATTTTATTATCCCCATTTTACAGATGAGAAAAGTTAGGCAAGAGAGTTTGCACTGATCCTCTGAACTCAGCTCTTGAAATGTTTGGCACCTGATGACAGGCTCGCTGTTTGCTTTTAAAAAATTTTAGTTTTGCCTTCGTAGTTAGATCATAGGTTTCATAAGGGCAGAACCCTTGTATTTTTCTTTTATCTCCCTCTCCTCTCTCCTCATGCTTTTATCAGGGTGCTCTGTACTGTACATAATGGGTGTTTTTTAATGAATTGGTCTGTTGCATGGCTGGTCTATGGTTCTGATATGGTCCATTAACTTGCTAGTGGTGCCATCTTGTACGCTCTTGACCCTGGGTCCAAGGATGGAGAACCTGGAGATCCTGGGGGCAAAGAGGTGGGGAAGCTGGACCTCCACCCAGCAAGGGCAGTGATTCTGCTTGTCCACTAGAGGCCGCAGTAGGCCCAGTTTTAGAGAGCCAACAAGGCTGTGGATTACTCAGCCGACCCCACCCCAGGAGTCATTTCCAACACCAAGTCTGTCCTAAAACCCAAGCCTCCAGAGACGGCCTATCAGTGACCCTGGCTTCACTTTCTTCCAATAGATCATCAGATTCCCACACTTGGAATGAGTTAGCTCCAGAATAAAAGTTGCTGATGGCAGCTAGGTAGCAGGAGAGTACCAGTAAGTTCCAGATGCCCCTGAATTAGCCAAATCAAGGACGGTGTGTGGAGCACCCTATTGAGTACCATGGAGCCTGCTGTGTACCATGTAGTGTGCCAGACTCCGGGACTAGCTCGGTGAACAAGATGGACTCTGTTCCTGCCCTCCCAGCTCTTATGATCTAAGGAGATATGCAGACAATTAAACCTAAAACCTAAAATAAGCTGCTGACATGATTTCTGTTCCAGGATTAGTTTTCTTTGGGTATCATTTCACTGTGGATCTTCCCACGTGGTATCTCTTGCTCTAAAGAAATGAAATAAAGGCAAGAAGCAGAGAAAGAACCTTTGCCCACATTTGGAGAATCACTGCAGGGCCCCCTCCTCTCTCAAGGTGGAAGGATTCCCAGTGGCTCCTGGCAGATCTGAGGGTGTCTGGGGGCAAGGAAGTGCCAGGCCACCTCACTACAGCTTTTCTGCTCTCCTTTCTCCAAGGAGAGCTTTGCTTGGGAAGGGAAGTAGATTCCCCATATTTTGGGATATGACTCAGACTACTGGCTTTCTTCCTGCTTTCTCTTTACTTCTTTCTTTTCTTTCTTCCTTGTCCTCAGGTTATCAATCAGTATATTTATCAGATGAGTAGTATATTCAGGGCACATTTTTTTACCCGGAAGCATGAGGTTAAGGAAGTTACAACAGAGCGGAGGAGGTAACTAGAGAGAGGGGTAGAGGGAGACACCCACGCAATGCAGCATTTTGATCAATGCAAATTGGTAGCTGCAGACAGTCATTGCTGGGGTCAATCCCTGGGGGCTGAGGTGGTTGGGGGAGGTTTCCTTCCTGGACGAAGTGACCAGGGCCTTCCAGGCTGAGCCCTCGATCTGCCCCATGGGGGGTTTCTCTGGACAAGGCATCCTCAGAGAAGAGGGAGAAGGGTGAAACACTCCCCCACGCCCCAGCTGTTCATTCCACTGTGCCTGAACAAGGGCTCAGAGGCCCATGTGCTCAACATTCCTGAGAAGCAGCTTCTGAGTCAGAGCCCAAGAAACAGCTGAGGCAGCTTCAGGCTGTAGTCTTGGCTCTCTTTCCCCCTTTTCTGTCCAAAAGCAACACCCTCCCTAGCTATTTGGATGTGACCAGAAACCCAAGCAGGGATCTGGTTAGGAGCTTGGCGCAGCCAGTCTATAAAATGTGTTTGGTCCCTGCATCCCCTCCTGGGCTGCAGCCCACAGCTAAAGGCATGTTCCCAATGCCACCTGTGCCAGGAAGTCCAAGGGGTGAGGGAGACTCACCCTATGACTACAAGTTGCAGCTCCCTATGCAGCCATTGTTGGGCTGTCCTCTGGAAAGGGGGTCTTAATTGGGAATCGGCTTGAGTTAAGACAGCAGCATTCCCCGGGCAATCTGCCAGTGCCTCCTCACTGCCTGGGCGTGGGGCCCAAGACATGCCAGGGCGATGCCAGAGAGCTGATTCAGGGGGCGGCATAAGGGGAAGAGAAAAACCCTTCACACCCACCAGCTAAGAGAAAAGACAAAGCTGCCCTGATGCCTGTTGTGACCACCCTGTAGTGCCAGACCATCCACAGAGCCTGGGGTGGGTCTATTCCTCAGCCACTGGTCCACTAAGGCCCACATTTCCTGGGGCCACAACAGAAGGCCAAGGCTCCCCTTCTCTCTCTGAACTCCCCTCTTCCTACGAAGACCTCTAGATGTGCCGGTCTAGGTTCCCAAATCCCCTTCTGCAACTGATTCAGGCTCTGCCATTGTCACTTTCTTGAGACTATGACCTTGGGCAAGTCACTTGCTTTGGTAAATCTTAGATTCCTTATATTTAAGGTGGGACAAATCATACCTGCCTGCCTCATAGGACTGCAGTAAGGATCAAATGAGATCATGTCTATGAAGGTAACATATACTATGAAGCACTTATATAATAAGGTATTTTTATTGTCATGTTTATTCCTATGATGGGCATTATAGACACTGACCCCTGAACCTCAGAGTCTTCCTCTTTGCCTCTTTTGTCAGACAAGTTACTCTGAGGCCAGTGCTGAATCCTAACCCAGTCCTGGGCCTCAGAAGCATGGAGCTCTTATGCCTGGGGCTGTAATGCCAACTCAGGGAAGCAGCCCCCGCACCCCAGCTCTGTTAAACCGGTTCTTTCCCTTCTAATCAGACTCCCTCTGTCCAGTTTGCTTGCAGTGATGACAAAGGAACTTAAAATAGCACAGGCTCTGCAAACACGGCTGGAGACGGCTTGGGCATAATGTGCTGCCTGTCACCCGTGGGCCTGTCTGGGCATCTCAGCCAGGTGCAGCCCTCTACCCTCCAGGGTCTGGCTTGTCTTCCTCTATGCAGCACCAGGATGACAGTGCCTCCAGTCAGCACTTTGGGTGCCTGAATTGGATGACTACCCAGAAAGCTGGCTTGACTAGAGGTGCCAAGGGAGGGGGCTCTTGGCTTCCCCCACCAGCTCCTCAAACCCACACTCTTGGGACCTCTCCTTGCACCAAGAGGCCAGGTTAGCTGGACTAAGATCATGCAGAACAGCAGCTGTCTCATGGCTCTGGGGAGGGTTGCTTACTGGGAACGAGGAGAGTCTGATTCTGAGGACCCTGCAGCTAGCAGGTTCTGGCTTGTCACTCTTGCTGCAGAACCAGTTTGGTGTAGGCGACTGCTGGGTCTGCCTCAGCTCTGAAACTTCCCATGGGGCCTTCCTGTGATTTACCCTGGTGGGAGTGGTGGCTGCCAGGGCTCATTCAAATAAGGAAGCATGCAGCAGGGAGCCGTGGGTAGGAGCTGCCATTCCAGCAACTGCAGCATTGCTGAGTCCCTCTCTAATTCCCTGTATTTTAAGCAGTCACTGCCACCTGGCATGGGTTTCCACCCTTAAAACTTTCTCATCCAACTCTTTCTTTCTGTTCTTTTTTTTTTTTGGCTGTGTTGGGTCTTCGTTGCTGCGCGCGGGCTTTCTCTAGCTGTGGTGAGCGGGGGCTACTCTTCGTTGGGGTGCGTGGGCTTCTCATTGCGGTGGCTTCTCTTGTTGCGGAGCACTGGCTCTAGGCGCGCGGGCTTCAGTAGTTGTGGCACACGGGCTTAGTTGCTCCTCGGCATGTGGATCTTCCCGGACCAGGGCTTGAACCTGTGTCCCCTGAATTGGCAGGTGGATTCTTATCCACTGTGCCAACAGGGAAGTCCCCAACTCTTTCTTTAAAACCTCTCGGGCTTCCCTGGTGGTTAAGAATCCGTCTGCCAATGCAGGGGACATGGGTTCGAGCCCTGGTCTGGGAAGATCCCACATGCCGAGGAGCAACTAAGCCCGTGTGCCGCAACTACTGAAGCCCGCGCAACTAGAGCCCGTGCTCCGCAACAAGAGAAGCCACTGCAATGAGAAGCCCGCGCACCGCAACGAAGAGTAGCCCGCGCTCACCACAGCTAGAGAAAGCCCGTGCGCAGCAACGAAGACCCAACGCAGCCAAAAATAAATAAATAAACATAAATTTAAAAAATAAATAAATAAAGTCTCTTTCCATCATTAAAGCCAGATCTTGACATCTACTGCTCCAGGGTCACAACCAAAGTGCAAAGAGAAATAGATATTTCTTGGCTTTTGTGCTTCTAAACGTCAAGGTCCTGGTGAATTAAGGGATTTTCAAGAATAATTTTGCAATCTTTGCCTCATGAACTTACTTTAGAATCTACCACCACCCCCACAAACACACACACAAATGCGGAAGATGGAAATCCACTGTATTATCTGTCTCTCCCTCTAGATTGAAGGTCCATGAGGACAGACAATATGCTTGTCTCCATCATTGCTGGATCCTCGAGTTCAGCAAAGTGCTTAACATGTAGCAAGTACTCAATAAACCTTTGTTGGATGGATGATGGATGATGGGTGATAGATGGACGGATGATGGAGGAGGGATGATCAGAACTGTGAGGACCAGCGCTGTGCAAGATGCACCTGGAGATAGGCTGATACTTAATGTGATGTAGCTACCTACCAGCTTGGGAGGAGAATGACGAAGGTAATGAGGTGGCTGAACTACTGCAATTGAACTGTCTCCCTAAAGGCCTACACTTCTACAGTAAATCTCACATGCTATTTTCCCCCATACCAAGATCTCTGGGTTAGAGCCTTATCCCAGACAGTGCAGCCACCTCTGAGTCACTGCACAGCACTGCTATAGCCCTTAGGGCTCAGACTATGCACACCATCCGGCATGGATTCCTAACCCAAATCAAAAATTCCACCTAACCCCCTACTGTGACCCTACTCATGACTCCCTCCCTACCCTAGCCCAAAACTTTGCTTTGACCCAATTCCAACCGTGATCTTGATCACAGTTGTTTTTACATCCCTGGTGCCAGCCTTGACCTTGATTCCCATCTTGACCCTAACCTTGGCCCAGACACATCCTTGCCTCTGGTCCTGAGTTTATTATAATATTATACATCTGTGCTCTTTTGGTTTTTACCTAGACTTTTACACATATTATTTAATTTTATATTTACAGCTCTATGTAATCATCCCTATTTTACAAATGAGAAAACTGAGACTCTGAAAAATGCCCAAGGTCACACAGCTAGTAAATCAGGGAACCCAGATGAAATTCAGGTCTTCCTGCTCTAAATCTAGGGTTGCAGGTGTCTGGGTTACTGAAGCTCCACATATAGGTCTCCATTGCCTTTGTGGCAAATCGATCCTAGATAATCAAAGACCTCAGGGTTTTAATAGTAGTGCTGATAATTATAATTACGTTAACTTACTGGGCAATTTCTCTGTGATAAGCAAAGTGCTAAAAAGCTCTTCATATATTATCTTACTTAGTACCCACCCCAAGGCTATGGAGCTCTGTAGCCCCATTTTACAAGTGAGGACACCATGGCTTCTGGAGGTTAAGTAACTTGCTCAAGGCCACACAGCTAGTAAGAGGCAAGACAGAATTTGAACCCAAGTCTTTGTGACTTTAAATGCAGTTAAGGGACTTCCCTGGTGGTCCAGTGGGTAAGACTCTATGCTCCCATTGCAGGGGGCGTGGGTTCGATCCCTGGTCAGGGAACTAGATCCCACATGCCGCAACTAAGAGCCCACATGCTGCAACTAAAAAGAGCCCGCATGCTGCAAGGAATATCCCTTACTCGGCAATGAAGATCCCGTGTGCCACAACTAACACCCAGCATAGCCAAATAAATAAATAAATAAATATTTTTTAAAAAATGCAGTTCACTTCAACCTTTACCAAGAAATGGGATGGCAGCAGGAAGCAGCTAGGAGCCTGGGTCCTGCAACCATGTTCCCACCATACCTTTTGAGCTGTAGTGCCAAATTCCAGAGTATTGTGTTTGATCACCAAAACTGGGTCAAAAATGAGTCAAGCCTTGGTAGGACTGACTCACTGTGGTGTCTGTCAGCTCTATAAGGAGACAGGAAGCCTCAGAGGGCAACTGCCAACTGACCCCTGCAGAGTGGATGAAGGTCCCAGAAGCATCCACCACAAGCTCTGTGGGGGTTAAACGTGGAAACCCACATGCCTGCCAAAGAAAGACCCAGACTTAAGACTCATTTTAAAAATCAGATTCACTTTGTTATACAGCAGAAACTAACACACCATTGTAAAGCAATTATACTTCAATAAAGATGCTAAAATAAATTTAAAAATGAAAATTAAAAAAAAAAGGAAAAAAAAAATCAGACCTACCAATCCCCATTTCTTCCTCCATACTCAGCTCTACCCCCTAACAGGGCTCCATTTTGGTCAACTTCTCTGTCTTTCATCTCGGACTCCCACACTTTACCCATTTCCTTCATGGACAGGTTTCTTTGTCTCTGTCCCAGTCCCCATCCCCATCTCAGCTCAAGACTCTGAATATCTGTGCTGCCACCTTTTCATGTCCTGTTTCTCTGAGTCTTATTCTCAGTGCCTTGTCAATCCCTATGTCACAGGGCCCCCCTTTTTTGCAATTATATTTTTGTAGAATACACATATTATAATATAAAATTTACCATTTTAACCATTTTTTAAATTGAAGTATAACTGCTTTACAATGTTGTGTTAGTTTCTGCTGTACAACGAAGTGAATCAGCTATATAGAGACACAGACATAGAGAACGGACGCGTTAACCGTTTTTAAGCGTACAGTTCAGTGGCATTAAGTACATTCACTTTGTCGTGCAACCATCACCACTGTTCATTTCCAGAATTTTTCATCATTCTGAACGGAAACTCTGTATCCATTAAACAATAATTCCCCATAACCCCTGGTAACCTCTACTCTACTTTCTATCTGTATGAATTTTCCTATTCTAGGTACCTCATATAAGTAGAGTCATACAATATGTAGCCTTTTGTGTCTGGCTTATTTCACTAAACAGTGTTGTCAAGGTTCATCCATACTGTAGCAGGTGTCAGAATTTCATTCATTTTTAAGGTGGAAAAATATTCCATTGTATGCCTATGCTACATTTGGTTCATTCCTTCATCTGTCAATGGACAGCTGTGTTGCTTCACCTTTTGGCTACTGTGAATAATGCCACTATGAACATGCATGTACAAGTATTTGTTTCAGTCCCTGCTTTCAATTTTTTTGGGTATATACCTAGGAGTAGAATTGCTCGATCATATGGTAGTTCTATGTTTAACTTTTTGAGGACCTGCCAAACGGTTTTCCACAGTGGCTGCACCATTTTACATTCCTACCAGCAATGCGCAAGGGTTCTAATTTCTCCTCGTCCTCACCAACACTTGTCGTTTTCCACTTTTTTGATAAAAGCCATCCTAATGGATGTGAAGTGGTATGTGAGATCCCTTTTGAACACAGCACTCCACAAGTCCAAGTGTTCCAGATTCCCAAGGTCTGTTCTGCTGGGGAATACTGGGGACCCCATGAGCCTGCCTGGCTCTGAGAATTGGTATTTCCAGCCAACACACTTCTTTGTCCCTGTACCCTCTGACCTCTCTTCCAGGCTCTGACAAGCTGCTGCCCATCTCTCTGCCTTTTGCTTATGGAGAGTTGGACTGAGAAGTAACACAGACTTCGGGAAGAATACAAATTCAATTTCTTTAGGCCCCGCAATCTTCTGAGCTCATTTTTAATGTGGTCTTCCAGACCAGAGACAACTGTGCTGGCTCCATGGGACCAACTTTATGACTTTGACCTGCCACTGACCTCAGAACTACAAAAACATCCAGCGCCTTGAGCAAAACTATTTCTTGGTCTTACCAGAACCTAAGGGAACAGCTTATATTCTAGCTATCCCCCCTGCCCCCAAGCTATCTGAATCAAGACTTCCCTGAGCCCCTTCCTTTGCTGAGGCTCATATTTGGTGGTTTAGGTCTTCAAGACAAATTCTGGGTGTGGTGATTCACCTCCTCATGAGCCTCATGACTCCTTGAGGGGAACTTGGAGACCTGGAATTTTGGTCATGATTCCCTGTTCATATTCCCAGAACCCAGACTCTCTGGGGCAACATTTGTTTATATTGTTTAATACTAACGTCCTCTCCATAGACTTCTGATGTCAAGGGCATGGTGTGTCAAACCTGGCCCCTGTGTCCTCATACATCCTGGGCTTTGCGTCAGCCCAGGCCTCACCCCTTTGCTTAAAGGTGCCTGATATAAATTCTTTTTCTTCCAGCCGCTTCTTTCTTCCATGAAAGCAGGTGGAAAGAACATCCTTCTGCATTCCACAAAAGAGAAAACAGAGGCCTACAGAGGGAAGTGACTCACCCAGGTGCAAAGGTGGAGTCAGCGACTAAGCTGGGAATGGAGCTCCATTCCCGGACTCTGAAACCACAGCCCTCCATGGGCAGTCACCCCCTTCCTCAGGAGGAAGCTCTCAGCTCATGCTTGGACATATGGCCTTTGTACTTGACAGGTGCCCCTGGGATTGGAAAGTGGGACTCTCTGCCTCAGTCTTCCCACTCCAATCCATGAAACTATTGTTTTGGCCTTCAAATACGGATTTCGTGGTACAGCCCTTTAAAGGAACTTTCTAAAGCTCTTTCTAAAGCAAAACATATGACTCTGCAAGTTTGGAAAAACAAAAGCTCCTAACCAATAGGAACAAAGACAGCTGTACGAGTCCAAGTCCAAGTCCAAGTTTCTTACTTGTAGTCTCACTTCCCCTCTGGTATCCTCTTATTTCAGTTCTCACTCCCACTCTTCACCCAACCCTGGGGGTTTATCATTTCCCCATTCCTTCCAGCCCAAGCCCAGACAAAATCCAAGTTAACCTCTTTGCTTCATTTATTTTGATTGAGACCGGTGGGAATTTTCAGCTTTACTAAAAATCTTATGTACATCCTTGTTCAAGAACTTACAGTGCCTTTCTAGAGTCTATGATATCAAGTACAGACTTCTATCTGGCTTTTAAGACCTTTTATAATCTGACTTTACCCTGCCTTCCTGTACTTGGTTCTCACTACTCTTCATTGTAAACGCTCCTTAATTGGGCAAGATTTCTCACAGCTTATGTACACGTGTGTATACACACACACACAGTTAAACACATACAAAGTTTACTCTCCACAATATATACAATGTTTATTCAAGCTCCTGTCTTTTTCCATGACTCTTGCTTAGAACTTCTTTTTTCCTGCTCTCTACCAATCCTAATATGACCCATCTTTTAAGATTTGATCAGGTCCAGGAAATCTTTAATTTCAGTGTCTCTGTTCTCTAAGTTTTTACTGCATTTATGGTCAGTGTTCAGAATGTTTAATGTTAACAGGGTTTTTTTTTTGTAATTGTGGTAAAAAAAAACACATAACCTAGAGTTTACCATCTTAATTCTTTTTAAGTGTACAGTTCAGTAGTGTTAAGTATATCCACTTTGTTGTGCAACAGATCTCCAGAACCTCTTCATCTTGCAAAACTAAAGCTCTAAGACAGAGAGGGCCCAAATAAATAAAATCAGAAATGAAAGAGGAGAAGTTACAATTGACACCCAGAAATACAAAGGATCATAAGAGATTACTACGAACAATTATATGCCAAAAAATTGGACAACCTAGAAGAAATGGATAAATTCCTAGAAACATACAATCTCCCAAGACTGAATCAGGAAGAAATAGAAAATATGAGCAGACTGATTACCAGTAAGAATATTCAATCAGTAATCAAAAAACTCCTAACAAACAAAAGTCCAGGACCAGACAGCTTCTCAGGTGAATTCTACCAAACATTTACAGAAGAGTTAACACCCATCCTTCTCAAACTATTCCGAAAAATTGAAAGGAAAGGCATGGTTCTAAACTCATTCTATGAAACCAGCATCATCCTGATACCAAAACCAGGCAAAGACACCACACAAAAAAGAAAATTGCAGGTCATTATCACTAACTAACACATATGCAAAAATTCTCAACAAAATATTAACAAACTGAATTCAACAATACATTAAAAGGATCATACCCCATGATCAACTGGGATTTATGCCAGGTATGCAAGGATGGTTCAATATCCATAAATCAAACAATGTGATACACCACATTAACAAAATGAAGAATCAAAATCATATAAGCATCTCAGTAGATGCAGAAAAAGCTTTTGACAAAATTCAGCATCCATTCATGATAAAAACTCTCGGAAAAGTTGGTATAGAGGGAATATACCTCAACATAATAAAGGCCATATACGACAGAACCACAGGCAACGTCACACTCAATGGTAAAATGCTGAAAGCATTTCCTCTAAGATAAGGAATAAGACAAGAATGCTTATTCTCATCACTTTTAGTCAACATAGTATTGTAAGTCCTAGCCACAGCAGTCATACAAGAAAAAGAAATAAAAGGCATCCAAATTGGAAATGAAGAAGTAAAACTGTCACTATTTGCAGATGACATGATGTGATTTATAGAAAACCCTAAAGACTCCACCAAAAAGCTATTAGAACTAAAAAATGAATTTAGTAAAGTTGCAGGATACAAAATTAATATACAGAAACCTGTTGCACTTCTAGACACTAATAACAAACTATTAGAAAGATAAATTAAGAAAACAATGCCATTTACAATTGCATCAAAAAGAATAAAATATGCAGGAACAAATCTAACCAAGAGGTGAAAGACCTGTACTCTGAAAACCATAAGACATGGATGAAAGAAATTGAAGATGACACAAACAAATGGAATGATATACCACGCTCATTGACTGGAAGAATTAATACTGTTAAAATGTCCATACTACCCAAGGCAATCTACAGATTCAATGCAATCCTTACCAAAATACCAAAAACATTTTTCACCAAACTAGAACAATCAATCTTAAAATTTGTATGGAAACACAAAAGACCCCAATTGGCCAAAGCAATCTTAAGAAAGAAGAACAAAGCTGGTGATATCACAGTCCCTGATTTCCAACTACACTACAAAGCTACAGTAATCAAAACAGTATGATACTGGCACAAAAACAGACACATAGATCAATGGAATAGAGAGCCCAGAAATAAACTTATTCTTATATGGCCAATTAATCTACAACAAAGGAGGCAAGGATATACAGCCACTTCAATAAATGGTGCTGGGAAAACTGGACAGCTACATGCAAAAGAGTGAAACTGGACCACTTTCTAAAACCATATACAAAAATACACTCAAAATGGATTAAAGATTTAAATGCAAGACTTGAAACTATAAAACTTCTAGAGGAAAACATAGGCAGTACATTCTTTTTTTAAAAAAATAAATTTATTTATTTATTTATTTATGTTTGGCTGCATTGGGTCTCCATTGCTGCGTGCGGGCTTTCTCTAGTTGTGGCGAGTGGGGGCTACTTTTCGTTATGGTGCACAGGTTTCTCATTGCAGTGGCTTCTCTCGTTGCGGAGCACGGGCTCTAGGCACGCGGGCTTCAATAGTTGTGGGGTGTGGCCTCAGTAGTTGTGGCTCACAGGCTCTAGAGCTCAGGCTCAGTCGTTGTGGTGCACAGGCTTAGTTGCTCTGCAGCACGTGGGATCTTCCCGGACCAGGGCTTAAACCCGTGTCCCCTGCATTGGCAGGCGGATTCTTAACCACTGTGCCACCAGGGAAGTCCTAGGCAGTACACTCTTCAACATCTGTCTTAGCAATATTTTTTTGGATCTGTCTCCTCAGGCAAGAAAGACAAAAGCAAAAATAAACAAATGGGAGTACATCAAACTACAAAGCTTTGTACAGTGAAGGAAACCATCAAAAAAAAAGAAAAATCAGCCTACTGAATGGGAGGAGATATTTGCAAATTATATATTTGATAAGGAGTTAATATCCAAGATATATAAAGAACTCATACAACCCAGTATTAAAAAAAAGTTTGATTAAAAAAATGGGCAAAGGACCTAAATAGACATTTTTTCAGAGACGACATGCAGGTGGTCAACAGACACATGAAAAGATGCACATCACTAATCATCAAGTGATGATTAGTGATCATCAATCATCACTAAAAATCAAAACCACAATGAGATACCATCTGATACCCATCAGAATGACTATTAACAAGAAGACAACAAATAACAGGTGTTGGCGAGGATGTGGAAAAAAGGGAACCCTCATGCATTGTTGGTGGGACTGTAAACTGGTTAGCCATTATGGAAAAGAGTATGATGTTCCTCAAAAAAATAAAAATTGGGCTTCCCTGGTGGTGCAGTGGTTAAGAATCCTCCTGCCAGTGCAGGGGACACGGGTTCGAGCCCTGGTCTGGGAAGATCCCACATGCCGCGGAGCAACTAAGCCCATGCGCCACAACTACTGAGTGTGTACTCTAGAGTCCGTGCTCCACAACAAGAGAGGCCACTGCAATGAGAAGCCCACGCACCACAAAGAAGAGTAGCCCCCGCTCGCCGCAACTAGAGAAAGCCCGCACACAGCAACGAAGACCCAATGCAGCCAAAAATAAATAAATTAAATAAATTTAAAAAATAAATAAATAAAAATTGGAACTACTATACAATCCAGGAATTTTACTTCTGGATATCTACCTGAAGAAAACAAAAACACTAATTCAAAAAGATATTTGCACCCTTATGTTCATTGCAGCATTATTTACAATAGCCAAGATATGGAAGCAACCTAAGTGTCCATCAATAGATGAATGGATAAAGAAGATGTGGTGTACTTATACAATGAAATATTACGCAGTCAGAAAAAAATCTTGCCATTTGCAATAACATGGATGGATCTAGAGGGTATCATGCTAAGTGAAATAAGTCAGAGAAAGACAAACACCAAATTATTTAACTTATATGTGGAATCTAAAAAACAAAACAAACAAATAAGTAAAACAAAATGAAAACAGGCTCACAGATACAGAGAACAAATGGGTGGCTGCCAGAGGGGAAAAGGGTGGGGGGTTGAGCGAAATAGGTGAAGAGAATTAAGGTGTTCAAATTTCCAGTTATAAAATAAATAAGTCACAGAGATGAAATATACAGAATAAGGAGTATGGTCAATAATATTGTAATAACTTTGTATGTGGACAGATGGTTACTAGATTATTATGGTGATCATTTCATAGTATATTTAAATGTTAGATCACTATGTGGTATACCTGAAACTAACATAACATTGTACATCACTATATTTCAATTAAAAACAAACAGGACTTCCCTGGTGGTGCAGTGGATGAGAATCTGCTTGCCAATGCAGGGGACATGGGTTCGATACCTGGTCTGGGAAGGTCCCACATGCTGAGAAGCAACTAAGCCTGTGCGCCACAACTACTGAGCCTGAGCTCTAGAGCCCGCGTGCCACAATTACTGAAGCCCGCACGCCTAGAGCCCATGCTCCGCAACAAGAGAAGCCACTGCAATGAGAAGCCCATGCATTGTAACGAAGAGTAGCCCCTGCTCGCCACAACTAGAGAAAGCCCACGCGCAGCAATGAAGAACCAACACAGCCAAACATAAATAAAGTTAAATCTAAAAAAAACCAAACACAAACAAACAAACAAAAAACTGAAGCTTTATAGCTATTAAACAACAGCTCCCCAATTCTCCCTCTCACCAGCCCCTGGTAACCACCATTCTTTGTCTCTTCAAATTTGACTACTTTGGATACCTCTATATCTATGGATATGTGTGGAATCATATATGTCCATATATGATTTTTGTGACTGGCTTATTTCAATTAGCATAATGTCCTCAGGGTTCATTGATGTTATACAGCAAGTGACAAGATTTCCTTCCTTTTAACGACTGAATAGGGCTTCCCTGGTGGCGCAGTGGTTAAGAATCCACCTGCCAATGCAGGGGGCATGGGTTTGAGCCCTGGTCTGGGAAGATCCCACATGCTGCGGAGCAACCAAACCCGTGTGCCACAACTACTGAAGCCTGCGTGCCTAGAGCCCGTGCTCCGCAATAAGAGAAGCCACCACAATGAGAAGCCCGTGCACCGAAACGAAGAGTAGCCCCCGCTCGCTGCAACTAGAAAAAGCCTGCACGCAGCAACCAAGACCCAACGCAGCCAAAAATAAATAAATAAAATAAATAAATTTATTTTAAAAAAAAGAAAAAAAAGAAATAAGGAGATGCTTTAAAAAAATAAAAAATGAAGACTGAATAATATTCCATTGAATGTATACACCACCTTTGCTTACCTCTTCATCTGTCAGTGGACACTTGGGCTGCTTCCACTTCTTGGCTATTGTGAGTAGTGCTGCTATGACATGAGTGTACAACTATTTCTTCAAGACTCTGGTTAAGTTCTTTTCGATATATACCCAGAAGTGGGATTGAGGGGCTATCTGATAGTCCTAGATTTGATTTTTTGAGGAACTGCCACACCATTTTTCATTGTGGTTTGCAACATCTTACAATCCCACCAGCAGTGCACAAGAGTTTTAATTTCTCTATATCCTTTGCCAACACTTGTTATTTTCTGGCTTGTTTTTTTTTTTTTAGTAGCCATCTTACCTAGTGGCTTTATAATCATTTAATCATTTCATGTGTATTCATTTTTTCTTCTTTACAAGATTTTAAACTTCTTCAGGGTGGGGATCATGTCTGTTCTGTGTGCCCTCAGAGACTAGCATAGTGCTTGGCACACCTTAGGTATTTGAAAGTAATTTTTAGTTCATTGAATGAAATGAACAGTCTGAGTTGAGCTCAGTTCTTTTATTTTTAGAACTTGGGGTCGAATTTTCTTTACAAATAGAATAGGCTGACTGCCACGATACAGAGTGAATAAGTCTTTAGGACACTATGCAATAGAGCAGAGGGTCTGCATGGGGAGAATGACACTGTTACTTCCTTCTTGACTACAAATGCAAACGCTGTGGTCATCCCACAAGCTGCTGGGTCCACTGGTGATGGGCATAGTTCCCACAGTCCTGCAAAGGGACAGTGCTCTGGAATCCCAGTTCTATTCAGGTGGAACCAGAAGAGCCTAGGGGAAAACAAACAAACTGACCCTGAGAGCTCAGAAGTTGGGCCAGCACAGGAAATGTGAGGAAATATCACAGATAGAAAAGTACCAGTAAGTACAAGTATTCTCAATTCTGCTTTGTTCTCACGTTTACTCAGTTTCTCCCAATTTTCCTGAAGTCTTGGGGAGTCAATTTCTTATCCACTGCCATGACTTTGAGGGTTACTTTAATTCCCCAAGTTCTTTTAGCTTCTACATGGAAAAGTCCCTCCATTAGCCATCCATTTGGCATTTTTTAAATGGAACTATCATTAGTATCTGAAAAAAGAACAAGTACAGAGGTGCTGAAGAAATTAACTTTCTGAGAACAGAGTCTTTAGAAAAATCACCTCAGGGTGGCTGGGTTGGCACAAGGCTCAGGTGTACATCCCCTCCTTGATTCATCTCTGCGAAACTCTGCCCAAAAGTCAGCCTTCCTGCCCTGAACCTTTCCCACCTCTGCGTTCTCCTTTGGCCCCCACCTCAAAGGATGGGGTTAAAGTAGAAACCCCAGTCGATAGAAAATTTGTGATTTAGCTGGGCATTCCTAGGTGAAAAATAAACTAACACTCCCTAGGTATGCATTGGCTGACATTTTTTCCAAACTTGTTTGGTGGTAAGAATCCTCTGGGACGTATATTAAGAATCACGCCTGGGCCCCCTCCTGGACTTAATGAATCAGAAAAGGAAGTAACCTGAGAGTCTGTATTCTTTAAACCTTTAAGCCAGGTGATTCTTATCATCAGACAAGGTTGGAAAACATAACATTAGTGAATATTATTACAGATTCCCGGGCACCTACATAACAGGGTAACTTTTTTTTTCCTCAGTTAAGGGTAAAGGGACAACACCATTGATATTGGCTTGGTGTGCGTCCTTAACCTCTGAGGGCTTCAGTTCCTTATCCATTAAGTGGGGTTGATATTACATCTCCCTCACTGAGGATTAAATGAGAGAATGCACACAGAACGGTTACCAAATGCCTGCGAAATAAAATGCATGTTCAATACAGAGATGCTATTGTTATTTCCCCACAGAAAACCCCTAGGTATCCCTGTCATATAAATATGGCTGAATAACGGCTTTGAAAAAGGGAAAACTGACAATTGATGTTTCCAGAGATCTACACAGATATATAAGCACAGGCAGAAGACCCAGTGATCACTTCTCTGACTAGACCCCGCAGATACAACTGTGGCTGGCTTTACTAAGCAAAAGGAGGAACATTTTAATCAAAGTCTGGCTTGAGCTACATAGACAGGAATCAACCCAGACATGACTTGGACAGCTGGGGCCACTCTGGGATAACAACATGGGTTAGAATAGGGAGATTCCCTATTAGGTATAAGGACCAGCACCCCTACCTTCCTGAATGAATGTGATATTGCCTCAGAGGTAGTTCTCCAACCCCTGGAATCAACCAACTCTGGGTGTGAGTCCCAACCCTACCATATACCTACAGCGTGACCTTGGATAAACTGCTTAAATTCTGGGAGCCTCAGTTTTCTCATCCACAAAATGGTGATATTAATAGTACCTTCCTTAAAGGTTGTTGTTAAGATTGAAAAATAAAATGAATGTAGGTAAATAAAAGTTGGCTATTATAGTCTGTCTTCAACAAGGGATAGATTATAATAGTCCCTTGGAGAGAACAGACTTCCTTAGTTTCTGTCATATTCCCCACCATCTCTGTTCTCAGAGTAAACAGGAGCCTCCTGGTTAGATTATCCACATACTATTCCTTCTCTTCACTCTGCATACACACCTATTTAAGGGGCTCCCTGCCATGCCCCTGCTCCCTCTTCTCATAGACTTCCATACATTTCATCCTCTAGTACCTTGTAAAAGGAGACTGACCTCTCCCCAGGACTTGGCTGCCTCATCACACTGTTATCAATCACTGCTTGGAGAAAAGAAGCACCTTCTGCAGGTGGGTAGGAAGACAAAGAGACTGAGGGTGGGAATTGAGGGTGGTCAGGATGGGAGGAGAGAGGGTTCAGAATAGGAGGGGGAGGGGGGGAAATGTGTCACGAAGTTCCTCAAAATCGGTGATTTCTCAGTCTCATCATTTTCAGTGAATGAACTCAGATGATTCACTTCCCTTCACCAGCCCTCTGTTTTCCTCTCTGTGTAATGGAAAGGGAAGTGCTTGCACTTGTGTTAAAGGCAGAGAAGCATATAGAATCCAGCTTGGGAGAGTCATGAGCCCATGAAATTATACATCATACGGGCTGTGGATGTTATGTTGGTTTTCTTCTGAACAATATTTTTGAGTATACGAGCTCCTGGCTGAACATATTTCCTTTAATATCATTGACTTTTTGGCAGTTTTTAGCAAAACCACCGGTTTCTGGTTTCCCATTCCAGCCCTTTTTTCCTGGGTATCCCCTTTAGCTTCCGGTTAAGCAGCCATTGCCATCCAGCATGGTAGCCTGGGCTCTAAGCAGAAGTTCTAGGACCAGGGCCTAGCTTTTGTTCTGGTGGGGGCCTCAGAATCCAGAAGGTCTGGAAAGCCACGACCAACATTCTTTGAGGTAGTAAGTTCCTGATTTAGGGAGTAACCAGGTTTAGATTAGGGACAAAGGAAAATCTGGCCAAGGCTCAAAATACTCATGCAGAGGTCTGAGCTCACTGGCTTGGGTGGGGCTAGGAATTGGGCCAGAGATGATGAGGCGGAAATGATGAGAAAGGGTAGGGGTCATAGGCTGAAGCTGGAGGGTCCAACTTGGCCCCTCTGTTCACTGACGAAAGAGTATAACCTCAGGGTGCAGCCCCTGTACTCTTTGCTTTCCATGAGTCAGGAAGCAATTATGTGGCTTCCCCCGCCCTACTGCTGCCACAGGCCGCTGGGGGCCTAGCAGCTCCAACACCTCCCCTATCATGTTACAGGCCCCAAATGTGGCTTCCAGTGCCTGCTGTGAGACAGTATCCTTTCCCTCAGCATTAAACATGCAGAGAGAAGGAGTCCTCAGACCCAAGCAAACTATGTGACCAGCATTCACCGCCTCCTTCCCAGGACTGCAGAGGAGTCTGTGCCCCCCATGAGTAGGCGAAAGAAGAGCTTCAGGCCACGAACAACTGGAGAGGAGGAGGAGAGAGTGGGAGTCAGGGATGTGGGGGTGAGCAGTGCACACAGCTGGCCAGTTGCTGGGAACTGTTGGTTAAGGACACAGCATCCCCACTTGACTGGAATCCTGGGATGGACTCCCAGGAATGGCCTGGACTTCTGGGCCAGGACAGTCATAGACAGGAAGGCAAGGCAGGCACTCAAGGTAGGAATTACAGTTTACAAAGTTCATCCGTGTGTCTCTAGCATCTAGAACTGTGCCTGACACATGTTAGGCCCATGATAAATCCTTGGTGAGTGAATAAAGGAATGAATGAATGATTTCACACACAAGTATGATCTCATTCAATCTGCAAAGTGAGGCAGGGGCAGGGCAGGCGTTGCCTCTTTTTCTAGATGGGGAACCGAGACCAAGAGAATTAAGCATCTTGCCTGAGGTCATTAGACTTGGATGTGGCTGACCTGTGGCTAGACACTGTACTCTCCACACAGTACCAAACTGAACATTCTTGGTATAGCAACCCAGGAAAACATCCTGTGACTCGACGTGAACTTCCCTTTGGGTCCTGCTGGTCAGAAAATAGCCCTTCAGTGGTCCTGTTTCCTGGACACAGTCTCAGGGCCAAGTTCGACATCCTGGTCCTCCTGGCACACCTGGCATCTGCCTGCTTTTTTATGAGCCGCTCCAGGAAATGGGGCTTCTCCAGTAGTCTCTGTTGCCACATCTAACATGGGAGATCTGGACCACTAAGATGTGGAGGCAGGAGGCTGGTGGTTTTTCTCTGAGATTCAGGAACAGAATGAAACCACATGTATTCAGTTCCTTATTCTCTCACACTTGATAGAAACTTCAGATAGCCTAGACCACCAAGTTAGTTTCTGGAACTTAGGCAAGCAATTAACTCATATTATAGCCAGGGTCTCCCAGGAGCTCAGAGCCCATAGTCCTAGGCACGTTTCTCGAAGGAGGTCTCCAAAGCCAGCAAGAAGGCTCCCCTGAGCTGGAACATCTTACAGCATCTGGCCCTTCTCTTCACAGCCTTCTGTTCTGAATCCTTCTCTTTGGAGGCAGTGAGGTATAGAGCACAGGAACAAGGATCAGAAAACCTGGGTTCTAGCGCTGGCTTTGCCACTCATCAACTACGTATCTTCTCTCCACCTCATTTTCCTCATCTGTGAAATGGGAATAACGATTCCCAGCTACGTAAGGCAGTTGTGAGTTTAAAGAGGAATGGTTTGTATCAAGGTGCTTTTTAGCAAAAGACAGAAATGATGTCAGTACTATTTTTTTATGGCAAGGAAAAAAAAAAAGACAAGGAGAAGGGAAACTTCCAAGGAGACCCAAAGCGCTCTGCTCTCACTTGTTCACGGATTCATTCATAATAAACCACCTAGGTGAACAAGGCATGCACCAGGTGCTGAGGGAGAGAAAGATATTTAAGATGTAGTCCCTGCCCTAAAAGAACTGAAAGATAGCACAGACTGTGCACCAAAAGACGGACACAGATTTCAGAGAGTGCCAAAGATCACAGAGTGGAAAGGATATTCTGTCTTCACAGAGGCTCTAGGATTGTTCAACCAGGTGAAGAGCCCACAAGAGGAAGGAGGGGGAAGAGGGGTGTCATGCTCCCTAACGGTCTCCAAGTCTCTTTGTCCGGGAGGAAATGAGGTCATCTTGCTCTCAGAATCAGCATGACAGCCTCCAGCCAAGTAATCTGGAGTCATGAGAGCTGCCGGGGAAGCTCAGTGAATCACAAGAGTCAGTGGGGAATTTCCTGATAACTAACCTAAGAGTTTCTGGGTAAGTCCTCAGGCTGCAGCTCTGTTTACATTTTGATCACGTTTATTTACAGTTAATGTGTTCTAACTCCAAACAAAACATATCACAGGGCTTCCCTGGTGGCGCAGTGGTTGAGAATCTGCCTGCTAATGCAGGGGACACGGGTTCGAGCCCTGGTCTGGGAAGATCCCACATGCTGCGGAGCAACTAGGCCCATGAGCCACAACTACTGAGCCTGCGCGTCTGGAGCCTGTGCTCTGCAACGAGAGAGGCCGCAATAGTGAGAGGCCCGCGCACCGCGATGAAGAGTGGCCCCCGCTTGCCACAACTAGAGAAAGCCCTCGCACAGAAACGAAGACCCAACACAGCCAAAACTAAATAAATAAATAAATTAAAAAAAAAAAAACCAAAAAACATATCACAGTCTTCTAGAGGAAGTAGCCCGGCTGGTTCTGAAGGCTCTAGCACCTCTGACACAGTCCATCCCCTAGGAGGCTGGCAGCTCAGAGCTGGGCACAGAAAAACTCTCTCTCTGGAGGATGATGGGTCACCTGCCTCCTAAGCTGGACGGTTAACTTGTACTTTCCCCAGGCAGAGGCTGGCATCCTGAGACCTCTGGCTGGGGCAGAGCAAAGAGGCTTTCCTTCTTCCTGCCCTCCTGGCACTTTCTCTGCCCTCTTCCTGCCCCTCTCAAGTGGACCCAGACCCAAGGTCCAGGTTTGCCAGGCAGCAAAACGCTGTAGGCCTAGGCAGGGAGAGGGACAAGCCTTGCGCCCCTTAGTGAGTTACAGGGATTTAACCTCCTCCCCTTCCATTGAGGGAGACAGTCCTTCAGGGTGGATTTAAGTGACCCCAAGCCCTGGTTCCCAACACTAGGGGAAAGGGATGGGGGTGACTGAACTTCAGAGTCCCTACTGTAGTTCTTCAGCTCTGCCTGAGAGATATGTGTGTGTGCATGGACTTGTGCGTGTGTACACAACTGTGTGCACTCACTCTCAAGCAGGAAGCATAGGTGGAGTCCTTTACACATGGTCTGTCTTTCTGGAGGCCAATCTTATTTGATGAGCAAATATTTTATCTTATTAGAAACAAGGCTCTATGATGAAGTAGAATACTAAATACACCTGCATTTAAAAATCTGTAATTATCTTTTTGGAACGGGTGATACAAGGATGTGTTTTCAAAAATTTAAACAGTGTAAAAGGCCATACAGTGAAAAATAAATCTTCTCATTCTTGTCCTCCAGTTCCCCAATTTCTCTCTTCAGAGGTGAAAATAGAACTTTCTACGTTAATAAGGCTTTACTATTCTATTGTCTTTATTAAGTGACAATACTATGGCCCAGGCAAATAAATGAATAGTTCATTTTAGGAACTTCCTGAAAAACCTATCAACACTTCTATAGAAAGCGTCAACAGTTTGTGCCCTAAGACTTTGTTCTCACAATCCTACAATATCATATCACGACTCTTATCCAATCCTTATCAGACCCTCACTTTCAAAGACCTGCCTTATACCAAACTGCAAATTCTCAATAAAATCCGACCCCCTCCCCCACCACTACCAAACTACCTTACCGCAGTAAGCAATAAACTAAGCTTTGTCTTATCCACTGGTTGTGTTGATTTTCGGGGAGCTGGCATACTACTTGGAGGCAGCCCTTGTGAACACGCTTTTTGTCTGTTTCAGCGACCTGTATTTTCACATTGAGAAAGAGACTTCACAGCTGTACGAGCTGCAGACTATGCCTCTAAGCCCAGGGGTCCGAATCAGTGTCCTAGGCAGTTGGGGGCCGAGGGTGGAGAAGAGGTTTAGGGGATCTGGGAAGAGGCATCAGAGCTGGAGGAGAGCGTCTCCCTAGCGCCTCTCCTTTTGGCAAATCGGGGGATGAGGGGTGCTGCACGGGGGCGGGGCCCAGGCCAGGTGAATGGGAGGAGGGGGCGGAGAATTTACATGTCTCTCCATACCTCAGTTCAGACCTGGTTCGTCCCCTCCAATGGGGACCGCGCTGCCCCTCACAGGTTAGGTTGTGGAAGCCTGCGGGGTCCAAGTCGCGGCGGGTCCTAAGGGAAGCGGAGGAAAGGGAGTGGACGGGGCGATCCCGGGCTGGGGCGGGGCCAGGGCTGGGGCGAGTCGTAATATAGAGCCAGCACTGCCCGCTAGCAGCACAGCGCGGAGACTGGAGCCCTAGGGCCCGCCCGAGCATCAGAGTGTCCACTAGTCCCCGCTATCCCGGCCCTGCGCCCCTCCGGCCATAGCTGCGGGTGAGTGTGGACCTCCCTAAGAGCGCAGGGTGGATGCGGGCGACCCAGCTCTTGCCGGCTTTACTTCTCCTTACTCGCTGCCCCGGCTCGGCTGCGGCTGCACGCTGAGTCACCGCGCTCCGTGCCCATGTGTTCCCCTGCGGGGACCAGTGCAGGCTGCGCCACGACCTCTGAGCCTCCAGAGAGGATAGACGGCCGGGCCTGGGGAGCCTGGTCACCGCGGGCTCTTCCCGCAGGGGACTTAGGGGCTCCAGCCCTGAACTGCAGTAACCCACCCGGTCCGCCTTCACGCGCTCCTGCGCTTCTTCCCCTGACTTCTCCTTCCCTTGTAGAGCCGCTGTCTAGAGCCCCAGCCTCGCCACCATGAGAGTCCTGCTGGCATGCCTGCTCCTCTGCGCCCTGGTCGTGAGCGACTCCGAGGTGAGTGGCTTCCCTGCTTTTGACTCTTGGCGGCAGGAGGAGGGGGCTTGCAAGACCCCTGAAAAGTGCTGGGGAAGGGAGGGGCTGCATAGGAAGCTGGAGTCCTCCGAATTCCATCAACAGCAGGTCCAAACCCTCCCCGGGAAATAGAACAGGTGTGGCATTGGGGCCTTGAGAACCAAGGGAGCTTGCACTTTTCGGCAAGGGAGGAAGAAGCCGCAGGGACTGCCCCAACCTGCTGGTATCTGATTTGTGAAGCTTGCTTGAGTCAATTCATTTCTCCCTGCTAGAAGCTGATGATCTTCCATTTGAGGGATAGTTAGACATGAACAGGGTAAGGAGAGAGGGAACTGGAGGGAAGGCTGAGTTTGGGGACTGGGGCCAGTTTATCCTCACCCTGGGGTCCCAGGAACATGGGTCCTTTGGTGAACTTTTCCTTTCAATCTCTCCCCCCGCCTGCATCTCTTCCAGGGCAGCCATGAACTTCATCAAGTGTCTGGTGCATGTGAGTATCCACCCCTTGCACAATATCTGGTTGCACAGATATCTTGGAAAAGCCTCAGGAGGCAGCCCCTCCCTGTCCCTGCTGGCTCCCCCTTTGCCTCCGCCTATGCTCCTTGCTTACCCCCCAACCTTTGTGTTCTCCAGCGAAGTGTGGCTGTCTGAATGGAGGAAAATGTGTGTCCTACAAGTACTTCTCCAACATTCAGCGATGCAACTGCCCAAAGAAATTCCAAGGGGAACACTGTGAGATAGGTATGGGGATCCTGACTCCAACTGGGGAGGAGGGGGCACCAGAGACTTGGGGGCAGGGAGACATGGGTGGGATGCAAGAGCAGGCAGGAGTTAGGAGGTAGAGTGGGGGGCATCCTTATCCTCATGTGATTCACAGTCAAACATGAACACACACTATCTCATGAAGCTGGGGCTGCACAAATGTGAGGTGGGGATGGAAGGAGGCCCCTTCTAGTATCTTCTGCCTCACTGAAATCATGTGAGGCCTGACAGGATCTCTAAAATTCCTGTCTGAACTTCCTTCTCTTTCTAATATTCTCATCCTCACATCCTCCCATAGATACATCGAAAACCTGCTATCAGGGGAATGGTCACTCTTACCGAGGGAAGGCCAACACTGACACCAGCGGCCGGCCCTGCCTGGCCTGGAACTCTGCCACCGTCCTTCTGAAAACGTACCATGCCCACAGACCTGATGCCCTTCAGCTGGGACTGGGGAAACACAATTATTGCAGGTGAGGTGGGGGCAGCAAGGACCCTCCTCATGGCCTCACAGAAACCCTCGTTACCATCTTTTCTGCTTGCCAAGTGCTGGCCATAGCATGAGAAAATTAAGGCCTCTGGTTGAGTCTTCCCTGGAGGGGAGGACACAGAAAAGGCATTCTGGGTTGGAATGGCACCCTTCTCCCCTCTGTGTTGCCAGGAACCCAGACAATCAGAGAAGGCCCTGGTGCTATGTGAAGGTTGGCCTAATGCAGATTGTCCAGGAGTGCATGGTGCACAACTGCTCTTCTGGTGAGTGTCACTGGCCTGTTTATGATGGTGGGTGGAAGGGGACAAACTCATTTGTTCCCTTATTCCATCATAGGAGGGATGAGGAGGGAGGCCTGCCTGGCCCTGAAAAACTGGAAGGTCAGAGGACCAGGAGAAGGACACTTTATCCTCCCTCCCTCCCCAAGATATCACTTTCTTTGTCCTCCAGGAAAAAGTGCCCTCTCTCCTCCAGAAAAGTTACAGTGCGGCCAGAAGGCTCTGAGGCCCCGCTTTAAGATTGTTGGGGGAGAATTCACCACCATCGAGAACCAGCCTTGGTTTGCAGCCATCTATAGGAGGCACCGTGCAGGCTCTGTCACCTACGTGTGCGGGGGCAGCCTCATCAGCCCCTGCTGGGTGGTCAGCGCCACACACTGCTTCATGTATGTCCCTCTGTCTCTTCTCCCTGACCCTCCTGCCCTACCCCAAACAAATCCCTTCCTCCTTCCCAGCAAAAGATTCCCCTTATTTCTACCCCCTCGGCCTCTCTCTCTATGGCCCATGGCCTTGGGGACAAGTGATGCTCTGAGGTCGCTGTGGTGGGGAGGGGGAAGTGACAGGATCTCATGAGATCAGACTGACTGATCTCCCTCCCACAGTGGTTACCAAAAGGAGGAGGACTACATTGTCTACCTGGGTCGGTCAAAGCTTAACTCCATCACGCCTGGCGAGATGAAGTTTGAGGTGGAAAAGCTCATCTTACGTGAGGACTACAGTGCTGACACCCTTGCTCACCACAATGATATTGGTGAGTGGAAAACCCTCATCTGCCGTGATGATGATAGCTGTGGGAGTGGGGGTCTGAGAAGAGACCCAAGTGTGAAGTTGGGGTTGTAGGGGAACTTGAAGACCCTGCTTTACACAACAAAGGAGTGGTGGGGAAGGGTTCAGAGTGGAAAACATGAGGGGCCTGGTGCTCCTCTGTAGAGTCCCTGAATTTCCAAACAGGTATCCTCCTCTGGGTGGCAATGGCCCTGACGGCATATAGCTTGGGCTGGGATGCCCCTTCCATTGCTGGATGGAGCCTCTGTCTGTCCCAGAATATAGAACTTGGAGAGATTATTGGGCTGGATTTCAGCCCAGCTACCTCAGCCAGGGCTTTATGAGCTGTTTTTTGCAGGAAAAAACTCATACAGCTGTATGCAGTTGCCCTGGCTGTCCAAGGCTTTGTCAGCAGCTGGAACAAAGTCCTTGAAGCATGGGACAGGGGAGACTTGTTTCAGGTGACAAGCTACCAGCAGACCTCCCAGGATGACCTCTGACTCTGACATAGGGATAGACAGCCATTCCCTCAGGGTTTGGAGGGGAGAGATGGTGACCACCTGACTAGGTGGTGATCTTTCCCCTCTGACCCCTTCCTGCTCCCCCAGCCTTGCTGAAGATCCGTTCCAGCACGGGCCAGTGTGCACAGCCATCCCGGTCCATACAGGTCATCTGCCTGCCCCCAGCGAATGAGGATGCCCGTTTTGGCACAAGCTGTGAGATTACTGGCTTTGGAAAAGAGAATCCCTGTAAGTGACATTTGGGTCTGGCTGAGAGGGTCCTGAGGGAGTGTTGTAACCTGGAAGTGAGCTCAACTTGATCAAGGGAGGACTGTGGATGTAGAGATGGGAGCACCGTGGAGGCAGTAGGTGGGTCCAGGGATGGAGTAGGGAGCATTGTTTAGGGAATGATGAGCCATAAATTTAAGTGGGTGAGGGATGAGAGACTATAGGTGGGGTAAAGACTTAGATGTGGGTGGAAAAAATAAGGGCTTTCCCTGGTAGGGACACTTTTTCGTCCCCTCCCTGGGAGACAGTCCCAACAGACACGTTTTAATGTACATTCCTCCCTGTTTCCTCCATCTAGCTGACTATATCTATTCAGAGCAGCTGAAAATGGCTGTTGTGAAGCTGGTTTCCCACAGGGAGTGTCAGCAGCCCCACTACTATGGCACTGAAGTCACCAACAAAATGCTGTGTGCAGCTGACCCACAGTGGGAAACAGATTCCTGCCAGGTGAGAGTTCCAAGCATCTTTCTCCATCACCCCTAGATCTCCCAGGGCTCCTGGGCCTGTCCCTACCAGCTTTGGGGAGCCTCTCTCCAGTCAAAATCCCAAGAAGCCAGGACCAGGGGTTCAGGTCTTAGAAGGTTTAAACCAGTCCTTATGTATTTACCAAACATTTGTCAAGAGCCTGGCTCTATGCTAGGCACTTCAGACTCAGGAAGGGAGGGGGACTAAGACCCTAAGAAAGAGAAAACAACAGAAAATAACACAATTCAGTGCTCAGAGTGTGGTGTGAATTATAAATGATCAGCTGTTTAGGAGAGGGATGTGAGCACCAACTAGATGGTCACCGAGGGGGGCACTTTAGAGAGAATGTGACTCAATAGGAATTTGAGGAGGCAGAGGAAAGAAAAGAGAGCATTTCAGTTGCAAGATACAAAAATGAGAATGAGCACGGCATATTTTGGGATGGGAAGGAGAAGTAGGGTCTGAAAATGTAGGTGGAACTGTAGATAACAGGACTTTGAAAGCCAAGCAGGGGATTTTTAAACTTGATGTGGTAGGAGATGGGGAGTCACTAAGGACTTTGACTCTAGGAAACTCTCCCTTCTCTCTCGGGCATGATTGGGTGGTAGGATCAGATGGCCCCCTTCTCACTTCTCCCAGGGCTCACCTTTTGTGTCTTTGGCTTAACAGGGAGACTCAGGGGGGCCGCTGGTCTGCTTCACCCAAGGCCGCATGACTCTGACTGGGATTGTGAGCTGGGGCCGTGAATGTGCCATGAAGGAAAAGCCAGGCGTCTACACAAGGGTCTCAAGCTTCCTGCCCTGGATCCACACTCACATTGGGGGAGAGAATGGCCTAGCCCTCTGAGGGCCCCCAGAGAACCAAGGGAAGAGACGGGTACCACCCACTCCCACAGTGACTGTCATTTTTGCAGTAGGGCCATCTGCACAGCTATATATAATGAAGAGACTGAGGAAGATGAGCTCTGCAGAGGTGGTTTTGCTTGTGCTGCCCATCAGGGTGAGTGACAGTAGCTTCACCCTCAGATACACGTCTGGGTGCTGGACACCCAGATCTCCCCTGGCCAGGATGGAAGGGTGGTCCTGAACCAGAATGGTATTGTCGTTTTCTGGACTAAAGCTTCCTGGAGTTAAAAATGGCATCTCCTGTGCATAGGTGGAAGGAGAGCCAGCTCCCTGGCAGTGGGCCATTGATGAGGCCCACTGTTGGGAAATGAATAATTTCCCAATTAGGAAGTGTAACAGAACTGAGGTCTCTTGAGAGAGCTTGGCCAATGCAGGAACAGTGGTTTGGAGAGTAAGGACACTAAATGACTTGAGGGAAGGGCTCTGACATTCCATGAATGTATCAGGAAATGTTATATACGTGTGTGTATGTTGGGACACTTGTGCACAGGCTGTGTCAGTGTAAGAGCTGGTGTTCTGTGTCTGACTGCACGTCTAGATACTTCCCCAAATCGTATGGACTGTCACATCACACAGAATGGCCTGTTTGGAGAGGTTGTGGGGCCTCTTGGGTCTCCCAGGCAATGATACATATAAATGTATCATTCTGGGGCACAGACTGTGACCAGCACTAAATTTCCAGTTTCACGTTCACATAGATGTCCATTCTTGGCCAGTTATCCCTTCTGACCTTCCAGCCGAGTTCATCCAATCCTCACTGAGTGAGGTGAGGACCATTCCTGTACACTGAATATTTAATAATTATATTCTGGTATTTTTATTTATATCTATTTTTGTAATTTTGAATAAGTATGATTGATCAAATGTGATTTTTCTGAAGATTTTGGCTCTTCCCTCGTGCTTGTATGGGAGGGAGTTGGGAGCATAAAAAGTAGAAAATGACGATGGTGGAATGCACCCGAGTTTCCTGGGGGGCTATATCTGGACTTAATGGGGCTTTGGGAGGAGAGGCTAGGAGACTTGTAGAACAGACCCTCCATAGCACATAAGGTACAAAAATGTGCCCCAAGCCAGAAGTCCACAGCTTGGTAAATGGTGTGCAGGCTTTGTCAACTCCCAGTTCCCTCCTCAGCCTGATGCCTTTGTGCAGTGCACATCTTGTACAACGTTACATGGTGATCCTACCATATACTCTTCACTCTGCCCCCAACAATCCTTGGGCTGACTTCAACCAAGGGGGACATGTGCATGAGTGAAAATTGATGATCCCAAACCCAGCCCAGCTTGAGTCTGTGGCATTCAGGAAACAGAAGACATAATTTCCCATCATCCGTGCATGGGGCTGGTGCTGAGTTTCCTCAGTGTGTGTTAATGAAGCTCATGACTAGCCTTTGCTATCCCTAATATCAGGAAGCTCAGAATCTAAAGCTGGGTGATATCCTAATGGGCGTGTACATATATTTTGAACCAAACATCAACTTCTTAAGAACTGGATGTAGAAGGTAGGTCAGGAGTTACAGTTGGATGCCAAAATTTTGGAATTTCCAAGCTATGCTAGTGAGTTTTGGCAGTGTTTCTTAGCCAAGTCACCTGCGAACTTAAAAATATATATATATATATATATATATATGTTTATGCTCCACCCACAGAGATTGTGATTCAGGTCAGGGCTGGTGCCAGGGCTCGTGATTTTAGAAAAATTCCCTAGATGTTTCTGATATGCAGCCCTGATTGAGATCCATTGGCGACAATTGGCCAGATTATGTGAAGGGCCCAATAAATTCAAGATATGGTCAGCATATGTTCTCTGCATGAACAGTTAGATTTCTGAGTGGGGTTTGGGGGCACAAGGTCTCCTGGGCTTCCTGTTCAGAGGATCCCTAGACAATGGACCCCTGGAGGGCAAGGACCCAGAGCATTCAGCTTTTAATCCCCATAATCCAGCATGTTTCATTCAGTATGATGCAGTGGTTCAGAGCATAGATTTTGGAGTCAGGTGGCCTGGACTAGATTCCTGGCTCTAAAATACTAGCTGTATGACTTGGGAAAAACTCTTAACCTTTTGTGCCTCAGTTTCCTCATCTGTATAAAAGAGATATCTACCTCCTAGGATTGTTATAAGGATTCATGCGTTCATAAATCTCTTAGTCATAATCCTGGCACCTAGTAAAGGCACAAAAACAGTGGCTACTACTACAAAACTCTGTAAATTCTCATAGAATTGAATGGGAACCCCTTCCCCTCTTTACCCCAGGATTGCATAGGTGTATTTTGTGGAAGCTGAAACCTGCTAGGAGAGAAAAGGCAAGATGTGAAGCTAAGGAGCCCAGCCCAGGCTGAGTTGCTGCTCAGCCTCTGCATACCCCCCAGGGGCCAAGAAAGATCTTGTTCCAACATGAACAGCGCCAGCATCAGGGCTCACAGACACTGAAAACAGGAAGTATGAGCGCCACTGGTGGGTTGAGCAATGCACTGCTAACAATCTTCAGACCATTTCCCAGCCACCTGACCGACCCCCAGCCAGCTGCTACCTCTTCCCAGTCACAGACCTCACTCCGGGCTAGCAGGGATCAGCCACTTCTCCAGCAACCAGTTTCAAGGCTCCAGATACGACCCTGTCACTCACTTTAGGGACTACCTTTTTCTAGTGCTCCCTAAGTGCTGGACATTGTGCTAAGTTCTTCACCTATTATCTGGTTTAATCCTTATAACAATCCTATGGGGAAGGTGCCATCCTTAGCCCCATTTAACAGCAGAGAAAATGGAGATACAGAGAGGTTAGGTGACTTGCCCAAGGCAACGTGGCTGGTAAGTAGCAGAGCAAGGGTTCAGACCCAGGCAGCTGGCTCCAGAGTGCACAGGCCCAGCACTCTCAGCAGGGCCCAACCTGAGGGAAGGTTAGCAGCCCTCTTTTCAAGCTCCCTACTTCAGGGATGCTGGGTGCAGGGAGGCTAAGTGTATCAGAATTTCAACCCTGGCCTAGATTATAATTCTTTCCTCTTAAAAGATTCCCAGGCCAAATGAGCAAATCACACTCAGCCGCCAGTTTCAAAGTAAAACTTTACCCTTCTCAAGCAAACCTCAGCCTTTTTGGTTGAAACCTGATTTCATTGAAGTGGTTTTTGTTTTCACCAGAACCCCTCCTTCTGAAATAGTCTGTGGCTCATTCTATTATCAGGACTCAACTTGATTTCCACTCATGCTCTGCCTTTCCCAAGCCAACCCCGCACAACAACAACACCCCTGAATACACCCCTCCACCCTCACCCCTGTTTGTCCACCTTCCTCCCCAGCTGCTGACATTTGAGCCTGCCCTTTGAATCACAGTGAGAGGAGTTTGCTGAGGCGTTCTTTAAATAACAGTACTACTGAGGTATACTAAATCACATACCATACAATTCACCCATTTAAAGTGTGCAACTCAATGATTTTTAGTATATTCACAGAGTTGTGCAACTATCACCACAATCAATTTTAGAACATTTTCATCACCTCAAAAAGAAACCCCATACCGGGGAAGAGGGATAAATCAGGAGCTTGGGATTAACATACACACACGACTATATATAAGATAGATAACCAACAAGGACCTACTGTATAGCACAGGGAACTCTACTCAATTTTCTGTGATAACCTATATGAGAAAAGAATCGGAAAAAGAATGAATATATGTATATGTATAACTGAATCACTTTGCTGTACACCTGAAACTAACACAACATTGTAAATCAACTATGATCCAATAAAATTTTAAAAAAAGAAACCCTATACCTATTAGTAATCACTCCGATTTTCTCCCCAACCCCCTCAGCCCCTAATCTACTTTCTGTCTCTATGAGTTTGCCTATTCTGGACATTTCATATAAATAGAATCATGTAACATCTAGTCTTTTGTGACTGACTTCTCTCCCTACCATGTTTTCCAGTTTCATCCATGTTGCAGCATGTATTAGTACTGATGCTGAGTTTTAAGTAGCAAATTGGGAGAAAAGATAGTCTAGGCCCCCTTCCGACCTTGCAGTCCCATTGGGAGTCATTCAACAACCTTAAAAAAAATTTTTTTTAAGGACCTTGACACCAGGCACTGTTTTAGATGCTGGGGATACAGGAATGAATAGGACATAGTGCTAGTCCTCAAGGAGCTCACAACTTTGCGAAGGAGACAGAACGATGACCACAGTTTAATGTGATAAAAATTGTAATATTTTTGCTATAATAAAAGTATGTATAAATGTGTGGAACAATGATGAGGAAGCAAGTAATTCTGCCTTGGCAAATCAAGGGAGACTTTCCAGAGGAGGTGATATTTTACCTGGGCCTGCAAAGATGCAAAGAAATTTGCCAAACAAGGAGGAGAAAGGCATTCCAGGCATAGGGAAGATAATGAAGGCATGAAAAGAAAAGCAAGGTGTTCTCAAGAAGTGATGAATAAACTGTTGTGGTAGAGGAAAGAGTTGAAGGGGCAGTGAGCAAGCATGGAGTAGGGGTGGGGGTAAGGAGCTGCTGGGATCCAGCAGGTGAGGACCCTTAGGCAGGGCTGATACTTAGTAGCAGGTGCCAGTACTGCTCAGTCTCTAAAACACTGATGTCCCAAGATCCACACACACCCCACCCCTGACATGGTCCCCTGCCACTCAGCCTCTTTCCAGTTCTTCATAATCCAGCAACCACAGGGTTAATGCCTGGCAGAGGGCCCCTAGCAGGGGCCTCTGAGATTCCTTCCCTCCTCCAGCTGCCTTCCATGTGTTGGTACTCTGAAGTCCTGCTAGTTAAATATTTTGAATAATACTTCTTGCCCTCAGGTAGTAAATCTAGAAGGTTAATTAAGGTCAAGGAGACATAAAAAGTTTTTTTCTCTGAACTAAAAATTTCCACCCAATTGTAAAAGTAACTATAAAAGTAAAATGCTTCCATAGCATTCCACAGCCATTTTTTAAAATTAATTTTTATTGTAGTATAGTTGCTTTACAAGGTTGTGTTAGTTTCTGCTGTGCAGCAAAGTGAATCAGTTATATGTATACATATATCCACTCTTTTTTAGATTCCCTTCCCATTTAGTTCACCACAGAGTATTGAGTAGAGTTCCCTGTACTATACAGTAGGCTCTCATTAGTTACCTATTTTATACATAGTAGTGTATATATGTCAATCCCAATCTCCCAATTCATCCCCTCTTCACCCCCCCAGCCATTGTTAACATCTCTAGCTTCTTGGGTCTCCTTTGCCATCTCAACCTCCTCTACTTAGCCCTGAATATTGGGTTCCCCAAGACCAGACCCTAGACCAGCTCCTCTTCCCACCCTAAACTTTCTCCCACACAGTCTTATTCACACCCAGGCTTAAATTACCATCAATCAACAGTTGATTTACAATGATTATCTCCAGCCAGACCTCTCCTCTGAGATCCAAACCCTTACTTTCCATTGTCTACTTGACGTCCTCTTTTGGTTTTCACATATAGGACACTTCAAACCCAGCCTGCTCCGAACCAGCCCTGTCTTCAGGACCCAACCCGACGGGCTTCTTCCATTACTCTCTGTCTCGGGTGATGGCACCACTTCCATTCACATCCAGAAACCTAAGAGTCATCCAGATGCTTCTCTCCTTTCACCGCGCACCCCCTACCATCCCATCCATCTCCAAATCCTGGCAATTTGCCTAAGAGTTCTTTAAATTTATTTTATTTATTTATTTATTTTTGGCCCCGTTGGGTCTTCGTTGCTGCGCGTGGGCTTTTCTCTAGTTGCGGCAAGCGCGGGCCACTCCTCGCAGCGGTGCGCAGGCCTCTCATCATGGTGGCCTCTTCTGTTGTGGAGCATGGGCTCCAGGTGCGTGGGCTTCAGCAGTTGTGGCGCACGGGCCTAGTTGCTCTGTGGCAGGTGGGATCTTCCCGGACCAGGGCTCGAACCCGTGTCCCCTTCATTGGCAGGAGGATTCTTAACCACTGCACCACCAGGGAAGCCCTGCTTAAGAGTTCTTGAGGTCATCCATGTCTCTCCATTTTCACCACCGCCATTAGCTGAGCTCATCCCACCATCAACTCTTGCCTAGACCACCACAATAGCTTCCCAACTGGCCTCCCCCATTGACTATCTCTCTTTTCACTCCCCCCACACCCCCACCAATCCATTCTGCTCATCTGAAGCAAGAAATCTTTGAAAATGCAAATGTGCTTAATAACTCCCATTGCACCTGGCTGGCTAGCTTGGGCAGGGTCCAGCCCCTACCTCCTCTTTAGCTCCACCTGGCACCAACCTCTCCCAGGCTTGCCCTACTCAGCCATTCTCTTACTCATCAGTTCCTCTCTCACCACAGGGCCCTTGTTAGTCATGTTCCTTCTGAGTGGGACTTTCTTCGACTGGTTAAGTTCTTCCTCATGCTTCAGAGATCTCTTTGCCAAGGAAGTCTTTCCTGGGTTGCCTCTAACTATAGAAGGTCTCACTATTTTGTCTACAGTCTCATTACACTATGTATCACCTCTTTGATGCACTTGTCACTGTTGCAATTTTACTTCTGCTGCATCACTATTTGATTAACGTTTGCTTTTCCCCACCAAAATGTAACCTCCATGAGGGACAGTGTGTGGTTTTTTTTGGGTTTTTAAATTAGTTATTTATTTATTTTTGGCTGCGTTGGGTCTTCGTTGCTGTGCTCCAGTTTTCTCTAGCTGTGGCGAGTGGGGGCTACTCTTCATTGTGGTGCACAGGCTTCTCATTGTGGTGGCTTCTCTTTGGCTTCTCTTGCTGCAGAGCATGGGCTCTAGGCACGCGGGCTTCAGTAGTTGTGGCTCGCGGGCTCTAGAGCGCAGGCTCAGTAGTTTGTGGTGCACGGGCTTAGTTGCTCTGCAGCATGTGGGATCTTCCTGGACCAGGGATCGAACCTGTGTCCCATGCATTGGCAGGCAGATTCTTAACCACTGCACCACCAGGGAAGTCCTGACAGTGTGTTTTGATCACCACTAAATCCCCAGCATCAAGCATGATGTCTAGAATATGGCAGATATTTAATAAATGTTTACTGAATGAATGCATTCTGATGTTTCCATTTTTTCTCTGCTTCTTTTTTACATAGTTGTGTTCACACTCTATACATAATTTTGTATCTTGTCCTTTGCTTTTGTCATATTTTGTCATAAGCCATTTCCTGTGGTATTGCAAATCTCTCCAAGAGAGAGATTATGTACAATGTAGTTAATAACACCCATCCAACCTACCTTTCTGGATTGAGGCATCATAAAGTATGTGAAAGTTATTTGTAATCTATACGTACATATGAGACAGTATTATTTGCATTTAAAAGGAAATGGGGGTGAAATTTCTCTCTGGTGCCCTCTCCACCATTGCCCTTATACCTCTTTTCCTCAGGCATTTTTTTTTTTTTTTTTTTTTTTTTGGTGCCCGTGTTCTGCCTGACCACCTTGTTAAGGTCTAAAATAACTCATTAACTTTAATATGCTACCAGCCCAAAGAGTTTACATTTTTTAAAAGGACTTCTAAATGAAGGGCATTACAGCCAATTTGGTGAGATTTGGGGGCTGAGAGAGGACTCAAGATATTCACTGATTCATTGGTTTATTCTCACTCATTTCACTCATTCATTTAACAAACATTTATCGAGAGTTGGTCATGGGCCTGGCACTGTGCTGTGTACTGGGTGTAGAGATGAAAGCCCCAGTCTCAGCTTCAATGGGCTAAAGGTAAAGTGACGGACAGACAAGCAAATGAACAGACTACAGTGAGAGCACAGCTATGAGGAAGATGTGTGAGATGGGCATGGAGGGCTAACAGTGGAGTCTCAAAGGGCAAATACGGAAGGGACAAATGACAATCTGAGTACAGGAAACAGTATGTGCAAACGTAAAGAGGAAGGAGAATGCATGAAGCCCTCAAGGAACTGCACATAGTTCAAGTGGATGGGCTATACAGGGCCAATGTTAGAGAGGCAATTTGGCTGGAGGAATTGCCGAGAGCTGAAACCTGAGGGCCTAGAGGACCCTGCCTGCCACATGAAGGACTTTGGATTTTATTGTAATGGGGAGTCATTAGAAAGTTTGGAGCATGTGACAGCAGTGTGAAAGATTTGAGTAAAAGAAGATTCTTTGGCCCAGATGAGACTATGGGCAGGGAAAACCAGCTCAGAGACTAGTACAATTAGCCAGGTAGGAGCTGAAGAGTGTCTGAAGCAGGGCAGTGGCAGTGATGTGGGAGGGGAGGGTACAGATATGGGAGATTTGGGGGGGATAGGATAGACTTGGAGTCTGGATGGGGTGAAAGGAGGAGAAGGATGTATCATTTGGTTTAGCCTCCTGCCTTTGGATAAGTAAGATACTGCGTAATTTTACAGGTGAGAAACTGAGGTTTCACTGTAAGTGATTTCCCTAAAGCCATATCTAGTGGGTAGTTGACCGAACTAGAGTTACTACTGGTGCAATTTTGAGGATCAGTATCTACAGGGCAAGCTAGACCTGCTGATGATGGCCTATGTGACTCTGTCCACTCAATTGGAAAAATCCTCATCACCATAATCACCAAGTGGTGATGTCATCCAAACCTGTGGGGGTTGACGCTTGTTTCCTAAACATCCCAGGTCTGTTCAGCCCTGTGACTGTGGTTCTGACTGAAGGAATTTCTCCAAAACCTCCCAGTCCTGTGATGCACTGTCAGTGAACTGGTGGATGGGTCTGTGGTATGTATAAGGGGATTAGCAGATGCTGTATCTAGCTGTTTGCCTTATGGCGTCCTAGAACTGAGACATGACTTCTGGTGTTCGGGAAGATCATATGCACTTGGCACATAACCAAGTTCTGCATGCAGGGTGTGAAGGTGAAGTCGATTTTGTAAGAACTCTGGCTGATGGTGTTTTCAACCCAATCCCTCCATCCCCCTTTTCTGTGGTCTGCCAATTGCCTTTACTTTCTCACTCCCTCTGAATATAAAGGAAAGGGAATGACTTTCCTTTCTCACCTGGCTCTTCTCATCCTCGCTCTGCAGTCTCTTTAGCTCTCTCTTTCCAGAGCTGGCGTCAGTGCCACGGGTGAACAGGACTCTAGCTCCAGTTGGGCTTTCCCCCTGATTAGCCTGGTGACATGGGTCAGCCCCTACCTCAGATTTTCTCTTACTCCTCACTACACCTGTATACCTCTTTCCGTCACAGGCTGAGAGGCTGTGCCTGGGGAACTCTAAGCTTTTGAGCCCCAGGGGAGCTGGACATATATGTGGAGTTAACAGCTATCGATCAGATCACTTTTATTCTCCACTGGAATTTGGCCACCATCCCTGGCCTTGGAGAGCTATTAGAATTCTGCCAGATGCCCCAATGGTAAGCTTACCAGAAGTCCTGCTCTGACAGCCGCCCCTTCTTGTAGCCCCATCACATCAAGACTCCCTCAGGCATTTACCTTGGCCCTTTCTCTCTCCTTAGCTGGACTACTTCATGGCTGAGAGAATGAGGAGGAAGGATGGACAGAGGCACGGGGTGGGATAAACACTTTGCTTAGAACATCCATCTAAAGCAGTGGCTCTCCAAGTACGGTCCTTAAATCAGCAACTTCAGATCACCTAGCACATGTTAGAAGTGCAAAATTATCAGGTCCCACTCAAACCTACTGAATCAGCAACTCTAGAGGTGGGGCCCAGCAATCTGTGTTTTAACAAGACCTCCAGGTGATTCTGTTACATACTCAAGTTTGAGAACCACCCATCTAAGGCATTGATTCTCAGACTTCAGTATGCACACTGAACCACCTGGGGAGCTTGTTAACCATAACGTGGTTAAACAAAACTGGATTGGTATCTGGGCAACTGTATTTTTAGCAAGCTCCCTAGGTGATTCTGGTATTCATCAAAGATTGAGAATCGCTGATCTAAGGAATTCATTTTATCAGTTAGCTGAGTCTCCTGGGGAGGGAGCAGACAGAAGGCTGTGGAAATGTCTCTCAAAGTTCCAAATGCCACCTGCATCTGAACTTCTGGGGAGCTTGTTAGAAAAGCAGGATCTGAGTATCAGATGTATTGACCCCAAATCTCTGGACCTGAGGACCTGGCAGCCACATTCAGAGTTCTCCAGGTGATTCTTACGCGTGTGAAAGTTTGATAACCCCGGAGCAACAGGTCCGCAGGCATTCTGAATGATGGATGCATGTTAGAATCACCTGGGGAACTTTAACAGTGACCTGATATCTGAACCCCACCTCCAGAGAGTCTGATTTAATTGGTCTGGGATGGGGCTTCAATATTTTATACAAGTCGTCCCTCCCACCCCACCCAAGTGATTTTAATGTATCGTTAGGGTTAAGAACCATCAGGTTAAAGGATGATGCAGATCTGGGAAGAATCAGGAAACAAGAGAAAGCAAAGGAGTGCCAAGGAAACAATTGGTGGAATCCTGTGGGTGAGGTTAGAAATGTCAAGTTGGAAATCGGGAGGAGATAGAAAGGTGGGAAGGGCCTCAGGTGGGAGGGGGAGTAGGTTGGCTTGAGTGGTGTGGAGCTTGGTGTAGGAAAAGTGTTAGTGTATTAGTTTTCTACTGCTGCTGTAACACATTACCACAAATTTAGTGACTTAAAATAACATAAAGGCATTATTTTACAATTCTGGAGGTCAGAAATCCCAAATGGGTCAGCAGGGCTGAATTCCTTCTGGAGATTCTAGGGGAGCAGAATCCATTTCCTTGCCTTTTCTAGCTTCTAGAGGCTACCCACATTCCTTAGCTCATGACTCCACATCACTCTGACCTTTGCTTCTGGCATCACATCTCCCTCTCTCACTCTGACTCTCCTGTTTCCCTCTTACAAAGATCCCCTTATACACTGTGATTATGTCAGTCCTACCCAGATAATCTAGAATAATCTCCCCATCTCAAGATCCTTAACTTAATCACATCTGCAAAGTCCCTTTTTTCATGTAAGCTAACATAGTCATAGATTCCAGGGATTAGGATGTGGATATTCTTGAGGGTCATTATTTGGCCTACAACAGTCTGCTCTCTGGCCCCCAAAGATTCACAATCATCACATATGCAAAATACACTCACCCCCATTCCAACATCCTCCCAAATCTCGACCCATTAGAGCATGAACTCAAAGCCTAAAATCCCATCACCTCAAAAGCCCCAACTTTCATCATCTAAATATTCTTAAATAAGGTATGAGTGAGGCACTGGATATAATCCATCCTAAGACCCATGTTCTCTCCATCTATGAACCTGTGAAACTCAAGAAACAAGTTATCTGCTTCTAGGAATAGGCATAGGATAATAGTTATAGACATTCTCATTTAAAAAGGGAGAAAATGGAAGGAAAAAAGAAGTCACTGGTCCCAAGAAATGTCAAAATACTGCTGGGCAAACTCCATTAGGTTTCAAGGATTGAGAATAATCCTCTGTGGCTCAAGGCTCTGTCCTCTGGGGTTGCCCCTCCTCTCTCAGAGTCATTCTTCCTTTTACTTGAAGGGTAACTTATGTTTGCAGCAAGAACTTTTATCACCCTGTTTCCTGCCTGTGGAATGTTGAGAGTCTGATAATCTTCTTTCATTTTGTTTCTCTGTCACTTTCAGTCCAAATTCAGTCCAAATCAGTTTCTACTGATAGAAAATTCTTAAGAACCTTGTGGGTCTCCCATGTATGTCATAGGCATTCACTCCATTAGATAAAAGTCTCCTCCACAGATTTTTCTTGGATGATCCCATCTCTATCTCTGGATTCTGCTGAGATGGTTGTTGGGGATCCATGAGTAACATGCCCAATCCATTGTAAGAGCATTTTGTAGTAATAAATGCTCTGACTTTTTGTATTAGCAGAAGGTCGTCCAGCCACAAATTTGACTTTCTCTCTAGAGTATTGTTTCCTGAGAGTGAATCTGCTAATTATAACATCTTTTCCAATCTGGATAGGGTGAGAATTTCCCAGACCACTAAGTCCTGGTTCCTTTTTATTCAGAGTTCTTCCCTCAATTTACTTCTTTCCTCTCACATTTTACTATAAAGATCAAACATAAATCAGATTGCACCTTCAACACTTTGCTTGGAAATCTCCTAAGCTGAAAACCCAAGTTCATTCCTCACAAGTTCTGCTTTCCATAAAACTATAGGATACAATTCAGCTAAGTTTCTGCCACTATATAACAAAGACACCCCCCTCTCCAGTTTCCAATAAAATATTCCTCACTTCCAGGCCTTCACCAGCTGTACCTTCAATGTCCATATTTTTACAAATATTCTGTTTATGATTTAGATATTATCTAAAACAATATAAGTTTTCTCTACTGTGCTCTTCACTTTCTTCTTATCCCTCACCAGTAGAGTTTTTAACATCCATAGTTCTACTAACAGGCTGTTCAAGACAACCTAGGCTTTTTCTATCATGCTTCTAAAAATTCTTCCATTCACTGCCTACTGCCCAATTCCAAAGCCACTTAGTTTTTAGGGTATTTGTTACATCAGTGCCCTACTCCTGGTACCAAAATCTACATTAGTTTCCAATTTCTGCTATAACAAAGGACCACAAATATAGTAGCTTAGAATAATACAAATGTATTATCTTACAGTTCTAGAGGTCAAAAGTCGAAAATGAATCAGCAGGACTGGAGGGTCTAGGTAGAATCTATTTCCTTGCCTTTTCCAGCTTCTAAAGGCTGCCCACATTCCTTGGCTCATGGTCCCATAACACTCTGACCTCTGCTTCCTTCATTACATCCCTTCCTCTCACTCTGGTCCTTCTGTTTCCGTCTAAAGGACCCTTGTGATTATATTGGGTCCACCTGGATAATTCAGGACAATCTCCCCATCTCAAGATCCTTAACTTAATCATATCTGCAAAGTCTCCTTTGCCATATAAGGTAACATATTCATAAGTCCCAGGGATTAGGATGTTGACATCTTTGGGAGGCCACTATTTGCCTACTATAGTTAGCACAGCTTAATGGGAGTGGAAATAGTTGCTTCAGGGACACTGAAAGTCAAGCAGAGGTGAAGGTCCCCAGTCTGCAATCCAGCTTCTCCCAGGGCTGGGTTGGTCACGTCTGGCTGGCTCCAGGAAGTCCCTGGCGTGGCTGAGATGTTTGGTCAGTCACATGTTTATTGGTGTTCCTCAGGCCCTGGACTTTCTCCTCTACTCAGAGAGAGGAGAAGGGAAATGACATTTACTGAGGGCCCACCAAGTGCCTGGAACATAGACAGGCAAAGGAGCCCCAGATTCTTGATTCTCTATCCTAAGGCCTTGCCCCTGGCCTGGGACTCCAAAGTCCCTCGTAGAGCAGGGGTTCTTAGCATCCATAATCAGACTTGTAGTGGTCCCTGCAACCCCCAACGGCTAATCTCCTTCCTGGGCAGGCAGCTGTGTCATGTTGGGCAGCACCTTTCCCTCCCAGGCACCTGTGTGTGACTCAGACCCCCAGGTAAAGCCCAACCCAATGGGAAGTGACTAAGCATCGAACTTGCTTCCTCTTACAGGGGAGAGAGGAGGAAGCCTGAAGCTGGGCCTGGCCCTCCCCCTCACTCAGATTTCTCAAGATAGTGAGGGAGAGGGTAGGGCTTTGCAGGTGACCGCACCAGGGAAGGTCCCCTAGAGCATCCCCACACTTCTGCTTTTACTGTGTGTGTGTGTGTGTGTGTGTTTGTACAGTTTAGGAGATTTGAGGGTGGTGGGCATGCTGGGATCTACCAGATTTTCCCACCTTCTACCTTGCTGCCTTTGAGGAGAGTCTAAAGTTTGTTTCCTGCACCCAATGAGACAATTTTCTTGAGTATGGAAAGTGGGATTTGGGGAATCAGGAGGACTCTTGCCTATTGCCCAGGTTGGAGTCCTGACAGTGCTACATTACAAAGGCTCTGTTTAAAATGCATAGTTGGACATCTGTGGAAGGTTGCATGGCACTGTAGTTGTCTCTAGGAAGGGAAAGTGGGTGGTTGGAGGACAGGAAAGGGAGCCTTACTTTTCTCTCTTACTCTTCTTTGATAACTTTTAAATTTTGTTCCATTTGCAAGTACTCCCTATTCAAACAGAAAGAATAATACATGTTTACCCGAGAAAGAAGAGAAAAAGAGAATCCTTTTCCATATTAGTGCTAAAGTAATTCACAGTGTTAGTCATTGACTGGACAAGCACTATGGCATCCTGTTGGACATCAGGCACTGTACTAGGTACTGGAGACTCTGCAGAGAGCAATGCAGCATCCCTCGCTTCACAGAGATCCCCGTCGGGAGAGTGATTGAGACAGAGAACCAGGCAATGACCACGCAATGTCAGAAGCGTGATGATGGGGAAGGTGCAAAGAAGGCTCCTCTGGCCAGACTCGGGGAGAGGAAGCCTTCCTGGACCTGGTGCTGTCCATGCTGAGACTCGAAGTGTACATAGGAGTTAGCCAGGGGAGAAGAGAGAACCAGGCATACGGAACATCACAACAAGTACAAAGACTGCAGGGGCCATAAAAAAATCTTGGTTGCTTCCCTGGAATTGCAAGCACTCATTAGCTCTGGAGTGTTGAGTTTGGAGGGAGTGTTGGAGAAATGAAGTTAAAGAGGTAAGGTCAGATCATGAAGTGTTTTATAAACAAGTTTAAGATCAGTTAGTGGTCACTTTGAAGGCAGGTGTGGAGCACCTAGGGACAGGGGTTAATAATAACCCACAGGTATTGGAATGCTCTTTTATGCCAAACACTATAATCTTTTTACATAAGTTTCTTCATTTAATCCTCCCAGCAAGCCTGAGATATTTACCATTATTTTTTCTCTGTTTTATGAGTGAGGAAACTGAGGCTTAGAGAGGTTAAATTCAGTGGGAAACATTACAGGGTCACACAGGAAATACTATAGATGTCTCAGCACACAGCTAGCCCAGGGCAAAGCTGGGGTCTCTCCGAGGCACTCACTCAGTCTGCAATGCTACTTCCTCATTCAGATAGAGCAGTGGTTCTCAACAGGGAGTGATTTTGCCCCTCAGGAGACATCTGGCAGTGTCTGGAAACATTTTTGGCTGTTTACAGCTAGGGGGATGCTACTGGCATCTAGTGGGTAACTAACATCCTACAAAAGACAGTCACACACAGCAAAGAATTATCTGGTCCCAAATGTCAATAGTGCCAAGGTTGAGAAATCCTGAGACAGAGAATGAATTGTAAAGGGCAGACATAGGGAGGTAGCCAGAGGGTGAGCGTGAGAGTTTTAGAAAAAACTTTTTTTTAAGGACTTGTGTATACTGTACTTACAGCAGCAAGAGACAGGGGTCAGTGGCAACAAAGCCCTGGATGGACCGGACACATCCTTTTCCCAGTATGCTCCTGCTGCTCCCAAGCACCAGTTTTAAGAGTTCAGAGAAAACCAATGATGAATTATCCTAGAGTTACCCAGAGCTAACTCTGAAGAGTTTCCCGCCACCTGATAGACCCAGGACTGTTAAGGGATACTAGCCAAGATGACTGCCTCCTCACAACCCTATTCTGATAGGCCAGGGCTCCCAGCTCTGATCCTGATGACACATGGTATTGGAGCCCAACATTTTTGGTCAATGCATAATTTCAACAAATGATAACAAGCAGCAGCCAAGAGACCAGAGACACAAGAAGAATATTGCAAACCTTACTGCCTGAATATGCTATTCTCACAAGTATCCCTTCCACCGGGGTCAAGAGAGAATATTTGGTGGGTTACCTGCCTATTCACTGATTTAACACACAGGCCAGGAGCCCTCCCTTGTCTTTCTACCTGTAAACTCCAGACTCCTATAAAGTGGGTCTTTATAGGAAGCATGTAAAAACTCAGAGGATGAGGCAAAACACTGCCTTAGTTTCGAGGATGTTTTGTGTTGGGTACTTGTACTCCTGAGTGCTTTAGATCAGCGGTCCCCAGCCTTTTTGGCACCAGGGGCCGGTTTCATGGAAAACAATTTTTCCACGAACCAGGGGTGGGGGTATGGTTCTGGCAGTAATGCACGCGACGGTTCAGGCGGTAATGCTAGCGATGGAGAGTGATGGGGAGCGGCAGATGAACTTTGCTGGCTCACTCTCCCTCCACTCACCTCCTGCTGTGCGGCCCGGTTTGGTTCCTAACAGGCCAAGGACAGGTGGTTGGGGACCCCTGCTTTAGATCCTGCATATCTCTCGGTTTCCAATCTTTACCTGAACTCTTAACTGTTTCCCTCCTGGTTCTTGTCTGGCTCTGCGGTTTGACTCTCAACAGATGTGTCTGTCCTAATTGGGCTTTCCAGCAGACCTTGTCCCTGTTCCAGGCCTACATGAGTCATCAAAGTCTTGCCTCTGTCTTCCCTATTATAGCTTTTCATCTTGCCCACTCTCTTAGCCCTGAGAGTGAGGAAAAGTAGTCCCTAGGGCCTAGGATCTAAGAGCGCTCAGGAAGATCCACCTTTTCCTGCATCTGAGAGTCCATTCTTAGACAGTTAAATTCTTCTAAGCATCCTGTGTTTCCCAAAGTGTCCACATGGAAATTCCGGGAGGTGTTAGTAGATACTAAGTGGAACAAAGATTTTTGTAGCCAAATAAGTTTGGGGAATGCTCTGTGGACTTAGTTTCTTGTCTACAACAAGGCTTCTCAGAGCCCTTGAAATACTATGTTCAGAATAAAGGTCCAATAAGGGCATTTATACAGTTCACAATCCATTACCCCAAACCCTTGGGATGAGATGTATTTGGAATTCAGAATTTTTCAGATTTCAATAAGGTAATGTGGTGAATATGCTATTTATCCTCTAGCATCCCCAGCAGAGTGGGACAGGCCCTGTAATCACATATTTCTGCAGAAAAACTTCTGGATAGTCACACTAAATAGATTAAATAAAGAATCTGAAAACTTACAGATCAATTTAGGTCAGGTTCTGTCCCTGAGTTATGAAAAAGCTTTTGGTTTTCAGGACTTTTTGGACTTCAACATTGTGGATAAAGGATTGTGAACCTGTGTATGAAGCCCCACCAAATATATTTTGGCCACAGAACCCCCCTTTTCCAGGAGCATCCAAGAGGAATAGCATCCCCAGACTCTTGACACCCGAGCTATTGGTCTGCAAAGCAACTTTCCCAGGGGAGGGAACACACTGTGGCCTTGCCAGGCACTCACATTAGCCTCATCATCTCTGGTGACAACTAGATGACATGTGGATTCTAATAGCTGAACAAGGAGGTGGAGGTTGAAAGACTGAGCACCCACCAGACACAGCAGATCTGGCTGGGTAGTCATGGTGCTCAGCCTTCAGGTCCTGGGTGGAAAAAAGGGGCATGAGGAAGAGCAGCACTGTGGAAACATGGGCTAGTGCTTTCCTCCTAGCACTCTTCCACATTTTTCAAATTGCTTTAAAAAACTTCACTTTTTTCCCTCCCTGGTTATTGTTTTCTACTGCAAGGAGTTGTTCTGAGTGCTGCTGAGGGACAGAGGCAGGCCCAGTGCTGATGTTCACCCTGAGGGCAAGATGCTGGGTCCCTGAGAAGATGGCTTCCTGTTGCTCTGGCATCATTTTTCTAGCCCAGAGTTGAGGTGCGGTTGTGGGGCGCACATGAGGCCAGTGTCCCCTGGGTTAGGAGGAGGATGCTGGATTTCTGGAATATTTCCAGGAAGACTTCCTGCTTTGACAAAAACAACACAAACACAGGATAAGGGTCTGGGGCCTAAGGGGAGGGAATAATGAACCAGAGTGGAGACTTTGGGATGGAGGCTTGTACAGAGAACAGCCAGGTACAGAGAAGCTTTCCCCTTGCCATCCAGCTATGCTCCTCCGGCCAGCGGAGAGCATTTCTCCACTGAGGGTGACAGGTTGGGAGCTGGAAGAGGGGGACCAGTAACTCTTGAACCCTCTCCACCTTCCTCTTATCCACTCTGCACTTAGTGTCATATTTCACTGTGGCCTGGTCCATGGAGGGTGGGGGTGGAGAGGGGACAGTGGACAAGTGGCCATTTAGCTAGGGCCTCACGTTTATGAAGGGCCTCAAATACAGACCTTAAATGTGTGGGGTTTTAGATCCATCAAAGAGCTACACTCAGCCTCACTCACTGGGATTAGCAGAAAACATGCATCCCAAACTTGTCCCATTACCAGATCACCAGCTGTAGTGTGCTGTAAACGATTATTATTTTCATATGGCTTGTGAATTGCACCATTATGCTGCATTATATGTGTGTATGTATGTGTGTATGGGGGGGGGGGTCACAAGCTTTAATTTACTAAGTATAAACATTTGAAATAGACCACAATTTAGTAACTATTTTTTGTCAATTAAAAAACATCAGGAGCCAAAAAATATGGAAGTAGTAAACATATTTTAAAAAATAATAAAATGGAAATAGTCTGGCCCTATCTTCACATCTGAGAAGGATAAGGGGAACTCCAAGCAGGAGGCTCAGAGCGCTTGTCCCAGCTGGGTGCTTGGACTCAGAGCTTCTAGAGGACAGGGTATTCTGCCAGCCTCTGGGACCTCCTTTCACTGCTCTGGCCAACTCTGGCTTCATCTGCATCACTCTAGCGGCCTCTGCTGGGTTGGGGGTGAAGGGCGACCAAGGATCAGGTGGCGCTCAGAACTCTGGCTGGGAAGCTGGGTGGAATTGCCTAATGGGCAGTGCGAGGGCCTTGGTATCAGAAGGGACCCAAAGAAGATAAGATCTGACGACCTCAAGGTTGTTTATGCCATGCTCTGGTTTAACTGTTCTGATAGTGGTGCTGAGGAAGGGAGGCAAGTCCAGATCTGAAGGCAAGATGGCTGCACCCAGGAAGAGAAATATTCTATTGCTGGGTGGGGATTCATGACTCAATTTCTTCTCTTCTGACTCCTTTCTCCATATAGTGACCACCAAAGGGCCTGGCCTCTCTGAGAAGGGCAGCCATCCTCCTCCATACAGCTGGTCATGACCCCTCTGATTCAGAGAGAGAGACCAGGAAGAGTTGCTGAGGCCTCCTGGCCACGGCTGAGTTCTGTGATCCAGCTTTTACTAAGGGACCTTGTTCTGAGGGCAAGTGGGAGCCTTACCCAGCCAGTTAATGAAAATCCTTCTTGTGCATGTGGCATTTATCCCTGTGAGGTAGATGGTAGCGTCAGGCCCCCAAACCCTTCTTTGAACATACTGGTGACCAAGTGGGTCTCAGTGAGTATTGGGGATAAAAATAACACACGGGAGCCCACAGCTTAGTGCAGCTGCCATGGCTAGTGACAGAAGCTGGTATCAGGTTATTGAGAAAATAGAGCCTTTTAGGGCTGGCCAAGGCTCACTTCAAACAGACAGAGGTTGTCGTCATCATGAGTAAAGCAGTTTACACCCCAACAGCTTGCTTTCCCTCTTCACTCTGTTTCTCATTCAACATTGCAGATGGAAACTTTAAACTGTAGAAAAAGCAGCTTAGTTTCATATGGACTAAGAACACTTATGTGTGAACTTTGGGTCCTTAAGTCACTAGTGGTAGCAGCCTTCCCCAGTTCTGCCTGTTTCTCTTGCTTTGTATATTACCCAGGGCCTATAAGAGCTGTGGCAGATCTAACCCCTCAAGGCCACGGGCAGGTTCAGAGGTTTCTGAAATCATGCCATTCCTCTACTCATATGCCCGGGTCAGCCCGGGCTGCTTGATGGCACAGGGCCTTATCACAGTTGTGGATTTCACAGAACACAGACGGTGGCTCAACCACAAAACGGTGGTTGGCTTTATCAATGGATAGTAAAGATGAAAAGCATATTTACAGTAATTGAAAAAACCTATTTCTGGAGCAGTCTGTATCTAGGAATCAGATTTGCTCAGACTCAGGATTACTACCTGCAATGTACAGGAAACTCCCGAAGATCAACAAGAAAAAACACCAGAAATCCAATGGAAAAGTGAGCAATGGATAAATTAGGAAATCATAGAAGGGAAATCAGAAGAGCTGGCAAGTGTGTAAAGATATGCTCAACCTTAGAAGCATTCTGAGTGATGCAAATTAAAACATGATATCACTTTGCATCATTAGATTGGCAAAAATTAGACAAGTCATATATCACTTACCAAGTGTTGGCAAGGATGTGGGGAAAACGGAACCATTGCTGGTGGGAGTATAAACTTGTAGAACTATTCTAGAAGCCATCTGACTCTATTTCATGAATTTAAATATGCTATACCCAAAGAGCCAGCGATCCCACTCTTGGGTATATTGCTCGCCCAAAACTCTCAAACAGGCCCATAATGGAACATAAACAAGTATATTTGTTGGTGGATTGTGTGTGGAGGCAAACCTGGGTGTCATCCCTGGAGAAATGAAGCAGTGAAATGTGTAGATGCATGCTTGGAAGTACTGTGTAGCCACCAGACACAATGAACTAGAGGTACTTAGAGCCACACATCAATCTTAAAAACATGTGTCATGTAAAGAAGAAATACAATAAGATCTATGGTACAATAACATTTATGTAGACTGAAGTCACATCTATCCATAAAAGAGCCCTATGTATCTTTTAGGAATACCTATATACCTGTGGACGTACATTGCACATATTATAGTGAGTGCCCTTTATAGGGTGGGGAGAAAAATAAATGGTTAGGGGAATGAATGGGAAAAGAATAAAAGAGGGCACCTACCTACCAATGATGAAATGATGTACCATCAACTGAAGAGATTTGTCCAACTCTCTGTGCCAGAGACAAAAAAAAATTGCTGTCAAAAATTTTCATACAGGGATTTCCCTGGTGGGGCACTGGTTAAGAATCCGCCTGCCAATGCAGGGGACACGGGTTCGATCCCTGGTCTGGGAAGATCCCACATGCTGCGGAGCAACTAAGCCTGTGCACCACAACTACTGAACCTGCGCTCTAGAGCCTGTGAGCCACAACTGCTGAGCCCACATGCCACAACTGCTGAAGCCCGCGTGCCTAGAGCCGGTGCTCCACAACAAGAGAAGCCACTGCAATGAGAAGCCCGCGCACCACAACGAAGAGTAGACCCCGCTCGCTACAACTGGAGAAAGCCCACGCACAGCAACGAAGAACCAACGCAGCCAAAAAATAAATAAATAAATTTATTAAAAAAATTTTTTTTCATACAGATGGTCGAAAATAAGGGCATCTGGAGCTTCCCCTAATGATTTGAAGAGTTGGTGGCTATATAAAGTTTGGATAGACATTTCAAAGGAAGGACCACGAAGATCATCACAAAATGCTTCAGGCATCTTGGAGGCATTTTAAGGTGATGCAGGGATTGTATGAATGAGAAAGCAGGTAAAGGGTTAGGCCCCCAGGTGACATGCCCAGGGAAGTCATGGAGTGAAATTACAGTGGAAAGTATAGGGAAGATGGACAATGAAGGAAGCCAGAACACAGTGGGTCCAGTCCTGTCCTGGGTGAGATGTCTCCTGATGCGCAAACCTCTGGCTCCTGGAATCAGTCTACTCAGAGAGGGGGCAGTGAGCAGGATTTGTTTGACTAAATGAATCTTCATGGAGACCTCATATCTATGGGGACCCTAAAGGCAGTCTATGGAGAAGCACATAAGGAAAGCAAATGATTGGCCTGAAAGCAAGGTGATAGAAAAATGAAGGAAGGCACTCTGACCCCAGGTTAGTGCTACATGTGGGGAAAGAAAGGGAGCAACTTAAGAAGCAGGTGAAATTTGTGAAAACTTATTTGTCCCAATGCAATGTGGTATGCTGGACCAGAAAAAGGACATAAGTACACAAAAATCTGAACAATGTCTGAATTTACGTTTATAGTACAGTACTAATGTTAATTTCTTAGTTTTGACAAGTGGACCATTCTTAGGTGTATGTAAGGTGTTAATATTAGGGCAAGGTTAGTGAAGTTCAGACAGGAACTCTCTCCTTGCAAATTTTCTGTAAATCTAAAATTATTTCAAAATAAATTTTTTTAAAAGGTAAAAGCTCCAGTCCAAAGGCATTTAAAAAGAAATGGATATAAGTAAATATATCAATCAGTTATATATTATATCTAAGATGTGTGCATACATATGTGTTTATATGCACACATCTTAGATATAGATATAACATGTGAATTTTAAAGTTTGGGAGAATTTACACCAATATGTTATTAACTCTAGGTCATATTATAACTAGGATGTGGATGCTATAGGTTATTGATTCTTTTCTTCATAGTTTTTTGTATTGTCTGAATATTTTAAAATAAAAATGTGTAAATGTTATAATTATGAGAAAAATACCTCATCTGGGTCTGCCTGAAAGAACAGGGTGCCAGGCTCAGAAACTTCCCTGGATGTCTTGCATAGATTCCAACCCCCACTGGGTCCCAGGCTCCATTTCTCCCAGGGCCAGGTTTGAGCAAATCTCCTGCAGATGAGCAGCCTTCCACTCCCTCTGCGAGGTCATCAGTGAAAATGCGTGGTCCTGTGGGTGTTCAGGGAGAAGCACTGATGCTCTTATTGGTGGTCAGAGAGCTATGAGCATGTTCACATTCTGCCTGTTACTGGGCATGTGTGGGATGCAGAGTGTGGACTGTATGTATAGACTGATAGTGTTTATTCCTCCTTTCTCTCTCTTTTTTTTTTAACATCTTTATTGGAGTATAATTGCTTTGCAATGGTGTGTTAGTTTCTGCTGTATAACAAAGTTAATCAGCTATACATATACATACATCCCCATATCTCCTCTCTCTTGCGTCTTCCTCCCACCCTCCCTAACCCACCCCTCCAGGTGGACACAAAGCACCGAGCTGATCTCCTTGTGCTATGCGGCTGCTTCCCACTAGCTATCAATTTTACATTTGGTAGTATATATAAGTCCATGCCACTCTCTTACTTCGTCCCAGCTTACTCTTCCCCCACCCTTTGTCCTCAAGTCCATTCTCTATGTCTGCGTCTTTATTCCTGTCCTGCCCCTAGGTTATTCAGAACCTTTTTTTTTTTTTTTTAAGATTCCATATATATGTGTTAGCATACGGCATTTGTTTTTCTCTTTCTGACTTACTCCACTCTGTATGACAGTCTCTAGGTCCATCCACCTCGCTACAAATACCTCAATTTCGTTTCTTTTTATGGCTGAGTAATATTCCATTGTATATATGTGCCACATCTTCTTTATCCATTCATCTGTCGATGGACACTTAGGTTGCTTCCATGTCCTGGCTATTGTAAATAGAGCTGCAATGAACATTGTGGTACATGACTCTTTTTGAATTATGGTTTTCTCAGGGTATATGCCCAGTAGTGGGATTGCTGGGTCGTATGGTAGTTCTATTTTTAGTTTTTTGAGGAACCTCCATACTGTTCTCCATAGTGGCTGTATCAATTTACATTCCCACCAACAGTGCAAGAGGGTTCCCTTTTCTCCACACCCTCTCCAGCATTTATTGTTTCTAGATTTTTTGATGATGGCCATTCTGATCGGTGTGAGGTGATACCTCATTGTAGTTTTGATTTGCATTTCTCTAATGATTAGTGATGTTGAGCATCCTTTCACGTGTTTGTTGGCAATCTGTATATCTTCTTTGGAGAAATATCTATTTAGGTCTTCTGCCCATTTTTGGATTGGGTTGTTTATTTTTTTGATATTGAGCTGCATGAGCTGCTTGTATATTTTGGAGATGAATTCTTTGTCCATTGATTCGTTTGCAAATATTTTCTCCCATTCTGAGGGTTGTCTTTTCATCTTGTTTATGGTTTCCTTTGCTGTGTACAAGCTTTTAAGTTACATTAGGTCCCATTTATTTATTTTTGTTTTTATTTCCATCTCTCTAGGAGGTGGGTCAAAAAGGATCTTGCTGTGATTTATGTCATAGAGTGTTCTGTCCATGTTTTTCTCTAAGAGTTTTATAATGTCTGGCCTTACATTTAGGTCTTTAATCCCTTTTGAGTTTATTTTTGTGTATTGTGTTAGGGAGTGTTCTAATTTCATTCTTTTACATGTAGCTGTCCAGTTTTCCCAGCACCACTTATTGAAGAGGCTGTCTTTTCTCCATTGTATATTCTTGCCTCCTTTGTCAAAGATAAGGTGACCATATGTGCGTGGGTATATCTCTGGGCTTTCTATCCTGTTCCATTGATCTATATTTCTGTTTTTGTGCAGTACCATACTGTCTTGATTATTGTAGCTTTGTAGTATAGTCTGAAGTCCAGGAGCCTGATTCCTCCAGCTCCATTTTTCTTTCTCAAGATTGCTTTGGCTATTCGGGGTCTTTTGTATTTCCATACAAATTGTGAAATTTTTTGTTTTAGTTCTGTGAAAAATGCCATTGGTAGTTTGACAGGGATTGCATTGAATCTGTAGATTGCTTTGGGTAGTATAGTCATTTTCACTATGTTGATTCTTCCAATCCAAGAACATGGTATATCTCTCCATCTGTTTGTATCATCTTTAATTTCTTTCATCAGTGTCTTATAGTTTTCTGCATACAGGTCTTTTGTCTCCCTAGGTAGGTTTATTCCTAGGTATTTTACTCTTTTAGTTGCAGTTGTAAATGGGAGTGGTTCCTTAATTTCTCTTTCAGATTTTTCATCATTAGTGTATAGGAATGCAAGAGATTTCTGTGCATTAATTTTGTATCCTGCTACTTTACCAAATTCATTGATTAGCTCAAGTAGTTTTCTGGTGGCATCTTTAGGATTCTCTATGTATAGTATCATGTCATCTGCAAACAGTGACAGTTTTACTTCTTTTCTGATTTGGATTCCTTTTACTTCTTTTTCTTCTCTGATTGCTGTGGCTAAAACTTCCAAAACTATGTTGAATAATAGTGGTAAGACTGGGCAACCTTGTCTTCTTTCTGATCTTAGTGGAAATGGTTTCAGTTTTTCACCATTGAGAACAATGTTGGCTGTGGGTTTGTCATATATGGCCTTTATTATGTTGAGGTAAGTTCCCTCTATGCCTACTTTCTGGAAGGTTTTTATCTTCTTTTCTCTTTTGATCTTTAGTATTTCTTAATTACAAAAGTAATTAATAGATGTGCCCTCTAACAAATTTAGAAAACATGAATGTGTAAATAAAAAAGTAGAAATCCCCCATATGTGGCTCAAGCACGTTTTCAAAAATAGACTTTTTTAAAGAAAAGTTTTAAATTTACAACAAAATTGAGTGGAAGTTACAGAGATTTCCCATATACTCCCTACCCCCATCCACACACAGCCTCCCCCAGTATCAACATCCCCCACCAGAGCGGTATATTTGTTACAGTTGATGAACCTGTGCTGACACATCACAATCACCCAAAGTCCATAGTTGACATTAGGGTTCACTCTTGGTGTTGTACATTCTATGGGTTTTGACAAATGTATAGTGACATATATCCACCATTTTCATATCATACAGAGTAATTTCACTGTCCTAAAAATCCTCTGTGCTCCGCCTATTCATTTCTCCCTTGACATTTTTCATATCAGTAAATGTATATATTTGTCATTCCTTTGAATGGTTACATAGTATTCCATTGAATGATGTACCATAATGTAGGCATTTTCTAAGCCTCTGCTAATACAAATGCATCTATGCACATACTTGCACCTGTATCTTGGGCAGTCATGCTATTTCTGTGGGAGAGATTCTTTCCGTGGGACTATTGAGTCACACATTTACAATTTTGAAAGAGATTGCCCTCTAAAGGCATTCGTTCATTCAACAAATATTTATTGGGTACTATTTTGCATCAGACATTTATGAGACCCTAGGAATTCAGCTATGAATAAAACAGACACAGTTCCTAGTAGAGGACGTTATCACTAAACAAATAATCACACAAACCAATATTATTGCAATTGTAACTTCTCTGAAAGAAAAGAAAAGGTTGTTGGAGAATGTAGACAGAGGAACCTAATTTATACTGGGGATTCAGAGACAGTCTCCATCAGGCTGAGAATTCAAGGATGAATAGGAATAGACTAGGAAGAGTGGGGGTCCAGGAGACGACTGGGAGAGAAGGGGCCTTCCAGACAAAGGGAAGGCCTGTGTGGAGGCCCTGGGGTGGACAGTGTGCTGAGTTGGAGGAACATGAGGGCCAGTGTCAGGGAAATAATCTGGAAGCGAGGCTAAAGAGGAAGGCTGGGCCAGGTCATGCTTGGTCCTCTAGGCTGCCTGATTTACAGTCTCCCTAACAGAGCAGGAAGGGTTCCATTTCCTGTACCTTTTAGACCAGCAATGCTTAGAAGTGTTTTTTTCCCTCCATTCTATTACTGTGTGAACATTCCTTGATTGTGGCCATGACTTGATTTTCAATACGAGCCTTTTTAAGAAGTGTGTAACAGCTCACGTTGAGATTGCCAGATTCAAAATGCACATCAAATGTACTTCACAAAGTTAACCAAATTCCCCAAATCCCTGTGCATCCCAGCATATTTATTCTATTTTAGGACTTAAAGTATGAGAGAAATTTCCTGTTTCTGTAAAACCAATCTGTTCATCTAAAGCAAATGGTACTTGTTCCATTCAGCTCACGTTCCAGAAGCTCTCTCTGGGTGTCCTGGATCCTGCCTTGTTCCAGCCAATGACATGCAAGACCTGTGTGGGAGGAAGAGTGCTGGGCAGCTGGCCTTTTCGAGTCACGCTTTCAAGTTCCACTCTTGTTACTGCAGGTGCTGCTGTCAAATACAGGCCTCCCAGTCTGTGTGTCCCCTCTGGGCTCCCACAGCATCCTGGGATAAACCTGTCATTGCAAGGTCCACACTGTTATTTAATCTTTCCTATTGGTGCTCAATAAGTGTTTATGGAACGGATATATTGTATTAGCAGAAGGTAGAAAACATCTAAATCATGGTATATCATTTAATGGAATACTATGCAAGCATCAAAAAGGATGGGGTAGATATATATTTACTGATGTAGAAAGATGTCCATGAGCTACTAGGTGAAAAGAGCAAGTTATAGAACACATATAGTACAGTCTTCTTTTTCTTTTTTAAAATTGTACACACACATATATACTTACATATATGGAAGACATTTATGTTTTTATTTATACATTTCTGTATTGTCTGAATTTGTTACAGTGCACAGATGTGAGTTTTGTAATTAAAATGAATAAAGGAATGAATGAATAAGGGACTTTTTAGGATTTTCAGAGGGGTGAACGGAAAAGAAAACTCACTCTTTAGGTTCCTCTCCCTGACCTATTTACCAAGTCTGAGACTTGTTCTTTCAACTTCTGTTTGAATAATATTTTTTTAAAAAATTACTAAAAGGGACTTCCCTCGTGGCACAGTGGTTAAGAATCCGCCTGCCAATGCAGGGGACACGGGTTCGATTCCTGGTCTGGGAAGATCCCACGTGCCGTGGAGCAACTAAGCCCGTGTGCCACAACTACTGAGCCTGCGTTCTAGAGCCCGTGAGTCACAACTACTGAGCCTGCATGCTACAACTACTGAAGCTCACACGCCTAGAGCCCGTGATCTGCAACAAGAGAAGCCACTGCAATGAGAAGCCCACGCACAGCCATGAAGAGTAGCCCCCACTCGCCACAACTAGAGAAAGCCCGTGCGAAGCAATGAAGACCCAACGCAGCCAAAAATAAATAAATAAAATAAACAAAAAATTTTTAAAAATTACTAAAGGGTGTTCATAATATAATAAGTAAAAAACAGGCTCAGAAAACCTGAGAAAATTTTGTATATGTATAGAAAAAGGTCTCAGAGCAAACTGCTTATAGAGCTATCCCTGGGTATGGAGTGGATTAGGGGAAACCTTTACTTCTATTGCTTGAATATTTTGCAATATGTATATATTTCTTTTATATAAATAATAATAATGAAGGGTTAATGTCCTTTTTTTACTATTTCCATACTTCCTTTTCATTCAAGATTTATTCATTCATCCAGTAAATATTTACTGAGCAACCACTATCAGCCTGACAGTGCTAGAAGTTTTTCTTCTTTTTTTAAGGTAAAAAAAAAATTTTTTTTTATTTAGCCATTCTAGTAAGTGGTACCTCATTTTTTTAGTTTTGATTTGCACTTCCCTAATAACTAATGAGGCTGATCATCTTTTCATATGCCTATTGACCATTTGTATGACTCCTTTAGAGAAGTGTCTATTCAAATCCTTTGCCCTATTTTTTTTTTGGCCACACTGCATGATTTGTGGGATTTTAGTTCCCCAACCAGGGATCAAACCCGGGCCCTCCACAGTGAGAGCACCGAGTCCCAACCCACTGGACCTCCGGGGAATTCCCCAGAGGATTTTTTTTTAAGGAGCTCATCGTCTAGTGGAGAAGACTCACAAGAAAACAGTGCGATGTGAGAGGATGTATAACACCAAGTGTTATGGGGGTCTCCATCTGCCAGGAGAGTCAAAGAATGACCAGGGAGCGTTTCACAGAGGAGATGGTGCTTATGCTGTCTTAAAGAATGAGGAGGTGGTTGCCATTTGGACAAGATGAGGAAGGGTATTCCACAGGAAGAGAATACCTTGTATGAAAACACCTTTTATAAAAATCTAGAGGAGTAAAAGAGGCTATCCTGCTCATGAACATTAAATAGGTCAGTGTGGTGGAGACACAGGGGACGTGGGGAGAAGATGGGCTGGAGAAAGGCACCCTAGGAAGAGTAAGAAGCCTTTGAAGAACCTTGTGTGAGCTATAGAGCAGCTATATAGCTGCCCATTTAATAATTGAATAAACTGAGTCACAGAAAGGCTAAATGACTTGCCCAAGTCCACATTACAGGAGGAGGCCAAGCTGTAACATAGTTTTAGGGTTTTTATGCTTCAGGCTACAGTGCTTCCTGGGCCAGGCCCTATCCTTGACAGCGTTCTGATGTTCTGGCTTGAACCACTCCAAGTTGTTAGCAAAGAAGAATAGGCCGACCTCACAGTAGGCTCTGACCACACTGGCCACACACTTGGCACACCCTTGTACCAGAAGCTACAGGAGAGCTTTCTCTAAGAGAGCTTTTCCTAGAAAATGACATATGCACACTCAATCTTGAAGTTGGTGGACACCCCTCAGAAATGATGGAGGAGGCAGCTTCCTGGCACCCAGCTGTCCTGGGGAGCCACTTTCCATTCTTGCTGCCAGCATGTAAGTGGTACTTAGGCCACTTGTTCCCACCCAAGCCAGAGAGCCATGGATGTAGCAGTTGCTCAGATCCAGAGCTTGACGATGCTGCACAGGCTCTGAAATCAGAAGGAGGTATTTCTCACACTCACTCTAATGGCTAAAATGAAAAGACTGACAATTCCATGTATTGACAAGGACACAGAGAAACTAAATGATTTGGCAGTATTTAATAATGTTAAATATATTCCTACCTAAGAAAAATGTTCATGACAGTATTATTCAAAATGGCCTAAAACTGGAAACAACCTAAATATTCATCAACAGGAGAGTGGATAAATAAATTAGGTGGTATATTCATAAAATCATATACTATTCAGCAATAAAAAGGAACAAACTCCTGATACATACAACAATGTGGATAAATCTTAGACGTACCGTATTGAGCAAAAGAAGCCAGAAACAAGAGTATGATTCCATACATACAAAGTTCAAGAATAGGAATCAAGAATTTGATTTTGAAGTTCTAATCAAATCTATGAGGATAGAAGTCAGAATATTGGTTACCTTGGAAGTTAGAGGGAGTGGGTATTTGCTGGAAAGGGGCATAAGGGAATGGAAGTGTTCTGATTTTGATCTGGGTGGTGGCCACATGGGTATATGTATATTAAGTGTATTAAGGGACAGTGCAATACAGTACTGTGTGTGTGAGAGAGAGAGAGAGAGAGAGAGAGAGAGAGAGAGAGAGGGAGAGAGAGGGAGAGAGGGAAGTAAGTCTTGATTCTAGTTCCCAGTTCTACTACTGTGGCTTCTGGGCAACTTACTTAACATTTATGATCCCCTTGTCTCATCCATAAAATGGGGATAATAGTACCCCTCTCATAGGGTAGTTCTTAAATTAAATTTTGATTTTTATTTTATTGTGGTAAGAACACTTAACATGAGATCTACTCTCTTAAGAGATTTTTAAGTGTGTAGTACAATATAGTTAATTATAGTCATGATGCTATACAGCAGATCTAGAACTTATTCATTTTGCATTACTGAAGCCTTAAACCTATTGATTAGCAGCTCTTCATTTCCCCCTCCAGCCTGCCTCTGGCAAGCACTGTTCTGCTTTCTGCTTCTATGAGTTTCACTATTTAAATTCCTTATATAAGTAGAATCATAGAGTATTTGTCCTTCTGTAACTGACTTATTTCACTTAATATAATGTCCTCAAGGCTCCACCATGTTGTCACATGTTTTTAGGATTTCCTTCTTTTTCAAGGTTGAATAATATTCCATTGTATATATGTACCACATATTCTTTATCCATTCATCCTTTAATGGACATTTAGATTGTTTCCACATCTTGACTATTGTGAACAGTGCTGCAGTGAACATGGCAGTGCTAATATCTCTTTGAGATTCTGACTTCAGTTCTTTTGGATAGATACCCAGGAGTGGGATTGCTAGATCATATGGCAGTTCTATTTTTAATTTTTGAGGAACCTCCACACTGCTTTCCATAGTGGCTACACCATTTTGCATTCCCACCAACAATGTACAAGGGGTCTAATTTTACATCCTTGCCAACACTTTTTTGCCTCAGGTAATTTTAAGAGTCGAATGAGATAATGCACAAAACTCTCTTAGTCCAAGAGCCTGAAAAAAAAATGAGTTTGGCAAAAGTTATTCTCACTGTTGCTTCTCATCCACCACTTACCCCACCAGGAACAGGTCCCTGAAGCCTCACCCCCCAAAAAAATCATTCATCACTGGGTTGTGTCAGATCCCCAGGCAGCACTCCCAAGCCCCACAGCACTAAATGTTGTCACGCTTGCATTATCCACGAAGCTCCAGTGACTAGAAAGAAGTTTCATTGAGTTCTGAACAGGAAGCAGCAGTGGCAGCTGATAATCTGTGACCTGAATATAGCTATCCATTATCTCACTGTGGTTTCTTGTTTCCCTGACAGAGGAAACGCCTACGACTTTCTTGAAGTTATTCTAAACACTCAGTTTCTTGTTTAGCTCTGGCAGGATAATGTTACCCCTGGGCACTCCTATGCTTTGGGCTGTGGCCTCCCTGCCAGCCTGGAGGTCCCAGCTCAGTAGCCAACCTGTGGGGTAACTGTCCCCTTTGCTTGGGAGGGTGGTGACAGGAGCAAAAGGGGAAAGAGGCCAACAGTATCTCTAGCCGTTGGAAGAGAAAAATAAAACAAATCAAGAAACATTTACCACAATATCTCCTTTTTGTTCCTCTTTAAGAAACCAGCCAGGCAGAACTGGCTGGGAGGGAGGGTGTCACCAGTTTCTTCTCATCACCACTAGTTTCTGAAATGCTCTCCATCTCCAGTTGCTTCTCTCTGGTTCTGTTCTTCTCAGGGAAGTAAATCTGTCCTCCTGGTGAGTCTGCCCTCCAGTGAGGAGCAGAGCCGATGCCCAAGCTTCAGACTTGAGCAGGAAAGCCCTGTTGAATCTTGTCCTTGTAAAACTCAGAGCCCAGGAGGCTCTGGGACAAATTGTAAATGAGGCAAAGTTTGTCTTTGGCGTCTCATCCCCCTGGCTGCCCCATGACCAGCCTGTTCTCGACCAAAGCTTTTATGATACCAACTCACTTATCACTGCATCTGGGGGATCATTCATTCTGAAGAATTAAGGATTTCAGGTATTACCTCTCTTAGGAGTGCTTATATTTTAAAAGAGAACTCAAGATAGTAATGCTTAAATCAAAGGACTACATCTCTGACATCTGGGGAGCTGTGTTTGGTGGGGAGGGGAAGGCCTTTGGGCTTTTTGCACCATTCCTAGTAGTTCTGCTTCTCTGATTAAACACTGACTGATACAGGCATTAAGAAGAAAACCAGAGACTTCCCTGGTGGTGCAGTTGTTAAGAATCCACCTGCCAATGCCGGGGACATGGGTTCGAGCCCTGGTCTGGGAAGATCCCACATGCCACGGAGCAACTAAGCCCGTGTGCCACAACTACTGAGCCCATGTGCCACATCTATTGAAGCCTGCACGCCTAGAGCCCGTGCTCCGCAACAAGAGAAGCCACCGCAATGAGAAGCCCGCGCACCACAACGAAGAGTAGCCCCCGCTCGCTGCAACTAGAGAAAGCCCGCGCGCAGCAACGAAGACCCAACACAGCCAAAAAAAAAAAAAAATCAATCAATAAATAAAATAAATTTATAAAAAAAAAAGAAGTTTATTATAAAGATTTGACATTTTGCAATTGTGGGAGCTGGTTAAACAGCTTGTGTGTGACTGCTGCGTATGCTTCTGGTGCTGGGCCTGAAGTCAGGGGGGCAGGTGGTCAGGAAGAGTAGCTAGACATGAAGTATGGGAGAACAAAGTCAAACTGGAACTTGCAAAAAAAAAAAATGTGGTGCCCACAGGGTGAATTGGAAGCAGTGTTAGTCTCTTACTGGGTCCTTTGTCATGGAGCTAAACATACATTTGGCCCAGGAGTTGAAAAGCCTGAAGGATGAGATTTGGTGGGAACCGAAGGAGTTGTGGGCCTAACTGCTATCCCGGGGCCAACAAGGTGAGCCAGCAGAACTGAGACAATGTGTGTGAGATACAACAGTGCCTGATTCTACACCTCACCATAAACATGGGTGTTTTGCTTCTGCTCTCCAGACATTGTGCAAATGTTCTTGTGGGCAACCCTACCCCAGAACCAGACAAGGAAAGCAATTCTGTAAAACATAGTTCGAACATTTAGCTAAGTTGACATAGTACGAATCTACCATGATTCCTTTCTATATTTGCCAAACCTTCTTCGATTAGCATGTATTACTTTAATAACCAGGGAAAAAAACTTTAAAGAGTCCCTAAAATATTCAAATGTCTAATAAATATATGAAAGGGTACTCAATTCACTAACAAGCAGGAAAATGCAAATGAAAAGCACGATAGGATATCCCTACACACCCACCAAAATGGCCAAAATGAAAAAGACAGAAAACACTAAGTGTTAGTGAGAATATGAGCAACTGGAACTCTCATTCATTGCTCGTGGGAGTGTAAATTGGTACAACTACTTTGGAAAACTGTTTGGCAATATCTGCCAAAGTTGAACCTATGTGTACCCTATGATTAGCAATTACATTTCTAGAAATACATGTGTTCACCAAAATACACGTATAAGAATATTCACAGCAGCACTATTTGTAATAGCTAAAAATGATGAGCAATTCAAACGTCCACCAACAATAGAATAGATAAATAATCCACGGTGAATTCACGTAATCCACTATCTAACAATGAGATAACTACATACAACAATAAGGGTGAATATCACAAATATAACATTAGGTGGAAGAAATCAAACACAAAAGAATACATAGTCACAATTCCATTTATGTCGAGTTCAAAAACAGGAAAAATTAATCTATGCCTTTAATCTATGAATAGGGATTTCCTTTGAGTGATTAGTGGCTAGAATGGGGTCAAAAGAGGGTTTCTGAGGTGCTAGTGGTGTTCTGTTTCTTCATGTAGGTTTTGGATACATAGCAATGTTTGCCTTTTGAAAATTTATAGAGCTGTATATTTATGATTTGTGTACATTTCTGTATATATGTTATACTTCCACAAAAAGTTTTAAAAAATTAGTAATCCCTGGTTTAGGGAACTAAGGATAACTACTCTTATATCACAAGTCGAGAGGATCAAATTCCACAATGTATATTACAGTGCTTGGGGAAAAAAAGAACCTGACGAATATGCAGACACAGGAATAAGGAGAGAAAATAGAATATTTAATTTGGGTTGGTACCTTTAAAAAAATTGTGGTAAAATTTCTGCAACATAAAATTCACCACTTTATAATTTTTTAAAGAGAATGTGTGTAGTTGTGTGTGTAGCAGGGGAGGTACTGGTTAGCGGGAGGTGGGAAGGAAAGATAGGTTTCCTGAGTTCCTGATGTGACAAGCATTTGCTCTGCTTGCTAAGCTAAGGTCTTGTGACCAAACAGGGAAATGTCACTGCCCCCTGAAGTCAGTCCTTTTGTTGGCTAGGGGTGACTCTCCAACCCCCTGAAGCCAGGCTGGACCAGATGACAGGAGTAACTATAAGTTCTAGAAATGTCACTGAATCCAGGTCCCACTCTGCTCCCTCTAGTCCCACAACACACATTCAGCCTCAGCTGTGACTACCTCTGTCCCCAAAGCTTCTTTCTTCATTAGCAGCCATGAGAAAGATCAGGATTACAAGTTCAGCAAGGGCTTTAAGTGGCAGTCCCAGGACAGCAGTGGTAGCATTCATTTTGCTGTCCAGAGTGATGACATGTCTGCATGTCTAGGCTCACTGGGGCAGCTGGTTTTTTATTTGGCTCCAACACTGGCACCAGCACCATTTGGAGAGGGAAGGCACTCACAGCTCCTAAATACCTACACTGGAGCAGAGGCCAAGGATCCCAGAAGAATCTGTCCCTTACAGTACCACTGGAGAGAATTAATTGAGTGCTTACTGTGTGCTTGGCATGACACTCCCAGGAAGACATCTGAGCCTCTTGGACACCAGCAGAGGGCCTGGGACTCAGCCAACGTTCCCTGACCTAGAGCTTTTTAAGGGGAAGAGAAATCTGGATCAATTACAGTGGGTGACTCATTCTCCCTCTTCCTAGAAGCCTAACCAACCCCAGACTTTATTCTACCAAAATCAGGTTAAAATGAACACCACACACATGTATGTAAAGAGAAGTCTGGAAGGACAATAGCAGAGGTTACCTTTGAGTCCTGGTGTGGAGGTGATATCTCTGTCTTCTTTGTACTTTTTAAGGTAGCGTATGTAATACTTAAGCACACGGCCTTCAGAGAGCAAACACTTGTGTTCAAATCTCAGCCTTGCTGTGTACTAGCTGAGTGACTTTGGGCAATTTACCTCACCTGTATGAACTTTAATCTTCTTATCTGTAAAAGGGAATGAAAATAAACCTGCTTCATAGGGATATTATGAAGTGTCGATGAAATGATGCACATTAAGTGCTTTAATACTGTGTCTTATGCAGAGAAAACTCTCCATAAATGGGAACTGTTATTGTTATATTTCTATACTGTTTGATTTTGTTTTCAACAACACATATTTTTAAAATAAAAACAGTAAAGTTTTTTTTTTGTTTTCATTTTTAAAGAAAAGAAGAATAAGGATAGCTGTTAGGGGAAGAGAGTTTGTAAGATTGTAAGAGGGCATGTGGAGACTTAGCAGGGTCTGGGCAGAAGGAGGGCAGGCTCAGACATGGAGATGGGGGCGTGGTTGAAGGGGACTGTGAGCCTTTTTTTTTGGCCTCCAGCTGAGGAGCCATCTCTTCTTGCTCTGGGATACTGCCCCCTGCACTCTCAGCTCAGACATAAGAGCAATTGCCCCAATTAGCTCTACCCTGGCAACATCTCTGATTCTCAGAGAATCCTGGGGCACACCGGCCACCAGAGGGTTTCTTGTCATGATCTGGGTCCAGGGTGACCTGGCCAACTCAAGCACAAGGCTGGTATGATTTCATCTCCTGTTCTGACAGGCTGTGTCTGTGAGCACTGCCCTAAAAGGTTAGCCTCTTGAAGATGCTCCTCGTTTGTCCCTGAAGCTCAGGATTCATTTTAATTTTAATAAGAAATTCACTGCCATGACATCATCAAGATAACTCTATACAAGGGACAGTCCTTAGGGGTGGCAGCCTCTCTCCCCTTTCCTAAGGTTTTCTGTTTCTGTTAAGTGGATGCCGGTTCTGGCCTTCCACGTCTGGCCTGGAGCTCAGCACACACCGTGGGTTTGCCTTTTGTCACACTGAGCATGCCTCTTGCAACCGTGGCTGGGGCACACATTCTCCCATATTTGGGAGTAAGCCGGAGACTTGTCGGCATGTGGGTTTCTGTTTAAAATTCCAAAGCCAGCGGGGGCGTATATTATCCATTTCCTCAAATCCAACATGCTGTAAAGCATGAGTCAGAGTTGGATAAGCTTCTTCCCAGGGGAAGTTGTGTCAGTTGGTTAGTGAATGTAATTAAACAAGGATAATGTTCACTGGCATTAGCTGCAGATTAATGCACAGAAAAACAGAATCTCCATCTTGAGTTTACAATATTCCTGCCAAGATAAGACGACTTCCCCAAGTGTCACTGATCAGAGAAAGCAATCCAACCTTCATGTAATTTGAGGGGGCACAGGAAGACCCCACAGCAACACTCTCCTTTCACATAAATAAATAATGCAGATAATAGGACCTCTGAAGGGAGAGATGTATATTCTGATTATTTTAAAGGTATTTTTGTGAGTGGGGCTACATGTCAGTAAATATCAGGGAAGGTTATTTTATCTGATTTGATCCATCATCACCAAGGGCCAGGTGGTTGCAGGCAGGCTCTGGGGGAATGGAACATGGGACAGATAAGATTTGATAAGCACTGGGGATAATATCCAGTTTATTATGCTTTGCTTACCAATGGGCCCTTTAGGAGGTTCCTCCAGGAAGCCAGAAAGCAGCACTAAAGCCCTGAACTCCAGAAGGGCTGAGAGGGCAGGGGTACCAAGAGGGAAGTTAGGAAACGAGAGGTGGGTCTAGAGAACATCAGAAACCCATGGTTTTTATAGCATATTTTAGCCTAGACAAGCCCTTTCCTCAATCATGGAAACATAAATAGAAAGTCAATTCTGGAAAGGCTGTTGGAAGTCATTTAGTCCAACCCCTCTTCAGAGAAGAGCAAACTGAGGTCTACTCAGAGAGGTTAATTAAGTTGCCCAAGTTCACCCAGCAAGTTAGTGGCAGAGTTGAGACTTAAGTCTCCTCTTTTTATTTTTCTACCAAACTGCTCCCGGGCAGTTTCTAGGGATGACAGGAGCCAATGCTCAGGCTGACCTCACTGGCCCATATCTGCAAATATCTACCCTGCCTTTTCAAATATAACCTCTACTCAGGGTGTGAGAAGCAATGCTAAACCATATCCGAAAAGGTATAGTCTTCTGCCGGCATAAATCAACAATTTCAAAATGTATTTTTTCTTAACTCCAGTAAAAAGTGTGCTCAATTTCATATAACTGAGATTTAAAGCTTATTGCTAACCAGAAAAGCATCTGGAGTTAAAGAAAAAGGGATGTGTGAATGTTCTTTTACTCTCTGATGAAGCAATCTCATCCCCGCCCCTCACCTTCCACCTGAGAAAGCATTTAGAAATATACTTGATCTTTTTGGCATATCTCTGTGTTTTAGTGTTTTCGAGTGCCCCTTCTGATTCAGGTCAAAGCATTTTGTTTTTCTTAAATGTGAGATTGTATTCTTTCTGCCCAAAGAGGATGGAAAAGACTTTTCCAAATAAGGAAGTTTTGCTGGAGTGTGTGTGGCCCAGGCAGCAGTAGTTGCTGGAGTCTTAATTTAGTCACATACGGTAGCTCCACTAAGCCAGGAAGCATTTAGGGACTCATTAGCACTACTGCACAGCAGAACCATTGGGGGTCGGGGGTGCTGCCAGCAACTGATTGTGGTAACCAGGGGCATGAGAAAAGTTTGTAGAGAAGGCAAAGTTTGGTTTTGTACAGCCCTGCTCTCCCCACTCCCTCCTTCCCAGCCCCAGAGTCCCGCTAGTGTCTGCTCTCTATTCAGAACAGAAACAGGATGCTCCGATTCTTTGGAATCAGATAGACTTGAATTAAAATCCTACCTCCTTACATAGAATCTTTGTGACCTTCAGTAAATTACTTAACTTTTTGAACCTTTTTCCTTTCTTTTAAACTAAAAATAATAGTGCTTATCTTATGGAGTTGTTATGAGGAGTAAATAATCTAATAAATGTAATGTGTATAGCACGTTCTAAATTCCCCTTTTTAGGTTCTAAAATTACAGTTGACCCTTCAACAACTCAGAGGTTAGGGGCATTGACCCTCAGCACAGTCAAAAATCTGGGTATAGTCAGCCCTCTGTATATGTGGTTCCTCCGTATCCGCACTTTCCCATCCATGTAGTCAACAAATCACGGATGCTATAGTACTGAAGTTTTTACCACTGAAAAAATATTTGTGGATAAGTGGACCCGTGAAGTTCAAACCTTGTTGTTCAAGAATCAACTGTCCTCTTCCTTCCTTTCTTTAGTACCTCCTCTACTATCAGAACACCTTAGTTTGAGTCAACTGTATTTAACCGGGGGTTAGGAGGAAAATGTGATTATTAAAGTAATTTGTGCTAAGGTGTGAATGACTACAATAAAAATTTATTAGCCCATGGGACTTCCCTGGCAGTCCAGTGGTCAGGGCTCTGTGCTTCCACTGCAAGGGGCACAGGTTTGATCCCTGGTCGGGGAACTAAGATCCCACATGTCACGTGAGCGGCCAAAAAAAAAGAATGTATGTAAATACTGAATTTCACTAAAGCCATATATTAAAAAAAAAAATGAAAAAAATTTATTAGCGCATATGAACTTCTGACTTCTGTAACCAGGAACGTTGTTATATTGTAAATGAGATGAAGAATTTCCTTGCGATACTGGGGACATTTTATTTTGCAATGCCCCTTAATTTATACCACTATGCCTTGTCCACCTGCCCCTAAAGCCTACTCAGCTTCTTAGGGTGAGAAGAAGCAAGTGCTCCATAAGAGTCTATAGTATTCTGGAAACTTGATAAATAGGTTCATTCTTTTTCTTTCTAAACAGAGGAATGCTAATCATTTTATTTTTTTAACTTTAAAAAAGGGTAGGGCTTCACTGGTGGCGCAGTGGTTGAGAATCTGCCTGCTAATGCGGGGGACACGGGTTCGAGCCCTGGTCTGGGAGGATCCTACATGCCGTGGAGCAACTACGCCTGTGAGCCACAATTACTGAGCCTGCGCGTCTGGAGCCTGTGCTCCACAACAAGAGAGGCCGCAATAGTGAAGAGGCCTGCGCACCGCGATGAAGAGTGGCCCCCGCTTGCCGCAGCTAGAGAAAGCCCTCGCACAGAAACGAAGACCCAACACAGCCAAAAATAAATTAAAAAAAAAAAAAAAAAGGGTGAAAATCTTTGACAGAAGTTTCTTACCTGAACAGCAAAGGCCTGTTCCCGAGTCCATACCCAAATGGAACAATTAACCCCAGACCAAGTAGACCTTAAGATAGCCTTGATGTAAAATGGTACAGCCACTTTGGAAAACAGTTTGGCAGTTTCTCAAAAGGTTAAACATAGAGTTACCATATGACCCAGTAATTCCACTACTAGGTATATACCCAAGAGAAATGAAAACATATGTTTGGGACTTCCCTGGCGGTCCAGTGGTTAAGACTTTGCCTTCCAATGCAGGGGGTGCGGGTTCGATCCCTGGTCAGGGAGCTGAGATCCCACATGCCTCAGGGCCAAGGAAAAACAAAACATAAAACAGAAACAATATTGTAACGAGTTCAATAAAAAGACTTTAAAAAATGGCCCACATCATGTGTATGGAAACACAAAAGACCCTGAATAGTCAAAGCAATCTTGAGAAAGAAAAACAGAGCTGGAGGAATCAGGCTCTCTGACTTCAGACTATACTACAAAGCTACAGTAATCAAGACAGTATGGTACTGGCACAAAAACAGAAATATAGATCAGTGGTTCAGGATAGAAAGCCCAGAGATAATCCCACGCACATATGGTCACCTAATTTATGACAAAGGAGGCAAGAACATTCAATGGAGAAAAGACAGCCTCTTCAATAAGTGGTGCTGGGAAAACTGGACAGCTACATGTAGAAGAATGAAATTAGAACACTTCCTAACACCATACACAAAAATAAACTCAAAATGGATTAAAGACCTAAATGTAAGGGTAGACACTATAAAACTCTTAGAGGAAAACATAGGCAGAAAACTCTATGACATAAATCACAGCAAGATCCTTTTTGACCCAGCTCCTAGAGAAATGGAAATAGAAAGAAAAATAAACAAATGGGACCTAACGAAACTTAAAAGCTTTTGCACAGCAAAGAAAACCATAAAAGAGACGAAAAGACAACCCTCAGAATGGGAGAAAATATTTGTAAATGAAGCAACAGACAAAGGATTAATCTCCAAAGTTTATAAGCAGCTCATGCAGCTCAATATCAAAAAAACAAACAACCCAATCCAAAAATGGGCAGAAGACTTAAATAGACATTTCTCCAAAGAAGATATACAGATTGCCAACAAACACATGAAAGGATGCTCAACATCACTAATCATTAGAGAAATGCAAATCAAAACTACAATGAGGTATCACCTCACACCGATCAGAATGGCCATCATCAAAAAATCTAGAAACAATAAATGCTGGAGAGGGTGTGGAGAAAAGGGAACCCTCTTGCACTGTTGGTGGGAATGTAAATTGATACAGGCGCTATGGAGAACAGTATGGAGGTTCCTTAAAAAACTAAAAATAGAACTACCATACGACCCAGCAATCCCACTACTGGGCATATACCCTGAGAAAACCATAATTCAAAAAGAGTCATGTACCACAATGTTCATTGCAGCTCTATTTACAATAGCCAGGACATGGAAGCAACCTAAGTGTCCATCGACAGATGAATGGATAAAGAAGATGTGGCACATATATACAATGGAATATTACTCAGCCATAAAAAGAAATGAAGTTGAGTTATTTGTAATGAGGTGGATGAACCTAGAGTCTGTCATACAGAGTCAAGTAAGTCAGAAAGAGAAAAACAAATACCGTATGCTAACACATATATACGGAATCTAAAAAAAAAAAAATGATTATGAAGAACCTAGGGGCAGGACAGGAATAAAGACTCAGACGTAGAGGATGGACTTGAGGACAAGGGGAGGGGCAAGGGTAAGCTGGGACAAAGTAAGAGAGTGGGATGGACTTATATATACTACCAAATGTAAAATAGATAGCTAGTGGGAAGCCGTCGCATAGCACAGGGAGATCAACTTGGTGCTTTGTGACCCCATAGAGGGGTGGGATAGGGAAGGTGGGAGGGGGACACAAGAGGGAGGAGATACAGGGATATATGTAAATGTATAGCCGATTCACTATGTTATAAAGCAGAAACTAACACACCATTGTAAAGCAATTATACTCCAATAAAGATGTTAAAAAAAAAATGGTCTACATCAAAAAAAAATCTTAAAAAAAAAAAAGAAAACATATTTTCACACAAAAACTTTCACATGAATGTTCACAGCAGCATTATTCACAGTAGCTAAGTAGAAACAACCCAAATGTCCATCAACTGATGAATGGATAAACAAAATGTGGTATACCTATACAATGGAATATCATTCAGCCTTAAAAGGGAATGAAGTACTGATATATGCTACAACATAATGGATGGGCCTCTAAAGCATTATGCTAAGTGGAAGAAGTCTGACGCAAAAGGCCACATATTATATGCCATTTATATGAAATTTACAAAATAGGTAAATTCACAGAGACAGAAAATAGATCAGCGGTTGCCTAGAGCTGGGACGAAAAGGGGAGTATTGTTAATTGGTATGGGGTTTCTACGTGGGGTGATGAAAATGTTCTAAAATTGATTGTGGTGATGGCTGTACAACTCTGTGAATATAGTAAAAACCACTGACTTGTACACTTTAAGTGGGTGAATTGCATAGTATATAAACTATATCTCAATAAAGCTGTTATACACACACACATAAAGATAGCCTTGAGAACAGTACTTGTTACCTTGTAGGTACTTACAGCTTGGTTGGTTAAAAGGCTACAGGTCTCCTAAGGTCTTGAAAATGGTCCGGGTGTCTTCTTTGGAGATCCTAGTGAGTGGTAACTTATGAGTCCAAGCATGGGTGGTGGGAGGAACCAGGGTGAGGACCTCATAAGCTCTTCATTCTGTACTCCTGTTCTTTTGACCAGAAACATGAATAAAACAGTAGAAAATAGGCCAGAAAATGGCTTCTAGAGTACATTTTAATAGTTATTTCTAGTATTGCTGCTGTTTTTTCTTAAAAATCTAATTTCTCTTTAACCCCCATAAATGGAACAAGCCTTATTAGATGGATATTATTATTTAAGATTGGAGTCACTGGAGAAATCATATGATTACTAGCTCCACAGGCAACGAATTAAAATGGGATGCTCAAATCAGCTATAGGGAGTTGAGACAGGATCTTTGGCAAGATGCTAGATTATTAACACAGTTCTTTTGCACTAAAACGAAAAAGCCTTAGGAGTCAGAAAAAGTAGTTAGAACTGCTTTGCTTCAAAGATCCAAGTGATTGATGGAATAATAAAGGCAATTCTTTGTAGACTAGGAAATTTAATATTATTAGTATTTGTTTCAGGATCAATTTTGGTAAAAATGGTACCACAGCTTCATGAATTTTTATTATTTTGCCCAGGAAATTCTCCCTCTTTGATTTGTAAAATGGAAAACAATAACTAAAGCACAATTCGGACCTTAAGCCATTAGTCTCCATTTCCTTAGTGAATCTAAAACGCAGACACAAAGGAAGCTGGATCAAATCTCTATTTTCCAGCTTGAAATGGTAATATGAGTATTTTTTGGTAATATGAGTACATTTAAATTAGTAAACATGCAATATTAAGGTTGACTTCACACATTTTAAAATTGCTTTTAAAATTTCAAATGCAATGCATGGTCATAATAAAAATATAAAACTGTGGCAGTATATAAGTTATTAATAAAAATTACTAACAATGAATACATATTTACATTGTGCCCAGCACTAGGTTTAGAGGTACCTACTTTAATCCTCACAGTGCTCTTATGAGGTAGTTATTATTATTATATTTTCCTCCATTTTGCAGACAAAGAAACTGAAGCTCAGAGAGGTTAAGTAACTTGCCTAAGGTCACACATCTTGCAAGTGGTAGAATCAGGATTTTAAACCAGGCAATTATACTTCAATAGCTAAGCTAAGTTCCTTTATACTTTGAGTGAAGTTCTTATCAACTTCTCCAATCCTCTTCCCCCAGATTATTATTTGCAGTTCACTGTATATTAGAAAGATGAAGTTTAATAACTGGAAAATAACCATTAGCTTTCTCATAAAAAAATCAATGGATCCAGGCATATTATACAATATATAAAACTAATTAAACATATAAATGTAATTAAATACAATTAATTATATATAATTAATTAAATATATAAAAATAATGTATTATAAAATACATCAAAATATTCACAGGCCCAGGACTTCCCTGGTGCCACAGTGGTTAAGAATCCAGCTGCCAATGCAGGGGACACGGGTTCTAGCCCTGGTCCGGGAAGATCCCACATGCCGCGGAGCAACTAAGCCCGTGTGCCACAACTACTGAAGACCGCACACCTAGAGCCCATGCTCTGCAACAAGAGTAGCCACCGCAATGAGAAGCCCGCTCATTGCAATGAAGAGTAGCCACCGCTCGTGGCAACTAGAGAAAACCCGCGCCCAGCAACGAAGACCCAATGCAGCCAAAAATAAATAAATAAATAAATTTATTTTTAAAAAAATTCATAGGCCCAGATACCAACACCCCACAATGAAAACCCACATTCACACAAAAATGTGTACATAAATGTTCATAGTGGCATTATTCATAATAGCCCAAAAGTGGAAACAATTCAAATGCCCATGAACTGCTGATTGATAAACAAAATGTGGTGTACCCACATAGTGGAATATTATTCAGCAATAAAAAGGAATGAAGTACTGATCCATGCTACAACAGGGATAAAACTTGAAAACATTATGCTAATTGAAAGAAACGAGTCATAAATGAGCACATATTGTATGATTCCATTTATATAAATTGTCCAGAATGGGTAAATCAATAGAGACAGAAAGTAGATTAGTGGTACCTACTAACCTGGGAATGGATAAATGGGGAGTTACTAAAAACAGGTAGCAGGTTTCTTTTGGGGGTGATGAAAATATTCTAAAACTGATTGTGGTGATGGTTACATAACTCTGTAAACATACTAAAAACCACTGAACTGTATATTTTAAATGTATGAATTTTATAGTATTTAAATTATATTTCGATAAAGCTGCTAAAACTTCATTCATGATAGTGAATGTAACAATCAAAATCCATTTGGTTATTTCAACCTGTCCTTGAAACGTAAAGAATAAATAAAAATATAATCAAGAATACCTTCATAGGGCTTCCCTGGTGGCGCAGTGGTTGAGAATCTGCCTGTTAATGCAGGGGACACGGGTTCGAGCCCTGGTCTGGGAAGATCCCACATGCCACGGAGCAGCTGGGCCCGTGAGCCACAACTACTGAGCCTGCGCGTCTGGAGCCTGTGCCCCGCAACGGGAGGGGCCGCGATAGTGAAAGGCCCGCGCACCGCGATGAAGAGCGGTCTCCGCACCGCGATGAAGAGTGGCCCCCGCTTGCCGCAACTAGAGAAAGCCCTCGCACGAACCGAAGACCCAACACAGCCAAAAATAAAAATAATAAATAAATAAATAAAGTAGCTATAAAAAAAATAAAAAAAAAAAGAATACCTTCATAAGGACTTCCCTGGTGGTCCAGTGGTTAAGACATCGCCTTCCAATGCGGGGGGTGCGGGTTTGATCCCCGGTCAGGGCACTAAGATCCCACATGCCTTGGGGCCAAAAAACCAAAACATAAAATAGAAGCAGTATTGTAACAAATTCAATAAAGACTTTAAAAATGGTCCACATCAAAAAAAATCTTAAAAAAAAAAAAGAATACCATCATAAATCAAGGTAGTTTGCTGTTCAGGTATGACCAGGTTATAATGAGAAGAGAAAGCAAAATATTAAAAACCACAAGAAACAACCACAACTTACATACTAGTCACATAGAAGGAAGAAGAGGTGGCTTGTACAAAAATCTAGAGCATGTCTCAGCTTTATATTGCTTTAGTTCACATTTGGCTTTTAAAAGACTACATACTTATTTAACATGATTTTGAAATATAACACATTTTTGGCAAGGAGACTGGTAAATTAGCTGTGATGGTGTGGCAGCTAAGCCCCAAAGATGGCCCCTGATACACCTCCTGCTATTCATGCTTTTGTGTAGTCCCCTCCCACATAGAATCTGGATTGACCCTGTGACTCAATTTTTTTTAACTACTAATAATTTAAATTTGATTTAAAATGTCATACAAAAATTTGAAGCTAGGTGATGGGTACATGAAAGCTCATGTACTTTTAATATGTTTGAATATTTCCCCAATTTTTTTGTTTTGTTTTAACCAATAGAGCACAGTTAAAGTGATGACTAGCTCTAGACCTAAGCCTTAAGAATACGTGGCAATTTCTGCTTTTGCACTTTTGAAAAGAGTCTTGAAATGCCATGTAAGAAGTCTGGCTACCCGCTGGAGAGATCACGTGGAGAAGTGACTTAGAAAGGCCATGTAGAAAGGGAGAGACCCTGAGACTGAACGGAGAAAGAGGCCCAACCATCCCAGCAGCCCATCTGAGTCCAGCCTTCCAACCGTCCTCACCAAGGCACCAGACATGTGAATGTGCTGTCTTGGATGTTCCAGCCTCACGCATCCCCCAAATAACTGCAGCCCTATCTGACATCTCATGGAGCAGAACCGCCCGGCTGAGGCCAATCAATCTGCAGAATCATGATAGGTAATATATTGAAGCCACTGAATTTTGGAGTGGTTTATCATGCAGCCATAAATAACTGAAGTGAATATTTTTGTTTTGTTTTCCCTAAACCTCCACAGGTGTTTGTGGGCTTTGCTGTTCTTAGAGCTATTCGGGGAATAAACTGCCATAGTTTTTCATTTTTAAAACTTTTTATTTGGAAATAATTTCAAATTTACCAAAAAAAAAAAAAAGTTGCACAATAGTACACAGATCTTCCAAATATTCACTCTGATTCTCTACTTATTATTTCTGAATCATTTGGGAATAAGTTGTAGACACGATGTGCCATTACCCTTTAACATCTCAATTTGTGTATCTTGAGTGTAAGGATACAGTACAACAATCAAAATCAGGAAATTAACATTAATCCAATAATATCATCTAATCTACAGACCCAATTTAAATATCACCTATGTCTCAACAGTGTCCCTTACAGGTCCAGGATCCAATCTAGGGTCTCATGTTGCCTTTAGTTGTCATGTTTCTTTAGTCTTCTTCAATCTGGAATAGTTTCTCAGTTATCTTTCATGATCTTAATAGCTTTGAAGAAACCAAGCTAATTGTTTTGAGAATGTTCCTCAATTATGGGGGTTTGCCTGATGTTTATAATTTTTTTTTTTTGGCAGGAATGTCACAGAAGTGAGGCTGTGCTAGTCTCTGGGCATCGTATGAGGAGGCACATAATGTCATTGTTCCATTATTGGGGATGTTAACTGTCATCACTTAGTTAAGATGGTATCTGCCAGGTTTTCTACCATAAAGTAATGAATAATTATTTTGTGGAAAAATCTTTGAGATCATGTGACTATCTTGTTTCTCATCAAAATGTCCCCAGTTTTAGCATCCATTAATGATTCTAACCTGAATAAATTATTACTCAGATGATCACCAAATGGGAATTTTCTAATCCTATCATTCCTTCTAGATTTATTAGATAGGATAGGGTTTTCCTTTCTCCCTAATTAAGTAATTAATTAATATCATGATTAATTACTTAATTACATAGGGACTCATGATTTCTCTTTTACTCACAGGGCTACAATCTGTTATCATTTTTTTTTTTTTGATACTTAAATTGTCCCAGACTTGGCCAGTGAGAGCCCCTTCAAGCTGTTTACTTATAGACATGTCCCCATCATTCTTCAAGCACTTCTTTACTTTCTGGTGTCATAAAATGTTACTAACACACCTTGTGTTTTCCCTGCTCCAGTCCTGGAGTCAGCCATTTAATTAAGAGTCCTGGTTCTTTTTAGTGGATAATGGTATCTAGAAACCAAGATCTAAATATGCTCATTGTTATTGGAATGGTATTGCTTCTAGACCCTCTCAGTAAACAAACAAAACACACACACTCACATAAAACTATATTTGTCTATCTGTCTAATCAGACCACGATACTGGCATCTCCAATTCCTATGCAACACTCCAAGGTATATTCTACACTTCTCAGTTTCCATAGTTGTAATTCTTTTACCAGTGAGAAATCTGTATTCATTTATTTGCTTAACCCCAGACATGCCAACCTCCTTACTAGGTACCAGTGGAAAGGTTGGCCCCAATGAAGGGGAAGAGGAAGAAAAAAGGCTTTTTTTCCTCAATGTGTCAGAAACTTAAGCAATATATAGCAAACATTTATATATATTCAACTATTTTGACCATGCAGTTCAGAGACCATTCATCTTCTTAAATAACAAAAAGGCCAATTAAGTTTGCTTAAATCTCCATATATTATCATTAACAAAGATTTTAGCAAACAAGATTTTGTTTTCTTTGTTTTTGTTTCTGTTTTTTTTTTTTTTTTTTTATACAGCAGGTTCTTATTAGTCATCCATTTTATACACATCAGTGTGTACACGTCAATCTCAATCGCCCAATTCATCACACCACCCCCACTCCCACGCCGTTTTCCCCCCCTGGTGTCCATACGTTTGTTCTCTACATCTGTGTCTCAATATCGTCCCTGAAAACCAGTTCATCTGTACCATTTTTCTAGGTTCCACATATGTGCGTTAATATACGATATTTGTTTTTCTCTTTCTGACTTACTTCACTCTGTATGACAGTCTCTAGATCCATCCACATCTCAACAAATGACCCAATTTCGTTCCTTTTTATGGCTGAGTAATATTCCATTGTATATATGTACCACATCTTCTTTATCCATTCGTCTGTCGATGGGCATTTAGGTTGCTTCCATGACCTGGCTATTGTAAATAATGCTGCAATGAACATTGGGGTGCATGTGTCTTTTTGAATTATGCTTTTCTCTGGGTATATGCCCAGTAGTGGGATTGCTGGATCATATGGTAATTCTATTTTTAGTTTTTTAAGGAACCTCCATACTGTTCTCCATAGTGGCTGTATCAATTTACATTCCCACCAACAGTGCAGGAGGGTTCCCTTTTCTCCACACCCTCTCCAGCATTTGTTGCTTGTAGATTTTCTGATGATGCCCATTCTAACTGGTGTGAAGTGATACCTCATTGTAGTTTTGATTTGCATTTCTCTAATAATTAGTGATGTTGAGCAGCTTTTCATGTGCTTCTTGGCCATCTGTATGTCTTCTTTGGAGAAATGTCTATTTAGGTCTTCTGCCCATTTTTGGACTGGGTTGTTTGTTTTTTTAATATTGAGCTGCATAGCTGTTTATATATTTTGGAGATTAATCCTTTGTCCGTTGATTCATTTGCAAATATTTTCTCCCATTCTGAGGGTTGTCTTTTCATCTTGTTTATGGTTTCTTTTGCTGTGCAAAAGCTTTGAAGTTTCATTAGGTCCCATTTGTTTATTTTTGTTTTTATTTCCACTACTCTAGGAGGTGGATCAAAAAAGATCTTGCTGTGATTTATGTCAAAGAGTGTTCTTCCTGTGTTTTCCTCTAAGAGTTTTATAGTGTCCGGTCTTACATTTAGGTCTCTAATCCATTTTGAGTTTATTTTTGTGTATGGTGTTAGGGAGTGTTCCAATTTCATTCTTTTACATGTAGCTGTCCAGTTTTCCCAGCACGACTTATTGAAGAGACTGTCTTTTCTCCATTGTATATCCTTGCCTCCTTTGTCATAGATTAGTTGACCATAGGTGCATGGGCTTATCTCTGGGCTTTCTATCTTGTTTCATTGATCTATGTTTCTGTTTTTGTGCCAGTACCATATTGTCTGGATTACTGTAGCTTTATAGTATAGTCTGAAGTCAGGTAGTCTGATTCCTCCAGCTCCGTTTTTTTCCCTCAAGACTGCTTAGGCTATTCGGGGTCTTTTGTGTCCCCATACAAATTTTAAGATTTTTTGTTCTAGTTCTGTAAAAAAGGCCATTGGTAATTTGATAGGGATTGCACTGAATCTGTAGATTGCTTTGGGTAGTATAGTCATTTTCACTATGTTGATTCTTCCAATCCAAGAACATGGTATATCTCTCCATCTGTTTGTATCAGCTTTAATTTCTCTCATCAGTGTCTTATAGTTTTCTGCATACAGGTCTTTTGTCTCCCTAGGTAGGTTTATTCCTAGGTATTTTATTCTTTTAGTTGCAGTTGTAAATGGGAGTGGTTCCTTAATTTCTCTTTCAGATTTTTCATCATTAGTGTATAGGAATGCAAGAGATTTCTGTGCATTAATTTTGTATCCTGCTACTTTACCAAATTCATTGATTAGCTCTAGTAGTTTTCTGGTGGCATCTTTAGGATTCTCTATGTATAGTATCTTGTCATCTGCAAACAGTGACAGTTTTACTTCTTCTTTTCCAATTTGTATTCCTTTTATTCCTTTTTCTTCTCTGATTGCTGTGGCTAGGACTTCCAAAACTATGTTGAATAATAGTGGCGAGAGTGGACATCCTGTCTTGTTCCTGATCTTAGAGGAAATGCTTTCAGTTTTTCACCATTGGGAATGATGTTTGTTGTGGGTTTGTCATATATGGCCTTTATTATGTTGAGGTAGGTTCCCTCAGTGCCCACTTTCTGGAGAGTTTTTATCATAAATGGGTGTTGAATTTTGTCAAAAGCTTTTTCTGCATCTATTGAGATGATCATATGGTTGTTTTTTTTTTTTTTTTTTTTTAAAAGGGCCGATGAGCCTTTTTTTTTTTTTTTTTAATTTTTATTTATTTATTTTTATTTATTTATGGCTGTGTCGGGTCTTCGTCTCTGTGCGAGGGCTTTTTCTAGTTGCGGCAAGTGGGGGCCACTCTTCATCGCGGTGCGCGGGCCTCTCATTATCGCCGCCTCTCTTGTTGCGGAGCACGGGCTCCAGACGTGCAGGCTCAGTAGTTGTGGCTCACGGGCCCTGTTGCTCCACGGCATGTGGGATCTTCCCAGACCAGGGCTCGAACCCGTGTCCCCTGCATTGGCAGGCAGATTCTCAACCACTGCACCACCAGGGAAGCCCGATCATATGGTTTTTATTCTTCAATTTGTTAATATGGTGTATCACATTGATTGATTTGCATATATTGAAGAATCCTTGCATCCTGGGATAAATCCCACTTGATCATGGTGTATGATCCTTTTAATGTGTTGTTGGATTCTGTTTGATAGTATTTTGTTGAGGATTTTTGCATCTATATTCATCAGTGATATTGATCTGTAATTTTCTTTTTTTGTAGTATCTTTGTCTGGTTTTGGTATCAGGGTGATGGTGGCCTCATAGAATGAGTTTGGGAGTGTTCCTTCCTCTGCAATTTTTTGGAAGAGTTTGAGAAGGATGGGTGTTAGCTCTTCTCTAAATGTTTGATAGAATTCACCTGTGAAGCCATCTGGTCCTGGACTTTTGTTTGTTGCAAGATTTTTAATCACAGTTTCAATTTTGTTGCTTGTGATTGGTCTGCTCATATTTTCTATTTCTTCCTGGTTCAGTCTTGGAAGGTTATACCTTTCTAAGAATTTGTCCGTTTCTTCCAGGTTGTCCATTTTATTGGCATAGAGTTGCTTGTAGTAGTCTCTTAGGATACTTTGTATTTTACGGTGTCTGTTGTAATTTCTCCTTTTTCATTTCTAATTTTATTGATTTGAGTCCTCTCCCTCTTTTTTTTTCTTTTAATTTTTTTAAAAATTTTATTTATTTATTTATTTATGGCTGTGTTTTGTCTTCGTTTCTGTGCAAGGGTTTTCTCTAGCTGCGGCAAGTGGGGGCCGCTCTTCATCGTGGTGCACAGGCCTCTCATTATCGCGGCCTCTCTTGTTGTGGAGCACAGGCTCCAGACGCGCAGGCTCAGTAATTGTGGCTCACGGGCCTAGTTGCTCCGCGGCATGTGGGATCTTCCCAGACCAGGGCTCGAACCCGTGTCCCCTGCATTGGCAGGCAGATTCTCAACCACTGCGCCACCAGGGAAGTCCCCTCTCCCTCTTTTTTTGATGAGTCTGGCTAATGGTTTATTAATTTTGTTTATCTTCTCAAAGAACCAGCTTTTAGCTTTATTGATCTTTGCTATTGTTTTCTTAGTTTCTGTTTCATTTATTTCTGCTCTTATCTTTATGATTTTTTTCCTTCTGTGAACTTTGGGTTTTGTTTGTTCTTCTTTCTCTAGTTCCTTTAGGTGTAAGGTTAGATTGTTTATTTGAGATTTTTCTTGTTTCTTGAGGTAGGCTTGTATAGCTATAAACTTCCCTCTTAGAACTGCTTTTGCTGCATCCCATAGGTTTTGGATCATCATGTTCTCATTGTCAGTTGTCTCTAAGTATTTTTTGATTTCCTCTTTGATTTCTTCAGTGATCTCTTGGTTATTTAGTAACATATTGTTTAGCCTCCATGTGTTTGTGTTTTTTACGTTTTTTTCCGTGTAATTGATTTCTAATCTCATAGCATTGTGGTCAGAAAAGATGCTTGATATGATTTCAATTTTCTTAAATTTACTGAGGCTTGATTTGTGACCCACGATGTGATCTATCCTGGAGAATGTTCCGTGCGCACTTGAGAAGACATTGTAATCTGCTGTTTTTGGATGGAATGCCCTATAAATATCAATTAAATCTATCTGGTCTATTGTGTCATTTAAAGCTTCTGTTTCCTTATTTATTTTCATTCTGGATGATCTGTCCATTGGTGTAAGTGAGTTGTTAAAGTCCCCCACTGTTACTGAGTTACTGTCGACTTCCTCTTTTATAGCTGTTAGCAGTTGCCTTATGTATTGAGGTGCTCCTATGTTGGGTGCATATATATTTATAATTGTTATATCTTCTTCTTGGATTGATCCCCTGATCATTATGTAGTGCCCTTCCTTGTCTCTTGTAACATTCTTTATTTTAAAGTCTATTTTATCTGATATGAGTATTACTACTCTAGCTTTCTTTTGATTTCCATTTGCATGGAATATCTTATTCCATCCCCTCACTTTCAGTCTGTATGTGTCCTAGGTCTGAAGTGGGTCTCTTGTAGACAGCATATATATGGGTCTTGTGTTTGTATCCATTCAGCAAGCCTGTGTCTTTTGGTTGGAGCATTTAATCCATTCACATTTAGGGTAATTATCGATATATATGTTCCTATTATCATTTTCTTAATTGTTTTGTGTTTGTTTTTGTAGGTCCTTTTCTTCTCTTGTGTTTCCCACTTAGAGAAGTTCCTTTAGCATTTTTTGTAGAGCTGGTTTGGTGGTGCTGAATTCTCTTAGCTTTTGCTTGTCTGTAAAGCTTTTGATTTCTCCGTCAAATCTGAATGAGATCCTTGCTGGGTAGAGTAATCTTGGTTGTAGGTTCTTCCCTTTCATCACTTTAAGTATATCATGGCACTCCCTTCTGGCTTGTAGAGTTTCTGCTGAGAAATCAGCTGTTAACCTTATGGGAGTTCCCTTGTATATTATTTGTCATTTTTCCCTTGCTGCTTTTAATAATTTTCCTTTGTCTTTAATTTTTGCCAATTTGATTACTATGTGTCTCAGCGTGTTTCTCCTTGGGTTTATCCTGTATGGGACTCTCTGTGCTTCCTGGACTTGGGTGGTTATTTCCTTTCCCATGTTAGGGAAGTTTTCCACTATAATCTCTTGAAATATTTTCTCTGGTCCTTTCTCTCTCTCTTCTCCTTCTGGGACCCCTGTAATGCGAATGTTGTTGCATTTAATGTTGTCCCAGAGGTCTCTTAGGCTGTCTTCATTTCTTTTCATTCTTTTTTCTTTATTCTGTTCCAAAGCAGTGAATTCCACCATTCTGTCTTCCAGGTCACTTATCCGTTCTTCTGCCTCAGTTATTCTGCTCTTGATTCCTTCTAGTGTAGTTTTCATTTCAGTTATTGTATTGTTCATCTCTGTTTGTTTGTTCTTTAATTCTTCTAGGTCTTTGTTAAACATTTCTTGCATCTTCTCGATTTTTGCCTCCATTCTTTTCCCGAGGTCCTGGATCATCTTCACTATCATTATTCTGAATACTTTTTCTGGAAGGTTGCCTATCTCCACTTCATTTACTTGTTTTTCTGGGGTTTTATCTTGTTCCTTCATCTGGTACATAGCCCTCTGTCTTTTCATCTTGTCTATCTTTTTATGAATCCAAACAAGATTTTTAATAGCATCTCTGAAAGCAGTGGAAAGACATGAGATTGTGAGCTAGAAGGAGCTGGGTTTAATTTCTGTCTCTAAGACTTAGTGGAGCAATTTCCTAATTTCTAAATTTCCTAATTTCTCTGAAATGTAGTTTCCTCTTCTGTAAAATGGAGATGAATGAAAGACATAATTATTTTTAGGATTAAATGAGACAATATATGTGCAGTGATTATCTTGATAGAGACTGGATTTTGAAATTTGTAAAGTGGAATAAAAAGAGTAACTTAAAATTTACAAGCAGTTCCTTCCTGGTAAGAAGTGAAGATCTGGATACACATTGAGAATCCACTGCCCTCTTTTCTGGAAGAGTTGCGACTTTGTTTTTAAATTATGCAAATGTACACAAACTATCCACCCATTGTTCTTGGGAGAAAAATTGAATACAGTGACAGAACTCAAATTTAGTGGTTTTCCATAAAGAAATTACGTGTTTGATAATGTAAATTGAGTGTACCTTTTAGCTACCTTGAAGTGGAACCTCTCCTTTCCTCTATGAATTTAGGCTGCGCTTTGCCTATAAATTATTGCTCACTCTTGGAGAAGAGTGTAATTTTTTCCAGTTGTTTTTTATGAGGGAACCCTGAGAACTGTAGGAGGGACTGCAGGCATGAACTTCATCTCATGTCGGAGGAGAAACTGTACACAGTGACAGCTGTTGTCAATTGCTGACCTTCACATAGTAGTATTTTTGTTTTTTGTTTTTTTTTTGAGTGGCTCAAACAACAGAAATTTATTTTCTCCTGGTTCTGGAGGCTGTGAGTCCAAGATCAAGGTGTCGGCAGGCTTGCTTTCTCCCAAGGCTTGTCCTTGGCTTGAGACGGCCATCTTCTCCATGTCACACAGTAGTTTTTAAGACACAATAATCCAGAATGTACTGATGTTGGATGTGTTAGTCCAGGTCTTCTGAGAAGCAGAATCAAGATAGTATTAAATGTGTAAGAAATGCATTAAGGAAGATGTCTGTGACAGAAAATGGGGAGGGAACCAAGAGAGCTGGGGCAGTCATTTTCATACTGTGGATGAAAAAGGAAAGTCAGTACAGAGGGAGGAGAATGAAGCAGGAGCCCTGAGAAGATACAGATATAGATAGATATCTGCCATTGTACTCAACCACTCCATAATCCCTTTTGTTCTGTCACTGATGAGGCTAGGCTGTACCTCCTAACTTTGATTCTTTGAGATATTCTTCTATCTATGCAACACATGTCTTTTTTGGGTTTGTTTGTTTAAGTGCATTTGACTCCTAAGAACTGCCACGTGTGGGAGAGGTAGCTAAGAGCAGAGCAACACCCCTTTCCTGATGCCAGACCGTGGATACCCGTGGGGAGAAGTGGGGCAGAGGTGTCCCCTACCTTGATGGTCTCATCAAGGTCCCTGAGAGAGACCACAAGGTGAGGAGGCCAAAGCAGCAGAATCCTACAGATCTATTCCTGACCCCTCAAGAGATAGCCCTTCTCACCAGGTCATATTGAAAAGGTGACTTTTTGGCATTCGGAGGAATGAGTATTAAGTATTTGTTTTAGTATTAATGGACACACGGCTGAAATTTGTAACCTTAGGCTGATGAAACCCAAGCATTTGGGTTACCTACGTAAAACGAGCACTTCACAACAGGCCTATAATTAATGCTAGTTATTTTCCACCTCCTTTCCAAGATTCTCTGTCATTCTATAAAATGCCATGCTCCAGGGTTGATTTATCTACGAATACACTCTGATTTCTGGAGAAATCACTTCTGAGCACATAAAGAGTAATGCAAGTCTCCCTTGCTTAGGAGAATGAATTGCATGTTAGGAATTTTGCTAAGTGGCTTACATTCTCTCATTGACTTCCATTAAATAATTACCAAATCAGGGGGCTGTAAAACATGCTGATTATAAGTATCCTTAGAAAATGTTTCAAAATAAAAATAAAACCTCTTTATAAAAAGCAAGGTTTGTATAGGTCACATATTGGAGAGAAAACAAGAGTTCTCTTAGAAAAGATAGTAATATAATTATTCACAATACTCCAAACTATAATACTGTGCCGTTCTCAAAGTGAGTCCTCAAATAAAAATATTAAATGTGTGCCTGATGCTGTAGGGTGTGTATTGGGGGTGGTAGGAAAAGGGAAGAAATACCTCTCCTGTTTGGGTGATTTGAATACCTTTATCTTCTCAAGCTGGTGCAAACCATTTAGTATACAGTTTTTTCCCTTTTCTCAGGCTAGGGACACAGACAAGACTGGGGAATAGCAATGTGTGTTAACCAGGGCTCTTCTGACTGCTGATGAGAGAATCCTAACTTAATTTAGCTAAAGCCAAGGGACATTTATTGGTTCTTACATTTGAGTGGTTCAGGGCAGGCTCTGGCTTTAAGCATAACTGGATTCAGGGGCTCAAACAATGGGACAAAGTTTTCTTCTTTCCCTGTCTTTATGCCTTGCTTCTCTCTGTGGTTTGGCCTCATTTTTTTCTACTCTAGATAGGACTCTGGGGAAATTGTCTTCAACAACTCCAGTTTCACATCTTTCAAGTTTAGTATGTCCAATAGAGAATTTCTCTCTGTCTCTCACAATACTCATAAGTCAATTTCAGGGAAGGGTTTAGATTGGTTCTGCTAGGGTTGTGTGTCCATTCTTGAATGGTTGACTATTACCAAGGAGGTGGGATATTATGATTGGCCGGTCCTAGGTATAGTCACTCTACTTTGGTAATCGTGAGGGGAAAAGGTTAGAGAAAAGGGAAAACTGTAATTAAGAGCCCCACCAGGTCATATGAAGTAGGAGAGGAATTCTCCAAAGCAAAAGGGTATGCACATTAGGAGGAGGATAGAAGAAACATACTGAGTGTTAAATGTTATAGCTCCCAGAGGGTAAAAGGTGGAATCCAATCTAGATTTTTCTACCTTTGGTCTCTCTATGTCTCAGTTTCTTGGGCTAATAACTATAATTTGCTTAAGCTGATGAGATTATTTTCTTTAGTTCCAAACCACATGATAAAATACTTTTTTGTTTTTTCTTCCTATAGCTTTTGAACTTACTGCTCCTTCCAGACTCCTCTGCTCAGCAATATCTATACAAATTGTTAAGTTACCTTTGGACTTGAAGAGACAGTGGCATCTAAAGTTAAGATGTAAAGTCTGTGAGAAATGAATTGGGTTTTAATTTTATTTTTTATATTTATTTATTTATTTATATTTATTTTTGGCTGCGTTGGGTCTTCGTTGCTGCACTTGGGCTTTCTCTAGTTGTAGCGAGTGGGGGCTACTCTTCGTTGCGGTGCGCGGGCTTCTCCTTATGGTGGCTTCTCTTGTTGTGCAGTGTGGGCTTTAGGCATGAGGGCTTCAGTAGTTGTAGCACATGGGCTCAGCAGTTGTGGCGCATGGGCTTAGTTGCTCCGCGGCATGTGGGATCTTCCCGGACCAGGGCTCAAACCCATGTCCCCTGCATTGGCAGGCAGATTCTTATCCACTGCGCCACCAGGGAAGTCCCTGGTTTTTTATTTTAAAGCCCTAATCAAGTTTCTTCAACTTTCCTTCTGCTTTGACCAAAGGCTACTTAGAAAAGATGCAAGAACAAAGGCAATGACAGGAAGTACGTGGATGCTATGCTGTGTGTGAACATTTTACCAAATTTATAGATTTCAGGCTTTCTCTTAAGTGAATTTCTGAAAATCATAGCATTCCTGTACCAGCCAAGAAAGTTTTCTTTATAGACACATAGAAATCCACACTGTAGCAAGTATTGTTCTTACAGATGGAGTGGGTAGCTTCCTAGGTTAGTCTTTACCAAATGCCAGAGCTGGGACTGACTGTGTCGGGATCACCAAGGGATCTTATTAACAATACAGATACTTTGGCCCCATTACAGACCTACTGAGTCAGAGTATTCTGGGCAGAGCCTAGAAATTTGTATTTTGAAGAAACTCCCTTTGTTGATTCCAAGGTGTAGTCAAATTTTAGAACTACTGACCTAGATGTCTGGAAGACTCCATGCCTCTAAATATTTTGCCTGTCGTCCTACCACAATGCCTGAAATTCTCATGTTACACTTAAATACTGAAGATTACAATTGACATGCAAATGTTATCAGTGTGTTTTAATCAGGGCTCCTTCAGTTGTCAGTGATAGAAACCTAACTTACAGCAAATTGGCTGACACAATTGAGAAGAGGAAGGAGAGGTTTTTCAGTCATGGCTTGCTTTAGTGATTCAAATGGTGTCATCAAGGACTGGATCTTTCCCAGCTCTTGGACAGCTCTCTCCATGTAATGGGGAAGAAAGCTGTTGTCAGGCCATGATTCACAACGTGGATGGGGGGTGGGGGAGGGAAGAGAGAGAGAGAAATTGTCTAATAGCTCAGCATGAGAGTTCCCAAGAATCTTTGGCCAGTCAGAGGTCACATGCTTATTTATCATTGAGTGGGAAAAGGGGTGTGGTCAGCCTCATCTGGACCATCTTGAATACGTTCTCCTTAGGAAAGAAGGGTTTTGTCACCAAATAAAGATGAATGTGATGCTGGGAAGTCAAAATAAGAGATGAATGCTACAATATGGTATGATAGGGGCAAGGAACTCATAAGCATGGACCAGTGGTTCAAAGTATAGTCTAGAGACCTCTTAGATTCTCTAAAACTGTTTCAGGGGGTCCACATTATTTTTCATAAAAATTATGTTATTTATGTTAACATATGGTGGGTTTATTATGGTTATTTTAAAATGAATAAATAAATAAGTAAAAGTTTGATAATTTCTTTAAAGCAGTAAATATTGATAAATATAGTCACATAAACAAAAGATCTTTGGGGTCCCCAACAATTTTTAGGAGTGTATAGAGGTCCTGAGACCAAAAACCTTGAGAACTGCTGGCATATGCCGAAATTAGCTAATCAACACTTTTGCTATGTAGTGGCTTTACTCACTAGGGTTAATCTGGAATGTGCAAAAACATTGCTGAAAGTTCTCTGTGCATAAAAATCTAGGACTGAAAGTTCCATTTGATGGATTAAGAAAATCCGTGGGAATGAGTAAGATATAAAGAACTCATCTGAACACCTAAAAAAACAGAGCGTCCTCTGATTATTCCTTTACCATTATAAGTACTTGTACAAATTAAGCGTTGTTTGGAGATGTTTAAAAGGTATGATTGCGTTTACAGTCATTTTCAAAAGAATAGCAGGACAAATTAATAAGTAAAATATCAGAGTAGGCAGTTGCATGGGAAAGTTAGAAGCAGCAAGAAATATTACATGAAAAAATGGCTTCTGGACTTCCCTGGTGGTGCAGTGGTTAAGAATCCATCTGCCAATGCAGGGGACAAGGGTTCGAGCCATGGTCTGGGAAGATCCCGCATGCCGCGGAGCAACTAAGCCTGTGCGCCACGACTACTGAGCCTGCGCTCTAGAGCCCAAAAGCCACAACTATTGAGCCTGCGTGCTACAACTACTGAAGCCTGTGTGCCTAAAGCCCGTGCTCCGCAACAAGAGAAGCCACCACAATGAGAAGCCCGCACACCGCAACGAAGAGTAGCCCCCGTTTGCTACAACTAGAGAAAGCCCGGGTGCAGCAATGAAGACCCAATGCAGCCAAAAAATAAAATAAAATAAATAAAATTTATTTTTAAAAAAATAAGGGAGTTACCTTTTAAAAAGAAATGGCTTCTAAGAAAAATGAGTGTATCTCTCCAACCAAAAGACATATATGAGTGTTCATAGAAGTTTTATTCATATATAGCCAAATTTTGGGAAAAAAATCAAATGTCCACCAACAGCAGAAAGGCTAAATTTTGGTATATTCATGAAATGAAATACCATACAACAACAAAGAACAGAATACTGCAGTATGTAAGCATCTGGATGAACCTCACAGCTATATGATGAGTGGAAGAAGCCAGGCACAAAAGAGTACATACTGTGTGATTCCATTTGTATAAATATCAAGAAAAGGCAACACTAATCTACGATGATGATAGAAATCAGATTAGTGAATACTTCTGTGGGAGGGGTGTATTAGATATCTATTCCTGTGTATCAAATTACCCAAAATCTTAATGGCATAAAACAACAAAAACCATTTATTATCTCACATGAATTTCTCTGGGTCAGGGATTTGGGAACAGCTTATCTGGGTGGTTCTGATTCGGGGTCTCTCATGAGACTGTAGTCAAGATGTCAACCAGGCTGCAGTTACCTGAATGTTATGCTTTAATAACATTTTTTTTTTTAAAGCAATGACCTTCCTACACACGCTGCTAGACTGTAAGCTCTGTCTTCATCACCACTTCTGTGCACCTGGCACAGTCTAGCACACAATAGGTGCCCTGTATCAAGTTAGCCTCTTTTGGTTGCAAGTGAAAGAAAATCAAATCAGGGAGTTCCCTGGTGGTCCAGTGGTTAACACTCCGAGCTTCCACTGCAGGGGGTGCGGGTTTGATCCCTGGTGGGGGAACTAAGATCCTGCATTTCATGTGGTGTGGCTAAAAAAAGAAAACCCAAATCAAACTGACTTAAACCACAAGACTAATTTGCTCAGTGTGGTTAATTTTGTGCCATCTAGACTGGGCCATGAGGTGCCCAGATACTTGGTCATTTTTCTGGGTGTTTCTGTGAGGGTGTTTTTGGATGAGATTAACATTTAAATTGGTAGACTGAGTCAAGCAGATTGCCTTCCCTAATGTGAGTGGGTCTCATCCAATCAACTGAAGGCCTGAATAGAACAAAAAGGGTGAACACCGCCCAGGGAACAGAGAATTCTTTCCTGCTTGCCTTCCAACTGGGACAAGGCCTTTTTCCCTGCCTTTGGACTAGAACTGAAACATGAGCTTTTCCTGGGTCTTGAGCCAGCCAGCCCTTGACAGGAATTATACCACTGGCTCTCCTGGTTCTCAGGCCTTCAGACTTGGACTAGAACTAAATCACTCTCCTGGGTCTCCGGATTGCCAATTCACCCTGCAGATCATGGGACTTGTCCTCCTCCATAATGAGCCAATTCCTTACAATAAATCTCTTTGGTTTCTATTGGTTCTGTTTCTCAGGAGAACCTTGATCAATATACTCAGTAACTGAAAAATCCTCAGGTTAGACTGGCATCAGGTGAGAATTGAGTCCAAAATAAAAATTTCACTGAGGACATATTTCTCTCTTTCTCACTTTCTTTCTCCACCGTGTTGCCTTCATATTCAAGCTCTTTATGGTGTTCCTCAGAGCTCCAGACTCTCCCACCATGTAAGTGAAATGGCTGCATATGCTTCCATTTTTACACCATACCTTGAGGGAAAAGAAAGCATGTCTCTGGTAGCTCCTACACCTGGGAGTCACTCTTTCTCATATTAGAACAAATTGGATTAATTGCTTACTTTTTTTTTTTTTAACGTCTTTATTGGAGTATAATTGCTTTAAAATGTTGTGTTAGTTTCTGCCGTACAACAAAGTGAATCAGCTATAAGTATACATATATCCCCATATCCCCTCCCTCTTGAGCCTCCCTCCAACCCTCCCTGTCCCACCCCTCTAGGTCATCACAAAGCATCAAGCTTATCTCCCTGTGCTATGCAGCAGCTTCCCACTAGCCATCCATATTACATTTGGTAGTGTATATATGTCAATGCTACTCTCTCACTTCGTCCCAGCTTCCCCTTCCCCCACTGTGTCCTCAAGTCCGTTCTCTACATCTGCGTTTTTATTCCTGCCCTGCCACTAGGTTCATCAGTACCGTTTTTCTGGATTCCATACATATGCGTTAGCATATGGTATTTGTTTTTCTCTTTCTGACTGACTTCACTCTGTATGACAGACTCTAGGTCCATCTACCTCATTACAAGTAACTTAATTTTGTTCCTTTTAATGGCTGAGTAATATTCCATTGCATATATGTGCCACATCTTCTTTATCCATTCATCTGTCATGGACATTTAGGTTGCTTCCATGTCCTGGCTATTGTAAATAGAGCTGCAATGAACATTGTGGTACATGACTCTTTTTGAATTATGGCTTTCTCAGAGTATATGCCCAGTAGTGGGATTACTGGGTCATATGGTAGTTCTATTTTTAGTTTTTTAAGGAACCTCCATACTGTTCTCCATAGTGGCTTAGTTCTCCAAATTGAATGTATCAATTTACATTCCCACCAACAGTGCAGGAAGGTTCCTTTTCTCCACAGCCTCTCCAGCATTTATTGTTTCTAGGTTTTTTGATGATGGCCATTCTGACCGGTGAAGTGATACCTCATTGTGGTTTTGATTTGCATTTCTCTAATGATTAGTGATGTTGAGCATCATTTCATGCATTTGTTGGCCATCTGTATATCTTCTTTGGAGAAATGTCTGTTTAGGTTTTGTGCCCATTTTTGGATTGGGTTGTTTGATTTTTTTGATATTGAGCTGCGTGGGCTGCTTGTATATTTTGGAGCTTAATCCTTTGTCTGTTGCTTCATTTGCAAATATTTTCTCCCATTCTGAGGGTTGTCTTTTCATCTTGTTTATGGTTTCCCTTGCTGTGCAAAAGCTTTTAAGTTTCATTAGGTCCCATTTGTTTATTTTTGTTTTTATTTCCATTTCTCTAGGAGGTGGGTCAAAAAGGTACTTGCTGTGATTTATGTCATAGAGTGTTCTGCCTATGTTTTCCTCTAAGAATTTTATAGTGTCTGGCCTTACATTTAGGTATTTAATCCATTTTGAGTTTATTTTTGTGTATGGTGTTAGGAAGTGTTCTAATTTCTTTCTTTTACATGTAGCTGTCCAGTTTTCCCAGCACCACTTATTGAAGAGGCTGTCTTTTCTCCATTGTATATTCTTGCCTCCTTTGCCAAAGATAAGTTGACCATATGTGCGTGAGTTCACCTCTGGGCTTTGTATCCTGTTCCATTGATCTATATTTCTCTTTTTGTGCCAGTACCATACTGTCTTGATTACTGTAGCTTTGTAGTATAGTCTGAAGTCAGGGAGCCTGATTCCTCCAGCTCTGTTTTTCTTTCTCAGGATTGCTTTGGCTATTCGGGGTCTTTTGTGTTTCCATACAAACTGTAAAATTTCTTGTTCTAGTTCTGTGAAAAATGCCATTGGTATTTTGATAGGGATTGCATTGAATCTGTAGATTGCTTTGGGTAGTATATTTATTTTCACAATGTTGATTCTTCCAATCCAAGAATATGGTATATCTTTCCATCTGTTTGCATTGTCTTTGATTTCTTTCCTCAGTGTCTTATAGCTTTCTGCATACAGATCTTTTGTCTCCTTAGGTAGGTTTATTCCTAGGTATTTTATTCTTTTTGTCAATTGCTTACTTTTGAACCAATCACTATGAGCAGGTGGAGAGACTGTATTGATTGACTCATGTCCATCAAGGACTACCCCTGGAGCTATGTTCTTGTGCATTAGAAAGGGGCAAGTATCCATCTCAGAAAAGCAAAAGGTTTTTTAGATCTCTGAGTTTGGTTTCATTGGGCAGAATTGATCCCTTGGCTATTCTAGCTGCAAGAAAGCCTGGGTAATTTAGTATAGTTAGCTGAGTTCTGATAGGAGGAAGGGGAAATACATTTTGGGTGGACAACTGGTGGTATCTTTTATACCAACAACAAAGAGTGGGATTATCATACTTGGTTCAGAGAAAGCATCGTTCATCCCTTATGTTTGGGGAGGGGCCCACCTTCTCTCAGCATATTTGCCTCCTTTGACAGATAACACTTTTCAAATGTTCTCCTTAAATGTGAATTGATACTTCTCCATCAAGAAATGGGTCTATGTTCCCTTCCTGGAATCTGGGAGGACTCATGTATGATTCAGGTGAGAAGTGATATTTGTGACTTTCAAGGCTAGGTTAGGAAAGGCAATACAGCTTCTGCATAGCTCTTGATCTCTTGGGAGATGTGCCTTTGGAATTCTGAGTCCTGTAAAGAAGTCTGGCTACCCTGAAATCATCATGCTTGAGAGCCCATGGGAGGGACCACATAGAAATAGAAAGAGATGCCTGAAGGGTTCCATCACTTAAGCCCCCGTGGTCTTCGAGTCTTCCTAGTCCAGGTATCAGACATATGATTGAAGAAGCTTTTGAGATGACCCCAGCTGTAGCTACTATCTGACTGCAGCCTCATGAGAGACTCTGAGCTAGAACTTCCCAGCCAAGTTACTTCCAAATTCCTGAACCACAGAAAACATGAGAGAGTAAAAGATTATTGTTTTGGAGTAATTTACGTACAGCAATAGATAACTAATATACTTCTCCAAAGTATTAGATTCTACAAGCTAAGGATGAAGGAGAGAATGCCTACTGAGTAGGTAACCAATGGTGTTTGTTCAACTCATAAGTAGTAAAGGTGTTAAAGCAACAATTCAATGCATATAAAAATAAAAACCCAAGGCTATTTTTCAAAGCACTATTTACAATAATAAAAAGTTGGAGACAACCTAAATGTCCAAAACTAGAAAGTTGTTTAAATAAATTATGGTTCTTGCAACTTTAAATGTAATATGTCTATAAACTGACTATAAAAATCAAGGTTTGAAGAATATTCAATGTCATGGGCGTATGTTCTTGATATAATAATGTTAAGGTGAAAATAGCAGGAATAAAAATTGAACACTATATTTTAAAAGGGTGAATTTTATAGTATGTAAATTATCTCAGAAAAAAATTGTATAAGAAAAAATTGAACATACACATAAAAATATATATGAACAGAAAAAAGGCTAAAAGGGAATATATTAAAATGTTATTAGTAGTTATCTTTGGAAGCTGAAATTCTACATAATATTTAATACCATTCTTTGTAGCTTTCTCACACAGTGAAGAAGGTTGAAGTGCAATAAAAAACTGAGAAAACTGGAAAAAGGTGTAAAGTTGAAAATGGTTTAAATTCACATTGAATTTTTAAAAGCTTGGTCAAGAAAGAGCAGGATCATATGGTAGTTCTATTTTTAATTTTTGAGGACGCTTCATACTGGTTTCCATAATGGCTGTACCAATTTACATTCCCAAAAGTGTATAAGGATTCACTTTTCTCCACATCCTCACCAACACTTGTTATTTTCTGACTTTTTGATAGGAGCCATTCTAACAGATATGAGGTGATATCTGTGTGGTTTTGATTCGCAGTTCCCTGTTGATTATTGATATTGAGCACCTTTTTGGATGTCTTCTTTAGAAAATGCAATTCTACTTCTGTGTATATATCCAAAGGAAACAAAATCTAACTCTTGAAAAGATATCTGCACTCCCATGTTCATTGCAGCATTATTCACAATAGCCAAGACATGGAAAGAACCTATGTGTCCATGCAATGATAAAGAAAATGTGGTATATGTATACAGTGGAATATTATTCAGCATTAAAAAAGAAGGAAATTCTGCCATTTGCAACAACATGGATGAAACTGGAAGACAGTATGCTAAGTGAAATAAGCCAGACACAGAAAGATAAATGCTGCATGATCTCACTTACATGTAATATCTAAAAAAGTCAAACTCGTAGAAACAAAGAGTAGAAGGGTGGTTACTATGGGATGGGATGGACGGAGTGGGAGAAATGGGGAGATGTTGATCAAAGTGTACAAACTTTCAGTTATAAGATGAGTAAGTTTTGGAGACCTAATGTACAGTCTGGTGACTATAGTTAATAATACTGTATACTGTTAATGTATTGTATACTTGAAATTTTCTAAGTAGATCTTAAGTATTCTCAACATACGTGAAAAATGGTAACTATATGCGATGATGGATGTGTTAATTAGCTTGATTGTGGTGATCATTTCACAATGTATCTGTATATCAAAACACCCCATTGTATACTATAAATGTATATATACATATATGATACCGTATATTTTATATAAATAAATAAATAAACAGTCTTTATTTGTGAATTATACCTTATTAAAGCTAGGGGTAAAAAAAAGAAAAAGAAGCACATTGATTTCAAAATGATGGCGGAAGTGGTTGTGGTTTTGGGTGGGGGTGGAGGGTGGGGTGGGGTGTGCATGCAGCATTTGGGGAAGGAAAGGAAGAACTACTGATTGAGCCACTGTGTGGTTCTTATGTGGGGACAGCGTGGGGAGAGGGCTGGTGACGTGTTCTAGAGAGAGAAGGTACATCCGTGGTGAGATGGGGGAATGCAGTGTGTATGTGTAAGTTGTAGATTGACCCACGTGGACGTAAAGTGCACTGGAGTGTACTGAGTAGGTGTAAGTAAATCCTTAGACACATGACCGACATACAGCAGTCCAAAACCTCATCAGGAGGAGAACACAAACACGGAGCGAAACTGAGCATCCCAACTAAATATAGAAGAATCTATCCTTGACTAAAATTTCCACAAATTGTACTCACACTGACAGTTGCTACTATGTCTCAATTTCCCAGTCTGTGTAACAAAAAGAGAACTGTACTTCTTGTTTTCTACCTACCTCAGAGAATTGCTACGGACTTAAAAGAATCTAAAGTTTCCCATGTCATTGGCACGGTGTAAAATAACTGCCAGCATCCAAAACTCTTCCCCAGTTTCTTCTAACTGGAAAATGCTAAATTTTTACATATCTTACAATGTTCCCTATCATTAGTGGCCTTCAGACTAATTACACGGCAAAGAGTAATGTTGAGCTGGCCACGACCACGAGCAAATGTCACACAGTCCCTAACCTCTGTAGATTATAATCTTGTGGAAATTTACCTTTTCACCTTTATCTTTGAGTTGTATGAACATTCACTTTCGTCTGACTAATTTAATCACTCTCCCGAACATGCTTCCCTCCAGGTCTTGCTCATTCTGGAATGTCTGCCGCCTTGCCTGCCTAACCAAACATTATTCTTCCTTTGAGGCCAGATTTAATTCCACTATCCCATAAACTCTTTCTTACCCTCAGGCCCATGGTGAGCTCCTCTTGCTTGGAACTTGATCACATGATCTTCACCACATTATTTTTGACTTACTTTCATGATGGTTCTTAGTCTAGTGCAGGTTATGAATTGACCTCTCTCTCTCTGGTAACATTTTTTGAGTGCTTATTATGTGCTAATCCTTTGTATTCAGTAAGATTGAAAACATTATTATCCCCATTTTAGAGATGAGAGAACCGAAGCTTTGTAACTTGCCAAGTGTCAATTTGAAACCGTGTGGCTAAGTGCCCAGCTATAAATCTGGGGTTCTGTTATTATAGAGGAAGAGCAGAACAGATATTGGGGACATCTAGCAGCCTCTGTCATAGAGAGATGTGAGAGAAATGTAAAATGGTCATCTAATAAATGGAAAAGTGTGATAAGTGCTATGAAGCAGAAAGGATTGTATAAAGAGCTCATGCCAGGGCTTTGCAGTGGGAAGTCATAGAGAAAGAACTAGAAGTGGGCCTTGAAGATAGGTGCATTAGTTATTCTATTGCTATGTAACAAATTACCTCACAACGCCCATTTATTTTTTTATTTTTTATATCAATTTATTTATTTATTTTTGGCTGCATTGGGTCTTCGTTGCTGCGCGCAGGCTTTCTCTAGTTGTGGCGAGCTGGGGCTACTCTTCGTTGTGGTGCTCAGGCTTCTCATTGCGGTGGCTTCTCTTGTTGCAGAGCACGGGCTATAGGTGCACGGGCTTCAGTAGTTGTGGCATGTGGGCTCAGTAGTTGTGGCTCGCAGGCTCTAGAGCGCAGACTCAGTAGTTGTGGCACATGGGCTTAGTTGCTCTGCGGCATGTGGGATCTTCCCGGTCCAGGGCTCGAACCCACGTCCCCTGAATTGGCAGGCGGATTCTTAACCACTGTGCCACCAGGGAAGCCCACAACGCCCATTTATTATCTCAAAATTGTATACGTCAGAAGTCCTGTGTGGTGAGGCTGGGTTCTCTGCTCAGTATCACAAGGCTGTAATCAAGGTGCCAACTGGACTGAGTTCTCATCTGGAAGCTTTGGGGCGAATCTGTTACCAAGATCATTCTTCTTGTTGGCAGAATTCAGTTCCTTGCGGCTGTGGGAATGAGGTCCATGTTTTCCTGCTGTCTGTCAGCCAGGGCCAGGCCTAGCTCCTAGAAGCTGCCTGCATTCCTTGATATGTGGCTTCTTGCATCTTTAATCCAGCAATAGCTTGTCAAATCCTTCTTGTGCTTCTAATTTTTAATTTCCTCTTCTGTGACCAGCTGGAGAAAATTCTCTGCTTTAAGGGGGCTAATGCAATTAGGCGAGGCCTGCCTCGATAACCTCCCTATCTTAAATTCAACTGTACTATATAACGTCATCTAATCATGGGAGTAAAATCTATTATAGTCATAGTCCTGGGGATTAGACCAGGGGCCGTAAATCTAGGGGGACATCTTAGAATTTTACCTACCAGAGTAGATAAGACATAGACAAGTAGAGAGAACTTTCTAGGTGGGAAAGAAATGCAGGCAAAACTCAAAAGTGAAACTCCACCACAGATTTTTGGATATTAGAATATGTCTGTTTGTGACTGCTCCAATAATAATAATAGCTTTCTTTTACTGAGGGCTCCTTGGTGTTTACACAAATTCATTCACCAATCCGTATATCAGCTCTGTGAAGGTGGTATCATTTCACTTTTACAAAGAAAGATATTGAGGCAGAGAGAAGAAAAGCCACTCACCAGAGTTCTATCCCAATCAAGTTGTAAAGCTGGGATTACGGCTTGAGCTCTTGATGACTTCCGAGTTTGTGCTCTTTGCATTGTGTAACCCACCTGACTGTGGGTCTGGATGGGAAAGCAGAAGGCAGTAATGTCGGTCTGAGCCCAGTCTGTGGAGGTATTGACATTAAAATGTATTAAAATGTGTTAACAGGTGCCATGGAAGATTTTAGAGGGTGCATGTGAATTGTGGGGGAGGAAGGGGACAGAAGTGGATATGGATGTGGATGGAGGGGAACACATGGACTGGATATGCAATATGGTATTTTAGGGAGGTTAATATGGCCAGTCAGGAGGAGCCTGGATTACAAGATTGTAGGCAGGGATCATATGTTACAGTTGACAACTACATGATCGAGCCTCTGAATCTCGCTGCCAACTTGCAGGAAATTCACAGGACAGAGAACGTGTTAAACAGCACATAAGTATACAATCAGCAAAGTGGAGGCAGCGTGAGGATTATAGAAAACAAATCGTATACAGTTCCATCACCCAAATATTATTATTACTAATGTGAAATAGTGAACAGAGAAAAGAGCTTTGGTAGCTATGGTAGGACTAGAGAAAAATTTTAATAGATTTGATAAGAAACTCCATAAGGAATGGAAGTTCCTAGGGAACTGTTTAGTAATTAAGTCAGTCATGGTCAGACCTATGTTACCAGCTATGTAACTAGGGTCAGGTTCATGGGTGCGAATCAGTGTAGTTACACAGGACCCTGCACTCATAACTTCACATTTGGGGTCAAATGCTCTGCAATCATTGTCTTTATTCTTAATAATTTTATCTTTGAGTTTGTATTTTAGAAGGGAAGTCCAATGGGACAATTGGAACAGGCACTGGGGGCTTGGAACCTCAGCTTCTACATGGTCCTCCCTTCTACCACCTCTCTTGGATGGGTTTTCAGCTGCTTGCTCTCCCAACCTCTGGCCCCCTGACCTCACCCAGCCTCCCCTGCCCTTGTTCAGTGACTACTTCTACCCTCTACTCTACCTTGGGCAGGGCTCTGTGTGTGCCACCGATAGTATCTAGGGGTTAGGCAAGAAGGTGGTCATCCTCAACCCAAGGTATCAATGCCACTGCATTTTTTTGTGCTTGACTTGCTGGGGGGTGAGTCTCTTGCCTTCCTTTGTCCAGTTATTGAGAGAGTCTCAGTGTGGAGGTTGTAATACCTTTGGAGGTCACCCATTTGCTGTGGGTTGGGGAGGCAGGCCTGTGGTAAGGGGAGATGCCTGGTTTGGCCTCCTGTCCCTTGCTGGGAATAGTATGTCAGTCCAGCGGCTAGCAGGAGGGGGCTTCAGGCAGCCAGTGGGTTGCATGGGCCCCCAATTTCCTATGGGGGGATCTGTATTTATCCCAAAGGTTATCTCCCTGCCCAGGAGTGTGACATTCGATAGCAAATAAAAAATACTATGACAGGTTGAGAGAGAGAACACCAAAGAAAGGAGTAAGCTTTACATTTTAGTATCTTTAACAGCACTTTTTTCTGCTTTTTGATCCACATTTTTATTTTGCACTGGGTCCCACAAATTGAGTAGCTCATCCTATGTGTGACCTTAGAAATTACAAAGTACCAAATTTAAAGTTTCTTAGAATTTAGAAAGTACCAAATAAACGTTAGCTTAAAAGAGAGAGAGAAAGAAATCCATTGCCTCTAAGGACATGAAAGCAGTAACAAAAAAGTGTAAGTATTATGAGAAGGAAAAGTACAGGACTTGGTAACACACACAGCAGAAACAGGGGCTATATACCACTAGGCAAAAATAATTTCAAGAATTGCACAGGGCAACACACACTAGTTTAGTCTCTTGCAAAACATGGGTGCTTGAGAAATATTTGCATTTGACTTGAGCATCTTCAGCTTGGAGGTATCAGCGAAACTGTTTCCTCTTGGAATGGGGAAGCTTAGGCAAAAGAGATTTTGAGGTGAGGAAGACATTTAGAAGACGTCTTCTACAAAGCATGCTGTGAGAGGAATAGGCAATTTGGTCTTATCTATCAAAATGTAAAATGTACATAGTTTTGCATTTTCACTTCATTTCTAGGTCCTCGATAAATACACATGTGTACAATACAGAAGCAAGTACAATGATGTTCATGCAGAATTGTTGAATAGCAAAAAACAGAAACCAACCTAAATGTCCATAACTAGGAAACTGTTCGATTTCAGGCAATGGCGTACCATGCAGCCATTAAAAAGAATGAGGGGACTTCCCTGGTGGCGCAGTGGTTAAGAGTCCGCCTGCCAATGCAGGGGACACGGGTTTGAGCCCTGGTCTGGGAAGATCCCACATGCTGTGGAGCAGCTAAGCCCGTGCACCACAACTACTGAGCCTGTGCTCTAGAGCCCACGAGCCACAGCTACTGAGCCCACGTACCACAACTACTGAAACCTGTGCACCTAGAGCCCGTGCTCCGCAACAAGAGAAGCCACCGCAATGAGAGGCCCGTGCACCGCAACAAAGAGTGGCCCCCCCGCTCACTGCAACTAGAGAAAGCCCGCGCGCAGCGGCGAAGACCCAACACAGCCAAAAATAAAAATAAATTAAATAAATTAAAAAAAAAAAAAAAAAAAAGAATGAGGTAGACCTGGACCTATATTTACCAGGAGTGAGACCACCAGGGGATTTTAATTAAGGGGAAAAAATATCAAGTTCCAGGAAAATGATTAATCCCATTTACTTAGAAAATATATATGTACAAGATAATGAGTAGATAAAGGTCTAGAAGCCTGAACACCAAACTTTAAACTGTGAATATCTCTGAGCTCGGGAGTGGGTGGAGTGTGTGTGTGAATGAATGGGACGCTTATGCTTTCTCTGTGCACTTCTGTGTTTGAATGTATTACTGAGAGGAAATGGAAAGTGTATTTTGAGGGCGTCGTGTGAAGGGAAAAGTTGGGGAGCAGGGTGAAGACTTACAGCTCCCTGGTCTCTTCAGACTCCAGCGCCGTCTGAGGTGAGGAGACCCCGCCCCGCTGAGGTGATTCTGCAGAGGGGCGGAGCTCTGCAGAGCCAACACTGGAGGCGGCCCTGGGGGGCGGGGCCCCGACTCCAGCCGCACGCTCCGCTCCCACCATGCCCTTATAAGGAGCGCCCGGCGTTAGGGCTCGGGAATCCGGTCGCAAAACCCGCGGCTCAGCCCCAATCCCAGGCCCCTCCCTTGGGAATGGGGGCGGGGCGGGGCCTTGGCGGCGCGGTTGCGTGGGCGGAGCATCTCAAAGCGGGGCCAATAGGAGTGGAGGCCCGGGTCTGAGCGGCGCTGCCATTGGGCGCGGTGACGAGAGGGGGCGGGGCGCCCGCGAGGCTGGTTACGCCGAGGGAAGCCCGGACTCCGTAGTCGCTGCTCAGAGTCCGTCTCTCCGCGGATTCCCGGCCCCGCCGTTCTCAGTTCTCTGTAGCCCGCGGTTCGCCGCCCCGCTCGCCGCCGCGATGCCGGTGTTTCATACGCGCACGATTGAGAGCATTCTGGAGCCGGTGGCGCAGCAGATCTCGCACCTGGTGATCATGCACGAGGAAGGCGAGGTGGACGGCAAAGCCATCCCTGACCTCACTGCGCCTGTGGCCGCCGTGCAGGCGGCCGTCAGTAACCTCGTTCGGGTGAGCGCGCTGGGCCTGGGATGGGGAACGGGGGCGGGAGACGTCCCTGGGGTTCCGGCTCGCCTCGCGGCTCCCCTGCGCTGCCTGTGGCTTTGCCGGTGGGCTCGGGAGCCAGACCGCCTCGGGTTTGAATCCTGACGCCCCCGCGTTGTGACCTTGAGCAAGCCCCCGAGCCTCTCTGGGTTTCAGTTTCCTCCTCTATAAAATGGGGGCAATCATAATAATGCCTGCCTTGCGGGTTTGTTGTGAAGATTCAGCGAGGTGGTATTTATAAAGTGGCTAGCGCAGCTTATGACCCATAGTAAGCGCTCAATAAATGATAGGCGTTAGGATATCTGATAGCCCCTTTGCCTCAGCAGGCTGTCGCCCCTCCCGTTGACAGCCTTGCTTTCAGCTCCTTTTTAGGCCTCCCCAGTCTGGCCTCTGGGCTGGCGGGCTCCTCTGCTGATTCCCTGCCTTTCCTTCCAGGGATTCTTATTTGAGCCACGTTGTTCTCCTTTCTAATACTTCTGCCCCTCACCTTGAAACCCGCCTCACCTACCTCTGAGCCCTCCCCAGAGCTCCCCGCGTCCGACCCTTCTGTCCACTTGTCTTAGTGGCCACTCGTCCCTCCTGTCTCCTCCTTTCCCGGGCATTCTACTTCTGCTCACACCTCTGGCACCCACAAACACCGGGTGATCTCTTTATGCAGTAATTCATGACTATGAATCCCTTTTCCCCTTTCGCTTAACCCTGTTGCCTTTCCTCCCCCTCCTCCCCCTCCAACTCCCGTGGAGATTTCCACCTGGCTTTACCTGCTGTCAAACGGCTTCCTCCCACTGGGGCCTTTCCAGACTCGGGGGCCCTCCTCGTCGGCCCCTCCTCCTGGCAGGAAGCAAGATGGAGCTGCTGGGAGAGGCCTGTGGAATCTGGGATCTGCGGCCCCTGCCAGAGAAAAGAACGGGGCGTCTCCTCCCCGAGCCACAACTTTCCTAGATGGCGAAGTGGCTATGCAGACCCCTGTAGCCCACAGCTGTGACTAATAACTGAGGTGATTCCTGGAGGAGGCGGAGTCCACTTCTGAAAGGGGAAAAGAGGTGCTGTGACCAGTCTCCTAACACTCCGCTGGCTAATACCACACTTTTCTTTCCCACCCTGGGTGGGTGACGCAGACTGCTGCTGCCTGTGAGAAACAAGTTTGGAAAAATTTTATACGGCTTCCCCACTGAGCTGTGTAACGAGTGTGTTCCAGGGTAGTTAGGAGGCTGGTAGGCAACTGTGGGTCTGGGTGGGGCTTGGGTTCCTTATCTGATTAGAGCACTTAAGCGCACTTCAGCTGCTCAAAGTCTTCCTCAGTCTTCAGGGGCCCAGTTCAGGAGTCAGTTCAGGAGACTGGTAACTAGGAGAACGCTACTGACCAAATTCCCCATCTGCCTTGTGTGTAGATTTAGTTAGACTGTATTCAGGAAGAATACTGAATTCATTCAAAACGTTTAGTTCTACACTGTTCTTGTTCTTTTTATAACTAATTTTAATCTAAGACTCCGGAGTACATTCTTATGTAGTGTTGTCTAACATGGCTGCATTCCAGGCCTCCATTTCTCAACAAATAGGAAACAATGTAAAGAGACAAGGTAATAGTGTCCCTCCAAGGAGTACTTCAGGAAATGAAATCTTAAAACCACATGTTGCACTTGGAACACAGCTAGTGTATAGTCTAGGGGCTGATATCTGGTTAGGCTATTTAGAAAAAAGTTATTTATGAGCTTCAATGCATGAATTAATAAGAATTGAATGTCTGCTATATAGGGAGCATTTTAATAAATCAGTGGTTCTTAGGTTGAGATGTGTATCAGAATCACCAGTGGGGCTTTTTAGAAATAAAGATGTCCAGCTCCCACCCCAGACTTACTGAGGAGCTCTTTAGGGGGTCAGGTCAAGGCCTTTGTGTTTTTGAGAAGCTCCATAGGTGGCTTTGATATAGTCCCTTAGTTAAGAAACACTAATAGATACTGTGAGACAAATACCAAAAAAATGAGGCCATTGATAAGCTGAAAACAAAATTACATGTAATTGCAAACTTCCCAATACATTACAAAAGAAGGGACTTGAGATTGGTGGTAGATAGGAGTTAGCAGAGAGAAAGTGGGGAGGGTTGTGTTGATAAGTAGTTAATCATGAACAAAGGTACTTGTGAATAGGTGACTTCCAGATTACAGCAAGTAGATTGTCTTGCTTAGCTCAGGAGGCAAGTTGGAGAGAAACTGGAGATGAAATTGGTGCATGCCATATGGGCACTTTAACAGAAGTCCAATAAGACGAACAAAGAGAATGGAAGGGATAGGATGAGGACAGTGTGTGAGGGAGACTGTATAGATTGTGTTCTGGGGAGGCCCGAGGACCTACCCATTGCTTGGAATCCTGGGTGTCGGTTGTGGCCCTGTCTATATGCTGCTGAATATTGTGATGAATTGTGTACATGTATCAAATTCCCAACTAGACTGTGTCTGGAGAACAGGCCTCATATGATAGGTATGTGCTTCCCTGTTCCTACCCTCAACATTGGCACATGGGATGGCTTGATATCTTTGAAGGAAAGAAGGAACTATGGGAAGGAAGATAAATTAGGAGACTTTTAAAATTGGTTGGTCATGAGGAAAATGAGGGCCTGGACTTTGGGTGTGGCAGGGAAAATGGAGCAGGAATTAAAACCATATTAGAGGGCTTCCCTGGTGGCGCAGTGGTTGAGAGTCCGCCTGCCAGTGCAGGGGACACGGGTTCGAGCCCTGGTCTGGGGAGGTCCCACATGCCGCGGAGCAACTGGGCCCGTGGGCCACAACTACTGAGCCTGCGCGTCTGGAGCCTGTGCTCCGCAACAAGAGAGGCCGCCACAGTGAGAGGCCCGCTCACCGCGATGAAGAGTGGCCCCCGCTTGCCGCAACTGGAGAAAGCCCTCGCACAGAAACGAAGACCCAACACAGCCAAAAATAAAATAAATAAATAAAATAAAAAATTCAAAAAAAAAAAAAAATTAGAAATACAGTAGAAGAATTAGTAGAGCTTGATAATAGAACTCTCAGGAAAAAAACACACGGTGCTACTATAAATTAATGAATCTGATTTTTGAACAAATATTCTGGAATTTATACAATTCAGGTTTCTTTCAGTTACCTTGGGAGGCTATATCCTTATTCCAGTGCTTCTCTTTGGGAATTTCTTACTGATTATTTACATACATATGTCAAGTTAATTTGTTTTATTTTGGTCAAGAAAATTTTGTCTGAAGTGGGCATTTCTTAACCCTACTACTTTATGTACCATTCTTGAGTCTAAAGTGACTTTTGGATATTTCCAAAATTAAAATTTACCAGGTGATGATGAAATTCTGAATTGTTAAGCTATAGTCATCCCACTTATCAGGTAGGTATTTATTGAGACACCCCCCTTCTAACATCAAAGTGATAAGTATGATATTGGGCAGAATAAGTATAATACTGGATTGAAGGTCCTAAGTGGCCCGGAGGAAGTGAAGTATCATAGAAGTTCAGAGGAAGGTAAGGTTACTCTTCTTGAGAGCATGGGGAAGGCTTCATGGAGGAGGTAACCTCTGAGCTGGCCTTAAAGAAGGTGGGATTGGAACTTTTAAAGACATGGTAAGAAAGGCATTACAAGTGGAAAGAATACCTAAACAAAGGCATAGAATTATGGAGAATCTGAGGACCAAGTTTTGACTTAGGAAATTATTAAGCAAGACTCATTTGGATTTGTAATTTTTCATGTGTATTTGTTAAACAAAAGTAGTCTGGTCACTTTATATATATATCATCACAATTGAGTCATCACTTTTACTCTACCCTTAGGGAGAGGGTAGGATGGGATTATTTACATGTCCTTTTTTCAACTGAATAAGACGATTTTTTAAAAAACAGCTTTGTTATGTAATTCACATACCATACAATTCACTCATTTAAACACTCAGTTCAGTGTTTTTTTTTTTTTTTTTTAGTGTATTTACAGAATTGCACAACATCACTACAGTCTAATTTTAGGACAGTTCCCTCAAAAAGGAACTTCATACCCATTACAATCACTGATTCTCTCCCATCCCCCAGCACCCCAGCCCTAGGCAACCACCAGTCTGCTTTCTGTCTTTGTGGATTTGCCCTTTCTGGACATTTCATATAAATGGAATCAGAAAATATGTGGCCTTTTGTGTAGGACTTTTCACTTAGCATAATGTTTTCAAGGTTCATCTGTGGTGTAGTATGTGTCAGAAATTCATTCCTTTTTGTTGATGAATAATATTCCATTGTATAAAATAAGGCCATTTTAAACACAGAGAATGATTCTAATGCAGTCACAAAACAAGGTGGGGGCCTAGGAGAAAGATGGATAGGAAAGGAAAAATAGAGGAGGGGTACAGGTTCCAAGGATGGGATTCAGTCAGCAGTGTGAAAAATTCAGAAGTCTTAGACTGTCTGTCTTGTAGCATGGTATATAAATTTTTCTTTTTTCCCATTGAAGTGGCCCATAGAAATCTGACAGTCTTTGTGACCATATAGTCGTGCCAGTTTTATTAATGGGGGTTCATACACTTTGCTTCTCCATTGCATCTGAGGGCATGTGTTGTAACTACTCCTGGGGCTCATGAAATATTTATTTCGGACGTTTTTGTGGCCTTTACTTTTATGAGCCTCACCCATATATCATACCCTGTTGGGACCAGCTCTGGGACAAATAGCAGCATTGTCTTTAAACTGATAGATGGGAAAGACTGTTCTGCTCTTAAAAAGAAATCAATTTTGTCGTTTATAAATTGTCTATATTAACATCTGAAATTATTCCTACTTTAATTTCTTTTGGTTGATGTTGGACTTATTTCAGTTAAAATAAATAACAGTGTTTGGGTGACAGGCCTGTGAGTGATTTTCTTCTTCGTATTCTGTATTTTCCAATTTTTAAAATGAACATATAAATTCCTATATTAAGGAAAAAATTAATAAGGTGAATAATAAGAATGTATAATTCTTTATGGTTTATAAAATGCTTTCATATGTATAATCTCATAGCAGTCCTTTAAGGTAGGTATTGCTATGGTCTGAATTTTACAGATGAAGATACTGTAGATCAGGGAAGTTAAGTAACCTGCCCACAGTGGCACAGCTAGTTAGTGGTGGAGCTTGGACTTGAACTCTGTTTCTCTTACTCTGGACCCTCTGCTCTTTTCACTCCACCATTCTGTGTCCACTTAGAACAAAGTTGTTAAATATCACTAGAAGTTTTCTAGCTTGAATCAGAAGCAACGAGAATGTTGTTAGTCAAAGAGTTTCCATTTGTCCTGGGCTTGGCAAGATTATCTGTTTAAAGGCTGGCTTTGGCATGGCCTGTGTGAAGGGCCTATATTAAAAAAAATGATGTGAAGGTAGTGTTCTGTTTCACAGTGACATTCAATTTTGCAGCATTAAAAAAAAAAATAGATACAGATAACACAAAAGTATTTATGTCTGCCAAACACGTAAAGGCTTTTCTAGTATTTATGGCTGCTTAGCTTGAAGTCTATGAGAACTAAATAGTATTAAAGTAAGTTTGTAGGATTTCTGTATTTAAATAGTATTTATAGTAGGTTTGTGGATTCTTTGGGGAATCGTGAAGTTTCATTTGAAACACTTTGTCTCTAGATCAAAAGAGATATACAAGTAGGACTTAGCATTTACTCATGATCAAGAGAATGGAAGGGCTTCCCTGGTGGCGCAGTGGTTGAGAATCTGCCTGCCAATGCAGGGGACACGGGTTCGAGCCCTGGTCTGGGAAGATCCCACGTACCGCGGAGCAACTAAGCCCGTGAGCCACAACTACTGATGCCTGCGCATCTGGATATTGTGCTCCGCAACGGGAGGCCGCAACAGTGAGAGGCCCGCGCACCGCGATGAAGAGTGGCCCCCACTTGCCACAACTTGAGAAAGCTCACGCACAGAAACGAAGACCCAACACAGCCAAAAATAAATAATAAATAAAGGGAATGGAAGAGTTTTGGAGATTGTATGTTTCTACAACTATGTTTATAATTTTAATGGAGCCCCAATTTAAATATTTGTTTATATATATTGACACGGTGGAAAGTTGGGCTTCTCTAAAGCTATTTTATAAATAGCACTGGTATAACAATGGACAAAATAAAAGTTATTTTATATTTTATGGACAAAATAAAAGTTAGAGTAAAAGTTTTGTGGTATCAACCACAGTATCATAAGTTGACTCCTTCTGCTATAGTCAGGAGTAAGGGCAGCATTAAGGCAACTGTTTTTATGGAGATGGGACTTATTTGGATTTTAATATTTCTGGTATATTGGTTAAAAAAGGAGTCTGGTTATTTTATATACTTAGTTACCAGTCATATATATATATATATATATATATATATATATATATATATATACATATATGTGTGTGTTTGTGTATATGTATATATAAAATATGTTTTATATGTATCACAACTGAGAGGGTCATTATTTTAAAAGCTTTCTGACAACTTCCTGGTCTTTTACTGGCACACCTAGAAAGAGGGTAGGATGGGAATATCTTAATTATCCACAGTCTAAAGTCCAGCATAGCATGTATTTTTTTCGCTTGTGACAGTCATTATACTTGGTCAGTGTTTGTCTTCATTGGGTTGTAAGTTTCTCAGTGGTAGGGGCCGTGTCTGTTGTGTTTGCCCCTTTCAATGTCAGGCTGGTCATAGGTGTGCAATATAACTTTTTTTTTAAACGAACTAACTATATATATATATGTGTGTGTGTGTATATATATATATATATGGCATTCATTTTTAAAAAAATAAATTTATTTATTTTTGGCTGCGTTGGGTCTTCGTTGCTGCGGGCCGGCTTTCTCTAGTTGCGTGAGCAGGGGCTACTCCTTGTTGAGGTGCGCAGGCTTCTCATTGCAGTGGCTTCTGTTGTTGCAGAGCACGGGCTCTAGGTGCGCGGGCTTCAGTAGTTGTGGCATGTGGGCTCAGTAGTTGTGGCTTGCAGGCTCTAAAGTGCAGGCTCAGTAGTTGTGGCGCACGGGCTTAGTTGCTCCACAGTATGTGGGATCTTCCCAGACCAGGGCTCAAACCCGTGTCCCCTGCACTGGCAGGCGGATTCTTAACCACTGCGCCACCAGGGAAGCCCATCATTCATTTTTTTATGCACAAAATATTGTAATAGGAATTTTTGTGCAGTTACAATTTTCCATCCCCAGCTTTCAGACATCTGGTATAGCTGAATTTGAACAGTCTCTTCAAATTTATAATGGGCCTTGTCTGAAACAAGTAGAATATATACTAAGAGGGAGGAATGAATGGCTAACTGCCCATTGTTTGAGATAACAAAAGTGTTCAGGCTATTTTGGGTTGTGGTTCTCTGTTTCAGAGTCATTTCAACTATGCAGGCCACTTACTAAATTCATAATGTGAGAATATGTTGCCTCCTATCTGAAAGTGGCATTGGGATTTTGCATTCTTTTTGTCTTTTTAAAACATAACAATTTAGACCAGGTGTTGATATATTATTTGGAACTCTGCTGGTTACAGTGTAGTATCATACTGAGTCATGAATTCCTCATTAAGAGATCTTTATTTCCTTGAACCATATGGCAGGAGACAAAAGATATCAGAAAGTTGATCTGCTGCTTTTTTGTTTTTTGGCTGATCCAGGCCCAACCTTTTCGTTGAACCTTATGTCATGGTCATGACAGTGGGGTATACTTTTTACATAATAAACCAGCATTAGAGCAGTATCAAAAGAAGTAGCAGTCCTTAAAGAGTGAATATCAGAGATTAGCTGGTATCCCAGCAAGGTTTCTCTCTAGGATAATGCTCTGTGCTCAGGACTGTTGCTGAAAAAGGGCCATTCTATTAGTTGATGTTGCTTTCAGGCCAGTCTGCTCTTAAACCTTCCCATATAGACAGGACTAAAAGAAGAAAACAAATTTCAGCTTTGGCTTTTTTAAGCTCCAACAGCCTTCAGTGCTATGTAGTATAAATACTTCAGAGTGAAATTTAAGGAGTAAAGTTCAAATCTGTAATAAGACTCTGAAACACCCAGAGACAAAAGTTGGTATATGGGAGGAAGGACCTCCCATTGCAGGCTTTCATCTGTCTTTCTGTTCCTTGCACATTGGACCTGTAGAATTCTTACAATATGCATTGGGGTAGATTGGGCCACATAGACAGTTTAGTTTGGATAACATAAGTTTTGAGTTATCTAGGCGCCTGCTTCTCTGTTTTTTTCTGTCATTTTCGTATTTGTTCAGTTTCCATTGGGAATGATTATGAGAGGAAGGCTATCTTACCTGTTTCTTCTTAACAATCTGCAAAAAGGTTTGTTAGGGAAGGAAGTTGAAATATATAAGTAGGGGATTTTTGTTCATTTGTATTTTTATCATCGTTAATGTTTTATCTTTAACACTAAAAATAACACTAGTGAACAGTATACTATTAATAATCATTTTTGTCATGCTGAGCTTCCTATAGTCTTTCAAAAAGAACAAAATTTCTCTTGTTACAAAAATATTACATTTTTATTGTTGAAATTTATAAAAATCTATCTTTAGTCACAGTCGCCTCACAGTGTTCCTCAGCCTTTTACAGTCTATTTGAACTTGATTTGTCTTTTTGTCTTTACTCTCTACTCCAAACCAATTTGTTTCCCTAGATATAAATACAAACTTAACTATATATAGATGCACCAGCTCTTATCCCTTTTCACCATTAACACCCTTCCCCCTGCAAACCGTTTAATTCACTTTCCTGCTCAAGAATTTGCAAAGAAAAGTGAGGAAACCCAGTCAGTTACAACAACCCATGACTTTCTCTGTCATGTGCTGTTTAGGGAGCCATGCTGTACTTGGCTAACTGCTCTTTCAGTAAGCGTGGAATGAAATAAGTTCAAAATAATGGGCTAGATCCTGAAAGAACTTCTAATCTCAACATCCTTATTAAAGATATGGGGTCTTTACATTGATTAAATCTATTTAAGTATGTGCATTATGTGCAGACAAAGGGATAGAGTATGATAGAGTAATGGATAAAAGGGGACTTGTATAATTAGATATAGGCAGTTGGGGATTCCTCGCCTTCCTTCCAGTCTCTTGGTAAGGCTTTGTAGGTCTAGTGTCCTTGTATGCTGGGTCATCACTCTTTGGATGATTGAGTTGATTGTGTGTTTGTTTGTTTTTTTTTCCCCTCCTTCCTTACTCCCCTAGGGTGTCTCCCTTTAAGACTGTTGGTTTCTGGAGGACAAGGACTGGGTTATATTCTTCTTGATATCCCTGGTGCCGTGCTTATCCCAGTCTCTTGATCGTGGTATTCCTTTGATAAGTGTGTTGTGCCTTGATACTCTGTATACCTGCTAGTCATTCTAGGCTCATTCATGATGAAGATAGCTCACTATCTCTTGCCTCCATTGGATGGCTTGATGACTCTTCTTCTGCGCTCAAATGTTGCTATATGCAGATGCCTGCATAATCGCAAAAAGAAACAAAGGTTCATAAATATTATATTGTGTTGGTTACATATTGGAACTTTAGATTCCAAAAAATTCCGTCACTTCTATGAGAAGGCAGCTCACTGGATGGGTATGAGTGTGCAATGTGTGTATGCATAGAGGATGAGAGGTAGTGAATCTTAGAACTAAAAATGTTTTACAAATATCGTGAAGTTGCAGAAAATAGAGTCTTTGGCCCTTAGAGAATTTCCCACTGATAAGATTTCCAGTTGGATGACTTTTAAGGGGAAAGTGGCTGAATTTCATTGCAGTTGGCAACAATCCAAGCCAAAGTCATTCCTTCTTTTTGAAATAAGCTTAACTTTTTCCCACAAGTAGGCTTTCTGTGAAGAAAGAAAAATGGTATACTTGTTCTTAGAGTTGAAAGTTGAGGGACCAGCTATCAACTTATCTAGCTTCCCTATATTTCCAGCCTTCTCTCTGTCCCCACCCCATCCCTGGAGAACTGGCGCATCTTTTATCTGTAAGGTGGACAACATGTTTTTATTCATGTAATTCAAGTAGATAAGGGTATATAAATGTGCTAGTAAATCTCTAGTAACACTTAAATTTCTTATTCTGTGGCTTTTCCCCCCAAACCACCAAAATTAGTTATGACTCTAGCTGTGCACATTGCCTGGTGTTCTGAATAATAGTAGGGTATATAAGACATGGTCTGTGGCCTCAGGTTGTTAAAATACAGATGAAATTTATGATCTTATAAAAGATTTAGCTTATCTACATCTTCTCCATCCATGAAATTGTTGCAGAATTTAAATTATTTACTTTAAAGGGTTGTACGCTAGTACTGTAACTACAGTTTTGATTCCTTGGAGCCATGGAGAAAATGTGAGTGGGCCAGCAGCAGAATAAGCAGGTGGTGGGCCCCCTAGTTAGGAAAAGACCTCTGAGCATTGGCTTCAGCTGCCCTCTTCTTGATTATTTTTTTCCTTACTGTGCTTTTCACAGTTGTAAGTAATTATTTGTGTGATTATTACTTCTTGAACATCTTTCCCCCACTAGAGCCCCAGGGGCAAATATTGGCTCTGCCGTGTTTGCCCCTGATTTTCAGCACCCATCAAAGTGCTTGGCACATAGTAGAGTCTTGAGGAATAATTGTTGAACAAACAAGTGGGAAGACCGTTTGCTGCTTCCGTACCCCAAACTGTTTTATGCTTCTTTAGACAAATGTGTATCATGCTGTGGGTGAATCTTGGTGAAATTTAACTGCGATTAGGAATGCAGCAGTAAATCATTGCTTAGCACAGGGTATTGCATGCAGTAGGATCATCCAATTCATGTTTCCTGAATGAATTAATTCCAGGCATAGAGTCCTGGAGTGCAGATGGGGATAATCCTGCCCAACATAGGATTATGCAGGATATGTAAATTCAAAGAAATATAGAACATGGGTTTGGGATTCTCTATTAGTTTTGATGCTTTGCAAATGAACAGAATAGCCAACTTTGGCAAAATGTATCTGGTATGAGTTGGCAAATACCAAAGTCAGACTTTAGATATAGATATAAGATAAATCACCTATAGTGTAATGGTTAAGTGTAAAGGCTGTAGAGCTGAACTCCTGACGTTTAAATCCTACCACTGACTGACACCTGCAAAGTATGTAACATTGGAGAAAGTAATTTCTGTTTCTCATAGTCCTCTTCTGTAAAACAAAGCTAATCATTGTATCTGACTTGGAGTGTATTATTGTGAAGATTAATGAGTTTGTAAAAATGTTTAGAACTATGCCTGACACATAGTTAAAGATTTCAGTGAGTGTTAGATATATTAATACATTTTTCCATGATTTTTAAGTCATATTTTAAATGTTAGTCTAATGAAAAGGCAGTGTTGATTTTTTTTTTTTTAATGTCTAAGTATAACTTCTAACTTTTACTCAACAAGGCAAAGTGCCAGTGAAAGCTTTCAGTAGAATTCCATATGTTGTGGAATATACAGTTTTATCAACTGTGGGGAAAATATCATTCACAGTTTAGGTGCCTGAGCCTTTGATTGCCAGTTTCCCATGAAAAATTCAGACATCTGAATTTATGATTGATATCTCCTTTGTTTGGAGCAATAGTGAGGGTAAAATTGTATCTCTCCCCTCTTCCACCCCAGTTTAGAAGCAAAAATTGGGACTTAGGATTTGGGATTTATCCCAAACATTCATTGTCCTATTTTCTTTTTTTTTTTAATTAATTTATTTATTTATGGCTGTGTTGGGTCTTCGTTTCTGTGCGAGGGCTTTCTCTAGTTGCGGCGAGCGGGGGCCACTCTTCATCACGGTGCGTGGGCCTCTCACTATCACGGTCTCTCTTGTTGCGGAGCACAGGCTCCAGACGCACAGGCTCAGCAATTGTGGCTCACGGGCCCAGTTGCTCCGCGGCATGTGGGATCTTCCCAGACCAGGGCTCGAACCCGTGTCCCCTGCATTGGCAGGCAGATTCTCAACCACTGCGCCACCAGGGAAGCCCTGTCCTATTTTCTAAAAAAGAAAAAACTGAAGGGGTAGTCACTAAAGTAAATGGAATCGGCCCTTCCAGGTAGAGTTAAAAAGTACAATGCATTTGTGAAATAGAATTCATCTTGTTCTGGAACAGCCAAATTAATTTAACAAATATTTAATGACTACATATTAAGCTGGATACTGGAAGAGGTTAGTATCTCTAGCCTGAAAGGAGGGATAGAATCTCTTTCAGATGTCCTATTGATATAGGAGTAATAGAGTTGAATGTAAAGGTCAGGGGACCTTAACTACTAGTTTGGAAGGTATACCTGTTTGAATAAGTGAAAAATTTACCTGGTTCAAAATTTAAAAGGTACAGCAAGGTATATAGTGAATAGTCTCCCTCCCACCCTTGAACTCCAGCCACCTGGTTTCCCTCCTCATAGGAAACTAATGGACAAAGGAAACCAAATGTCTTGGGTGTGTTTCTAGAGATAGTTATGCATATTTAGGCAATATGTATTCCTCTTTTATACAAAAGATGTCCTGTTATACTGTCGTGTTCCTTGATTTTTTTTCCCTTAACCTATTTGGGAGAACATTTCTTATCAGTTTGTATAGAGCTTTCTCTTCTTTTTTATTTTATTTTATTTTATTTTATTATTTTATTTTATATTTATTTATTTTTAATTTTTGGCTGTGCTGCATGGCATGTGGGATCTTAGTTCCCTGACCAGGGATCAAACCTGCGCCCCCTGCAGTGGAAGTGCAGAGTTCTAACCACTGGACCACCAGGGAAGTCCCATCTTATTTTTTTTTAAATTGAAGTATAGTTGACGTACAATATTATATGTTATAGGTGTACAATAGCGTGATTCACAATTTTTAAAGTTTATAGTTCATTTATAGTTATTATAAAATATTGGTTATATTCCCTGTGCTGTATTACAATATATCCTTGTAGCTTATTATATACAAGCTTTCTCTTCTTTTGATAGTTACATAATATAATCCATTGGTGGTTATAACAATTTATTTAACTAGACCCTTGTGGAAGGATCTTACATTACTTATGATCTTTTACTAATTCAGACAGTGTGGCAATGAATGACATAGATATGTCATTTTATGCACGTGCAAGTACATTTATAGGATAATTTCTAGAAGGGGAACATTCTAAGCACTGGATGTCAGGCAATGGAGGGATTTTAAGCTGAGGTATAACGTGGATAGCTTAGGGTTTTGGTAAGATATCCCTGGTAGTGGCGAGGAGATAGATTGGCAAGTGAGACACAGGAGCTGGAGAGCCATCCATCTAAGATGGTAAAGGTTGCCTCAAGCAGTGGGAAGAATGCAGGTAAAGAGGGCCAAATTCTAGAGACAGCCTCTTTATTACTTAAATTACATTTGGATTCATAGTATTCTCAATGTCAAAAATACATCAGTAAAACAAATTATTTTATTTATCCTCAATTATTTTATTTATACTATGTGGTTATTACTCCCATTTTACAGGTGGGGTAACTAAGGCTCATAGAGCCTTGAGCTAGTAAGTGGCAGGACCAGAGCTTAAGTATTTTAATTATACAAATGAGATCACTTTGAAATGCAGGACAGAAAACCTAGAGTCCTTATCAAATTTAAAAGAAGTCAACAACGATTTTATTGATACAACAAGTTATACCCATACCTTTTTGTTCTCATGTGGATGCAAGAAAAATCTTGGAAAAAGACCAAGAAAAGATCAAATTGAAATTGGGAGCTCAAAGGAAGGTCTGTAAGGGAAGGGCTATACTTACCCTTGAACTCAGGTATGCCAGTGGTTTTTAATCATTCCAATGTATATTCCGAGCTGGCATGGAAAGATATCTATGCTAAGATGTTATGCAAAAAACAGGAGGCGGATATGTTTAGAATGATCCCATTTTGTATTATTTTATATGTGAAAGAGCATATACTAAAATGAGGTGGGATTGAGTGGTGGGGTTTCAGGTTAAAATTTTTTTTTTTTCTTACCATAATTCATGTTTGTCTCCTAACAATAAACATGTACCACTTTTGAGGTAAAAAATAAGTCCAGTGTTTTCCCACGTCTTTTTATTGTTATTATTTGCACTATTCTCACTGCCTGGAATTATTCTTCCTCTCATGTTAAAATGGGCCCAGTGTTGATGCCACTTTCTCTATGAAGCTCTGTCCAGGCTGCTTAGTTGAAGTTAATGTCTCCTTTTGCTGTGTTTCCGTGAGGTTTGACTATGTTTCCTATCAAATTCTACCATGAGTTAGAGCTACTATGTGCATGTCTGTTTGCACCCCTTCTTCCTCCAGCGCCACTCAGCTTCCAAATTTGAGTTCTAGAAAGCATGTAGTGCTTGCATCGAGTTGGATTACTCACACTTGATAGACACTTGAATGTTGAATTGGTTGTATTTGCAGCAGTGCAGTTTTTTCTTCTGTCAGAGCAAGGAAAGATAGATATAAATTCTGAGTCACAGTCAGCAGGGTGATTTTAAAATTCTCAAGGCAATGATATATCTAGGTGCACTGGATGAATACTCTTTCCTAATTTGTGAAGGCTGCTGAAAATTCTCTGGAGTAAAAGGAGCCATAAATAAATAAACATCATCTCTAAAACTGCCATATCTATTGCATCTCCAAAACCAAAACATGAAGGCGACATTTTACCTGATATATACCTGAGAACTCTTATCTTGGAACTGGAATTCCAACTTGGGCTGTTTGTTTGAAAGCTTCCACAAAAAGGCAAATTCCTTAATCTGCTGCAGTCATATACTCTACTGAAGGCACTGAGGAATGGCAATGCAAAAATCACCTTTTCCCCCCTTCTTGTCTGGAAATTGACCTCTTTTATTACGTTTGTGAAATAAACCTTTTCCTCATCTTTTTTCAAGTAGTATTTTGTTGATTCTTCCATATCTTTTTTTTTTTTTCTCCTTTCTCAAAGCTACCAGCCTAGATTAGGCTTAATATTTTCAGTTCTTGATAGTTATCTACTAATCTCTCACTCCCATCCATTATTGCCACGTAAAGCTTCTAATACAACTCTGATCGCAACACTTTCTTCCCAGAAATTGGCACCTCCTCCCATTGTTTTCTAAATTAAATTCCCTTTTCTAGCTCTTTTTAAAAATTGAATATATTTGCTATAACATTGTTAAAATTTAAGGTATACAATGTTTCTTTGATACATTTATTTATTGCAATATGATTGCTGTTGTGATATTTATCACATTATATAATTATAGTACAATATTGTCTATCTTATTCTAGCTCTTGAGGGCTATTACACGCCAGCCCTTTCTGTTCTTATTTCTCTGTGGAGTGGAGAAACCAGCCTACAGCCTGTGGGCCAAATTTTGTACTGCCCAGGAGCTAAGAATAGTGTTTACATTTTCAAGTATTTGAAAAAAGTCAAGAGAAGAATAATGTTTTGCTGCACATGAAATTAAATAAAATTAAATTTTTAATATCCATAAATGAAGCTGTATTGGAACACAGCCATGCCCATTCATTTACATATTTTCTGTGACTGCTTTCACACTACAGTAGTGTTGAGAAGTTGTGGCAGAGGCCATATGACCCACAAAGCCTAAAATATTTACTCTCTGGCCCTTTATGGAAAAAATTGCTAACCCTCAACCTAGAGTCATAGAGTTATAAAGTTGGAAATAAGATCTCAGAGATCTTCTGATCCAACTCTCTAGTTTTAAAAATGAGAAAATGTATTCTCAGATGTAATCAACAATATGTCTAAGGCAGGTACCTTTGGCAGTGGAAAAGCCAAAATCAGAATTCATTGCCGGTCCTACTCTACCATATTGCCCCTCCCATGAAGCCTGTACTAGCCCAGTAGTACTGCTGGCTGTTTCATGAACAAACTCCAGGTTGTCTCACCTCTGCTTGTATGTACATGCTGCATTTCCTTCCATCTAAGATGCCTTCTTCCCTCCAGAAATTTAATCTATGCCTTAAGGCTCAGCTCAAGTACTGACAACTGCCGTTATCTCAGCAACTGGTTGAGCTCTCTGTCCACATGCCCCTGGTAGTGCTAAGTTCTGTCTCCCCGTTAGCACTCACCAGAGTCATTTATGTAGTTCTGATGCTATTCCAGGCCATAAACTTCCCAACTGTGCATCTTTATGTCACCTGAGGAAGTATCACCTGCACATTGCCTTACACACAGAATTCTTAGGACATAATTTAAAGAATGAACCAATCTAAAAATGTAAGGATACCAGAGACACCTTCAAGATCTCTGGTTTACTTCTCTTCTATTAAAAAAGAAAGAGAAAGACTATAACACCACTGAGTAATATTTTTTGATGGGATCAGCTATATAAAAGAATTCGTAGGGAGTTTACTTACACCATGTCCACCTAGCAATTGATGAAGTATATACACCCTGGAGAGAGAACTTGGATTTGTCCTAAGGAGGATTACCTAATTGTGTGATGATTATTTAAGCCTTTAGTATATTTGTTGATTACTAGGCTTATAGAAACTTACCTGCTACGGTAGGAATTCACACAAATTCAACAATGAAAACCTTCCACATTCTCTGTCAATCTCCAGGGATTCTCTGCTGTTATACCTTCCATATAAACTCTCAGTTTGGGATGGTTTCCATCTATGAACTAAATATAGACTTGTATTGTTCTGTGATGAACCATTAGGAGTGAACTTGATATTTAGTAAGGACTGAAGATAAAAGGAATGTAATTTAGTGTTTAGGTGCATTGCCAGCATTGTCTTTACTTTCCTTAAAGCAATAACAACAACAAAACAAATAAAAAAATAGATGAATGGATTCTTATTATGCTGTAATTCTCTCAGTTCTATTTCTTCCTTTTGCCCAACTGGGAATAAGTTATCTAAGATGGTAGAGCCAGAACTTACTAAAGGTTTAGTTGTCTGTGGCAACTGTTGAACATCTAGGCTGCATCATTGATAGTTTGTATTAGGAAGCAAGTGAAACAAAAGGAAATCAACTTTAATATTCCTGTAAAAGTCTTTCTGTTGGTTAGACAGAGGCTATGTCTAATTTGTTAATGTTATATGAAGAATGGTGATGAAATGCAATCTGCAAAACGCACGAACATGACTAGTATTGCTGGGGATGGTTGATAGCTTTTTTCCGTCTGTACATCTTAGCCAGTTTGGTCTGGATGTGCTGTAGCTGTTCTCTTATTTCACTTCTCAGCATGTTTAGAATTAAGTCTGTGTTCAGCCCATATGTAGTCACACTAAATTATATTTGTAGTTGTTGAGAAGAAAGAAAAAGTAAAAACATTAAGAAGAAAAGCCTAAAGGTAAAACTTTGGGGATTTTCTAGGTACCATAAAACAGGAGTTTTTCCAATGAGCATTATAATTGGCAGCCTTAACCATTTGACACATTGATATTACAAAACATTGAATTTCCAGTTCTGGCTGCTTGTAAGAAGTGTGTTTGTAGCTTGAGCTAAGAAATAGAGTAATTTTACTTATGGCCCTAATTTAATGGGTCAGAGTGTCTATTATAGCCTAGAGCCAAATTCAATTACTGTACTGTAAAAGTGACTGTGAATAATCTCCGATTACCAAGCAGGATAGTTCCCAACAGTAGTAACAATACTTACTTTTGCCATTGGGTTACTATTTCAAGTTTTGACCACACCTATTAAAAAAAAAAAGGGTTGCATTGTTAGTCCTGGTTCAATTTTGAAAGCTAGTTGCAGCCAGGTTCACTCAGTTGATCATCTCTAAGCAAATAACAGTTAAGGAGCTTAAGCAGCTGAACCCCTAGTGAGCCTGACCCATGTTGTTGTGGAAACCTTCCAGCTTCTGGGAAGGAAAATCAAACAATTGGACATCAGTAGTTTAAACTGCATCTTGATGGTTTATATTTGCCCGTTGTGAGCTTGAAGTTTTTATATTTGCCTGGTTGTGAGCTTGAAGTTTTCTTATCCTTCTTGCCATCTGAAAGTTCCAAAGAATTGTAAAATCATGCAGTATTACAGCAGAAAACTTTAGGCATCATTAAATTTGTTTTCCTCATTTTTGAAAAACAGTATAGTGGCTTAGGATTAGAGCACGGATATGCTGAAGTCAACACCACTATCTGAGTGATTTTAGGCAAATCAATTAACCTCTCCGTGCCTCTGTTCTTCATCTGTAAAATGAGATAGCAGTAGTACCTCCCTCATAGAGTTGTTAAAGGGATTTAATGAGGTAATAAGGGGGCTCCTGACTTATAGCATGTGCTCAATTAAAAAAATTTTTTTTTTCTTTTGAAGGATAAAATGGAAGTCACAAATGAGTACAGCAATGGCAGAGGGAAAGAAAACACGACTAATGTTTATTTAGCACTGTTATCTTTCAGGCAGTTGAAGAGTATGTATTAGGTGATTTACATGTGTATTACTATATCCTTTAGCCATGAGAGACATTTTATTTTTTCCATTTTACTGATAAGGAGACTGAGGCTTAAAGAGATTGTTGCTTGCCCCAGGACACAGAACTAGTAATAACCGAGCAAGGTAAGATTCATTCCAAAGCCCCAGTTCTTTTCCCACCACTCTATGTTACCTTCCAGGATGGGCCCTCCGTCTCAGTTTTCCAAACATAAAAATGGGCGATGTTTCAAAATTCATTTACAAATTGATTTGGAGTTATTTTTCCATAGGGACAATGTTACAAACGATATGTTATATACCCAGGCTTATCTGCAAAAGCTGCAATGTAATTGAAATTCTTCCACATTTGTGAACTAAATCTGTTAAGAAAAAAATGCATTTGCTAAAAAAAAGTGCATCTAGCTGTTAAAGTAGGAAAACAAGAAAAATAAGAGTATTTTAAGTTCTGTGGAATGTTTGAGAAAAGCAGATTTGGTTAGAGGGCAGTGAGGAAGATACCGACTGTTTTGATGCTGATGGGGCCTCTGGGATACTTAAGGGACTAAACATTTATATAGCACAGAGACATCCTGCATTTGATAACACCTTAATAGTGTACAAACACATTCGTATGCATTATTTCCTTATAATCATGTATGAGACAGGACAGATGGTAGAGTTGACCTAATTTCTCTTAGCAATATTTAGCTTTCTTTTTTTTTTTAACGTTTTTAATCCATGATTTTTGTTTAATGGCCTGTGGGAGCCCAGCTAGTCACCTTAATAGAGCCATAGAGGATTAGTTTATAGGTATGTTGAAGAAATAATGAAAATAAGAGAATGGACGATCTTTCTGAGTTAGTTGTGGGAGAAAGTGGGTGATGGGGAGAAGTTTCCTGTGCTGATGATTTGCTTGCTTGTTAAATTGGTGGCCACCCAGAGCACAGGTGTCTGTGGTTGTGTCTACAGAAGAATCCTGAGTTGAGGGAGAGAATAAAATATTTGCAAGTTGGAAGCCTGCCCACAGTATCTTCATAAATAGGGATCTGGTGAGCAGGGCTTCTCTGCTAACATTTATCTAGCCTTAATTGATACACTCAATCTCATGTTGTGTTAGAATAAGCAGCTGCTGCCAAGGCAGCTTAACACTAGTTGTAAGGAAAGTATGTTGCATCAAATGAGCTTGCTTGACATTAGAACTTGCCACCCATGTAGTTCACCTGCTCTTTAACCCATTTGATTGTGTTCTTATTGATGCACATTTAAGTTTTTGGCAGTTGGTCAAAATTTGAACCTTTTAGGCACTGGTGGTGTCTCACTTTATAGATTGTTGTGTACCAAGAATATTGTTAGTACATTTTAGAAATTTAACATATATTTTTCTGATTATGAAGGCATTGCATACTCATTTTTTAAAAAATCTGAAAAGTTGGAGAAGGATTAAGAAGAAAATAAAAATCATCTGAAGGTCTACTCTCCATGTTGTAATTCCTTCCAGTCTTTTTTTTTTTTGATGTGGCTATATATTGGGGAGAGAGTGGGATGTTTCATTATTAGTGAAATAGCTGAGGCATAAGTAAAATTTTACATGACACTCATGATATTGCGGAGCTTGCCTCCTGTACTGTGCTAATTAAGAATGGAATCTTTTTGCTAAATCAGGTGGCACAAACTCAAATACCTGCAGGGTCAAATAGGTAATGAGTGAATCAGGTGGGTTATAGGGCACCAGGGAGTGGTAGGGACTGTGGTAAATTGAAAAATGCAGGCCCTGATTGAAGAAAGCTGCTATCTTCAGCTTATTGTTGCCATATGGAAACAGGGCCTAGTGTTACCAGATCTTCCTGATAGTCAATAAAATCTGGAAATCTCTATTTCTTTCAATGTGAAATTTCCCATTTAAAAAGAATACTGTGCAGGTCAAACAAAATAGGTCTGTGGGTTGCACTTGCCCCATACACTCTCATTTTGTCATTCCTGACATAAATACGTCTCAGTCTTTCTCATAGCTCTCACAAGAGGAGCACTTTTAGAAAATATTTAGAGAGGAGCTGGATAAGGATTTTCTAAGAGTGGCTTCAGGAACTTTTCACTGTGTAGACACTGAGAGGGTTGCCTAGTACCGGAGTGAAAAACTCGGATACTCACAGGGACCAGGCAGTGACATAAACAAGTGAAATGGTCTGGATGTTAAGATTTTAGGGAGTGATGCAGAAAGTATATTCCCCATATGGAACATTTGGGTTCCTGCACATTGTTTCCTTACTGGAATGCAGATCTCATATGGCCAAATCTTTTGATATTTCAAGAGATGTCAGAAATTTGAATTGTTGTGAAGTTTTTTGTTTTTGTTTTTAAAAAGGACCAAACAAAAATCACCCTTGGCCCAAATTCTGCACAGAGGCCACTAGTTTGCAACTCCTGGCCTAGATCACCATTTCCCTAAGTATATCCTACAAATTCTAATTCCGCCATAGGTTAGTAGGCATTAGAAAAGAAATAATTCTTGGTCAAATGAATTCGGAAAATAATGGATTAAACAAAATTAAACCGATTTCTTGTCTGAAGGTTATCTTAGATCCTTAAATATACTAATATGCCTTGTAAATTCCTAAGAAGAACATATAGCCCATAGACTCTACAGTTATAGTTATCTCCCTATTTCCACTTATTTCCCCCACTACCCCCCTTGCCTCTTGAGGAAGAGGTGGCTTTCTTTCTGGTAAAGGCTGGTCTGTCTACCTACTCTTCAGATTCTATCCCTGCCTCTTCAGAGACATTGCTTCATAATCAGGGTCTGGTTTCCTGCCTCCTTTCTTTCACCCTATCAACATGCTTAATTTTCTCCTATTTAAACAAAATAATAACCCTTCCCTTACACCATACACAAAAATTAACACCAAATAGATCATGGACCTAAATGTAAGAGCTAAAATTATAGAATTTTTAAAAAACAAAGGAATAAATCTTCGTGACCTTGGTTAGGCAAAACCTAAGATACTGTATCAAAAGCACAAGCAACAAAAGAAAAAAATAGATAAATTGAACTTCATCAAAATTAAAAACTTCTGTGTTGCAAAAGGCACTATCAAGAAAACAAAAAGACAACTCACAGTCTGGGAGAAAATATTTGCAAAAGACACATCACCCAATTAAAATATGAGTAAATGGTTTATTTATTTATTTATTTATTTATTTATTGGCTGCACCGCTTGGCTTGTGGGATCTTAGTTCCCCTCCCTTGGCAGTGAAAGCGCAGAGTCCTAACCACTGGCCCGCCAGGGAATTCCCCTGAGTTAAGGGTTTAAATAGACATTTTTCCAAAGAAGATATACATATAGTCAATAAGCACATATAAAGATATTCAACGTGATTAGCCATTAGGAACATGCAAATCAAAACCACAGCGAGACACCACTGCACTAGAATTGTTATAGTAATAAGAAAGGCAGATAATAACAAGTATTGCCAAGGATGTGGAGAAATTTGAACCTTCATACATTGCCTGTGGGAATGTTAAATGGTGCAGTCTCTTTGGAAAACAGTCTAGCTGTTTGTCAAGTGGTTAAACATAGAGTTACCATATGATCCAGCAATTCTACATCTAGGTATATGCTCAAGAGAAATGAAAACATATGTCTACACAAAAACATTTACACTAATGTTCATAGTAGCATTATTCAAAATAGCTAAAAAGTGGAAATAATCCAGATGTCCATCAGCTGATGAATGATAAACAAAATGTGGTATAACCATGCAATGGCATATTATTTGGCAATAAAAGGCAATGAAGTACTGATGCATGCTACAACATGAAAGAAACCATTCATTAAAGACCACATATTGTATGATTTCATTTACATCAAATATCTAGAATAGACAAATCTATAGAGACAAAGTAGATTAGTGGTTGCCTAAGGCTGGATGGAGGTGGGGAAAGGCTGGGGATAAATGAAGGGGATGGCTGCTAATGAATTTCTTTTTGGGGTGATGAAAGTGTTCAAAAATTGATTCTGGTGATGGTTGTATAACTGTGAATATACTAGAAACCATTAACCTCTCTCTAGCAGTCGACACTGTTTTTCAGTTTCTTGAAACTCTCTATTCCTTTGGCTTTCATGACACACAGTTCTACCATTCCCCCTACCCCGCTCTCAGACATTCCCTTCTCAGCTCTTTTCATCATCAGGTTCTTCCACCAGCCGCAATCTATTTCTTCAGCCCAGGCAAGTAAACGGAGGAACCGTCTCTATGGTTCCTCCTCTAACATTTCCTTATCTCCATCTGAACATCCCATACTTTCTGATTAGTTTCTTTCTCAGAGCTGGCTTTCTTCCTCCATTGCATGTATTACCAAGTCACTTGAGTCAGGAGTCTGGGTGTCTCCATTACCCTCTATGTGGACTGAGTGTCATGTAGATGGATTTCTTACATCTACCCTCATATCCATCCATACTGCTGCTGCTTTAGTTCATCTTTCACTAAGACTCTAAGCTACATGAAGTCAGGGGCCATGTGTATTTTTTTCACCACTGTCTTAATATTTGGCACTGGTATGTTATATAAATATTTGATTGAATAAATGAACTAACAAGTGAACTTGTATTCCTAGTTTTCTTCCCTCTGCTCCATTCTTGCTGCTGAGTTTTTCTTGTTGAAATGTAAACCTAAGAATGTCTTTTGCTTAGAACCATGAAATAATTTCCCACTGCTTAGAGAGTAAAGTCTAAGCACATTGCACACAGGGCCCTCCCTGATGTGGCATCTTTCTGCTTCTTCAACTTCCTATTCTCTATACCGCTTCTCCACCCAATACCCTGTGTTCCAGCCAGGTGGGTCTGTGTTCCCTGAACTGGCCATACTTTCACATATGCTTCTCCACTATTGGAAGCCTCTCCTTTTTTCCCCAAATCCCATTATTCCTGGAGAACTCTTATCAGCCTTCCTAGAGTTTCTTTTCCTCTGTGAAACTTGGATATAACTCTTGTTAGAGCATTACCCTGTGTTACAATGATTTGTTTAAGCATTTGTCCTGTCTGTGAAGGGCGAGGCCTGAGTCTCACTTATTTTTTGTATTCCCATCACACACAGTGTTGTACATACTGCCTGCCACATGGGAAGTTCTCAGTAAGTGCTTGATTAAATGAATGAGTGAGTTGGAAATCAGAGTAGCTTAGAGAGTCCTGGTTTTTCTGGTATATATGGCTTTTTTAAACACTTGGCTCTGGTGTGTCCTCTGTGAATGATACGAAAGGTACCAGTGAGGGGGTGGATAGATCACAAGTCCATCACCAAGCACTGCAGGAAAACAACCAAAAGTGTTGCTGATGTTGGGTCACATACATTATTATTATCCTTGTTTGACCCACGCATGGTACTGGACACAGCTGCCTATCAGAATGGCTGTTCAGTATAATAGATTGATACTTATGCCATAAGAAACACTGATTTGAGCCAAACTAATAGGCAGATGGATGCACACTCCCTTGTCTGGTCATAATCAGTTGGTCAGTCAGTTGACCCCATAGCTTGGCTTGGCCTACTGTAACTTTAAGTTAGGCTTACATTTTCATCATTTGTATCTTCTTGTCTAAATACATTAGCAACTTCTGTTGATTACCATCTCCCTGCCACCTTTTTAACATAATGCTCTATAGTTACCACTTATACTGTACAAATCGCTAACACAAGTCCTCCCTGCTGTGTTTTGTCTTCCTGTTTTCTTATACTTAGTCTAGCTAAGGGAGACATCTACATTAACATATTTTTTAGTCTGGGTAGTGACTTGAACCAGCCAAGGTTTTTTTTTTTTTTTTTGCTGGAAAGAAACCAAATCTCTCTACTGAATTACTGAACCAAATCGGAGTAGATTGTGATAAAAGGAGTAATAACAACAGAAGACAAAAGGCCTCTCACATAGAATTTTGAACTAAAGTCATGTAGTGAACAAAAGATATTTAAATTAACTACGGAATGAAGTAAGAGCTCTTCAAAAGAAACATCTTCCTGCCAAGCCCCCTAAAAATGCCCCCAGGCCTTTTACTCATTCACTACCATTATTTCAGTTCGTATGTCTAAGGATGCTTTATTTCTTATCTCATTCTCTTCCCAGCACCTAGCGGACACATAGTTGGCACTTACTGCCTGTTTATTGAATTGAAAGGAATTGGGCCTCAGGAGTTAGAAGCAATTCTCTGAAGAAGAAAATAAAAGATATAATTTTAACAGTGAATAGAACCAACAAATCTGAGTTTCAGCAATGGAATAAAGTTTGGAAGCAATAAAATGTATTTACTGTAAAGTTAGATTACTTTGAAAGGGTTGTTGTTAAATGCTGACCTGGAAAACCTTCTGAGAACTTAAGACTATAGCTAAGACCTATTTGTGATTCTTTTCTCTGGGTTTTTTTTTTTTTTTTTTTAAGCCCTTTAACATATAGGTCTTTTTTTCAGAAGGAATAAGACTTATTTTAAGGTTAAAAAAATCAGGCATCTACTTTAGTTTAATCTCACACTCATAAAACATACAGATAAAATGTGTAGGAAGTGAGAGCTTTTAAATTTTGTATTTATTAATCGTTTTATACCTTGTTCTGCAAAAGAATTTGAGGTAGAAAATGAGGACTTAAGGTAGAAAATATAAATTTAAAAGTAAGTTTTCTTCATCAGAGAGCTAAAAGGGAGTTTGGCCAACACACAGTAGATAAGTAAGAAGACCCCCAATGAGATCACGTAGTACAGAAGAAATAATTGAGTAATCAAATGATTTATTTGAGGTTACATAGCCGTTTATTAGCTAAGCTGGAACTAGAAATCAAGTCACCAAATTCCCATACATGTGCTCTTAACATGTATGTAGCAAAAACATTTGGCTTAACTAGCCAAGAATTTTGATGACCTGGTGCTGCACAGGTTCGAGAAGCATTTGTCAAGTTGATCACTTCCCGCTTGTTTGCAAAGTTGTGGCCTGTACTAGGCATATGCTTCCCCATACTAAGGTTGACCTCCAGGAATAATGTTTTACCACAAGCTGTGAAGATTCCTGCTAGTTAACAAAGAGCATTTTGTGAATCCCTTTCTGAATTGCTCTACTCTTCTTATTTGGAAAAGATGACTGCTGTAGAAACTTTTTGTTTTGATAGTGTGGGGAGAGAGGAGGAAAGCGCATTTCCTGTCATCTCCTGGTCGATGGCTTAAAAAACGGGAAATTTTGTCTCCAGCTCTCCTCAATAGGTTTTGCCAGCTGTTTACACATAGAAGATGCCTTTCTGGTCCTGCATATCTTTAGAAACTGGCTTCTTTGGAAGTTCTTGACTTGATACTTGATACAGCAATAGAACACTGAATTGAAAAGATCTAGATCTAGAACAAAGGATGACAGCCTTTGAATAAATGGGCAGGTTAAGTTGCGTAATCCTCTCTGCCTTCCCTTGGCACACAAAGCCCTTCCCAGGCTGACTCCAGCTTTCCTTTCTAGCCTCATTTCCTTTGCTGAAGGCACACCAGCCTGTTTTTCTTGTCTAGTCAACCGTGTGCTCAAACCCATTTGAGGCTTGGCCTGTGCTCTTCTTTGTGCTTGGGCTGTCTGATCCCTCTCTCCTCCATGTGGCAACTGCTATCTCTCTAGGCCCAGCTCCCTTCTTCTCTGAAGACACCACGTAGCAAAGGTAAAAATCAAGGTTAATCTAGCAGCCATGTGACGAGTGAATTAGAAGAAGGAAGTCTGGAGGCAGGAAGACCAGTTTTAGGAGACAGTGCAAGTCCCATAGACCTGAGCTGTCCAGTATGGTAGGCACGTGTGGAATTTAAATTCAAATTAAATGAAAGAAGACGACCTGAAAAGGCTATATACTGTATGATTCTAACTATATGACGTTCAGGAAGAGGCAAAACTATGGAGACAGTAAAAAGATCAGTGGTTTTCAGAGGTTTGGGGTGGAGGGATGAATAGGCAGAGCACAGGATTTTTAGGGCAAAACCCTGTGTCATACTGTGATCACGGATACCTGTCATTATACATGTGTCCAAACCCATAGAATGCGCAACACCAAGAGTGGAATGTAATGTAAACTATGAATTTGGGGGTGATTATGATGTGTCAATGGTAGGTTCATCAGTTGTAACAAATGTACCACTCTGGTGGGGGGCATTGATAATGGGGGAGGCTATTGGTATGGGGGCGGGGAGTATATGGGAAATCTCTGTATCTTCTCAATTTTGCTGTAAAGCTAAAATGGCTGTTTAAAAAATAGTGTTAATAAAAAAGATTAAAATTAATTAAAATTAAATAAAAGTAATAATTCAGTTTTTCAGTTGCACTAGCCATATTTCAAGTGCTCAGTAGCCACAAGTGGCTAATGGCTACTGTATTGGATAGCACAAATTAAATAGAACATAAATAGAACATTTCCATCATAACAGAAAGTTCTATTGGACAGCATGGCCAAAAATCAATTCCCCAAGTAAAAATGGCATTCATTCTACATAGTCACGTTTTATGTGTTATGCCTTAAAAACAGGACCATTCATTGTGTGTAACCTAATTATAGGCTGAGTGTATTGAAGATCAAAGTGATTATGGATACTATCACTGCAGTTATGAATGCAGCTTAGAATAATAAATCACATTTAGTTCCCATCACTTAAATACTTAAAAATAGTTTTAAAATAAGTAGCCCTTGAGTATGTTTTTATTGTCTATTTCTGTTTCCTCACCTACCCCCTACCTTTACAAAAGAGACCTAAAATAGAAATTTGAATAGAATTCATTCTTTAGTAATTACCTCTACTGGGGTCAGAATAGTTGCTATTGAAAAACTGTTTCAGTGGTTTTGCCTGGTTTACTCATGATTTTTTTATCCTTTCATGTTAAATCTTTGCTATACATCAGCCTTTTAGCATTGCTGCTTTTGAAGACATTTTACTTAATTGATCTATGTGTTATTTTAAATTTTTCTTTCCCTCAGTCCACTCCCCAACCCCTGCTTCACCCATTCCAAGAGCAAGTCCCATTAGCTCTTCCTCCAAAAGAACTAATTCTCCATGTCCACTTTCGCGTCTTGTTTTAAGTCACTACCATCATTCCCCTGGATGACTACGGTAGCCTCCTAACTGGTCACTCTGCTTCTCCTTGCTTGCTAAGATCACTTCTCTTTATAACAGGCAAAATGACCTTTAAAAAAAAAAAAATCATGTCAGTCTCTTGTTTAGCACTTCTGCTTCCTGTTGTACTTAGGAAAGATTCCAGACACCTTAACTTGGCCTAAAAGGCTCTTTTGTGATCTGACCCTTGCCTTCTTACCCAACCTCATCACCACACCTCCCCCCCTCACTGAGCTTCAGCCACTCTGGCCTCCTTAAGGCTCCTTTAGTATACCCAAACTTTCCTGCCTTTGGACCTTTTTCTTGCTTCTCCCTCTTGATTGTTCTTTCCGAGCTCTTGCATGAGTGGTTCCTTTTCAGCTTCAGAATCTGAGCTCCAATGTTACTTCTTTGTCCACTGTTTTTTTTTTTTTTTTTTAAATTGGATTGTTTGTTTTATCACTATTGAGTTTTTTAAAAAATTTATTTAATTTATTTTTATTTTTGGCTACATTGGGTCCTTGTTGCTGTGCAACGGGCTTTCTCTAGTTGTGGTGAGCGGGGGCTACTCTTTGTTGGGGTGCGTGGGCTTTTCATTGCTGTGGCGTCTCTTGTTGCGGAGCACGGGCTCTAGGCATGTGGGCTTCAGTAGTTGTGGCACATGGGCTCAGTAGTTGTGGCTCATGAGCTCTAGAGCGCAGGCTTAGTAGTTGTGGTGCATGGGCTTAGTTGCTCCGCGGCATGTGGGATCTTCCCGGACCAGGGCTCGAACCCGTGTCTCCTGCACTGGCAAGTGGATTCTTAACCATTGCGCCACCAGGGAAGCCCTGTCCACACTTTTTAAAGTAGGCTCCCTCTACTCCTACCCCATACTCTTTGTAGCGTCATCTTTACTATTACCTGGAATGATTTTGTTTATTTATTTATTTATTTACTTGTGTGCTCTCTCTCTGTCTACTCCCACTGGAATATAACTTCCATGAGGGAAGGAAACTTATTTTTACTCCCACTCTGTCTAAAGTACCTGGAACAGTGACTGGCACACGTAGTTGCATTCAATAAATGTTTAATAACACTGAATAACTGAATACTTTCTAAAGCAGATATAAGAGGAATTCTCCCCACTCCCCTGGCTTGCTCACTCTCTCTCTTTCTCTCTGCCCCTGTCTCTCTTTGGCTCTCTCTATGTATGTACACATGGGGTGTAAAATAAAAGGAATTGCCATTGCTCTAAGTGTGAATATCCTTCTAGACCCTTTATGCTTAGTATGAACTAGTGACTTTGTTGCTGCACTTCATCTTTTCCTTCATGAAGTCATGGCCCACAGCTTTTTGAATGGCTGATTTTTGTTAGAAACTATGGTGAACAATACATCTGGAAATATTCTGTCATGTTTTGATCTGAGGAACTCTAGAGAACCAGCTGCTGATTTGAAAGGGTTTTATTATGATACAGACAGTCTATTGTCTACAAAAGCACTGGCTATTACACAGTGGTATATGTGTCTTGCTTTTTTCTGAGCTATTAACTTGAGAGAAAAAACTTGTATTTATTAACTCATGCCTGACTGGTATTCCCTGAGAATAGTTTATTGTGATATTTGCTTTAGCTGCTTTACTGTGCATTTAGGAATTTTTTAAACTCGTTTTTCTTCTTTAAACTCAATAAAAGTTAAACAGTTGAATAATAGGATTGAGATACTTTCCATTCTGGATTTTAAAAATTTCACAGATTTCTGCATTAAAATGTGGTTTATATTTATGATTTAATATTCCTAAATAGCTTTATATTGATAAAAGGGTGAATTTTACTATTCCTTATATTAAAGTTTACTTCTTTTAGAGTGCTTTGTAATATATGATATAGTTAAAGAAAAATTGACATCCAGGCCCTACATAGGAATGACTTTAAAGAAAGTGAGTATGGGGGCTTCCCTGGTGGCGCAGTGGTTGAGAGTCTGCCTGCCAATGCAGGGGACACGGGTTCGAGCCCTGGTCTGGGAAGATCCCACATGCCGCGGAGCGACTGGGCCCGTGAGCCACAACTGCTGAGCCTGAGCATCTGGAGCCCGTGCTCCGCAACAAGAGAGGCTGCAACAGTGAGAGGCCCGCGCACTGCGATGAAGAGTGGCCCCTGCTTGCCGCAACTAGAGAAAGCCCTCGCACAGAGACGAAGACCCAACACAGCCAAAAATAAATATAAAAATAAATAAATAAATAAAAGATTACTATTAAAAAAAAAAAAAAAAGAAAGTGAGTATGTATAACATTTGTGGTATAATAAATACATGTGTACATGCACACAATCTGGTTAGTGTGGCAGTATTTTGATATGTTTTTAAAATTTTTGGCCATTACTTTTGGGGAAGAAATATATAAAATGACAGATAATTAATAAAATTTTTAGGTAGGAAATAATTACACTTAAGTAACCGAGAGTAACATTTTAATATTACATTTTAAATTACAAAAATTATATATTCTCATTTCAGAAAATTAGAAAACAGGAACTACAGATACAAATTCACTCAAAATTTTGCAAACATTAATAAACACATTTTGTTTTATATTCTTTCAGTATTTTGCCATGTACATAATGAGTTTTGGGTTTGTTGTAATCATAGTGTATTTATTATTTTTTATTCCTCCTTTTAAATGAAGTATAATGTCATAAACATTTTCCCATAGTGCTGAGTCTTTATAACCATTGTTTTAATGGCTCCGTAGTACTAAGTCTAAAGATATATCTTAATTTACTTAACTGTTCCTCATTGTTGGATAAGTTATTTTGAAAATGTTTTTGCTTTTTTAACTAACATGATAGTGAATATTTTTGTAAATATTGTGGTTACCACACTTGGTATTATTGCTTATAGGGTATATTCTCATAAGTGGAATTCCTAGATAGGACGTTTTTGTCTGTTAACACATACTAACAAATGATTTTCCAAAGAGAATATACCAGTTTACATCGCTACCAGCAGGGTGTAATACTATTCCATTGCAACATTTAGCATTATATATTATTTCTTTTTAAGTTGCTCTATGATTAGGGAAAACATCATGTTGATTACTAGTGAAGTTGTGTACTTTCATATGTTTGGTTTCTAGTTTCAGAGTTATGATTGTTTCACATATTTTCCCAGTTCCAGTAATGTCCATTTTTTTCTGAATAGACATTTTAGCCTACCTAACTGGATTCATGTACTTCATGTACTCTTTCAGAGGTGTAGCAGTTTGTCATTAAACATAAATACACACAAACATATATATTCTCAATGATGAATTTTTTTTTTTCTCACTGTGCTCAATGATGCCTTCAAATTAATTACTCTGGAACAGGGTTAATACATTATATTTGCACTCTATATTGTTATCCAGGTGTATTGTGGAAGCATATGTGGGAGCAATCTTAATAATTTCAAAAAATCCAGAAATTTTCTTCAAATCTATCATTTTCAATGATAGAGTATGTGTAATGTATATGTTTCAAATATGTTTAAATAATAGTTTTAAAAGTCTGAGAATTTAAATTTGAATTGTGAATCTTTTTTCCCTGTAGGTTGGAAAAGAGACCGTTCAGACCACTGAGGATCAGATTTTGAAGAGAGATATGCCACCAGCATTTATTAAGTAAGTAATTAAAACATTGTTCTATTGCTAAGCAGGATAATCCTCTTGTTAGGCAAGGAAAAATACTGACTGTAGGAGCAGTTTTTTTTTTTTTAAATATAAAGCTCTGTTTACAGTTGAAATTTCAATTTTTCATTTTTCAACAGTCAAATTTCCTACTGTTGATTTTATTCATTGGTGTTAGGCATTTTTGACATAATTTTTGATCAAACTATGACTTCTGAATTTTGTTTTTCAGAATGGAAAGGATTCAGAAACATTCTGACCTTAGCATGCATGAGTCTGGATTGTGTACTAAATACCTTTGCTTGGAGATAACAGTGGATACAAACTTAAAAAAAAAAAAGTGTTTTGTTATATATTTCAGTAGCGTTTTAAATTTAAGTTATATTTACATATCACTTAATACTCCTACAAATAATTTCCAGACATTTTGGCCTATCCTATGTAAAGTAAGCAGAGATGCTAACTTTTGATTAGTTAAAGCTTCTCAGGTTCTTGATTATGTTGTCTTTGATTAATGACTTTGTTTTTTATGGCAGTCAAGTCCTAAGTAAAAGTAAAGCCTGATGCATAAGACAAAAAAAAAAAAAAATGTAGAACCTCTACAAGTCAATAAGAGGTAAGTCTATTCAGTTTTAAAAAACAAGGGCAAAGAATTTGAATAGGCACTTCAAAAGAGAGGAAATCCAAATGGCCAGTAAACCTGTGAGAAGGTGCTCTATCTCAGTAGTCATCAGAGAAGTGCAAATTGTTCTATTATAAGCTCCTAAATTAAGAAGTCTGATAATGTCAGTTGTTGGTGTGGATGTGGAGCAATTGGGACACTGCTGCTGCGAATGTGAATTGGTGCAGCCACGTTGGGAAACAGTTGGGCATTAGTAAAGTGGAAGATAGGCAATTTCACTGCCTCCCAGTATATTCCCTAAAGAAACTTATGCCCATGTACACTAGGATCCATATACAAAAATACTGGTATCAGCATTGCTCATGATGATACCACTGGTCTATCTACAGTAGAATGGATAAAAACGATCATGGTATAGTCATCAATTGGAATATTAATCAGTAATAAAAGGAATGAGAATATTTCATTTTAAAATGGTTAATTTTATGAATTAAAAAAAGAATGAATGAATCTGAAAAATAATTAAGGGAAGTGAATGATAGAGATATAGATATGTAGGTAGGTTCCATTTATTTAAAGTTCAAAAACATGTAGAAATAAACTGTTGTTTAGGGATGCCTATTTATAAGGTAAAAAGATAAAGACGAATAAGGAAGTAATGAACACAGAAGTCTGGGTAGTGGTATCTCCGGGAGGAAGGAAGAGGGCTGTACTCAGGGAGAGGCATGCAGGGGCTTCTAAAGTGGTAATAATGTTCTATTTCTTGATTTAACTGTTCAGTTACGTGAGTGGTGGTTTTATAATCACTCATTATATTATACATATGTTTTGTGCAATTTTCTGTATGTATGTTATATATCACAATTTAAAATAAAGCAAAAAGTGTTCCTTTATTTTTATCCTCCTTATGGTCTATTATTTTCATTGAACAGATGAGAATTTCACCCATATTGGTATCTTCTTATTTCTAACTTACTTTAGTGGGTGCTTCTACAGAACTATGTTTCTGTTAATTCTGCAAAATGTTCATATGTTAGGAAGTGAGGTACCAGAAGCATCTGTTTTTTGCAGAGTCTGTTTTGTGGGAGTCTCTTTTTAAACTTGCCCTCTTTGGACTTGGTGGCATCCTGGGTTTCTTCCAGCTCTAACCAGTACGAGCCTACTTTGTTTACGTGCCATTTCATCAGCATGGTAATATTAAGAGTCCTATGCTGTCAGTTAAACATAGTATAATTAAACTTGCATTTACTGTACATTAAAAACACAGCTCTAGGGCTTCCCTGGTGGTGCAGTGGTTGAGAATCTGCCTGCCAACGCAGGGGACACGGGTTTGAGCCCTGGTCTGGGAAGATCCCACATGCCGCGGAGCAACGGGGCCTGTGAGCCACAGCTACTGAGCCTGCACGTCTGGAGCCTGTGCTCTGCAACAAGAGAGGCCGCGATAGTGAGAGGCCCGCGCACCGCGATGAAGAGTGGCCCCCGCTTGCCGCAACTAGAGAAAGCCCTCGCACAGAAACGAAGACCCACAGCCAAAAAAAAAAAAGTTAGTTTTCAAAGAGCTTTAAAAAAAAAAAACAAAAAAACACAGCTCTAGCTTGTACCCATTTGCTCCTCACCCCCTGGAAGGTACAGAGCATGGTGAGATAGTGTATAGGGAGATTCAGTATCAGGGAAGTATGTATATGTATAGCTGATTCACTTTGTTATAAAGCAGAAACTAACACACCATTGTAAAGCAATTATACTCCAATAAAGCTGTTAAAAAAAAATATCGGGGAAGTTGGACTTGATGACCCTATAAAAAGTTCCTTTTAACCCTTCACATTCAAGCCTATGAATATCATTTGGTAAATGAATTTCTTCAGGAAACTCATTTCTGCTTATTCCCAGAGATATACCTTTGAAATATGCTATGTGCTCTCTCACAGGCTTCCTTGGGGACTTAGAAAAATTAAAGAGTACGCGAGTTGTGATGATATTTTCAGAAAAGTGGGTAACTTTAAAACAAAACAAAACTTCATTGATCACCCTTGGTGGTAACTAGGACACCAGCCCCTTACTCTGGTAATGGGAAATTTAAAGAAAAGAGGCATTTGTCCTATCTTTCCAGAGGTTCCTCAAAAAATTAAAATAGATATATCACATGATCTAGCAATTCCGCTTCTGGGTATTTATCTTTTTTTTTTTTTAATTTTTAAATTTTATTTTTTTATTTTTGGCTGTGTTGGGTCTTTGTTGCTGCGTGCAGGCTTTCTCTAGTTGCGGCGAGCAGGGGCTACTCTTCGTTGCGGTGCGTGGGCTTATTGCAGTGGCTTCTCTTGTTGCGGAGCATGGGCTCTAGGTGCGCGGGCTTCAGTATTTGTGGCCCTCGGGCTCCATAGTTGTGGCTTGTGGGCTCTAGAGCTCAGGCTCAGTAGTTGTGGCGCACGGGCTTAGTTGCTCCGCGGCATGTGGGATCCTCCTGAACCAGGGCTCAAACCTGTGTCCCCTGCATTGGCAGGTGGATTCTTAACCACTGCACCACCAGGGAAGTCCCTGGGTATTTATCTTAAGGAAATAAAATCACTTATCTTGAAAAAAATATCTGCACCCCATGTTGATTGCAGCATTATTTACAATAGTCAAGATATGGAAACAACCTGTGTCCATCAATGGGTGAATTGATAAAGATGTGATATATATATATAATATATTATTCAGCCACAGAAAAGAAGGAAATCCTGCTGTTTGTAACAACATGGATGGACCCTGAGGGCATTATGCTAAGTGAAATAAGTCAGAGAAAGACAAATACTATATGATTTATATGTAGAATATTTTAAAAAATGAATTCATAGGTACAGAGAACAGATGGGTGGTTGCCAGAGGTGGGGCGGTGGGGGGCTGTGCAAGATGGGGAAGGGAGTCAAAAAGTACAAACTTGCAGTTATAAATAAGTCATGAAGGTATAATGTACAGCATGGTGAATATAGTTAATAATACTGTATTATATATTTGAAAGTTGCTGAGAGTAGATCTTAAAAGTTCTCATCAGAAGAAAAAAAAATTGTAACTATCCTTTCTCTCTTAGGCATACTTTATTTCACAGTAACCTAATAGCTCTAGTTGATGGGGGAAATTCTAACCAATAAAAGTGGAATAAATGACAGAATTAGAAAGTCATGATTATGCAAAGTTTAATGAAACCACTGATTTAGGTAAGGATCATCAATGGATATGAAACCATTCAGAGGTTTTTAACCTTTATCATGCCATGCGGGGAGAACCCTGGTCACCTGGAGGAGTCAGGGAAAAACATTGTGTTATGAGCAACTGAAATATTTACTGAGCAGTGTTTAAAAAGTACACGACTTAATATGCCATACTCTGAAATGTTACCTGAAAATAGCCTGGAGTACAAAAACAATATGGCTGTGGTTATCAAACAAATTTGGGGGACAAATAAGTATTCTGCAGTTTAAAACATGAAGGCTCTTTATGCTTTTCTTTAGAATGCAAAATGAAGCAAAAAATAACTTCACTAGGATGGGGAAGGGACAGAGAGGGAAACAGATGGAAGCAATTAATGACATCCTTGGAACTGTTGAGTAGGACATTCTTTTGGGCTGTTTGGTTGATGTTTGGAAGTTTCCAGGGCATGACAGACTGATGCTTCTGCTGTCTCTACTTTCACAAGGACTTCTAAATAGTGTCTGCTTTGACAACGCTAAAAAATAAATTTAAAAATTTATTCTTAGATCAATCTCTATTCCTAGAATGTTAGAATGTCAGGGCTAGAGAAAACAGAAGACTGTTGATCTATAGATGGATTTATACATAAGCAATCTGATGTAGATTTAGAGATTTTTCAGGGAAGGATATGTCATTTTCAGAATTTTTGACATTTTCAGGATTTGGGGGGGGGTCTCAAAATCAAACCATAGTCTATTTGTGTGACTGGCAATTAAGGGCATGTTGCAATGTTGGAGAATGGTTTAATATCAGTTAAAGATCATACATTTGGGTTGTAACTGTTGATGAGGGACTCCAATGCTTGGGCAATTCCTTACTGTAAAAGTGAGGGCCATTTTAATATAGAACAAGATTTGCATTGTCACAGGAAGGCTTTCTCTTGGGTGGAGCAAAAGTTATCTGATCCCTGACTGCACTGGCAAATAGAGTTTACAATTTGCTAATTTTACCAGATTGCATTAATAGCCACAGTGTTGCACAAGAGGTGTAGGGTTGCGTGATGATTGCCACAGAAACTGCTGTGATCTTTATAGACTTCAGCAGTGCCACGGTCATGCTGTACTGTTAAAATAGTGGTTAGACTCACCCTATAAGAAGTCATTTGTTCCTTTAGAGACTGTCCGCAGGAGATTCAGCTACTGTTCTTTGTGTTTGTACTTTGCGTCATCGTCGTTAATCATTATCATCAGGCAGCTGCAGCAGCTGTAATAGTTATGTGCGATTGATTAAGGGGCTAGACACACTAATTGGTTAATAGAATATTTATTGATTGCTTTCTATGTGTCTAGCATGCTAAGTGCTACATAGAATAGCAGTTTTTAATCGTTCTTATTATGAATGATCACTTGTAAGATGTATTACAAGTTATTTATTAATAGTAATAAAGTGCCAAAGTTTGCAAATGCTTTATTTAAAAAAAAAAAAAAAGTAAATTGAGCATATTCAAGATCACCTGAATAATAACATTCCTCTCATTCCCACTCACTAGGTTTTGGTTTTTTCGTTTTAACTTTTATTGAAATATAATATATTCACTGGCTTTTTATTATGCTTTCTTTAGTGCAGGAGAAATTAGTGGAAATATCGCTGTTGTGGCTGGAAATTGTGCATAATCGTAGGTACACCCAAAGGGGTAGGTCATATATTGAGAGTTTTATTCTTCTGTGTATCATGGAGGCACTAAGGTGAACTGCTGCTACAGAGAGATTTTTAAGAAAGTGCTTTAAGAAATTTCAAGTTGAAGAGCTGTAAAACAGACTGACTTTATAATAGGAATTCAGAGAAGGAGTGCTATCATGGTAGGTAGGAATAGTAGAAAGAGGCTCATGTAGGAAGTGGGACTTGGGAGGACAGATGTAGGGAAAAAGGAAAGTACTGGAAGTGGGGACAGGTGTGGGAAGAAAGGAAAATACTCCAGGTGGAATGAGCAGCATGGGTCAGTCATGGGGGCTTTGAGGAGAGGAACAGTCATGGTGGGGGTGGTAGGAACTAAGCTTAGGTAGTTGGGTCAGGTGATGAAGCCCTTGAAAGCCAGGCAGAGGAATTTGGAATTGGGTGGTAGGGAAGCTTTGCACTTCTTGAGCAGTAACTCGAATGACAAGATGAAGGTGGTTTTTCAGGAAGAGTCATAGCCAATACAGGATAAATAATAGGTTCTAGTGAAGGAGCGTAAGCTGTGTGTCAAACTGACCAGATTCATTTCCTGTCAGCAGGGATTTGCTTCAAGCTGATTTCTTAATAGGTAAAAAATGTTTGTGGCAAACTTATTTTATTAGCCTCGGAAAAACTGCTATTGCAGTATACAGTGGAATTTCATTCTTATTTCTGCAATGGAGCAGAAATGGATAAGGAAGGCAGTTCTTGACCCGTATCCAGGGGTGTTCAGTATCTGAATGTATCAAAAGGTGTCATTTGTGAGGTGGTCTCCTGGTATGAACTCCTTAAAAAGGGCATAATGCGCTTTGTCTGTTGGCAGGCAAATAGTTTCATTTTAGAACTGTGAAGTGTCGCCACTCTGTCTCAGTGCTGCTCTGAACAGTCTGCTTGAAATCATCAAAACTTGGATTGATTCACCAGTTTGGACTATTTTTGAAACATATTGTAATGTCTAAGCCTATTGAATAAAAGAATGTTCCTAAAATACTTTGTGAAAGGGTGTATGTAGTGGCAATCTACGTGATTGCCATTAATCATATTTCCTAGGAAATTGCCATGTTTTAACCCTTAAACTTTATTAGTTAAGCACAATTATGGTCTGTATTTGTACAGTTTTACCTTGACTGATATTCATGTACAAAGAAGAAATTTGAAAAGGATTTAAACATGCTTACACTTAATTTAGATTTCTTTTGACTTAAAGTGGTAGTGTCATATTTTTAGATCATAAGCCCTCATATTTAGCTTTTTTCTTTCCTTTTGATTTTGAACACTGAGAATAATTCGTGATGAAATTTGAATTTTCAAACACTTTTTGGTGAAAGTGGCCAGAATATCTTTTTAAAGTATTAATTCTTTGAGCATGCACTGTGCTTCTCTGGGGCTAATGTGTGATTCTAATTTTTGGTTTTTAAACTTTGAGTTTTTAGTGATCCTTCCATTGCTACTTTAAGAGAAGATTTTTGTTACTTAACATAGATGACCAAGTAACTATGCGATAATTATTCACATCTGTCAGCTGACTTGTTGCACTTTTGACCTAGAGCAAGCACTCAAACTTTAAATAGTTCACCTTTGAACTTGCCACATTAAACATAGTTGAGTACTACTATTTTTCACTTTCTCAAGCAAAAATGATTTAAGTTTTGAGTCTTCTCAATAATGAACTCTGGGTATTTTATTAACTTGTGGAAGAGTTCTAAACAACTTGGCAGGGATTTAACCCTTATTTTACTTTGTATACACTTCATGATTAAGAAGTAAGCAAATAATACTTTAAACATGTAATACTTTGGTTTCCATTGTAAACAGAGTGATCAGTCACATGATTGAAGGGAACTCAAGGGGCCGAGGGAACTCACATTTATTGAGTATGTATTATTGGGAGAGGTACTTACATGTTTTTATTTTCTCATGTAATTCTGAGAACATCAACTTCAAGGTATTAATACATTCATCTTACAGATAAGAAAACTGAGGTTTGACAAACTTTAACTCACCCAAGTTTGCTCAGCATGTAAGTGGCAGAACGTGTTACCTGTTGGTGGTCTCGTGGCGTCCAAGTCCATGTTCTTTCCATAATCTGACTTCCAAGAAGTCAGGTGGTCCACCCCTCTCTTTCCAGGCACTACTAACTTTATACCACTCTTAGAGGATAACGATTTACAGTTTTCCTGAGTATTTCCAAAGAAGGAATTTTATGGATGTAATTTGTGATGTACTGCAGTGTCTTACACCCCCTTAAGCTATAAAGAAGTTAAAGTCATAATATTTTAAAGTTAAAAAGAATCATAGAGATTATTTAATCCAACTACTTTATTTTATAGATGAATTGAGGCCATTGGCTGCCCCACCCCTACCCTGCAAATACAAACAGAAACACTAAAAGTAATTCGACACTAGTATTCCCTTAATGATTACCTTGACTATATAGGTCCAATCTCAAATTAAGAAGTTCTCAAGGTTTAAGTTTTTTTTTCCTACCTCTATTTAAAATCTTTATTGTTCTTTCCTTAATAGAAGCAAAAGAGCCTTATAAAAATAGCTCTATTTCTTGAGTACCTTTTATGAGCTGGGTACTTTATATTGTGTTTTTTAATGCACCTCATCTTGCAGATGAGGAACCTGAGAGTCAGAGAAGCTCACAGTAACTTGTTGAAAGTTACCTAGTACATAAATGTCAGAGGTAAGATTCAAACCCTAAACTATCTGACACCCAGGCTTGTACTCAATCCAGTATGCTAAGACTCTTTCTCACCCTTCCTTATAAGAATCTCTTCTCATAATGTAATAGTTATTGTGGGGCTTAAATGAGTGAGATAATGTATGTGAAAGTACCTGAAAAAAAAGATATTTGGTGAAAATTAGCTTTCTTCTTGAGCTTCTCAATCTTTTTTCTCAATCATTTTCTCCAAATAAGCTCAGTTACTTTTTAAGCTTTTTCATAGAAAAATTTCCTCTCATTTATTGTCTCCTGTAGTAAGACCTTGTAAAAAAAAAAAATCACGATTGCTTGTTTTTATTTAATAATTTTTCTGTATCTGTTGAGATAATCATGCAGTTTTTATCCTTTCCTCTATAAGATGGTCTCTGGTCTACTCCATAAGTATCAACTTTTCTGATGGTGAACCGTCTATGCATTTCTTTCTTTCTTTCTTTTTTTTTTTCGGCCACACTGCACAGCTTGCGGGATCTTAGTTCCCCGACCAGGGATCGAACCCCTGGCCCCGGCAGTCAAAGCGTTGAGTTCCCCCATCTATGCATTTCTAAGATAAACCCTATGTAGTAGTGATTTAGAAAAGAAAATACAATGGTAAATTCAACTTTAATGTTTTAAAAAGATTTTGCTTCTTTGTTCATGAGGGGTCTTGATCTTTAATTTTCTTATTCTGTTTCTTATTCTGTTATCAAGGTTATTTTAGTTTCATAAAGTAAGATTACTAGTCTTTGAAACATTTTATATAAGAAAAGGATTGTCTGTTCTTGAAAGTTGGGCAAAACTTGCATCTAAAACTTTCTCTGGGTCTGGTGTCCTTTAGAGGAAGTAATTTGATTACTCTTTCAGATTCCTTTTATTATCTAATTCAGGTTTTAAATTCATTTTGAGTCAACGTTGATAATCTGATACTTTTCTAAGAAATTATGCATTTCCTCTATCCTTTTTTGTTCAGTATTATCTATTTCTGCCTTTTTCTTTTCTTATCACTCTTATGGGGGATTTATGTTTTATTAGTTTTTTCCCCAAAGATCTATTTCATTAAATTCTGTTCTTAGGTTCATTATTTATTTTGTTAAGTTTATTATTTGAATATCTTATTTTCAATATTTCTATCTTTATGTTTGGTATTTCTTGTTTTTAAATAAATATAATATTTTGGGCTCTCAATTTTGCTCTGACTACAAGTTTAGAAACAGCCGTATAGGTACTTTAATAGTTGTTCAGCCCTAAATATTTTGTAATTTTGGTGTGAATTCCTCTTACCCATGTGCATTATTTAGTAGTACATTTAAAGATTCTTTTTACTACAGGCATACTTCAGAGATGTTGCGTGTTCAGTTCCAGATTACCACAATATTCGCAATAAAACAAGTCACATGAATTTTTTGGTTTCCCAGTGCATATAAAAGTTGTTTATACTACACTGTAGTCTGTTAAGTGTGCAATAGCATATGTCTAAAAAAACAATGTACATACCTTAATTTAAAAATATTTTATTGCTAAAAAATGCCAAAACAATTACAGTAATAACATCACAGGTCACCATGACAAATATCATAACAATGAAAAATTTTGAAATATTGTGAGAATTACCAAAATGTGACACAGAGACATGAAGTGAGCAAATGATGTTGGGAAAACGATGCCTGTAGTCTTGTTCAACACAGGGGCCACAAACCTTCTAATTGTAAAAACACAGTATAAACACAGTAAAAAACACAGCATCTGCTAAGTGCAATGAAGTGAAGTGCAATAAAATGAGGTATGCCTATATCTTTTAATTGTTATATTTCTAATTTAATTGCTTTGTGCCCAGAAGTCTTGGTTGGTATGTTATCAATTCTTCGAAATTATTCTGTGACATAATAAGTGGTCAGTGTTGGTAAGTGTAGTGTGTGTGCTTAAAAACAAAGTGTATTCTCTTCTGCTTGGGTATAGGGTTCTCTTTTTATCAATTAGGTCAACATATAAGTATTATTGATCAGACTTTTATAGTCTTACCATAAATCATAAACTGTTTATGATTGAGGTCTGTTGAAATCTATAATAGTTGTAGATTTGTCAATTTTCCTCATAATTGTCAGTTTTAACTTTATATATTTCAAAGCAATATTATAAGTGGTTACAAGCTTATGATTCTCTTGGATCCTAAATTCTCTTAATTATTTTGTTATTATCTTTTTTTAGGATGATTGCTGACTGATGTTAAGCCTACTGTTGACTTTTATCTCCAGATTTTGTTCTTTTTTTTTTTTAAACCACATCCTAGTTTTTGTCAGTTTTCTTCATAAGTAAAAATATTCTCTTATTGTGTGTCTATTCCACTTCACTTTGTGTTTAGGTATTTACACCTCTAGCTCATTCATTACATTCTGCTGTAGAACAGTGATTGTCAACTTTTTTCAGCATAAGGACCTTCAAATAATAATGGTGAGACTCTTTATTATTAGTTGATTAAGAATGTATAAGAATGAAAGTCACAATGAATTTGTAATGTTTTAAAATAGATTTTTATTTTATTCATCACTACAGCATCAACATACATTTGAAAACTACTAGTATCTGTAAGACACACTTGCTTATATGTTTATCTGTTTCTGCTGTAACCGCAGCATGAGATGGAGGAAGGACCAGGGGAGCTGATAGACCTGTAGGTAGCAGAGTTCTTGATTGAAACTTGCAGGATCAGAATCTCTTCTCCCTTCACAGATGCTAGATTTGAACAAGGGGTGAAAGAAGGTGGAGAGAAAGACTAGGACTAGTCATTCAGGCTTTAAAGGATTCAAAGGTTGTGACTCATACTCTGCCTTTCAAATAAGCTGCCACCAAGACTTGAGGAGGATGTAGCTTGGGCAGCAGTGACACTTCGAACCTTCCCATCCCCGACATGCTGCTTCCCTTTCAGTTATCTCTGGGCTCTGGCAGAATCCTGTTTTGTTTGAAGGGAAGTTGAAACTGGCTACATACCCTCCTAATCTCATCTGAAATAAAAGAATTTAGTGAGCCTTTGATGTTTATGTGTGTTTTAGCTGTGTTATCTCAATGTACATGTTCTAGCAAAAAGAGTGTGGTGTTGCTGTTAAAGGGTTTTGAATGCTTTCAGTATGACTCATTGTGGTTTTTAATTTTAGTTTTGGGTGTACACATGCAGTGTCCAGTACTGTCACTGAGTTAGGTCAGGGAAAGGAATAATTTGTGGATGAGGCCTGTAGGATCTTTAAATCTAGGAGCACAGGGTTGGAACAGCATGTTTTAGTGTTACCACACAGTATACACAGGGGTGAGTTGGTGCTGGGCACTTGCTACTTGAACTAGATTAAAGTTTGTCATTGTACTCAGTGTTCCTAACTCCCTCCTAAAAACTGTAACTGCTTGTAGCCTTCACTCAGGTTTCTGAATGACTAATGGCCAAGACTCCTTGACCTTTCTCAAAATGGCAGTGCCAGGAGCAAAGCGTATTGGCTGGTACTGGGAAGCCACGGAATGACTCTGCTTTTTGCTATTTTAAAGTGAAATTAGTGCCAAATGGCTAGTATATAAAAGAATACTTTATTTTCACACATCTCCCTGAGTCTTTTGAAATCTTTACATATATTATCAGTTTTAAAATCATATGTATATGCACAGAAAGATACGAGGATGGAATGAGTTGATTATAGAGGCCATACTTCCTATTTGAGGGATACTAGAAAGACTGCATTATCAGTTGCTAATACCTGGAATTTCATTAGAGCTCATTCTTCAGGTTAACAGTTTAAATGCTTGAATACATAGCGAAGGGAGAATCTTTGAGTCATCAGCAGTCATTTTTACTGATCTGCGGTTAGGTTCTAAATGTGGGGAAGCAGAGTGAGGGCCTGCCCCTTACCCCCAACCCCTGGCCTCTCACCCAGGCCTTATATTTATGAAGGGCCTAGACTTCAATATTTTCCTCAAATGATATATGTAGTCATAGAGGAAGAGAGGGATTCTTAAAAGAAGATGTTTATCATGCAATTAAAATTACTCAATGTAAAGACTTAAGTATACCACCATGTTTATGACCCTGTTTTGGCATTTCTTCATTTTTAAATATGGGCTTCTCAAACTTGGAAGTAATCTGGGCCTTTCTTGATCTCTCAGAGACCCTGCCCAGATAGGAAGGGAAGGAGAGACTCAACATGGGTTAAGAAGACAGCAGGAATAGCCCGGCCAGTCGATTTTGCCTGCCAGATAAATTATGCCAGGGCCAGCCTGGTTGGAAATGGACATGCTGGGTGCCATGGCCACAGTGGCGGAAAGCCTCACCCACCAGCTGACTGTGTTCTTTCTTCCTCCCACCTGTTTCCTTCCTATCTACCAAGTGTTGTCTGTGCTTTTTGTGATCGGATATGCTTGTGGTCTGACCAGCTCTCTCGAAAGGACAGGTCCCAGGATGTAAACACCTGCTTCCTTGGATGTGCTCCAGGGTAATCTGACTTCCATGATGTCAGATTTTCAGGTGTTCTGCTCCATAGCACTGCAGTCTTTAGTAAGCAGAATGCATTTTTTGTGACAGTGTTTATAACCTAAACGGCTATACTGTCTAAGGTCAGGTTTTATTAAAACAGTGAATTTGGTATGGGGTAGTTTCCACCACCCCCCTCCAACATGTTTTTTGGGGGTGGGGTGAAAGTTTAACTTGTTGAATGTTTGAGAGAACTTTTTGATTTAAAGTTATGCAGCAGTATATGTCTAAATAGGCCCATCAGATTCTCTCCTTTAAGGAGGCGTACCTTGCTTCATTGCACTTAGTTAACTTTATTGTGCTTTGCAGATACTGCATTTTTCACAAATTGAAGGTTTGTAGGAACCCTGCACTGTCAGATGATGGTTAGCATTTTTCTAGCAATAAAGTATTTTAAAATTAAGGTATATACATTGTTTTTCTTAGGCATAATGATATTGTGTGCTTAATAGACTACAGTGGAGTGTAAACATAACTTTTATATATTTACAGTAGAGTGTAAACATAACTTTTATATGCATAACATTTATAGACTACAGTGGAGTGTAGACGTAACTTTTATATGTGTTTATATGCACACAAAACATTTGTGTGTCTCACTTTATTGTGATATTTGCTTTATTTCTGTGGGCTGGAACCAAACCCTCAATATCTCCAAGGTCTGCCTGTATTATTTTGTCCAAAGCTGTCTCCCTTCCTCATCTAAATCAGTGAGCTGGGACATGATAACTGATTTTGACAGAAGCCGACTGAGATTGTTTGGCTTCAGGGTGAGGAAGTTACCTGTCCTTTGTGATAGTGAACTGCCCTTCCTAGTCAAACCAGGTCTATTGCAAATGCATGTTATTGTTCACAGAAAGGACTCTCGACTGTGTGCGTGCATGTGTGTGTTCGTGTGTGTATGTGTGTGTGTGTGTGAGAGAGAGAGAGAGAGAGAGAGGTGGGGGGAGCGGAGAGAATGTTATTCCATTGGAAAAACAGCTCAAAGAGATGCTGTGAGGAGAATCATCATTATAAGTAGTGCTGAACTTCTGAGGGCAGAAGCAGTGTCGTCTTCACCTTCTCTACCACAACTGTCCTAATCTCTTAGGTAAAAATGACTACTTCCACTTTTGTGTCCCCTCAGCATGTGCTGGGCATACTTTTAAATACTAATTTGTATTTGTTTATATGTATGTCTTGTCCTACCAAGGTGGTAACCCCTTAAAAGTAGGGACTTAAAGTCTAGGGAGTTCCCTGGTGGTCCAGTGGTTAGGACTTGGCACTTTCACTGCTGTGGGCCTGGGTTCAATCCCGGTCAGGGAACTAAGATCCCCCAAGCTGTGCAGTGTGCCCCCCCGACCCCCTCAAATCTAGTTCTAGGACTTGTGTAGCATGTAGTAGGTCCTCAGTATGTTAAATGAACAAATATATGAAAGAATTAAACTAAAGGAATTTAAGATTCTCACTTCTGGATGCAGTCTAGAAGAACCTTTAAAAATGTCTTGTGGCAGTGAATCTTTATAATCTCTAGATCTGTTTTCCTCTTATTTTTCTTAAATAAAAAATTCAGCATAAGTTAAAGCGTCTTGATTAGTGATAATTGAAATCACATGGAACTGAGTAGTTTGGAACCTTTCCATCTCTTAAATTGTATGGGCTTATATCATGTAGTAAGTCTGTGAAGAATGGATTAGAGGGTATGAGTGGGTCCTGTGAGGCTGTCATTGGTCCATTGATCTAAAGCATAAGAGCTTCCTATTAATTTACGTTGAAGACTCAGAGGCAGAGAGAAGCCTTAAAATGTGCTAGTTGATTGATTTAAAGTAGCTGAATCAATATTATTAGTATATAGTCAAGATTTATAATTATTTAGGAAATGGACTTTATCCCTACTGTCATTCTCTAAAATGCTTTTTAAAAATTCAGATTTGTATTAAAAAGTAGAAGATTACTTTAAGAAGCCAGGCAGCTTGAATGTTTAAATAAAATCTCATTTTCCACAGACAAGACAGACTCCTTCCTGTTTCTGCCTACTGGTTAGTCATGGTGGGATTTGTTTGGCTTTATGAATGCCATTAAATTTTAATGTACAGATCAGATGTCTCATTGTAGGTAAAAGGAAAGGGCGTAGTGTCTGTTTTGGCCCTATCATTTTACCACACAAGGGAACCATTAGTGGAGAATCAAATTGATTCCTGTAAAGCTTTTCCATTTCATCTTTTTTTTTTTTTCTTGTTTCCTTTCTCCATGATGGTTATTCCTTCCATTTATTTTTTGCTTTTTCCAAATTTGAAACACTTATGCAGTAACTGTATCCTTTCAAATAGGTGTAGTGTGATAGTTGCATTCTGTGGTCCTTATGTTTGTTTGCTATAATTTCATCAAGGTTCATGTTATCTGGAAATAAAATTAAGTTTGTGACCTTTTAAAGTTAATGATTTCTATGGCCAGATGGTTTCATGATCTCCTGTACTTGGTGAAAATCCATTCATTCATTCAATAAATGTTTACTGAGCATTTATTATGTATCAGGGATTGTACTCTGTGAATATAGGATATATAGGGTCCTTGACCTTGCTGAACTTACACTCTTGTGGGAGATAGAGAAAACAAAACTGGGAGGGTTTATGTCTCATGGGAGCACATAAGAAAGGTACTTATAGATTTAGGATGGTTTCATGAAGGAACAGTCATTTAAAAATGGCACCTAAAAGAATAAGTAGGGGTTAGTCAAGCAAAAGAGGGGAGAGAGAGAGAGAGAGAGAGGGAGGGAGGGAGGGAGAGAGAGGGAGAGGGAGACGGGGAGAGGTGTTTCAGCTAGAGGGAATGGCTGTAAAAAAATACCTTGAAGCAGGAGGCCAGTGCTCTTCAACTAGTGGTCTTCAATAAGTGGCTGACATCCCTAAAAGACTTTCGAAACACTTGAATATTTTTGAATACCTTGAATATTTTAAAGTTTTCATTTAAATATTTTTAAATCATAAGTTTAGTTGCAAAGCATGTGTTTTCTGCCATGTTGTGTGTTATATACACATCTTAAATATGTTTCCCTGTAAATTTAGCTCATTTAATTTGTGGAAAACATCTGCCACAGTCATTGGCAAAACCAGTTCTCATTGTCTAACTAGTCAGCCGAATCAGATTTACTTTTTTTTTAACTTTGTGTTTTAAAAAAGTTCTTGCTTTAGTCAGTCAATTATCTTTTAAAGATTTAAATAATAAGAAGAAATGTGTTTATATGTTGATGCACATATTTACCATTTTGTGCTCTTCATTTGTTTCTGTAAATCCAAACTTCTATCTGGTATAATTTTCTTTCTTTTTTTTTTTATTTTTTTTTATTTTTTTTTATTTTTAAAGTTATTTATTTATGTATTATTTATTTATCTATTCATGGCTGTGTTGGGTCTTCGTTTCTGTGCGAGGGCTTTCTCTAGTTGCGGCAAGCGGGGGCCACTCTTCATCGCGGTGCGCGGGCCTCTCACTATCGCGGCCTCTCTTGTTGCGGAGCACAGGCTCCAGACGCGCAGGCTCAGCAATTGTGGCTCACGGGCCCAGCCGCTCCGCGGCATGTGGGATCTTCCCAGACCAGGGCTCGAACCCGCGTCCCCTGCATTGGCAGGCAGACTCTCAACCACTGCGCCACCAGGGAAGTCCCAATTTTCTTTCTTCATGAAGGACTTCCTTTAACCTTTCTTATAGTTCAGATCTGCTGGGTGATGAATTCTTTTAACCTTTACATAGCTGAAAAAGTCTTTATTTTGCCTTAATTTTTGAAATATTTTCTTTGGGTCTACTCAAAGTTCTTTCAGTACTTTGCTCTACTGTTCTCTGGGTTGCATTGTTTCCAGTGAGAAGTCTGTTGTTACTCTTATCTTTGTTCCTCTTTAATATAAAGTGTCTCATTTTTCTCTGGCTGCTTTTAATATTTTCTCTTCATTATTGGTTTTAAGCAACTTCATTATGATGTACCTTGTTGTAATTCCCTTGATATTTTTTGTGCTTGGGTTTTACTGAGCTTTTTGGACTTGGGGCTTTATAGTTTTCATTAAATTTGTAAAAATTGTGGCCATTATTTCTTCAAATATTCTTTTCTGTCCCCTTTTCTGTCCTTTGGGGACTTCAATTGCACACATATTAGGCTGCTTGGAGTTGTGCCACAGCTCACTGATGCTCTGTTCATTTTCTTTTAAGTTTTGTTTTCTCCCATTTTAGATAATTTTCATTGCTAGCACTTCAGTTTCAATAATCTTCTTCATGCAATATCTTATCTGCTAGTAATCTATCCAGTGTATTTTTGTATCTCTAGTTGTTCTATTTCAGTACTTTTTATATCTTTCATTTATCTACTCAGTCTTTCCTTTAGCTTTTGAACATATAGAATACAGTTATAGTAACTATTTTAATGTTCTTGTCTACTAATTCTGTCATCTGTGTCATTTCTGGGTTGGTTTTGAATGATTGTTTTTTCCTCTTTGTTATGGGTGGTATTTTCATGCCTTTTTGTATGCCTGGTAAATTTCAATTGGATGCCAGTGTCATATTACTCTTGTAACAAACACAGTACAAATGTTTTATCTTACAATTCTGGAGGTCTGAAGCCCAGAATGAGTTAGCAGAGTTGTGTTCCTTCTGGAGATTCTAGGAATGGGTCCATTTCTTTGCCTTTTCCAGCCACTAGAAGCTGTCCGAATTCCTTGGCTTATAGCCCGCATCACTCCAACCTCTGCTTCTGTTACATCTCTTTCTGGTTCTGTTGTCAAATTATAGTGAGGTAATACCTTCAATGTGCTGATAAAATAGTTGTCAACCAGAATTCTGTACTACTGAAGTAGTCTTTGAAGGATGAGGACAAAGTAGGCATTTTCAAACAAACCAAAATGGATATATTTTGTCACCAGCAGACTCTTACTAGAGGAAATGCTAAAGAATGTCCTTCAGACAATAGTCAGATGATTCCAGGTATAAGGCCTGAGATACAAGAGGGAATGATTAGCCAACATATTGGACAGTTTGTTGGTAAATATAAACAAACTTTGACTTATATAATAATGTAATGCCTAACAAGATTTAAAAGTTGAAAATAAAAGATACAGCATTTTGTACCTGAAAACAATAACATAAACATGAAACAAAACTTGAAAACAATAGCATAAAGGTCAGGAAAGGGATGATTGGGAATTAAGTATGTTAAGATCATTCTGTTGTTTGGGGAGGAAGTAAAATTATTGACTCATTTTATTTTATTTATTTATTTTAAAAATTAATTAATTTATTTTTGGCTGCGTTGGGTCTTCGTTGCTATGCATGGGTTTTCTCTAGTTGCGGCGAGAGGACGCTACTCTTCGTTGTGGTGTGTAGGCTTCTCATTGTGGTGGCTTCTCTTGTTGTGGAGCACAGGCTCTAGGCGCGTGGGATTCAGTAGTTGTGGCACATGAACTCTAGATTGTAGGCTCAGTAGTCATGGCACATGGGCTTAGTTGCTCCACGGCATGTGGGATCTTCCCGGACCAGGGCTCAAACCCGTGTCCCCTGCATTAACAGGCGGATTCTTAACGACTGTGCCACCAGCGAAGTCCTCATTGACTCATTTTAGATTGTTACCATGCCAAGTATGCATGCTAAACTATTTAATGAACCACAAAAGTAATAAAAAATAAAGTATATGACCTATAAAATAGTAAAGGGAATAAGAAAAATATAGAAAAAGACTCTCAATCTGCCCCCCCAAATATATCAATAATAATAAATTTAAATGAGCTAAGTTATTAAGTTAAAAGTTGCTAACCTGGATTAAAACTGTGTACTTATATGTATATATGTAGTTATAAAGACACATCTAAAATATAAGGATACTGAGAGTTAGAAAGTTATATACCAGTCAAATAAAATAGTCAAAGAAAGCTGGTTTACAATATTAATATCAGCAACAAACATTATTGGAGATATAGAGAGGTGTCACATAATGATAAATAGGTTCAGATTACAAGAAAGATATAATAATTGTAAATTTATATGTACCTAATAAGTTAGCCTCAATATATATAAAACAAAAACAGAGCTGCAAGGGGATATGGACAAATCTGTTGTTATGGTGCGAGATTTTATCATTCAGTAATTGATAGATAAAACAGACCAAAAAAATCAGCAAGGATATAGAAGATTTGAACAGCACAATTAACAAGCTTGAGCTAATAGAATATGTGAAATATTTCACCTAAAAATTAGAGCAAACTCATTCTTTTCAAGCACACAGAAAATTATACCCTTTAAAATTACTAATTGTATATTATATAAATTTCACCTCAAACTATATTGAAATCAATTTTGGTCTATCATATTGGTAAAGATACATAAGTCTGATTATACATTGAGTTGTTGAATCTGTGAGGAAACAGGTACTGTCATCCACTGTGGTGGGAGTGTAAATTGATAACTTCTGTGGATGGCGATATGGCAACGTTTGTCAAAATTATTAATGTCCATGCCTATGACTCAGCAGTTCCATTTCTAGATAGTATCCTACAGACATATACATTTAAAAATGATATTTATTGGGAATTCCCTGGTGGCCAAGTGGTTAGACTTGGGGCTTTCCCTGCCGGGGCCCGGGTTCAATCCCTGGTTGGGAAACTAAGATCCCACAAGCTATGTAGCACGGCCAAAAAAAAAAAAAAGACGTTTATTCAAGGTGATTCATTGCAGCAGGCTAATAAATTAGAGACTAGTTATGTAGCTGTATAAAACAATGAGGAGGCTCTTTGGGTACTTCTACTAGAACATCTCCAAGTTAAATTAAGTGAAAAAATCAGAATGCAGAGAGTATGCATAGTATGATCCTATTTGTGTAAAAAAAGTGGAAGCCTATGTTTTTGTTTCTTTGGGCATAAAGTGTCTTTATTTTGAAGAATACAGAGGAAACACATAACATTGGTTGCAAGTAGATGGAATTTGAATGCCTAGGAGATAGTGGAGGGAAGAAAAATTTTCACTGTATGCCTTAGGGTTTTATATATGTGTATATGTTTTTGTCATATGTATGGGTGTATATATATATATATATATATATATATATATATATATATATAAAATGTAATTTCAAATTAAATTTTAATTTTAATTTAAAAATTTAAAAGGAACAGAAAATAACCAGTCATCTAAGACTGATCAAAAGCCACGTCAGTGAGGTCTTGCTCTTTGCTGATATTTATTATGTGCTGCCTTATGGCTCTGAAGTTTGTGAATTACCAAAGTATGCTTCTTGAGAGTTAGAATAGTGTTTTTTGCATCTTTATATACATACCTATAGTGTCCATAGCCCAATGCTTTTTATGTAGTTGAAATTGATATGTTGGTTTAATTCTATTTTTTAACAGTGCAAGACTGTGTTATACTTGTTGAGTTTTTATATTATTTCATTTGATATAACTCGCTGTGAAGTGGGCTTTTATTTGCATGGGACATTTTCTGTGTTTCCAAATAAGAATGTGTAATTTTGGCTAAATATTTTAACTTAAAGTAATTTGTTGCACGTAAGTTACTCAGTGATAACATAATGAATTTACTGAATATGAGGAAATGATCTGTTAGGTCCTTTTCAACTCTGTATAGAAGAATAATTGAATGAATGAATACATTTTAGTAGTACAAGAGGGTCAAGGAGAATACTTGCTTTATGCATTTCGGGTTCCTTTTTTAAATGACCTGTCCCGCCCCCCCCCCCCCCCCGCCCCAAAAAAAGATACCTTTGGCTGATCAGGTCATCTGTGTTATTAAACTATATTATATTAAACTATTACTAACTGATTCAGTTATTAATGCCAGTGATATTTTAATTAACAGCATAGTTTTATAGGGTTGTTTTCAAACTGTCCAGTTTGTCAAACAAATCCATTTGGCTAGATGAAAGAAAAATTTATGCATTACCTCATACTTTTGCTTTGTGTTTCCTCCTATTTCTTTGGTTTGTCTGATTATTAAATTTCACTTAACACAGTGCTTTGGTATTTTATTTCCAGATGTTGAATCTGAAACTGTTGTCAGGGATATCAGTTCTTTGTGTAAGTGTCTTTTAATGGCAGTGTATATAGGGTGAACAGGAAGGAAACAAAGGAGTTACAGAGATATAGCAACCTAAAGTAAAAGGTCCAAAACTTTTTCTCATTATTTTTTGTTGCCAGGAAATAATGAAGAACCAGGGCTTAGTGCAGTGAATGAAAGAATGTGCTGCCCTTAATTGTAAATTTTAAAAGCTGGAAACTTAGGTTCTATTATAAATTGGTCTTGGGCTTCCCTGGTGGCGCAGTGGTTGAGAGTCTGCCTGCCAATGCAGGGGACGCGGGTTCGAGCCCTGGTCTGGGAGGATCCCACATGCCGCGGAGCAACTAGGCCCGTGAGCCACAACTACTGAGCCTGCGTGTCTGGAGCCTGTGCTCCGCAACAAGAAAAAGGCCGCAATAGTGAGAGGCCCGTGCACCGCGATGAAGAGTGGCCCCCACTTGCCACAACTAGAGAAAGCCCTCGCACAGAAACGAAGACCCAATACAGCCAAAAATTAAAAAAAAAAAAAAAAAAAAATTAAAAAAAATAAATAAATAAATTGGTCTTGGCTATTTTCCATATAGGAAAAAAACGCGAATTTATGTCCATTTACATTCTTTGCATTTGCATGTGATATTCTTCTGCTTGGTTCTGCCAGTGAGTTAACTCCATGTTCCTCCCCACAGGGTGGAGAATGCTTGCACCAAGCTTGTCCAGGCAGCCCAGATGCTTCAGTCAGACCCTTACTCAGTGCCTGCTCGAGATTATCTAATTGATGGATCAAGGGGCATTCTCTCCGGCACATCAGACCTGCTCCTCACCTTCGACGAGGCTGAGGTAGGCAACCTGAGGCCCATGCAGACCTCTTCCAGACAAAAAGCCCAGCCTTAAAGATAATAATGGAGGATTGAGGATTGTTTAGGATGACAAAATGTTGACTAGCTATACATCTGAATTATTGTGTTTTCTACTTATCGTTTACTCAATTAACTGAATACTCTGAAATATATTTTCAGGTTCGTAAAATTATTAGAGTTTGCAAAGGAATTTTGGAATATCTTACAGTGGCAGAGGTGGTGGAAACTATGGAAGATTTGGTCACTTACACAAAGAATCTTGGACCAGGTTAGTCATATTCTACTTTTATAACAGAATTTTTTATGGATTGTCCATGTTTGATCAAGAGGAAAGGGGCACTCCTCCCTACTTTTTTTGTGGAAGATAGGTAATGATGCATTGAACGTTTAGTTGTCTCTACTCTGTTGATGGAGCTGACTCTGTGCTTCTACTGAAGAGATATCATTGTCTCTGAAAGCTGAATCTGCTTTCTACAGATCCTGGCCCTGTCTAATGAACTAAACTAGACATTGCAAATGTTGCTGGAGAATGTAGGAAATACTTTTCTATTACTGCAGTGCTTAAGGTCACCCTGAATCCTGACCTCCTCATTCCACATTATACAGCATTCCTTCACTGTCTGCCAGCTGGCCTGTAGCTCTCTGTGACCTCTTAGCTTGCTAATTAGCCTGCCTACTATTATGGATTCATGCCCTTGCCCAAGGCTGCATAATATAATCAGACCTAGAAGGAGAGAAGAACTTCTGTGGCTAAATCTCTGATTGTGTAGTCATCTGAGAATTCAGTATTCAAAATACATGAACAGATACCAGCTTTTGGTGTTATAGACATACAACATGAACTTGAGGCTCCTTAAAGTATGAATGAGACCAATGACAAGACATATCAGATGTTTAATTTGTTAGTATTAAGAATCACATATTATCTTATAAAATTCTTTTGTCTTACATAAAAATGTATTTTCTTGAGGTTTCAGTGCAGTCATCCTGTAAACTTATGGCAGTTAAGAATTTCTCTGAGCTGTCATTGAAAATCGCTGGGAAATGGCTTTAGAGCAGTACCCTTTAAACTTTCTCCTAGCACTGTGAAGAAATTTTATTTCTTCAAATGAAATCTTATGCAGATGAACTGGGAGATTGGTATTGACATATATATACTACTATGTATAAAATAGATAACTAATGAGAACCTACTGTATAGCACAGGGAACTCGGTGCTCTCTGGTGACCTAAATGGGAAGAAAATCCAAAAAAGAGGGGATATATGTATATGTATGGCTGATTCACTTTGCTGTACAGCAGAAACTGACACAGCAGTGTAAAGCAACTCTACTCCAATTAAAAAATAAAATAAAATAGACAAGCAACAAGGATATATTGTATAGCAGGGAATTACAGCCATTACCTTGTAATAACTTTTAATGGAGTATAATCTGTAAAATACTGAATCACTATGCTGTATACCTGAAACTAATATTGTAAATCAGCTATACTTCAATAAAAAAATCTAATGAAATAATGAAAAAAAAAATCTTTGCAGAATCCCAACATATAAAAGACAGAAATGGAGCTACTCTGGATGAAGCAGAGGCAGCCCCACCCTTTCCATCTCCCTTTGGGTGCCCCTTGACAATCTGTGAACCTGCGTAAGAAATTCTAAGAGCAGTTTGAAAACCAAAGTGTTAGAGAATCACATAGTACCCTTGAATAATAACCAAAGTAAACAAAATGTGCTAGCATGCTAACTCCAAAACACCAGATGCTTTCAAATGCTGTCATCACCATAATTATTATTATTATTTTTTTTTTTAAAAAAATTTATTGTATTTATTTATTTTTGGCTGCATTGCTGTGCGTCGGCTTTCTCTAGTTGCGGCGAGCGGGGCTACTCTTCGTTGCAGTGGGCGGGCTTCTCACTGCAGTGGTTTCTCTTGTTGCGGAGCACGGGCTCTAGGCGCGCGGGCTTCAGTAGTTGTGGCACATGAGCTCCAGAGCGCAGGTTCAGTAGTTGTGGCACACGGGTTTAGTTGCTCCATGGCATGTGGGATCTTCCCAGACCAGGGATCGAGCCCATGTCCCCTGCATTGGCAGGCAGATTCTTAACCACTGCGCCACCAGGGAAGCCCCCATAATTATTTTTATTTGTTTCTAATTATAAAAGTGATACATCCTTATTTTGGATAAATTGGAAAGTACAGAAACATTTAAAGATGAAAACAAAACACATTATTGTAATTCTTAAGATTTTTTTCAGCCGCTAGATTCTTAGCCCAGGCACACCTTGCTTCACTTTCTTGCGCTTCACACATACTGCGTTCTTACAAATTGAAGGTTTGTGGCAACCCTGTCTCAAGCAAGTCTATTGGTGCCATTTTTCCAACAGCATTTGTTCACTTCATGTCTCTGTGTCACATTTTGGTAATTCTCACAATATTTCAAAATTTTTTCATTATTATTATATTGTTATGGTGATCTGTGATCACTGATCTTTGATGTTACTACTGAAAAGATTATGATTCATTGAAGGCTTAGATGATAGTTGGCATTTTTTAGCAATAAAGTATTTTTAAATTAAGGTATGTACATTGTTTTTTTAGACATAGTGCTATTGCACACTTAGTAGACTACAGTATAGTGTAGATATAACTTCTATATGCACTGGGAAACCAAAACATGCCTGTGACTCGTTTTATTATGATATTCACTTTATTGCAGTGGTCTGGAACTGAATCCGCAGTATCTTTGAGGTGTGCCTGTACTAGGCTCACATGAGATTCTTATACACATAGGCTCAGTGGCTGGGTACATGGCATGAAAGCTGGTATGCTAACCAGGCAAAGTATTTTTCCCCCCACTTGTGAATTTTTTTTCAAATATATATTTACTAATTTCAACATTTAAAAAATATTTGTGAATGTATTTATGTCAAATGTGTGAAAATTATGTCACATTTAGGATTTATATTTAATAAATTGCTTTTAATGAGAAGAAGAAAGTTGCATTAATTTAGAACTGTCCTGAAAAATTCTATGTCATAAATGTTAGAGTTCGGTGATAGTATCTGTTGTTTAATGGCTTTGATGTTTGGACTTTCACAGTAATTCATAATGGATTTAGGCTCAGAAAGCCAGACTCTGGATTGTTCCACTGCTCACTGCACAATTTATTCCCTGTGCCCCAGGAATGACTAAGATGGCCAAGATGATTGATGAGAGGCAACAGGAACTGACTCATCAGGAGCACCGAGTGATGTTGGTGAACTCAATGAACACCGTGAAGGAGTTGCTGCCAGTTCTCATTTCAGGTATTTTCTGTCTGTACTTTATTTTACAGGAAAAAACATGTTAACATGTTCTAAACTCTGATGTTTATTTTCTTTTGCTGTTTAGTTGCATGTCTTTCAGCCTGAATAAAAATGCAGCTGATTAGCTAAGAACCAGTATTTATCTTCTCTAATGCTCTCCTTCTCTTGCTCTTTGTTTGAAACTGCTCTCCTGTTGCCTCGTACTGTTCTCTTGAAGTTCTAACAGGCCCTTTTCTCCTCTAGAAACTCTAGTTTTGGATGTATGGATTTTGACACCTTTATTTGTATTCAGAAAAAACATTTAGGAGCTGGAATGGATATTATAGAGCACTGTATAGTAAGGAAGTGAACCCACAGCCCTTTCCTAGAAGATATTTAACTCTTCTCTATGTTGAAGAGCAGGTGGTGTACACCAACTAGGACCACGCTCCCATTGGGCAGAGCCCAGAAATGCAAACATGGTGGCTGATCTCTCAACTAGCAAAAGGGAGTTGCACTTATTGAGTGTCTAGTATGTACCAGACATCTCATGGTTTATGTAAATTATCTTAGTCAAGTTGTGGGTTAGTTGGTTTAAGTCTTGGAAGGCAGCTTTATTTTCAGAATTTTATAATGCATGTCACTGTAATCCGCCAGCTACTGCCTTCCTGCTTTGTAATTTCAAGTAGTAGCTAAAATAGGAGATATGAGTGTAAGAGTTCAGAAAGCCCTTACATGAACTAGAAAACAAAAATTTGTAAATAGCGCCTTATAATCTTCTCAAAAATATGTTTTTGAGACCAACTGTTCCATATGGCAGAAAGGTTGTTGGGAAGAATCTTTCTTTCTAATCTGGGTAACTCAATAAAGTGTTGATTAATCTTTGTTTTTATAATTTTAGTTAGTTTATAAGAAGATATTCTCTTCTCTAATGTTTCATTATTATTTTCTTCTTCTTCACTTTTAGGGGTTAGATAGTCCCTGCTATGTGTTAAGAGAAATCATGGAAGATAAACTCAACACTTCGGGATCTTCCACTAGGATTGGGTCAAGCAGCATACTTTGGTTACAGTTTTACTGACTGTTTTTATCTCGTCCCATTAGGTTTGTGTTTGATGGGGCCAGTGTTAGGGCTGGGATGCTAATTGATTTAGAAGGATAGTGGATATTTTGTGACTGTGGATCTTCAGTATATGTATGTTAAATTAGTTTTCTGATCATGATGTGGCAATGTTTTGTACCTTGAGCTTTCTTAACAGTGAAGGTTGCTGATACTGGAACTTTAATGGCAGACCTGCAGTGTTTGTTTTCATATTCTTTTTAAGACCTTAGAAGCCCAAAACATGTTCACAGTGTGGAACATCTTGTGGGAATATTGTAATACAGCAAGATTAAATTCCAAGCTTATTTTCTGATCTTTTGTTTATTTTTACAGCTATGAAGATTTTTGTAACAACTAAAAACTCAAAAAACCAAGGAATTGAAGAAGCTTTGAAAAATCGTAATTTTACTGTAGAAAAGATGAGCGCTGAAATTAATGAGATCATTCGTGTATTACAACTCACTTCTTGGGACGAAGATGCCTGGGCCAGCAAGGTAAGTGTTATTGGGGGAGAAATAAGCAAAATCCCCAATTTTCCCTTCCTGGGGATGTGATTGTCTCACATTTTTTCTTATAATTGTGTGTAGCATAAGACTACTTAGATATTATGAAAGTAATTTCTTCTTTATTTTTGTAAAATAAAGGGTTATGGGTTACTTCCTGCTTTTGCACTTTTTCTTTGCTCTGAGGTAGAACAAACAAGTAGGTATGCGGGGTGAATGTTGGTTGAAAGCTGAGATGTATAGCTTTTCCTTCAAGCTGGAGTCTCATGGATTGGGCTGGTGGAGAAATTCTGGTGTGGTGTATACTCCCCTGGGTGGGAGCCCTGCCTTTCATGTGGGTGGTTGTTGCTGTGTGACTAAGTAAGATAGAGAATATGCCTATGACTGAATTTTATGGAAAACTTTTCTTAACCAATTTTGACCCAGAGAAATCTATGAAGGAAACTCTTGGCATTTCTAGGTGTGTCCCTTCATCATTCTGTTTTCCCTAAAAAGAGCTTAACTGAAATATTAGTTTTCACATTTGTCAGTTAGTTTGAGGGGGCCCTTTACCCTTGGTCTAGAATTTCCTCTTGAATTCCAGAAGGGTTGGTGGATTCCTCCTAGAGCCCAGCAGCGGTGGTTTGAGGTGCTGCTGCTCTGGTCTGCTTCTCCTTGTCTAGTGATTGGGAACAGAGACACTTGGGTTTACACTTCCCTTGTAGGAGCCCAAGATGCAGGCAGTGGGGGGAACACATTGTCTCCAGGATCCAGCTTCCCCCACCGTGTGGACCCAAATGCTATCTCCAGGGCCACCCAGCAGGCTGGTGGCAGACTACAGAGGGGATTTTGTAGTATGATTTCCACTGGGTGCCCAGTAGGGCTCTGTTTGTCCTCCAGGACACCTATAAGGTAAGGTCAAAGCTGGGGCTAAGATCACCAACTCTTTCTTTTGTTGACCAGAAAGTTAAACTAAGATTGGAGGAGAAATTAGTCAGCTTATCTTAACTATGGATTTGTTTTCAGAGGCATGAAGTTCTTGAACAAGTTCTAAGACTGTATTTTAAATCCATATTGTAAAATCATGTAACGTCTTTGATATTTTACTTAATTTTGCTTTTGCATATTTGATAACTTTCACTTCCCTGTTATGACTTCTTTATGCATCTTTTTTTTGTTCTCTTGTTTGTTTTATTCTTTTTCTCACGTTTAGAAGGTAAGCTTTCTCTTGCCCTCTAGTTTCTTTTTTGCTTAAAAAGAGAAAAAGCATGTCTGTGAGGTTTTCTTGTGCTGTGTGCCGTGCCTTATTCCGTGTGCCGGTGTGTAACACTGTGCTCGAATATGCGTCAGAATTTGACTTAATATGGGACTCGGGGCTGTGCTGGGCAGACTGTTTGGCTCATGTTTGGAGCTGTTTCTTTGGGGAAAGCAAAAGGAAAGACATTACTATGGGATGTCAGGCTTTCTATATCTGGTGGGTGCTTTCCTCTCTTTGAGCAGGCTCCTGGGAACTGTTTTGGTCTGGTCATTCCCAGTGACTTCATCTGAGGGGCAGATTTCCCCAGGTAGCTGGGTGACCCCTAAGTTACCAGTGGACCTTGCTCTTAGGGAAGGAAACTTCCAGCTGATGCTATCTCTGTATTTGCCTCTCCTACCAGTTTCCTTTGCAGGCTCTGGAATTTGACTTTTGGAGATGCATCATTGAGGTTTTAAGCCATAATGAAAATGGGTAGGCTAGAGAGTCTAGATGGAGCACCTGTCCTTCACAATAATCCTAGCATTAAAAATCAAAAGGAAAAAAGTCAGGTGTACCTAAAGTTTTTCCTAACTTCAGTACCTGGCTCACTGCACGTTCTGCTATCTAAGCTGTGAATCAGCTGTAGTTCTCCATGATCTCATGTTCCCCTAATCTAATCTCTTTCCTTATTCTCTTCCCTTTGCTTCTAGCAGATGAGAAATAGTAAAAAAGAAAAGCAGGCCTTGCAACCTTAATGTTTCTCTATTTTTGGAGGGGAAAAGTCATCCATCAATTAGTAACTAAGTGTGACTGAGCTTTATTTTGTGCAAGTGCCGACAGCTGCTTCTTTAAAAACCAAAACCAAAACCCAAACCAAAACCATGGTCAGTTGAGTTTTTCAGGAGGAAGATTAGGCATTTGGGGGCATATACAAGGGAAATATAAATCTGGTCCCCACTGTGTACAGTCTAATAGCTTTCTCAGTTTTATGCTGATCTGGAAGGAACCAGACTGTTAGGATGCTGTAAAACTATCAGAACGAAAGGAAATAAATAAAATTAGTTCAGCTAAAAGAAGCTTAAGTACATAATGACATCAGAATGAGCAAGAAATGTTTATTTTTTAACTTCATTTTGCTTTTGTTTTACATTTACCTGATTCAAATATCAAAATGCTTTAAAGGGACTTCCCTGGGGGCGCAGTGGTTAAGACTCCATGCTCCCAATGCAGGAGGCCGGGTTCAATCCCTGGTCAGGGAACTAGATCCCATATGCATGCTGCAACTAAGAGTTCACATGCCACAACTAAGGAGGCTGCCTGCCACAACTAAGGAGCTGGCGAGCCACAACTAAGACCTGGCACAACCAAATAAATAAATAAACAAACAAATAAATAAATATTGAAAAAATGCTATAAAAGGATATGCGTGACACAGCTCACTCTCATCCCCATCCCTATCCACTCTACCTCCCTTACCCCCTAAGAGTAATTGTCTTTATTAGTTGCAAGAATATTTAGAAAAAATTTTACCCTGAAAATGGAAATTGGTAACTAGGGTTTGGTTATTTTTCAGTTTAGTAGCATTATGCATCTTTCATTGCTCAACTGTAAGCAGTGAATTAATCAGACCTTGTGTCTGTCTGTGACCCCTGGGTTCCCAGTCTGTTTAATACATACGATATCTTTTACCTCCTCTCACCCCTACCAGTAAAGAATTAACTTTGTCTTACCATACTTGTTTCATGCTTCCCCACTGGTGCAGTTTTCTCCTGGAAAGTGATGGTTCCTCTAGAAAAGTGGGGGAAGAAAGTAAGTGGAAAAAATTCTTGGTAAAAGTGCGTCTTGCCGAATAAGATTTTAAAGAGGCAATGCAATAGCTGATTATTTTACGTTTTATACCTACATTCAAATGGCCGATTTACAAGTTTACAAGTACTTTGACTTTAAACACTTCATTGTATTTTGAAAATAAAAAATTTCCCCTCCTAAATCAACAATCATAATGATTATTAAAAACTATTTTAGCATTTTTCCTGGGAATACATTATGAGACAAAAGAATTTGGGGTTTAAACACAGTTCTAATTTTACCCTTTGTAAATTTAGCAATCTATATTTAATCTCTTTTTTTTTGGTATTTATATTACTTGTATCTTGATGCATGCTGAGAAAAAAGAGGAAGTGAGAAAAATTTAAAAAGCATTTCATTGCTAAGAATTTTTGAACCCTATGTAGGTGTTCCTGTAACTGCATCTTGAGTCATTAGATACTATTATTCAGAATTCGTCCCTGTGGTGTGTCTCCTACCACTGTGGGCCTAGGTTGGTGGTGGGTAAATGTAGTGAGTGACTCAGATGTCTTGCACAGATTACTCTAGTCTACCAAAGAAGGAAATACTGGTTAGAACATATGATCCTATAATAACTTGCCCTTACTGCAGACCATTGAGGATTTAAGGGTTGATTTTTATTTCAGTTTTGAAAAAAATAAGGTTATATATGAGCTTTTTATGAGTCTTTTAGTATTCTATTATGAAGTATTAGTTTTAGTATTCTAGTATGCAGCTAATACAACAAAGGATTTATCTTTTGGAGTTTGAGATAAATAGTTAATTTAGGCATTTATAATATTTTATCCTCTCCCCCCAGCCAAAGGAGAAAAGCCCGACATGTTACAGGAATTGACATTTCCCTTCTGATCCAAGTGATCTTTTAGTTGGTATAACTGATTGTGTGTTCATAGGTGGCACAGAAGCCCTGAGAAGGTATTCTTGGGGATGAGGAACTGATGCCTGGGAGGGTAGCTTGCCTGAAGGCTCAGGGCTAGGTGACTTTCTCTCCAAGGTTAAATGTAGTTTATAAGATTTTGTTCTACTGCCCAATTTATCTTTCCAGAAACATCTTTGTTTAAAACACGGACTTGAGGGTAGAAATGTGGTCAGGAATGGGCTGGAGTGGGAAGGGTGGGGGCAGGAGGTGTTAGTGGAAAAGGGAGAGTAGCTTGGGCAGTGAATGAGAGGGGGTCCTTAGTCCCAAATTTAAAATTTTCAAGAGCCTGGGAATGCAGAAGCTCACTTTCCCTACCGCAGTTCCTCTTGATCGTCTGTGGGAGGAACTCAGTGGTTCTTGGTACTATTCAGTGTTCTTTAGGTCTGACTTTATATTAAATTTCATAAGTGTTTCAGTTCCTGGAAAAGCATGTAAAAAGGAGTCTTTTAGGTTGTCCTTCTGACTTTTGGTATGTGTGGCAGAGTGCCAAGGCACGATGGTTTTTCTCATTTAAAACCTGAACTCATCAGAGTTTTACAGTAAAAGGGACCAGAGCAGGAGGGTATCAGATCCCTGACAGCTGTCTCCAAAGCTACATGACTAGATCTGGTCTTTTTTATATTCACTCTTTAAAAAAAAGAACAACAACAACAACAACAAAAACAGAGAAGAGATTGGTGGAGACTTTTCTGGTTCCCAAATTTGAGATTTTACAGAGAACAGTACTTATTGAGGGTACAGTTTTTTTCTCTTCTGTTTCATACCCAGAGTGTATTCTGAGTACTTAGACCTACATGACAAGGTTTAACAAAAAGCTTTATGGTACATAGTGTAGTTGACCCCAGAGTTATGATTATTTTTACCCTTTATAAATATATCTCAAAATTGCTTCTTAGTCCTAGTTGTTCATTGAATTTGTTTATATTATAGCCGGTGTTAGTATACTTCTTTTGTTGCTTATGTCAGAATTCTGTCAATTCCATAACAAACATTGCCCTTCAAAAGAAATTCTTATGAGATTCTTAGGAGACCAAAATATTTGTTCCCATAGACATTTTTGCTTTTAATAGATATGACATTAAAATGTATTGTGTTTAAATGATTCTTCACAATTTGCTCTATTCCAGAAAGAATTTAATGTGGCCCTCTCAGTGACTGTTTTAAATCTCCAAAATTGTCTAAAATTCATGCTATTAAAAACTTTGGTAACTAATTGAAATTCCCAGTGTAAAAATGCAGCTTCATTGCAAATTTGCCATTGATTATTTTTAGGAGAAAATGAGCATCTCTTAATGTTAAGTTCTTGATATTCTCACATCTCATACTCAGGACCAAATTAGTCACATCCTGAGAATCAGATTCTTTCCTTGAAGCATGGTGACCACGCTTTATTAGGGAGAAAAAAGCAGTGACTTTTGAGGATACTGAATAGAGCAAAACCAGTTTTTCTATTGTGTTTCAAATCATTTTGGGGCAGTGGAGAATAAAAGCAGTTATTTAGGTTAGTGAGGATTATGAATTTGATTTATAGAGCTAATTTTCTGGGCAGTATTAACCAAGCCAAAATTGGCAAGGCAAAAGATTTGCTGACTACTGTAAAAGGTTAGTGGAATCTCTGGCAACTCTCTTTGGTAAAAGAAAAAAAATTCTTGAATTTCATCTAATAGAAAATAATGAGGTTTGAGATCAAACTGTGTTTCTATGACTGAGCCGCTTAATTTATAAAATTAAATTACATTAAAAATTGAAGTTCAATGAAGCAATGAGGGAAAAAATGCCTAAAGTAGAACCTAACATGTAGGAAGTGCTCAATTAAGATTAGTTTCCTAACTAGTAGCCTTTAATGCTAGAATAGACACTGAAAAATTTCTGATCTTTGTTTCCCATTGAATTGAGATTCTTGAAATGTAATAAGTATCTATTTTTTTTTTCACTGAAAATATAAGTGTATTAGAGAAATGGTTATTAATAGATTTTAAATTAAGTATTTTTACATGGCTATAATTTCTCTTCTTCAGAGTGTGTACAATACTTCCTAGGTGAGAGATCATGAATTTTTTTTTTAATCTGTATCTAGACAAAGTCCTATAACTTGTATTAGACCTTAAAGGCTATCCGACTCTTTGAGGTTGGGAGTTGCCTGAGACTCTCTTTCAAAAGATATTGATTTGGGCCTTGCTAATTTGGAATTAAGCTAAAGTTGACTTTTGAAGACAAGGTTTGCTGTACAGATTAATTTGAACTAGATGAAGGAAGAGCAAATATTTAAACCATTTGAGAATCAAAGCACTTAAAAAAATGCCACTTGTCTACTTACAGTACTAATTACAGATGGATTTTGAAATAGATCCTCTTATGACTGCCTTTTATTGATAGATAGCTATCATAATTTCATATAACTTGATAATAAAAATATTTTATTTCCATTTTTTCAGTAATTTAGTTCACTTCTTTTCAGTTGCCATGGCTGAGAATTTGTTATTTAGAGCCTTAGATAGCCAAATCTGTATCTGTTTAGATGGGGAAAGAGAGAGTCTAAAGCTGAGAGTCCTGTAATTTGAATAGGTACTTTGGAAAAGCTGGGGTCAGGCTGCTGACCTTAAGCCTAATTATGAGTGCTTCCAATGCTTATTGGTGCTGCTGCTGGGTTTTGTTTGAATTGGAAGTGGGGATGCTCCTAGTGCCCCCATGTGGAAAACTGGTGGCACCACACCTTGAAGAACCTCGGTTTACAGGACTGGAAATTGAAAAAAGGTAGGGATTTAAGGCATTGCCTAGAGTTACAGAGGTTAACTCTGTGCTTTGATGGATGGACTCTGTAAGAGCCAGTTCCCTAAGCAAAAGGGAGAGAGGCTGTCTTTTAAGGTGTTAAATAGACTTAAGAGATGGCCAGTCTGTCAGTTGTGAGGATGGGTACGTGCATATTTGTTATATTGTTTTCTGTATATCTATTTACTTAAAAAACTTTATTAAAATATATATATATATATTTTAAAAGTGATTAGTCTGTTGTTTGGACTTCTCATGCTACATCCTGGGAGATTTTATGCTAGTTTTATGCAAGTCATTATGAATCCTGATTGTAAACAATAAATTGAGACCCACTTATTTTATCCTGCCTCTTCTTCCAGGTTAGGGACGGTAAGGGAACTAAGGATGAGGAGTGGCAGGGAAGGCCCGAAAGACACTTCTTTCTTGTATTACATTTAGTGGTTTATTTGTGGAATTAAAACTAAATTGCTAGATTAAAATTTTCAGTTTTCTTCCAACCAGTAATTCCAGGTTTTTCAGATTAAACATAGTGAAACATCAAGCAGTGTGTGTATATTTCAAAACAAGATGTAGAAGAACTGTGGTTTGTGGTGCCACATGCTAATGAGGCTTCCCTGAAGCTGGGAGAGCTTTGGCAGGGCTGCAGTAGATGATTGTTGACTAGTGGAAAGGCTGATAATGAGGCATGTGACAAGAGGGCTTTTTCTGGCTGAAGACATTGAACATCTTTTGGCTTGAGCAGTTTTACCAGTTTTCACAGTTTAGCAATAGGGAGACTAGGAAACAGAATTAACTGAAGATTTGCATGCAAGATGCTGCATTTTGACAGAAATAAGCGTTATGCTGTGATGAGAATATTTTTAAGGCTGTTGTAGGACTACTGTAGCTATTGTATGTTAATGGTGTAACTTCTCTGTCTTACTTTGTATCATGGTATCTTAGTTTTTGCAAAGAAAATACTTGTGGTCTTTTTCTTCAAAAGGACACTGAAGCCATGAAGAGAGCGTTGGCCTCCATAGACTCCAAACTGAACCAGGCTAAAGGTTGGCTCCGTGACCCCAGTGCCTCCCCAGGTAACCCTCTGGTTCTACTTTTCTGATAGATACAGCAAAAAGCTAAAAACCAGGCAAACAAAAGAAAAAAAAAAAAAAAAGAAAAATCATTTCATAATCTCATAATCCTGAGATAACTACTGCAACATTTAGGGGCATACTCCATTCTCTGATAGTTTTGACTAATTGAAGTATTACTGGTCCTTAAAAGGATGAAGGGCATAGACTACCTCTCATTACGGAGGAATTAACCAAAGTGAACTGGGCATTCTTTGCCAAATTATTGGTTCACCCCTTCCCTGAATCAGAAAGGTAATTACTTTGAATAAAAGCTCTTCTTTTCTAGTTCCCATTGGGCAGATTTCCATTTACGTCAACAGAGTACTTAATTAAGCAGATGAAATGATGACGCTAATAAGAATTGGGAAGCAAAGTTGACTTGTGTAAAGATAAGACCCAAATAGGTTATTGAGCTACGCATTATGGATTTTCTAATCTAATATTTATTCAGTTTTAGATTAATATTTGAATGAATGTGAAAAGCCTAATGGAGTTTAGAGGCGTTGAGTACTATTAAATTGTTAGAGTCTACTTTCATCATTCACATGCTTGCCACAAACTGCTTATTATCTCCAGATGGGTATGGTTCCAAGGATCTTTTTGAGCAGTCTCTGTGGTTAAAACCTCACCCTATGGTTGTAAGGGCAGTGCTTGGCTGTTAGCTCTCAGATGTATTGCTTTCTATTCACTTGTCTTTTCATTTAAAATCATCCATTCCTTTATGAATGAAATGACTTGTAAAGCATCCTTTCTAAATAATTAATGGATCAACAATGTAGATATTGAACAGCTCTCTCTCTCGTTGTTTTTTTTTTTTGGCTGTGCCACCTGGCTTGAGGGATCTCGGTTCCCTGACCAGGGATTGAACCCAGGCCATGGTAGTGAAAGCCTGGAATCCTAACCACTAGGCCAGCAGGGAACTACCTTGAAAATCTCTTTGTTTTAGGTGATGCTGGTGAACAGGCCATCAGGCAGATCTTAGATGAAGCTGGAAAAGTTGGTGAACTCTGTGCAGGCAAAGAACGCAGGGAGATCCTGGGAACCTGCAAAATGCTAGGGCAGATGACTGATCAGGTGGCTGACCTCCGAGCCAGGTAAAGTTCCTCTGCTCTCACCAGAGCGGTAGTGGTAACAGTTGGGATCTCGCTCCTGATGGAGTGATTCAGAAAGCAAGTTTCTGTGAATTTTACTGAGTTCTCTTTGGCTAATAGATAGCGTAGATATTATATTCTACTAATTCTTTTGAGATGGGAGTGAATTTTCCTTTTGTTGAACTTTTAAAATATGTAGATGCCTTATCGTAAAGTTGAAATTGAAATAGAAATTTGTTTTTTTAGTTTCTAGCCATAGGCTTATGAAAAATAAGGTGCATAGATATCTTTTATGAAGGCTGGATAGAAAAAAAACAAAGAGTGAAAACGTTGGAATTATTTCACATGTCATTTTAAAAATCAGTTAAATAGATTGTCCTCTACGTTGGTCGTTTCTAGGCTCTTTTGAGTTTCTATTTCATCATTATTCATTTGGTTTTATAATTCTTTTACCTATATCTTACCCACCTCAAGTCTTGGCTTTTAGGATCCACCCCCATTCCCCCAAATTAAATATGTATAGTTTGCTATTAAGAAAACTCAGTATAATATAGGTTTGTTTGGAACTCATACATATAGTTAATGAAGTTCTAAAAGATTCTCATCTTTATGGAATTTTATAGTGTGGACATTGTGAAAAATTGAGGTATGATGACACACTAGTATAAATGAAATTTAATTTTGCTTCAAGATTGTCATGAAACATCTTGAGATAATTGGAATACAGTATAGGGTCTCCCTACAAACTAAGGCTTCAGGAACACGCCTTGACGTGTTGCACACCATTACACCTGGCCTCAAATGTATTAACATAATGGACTTAAGAATATAGTTCTTAAAGGAGTGGTTCCTGACCTTTTTTGGACCAAGGTCATTTTTATAATTTGATGAAAGCCATTAATCTCTACCTAAAAAGACACATATAAACATGCCCGTACAATATTATATGTAATTTCCAGAGGTTCATGGATTCACTGTAGCCCTGGAAGCTCCACGGGCTTCAGGTTAAGAGCCTTTACCTTAAAGGGAAGAAGGAACAGCATAAATAAATGTGATCTCATTGAGTGCAGTGGGCCTTTTCTCTTGCTGTGAAGCAGTCTCCTCTGCCACGAGCATGCCAAGAACTTTACAGAAAGGACAAAAAAGAAGTTCTGTTCCCATTTGGAGAAATGCCAATGCAGTTTGACAAGATTCTTGGCTCTTCTGATTTCTCACTGCTGGCTCTTTTGTCTGCAGCCTTTTCACAGTGTGGTAGACAGTTTTCAGTTGGAATTCTCAAATACACAGTTGTATGTATTTAGAGAAAGATGAATCTGAGCAAGAGAACGAGGTAGTTGCTGCACGGGATCGACCATAAATCTGTAAAGAGAAAAGGTTGGAACAGTGAGGAGCCCCAATGGGCCTGCTTCACACTGGAGTCTGCAATAGCCTTTCACAGTGAAAGATTACAAAGCTGTCTCCTTGTTATCCTTTCTTAAATATGCCTAGCTTTCTAACGGCTTAGTGGCTGAAACTCAGTAACAGTTTCCTCTTTGGTATTCTTCTATTCAGTCACCTAGAGTTTCTAGGGTTGTGAGTATATATTTCCCCTCCATGGTACTCAAACTTTTTATTTTGAATGAAAAATTATGTAGCCCATAAATATTTTTACTTTTTCACAGTTAGACTCTTATACAAACAATGTTCCTCATGATGAATTACTAGATTTGAAGGAAAAAAGCAAATTAAAACATAAAAAGTATATTTCCAAAAGTCTTAGACTCCTCTGCCATGTAAAAGGGAGGTGTCAAGTACAAGTAAAAGGTATATATATATATACCTTTTATATATCTGGCAATAAATATTATTGCGTTCACTACCTCAAATATTGGTATACATGAAAAACATATAAATTTAAAAAGAGGATAGATAGATGAATGACAAACCCATACTATTATTAGGTTTGTTTTGTAGTTTATCCTAAAATCAGAAGCTCAGGTTATGATGATCAGCCATTCCATTCAACCAAATGATAAAGTTGTCACCCCTATCATTGAGTTTACCAGGCTGGGTGGATTCAAAAATATGAGTATAAAAAGATGGCAGGTCTTACTTTGCTATGACCTGGGAGGTCTCTTACAAAGGGAAAACAAGTTTCTACTAACTCACATCATTTTTTTGTAGTAGTAGCATACCACTTCTGAGAGAGGAAAATAGTGAAATTAGTTCTTTAGGAACATGATGAGAAATAATGGTTTCTTGTCCCTGTGTGCCCTTTTCCCTCAGTACTATCTGGTTTGGATACTTATAGGTTGCATAGGAGTGGAAGGTAGATATTTAAGACTACCATTAGGTTATGATAATGACAATTCTGTAATAACAATAGTTACATATGTGTATTGCTTTATTGCCAAAGTATTTTCAAGTATTTCTTTTTGCTTGACGCCACTCTGTTTGAGAAGCAGGGCCAGTATTATTACCTACCCACCCCTCATTTTCTAAGTTAGAAAACTGAAGCCCAAGGAAGTTAAACATTGTACCCAAGGTTCCTCAGGTAGCAGGAGCCAGGATTTGAACAGAGATCTACTTGGTCCCAGTGTGGTATGCTTTCAGTCGCACTATGCGTGCTGCCTCCTGAAACATTTTCAATGTATACTTGCCCATAAATAAGATAATCTAATGGGCTGTTTATTTCTAAAGCATACATACTATGGTAACAAAACCCTCCATAGCAATAAGATCACAAGCACATTTCCCCCCTGAAGATTAGGTTTGATTATGTAATCACCACCAAGAGGAAAATCATTATTATCAAAATGTGCAAGTCTGGTCTTTAAAGTGGTTATGCAGTTCCTTGAAGCTACTGTGTATTATTTTTAAGAGCAAAGGAGAAATTAGATGGTTTGGGTGTTTGCTTTTTCTCTCTCTGTGTTTCCTTGTGTTATCGCAGATTTAGTAGAAAAAGAAAAGGACAAACATGTTAGTAAAAGAACATATACTGTGCTTTTAGTAATATTTTGCCATTAAGAATTTGAGAGAGTACAACAGCAGCATCTATCTGTTTGAGTAGAGGACAAGGAGCCTCACCGGTGGCCATGCAGAAAGCCCAGCAGGTGTCTCAGGGTCTGGATGTGCTCACAGCAAAAGTGGAAAATGCAGCCCGCAAGCTGGAAGCCATGACCAACTCAAAGCAGAGCATTGCGAAGAAGATCGATGCTGCTCAGGTAGCGATGATGATTTTTAGGAAGGGTGGGAAATAAAGGAGAAAAAGAAATGTTCCATAAATATCCTGTATCCCTCCCCCCCTAATTTTCTATGGGTGGATAATGGGTGTTTCTAAGTGATGACTGATACCCAGTAGTTGCCAATGTTAACACGTCCCCTACCACCACAGGCTTAAGACTAATGTTTATCCATATTTTGAAATAGAGATCTTAATTTTGAATACTTCAGTTAGTTAAAAGTAAGCATTCTGAGTACCATTCTCCTAGTTCCTGATGGAGATTACAGTATGTTAAACCTGTTCTTCATCTCAGAATTCACAGCTGTGTTTGGTCATAGCAATGTAAAAGGGTTAAAGCTTTCTGATATTACTCTACTGTAAAATGATTTTCAAGCATTTCATGAAGAAACATAAATGTTTAAGAAACTGAAGAGTTAATAAGGTGTGATCAATTCAAAGATAAAGCTCATGAAGATATTTCATCCTAATGAGAAAGAAAAAAGTCATTTTTAAAAAGATGAAGGGGGACTTCCCTGGCAGTCCAGTGGTTAAGACTCCGAGCTTCCACTGCAGGGGGGTGGGTTCGATCCCTGGTCTGGGAACTGGGATCCTGCATGCCACACGTGCAAATATTAATATCTCTATAAATAAATAAATAAATAGCTGAAAGATTGATTTGGTTTTGCCTGAGTAAGAACTGATGTAAAATAATAAGGATCAGCATTATAAAAACAATTGCTGGTATGCCTTATGATTACTTTTGAAATATTTCTGATGGCCTTGTTAAGTTTAGTAAAATTGGTTCATGAGTAGATCACAGTGTGCTTCTTTTCTATTTCTGTGTGTGTAGAATTGGCTTGCAGATCCAAATGGTGGACCAGAAGGAGAAGAACAGATTCGAGGGGCTTTGGCTGAAGCTCGGAAAATAGCAGAATTATGTGATGATCCTAAAGAGAGAGATGACATTCTACGTTCTCTTGGGGAAATATCTGCTCTGACTTCTAAATTAGCAGATCTACGAAGACAGTATGTATTTAATCAATTAAATTGTCCTTTAATCTCTTTTTCCCCCTAAGCACATATATTGTTGAAATTTATAGGTTAAATGCACATATGATACTCCTCCATTGTATTCTTATTGATTCTGTGTGACGTGGTGAGGGCAGATATTTTTAAATTAATAATTTTAGGATACTAAGAACTATTTTTTAAAAAAATATTTTTAAGAGATCTATTTTTAAAAATTTATTTATTTATTTATTTGGCTGCGCCGGGTCTTCATTGTGGCATGCGGGATCTTTAGCTGCAGCATGCGAACTCTTAGTTGCGGCATGAAGGATCTAGTTCCTTGACCAGGGATTGAACCCAGACCCCCTGCATTGGGAGCACAGAGTCTTAGCCACTGGACTACCAGGGAAATCCCTGAGATCCATTTTTTTAAATTTCTAAGCTAGGACATAGTACTACACCATGTTTGTGACTTGTCTGTTTCCCAGGCATATGAGGAAAATAACTTTTGTGGCTAGCTATGAAAAGCTGTGTGTGTTTGTGTGTGTGTGTGTGTGTGTGTGTGTGTGTGTGTGTGTGTGTGTGTGTGTTAGGGGGTGGGATGTGGAGGCATAAGAAGATACTTTCTTCCTGGACCAACAGTGTTACTTCTTATGTAGCAATTATAAAAGATCCTTAAATATGACATCCTCACTGCAGGTTCTTCTCTTAAGGGGATATTTTTGTTTTAATCGGTGAGACAGATAAGGCTTTCATAGCATCTACTTTGATTATATAGAAAAGAAGTGTCACTTTCTCCTTTTGAAAGATATTTTTCTGTCTTAGAAAAAAACACAACTGCATCATATGCTAAAAGAACATTAAAAAAGTGTACAACGGCAAAAGTAAGAGTTGCTTCTCTCCCACCTCAGTCCTCCAGTCACTTCTCCAGGAATAACCATAGTCAAGTATCTTGTGAGATTTGACTTTTCATTTAACTTGTGTATTTCACTTCCTATTCTTCCACAGGAGAGTGCCTAACCTTTTCCCAAAGAGGTACTTTAGAGTCCTTTCAAATCTCATATTGGCTAAGAGACCAACGTTAGCTAAGAAAGCAAACTTCTGCCTCAGACCTTGAAATAAGAATGAGTGGGAGCACGGTGGACATACTTTAGGCAGGAGGTTGTGGTGATAGAGAGCAGCTTAAGTAATAGCTCAAGTTTGATTCTATATCAAGCTCAGTCATTTGGGGGGTCACTATTTTATACCCCAAATATAAAATTATGTAGCTGGGAAAATGTATAATTGGACAATTGTAAAATAATATATGTCTACAAATTTTGGTCTCTGTTCATTAACATTAGCTAATTAATATAGTCTTTACATTTTTACTAGATTTAAAAATACTCAGAGGAGGAAACTGTGTTCTCAGGATCCTAACACAAGTCCATATATATAGCAGGCACTCATTAATGTTTCTTAATGATGAAGAGAGAATTAATGATAATAGTGATAACAGCAGACCAAGTTTGGTCACATGCCATCATTACTTATTCCTATTATCTATCTATCTATCTGTCTATCTATCTTTCTATCCATCTATCTGTCTATCTAAAACTTCCTGGCAGCAGGAGTAGCTATGATCAGAACCATAGTAATTACCTTCTTTGTCCAGCTTTATAATGGAGAAAGTATGAAAGTTTAGAATCATAAAGGAACTCTGAAGATAGTATCTAAATTAGTCATTCTGTCAGGTAGACTAATATTTGCCTTTTTATCGGTGAGCCAGGTATGATTATCCTGAAGTTTACTTTTCTATGACCTAGTGGACTGGAGATATAAAATGAGTCAGACTTGAGATGGCAGGCTCAGGGGTCAGCTAACCTAGTGATGACTGATCGAGCTCAGCTTACCAAATGGTTGAGCTTGGTTGAGCCAGACTGACCAAACTCATATTTAACTACAACATATTTAACTGTCTTAATGAGGCAAAACAATCAGAATTTATATTATTAATTGCTTATTTAAGGGTCAAATAGATAAATCCCTCTCCTTTCAAACCAAGTTAATAATAATCATTAGCAGTTTGTCATCTCATTAGCATTTGTATTAGCAATTAAGTCATCTCAATGTAAAGAGTGTCTTTGTGACAGGATGGCTATATTTTTCTCTGCAGGGGAAAAGGAGATTCCCCAGAGGCCCGAGCATTGGCCAAACAGGTGGCCACGGCCCTACAGAACTTGCAGACCAAAACCAACAAGGCTGTGGCCAACAGCAGACCTGCCAAAGCAGCTGTCCACCTTGAGGGCAAGATTGAGCAGGCACAGCGGTGGATTGATAATCCCACAGTGGATGACCGGGGAGTTGGTAAGATCATCACTGCACTTAATCCTCATTAAACTTATTTCAGTGAAGATAAGCAAGGTGTTAATAGAGATCCTGTATCATCTGTAATTAGGTACAGAAGGGATTCTTTAGCCACTGGTGAGTAAGTCATTCCACAGTGTGACTCCACCTCCAAATGTAGCCAATAAAATTCCTGTGATTTAATCAAGAAGTATTAATAAATAAATGATTTTGCTGCAGGCAAATAGAAAAGTCCTCAGGTTGCAGTTGAAACTTTGAGCTAATTATTTCCAGTCTATGTATACTTTCATTCTGTTGTATTTCTGTTATTACAGTCCTTAGTAAGTTCACAGTTAAATATAATTTTTGAAAATAAGTAAAAGACACTTAACTACCAAGGTTGTTTTCAGTTGTGACGGCTCCTGTACCACACAATCACCTGTAGAATTGATAACCTAAAATTTTGATTTTTGAGAGATTTTAGGAATGGATCTATAAGAATTTAGGTCGTATTATGATAGCAAGCCTGTTGAAGCTGAAAGATCTATTTATTTCATTTGCTGTATTCATTGGAAAAAGATAAAATTTTTAATTGGTGATTCCCAGTGTTGGGGAATCAGGCAGACATATAATTTACTGGTGGAGGAATAAATTGGTACAAATTTTCTGAGTGGCAATTTGGAATTATATGTCAAGAGCTTTAAAAAAGTTCATACCCATTGACTCAGCGATTTGACTTACAGGAATTTATTCTAAAAATAATTAGAGATGTTTCTAAGGAGTTACATATGAGAATATATAAATAGCGTAAATATTTAATAATATTAACAATTATGGTTCATGTGATAAAATGTTGCATAGATTTTAGATCATGGTTTTTGAATAATATTTAATGATGTAGAAAAATGCTCACGTTAAATAAAAAGAAGGAAGGAATAAAAATTATAGTATGATCCTGGTTTTGTAAAAGAGAAATGCATGTATGTATAGGAGCATGCAATGCATTAAAAAAGACTGGAAGGAAATGTTCAAATATATCAGTCTCCAAGTGATGGGATATGGGTGGTTTATATTTTTTTACGTTTTTTATATTCCCCCAGTTTTTTGTCTTGATAGGGGAAAAAAACCCACTAACCCCACTAAATGTATTATTAAGAAAAGAAATCTTTACCAGAATGGCACGGTGGTTGGCTTCTCCTGGTCTATGTGAGTTTCAGTGTTTTCCTCTTGGTGCAGGTCAGGCTGCCATCCGAGGGCTTGTGGCCGAAGGTCATCGTCTGGCAAATGTCATGATGGGGCCTTATCGCCAAGATCTTCTTGCAAAGTGTGACCGAGTGGACCAGCTGACGGCCCAGCTGGCTGACCTGGCTGCCAGAGGGGAAGGGGAGAGTCCTCAGGCGAGAGCCCTTGCATCTCAGCTCCAAGACTCTTTAAAGGTAGAACTTGGGAGCACATATCATTACATTTCTTTCTTTCTTTCTTTTTTTTTTTTTTTAATAAATTTATTTATTTAATTTTTGGCTGCGTTGGGTCTTCGTTTTTGTGCGCAGGCTTTCTCTAGTTGTGGCGAGCGGGGGCTGCTCTTTATTGCAGTGCGTGGGCTTCTCATTGAGGTAGCTTCTCTTGTTGCAGAGCTTGGGCTCTAGGCGTATGGGCTTCAGTAGTTGTGGTGTATGGGCTTCAGTAGGTGTGGCACGCGAGCTCAGTAGTTGTGGCTCACGGGCTCTAGAGCTCAGGCTCAGTAGTTGTGGCGCACGGGCTTAGTTGCTCCGCAGCATGTGGGATCTTCCTGGACCAGGGCTCAAACCCATGTCCCCTGCATTGATAGGCGGATTCTTAACCACTGAGCCACCAGGGAAGTCCCTCATTACATTTCTTATGCTTACTATTATTCAAAAACTAGGAGGGAGAGTTTTTAAAAAATATAATTTCTTGAGTCTAGGGAAAGTGAAAAAGGTGTGACCAAGAATATAAGGAAATCCATGGACTTCCCTGGTGGCGCAGTGGTTAAGAATCCGCCTGCCAATGCAGGGGACACAGGTTCGAGCCCTGGTCCAGGAAGATCCCACATGCTGTGGAGCAACTAAGCCCATGCGCCACAACTACTGAGCCTGTGCTCTAGAGCCTGCGAGCCACCACTACTGAGCCCGCGTGCCACTACTGAAGCCCACACGCCTAGAGCCCGAGCTCTGCAAGAAGAGAAGCCACCGCAATGAGAAGCCCACGCACCGCAACGAAGAGTAGCCCCTGCTCGCCACAACTAGAGAAAGCCTGTGCACAGCAACGAAGACCCAACGCAGCCAAAAATTAAATAAATTAAAAAAAAAAAAAGAATATAAGGAAATCCAGAGCTTATTAAGGAAAAGCTTACTAGTGTGTGATAGCAATTAAAATTGTGTTTCTCAAGCTTCAATCAAGAGCTCTTTCATATTTGCTCTACCATGTATCACCTATACTTTTTTAGTCAGTATTTTTCTTAAAATGGACTCCTTTTTTAAACTTTATTTAAAAGAAAAGTTTATAAAAATCCTGAAATCAGGAGTTTGAGGAGTTAGTTATATTTTTTCTAATATTCTGTAAAAGAAACACACAATTATTAAAATAAAAACATTTGTCTGTATAACACCTAAAATCATCTCAGATACCACCAGCCAGTGCATGCCACCCACCTTGAGAAACAATGGGGGTGATTGATCCTTCTTCGAGTATTAATCTAGAATAAAACTTAGATTGGACGAAGTGTGATAATTATGAAAAGGAGTTTTTTCATGACGTCTGAGAATCCTCTTCTTTTGACCCATGTTAAAATAAAAAATGGATTCATATATTTGTTATCAAGTTTTTCTAGAAACTTATTTGAAATATCCAGAAAAATTCCATTATTGATTTATATCCTCTCAATATAAGAAATTGCTTAGAAATTTGGCACTGCATCCACCAAACAATCCTTACGGTTACTGTAATCATGTCAGGCCCCTCCAGCACTGGGATTGGTGAGGAACTCTGTCTCATCTCATGGTCTTATTTGGGCTCAACCCCATGATTCTTAGTATTATTCTTAGGGACCATCAAGAAAGGAAGTAAGATTTCTTGTTTGGGTGGAACAGTCTAGGGAAATGTGGGTCATGTGGGCAGGATTCACTTCTTACACCTGTTTCATACTAGCTCAGTGCTTTGTACACAGTTGATACTCATAGCTGATAAAGTTATGAAACACTGAATGAATGAATGTGTCAGTGAAGAAAGGACAATGGTGGATGTGCTTTTTGGATATTTCTGGAAATTTTCATTTTTAAACAATGTTTTTAAGGATCTGAAAGCCCGGATGCAGGAGGCCATGACTCAGGAGGTGTCAGATGTTTTCAGTGATACTACAACTCCCATCAAGCTGTTGGCAGTGGCAGCCACTGCCCCTCCTGATGCACCCAATAGGGAAGAGGTGGGTATCTGAGGCCTTCCATTTCTTCTGTTGGCCAGCCATAGGTATATGTATATGTATGTGTATTTGTATGTGTATATGTATATGTATGTGTATGTGTATGTGTGTGTGTGTAAAGGTAAAATGTGACTGCAGTGTATGTCAGGAGTGGTTGGGAAATTGTGGATGAAGGGTGGAAAGGTAGAAGAGGGAAGAAAGGCCTTGCCACTTCTTCTTTCAGTCACCAAGTATGTCACTTAGGAATGTCTTTAGGACATGTCTTCACTTGCAAGCAGTAGAAGACCTGACCATCAGAGATGAAAACAAATGGGTTTTATTTTCATCACATAACAAGAAACATGGAGCTAGGTAGCCTTGGCATTGGTTCAGCAGCTTGATGCCATGAAAGCTGGCATCTCTCTGATTTTCTTGATCTTTTCCTCATGATGTGAGATGCTGATGCAGCCCTAGGCATTATGTTCAAGGCAGTAAGAGATGAGCAGTGGGGGCATTCCAGTCACAACTAGAATAACTGTCCCTCTAGATATAACCTTCCCTTTAGTGTCCCCTTAGGACACTTTATTCTCCAGACAGAAGTCAGGGCAATTCTTTTAAATCATTTGATGTCATTCTTTTACTCAAACCCTTCAGATTACTCCTCCCTGTCCCAGAGTGAAGCCAGAGTCCTTACAATGAACAGTAAGGCCAGTGATGTACTGGTAGACACAGGAAAAAAAAACAAAACAAAAACAAAAAACAAAAGGCCCTGATTTGTAATGTTTGTTAACTTCCATGATGTAAATATTCCCATGATGGCTGTTTCAGTGTGAAGTCACCGTAAGCAGAGTCGGGAAGAGATGGGCACATTTGGCTCTTATGAGCTTGCGTGAGTTGGTACCAGCAGCTTCGTCACACCACTGCATCTGGTCCCCCATCTACTTCTCTGACCTTGTGTGGTGCCTCTCTTCCCCCTCATGCTCCTGTCTCTGCATTGCCCTTCTTGCGTTGTATTCCCAGTATTCCTTGTTTATGTTTGTATGTTCTAACCTTGGGGCCCTTGCTGTTGTTCTCTCTGGTCCTCCCACAGATAACTGCAGGTATTGTTCACTCACTTTCTTCAGCTGTCTACTGAAATGTCACTTTGGGGTCACCACCTAAGATAGCAACCCCACCCCAAGCTCATCCCAAGGAATTCCCTTATCACCATATCCTACATTTCTCCTTCGTGTTTATCAACACTTACATATTTACCTTGTTTTCCTCACGTTAGCATGAAAGCTCCATGTGGGCAGGGATTTTGTTTTGTCATTACTTTATTCCCATTTCTTAGAACAATGTCTGACACATCATTGGTGCTGAATAAATGAAAGTAAACGCTCTCCCAGAAATCCTCCAGGAGACTTTTGTGTATGTCTCGTCGGCTAGAATGCTGTCACATGGCTACCTCACTGCAAAGGAATCTAGGAAAGCAAGTATTTGGTTTTCCATCCTCTATAGTATTGGTAGTGAAGGAGAAGGGGTTGGGTCAGGCACCCAAGACAATGTAGAACTGGTGAGCAGAGGTTTATGTTATTCTTATTTGCTAATGACCCCCATTTTCTTTCTCTAGCCTAGGTTACTGGTCAGTGCAGCTCATGGTCCCCTTAGGCTGGGGTGATGTGCTGTGTTTTCATTCCAGACATCTGAGTGTCAGATGAGCAGACAAAACTGTCTGCTGGTAATCTCTACCTAGATGCTGCATGGGTACCTCAGCATGTGTTGTCCTCCTGTTTTCTTCCAACTGGAAATTTGTGAGTCGCCACTGACTCTTCCCTTCATCTTCCCACATCTATAATGTAAGACAAGCTAATCTGATCTCACAAATACTTCTTGAATTCTCTCTAATTTCTATTCATGTTGCCACAGCTCTAGTTCTGATCCTTGTTCCTTGCTGCCTTTGTAACTACACAGCTGAGACTGGTCTTTGAATCCATCACTAGGGCATGAATAAAATAAAAATATGGATCTGACCCTGATATTTTCCTGCTTAAACCTTTCAGTGGCCCTTCCTTTTCACATAGGAGAAAGCCAGAGCTCTGTGATCTGGCTTCTAATACTCCCTCTACCCCTGTTTCCCACAAACCCCGCCTCTCAGTTCATGCCCCAGCAATACCTCATTGCTTACAGTTTCCTGCATACTCTGTCCTTTCTTTTCTCCATGTCTTTGTTCTTTCTGTCTCTCTACCTAATTATTGTCCCCTTATCTCTTTTGGGTAATTTCCGTTTATCCTTTATTCTAGTATCCTTTACTTCCTGGATAGTCTTAAGTGCCTTTCTTTTTCCTCCCAAGTGTCAATGCTTAGTTTTATTATTGCACATAGCACACAACTATTGTAGGTATCTGTTTATGGGCCTTTTTAACCCTGCTAGGACGTGAGATCCTTGAGATGCAGAAATTATGTCTTATTCATCTTTGTATCTTCAGCACCTGTTCCAGGGCCTGGCACATAGTAGGTGCTCAGTACAGTTTTGTTGAGTGACAAGGAAAGCAAACTAAGCAGTAGGTTAAATCAGAGGGAGCAGCAGACATAGACTGGGGTTGAGATGGTCAACCAAAGTTGGCAAAGCGTTATAGATTCAGAGTGTGGGAGACCAGCCAAGGAAAGAAACAAGGATTGAGGCCAGGAGAAGAGGACCAGGAGGTTAGAGATTTAGGAAGAGATCCTGAGCATTAAATGGCAAGAACCCAGTTGGCTGAATCCAAACAAGAGGTCAGAATGGGGAAGAGACTTGAGTGCATAAACATAGATCCCTGGCAATGAGACTAGAGCCTGCTGTTGGGCCAAGAGACCTGCAGAGATTGTCTGCTGGGAGCCAAAACTTGTCTCCAAGTATGGGCAGGTAGACCTCCAGGGGGAGGCAAAGAAGAGGGTAGATTCTGCCAGGCAGTTCCTAACATGCTCTGTGTATGATATAAAGCTCACCCAGGGCTGTTGGATATACCTTGCCTCAGGCATCAATTCTAATAATGTGATCCAAACAAATGACAGAAGAACTTTTGTCGTCTAAGTTAAATTGTCCCCTTCATGGTATGTGACCTTGCATAATATCCATGTCGAAGAAAAAGTTAACTTTTTAAAAATGTGTGAACTGAATGAACAATTCAGTAGATGGTTTTGCATTTGGGGTGATGGAAGTCAGCCATCCTTACCCTTGTGTCAGGCCTGGGTGTGAGCACCAGCTATCGTTTTTCCCATGGAGGTCAGGGGCAGAGCTTTTACAACATTAATGGTAATGGGATATGTGAGGGAAGCTGCCCAGAGGAGGCTGGAGCTCTGGTTAGGACTCTGGATATTCTTGGCCTTTAATGCATCCAGCCACCTGCACTGGAACCTGGAGTAGGTTTTTCTATACTCTTCAAACTAGAGGACAAGCCTTTTGTGAACAGGGATTATTTAAGTCTTTGGATTCTGTGAACTCCTTATTGCAGACTGCACAGCACTGTATGTCCTGTTTGCACTTGGTAAGCATTGATTGCACTGAAATTCAACGGTGTGTGTGCGCTTGCGTGCATGCATGTGATGCTGATGGCCAAACCTCTGAGGAGATACGGCAAGGCCAAGACTCGATGTGACTGTTGTCTTATTAACTTGTGAAGTCTTTGCTGAAGCAGTGGCTGCCTCTGCTTAAAGAGAGACTTTTTCTCAGGCTGCCTGACCCATTTAATTGCAATAAATTTTCTTAATGTCTTTGTTTGTTCCTCAAGGTATTTGATGAGAGGGCAGCTAACTTTGAAAACCATTCAGGAAGGCTTGGGGCCACGGCAGAGAAGGCGGCTGCTGTTGGAACTGCTAATAAATCAACGGTGGAAGGCATTCAGGCCTCAGTGAAGACAGCCCGAGAACTCACACCCCAGGTGGGTTTCACTCCCCCTTCATCATGTCAGTACACACCATATTGAGTAAAGAAGGTTAACTACAGAACAGTTTCTATACATTTTTGAACACTTACTATAAAATATCATGAAAAAACCCACACATACCCTTAATGTCGAAATCATTTTTATATTGTTTGAATTTTTTACAGTGATCATGATTAGTTTTGAAAGTAGAAAAAACTAGTAAAGCACCCCCCTCCCATGCATAATTAGGGAAAAATTCAATAATCTTGAGAGGTTAGTTTATTTTGATTTTAGAGCTTATGCCTTTCCCCACATTTCTTTGATGGTATTTTAAAAATTTTAGATGTGTCCATAATTTTTCTTTTTTCTTTAATTATATAACCAAGAGGTTGCTAATGTACTGTAAACAGAATATTGGAAGAGTGGGAACAAAAGAAAACAACTTGGACAGGAATTAAAATTCTAGTACATGATAGATGTTCTTAAAAGATCACTTCAACATCGTTTAGTGTGTTTGTGCATTTTTTTCTTACAATAAAATTACAGAAAATTCATTATCTTTTCACTCATTTATTCAGCAGATATTTCTTGAGTGCCTGTGATACATTAGGAACTGTCTGGGCTTTAGAAATCTGTGATACTAGATTTGGTGGGGAGCTTGTAGGCAGAGACAGGGGAAATAAGCTTGTCTCTTAATTGTTCAACTTTTGCCCATGTGGCATGTTAACAAGTCAGATTCTCTTGAAAAATTATACTTGTCTAGCTTTTTAAAAAAAAGTCCATAAAATATGAACATGTCTAACTTTCCTTAAAAATTTCCGTAAAACGTAGAACATAAAACATAGGATTTCTCTATAAAACCGAGATTTCTAAAAAAAAACAGAAACAGAGCACTAGGCTTAAGACACCAACTATGGAAAGAGCAAGGACTTTGGAGACAGATCTGGACTCGAATCCTCTGTCACTTTGAGTTTCCTTGTGTAAAATGCAGATAATTCCTTCCTAGTGTATTGTTTTGAGGATTAAGAAGATGCTTGTACAGCCTGTAACTTATCAAATACTCAGTAAATGTTAGTTCCTTCCCCAAGTGCTGCAACTGACTAGCTGGGAGCTCTTGAGCAAGTCACTTAAATTTTCTGCGTCTTGGTTTTTGCAGCTGTGAAGTGGAGAAATTACTGTCCTGTCTCTTTCACAGGCTTGTTGTGAGGATTCAGTAAGACAGTGGATGTGAAAGCACTTTGTTAACTGTAGACAGTTATTATTTTTTTTAAGGAACATTTATTTATTTATTTATTTGCTGCATTTCTCTATTTGCGGCGAGTGGGGGCTACTCTTTGTTGTGGTGCATGGGCTTCTCATTGCAGTGGCTTCTCTTGTTGCGGAGCACGGGCTCTAGGCGTGCAGGCTTCAGTAGTTGTGGCATGTGGGCTCAGCAGTTGTGGCTGGCGGGCTCTAGAGCGCAGGCTCTGTAGTTGTGGCACGTGGGCTTAGTTGCTCCGCGGCACGTGGGATCTTCCCAGACCTGGGATCGAACCCGTGTCCCCTGCATTGGCAGGTGGATTCTTAACCACTGTGCCACCAGGAAAGTCCGAAGGTTATTTTTAATAAATATTCATAAATCTGTTTTAAGTAATCTTTAGTATCTTTCTTAATGGTGCTTTTTAAGATGAGGACATCAAGGGCTTAAGTATCACTCCGTTTTGTGTATGTTCAGAAGTATCAAGCAAACACCTGTTTACTTTGTCACTTTATTACCTTCTTAAAATCAGGCTGTGACTGTAAAATCTTTTGTGAGGGCCCATTCTGGGGAGCTGTTTATGAGACCAAAACTAAAGTGCCTGGTCTGAAAAGAGACTTGCCGATTTTTGGCCTTATAGTGCCACCTGTAGGTCAAGAGGGGGAAGCTTTGCTGAAGGTTTATATTTGAGTGGTGTTTAAAGGTTGTTTTGTCATTGCCAGGTCATCTCAGCGGCTCGCATCTTACTTAGGAATCCCGGAAATCAAGCTGCTTATGAACATTTTGAGACCATGAAGAACCAGTGGATCGATAATGTTGAAAAAATGACAGGTAGAGTTGTGTGCAAGATTCTTGCTGTCTGATCCGTGAGAAATGAGTTCTGAGAAACTCAAACAGGACCAGTTATGTTACTCAGCCGTAATTGGATAAAGGGACCGTCATGTGCTCGACAGTGTACTTGGCCCTGATTAAGGCCGCTGAGCAGCAGCGGCTTCTCATTCAAGCCTTGCAACTTTGTCCGAAGAGAGACTCTTTGAGTCTCTTTGATTTTAATGTGGCCCTCCCGGTGTGATGTTTATTGTTACAGCTCCTATCTTCTCTGAATAGTGTCTTTTCTCTGTCTGAGCCAGAGTTTGGTTTCAGAGGCTGAGAGGCGGTGTTTGTGGATACAGTAAGTGTCCCTGTCATTTTCAGCAGGTTCACATTTCAAGGAACCACAATAGCTACCATTTAATACAACTTGTCTCAGAGTTTCCTCCAACTTATCAACTACGTAGTTTTTTTTAAAAAAAAGGAGAAACCAACAACTGACAAACCTGTGTCTGTGCGATTGAGGTGGCACCTCTGAATCTTCTTCATTCTCTGTGGAGGGAGGGATGGGAGAGGAAGAGATGAGGAATGTAGGCTCTTCGGCTTCCCTGCAGAACCTGCTGGGACAGGGGTCCATAGCAGCCAGAGATGAAAGTGGAGCTCCTGAGGTGTCTGAAGAGAGGTAACAGAAACAAGAAACAGGCTGTTAGGGTTATTGGAATCCTCTGCGTGGCTCATCTTGGGCACTACAAGCTGCCAATAAGCAACAGATGGCTGGGGAGTGAGACGGGAAGGGAGAAAATACTGTTAACAGATAATGTGGTGCTGATGCGGTGAAGGTTTCAGATGCAATCCTTGTTTCCTCCTGATGTCAAAGCGTTTCTGGTTGTCTGTGGTAGATACAAGAAGGCTGGTGACCACGGTTGGTATAAATGCTGTGAGTCTGTATGGCCTCCTGGGCTACATTCTCACTTTTTTTTTTTTTTTTTTTTTTTACAATGGTGATCACCTGGAAGCTTTTGATTGTGTAAGAAGGGTTTTGAGCTGAAGGTGAGAATTATGGGTGTTGTACTTTCACATGAGAAATTTGAGTGGACAACAGGGTTTTGGAGTCTCTGTTCTTCTAAAATAGAAACTAAATTCCCTTTCTGTTCTCTGGACAGGGCTGGTGGACGAAGCCATTGACACCAAATCTCTGTTGGATGCTTCCGAAGAAGCAATTAAAAAAGACCTGGACAAGTGTAAAGTCGCCATGGCCAATATTCAGCCTCAGATGCTGGTCGCTGGGGCAACCAGCATTGCTCGTCGGGCCAACCGGATCCTGCTGGTTGCTAAGAGGGAGGTGGAGAACTCTGAGGATCCCAAGTTCCGAGAGGCCGTGAAAGCCGCCTCTGACGAATTGAGCAAAACCATCTCCCCAATGGTGGTGGATGCAAAGGCTGTGGCAGGAAACATTTCTGACCCTGGTAAGCAATGCATGGTGTGGTTCACCTCAGCTCAGAGGTTAATTCAGGAAGCTGACAGGGTGGGGAGAGAAGATGCACCCCACAACCACGACATGCAAAGTCTGGGAGCAAAAACTACAGATACTTAGTTTGAGGATACTATATTAATCTTTTTCTGTTCAAAATATGTTGGACAGAATATTTTCTGCAATATTGGCAGGGTTATTGCAAGTTAGTTTCTCTGGACCGACCTCTCTGTGCTTTTTAAAAAATTTTTTTTTAAATTTGTTCTTGGCTGCGTTGGGTCTTCGTTGCTGTGCGTGGGCTTTCTCTAGTTGCGGCGAGCGGGGGCTACTCTTCATCGCGGTATGTGGGCTTCACATTGCTGTGGCTTCTCTTGTTGTGGAGTATGGGCTCTAGGCACGTGGGCTTCACTAGTTGTGGCTCGCGGGCTCAGTAGTTGTGGCTTGTGGGCTCTAGAGCGCAGGCTCAGTAGTTGTGGCGCACGGGCTTAGTTGCTCCGTGGCGTGTGGGATCTTCCCGGCCCAGGGCTCGAACCCGTGTCCCCTGCATTGGCAGGCGGATTATTAACCACTGCGCCACCAGGGAAGTCCCTCTGTGCTTTCTTAATGTCTGATTAAATAACTCCTGGTCCTGTTTAGTCATTATTTTGGAAATTTCTCGAAAGATGCATAATAACCAGTTTATCAACCATTTAGCTTATGTAACTGGCATACCTTCTGCTTTTCTTAAAATGCTTTTTCTCTGGACAACATTCTTTATTTCTGTCAAATCTGGAAGGCCTAAGTTAACCTGTGGGTCTCCTAGGTGATTATCTTGATCCTACACCAAAGAATTTGGGTTTTCTTTAGCTGAATTTTGATCATTTTTTCATTACTACTAAAGCTGTAACCACTCCTTTTTGTTCGGAAACATCTGAATTCCTTCCTCCTGTGAGCCTCTAGTGTTTCTAGCCTCTTCTATGAGTAGAATCCACTCAGTGTGAGAGAGTGGGAAGGAGGGGCTGCCCTGTTCGTCCCTAGCCCAGGTAAAATCTTTCTGGTTTTCTCAACCCACCATCACTGAGGCCATGCTCAGTTCCCTAATTGGAGTTTCTAATAGTTTGAGTAGATTCCTTAATTCTGGGTGACTGGACACAGTAGCAGCAGCTCATTGTAGGGGTTAATATGCTGAATGCCAAGTGGAGCAAAGGAGTAGGGAGAAAGGTGAGAAGTACTCCAGGGAATGTGTGCCCCATCTGAAACTTGACATCTCCCCTGTTCTGAGTGGGGCAGGCTTATCTCTCGACTGCTTTATCATGAGAGGTGATGAGCACCACCTGAGCCCAAAGTGTTCATGGCCCAGGAATGTGCTGAGTACTTGTTAGCTGTACAGGCAAGAAGGCACCCTGAGCCCTACAGGGATCAGCTTGTTTGTGCCACTTCTGACTCTTTGCAGGCCTCAGGGCATCTGCCTGGCTCTTACCTCCCTTCCCCTTCAGTCACTGCCTGTGCTGCTTACTGGCAGCTTCAGATCCAGCTTTTGTTACTGGAAACCAGTTCTTCTCCTGGACAGACAGTGCTCCAGGGCACTGACCTACCCAACTGAAAGTGAGGGCGTCTGTGTTTAGGCCTGCAAAAGAGCTTCCTGGACTCAGGATACCGGATCCTGGGAGCAGTGGCCAAGGTCAGAGAAGCCTTCCAACCTCAGGAGCCTGACTTCCCGCCTCCTCCGCCAGACCTTGAACAGCTCCGAGTAAGTAAATTCAGAGAGTTTGGGAGAATTGAGCAGCAGGGTGTCGGGACTGTAGCAAGAGAGAGGTAGGCTGTTCTGGAGCCTCGGTCACTAGGTAGCTTTGTTTAACTTTTACTTGAAGCTCAGTCAGAGGCACAACTTGACTTTCATTCTTGAATCTGGCGGGGTATTAACCGAGTGCTTATGCATGGAGTGTGCTGGGTATGTGAGGGTCTTTGGTGTTGGCCTGCTCTGGTGGGAAGTGACTGGAGCAGAGGAGCTGGCTGTGGTAAGTGTGGGTGTGATGAGTGATGAGTTAGTGGGGCAAGTTAGTGAGGAGTGGGAAAATAATCTGCACAGTTTGTGGTGAGAATTTGTGTGTTCCCAGTTGACGATGACAAAACTGAGGTGGTTAGACTCTTGTGTACATTCTTCTTTCCTTCATTTGACTTTCTTTAGTAGCAAAAGTAATAAAATCCTTTTAAAAAAAAAAAAAGTTAATTTTTCCCTAACTATAATTTAAAATCTTTTGACGCCCCACAAAGTACCATGAGTTTTTTCTTCCATAGGTAGATGGTTTAGGGGGAGGAAAGCTGAGCAATAGCTTGCAGATACAAATCCTAGAATCAGAAATAGTCATTATTTTTAGACATTTTCTCTGACAGTATTGGAAATAGCTTGTCCTTGGGAATAGCTTATCAAGGCAATAATTTGATTTACTGTCCCTGATATACTTTCCTATATTTTATGTCCCAAATTTACTTTTGCATATTTAAGTTTCTAAGTTTGTTGAGGACAAAATTGGGTCACTGTGCCCATAGCTAATGAACAGTGCTTCCCTAGCCTTCAATGCTTCTTTTTTGACTTGACTTGATCCTTTTCAGCCGGGCTATTGGTGGGTGGTAAGGGAGGGCTGTTCTGGGGAATGGATTCTTATGTGATCAATAGAGTCCTGACATTTGGAATCAAGAACTTAGAGGTCATTTGGTCTAGATATTCCTCATTGATAAACGAGGAACGCAAGGCCCAGGGGAGAAGTTGTATGCTTATGCAGCTGCCCGTCAACAGAGTCAGGACCAGAACTTAGATCTCCTTTGAGGATGCTTGGCCCGGTAGTGCTGTGCATGCCTCCCTGGGATATGTCCAAAACAGTAGGTGCTAACTTTTTGTGGAGAAAAAAGGAGGAAAATATGCTTCTGTTGAGATTGAAACAGGTGGTCCTTATGATCAGTGTGGATGGTCTGAAATGGAGTGAATGTGGGTGGCTTTTTTGGGGATGCTTTTTAAAGGGAAGGAAAGAATTCTGGTGGGGAGTAGTTCCTAGAGCCTTACTTACAACCTGGTAATTCTTTCTTAGCTGACAGATGAGCTTGCTCCTCCCAAACCACCTCTGCCTGAGGGTGAGGTCCCTCCTCCCAGGCCCCCACCACCAGAGGAGAAGGATGAAGAGTTCCCTGAGCAGAAAGCTGGGGAGGTGATTAACCAGCCAATGATGATGGCTGCCAGGCAGCTCCATGATGAAGCTCGCAAATGGTCCAGCAAGGTAAGTAACGAAGCTCTTCTTGTTGAGAAAGGATGAAGAACCATGCACACAGCCCAGGAAGTCTATTTGGAAAATCACCCTCTCTCTGCTTTGGTTCCTGTTATTGCCAATAGCACAATCCTCTTCTTTCTTGTGGTTTAGTGAGATGTTTCTGGTACTTGATGGTTTCTCCTTCTAGCAGCTAAAGTGAGAGCTAGGATACCTGTAGTTAGAGATGAAAGTTCTTTTCCTTCTGTCCTCTAGAGTGTCAGCTGCCCTGATGCTGGACATTTGGTCTTTTAGAAATTGCTCTTCTTTCTTGGGGTCACTGAATGTTTTTAGATGTTCTCGTGCTAATTATCCACACTACAAACATGGCACAGTCTTCTGTAGGCTCTGCTATAGCTACATGAAATATTTGCATTTTCCTTCTCTTTTCTCACAGAAGCAGGTAGATTGGTGTCTTAGAAGCCATGTGCTTTGTCCCTTTCTCAGAATCATCTTACCCCTCAACTCAAGACAGCTCCAGGCTAACTCCTACTAAACAATCTGGAAGTGTAAATATTAACATGGTTGGTGAAAATTTGGATGCTGCAGCAGTCATGTCTCGTGAGTGATGAAAAGTGAGTGGTAGCTTTTCTAGACAAGAGCTAAATATTATTGTTAACCCTGCAGTGGAAGGTGGTTCTAAGTCAGTTCTAAACTGTTTCTACCATGAACCTACATCTTTATTCCCAACATCTATTGGCCTGTGTTCATTTCACACCTTCAGCCACCTCAAGCTCTTGTAGTGAATGTAGTTCCCCAGGGACCTCCTGCACATGAAGCTGATCTTGGGTTTTTTCAGGCTGGGAATTTGACCTTGGTTTTTTAACTCTGTATTTTTCTGAACTGTTTGTTGTGAGCCCACGTTCCAAGAAGGAATGGTGACCTTGCTGGTGTTGGACCTGACCCGTGGAATCACGTATAATCATATCTCTCCAGCTGGGGCACGCACACCCCTGGGACCATTAGCAGAGTCCCAGTACACATGGGGAGTGGGGTGGGGGTGACAGTGAAGGTTGGTTTTACTCAAAGATTTTAAAGAAAATTTTTATTTATTTGTTCGTTTGTTTGGCCGTGCCACGCAGCTTGTGGGATTTTAGTTCCCTGACCAGGGATTGCACCTGGGCACCCGGCATTGAAAGTGCCGAGTCCTAACCACTGGACCGCCAGGGAGTTCCCTAAGGAAAATTTAAATTTCTTTATAAACCCAGATACACTCTAAATTATGGATGTTAAAGATTTGAAATGTTTTGTACTTTTATTTTTACTTCTTACACTCTTTTCTTTTATATTGATATCTTGCCCACGTTTTAAATAAATGTACTTTTGAACTTAAAAAAAAAAACAATGCAGATACATTGTGCAGTGGAACACAAAATATACATGAATTTAAAGACAAACAAAACTTAAGGGGCAGACAGCACTGGCCTACATGTTTATCCCACTCTGCCATTTGTCGCCAAAAATCCTTAGGTCTGACTGTCTCTGGAGGTTTGGAGCATCTGTGGATGGCTGACTTTGAGCTGTGTGAAGTCAGGAGCTACTTGAACCATGTGTGTTTAGGGAGGACGGGTGGTGGTATGTGTTTGTGTATCTGTCGGTCGGCTTTGTACTTTGGGACTCTGAACCCCAGCAGAAGTGGGCTGGCCTCTCCTCTAAGGAATGGGGGTGAGTTGAGTCCTGGTTGAGACAGTTTAGGTGAAAGGATTTAGAAGGTACCCAAACCCCTTGTTGGCCCTGAATCCTCCAACTTAATAGTCAGCTTTTGGAGGCAGGCTTCCTGTGCGGATTAAGACTTTCAGGAGTTGTAGCAACCTCAAATAAAATTCCACACAAACTCTTACTTCCTCTTGGTTAGAGATGTTTGATATAAAGAACCTGTGCATATAAGTGGTTTGGCTTCATTGGGGCAATTCCTTTCATTCTCTTTCCCCCTTGGCCTATTTTCAGCATCTGATCTCTCTGCTTCCTTCCTGGCCTTTCAGAATGCCCATGCCTGGTATTAAATTAATTCTCTCCCCCATCACGGGTCCTGTTTTCTCATGGGCACCAGTTTTGAGCTCCTCTGAACTCAGCTTTGGTCAGTTGACAAGTCCATGTGTTATCTGTGAAATATCAATAAATTGAGTTTGTGGTAAGTGCAACTGGAGAGATTCAGGGTGTACCCGAAGAACAGCTTTCTTCGTCGGCTAGTTATGGATGCAATGTGAAATTGTGAAGTGTTGTCTCTGTAGACCTTAGATAGGGAGCGCTGCTCTGAAGTGTGGGTTTTCCCAAAGGTGGTTGCTGGATGAGATGTCTTCTTGAGGCTCCTTCTAGCTGGGTGATTGTAGGGTATTTGATAAGTCCTCTTCACTCACCATTGTGTTTTTCTTGCCTCTTTCCTCGTTTGATATCTGTTGCCTCAAATTTATCATTTTCAATTCTGGAAGTTTTAACCCCTGAAGGAAGTAATCTGTGTCTGGCAGCTGCAGAGCTGACCCAAGACACTTTCTGTTTCCTGGAAGCTGTAGAACAGTGTTCATATGAGCCAGCAGTTGTTCACATTGTTCTGTTCAAAGCAACTTGTGTGGTTCCATTTACTTTTTCCCTCTGGATTCCTTTTAAAGTTTATAAGCTACTATTGTTTGGTCGTTTGGCTTCTCAAAAATGTTCTGACCTGAGAATCACTCTTTGGTAGTAAGTGTATACAAAAGGAATGCCACTTTCTTTCTTTGTATAAATATTTCTCTGGAAACCGTTTGCTACTGGCGTAAGCCTCTTTCCTTTACTGTGAACAGGCTGGTGCCGGAGGCTGAGAATTTCCCCTTCTGTGGAGCTCGGTTCATCTGACTCCTGGAGAGTCTCCATTTTCTTTCCCATCCTAGGCAAGCTTTGGTTACTAAACCAGCTGAAGCTCAGTTGCCCAAGCCCTATACTGCTCTTACTAACACTGTCCCTGTTTCTCACCCTTCCTGCCATCGACCAAAGCCGGGTAACCCAGCCGCTGAGGTGGGTGTAAGTGCTGTAGCTGAGGCAGATGCGGCTGCTGCTGTTGGGTCCCCTGTCCCCCCTGACACGGAAGACGATTACGAACCTGAGCTGCTGCTAGTGCCATCCAGTCAGCCGGTCAACCAGCCCATTCTGGCAGCGGCTCAGTCATTGCATCGGGAAGCTACCAAGTGGTCTAGTAAGGTACTGATTAGCGCCCCCAGCTGGGGCTGCTCCATATGCATCTGGCCATGTGCAGCCTTGACACATTGCATCACTCATGATCTGTGCGGGTCCTGTGAGTCTGAGCCGGGCGGGCATCTGTCTGTCTGCACCTTGTTGTTAGGACTGGCTTCACAAGTTTGATAGGTCTGCTAATGCCAGATTAACTGGATTGCATTTATGTTTGGGGGTTAGAGAGATGGGGTCACTTTTTGAAAGGATTCCTTTTCTTACTGACCTTTTGGCCAATATTGGAACCTTAAACCCCTTGGGAAGCCGTGGACGCCTCTCTCAGTGACTTTCAGGTCAGGAATCATTGTAGACCATTAAGAGGTCATCTGGCCTGATCACTGGACTTTGCCTGTCCCCCACCCATCCCCGCTCCCCGCTGACCTCTCACTGATGGCTCAGGCAGAGTTGATCAGCGTGAGGAGGGTTTCTGGGGAGGTCTGCTTGCTGTCCTGCACTCGGCTGTGGGGCAGATGCTGGCCTTCATGGGAGCCCACGGGGAAGGGGGCTTCACTGACTGGCTTGTTCAGGGGTTTCAGTGGGAGAGGGGGTGTGAGTAGGGAACAGATAGCGCTCAAGTCTGCAGGACAGGAACCAACGGAGCTTTGGCCTTAGGGAGTGGGGGATGGGAGCAATCACTTTTTTCCCTTTGAAGGTGGCATGTTGCAAGAAGAAAGGGTTTGAAGAGTGATGGGTAATAACTAACTAACCCTGGCACTACACTGTCCTCTAACCAAAGTCATGAAATCCTGGAATGATCCCAGGTCTGCACTGGAAGAGGTGGGCCCAGCCAGCCTTGTCTAACATACCCCTATTCTCATGAGTTCTTCCCATGCCTGTGTTCTCTCTGGCCCCAATTACTGCCCGGGATGTTACACACCCTCCAGCGTAAATGATCAGCCACTTATGGTACCTGTGGAGGTTTCTCACAGAGCACCCTGCAGTGGCATGGTTTGTGTATGTCTCACTGCATTGTCTAGAAATTGAAAAGCATGAGGGGAAAAATGCGTAGGGCCTGGCCTTTTAGGTAGTTTTGAACAATGCATTTATTATTTTTGGTTGTTATCAGCCAAAATATCAGCCTTTTGAAGGCATAAAGTAAATTACTTGTACATTTCCTTATTATGACCCATGAGGGTTTTAATGAACCAAAATGCCCAGTGTAAGATAAACTGCTGTTAGTTGGAGTGAGGGTTGCATTTACGGCTTGACTCACGATTTTTATTTTCCCAACGCCTCCCCCAGCATCCTCTTAACTGTGAAAGTTTCTTTAATTGAAGCCACTTAGCTGAGAGGACTGAAGAATTGATTCTTGGCCTTTTTAAATGTGAAAAATTAAAATAACATGTTCCTTTAGGCTGAGAGTACAGACAAGAGGCAGTAGAGGGAGGGCAGGAGCAGACTAGGTCAGAAAAAAATTTTTTTTCACCAAGGCTAATAGTTACTTGGTTTAAATTCTAGTTCAGCAGCGACAATCATTGGCTGCTGTTTGTAACAAGGGTAAGGATAAAGAGAATGATTTCAGCATCTAGAAAGGCTCATCTGTATTTTTCCCTTCAGGCCAGCTGTACTGCTTTCCCCCCACAGAAAGGAAAATGCCTGTTTAACCAACTTCTTGGGCCCATCCCCAATTTATTGACATGATTAACCTGGAAATGCTGAAATGCTTGTTTAGTGCTATGCCTGGGGCTCACATGTTGCCCTTTCAGATTAATATCCAAGTCTTTTTTGGTCCGGTGATCTCTCCCTCTCTCTCTCTCACTCTCACTGAGTGCTGGGGAGAGTACCCTGGCTCACTCTTCTCTTTATTTCTCCTGTGCTATCCATATCACTCAAGAATAGTCTGTATATCTTCTTCTCACCCTTCCAGAGGGCTGCTAGAGCAGCAGGCTCCCTCCTCTCTTCTCTGTGCTTCTACTTCCTTCCCTAACTTGGCCAGAGTATGGGCTGAGCTCACACTGTATCTTGCTTCTCTCTAGGGCAATGACATCATTGCAGCAGCCAAGCGCATGGCTCTGCTGATGGCTGAGATGTCTCGGCTGGTCAGAGGGGGCAGCGGTACCAAGCGGGCACTGATTCAGTGTGCCAAGGACATAGCCAAGGCCTCAGATGAGGTGACTCGGTTGGCCAAGGAGGTTGCCAAGCAGTGCACAGATAAGCGGATTAGAACCAACCTCTTACAGGTACTCAGGAAAAGTGTGTGTGTGTGGGGGGGGGGGCAGGGGGTAGGGTGCAAAGCAGGAGAGAGAAAACTGGGTGAGCAAGGAGGAGGAGGTATTTCAGAATGGGAAGAAATAGCAGAAAGGAGAAATACACATGTGTATTTGGGAAAGAGAGATACAGGCAAGTTTATTTCTGAATCAAATGAAAGAATTTTAATGCTTCCATGTCTGGACAGAAGGACTATACTGATCCTAGGGGGAAAACAATTGGAATCCTGCTGCTGATTTACTGAATGCTTTCTGCATGCCAGCCACTGAGAATACAGAGGTGAATTAAGGCTGGTCCTCAGGGAGCTCGTGGACAAGAAAAACAAACATACTAAATTAAATTTTATTTTTAGGTATGCGAGCGAATCCCAACCATAAGCACCCAGCTCAAAATCCTGTCCACGGTGAAGGCCACCATGCTGGGCCGGACCAACATAAGTGACGAGGAGTCTGAGCAGGTATGTGCTTCTGACTTCTTGCCAGCAGCTTCTATGCCACTTGATAGCATTTAATTCAGCCTTGAGGAAATGTTACCTGTGAAATGGGTATTCAGTATGTAGGATGGAGTCTTCAGTTCTCTTAGAAGGGCATCTGTGTTGGAGAGATGCATCAGAAATTTGGAAAGGGAAGTAAAAAGCTCTTGTGCAACTCTTGTCATTTTACAGTTGAGAAATTGAGGCCTTGGGAGGTTAGGGAGGTTAAGTGAATCAGCAGCAGTTAGGACTCTACTCGGTTCTTTTCCTCCCTGGAATAGGTTTGGCTCTGTCGAGGCCTCCAGTGCCTGTTCAGTCCTGCTCACTCTATCCTTCTGGCTGGTGAATTTCTGTTTCCTTGTTCTCTGGGTGATAAGTACCTCAGGGAGGATGAATAATGTAGGCTTTTCAGGGGCATGAGGTGGTTAGGCCTGTGCTGAGGCTGAAATGACATCTCAAACGAGGTGCTTCTCTTTTGGTTTCTTTGACAGAGAATGAAATAAAGATGGTGGGAGTGTTTGCTTAAGTGTTTTTTTTTTTTTTTTTTTTTAAAGATAATTTCACAGGTTGGGTCAGATTTCCCTTTATTTTTTTTAGTCTTATTTTTAAAAAAAATTTTATTTATATATTTATTTTTGGCTGTGTTGGGTCCCCGTTGCTGCACGCAAGCTTTGTTGCTGCACGTGAGCTAGTTTCTCTAGTTGCCGCGAGCGGGGGCCACTCTTCATTGCGGTGCGCTGGCCTCCCATTGCGGTGGCCTCTCCTGTGGAGGAGCACGGGCTCTAGGTGCGTGGGCCCCAGCAGCTGCGGCACGTGGGCTCTAGAGCGCAGGCTCAGTAGCCGTGGCGCACGGGCCCTGCTGCTCCGCGGCATGTGGGATCCTCCGGGACCAGGGCTCAAACCCGTGTCCCCTGCATAGGCAGGCGGACTCCCAACCACTGCGCCACCAGGGAAGTCCTTAAGTGTTTCTTGTATGTATCTCGGCAGTCACAGTTTTTTCTCTTCCCTGCCTCCTGGAAACGTGGCTCAGGTCTTCTCAGAAAGCCCTCATTTGAGCACCTCTTCCTCTCCTTATTTCCTCTCTAGTAGGCTCTGCTATGAGCCAGACTTACAATTTCTTCTTATGGAAGGTAGCACATCTTTTGTTGAACTGCTCAGACAAGGTTCATCATGCAATGGGATATGTATGTGGCACTGTATTACATACTATGTAGGGGAGTTAACGAAATAGACACAATCCCTCTCCTTGTCCGGGCCAGGAGACAGAGGTTAGGAGCACTTTAGAGGAACAAGGCTACTTCTCTTGGTGTCAGTAGTGCTACCTTAACTACCATGTTTTAATTCAACAGCTCTCACCATAACCCTCTCTTCTCCCAAACCATGGGAACTGGATTTTAACCTTTAACTTCCACGTATTCTAGGCAGGGTTTGGGCACTAGGCTATTTCCTGTTGTGTGATCTCTCCTGCCCCAAGAAAAGGAAATAGAAAAAACAGGGAAGAAAGGGTAAGACTCAGAGTTTCCGACCTTATCAGTTAGTTAATCAATTAGCCAACAAAAATGTATCTTGGGAGTATCTACTATGTTCCATTAAATATTCCAGTTAAAAAAAAGGAAGAAACTGACAGTGTGGTAGAATGGAAGAAACACAGGATTGCAAGTCAGAAGTTTTGAGGCTCACCCTGACTGTTGTGTGAGTTGGGCTGGCAAGTCCCCGAATCACGCTGGGCCTCAGCCTCTTTGTTGACCAAGCAAAAAGATTAACTGACTGGGAATTCTAGTCCATAGTTATGCCTCTCAGAGCCCATGAACCCTCTGAAATTGCACGTACAAATTTTGTGCACGTGAGCAATTTTTTCTGGGGAGAATCCACAGCCTTCATTAAACCCTCAAAGGGTCTGTAGCTCAAAAATATTTAAGAATTAAAAAAAAAAAAAGAATTACTGAGTTAATGGATTGATAAGTTAGTTACTAGTGTGATCTTAGTCCTGTATTTTGTATGTTTACAAGATTTACTTATTTAGATTTTCATGGATTTATAAGGTGGTTGGTTCACTTGGTTATTTTTCATGTGTTAATTAAATGTTTATGAAATACTTCATGTGACAGGCACTGACGTAACACTAGGGTACAGCAGAGAACAAAACTGACAAAAATTGCTGCCCTCATGGAACTTAAATTTTAGATAAAATTAGATAAAACATAGATAAACAACCTAGGTAAAACATATAGTACATCAATTAGTGATGGTAAGTTCTGTAGAGAAAAGTGAAGAAAGAATTGGAGGATGAGGCATGCTGGGAGTTGGGAAGGTAGTTTGTGATTTAAAATAAGGTGAGCAGGAAAAGCCTCAGCAAGGTGACAACTGGGCAAAGATCTGAAGGAGGTGAGAGGTGAGCCATGGGATACCTGGGGGAAGAGCATTCTAGGTAGAGGGGACTGCAAGAGCCCGAGGTAGGGGCTTGTTTGAACACCAGGAAAGGAGTATACACTAGAAGCCATCTGAGGGTACAGTATACAATCAGTGATGGTCCAGTTTTGGGTTCTTTTTGGTGATCCAGCTATAAACCACCAGTGATGTGACAAATAGAAGGGATGCCAGGTACAGGTAGGGTAAACTGCGTTCCATTCCTGGCTTAAGCCTGTTTCAGAGGCTGGGCTCCATCAGGGACTGTGAGTAATGGAGAGCTCCTCTTTCCTTACAGGCCACAGAGATGCTGGTTCACAACGCCCAGAACCTCATGCAGTCTGTGAAGGAGACTGTTCGAGAAGCAGAAGCAGCTTCAATCAAAATTCGAACAGATGCTGGATTTACACTGCGCTGGGTTAGAAAGACTCCCTGGTACCAGTAGACACCTGGTTGAACCTGGCTAACACAGAAGCCCCTGCTGAACAGAATGAAAATGATCGGAGTCCCAGGAGCCACCCAAGATTACTGGGGGGTTGAAAGCCACATCTTGGCCTGACATAACAGAAAGGAATGGGGCCTCTTCACATTAGAAAACATTTATACTCTTGTCATGGACACTTTGAAATGTGTCTCCGTATAAAGCCTGTATTCTTGAACACGGCTTTACTTGTGCACACTCTGTCCCAATAGGCAGACGGGGTTTCTAGCCCATGGACTTCACATAAGCTCAGAATCCAAGAGTGAACACTAGCCAGACATCCTGTTCTGCCCTTGTTCCCTAAAGGACAGTTCCCTTTCTGCCCCTGTCCCCCATTCTTTCCACCAGGCTCCCAAGACCCAGGGCCCAGGCAAGTCAGTTAAGGAAATCACTGTGCCTCCAAAATTTTTTTGGGCTTTCCATGTTGCTGCTGACCCTGCCTGCCTTCCCTGGCTGTGCTACCTTGGTCCTTTTCAGGAGTGAGCTTCGCTGTTGCAGGGGAAGGTGGCCTCTGGGGAGCCCCAGCATGTGGGGCCTGGATTCACTTCCTGCCCTTCCCCAATTTAATCCTTCTAGTTTCCCACAGTACAAAACCAAATTTCACTTTGTCAGGAGGAAATCACCAAATCACGTGATTCTGTCTTTACCTCGCTCCAGAGCAATGTCTGTGCTAGGGAAACTTTCCGTCCCATATCCTGCCTCGGCCTGCCAAGGTAGCCATCCCAAGAACACACTGTGTGTCCTGGTGCTGTCTGCCACTGGAGAGGCAGAGTGGCCGGGGCGTGGCCCTGCTCATCCTCCCAGCAGGGCCACTCCCAGGCACTCCACGCTTTGTCACTGCCTGCAGAGATCTATGCTGAGGCCTTATCATTCATTCTTAGCTCTTATTGTTCTTTCTGAGCTGAAATGCTGCATTTAATTTTTAACCAAATCATGTCTCCTGTCCTGGCTTTTGTATTCTTCCCACACCCTTCCTAAGCAAGGTTTTAAAGATATATGTTTGTTCTATAATTTTGAAAGATCGTTTTTATCCTTTTGAAATTCAGTCCTAAGAATTGGTGCTTGTCCCCAGGAGTGTCTAATGGAAAGGCAGTCCTGTCTGAAGGACACTTCCTACCTAAGGGAGGCGGTACTTGCAGACTGGAATTCTGGCACTGCTGGGGATGAATCGATGGGAAATAGTCCTCAGTGATTCCTACCTCCCTCAGCCAACAACAGCCAAGCCCCTTGCATCCTACCCTCCCTCCTAAGTACAGTTGTTAAGAGAGTAATGGGTATAATATTTAATTATCACCATAGTAAGTTTCCTATTAGCAAAGTGAGAGAAGGCAATTTTTCCTTTCTTGTACTTATCACTGCTGTCTAAGCATTCCCCAGCACATGAAACTATATTTCTTCCCAAAGCCAGAACTGGATGAGTAAAGGAGTAAGAACCCTTGCCTGAATGTCCTCCCCACCTCCAGTGTGTGTTAGACCCTAACATCAAATGTGTAAAACTTGTCTTAAGTTGGTACTGTACACTCAGGCTTCCTCTGTTTCCTTTTAACTGATGATTATTTTCAAGGCCCTCAGCATCCTTGTATAGTTGCTTACCTGATATAAATGCAATATTAATGCCTTTAAAGTATGAATCTATGCCAAAGATCACCTTTTGTTTTACTAAAGACTACTTAGAGGAAATAAGAAAAATCATGTTTGCTCTCCAAGTTCCTCCAGTGTTTTGAGACACTGGTTTACACTTTATACCAATGTGCTTTTCTCTAATATCAGTGCTCAAGACACAGTGAAGCAAATTAAAAAAAAAAAAAAAAAAAAAATCCCTGAATGCTGATTAGACATCACCACTAAAAAACTACATTTATAAGCTAGGATTTGTTATATGCAAATATTTTCTGCCTCTTCTGTTTAAAACAATAAAGTGCATTTATATAAATAATGCTTTAAATGATGGGTGTTATTTCAGCAAGAGCTTTTAGATCGGGTTTCTCCTTTGTTTTGAAGCATAGCCAGTGAAGCTAATCCTCAAAATGTGGGAACTAAAGATTTTTATTTAGTCCAAATATTGTACTGGAAGAAGTAGAAACCAGCGGTAATATATTTACTTAACAAGATCTTTGTAATAAAGGACAACATTGGGGGTTATAAACTAGAAGGAGCAGAAGTGACAAAAGGTTAGCAGTAAGAGGAAAGCAGCCAGATGATATAGATCATCCCCTGGTTGAAGCAGTCCATCTTAGAAGATTCTGGCTGTATGTGGAGGCCATCACTATCCCCTAAGCTAAAGCTATTACATGTGCAGGAATATTGCAGGTCTATAGTTAATATTCTAAAGCCCAATACAGAACAACAGGGTTGTCAGGGATCCACCAGAGTTATGAGGCAGAGCTAGCTTTTGGGCACATATTCCTCTTCTTGCTTGAGGAAGCTCTAAGAGTAGGAACAGGTTCTTGAAGCAGAGCTGGGACATCAGTATTTTTGCCTTATTTTCCAGATCTGAAAGTGGTAAATATCACTAAAGGGGGATAGTACTGACTACATTTATCACTGCTTTAACTTAGAAAAGTTGCTGACTAGGGAGGCAGATTCCAGCTGTCTGAGTTAAAGGGAACTGTCCAGAGGTACTGAATTAGCTCAGCAATATCTGAAAACAGGATTCATGGTCTCATTTTTTCTATTCACCATATGTTCACTGGTGCTGCCTTCCTGCTGCATTATAGTTTTTCTCAAGTCAGATGACTCTAAGGACACCAGGACCAGTATTTTCCAAGGTTCTTCTATAGCAGCACTTAAGGAATGAACCCATCACATGAACTCCCTTTGAATAAAATGATGGTGACTCCTTTATGCAGAAAATGAGCTTTTGGGTTATACTCCTTTAAGAATTTAGGAAATGAGGCTATTCTGGAATTATCTGGAATTCTGTGCTTGAAAAATATTTCAATACTACTAAGAATTCATGGATCTTTGTTGTTAGTAGGTGGTGGTAGGGAGAGTAGCTTTGATCACTTACTGTTCAGTCTGTGGCTAAAAGGGTGATGGTTAGAGAAAGTATATAAGGCTGAGGTCAAGAGAGGAGCACTTGGAAGTGCTCTGCAGCAACCCTCACACCTTGTGTGATGATGCAGAGTAAAATCTGACCATGTTCAGCCTGCCCTAACACTGAGGCATGCCCAGCTGAGAATGCTCAATTAACAGTCAAGCTAAAAAATCAACTTGCTGCTTTCATCTTTTTATTGACAGTGTAGCCAGAGCTAGAGAAAGGACTTACTGGATTCAATCAAATTAATAAATACAATAATTTAATTGTAAAAGGAAACAGTCTACTTGGAAGTTTCAGCAGAAATTGCTAGAAGCAAGGGACTCTTGGCATACAATCTGCTTGTATATGAGAAGATAGCACAGAAAGAAAATTAGTCCATATATGGATGATTGAGATTAGGGATTCTGCAGAAAGAGAAGTAAATGTATTGATTGCTCTTTTGAGGTATGAACTTTGAAGAGGAAGACATTAAAATGAAAAGCAGTTGAACTGGGTATCCAATCTTAGGCAAAGGGAATAAATATTTGGCAACATCTTAATTTTAGCTGCCAAGCTGATATTGGTTACCCTAGAAGTTACTAAGTTGCAAAAAGTAACCTTTCCTATTAGATGAAAGGCAGGCTGGGTGCCCTAGGCAGGCAAAGGTAAGAATGCTGCTGTACAGTGGGCTCCCTGTACCAGCACCAACCACTAGCCCTGACAGCAGAATGGGATGAGTGTAAGGGCTACGGTTAGCATGATAACGGTAAGGGATAAGTTGACAATGAAAAGAATGGAGTCACAAAGAGAAAGCTAATAGCAAGAACAAGCACTTACATCTTAACTTTCTCCATTCTTCATGTCTAATGAAGCAAAATAACTGGGCAAGGACTTCGAAGTCAATCAAGTTAAATGATAACAACTGTGGACTGACTTGCCAACCATGAAGATCAATACAGGTTTATCAATGCTACTGAGGATTTTGTTTCTGCCTCATTATAGTGTACTTTCATGTACTTTGTCAGTACAGTAGAGACATTTAAGTACTCCAGTGACAGTTACAACAATAGTTTCAGGAAAGAATCTACTGACTTTTCATATTGTGAAAAGATTAGGGAATTGGGAAGCACAAAATATGAAAAGGGAGTTCCCCTGAAGACAAGGAGTGTAGGCAAGTTGAAACCCTTAAGAACAACAACAAAAAGAGAGAAAAGATTAAAAAAAAAAAAAAAGATTGACAACAGTGAGGCAGGCACATTTTCTTCCTTTAGCTGAACTAGGGCATGAGGCCTTCAGGCTAACTGGTTTTAAGTGGTGTTGGATAAGCTTTATAAAACATGAAGATGGCAAAGGTTCACTTAAGTTTCTCTTTTACTACATTAATTTGCTTAAAATCTCAAATGCTTGTGCTTGCAATAACTTCCTAAAAGCAGAAGTAGTGTTCCCTCCCTTTTATTACCTTAAAGCATTCACCCCTTTGATACAAATCATTTTTACTGTGCTAACAGCTGAACCAAGTGGCACAAAACTGAGATGGTACTTACTGCAGCAAGGTCCCTATAAATCAAAATCTGAGCTTTACATAAAAATCTTATTTATAAAAAATACAATATCAAGTACAGTGAGAATGGAGCATGGAGCAGCAGTGCTCCCTGCCAGGGCCATGTGAAGTGGCTTTTGCTACAGTGCTTGCTTAATGGCATAAGTGAAAAGCTGAATAAGGCAAACACTTGAAGAGGCAGTTTTCTGTAAACTTCTTGGGGTGGGAGGAATTTTTCCTGTGTTGGGACAGAAGATTTGGGATGGCTAAGATCAAGTGTGACATTTGGCTGCACTTGATACATCAATTACAGACTAAGATAGCTCCTGCTGAGACCAGCTCACTTGTTTTAGGAGAGAGGTTATCACTGTAGACTTTTGCCTTGACTGTTAAAATATGCAGCCTCCAGCTGGTGTCTCCCTATGGAGGAAATCACCTCTAAAATCTTCCTAAGTGACAAGATACAAATAAGCTAAGTCATTCAGAAGTTTCCTTAGCTTAAAGCTCCTTAAGAACCCTACATTGATTACTAAGCAACTCTGTTAGCGGTGTGTGGCTCGACACAAATGCTTTAACTAGAATATGTATTCCCGTCCAATTGGTACCTAATGGTAATAAACTGTAATGACACTTGGAAAACAAACATATCTTGAGGAATTCTGGCCTCTTCTCATGTCCTCACTTGGAACTTTCCAGCTTTCGTGACATATTTGACTCCTTTAAATGGCTTATATTTCTCCCCATACATGTCCAAGCGGTTTACTTTTAAGCCTGTGTCAAAAAGAATAGGTAAGGAAAGGAATAAATTACTATCCTGGTAACACCAACCAATACAATATTTGCTTAGCAAATAGAGTTTACTACACAGTAAATCTGACATTAACCAGTGTCCTTGTCACCATTTGGAAGCAATGTTCCTTCTACCATTCACAGATTATAGCACTATGGAAGTATGGTTTTAGTTCAGATTCCCATGTGGACAAGCAGTGTCTTTTAGGATAATTCTACTTTCTGTGAGTATGAATGGCTCCTTTCTTTGTGCTTGAATGAGGGTAGGGGTGAAGGGAAGCTGTGTGAAATAAGGTGCTCTCCAAAATCACTGTACCCATAGCACAGAGTAAAAGGCATGCTGGAGCTGTTGCTCTTTGTAGAGACGGAATGTCAGTTACCCTTCTAAGATCCTAGTAGCTGACCTCAGCAAAACTCAATTACCCTTAAACACAAGTCAAATTTCTCCTTACCTGAAATGGCAAGCTGCTGGATCTTGAACTGTATGTTGAGGCTTGGATTCTCTTCTGGCTTAGGTGCTCCAGATTGTAAATTTACCAGTCCTTTAAGACTGGGGAGCTTTTGTGGAGTGATTTTTCCCACATCCCACGTTAGTACCTTAAAAAGACATAAAAAGCAAAAACATTCTGAACTATTTATTAAAGACATATGTTCAAAGACACCATAAACTTCTGTACAAAATAAAGCACAGTGTCTTGGAAACAGACCTGGGATTTCCACTGAGTTTTATCACTAATTAGTTCTGTGACTCTGAATGAAGAGTGAGGGCAGAGAACCAATGTTTGTTAAGCATCTACTTTTGGATATAGCACTGTGCTTAGCACTATTCATATGCTGTCTCATAGAAGCCTGTAATGTGAATTTTGTCTTCTTTTAACAAAGAGGAAACTAAAGCTCTGAGGTCAAATGACTTGCTCAAGGTCACACGGCTAGTTAGAGGCAAGGCTGGGATTTGAACCTACAGCTCTCTGGTGTCAAATGTTCTTTCCACTATACCACCTTTACTGTTTATCTCTGGGCCTAAGTTTATTTTTCCGTAAAATAAGAAGATGGGCCTAAATTGGTGTTTTTAAACTTTTAGTGATGGAACCCTTTGTTCAAATGAAATCTTTAGTGAGGAAGCTCAGTAACAGATGAGAAAGTGAAGCTATTATGTTTGAAGCTGGGGTGAAGGGCCAGGGATCTGGAGCTCCCCCTTCACTTCTCAGCCATGTGTGGTCTCTGGGGAGATTCTTCAAATCCTCAGGATTGGATTAGATGATCTTTAACATTCAATGGTTTTACTAAAAAAAAAACCAAAACCCCTTTTCATTTACCAGGTAGCTCAATGACTCCACTGAGGAAAAGAATCATTTTTTACCCAAGCAGGAAGCAGAGAGAAAAATCATCTTTTACAATTCCTCTGAAATCCTTCTGCTAGAGGCAAATATATGTAGGGGGAGAAGGCAGCTTTCCTAGCCAACATCCTCTGTGGAAGAGTATGAAACAATGCTTTTAAATGAGAAAGGAAGAGAAAGGTCTTAATCAATTTCTACAGAAAATTTAACAATTAATAGATTATAATATCTATTAACAATTAATAGATCATTATATCCACAAAATGCTTTTCTCTTTTTAAAAAGTTTTTTACCAGATAGCCTTAGGTTCAAATCCCAACCTTGCCTCTAACTAGCTGTGTGACTTTGAGCAAGTCACTTGACCTCAGAGCTTTAGTTTCCTTGTTTGTTAAAGGAAGACAAAATTTATATCACAGGCTTCTATGAGACATCTTCCTCATTGAAGAGTGAGTGAATCTCTGGATTATCAATGGATAAGTAAAGGCAGACTCTGAAGGAAGAAAGAATGAGTCTCACTTTTCTGTTCGTCGACTCAGCAGCAGATGCAGGATTCCCTCTTCAGGCAGTGGCAGAAGCACAGCACAGTATGCATTCTAGGTTTTGTTAGGAACTTTAATTTTAACCAAGATATTAGACCCTTCCCTCTGTCCCCCCACATCCCCAAAGCACAAAATAAAGATTGCAGAAACACTTGCTCACTCTTGATTTTAGGTGGCTGTACCTTGGTAACTGGATCAAATGTATAGCTGCCTTGTGTTGGTGTCAGGTTCATATTCAACACAACCTTTGGCATGTGAACTGTCACTGTGATTCCTTCAATAGTTTTCCCCATATTTTGCTTTGGTCCAATTGTAATATCAAATCTACCACAAGAACTGTTCTCCTTAAAACTGATGCTATGTTTCACATATACTGGTATTGCCACTAGACTAAAAAGAGAAAGAAAGACACAACCACAAAAACATACAATTAATAGTGTGAGTTCCAGAGGTGGCCTGAAAACCTCAGTCCAGAGTATCCTATACCCCCAGAACCGCAGATTGAGTATGTGTACCAGGGCAGGTTGAGTATAGCACAGTGTTCTGGAACCACTCTGCTAGGAATTATACAATTTCTGAGCAGTAAGTATACAAATCAAGATAGAAATCTAAAGCTTAATTATACTATAAACAATTGGGGCAAATAGCCCTAGTTTAAAGAAATGAATTAAGATCCCATAGAAAGATAATTTAAAATTATACAAACTAAATAAATCAGTTTCTATGTGGTAAGGGCCAAGAAACAATTCCTCTGCTTTTAAGTCCTGTTCTGATGTTACCAAAATACTCTGATATTTTCAAGGGACAAACCAGCTACAACCCATGATGCTAAATCATTTAAATCATTCATTTAAACTTCAGTGCAGAGAAGAGTGACTTCAAGCCAGTTAGTTGAAGAATGTCCTAGAGAGCTACAGGTAAGTCTGTCTCCTTCTATCAGCCATGACGTCCACAGACCACAGTAAAATTATGGCATGGGTTCACAGTTTCGCCCAGGTTATGCATGGTCCAAAATGCTTGCTCTCAGGTATATATTCTTACTACAGTCTAATTTACTACTACTCTATACTCTTAAGATTCAAGTATACTGATTATGTTAGACACACATTTTCACCAGTTCTTCCTGGGTCTCCTGGTGAGCAATGGCTAAAGGGAGCAATGATGAATTCAAGTACCCAACTTGTCAGAATGAAACAGGGAAAAGTCAGTTCTATGCAGTACACTGATATATGACAGGAGATTCTGACTGATGCATCAACATACTTTTGTGAGCTGACACGATATGATATAAGTCGGAAGTTTCCATCTGGAGGAATAAATGACAAAACTCTTTCAGATTCCCAACGCTTGAACCGGATGCAGGGGTGGAAGCTGACATCATCTAGAAGCCTTGGGTTCTGCCAGGGAAACAGAAGACAACCATATTTATAAAGTATAATGGGGCTTCCCTGGTGGCGCAGTGGTTGAGAATCTGCCTGCCAATGCGGGGGACACGGGTTCGAGCCCTGGTCTGGGAAGATCCCACATGCCGCGGAGCAACTAGGCCCGTGAGCCATAGCTACTGAGCCTGCGCGTCTGGAGCTTGTGCTCCGCAACAAGAGAGGTCGCGACAGTGAGAGGCCCGCGCACCGTGATGAAGAGTGGCCCCCACTCGCCGCAACTAGAGAAAGCCCTCGCACAGAAACCGAACTCGCACAGAAGACCCAACACAGCCAAAAATAAATAAATATTTAAAAAAAAATAAAATAAAATAAAGTATAATGAATATTGCAACTCTAATTCAGATATTGTGAGAAATTAATATGCTTCATCAAGATAGAGAAGTCATGTAAGAGTTTATTATGATCACATCAACACAACTTTACAGTTTCACAATGCTTTAAAGTCTGCAAATATTTTATATACATTATTTTATTTGAATTTCAATAACTATGAGGTAGAAAATGTGAGTGGTATCATTTCCATTTCATAGATGAAAAAACTGAGGTTCAAAGAGCTCAGGGTCAGGACAAGTTAGAGGCAGAGGTAGCATCAGAGCTCAGTTCTCTTTACGGTTCTTAGTAGTGTATCATGCTGTATCTAAAATGATGCAAAAGATCAATGCCCTTTCATATCAACAAAGCATGTAATAATTCAGGAAAAGCAGCACCACACATTTGCAGACGCCAGCCGGCCATTTAAGCTACTTCTAGCATACTCAGAGGCAAAGACCCCTCCTCAGCCTTTCCATAAAGGCAATGCTCATCATGTAAGCTACTGTCTTTGGAAGCTGTGTTAGGAATATTTCTTAGATAATCCTTTGCAATCTAAAACAAACATGTCTCAGTATTTATCATTTCATTTAGTACTTCACATGTATTAGGCTTGCAAGGAGCTACAAAACAGGAGAACAAAACTTACCATGAAAGAAAGGGAAAGGTCAGGCATTCCAGATAGCTTAATGCAAGCATCAATTACCCCCTGAATTTCTGCAAAGACTGTAGATCCTAAAGAAAGAAATAAAGGTGATAACATCATTGGAATCTGCATCTTTACTAGAGCTATCACTGTATCTGAAGTAATGGAGATATCTCCTGGGTGTCAGACATACTGAAGCTTTGCACATCTATTAAAAGGTTAGTGGACAGAGGACCCATTACACTAGTTCAGATAGCTTCTTTACTGAGTGCCATGGCCTGTACCTATCTCTGGTTAGAATATGACAATTCTAAGGAAAATCAAATCTGTCCCTATCTTTATAGTGTCAACCTTGTAAGACTGCTGGATGTGAAGTTAAAATACTTTTTTTCCAGTGATTTTTTAAATTAAAAAAAATTTTTATTCAATTTTTAAAGGTTACTTTTCATTTACAGTTATTACATTAACTGTAAATTAAACAGTTAAAACATTGGCTATATTCCGTGTTGTACAATACATTCTTGAGCTTCTCTTACACCCAATAGTTTGTGTCTCCCATTCTCCCACCCCACCCCACAATGGTAACCACTAATTTGTTCTCTATATCTGTGAGTCTGCTTCTTTTTTGTTAAATTCAATAGTTTGTTGTATTTTTTAAGATTCCACATATAAGTGATATCATACAGTATTTGTCTTTCTTTATCTGGCTTATTTCACTTAGCATAATGACCTCCAAGTCCATCCATATTGCTGCAAATAGCAAAATTTCATTCTTTTTTATGGCTGAGTAGTATTCCACTGTGTATACATCTTCTTTATCCATTTATCTGTTGATGAACACTTAGGTTGCTTCCATATCTTGGCAATTGTAAATAATGCTATGAACACTGGGGTGCATGTATCTTTTCAAATTAGTGTTTTTGTTTTCAAAATTAAAATATTTTAATGACCTTTTTTTTTTTTTTAGAATCCATATATATGTGTTAGCATACGGTATTTGTTTTTCTCTTTCTGACTTACTTCACTCTGTATGACAGACTCTAGGTCCATCCACCTCACTACAAATAGGTCAATTTCGTTCCTTTTTATGGCTGAGTAATATTCCATTGTATATATGTGCCACATCTTCTTTATCCATTCATCTGTTGATGGACACTTAGGTTGCTTCCATGTCCTGGCTATTGTAAACAGAGCTGCAATGAACATTATGGTACCATGACTCTTTTTGAATTATGGTTTTCTCAGGGTATATGCCTAGTAGTGGGATTGCTGGGTCGTATGGTAGTTCTATTTTTAGTTTTTTAAGGAGCCTCCATACTGTTCTCCATAGTGGCTGTATCAATTTACATTCCCACCAACAGTGTATGAGGGTTCCCTTTTCTCCACACCCTCTCCAGCATTTATTGTTTGTAATGGCTCCTATTTCTTAAAAGTTAACAGGAAGCTTAGTCCATTTCATTAGAAACTTGGCTAATGTTATTTAAAATATTTTAACAATAAATCAAAGTTAAAATATTTTAAATAAAATTAGACAAGTTTCTAATGAAATGGACTAAGCTTCCTGTTAACTTTTAAGAAATAGGGGCCATTATTCTTTAATAGTACAGCTATTATTCCATACAATGGAATTTTATAATAAAAAGGGCACTCACTGTAGAGATAGTGTCTATAATTCACAGTAACTCATATTCACACACCAACTAGCTGTGTGACCTTGAACAGATTACTTAACTCCTCTAAGCCTCAGTTTCCCCATGTATAAAATGTGAGGGTTGGACTAGATGTTTTTAATAAAACATTATGATTCTAATACAGTACTGTTCTTTAGTCTGGGGTCTTTACTAGAAGGACTGCACATAAAGTGGTAGCAAAAAATATGGTGCATAGTAGATATACAACAAATATTAAACTGAATAAATGGCAAGATGGAAATGAATATAGGGTAATAATTGGCTTAAAGTAAGGTGGCATGAGATCTGATTTACAAAGGTTTGGCATTTCTCAACTAGAGGTTATGAAAATAATATGTAACCTCTGGACAAAATAAACAGATTTGAAAATGAATGCCTTTCCACTGAAATGCATACTGCCAAGGGATTTCGGTTTTCTATTCAGCTTATGTCAGCTGAACTGTTTTTTCCCTGATAATATGCACACAATTACCTGATTTATCTATAATTGCATCTATTTCTTCAACGACATCAAAATAGGCTTCATTGTTTGTGTACTTTACCCCTGCTCGGCGCCATGGGATGTTGGACAGCTGCCCAGTGGGGAGTGTGTCCCCAACATTACTACTGCCTAGAAACCAGAAAAACAGAAAGCAAAGCTAACACATAAGATGCTCATGAGAAAAGCTCTTAACAGAAAAAAAACTCAAGTACTTTAGCTGCTTCTTTAGTGTTTGGGTTTTTCTCCACTGAAGTTGTGGATGGTTTACAGAATTGTCAGAGACATATCCATACCTATGTGATCAAATTTCTAGAAGACAGAAATAGGCCATGTGGTCCTGTGTCTATCTGCCAAACCAGGTTAAATTCATTTACTTATCTTTTGCTTCCTGTGTGTTAACAGTAACCTAACCTAATTCCAGTGGCTCAACAACAGAATCTCATCCTGCTACCACTGATGAAAAAAGAGGCTGGTTGTTTCAAAACCCTCTGCTGATAAAATGTCTGCACTGAGAATACAGAGTGATAAGTAGGCCATTTGGTATTCAGCTTAAATTATACATGAGATGCCGCCAAGCAGAGTTAACTGGCTGAAGAACATACTCTGGCTGTTTCCCATTTTAAGGTCAGCACACCCATATGGCACACCCACATGCAATATGGCTAATGTTCAAAATCTGGCTAATTTCCTGGTAAACTGACATATGTCTGAAAATAAGTCTGGTTGTCCAAAACATACACCCTTGAGCTGTGACATATTTAACATTCTGGTTAATTTACTTTTCCAACTCAAAAGTAGTACATGCTTAACAATAACAACAACATGTGAAAAGTTCAGAAAAGTAGCTAAAAAAAAATCTATCTTCCTATCACCGAAATACAACTACTATTAACGTTTTGGTATATTTCTTTAAACATTTCCCTCAGAACAGGTTGCATTTATTATTTTTTTCTATTTTGATAATTTTGCTTTTTTCAGATTTCACTTTAAAATATACAGTTGGCCCTTGGGACTTCCCTGGTGGCACAGTAGTTAAGAATCCGCCTGCCAATGCAGGGGACGCGGGTTCGATCCCTGGTCTGGGAAGATCCCACATGCCTCGGAGCAACTAAGCCCGTGTGCCACAACTACTGAAGCCCGCGTGCCACGACCAATGAAGCCTGTGTGCCTAGAGCCCGTGCTCCGCAACAAGAGAAGCCACCGCAATGAGAGTCTGCTTGCCGCAACTAGAGAAAGCCCACATGCAGCAACGAAGACCCAACGCAGCCTAAATAAATAAATAAAATAAATAAAAATTTATTAAAAATAATAAAAATACAGTTGACCTTTGAACAACGCAGGGTTTAGGGGTGCTGATCCCTGTGCAGTTGAAAATCCATGTATAATTTTACAGTTGGTGTTCTGTACACATGGTTCTGCATCAACAGATTCAACCAACTGTGGATTGTGTAGTACTATAATATGTATTTATTGAAAAAAATCTGACTTTAAGTGGACTTGGGCAGTTCAAACCCGTGTTTGATTGTAGTTGCAGTCAAAGTACGCATACAACTTTGTAGTGTAATTATGGTTGGTGTTCCTGTCTCCAACCCTGTTGCCTTCCAGAATTTTCTAAAAACACTGCTTTAATCTTCCTGTTCAAAAACTTTAAACGTTTCCCCACTGGCTTTATGATTAAAGCTAAATATTTAGACTAGCATTCTAGGACTTCCTCAACTTAACTTTTTAATTTTATCTCACTACTCAACTGAAAAACAGCTCTGCTTCTATTAAACAGGTTAATACAATTCAAGATTTTTCACTGTGTTTTTTCTCATACAGTTCCATCTATGAAGAATGTTCTTATTCCTCCCTCTCTTCCTAAATTCTATTGATTCTCCAGGACCCCGTCCTAGGGCTACCCACTACAGTTCAGGAGAGATTACTTTATCCACTGAACCACTCTCTTGATCTTTATAATGTATTGCCTTAACAATCCATGTTATGGGACTTCCCTGGTGGTCCAGTGGTTAAGACTCAGCGCTCCCAGTTCAGGGGGCCCGAGCTCGATCCCTGGTCAGGGAAATAGACCCTGCATGCATGCTGCAACTAAGAGTTCGCATGCAGCAACTAAGAAACCCACATGCAGCAACTAAGAAGCCTGCACGCTGCAACTAAGATCCCACATGCCGCAACTAAAGATCCCATGTGCTGCAACTAAGATCCGGAGCAGCTAAACAAATAAAAATAAAATAAATAAATATAAAAAAAATCAATTTTTAAAAATTTTATATTTCACTAATTTTTTTCTGACTATAAAATACATGTTCATTTTGGAAATCAGAAAGTATAATGCAAGAATAAAGATAATATGTAGTTCCTTAGCTGGAGATGGTATTATAAACTTTAGAACATTTTTTGTGGGAATATTTATGTATAATTAAGAGTAACTTTTTATGGTTGTGTGCTTTTTTTTTTTTTTCTTTTTTGGCCACGCTGCACAGCTTGTGCAACCTTAGTTCCCCGACCAGGGACTGAACCCGGGCTCCAGCAGTGAAAGCAAGAAGTCCTAACCACTGGACTGCCAGGGAATTCCCTGTTTGTTTTTTGTTTTTTTCCATTTAATATTACACCATGTGTACCCTCCAGTGTCACTACACCATCTATAAAGTATGGAATTGCTTTTCAAAATCTTATACTGTTACTTATATGTTTTAATTTTTTTTTCCAGTTTCTCATCCAGAGTTTATGTTTTAGGAGCAAAGACACCCCATCTTATCTTTCCTTAAATTTCTCCTGACACTCAGTCTTGCCCAGAGGATGAATAAAGGAATGATCACTTTCTTATAGGCCTCTCTTACCCCATTTTTTAGGTCAGTGCACTTGGAAAGGGGTTTGCAATGGTGGACAGTATAGCTGAAGTGGCATATAACATTTCACAGAAATCATTCTCTAGAAGACTTTGATACTTTCAAAAGTATATCATCCTCTGGATGTACCTAATTTCTAGCTATACTCAAGAATTAAACCAAAATTAGAAGTTTGTAACACAAATACAAGGCCCACAATGCATGAAATCTCACAAATAGACTAATTTTCTCTTTTTAATATATCTTCTATATGTACAAAATAAAGACTTGGAGGAGATGGTATGTACTCTGTGGTGCAGTCTTAAATTTTCTACACTCTAGTAATTGTGGGGTATGCAGCATAATGCCAGTTTTATAATGCTATTTTTTTTTAATTTATTTATTTATTTATTTATTTATGGCTGTGTTGGGTCTTCGTTTCTGTGCGAGGGCTTTCTCTAGTTGTGGCAAGCGGGGGCCACTCTTCATCGTGATGCGCGGGCCTCTATCGCGGCCTCTCTTGTTGTGGAGCACGGGCTCCAGATGCGCAGGCTCAGTAATTGTGGCTCATGGGCCCAGCTGCTCAGCGGCATGTGGGATCTTCCCAGACCAGGGCCCGAACCCGTGTCCCCTGCATTGGCAGGCAGATTCTCAACCACTGCGCCACCAGGGAAGCCCTATAATGCTATTTTTTAATTTTATTTTTTTCCCAGCTTTACTGAGATATAATTGACATATAACATTGTATTAATTTAAGGTACACAACATAATGATTTGATATATGTATATATTACAAAATGATTACCACAATAGTTAACAGCCGTCACTACATTGGCTTCTTTATGATTAACTGGGATAATTTATTCAGTCTTACTAGTTAGTGTTAAACAATAGTAATAATATTTTTGTAGTCTTGTAGCAAAATAACAGAAGAGTAATAGCCAAAAGTTCTGTATCATTTAAGATATAGTCTCTTTTCATGAAAAGAAATATACATCCATTTTAACATTATCACTAACTATAATTCTGGCCAAAATGGACTACCTTAATAATCTGCCAGATCATAAGCAAAAATGAATTGTTTATGAAGTTTTAATGGCTCAGTTCCTAACAGAGTGTGTTTCACCTTACCTGTAATAGAGTTGACGACAGAACGCAGAATTGTTGGTGGTTTAATCAATTCTTTCAAAATGTTAGATTCAGTAGCCAGTGGAAATCCATTGTCTAACATTTCTTCCAAGAGCTCATATACTATGACCACATTATCCTTAATTGCAGCCTCCGAACACTCACCAAAGTAGTCCTAACAAAATGTACATAACATTGCACAATGGAAGACATGAAGACAGGCTTGCTAAATACTTTTTGTTCTAAAGGGTAAGCTTACAGTAGCGTAATTCATTGTTTAAGATGTTGAAAATATGTAAAACAGAGGGAAAAAAACCTCCATAGTTCTATATACTATTTCTCAACATTTCCTTAATATTTTTAAATTGAATTGAATTCCTATTACATATTATGCCAGAAAGTACACTGAAATGTTAAAACAGAATGTGAACTATAAACTTCATTCCCCGATTAGGTACTCCAAAAAACAAAGATCAGTTTAAAATTATTGGTATATTCAGCAAGACAAGAAAGAAATAAAGTGTAAGTATTGGAAGATTTCATAACCAGTAAAAATCGTGGTACTATTCAGAGAAATGTATGTGGAGGGCACTATTATTTCCTGATGACATAATTTATAATACATAAAAAAAATACAGCTTCCATGACCATGAGATTGTTTTGTTCTTCTAAAACAGTAACTGGAGCACCATGTGTACTACTGTATGCCCTACTAAAAAGGTTTATGTTTATGAACTTATGCTTAGTTGAAAAGAAGAGGGAGAGAGAGACAGAGAAACAGACTATACAGCAAAAACTGGGTATTTAAAGAATATAATCATAATATAACTTGGATAATTCAAATTCAAAATATCTGATGAATAACCAACCTGAAAAGTATCAGCAACTCGATGTAGGAACTCAATTACAAAGAGAGGTGGCACTTCAGTCTGTATGACAGAGACAAAGAAGAGCTTATCCCGGTAGATACTGATGAGGTAGTGGTGAGGTGTTGAAATAACAGGTGGTACATTTTCAACATCAGCTGCTTTCTCTTGAGCTTCAAAGAAATAATCACAGACAGACTGGCTCACAACACTCTTCCAGTGCTTCTCTAGAAATATGTCACCGGAACAGTTTATGAGAAATAGACTGTGGATCATTTTCTGGGGAAGGAAAAAAGTTTAAATTTAGTATATATCAAAAAAGTATCCTTGTATTATCTGGACACCAAAACCAGACAAAGGCAATACAAGAAACTACAGACCAATATCAGTTAAGACTATAGGTGTAAAAATCCTCAACAAAATACTAGCAAACTGAATCCAGCAACATATAAAAAAAGATTATAACCCTGACCAAGTGGGATTTATTCAAGAATGCAAGGTTCGTTCAACATATGAAAATCAATCAACACAATATACAATATTCATAAAATAAAAAACAAAAAATATAATCATTTCAAAAGGCGCAGAAAAATCATCTGACAAAATCCAACAACCTTTTGTAATTAAAAACATTTAAACTAGGAATTGAAAGAAACTTCCTCAACCTGATAAAGAGCATCTATGAAAATCCCATAGCTAGGGACTTCCCTGGTGGCGCAGTGGTTAAGAATCTGCCTGCCAATGCAGGGGACATGGGTTCGAGCCCTGGTCCGGGAAGATCCCACATGCTGCGGAGCAACTAAGCCTGTGTGCCACAACTACTGATCCTGCGCTCTAGAGCCAGTGTGCCAAAACTACTGAGCCCATGTGCCACAACTACTGAGCCTGCACTCTAGAACCCATGCTCCGCAACAAGAGAAGCCACCGCAATGAGAAGCCCGCGCTCTGCAACGAAGAGTAGCCCCCACTCTCCGCAACTAGAGGAAGCCCGCGCACAGCAACGAAGACCCAGTGCAGCCAAAAACAAACAAATAAATTAATTAATTAATTAAAAAAAAAAAGAAAAGAAAATCCCATAGCTAACATTTAATACTTAAAGACCAAAAGCTTTCCACTTAACATAAAGAACAAACAATGATGTCATTTTCACCACTTCTATTCAATGTGGTACTGGAGGTTCTAGCCAGGGCAATTAAGCAAGAAAATGAAACAGAAGGCTTCCAAATTGGAAAGGAAGAAGCAAAACGATCTCTATTTCCAGATGATATTATCTTGCATGTAGAAAATTCTAAGAATTACACATACACATGCACACACTAATTACTAGAGCAATAAATGAGTTAAGCAAGGTTGCAAAATATAAAATTAATATAAAATATCAAGTATTTCTACACATTAGCAATGAATAATCTGAAAATGAAATTGAGAAAGCAATTCAAAAGCATCAAAAAGATCAAAATATTTAGGAAAAAATTTAACAAAAGAAGTGTAAGACCTGTACATTGAATATTATAGAACATCACTGAAAGAAATTTAAAAGACCTAAAAAAATGGGAAGACCTTTCATGCTTACGGATTGGAAGACTTAATACTGTTAAGATGACATGACTCCCCAAATTGATCTACAGATTCAATGCAATCCCTATTAGTATACCAGCTGCCTTTTTTTAATGGAAACTGAGAGGCTGATCCTGAAATTCATATGGAGATGAAAGAGACCAAGAATAACCAAAACAATCCTGAAAAAGAAGAACAAACTTGGAGGACTCACACTTCCTGATTTCAAAACTTGATGTAAGGTACAGTGAGGTGCTGGCACAAAGAGAGTCATACAGATCAATGGAATAGAATTGAAAGTTCTTAAAATAACCCTTACGTATACGGTCAACTGATTTTTGACAAGAGTGCTAAGACCATTCAGTGGGGGAGAGGATAGTCTTTTCAACAAATGGTGCTGGGACAACTGGATTTCCACATGCATAATAAAGAAGTTGGACTGCTATCTCATACCATATACAAAACTTAATACAAAATGTATCAAAGACCTAAATATAAGAGCTACAACAATAAAACTCTTAGAAAAAATATATGCATAAATCTTCATGACCCTGGATTAGAAAATGTTTTTAAGATATGACATCAAAAGCACAAGGAACAAAAGAAAAAAACAGATAACGCAGACTTACATCAGAATTAAAACCTCTGTGCTTCAAAAGGCATTATCAAGAAAGTAAAAAGACAACCTTCAGAATGAGAAAATAATTGCAAACCATACATCTTACAAGGGACTACTATCCAGAATATATAAAGAACTCTTACAACTCAATAATAAAAAGACAAATAACCCAATAAAAAATGTGCAAAGAATTTGAAAAGACATTTCTCCAAGGAAGATATACAAACAATTGGCTGATACGCACTAGAGAAGATGCTCACTATCTTTTCAAAATATGAACTAAAATCACAATGAGATAACATTTCATATTCTCTAGGCTAGATATAATCAAATCAAAAGGCAGACAATAACAGGTGTAGACAAGTTTGTGAAGAAACTGGAACCCTCATACATTGCTGGTAGGAATGTAAAACAGTGCAGCTGTGCGGAAAGCAGTTTTGAGTTCTTCAGAAAGTTAAAGACTGAGTTACCAAATGACCCAACAATTCTACTCCTAGGTATACACCCAAGAGAACTGGAAACATATGTCCATACAAAAACTTGTACACGAATGTTCTTAGCAACATTATTTATAATAGTCAAAAAGTGGAAACAATCCAAATGTCTATCAACTGATGAATGGATTCATCAACTGATGAATGGATTCATCAACCAATGAATGGATAAATAATAAATATCCAAAATGAAATGTTATTCAGCCATAAAAAGAAATGAAGTACCAGTACAGGCTACAACAGGATGAACCTTTAAAACATTATGCTAAGTGAAAGAAACCAGATACAAAAGATCACATATTGTATGATTCCATTTGTATGAAATGTCTAGGATTCAGGCAAATGCACAGAGACAGAAAGTAGATTAGTGGTTGCTAGGGGCTGGGTAGAGGGGGAAGAATGGGGAGTTACTGGTTTTTGTATTTCTTTTTGAGGTGATAAAAATCTTCTGGAATTAGAGGGACTTCCCTGGTGGTGCAGTGGTTAAGAATCTGCCTGCCAATGCGGGGGACACGGGTTCGATCGAGCCCTGTTCTGGGAGGATCCCACATGCTGCGGGGCAGCTAAGCCCGTGAGCCACAACTACTGAGCCTGTGATCTAGGGCCCACGAGCCACAACTACTGAAGCCCATGTGCCTACAGCCTGTGTTCCACAACAAGAGAAGCCACTGCAATGAGAAGCCCGCGTACTGCAACGAAAAGCAGTCCCCGCTTGCTGCAACTAGAGAAAGCCCATGCGCAGCAACGAAGACCCAACACAGCCAAAAATAAATAAATAAAATAAATTTATAAAAAAATAAAAATAAAAAATCTTCTGGAATTAGAGATTTGTGAATATACTGAAAACTACTAAACTTCACATTTTTAGAAAACTGCAGTTTAGTAGTTTTCAGTCTAAAAAATGCTGTTTTAATATAATTATTTTTTCAATTAATAAAAAGTATTCTTTAATACCTTGTAACACACAAATCCACTCCCAGGTGGATTAACAGAAATGTGTACAAATGTGCACAAAAAACATGTATAAAAACATACTGTAATAGTGAAAACTATTATTATTTATTAATAGTACAATGGGAAAATAAACTAGTGTGTTATTAAAGGGAAATACACAGCAATGAAAATGAATAAACTATTGCTACATGAAACAAATATGGACGAATCTTACAAACACAATATTGAACAAAGCCAGACACAAAAGGATACATACAGTATGATTCTATTTATATGAAGTTCTAGAACAGACAAAGCTAATCTATAGTTTGAGAAATCAAATGGTTTCTTTTAGGAAGGAGAGTGGGGGTGATGACTGAGACAGGAACAGGGTTGGTCTCCTAAGGTGCCAGTAATGTTTTATTTCTTGATCTAGATGATGGTTACAAGTTGCGTTCATTTTGTGATAATTCATTGGGCTTTATGTTATGGCTTGTATACTTTTCTGAGTGTTAGTTATGCTTCAAATAAAAAGTTTATTGTCCTTGTAATATGGGAGACAGTGGACAAACATCTAATTACCTTAACTTGCTCCTTTCTTTTATATAGATAACATCAGTATCAGGTGTTTAGTGGTCCATTCATTCAAAATTACAGTAGTGAATGATAAATGTAGCCTAAGGAGAAAGAATATAAAATCTATGAATATAATAATTTCTATGTATGAAGATAAATTCCAAAGAGGAAAGGAAGAGTTTCCAGAATGAATTCATTCAATTCTATTGACACAGAAAACAATGACATCAACCTGACCAGTTCTTTTTATAGGAAGTCATTTACTTAATGAAAGCAGTTGACATTTAAAGACTATTTGGTGATGATTTCCTCTTCCCATTTGGTGAATGTTCAATAGTTATTAAGTAAATAATACTAATTACTAAGATGTGCTTTAGCAATTATTGTATTAATAAAGTATGGATGCTGTTAATATTGATAGTTTAGGGTTCCAGTTTATTAGAAAAAGAAAATGTTTCTTTGTTCAAAGGCATCTCTATTTAGCCAAGTAATCAACCTGAGGTGGCAGCAATAAACGCTGATACCTCAGGCTTTGGACCTACTAAATTTTTCCGGATTAATATCTGGAACCTCCTAAATCTTTCCACTTTATCTAGTCAGATGCTTTGTTTAATAGGTTTGCTTTGTGTCAGTTTCTATTTGAGTGTTAAAATACTGCCACTGGAATACAGAGAACCTACTGACTTTTAACCTCTGTTCTCTGATACACTTTAAAAAAATAGAACAGGAGTACCCAGCAATAAGATCTGCAACTAAATTTGCATTATGATGCCTTTTGTGGAATAAAATTTTCATCTGAAATATAAAGTACGATTTAAAGTGGAACATTGGCATCAACTCAATGAGACCCATATTTGAGCACTTCAGGTGAGCCCCCTATGGAATACAGCATCCTTCACAATAATTAATTTTCAGCTTCATTCAAAGTTTTATTCATTAAAGATAAATGAATTAATAATATCTAAAATTGAGTACTTACTGTGGGCCAGACACTATCCTAGGCACTTTTCTTATATTATCTTATTTAATCCTCACAACTCAATGCTATAATACTGTTCTTATCCCCATTTTACAGATAAGACAATGAAGTCTTGGAAATGATAAGTCAATTATCTAAGATGATACAATAAGTACCAGAGCTAGGATTCAAACCCAGATCTAGTTGAATCTTGAGCTCCTGTTCTTACCTGCCTCTTAGAAACTAATTATCAGGAACACACTCTATTGCATCAGTGTCCAGTACAATTTACTGCAATAATGGACATGTCCTCTATCTGTGCTGTCCGATACAGCAGCCACTAGTCACATGTGAGAACCTGAAATGTGGCTAATGCAACTGAGGTACTGAAGTTTTAATTTTAATTAATTTAAATTTAAATAACTACACGGAGCTGGCTGTTATCATATTGGACTGGGCAGCAAATGTGTTGTTTGAGCTTCTAATTTAAGAGGAAGAGTTGAAGGATATGCCTCTTGTTTAGTTAGAAGCCAAAATGTATTCTAATAAATTATTTAGACCAGAAATTATATTTAAGAGAGCTGACATAGGTTATCTTCTTAAACTATTCATCCTAAAGAAAGTGTAGTTCACATGGATCTGTGGTACTCCATTGCCACAATATACCCTAAAAAAGCTGCTTATTCTTGAAGCAAGTGACTTTGTAGTTTCTTTATTAGAGTGGCCAGATTCCTACTCATCCTCTTAAGCTGGTGAAAAATTCTTTCCAGGAAAAGTTTCCACCAAAGTTGTTTTCATTGGCAGTAGTTTAGGTCTCAGAAGAATAGAGCAAGTTAAACTGCCATCTGGATTTATTGCTGTTGTCCTCAGTGCTGAGATGAAAGCACAGCACTTGCAGCTTTCAACAGTGCTTAGCTTCAAAACCCATCTTAACCTTCTATTATAGGAAGAAAGCTTATTTCTTCTATCCATATTAAGACCAAGGGCCTAATGCAAAAAACAAATACCACATGCAGCAGTGTAAATTTGCTTGTTTCTTTAGCTACTTATCCTTTGAGTAGCTGCAGTTCTTTCTTTCATTATTTTAATAAACTTTCTGGGAAAGCTACCACCACAACTATCTTTTTGTTCCTAGTGACTTCTGAGTCAGAAAACAGAATTCTCCAAGCTTATTTTAAAGCCACTTAAGAAACTGTGTTCAGAGGCAGTTCCATCAGAGCTTTGACTGCAGCTTAAATACTTCATAAACCCTCTTTACTGAACGTTGAACACACTCACCCTGATGATTCACAAGCAGTGCAATTACAATAGTCAAAATATCCTTGGAAGAGAGTGTCTAAAAAAGAAAATGTATTCCTTCTGTATATAACAGAATGGAGGCATAGAAGGGCCTGTATCTAAGGTGAGAGAATGAAACCAGAATATAATCTAGCTATTCTGATTTTTAACCAATATTTTGACCCTGTTCATTCAACAGTTTTGAATGTTTTATATATTAAGCAGTGGGGATACAAGGTGAACAAAATAAGAGTCCCTGAACTCACAGCATTTAGAGTTCAGCAAAGAAGGCAAACAATTTAATACAGTAAGATGATAGGGGAAATACAGTGTGCTATAAAAATCCACAAGGCTTCAAGGTGAGAAAGAACGTAAGACAAAGAAATCCAGTACAAATTTAGCAACTTCAGAAGGAGGATGGAAGTGATGAGATGAGAATGGAGAAGAAGATAAGCAGAGATGGGTTCACTTTATTCTCAGTGCAATGTAAAATCATTTTTTATGGTTTTATGCAGGGGATTCATGCAACCCAATTTACCGTTTTAAGATCGCACTGTGGAAACTGGATAATTGGGCAACTGAATATTGTGACACTAGTTGAGAGATGAGTTATGTGGTGGTCTAGACTAGAGTGTTGATAATAGGGATGAGTAAAACGAAAAGATAAGAGAAACATTTAGGGTTGAGAAAAGTTTGGGGGGTGGGAACAGGCAGTGGAGATGAGAGGGAAAACGAGGGATTCAGCCCTGGTCCTAAATAATCTGACCCAATTCTGGATATATTTGACCCCAATGGATATATTCAAAAGACCATTGTATATATAGGTCTGGTGCTTCAGAGAGAAGCCAAACTGGAGATAGATTTGTGAGTACTGTAATCATGATTTTTTATTAATGCAAAATATAACTATAAGGAGACTAAAACTACAAAGAGAGAATGTGTAGAGTAGAAGAGAACCTATGGAAGGAACTTCAAAATCTGAGTAGCATGTGGGTCAAGGAAGTGGACCTGGAAAAAGACTGAGAAGACGTGGCTGAAGAGGGATAAGAAAAAAAAAGGGGGGGGTAGTTTACTAACCAGAGTATGTTAGTGTGTTTCCAGAAAAAAGAAGTGGTAAACATTTTAAATGGCACAAAGAGGTCAAGCTACAAGGAAAACTGAAAATGTCTGTTATTTTACAGTGTTTCTCAACTTTCATTATTGCATCCTAAGATGTCTTTTCAGACTCCCCTTCACTCACACCCCTCCTCCATAAAATTTTAATACCACAGAATATTTCTGTACACCTCTTTATGTACCATAAATAGCTGTGCTTTATACATAAAAGTATGATTTTTTTTTTTTTTTTTGGCCTCAAAGGAAGCAAATTTTCAGCCTGATGAGAACGTACAATTTAACACATAGAGGCCATTTGGTGATCTTAGTAAGGGCAGTTTCAGTGGTAGCTCAGTGGAATGGTGGAAACAACATATACTGCAGTGGGCTGAGAAATAAATAGCAAGAAGTTGGAAAAACAGAGATGAGAGTAGATGATCCATTCAAGAACTATAGCTATGAAGGAGAGAAAAAGACAAGAAAATAAATGGAAGTAGTTCATAAAGTTAAGAAAGAATATTTTTAAATGCTGAAGGAAAAATGTGAGTAGAAGGGGAAAGGCTGATGAATTAGAGAGAGGAAATAACTTAACCAAAGAAAAAAAAAAGACCCTGAGAAGGTAGGAGAGGATGGCACTGGGAAACTAGGTGAAAGGATTTGCCTTCCCTAAGGAGAAGGGACACTTTTTCCTCTTTAAACAGAAGGGTAGCAGATTTGTATATTTGGTTGCAAGAAGATGATGGCTTCTATTTTCTCTGTGTAATAGGAGAGAAAGTCATTTGTTGAGAGAGAGCGAATTCCTTTTCTCTACAAATACCATTCGTTATGTGTGAATTGAAATATTATTGAGCTACTTAAAAATATCTAGTCTGCAGGGAACTCCAATAGCCTATTATGTTGACTGTTTAAAAACATTGTAAAATCCTAAGATTCAGTAAGAAAAGCTAACCTTATTGCCAAGAGAGCATTCCTACTAAAGGTATGTTAAGATTCAGGTAATTTTTCATTCATTTCAATCCTCCACTTTTCCTATGGTCTCAAATGAAAGTGTCCTCCGTTCTTCCTAACACTAATTTTTCCACTTGTAATTTTGATCCCATATCCTTTTCTCTCTTCCCAAGTCTTATCTCCTGTTTCTTGAATGTTTAATCTTATACATTAGTTACTTGCTTTCTGCTCTCACACAGAACAAACAAACCCCAAACCTTTTAGGGACCTTGCCAACCATCTTTCACTTCATGCTCCAAACGAAGAAGCATTAGTCTACACTTGCAGTCTCTCCTCTCAATAACTGACTCTATTAAAGCAGTTCTCTCAAATGACCCAATGACTTCCTAATCATCAAATCCAACGACCTATTCTCAGACTTCAACTTCCTCGTTTGATCCTTGCAGCATTTCATGTCACTGATAAGTTTCCCCAAAACAAAACAAATACTTCTTACCAAATTATACGGAACTTCACCTGTCTTGGTTCTCCCCTGGAAAGTTTCTTTCTGGCTTACTTATAAGGATTTTTTTTAAAAAAATAAACTTTTCTTTCATCTTCACCTAAACTACTGTTTCAAACTCGATATATTCCAAGCTCCACAAAATTCCTCCTTCTCATGTGAGGACTCCTAATTTTATACAGGTATCAAGTTCTTAATCAAGCTTCAGCTTCGGGTTCAATCCAAATCCACCAAATCCAACCAAGCACATCGTTTATCACTTTTCCATACTCACTGTCACCTCCTCAGTTTAGAATCCTATCAACTCGTTTCTGAAGAACTGCAACACCGTCCTCACCGCATTACCCCACGCTCATCCAGGCGCCACCCTCTAACGGGACGTCCGCTCAGGACAGTTAAGGATTTTGTCCTCCACAGCAGAAGCCTGGGGGTGAGGTCCGAGTCGTCGGTACTTCAGCTCTCCGTGGGTGACAAGACCTTTTTCCCGCGTCAGAGCACGGTGAGGGACCCCAATGAGCCTGAACCTCTTGAGCCTGAGGGCCTGAAAACACTGGGCTGCAGGTGCACCGTTCCCTTCCGGCCCAGCTGGCAAGAAAGACCGGAAGGCCAGGAGGGAGGCGCGGCCCCGGTCCACAGCACCGGAGACGCACCCGCACCCCAGACAGCAGTCCAGAGCCCGAGCTATTCAGCCTACGTCCCAGTTTTCGTGATGCCCCCCCCCCCGTCCGCAGACCCCCAGCCCCCCACACTCACCCCGACTCCTGGGCCAGTCAGTGATTCGACGCGGGGTCCTCTCCGCACGGAGGCCTAGGCAGCTGAGATCGTGAGGACCCCGCAGTTGGGATGCCGGATAGATTGCCTGACTAACAGCTTCAAAGTAACCAACAGTATTGGAAAGAGTAAATGAGTGAGAAGACGTTGAATGAGGAGAAAGACGTCTTTTGAATTTTAGGATATAATCTTCTAGATCATCCAGAGTCTAGATGAATGGGAGCTTTCACATCTTCTGGACTTAGGCGCTCATCCGCAGCCTAAACCAGTCAGGGTGTCCCTACAGTCGGGAGGGCGGGGTTAGGAAGAGCTGTGTACTAGCCAATGGGTGAGGCCGAGAGGTAGAGCCAAATGGCTGTGGCTGGGAGAGGCACGAACTGGGAGGAGCCTAGAGGGGCGGGGTTTCGAGACAAGGAGGAGGTGATGCGAGAGGGGGCGGGGCCTTCGAGAGCCGAAGGGGTGGGGCGAGCGCTGGAGCTTAAGTGAGGTGGGAATGCGAAAATGGCAGCGCCTGAGGAGGAGCCGAAGCCCAAAAAGCTGAAGGTGGAGGCGCCTCGAGCGCTGAGGTGAGCGCTACCTGACATAGGGTGGAGGGTGACTGTGCCTGCTGCTAACCAGGGAGCACGTGGGGTTGCGCGACCGAGGCGCCGGGTGGTATCCTCACCGCTGGCATGGGGCGAACACACGGGACCGGTTGGTCGGGTAGCTGCCCGCCTGGCTGCGACCTTTTGCCCGGCGCCCTCCCAGTTTGGCCGAGTCGCCGCCGGCTCCGGAGAAGCTCCGCCGCCCTTGGCCAATCAGAACGCCGGCCGGGGGTGCAGAGCCGGCTTTGGGCAGGCTGCGGGCGCCACGTGGGAGCCCGCCCGCGCTGAGCTGGTGCGACCCGGGAGGACCGGACCCGACCTGAGCCGAGTCACTCGCGGCCACCTCCTCTTCCTTGGGGGATGTCGAGGAGAATGCCCAGCGACTGCTCTACCCTGGGGCAAAGACAGAATTCTTGGGATTTTTCGTAAAGGTCGCGGAAGGGCGCCTTGACCTTCCTTTTCGTACGTACATCGAACCGAACGGTGTTATCTTTGGAGACCCTCTACCGGGGACCAAGACTCCCCCTCCGAGGCTTTGCGGAGGTAGCATTTGCCTGAACGGTTAGGAAAGCTTGATTTTTCTTTTTTTCTTTGCACTTTTGGCAGCAGTGGAGATAGTTCTGCACCTAACATTTGTTTCACATATGATTTGATGTTGCAACTTTTACTTACAAAAAGTTATTGGTTAAAATATTCCTTCCTAATAAGTATAAGGTGCAGTATGCCCATTCCTTGATGATTTTGAAATGTTCCTTGGAAGGCAAAGATTTTTGTATCTAAAAATAGACATCAAACTGATTGAAAACTGTTGGGACACTCCTGATTATACAGGGCAAATCTCATTTCTAACAGCATTACCCTTCTTCACCTCTGAAAAAACGAATCTTTCATAATTGAAAAGAAAAGATCACTTAGGGATTTGGTGGTGTGTTAACGCTGTTTTGAATGGATGGTGACCAGATCCCTGCCAGTGCCTTTAATGTATTCCTATTACTTTCAAAGGGTCAAAGGGTTAGTGTGCCTACCTTATATGAAGAAAATAAACTTTTTTTTTTTTTAAACGACTCAGGATGTTCCTTTTTCGTTTTAAGCTTTCAAACTATAGACTAAAGCAAAGGCTTTTGAATCACACCTACCTGGGTTCAAGGCATGTGCTTTCTCTGGTTGGCCCATTATTAGAGTATTTCCTTAAAAAGTACCTTCTTCACAAAGTTTCCTCTACCAAATTGGAAGACAGCTGCAACTTTCCCCTGCTATCCTACTGAACATACAGCCCTTAGATTTTCTCGTATGGTAATCTGTTTTCAAAGTGCTTTCCTATTTTACAGATGAGAAAATGGAAGCCCAAATGAAACAATTAGTTAAGGAACTGAAGTTTGAACATAGAGCATCTGGGTGCAAGTTCATTGTTTGACTTTACTGTGCCTACTTTTATACAACCACCCAAGATACGCTTCTCTTCGCCTATGCAGCCTTAAAAATAACGATAAATAATAATGTTTAATATGTATTGTTTCAGCATTTTACATATTTTAACTCATTCAATCCCACAACAACCCTACAAGGTAGACACTATAATTATATACATTTTAGCAAGGAGGAAACAGGTATAGAGAGGTTAAGTAATTTGATCAAGGTCAACTTTATTAACCTCACAGTTTGTCCAAAAGCCCTAGTGAACTGTTCACTCCGCTTTTGTTTCTCTACTTTCCCATCTGTTCTTTGTTTTGTTTTGTGGTTAGTGTACATAACTTTTTATGTTGTTGCAATATATGGGTATATGATACATAAGAATTCTTAAACAGGTATAAGGTTATTTTACATGTCATTAGTGTCTACGTAAAACTTGTAAAAGTCCTTAGGCAACTAAAACTCATTTTATAAAATATGTAGTTAGTACCACCTGTAGCCATGAAGTCAGGATTAGACACTTGAGTACTAGGATAAATCTCTTCATTTTGTGTGAAGACCTTTTGGGATTGGCTATTCCTACTTTCATTATATTAGTTTGGCTTTAAGGGTCTCAGTGTGGTAATGCACTGAGTGGTTAGACTGCATGCATTATCTATGATGACTTGCTTGACAGTTAAGGGGCTAGCTAACAGTTTTGGTTAACTTTTAAGAGAAAGGCTTATAGATTGGGATTGACATGTATACACTGATGTGTATAAAATTGATGACTAATAAGAACCTGCAGTATAAAAAAACAAACAAACAAAACAACTAATAAAAAAGAAGAGAACGGCTTATAAAGCCTAAGCATGATTTAATGTGTAGAATCAGTTCCTAGGGAACAAATAAATTTGATATATATTTGTAGATGTCAAGAAAAGGATTTAGGGCTTTGTGAGAATTTCAGTTAGTTCTAGGGTAATAGTTCTCAAGCAGGGGAAGTATTGCTCCCCAAGGGACATTTGGCAATGTCTGGAGACATATTTGGTGGGGAGGGCTAATGGCACCAAGTGGATGGAATTCAAGGATGCTGCTACACATCCTACAATGCACGGGAAGCCCCCTAAACCAAAGAATTATCCAGACAGAAGTGACAATAGTGTGAGGCTGGAAAAAACTCTGCTTCATGGAGAGCATCTGACAAGTCTAGCTTCCCTTTCTCAAATATCCATTCTTTTTCTAGGCTTTTTAGGGTATAGCAGTTACTGAAGTTGCAAAGAAATAAGCTAGCTCTATCATGTTTTCACATTGGGTTGAGGAACATTAATTGAGTGCCATACATTGTACTAGGTGTTTTATTTATGCTATCTCATTTAATCTTCCCAGCAACATGTGAAGTAGGAATAATGATCCTTGTGTTACAGATGAGGTATTTAGGCCTGAAAGAAGTCGAGAAGCATTTTTGGGAACTGCTCCCTAGATGAAAATGTTCCATGATGATTACCTGTATTTAGGACCACTTAACTTTCTTTTCTCTCCTTTGGAAATATCACCCAAGTTAATTTCTTCAGCGGTCACCTCTAAGAGGATGGAGTTCCTTCCAAGGCTTGTTGAGCACATGCCAAGTCTATTCTTTTAGTCAGCCTTTCAAATGCCTGCTATTTTAGGCATGGTGCTAAAAATTAGGTACATAGAGTGAGAGAGCTAAGACCCAGGTACCATCCTCTTGGTGGAAAATGAGTAGGGTTTGGGAAAATGATACCTGAGCATACTGAAAGATGACAGAGAGCTAACCAGGTGTGAAGTAGGGTGTCTGGCTTTATAAAAAAGTTTGTTTGGAGGTAGAAATGGCAGAGAGCTGCCTCTGTTGGGGAACTACATTTGTTTGGTCTGACTGAAGCAGAAGGTGTAGGAGGGTTCAGGCTTTGTACTGAACACTTTAACTTGTGTGATCTTTCTATCTCTGTATCCTTCAGCTCTCAGACCCTAATTTTAACTGTCTGCTGAATATCTCCTGAGTGTCTTGCTGACACTTCAAAGTCATATATATCAAACTAAATCCATCTGCTGTCCTAAATCTGCACCTTCTTCCATGGTCCCTACATCTGTTAACGGCACCACTAACTTCTCTTACTCCAAAGTTTGGAACCTAGATACTTGATTCATTTTCCCTCTGCGTATGGTTATCAAAGTTGGTCTTTTCTTCTTCAGTTATGTCTGATAAATTCCTTTTCTTTTCCATCCCTCCTGCCACAACTCAAGTTTAGACTTTATTTTGCTTAGACTTGATGTTGGCTTCTTAACCAGTCTCTCCACCTACAGGTTCAAGTTCTGCCTAATCTTCTTCAGGAGTAGCTCTACTTATTCATCATAGCAAATATTCATAAGCTCTGAAGTCGATGTTAGGAAGGGTTGAATCTGAAGAGCCCACACTGTAACTCTCTCTGATGTTTTAGCAATTACACATTGTTCTGGATCATGACTTTTAATTTTATATAATTTATATATATATAAATTATATATAATTTATATATATATAAATTATATATAATTTTAATCTCTATTAAAAAGGAGACAAACTGCACTTCTCCAGTCAGCAAATGTTGAGCTTTTCTCAAATTATTGCTTCCTAACCATTTCATTTCCATGGACTCCTTTTAGTCTTTCCTTCTGTCTTTTACCTCTCACTAGGACTCTGTGTTTTAAAATTGTGGATTAAACCTAGGAATAAAAGTCTGTACGTATTTTAGATGATCAAGCAACAGTTTTAGTAACCTCTTCTTTTTTTTTTTGGTGTTTATTTATTTATTTTTTAAATACATATTTATTGGAGTAAAATTGCTTCACGATGTTGTGTTAGTTTCTGCCATACAACAAAGTGAATCAGCTATATGTACACACATATCCCCATATCCCCTCCCTCTTGAGCCTCCCTCCCACCCTCCCTATCTCGCCCCTCTAGGTGGTCACAGAGCACCTAGCTGATCTCCTTGTGCTATGCAGCAGCTTCCCACCAGCCATCTATTTTACATTTGGTAGTGTATGTATGTCCGTGCTACTCTCTTACTACATCCCAGCCTCCCCTTCCCCCATGTCCTCAAGTCCATTCTCAACGTCTGACCTCTTCTTTTAAAACACATTTTTTTTCTATTTCAGGAAATTCTCCAGAAGATGATTTTTATAAACTGAGCATACTGTTCCCGGAGTGGCCTCTTGTGAGGATTAAATGAGGAAAATGTATGCATACTAGAAAAGAGAAAGGATGATCGATTGTGCGTCCGTAGTGTATTGCTCAGTGCCTGGTCCTTAGGAGCTATTCAGTTAATGTTTGTTGGATACATTATCAGTGCAGCATAGAGTGGGACTGTTAATCTTTACTTTTCTAGACCTTATGTTTTTAACAATGAAGCCTAAAATTGAGTTTGTCTCTTTTCGGGTGATATTGCATGTTGTTCACTTATATTTACAAATTTAATCCTTTAAGATTAAAACTTTGGTTATGAAGGAAAATGAAAAACGGAAGTCTCCTGAGGTACTTTCTATGAATCCCTTAATAAGGTCCTTTCCTAGACGTTATATACTAGGGCAGAGTGAGGGTGGTGAAAAGGCAGAGTCAGAGGAAAGCCTGCATGGATTGTCCTGGGTATCTAGAGGTAAACATGAAATGCCTGGAGCCCAGGGAAAGTGAGAAGGGCTTTTGGTAAAAAGACAGGCATTGAAACTATGTTTCTGGTTTTAGGTATAGGCCTAGACTGAATAACACTAAATAAACATGAGGCCAATATGCTACTTTCTACCTGGAATATGGCTCTACTTCCCTTCCATCGATTAAAATCCTGCCTGTATGCAAAATGTTCAGAGTTAAGTGGGAAAAAAAATAAGAGAGAGAATCAAAATTCTGAAGAGTGTTCTGGTCAGGATGGAAGCCAGTAGAGCAGTGGTTAAGACCTTTGGTTTGACTCTTGGTCCTTATTAGCTGGTAATCTTGGAAAGATTGTTTACTGGCCCCATGCCTCTGTTTTCTCATCTTTGAAATGGGTATAATAAAAATACCTACCTCAAAAGATTGAGAGGATTTCATGAAAAAATAAATATAAAATTGGCACATAGTATGTTTTCAGTAAAAGTTAGCTGTTGTTATTATGGTACTCTTTATCCTGCTTTTAGCTCCCTACCCTGCTCCAAACACTGCAATTACAAATTTAAAAAGAAAAAGAAAAGATATAGGTATACTCAAGAACAAGATAACCATCTCCACGGACTGAAATGGAAAGCAAACATGCATTTAGATCCTGGGTTCAGGAGCAAGTGGAAATAACTTTGTGCAGGGGAACTGGAGTCAGATACCCTGGATGAAACTTGGAGCTGGGGTGGGGCTGGATGAAAAGAAGGCTGAAAGCCTCTGCTCCTGGCTGTTGCTTTAAAAAGCTGTGGCTCTGAAGTGGCGACACAGAAGTGGCTGAGCTGCCACATGGCTCAGAGATGGGAACTGTAATTTCTCCACTATCACCTGGTACAAGAGCACCGAGCTTGGAGGTCATGGGCTGTGGAAGAGGGGTGGCTTACCTCAAAACCATTGGAAAGAGGAAGGGAAAGTCTGAGCCTGCAAACAGATGAGGAAGACTATTACTTGGAAAATAACAAAAGCACTAGGAGATAAACTCACTTAAAATCTAATGGAGCAATTTCAAAATAACTTTTAAGTATTTTAAATATCTTTAAAAAGATAAAAGAAGTAATAGTTATAAAAAAAGCATGTTAAAAATAAACAATAGGTAAATGTGAAGTAAATGGCTATATAAAAGAAAAAATGGTGAAAAATTTAAAAAATTTTAAAAAGTTGGTTAAACTCTGGTCCAAACGTATTTAAAGCAAAAATTAGTGAGTTGGAAGATAGTACTGAGTAATTCACCCTGATGTAGCACAGAGAAATCAAGAAAACTCAAGAGAATATTTTATATATATATATATATATATGTATATATGTATATAAACACATACATATATTGAGAGGCACCAACTAACATCTAACTGGGAGTTCCAAAAAGGGGAAAGAGTGTGAATGGTGGAGAGGCCTTGTTAGAAGAGATGATGACTGAGAATTTTCCAGAATTTAAGAAAGATCAAAGTCCTCAGGTTGAGAGGGTATTCTAGGTGCATATAAGTGATATCATACAGTATTTGTCTTTCTCTTTCTGACTTACTTCACTTAGTGTGATAATCTCTGGGTCCATTCATGTACCTGAAAATGGCATTATTTCATTCATTTTTTTATGGCTGAGTAATATTCCATTTTGTGTGTGTGTGTGTATGTGTGTATATCTCACATCTTTATCTATTGATCTCTCAATGGACATTTAGGTTGTTTCCATGGCTTGGCTGTTGTAAATAGTGCTGCTATGAACATGGGTGTGCATGTATCTTTTCAAATTATAGTTTTCTCTGGATATATGCCCAGGAGTGGAACTGCTGGATCATATGGTAACTCTATTTTTAGTTTTTGGAGGAACCTCCATACTGTTCTCCATAGTGGCTGCACCAGTTTACATTCGGATTGTGGGTTATTTTATTTTCTTTATTCTTTTTTTTTTTTTTTTTGTATTTTCCAACTTTTCTACACTGAACATATATATTAGGACTCTTGATTTTAAGCTGGAGGAACTTGATGTGCATTAAATACATATTTTGGCCAAGTGCTGAGTGGCTAAATATCATCATTACAGAATGGACCTCTGGGATACTAAGTAAATCTGAAACTTTGTAAAACAAGTATTATGATTTTATTATAGGTTGTAATGTTTTCATCTGTATTTCTGAAATCCCAAAAGCTCTGAAAACTGGAAATTAAAAAAAAAGTTTGAGATGAATTAATTTGGCAGCAAAACTTGAATGGGTTTGAGGCCCCCTGTAGTATTTATTTGTCTGACACAAATGTGTATGTTTTGCTGTAGAAATATGTGTTTGTTAATGGCATTCTGAGTGAAACCTTCCTGGGCAGTTTATAAAATATATAGTACATACAGTGCATTACCTTCCTAAAATTGACAAATTTCTAAATCCCATAAAAGTCTGGCCTCAGAACATATCTTGCCCCAGGATTAAATAATAGGATTGAGGGCCTTTCTAAAAATTTAAATATTCAGTTTTTAAAAGCTTTCTATTGTGCAGGAATGACAATTTCTCATCAGAATCACTTGCTAAAATTTTCCTGCAGTCCCCATTCTACATGTTGATGATACTAAATAGATGCTTATTTCAAAGGTCTTGTTTGGCTAGTTCTACCATAATACTGGTGCTGGTTATGTAATTGAGTTACTAGGCTTTTCTTCCTTTCAGATAGTAACTGACTAAGGTAAAGACTTCTCTTCAATTTTTGGACTTCAAGATTTGTAAAGCTCATTTCACTGAAGTGGTCTCATGAACTAAAGTTTCACATACTGCTTGAAGATGATACTTTTTGAATATTTTCCAAAGTAGATTTAAAGTTGTTGCCCTCACTTATATGTTTTATTTCTTATGTTTTTGTTTGTACTTGTTTGTACTTGTGCCCTCATATGATTTCTTTAAAAATGTATTCATCTAGGAAACAATAATTAGCTTTCAACATAAGAACATCTTGAGTTTCCATTTGCATTTTGGCTTTCATTGCATACATGCTGATTTCAGCATCTTCTGTAGAATAGAATAAGAAAATATGTACAGCAATTATGTAAGAAACTCTTACCTTCTCAAGACACAGTTTGGTTACTGTATTAACAGGATCTCACAATTTTGTCAGCACACCACATTTAGTTACTAATAAGCCCCGCTATTTTGCTATGTTAGCTGCAAATACAGGATTATAGGTATGAAGGTAGCATATGTGATTACTGATCACTCACAAAATTAGGGGTTATCAGAAATGATATTGAAGTGGTTACTTGGCTTTTTGCCTTCTAGAGGCTGAGGCTGGACTTTGGTGTATCCCTAGTAGAACCATTAAGTCTCTAAGAGACTCAGTTGACTAAAAGAGCAGGAAGTCTAGCCAAATATGACTCATTTTAGGAGTGCATCTCTTGCCTCTATTGTTCTCTGGTATTGAATTCATTTCTCACACAGCCCATCTTAATGTAACAAGAAAGATGGCATTTTTCATCCCTAAGCCAAAAATCTCATGAGCCCAAAGGCAGAGACTTTCCACATCTGTGTATCAGTTTTGAGAATACTCTGATTAGTCCTGCCTGGGTTACATACCCACCATTGAACCAGTTAGTGTATCAGAGGTGGGGATTTTGGCCAGCCTTGGATATACTCTCAGCCATTTTCCTGTGTGCAAGTGTGCGTGCTTGCGTGCACACCAATGGTGTTTATATATGTGGGGGAGTGCATGGATGTTGAGGAGGACGCTGTAATCAACAGCTCCGCCAGCACCTTGTAGGGTGTAGGAGGTGAGGTGGTATCATTCTCTCAGCAAGAGAAAAGTTCATTATAGCATATATAGAATATATTTATGAAAACCTCATTCCTCAAGGTCCAGCCAAAGTCTGTCTTCCCTATAAAACTTTCCTAATCACCGAGCCTGGAAACAGCTCCTTCACTGGTTGTTTGTACTTTATACTTTGCATTATTGCAGTGCACAGTGTATGCATGTTTTATCTCGTCTAGTGCTACTTGAAGTAGGGAAACTAGTTGAATAACTCTTAATGCCTTATAACTAATTACTTCATTGCAACATAGGCTCTAAATTTTTATTCAGTGAATTAATTCTTAAACTCTTTAAAGATGTTTTAAGGTTATGTTTGTAGTACTCAGTGGCACATAATGGATTCATGTATTGGCTGTAAATTCTTATCTATTCATAAGAGTTGATAGAACTCTTACCTGAAAACATTTCATGGTTCTTGGACCTTTCTTTTTTCTTGTTACATGGAGTGAGCTTGTGTGTGAAATAATCCAATACTGGAGGACAGAGGCCAAGAGATGCACTCCTAGATTACATTTCTGTTCTTTCTGGTGACTATAGTGAGCCTTGACTATAATAATCATTTCTTGCATGTGTCCATGGGGAAAATTCCCTCAGAATATATATATTACTCCTATATAAATAGTAACATTTTATTTTATTTTTTTATAAATGTATTTATTTACTTATTTATTTTTGGGTGTGTTGGGTCTTCGTTTCTGCACGAGGGCTTTCTCCAGTTGCGGCAAGCGGGGGCCACTCTTCATCGCGGTGCGCGGGCCTGTCACTATCGCGGCCTCTCTTGTTGCGGAGCACAGGCTCCAGACGCGCAGGCTCAGTAATTGTGGCTCACGGGCCTAGTTGCTCCGCGGCATGTGGGACCTTCCCGGGCCAGGGCTCGAACCCGTGTGTCCTGCATTGGCCGGCAGATTCTCAACCACTGTGCCACCAGGGAAGCCCAATAGTAACATTTTATTAAGGCCATGTGGTCAGTGTTTTCTTTCTTAAAAAAAAAAATGTAGAATTGCTTATTTGGTGGAAAAATAAATTTTCTGAAAGTGAATTTGCAAAGAACTCAGTGACCTATCAGAATGATCAGTCTTTTCCCTATGGGTTAGCAGGTCCTTAATTAGTGAGCTTATTTGCATTGTAATTAGAACTCCAAAAGCACTGAAGGTCAGCAACATCGTTCTTAATTTCATAGCATACTGTGTAACAGTGTACTATGTGGCCAATAGGTAATACCGCAAAATGGTCCTTTTAAGAAATTTGTTGACTCATCCAAGAGGGGTCACTGGAAAACAAAATATAGCAAAAGAATCAAATTCAGATGTCTTAGGGTTCTCAATTTCCTTTAAGCTTGATGTAGCAAAATAAATAGTTTTACTCTTTGAGCCCTTGAGCTGAAGTCTGGAAAGCCATGTTAAGTTTTTGAGTAAACAAATTGAAAAACAAGAAAACTATCTTTAAAAAAAAAAAAAAACCGGTTCAAATGTGTTGTCTTTGAAGTTAACCACATTAGAGATTTGAACATTTTCTTGTTTTATAGGCATGACTGAGGAAGTCTTGGGTTCCTCCTAAAACAGAGTTTTTCAGAAATTGTTTTTCCTACGCAGAGCTGAGACCTTAGCTATCATTTTTAGTTCTTAGTTTTGGTGAAGATTAGAGCTGTTAAACTGTAGAAGTGATGCAGATTTACACCCTTGGTTATGTCTCTGTTCTCACATGCTCAAGATGAACTGATTATATAACATTTTAGCATGGGATAGCATGTTGATCCCATTCAAGTATACTGACAATTCTACTTTGTCTTGTTTTACATAGCACTTGCTTATCCAGATGTACAGAGCTGGATTGTTTAGATTTGAAATATTATAATAAAACATAGTTACATTATTAAGTTAAGTAGTACTAAATATTTAGTATTAAAAAATAGTATTTTAGTAAAAAATAGCTTGAAAAGATTTTTTTTTTTTTTTTGAAGGTGCGGGAGTTAGGTTCTTCTCTACATGGTAGGTTTGACTTCTTTGGGTATATTCATCCCTCAGTTTGAATATTGTAAAGATGCTCTGTAGAGAAATATATAAATTTCTAGACTTACACTCACAAGTCCTTAGAATTGGGAGCAATGTTATCTTTGCCCAGCCTCCTGCATTAGACAGGAATCCATCCCTTCGTTAGTACCCCTCTTTCCCTATTTGTGTAGCATTCCTCCCCTAGATTCAGCACAAATAAGGGAAAAGGAGTACATTTTTTCACTAATGGAAAACACACACACACGAGACCTTTGATCTCACTTCTATGTGAAGCTTGAATAAACTACATTCCTTAGAAAACTTGTTAGTATCCTGTAGCTATCAAGTCAGATTCAGAGCTCTTTAAATGATTTCTTGTTGGTCAAGATATTGCTTCTTTATACTCATAAAACAGGTTAAAGCAGGCTTTCTTAGCCTTTCCCTTTTAGAAGCTACGTTGGTATTTCCAAAGACTGCTAGGGAATGCTGGTGGGAGCAGGAATGGGAGGAGATGGCTGGGTGTGCAAATCCTGAGGTTGGGTAGGATCTTCTATAGCTGAAGTTTCCAGCAAATCATGGAGCTGAAGTGTGAAAACAACAGCAAATCTCAGTATTAGCCAGATGTGGCTTTGAGATGGTAATTTACAATTTCATGTGATTTTTGAAAACTCTTTGAACATGTTTTAGACTCTTTAGATTGTTGGTGCCTGAGGAGGTACTTAAAAATCAAAGTCTGTATTTACATGGTTGTGTTTAGAGAATTGAAGCCCAGTGAGGTTAAATGTCAATCAGGTAACAGCTAGTAAGTATCTGAGGTGAAATTTGATCCGAAGGCTTATAACTTCTCATTGTCCTACTTTCTAGAACAAGAAATGAAGTTTAATTTTTTTTTGAAGTTTTAAAATTTTTATTTTATATAGAAAGAATTATTGTTTCTGAGGAAGGTAGATATGCGTGATGACCCATTCAAGAAGTTCACACTTAGTCCAACTTAATGAAGCCGATGTCCTTCGCGTACTGGCGGAAACACTGGTGGCACATATTGAGGCCGTATTTCCGGATCAGACCGTGCCGGTTTGAGCAGACGCGGCAAGAACGAGAACCCTGGCCGAATTTTCTCGGATGGCTCCAGTAGAGCTGCTGGTGCCCCATGTTGCTTTCTCGGCTGCAACGAGGCAACAGGCAATTTTTTTTTTTTAAAGATAAAAATAACATATTTAGGACTTCCCTGGTGGTCCATATTTAGGACTTTCCTGGTGGTCCAGTGGTTAGGACTCCGTGCTCCCAATGCGAGGGGCCCGGGTTCGATCCTTGGTCAGGGAACTAGATCCCACATGCTGCAACTAAGACCTGGTACAGCCAAATAAATAAATAAATGTTAAAAACAAACAAATAACATATTAAAGAATATATCAAGCACTTTTACCTTTTCTTACGGTTCCTCACAAGGCTACCAGGTAACTGCCTTCATCTGAGGAAATAGACCCAGAGAAGTTAAGCATCCCTAAGTACTAAGCTCTCATTCTACACTCAGGACATCTGATTCACATTTCTTGCTGTTTGTATTACACTATGAAGACACAAATTGAGAACTTGTCAAAGTGAACTCTGTATGTGCTAGATAAGCACACTATTTAAAGAAATTCTGTGGTAATGTGTTTAGTGTTTAGTAACCTTGTTTAGATTTTTGTCTTTCAAGTTCTCTTATTCACACATGTAGGCACCCTCCCACCTCCACCAAGAATAAATATCCCCTTGTGGGATATACTTAATTGTATGCTTTGTAATGGATTAACTCACTAAACTTCAGTTTTGAGCAGGTTGTGTTTTCCGTTAAAAGCCTTGGGCAAACCAATTTTGCTTATGTTTAAGAGTCAAAATGTTCCAGTTAAGAGAACAATTTCTGGTAAGTTTTTATTTACTTCAGAGATTTTGAAATTTTCCCTGATATTGATAATTTGAATCTTATGACTTAGCATTATTAATTATTATAATTATATGGGATAACTGTTACTGTTCACAGAGTTTAATATGCTCAAGATTATACAATAAGTGGCAGAGATAGGATTCAAACCTGAATCTGATTTATTTTTAGTGATTAGCTCAAATATTCAGGTATTGTATAAACAATAGAACAGGAATCAACAGTGATTTGTGTGATCAAAAAAAAAAAAGCAAGCCCTTTGCTTCAAAAAATACTCCTGTTATATATGAAACAATTACTAGTAATCTGCTAAAAAGCTGTTAATCTTTTAATATTATTAATTCAAATTTTATGAAAATGTTCTACGAGATCTGAGATGGCAGTGATGAGAATTCTGTTTCATTAAAAATGACCTACAGCCACAATTAGTCTTGGACCTCATACAAAAAAAAAAAAAGCAACATTTTTAAAGAAATGATAAAATGTTCAGTTAGCCTACTTTTAAGAATATGACTATAACATTTCATTAAGTTCAAATAATATTTAAAAACCTCAGTTTTATAATGCTTGATAACCATAGGAAAAAGGAAGTAGGGGTAGGAAAATACAGATCTGTGAAAAGACGGGGGGAAGTAAAGGGAAGTGATAAAAAAGGAAAAGGCTCATTCCTCTTAGCTATTTCTGATTTCTACATAACTTCCAACATCAGACATCTCTGCTTTTCAACTTTTCACTCAGCTCTGAGGTGTGTATGTGAGTTTGTGAGAAGCTTCTTATTATGAACCTGTGGGCTGTTAGCATGGGGCAAGGAAAAAGAGCTTTGTATTAGGAATCAGAACACCTGGGTCCTATTAAGGTTTCTGTCCAGATTTGTGTATGCACCTGTGAAGTGAGTAGTACAGATTAAAATGCTTTTCAAACTAGATCATGAATCAATTTGGGTGTAGAAAAAGTGGTATTTTATAAAAGGAAAATAGAAAAGGTCAATGCATTGAATATGGTAAAGGTAAGTATTGCTTTGTGAAACGTTTCCATTATGTATATTTATGGAGTATTAGTTGCAATGCAAAATGTATTTTTCACAATGAGTTTGGTTTTCTGTACTAAAATTTAGTGGCTTAAAAGAACAGCCATTTTATTAAGAGTTCATGGTTTTGTGGGTCAGGAGTAGCTGGTTGATTCTTCCGCTCCTTGTGCTATTGACTAGGACCACTTGGAGGTATTTAGCTGATAACAGGTCCGGTGTGGAGGGTACAAGTTGTCTTTGCTCATTTGCCTGGTGTTTTGGTAGTGGTGGCTGGCAATCTTGGCTTAGCTGGGTTCCTCTCTTTCTCTGTGTGGTTTGAGGGCCTCTCCATGTAGTTTCCTCAGCCTGGTAGTTGGACCTCTTAGATGGCAACTCAGGGCTCCAAGAGACCAAGGCAGGAGCTGGCAGTCCTTTAAGGCTAGCCTGGAATCTGGTCAAAGGAGTCATAGTTTAGCCCATATTTAAGGGGAGGGGACATAGACTCTTGTCTCCAAGAAACTGGCCATTTTTAATCTGCCACAATTATAGTAAAATAATTTTGAAAACCATGACTGAATTTATCCAACCTTTTAATTCTGTTATTGCCTTTTGAAAGATGATTAATTTCAATAGTCTACTCCCCTGCACCCCGCCACGCGTACCCCTAACATTGGAAAATGTGTCAATTTTTGATTTCAAAGTGCAGAGTTTAATTTAAATATGTATAGTATTTTTCCATGGAACTGTGAGTTTTAGGTTGTAGAAATAATTTAAGGTCTAAAAATTTCTGTGGAGTCTTAAGATAAGTTTGCTACCTAACACTACCTGAAAAGTCTATTTGGCATTCAGTAAGAACTGCCTTCTTACAATGCCTGAAGATTACATTTGGATTTAATTACTTCTTCCCTTCACATACAGGCAGTCTGAAGCTGTTATGTTTTTGTTGAAATCTGAAAAAGTGAGAAATCTGCTCCCACCAACCCCCATTCCACCCCTCAGTAAAGAAAACAAAACCGTTAAACGTTTTTGTTAAAAACCTAAAAGTTGTTATCACAAGAAAAAAATCTTTGTAACTATTTATGGTTATGGATGTTAACTAGACTTATTGTGATGATCATTTTGCAATATATACAAATACTGAATCATTACGGTGTACATCTGAAGCTAATCTAATGTTATATGTCAGTCATACCTCAAAAAAAAAAAGGATTAATTCTTGTAAAATGCAGGTTTTCTGGTGTACTGTATCTTTAGGTGACAGAGTGGTTTCCAGAAGAGGACTATTCCCTGTGACAGAGCTGTAGGGATTTGAGGAAATGTCCATGTCAGAATATCTGCCCATATTTGGAATATTAATAGCACTTTCTTAAGATATAAGCAAAAGGACTTATCTTCTCATACCCTTGGCTATTTAGAATCCCAGATCTTGAAACAGTGTTTGGGTTTAACCCCTGGCTTTTGGGGAATGGGTTGGGCTGGTTGTTTGACTAGTTATGCTGCAGAGTCATTCTTCTTTGCCTCAGTCTGCAGACAAACGTCCTGTTTTTCAGATAAACCACATTCATCGTAAATGCTCCTCCACCCCAGTCTATTTTTTTCCCACCGAGGAAGACATGATGATGGTCAAGATTTCCTTCAAAGTAATTAAGGAGGAGAATGTGAAAAATTATAAGAGCTTAGAATGAAATTCTGTGGGTTTAGATGCCAGTATTTAAAAATAACTATTTAAACCCACCCCCAAATGAAATGGGAATGGGAGAACTTATGTGTATTTTAAACTTATAAACAGGCATATGAGGATAAATGTCTTATAAGTTATAGATGATTAGTTACACCAAAATAACAATTTTTGGAATAATATTATATATACACACATACCTATGTACATAGTTTGTGTATGTGAACATATATCAAACCCTGATATTGGTAGTCCCGTCACATTGCATTTCTTGATGAACTTATATAACTATTGAGGCAATAAAAAAAATTTGTTCTTAACGTTTCCTATACCTGATTCTCTCATATATGTAATGAATCATTAGGAAATCTGCACGACGACCCACCCCAAAAGCTAATGATCCTTCCCCTTTAACTTGAGATTACATGATCACATTAAGTAACCACTGGGTGAAGTAATCTCCATTGAAAGCACTCCAAGGAGTGCTATGGTATATATACTATATTTATATCTATAATTTTAATTCTACTTGACTGTTGTGCTGTATAAAGAAAGACACTTCAAAGATTACATTTTTCCCAACACAACAGTTTTGGTGGGCTCTTTGCACTTCTCTCCCTCCCAGGTTTCGCAGTAACTCTGAGACTACTATCACTACCACCTCCACCACCATCACCACTGTATAAACTTCCAAGTCTTTCAACTTTAAATATCTAGTTATTGCAGAAAAGCAGTCTACCCTATTTCCACAAGGAGGGGTTTCACTCTAAATATTTCACTATTTCTCTCTGCACCCTGAAATCCAATTTCAGGTCAGTCTTTAGGCAGATGAGAGCCAGTACCAGTCTGTGTCTTGTCCCACAGACTGTGAGAGAAGATGGCCGTCTGCCCATGTAGTAGGGTGGAAGATAGGGCCTTCAAATCTAGGTCAGTCCTCATCAGCGGAGACTATGAAATTGCTGGTTCCTATTATTAGGATACTCTCTTAGAAAAAAAACCCCCAAAAAACATTGAATAAAAGAAAACTTTTTATAAAACCAGTTCCATCATTTCTCAAGCAACCCATTAGAAATTTCTATTTCTTAGGACTCTTTTTGGATAAAACTGCATGTTTAATTTGAGACCACATTTATTTTTACTCTTATATAGTAGAACATGATAGGCACTAGGAGTTAGAGGATATGCCCAAGGACTAATATAAGTAAAAAAAAATTTGTTTTTTTTACAGTGGAACCTTTTGTGGACATTTGTGGTTTCAACTTATGAGTCTTGAAAGATCTTGATAAGAAATAATTTGTAATTTTACTAAAGCCTAAATTTGATTTGCATAAAGTGAATGGCTGGGGTGGGAGATTTACTTAGTTTTATAGTAAATTTAACCACTTGCTATTCATTGTGTGCCCCTAAATTCTTGCAGAGTGGTAAAAAAGATGTTTTTCTTTGTCAAAAATCAGTCTTGTGATTTTGACAGAAATGAAATTGTGGTTGAAATTTTTAAAAATGAAGAGGTCTAAGAAATGATTCTTGGTGGCAATTAGGAGTCTTGGCTAAATTAAAGACAAAAATAGCAGATTCATTGGCTGCTCAGATTTAATCTCTGAATAAGCACATATGGAAATAAAGGAAGCAATTTCTGAAAGTATTTCATATGATGCTCTGGCTAGTAAGAAAGCTGTTACCGGACTACTACATCTTATGGGTTGAAGTCATAGTGTGGTGTTCTGAAATTTGGGTGTTTATAAAAGTCTCAGACTTATGTCAGTCTGTCTTGGGTTTACTTTGGTAACACTGTACAGTGGTAATTAGCCCCACTTCTGCAGTCAGGCTACCAGAGTTTGGATTTCTGTTCTGTAACATGTGACTTTCAGCAAATTATTTAACCTCTTTGAGCTTCAATTTCTTTAAATGTAAAATGGTGATAATAAAATATCTTCTGATAAGGTTTTTGTAAATTCAAATGAGATAGTACTTGAAACATATATAGCATGGTGTCTGGCACATATTAAGCACTCATTAAGTTTTACCTGTTAGTTTACTTATATACATATTTAGTGGCTGCTAGCAGGTGACTGCTAAGGTAGAATGGTTCCCTTCTTAGGGTGTTGTTCAAATGAAACTGCATATACAATTCTGGACAACTATTTTTAGTCTATTAATAGAAAGCAGTAGGCATTACAGAGTAAGAAAGACTAGAAAGAAAAATCTGTTTCCCTTCCCAAGTCTTTATCTCTATCCCTGACCTCCCCTGGAACTTGTCCTTTGAACTTCTTTCTTGTCTTTCCCTTTTATCTCAGTAACAGCAGCGCCATTTACTCAATTTAGTCCAAATTTATCCAATTTAGTCTAAAATCTAGGAGTTACTCTTGACTCCTTTATTTTCCTTAGTCCCCCATATTCCTGTCATTCTATTGGGTTGGCCAAAAAGTTCCTTCAGTTTTTAAGTAAAAAAAGACACATTTTTCATTTTCACCAAGAACTTTATTGAACAGCGTATTCCCCATTTTGTTCCACTACCTTCTGCCATATTTCACGCAACTTCATAATGCCATCTTCCCAAAACTTTTTATCTTTTTGAGCAAAAAACCGTTCCAGGTACCTTTTACAGTCTTCCAGGGAATTGAAATTTTTTCCATTAAGAATTTTGTAAAGACTGAAATAGATGGAAATCTGAAGGTGCAATGTCTGGTGAATACGGCGGGTGATTCAGAACTTCCCAGCCAAGCTGTAACGGTTTTTGCCTGGTCATCAAAGAAACATGTGGTCTTGTGTTATCCTGATGGAAGATTATGTGTTTTCTGTTGACTAATTCCAGACCCTTTTCGTTGAGTGCTGCTTTCAGTTGGTCTAATTGTGGGTGGTACTTGTTGAAATTAATCACTTGGTTTTCCAGAAGGAGCACATAATAGGGGACTCCCTTCCAATCCCACCATATACACAACATCACCTTCTTTTGATGAAGACCAGCCTTTGGTGTGGTTGGTGGTGGTTCATTTCATTTGCCCCACGATCTCTTCTGTTCCACATTGTACAGTATCCACTTTTCATCGCCTGCCACAATTTGTTTTAAAAACGGAATGTTTTTGTTATGTTTAGGTAGAGAATCGCATGTGGAAATATGGTCAAGAAGGTTTTTTTTTGCTTAACTTATGTAGAACCCAAACATCAGAGCGATTAACATAACCAAGCTGGTACAAATGATTTTCAACACTTGATTTGGATATTTTGAGTATGTCAGCTATCTCCTGTGTGGTATAATGTTGATTGTTCTCAGTTAACGTCTTGATTTGATCGCTGTCAACTTCAGTGGGTCTACCCAACCGTGGAGCATCGTCCACGAGAAATCTCCAGCACGAAACTTCGCAAACCACTTTTGACACATTCGATCAGTCGCATTCTCCATACACTGCAGAAATCTTTTTTTGTGTTTCAGTTGCATTTTTACCTTTCTTGAAATAATAAAGCATAATATGCTGAAAATGTTGCTTTTTTTCTTCCAACTTCAGTATTAAAATGGCTACACAAAAATTCACCAATTTTGACGTTTTTTTTTTAAATGCACTCTGATATGACAGCTTTCACAATACAATCTAACAAAATTGTTTCGAATGAAGTTAAAGACAACTAAGGGCTACTAGAGCCATCTTATGGAAAAAACCGAAAGAACCTTTTGGCCAACCCAATACCTCCAAAATGTGCATTTACTTCTTTCTATGTCCACCACTATCTTCATTGTTCAAACCACAATTATTTGTCATCTTTATTACTGTAATAGGCTTTTAATTTAGTCTTTCTGCTTTCATGCTCCTTTGATCCCTTCTCTACACTATAACCAGGTTGATCTTTTAAAACAAAATCAGATCATGTCATTCCTCTGTTTAGAACTTAATTACAGTGGCTTCCTGTCTTGCTTATAATAAAGTCTAAACTTCTTAGGCTCATCAAAGCTAAGACGTTCTGCTTCTTTCTCGGACCACAACCTTTTGCCCCTCCCCTTTTTTTCACACTGGCCTTCCAGTTATTTTAGAGCTGTCTGTCTGTCTGGAATCCCTTCCCCCACCTTGCTCTTCCTTGTCATTCAGTTTTCTCCTACTGGAGGTCTTCCCTGACTACCCACTCTAAAGGAGCCTTTCTCTATGTTATCTGCTGGTTTTAATTCTCTGCATAGCACTTATGATCATTTAATGTTCTTGTTTATTTGATTATCTGTATCTCCTCACTAGAATATAAGTTCTGTAAGGGCAGTACATGTTCTTGGTCATTGCTGAATCTCCAGTGTATTGAGTAGTAGAGAAGATCTCAATAAATATTTGTTGAGGGCTTCCCTGGTGGCGCAGTGGTGAAGAATCCGCCTGCCAATGCAGGGGACACGGGTTCGAGCCCTGGTCCGGGAAGATCCCACATGCTGCAGAGCAACTAAGCTCGTGCGCCACAACTACTGAGCCTGCGCTCTAGAGCCCGCGAGCCACAACTACTGAGCCTGTGTGCCACAACTACTGAAGCCCACGCGCCTAGAGCCTGTGCTCCGCAACAAGAGAAGCCCCCACAATGCGAAGCCCGCGCACCACAGTGAAGAGTAACCCCCGCTCGCCACAACTGGAGAAAGCCCGTGCGCAGCAATGAAGACCCAACGCAGCCAAAAATAAATAAATAAAAATAAATGAATCTATTAAAAAAAAATTTTGTTGAGTTAATGAGTGATTGATTCCTTTTTTTTTTTCTTTTGGCTGCACGGCGGCTTGTGGGATCTTAGTTCCCCAACCAGGGACTGAATCTGTGCCCTCAGCAGTCAAAGCGTGGAATCCTAACCACTGGACTGCCAGGGAATTCCCAAGTGATTGATTCCTAAAAGCTTGTTTGTGAAGTACCAGATTTATGGTAAAATAAAAATAAGAAAAATCTTTTATATAGAAAATATACTTCATCAGGTTACCAGAAATACTTCGGGTAGCGCTGTTTGTTCTGTGATGTCCTTTTTACATTTTTATGTTAAAATGCCCTTTTGTGAAATGATAGTGATATATTCAATTATATAGTTTCAAAATATATTCTTGGCAGCATAAATAATTGGGAAGCACTGTTGTCCTATACTTCTATTTTTTTATTTTATTTTTTAAAGAATCAATTATTTATTTATTTTTTTGTTGCGTTGGGTCTTCGTTGCTGCATGCCGGCTTCCTCTAGTTGCCGCGAGCGGGGGCTACTCTTCGTTGCAGTGCATGGGCTTCTCACTGCAGTGGCTTCTCTTGTTGCGGAGCATGGGCTCTAGGCACGCGGGCTTCAGTAGTTGTGGCACGTGGGCTCAGTAGTTGTGGCTCCCGGGCTCTAGAGCACAGGCTCAGTAGTTGTGGCACATGGGCTTAGTTGCTCCGCAGCATGTGGAATCTTCCTGGACCAGAGCTCGAACCCATTTCCCCTGCATTGGCAGGTGGATTCTTAACCACTGCACCACCAGGGAAGTCCCTGTCCTATACTTTTAGATTGGAAGTTTTCTTTGACTTTTAAAGATTTGTGGTTCACTGAAAATATAGAAGCACTGTGTAGGTGTTCTTGGGAGGGAGTTTTGCTAAGAATTCTTAGTAAGTAAAGTTCAGTCAATCAAATGTTATTATATTCTTCACATTCTCCTGGGAAATAAATTGTCAGGTTCCATTTAAAGATTATATTCTGTTTGAATATGTCATGTTAAAGTGAAATGTGACATAAGAATCTACAGATAATAATTAAAAGGAAATAAAAATAGTGAACCTCATAATATTTTTTGGGGTAATACATTTAGCAATGTTTCTTTGAATAACTTTGTCCATAATGAAAGCTAAGTAAAATTGCATGTGTTTTATTTTCATTAAAACTGATCAACTCTTAAAAAAGCAACCCAATTTGTATTGTTACAAGTGGACAGTTTTTTTCTTCCACTGTCCATTAAGAACTGAAAGGGACCTGAGATGTCACCTGTAACAAACTACCTGGCGTTTCAGATAAGGAAACTGATGGTCAAAGGACATACATTTTTTTGGTAGGCCTGGGATTAGAATTCCCATCTCTTTATTCCCCGGCTCCTGAACTTTACTCTGTGGCACTAATTATTTTAGGGAGACAAGTCTTAAGAAATTTCTCTTTTTGGAGTATGGTATAGATTGCTTTAAAATCTTATTTTATCAGTATTTTCTTTTCGTTTTAAAAATATTTATTTACTTGGTTGCACCGGATCTTAGTTGTGGCAGGTGGGCTCCCCAGTTGCGGCATGTGAACTCTTAGCTGTGGCATGCATGTGAGATCTAGTTCCCCGACCAGGGATCAAACCCTGGCTCCCTGCATTGGGAGTCTTAACCACTGCGCCACCAGGGAAGTCCCAGTATTTTCATTCATATGAAATGAGGAGATGTATTTTTAAGTAACATGCAGGGAAGATATTCCACATTCAATCTTGTGACAGCTGGCCTCTTAAAGGCTATGCAAAGCTCTAAAAGTGGTACTTATGCTTTTAATTTTTGTCAAGTTAAGATTTAAAATTAAATAAAATCATAAAGACATTTTATTTTTGTTATTCCTGTCTTAAAGAATCTTTACACATGAAAAGATGAGACATTTATAAAGTAAGCCTAATTCCTCTAAAAATAAGGGTAGTTTTGATGGTTGTGATTTAAAAAGACACAGGTTTTAAAAAAGAGCAGGAATAAGTTTTGTATTTTTAAACCATTTCAGAAAGGCCATTAAAATTTAATAATACAAAAATTTTATGCTAATAAAACCAACATGTAGTAGAAAATTTATAAAGTAGATCAATATAAATAATAAAGTCAAAACGACACATAATTCTACTTTCCAGAGAATCCAGAGAATCCAGTAATAACATTTTGGTGTGTTTCTTTCCAGTCTTTTTTCTGTGTATATATGGCATATATATATTTTTTAACATAGTCAAGATTATACTCTACATTCCTTTTGTTGGATTGTTTTGCTTTTTTCACTTAAGATTATATCATGAGCATTTTCCTCTGTCCTTAAAAAGTCTATGAACACATTTTATAGTAGCTTCATAACATTCTTTTGTAATTTATTTAACCATTACTCTATTTTTGCTTATTTAGGGATATAATAAATTTTTGCTACTATTAATGTGAAATGAATAACCAGGTATACACATCTTTGTTCCTGTTTGTTCTATTTTATCTATGATAGTTGCCTATAAAGTGGAATTGGTGACACATATTGCCACAAAGCTTTCTAGAAATGTACTAATATATGAAAATACTTGTTTTATTGCACGCTTAACAACAAACTGGTTGTGTTTGAAGAGAACTTTGCTATTATTTTGGGTTTGGAAGCATTTGTTTGAAAAGGTTAGTCTACATATTTGTTATGCTATCCGTAAACATATTTGTTTAACTATTTGGGATTAGCTATCTAGGTGCTTTTAGTGGCAGACTAACCACACGATTAGGTAAAGTAGATAGAATATTTACTCATCTATCTTTCCAAGAGCAAACTATTCTGACCCACTGATCTTAATTCAACTATTTGAATTAGAAGAAAGTTAATGAAGGTTAATAATTCAAACTGACTGCTTTTCCCTAAAGTGAAGAATAGGATTGAAATAAATTGCTTAAAAAATTGATTGAAAGAGTTTTTTAGTGGTTACTCGGTAGCTAACTGTGTGTGTGTGTGTGTGTGTGTGTGTTTGAGAAAAATTGGGTGGAAGAGAAAAAAAGCATGAAAGGCTGAGGAAAGGAACGTGCTGTGAATTAAAAAAGCCGCTGTCTTTATTTGGAAAAACATGTCTTTTGTCTCTACCTGATTGACTCTGAAAGAACAATCACACATGAGCCCTGTTTACTGAAATAGCATTTTTGTATCTGTACCTGCTGAAATGAACTGTTACCTAAGTACATTTTAAGTAATACACTTTTTGAAAGTTGTGTTGACTGATTATGAGTAAAAAAATCAAAGTTTTGATTGTTAGATGCAAAGTGTCACTTCTCAAAAATAAGTAGCTTTTTAAAAAATCTTTGAATGTGATATGGCTTTAATTTGATTGAATATTTGAATATTGCAGGCTTTTATCATCCCTTAATGACATAGAATATACTGTATTTGTTAAAAACGCAAAGTTTCAAATCTAGCTGTTTTGGTACCACAATTAGTTTTTTGTTAAAAATCAAAAATAGGAGTCCACAAACTATGTTAGGCATGAGTAAAAGTTCATTTATTTTTCACAAGGCCGAGTTCATGTTAGCTTTCATATCATGCTTCCCAGAGATGTAATTTTAAGAAGTGTGGTAACAACGAAGTAATAATCATGTCATGTGCTGAGGACTCTATTAGACTTTACTAGAATTAAGTTTTAATCTTCCCAATGCCCTGAAAAGAATGTAATGTGTAAACGGAGGGACACATAGGTTAAGAACCAGCCCAAGGTCATGCAGGAAGTCAAGCAGGGGTTCCAAGTCACTTCTGTCTTGCTATCTTTACAATCTTGCTACTTCCCTTTACAGCCTTGCTACTTAGCATGGCCCATGGACCAGAAGCAATTGGCAAAATCTGGGAACATAAAGGAATGCAAAATCTTGACCATAGAGACTCGCTGAATCAAACCCTTACTTTAACAAGATCACTCAAGTTATGTGTATGTATATTAAAGTTTGAAAAGCATCATACTCCATCCCATATTAAAAGTTACATGGAGGTTTTGAAATTTGTTCTAAGGATTATTCCTGGTTTTACTTTAGTTCCTGTGGGTTATCTATTAACATTTTCCATTAGAGGAGGAGGCAAACCTTTGAATTAGTCAGTGTCTCCCCTGCTTCAAATTGCTATTCTGCTGCTGCTTTGATTCAGATCTTGTTTAATCCAGAGGAACAATTGACTAGTTCTGCTTGTGGACATTTGGTCAAAGTCCCAATCAGCCAAGTATAGCTCTGTTTTTGATAGCCTTTACTCATGGACTGAACACATCAGATTTATAGTACATGGCTTCATTCTAGGTAGGATTTTCCAAACTAAAGAGAAAAATGCTAAAAAAAAAAGCGCATTTTCGAAGGAAACTTGAAATCTTTTGGAATACTTTATGTTTCAGATGGTTAGTAAGGAATGACAGATTTGTATAAATTGGTCTCTACTAATTTCATTTAGTGAACATAATTATTCTGTCACAGGGCAATGATAGGTAAGAAAAAAGCAAGGCTAACTTAGTAGAACAGCACTGTCAGGTAGAAATATAATGCAAGACATAAAATTAAAAAATTTCTAGTAGCCACATTAAAAAAGTAAAAAGAAACAGTTTAATTTAATCTTAATATATTTTATTTAACCCAGTGTAGCTAAGTATTATTTCTACATATAATCAATACAAAATTTATTACTGAGATATTCTGAATTTTTTTGTACTAAGTCTTGAAAAATTCAGTATGTATTTTATATTTACAGTGTCTCAGTTTGGATGCTAAATTTTTCACAGTTAAAAGGTGAAATGTAGTGCAATGAAAACAAAATTGTGTTTAATGGAAAAATATTTTACCTTGCTTTTGGTTTTAAAATTTAAGCTAATTAAAATTAAATAAAAATTCAGTTCCTTCAGTCACAGTATGCACACTTCAATATCACATGTTGGATTGTGTTTTTTTTTTAAATTTATTTACTTTATTATTTATTTATTTTTGGCTTGTTGGGCCTTCGTTGCTGTGCGGGCTTTCTCTAGTTGCAGCGAGTGGGGGTTACTCTTTGTTGTGGTGCACGGGGTTTCCCATTGTGGTAGCTTCTCCTGTTGCAGAGCGTGGCTCTAGGTGCGCGGACTTAAGTAGTTGTGGCACGCAGGCCCAGTAGTTGCAGCTCGCAGGCTCTAGAACACAGGCTCAGTAGCTGTGGCTCACGGGTTTAGCTGCTCTGCAGCATGTGAGATCTTCCCCCATGGGGGCTTGAACCCATGTGTCCTGCATTGGCAGGTGAATTCTTAACCACTGCGCCACCAGGGAAGCCCTGGATTGTGTTTTTAATGTAACTGATTTCACACTTATGGACTTGATCACCATCCAAATGGTTAGTAAATGAATGCCACTGGAGGTTGTGGTCTGTTTATATAAATATTTGCACAGGGAATAAATAAAAACTATTTAGGTCATAAAGCGCTTACTGATTATCCTCCATTCTGTCCTTCCCGTAGTTGGAATTGATTTACCTGTCTTATTTATTTATTTTTGGCTGCGTTGGGTCTTTGATGGTCACATCGAACCCGTGTCCCCTGCATTGGCAGGCGGATTCTTAACTGCTGCACCACAAGGAAAGCCCCTTACCTGTTTTTTATTAGTGGTTCAGAATCAGTTTCTTAAATCTTTTAACCCCCACTAAATTGTAAGGCTAGCTCCAAGAGTTAGGGTTCTTCCAATTTTTCCCTATGGCATTAGATGCTTACTTCAGAGCGCTTCGTACTTTTCAGAAAAGTGAGGAAGTCTGACAATTAGTGTGTCAAGCAGGTAGTCTGAGTGGGCTAGTTTGGCCCAGAGGTTTTAAAACTTTACACGTGTACCTGGATCACCCGGGAACTTGCTAAAAATACCAGTGTATGGGCCTCACCTTTCTAGGTTCTGATTCACAGGTTTATAGTGAGACCGTGGACACTTCTGTATTAAAGAGCCTGTTTTAAGTGTTTCTGAATTTCAAAAACGTTTGGGGACCACAAGACTCAGCATTTGACTCTTAAAAGGCTGCGAGTTCGAATTAAAACATGTGCTGCTGTTGCCACGCGATCGATTCTACCCGGGCTGAGGTTTCCCAGGCGGCTGCTGCTTTTCTGCAGATGGGTTTTCAGGCTGTTAAACCCCATCCCCGAAGATTACCCTGACTCCGTCCCTGTCCCAAGTCCTGTTAAAGCGACCTGGGCTGGCCAAGGTAGACACGGCCATGTGACTGACAAGCCGGTTGCCTTTCGGGGCGGCCATTTTTGAGGCGGGCACCCATCCTCGTGCCCCGTAAGCCAGGAGTAGGGGGGAACTCCGTTACCAGGACTCAAGATGGCCACCGCGCCCGCTAGCCACCACGCTAGCCCGCGCGCAGGCGAACCTGCACGAGACGCGCGGGCGGCTTGCAGTTGCCCGAGGCGGCCTCGGCTAGTCTCGGGCCGCGGGCCCGGGGCAGAGCGCCCGCCCCTTCCGGGCTCGGCCAATCAGCGCGTGCGGCCGGCTTAGCGGGGGCCGCCCGCGCGCGGGGTGTGTGAGGACGCGCTCCCTGTCGCTGAGTGCCTGAGCCCAGGAGCAGTGGCTGTGGTACCTGCTGCTGCCGCCCGTGCGGACGCAGAGCATCGGACGCGAACGCTGTTGCGTGGGGCAGGAAGGTGAAGCCATGACGGCCATCAGGTAATGAGACAGAGCGGCAGCCTAAACTGCGCGCTTGCTGGGCAGTAGCCTCCTGGCTGTCGGAGAACTGTCGCCCCTTCTCTTGGGTGTTCTGGAGCCTCCCAGTGCCACCGGTCCCCCTCATGTTGGAGGCTCTCTCTGCACTTTTCATTTGGTCATTTCTGCCTTCCTCAGAAGTTTTGGGGGCTGAGGCACATGGCGGAGCCCTGCGAGTAGCCGCACCGCTGAGGTGACCCTTACCCAGATTACAGGGTTTGAAGCTTGCTGGTGAGCGTAGTGGGTTTCTCGTGAAAATGTAGCTATTTTCCCTCCCCCGGGATAGCACGAGGCCTGGGGAAGTGTGACGTGCACCGGGCGTGTCCATGCCCGCGTGTCATGCCTTCTGACAACTTCGTTGGTGGCCCAGTGCAGACCTGCAAAGTTGGCCCTTTGATGCAGGTAGATTTCCACCAAGTTGTGAAATTGTGTGTCCCAAAAATGTTTGCTTATGACTGGAATTAGTACTCTGGTTCCCCAGGTACCATCTGTTTACCTACTTTTATCTGAGAGTCACACGCAATATGGGTTTCGTGAGGTAGTAGGTATACAATGAGATCAATAAAAGAGAGGCTCCCTTCAGTTGCTCTTCCAGAGTTTGGAAGGTTCTTTTTTGGTAATGGCGACAGGATAATGGCCCTGTCCAATGTCTGCAGGTAGCATTGACTGAATGTTTGCCTTATGCTAATGAAACTATTTATAAAAAGAGATAAATTGCCTTATTTACTCAGTGTTCTGAACTGCCTCTTTTAAAGTAGACCTTGGCCTTCATTGTCCCAGAGAAAGGGAGGCCCCAGCACAAATGTGAAGAGAATAAAATTAGTTAAATTTTGGTCTGTGAGCTTCCAGCAGCCTAAGTCGTGGTGATTTAATGGTTTCTCAGTGGTGAATTTGACTACACAATGTTTAAGAAATGACTTGAGAACCTGACCCTCAGGGAAGTTAAAGTAAGATACGTAACTGTGCTGAACTGGGATGCAGTTTCTCTTAAACGGCGTAATTCTATATTAACACAAAGAGTATTTACCTCATTATGCAGAAGGAGGAATTGGGGTACTGAAGTGTGGAGGTCAACATGGAAAGATTTCACAATAAATTGTATTGGGACATATAAGTCTAGCTTTTAATGCTAACAGTATTTTATGATGAATTAGGATTATGCTGTTAAACCTAGTCAGTGCTCCCTCTTCCCACTCCCAACTCCCATCATTGTAGCCGGCTACTAATTAGGAGTGTGGGTCAAATACTTTCTATGTTAAGGGCCACTTCTTATGTGGACTCAATATTAATCCATCATCGTATTCCTGGCTACTCTTCAGTGGAGAAAAACCCAAATATAAAGCTTCTACTGCTCGGCCAGTGACAGTAGGATGTATTTTTTAACGTAGAGGTTGAATGGTGGTTGTCTTAAAAAGACTGATTTAAAGGTTAATAGCAGCCTTATTTGACTTGTGGAAGGATAGATAACTACTAATAGTTACATTTATCCTTGTTTCTTCAGATGTTAGTCTATATTTTACATAGACTTCAACTATAGTGACATGACTCAAAAAAAGATTTTTAGATATTATCTAAACCCAGCTACCACATTTATACCTGAGGAAACTGAGACCAAGAAGACTTGAGTGCCTTGTGCAAAATAAGTTAGTGGCAGAGTTAGGAACTGAATCCAGATACCCATGATATAGTGCTCTGCATGATACCTTTATAAAAACAACATACTAAAATTTCCTGGAAAAGCTGCTTCTGTGAACAAAAATTTTAGAGTATTCTGAGAGACATCTATAGTAACTCTCTTGCTTTCCTGTAGTCCTCCAAGGAACTTAATAACTTAGGTTTAGGAGTAGGCAGGGAGACTTCTGAAGTTGAAGCAACTCTATATATGTGGTGACAGTTTTAAATGGGTTGGTAATCTTACAGATAGCAGCTGGTTCCCAGTGAGGACTGCATTTAATGCAATTTTGTCATACCTTTAGTTTTCACGTTTATGATGTTAGGCATATACCCATTTTGTACCCAGTTTAACGGTAGCCGAAAGGATGGATACTACCTACTTGCTTTTAATACTGGTGCGGAGAATGATCAAGGTCACCAAGCTATCAAAATCTGACTTTGTGTCTAATGTTTTTTATACCACACTTAAAATAATTGCTGCTAAATATAGTAATATGTGACTCCTCGCAATGACTACGACAGAATACCTCAATAGGATTGGAAACAAGTGAGGGCCAGTGGTCAACATACCTAGGTTCTAATTGAGGGTATTTTTCTGAGTTACTGATCTTCTTTTTCTCTTTTTTCCTTCTCTGGACATTTGTTTAATGGAATACTCAGTGATGGTGATACAAATATGTATTCCACAGCGTTGCTGGTTAGATATGAAAGTGTTCTTATATTTTAAGGCGTTTTATAAATGGAGTATTCTCTTCTTGTTGAAAGCAATTTGGTCCCCTTAGAGAATGGTGTCGTCTGAAAATAAATGTTTAAATCTTATATTTTTTAAACAGGAAGTGAACTGACCTAATTCCCTCATTTTACAGTTGAAGAAACTGAAGCCAAGAGATACTGTGATTTGTTCAGGTTCACACAAGTAGTTGCATATCTTGAACTAGAACCCAGATCTCTAGATACTTAGTTTAGTGCCCTTTCCAGTGTAGCATTCAACTATTATGAATTCCTAAATATTTAAATCAAAAGAATTTAAAATCTTTGAATAAGTTTGGCTGGAGAATTTGACTCTTTGACTTTTACTATTATTTGTATTCTACTCTACTACACCATTACTAATGAAGAGTTTACATCCGGTAAAGCCGATTATCAGATTATGTATATCAGATTCCAGCTTGTCTTCATGTGAGAAATAATAAAACATTTTTAATTGCCCCAACAGGAAAGTTGACACTTGAGTTAAAATTCAGGAGACATAGGAAAATGTAGAATGTCAGGACTAGAAGAGAATCTTAGAGAGCATTTTACTCTTTTTTTTTTTTTTTCTCTTAATTTTTTTTTTTTTTTAAATTTTATTTATTTTTGGCTGCATTGGCTCTTAGTTGCTGTGTACGGGCTTTTCTCTAGTTGTGGCGAGCGGGGGCTATTCTTCGTTGTGGTGCAGTGGCTTCTCCTGTTGCGGAACACGGGCTCTAGGTACGTGGGCTTCAGTAGTTGGGGCACGCAGGCTCAGTAGTTGTGGCTCGCGGGCTCTAGAGCACAGGCTCAGTAGTTGTGGTGCACGGGCTTAGTTGCTCAGCGGCATGTGGGATCTTCCCCAACCAGGGATTGAACCCTTGTCCCTTGCATTGGCAGGTGGATTTTTAACCACTGCACCACCAGGGAAGTCACCATTTTACTCTTTTTCTTTTTCTATACTGGACCTTGAGGCCCAAAGTGAAGTAATATATCCTAGTTTGGCAGTGATAGAGCTTAAGAGAGAATTTAGGTCTCCTAACTCCTACATTATGCACTTTTCAGTGAGCCAACAGTATTTCAAAATACTCCTATGAATATTGCCTTCCTGACATGAATGTCTCATCTGGTTTTGGGCATTGCTTACAGCTTGAGTTTGTGCCAGGGAAGACTGGGAAAATGAGGTACGGAGACAGGGAGAGTGTTTGCTGTAGAGCTGAGGAACCCAATTCTTTGGCTTTCCCAGACAAGTCAGGTTTGGTTTAAGACTATTCTGGGACTTGACATGACTGCCCTACATGATAATTCTGTAACCACTTCTGTGGGTTAAGCCTACATTGGGAAATTTATGTGGGCTGTGGGTGGGGTCCTGGGGTATTTTTCTCCTAACACTCAAGACTTTGAGGTACATCCAGTAGGATCTGCCAAGCCACTCAGATGGAGAACATTCATATCGAGACTAAATTCTGGCTAAGTCTGAAACTGCCTTGTTTTGTTAAATGGTATCTTTAGAACCTTTAAACAGAATTTTCAAACTCACTTCAGGACTTGTGTCTTAAGAATTATAAATTTCATATTATTGTACGAACTTTTTTATGCCATGAGACTTCTTAGTGAGGCTAATGAGTTTTTAAAATAAAATGAAAAATGAAATTGTTTCATTTATGAAATATTTTGAAGAACTAAAGCAGGAATCCTTCCCTTGGAGAACTGCAATGTCAGCTGTTAATACTCATTTATAAATAGGTCATCTTTGTTTGAAAAAGCATACAAGGTTTTCTAATTCCAAATCTTTCCAGCCACAGTATTGCTATATTAAGCAGAACTGTCAAAGATGAAATGGAACCAAAATGTCTAGACTGTTTAAATGTTAACCCTTTCCTGTAACATTGGTTAACAATCATGCCTATTTACCTCTTCATACCTACTCAGTTTTAAAACGTTATTTTAAAACATACTGTAATAAAACGTAAGTCTGAATTCTTATTTTCACATAGCATAGCTGGCTTATAAATAGGATGACCATATGTCCCAGTTTGCCCAGGACAGTCCTGGATCATGCCTTTTATCCTGGCATAATTATTAATAGCTCTTCCTTTATTCTCAGAAGTATCCCATTTGGATAATAAATTATCTAGTTACCTACTTACACACTATAATTTTGTTGTAGTAGATTTTGGTTGTTTAAATGTTACTTGAAATACGACCATAAGGTGATGGAATATTAGCTTATTTTGGCTAGATTTGGATATTTTGCATTGGTCGGACATTTTTATTGTGTTGAGAGTTCTTACTGTCTCAGAGTAGTATATTGAACAAGAAAGCACATGATTTGAAGTTAGGTATCATTTATTTGTTGTCTGACCTTTGGCAGGTTATAGAACTTTGCTGAACCTTTTGTTTCTCTTAAACAGATAATAGCAATACCTACACTACAGGGTTATTGTGAGGATTTAAAGGCAAGAACATACATAAAAATGCTTTATAAGCTGCAAATTGCTATGTAATTGTTAGTCATTAGTATGTCACACATGTGCTCCTGAAAATTGAATTTTAAATTAATGATTTTATCTTGTTTAGGGAACCTTGCTATATAATAGCACAATCTTTTAGAAGTGTTTTTACTGTAATGGGGAGCAGGGAAATAATAGTTGGAGATATATGTGTCTTTGAGGTTTTTTGGGAGGGAGGGGCAGAAGTTTCAGCGTATTTGTATGCTGAAAAGAATGATACAGTAGAAAGTGAAAAAACAGATGATGCTGGACAGAGGGAAGAGATTATTTCCTTGAGTTTGCAAGAAGGCATGCCAGTATGCACAGGCTTAAATGGAAGGACTGGCCTTACATAGCCTAAGGGACACAGATAATTTCCTAGTTTGTTTACTTTTTAAAAAATGCCAACAATATAATTCATATATAGTAAAATCACAGATCCTAAGTTCACTGTATTTTGGGGGAAAAAAAGTATTTGTGTAAAACACCACCCAGATCAACTTACAAGACATGTTCATCTCCTAGAAAGTTTTTTCCTGCCTCTTTTCTTTTTTAAAAAATATTTATTTATTTATGTATTTATTTATTTTGGCTGCGCCCAGTCTTAGTTGCTGCATGTGGGCTTCTTAGTTGCAGCATGCCGACTTCTTAGTTGCTACATGCGAACTCTTAGTTGTGGCACGCATGCGGGATCTAGTTCCCTGACCAGGGATCGAACCCAGGCCCCCTGCATTGGGAACCCGGAGTCTTACCCACTGGACCACCAGGGAAGTCCCTCCTGCCTCTTTTCAATCAATCTCATTCCCTGCACCATCCAGGCAATCATTTTCTGGCTTCTATTAGTAGAGATTAGTTTTGTATATTCTATAACTTTATATAAATGGAATCATACGATAAGTCTGATTACTTTTATCTGATTACTGTTGTTCAATAACAATTTTGATATTCATCCATTTTGATGTGTGTGTTAATAGTTTGTTCCTTTTCACTGCTGAGTAAGATCCCATTATATGGATATAGCAACAATTCTGTTGATGGACTTTGGCTTGTTTTCAGGGTTTGCTTATTGTAAATGAAGCTGCCATGAACATTCGTGTGGACGTGGGTAAATGCCCAGGTGTGGAATTGCTGTGTTCTAGTGTAGATGGATGTTTAACTTCAGAAACCACCGAACTGTTTTCTAAAATAGAAAACAGAATACATTAAACATTCAGTGTTATAAGAGTTCCAGTTACTCCACTTTCTTGACAATGTTTGGCATTTTTGATTTTAGCCATTCTGATGGGCGTGTAGTTATATTTCATTGTAGTTTTAGTTCATTGATTGCTAATAATGTGATTATAGACCATTTGCTTATCTTTTTTTTTTTTAAAGTTCATTTTTATTTTATTTTATTTTTTTTAAATTTTATTTATTTATTTATGGCTGTGTTGGGTCTTCGTTTCTGTGCGAGGGCTTTCTCTGGTTGTGGCAAGTGGGGGCCACTCTTCATTGCAGTGCGCGGGCCTCTCACTATCGCAGCCTCTCTGGCTGCGGAGCACAGGCTCCAGACGCGCAGGCTCAGCAATTGTGGCTCACGGGCCTAGTCGCTCCGCGGCATGTGGGATCTTCCCAGACCAGGGCTCGAACCCGTGTCCTCTGCATTGGCAGGCAGATTCTCAACCACTGCGCCACCAGGGAAGCCCTATCTTTTCTTTTGAACTTCCAGTTCAAGTCTTACCCATATTTGTAAATATGGTATTTGTAAGTATAAGCTGTCTTTTTGTTGCTGATTTGTAATTCTTTCAATACTTCAGATACAAGTTATTTGTTAGATATTACAAACAAACATACATACCTTCCTGTGCAGCAAATATTTTCTCCCTGAGCCAGGTCTTTTCATTTTCGTAACAGTGTCTTTTGGGAGCAGAAGTTTTAAAATTTGAAATTGAATTCATTGATTTATTTTATTTTATGTATATTACTTTTTGGGTTCTTAGAAATCTTTCCTTCTTCTATCCCAAGGTTGTGAAACTATTCTCTTATGTTTTCTTCTGGAAGCCTTGTAGTTTCAACCTTCACATTTAGGTCTAAGATCCATCTTAAGCTGATTTTTTGCTATGGTGTAAGGGTTTCCTCAAAAGGATTCTCAGTCAGTAGATTAGATAGATGTAGGACTTTCCTGGACTCACTGTTCTGATCTGTTGACCTATTTGTATATTGTTACACCAATACCACACTTTCTTAATTATTGTAGCTTTGTAAGCTTGGTACTGTTTCTTTAAATTTTTGATAGAATTCAGCAGGGAAGCCACCTGGGCCTGGAATATATTTTGGATGAAGGGGTGAAAGGTTTTAAATTACAGATTTCAATTTCTTATTAAAGAAATGATAAATGAGTGTTCAGATTTAACATTTTTTCCTGTGTCAGTTTTGGTAAGTTGCATTTTTAAAGAAATTTATTCTGAATTGTTGGATTGTTAAAAAGTTGTTTATAGTATACTGTTACTGCCTGTAGGAACTGTTTTATGTCCCCTTTTTCATTCCTGGTATTAGTACTCCTCCCACGCCTTTTTTTTTTTTTTTAACTTTTTGGGATCATTCTTGTTAGGGATTTATCAAACGTATTAATCTTTTCAAAAGCCCAGATTTGGGTTTTGTTGAACTTCTGTTTTTTTTTTTTTAATTTATTTATTTATTTTTAGCTGTGTTGGGTCTTCGTTTCTGTGCGAGGGCTTTCTCTAGTTGCGGCGAGCAGGGGCCACTCTTCATCGCGGTGCGCGGGCCTCTCACTATCACGACCTCTCTTGTTGCGGAGCACAGGCTCCAGACGCGCAGGCTCAGTAGTTGTGGCTCACGGACCCAGTTGCTCCGCGGCATGTGGGATCTTCCCAGACCAGGGCTCAAACCCGTGTCCCCTGCATTGGCAGGCAGATTCTCAACCGCTGCGCCACCAGGGAAGCCCCTGAACTTGAATTTTTGTAATAGTTTTCTATTTCATTCATTCATTCATTTATTTAATTGATTTCATTAATTTTTGCTGTCATATTTTTATTTTCTGGCTTCTACTCTTTTGGATTTAATTTACTCTTTTTCCATTTTGTTTTGAGTTAGAAGTTTAGACCATTGATTTTAAACCTTTCTTGTTTTCTAACATGTGCATTTCATATATAAAATGTTCCCCTCAGTACTTTTTTAACTACATGATACAAATTTTGATATGTGTGTTCGGTTCAAATGATTTTCTAATTTCTAGTGTGATTTCTGTCATCCACAGGTCATTTAGAAGTTTACTGTTTAATTTCTAAATATTTGGGGATTTTTAAGTTTTTAAAAATTGATTTTCTATTTAATTCCATGATATTTGGAGAATATATTGTTTACACATTATAAGCATATATCTGTATTATATGTATCAAGAGAGAACATAGTGTTAAGTTTCAGTCCTTTGATATCTATTGAGATGAGTTTTATAGTCTCATCTATGGTCTGTTTTGATGAATGTTACATGTGTGTTTTTTTTTTAATTTATTTATTTTTGACTGTGTTGGGTCTTCGTTGCTGCATGCAGGCCTTCTCTTGTTGCGGTGAGCGGGGGTTCTCTTCATTGCGGCGCGCGGGCTTCTCATTGCGGTGGCTTCTCTTGTTGGGGAGCACGGGCTCTAGGCACGCGGGATTCAGTAGTTGTGGCTCACGGGCTCTAGAGCACAGGCTCAGTAGTTGTGGTGCATGGGCTTAGTTGCTCTGCGGCATGTGGGATCTTCCTGGACCAGGGCTTGAACCCGTGCCCCCTGCGTTGGCAGGTGGATTCTTAACCACTGTGCCACCAGGGAAGCCCTACATGTGTTTTTAAAGTCTTTAATTTCACTCAGCAATATTTTGAGGTTTTCAGTGTAGTTGTTTTACACATCGTTTCTTCAGGAAATGAATATTGCAGTTGTTGGGTGTATTCTATAAATACCAATTAGTTTAATTGTTTTATTTACTTAGTTATTAACTAATTATTATTAATTATTAAATTGTGATATAATTCACATGCCATAAAATGCACCATTTAAAACTGTACAGCTCAGTGGTTTTTAGGATATTCAGGGTTTTGCCTCCCATCACTACTATCTAATTTCAGAACTTTTTCATCATCCCCAAATGAAGCCTCATACCTGTTAGCAGTTACTCTCCATTTCCCCTGCCCATCCCCTGGTAACCACTAATCTACCTTGTCTCTGTGAATTTGCCATATTCTGGACATTTCATAAGTGGAATCATATATTTGGGCTTTTGTGCCTGGCTTCCTTCACTGAGTATAATGTTTTCAAAGTTCATCTATGTTGTTACATGTATCAGTATTTTATTCCTTGTTATGGCTGAATAATATTCCATTGTATGTATAGACCACATTTTGTTTATCCATCAGTTGATTGATATTTTTATTTCCATTTTTTGGCTGTTATGAATAATGCTGCTATAAACATTCATGTCCAAGTTTTTGGACTTAGGAGTGGAATTGCTGGGTCATATGGTAACTTTATGTTTATATTTTTGAAGAATTGCCAAACTTTTTTGCCAAGCTGGCAGCATCATTTTATGTCTCCACCAGCAATGTGGATTCCAGTTTTTCTGCGTTCTTGCCAATACTTGTTTTTGTCTAGCAGTATCTGCTGAGAGGCTGTATGTGCTTGATGAGGCATACCATCAGTGCCCAGCCAGGCTTACAATGCTGCCATAGCCTCTATTTCCTGCTTGTGCAGAGCCTCATGCTCAGAGATGATTGCTTAGTACCTTTTCAGGTCTTTCTTGAGCATGCCCACAGGCCAGGGCATATGTATAATACATGGTCTCCTAGATTCTCAGGAATATTCAGAACTTTTCAAAACCCCTTATGGATATCTCATGCCCCACTTTTCCTTTTAAGTTTTTTTGGTTAGCTGCTTGTTTGCCACAACTGCTTCAGATGGCTGGGGTGTTAAACAATTGCAGCTGATTGTTTTTGACAAATGCCCCGGGGGAAAAGGCTGTTAGTACTGGGGAAACTCTGAGTCAGGTCAAGTAATGAGAAGTCTTGGAGTAGGAGTTTTTCGGGTAACTGCCAGTAAGCTCAAATAATAGCACTTTTCTGAAAATGGGGCTTTGAAAGAGCTCCAGTTCTGTTCCAACTCATCCAGTGGCTGGTAGGCCCCTGGTTTCCACTGTGTTTTGGGGCTGTTGCTTTTAAGGCTGCCTTGGAGCTGGGGAGGGGGGATGGGAATAGGGCAAGTTAAAATGCCACAAAGCTTGCTGTTTTTACTGAGATTCAGCCTTTTTTTTCCCCTTGAATAAATGTTCCTCAGGTGTTGCAAGCCTTTGGTTAATATGTGGAGTTCTGAAAGTGTTGCTTTTGACTTTTTTTGCTAGTGTTCTTGTTGCTTTTATGGAAGAGAGGAGTTTTGGAGGCCCTTATTCTGCCATTCCTGATGTTATCACCCTAATTGTTTCTTAAACATTTAAAAATATTACTTTTTCTTTCTTTTAAAATACAAGTTTCTTTTTTTTGTTTAATTTTGAAAGACAAGAAGTTGCAAAAAGAGTACAGAGAGTTCCTATGCACTCTTCACCCAACTTCCCCCAATTATAAATCTTACATAACCACAGTATCTTACCAAAACGAGGAAATTGATGTTGGTTTAGTACTATTAAATTGACTATAGATGTTATTAGAATATCACCAGCATTTGCATACGCTGTCTTTTATTGACATGGTGGTGGTGTGTAGTTCCTCGAAATTTTATCATGTCCAGATTCCAGATTAACACAATTAGGGTATTAAACTGTTCTGTCACCACAAAGAAACTCCTTTGTGTTATCCGTATATGGTCACACCCTCCCCCCCAGCCTTAACAGTTGTCAACTCCTGATCCGTTCTCAGTCAATGTAATTTTGTCATTTTGAGAGTGGTATATAAATAGAATTTTACAGTAGGTAACACATAGATAAGGCTTTTATTTTCCCTCACTACAGTGCCTTTGAGATCCATCCAAGTTGTATCATAGTTCATTCCTTTTTAATGCTGAATATTAGTCCATTGTATGGGTGTACCACAGTTTGTTTACCTAGTTACCTATTGAAGGACATTTGGGTTGTTTCCAATTTTTTACTATTATCAGTAAAGCTCTTATGAACATTTGTGTACACATTTCTGTGTAAACTTAAGTTTTCATTTCTCTAGGATAAATATCCAGTAGTGTGATTCCGTACCTTATTTTTGTGTTGTTTGTTTTACTAACTACTAAAAGAGGGGTGTTACAATTAACTAAGACTGAATTTGTCTATTTCTTGTGTTTCTCTCAGGTTTTCTTTTTTTCTTCCCAAGTATTTTGAAGGCATTTATTTTGTTTCTTGGTGAATTGACCTGCTTATTTTTATGAAATCCTTTTATATCTGGTGATGTCTGCCTTGTTTGATATTAATTATAGCCACTGTAGGTTTTTTATGATTAGTGTTTGCATGGTATGTCTTCTTATCCAACCTTTTTGTTTTTAAACTCTCTCTGTCTTTATATTTAAAATGTATCTCTAGTAAATGGCATTTTTTAAAAATCCAGTGTGACAGTCTTTATTTTTCAATTGCAATGTTTATCCATTTACATTTAGTGTGACTACTAATATGGTTGGGTTTAAGTATACCATCTTTTGTTTTCCATTTATCCTGTGTGTTATTATGTCTTTAATGCTTTTTTTTCTAAATTGACTATATTTTAATTTTTCATTTTATGTTGTTTATTGGGTTTTTTAGCTATACCTTGTTGTGTTCTCATTTGGTGATTGCTTTAGGAAGTGCAATATTCATTTTTAACTTATCACAACCTATTTTTTTGTTGTTGTTGCTGTTGCTTTCTTTTTGGCCGTGCTGCGCAGCTTGTGGGATCTCAGTTCCCTGACCAGGGATTGAACCCGGGCCACGGCAGTGAAGGCCTGGAATCCTAGCCACTAGGCCATCAGGGAACTCTATTACAACCTATTTTGAATTAGTGTTCTATTATTTGACCTTTGACGTAAGTACCTTTAAAATTTAACCTTACTCTAGACCCAGCCCTGATCTATGGGAGCCTGAGGTAAGCAGCAGTCTGTTGATAGAAGTCAGAATCTGGAATTGCAAAATCCCTCAAGGCCCTTGTGATTATCATATGCCAGCCATTGAGAATACAAATGTAATTAAGGTTAAAAAGACAAACAAACAAAAACTTTACCTTTTATGTTGAGATAAGTTGATTGAGATAAAGTACAAAGCAACCCTTAAAATCAATTAAAAGTTCATCAAAGAACTTAACAGAACCTAGGGAGGAGGAATGAGTAAACCTAGGAGGTGGGCAGCAGTGCCTTAGTTTATAGGAGCTGTCATTCACATTGTGAACTGCACCCTTTGAAGTTGTGCAGGGGACAGCCTGTACACTTTTACATGGGAACCCTTGGGTACGAGTTGGGCAGAAAAGATTTTCTAAGAGAGCTGGCATACGAGAAATTTTAAAAAGATGAATGGGCGTTTGCTAGGCACAGAAGTATAGGGGAAGGACCTTACAGTCAGTCTTTCAGGGTACAGTGAAGTATTATGATTAGAAAATGGATTGTATGTATGTGTTAGAATGGTGAGAGATAAAGTTAGAGAGGCACTGTATTTCAGTGGTTGTAATATGCACATTTCTTCACATTTTAACAACTCTTAGATGCATTTATGCCTTGCAATCTCCATGGGAAGTTGGAATTTTATGATTCATGGCATCTCAGATTTGATGAAATATTGTAGGTTCCAGCTAGACTCAATGTCCTTTATGTTAAAAAAGGCTTTTGTATTTTATCCTCTACATAGTTGTAAGGGGGATAACTTTTAAGTGGAAAAATATCATTATTTGTTTAAATAATATAGTTCGGTGATATTGTACAGGATTTATTGTGGCTAAAAAAATAGCAGCAGTGTAGGAATTTAGGCAAGGTCTGTAGAGCACCTAGTTAAAGGCAGCGCCAGTCGGATATTGTGGGGTTCCTGGTAGATGAACTGTTGGAACAAACCAAGAAGATGCAGTTACTACTAAGAATGGTGCTTATTGATGGAGAGAGAGGAATCACATATGAAGTTGAGGTTTCTGAATTTAAAAAGGGGATGATTGCTGTAAAAGTTAAGGACACTCATCAATAGTGTTTATTCTGGCACCAGATGTAACTAAATATTTTCGCTGACCAGAGGGCTAATCAATATAAATATATCAATAAACAAGACAAAGTTTTCTCAGGATCTTTTACTGTAATATCTATGTCGGTATATAGTGTTTGTAGGTTGTCTAACAAAATAATAATTATAGTATAGGTTTATGTTGGATGGAGCCTGAATTATGAGACACTTCAAAATTACTGACCAAAAAAAAAAAAGAAAGAAAGAAAAAGTCATTCAGAATCTTTCACCCTAGCATCCATTCCAGGAAAAAGACATTGCTAACATTTGGAACAAAATAATAATCTAATAATCCTAGTATGGGTTAGTCATAGTTTTTGGCCATAGACCAGCCCCCATCTTGTTCACATCTAATAGGACAAGTTCAAAATAAATGCTTACTTAAATAGTATCTTTATTGTTTAAGAAGGGTGATACAGCATTTACTGGCCTGGACACTCATTTATATTTAGGAAACTAGCCATTTTGAAGAATTAAGTGTTTTTAACAAAGTTAATTTGTCATATTAGAATGAAATCATATAATAGTTTCTCATTTACGTACAGTGATGAAGAGGAAAACGACGTGAGTTGTTTAAACTTATTTGCTTTTGGAAATAATTGTATAGTTTTTACTTAACTTACTGTTTGAAGACACCTTTTATCTGCTATTTTAAATTTTATTGTCCCCACCTCTTACCTTAGCCACTGCTGCTGCAACAGGTTCCACACAGGCTCCGGACAATTCCAACTTGACAGCATCTCTCATCAGGGCCCATGCTGTGTACTTCTTGCAGTGAGGAACAGTAGTCAGTGTATAAGTTCTTCCTCTTTTGTCCTTTACACACGGAGCTCTGAATCACATTTTACATATTCTTGTCCATTTTTGTTCATAAGCAAAGGTTTTGTTGGACAAATAAGTTTAGGAATGAGTTTAAACATGGTTACTGTGATTCAGTGTGCTCATTTTCCCCCATAATTCTTTGTAGAAACCATAGGCCCAGAGAGGTTGAATTAATTTGGTAATATTATTTTTAATAAATTTTCAAATAGAGTGTAATGAACTATTTTGAGAATGCAGGAGATGTGCAAAGGACTGACTTCTTAAAAAGAAGTATCACAGTTACATTTATTAGAACCAAGAGGGGACCAGTTGGGGGTGGAGAGACTGACATGGGGACAGGAGGATATTTTTTTGTGATGATGGAAATGTTTCATATTTTGATTTTGGTGGTGGTTACATTACTGTATATATTGAACTGAACACTTAAAAAGTGTGAATAAAAAGAAACAACGAAGCATCTCCCCTGTGCTTTTTTAAAGAAAAATAAACAAGTTTTAAGAGTTTTTTTGTTTGACTAATAATACACAAATCAGGCAGAGAAGTCCCTAATGAAATGATGGTCACGTTTTACTGTATCTGCCTGTTGATCCTTCATTTTCTAAGCACTTATTTTCTTTTTATATTAGACTGTTATTTTGATTACAAATGCCTGTGTGAATAAATAAATGCATTGTCTTTTATCCCTCCCCCATCATCTTTCTTTAAATAGAAAAAGGGACAAATTTCTCTTAATTGCATATTCAGCCATAGTTGTCCAATCTGTGATTTTAATAAGAGACTGTAATTCAGTCTTCTAAATCATTTTACACTATAATTGTAGGCTATACCTCGTTCTCCTAAAGAAACTTTTGGGTATCAGTCCTATTGATATTACTAATAATCTCCAAATGGTGAGGATGGTAACTGGTTTGGAGGCAACTGGAAGAGAGCTTGAGCAAACTAGATACCAATGGGAAATTACACAGAGGCAAATTTTATTGCATAAACTAGAAGAATGGCCCTCACTGAGGCTGACCCAGCTATGGCCTCTGGTCCATTTCTTGCTGTCAGTTGTTATCAGTTGTGGTGGAGTTCTGTCTTTCCCTCAGTTTTGAGCCGTATTGTAATCAGTTATGGAAAACAGACTCCCTCAAAGTCTGTTAAATGTAACTGAAAATTACACTATCTATGATACCCATTGTGAAGGTCCCACCCCAGTCATTCAGTTTTTCAAGGGTAAGGCTGTTGCCTGGATTCCTCCAGGACTTGCTGTATGCTCCCTGATAAACTTTCATTAGTTCAGTATTTTACTGTCTAGAGAGAGTTAAATATCTATCATGTTTGTTGAGTATAAAACTTTATTGTGATAGACCTTAAAAAAAATTGAATTTAATTAGCTTTAGTCATTAGCTGTTAAATATTGTGGAAAAAAATCACATGATATGGTTTCTTCTTTTGTTATGTTTTATTTCATCCAATTTAAAAGTCATTCTCCTTTCTAAATGGCTTTGTGCTTCCTCTAAAATGTTGTCCTACATGTAATAGGCAAATCAGAGGTTTAATAAACTAGTATGTTAAGTTTATTTCCAAGGTAAAGTGAAGATATTTACTTTTATATTTGTGCATTTTACACATCACCTTACTTTCAGAAGTATTTCTAACTTGTGCTTGTATTTTGTGTATTTTTAGTGAAAATATTCTCTTTGGACTGGGAAATCCTCTTCTTGACATCACTGCTGTGGTGGATAAGGATTTCCTTGATAAGTAAGTATTAAGCTCTTTGTATGTACTATGTGAAACTTACATCTAAAGAAAAACTGAAAATTTTGGAATTGAATTTACTGTTTAACATCTTCAATTGGAGGAAAATTCAGGAAATTTAAATCTGATAATAGCAAGTGCACCATTATTATTTATTGAGTAATTGACCGTAGTTTTCCCTGGGAAAACTTAGGTACATTTATTCATTCCTGTTGCTACTTTCACTTGAAATTTATTTTTTTATTCTTTGCAAGGAAGAAGTATGTGAATTACCTAATGATTTAATTTCCACATTTTAAAATTACTGTCAATGAACTAAATCTATAATGGTGCCGTAACATATGGGAGAAGGAATAGGTTTAGAGAGGGCAAGAAGAATATGTAGGACTTAATTCAAACACCATGAATCTCCACTATTTCCCCCTAATAATAACTTTTGATGTTGTTAATTTAGCTGAGAAATCATTTTGTGTTTATTTATCTGTGATGATTTGGTGCAAGGAAAAAAAAAAGTACTAAAAAAATATTTAATAATGAGAAATTAAGATCCCCTTCCCCTTGAACACCCCCAAGTTCTATGCCCAGGGGCAACCACTTTTAAAAAAATATTATTGAGGTAAAATTTACTTAAAATTAAATCATAATTTAAACTATTTTAGAGTGTATGATTCAGTGACTGCTAGGACATTTGCAGTGTTGTGCAACCGTCACCACTATCTAACTCCAGGACATTTCATCACCCCAAAAAGAAACTCGTAGCCATTAAGTGGTCATTTCAGTATTCCCACCTGCCCTCCCCACCTCTCCCCAATCTCCTGGGAGCTACCAGTCTGTTTTCTGTCTCCATGGATTTGCCTGTTCTGGATATTTTATTTCATATAAGTGGAGACATACAATATGTGGCCTTTTGTGTCTGGCTTATTTTACTTAACATGATGTTTTTCAGTGCTCTTCCATGTATCATCAGAAGTTATTATTAGGGGGAAATAGTGGAGAGTCATGGTGTTTGAATTGTGTCCTACATATTCTTCCTGCCCTCTCTTATCCATGTTGTAGCATGTGTCAGTACTTCATTCCTTTTAAGGCAGAATAATACTCCATTGTTTGTATATACCACAGTTCATTTATGCATTCATCAGTTGGTGGAGCCATTGGTTGATGGACACTTGGATTGTTTCAGTTTTTGTCTATTATGAAGAAAGCTGCTGTGAACGTTCATGTACAAGTTTTTGCATGGGTATATATTTTCATTTCTTTTGCGTATATATATTGGAGTGGAATTGCTAAGTCAGATGGTAATTCTGTGTTTAGCTTTTTGAGGAAGCATATCCTCACCAAAACGTGGTCTTTTCCCTTTTTAAAATTATAGCCATCCTGGGACTTCCCTGGTGGTCCAGTGGTTAAGACTGTGCTTTCATTGCATGGGTCACAGGTTCGATCGCTGGTTGGGGAACTAAGATCCCACATGCCGCATGGCATGGCCAGAAAAAAAAAAAAGGAGAAAAAATAAAATTATAGCCATCCTAGTGGGTGTAAAGTAATATTGTGGTTTTGATTTACATTTTTCTAATTACTAATGATGCTGAGCATCTTTTCATGTGCTTATTGGCCATTTGTATATTTTTGGAAAAATGTGTGTTGAAGTTCTTCACCCATTTTTTAAATTGTTTTTTGTTGTGGTTGTAAGAATTCTTTATATACTCTTAACACTAGACCCTTAATAGATTTATGATTTGCAGACACTTTCTCCTATTCTGTGGTTTATTTTGACTTTCTTGAGAGTATCATTTAATGTGTAAGTTTTAAATTTTGATGAAGTCCAGTTTATTTTTTCTTTTGTTGCTGTGCTTTTGCTGTCATATCTGAAAATCTGTTGCTAAATCTAAGGTCACAATGATTTATGCCTATGTTTTCTTCTAGGAGTTTTAGTTTTAGCTCTTAAATTTAGGGCTTTGATCCATTTTGAGTTAATTTTTGTATCAGATGTGTGGTAAGGGTTCACTTCATTTTTTTTGCATGTGGAAATCTAGTTGTCCCCACACCATTTGTTGAAGAGCATTTTCTTTTCCCCATTGAGTGGTCTTGGCCCTCTTAAAAATCAGTTGACCATAGGTGTTTGGGTTAATTTCTGGATTCTCGGTTCTATTCCATAAGTCTGTATGCTTGTCCTTATTCCAGTACCATGCTGTTTTGGTTACTGTAGGTTTGTAGTAAGTTTTGAAGTCAGGAAGTGTGAGCCCTCCAACTTGTTGTCTTTCAAGGTTGTTTTGGCTATTCAGAGTCCCTTGCAATTCCATATTAATTTTAGGATCAACTTGTCCATTCCTGTAAAAAAGGCAGTTGGAATTTAGAATGGGATTGCACTGAATCTGTAGATCAGTTTTAGAAGCATTGCCATTTTAACAATATTAAGTCTTCCAATTCATGAACAGGAGATGTCTTTCTTTAAGTTGTTTCAACAGTGTTTAGTAGTTTTAAGTTTAGAAGTCTCGCATTTCCTTGGTTAAGTTTAATCCTAAGTATTTCATTATTTTTGATGCTACTGTAAATGGAATTGTTTTCTTAATTTCATTTTTGGATTGTTCATTGCTAATACATAGAAATACAACTGATTTTGGGGGATAACCATTTTTAACAAATTCTGTTTTTTAATGTCTTGGAGATTATCTCTATAACTCTTTATCTGTATAAACTCAAGTGTCAAAGGATCAGGCAAGAATTTATAAATGTGTAAATTTGGCCGATTGTAATATAATAGGAAATAGGTTGAGGCGCCAAGGACTAACTGGAGAATGTGTCTTATCCTAAGAAATTCAGATACAAATTTTTAAAATATACTTTGCTAATCAGAAACACTCCTGCATACAATTATGGTAATGGTTTTACTTCTGGTTACCTTGTACTTTTAAATGATATAATATACACACATTAAAATTTTTTCTTGTATCAACTTTCAATAGGATCCTCAGACTCCTCATTATATAGAATTAGAAGTGCCTCTATTCATCCATCTGCTGCTTCCCTACTTTTAAGTTCTGTTAACCTTCTACTTTAACTCCTGACTCTAACTTCTACTCTAACTTTTTTTTTTTTACTCTAACTTTTAACTTTTTACTTTCTAACTTCTGTTTAACTATATTTTTTATTTTAATAAAGATTGATATGTTTTCATTCTGTTAGCTATCTATAATTGTCTTACCAACTTTGAATACAAAGTGGTAGTGAAGATTGAAAATCACTTAAACATACTTAATACTAGTATCACTGTATTTATCCCTTTTTTCAGAATTAAATAGTGTACTAAGAATGTAGAGTAGGTGTAACATTTGGAATGTAATTAGAGCACTTAACTCTATTAACAAACTAAAGAAAGAAAAATCACATAGTCATCTCAATAGATAGAAAAACCATTCGCCCAAACTACTATCTATTCCTGATAAAGTTTCTTATAGCATTCTTAGAATAGAAGGGAACTCCTTTAACCTCATAAAATTTAGGTTAGGGAAAAGCCTACTAATAACATAATTCCTAATGGTGAAAGTCTGCATGCTTTCCCTTAAGATCAGAAACAATTCAAGGATGTCCGCTCTGACCACTTCAAAATGTATACAGTGGTCCTGAAGATTCTGTTTAGGACAATCAGGCAAGAAGTAAAAGACATCCAGGTTGCAAAGGAAGGAATAAACCGTTTTTATTTCCAAAAGGCATGATCATTTATGTAGAATAACTGATGGAATCTACAAAAAAAGCTACTACCTGATTTCTAGAATTATTATAAAGCTGCAGTAATCAAAACAGTGATATCAGTGTAAAGGTTGATGGCATAGAATAGAAAGTCCAGAAATAGACCCACACAGAAATGGATGACTGATTTTTTAAAAATTAATTAATTAATTAATTAATTTTTGGCTACGTTGTGTCTTCGTTGCTGCACGCGGGCTTTCTCTAGTCGCAGCGAGCGGGGGCTACTCTTCGTTGCGGTGCGTGGGCTTCTTATTGCCATGGCTTCTCGTTGTGGAGCACGGGCTTCAGTAGTTGTGGCATGCGGGCTCAGTAGTTGTGGCTTGCAGGCTCTAGAGCTCAGGCTCATTAGTTGTGGCGCAAGGACTTAGTTGCTCAGCGGCATGTGGGATCTTCCTGGACCAGGGCTCGAACCCGTGTCCCCTGCATTGGCAGGCGGATTCTTAACCACTGTGCCACTAGGGGAGTCCCTGGATGACTGATTTTTGACAAAGGTGCAAGGCAGTTCAGTGGAGAAAGGATTGTCTTTTCAACAAATCGTGCTGGAACAATTGGATATCAACATGCATAAAAATGAATTTGGATCTGTATTTTGTACCATATACAAAATTAACTGATAGAACTAAATGTCAAGCCTAAAAGTATAACACTTCTGGATGATAATATAGGAGAAAATCTTTGTGATTGTGGTTTAAACCAGAATTTCTTAAATATAGAACACCAGGAGTATGTTCTATAAAAGAAAATTTGATAAGCTGGACCTTTTCAAAATGAAAATTTTTACTATTGGAAAGACACTGTTATAAGAATTAAAGGACAAACCACAGGTTTGGAGAAAATCTTTGCAAAGCATATGTCTGATAAAGGACTACCAGTCAGAATACATAATGAACTCTCCAAACTCAATCAGAAAAGAAACAACCCAATTAAAAAATGGGCAAGGGATTTGAACATTCACCAAAGATATATGGATGGTAAATAACCACATGGAAAGGTACTCAGTCTCTTTCATTATTAGGGAAATGTAAATTAAAGATACAGTGAAGTACTACCACACAGTTGTTAGAATGGCTAAAATTTTAAAACAGAGCATACCAAATGTTGGCTAGATAATGGAGGAACTACAACTTTCTTCTCATGAGGAGTTAAAATGCTGCACTGAATTTTCAGTTTAAAAAGTTAAACACACATCTATTTGATAAAACCATTTCATTCTTAGATATTTACCCAAGAGAAGTGAAAACGTGTGTCCATACAAAGACGTGTTCACTAATGTTCGTGGTGATTTTTGTTTTTAATAGCTAGAACCTGAAAGTTATCTAAATGTCTATCAACAGTTGAATCATTAAACAGATTGTTTACCCATACATTAGAATTCTAGTCAGAAATAAAAAAGGAATAGAGTATTGTTTGGATGAAACTCAGAATAATTGTGTTCATTGAAAGAAGCCAGACAAAAATGAATACATACTGTATCATTCCATTTATATTGAGATTATAGGGAATTCAATTTATAGTGACAGAAAGCAGATCATTGGTTTCCTGTGCATGTGCCAGGGTGTGGTGGAGGGCAGGAAGGAGAGATTACAGAGAGACAGGAGGGAGCTTTTAGGAGTGTGTTCGTTATCTTGATTGTATAATGATTTGATGAGCATATACATGTATCAAAACTTATCAAATTGTATACTTTAAATATGTAAGATGTATTGATGTATGTCAGTTACATGTCAGGAAAGCTTTATAAATAAAACAAAATAGAATCAATGGACATGAATTTATGCGTTTGAAGTTAGAACTCCTTTGTTTGCTTAGTGTGAGATGTTTTGTCCAGGAAATCAACTAATTGATTGTCACTGTTTTAAAAAAATTCTAATAGCATATAAAAGTACAGAGAGAAAGTAAAAAATTTGAAATTTTATGACGTGTAACCAGTGTTAAACTGTTTTGATGAACATGCCCCAGACATCTATGTATAACCCAGAGAGATATTGTATATGTTTGTGTTTATGGGATAATACTATGTGTAGTCTTAGGAAATAAGCTTTTTTTTCACTGTATACTATGTTTTTAAAGGTTCATGCAAATATGATCAGAGTGATTATGATCTGGCAGCTGTGTGCTGACAGTATTGGGAACTCAAATAGCTTGTTTCACTAGCAGCTGATCCTAAATGGCCAGCTGAAGTCTTATTTTTTTATTTTGGGAGGGTTTTAATCAGTAAAACTGACTTTTGAAATCAGTACTTGGAGATAAAAAGCACGTTTTTGAACTCTAATCATAAAAAGTAGAGCATTCTCTTTCTTATATTCTGACCATTTCTTCCATAAAACACTTGAAAGTGTTCCTTATCATTTCAACAGACTATGTTTAACTTACATTTTAGACCATGTTTAGATGAGTGTTTTATATTTGCACTGTGTAAAAATAAATTATCCAGGAACAATTTGCTAGGTACTATAACAAATGAATTAAATATATACTTATTAGTATCTTACACTATAAAAATGAGTTAACTGTTAAAATTCTTATAAAGTATTTGTTTTTGTGATTCTGAGTTTTTTAAAAACAGTATTTGACCTTTTCAATTAAAAAAATAATTGTTGTAAAACTAATACTAGTTAAAAAGTAAGCTAGTACTGAAGGTTTTTAAGGAAAAAATCAGTTCTTTGCTGCATCTTCCATCTTTCCCCTTGCTTTTACCCCATTCTGCATAAGTGCTGTTTTTCCAGAAGATTTTAAATTCTGTTAGCTGTTTTTTTCCTGCTATCTGCCTATTTCTAAATAATATGCTAGTATTTGTGTGATTTTTCATAAGGGTGATTGATTGGAGAGGCAAAGGATAAAAGTTCCTTTAATGTAAGGAAAGGATACAAGAACATGATTCCATTAGGAAGGATTCCAGAATAGAGGATACAATAGCACTGTGTGGAGGGGCACACTTGGTCTTCAGGTCACTAGGAGAGTAGATGACCAAATCTTGTTACTGGGTGATGGTGGAGAGGATTCCCTCTGACCTTCTGAGAACTTTGCTTTTGCCATTCTCAACAGGATTTATACACTCTCTTGATTTTTTTTTTTTTTTTTAAATTGTTGGAGGGTTTCTGATTACTTTTGTCCTTGCTGACCAGGTTCTGGTTACTTGTCAGAACCCCTGTGCATTCCTGAATGCTTACTGGGAGAATAGGTGAATTGGAGATTAATGTCTCATGAATACCCATCCACCTAGCCGTCCTAAGCTTAGGGCTTTCTGAGGTCTCTCTCTCTAGCTATTTCGATATTATATATAGTCTCTGTTATGATACCTAAGGATTTAGCTCTCTTTTACTCACACCATTTCCTCTTCTTCATCTTCCCCATTTTGTTATATTACATTAAAACAAATTTAAAAAAAGGGTACAAATGAACCTATTTACAAAACAGAAATTGAATCACAGATGTAGAAAACAAACTACGGTTACCAAGGGGGAAAGGGGTGGGGGGAGGGGTAAATTGGGAGATTGGGATTGACATATACACACTACTATATATAAAATAGATAACTAGTAAGAACCTACTGTATAGCACAGGGAACTCTACTCAGTACTCTGTAATGACCTATATGGTAATAGAATCTGAAAAAGAGTGGATATATATATATATGTATAACTGACTCACTTTGCTGTACAGCGGAAAATAACACAACATTGTAAATCAACTCTATGCCAATAAAATAATTAATTAATAAAAATAAATAAAATTAAAAAAAACCAGATCAGTAATCATTGTGAACAGATTTGTAGACTTTGATTACTTATAAAACTTTTTTTTTCTTTCAGTGACTTATTGCATCCTGTGTTCATTTGCACTATTTTCTATACACTTATTCAAATTTTCAATAGCCACTCTATTAAGTCTGTCATGTGCCTAATAACCATTCTCCCCTCTACCCCTCCTCCTCAAAATCAGTAAGTCTATCAACCTCTTTTCCTCTGGTGACCTCCCTTCTTCAGTTCTCCATCTTTGTGCTCCAAACTGAACTGGTTGTGTTGCTAGACTTGTCTTTTTTTTTTTTTTCCTTTTAAACAGCAGTCTTCCTTTATCTCATATCTTCTTTATTGGTTTTCTGTGTGTGTGTGTATGTGTGTGTGTGTGTGTGTGTGTGTGTGTGTGTGTGTATAGCATATCCTTCAGAGAAAGAGTGCATAAGCACATGTAAGGTAATTTTTTGAATCTTTGTATATGTCTGATGATCTTTTAAATTTTTTTCCCCCTCACATCTTATTGATTGGTTAGTATAGAGTTTTCTTTGAGAATTTTGAAGGCATGTGCCGTTGTCTTCCAGCATCTAATAGATCTCTTTATATCACCAGTTTTTTCTCTATGGAAGCTTTTAGAATTTTTTTTTTGACTTTGGTACTAGTAAATTATCATTATGTAACATTTTGTTCTTGTGTTATGGATGCATTTTTTTCCCTTGTCTGTCTAAGTATATTGATTAGAGTTGGTTTTGTTTGGTTTTTGAATGTCTTTTCTTTCCTGCTTTATCTTTGTTCCCTGTGGATTGCTCTTTTCTGGTTGTTTATTGTGGCCTTTCTCCTTCATGGTGGAGACTTTCCTCCAATATTAGGTGATCTTTGGCTGTCTGTTCTTATTTAAGGGTAAGACATTAAAAAAGCTTATTCTGTTTATTTGCAAAGGAATAAGAAAAAGTCTGGAAGGATATGTTCTAAACTCCAGTGGTCATGGGAGGGTGGGTTGGCTAGGGTGGGTACTTTTATTTCAGTATTCTATACAATTTAATATTTTTGTAACAATCCTTAATTGCTTTTATGAGCTTTTTTTTCTTAAAGCTTTAATGAAGTTATCTGTTGCTGTGTAATAATAGTTACCTATTGCTATGTAATACATAACCACAAAACTTGGCAGCTTAAAGTAACAAACATTTAGTCTTTCACACAGTTTCTGAGGGTCAGGAATTTGAGAGTGTAGCATCGCTGGGTGGTTCTGGCTTAGGGTCTCTGATGAAGTTGTAGTCAGTCTGTTTGCCAGGGTGGCAATAATTTCAAGGCTCAACTGTGGCTTCCAAGCTCGTTGATACTGTTGGCTGGCCTCAGTTTCTTAAGCGCTGTTGGAGTGAGGGCCTCAGTCCCTCACTTCATAAATCTCAGAGTGTCCTAAAAATGTGGCAGCTGTTTACCCTATTGTGAGTGACTTGAGAGAGAGTAATAGTGTAATTTTCCCTAGATGGAAGCTGCAGTCTTTTTTATAACCTATTCTTGGAAGTAACATGTCATCATTTTTGCCATATGCTTGTTATTGGTCATACAAACCAAACCTGGTATAATGTGGGAGGGCACTACACATGGATTTGAAAAATAGGAGGCAGGGATCCTTGGGGGCCAGAAGGCAGGCTATGATAGTCAGCCTCCAAGATGGCTCCTGATGATCCCCTCTTCCTGGCATTCTCTTGAGTAGTTCCCTCCCACATTGCACCATGGCTGATCTGTGTAACCAGTGGCATATGGCAGAAGTGATGGTATCCTACTTCAGAGATTATGTTGTAAAAGACTGTGTCTTCCATTGTGGCTGCTCTCTTCTTTCTCTCTCTCGGACATTCAGACACCTTGTGAGAGGCTCAAATGACTGGAGGTAGAGGCCTCAGGCCTATAGCTAGTGAGGAACTGAGACTTGCCAACAACCATGTAAGTGAGCTGAGAAGTAGATTCTCCATTCTCTGTTGAGCCCTGAGATGATTGCAGCTCTGGCTGACAGCTTGACTGCAACCACGTGAGAGACCTTGAGCCAGAAAAACTCAGCTAAGCTACTCCTGGATTCCTGACCCTCAGAAACTGTGTGGGATAATGACTGTTGTTTTAACCTTCCAGGTTTTGGGTGAATTTGTTACATAGCCAAAGAGCACTAATAAATAAAGGCAAAAATTTTTTTTTCAAACACACACACACACCCATACCCCACATTCAAAACCTCATTGGCAGGTTGGTATATGTGGGTTTGAAACCGCTAGGTGGCGTTTCAGGGGGCTCCGAGGAGCTCCGGTTCTTTATGTCTCAGCGCAAAAAGAATTCAGTGAGAGGCAAAATGATAGATAAGAAGTGAGTTATTAGAGTAGGGCACTTGTGAGGCTTTCAAGTGGGCAGGTGAGAAGGTGCTGTGCCCCGAGAACATAGTGGGCTACAGTTTTATAATCAAAGAAAAAGTGGGAGGGGGAGAAGACCACCTTCTTCCTCATTCTTGAGTAGACATCACACTTCCATCATCAGTTCCTTCTCTGTGTCGGGCGGGGGAGTTTTCTTGTCCCTACGTGGTCAAACCGGGACTGTCATGGCACTATGGAAAAATTATTCCGTGTCTCAGTACAATGAGGGTCTTTCACTTTGAAATGTCACCTTTCCATAAATTATTGTTTTTTATGTGTGCAGAGAGCATGTCCAAGGGGTCATTAACTTACTGAGCTCACTGAGCAGGATGTGGGTCTTATGCCACCATTGTTTTATTGTTTGGGGGCATGTCTCATGCTTCTGTTGCATGGTTTTGTTGCTAAGCAAGCCAGCTTGGTTTTGTGGTTAAGCAAACCTTCTTTCTTGAGTGATCAATAACTTATAGGGGTCTCCTATACTTTTTTCTTTACTTACAGTCCTCTAGTAGGATTAACTATTTAATTACCTACTTCGTCCCTTTACTCTGTCCCTATCAGGTTGGACTTGTTGACTGATGGGACTTTATTGTGGCTTGATTATGCTAAAAACCTAGTTTGGGGGGCTGGGGTGTGACCCTTAATGTTAGTATCTGGAAGTCTAAAGAGTCTGTTCAGTTTCTTTACAGAAAAGTCTTCCATTTTCCTTTCTGAAGGTTTAAGCTTGGCTGTTTTATTCTGAGTTCGCCAGGGAAAGGGGGCTAGAGGTACCATAATTAAGTAGGCAGTTTCACCTGTCCCTCTCTACTCCCCCTGGTTTGCCTGTTGTTCCTTAGTTCCGAGGTGCTTCTCTTTGGTTTCTTGAGGGAATAAACCTCTAATTTATCTCTAATTTACTTTAGGAATTGTAAGTTGTGATGGTGAGATGGTAGTCCATTTCCTGACTTGTAGCTCCATGCCTTATCTGTATCCTCTGAGATTTAGAGTTTCTGCAGGTGGACTAGTCTTGCTTATCATAAGTAGCCTCTTTCAGTTGCAAATGAGATTTTAGTTTCTTTAGCGCTGCTGAGTTCCTCAGCTGCTTTCCTTTTTCTGAAAATTTGTGGAAACCTTTTGACCATTAACGCTTAATTACATTAGTATTCTTTTTGATCCTGTAGGTGTTTGCCTTTTTTTGTGCCTTTATTATCATTTTAACAGTCTTGGAAGGAAGAGTAGATAATCTTTCTGCCATATATAAGTGGAAGTCCAAGGAGTGTGAGTGTGTGTATTTCACTATTATTATATGTACTATAGCAGGAAATGTATAACCATGGACTCATAGGATTTTTGAGACAAATTGGAATTTGGAGATAATTTAGTCCTCTTTATTCATTTTACAACAGAGGAAGGAACAGGCTCAGCAAAGTTAGATGTTTTGCCCTTGATTACAGTTAGCAGTGCAAGCCTGAGATGGAATCTGTATCTCCTGACCCTATTTGTTCCTTTTTCTACCATGCCACACTAACTACCTTTATTTTTTAAACAGATGATTAAATTATTAACAATTTAAACCTATTGTACAAACTAAGAATTAATAACTACGTGCCAGATTTTGGGGATTCAAAATGGGTAAGCCTGGTTTCTATGTCAGAGCAATCTCTGGATAAATAAAAATGATTTTCTTACTTTCCTTTAGTTCATATCTTTTGTTGATTACTGGCCTCATCTTTTGTTTTAACTATTTAACAATTTGTGTAATTTATGTGATGATCTTAACTTACGATTTGTCCAGACAAGCAGTGTTTTGAATAAAAGAGAGGTTTTTTTCCCTTTAATTTACAATTTCCTTTGACTTTCTTGGCTCTCATTACTCTCTTCTGCTTTCTAATTTCTTACTTGAGAGGAAGCTCAATATTTTTTTTTTGTACTAGGTTTATAATTAAATATCCATAGTATAAGCCTTGCATGCAGCGTTTATAAACATTGCTGGGGAGAGAGGCAATTAAGGAAAGTACCTTAGTAAATCTTTTCTATAGACAGTAAGCTCTTGGTGCAAAGGAACTGCACTATGCTTTTTTCTTACATGACCCTTAGCATGGTGCTGGATACATGTTAGGCACTTGGTAAATAGCATTTGACTGAAAAACATTTTTTTATGAAAGGCCTTTTTAAAGTGGAATTTTAAGTGTTCAGTGTTAAAAGTTAATGAGAGAATTGATATTTTCTTCACATACATTTTTGTGAAGATATATTTTTCACATGCTATGTTTGTCAAGCTTTTCAGAGCAGTTTTTTAAACAACAAGAACCATCATATTCTAATGGTCTTTGCACACTGGACTGGTATACAACAAAGGGTTGAATCTAAAGAAGGGCCATGGAGAATCCATCTGAAAAACTTTCAAGAGTAAGGAGGAAAATAAGAGTATAATAATTTTTAACAATTATTATCTGACAATAAAGCATTTATTCAATATGTATTAGGTACGTTTTTATATGGTATTAGTTTAGTCCTCATGACAACTTTATGAGGTAGTTATCCTTGTGAAAAATAACAGAGCTTAAGACATTTGTTCATACCAAAAAATGTATCAGTCATTGTGCAGTAATTTGAAATACATGCTTGTTTTAATTGTAAAACCTGTATTCTTTATTTTCTACTATCTTACTATGGAAGTATTAATTTGAAAGTGAAAAACTCAATTATACATCCAGATTTTTTGAGTGTAAATTAAGTAGATACATAAAGGCTCATAAACTTAATGAAATTCGATTTTCCTTTTAGTATAGATATAGTGTAGATGAGAAAAATGTGTGTAGTTTGCTCCAAAAATTGTTAACATTTAGTTTTAATTAGTGCATCAGAGTAGATTAATAATTTCTTTGTGAGAGATTGAAAGACTCAACAATTCTCTTTTTGACTGAACTTTCAAAACAATGCACTTCTTATGTTGGGAGGGTGGTATGTTGTCTACAATTGACCTGTTTCCAGAATAGAGCAAGCATTACCATGATTCAGAAATATCAACTAGATAATTATTTGATATTCAAAAATTAAATTTCTTCTAGAGTATGCTAGTCTTTATTTGAAGATTGTAAAGCTGGTTTTTCCCTTGAATAAGAAAAAATTAGGATCTGAGAAAAGCAGAATTAAGTTAGTTAGTTTTGATGTATCCAATTTGCCAAAATATTGCAACTGAAAATAAGTAGGACACTTGTGGTAGGAAGTAGGCTATTGAGAATAATCTTTTCCAGCATATTGAAGAGACAACAGTGGGTGTGAGGGGAGGAGGAAATATGGAACATATAAATACTTCCAGATGAGTATTGGTGTAATTATGGGGAATAAAGGAAAGGAATGTATTAATAGGGATGGAAAACAGAGGGAAGGAGTATGTAAGACAGATTTGCCTTAATTTTTCCTGACACCAGATAAATACCACAGAAGTAAGAGGAATTAGAGAATTAATGAAATGGTAATTGGGAAATAAAAATCATCATTAGAAATAAAAATACTTAGTTTTAAGAAGGGAAGCTAGAGTAGTTCACGAAATGTGTTTCTCTCACAGACATAAATCCTTAATAGTATAATGATATGAACCTTAGGTAAATCTTGATTAATGTAAGCATGCATGAAAGATATTACTTAATGTTTACTCCAAAAATACTCAAAGTAATAATAGTTGGTCATAAATTTCAACACTGATTATTCAATGCCAAAAATTTGCAGGTGAATTATTTGTATAAGTTATGATGAATTACTTTGATAAATTATGTATATTAGGTTTGAAGGTGAAACAATATTTGGAGTGTCAAGTGAGACTCCTTATATACAGTTAAAAGGTATCATTGTTTTGTTTAAAACTAATTGTGAGATGCTCTGACACTTTTGTAGTTAAGTCTCGATATAGCTACTTTGCAATATTTTCTTCTACAAGTTATAACATTATGCTTTGTGTATTTAGGTCCTTAATTGATCCTGAATTGATTTTTGTATATGATGTGAGGTAGGGATCTAGTTTTTATTTTATTTTATTTTATTTTTTAAATTATTTATTTATTTATTTATTTATTTATGGCTGTGTTGGGTCTTCGTTTCTGTGCGAGGGCTTTCTCCAGTTGCGGCAAGTGGGGGCCACTCTTCATCGCGGTGCGCGGGCCTCTCACTATCGTGGCCTCTCTTGTTACGGAGCACAAGCTCCAGACGCGCAGGCTCAGCAATTGTGGCTCACGGGCCTAGTTGCTCCGTGGCATGTGGGATCCTCCCAGACCAGGGCTCGAACCCGTGTCCCCTGCATTGGCAGGCAGATTCTCAACCACTGCGCCACCAGGGAAGCCCGGGATCTAGTTTTTAAAAAGGTTTTCCTTTGAGGGAATCAGCTATTATATTACTATATTGTGAATAGGCCAACTTCTACCCACTGATCTGCAATGCCAATTTTTATTTATCTGTAGTTTGGTTTCTGGCTTCTTAATTTTTTTTTCCCCCCCTTCTGGTCTGTTTGTCTCTCCTTGAACTAATACAGCCCTATTTTTATTTTGTTACTAAAGCTTTACACTAAGTCTTGATGTCTGATAGGGCAAGTCCCTCCACTTCATTTTTATTCAAGAATTTTCTTAGTTGTTCTTGGCTCTTTTCTTTTGTCCACAGATTTTAGAATAAGCTTGTCAGGTTCTACAAAAATTCTTCCTGGGATTTTGTTTGGAATTGCATTACCTTTATAGATGAATTTGGGAAAAATGAGATCTTTAACATATGAGTTTTTCTATCTATACATGTATTTCTCCATTTAGTTTATGTATTCTTTTATATATTTCAATAACACATAGGCTCTAAGTACATTAAATACAGGGTTGCAAAATGAATAGTTTTTTTTTAGACTTACACATCTTACGGCGTGATCATTGCTAAATTTGTTAGCTTCAAAAATTATAAAAATAAATGATTCTTGGAAAAAATTCAAACCATGTAGAAGCTATTAAAAGTAAAAATGAAATCTGGGGTAACTTACTGTCTCTGCAGCAGCGGTCCACTAGTACTTTCTGCAGTGCTGGAAATGTATATCTGTGTTTTCCAATATGGTAACCAGTAGTCACATTTAGCTTTGAATGTTTGAAGTGTGGTTAGTGCAACTGATGTGTTTTTTTTTGGGCTGCACCGCAAGGCCTGTGGGATCTTAGTTCCCCGACCAGGGATCAAACCCGTGCCCCCTGTAGTGGAAGCACAGAGTCTTAACCACTGGACCGCCAGGGAAGTCTGACCACTGATGTATTGAATTTTTAAATTTTATTTTATTTTAATTAATTTAAATTCAAATAGTAATGTGGTTAGTGATTATAGTATTAGACACTGTAGCTTAGGTCTTATTGCAAAATTTCGTTTTCTTCATAAGTGTACATTTTTGCTAGGTTTATTCTAGGTATTTTTAAAATATAGTTGTTGCTATTGTGAGTAGAATTTTTTTCAATAACTTTTTTAGGTTATTCGTGGTATTTGGAAAGGCTACTGAATTTTGAATATTTCCTTTAACTTAGTTACCTTTGCCCTTCATTAAAAGAAAGATGGTCTTCGGCTATTTTCATTTTTTTTTAATGAATTCTAGATTCTTAGAATTTGAAATAAACTGGTATTGAAATTTGAATTTGAAATAAACTCTGAATCTTTATATTATTTCATATTAAGTAATTGGTTTTGAGTTGTTCTGGAGCTTCTTCAAATAAGACCTAAATTATGGATGCTGAATGAACACAGACTCATTTATGAAGACTTCGTTTTGCCCCAGATATTATAAGACAGTATTCCTTGTGGCTTCTCTGATTTTCAGACCTGACTTTTTTTTTTAAACAACCTTGGTCTGTCTTTTTTTTTTTTTTTAATATTTATTTATTTATTTGGCTGCATTGGGTCATTAGTTGTGGCATTTGGGACCTTTAGTTGCGACATGTGGGATCTAGTTCCCGAACCAGGGATCGAATGCAGACCCCCTGCATTGGGAGCGCAGAGTCTTAGCCACTGGACCACCAGGGAAGTACCTCCAGACCTGACTTTGAATATTGAGGAAAATGGTATTCCTGAGGATTACCTAAACATGGATTCATTTTTAACAGTTCATTTGAGCTCAGTATACATTTTTTGGAGCACCTGCTTTGTGGTCAGCATTTTTCCAAATACTGGGACTACAGTGTTAAATAAGTTTCTTGCCTTTAAGCAGCTAGTAGTGTAATTGAGGAGACAAATGTAGAAAGAAATTGATTCATATAATGTGGCATTATAGAATACAGGTTAAGATTGTGCTCTGGAGTGACTTGTAGTTGTGTGACTTTGGTTGTATTTCTTAATCTGTGGAAGCTCAGTTTCCTTGTGAATAAAATAGGAATATTATAGTAGGAATATTAAAATAAGAATATTATAATGTGAGGATTGAATGAGATAATTTATGTATTTGCCATATGCTAGCTAATATTGTTGGCTACTAGAGAGCTTGGAATGTCTCACATCTCTTTTACAGACAATGGAGACAACTTGAGGGGGGTTAATAAGCAGGTGGATGACATGGTCAGATTCACGTTTAGAATTCTATAAATCACTGTGTCTGCAGTAGGTCAGGGAATTTGAAGAGATAAATTAGAGGAGGCTGTAGTGATAGACGTGTTGAGAGATGGTGACCTAATCATTACAGTTAGGAGAGAATGGGAGAAAGTTCAATAATACTTCAGTGTTATAAAGGTAAGACTTGATGATTGATTTAATGAAAAGGGCAAAGGAGTCAGGGATTACATTCCAATGTTTAGTTTTGGTGAATGACTAGATGTTGTTATTTATAACTGAGTTAGGGAGTATGGGAGGGGGAGGACCTGTTAGAGGGGATGGAGAGATTGAGTTGTTTTGTTCATGCATGAGATGAATGTGTGATATCTAAGTGGATATATTTAGGAGAGAGTTTGATTTATGTTTCTGGTGGGTAGAGGATTCATGGTGGGAGAGACGTGTAATAAACATTATATTTAATTGTAATTTGACATAATGCCGTTCAATAAATGTTAGCTATTATTACCATTATCATCATCATCATCATCATCACCACCACTGCTGCCACCATTATTATATAGGTAGTGTTTAAAGCAACCAATAGATAAGCCTTTCTAGAGGAAGGGCATAAAGTAAAAGGAGAAGTGGGGTGAAGATAGAACATTTAATGGATGGGTAGATGAAGAAGTATGGTAGGAGATGGAGAAGAAATGGTGAGCTTGTAGCAGGAGAACTAAGATAAGGTCTCACAAAGAATAGTGACTTTGTATGACAGAGTGGTTAATATCAGATGTAACAGATTGTTAACATAAAGCCTACAGGAGTCCACTGGATTTGACAGTAGGGTGTCAGTGGTGACCTCAGCTAAGTAAATCACAGTGGAGTGACATGTAGGGACAGAATCCAGATTAAAATGTACTTAGAAATATATAGGAAGTGTGATACAAAGTGGGCTAGTTTTGTTCAGGTGGCCCAAGAGCCAAGTGGTGACATCTTACAAGTACCAAATTTTAAAAATTTCCTTTAATGAAAATATGTGGCTGGTTGTTATGAATAATTATCAACGATTTTTTTAAAATACAAAGAGTATAGTTCTATGTGTTTAGGTTTAAATCTAGCTTAATTATTATTTCCTCCAGCTTTCTCTAATTGAGTTTTAATCCTCATCTAGTTTTTTAATGAGAATTTAAAATATTATTTTCATAAACCTTATAACTTATTGTGGTTATTTGCATTCTAACCCCATGGCTTACTTTAAAAAAAAAAATTAATTAATTAACTTTTGGCTGCCTTGGGTCTTTGTTGCTGCCCAAGGGCTTTCTTTAGTTGCGGTGAGCGGGGGCTACTCTTCGTTGCGGTGCGCGGGCTTCTCATTGCGGTGGCTTCTCTTGTCGCGGAGCATGGGCTCTAGGTGCACAGGCTTCACTAATTGTGGCTCGCAGGCTCTAGAGCACAGGCTCAGTAGTTGTGGTGCATGGGCTTAGTTGCTCCGTGGCATGTGGGATATTCCTGGACCAGGGCTTGAACCCATGTCCCCTGCATTGGCAGGTGGATTCTTAACCAGCATGCCATGAGGGAAGTCCCCCCATTGTTTACTCTTAATCTGTTTCTTTATAAGCCTCTTAAATTTCAGCTTCAGTGAAAGCTGAAAGATTAGTGGATTAACACTTTTGATCTCCTTTTTCTTCCTTTCTAATGTTTTTTTTTGTATTTTTTAAAATTGAAGTATAGTTGATTTACAATGTTGTGTTAATTACTGTTGTACAGTAAAGTGGTTCAGTTATACATATATATACCTTCCTTTTTTAATATTCTTTTCCATTATGGTTTATCACAGGATATTGAATATAGTTCTCTGTGCTTTCTAATATGGTTTTTTTTTTTTTTTAATTTGCTTTTTTTTTTGGCCGCACCACGCACTTTGCGGGATCTTAGTTCCCTGACCACGGATTGAACCTGGCCCCCAGGCAGTGGAAGCACAGAGTCCTAACCACTGGACTGCCAGGGAATTCCCTCTAGTATGTTTTTTAAAAAAAATATTTATTTATTTTGGCTGCACTGGGTCTTAGTTGCACCATGCGGGATCTTCGTTGCGGCATGCGGGATCTTTAGTTGTGGCATGTGAACTTCTTAGTTGCACCACGCAACCTCTTAGTTGTAGCATGCATGCAGGATCTAGTTCCCCGATCAGGGATCAAACTGGGACCCCTGCATTGGGAGTGTGGAGTCTTACCCACTGGACCACCAGGGAAGTCCCTCTAATATGTTTGAATCAACTTTTATTTTACAATTGCAAGAGCCATTTAAACGTTACGTTGTTTAAAATCTCACTATATCCACACTATCTGTATGACTGATTCTGTCAACTTTATAAAACTTGACAGGAACCATTAGGGTTCTTTGGTTTATATGGTAATATTTGTAGATTTCTATAATTTTACTCATTTAATTCTCAGAGGGCAATCTTAGTTGCAAGTATTTATGGAATATTTTATTATCATCCTGCTATATAGCAAGTCTTAGCTTGACATTACTATCTGTGAGATTGGTAGGGCATTTCATTTATGACTGGGCTGTTTCTGGACTTCACAGTCTCTTGAAGGACCTTTCTGAGCCTGAAATTCTAAGTTATGCTAATCTTCAGGGAAAGAACACATTTGAATAAATAGTGTCTGTTTCAGTCTTACAAAAGGCTCCAACTTTGTTTTATTACTGTTAGTTGTATACTACTGTTGTTCTAGCGTATCTCAATAGTTATCTATAATGTATTAATACATTCTATTTATGTGTTCTGATATTTAATTATAAACCTAAATAACAATACCATTTTCCCATTGCCCATGGTAGGAATGCCATTATTGGATTTTATTCTTTTTTTTGCTTCAAGAGTGTCTTCCTTAAATAGCTCAGACAGGATTGAGGGAAGTATTTCTCCTTCTCCTCTCCCCTCCTCCTGTGTCCCCTCTCCCCCTCCTTTTCCCTCCCTTCCCACTTCCCTTCTTCCTACTTACTTGTCACCTGTTGCTGTCAATATTTATATAATAAAGTATTTAAATTAAATTTATTTAAATTTTTTTGTACAAGAAAAGTTGTCATGTAATCTTTGGAGGCTTACAGGTTCATTGGTTGAAAAGTTTAAGTGGAAACTGTATCCGGATGAGTATCATAACCACATTCTAAAATGTTGTATGTAATTTTTTTTTTTTTTTTTTTTTTAAATATAGTGTCTGGACTGGGTCCTATCTGTAGACATTCAGATTTAATTGCTGTGGGGTGCGGCTCAGTCATCGGTACGTTGGTTTTTTTTTTTTTTTTTTTAATTAATTAATTAATTAATTTTTGGCTGTGTTGGGTCTTCGTTTCTGTGCCAGGGCTCTCTCTAGTTGCGGCGAGCGGGGGCCACTCTTCATCGCGGTTCGCGGACCTCTCACTATCGCGGCCTCTCTTGTTGCGGAGCACAGGCTCCAGACGCGCAGGCTCGGTAATTGTGGCTCACGGGTCCAGTTGCTCTGCGGCATGTGGGATCCTCCCAGACCAGGGCTCGAACCCGTGTCCCCTGCATTGGCAGGCGGACTCTCAACCACTGCACCACCAGGGAAGCCCTGTAATTGTTTTTAATATATTTTTTCTAATTTCAAAATAATATACTTATTATGTACATTTTAAAAACACACAAAAATAAAAATCATATGCAATGATATATAATATTTTGATATATATGTTTCCAATTCTTTTTGGGAGTATATTGCAATCTTTTTCTTTTAAAAAAAAAATTACTCATTCATTCATTTATTCATTCATTCTGGCTGCGCTGGGTCTTAGTTGCGGCATGCGGGATTTTTTTTTTTATAAATTTGTTTATTTTATTTATTTATTTTTGGCTGCGTTAGGTCTTCGTTGCTGCTCATGGGCTTTCTCTAGTTTCAGTGAGTGGAGGCTCCTCTTCGTCGGTGCGCGGGCTTCTCATTGCAGTGGCTTCTCTTGCTTCGGAGCACGGGCTCTAGGCTGCGGGCTTCAGTAGTTGTTGCACACAGGCTCAGTAGTTGTGGTGCACAGGCTTAGTTGCTCTGCGGCATGTGGGATCTTCCCGGACCAGGGATCGAGCCCGTGTCCCCTGCATTGGCAGTGGATTCTTAACCACTGCGCCACGAGGGAAGTTCCAGGATTTTTTTTTTTTAGTTGTGGCATGCGGACTTCTTACTTGTGGCATGCGAACTCTTAGTTGCAGCATGTGTGCAGGATCTAGTTTCCTGACCAGGGATCAAACCTGGGCCCTCTGCACTGGGAGCACGGAGTCTTACCCACTGGACCACTAGGGAAGTCCCTCTCCTTTTTTTTTTAAAAAACAATATTGAACCATTTCCCCATGGTTGAACTGTGATTTACTGATGCAGTTGGGTACTTTTTGGATGGTGTAATAGTTTACAGTTTTACTTTTCCATAAATTATGCTCTAGTTGACATCCTTGTATACAAGTGTCTGATGTTGTTTCCTTAATGGAAATTTGTAGTTGTGTAGTTGTTTCAAAACAAGTGAAACACTTTAACGACCCCCCCAATCTATTTTTGAGCTAATTTAATTATTCATTTGGTAGAGGTGGAGGCATTCCAAGAAAGGGGGAGGGGTGAGCATTTATACCTGTTAAATAATGTGCTGGGCCCTTTTCAAGTATTATCTTTTTTTTTTTTTTTTTTTTTTAGAATTTGTTTATTTTATTTATTTTTGGCTGTGTTGGGTCTTCATTGCTGCCCGGGGACTTTTTCTCTAGTTGTGGCGAGTGGGGGCTACTCTTCGTTGTGGTGCGTGGGCTTCTCATTGGAGTGGCTTCTCTTGTTGCGGAGCACAGGCTCTAGGGGCGCAGGCTTCAGTAGTTGTGGCACTCGGGCTCAGTAGTTGTGGCATATGGACTTAGTTGCTCTGCGGCATGTGGGATCTTCCCAGACCCGGGATCGAACCCGTGTCCCCTGCATTGGCAGGCGGATTCTTAACCACTGCACTGCCACCAGGGAAGCCCCCTGAAGTATTATCTTTTTTGATCCACATAGCAACCCTGTCACATAGGTAGTTTTATCCTCTTTAGAGAAATTAAATGGCTTGTCTACTTAATGGCAGAATCAGGACAATGACACAGGTCTTAGACTTTCAGTCTAATGTAGTTTCATTGACTCAGAGGCTCTCTTTGTGGAGACTAGAGGCAGGGTAAAGAAGGCCCTTCCCTGTGCTCTCTCCTGCTTCCTCATTTTCTGCTGATTGGTGTGTATTTCTTTTCCCTCTGGTAAATTCAGGTAGAAAAAAGGTTGAGAACTACCACTATACCATTTTGCTGTCTCTGGCTTTTTTAGGGACTATGTTCATGTTTGAATCAAGAAATGGATATAAAAGCAGAACGTCTGTTTAATCACGTTTTTAGGAAACAAAACCCAACTGAAAAATAGTCTGTGCTTTGTATTATTCTGGAAAAGACATAGTAGAAAGTTGAAGTATAGCGCTCTACTTTCTACTTCCTACTAAGTTGAATTTTCCCTTTGACGTTTAGTAATTTAAAACTGAATATTCAGAGAATAAGTTAAATGTAATAGATTCAAAAGGCTGTGTATCTTTTTTTTCTGCCAACAGCAGTTAGGTTGGCAGAACAGCATACATTAAATGAAAATAAGAACTACATATAATTATAGCCCCACATTTAAACAAACATTTAACAAACATTAACATTAAATGTTTCAGTGAGAAATAGCTCCATTTCATTAGTAAGAATTATGGACCTGATGGTATATTTACTTTTACATTTATAATTCTAATTTATATCTTGCCTATTTCCAAAATAAATTTGAGGCAGTCCTTTTAGTATATAACTGTGTCCTCAAACCTAGCAGTTTGGCTGATTCTGGGTAGTATATGTATAGGTCAGGTTCTTAAGAAGAAGGGTGCAAGAGTCAAGGAAGAGATAAGCAAGATAAAATTGATAAAAAGCAGCAAAGATGAAGAAAAGTAAAGGTTACTGAGATCTGTGGAAAATTCCCTGGTTTGGGGCAGGGGAATATCAGATCAGAGAAAGAAATACTATGGGAAGACTGAACATTTTGAAGTTTGGGGTTAGAGAACTAATTTGCCTGGAGGATAGTGCAAAATGGATCTTGCAAATTTATTGTTGAGGACCTGAAGATGTACTCTGTGAATCTGGAGAGTAGAATTTCCCTTTGGGTGATTTGATCACAATTAGGCTATCCTAGTCTGCTTCTTGCCTATACTATGGATCTTTTTTACGGGCCATCTTAACTATTCCCTTCAGATTCTTGTCCTCAGACTTTAAAAGGGAAGGTTGTTCATGGGGAAGGAGCAAAGAAGAGATGAAATGGGAGAGGAAGAGAAAGTTGGGCAACAGATAAAAGCTGTCCATTTTTTGACCCTCTTATGAAGGAGACTTATTACTCCCTCTTTTGTTTATTATAGTAAACATTATACATTGTACTTAACTTTATTGTAATACTTATCACACTGTGAGCAGTTACTTTTATTCTGATTTCTCTACTAAATTGTGAGGTCCTTAAGGGCAAGAAATGTTTGTTCTTTCTCTTTTACTAGCCAGCTAGAGAAAGAAGGAAAGTAACATTGATTGAGTTCCTATTTTATATGTACCAAGCACTTTGCTAAGACATAGATATCATCAAATCCACTGGTTGCAAACTTTTTAACTTCCATAAAAATATTTTGATGAACAAGTACTTCCTCACTCATTAAGTTAATATTTATGATTTTTATATTGTAACATTAAATAAAACTGATAAATCACTCTTAGTGGATGCTAAATACCATTGTGGTTTGATATCTACCATTATTCATTTATAAAAAGACACAAACAGGCTCTTTTTAAACATTTAAAAAATTTATATTCCTTTCTCTGTTTAAATTTGTATCTCTATTACACTTTTCCCCACCAGATTTTATCCTTATGTGGTGTATTTTTATGCATGGATTATGTTTTGCATGTAATATACTATGCATACATTATGAAGGCAATATATTTTTATGCATGAAAGCCTTTCGTGCATATTGATCACACTATTGTATATCTCTGCAACATATATATATGTGAAGTCAAGTTTAAAAAAATTTCCTAGTTTTTAAATTGTAATTAACATATAGTTAGTAAAACAACATAAATGTATTAAAATGTTAAATCATTATTAAACAAGAAAATAAGAAGTTATTGGAAATGCATGTTTGAATGAGATGGGTGAAGCTGATCTTCAATGTTTTTCAATTAATTCAACCTTTTGTAGATAAATAATACTCAATGCTGCAATAAGACAATGGTCAACATCAATTTTATTTCCCCCTTTTTTCTTTAAGAGGTGTAAATTCTGAGCAATTTGTTTACATAATTAATTGAATGGTAATGCACAGTTTTGTTTCAGCAGTTGTCACTCAGTTATTTGAACTCTTCTGTCATCAAATGATTTATCATCAAAATTATTTTTATTTATCTGTCAGCTGATAATTTAAGTCCTTCTTCAGTTTCGTTGAAAGCAAAGACTAGAAACCACCTGACTTGCCAGGGTCATTAGAGTCATTAGAGGCATGCAATTCCGGGAAGTATACCAAAAAAGGCTTTATTAAGTCTTCTTAATATAATTATATTAGGTAGTAATTATATGTTAGTGTTTTACTTATAGGTATTGTTCAGGAGGTATTGAGAAAAGCTAAGTATTGTTAACTTCAGTATACCTATGTCAAAAGGATATTTTTTTGATAAGATGTTTTTATCAGGTGCCTTAAACATGTTTTAACCAAAGCCATTTATTCAGTTTAAAGCCATTGTCTGTCTTGGAACCTTGTTGGCAAAACTGTTCTTTCATTGTCAAACCAATCAGATTTACTTTCATGATATAAGAAGTCTGACTTTATTTTTCAGTTCAAATAAATGATTTGATTTGTGTTCCTGTGACAACCATGTTTGATATTTAATCCTTGGTAGATAAATGGAAGGCAGGGAGACTTGTTTTAAAAGTGTGTTGCTTGGAAGAACTGTCTTTCTTGTTCTTTTTAGAAACTCTGAGTTTTGCTTCACAGAACTCTCCCTGAAAAGTAATGTATTCTTTGATGATGAACATGGGCTAGAAATGATGAACTTTTTAAATGGAAATTGTAACCAACTTCTGCCCCATTCTATAATATATCTGAAAATAGAACATCCTATCACAATTACTCATTTTTAATTTCTATCTTCATTCTTTACAGTAATAATGTATAGAACAGGAAGCCCTATAGTCAGTTTATAGTACTTTAAGTAAAGAAGGCTTTGCAGACAAAATATTATGAATCATTCCTTGTTTAATACTTCAGAGATTTTTATACCTAGGCAATGCAGTACGGTTTCAGTCAGGATGGACGAGAGGTATGCCATTCTTTTTATAAAGTGAGTAAAGACTTGTGGAAGGGGAGTCAAGTAAGGAGAATTTGGATGACCTCTCCGTTTGGACCTCTGATCCATTGTCAGACAGATTAGTTTTAGGAAAGGAATGAATACAAGTGGAAACTGAAGACCTGTCCATTGTTGTTTATCTATTTCTGTGTACTCCTCAGAGAGTCTGTTTACCTTCAGTAGCATAAATATATGATATTGGAAGATCCCTGTTCTAATATTTATGGTAGCCTCTATTTTATAGCCAGGGAAACTTAGACTTAAAGAGGTGAAAGAATTGGCTGTGGTCATTAAGCTAGTAAATGGCTTAGTCAAGAACTCCAAAACTTACTTTTCCTCATGTGTCTCACTACCTAGTACATAGTCTGGTACACATAGATGTTTGCTATGTATTTAATAAAAGAATAACTTCATATTGTTTTGTGAACTATTAAATACTTAACATTGTAGTAGTCTCTTGAATTTTGAACTGCTGGGTGAAAGTAACATAGATGATTCACTACAGAAGAATATTGAAGATAACTCATATTTTTAAAGCATGATCAAGTTCATCTCCGTTTAGTTCTTGAGGTGGTGTCTGTGGAAGTAACTAATAGACCATCAGAGAACTTAGGCACTTTGGGAGACTTCCCTGGTGGTCCACTGGGTATCCGTGCTCGCAATGCAGGGGGCCTGGGTTCGATCCCTAGTCAGGGAACTAGATCCTGCATACATGCCGCAACTAAGAAGTCTGCATGCTGCAACTAAAAGATACTGTGTGCTGCAATGAAGGTCCCACGTGCCTCAACTAAGACCCGGTGCATCCTAAATAAATAAATAAATACTAAAAAAAAAAAGAACTTAGGCAGTTTTAAATGTTTTATCAATTAAGATAGAGACCTGTTAACAGTGTGGTAGTGTTTATTTGATAGGGGTCAACTGGCTGTATGTTGATACCACAGTCAGATGTCCACGAGGCAAACATATGTTTATGTGACCAGTATATTTTTGTTTCTGTGTTAACAGGTATTCTCTTAAACTGAATGACCAAATCTTGGCTGAAGAGAAACACAAGGAACTGTAAGTGCATTAAACTCTAGGCTGTACATAATTTACTCTGTCTATGGAGTAGATGCATGTAAACAATCTGATTTTTTAAATTCTGTGGGGTATAAAATATAAAGATGTAATCAATATTATGATCTTAATCCTAGTAGGATTAGGATAATTTAAACTACAGAAGGTTAACACAGGAAATAATTCTTCCTATGCACACATTAGAATATGGAGTATTGTATCCCATCCTCTAGACGAAGGGCATATTCGGAAATAGGTCGTTTCATTTTCTTTCCCCAGATAAAATGTTAAACTGTCATTGTTAATTTTGGCTCTTGCTCAGTTGACTTCCACCCTGTGCTTAAGGTGGAGAAATATGATTTTGTTTGTTGTCTTATGAAAAAGTAAATGCCTAACTCTGTTTAGCACACAGTAAAACACTTTAAATATAAAGTTTTAAATGTGAATAAAATTTTGTTCCTTTAAAAAATTTTAATGTTTGTAGGATCCTATCTTTCAGGTAGGATAGCTGTATACATGATTCTGGGATATCTCTGTTGCTATTTTTCTGCCCTGTGGTAGTATCTAAAAAGATTACTACCTCACAGGAACTGTGAGGTTTTTAGTTAAAAATTACAGACTTGGGAGTTTTAAAAATTCATCTCTGGGACTTCCCTGGCGGTCCATTGGTTAAGACTTCGCCTTCCAATGCAGGGGGTGTGGGTTCGATCCCTGGTCAGGGAGCTAAGATCCCTCATGCCTCAGGGCTAAAAAGCGAAAACATACAAAACAAAAGCAATATTGTAACAAATTCAATAAGGACTCGAAAAAAAATGGTCCACATCAAAAAAAAAAAATCTTAAAAAAAAAAATTTCATCTCTTTTCAATATCATAGGATTGTCCAAAGAGGGACGCTAAAATAAAGTATATGCTTCTGTTTTCTAGTAGGCTACTTTTTTTCCTCCATTGTGCATAAGAAAGTTCTGATAATTGTAATTATTATTGAAACACCTAATGTCAAATAATAATGTAGAATTAAGTTTGAGGAATTTGAGGCTAACTACACCTACAGGTTGGACCTCACTTATTATTATTACTATTATTATTTTAATTGAAGTATAGTTGATTTACAGTGTTGTACGGGCTGCGCTTATTATTGATGATAGTCAAGGTTCTATCTGTCCTTTTTATAAATACATTGGTGAATTTTACAGACTTCCTTGGGAGTTTCCTTAGTGTTTGACACTCCCTTATGTTAAAGATACTTTAATATCTAACTCAAGTCCCTCGTGGTTTAGTTTAAATGTAATCTTCATTTGTACTCAAGTTATGGAGAATAACTTTTTCTGTAGATTGAGTGCTTCAAGACTATTATTTTCTTCTCAAGGTTAAGTAATGATTTTTCTGAGTACTTTTTAAGGTGCTATTTAAAAACTCTGTCCTTAATCTTTTCCAAATTATTTTCTTTCTTCTGTCTTATAGAAGGGATTATAGTAAGTGTTAATCGTAAAATGGTAGGCTCAATGTGTAAGAAAAGGATTTAAGAGTTCTTAGAGTTGATATATCCCATTGTTATGCTAGCCTTTCATCAGTATTTTTATATTTGTTATGTCTTCATTTGATTATAATCTCCATCGTGGGTTCTCAAATTTATTGTTAAGGAATTTTATATAATTTCTTTCTTTACTGCCTAGTCAATGAGGGTAGGTGATTGTCACTGTACCATTGGTTGGTTGCTTACTTAAAGGTTTGGTAACAGAACTTTTCTGTTTTGGGAATTAGGTAGTCAACCTAGAGGTTCCTTTGGCCCTTGGAGACTATGACCAATATTAAAAATACCAGAAAACTGCAATACTGTGAATATTTTCATATTATTTAATATGTAACGCATATGAATGTGTTAATTCATTTACAGTTTCTTTAGCTGTCTGTGATATAGCTCACCCTCATGGATAGACTGATTTTTTTTCTTAGATTTTATTATGAAAAATTTTAAATGTATAGTATATAATTACACATATACTCACCACCTAGATTTTATCATTAACATTTTACTCTCTTTTTCACCTTATCCATTCTTTTGTCTATCCATTACTTCATCTGCTTTTTGAATGCATTTCAAAAGTAAATTGCAGACATCAATATGTTTCCCCATAAATATTTCAACATGCATACCATCACCTAGAATTCAATAGTTTAGAGTTTTTTGTCTTTACCTGTAAATATTTTCATACAGTGAAATGCACAAATCTTAAGTGTACATTTGCTGAGTTTTGAGAAGTGCATAAATGTTTGTAACCCAGTCCTCTATCAAGAAATTCCCTTATGCCTCTTTGTAGTCACTCTCTGCTCCTACCCTCCGAGAGGTAACCCTTTCTATGATTTTTTTCTACTGTAGATTAAGTTTTTCCTGTTTTGGAATTTCTTATTAATGGAATCATATGTACGTTATGTTTTATATAATACTTCTCTCACTCAGTATAATATTTTTTAGATTCTTTCATGTTGTTGCATATATTATTTAATTTTTTTTATTGCTGATTAACATTCCATGGTTCATCTGTTCTCTTATTGGTGGATGTCTAGGCTGTTTCCTTTCGTTTGGCTACTATGAATAAAGTTGCTATTAATATTTTTGTATAAGTCTTTGTGAACATGTTTTTATTTCTCATGGATAATTACTCAGGAATAGATTTGCTGCTGAGTCACTAGGGTAATAGTATATTTGGTTCTATAAGGAACTACTAGATTTTCTTTTTTTTTTTTTTTTTTTTTTTTAATTTATTTATTTATTTTTGGCTGTGTTGGGTCTTCGTTTCTGTGCGAGGGCTTTCTCTAGTTGTGGCGAGCAGGGGCCATTCTTCATTGCGGTGTGCGGGCCTCTCACTATTGCGGCCTCTCTTGTTGCTGAGCACAGGCTCCAGACGTGCAGGCTCAGTAGTTGTGGCTCACGGGCCCAGTTGCTCCGCGGCATGTGAGATCTTCCCAGACCAGGGCTCAAACCCGTGTCCCCTGCATTGGCAGGCGGATTCTCAACCGCTGCACCACCAGGGAAGCCCCTAGATTTTCTTTTAAAGTGGTACCGTTTTACATTCCTACCAGCAATATATGAGAGTTCTAGTTGCTCTACATCCTCATCAACATTTAGTATTTGTTGGTCTTGCTAATTTTAGCTATTCTGGTGGATATGTAATGGTATCTCAGAGTGGTTTAATTTGCATTTCCATGATGACTGATGATATTGAGTAGTTTTTCATTAGCGTATTGGCCATGTATATTTTCTTTGGTGAAGAGTCTGTTCACATCTTTTGCTGATGAAAAAAATTAGATTGTTTTGGCCTTTTATTGATGAGTTGTTGGAATTCTTTATATATTCTGGATACCAGTCAATGTGAGATGTATGTTTTACAATTTTTTTTCTCCAGTCCCAGGCTTACCATTTTTTCTTAATAGTGCCTTTTGATAAGCAAGTTTTAAATTTTTATAAAGTCTGATTTATCAGTTTTTGCCTTTATGATTATTACTTTGTTCATCTAAAAAACCTTTGCCCTCAATTTATGAAGATACTCTTATTTATATTTTTCTTTAAAAACTGTATGGTTTGAGCTGTTTTTTTAGGTCTGTGATCTATTATGCATTAATATTTGTATATGATGTGAGGTAGATGTCGATGTTCATTCTCCTTTATCTATATGGATATCTAGTTATTTCAGCACCATTTGCTGAATAGACTTTATTTGTCCACTGAATTGTTTTGATGCCTTTGTTGAAAATAAAATAACTAGAAATATGGGTTTATCCTGTTCCGTTGATTTACTTGTCACTCTTTATGCTAGTCACACAGTATAGTAAGTATTGAAGTCAGTTGCTGTAAGTCCTCCCACTTCGTTCTTCATTTACAAGATTGCTTTGGATGTACTAGAGCCTTTACATTGCCATATATTTTAGAATCAGCGTATCAGTTTCCTCAGAAAAACCTTTTGGGATTATCATGGGGATGTTGAATCTATTTGAGAGAGAATTGACATTTTAACAGTATTTAGTCCATCTTTAATTTCTCTCAGCAGTGCTTTGTAGTTCTCAGTGAAGGAGTTTTGCTTGTCTTTAGGCCAAATGAATTTTAATACCAGCCTTGCTTTATGACTATGAATTTCGAAAAAAAAGATTGAGGGTTTCAAATTATATTTTCACCTAGAATGTGTTAAATTTGGATAGATGATTTTTTTCTTCTCACAGTGCCTAATACGTCTTCTGGATATTCCGTAGCAGACCTTTGGTAGGGCAATCCTGTCTCATTAACAGTATCAGGTATAAAACATACTAGCTGAGTGTAAATAATATGTACTTTTCCAGAATTTTCTTTCTTTTATGTTAGGCCACTTGGAATATCTTCTGGATTTGATTGTTATATACTTTTTCTTATCATTCTTCTTACAGATTTTTATTCCTCTTTGAATATATTACATAGTAATTATTTTATAAGTTAGCATTTATCACTAAAAGTATATTGGAGTTATTATTTTTCTACCATAACTATATATTTAGCTGTGTAGGAAAATTAGTGATGTCCCTAATCTTTGCCAGTTATGGTTAAAATGAGTATCATTAGGCCATACCACGGACTGGAAAAGAGAGGTAGATATTTAGCTTAAATCTGTCATAATTCTTAGAGAAACTCTTCAAGGCATGTAGTGTGATGATAGATTAATAGCTCAAATTTTTTTTAAAAAAATTTTATTTATTTATTTATTTATTTTTGGCTGTGTTGGGCGTTCGTTGCTGCGTGCGGGCTTTCTCTAGTTGCAGAGAGCGGGGGCGACTCTTCATTGCAGTGCGTGGGCTTCTCATTGCAGTGGCTTCTCTCATTGTGGAGCACGGGCTGTAGGTGCGTGGGCTTCCGTAGTTGTGGCACATGGGCTCAGTAGTTGTGGCTCACGGGCTCTAGAGCACAGGCTCAGTAGTTGTGGCACACTGGCTTAGTTGCTCCGTGGCGTGTGGGATCTTCCCAGGCCAGGGCTTGAACCTGTGTTCCCTGCATTGGCAGGCGGATTCTCAACCACTGCGCCACCAGGGAAGCCCCTCAAATTTTTAATCTAATGGAAGTGCTCTGGGAAAAAAAATTGTATGGCGTTATGACAGGAAAAATACATTTTATTGGTTGAAGCAGACTTTCAGGTTAGGCCTTTTCTTTTGTCACTATTTAGCATTAAAAAATCACATCTTTTCTAGGTTACTCTTTGCTTTAATTACTTTATTTCAATTAAAAATGATGTTGGAAAGGAGTCTAAATCTTATTAGGAGCCAAATGACCTGTGTTTTAATACTTAATATATACACATTTTACAGAAAACACAAAATTTTCAATTCTCTTAAAAGGCAAGTGCCATACTATTGGATTAATCTTAAATGAACTATTCTCTTTTTCTAGTGCAATTAACTAAATTAACTCTGTGGAATATTACGCAGTTATTTATTTTATTTTCTTAACATCTTTATTGGAGTATAATTGCTTTACAGTGGTGTGTTAGTTTCTGCTTTATAACAAAGTGAAACAGCTATACATATACATATATCCCCATATCTCTTCCCTCTTGCATCTCCCTCCCTCCCACCCTCCCTATCCCACCTTTCTAGGTGGTCACAAAGCACCAAGCTGATCTCCCTGTGCTATGGGGCTGCTTCCCACTAGCTATCGATTTTACATTTGGTAGTGTATATATGTCCATGCCACTCTCTCACTTTGTCCCAGCTTACCCTTCCCCCTCCCCATGTCCTCAAGTCCATTCTCTAGTAGGTCTGCGTCTTTATTCCTGTAGTGCCCCTAGATTCTTCATAACCTTTTTTTTTTTTAGATTCCATATATATGTGTTAGCATATGGTATTTGTTTTTTTCTTTCTATGCAGTTATTAAAATGTTTTTAGGAAAATATTTAATATCGTGATGATTTAAGTAGGTGAAAAATATTGCTTGTAAATATCATGAAAGAGAATTGTAGTAGAATAGTAGATCTGTGGGTGATTGATAATGGGTTAATTTTAATTTTTTTCTTTGTACTTTTATGTGTGTTTTATTTTATTTATTTATTTATTTATTTATTTATTTATTTATGGCTGCGTTGGGTCTTCGTTGCTGCATGCGGGCTTTTCTCTAGTTGTGGCAAGTGGAGGCTACTCTTCGTTGTGGTGTGTGGGCTTCTCACTGCAGTGTCTTCTCTTGTTGTGGAGCATGGGCTCTAGGCGCACGGGCTTCAGTAGTTGTGGCATGCGGGCTCAGTAGTTGTGGCACACGGGTTTAGTTGCTCGGCGGCATGTGGGATCTTCCCAGACCAGGGCTCGAACCTGTGTCTCCTGCATTGGCAGGCGGATTCTTAACCTCTGCGTCACCAGGGAAGCCCTTTAGGTGTGTTTTATGTGTGCTTTTCTAATGGGTTGTGTTATTTCTATAACCAGAAAAAAGAAAGAATGAAAGAAATTATAAATTCCCTAAATTTTAATTGGTTATTAAATATACTTATCTATTACAAGATGAACTTTTTCTATTTTATAATCATAATTGGTGAACTAAGTTAAGAAACGTAATGAGCGTCTAAAGGTTGAAAGGGTACAACTTAATTTTTTTTTTTAAGTATAACATGAATTCTTGTTTCTTAATGACTAGTGCTTATATAACGAGGATCTTACACTTGTTAGTATATGCTTGATTGATTTGGCATTGGTTGATTATCTTAATTCTTTTGGCTGCTGGCTCTCTGCTTTGTAGTTTTTGACCTGTACACTAAAGAAAATTCTTAGATGAGTATGCCCCTATAAGAGCAGAATATTAATTAAAAAAAACTCAACACCAGCCCTTCATGAAAGCTGCTCATAAATAATTTCATTTGTGTTTTTACACTTAAAATAGCTAAGATCTCTTTGTGCTCAAGACCAAGCTTTTAAAAATATCATAAGAAATGTAGCTATAAAACAAAAATAATTATCCAATTAATAATTTCATGCTTTTTCTCCTAAAACGTTATTTGCTTCTTAGTTCTAATCTGCTGAAGATAATCTTGATTCATCATGATATTGTAAAAATGCATTGGCACCATTACATTAGCTGGCTTTTTGAAAGCGTACCTTGATTCTTTGTATACCAATGGGAGATTATAATAACTCTAATTATTTTGATATTACTTTATGTGGTAAATATTAACTATGCTTTTATTTAAAATATTCTTAGTTCCCCCGATGTTGTGATTCAGATTCCATATACACTTAGCCACTCATGCCTCATACTTCTACTTGTTATTTCCCTGTCTGGGGAAGACTGACATGCAAGGAAACAGGGAAGATTGGTCAGCAACGAAAGTGACACTTGCTTCTTAAAGCATAATGGTTTTTCTCAGGTTCTTGTTTTCTGTTTTTCTACATACTGAAGATTCTGAGGGATAATTTTTAAGTAGGGAAGACCAAGAAATTAAATTTGTGATCTGATTAATCCAAAACTATGGAATTTATACTTTGCTCTGTATGTGGTCCAATAATGAACTGGTTCCATTAGTCTTCTACAAATTTTTCTCAGTCTGTCAGAGATTTAGTTTTCTAAGTGGAGATATTTAAAATAAACTAGAAAAATATCACTATTTCATTGAATAAATATTTTTTTTACCTACTTACCAGTTGCTATGCTAGACACTATTTAAAGGAAAGATACTGACTTCATTTATCAATGTAGACTTATTCTCCAATTAATATTATTTCACATTTTAAAACAGTTTCGTAATTGGAGATTTTGTAATAGTGGGTTTTCTTATTGTTGGACATATCTGCAGTTATAGAAGATAGAACCCTTTTCATTTATGAATATCTAAATTCTGTATTACATTGAATAGAATATTGAGATCAGAACATATAGATTGAGATAAGGAAAGATAAAAATTGGCTGGAGTAAGAGACAAATTCCAAAGGCAAATATAAATAAATTCAGAAGTATCCATGCCACTTAACACAGACAGAAATAACTTGATATCTGAGAATTTTTTTCAGTTTGCTGTACTACATAAAGCATGGGGAAAGCCTCTTCTTAAAAGAGATTCACATTTATTTACTTGGCTTTTCAAGATAGCTCCCAAGATAAAGGATGAATTTTTACAAGCAGTTTATGCTGTTCTAATTTATTTATTTTATATATTTACTTTTGGCTGTGTTGGGTCTTTGTTGCTGCGTGAGGGCTTTCTCTAGTTGCAGCGAGAGGAAGCTACTCTTCATTGTGGTGCGTGGGCTTCTCATTGTGGTGGCTTCCCTTGTTGTGGAGCATGGGCTCTAGGTGCCCGGGCTTCAGTAGTTGTGGCACACGGCCTCAGTAGTTGTGGCTCGCGGGCTGTAGAGCACAGGCTCAGTAGTTATGGCACACGGGCTTAGTTGCTCGGCGGCGTGTGGGATCTTCCTGGACCAGGGCTCAAACCCGTGTCCCCTGCATTGGCAGGAGGATTCTTAACCACTGTGCCACCAGGGAAGCCCTATGCTGTTCTAGATATGAAGTATATTTTCCCTTTTGTTACTGAATGAATTCTCCTTATTGACTATTCTTTTATGTCAAAATTGAATTATTTTGTTAGAATTACCCCTTGAATTTAAAAATTTTATCTTGGAATAAGTATATTTAAGTTTTTATTGGTTTAGGATTATGATGAAATGGGAGAAAATAAATGAATTATGTAAGAGGTATAAAGCAGGAGTATTGGAAAGGACACTCTTAGACCTTAATTTTTGGTTCAGTGTAAAAATATTATAATTTCTTAGAGAACAATGCCAATTTCTAAACCAGCAGGGGAGATTTTTAAGTATTTAAGTAGCATGTTTCAGAACATGTTCAGAGCCCTTAGAGACAATCAGTAACATCTGATATGCTCTTAAATTCATTATTATTGATGGTGTGGCTTAATAATTCTTTGAAAATATCAAGATTGTCTTGTAAGAGTAGCGTAAGAACTGATTGCCTATAAAGCTGCTAGATTTTGTTCATGGCAAATGCCAAAGAGAAAAAAAAAGCCTGGGAAGTGAAAAGTCAAAATTGAAATAAAGAACATCTAGGACCACCAACAAGGTTAAATGGTTAATATGATTTCAATATTCATAAAAGCTGCAGTATTTTAAATACCATGAACATTTTTATGGTCCCTTTCTCAGGGCCCACTTTTCTTTTACATATTTTAAATTATAGAATTTAAGATTCTAGAAATGAACCCTAGAACTAATTATTCATATTTTATGATGAATGGGTGAGATCCACATGATAAAGTGACTTGCTATAGGTTACACTGCTCTTTAATGACAACGCTGGACCAGAATTCAAGTCTTGTGATTCCCATTTAAATGCTTTTTCTATCACACCAAGCAGCTCCCTAAAAGTACAATAATTTTTTTAAATAAAAAGGATTGATATTCAGTGCAAGTCCCAGTACTGACTGATTATAATGAACCCAGTGGCTATATCAAGGCTCTCAATGGCTGATTAATTTTACAGTATTATATTATGGTTTAGAAACCACCTCAGACTCATTGAGTGAGTTGAGGAGAGTCAGGTATACTATGTATACCCGAATTCCAAATGCAAGGCACTTCTCATTCTTCCAAGGAGATGGTATAATACAAAGCTTTTTGGCCAAGTTGACTCTAAAAGCTTTTAGAGAAGTTTATGAAATAAGTTAAATTTATACTTGTAATTTAGGTTAGTTATATACATTTTACAACCACATATTATGTGAAATAATTTTAAAATTCTTTTTTCTTTTTTACTTCTCATTTGTTTGAACATTCAGAATTTTCATAATCTCTGTTACCAGTAGAAGAATCCTTTTCTCTAGAACACAGCAATCTTCTTTGATCGAAGTTGTTTGATTTCACGTATGATCCTTTCATTGGACATTTTATCCTAAGCTACAAATGCCTCTTACATGGGAAACATTTTTGTTGTTGTTGTTGTTTGTGAAATATTTTTGTAGTTGATTTTTTAATATATAGTCATGATCTTTGTACGGTAGCTGTTTACTATATTGCTTTTTAAATTGATCTTTAAAAAGCTCTACAATAACATTTACCATTTGTGCTTATGAAGCTGTGCCTCCAGGAATAAGTACTAAATGTGTGTTCAAATTCTTTGCTCTTTGTTTTTTTTACTAATATCATCAGGTGACTTCTGTAAGAATACCAAACTAGCATTGATTGAATTCATTCCAGGCAACTACTAATGGTTCTAAGCTAATCTGTGACCAGAGTTCACCCCTTTGGTGAACTTTTGTGACTGTGCTCTCACTTTAGAATTCTAGGATTTCATAATTTCTTCTTATCTGTTGTTATAACTGGATTTTGAAACTTTCGAAAGGTTTGCTTAAATATTGTTTAAAAGAAAATTATTAACCCTGACATAAAGAAGTACTCATTACAAGAGATAATTTTAGTATTAAACTTTGTCATATATTCATGCATATATGATAGATGAATGAAAAATGTATGTTATTAGTGGTAAAACCTTAAAAGCCTCAAAGGATTAATCCTAAATTACCACCTTCTGTTTTTGAAGAAATGTATGGTGCTCTGGATTTAGCACTAGAAGAAACTGAGTTTATGTATGTTTTGCCACAGATTGTATCCTTGGTGTATCAGGTAAGATTCAGTTCTACTATGAGTAATAAGAAATAAGAAACCTGTTATAGGGATTAAACCTTACTCATTGCGAGAAAAACTAGGGAAGTAGAGGTCCAGAAAGGATTAGAGAAAAGTCACTAACCAGTCCTGGTGTGTGGATTAATGAATTGGAGCTCTCAAGAAGCAGCTAGGCATGTCTAGCTGCTGGAGTGAACTGTGAGGAGAGTTGGTGGATTGTTGGCTCTTTGAAGCTACCACTTCTGTGAGTTTTCAGTGCAGCATTTGGTGATGGGCTTAGGCCTGGTTGGAAAGGTAAGCTGGAGGTGGAGTGGGGATACATAAGGATAAATTGGAATTCCTCCCATACCTTTCTGTCTTCACTACCTCTAGCCAGTAACTACACTTGGAGTGAAACGGCCGCTGCTTCACTTGTACCTCCCAAATTGTACACAAATTTCTCTTGTGGCTAATCCCAACCTAAAACCACATAGGGAAGGAAATTTCTGGGGGTTGTAGTTTTTAGTTGACACAGTATAAAACTACCATACTTGGGTTAATCACTTAATCTCTTGAATATAACATCGTCATTTGTAATATAGTGATAATTTCATTTTATCTTGTTAGGTTTAATGAGGATTAGATGAAATTATATATGTGAAAAAGTTTTGATCTACAAGGAATCATAGAGGTTAGTTGTGATGTAGGTTTTTTTGAGTATGATGATGTTTATGAAAACACTCTTGAACTGGCGTCGGCTCTTAGAGAAGCTTAGCTGTCTATATCTAAGCTCTTAGAGAAGCTTAGCTGTCACATATCACTGTGGGTTTAGATTAGTGCTTTGCTATTTCATTATTATCCATTAAGCAAGTAGTTTCTTTAATTAGCTACTTCTCTTTTAGTCTATTCTGTAATCCCTCTGAATATAGTTTTTGAGTTTCAGGCATAAAATTGTTCAGAAAAAAATGGTAGTGGTCTTTTTTGCTTTCTACCTCTTTGATTTTTTTAGTGGGGAAGGGTAAGGTGGGGTCTGAAACTTTATCCAGACCTTTTCAGTCCAAGTGTAGTTCATTGATCTTTTGCTACAAATAATTTACTTGACAGTATTTTACTATGTGGTATCAGTGGGGTGAATTTATTAGGGTCAGCATGGGTTGGAGAGAGTAGAAATTGCTGTGTTGAATTCTTATTTTTCTTGGTCTACAACAGACGCAAGAATATTTTGAGAGTGCAGCTATGACAGATATCTACCTGAAAAACAGTGTAAGGGTTATGCCGACATGGTCTATATTCCCTTAAGGATTGAGTCAGACTATTTGGGAATGATATGAATTTAGGAGTTTTGGGGAACTTTTAGTATCTGTTAGCAGCTAATCTAGTTCTTGAAAACTACTAACTATATATACTTAGTATTTTCTCTACTAACTATAATTAATGTTTTCTTTTTGGAAAGTATTGAAAAATTGAATAACACTTAAGAGCAAGGAAAGAGGGCATTACTTTAATTACTCTTATGCTCTAATTTAATCCTCACAGCAACCCTGTGAGGTAGGTATTATAATCATTCCCATTTTACAGGAAACTAAGGCTTGGAGAGACTCTATTACTTTTCTTGTAGTAGGAAAGGTATGCTCCAATTTGATTTCAGATCTTTTTTATTGCTTTTTACTTTGCCTAAGTTCAGTGACTTAGGAAAAAGAAGATTCTAAAAAATTCTTTAGAAGAATATTATTTAAAACACACATTTACTTCACAAACTGTATTTATGATGGATGTTATATTTCATTAGTTTTAATATGATTTACTAGAAAAATACCATGGTTTGTAGGTAATACTGTGGTTTTTGGGGGTTGGCTGATGGCTAAGGTGTAAAACCTTAGAGGATAATCTGAGCTTATGTTGACTAGAAATCCAGTATTTCCAATCAAATAGGTCTTTTCTTGAAGTTCTGTGTATTATAAATTTATTCCTTGTGATGCTAGCTCCCTCTGTAGAACTTCATTAAGATTGCAACTTGGCTTTTTCAATCATTTTGCAAAGTGATTGAAGCATTATCTAGAATAGATTTTAAATTTTTCTTTTAAAATTTTACTTTATATTCTAATCACTTCCAAGTGTTTTTTCTTGTGAAGATGTTACCTTTATAAAAATGTCTCACTTTGTATATACTAAATTTTAGTAGCATATACAAAGGGAAACCATCTTCCCCAAATATTCCTACTACTTTAATGTTTTTTTGTTTGTGAAGGCCAGAGACACTTGTGATTTCTAGGTCTGTAGGGTCTGTGTTGGGTAAGACCAGAGGAGGTAGAAAAAAACCAAAGGAAGATTTGAAAAAAAAATTTTTTTGGAAGGGTAACTGGTTTCCATATATCATATTTGAAATGATCTTTTTTAAAGAGTTTTTTCATTGTTAAATTGGATGAGAAAATGGTCATTAAGGGAATTTTTTGGGGGAGAGCGTCTTGCAGAAAAGGAGACAAACAGAATTTCTGCGTGCTAGAAAGATTCATTTCTTTTCAAATTGAATTCAACAAAAAAATTCAAAGAAATGCAGAAAATATGCTTCACATACACAGTTTCCATAAATTTATGTTCTTGTAGGAAAATCCTTTATTATCAAATCCTACCACCAGTTTTCCTCTGTGTGAGTGTGGATACTTCTTTCATCACTACTTTTTCTCCTTTCTCTTGCAAATTATTTTCTATTTAAATATTAAGTTGTATAATTATCTCTTCAGAGATGCTTTCCCCACTGGAATGAAGGCAGAGGGAATGTGACTAGCTTCCAAGATGGAATTTGGAAAAATGGGCGAACTGATGTCAACTTTAGAGCTAGGGACTAAAACACAATATGAGGATAGGAAAGAACTAAAATATATATGCTCTTTCAATTTAAAAAAATTAACTATACTCTCTTCTAAATAGGATTGAGGGACATTATTAGGATGATGCACGAATTGGCTTTTAAACAATTTTGTAAGATAATTACCTTTGAACCTTTTGTTAATTCTAAACATATTTATTCTGTTAAAGTATAATATAGTTTACACAAACACAGGCGTGCATTATGGTGGCACAAATAACATCAAGGATGATTCTTATTTTTTTTTTATACTTGTTTAGCTTGACTGAATTTGATAACAGAATTGTTTGAAAGAATAGAATTGAGCTATTTTATTAATATAACAATATCCTTCATTATCTATAAAAACATTGAGCTATAACTGACATGTAATGTTGTATTAGTTTCAGATGTACAACGTAATGATTTGATATATGTATATGTTGTTTTTTTATTAAGTATTTTTTTTAACATCTTTATTGGAGTATAATTGCTTTACAGTGGTGTGTTAGTTTCTGCTGTATAAGAAAGTGAATCAGCTATACGTATACATATATCCCCTTATCCCCTCCCTCTTGCATATTAATTATTGACTTACAATGTTGTTAATTTTTTTATACAGTAAAGTGATTCAGTTATACATATATATACATTCTTTTTTTAATATCCTTTTGCTTTATGGTTTATCATAGGATATTGAAGATATATGTGTATATTGTAAAATGATCACCACAATACTCTAGTTAACATCCATCACCACATATAGTTGCAGATTTTTTTTCTTGTGACGAGAACTTTTAAGATCTACTCTCTTAGCAACTTTCAGATATACAGTTGACCTTTGAACAATAGTGGGGGTTAGGGGTGCCCACCCTTCTTACAGTGGAAATTCCACATATAATTTATAGTCTGTATACTTGATTCGTCTATATTTGCAGTTCCACACCTGCGAATGCAGTCAACCTTGGATTGTGTACTACTGTAGTATACAGTGGGCCCGAGTGTGTATAAGTGGACCTGCACGTTTCAGATCATTGTTGTCCAAGGGACAACTGTACAATACGGTATTACCATATTATATCCCCATGACCTATTTATTTTATAACTGCACGTTTGTACCTTTTGACCATCTTCATTATCTTTAAAGCATATATTACACCCTTGAAACAGTACTGTTGTTTTCCTTTATCAGTAAAAAATTGTAGTGCTATATAAGCATTTTTCTAGAGGTTCTAATAGTTTTTATTTTATTTATTCATTCATTCATTCATTCATTCATGCTGCCCTGGGTCTTAGATGCGGCACACCGGATCTCCCTGTGGCATGTTTAGTTGTGGCATGTGGGCTCTTAGTTGTGGCATGCATGTGGGATCTAGTTCCCCGACCCTGGATCGAACCCAGGCCCCCTGCGTTGGGAGCGCGGAGTCTTACCCACTGGATCACCAGGGAAGTCCCGAGACTTTTGTTTTTATATCTGTTTTTGAATATAATCAAATTTAACAGCAGGCTTCTTCAAGAAAATCAGATAGACTCCTAAGATACAATTAGGGGCCTATCTTGTTATTCCTTAAATATTACCAATTTAAGTTTTGTTAGCAGAGAACAAAATCCTTCTGTTTTTTCTCCAACAATTGGAATGACTTTGTATATAAGTACCTCTAATTCTAGCAGCCAGCTAGTGTCAGTGATCAAGTTTGGAATAACTTCTATGACTGCCCTTTGAAGTCTGGATTCTGAGAGAATTTTTTTAATGCCAGTTTTAGGTTTCTTTAATTATAATCTTTTTCCTTTAAAATATGTGGTAGGTGAAAGCATAAACTTTTTCAGAACTGGTTTTCTCTAAAGTCAGGAGATTTATATACTACCTATATTATGATGCCTTTGGTTGTGAGTAACGGACACTCAAAACAAAATGACTTTATATATAGAAAATTTTATTATTTAACCCTATTTTATTATTTTATTATTTAACCAACCCTTATATGGAGGTAAGGGTTGGTTAATTTGGTGCTTCAGGAACATCATCAGGGAGCCCTGGGCCTTTTTGTTTTTCTGCTTACCATCCCCAATGTTCTTTTAGGCTGTTTACTCCTCATGGTTACAAATGGCTATTTGCCGTTCCAGAGGTCAGATGTAGTTGACGATATCTAGAGACTCTCAGGAAAATCTTGTTCTTTTTTTTTTTTTTTTTTTTTTTAATGAATATGAACTTGAGTTTTTTTTTCCCCCCCCATGGATTTAATTAATTAATTAATTAATTAATTTTTGGCTGTGTTGGGTCTTCGCCTCCGCACGAGGGCTTTCTCCAGCCGCGGCAAGCGGGGGCCACTCTTCATCGCAGTGCGCGGGCCTCCCACTATCGTGGCCTCTCCCGCTGCGGAGCACAGGCTCCAGACGCACAGGCTCAGCAGTTGTGGCCCACGGGCCCAGCCGCCCCACGGCATGTGGGATCCTCCCAGACCAGGGCTCGAACCCGTGTCCCCTGCACTGGCAGGCAGACTCTCAACCACTGCGCCACCAGGGAAGCCCTCTTGTTCTTTTTTAAGTGCAAGAAGAGCTTTCCCAGAATTACCCCAGCAGACTTCTCCTTAATTTATCATTGACTTCCATTGCATTATATATTCATTCCTAGACCTCTGACTGGCAAAGAAGATAGAATTACCATGATTCTCATCAAGAGTCACTCCATGGGTCAAAGCACAGGCTCCCTAATAACTGAACAAAATTTGGGGTTCTTCTGGGAAAGGGAAATAGCTGTTGGTTGGAGAATTAACAATGCATTGCTTACAGTGCTTAAATAAAATGGCTATGTCACATTTCCCTGGGTACACAGCAACCAGGGTCAAACTTACAAACTGCCTCAGTGAGAGATTTCGTAAAACTGTTTTCTGCTGCAGTCTTTATTCCTTGTTACTGTGCACATTGAAGAAAATGAAAATTTTTAAGAATTGAAAATTTAAACCCTTTCCCTGATAGTAGCCAAGATATAAAAGTGTGTGAAATTTGAGTGAATATTTTTTAAAGCATGGGACATTTGTGTTATACTCAGACTTGAAAGGGGATATGCACAATTATGTGACCTCATGGGAACTATTGCTCCCTTTTGTCTGACATAATTTTCAGCCTTTTCTTTGATTTCTTTGATTTCTTTGATCATCCTCAGCAATCCAGAAGGACACCTTTAAAAATAAAGAAACAAAATTATTTACTGTTTTCTAAACCAGGGGAGGTAGAAAAATACATTCAGAAGAATGGTATACAGTGTAAACTGCTGCTTTGGTTAGTGCTGTATATTTGATATGCTCTCTCTCCCTCTATTTTTTTGATATGTTCTATATTTGATATATATATTTATATTGAGATGTGTATTTTTAGAGGATCATAATGGGGAATATTTCTACTGCTTCCTGAAAACATCATTATAATATGGTTTTTTTGGTGTTTTTTTTAAAGTTTTAGTAGTTTGGGGAATTTTATTCCAGACTATTATAAATTATTATTCAATATCTTGTTTTGGAATTATTTTACTGAGTCACCTGACAAAGGTAGGATTATATCTTTTCCATAAAATGAAGAATATTATCTCCTATTGCAAAGAGGTATAGATTTGCCATGGATGAAAGCAATGACTCTGGCTTCAATCTACCTTGAAGAAAGAATAAAAGTAGAATTGAATAATCTGTGGAAAAAGGAAGATGGACTGTCATATTCTAGTACTTACTATATTAAGAATGTTTAATATTAGTAGGTGATTTTATAATTAAAGTATTCTAATTTAGGGTATCTTTGAATCAAAATATAAAGTTCTCCCTTAATTTTCATAATGTTTCTATATATTTATGCTTTCTATTTCTCTACAAAATTTTTTTGTTAATATGTCAGACTTGGAAAATAATAGTAATAATGCTGCAATTCCTTAAAGATTATAGTAGTATCTGATTTTACAGTGTTTACCAGAAGTGGATAATTTTCAGCCTCTCTTCAGGACTTTCATTATTTTTAGCTGTTATTCTTACTTTCTGCATCTTTCTTATTTGTTTCCTTTGTTGGTTCTAATTATGCCCTCAGGACTTAGCATAGTATAAATTTATTATGTTTTCTAGAGGATACCTCATCAGATATTTGAAAATGATTACACATTTTTTAGGAGTAGAAACTGTCATTTGTATCCATAGGCCTTAGTAGGCATTTATGTTTGTTGATTGACTTGATTGATGACTTAATGTGTAATAATATTTCACAGTCTTCCATTGGTTTGTATAATTGAGGGAATTTTCTGTTGTTCTTATCTTAGATTTGTGATCTGTAAAGTATATTCTAAAATTATGTATGTATTTCATAATGGTTTTATCTGGACCTGCATAAAACAAGTGCTTATTTTAAAAACTGTAATAATCTAACCTTGTAAATCCATTGTTAGTTATTTGGAAAAATGAATATTGTATGATATGAAGCACTTCTTTTTATTGCTAATTTCAGGTTTCACTATCTGGGAAACCTCTATGTAAAAGTATAGGTCTGTTAATTATCTTCTCTGTTCTGTCTGGGTTGATTTATTGATAATTTAAAATAAAATTTTTCAGTAAGACTCTAGGATTCTGGGGATCATCTCATTGACTTTGTACCTGGTATTGTTGACAGAATTATCACTGTTATTAATCCTTATCCTTTAAACATTTACATTTGTAAGGCAGAGTAAATAAAGCCATTGTACAGGTTGGAATTGTGGATGAAAAAGGTTGCCTGCCATTCTGTTAAACAAGCCATCAGTCACCACAGCTGCCCCGATGGTGTGCCCTAACGGGAATTCAGGATGGAGAAAACAGGATATTGGCCCTAGATTGTTAAGATGCATATCACAGGAATAATTTCAGTGAGCCCAGACTCTTGCATCTTTCCATACCTAGAAAAGCACTAAAATCATTAATTTGAGGGTCTGTTTTTTGTGATTAGCAGTAATCTTTTGATGTTTGACTACTTTTTTTTGTCCCCCCAGCAAAAATTCCTATATACCCAGGCTCCTCCTTTACCTCTTTGGAACAGTTCTCCTCCCTTACCTCTTTGGAACAGTTCCTCAGAGCTATCTGAGAGACTGTCTCTCGGGCTGTAGTCCTCAGTAATATCCCCAAATAAAACAAAATTCTCAACTTTTAGGTTGCATGTTTTTTTTTTCAGTCAACAGAAGGATTCTAGGAATGACTTAGCACACTTTAGTATAAACTGTAGAAATCTTATTTAAAACCTTTTTTTTTTTTTTTTTTTTTGGCCTTAGGTGGTTATGGTTCTAAGGTCCTCTGCTTATGGCCATTTTACGTGCAGAATTTTTGGTGGTAAAAATTGTGTTTTATCAGCTTAAAGTGAATCCGTTTCCCATATACAAAGTATTCTTAGGGTATTACTTAATGCTTAATTTATGCCTTTCTTTTCTCATAGCAGTAATTAAAATGTCCCTAAGTTACTGAATATTTTTGTTACTGAACTCAGGTTCAGCTGCTTGCCACTCAAAAGCCAATAATTCGAGAGCCAAGTGTCAGTAGAAAGGGAAATTGCTTTAATCAGAGGAGAAGGTGGACTCGTGTCCTGAGACCAACTCCAAAGATTCTGCTCAGCCATGACAGTTTTTAAGGGGAAGAGTGGGGGAAGAATCTCTGAATCATCAAGGCAGGAAGTTGGGTTCTGCATCATTCTCCATTGTGGGCAGACTGGCTGACTCTTCAGATATTATCTTACCCGAGTGATCTGCCTGCAGGATTGCTAATGGGGGCTGTTGGAGGTAGAGAGCTAGTCATTCTTTAACTCCTAAATACTTCATTCTTACTTCTAATCTTGGAAAAGAATCAACAGGTTAGGCAAGGCATAGTGTGCATTCAGGAGAGCATAAGTCAGGAGTTAGTTAATTGCCTAGTGATCTCATTCTTATGATTAGGTTCTTTCAAGGTTAGAGGGGAACAGAAATGGGCAAACAGGAAAGGGACAAAAGATCTGCTTTCAATTCCTCACTGTGAAACACCATTCCATTTCTATGGGGTTAGGGGTGAAGGTCCATCTTCTGTAACTTGTTCATGATGACACAGGGCACCATATTCTCAGAGTGGAAGATGTCAGCGTGGGTCTGTAGAATCTGTTTGCTGACAATTTTAGTCGCCCACTCACATATACGAGCAGAGCAAACTACAATTATTTTGATGCCCACAAAGATGTAGATCGTTACGAGCAATAATGTAAATACTGTTCTCTTGAGGCCAGTTTTTGGAATTGTGCCACAGATTCAGTACTGCTCAAGATGGAGCAGTTTATGTCCTGTTCTCTGGTGGTAGTTATAGTACCTGTAAAATAAATTAGGAATGTGCATTAGACACCGAGTCTGTTACTCTATCATTAACTGTTCGAGTCTGCTCTTTTGTGACTGCGGGAAGTCCGGGAGACTTAACCTGTTCTATAAACAAGAGGCAGAGGACACAGAGGGGCTTTTGTACTTGGGGGGTGCCCTGCAGTGTTCTGCTCGGTTCCATTTTCAGCTGTAGAGAACATTTAGTACCATCCCTTTAATTTTATTAATGAGTAAGCTGAAGCATAGAAATCATAATTGGCAAGGAAAAGACTGTTACTCAGGTCTTCTTTTTAGTTCCTTGTTCTTTCTTTTACCAAACTGTATTCATTTCCCTGAGATATGCGTTATAGAAGCATATTGAAATTTGAATTGATGCCCTTTCAGAAAAGAAATAGATTTGTTCTTCATCTTCCAGCCATGGATTTTTAGTTTGAATACAGATTGAGAAAGCTCATTTCAAATAGAACTGTCTAGTGATTAAGTATTTTATCCTTTGTTGTCATGACCTCTTTGAAGTAGTAGTGATATTTCCTCCTATGAAGAATAGGGGAATAGAAACTTAACATACTTGTTCAGAGTCATGGTGTATATGTTAAATTGAGAGTACTCTTAAATCAATTGTAAGCCTTTGGTTCTTGTCACCTTAGCTTTTGTATTGTTAGTGTGAGATAATTCATGTGAATTATCAAACTAGTTCCCATGCATGGGGACACTCAAATATGCACATTATTTACATTTGGCCAATTATAATTTTTCTAAACTGAAAATCTGATCTTGTTTCTTCTAGGTTTAAAACCTTTTAATGATTCCTCTTTGTCTGCAGGATGAAACCCAAAGAACTTCCTTTGCTTTTTACTCCCTAGTTCTGGCATCTATTTGCTATTCACTGAACATGTCCTTCTTGTCCATGTATCTGAACACACTGCTCCCCTTAAAAACCTTTTCCTTGTAGGTCATCTCTCACCACTCCCCTCACCATTCTACATCCTTTTCAAAATGCAGATCTTTATTTATCTGGAAAACTTTCTTGACTTCCTAAATCTGTGTTATGCCCAACCCAGGGGCTGTGAAAAATTTTCCCTTCTTTGCTTCTAGGTGCATTGACTGGTCTAAATTGATAAAAGACAGATTAACAGGAGAAAAAACAAATTTAATTATGTGTCTGTGGCATCTCCATAAAAATATGAGACCTAAAAGGCAACCAGGTAATGGAAGCTAATTTAACATTTAGAACTGAGGAAAGGGTTAGTGGTTTGGAAATATAAAGGGTGTTACTGAGTCCAAGCTTGCTCTGCTCGCCACACAACAGGCCAATAAATCAGGAGATGAGGTGTGGAGGCAAGGAACAGTGACTTTATTTGGAAAGCCAGGCATCCCAGAAGATGGCAGACCAATGTCCTAGAGTACCAGCTTATCGGGGTTGGGATGCCAGTTTCTTTTATAGAACAGAGAAGGGGAGGAGATAAGGAAGTAAAGTAAAAAGGCCATTAGTCTTACAACATATCTCTTGGCTTGGCCGGCATCGAGGAGGGGATGTTAATTTCTTCTTTTCTGCAGCCATTCACAAGTGGGCAGGGTCAGAATGTCTCTCTGTGAGCTGAACAAGGCACTTCAGTTTAACATTCAGGCAGAGCGGCAGGGTTCCCCAAGGCAGGCCATTATGTATGCTTACAGCTATAGACAGCATCCTTTTAATGATTATAATAACAAGAGCAACGAAAAGCAAAGGTTAAAGTAAAAGAAACAGATCCAACATGGAGGCAGATTTTGCTCTTCCCTGTTACAAAGGGAGAAAGGCCATTCACTGGAAGGCAGAGAGAAAACAAAGATTGCCTTGTTAAGTTTCTTAGGTATAAAAGTATGTCTGGTAATAGCTGTAGTCCTGGTACAGACCCCTTTTCAATGTAAAATTAGGCAGTTAAGGGGAAGGGGAGGAGCTTTTCCTGAATCTCCTGGGTTTTGATTGCCTTTAGCTTAAAATAATCCTCATGCTGATGCTGAAAACTTGGCCTCTGTGTGCACTGGTGCCTAATTGAATCTCAGAGACAGAGTTTTGGGTGAACTAGAAAAGAATAGCTTTATTGCCTTGCCAGGCAAAGGGGGACACAGGGGGCACGTGCCCCTCAAAAAACTGTGTGTAGCCCGGGAGGATTTGGTGAGGAGTTTTATAGCAGTGGTTCAAGGGCAGGGTTACTGATAAGGATTAGGGTGCTTGCAGGGCCTGCACTCCTTTAATCTGCTCTCAGGTAGTCTCTTGATGAGCTTCCCTAGTTCCTTTAATCTGACCTCAGGTGGTCTTCTCTGGAATGAAGAATGCTAACATCTTCCATTTGTTCGGGGTTTTAGTTCTGTAAAGAACTCAGAGATATTATGTGTACACTTGAGGTGGAACCAGGACCCTGCCCCAAGGCTGCACTATTGTTTCTTGGCTGCTCCTCCCTTGTCTCTGCATCCCCTCTCTTCCCTGATTAGCAACTGTTCAAATCTGCCCTTTGGAACTCAGGGAAGGTCCTGGAGTCTGGGGTCTATTCCCAAGAAATGGGGGACAGAAAGGTTTCTGTGCCCAGGAGCCCCACAGGGTCCTGCTCAGTTTCAATGCCAAAGTGGCATATTTTGGTGTTGTTATCGAAAGCAAGTTTGTGTGCCTGGTGCACAGTGAGGCCAAACAAACTGAAACATTGGAGTTTGGAGCAAAGAAAGGTTTATTTCAGGGCCAGGCAAGTATGTGTGGCTCGAGTTCAAAAGACCCAAACTCCCTGATGTTTTCAGGGAGGAGTTTTTATAGGCAAAATTTGTGGTGAGGGCTGCAGGGTGTGTGACTTTCTTCTGATTGGTTGGTGGTAAGGTACCAGGGCGGTGCTCCAGGAATCTTGTGCTCAGCCTGAAGTTACCATCCTCCACCTGGGTGGAGGGCTTAACTCCTACAGAAGAACTCAAAGATACTGTTACATATATTCCTTCAGGAGGAACCAGGAAGTTGCCCTATGCTGCTCCTCCTTTGTTTCTGCATTTTTATTTCCCTGATTAGCAACTGTTTGAATCTGCCCTTTGGAACTCAGGTCTAGGAGGCTTAATGAAGCCCATTTCTTTGCTAATGAAAAATGCCTTATCAGTAAACAAAGGATGTTACAGCCATCAAGCCACTACAGCCCTAAAGGCTGTAGCCCCAAAGCGAGCCCTGAGGGAACTCAGGATAGAGACAAAGCCCTCAACCACTGCAGCCACCCCATACAGTGCATCCTGAGGGGACCCAGGAAGGGAAAGAACAGGATGCTGGCCCTAGATAGCTAAGGTGCATAACAAAGGAATGATTTCCATGAGCCCTGACTTGCATCTTCCTATAGGTAGAAAAGTGCTAAATTCATTAACTTGAGATATCTAGTTTTCTTTAATTAATCTTTTGGTGTTCAGACTACCTGGTCCTTATTGCAAAACTCCTGTATATTCTGGCTCCTCCCCTACCTCTTCAGAGCAGTCCCTCAGAGCTTTCTGAGAAGCTGCCTCCTGGGCTTGAAGTCCTCAGAAAGTCCTCCAGATAAAACATAATTCTCAACTTTAAGGTTGTGCAGTTTTTTTCAGTTGACACCTACAAAGGAAGAACAGGTGACACAGAAAGGATTTGTACCAGGGAGAGCCCCACAGGGTCCTGTTCTGTTTCAGGGTGACAAATTTTGTTCCAGATTTTATGTTATAGGAGTTATTAGATTGTTTTGTATTTCCCTGATTACTATTCTTTCGTTTCCTCTAGATTATGAGCTACCCAAAGGCACAGATACTTTTATCTCTGTAACATTGAGGCTTGGCACTTTGTCAGGCATGTTCTAGGTGCTCAGTACATTTATTTATTTATTTATTTATTATTTATTTTTGGCTCTGTTGGGTCTTCGTTGCTGTGTGCAGGCTTTCTCTAGTTGTGGCGAGCTGGGGCTACTCTTCCTTGCAGTGCATGGGCTTCTCACTGTGGTGGCTTCTCTTGTTGCAGAGCATGAGCTCTAGGCACGTGGGTTTCAGTAGTTGCAGTACGTGGGCTCAGTAGTTGCGGTGCGTGGGCTCTAGGGCACACGGGCTTCACTAGTTGTGGTGCGTGGGCTCAGTAGTTGTGGCTTGCAGACTCTCGAGCGCAGGCTCAGTAGTTGTGGCACACGGGTTTAGTTGCTCCGTGGCATGTGGGATCTTCCTGGACCAGGGATCAAACCTGTGTTCCCTGCATTGGCAGACGGATTCTTAACCACTGTGTCACCAGGGAATTCCCTCGTCCCTCAATACATTTTTTTTTTTTCCTAAATCTTTTATTTATTTATTTATTTTTATATATTTATTTTTGGCTGTGTTGGGTCTTCGTTTCTGTGCGAGGGCTTTCTCTAGTTGCGGCAAGCGGGGACCACTCTTCATCGCGGTGCACGGGCCTCTCACTATCGCGGCCTCTCTCGTTGCGGAGCACAGGCTCCAGACGCGCAGGCTCAGTAGGTGTGGCTCACGGGCCCAGTTGCTCCGTGGCATGTGGGATCTTCCCAGACCAGGGCTCGAACCCATGTCCCCTGCATTAGCAGGCAGATTCTCAACCACTGTGCCACCAGGGAAGCCCCCTCAATACATTTTTAATGAATAAATAACATGCTTTAAATGTCTCCAACTCGGACTTCCCTGGTGGTTCAGTAGTGAAGGGTACGCCTTGCAGTGTGGCGGACACGGGTTTGATCCCTGGTCAGGGAGCTAGGATCCCACGTGCCGCGGGGCAACTGAACCCGCACACCACAACTGTGGAGCTTGTGCACCTCAGCTAGAGAGCCCGTGTGCCACAAACTGCAGAGCCCACACGCTCTGGAACCCACGCCCTACAACTACAGAGCCCACTCACCCTGGAGCCTGCCCGCCACAACTAGAGAAGAGAAAACCCACATGCCACAACTAGAGAGAAGTCCACACGCTGCAATGAAAGATCCCGCATGCGTCAACAAAGATCCCGCATGCCGCAACTAAGACCTGACACAGCCAAAAATAAATAAAATAAACAAATAAATAAATCTTAAAAAAAAATGTCTCCAACTCTATGTATTCTTCTTTTCATAATTCTTGCCTGGAATGTTACAGTAGCACCTTATATAACCACCCTGCCTCTATTCTCACCCTTTCTCTTTACTTAACATTCACATTCTTTACTTCACATGGTTGCACTTTTGTTTCTGTCCTATTGATTGTCCACCTTTCTAAGACACTAGTTTGTCCCATCACTTGACCATGTTGTTAAAACACATTAATAGTTCTCCATTGTCTACTGGATGAATTTCAAGTTACTATGCATGACTTGGAAACAGTTGATGATCTGAGACTGGCTTTCCCCCTTTATCGCTATCCCCAGCCAACAGCTTTTTTCTTCCTTAAGCTCCCTTAAGATCTGATTGCTTGTTTTTGTGTCTGTGTCTTTGCATGTACTGTTCTACCCTTTCCCAGTCTTATCTGCCTGATAACTTCAAAATTCAACTGCTTCTTCCAAAAAGCTCCCTCTTCACCCCTAATAAATTTGCTTTTGTTATTGTACTAAAACTTGTCTGTTGTCCATATTAGACTGAACTTCTTGAGACCTGTGACTATTTCATATCCAGTTCTGCTTGTGTGTCATACATAGGTCTGCTTATTAAATGCTGTGGAATCAAATTAAATGCCTGTGGGTTAAGAAATAAGTATTAGTTGAATTGGAAGTTAATTTTTTTTTTTTTTTTGGCTGCATGGTGTACAGTCTGCGAGATCTGAGTTCCCTGACTAAGGATAGAACCCATGCCCCCTGCAGTGGGAGCTCAGAGTCTTAACCCCTGGACGGCCAAGGAGGTCCCGGAAGTTAAATTTTAAGAAAATGATGCTTTAGGAATTTTAGGAAAATGATGTTAGTTTTTAAAGCATGATATCCAAAATGATAGTACTTTTATTTATAGAAGGATTTTTAGACAACATAAAATGATTCTGATTTCTTTGTATTGAATGTTCTAGGAAAATATAAAAAAAAAATTTGGTCCATAATTTAATCGTTTTAAAAATAGAGTTAATTATCAGAACATTTCTAGAGCATAATTTTATTCCCATGCTGACTTCATCATTCCACCTTATTTGTTGTCAAATAAGGATGAGAAAGAAAGTGGGGAAGGGGGAAGGTGGAAAGGAAGAGATAGGGAAGGGAAAGGAAGAGAGGAGGAGGGATGGGTGTGTGGGGGGATGTGTGTGTGTGTGAGAGAGAGAGAGAGAGAGAGAGAGAGAGAGAGAAAGAAGTTTATTTTACCATTCAATGTGCAGACTTTTATTTAATCTGTTTGCTTTTTAATATGAATGCATATCCCTTTCTCCAGAAATTGAGTCTTTTGGTGATTCTGCAAATAAATTGACTTGCTTCTTATTTCTTCTTTCCCTTCTTCCTCCTCAGTCTTTGGTTTTAGATTTTGTCTGGTGTGCTGGTTCAGCCATCAATATTTGTTACTTTAAAGACTTCAACATCTTATGGACATTTTTCACCAAAAATGTTGTTTTTGTAAGCTTCTTGTCATTTTAGTGCAAGGAGCAGAGATGAGCTTTGCTTTAAGTCTTTTGTGTTGAAGTAAAATAATGGTCAGTGTATTTTTAATATGAAAGCTGTATAAATTGAGATGTTCAATTCCTTTACATTAGGAAACAGCAGCATAATTAAAAGGGAGATGAATTGCTCCATCTGCAAGGTGCTCAGAAAGTGGAGAGAAAGATAGCTACATTGTAAGCTCCATGAGAGAACGGGTTTACATCTTTGTGTATTTGTCTTTCCTTTCCATTGTATACATAGTGCCTAACTTTGTGTAATGTAGTGTGTGGTTAACCAATAGTTATTGAAAAAATATAATATGTAATTTAAAAAATCATTTTAGATAGAAAGTACATCAAGAAATATGCTACCCTCTTTTGGGCTTTTTAGTATTTTGATCCTGCTCTCATTCTCCATTTCACCTTTAAAAGCCTGTAATTAATGTCCTGATTTTTGTCTTTAGTTTGTTTATATTCCTTTTCATAGTTGTTACTGTTAGCTCATAAAATTATGACCTAATTTATGTTTTCACCATTATCCAGCACAGTTAGTATTCAGAAAGATTTTATTGTTAATCAACCTTGAGATCAGCCTTAACTAATTTCAGTTGATTTGGACACACCTATTTTTTTAAAAAATCAACCCTGATATAAACACAAACAACAGAGAACACTGTCTTTTCTGAAGATTATGTTCACATTTCATCCTCTTCATTGAGTAGTGTAGATGTATTATTTCAAAAATAAAAATTATTTTTTGTATTAAAAATTGACATTTCTTTTTTTAAACTAAGACCACAAGGTTCTGAGGAGATTTTATCCCGAATGATCTTAGAATAATGGTTAACTTCTTAGTAATTAAAAAACAAAATAAGGCTGCAACCTTGGTTCAGTTTTCAAGTATACTTTTGCTTGCTAGTCAAGCCATTTTTTATTATTCATTTGTAGTACTTTAAAATGAGTCCCTATTGTTGTGCAGGTTTTCCAAAATAGTATTAATAATGTAAATGTAGAAATTTATTTTAAAACTAAGATGATACCCACCAGATGGTGCTATTTCGCCTGTTTTGTCTGTGAAAAAAAAAAAAAAGGAAGATAGATGAATACAGAACTTTTAAAAAGTGTATGGAATATCTCCTACTATTTTGGGGAACATAATATTTTGGGGATAGAGGAGTTCAATGGAGAGAAGTATTCAAGTGTTATAAACTTACAGAATGTAGAATAAATTTACATATATGTTATACTAATATGCTTATCTTAATAAAGGTAGAGACCATTGCTAGAATTAACATGGCTGAGAACTTTCTATTTAGTGTAAAAATATTAAGTAGATATTCTTAAGGTTTACATAATGCAAATGCTATCAACTGTCATAATTCCATAATCATGAAAAATGTAATTATTTATAAAAGGAGGTATTACCAAAATTTATATTTCAGTTTTCTTTTTATTTTGAAGTAAACAGTATTACTGTCCAGCGGAGTTACATAGTTATTTACAAATAAGAAAACATTTTGATTATTTTTTATGTCCTTGAATATTTCTCAGATCAAGGAGAGAAGATTAGGCTTGAATTCATTATTTTTACAAAGGAAAAATAACTCTTCTAAATTAATTTGTATATTAGGAAGAAGGCAACCATGCAGCACACTAGTCATTTAGATGCTGCAATTGAATGATTGACTATCCATTATAGTTTAATTGGCTAGCTAATATACTTTTCAGTGATGTATGAAAGATTCAGCCAGTGTTTCTAGGATTTTAATATACTTAACTTTTTCTGCCCTTATTATCACTCTGTATTTGCATCTGGCCATGAGACTGAAGCATAAAGGTGTGTAGGTGCTGTTATAAGTATTTGCCAAAGTCATTGTTGATCATAACAACAATGATTTTATTTGCATGTGTGAAATTAGAGATTAAACTTGCTTTTATGTCTTACATTTGAATTTTTCTCCTGGAAAGGTATGTGTATTACTTTGTAGGGGAGGAAGATTTTTTCCTCTACTCTTCTTAGCTATTTTGGCTGGTCTGCTAATTCAGTTGACGAAAGACGATTAACAGGAGAAAAACAAATTTAATTATGTAGGTATGGGAGCCCCATAAAAATATGAAACCCAAGGGCAAGTCTGGCAGTTGAGGCCTTCCTGAGCTAAGGAATGGGATAGGGGACTGGGGCTTTAAAGGGGAGGAGGGGTAATTCACAGGACTAGAAGAGCAGATGTTTGGTAATTAGATGCCATACAGATAGGTCTTTCAGATAAACTGTTATCTCTGGTAGCTCTCTGTCTGAGCCAGGCCCCTTATGCAAATTTTTTTAGGTACTTAAGGGAGAGGTAAAAAGGTCTTCCTGAGTCTTTTGGGCCTTGGTTGTCTTAAGTTCAAAGTAATCCAAATGCCAAAGTGGCACATTTTGGGGAGGCTTGTTCTGAACCCCTTCAACTTTGGATTCAGTGAATGGAACTTACCTCTATAGGCTAGAAAATACAGATAGTAGATTTTCTTGTATTTCTAGACTTTGTGAATGAATAGTTTAATCATAACTATATTAACATTGTTGACATTCTCATAACAACCTGAAGATTGTGAACCACCATATTGCTTTATCTTAACTTGTTTTGTAGCATTTTAAAAAAACTTTGGGTTATAGTTTTTGAGTATACCTCAGATCTCTCTTGCAAGAGTATAAAGTTCTTCCTGCTTTATTTCCCTCACTCCACTTAGCACAGTGCTTTATATATAGTAGATGTTCTGTGTATATTTATTACAAAAAAGAGTTAATTTTTTCATGCCTAGTATTAGTAGTAGTATTATAATACAAAGGAAGTTATTTAGATAGCTTTTCCTCCTTGTAGGGATTTCCATAGTAACAGAGTACACTATATTCTGTTATTTTTAATCTTAAACATCTTTTCTTATATGACTTTTAATAGTTGGTTTAAAAGGACCATCTCACCAAAATCTCTTAAAATCGTACTAGTGATGCATTCTATCCTAGTGAAGATAAGTGTATTTTCAGTTTTCTTAAAAATAAAAAATCTTGTCATCAGTCTAGTTTCATGTGGATCTTGAGAATTAGAGATGGTCTGGTCCAGTAGTTCTCAAAGTGTGGTTCAGGGCCTCTTAGGGGGGTTCCTAAGACCTTTTCAAGGGGGTCCACGGGGACAGAGCTATTTTCAAAATGATAGTAAGACATTGTTTGCTTTTTCATACTCACTCTGTCATGAATGTAAGTAGTTTTCCAGAGGTTACATGACATGCGATATTGATTGAATGTGTAAGCATATGAGAATGTAGCTGTCTTCTATTAAGCCAGACATTAAAGAGAGTTGCAAAAATTATAAAATAATGTAACCCTTGGCACTAAATATTTTTAGTTTGGAAATAGTTTTTTTTTTTTCTTCCATAAAACGTTACTTGTTTGACATTTAATGCTTCTATTATTAAAAATAATAAATTAATAAACATTTTAAAATATGTTTTAATTTCTAATATGGTAACCAGGGATAGATATAAAAGCTCTTTGAAGTATTCAATACTTTTTTTTAAAGTATAAAGAGGTCCTAAGATCAAAGCATATAAGAACTTCTGATCCTAATTCTTTATCTTCATTTCACAGATGAGGGTACTCAGTGGCCAGAGAGGTGAAGTGGTTTAATCAGGTATACTCAGCCAGTTTTTGGCTTAGCTGGTACTTGTGTCACTGACTTCTGACTGCTTTGATTTTTTTATTAGCTGTTTTGATACTTAGGTATTTTCCAACCTAATACCAGTTCTGAGTTCCTTAAACTGTTTTTTAGTTTGATATTTTAATTGACTTTATTCAGTACATGAATAAATTGGGAATATTGACCTGATTTTTCAGCTACAATAAAAAAGTTTTTTTAACACATAAAATTTCTAGTATAACCTTGCTATAAAGTATGAACTTCCTAGCAAGGAAAGGGAATTGATAGATGAAAAATTGTAGCCTTAGTGTCAAAAAAAATAAAGTTGAGGGCAAAGAGGTAGCCTCTTGTGTTTTAGAGACTCTTTTACTACTCTTTACTTGTTTTCTTCCCATTCATCCACAATAAAACATTGGTTACAGGCTTCCCTTGACATTTATGGCAGTCCACTCATAGAAGAATGAAGTGTTCTATTCTTAGGTTTCAAAAATTAATAGTATAATAATTCTACATTGCTATTTTGGTGGATATGCATTATTTCTCATGTTGAATTTCATGCTTGGAGGGTTAAATTCTAAAACATTCTCCGTTTTTTGAAATTGTTGAAGGAATTTAAAACCACATCATGAAGATAGATTGAAAACCTGGATAGTCTGAGCTTGAAGAGAGAGAATCAGGAGATCATATATTACACATCTTCATTTGAAGGAATTTCTTTATGCGGAAATAAGATTAGATTTATTGATTTATATGTGAAACCTCAAGGATAGAAGAACCAGTGGGTGTGTGACACAGACTGAATCATTTTAGCTCGTTAAAGGGAAAGTCTCTAGAAGTAAAGAAATACAAAAATAGAATCAGCTTGTATTGGAGGTAATAATTTCCCTGTGTCAGGAGGTGTTAAATTGCAGACCAGATTCCCTGGTAGGAATGTTGGCAAATGAATAAAGGAGTTCTGGTTAATTGGGTTAGATGACCTTTCATAAGATTCTTTCTATTATTATCTGTTTTGGTATACTTGTTGAAAATAACTTGTTTTAATGATAAGAGTTTATTTTAAAAAGGTAATTGGTTTAGCAGATATATTCTACTTTTATATTAACTAGTCAATAAACTTTATGGATCTGTGGTCTTGCCATGAGCAGTATAATTGATTCTCCTAGAAGGAGTGTGTGTTTTCTTTGTTCCTTTTATTGCAAGCCATTTGAAGAGATGATGGATTGGTAGCAGAAATTTAGAAGCGAAAGGAATGATAAACATTAGAAAGGAAGATGAAAGCCATTTTGAAGATGTACATTGAATTGATGATATTTTGAGATTTATTTTAGTATTTGCTCATTGATCACAAATATTTTCTGCCTTTTGTTACTACTCTTTTCCTGTCTGTTCCTTTTCCAAGTATTCCAACAAAGTAAACTATTCCGTAACTAATATTTTTGTGAAATTCTTTCAGTTGTTGCTGGTTTTATGAGTTGTAGGCTCCTTTATAATATAATCAAAATGATGACTGCATTAAAACATTCTTAATTTAACAGAGTATGGGTCAGGGGAGGATCTAGGCTAATATTTTTAACTTTTTTTCTTGGCATACTAGATGAAAAGCCATGTTCTTACTATTCCTAGAAGTAAATGGATTATAGCGAAATATTTGCCTTTATTTTCATTTGTGAGTGGGTGTCTGTGTTTTTGTGTCTATGCATGTATCTTTCTCTATATATCATGTATATTCTTAATACTTCCAAAAATAATTTGAGATCTTATAATGTCTTATCGTACACATACACACACACACACACCGTGTGATTCATTTTTCATCAGACATTTATTGAAGGCCTGGCATAGGAGTTAAATTAAATTATTACAGGGTTCAGGTAGGAAATGAATGGGGGAAATGAGCCAAGTTGGAGCAATAGATTTTGATTGATAGGTAGATTATAGCCTCTCTTCAAAATAAGATTTGTCGCACTGTGGAATCTTGCCCTCTGTTATACAATGTAAGTAACATTGTTGTATGTGATATTTAAATAGTTAAGAAATTCTACCAGAACTTAATGAAAGGACTTCTTGGTCAACTTGTCATTAGACAAATTAAGTAATATACCCATTCTTCAAGTATGCTGAGGTTTTAAAAAATTTATTAATTCATGTATTTATTCATTTCATTAACATTTATTAATCTCCTACAATGTGTAAAGCCTACTTTAGACATTGGATGCAGTATCAGACAGTAATTTTCCTTCACTCATAGCATTTATAGTCTAATGGGGAAGGCATATTTGAGCATTAAATTTCTTATTCAATAAATATTTCTAGTAAAACATAAAGTAAAAAAGCAGAGAACTTGGAGTCTAATGATTTGAGTTCTTTCTTTTTTTGATTTTATTTATTTATCTATTTTTGGCTGCGTTAGGTCTTCATTGCCGCGTGCAAGCTTTCTCTAGTTGTGGCGCGCGGGCTTCTCATTGCAGTGGCTTCTGCAGGCTCTAGGCACGCTGGCTTCAGTAGTTGTGGCTCGTGGACTCTAGAGTGCAGGCTCAGTAGTTGTGGCGCACAGGCTTAGTTGCTCCGCGGCATGTGGGATCTTCCCAGACCAGGGCTCGAATCTGTGTCCCCTGCATTGGCAGGTGGGTTCTTAACCACTGTGCCACCAGGGAAGTCCCTGATTTGAGTTCTTATTCAGCTACTATTTACCTCTTCATCCAGTTAATGCTTGTTATTAAGTGTTTATTATATATACCCGAAATGTGGAAATTAGTAAGATATAATTCTGCCCTGAACAAGTTCAGTGTCTCCAAGATTATAGACAGGCAATAGCTAGTGATAACTTCTGTGGTTGAATTATGTATAAAATCCTACAAGAGTAGTACATTCCTCTAGCTATGAGGGGTACAAGAACCTATCTCAAAAAGCTGATATTTGAGCTAGGCCTTGAAGGATGAGTAGAAATTATTTGGGAACAGAGGAATCCATGTGAACAAAGGAGGAGTTACCCGTGTCGACTGAACAAAAAAAAAACACCCCACAATGTGAGGGCAATGAGTTCAGTTTTATTTGGGACTTACGGAGGAGTATAGCACGGGAGACAGCCTCTCAGCTCTGAGGAGCTGCTTCGAAGAGGTAGTGGGGGAGGTCATTATATATGTGATTTTGGTCAAGGGGGTATGTGCAACCAAGCACACATCTAAGCAGAAGGTTGCTGCTAGTCACAAGAAGGTTGCTTCTAGTCACAAGGAGCAGATGTCTTCGTTAATGATTTAAGTGCTTTTCTAGGTATGAGAATATGCAAGAAATTGGATTCATAAAATTTTCTACTGAAAATATCTAACCAACTGAAGGTCTGTTCTGCCAGTTTTTCTCAGAGCACAGAGTACCTCATTCCTGATCTCCACCATGAAATCCTTTCAGGGTGTGTTAAAAGTTCTGGGACTACAGTGGCTAGTGACTTCATTCTCTCCCTCTCTTTTTTTTTTTTTTAAATTATATTTTATTTTTGGCTGCGTCAGGTCTTCATTGCTGTGTGCAGGCTTTCTCTAGTTGTGGCTAGTGGGGGCTACTCTTCGTTGTAGTGCGCGGGCTTCTCATTGCGGTGGCTTCTCTTGTTGCGGAGCACAGGCTCTAGGCACGCGGGCTTCAGTAGTTGCAGCATGCATGCTCAGTAGTTGTGGCGTGTGGGCCCTAGAGCGTGCGGGCATCAGTAGTTGTGGCGTGTGGGCTCAGTAGTTGTGGTACACGGGCTCTAGGGCACGCAGGCTTCAGTAGTCGTGGCACGTGGACTCTAGAGCGCAGGCTCGGTAGTTGGTGCACAGGCTTAGTTGCTTTGCCGCATGTGGGGTCTTCCCAGACCAGGGATTGAACCCATGTCCCCTGCACTGGCAGGCGTATTCTTTTTATTTTTTTCTTTTAATTGGAGTAAAATTGCTTTACAATGTTGTGTTAGTTTCTGCTGTACAATGAAGTGAATCAGCTATATGTATACCTATATCCCCTCCCTCTTGGACCTCCCTCCCACTCATCTAGGTCGTCACAGAGCACTGAGCTGAGCTCCCTATGCTATACAGCAGGTACCCACTAGCTGTCTATTTTACAAATGGTAGTGTATTTATGTCAAACCTAATGTCCCAATTCGTCCCACCCTCTCCTTCCCCTGTGTCCACATGTCTGTTCTCTACGTCTGCGTCTCTATTCCTGCCCTATTTAGGTTCATCTATACCATTTTTCTAGATTCCACGTATATGTGTTAATGTATGATAATTTGTTTTTCTCTTTCTGGCTTACTTCACTCTGTATGAGAGACTGACTCTAGGTCCCTCCACATCTCTGCAAATGACCCAATTTCGTTCCTTTTCATGGCAGAGTAATATTCCATTGTATATATGTATCACATCTTCTTTACCCATTCATCTGTTGTTGGACATTTAGGTTGTTTCCATGTCCTGGCTATTGTAAATAGTGCTGCAATGAACATTGGGGTACACATGTCCTTTTGAATTATGGTTTTCTCACAGTATATGCCCAGTAGTGGGATTGCTGGGTCATATGGTAGTTCTGTTTTTAGTTTTTTAAGGAACCTCCGTACTATTCTCCATAGTAGCTGTATCAATTTACATTCCCACCAACAGTGCAGAAGGGTTCCCTTTTCTCCACATTCTCTCCAGCATTTATTGGTTGTAGATTTTTTGATGATGGCCATTCTGACCGATGTGAGGTGATACCATGTTGTAGTTTTGATTTGCATTTCTCTAATAGTTAGTGATGTTGAGCATCTTTTCATGTTCCTCTTGGCCATCTGTAGATCTTCTTCAGTGAAATATGTATTTAGGTCTTCTGCCCACTTTTTATTCGGTTGTATGTTTTTTTTTTTGATATTGAGCTCCATGAGCTGTTTGTATATTTTGGAGATTAATCCTTTGTCCGTTGCTTCATTTGAAAATATTTTCTCCCATTCTGAGGGTTATCTTTTCATCTTGTTTATGGTTTCCTTTGCTGTGCAAAAGCTTTTAAGTTTAATTAGGTCCCATTTGTTTATTTTTGTTTTTATTTTCATTACTCTAGGAGGTGGGTCAGAAAAGATCTTGCTGTGGTTTATGTCAAAGCGTGTTTTTCCTATGTTTTCCTCTAAGAGTTTTGTAGTGTCCGGTCTTATATTTAGGTCTTTAATCCATTTGGAGTTAATTTTTGTGTATGGTGTTAGGTTGTGTTCTAAGTTCTTTTACATGTAGCTGTCCAGTTTTCCCAGCACCACTTACTGAAGAGGCTGTCTTTTCTCTGTTGTATGTTCTTGCCTCCTTTGTCATAAATTAGGTGGCGATATGGGCATGGGTTTATCTCTGGGCTTTCTATCCTGTACCATTGATCTATATTTCTGTTTTTGTGCCAGTACCATACTGTCTTGATTACTGTAGCTTTGTAGTATAGTTTGAAGTCAGGGAGCCTAATTCCTCCAGCTCCATTTTTCTTTCTCAAGATTGCTTTGGCTATTCAGGGTCTTTTGTGTTTCCATACATATTTATTTTATTTATTTATTTTTGGCTGTGTTGGGTCTCATTGCTGCACACGGGCTCTCTGTAGTTGCAGCTAACAGGGGCTACTCTTCATTGTGGTGTGCGGGCTTCTCATTGCAGTGGCTTCTCTTGTTGCGGATCACGGGCTCTAGGTGCGCAGGCTTCAGTAGTTGTGGCATGCAACCTCAGTAGTTGTGGCGCATGGGCTTAGTTGTTACCTGGCATGTGGGATGCTCCCGGACCAGGGATTGAACCTGTGTCCTTTGCATTGGCAGGCGGATTCTTAACCACTATGCCACCAGGTAAGTCCCTGTGTTTCCATACAAATTGTAAAATTTTTTGTTCTAATTCTGTGAAGAATGCCATTGGTAGTTTGATAGGGATTGCATTGAATCCATAGATTGCTTTGGGTAGTATAGTCATTTTCACAATATTGATTCTTCTAATCCAAGAGCATGGTGTATTTCTCCATCTGTTTATGTCATCTTTGATTTCTTTCATCAGTGTTTTGTAGTTTTCTGAGTACAAGTCTTTTGTCTCCTTAGGTAGGTTTATTCCTAGGTATATTATTCTTTTCGTTGCTATGGTAAATGGGATTGTTTCCTTAATTTCTCTTTCTGGTCTTTCGTTGTTAGTGTACAGGAATACCAGAGATTTCTGTGCATTAATTTTGTTTCCTGCAACCTTAACAAATAAATTGATTAGTTCTAGTAGTTTTCTGGTGGCATCTTTAGGATTTTCTACATATAGTGTCATGTGTCTGCAAACGGTGATAGTTTTACTGCTTCTTTTCCAATTTGTATTCGTTTTATTTCTTTTTTTTCTCTGATTGCCGTGGCTAGGACTTCCAAAGCTGTGTTGAATTGATAGTGGCTAGAGTGGACATCCTTGTCTTGTTCCTGCTCTTAGAGGAAATGCTTTCAGTTTTTCACCATTGAGAATGATGTTTTCTGTGGGTTTCTCATATATGGCCTTTATTATGTTGAGATAGGTTCCCTCCATGCCCACTTTCTGGAGAGTTTTTATCATAAATGGGTGTTGAATTTTGTCAAAAACTTTTTCTGCATCTATTGAGATGATCATATGGTTTTTATTCCTTAATTTGTTAATATGGTGTGTAACATTGATTGTGTATATTGAGGAATCCTTGCATTCCTGGGATAAATCCCACTTGATCGTGGTGTATGATCCTTTTAATGTGTTGTTGGATTCTGTTTGCTAGTATTTTGTTCAGGATTTTTGCATCTATGTTCATAAGTGATAGTGGTCTGTAATTTTCTTTTTTTGTGATATCTTTGTCTGGTTTTGGTATCAAAGTGATGGTGGCTTTGTAGAACGAATTTGGGAGTGTTCCTCCCTCTGCAATATTTTGGAAGAGTTTGAGAAGGATGGGTGTTAGCTCTTCTCTAAATGTTTGATAGAATTCGCCTGTGAAGCCATCTGGTCCTGGACTTTTGTTTGTTGGAAGATTTTTAATTAAGGTTTCAATGTCATTACTTGTGATAGTTCTGTTTATATTTTCTAATTCTTCCTGGTTCAGTCTTGGAAAGTTGTACCTTTCCAAGAATTTGTCCATTTTTTCGTGGTTGTCCATTTTATTGGCATATAGTTGGTTGTAGTAGTCTCTTATAATCCTTTGTATTTCTGAGGTGTCCGTTGTGATTTCTCCGTTTTCATTTGTAATTTTATTGATTTGCGTCCTCTCCCTTTTTTTCTTGATGAGTCTGGCTAAAGGTTTATCAATTTTGTTTATCTTTTCAACGAACCAACTCTTAGTTTTATTGATCTTTTCTGTTTTCTTCGTTTCTATTTCATTTATTTCTGCTCTGATCTTTATGATTTCTTTCCTTCTACTGACTTTGTGTTTTCTTTGTTCTTCTTTCTCTAGTTGCTTTAGGTGTAAGGTTAGCTTGGTTATTTGAGATTTTTCTTGTTTCTTGAGGTGAGATTGAATTGCTATAAACTTCCCTCTTAGAACTGCTTTTGCTGCGTCCCATAGGTTTTGGGTTGTTGTGTTTTCGTTGTCATTTGTTTCTATGTATTTTTTTATTTCTTTGATTTTTTCAGTGATCTCTTGGTTATTTAGTAGTGCACTGTTTAGCCTCTCTGTATTTGTGTTTTTTACAGGTTTTTTCCTGTAATTGATTTCCAATCTTATAGTGTGGTGGTCTGAAAAGATGCTTGATACGATCTTAATTTTCTTAAATTTTTCGAGGCTTGATTTGTGACCCAAGATGTGATCTATCCTGGAGAATGTTCCCTGTGCACTTGAGAAGAAAGTGTGTTCTGCTACTTTAGGGTGGAATGTCCTATAAATATCTCTCCTGTTAAATCTGTCTGGTCTGTTGTGTCATTTAAAGCTTGTGTTTCCTTATTTATTTTCTTCTTGGATGATCGCTCCATTGGTGTCAGTGGGGTGTTAAAGTCCCTTACTGTTATTGTGTTAATGTCAGTTTCCCCTTTTATGGTTGTTAGCATTTGCCTTTTGTATTCAGGTGCTCCTATGTTGGGTGCATAAATATTTATAATTGTTGTATCTTCTTCTTGGATTGATCCCTTGATCATTATGTAGTGTCCTTCCTTATCTCTTTTAAGAGTCTTTATTTTAAAGTCTATTTTATCTGATACAAGTATTGCTACTCCAGCTTTCTTTTGATTTCCATTTACATGGAATATCTTTTTCCATCCCTTCACTTTCAGTCTGTATGTGTCCCTAGGTCTGAAGTGGGTCTCTTGTAGACAGCATATATATGGGTCTTGCTTTTATATCCATTCAGCCAGTCTCTGTCTTTTGTTTGGAGCATTTAATCCATTTACATTCAAGGTTATTATTGATATGTATGTTCCTTTTACCATTTTCTTAATTGTTTTGGGTTTCTTTTTGTGGGTCTTTTTCTTCTCTTCTGTTTTCTGCCTAGAGACGTTCCATTAGCATTTGTTTTAAAGCTGGTTTGGTGGTGCTGAATTCTCTTAGCTTTTGCTTGTCTGTAAAGCTTTTGATTTCTTTGTAGAATCTGAATGAGATCCTTGCTGGGTAGAGTAATCTTGGTTGTAGGTTTTTCTCTTTCATCACTTTAAGTATATTTTGCCACTCCCTTCTGGCCTGCAGAGTTTCTGATGAAAAATCAGCTGATAACCTTATGGGGATCCCTTTGTATGTTATTTTTTGCTTTTCCCTTGCTGCTTTTAATATTTTTTCTTTGAATTTAATTTTTGTTAGTTTCATTAATATGTGTCTTGGTGTGTTTCTCCTAAGGTTTATACTGTATGGGACTCTGTGCTTCCTGAACTTGGGTGACTATTTCCTTTCCTGTGTTAGGGAAGTTTTCCACTATAATCTCTTCAGATATTTTCTCAGACCCTTTCTTTTTCTGTTCTTCTCTGGAACCCCTACAATTGGAATGTTGGTGCCTTTAGTGTTGTCCCAGCGGTCTCTGAGATTGTCTTCAATACCTTTCACTCTTTTTTTCTTTATTCTCCTCCTTGGCAGTTATTTCCATCATTCTGTCTTGCAGCTCACTTATTCGTTCTTCTGCCTCAGTTATTCTGTAATTGGTTTCTTCTAGTGTATTTTTCATTTCAGTATTGTGTTGTTCATCTCTCATCTTTAGTTCTTCTAGATCTTTGTTAAACATTTCTTGTATTTTCTCAATCCGTTCCTCCATTCTATTTCTGAGATTCTGGATCATCTTTACTGTCGTTACTCTGAATTCTTTTTCAGGTGAGTTGCCTATTTCCTCTTCATTTATGTGGTCTTGTAGGTTTTTACCTTGCTCCTTCGTCTGTGACATATTTTTTTGTCATCTCATTTTTTGTTTTTTGATGGGTGGGATTGTGTTCCTGTCTTACTGGTTGTTTGGCCTGTGACTTCCAGCACTGGAGTTTGTAGGTTGTTGGGTAGAGCTGGGTCTTGGTGCCGAGATGAGGACCTCCAGGAGACCTCACTCCGGTGAATATTCCCTGGGGTCTGAGGTTCTCTGTTAGTCTGGTGGTTCATACTCAGAGCGCTCACCGCAGGAGCTCTGGCCTGACCCCCAGCTCGTGAAGCAAGATCCCGCGAGCCATGTGGGGCAGCGAAAAAAGAAAAAAGAAAAAAAGGAGCAGAACAACAACATAGAGTAAAAAATAAAATAAGATTAGAAAACTAACCGATATCTTAGAAAGTAAAAAAATTAAAATATAGATGAAACAGAACCACAATAGTAAAAAAGAGGAGGGGGTCAAAAAAGAAGCCGGAAAAGGCCTTGTCTGTAGGGGGTGGGGTGTAGGTAGGGGTGGGATTTAGGTGGTGGATGGGGCCTATGCTTAGGACCCATAGGGCTGGAAAAGGTCCTGGGGGTGGGGGTAGGAGGTGGGGCTTAGGAAGCCATAGGGTCCCAGGAGTGCCTCTGACCTTGGAGGGCTGCGGAGCAGGTCCAGGACCCCAGCAGGCTCAATGGGCCCGAGTGGGTGGGCTAAACACTAGGTGCGTTCCCCCATCCTCCAATCCTGGAGGGCCCCTCCCTCGGCCTTTTTCTCCCCCAACCCATGCCCCTAGGACCCGTGTGTCCAGAGGGGGCCCCAGAAAGCAGGGCACCAGTCCCAGAAGCCCAACAGGCTTCCTGGGGCCCAAGTGGGTGGGGGAAACACCTGTAGCATCGCCCCTGATCCTGTGGTCCTGGAGGGTCCACCCCCCACCGTCCGCCTCTCCTCCTCTTCCCCCTCCTCCCGCCCTCCCATGCCCCTAGCACCCACGAGGCCGGAGGGGGCCCCGGAGAACAGAGGACCAGGCCCAGGAGCCCAGGAGGTTTCCCAGGGCCCGAGTGTGCAGGGAAAACACCCTCTGTGCCGCCCCTGATCCTCCGATCCTGGAGCGCCCCCCTCCGTCCACCTCTCCTCTTCTCCCCCACTACCTCCTTCCTCCCTCCTGTGCCCCCACGACCAACATGGCCCCGAGGGGGCCTCGGAGGGCAGAGGACACAGCTGGGAGCCCTGCAGGCTTCCCGGGCCCGATTGGGCAGGGGAAATGCTAGGCATGCTCCCCCCTGATCCTCTGAACCCCTCAGCGTCCCTCCAGGTGTAGGAACCCCTCCCCCTTCTCATCCACCCCTCAGTGGTGCCAGTCCTGTCTGTCCACCACTTCTCCCCCCTCACTCCCCCCACATCCTCCCCAGTCGCTTGGGTGTTCCTCTTGTCTCCTTGGGCATCGAGGTCCCCCACCAGCGTCTGGCAGGCGCCCTAGTTGTGGGGAGACGTGCCTGGCAGACTGATTCTTAGCTGCTGTGCCACCAGGGAAGTCCTGTGACTTCATTCTTTAGAACCAGATGGCAAGTGACATTCTTTAGTTTGCACCCCTATGCCCCAGATATAGGGATCTACGTGAACACACAGAAGCATGAATGAGCAAGGTGTATGTAGAGAATGATGAAGTATTGTTTAGTTTGGTTTTAATGTTAGGTATGCTATGGAAGGAGAGGTAAGGGAAGAAGTTACACATGTAGGTTGGAGCCAAATTATGAGAGAGGTCTTATATACTAGGCTAAGTTTTTGGGTAAAGTTGAGAGGTATGTGGGACCTGTGAAGGCTTTAAAGCAGGCAATCCTGCTTAGTCTGCATTTTACAAAGATAATTGATAGAATACAGGATGAAGTGGAGAGAAGTTGAGGCTGGAGGTGGGTGTACTAGTTTAAAAACTCTTCATAATAGATATGAATGAAATACTGAGGATCTCTTACAGGGTAGTAGTAATGACTTCAGAACACAGGGAATGAATTTGAAATATAATTCAGAGGTTGAATTGACAGGATTTAGTGACTGATGAGGAGCAAGGACATCCAGGAAGGTTTTGAATTTTTGTCTTTGGCATCTGTATAGGTAAATGATGATGCTATTAAATTTGAAAGGAAAAGCAACTTGATTTGGGGGAAGTAATAAATTTGGTTTTGTAATGTTGAGTTTGGAGGAGTGAACCTAAAAGGAATGCTATAAGGTATTTAAGTTGTTAAGTGGATAAAATGCCTATTATAGAGAAAGGAGAAGAATTAGGAGAGATATAGCTAGCTGTTAGGTATGTCGTTGAATCTCTTAAATTCTCAGTTGAGCAATTCTCAGTTGTTATTTATAAACTATGGGAGGTGGGATCAGTAATTTTTATGGTTTGGAAATAAGCAATGTTTTAGTTATCACAAGTTCTAAATTAGTGGTGCAAAAATCACAATAATTATGTATGTTATAGACTAATAATATTAGTTAAAATTTATCGAGTGAGTTAAAATTGAGTGCTTCCTATGAAGCTTAGCTGAAATGCTAAGCATTTTATGTTCATAATCCTGTTTAATTCACATAGCAGCATGAATTAAATATTACTACTATCTGAATTTTCAGAAGAGAGAACAGGAAATAAGTGGCAGGATGGGTATTCAAACCCAGGTTAGTCTAACTTTAAAATCCAGGCTCTTAACCAGTATGCTAATTGCCTGTCTTTTAGAACATGAGAGCTGTAATAGATCTAAAGACATTATCTAGCCATGCCCTATAATCCAATATATGTCATAGCTAAAATCTGTAACTAATGTTAAGATTAGCTCTCCAATTTACTTAATAAAAAGCTTACCCAGCAGCCATTCATTACTGCTGTTGTCCTTGAGGCAGATCTTTCTTGTGTGTGTGTGTGTGTGTGTGTGTGTGTGTTTACCCCTCTACTGTGTGACTTGAGTAAAATCCTTATCAGTCTAGGCCAGTCACAGTTGTCCCATTTTTTTGTGCTAGTAATTAGTTAAGATGTGGGCATGTGACTCATATCTGGCCAGTGAGAAATGAGGGGAGATTTGATGAGGGGCTTTTGGGAAAGTTTTTTCCCCACATATTTCTGGATGTTATCCATCTCTGTGGGTACTTGGAATTGTGGGGGTTATTTTGTAACCATTTGAGGGCTAGTTGAGCATAAAAAAACAAAAACAAAAAAAAACCCACTGTATGGCAGAGTGAAAAGTTGGAGAGAACCTGGATCCTTAATGATTTTGTTGAGCTGCTAGATTACCCAACCTTAAAGCTACTCTGCCTCAGGACTACTAAGTCTTATGTGAAATTCGAGGAAATTTCTTATGCTATGTGAAATAAATAAGGAAATTTACTAGGCCAGTTTGAATTGGATTTTTCTTTATTTTCATAAGTACCACTGAAGGAAACCCAATTGGAGTCTAAACTATTTACCCTTGATCTGAAGTACAATAGAAAACATTATAAGGCTTGCATTACTATTAAGGTACAATTGAAACAGGAATAATAGTTTTTAGTGTCAGTGTGCCTAATTTAAATGGGTTAGAAGCTAGAGATGATTATGTTCTAGAAAATAGATGTTATAGGTTAAAGTAGGAAAGTGTCATTGAGGAAATAAGGCTGCTTTTCTTGACAGTTTCTGTAGTTAAAAGGAATAGAAAATAGGTCTTCAAATTAGCATAGGGAATAGAGTTGGATTTACTTTGTAGTCAGTTAACTTAAGTTTCAGGGTTTCTCACTTACACAGGCCTTTCCAAGGCCCTGAGAGGATCCCAAGCAATGTGTTTGCATAGTTTTTTTCTGTTTGTTTTTTGTTCTTTTTTTTTGTAAAATTTGCAAGTGTTAGATATTTTTACCAGTTAAAACTGTTGTCTCTTTTCACTTTGACTTTCCCTCTGTCTAGTACCCTCATTGGAATGGCATTAGAGTGGCCAGAGGCACTTTTGGGATCTAGTTAAAGGGAAGTTTAGTAGCGGACATATTTATATGGAGTATGTGGTTTGCAGTTTTTTCTGTGTATAGTTATTACTAGCCATTCTGGCATATTCTTATTTTCCACTGATACATAGATGCAGGGCCAAGGGTCGTAGAGCAATGAGTACGTTCTTTGTGTCTGGTACCAGAAGTATCTAGGCTAAGGAAGGGAAACATGATTTAAGTATATGTAGTCAGAAGCTAGTCTGGAAAAAATTTCCAAATCTTAGAAAGATTGAAGTATATGAAAGAAACTTTGATAGGGGTTTTCCTAAATCCAACATTTCTAACAATGCACATGACCTTATCTGTAGTAAGTTGTAAAACTGATATAAACTTTCCTAAATTATTAATTGTAATCATTGATCAAATACACTAGCAGAAAGAATTGTCTTTCTACTCTCTTGATATTACAAAATTGTTATATGAAGAGGCAATAGAATATGCAACCAGAAAAGTAGGAAATACGAGCATTAGAGAGGTTGGTCAGGTAGTTGATAAGAATATGCCATTCTTTCTGAAATTTATGACGTTTGTGGCCTCTGCCAGCTTTTTAAAGTTTGTAATTTGTTGTAATTTATTTTCACATTCTAATTAAATGTTTACTTCACACCAAATTTTGTATTCTTTTCCTTAAAGAGAATTCCCCAAGTTGTAAAAGATTCTGGCCCACAAAACCTGGATCCGTTCCTCATAGGAAACAAAAGCTAAGATTTGTTTCATAGAAATGTTGAAATAACCAAGTCAGATGACAGTTAAGCGAGTCCCATGTTTCATTATTACGGCAGAATAAGATAGAGGTAAAAAGTTTGACATGAACACAGAGAACTGGGGGGTTTTAATAGCTATGGTGGGTTTGAATAATAGTTTCCCTTAACATTTTGTCAGATTATTTCCGGTACCTGGCTGTGGCAGCCTTGATGATATTTTCCTTTTTTATTTTTGATATTATGACATAATTATCTTATTTTCATCATGTCTTATGTTTTCAAGTATAAGGCTGGAGTCTGATTCTTTATTGTTATCCCAAAATACACAGCATATTATCTTGTTCATGGTAAAAATACAATAAATATTTGCTAAATGAATGACAGTCTCCATTGTTTTGCTTTCTTAAAAAAAAAAAAAAGCAGTCATTTGTAGCTGCTTTAAAGTGACAGATTGTTTTAGCCATCTTAGACTTTATCTCAACCACTAAACTATGCCCTTGACTAAGATGTAAAAAGGAATAGTTTAAGGAGATACTTTCTTCACTAATATTCTTCAGGAATTGGAATGGGAGATATTTGATGAGTGGAAAGAAGGCCTCTACTGTGTGCCAGCTAATGAAGAACAGACAGAATCACTCTCTGTTGTATAATAAAGAATTTGTTTGGTTTTTAGTTGCTGGGTCCTGGGTTCCTGGTACTGAGCAACTAAAACCCTTGGAATTTCCCAAGTGATGGAAGTGTCTTTGTTATTCATGAGCTGCTTGGATCACTGTACTATCACTGTCATGCTAACGAGGTGATGCAGGGTGGGCCCCTAGATAGCTTCAGGTGGGGGTGCGCTGGTCCCCCAGGAAGACCAGGCCATGTGATTCCAGGGTTGGGACTTTGAACCACCCCACCTCTGGGAAGGGGGCTTGTAGATTGTGTTCAGTCATGTGGCCAGTGATTTAATCATTCACTGTACATGAAATCCCAACTCTGGGCATTGAAGCTCAGTGGGATTTCCTTGTTAGTAAACAAAGTAGGTGCCAGGAATGTGTCCAGCCCTGATTCCACAGGGGGAGAGGGCATGGAAGCTCCCTGTTTGGGATCCTTCCAGACCTTATCTTATATGTCTCTTCATTTGGCTGTTTCTGAGTTGTATCACAGGAAAACTGTAAGTATGGTGCTTTCCTGAGTTGTGTGAATCTTTTTGTGAATTATTCAACCTGAGAGGGTAACGGAAACCCCTAAATTTGTAGGCCGTCAGTCAGAAGTGTGCGTGGCATCTTATGAGAGGAAATCCTGCTATGAACAGTGTCCTTTAACTTGTGGGGTCTGTACTATCTCTGGGTGGTTGGTGTCAGAATTGAATTGCAGTACCCAGTTGAAATTGGAGGAGAATACCTCCAGAAAGACAGATTCTAAAATTATGTGCCAAAATACTGAACACAATTTAGGACTTCGTGGTTTGCAGCACCAAAACAAAAAACCTGAACGGACAACTCACATATGAGAAGATGTTCAACCTCATTCATAAGAGATGGAACTTTTTATTTTTTGTTCTATTATGTGTTTCAGTGTTTCATTTTCAGGAGAATGTTAATCACCAGTTCACACTGTAACCGAGCAGGACACTATGGGGCCTTCCCAGGACAGGCCTTCCCCCAAATCCTCTGCTTTAGCTCCTCTCTAAGTACCTAGATAATAATATTTTATGCAAATTTCCTGAGTTGTTTTGCAGATGTGAACCGCCCCCCCCCCCCACCGAAAAATGGAAGAACTACTTGATAATCATGAGCACATAGCCCTAGGCCTCCTGGAGCCTAAGGACTGATAATGTTAACCCCTGCGACACCACCCTGCAGTCTCACCATCAGCCAATCAGAGAATTGTGCACAACTGATCACGTACCCTGCGACACCCCCTCTCCTGGCCTTTAAAAATGCTTTGCAGAAACCCTTTGGGGAGCTCGAGGCTTTTCAGGGCATGAGCCACCTCATCTCCTTGCATGGCCTTGTAATAAACTTTTGTCTGCTCCAAACTCCGGCATTTCAGTCTTTTTGACCTCACTGTGCGTCAGGCACACGAACTTGTGTTAACAACATGTTATGTCAATTAGGGTTGAGTTTGCATATACTAGGAAGTCCAAAATCACAGTGACATAAACAAGATAGAACTTCGTTTTTCCTTCATGTAAAAGATATCTAGAGGTTAGCTAGTCCAGGTTGGTGTAATAGCTGTACAGTTATCAGGAGCGCAAGCTCCATTTTCTCTGTGCTGGCTTCCATTTTCGGGTTCACTTGATGGTGACTGTTACTTCAAGAGATGTTAAGTCTTGTGCCTGGTCCTGTCGTTAGAGTAGTCTGTAAAAAGACCCAGTCCCTGACCTCCTGGAGTTTATAACGAGCGAAGAAGCAGCTTGTAAAATTGAAGATGTAGTAGTAGGCATCAAATAGTGGCTTCTCCTGGGGAAGGCAGCTAAGGAGAAGGTGATTTCTGAATAGGGTAGATTAGGAGCAAAAGTAGCGATAATTATAATATAATCAGAGAACTGTGAGTGAATTTAATTTGAACAAACAACAGTAAGATAATCATATAGTATGCTAAACGAAATAATAAAGGAATTTGTATATGATACCAAGCCAGCTTTGAGGAAGGAATGATTAACTTTGTTGGGGTAGGATCAGTGATTCAAGATCAACAGGGCAGTCTTTCAAATGACTTGAAAACCTCTATCCTTAGCCTCTTCCTTAGCCTCTTATTTATTCAGGCTTTCATTTTCTGGTTAGCCTCAGGTACGCTATTTGCAGTTTCTTTTTTTTTTTTTAATAATTTTTTAATAGATTTATTGATTTTTATTTGTTTATTTTTTTGGCTGCGTGGGGTCTTCGTTGCTGCAAGTGGGCTTTCTCTAGTTGTGGCGAGCGGGGGCTACTCTTCGTTGCAGTGTGCAGGCTTCTCATTGAGGTGGCTTCTCTTGAGGAGCACAGGCTCTAGGCGCGCGGGCTTCAGTAGTTGTGGCACACGGACTCAGTAGTTGTGGCTCGCGGGCTGTAGAGCACAGGCTCAGTAGTTGCGGTGCATGGGCTTAGTTGCTCCGCGACATGTGGGATCTTCCCGGACCAGGGCTCGAACCCGTGTCCCCTGCATTGGCAGGCGGATTCTTAACCTCTGCGCCACCGGGGAAGTCCCTATTTGCAGTTTCTTGATTGTGCCCTGACTTCACTGCTTATATATAATTCTCTGCCTGGAAGTTCTCCCCACAAGGCTAATTTCTGTTTGTTCTTGAAAATTCAGAATTCCTTAAAAGGTTACCCGAAAGCCTTTCCCCTGTCTTCCTCCCTCCATCGTGCTAACCTCTCCTGCATTCCCATAGCATGTTATTGCTTTTTTGCATTGTATTTAAGCTGTTTTCAGTTTGTCGCTTCCTAAAAATTGTGTATTATTTGAACATAGAACCTGTGTTTGAATTATTTCATCTCTTCTGGAAATAGTAAAACATTTACATGAAAAAATTTTTTTAATGTGGTGTACTCACCTGTACATGCTTTCTCACTGTCTCTGTATGTCTAAATATATAAAGAACTACTATAATCTTTAAATATCTTAAAGTATAATTTTCTTAAAATATCTGGGCCTTTTGGTCACTTTTGTACCACGTAAGTTATATAATTTTATAAAATCTATTTAAATGCATTTTTACTGAACATGTACATAAAAGTTTTGTTGTACATTTGAAAAATACTAGTATAACCAAACTATTAACAGCTTTCTCTCTGGAGAGTGTGAATGCAGTAAACTCTCATTCTATTTCTTATTTTTTAATTATTATTATTTTTTTAATATTTATTTATTTATATTTTTTGGCTGCATCAGGTCTTCGTTGCAGCACGTGGGCTTCTCTCTAGCTGTGGTGCTTGGGCTTAGTTGCCCTGAGGCACGCGGGATCTTAGTTCCCTGACCAGGGATCGAACCCGCATCCCCTGCACTGGAAGGCGGACTCTCAACCACTGGACCGCCAGGGAAGTCCCATAATTATTTTAAATTACAGTTGCAAAATTAGAAAAATTCATTATTCTTTGGTTCCAGATACAAGCATATTGCATGTTCCTTGTGAAGGATCAAGATGATTCATAAATATATAGAAAGCAGAAGTTCCCCACAATTCCTTATCCATGAGACAACCAATGCCAATAACTTGGTATATATTTTTCGAACATCTTCCTTAAAAGTATTTGATATAAACAAAATAATAGGTGTAAGTCAGGCAGAGAAAGACAAATACTATGTGTTTTCACTTATATGTGGGATCTAAAACACAAAACAAATGAATAAATATAACAAAACAGAAACAGGCTCACAGATACAGAGAACAAACTAGTGGTTGCCAAAAGTGGAGGGGGGTGAGGGGTTGAGTGAAATAGGTGAAGAGGTACAGACTACCAGTTAAAAAGTAAATAAGTCACAGGGATGTAATGTACAGCAGGGGGAATATAGTCAATAATATTGTAATAACATTGTATGGTGCATAACTATAAAAATAACAAATCACTCACACAAAAAGAATATGTATAATGTTGTGAAGCATACTAATGAAACTGTCATGGACCCATCACCCAGTTTAAGAAGTAAAATGTTTTTAATAGCTTTGAGACTCCTTGTGTGCTCCCTGTGGGTCATACTCTCTAAAATCCCCCACAGAGGTAACCATTCTCCAGAATATAGGGTTTTATTTTTTGAGGGCGGGGTTTGTTCTTACAGTTCCCCTTCTGTGTAGTTTTATTATCAATGTATATTCCTAAACAATATGTTCTTTAGTTTTGCTTGTTTTGAAACTGTAAAATTAATACATTTTTGTGTTTCTCTGATTTATCGTTGTTGATACATATAGCTGAAGTTCATTGATTTTCATTGTTGATTAACTCGTATTCCATTGCATGAACATACATCACTTTATTTTTCTATTCACTGGTTGATGGACATTTATGTCATTTCCAGTTGTGTGATTATGAACAGTAATTCTGTGAACATTCTTATTTGTGACTCCTGTTGTACATATGCAAGAGTTTTATTTAGGGTAGTGCTTATCAAAATACTGTGAACTGCAACTTGGAGCAAGAAACACATTTTACATTTCAGTGCCTGCATGCACACACACACTCCTACAACTGGAACTAACTTACTGCTTACTATTACTAAATATAATAAAATGAAAATATAAAAAGTTAATGACAAATATGATTTTAAAATCTCCAGAATGAGCAATAAAGAAATTAATGTTTAGAAATATTTTGTTTCGGAAATATTTATACAGTTTTGGAAATTTTTATTATAGATATTCTTGCCTATTCATAAATTCATTTCAATTCACTGCATAGAAAAACAATGTAGTATGTTTAGTTGGTACACTACTAGTATGAAATCCTTGTTCATTCTAGTAGGTTGTTGTCAAGTGGTAATGCGCTCTTTCTACTTAGAAATTTCTTTTTGGTCCTAATCTAAAATAATTCATTCTGTTCGGGCATCAAATTTAATGTAATGATTGATTCAAGGTTTAAAAAACTGGATCTATTATCCAAATGTTTTTCTTTAAAGTTTCAAATTTCTCATTCAGAAATTAATCATGAAATGTTTTACACAGAGAAGTAAGAATTTACAATACAACTATTTAGTTCAAACCTGTCTTCGTTAATGTTCTCTTCAGTAAGCTAGGGAACACTGTCTTTTGGTGTCCTTGGCTATGTCTGTTTTATTAAAATATATCATTACTTGTTCCCTACAGTTTGACATTTATTTCTTTAAGAGTGTTGAAAATAATCAAATATGCCTATTTTGTCCCCCAGGTTTTCAGTAATATTTGCCAGAAAAGATTTTTTTTCACTTGAATAAAAAAAAAAGGTATCTTATTCCTGCATTTCATACCATCCCCTCTGCTTAGTATTTTCTTTCTCAACAACCAATAAATGCACTTCAAATGTAATTCTAAGTGGGTATAGTTAGTTCCAATCTCTGAACAAAATATTTTAGAAAGTCAGCTATTCAGTTTGCCGCCTTTCATTACATTAACAGCTTTTATTACATTTTACCCATGAGATTTGGTGGAATTTCTGTGCTAAAGCTTTACTACATAAAACTGTGATTCCAACCAACTCTTTGTTTTAGTAGCCACATAATTTTTAAGAATAACTCTGTTCTTTTCCAGACAGATTTGCTGCTCCATCACTTACAATTCCTGTAAATTTTTTTTAGTTTAATTTATATTGATCAGCAGTGCACTTTATTTAAAATTTTTTTTTACATTTTCTGTAGTTTTATTGGAAATTATTCTAGTAATTTGTCCTAAATATATTGTCTAGTATATCTGTAGTAGACCTTTGATATTCATGAGGATTATACCCATTATCTTTATGAAACCCCAGACTACCAAATGCTTCTCTAGCATATATTATCACCCATAAAATGAAACCAAGTACAACTCAAAAACGTATACGCGACTCTTTTAGGTCCCGTTCTATAAATATAAGGAACTAAACCGTTAATAAAGCTGTTAAGTGTTGCCAAAGCAATTGGATGAATTGTTTCTCTTGTTTGCTTTGGACTTTATCACATCAGAGGGCTGAGCCACCTCTGAATGCTACCTTTTTAATAAACCCAGTCATCTGAAATTTAACATGTCCAAACCTGTTCCTCCCACAGTCTGCCTCACTTTAATAGATAATTCCACAGCAGAAAACTGGAAGCTATCCATGGCACCACCCTCTCTCTCATTCCCCACCTGCAGTCCAACAACATGTTTTGTATATTCTTCTTTCAAAATGCCCTAAGTCCGCATACCTCTTTGTATCTCCACCTGCACCACTCCAGCCTCTTCTCTTTCAAGAGCCTCCTGTCTTCCTCTTGCTAACACTGCACTTTATAATTCAATAAATATATTTAAGCCAGTTGTGTGAGAGGTTAAAATTGCTACAGTACAAAAATCTTACATTAAATGATCTTCCCACATGTATCTGAGATAAATTGAAGGAATTCTTATCAAGTTGGGTCATGAAATTTATGCCAGACTAAAACTGAGAAGTAAACACTGTTTCTTGATATTTTGCAGTAGTACAGATTTTATGTAGTTTAGTAGTATATCATCACCAAAAGATATAGCTATTAATTTATCAGCTCTTTCAAAAAAATAACATTTTTTGCCTGTATAATGCTAAAAGTAAAAAAATGTTCAGTGACTGTATGAGTCATTTTCCTTTGCCATAAGTTAGGCAACTAAATGATGATAATAAGAATGACTAAGAATTGGTCTTAACTGTCTTTTTTCTTTCTCTGAAACTATTTCAGGAATGTAGAACATGCTATTTTTCCAAGTATCTTTACTTTTGAAGCGTTTAATCTTGTTTATAAAATATCATTATTCTCTTGGGCTTACCATTTTTATTAATTTATTGATTTTTTTGTACAGTACTTTCAGTATTTACCCTTCTGGGTCCAGCAACTGAATTTGAATATGCGTCTTTATTTTTTACTTCATTTTTTCTTCTAAAAATAAAACAATCTATTTTAATGTCAGTGTATTTTTAAAATTAATTAATTAATTGTTTTGGCTGCGTTGGGTCTTTGTTGCTGAGTGCGGACTTTCTCTAGTTGCAGGAAGCATGGGCTACTCTTCGTTGCAGCGCATTGCGGTGGCTTCTCTTACTGCGGAGCAGGGGCTCTAGGTGCGCGGGCTGCAGTAGTTGTGGCGCGCAGGCTCAGTAGTTGTGGCGCACGGGCTTAGTTACTCCGCGGCATGTGGGATCTTCCCGGACCAGGTCTCAAACCCGTGTCCCCTGCGTTGGCAGGAGCTTTCTTAACCACTGAGCCACCAGGGAAGTCCCAGTGTCAGTGTATTTTTGTTTAAGATGTTTAATGTTAAAATTGTTGTGAACTTGAAAAAAGTTATTATAGAATATACTTCAAAAAAGATTTTTAAGTAAAACATGGTTGATACTTTTGTGGCTGATGGATAATAATTGTTCCAAACTTTTTCATAACTATAGTGAATTTTGTTAATATTAAATTACGCTGTACGATATTAACCCTCATTATAGTGATGGTAAAAATGAACTATCAAAAAATTAGATGAGACATCAGTGAGCAAAATATTGAACAACCTATTTTCATCTGGTATGTATATTGATGACAACATTTTCACTATATTAATGCCATCCCTAGACCCTCTCACAGCTCTCTCTTGGCATTTAATAGATCTTAGTTGAACAAATGAAAGTGGGGAATAAATGAACTGAATGTCACATAACTTTAAGTTAATTTTTATCAGAATTGCCACCAACAAACTGACTAACATTTGGTACTAAAAGAAACTAATTGAGCAAACTTAACTTTTGCAGTTATATCTCCATGAACTGTCAGGACAGTTATTCTTCATTTATCAAAACAAAACATCTCTAAGACCATTCATTTGGCACTATAGAATGTTAGTTATTTTTCTAGACATTTATTTGTTTATTAGTCACCTAATATCAAGTGTAAGGGATTCAGAGGTAAATAAGGCAGTGTCTCCTTTTTGAGGAGCTCCTAGTTTAGTGGGTAGCCAATGAACAGTCACAGTGCAGATGTGGAATTAGTGTTTAAGGGAGTACAAAACTCTGTGGGTGTTGTTACCAGACAGGCAAAGCTTCACAGTGCAGAAGGACTTAGGCTTAGTTGAAAGAAGAGTAAGATTTCATCAAGTGGAGGTGGAAGAGATAGCCTTCTGACATAGACAGCATGTGAAAAGGCAGGGAAGCCTGAATGCAGCATTTTTATTAGCTATGTCTCCCTGGAGCATTTTGTAACTTGCATTGAGTATTCTGAGATGACAGAAAAGTGGGCAAGGTTCAGTTCATAGAGGGTGATGCTAAGAAAATTAGAGTATTGTAAGCAGGTGATGTGTTCAAATTTTTTTAAAAATAATTTTAATTAATTAATTTATTTTTGGCCGTGTTGGGTCTTCGTTCCTGCGCATGGGCTTTCTTTAGTTGCGGTGAGCGGGCTTCTCATTGCGGTGGCTTCTCTTTTTGTGGAGCACGGGCTCTAGGTGTTTGGGCTTCAGTAGTTGTGGCACGCGGGCTCAGTAGTTGTGGCTTGTGGGCTCTGGAGCGCAGGCTCAGTAGTTGTGGTGCACGGGCTTAGTTGCTCCTCGGCATGTGGGATCTTCCCAGACCAGGGCTCAAACCCGTGTCCCCTGCATTGGCAGGCAGATTCTTAATCACTGTGCCACCAGGGAAGCCTGATGTGTTCAAATTTGCAGTTTTGAAAGGGTGCTTGATATTATCCTGGTTATACTTCTGGCAGTTTTGGCAGGAACTGATTTTTACGATTTGATAGTAAATTAATACAAAAAGGAATTTGGAATTCTCTTTGTCTTCAGACACCATGAACATTATCTAACCTAACTTTATAAACTACTTAGTGAGTTAGATGTCTTTAAGAAAAAAAAATTTTTTTCTGAAATTTTAAACATTTAAACCTTTTCAAGGTTTATCTTTCTCAGATAATTGGACTAATGAGTTACGAGCAGAAATGTGTTTTTCTGGGCTGGAGCATTTAATTACCAGTGCAGTTCTGTCCAGAGCTCTCTATCTATCCTGATGACTGGCAGAGTTTGAGATGGTGATTGCTGCATCATCTTGGGAAGTGAGATGAAAAGCCATGGAGTGGAGCCTTTAGGAAGACCCATGAACATCTAGTGTAAGTGAGAAAAGGACCTTACCATCTTAAGCCACTGAAATTTTGCAGTTTTTACCTGATAAATGTTACCTGAACCTAGCCTGAACTCTCTTCATTGATGCAACCTGTATATTAAAAGTCTTAGCTTATAAATAAAAATATTTTAGAAGGAATCATTGTAATATAAAAATATGTAGAGAAAATATTCCTATCTGATTTAGAGATATTTAAACCACAATAATTCATGTATGTTGTAATGTAAAAGTTTTCATAATATATGTAGACTATGAGTTATTGCAAGTATCTATAAGAAAAGTCATTTTGAAAGAGATTAAAATGACCTTATCTTTAATTTTTAGGATAAATACAGTAAATGTGATATAAATCCATTACAAAACTGGGTAAAAATTGGAGACAACTGCAATTTTATGAGGCACTGAATTAATTTTTACACTCAATAATTATTTTCCAGTAAGTATTTACATAATCAGGAACTTAAGGGGTTCGTATGTACTTTGATATTCAGAATTCCAAAGTAATCTATAGGTACATTTTAAAATAAGGAGTGTGATGGTATTCATATTTATTTGAAAATAAGAGTTACTAAAGCAGTTCACACTTCATTGACATCATGTAATCATTTTGGATAATCATCATTATCCAGTATCATTAGGATAATCATCTATATAGATATAGGTAACTTAATCTTTATATAAGACACTTTTGTGATATTTTGGTTATTATCCTAATAATAAATAATGAGTAAAAATTTTACTACAAAATGTACAAACCAATATATGCTTAGGATTGTTACCATTTACTGATAGTAAATTAGATTTCCACACTAAATGATTTCTGCTTATCTAGGCAATACATTTAAACTATAGGAAAAAAATGCAGTGTAACTTGTACTGTAAATAAAATATTAGTAATGAGCATCACAGTGAGAGCTGGTAGTATATGAATTATTCACTGCAAACTTATTATCTCTATGTCATTAGCATGTAAGATAATGAACCTAATTACCATGGCTTTAAACTCAGGGGAGTTAGCAGTTTATGTGTGGAACTTTCTGGGCTGTAGTTACCATGCACAAGGGTATTGAGAGAACTGCAGATACTACTTTTGTGTTTTGTTGCTGAGATACTCTTTCTCCTTACTTGCTTCTTTGTTGGTAAATTAGTTTTCGTTTATTTTTAGGTTAAGACGAGATTTTTCTGTTTGAATACCTTTTAAAGGAGTTATGAGAAATATTCAAATAGTTTAATGTGGTTTTTTTTTAGTGTAATTTAAGGTAGTAGGTAGACAAAATATTATTGGTATGCTTTCATTAACCCACATAGGTTAGCATCACCTATTATAGTAGATTACCATAAATAGTGTAATTACTTGAAAAATCTAGGCTAAAAGGTTAATCAATTTTTTCCTTTTATAGAACTTGGGGTAAAATGCTTTACTTTCAAAGTACTTGGTATTAGCAAATAGCCCTTTCAAATCTATGATATTGTGTCTCCGATCTTAATTTAAGGTTTTGATGAACTTCTTGATTTTTATTTTCTTATATTATAGTGTAAATTATCTGTAATAAGCCATTTTAATTAAAGTTGGTACATCTACAACTGCTTCAATTATACACTAATCAATTATACACTAATTTAATTCTACTTAGCAGGGTATGGCACATCATTAATCGGTTTCAGACTTAATACAACAGATTTAGAAGTACTCAATAAAAATTTTTTTTAAATTAATTTATTTATTGGCTGTGTTGGGTCTTTGTTGCTGCGCACGGGGGCTACTCTTCGTTGCGGTGCACGGGCTTCTCATTGCAGTGACTTATCTTGTTGCGGAGCATGGGCTCTAGGCGCACAGACTTCAGTAGTTGTGGCACACGGGCTCAGTAGTTGTGGCTCGTGGGCTTAGTTGCTCTGCGGCATGTGGGATCTTCCCGGACCAGGGCTGGAACCTGTGTCCCCTGCATTGGCGGGCAGATTCTTAACCACTGCACCGCCAGGGAAGCCTAAAGTAATCAAAATTTTTGAAGTATTTTATTTAGCTGGGACAAAGTGAAGGATCATAATGTCAAGTAATTCACATATCGATTCTGCTAAACTAAGAGGTTCATCGCTTTAAAAATGAAGGCATGCAGCTGCGATTTATGTTCATTGTTGAGTGCTGTGGGCTGCAAGAGTGATTATACAATATCTTTAGATATTAATAATATAGTTTTATATTCTACCCTTAAAAGTTTTGTTACCAACTTAATTTCTATAGCATGGTTTTATCTCTGTATCTTATATGTATATTATATATATAAATAATATATGAGTATACCTTAATTCATTGCTTTTCAACCTTCTCCTTGTCATGGCCCACACAGAATATCTATTAGTAGTTGGTTTTGAACATGTAAGCATGTGCTAAAGTGTATTTTTTCCAGAATTATGTTAAAGAAATAAGGTGATTAAATATAATTAACTTGAGTCTTTAGCAAAGTGATCTTTTGTTATGGTTTTATCCTTGTTGAGGTGGTGACTTAAGTGTGCCTCAGAAGTCTTAGGAATGAGTTATGAACTCAGTGTAATAACTTTTCTCAATTAACTGCTCACTGAATTAAATGATTCAGATTAAATTTCATTACTCATTCATTCTCTGCATGTTCATATTATTAGGAATACTTCTTGCCCTGCCCAGCTTTCTTCCCAATAAATTCTTTGTAAGAATATTATAGATGGGGGTTTTCTAGGTTGTGAAGACTGTGTTAAATGCATTCCACTCTTTTGAAAAAGTTATTTTTGGTAACAAGTTTAAGGGAACCCCATGGGCCTTTGATCCATTATATCTCAGGGCCACTTTAAAAAAAACTCCAAGTTAATATATGCACATGGTTAGAATTCAGATAGAACAGATGGTCTTATAATGAAAAACAAGAGAAATCCTACCCCACATTTCCTCTTCTCACTCCCCCAAAGGCAGCTACTTTTAACTCAATCTGTTTTGAGTGTTTGTTGTGGTTATCTCTACCTATAGTCGAGATTGTATATTATTTCTTGATATTTCTGCTCTTCTATGTTTTTCTGTGATTAGATGAATCTTCGTCTCATACAATCTCTACCTTTCCTAGTTTTGATCAGTTTGTTCTTAAATTGTTTACTTTGTATTTGAAATAATAAAAGGAATGTTACATTTCATGTTTTATTAGCTGTTCCCTGCTTTCTTTCTCTCAGCTTCTTTTAATTTTAACATTATCAAAGTTGATAATATCAATACTAAGAATGTTTTTGTATTAAAATAATTCTTGGCCTTCCCTGGTGGCACAGTGGTTAAGAATCCTTCTGCCAATGCAGGGGACACGGGTTTGAGCCCTGGTCTGGGAAGAGCCCACATGCCACGGAGCAACTAAGTCTGTGCGCCACAACTACTGAGCCTGATCTCTAGAGCCCGTTGAGCCACAACTACTGAGCCCGTGTGCCACAACTATGAATCCCGCGTGCCTAGACCCCATGCTCCACAACAAGAGAAGCCACCTCAATGAGAACCCTGCGCACGGCAACAAAGAATGGCCCCCGCTTGCCACAACTAGAGAAAGCCTGCTCACAGTAACGAAGACCCAATGCAGCCAAAAAATAAATAAATAAAATTAATTAATTAATTAAAAAAAAAAAAGAAAACTGGATACCCTTAAAAAAAAATAATTCTTGCATATAGGTAAAAAACTGATTAGTGCCAAAAGGTTTACAATAAAATATAGCAGTTTCCTACCTTCCCCTCAGTTTTCTAGAAGCAACTGCTTTTAATGCTGTTAGTTTCTTCCTTATTATACCACTTTATTTCTAAATAATATGGTTATTCAGCTTTTCTTGATTAACCAATTTTAGATGTAACCTATTGACCTTTTTATGGCAATTTGTGATTTGGATCATATTATGCACCTACTCCTCCAGTTTAAAATATATATATATATAATAATTTTGGTTAAATCTGTGAATAATCTGTAGTTAATATTTACATTATAATGACCTTGTAAGCATTGAATAACTAATGCACTGTATTACATCCATTAACTTAAGCAAATGTTTGTGTCCTTTCCACCTCCTGTATGGTTTATTGCCTTGGTTATTCATTTGCTTAGTTTCCTATGGACTAATTTGCTAATTTTTCCCTCTGTTTCAACAGATCTCTTAGGCACTGCTCAATTTTTTGTGTTTAAGTGTAGTTGTAAAAGCTCAGTTTTTTATTTCCCCTAGAGCTTTCTCTCCCTCAACCTAATGTTTTGCTTCAGTCTTTTTTTCCCAATTTCCACAGCCCTGATCCTGATCCGCTGACTTTCTTTTGTTGGATAATTTGCTTTTTTGGTTGTGTTCTCTCTTATTAGTTTATTCCCTCATTTTACTGAAGCATATCTTTTGAAGATTCCTAAAGAAAGAATGTGTGGAAAAAAATTTTTTTGAGGACTTGGAAGTCTTAAATGTCTTCATTCTTTCTCCACATTCGATTGGTATTTCAACTAGGTATGGAATTGTAGGTTGAAAGCAATTTTTCCTCAAAAATTTGAAAGCCTTGCTTCATTACTAGCTAGTGTTGCCCATGAGCTTTTATACATGACCTGCTTTTTCTCTTAGGAAACATTTTGCTAGAATCTTTTCTTTCCCTCTGGTATTCTGAAATATCTTTATGTGATTTTTCTTAGGAGCATTTGATAGGCCCTTACTATCCACAAACTTTAATGTCCTTCCTGCCATTTTTTTTTTTTTTTTTCTTTTGGCTGTGCTGCACAGCATGTGGGATTTTAGTTACCCACCCAGGGATTGAACCCACGCCCCCTGTATTGAAAGGCAGATTCTTAACCACTGGACCACCAGGGAGGTCTCCTTCCTGCTATTTTTGGTAATTTCCTCTCTACCATTTTCTCTGTTCTTTCTCTGTAGAACTGTAAATTATCTTTATTAATCAGTTTTCTATTAATGAACACTTAGTGTTTTTTTAGTTTTTCATTACCAAAAGTACATTTATTATCTTCTTGCATGTATTTTTACACAATTGTATCAGTTTTTAAATAAGATATAACTTAAAAGGATACACGTTCTAACTCTTGAGAGATGCCAAATTGTCTTTCATAGAAGTTGTATCACTTATGATAGAGTATAATGGTGTATATTTACACATGCTGCCAATGTGACAGGTGAAAATATGACATTTATCAGTTCTAATAAGCTTTCTTTCCCCTGATTGTTGCTGAGGTTGAGAACATTTTTGTTTTATTGGCCATTTATAATTATATATTTTGCCAGTTGTACTCAGTCTGCAGGCAGACCTTTTGGGCCATTTTCTTCTATATTTATAACCTGTTATTGGTATTAGCATTCTAATAGGGAGAAACATCATGAGAGAATCTATTCAAGTGTTAATGGGGCAAGGAAAAGATCTCTTTTCCTTTAGGGTGAGAGTGGCTGGCCTAAACCATCCATTCCAAGCCTTTCTCCTGGCTTTGTCATTTTTCAGACAGAGAATTGTTCCCAAGTTTAAATGTACCAGCAAAATGGAGCACTGACAGAAGACCTGGCTATAAAACACGAGATTTTAACCTTAAAATCGGGACTGGGCTTTCACCCTGTTTATCAGTGCTTCCTCTGAGAGGTGGAGGGTTGGGAGGCAGAAGGCAGAGAGAGGGAGAAGTTTTGAGGTTCTCCTACTCATATTCTGGTGTGAAGCTCCAACATGTAGAATTACTTTTTCAAACATGTTTATTTTCAGTTTTTCATATTATTTTGTCCTATCAAGTCATGAAGCATAACAAACCAACATGGAACACATTTGATACTGATAATAGATAGTTTCATTCATTGATTATTCATTTATTCATTCAGTCACTTACAGTAACACTATACTTGATCTCATGGAACATACAGTCCTAGGGATTGGTAGGAGTCTAATTGATAAAACATGTAGTTTGTGCTTCTTGACAATAGAAGGGTTGAATAATTCAGGAAAATTTGAATCGGACACAGACTTGCTTTAAAGTGGAATGTCATATTTGCTTGTTTGTATTTTCATAAATACATTTCTTAGGTTTTGATTTTTAAAGCTAGGAGAGAGCAGAGTGTCTTGGTAGAAAGACCTAATATGTGATCCTTATGAGTTTCTCAGTTGTTGCAAAACATAAAACATGTAATAAGGCATTCAACAAAGTAGATTAAATGTTATTTAAAACATAGCTTATAGTTGACCTAATGGCTAAATGGCCTGGTTTATGAATCTATGAATTATTCCAAGGGTAATTCTTATGTAGCAAAGTTTTTTGTTTTGTTTTGTTTTCATGCTGAAATACTTGATTTCTACAAATACTACATAGGGAATTGAATAAGAAGTCAAAAAGTCATAAGAAAAAGAGAAACCTTGCCTTTTTAGTGCTTTAGCTAGGACATAGAGAACGATTTTAGTAACAGGCTACGCTTCATCGTGAAAATACAGTTGGGTGTTTTAGGCCTTCACAAATTTGATTTCATTGTGTTCAGTGATAAATGTTAGTAAGCTGAATGAGATGGGAAGAAATTAAACAGGAACTCTCAGACTGTCATGTGGTTGTGTTCTACAGTTTGTAGCATGGATTTTCTTGTTTTTAGATTTTCCTTATGAAATATTTTTAGTATAGAAGAATTTAACAATACTGAAACATGCACCCATGTACCCAGTATCATAACACTGTGCTATGTTTGTTGACGGTCTGAGTGTGGCAGCAAGAGGGAACAAAACAGATACAGATACAGTTAGGACTTTGTATATACTAGTCTGCAATCCCATTCTCCCTCTTATCCTAGGTCACTGGTATTTTTAACTGTTTTACATGTTTTTTTGTTGTAATACATTTCTTAATACTTAAAGTGAATATATATGTATCCATAAACAATATCAGGGGTTGATTTGAAGGTTCTAAAACATTATGTAAATGCTATTTTACTGTGTCCTTCATGTTTTTTTTTGGTACAGTATTATATTTTGAGATTTATATATGTTAAAATATTGTTTGTATGTTGTATAATATATTTTATGAATATATATGTTATAAAATATTTATTTTCTATATAGTACTGTATGAATGTGTCACAATTTATACTCTGGTTGAGGACTTTAAAAGTTTTTCAGTTTTAGAAACTTCACTGCATTTAAGGTTCTTGTATTTACCGATGTATGAGTATGTGAAGAATTCTCTAGGACTGTACTGTCCACTACAGTAGCTACTAGTCACATGTGGATATTTAAATTTAAATTAATTAAAATTTAATAAAATTAATTAAGTTCCTCAGTTGCACTAGACACATTTCAAGTGCTCAGAAGTCATATATAGCTAGCAGCTAATGTACTGGGTATTGTAGATACAGAATATTTCCATTTTTCCAGAAAGCTCTGTAGGGCAGTGCTGCCACAGATTTATACCTGTGTGTAAAATTGTTGGTTGTGCACATCTTGCACTTTACTACACATTGCTGAATTGTTTTTGCCAACAGCATCTGAGCATTCCCTTTCTCAACTGTCGTGCGAAGAACTGCTGTCAATAGAAATTTTAATTTATTTTTATTTTGATAGGTGTGAAATGTGTCTCATTGTGGTTTTCACATGCACTTTAAAAATGTCTGGTGAGGTTGAGCATATTTTCCTACATGTATATTTGCCTAAAGATTCCTGTTTTGTGATTGCCTCTTAGTGTCCTTTGCTCACTTTCTTTTTTCTGCTATAATATTTAAAATTACTAATTTATATATTTTTGTATTTTATGGATGCTCATTCTTTGATTGTATTTGTTACATATATCTATCTGTGCCCTGTGTGTGACTTGTCTTTGTGGTATCTTTTGTTTCATGTAAGTTTTATAATTTGATGTAACTAAATTTACCAGTCTTTTTCTTTTATGCTTTATGTTCTTATGCTTTGTTTAAGAAATTCCTTCCTACCTCCAGGTCAAAGAATTTCCTATATATGCTCTACAGAGTTTGATCTTTCATCCATTTGAATATAATTTTTGTGTATTGTGTAAGGTAGAGTTTGAGACTGAATTTCTTTGTATATGAATAACCATTTATTCTGGCATAATTTTTTGAACAGTCCACTGTCATATATTGAGTTTATAAATATGTGTGAGTCTGTTTCTGGGTTTTTATCTGTTTCATTTGTCCACTTATCCCTATACCAATATTTCTTTTTAATTTTCTTAAAAGAACAATAGTGGTTAAGTCTGAGTCCTCCAGATCCCAGAGTTGATTTAACTGATGTTAAGATGGAGGATTGTAATTCATAATACAAAATATTAGAAAATGATGTTAGTATAACCAACAGAAGTGAACAAAAACTTGTGATGGTATTTGAGGAAAGCTTGGCTTAATTTTTGAGGATTGGGAAAAAAAAGAATAACATTTTGAAAGTCAGAACTTCTAGACACTTTAAAGTGGTAGATTAAATTTTTTAAAATCTAATTTTCACTTTTAGTGCCTTTTGTTTTCTTCGGATACACAGCTGAATCACTTGTTACCAGTTTTATAAATTGAGTTTGTAGTTTGGTCATAGTATGAAAAGGAGAATTAAGAAAAAGCAACATGGGTCTTATGAGTAGTAATTAAGCAAATGGGTTTTGGAGTCTTACTGTCTGTCCAATGATTTGTGATCTTGGGCATGTGAATGGGATACTCAGAGTAGTGACTTTACAGAGTACTTGTGATGATGACCTACATTAAACACCAAGTGCCTGGCAAAGGTAATGGACATTCTAAACAATTGTTCCTAAAGTATCTGGACAATTATTGAGAGAAGGATGAGGGGAGACTTAGGATAACATGTATGTACATATGAATAATAAAGCAATGGACTTTGGAATAGTTATTAAATACAGAACAACAATAGGAGACTAGCCTTTGCTTTAGCTGCAAAGGGAAGTAGAAGACAGTGAGTCTCAGATAGTGACCAGTGCAGGACACTAGGTGGTGCCATTAGTCTAGACTGCTTATTTGATCTCTCTGGAGGCTGAATAGCCTCAGGGTAGAAAGATAGAAAGGCAGTCACAAATTAAAAGATTAGTCAGGAATTGCTTGTATATTAAAGTGTGAATTGTTTTATTAAGTATATTTCAAAGTAATATGATAGTTCTTGGTATTTTCTCCTCCAGTGATCATTTTGAAAAATTTTGTTTTAAAGCAGTTTGTTACTTTTTAAATAGTTTATTTGGTGGACAATCATTTGTTTCTAATTTTAAATTAAAGATTATATATAAAAATGTATTTCTATTTAGAATTCATGGTAAAACAACAGGTTTTCATATTGAGATGATAAAGTCAAAAGGAATTTGGTGTTTTAATAAGGTTTAGTGACCTTATCTCGAATTGGTGTACAACTCCATTAAACTTTTTGAAATACTGAAAATAGTTTGTTGATTCCTGTTAATTTCTTTTAAGATTCCAGATTGAGAATAATTAAACGCATTATTTGATTTCTGTGGATGGTTTACACCACTACGTTTTTATTGAAACATGCATTGAACAAGTGACAGAAACCCCCAGTTCAGACTGGCTTAAACAAATTTATTGGGTCATGTAATTTAAAAGATCATGGCATTGCTGATTTCAGGTGAAGCTTGATCCAGTGGTTTAAATAACGTTTTTGGACCCTCTTCAACCGTTAGCTGTGTTTCTTTTGGTATTGGCTCCTTTTGCGAATAGGCTCTCATCTCCCGGAGGTAGGGTAGCTCTCAGCAGCTATAGGTTTATATCCTTCTCATGTTTTTGCATCTAATTGCTACAAGAAAAGTTGTAGCATTAGATCATGTTAAGTCTGTTTGGCTTGGCTTGGGCTACATATCTGCTCCTGTGATTGGAGATAGAATTAGCACTCCTGGAAATTTAGGAATTAAGAGTGTTGGAGGGATGGTTTCTCAAAAGCAAATTTGAATCTTGTTATGGGAATAAAGAATGGTTGTAAAATGACAGTCATTTCATTAAGAAGGTTGTCTTTAAAACTGTTTTCATTCCTTTGATTTTATTTTTGCTAGAGTTTGTTTTTACTTTAATCCCATTTCTGCTATTTAGTAGTTGTGCAACTTCTCAGAATCCATTCCTCATTGGCAAAAGTGGGAATATGACACCTATTGCTATAGTTATTGTGATGATGAAATAAGATAATATTTGTGAAATACCTAGCCGAGTGCCTGGAATATATTAGATATTCCAGAAATGTTTGTTTACCACTAAGCATGGCTATTAGCCAGACACTTTTGGGTTTAATCAACACTTAATGTGTATCTCATATTAGTCTATAATCAGTAAGTATTTTAAGTGTAGTAACTTTTAATGATAAATTTCTCAATTCTTAATGTAATTTATTGATTACCACTTTAAGTGATTAAAATGATAGTTGATAGATACCATCCTATTCATGACTTACCTGTATTTTTTTTTATACATGTAAATTTATTTATTTATTTTTGGCTGCGTTGGGTCTTTGTTGCTGCGTGCAGGCTTTCTCTAGTTGCAATGAGCGGGGGCTACTCTTGGTTGCGGTGTGCGGGCTTCTCGTTGTGGTGGCTTCTTTTGTTGCAGAGACGGGCTCTAGGTGTGCAGGCTTCAGTAGTTGTGGCACATGGGCTCAGTAGTTGTGGCTCACGGGCTCTAGAGCGCAGGCTCACTAGTTGTGGCGCATGTGGCACATGGGCTTAGTTGCTCCGCGGCATGTGGGATCTTCCCGGACCGGGTCTCGAACCCGTGTCCCCTGCGTTGGCAGGCGGATTCTTAACCACTGCACCACCAGGGAAGCCCCTACTTACCTGTATTTTTATATTTGCATTGAATGTGCAGATTTAGCTCATGAAGATTTTTGTGATTAATCTATGTTGGGAAATATTAATTATCTTTAAAGACAGCAATAAATATAGTGAAATTATGATAAATGTTTTCATTGTTTGGGGAAATAATATAAACCGTTTCATGTGTTTGAAGAATAGAAGGAAGTTGGCAGCGAGAGAGAAAGATGAATGATTATGGTTTAAACTTGTTTTTTTAATTAAGGTGCTTTGCGCTGTGTGCAGTATTCAGAAATGTATTTTAAATGTAACATTAATTTTCAACTACCATTAATCTTTATTAGAAAATATTACTTATATTTATCATAATATTTTTTCACCAACTGTATGGCTTTTATAATCCATTTAGGTTAACTGGTGTGTAGTCTCAAGAAAAGAACTTCTGTAATGGTTTTTAAAGTATTTGAACTTTAGATATTTGGTAACCTACATTTCTGATAACTAGCGATATACATAAAACTCTTGATAGTGATGGCATAGAACTAATTATTTTCTTTATAGTATAACATAGTGGTAAATGTAGTTAGCAATAAACTGTGTTATACTAAAATCTTTTATTCAGAAGTGACAAATATCAATGACAAATAAAAAATATTTCACTATATAAAATTTTGTAACCAAAAATAAAGGCACATCAGATCAAGGGATATTGTAAACTGATGTGGCTCATCATCATTTTATTGTTGGTTATTGTGTTTATTATTTGTTTGTATCTTCATTGCAATTTATTTTTTAAAACACTGTATTAAGTATATATAAAAGCAGTAAAAATATAAAGTGCTAATAAGGAGAGAGGTATCAATCTGATGGTAATTATAAGTAGAGAAAATTTTTTTAATTGAAAATGGTGAGGGCTTCCTTGGTGGCGCAGTGGTTAAGAATCCGCCTGCCCATGCAGGGGACACGGGTTCGAGCCCTGGTCTGGGAAGATCCCACATGCCGCGGAGCAGCTAAGCCCATGCGCCACAACTACTGAGCCCGTGTGCCACAACCACTGAGCCCACATGCCACAACTACTGAATCCTGCACGCCTAGAGCCCGTGCTCTGCAACAAGAGAAGCCACCACAATGAGAAGCCCGCACTCCGCAACGAAGAGTAGCCCCCGCTGTCCGCAACTAGAGAAAGCCCGCGCACAGCAATGAAGACCCAATGCAGCCAAAAATAAATAAATTAAATAAATAAATTAAAAAAAAAAAAAGGAAAGTGATGAAAAATTAGTTTGTGCAACAACAGGAATTATTTTGAAGACAAAGCCAGTGATTAAATATGTGAAAAGTAGTGTGCCTGTGCCCCAGAGAGCTCTTGCTTCTTGGTTATATCTCTTGATATTTACCATATCAGAAACTAACACGAAGACATTTAAATTACTTATTAATACATTTAAAGATAGCTGTAATAAACCCATTATATGTTAACATAAGTAACATATTTTTGTGAAAAATGATTATATTTTCCAAACAGAAAATAATATAAAAAGATTGGTATTGTTTTACTTTTTTTTGTTTGTTTTACATTTTTGCTAATCTTTTTAATGTCTGACATAATATGTCATAATAGAAGCAGGTGGATTCTCATCTTCTACATTCAGTCTCTTGCAATATATTGTTTTTTGTTTTGTTTTTTTTTTTAAATCATGCTTTTTCTTTTTTTTTTTTTTTATTAATTAATTTATTTATTTATGGCTGTGTTGGGTCCTCGTTTCTGTGCAAGGGCCTTCTCTAGTTGTGGCAAGCGGGGGCCACTGTTCATCGCGGTGCGCGGGCCTCTCACTATCGCGGCCCCCCCTATTGTGGAGCACAGGCTCCAGACGCGCAGGCTCAGTAATTGTGGCCCACGGGCCCAGCCGCTCCACGGCACGCGGGATCCTCCCAGACCAGGGCTCGAACCCGCGTCCCCTGCATCGGCAGGCAGACTCTCGACCACTGCGCCACCAGGGAAGCCCCCAATATATTGTTTTGATTGAAGTATACGGATGAAATAATGGCCTCACACCGAGATTATAGCAGGTACAGCTAGTAAGAGCACATTATAGAGGTAGCGAGAACAAATTTATTAGTTAATCTTTGAAAATGCACATATTAACATCCTAGCTATATTACCTTAAAAACGTCTCAAAACAAAATGGAACACAAATACATAATCATTCATTCCATTAGCCACCAGAGTGATGTCATCACGTATGTAGCCTCTGCAAAACTTTGCTATATAATCATGCAAGAATAAGTTATAAAAGGAAAATAATTTTAACCTATGGATTCTCTGATAGAATTGTAGGGACTCCTGTGGTCCATGGACCACACTTGTGAGAATTGCTAGCCTACACAATTTAAAATAATCACTATGAGGCATTGGTAGAAATTCTTTCTAATTTACAGTAAAGTTTGGGAGTTAATATTAGATGTCTATTGATTTTATGTTAAAAGACTAAGAGTTTGAGAATTTAAAGTCCAACACAGTGTGTGAGTGCTGCTGATCACATTTGTCACAGCCAGGGATAGTCCTTTAGGGTTAAGGCCCTTTAAATTTATGTGATACCCAAGTAAGTGGCGAGGCAGCGATTGTGGATACCATAGCTGCTAAAAAGTTTCGTCTGACACTTGTGCAGAAATCATCAAGAAGAGAGAAATTACGTCATGACCAATTTTTACTGTGACCAAAACTGGAATATTTTGGAGAAAGAGGCCAAATTAGAATACATGTACCAGCAAGTTAGGAATGGAGGATAACAATGTATTCTTCTGTTTGACAGGGCTCTATATAGGAGCTGGACATGTTTGATTAAGAAACAAATGGGATTTAACCTACTTAACATATACGGGCTTCTGTATTGAGATCTTTTCTTAGTATAACATAGATTCACCCCAATATCAAGTTGTGGGGGATTTTGATACCTCCAAACTGGCAGTTGTTCAGCTGAGGCATGGAGACAAAACAGACCTCGGTTAATATCTTGCAGTAATTGTCATTTCTAATGTTGGAAATTTTAGCTTTTAACACTACTGGTTAAACAATTTAACATTTATGTTTTCATGCTTAGAGATTAAAAGTATTTCTGTTTTACACTTTTATCAGGTATGTTTTAAGGCAATTTTCTTTTAAGTGTATCATTTGTTTTTCTTTCTTAATAGTGTTTATCAAAACTAATTATTTGGTATGACAAAGCTACTTGGCACTGTCATATTAGCTTAAACTTCCCTTTGTTATGTCCAGCAAATAAATACTTGCTTTTCCTGAGTAGAACTCAACTATACTGTAAATCCATTGATACTAAATTATTGCGGAGATTTAACATGTAGGGAAACCTTAATTATGCAGAATATACTTATGTTATGAAGAGTAGATGATTTGTTTATTGTCTTTAACTCAGTCAAAATACATATAGATATCTGCATAAAAGCGAAGTGTCGCTAATATATTTTGCATTACTTAATGTTACATGTAAAATTAATTTTCCTTGCAAGAGATGTGAGATCTGGCAAGATCTGAAAGTGCTGGCTTATCAGCTTTCAGTCTCAAGTATTTACATAATTGTTTAACAATCAACAACAGATTAAGTAGGAGGAAGAATGGTTGATCCTGACAGAGACACTTTGAGTATAACTCTTACCTCACTTAAGAGCACTCTTGCTCACAATGCTTCAATGATGCTGATCTTTGTTTTGTTTCTTGAACAGCTGCTGATTCCTACATTGGGACCTTTGCATATGTTTCCTTTTTCTGGAATACTCTTCCTTTTGGTTTTTTTGGGCTTCCTTCAGTTCTCAGTTTAAATGACACTTCTCATAGCACTTACCGATATCTGAAGTGACTTTGTTTCCTTGTTTATTATGTGTCTCGAGTATAAGCTCCTTGAAGGTAGGAGCTCTGCCAATTGACTTCTATATATATTCTGCTTCTAGGAGTGGCTGGCACACAGTAGGACCTTAAATATTGTTGTAAGAAGGAAGGTTATATTTAAGTGTTATAAGATGAAATCATTTAAAAATGCCTTATTTTCTAATTCTCATTATAATTAAAAGATAGTATTATAAATGCTTAATTTTATAGCCTCCAAATAGTGATATTTTACTGTTACTTGTTGTGATGGATAAATTATAAGCCATCCTGTGTTTAATTCTAGTTGGGTTTAGTGGAAAAATTTTCTACTTTCAGAAGTTTGCTGTTAGATCATTTTGTCAACTATTCTTATGTAATTACTTATTTCATTTACAGGCTTAGCTAACAATTTACAAATAAACTTAGGTCAGTAGGGCCTCCTGTTGCTCCTTCTACCCATATGCAACTTCAGTTTGCCCACAGTCTGTAGTGTACCTCTTGTGAGGTCTTTACAGTGCAGAGCTTATCTGCTTGGGCTTTTGCCTTAAGCAAGCACAAGAGTATAATTAGAAGTAGAAAAGAGGAGAGGGAGTAAAGTGGAAGAAGGAGAGGATTTTCAGAATGGATGAAATGGGTTCCTAAGTGGAAGCATGGTAGACATGGAGCTGTGCAGCCCAGATCCTTCTTCAAGGAAGAATTACAGCCCAGATGTGCAGAAGAAGGTAATCAGAAAGGCTTCAGCTGTCAGCTCCGTCAAGGTTAGCCTCTGGTAGAGACAGCCTCCTTGCCTAAGGTCCTGCCTTTCCCAGGGCACCTCTCATCATGCAACTGAGCAAGGCAGAGGTATAAAGGCCCAGCCCTTTTGTTCATACCTGAGACAACTCTGACAAATAATTACCTCCAGAGATCCCTGCCAGGTTTCCTGAGGCTTTGTGAGGTCTGTATTGTAATTTGACTTCTCTAGCTCTCTGCAATCCTGCTTCTCCCCCTCCCCCCGACCCCCTTCCTTTCACAGGAATGATCCCTAGTAAACATCTTGTACCCCAAACTATTTTCAGTGTCTGATTTTAGAGAATCCTGGTTGCAACAGAGAGGTGTATGGGCATCATGGTGTCCTTGAATCTTCAATAAAATTTATGCAAATTTGTGTGTGTGTGTGTGTGTATCATTCTGAGAGGGTCTACAGCTTTCATGCTATTCTTAAAGCTAGATGGAAAACTACAGGTCTTTTTTATCAAGGAATTAAGGAGGAAAGGCTTTTGATTTTTTTGGATTCAGTGTCAAAGTAAGTATTGTGAACCTCTGATTTTCGTTAACATGTAAGCCAGAGCTCTGTTGAGAGGGGAGCATTCTCCAGTGATGTAGCAATGTAAGCACCCTGGCAAAAGCCATTGGAGCTGGTTCTAATATGCTGCTGTAGTGGCTCTTGGAAGCTTGGGAAAAGTGATGGCCAATGTTAATTGAAGTAGATGTGTGAGAGCTGCATGGCAGACAGTGGGGCAAGGGATCAACAGGCTCAGAGAAGTGAGCATGCTAGAATGGACCTACTTTATGAGACTGGAAAAACACTCTGTTTATCAACAATGCACAAGGAAATGCAATAATGAGGGGGCACCAGCATCATAGAGAAGGCTCAAGTGGCTGTTTACTGTAGATGGAGGCTGATGGTAGAAGATGCCTTTACAAAACTGGACTCTCTAGTAGCAAGGGAGAAGATGGGATCCTGGAATAGTAAACCCTAGGGAGCAGCAATTAACTGTCAAGCAAGGAAGGTATATTAGTTTTCTGTTGCTGCCATACAAATTGCCACTAATTTAGCAGCTTAAAACAACACCCATTTATTATTTCATAGCTCTATAAGTCAGAAGTAGATACAGTGTATCTCACTGAACTGGTTCTCTGCTTCAGGTTTCATCAGACTGAAATCAAAATGTTGGCAGGACAACATTCCTTTCTGGGGTCTCTAGGGGTGAATGCTTCCACGCTCATTCAAGTTGTTTGCTGAATTCAGTTACTTGGAGTTGTAGGACTGAGGTCCCATTTGCTTGCTTGCTGTTGACCACAAACTTGTATCTGTTGAATCTCTGTTGTTTCTGTAGTTATACATGTGTGTGTTTTCTAAATTGATCTCTGTTGTACCTTGCTTTCTGTTTCCTTGATTTGTGCTCTTATTTCCTTCTTTTTACTTTCTTTGGCTTATCTGTTGTTCCTTTTCTAATATCAATGAACACTTGGCTTATTCATTTACAGATTTAGTTTTTTTCCTTTTTTAAGATTTGCAATTCAGGCTATACGTTTTTCTCAGAACACCTTTAGTGTGGTATCATCTACATTTTGAGAGATAGTGTTCTAATTATCATTCATTTCTAAGTATTTTAAATTTCCCTTAACAATTTCTTTTTGACTCTTTAATTGGGAATCTTTTAAAATTTGAAAAATGGGCTTTAAAGAAGTTATATATTTGTTTTTTAATTTAATTCCAAATCGTAGTTACAGAACAAGTTACATGGGATATTTGCTCTTAGAAATTTTTGTAATTTGTGTTATGTCCCAGTATACAATTACTTTTGTAATGTTTTATGTATACTTGATAAGGATATACATTCTCTAATTGTTGGATGAAAGATTCCATATATCATTATATGATCCACTCATGGTCTTATTATTTCTTGCATATATGTGTGTGTGTGTGTGTGTGTGTGTGTATTTGTTTATATGCTTGACTGATCAATAATGGAAAGAGGTGTGTAGAAATCTACTGTGATGCTAGATTTTCAAATTTCTTTTTCAGATTCTTTTATTTTTGTTTAATATAGTTGACCATTTTATTAGGTGCCATATACTTTTAGAATTACTATTCTTCCTTGTAAACTGAGCTTTTAAAAAATCATTATGTAGTGACCCTTTCTATCCTAATTGATATCTTTATTGTAAAGTTTATCTGATAATAGTTACAGTTAAGCTTATTTCTTTTCATTAACATTTGACCAGTATATCCTTTTCCTCTTTTTACATTAGAACGTTAGATGTCCTTATGCTTTTTTTTAAATACATTTCTTTCTTTATTTTTGGCTGCATTGGGTCTTCGTGGCCTTTCTTTTTACTTGGCGGCAAGTGGGGGCTACTCTTCGTTGCGGTGTGCTGGCTTCTCATTGCGGTGGCTTCTCTTGTTGCAGAGCATGGGCTGTAGGCACACAGGCTTCAGTAGTTGTGGTGTGAGGCCTTCAATAGTTGTGGCTCGTGGGCTGTAGAGCACAGACTCAGTAGTTGTGGTACATGGGCTTAGTTGCTCTGCCGCATGTGGGATCTTCCCAGACCAGGGCTCAAACCTGTGTCCCCTGCAGTGGCAGGCGGATTCTTAACCACTGTGCCACCAGGGAAGCCCTGTCCTTATGCTTTTGATGTATCTTTTATAACAGCCATTAGTTGAATTTTTTCTTTATCTTAAAATCTTTCTCCTTTAGCATATAATTGTGCCTTTAAAATTTGTCTTCTCTTTTTTTCTCTTTTCTTGCCTTTTTAAAAAAAAAAATTGAGTGCCTTTAACCTGGAGTCTCACCAACAGAGTTGTTAAACTTCTGATTTCTTTTTTCCAACTTAATCACTAAAAAAGATGGTGTTTCAGCCTACTTCTAATTTGTGTGTTTTTAAAATGAGTGAAGTTGAGGATCTTATTTAAAAACCATTTGCTTCTCTCTCTCTGTGTAATGTTTGCTCATGTATTCTACACCACAGTTTCTCTTTTGGTGAATTGTTGATTTTTTTTAATGGTTTCTGGGAGCTTTTTATATGTTAGGAACTATAAGTTCTTTGTTTGGATATGTGTTACAGACATTTTTACAAGATTATAATTTAGATTTTTTATTTTGCTAATTTCATTTTTATTGTTATACAGTTGGCCTTATTATTTAAGACTTATAAATTCAGTTTTTTACTCTTAAATATTTGATCCATTTATAATTTATCTTTATACATAGTATAGGATGTGGATCCTACTTTATTTTTCATAACTGGTCATTTAGTTGTTCCATACTGTTTACTGGCTACTCCATTACTTCCTCATTATTTTGAGATACCACTTTAGCCATGTTACTGTCATATGTAAATTTCCATATTTATTTTGTTTTACTTTTGGACTTTCTACTATTTTCCATTGGTATGGCTTTTTATTCGTGTGCCAGTTTAATTATTGAAGTATAGTAGCTTTATTCTTAATTGGGCTATTCCCTCTTCTTAGCTTTAGTTTTTCAGAGTTTCTCATTTTATCCTTATTTGCTTATTTTTCAACATTTGATCATGTTGTCTCATCTGCACCACCCATCCCACAAAAAACAGACAAAAACCCTGAAACCTGTTGCTCTTGATATGGTTATTATGTTAAATTTAGAAATTAACTGAATGTAAATTGACATCTTAACATTGAGTCTTCCTAAGCAAGAGAATGCTGTGTCCTTTTATTGCTTCACGTCTTCTGTTAATGCCTTCAGGAGTGTTTTAAATTTATTTTCTTATAGGTATTATAAATTTTTAAAGTCTATTATCTTTTTTATTGGTATTGTGAATCAAGATCTTTTAAAACTGGCTTTGGTTTATATAAATGAAAGTTACTGACTTTTATATGTATTAATTTTTTAACCCATGTCCCTTACCACATTCTCTTATTTTCTTTATGTTTTTGGCTGCGTTGAGTCTTAATTGCGGCATGCAGGATCTTTTGTTGCAGCGTGCAGGCTCTTCCTTGTGATGAATGGGCTTCTCTCTAGTTATGGTGCACGGGCTTCTATCTAGTTGTGGCATGAGGGTTTTCTCTCTCTAGTTGTGGCGCGCAGGTTCCAGGGCATGCGAGCTCAGTAGTTGTGGTGCGTGGGCTTAGTTGCCCCGCGGAATGTGGTATCCTAGCTCCCCGACCAGGGATCAAACCCGTGTCCCCTGCACTGGAACGTGGATTCTTTACCACTGGACCACCAGGGAAGTCCCACCACATTCTCTTATTGTTCGTAAGTTTTCTATTAATTCTTTTTCAGTTTTTTTTAGCTATGCAATTATTTTAAACTATGACAACATATTTCAACATATCCCAATATTTATACCTCCAATTTCCTTCATTTTGTTTAATGTTGTTGGCTAGTATTCTAGTATGATGGTAAATGGTGATAATAGACTTTCTTGTTTTATTTCTAACTTAGTAAATTAGTGGTATGTTATGCATTTCATGGTACCCCTCCCACCTTCAAAAAGTATATTTTCACAAACTCGTTTCAGGGAATTTCCACCAGTGAACTGCCGTGCCACACTTTGTGCTTTCCTTCCTACTGCATGGCAGTTGCTTTTGATAGCTTACAGTGTGTACTTTTAGTTGTTCCATACCATCATTGATTACTCCATCTTTTTCTTATTAATTTGCAGTAGTATTTGTCTCCTACTTTTACTGAAAATAAGGTGCTGTTCTCATTATCCTTGATGTTGCATGATTTCCAGTAGGAGGAACAGAGTGTTCCATGAACATTAGAAGTTCTAGTCAGAAGTTTCTAATAGACTTGGGAGCATCCTACATTAAACCACAGCTCCATTTTTCTTGTTCTCTGTATAGAATTGAAATATTTAGAGTTGCCGAGATTTGAGTGCTCTTACTCCTTTCTTGGCTATTGTAAAACCAGCTTACTCGAAGCGAACATTTTTGGTGCAAAGCTATTCTAAATCTCAGTAGTGTATTTTTTGCCAAAATTGCCTTTGTGTTTTCAAGGCAATGCTCCATTATCTTCTAGCTTTCAGTGTTGCTGTGATGAAATCCGATGCCATTCCAATTCTTTATCCTTTGTTCAAAACAGTTGTTTTTTTTTCTGCAGAAAGCCTTTAGGCTTTGTCCTGATAATGTCTTTGTATGAGTCTCTTTTCATCCATTTTGCTGGACACATTGGTGGTGGATTCTTTTGATATGGATCATGTCCTGGAGTTCTGAGAAATGTTCTTGAATCATTTATATGACTTATTCCTATTTTCTCTATTCTCTTTTTGGTTGGGGACTCCAGTTATTTGGATATTGGACATCTTGGATTGGTCCTCTAAATTTTCTCCTCTAATTTTGTTTACTTTTTGAGAAATTTTGATTTTTACTGTCATATTTTTGATTTCAAAGTGTTCTTATTTATTCTGATACTTTTTTTTTAGTAACATCTGTTCTTGTCTCATAGATGCAATATCTTATCTTTGAGGATTTTAATGATAAGGTAGGTTACTTATCAAGGTTTTTTTCTAATGTAGGTCTCCCTTTCTTCCAAGTTGTTATTTAAATTTTTTGTTTGTTTTGGCTTTTGTCTTTCACAGTGGAGAGTTTCAGATGTCTCTCGCAATATTCACCTCTTTATTTTTAAGAGTGGGAAATTGAAAGGCAATAACTGTGCATGGGTAGGAGTTGGTCACTGTTAAATGATCTGCTGTGCTGTTTTGTAGCAGAATTCCATATTGATGTCATTAGATCATTTCTTAGACTAGGTCGATTATAGGAAGGTTCCTTTTCCAACTTTCTGCCTTCTGGAGCCAAGAAGAAGAAAATTGGAGGTCTGAAAGTTTAGTATATCAACTTTTGGTTAATCCTTGTGTTTTCAATATGTTTCTAGCACCCTCCTGTGTGTTTTAGAAAATGGGCCTCTAGTCTTCTGCATGGCTGAGAAAGAGGGGCATGTTCCCTGATGTGCAGAGTACAGGGAGGGATCTTAAGCAAACCTTTATGCCCTACCTTCACTCCCATTCCTAGAAATTCCCAGTGCTACCTAGTGTGTTGCCTTTTGGGAGTATGGCAGTGTAAATTTGATTACTCCCTGTTTCCTTCTGCCTTTTTCCACTGTTGTTTGATTTAACTTCCTTGGGTCTGTTAAGTGAATCCCTACCCCCCACTCTGTTTTCTAGTGTCCAAATTTTTGTTACCATTGTTTCCTTTTCTGTAATTTTTGTCCTTGAGAATAGTTTTAGTGGGGTTCAGGAGGAATCAGAAGTTTATGCGAGTGTTCAGTTTCTTTTTTATTTCCTGAAAGTATGACACATTATTGCTTTTATCTTATTTTGTCTCTCTTAATTTAGATGGAAAATTATTGCATTATAGTTTGTTTTTTTAACATCTTTATTGGAGTATAATTGCTTTACAATGGTGTGTTACTTTCTGCTTTATAACAAAGTGAATCAGCTATACATAGACATATATCCCCATATCCCCTCCCTCTTGCGTCTCCCTCCCATCCTCCCTATCCCACCCCTCTAGGTGCTCACAAAGCACCGAGCTGATCTCCCTGTACTATGCAGCTGCTTCCCACTAGCTATCTACTTTACATTTGGTAGTGTATATATGTCCATGCCACTCTCTCACTTCATCCCAGCTTACCCTTCCCCCTCCTGGTGTCCTCAAGTCCATTCTCTACATCTGCGTCTTTATACCTGTCCTGCCCCTAGGTGCTTCAGAACCTTTTTTTTTTTTGCATTATAGCTTTCTAGTGAGATATTCAATTAATCAGAGTTGAGATTTTAAGAGTTACAAAGAGGGTTTTCCATATTGTTATATATAATGTTCATTTGAAGTATGTAAAGGAAATAATGATTCTTGTATATTATATGCAGTGTATGAAAATAGTGTTAATTTGATGCTTCACTTTTTTTTTTTAATAAATTTATTTATTTTATTTATTTATTTTTGGCTGCATTGGTTCTTTGTTGCTGTGTGTGGTCTTTTCTCTAGTTGCGGCGAGCGGGGGCTACTCTTCTTTGCGGTGCGCGGGCTTCTCACTGCGGTGGCTTCTCTTGTTGTGCAGCACGGGCTCTAGGCGCACAGGCTCAGTAGTTGTGGCTTGCGGGCTCTAGAGCACAGGCTCGGTAGTTGTGGCGCACGGGCTTGGTTGCTCCGTGGCATGTGGGATCTTCCCGGACCAGGGTTTGAACCCGTGTCCCCTGCATTGGCAGGCGGATTCTTAACCACCGCGCCACCAGAGAAGCCCGATGCTTCACTTTTCATACAGTTGCTTTGATACTTAGTTTTTATCACTTATCAGATGTCCATATGCTTTATGGGAAGCTAGGTTTTTCTTTACCTTCAGGGGCTGAATCTGAATTAGTCTAAGCCGATCATTGTTTTTATTTTTTTAACTTTTAAAATTTTATTATTTATTTTGGTTGTGCCGGGTCTTAGTTGTAGCAGGCGGGCCCCTTAGTTGTGGCATGCAAACTCTTAGTTGCAGAATGCATATGGGATCTAGTTCCCTGACCAGGGATCAACTCCGTGTTCCCTGCATTGGAATGCGGATTCTTAACCACTGCGCCACCAGGGAAGTCCCATAAGCTAATCATTGTTATTTCATTCCTTTTGATTAACTTAGTAACAAGTGGCCAATGACACTTGAAGAAATTTATTGGGAAAGTTTTTCTTCACTTTTTTTTTTTTTTCTTTTTTTTAATATAATGCATAAGGAAGGGACCGTCTCCCTCCTGATCTTTGGACGTTAGGTAAAGTGATAACTGTAACTATTGCTGCTATCTTGGGCCATTAAAGGACAAAAGTCATCACACTAAGGATGGCACAGAGAACACATAGAAACAACCTAGGTCAATGATGATGATGTTGAGTCATAAATTAATCCTGGAGCTGCTCTAATTCTGGTGCTTTTTATGTGAGATGATAACTCCTCTAATTGTCTTAAAAAAATAATCAAAATAACCATTACTTGCAGCTAGGTAAAAAAAAGAATCCTTAGTAAATAAACATTCTAAAGTTCAAATTACATAAATGTTAAAGCTTAAAACTGCAGGTTTCTGAGAAGTTCGTGGTTCCTCCCCCCGCCCCGCCAAATAAGCTGAATTGGGAATCGGGAATTTATATTGCATTCTTTCATTAGTATTGTCTTTGCCCATAACTTGTGTGGCTCTGACATTTTAGTTGTTTGGTAAAACTGGTAATTTTATTCTTTTGTTGTGGTGTGATTCAGGTTGACCTGACGTTTTAATAAATCTGACTCCTAGGACTGATTAAAGAAACATCTTATTTCTTGAAATATGTACATTTTCTTCATGAAATTGGTTGCTTTTTTTTTTCTTTTTCTTTTTTTTTGTGACTTGCCGTGCCAAAGCTTTGGGATCATATGTTTTTGATACTGACATTACATTTTTTTTCTTTTTTTTAAAAAAATTAATTAATTAATTAATTTTGGCTGCATTGGGTCTTCATTGCTGCACACAGGCTTTCTCGAGTTGTGGCGAGTGGGGGCTACTCTTCATTGCAGTGCGTGGGCTTCTCATTGTAGTGGCTTCTCTTGTTGCGGAGCACAGGCTCTAAGCGTGCTGGCTTCAGTAGTTGTGGCACATGGGCTCTAGAGCGCAGGCTCAGTAGTTGTGGTGCACGGGCTTAGTTGCTCTGCGGCATGTGAGACCTTCCCGGACCACGGATCGAACCCGTGTCCCCTGCATTGGCAGGCGGATTCTTAACCACTGTGCCACCAGGGAAATCCCTGGTGTTACATTTTTAATTAATATTTAAATGCAAAAGATGACAGTTTAAAAGATAGTCTTGTTAGTGACTTATCCTTAAAAGCAAGTGTCATTTGGTTTTATTTTACAATAGAATTTAATCTTACATGTTTTTTGTTATAGTAATGTTACCAAAAAGTCTCTTATTGAACTATTTGTGGTGAGCTTTTTAAGGATGTTTAAGATTTCACATGCAGTTTAACTGATCACAGATGAAGTTGTAAATTAATACCTCATGAGTGTATTTGACTACAGGGCATTGTTTGTGAATCAAAACTCCTTTCTTCCTGTAAACTGTGAAAGAGGTTTAAGCATATGGATTAGAATTGCATGGTGATTCCAGTGTACTTATGAAAAGACACTGTAGTTGGATCATTTAAAATGTACTAAAATATTATGAACAGCCATAAATCGTAATAATTCCCTTAAGCTTTTAAGGGTTGTGAGGTTTAGTTGTATTCCTTTGTTGGATTTAACCACCTTAATAAGAAATTGTTTTGTTGCTTTTAAAGCTGTACATAGTAATAAGAATAACCATTGATATAGTATGGTGGTAATAAGAATAGCTGAAGTTTCTTAGAGAACACTTAGAGAACATGTATTTTTACAGAAGTGTTCACAGTTGTATCAAATACACACATGAAGTTTTTTCTTGTTTTCATGTAAGTCATTCTGTTAATAAAACCTGTAGAATGAATAATTGTTCATTGATACCATCTAGTATAAGATTATTAAATGAGCATTGTTCAGTGTAAAATCAGATTTTTTTTTTTTTCTTAGCTGTAATTTTTGTTTTACAGTATGTGAAAGTCACCCGATGTGGACTGTGCTCTTCTGGTTATGACAGACTGTCACGTATTTATTGGAAAAAATATCAAAAAACAGGGACTTCTGGAAGGCGGTGATAGGTTAGAGGAAGCAGAAAGAAGCTTTAGTTAACTTCTTTGAGCGAATAAGGCAAACACTAGATCTTACTAGGAAAGGTGGTTGGGAAGCTTTTGGGGTTCTGATATGTGTCACCCCTTTAGGCTCCTTCATTATTTGAAAACTTTGGTACCTGTTTTACAAATATTCTCTTTTCTGCTGTCTTCTTAGTTCCCATGTGGATGACATTTCCAGTACCAGTCATCATACTTCCTTAAACTCCTCTATTATAACTACCATTTTGTTCATTCCACTTGAGCAACCCTCTTTTCACATTCTGAACTTACTCCCTGCCCAGACCTGCTTTAACAAAAAAGATTCTGTGTTTTCCTTTTTCGTTCCTATTTTCACCTTATTCTCTTTATCTAGCCTGAGTGGCATGGTTAGTTATTTCAACTACATCTTACCATTATCTTCAATTCTCTCTCCCCTTTGACCAAACCAATTTCTAAACCTGGGTCAATTTGTGTGCCTTGCTTTTTTTTTTTCTTTTTTCTTTTTTTATTAATTTATTTATTTTTCGCTGTGTTGGGTCTTCGTTTCTGTGCGAGGGCTTTCTCTAGTTGCGGCAAGCGGGGGCCACTCTTCATCGCGGTGCATGGGCCACTCACTATCATGGCCTCTCTTGTTGCGGAGCACAGGCTCCAGACGCGCAGGCTCAGTAGTTGTGGCTCACGGGCCCAGTTGCTCCGCGGCATGTGGGATCTTCCCAGACCAGGGCTCGAACCCGTGTGTCCTGCATTGGCAGGCAGACTCTCAACCACTGCGCCACCAGGGAAGCCCTGTGCCTTGCTTTTTGACTTCTTATCACAATTAACTTATTTTGTCATACTAGGCATTTTCAACCATCTTTAATCCTTCTCCTTAAGCCTTCATAAGCACGTTGTTCACCATCTGTTATTACCATCTGAAATGGATATCAAATCTCACCTCTCTTTGCAACTTTCATGTTTACTGCCCATATTATCTCTTGGATTAAGTACTGTAGCCCTCTCCTCTCTGGTTTTATTTCTCCAGTGGTTCTCTCTTTCCACTTTTTCTCTCCCAACAATATATAAGGGATTAGATCTCTAACCCTTTCCCCCCTAAATTAAGAGAGTCTCCCTTCAGTAGTAATTCTCAATTGAGGTGCCAAATCCTCTAGGTCTCTGTGGGGTGTGTATTTGGTTTTGAAAACATCATAAAAGCAATTCTCTTCTTTCTGAAATGTCTGTTGCAGGACTTCCTTAATTGCATCATCTGTAGTGCTACAGAAGTCGTCTTTCTGAAACATGGATTTTTTTTTTTTTTTTTGGGAACCAGGGATTGACCCCGGGCTCTGGCAGTGAAAGTGCCAAGTCCTAACCACTGGACTGTCAGGGAATTCACTGAAACATGGATTTAATTCATTTTACAAATGTTCAGCCACTTATTTTTTGCCATGTACTGGATTAGCTGCTGGAGTAAGGAAGATGAATGCTAAGGCGTTTGTCTTTAAGAAAAATATTAATGTCACAGTACATCTGTCATTTAGTGGAACTTTAACAGGTACTTCCTGCACTTGTCTTTATGATAGTCCTTCAGTGTAGATATTGTTAGTTGCTCTACAGATGAGCAAACTGAGTCTCAGTGAATTCTAAGTAATAAACAAGAGATTAATGTTATGATAAATACTTGAAAAGGTACCTATGAGAGCATCAACGAGGGATATCTAGTCTATGATTAGAAGATTAACAGTGAAGAAGGTTGGCTTTACAGAGAAGATGGTGTCTTAAGCTGAGTCTTTAAAGACAAGTATGAAGTTAGACAAAGAAAGTGATAGGTAAGAAGCTATGTGTGTAGCGTGGTTATACTGTGAACAGCCTTTGCAAAAGACATGCAGAGACATGAGAAAGCATTTTATGGGAACACCTCAGTATGACTGAAGCATAGTGCATGAGTTGGGGAACTGAGAATGACTTTAGTAGATAAAAGATGTTAAACCAGGCTGCATTTTATATATATATATAAAATGCAGCCTGGTTGTGTGTGTGTGTGTGTGTGTGTGTGTGTGTGAATCCTGCTAAAACGTTTATATTTGTTTTTAGTAAGTGATGGGAATGATTTTAAATAGGAGAGTTAATTGATTAAACAGTGTGGAGAATGGATTAGACGAAGGCCTTTCTGCAATCATGAAGACATCTTAGACTGTTGGAATACCCCAAATAAGAAATATGGAGGCCCTGAAATGTGGCAGTGAGATTGAAGGGGAAAGAGGTGGAATTTAAAGGCTATTTGGGAGCTGAAATCAAAAGACTTGGTATAAAAAGTGAGTGAGAGGAATGATTTCTCAGGTTATATTCAGTGTGGGGAGTGGTTGTGTCAATCTGAGATAAAGCATGTTAATAATATATAGTACGTAATGTAGACGTGCTTAAGGCATTAATAGGCTCTGAATAAATATTTGTGGAAGCTGCTTCCTAAATTGTCTCTCAGTTTTTATTGGAGTGTGTTCTTAAACATCTGGACAGCTGTGGCCACTAAGCCTTTTCATTTATCAAGCCTTAACTAAATAAAATACCTAGGGCCCAGTTATACTGTGGTTCCTGGGCAGGGTGGGGGTGTGTGGGGGGCACAATAGAAGTTCTAGGACTTGCCTATCTAATTGAAATTCTTGAGTTTAAGCAGCTTAGGAACTTCCAGTTTTCATTTTCTCCAGCACTGAAAACTAACTTACTGGAGGTCATGTAAGTCACTATTGTGGTTTAAAAAAAAAAAAAAAAAAAAAGTGACCATAATATGTAGAAGGAAACTTTTAAAACTTCACTATAAAGGCATTTACCTGAAAGTCTCATTGTTTTTTGCCAAAATTTATATACTATTAAAATATTACAGTGAAGATGAGCTGTATTAAAGTTATCTCTTTAGATACCTCTGTAGTGGAACCTTTATAACTAATATAGTAGAAAATATGATCTAAAATGGGTAACAGGGTTACTTCACTTTTCTTTTAATATCCATGGAAATTAGTTGGCCTTAAATTATTTGAGAGATTATTTATATGAAAAACAAGTAATGTTTTATAAGCCTCTGTTGCAACTGACTAAGGCAGGAAAAGAGGAGAAAATTTTCTCCTCTCGTTTTTGCCTTAGTGCAGAGACTAGGATCTCCAAGCATAACATTCAGACTGGGGGACAGTGAGTACTTTGAAAATTATGTCAATAGGTAGGAAATGAAAATATCAGAATGAAGCAGTTTACACGTCATTGCTGAATTGAGCCATAAGGTTGTGGCATAATGCCTGGATTAAACTTTATTGCAACTCAAACATGCCTCACACATACACACACATACACACACATACACACACACACACGCACACACACTCTAAGCACATATATATTCACTGAGGTCTATGGCTTCTTCCATGAACTATCGCTGCAAGAGACAACTTCAGAGCCAAGTTTTTTGAAAAGCGCCAATGTAAGAAAGTAAATTGATAGCATATCACTTTTTTTTTATGACACTCTGCTTTACACATAGTCGGTATTTGATAAACATTTGTTGAATTGAACCAAATAAACACTTTACTTCTCAAAGTTATGTGAAGATTAAGCCTAAGTAAGGATGTCTGTTGAACCACGATGAAGGTTAAAATTACATAAAATGTACTCTTAATTAAAAAGTAACGTTTCTTTCTGATTGTTGAGAATTTGGAAAATACATAAAAATACAACAGAAATTATAAAGATCATCAGTAATTCCACCATGAATAAAGTACTTCTGTTACCATTTTGTATTCTCTTCCAACTAATTTTTCTGTTTAAAATGGTACTACAAACTTGCAGTTACAAAATAAATGAGTCATGGGGATGAAATGTAGAGTGTGGGGAATGTAGCCAATAATAATATAATATCTTTGTATTGCGTAAGATGGTAACTAGACTGTGGTGATCATTTTGTAGTGCATAGAATTGTTGAATCACTATGTTGTGTATCAGGAACTAACATAGTGTTGTAGGTCAATAGTACTGTAAAAAACAAATGAACAAACTTATAGAAAAAGAGATCAGATTTGTTATTACTGGAGGTGGAGATGGGAGGAGCGTGTTAGGGAGGGGGAATTGGATGAAGGTAGTCAAAAAGTATAAACTTCCAGTTATAAGATAAGTAAGTACTAGGGATGTAATGTATAACATGATTAATATAATTAATACATTAATTTCACATATGTTAATACGCAAAAGTTGTTGAGAGTAAATCCTAAGAGTTTTCATCACATGGAAAAAATATATTTTTTCTTTTTATTTGGTATCTATATGAGATGATGGATAGTCACTAACTTACTGTGGTAATCATTTCATGATGTATGTAAGTCAAATTGTTATGCTGTACACCTTAAACTTATACAGTGCTGTTTGTCAATTATATCTCAATAGAACTGGAAGAAAAAAAGTGGTACTGCAGTTTCGAAAGAGATGAGTACTTCAGGAAAGTTGCCGTCAATTTACTTTCTTACATTGGCGCTTTTCAAAATTTGGCTCTGAAGTTGTCTCCTGTAGTGAATCTTATTTTGATGCTTAAAAAAAACAAAAAACTGGCCCCTTCCCCTAAAATAAAGGAAATAAAGTTCTCCTTTGTGGAAAAAAGAGAGAAGATGGAAAATATGTATGTCATCATATACCTGAAAATTGATGCATTTCTATAAATATATGGACAATTAGTAGTTTACTCTTTCTTAAAATAGTATTTTTACATTCTATTAAGATTTTTGGGTACATGTGACAGTAAACTTAACTAGCACTAGCTTAGTCTAAAAACGGAACTTAGCAACTAGTCACTAAAACTGCATGCAGACAAAAAGTATGTGTACAGGTTGGGCCTTAGTTCTTTCCTTTGTCTCTGAGAGTTATTTTCAGTTTGTCAGACTTCTGTGTTTTGACTTTGACTTACTGTGTGTGCGTGTTATGGTCTTCTGCTGGCTTTCCTTCTTGCTTATTTGAAAAGCTGTCAGTACTGTTGATTAGTAATTTCAGATATTACTTTTTACATTTTTATTTTACTTTTTTAAAATTAAAAAAATATATTTACTTATTATTTAGTTAGGTATTTTGGCTGCACTGGGTCTTAGTTGCGGCACGTGGGATCTACATTGCAGCACGCGGGATCTTTATTTGCGACATGCGGGATATTTTAGTTGTGGCATTCAGACTTCTCAGTTGCGGCATGCAGAGTCTTAGTTGTGGCATATATGTGGGATCTAGTTCCCCAACCAGGGATCGAACCCGGGCCCCCTGCATTGGGAGCGCGGAGTCTTACCCACTGGACCACCAGGAAAGTCCCTACATTTTTATTTTATTTTTAAAATTTATGTATGTATGTATGTATGGCTGCGTTGGGTCTTCATTGCTGCGTGCGGGCTTTCTTTAGTTGTGGTGAGTGGGGGCTACTCTTCATTTCAGTGTACGGGCTTCTCATTGTGGTGGCTTCTCCTGTTGTGGAGCACAGGCTCTCGGCGCGTGGGCTTCAGTAGGTGTGGCTTGCGGGCTCTAGAGCGCAGGCTCAGTAGTTGTGGTGCCATGGGCTTTGTTGCTCCGCGGCATGTGGGATCTTCCCGGAACAGGGCTTGAACCGGTGTCTCCTGCACTGGCAGGCGGATTCTTAACCACTGCGCCACCAGGGGAGTCCCTACATTTTTGTTTTATATGTAAAGTAAATATCCAGAAAAAATAATTTGGTTTGATATTTTTGTAAGATTTATGGTGTATTTCATTATTCTTCCTCAGAAGAGTAATTTCAAGTGAAATAACCATGACTGGAGTCTCATTTGTTTAATGGCTGAAAAAGCCTTTCAATTTACACTAGGGACCAGCTGATAAATTTTAGTATTTGTGACACCAGTATTCATATTCTGAGGTGTTAAAATGCTTTTATGAAAGAGGTAAGTGTTTTATTTAAAGAATGAGGAAAAAGATTCATTTTTGTTTTTTGTAATTTGCAGTGTTCCCCCGTTTTTTGCTGAATGCTTTAAAAAAAAAAAAAAAAGCTTTGCATTGTTCCATGTTTTTCTTCTTGCTGATCAACTAATGTGCTAAATGTGTTCTGTTAAGGTGACCCTTTAAGATTGCTCTTACAGACTAAGGAGAGGTGCTGAATTTTCTAATGTTGTAGAAGAGATTATATTTAGTTGTTGGTATTTCAAGTTGGAACACTTCATTCTACTTTGCCTTTAGTTAATGAGTCATCTGGAGAAAATGGGCGACCTCTTGCTTTTAGGAAGAGTCTGTAGCAAATAATAAGTTAAACGCTGTGGGAGATATTCTGCCAAATAAACTTAAAATGGAAAATGTTTTGTAATACATTTTAATGCCCATATGTAAGATATAAGCTAAAGGATATAGAAGCATTTTGCTCATTATTATCTTCAGCTGATAAAAACAAACAAAACATAATCCTGATGTCACATATAACAAAAAGAAAGCTTTTTTTTTTTTTTTTTTTTTAAACCAAAGCACTTTCTGGATTGTTATCAGTTACAGACAAGTGGGAAGCCAGCTTAGCTCTGTGAAACTCTTTGATATACAGGATATACTGCAGTGGTCAAATCTGAATAATTTTCAGGGATTGGGGAAAGTATTGTGATGATAGAAGTACTGACTTTTTAAAAAATATTTTTATATTATATCTGCTTAATTTTTACCCATTTAAAAAAATTGTGGTAAAATACATATAAAATTTGCCGTCTTAACCATTTTTAAATGTACAGTGGTATTGAATACAGTCATAATGTTGTGCAGTCATCACCACCATCCATCTCATAACTCTTTTCATCTTGTAAAACTGAATCTCTATGCCCATTAAACAATAACTCCTCTTTTTCCCTTTCCCCAGCCCCTGGCAACCACCATTCTGCTTTCTGTCTCTATGGTTTTGATTACTCTAAGTACCCCATAGAAATGGAATTATACAGTGTATGTCTTTTTCTGACTGTCTTATTTCACTCAGCATAATATTCTTGAAATTTATCCATGCTGTAGTATGTGTCAGAACTTCCTTCTTTTTTAAGCCTGAATAATATTCCATTGTCTTTATATACCACATTTTGCTTATCCATTCATCTTTTGATGGACACTTAAGTTGTTTCCATGTTTTAGCTATTCAGTAAATAATGCTGCTCTGAATGTGGATGTCCAAGTATCTCTTTGATATCAGTTGTTTTGTGTGTATACCCAGAAGTGAAATTGCTGAATCATATTGTAATTGTACTTTTAATTTTTTGTGGAATCATTATACTGTTTTCCACAGTGGCTATACCATTTTACATTCCCACCAACAGTGTACAAGTGCTCCAAATTCTCCCTGTTCTTGTGGAACACTTACTGTTTTCTGGTTTTTTGATAGTAGCCATCCTAATAGGTGTGAGGTAGTGTCTCATTATAATTTCGATTTGCATTTATCTAATGATTAGTGTTGTTGAACATCTTTTCCTGTGCTTATTGGCCATTTCTGTAATATGTTTTTTGAAAAATGTTTTATTCAGGTCCTTTGCCTGTTTTGAATCAGGCTGTTTGGTTGTTTCCTGTTGCATTTTAGGAGTTCTCCGTAAATTCTGGATCATAATCCTTTATCAAATATATGACTTATAAATATTTTCTTGCATTCTGTGGGTTCTCTTTTTTACTCTGGATATTATCTTTTTTTGTTGTTTAATTTAATTTTATTTTTGGCTGTGTTGGGTCTTTGTTGCTGCATGTGAGCTTTCTCTGGTTGTGGCGAGCGGGAGCTACTCTCCGTTGTGGTGTGCTGGCTTCTCATTGCGGTGGCTTCTCTTGTTGTGGAGCATGGGCTCTAGGCGCGTGGGCTTCAGTACTTGTGGCACGTGGGCTCAGTAGTTGTGGTGCATGAGCTCTAGGACGTGTGGGCTTCAGTACTTGTGGCACGTGGGCTCTAGAGCAAAGGCTCAGTAGTTGTGTCGCATGGGCTTAGTTGCTCCACAGCATGTGGGATCTTCCCTGACCAGGGATTGAACCTGTGTCCCCTGCATTGGCAGGTGGATTCTCAACCACTGTGCCACCAGGGAAGTCCCGCTGCGTTGATATTATCTTTTGATGTACAAAAGGTTTTAATTTTCACGAAGTCTAATTTGTCTATTTGTTGTTGTTGTTGCCTGTTCTTTTGGTGTCGTATCCAAGAAATTATTGCCAAATCCAATGTCATGAATCCTTTGCCTGTGTTTTCTTCTAAGAGTTCATAGTTTTAGATCTTAAACTTAGGTCTTTGATCCATTATGAGTTAATTTTATATGTAGTGTTAGGTAGTCCAACTGCATTCTGTTGCATGTAGATATCCAGTTTCCCTAGCACAATTTGTTGAAAAGACTGTTCTTTCTTCATTAAGTGCTCTTGGCACCCTTGTCAAAAATAATTTGACCATATATGCAAGAGTTTATTTCTGGATTCTTTATTGTATTCCATTGGTCTATATCTCTGTCTTTATGGCAGTTCACACTATTTGATTATTGTAGCTTTGTAGGAAGTTTTGAAATCAGGAAATGAGTCCTCCATCTTTGTTCTTTTCAAGATTTTTTTGGCTATTTGGGGTCCCTTGAGATCTCATATGGATTTTAAGGTGTGTCTTTTTTATTTCTGAAAAAAAGGTCATTGGAATTTTGAAAATGTGCTAAATTTTTATTGTTTTCTTCGTTTCTTTGTATTTGGTTTAGTATGACAGCTTTGCAATGTTAGCAATTCTTTGAGAGAGTAGCAAAGGATGTGGGAGATACTGATTCTAATTTTGGTTATCTTTATGTTATTTTACTTTAGTTTTCTCATCTGTGCAATGGGATGTTTGCAACTTTAGTTTTCTCATCTATGCAGTGGGATAAAGAAAAATATATCATATTGAAAAACAGGAAGTGTTAAGATCTTAGAGTTCAAATTTTTAATACAAAATATCTCTTTTGAAGTAAACTTTCCAAGTCTTCCCTTGGGCACAGAATGACTACATCACTAGCACCATGAACTGTGAGGTTTTTTCCCCGTTTCTCAAATGTATTTATTTAACACGCATCCATCTACCTATGTATCTATCTATCTATCTATCTATCTATCTATCTATCTATCTGTGACTATTGTGAGCCTAGTGTTGTCTACTATACCAAGGATACCAGTCCTTTACTCATTCTATTCATTTACAAAGATCATATGGAATATACTGGAGGGGAATTTGGGTCTTTTGGTTCTGCCGTAGTAAAGCCTGCATTTTGGTTCACCCTGCACATGGCAGTCCAAATATAGGACGGTTTCTGCCATAGAAAGATGGCACCTGCTGTGACGTCTCTATCCTTTTTGGTGGATCTCATGGATCATTTCTTTGCAGTGAAGTAGAGTGTCCTATGACATAATTCTGTCCTTAATCATAGCAATTTTGGAATATTGGAGAATCAGTCATGTTTGAGAGATTTTCTAATTGGTTTGTTCTTTCAGCATTTATTTAATGAACGTGCTTGTATTTTTGATATCCTAAACTCAACATATCCCAAACTGAACTCCTGACCTTTCTCCAAAACCTGTTCCACCTGCAGCCTTCTTTTTTTCACTTCATGACAACTTTATCCTTCAGGGTGTTCAGGCTAAAAAACCTTAGCGTTATTCTTGATTCTTCTCTTTCTCTGATAGCGCATATACAATCCTTCACAAATCCTACTGGACCACCTTAAAATATATCCTAAGTCTAGGCAGTTGTTTTTTTATTTAAATTTAATTTTATTTATTTATTTTTATACAGCAGGTTCTTATTAGTTATCTGTTTTATACGTATTAGTGTATAATGTCAATCCCAATCTCCCAATTCATCCCACCACCACCACCATCCCCCCACCACTTTCCCCCCTTGGTGTCCATACGTTTGTTCTCTACATCTCTTTCTCTATTTCTGCCCTGCGAACTGGTTCATCTGTACAATTTTTCTAGGTTCCACATACATGTGTTAATATACGATATTTGTTTTTGTCTTTCTGACTTACTTCACTCCATATGACAGTCTCTGGATCCATCCACGTCTCTACAAATGACCCAGTTTCGTTCCTTTTTATGGCTGAGTAATATTTCATTGTATATATGTACCACATCTTCTTTATCCATTTGTCTGTCTATGGGCATTTAGGTTGCTTCCATGACCTGGCTATTGTAAATAGTGCTGCAGTGAACATTGGGGTGTTGGTGTCTTTTTGAATTATGGTTTTCTCTGGGTATATGCCCAGTAGTGGGATTGCTAGGTCATATGGTAATTCTATTTTTAGTTTTTTAAGGAACCTCCACACTGTTCTCCGTAATGGCTGTATCAATTTACATTCCCACCAGCAGTGCAAGAGGGTTCCCTTTTCTCCACACCCTCTCCAGCATTTATTGTTTGTAGATTTTCTTATGATGCCCATTCTAACTGGCGTGAAGTGATACTTCATTGTAGTTTTTTTTTGTTTTGTTTTGTTTTTTAAAGATTGATTGATTGATTGATTGATTGCTATGTTGGGTCTTCGTTTCTGTGCTAGGGCTTTCTCCAGTTGCGGCAAGCGGGGGCCACTCCTCATCGCGGTGCGCGGGCCTCTCACTATTGTGGCCTCTCTTGTTGCGGAGCACAGGCTCCAGACGCGCAGGCTCAGTAGTTGTGGCTCACGGGCCTAGTTGCTCCGCGGCATGTGGGATCCTCCCATACCAGTGCTCGAACCCGTGTTCCCTGCATTAGCAGGCAGACTCTCAACCACTGCGCCACCAGGGAAGCCCTTCATTGTAGTTTTGATTCCCATTTCTCTAATAATTAGTGATGTTCAGCAGCTTTTCATGTGCTTCTTGACTATCTGTATGTCTTCTTTGGAGAAATGTCTAGGTCTTCTGCCCATTTTTGGATTGGGTTGTTTGTTTTTTTTTAATATTAAGCTGCATGAGCTGTTTATATATTTTGGAGATTAATCCTTTGTCCGTTGATTTGTTTGCAAATATTTTCTCCCATTCTGAGGGTTGTCTTTTCATCTTGTTTGTAGTTTCCTTTGCTTTGAAAAAGGTTTTAAGTTTCATTAGGCCCCATTTGTTTATTTTTGTTTTTATTTCCATTACTCTAGGAGGTGGATCAAAAAAGATCTTGCTGTGATTTATGTCAATGAGTGTTCTTCCTACGTTTTCATCTAGGAGTTTTATAGTGTCCGGTCTTACATTTACATCTCTAATCCATTTTGAGTTTATTTTTGTGTATGGTGTTAGGGAGTGTTCTAATTTCATTCTTTTACATGTAGCTGTCCAGTTTTCCCAGCACCACTTACTGAAGAGACTGGCTTTTCTCCTTTGTATATCCTTGTCTACTTTGTCATAGATTAGTTGACCATAGGTGTGTGGGTTTATCACTGGGCTTTCTATCCGCTTTCACTGATCTATATTTCTGTTTTTGTGCCAGTACCATATTGTCTTGATTACTGTAGCTTTGTAGTATAGTCTGAAGTCAGGGAGTCTGATTCCTCCAGCTCTGTTTGTTTCCCTCAAGACTGCTTTGGCTATTTGGGGTCTTTTGTGTCTCCATACAAATTTTAAGATTTTTCTGTTCCAGTTCTGTAAACAATGCCACTGGTAATTGGATAAGGATTGCACTGAATCTGTAGATTGCTTTGGGTAGTATAGTCATTTTCACAATATTGATTCTTCCAATCCAAGAACATGGTATATATCTCTCCATCTGTTGGTGTCATCCTTGTTTTCTTTCATCAGTGACTTATACTTTTCTGAGTACAGTTTTTTTTTAAATTTTTATTTATTTATTATTTATTTATTATTTATTTTTGGCTGTGTTGGGTCTTCGTTTCTGTGTGAGGGCTTTCTCTAGTTGCGGCAAGCGGGGGCCACTCTTCATCGCGGTGTGCGGGCCTCTCACCATCGCGGCCTCTCTTGTTGCGGAGCACAGGCTCCAGACGCGCAGGCTCAGTAGTTGTGGCTCATGGGCCTAGTTGCTCCGCGGCATGTGGGATTCTCCCAGACCAGGGCTCGAACCCGTGTCCCCTGCATTGGCAGGCAGATTCTCAACCACTGCGCCACCTGGGACGCCCCTGAGTACATTTTTTTACCTCCTTAGGTAGGTTTATTCCTAGGTATTTTATTCTTTTTGTTGCATTGGTGAATGGGATTGTTTCCTTAATTTCTCTTTCTGGTCTTCCTTGTTAGTGTATAGGAATGCAAGAGATTTCTGTGCATGAATTTTGTATCCTGCAACTTTACCAAATTCATTGATTAGCTCTAGTAGTTTTCTGTTGGCATCTTTAGGATTCTCTATGTATAGTGTCATGTCATCTGCAAACAGTGACTATTTTACTTCTTCTTTTCCAATTTGTATTCCTTTTATTTCTTTTTCTTCTCTGATTGCCATGGCTAGGACTTCCAAAGCTATGTTGAATTGATAGTGGCTACAGTGGACATCCTTGTCTTGTTCCTGCTCTTAGAGGAAATGCTTTCAGTTTTTCACCATTGAGAATGATGTTTGCTGTGGGTTTGTCATATATGGCCTTTATTATGTTGAGGTAGGTTCCCTCTATGCCCACTTTCTGGAGGGTTTTTATCATAAATAGGTGTTGAATTTTGTCAGAAGCTTTTTTTGCATCTATTGAGATGATCATATGGTTTTTCTTCTTCAGTTTGTTAATATGGTGTATCACATTGATTGATTTGCATATATTGAAGAATCCTTGCATCCCTGGGATAAATCCCAATTGGTCAGGGTGTATGATCCTTTTAATGTGTTGTTGGATTCTGTTTGCTAGTATTTTGTTGAGGATTTTTGCATCTATTCATCAATGATATTCGTCTGTAATTTTTTTTTTTGGTAGTATCTTTGTCTGGTTTTGGTATCAGGGAGATGGTGGTCTCATAGAATGAGTTTGGGAGAGTTCCTCCCTCTGCTATATTTTGGAAGAGTTTGAGAAGGATAGGTGTTAACTCTTCTCTAAATGTTTGATAGAATTCACCTGTGAAGCCATCTGGTCCTGGACTTTTGTTTGTTGGAAGACTTTTAATCACAGTCTCAATTTCAGTGCTTGTGATTGGTCTGTTCATATTTTCTATTTCTTCCTGGTTCAGTCTTGGAAGGTTATATCTTTCTAAGAGTTTGTCCAGTTCTTCCAGGTTGTCCATTTTATTGGCATAGAGTTGCTTGTAGTAGTCTCTTAGGATGCTTTGTGTTTCTCCTTTGTCCGTGGTAACTTCTCATTTTTCATTTCTAATTTTATTGATATGAGTTCTCTCCCTGTTTTTCTTGATAAGTCTGCCTAAAGGTTTATCAATTTTATCTTCTCAAAGAACCAGCTTTTAGTTTTCTTGATCTTTGCTATTATTTTCTTTGTTTCTATTTCATTTATTTCTGCTCTGATCTTTATGATTTCTTTCCTTCTACTAACTTTGGGTTTTGTTTGTTCTTCTTTCTCTAGTTCCTTTAGGTGTAAGGTTAGATTGTTTATTTGAGATGTTTGTTGTTTTTTGAGGTAGGATTGTATTGCTATGAACTTTCCTCTTAGAATTGCTTTTGCTGCATCCCATAGGTTTTGGATTGTCGTGTTTGCGTTGTCATTTGTCTCTAGGTATTTTTTGATTTCCTCTTAGATTTCTTCAGTGATCTCTTGGTTATCTAGTAACGTATTGTTTAGCCTCCATGTGGTTGTGTTTTTTACGTTTTTTTCCCTGTAACTGATTTCTAATCTCATAGCGTTGTGGTCAGATAAGATGCTTGATGTGATTTCAATATTCTTAAATTTACTGAGACTTGATTTGTGACTCAAGATGTGATATATCCTGGGACTCAAGATGTGATCTGTCCTGGAGACTGTTCCATGTGCACTTGAGGAGAAAGTGTAATCTGCTGTTTTTGGATGGAATGTCCTATAAATATCAATTAAATCTATCTGGTCTATTGTGTCATTTAAAGCTTGTATTTCCTTATTAATTTTCTGTCTGGATGATCTGTCCATTGGTGTAAGTGAGGTGTTAAATTCCCCCACTATTATTGTGTTACTGTCAATTTCCTCTTTTATAGCTGTTAGCAGTTGTCTTATGTATTGAGGTCCTCCTATGTTGGGAGCATATATATTTATAATTGTTATATCTTCTTTTTTTTTTAAATGTTTATTTATTTATTTATTTATTTATTTATGGCTGTGTTGGGTCTTCGTTTCTGTGCGAGGGCTTTCTCTAGTTGCAGCAAGCGGGGGCCACTCTTCATCGCGGTGCGCGGGCCTCTCACTATCGAGGCCTCTCTTGTTGCGGAGCACAGACTCCAGACGCGCAGGCTCAGTAGTTGTGGCTCACGGGCCTAGTTGCTCCGCGGCATGTGGGATCTTCCCAGACCAGGGCTCGAACCCATGTGCCCTGCATTAGCAGGCAGACTCTCAACCACTGCACCACCAGGGAAGCCCTGTTATATCTTCTTGAAGACATAACTATTATATCTTCTTGATCATTATGTAGTGTTGTTCCTTGCCTCTTGTAACATTCTTTATTTTAAAGTCTGTTTAATCTGATATGAATATTGCTAGTCCAGCTTTCTTTTGATTTCCATTTGCATGGAATATCTTTTTCCATCCCCTCACTTTCAGTCTGTATGTGTCCCTAGGTCTGAAGTGGGTCTCTTGTAGACAGCATATATATGGGTCTTGTTTTTGTATCCCTTCAGTGAGTCTGTGTCTTTTGGTTGCAGTATTTAATCCATTTATGTTTAAGGTAATTATGGATATGTATGTTCCTTTTACCATTTTCTTAATTGTTATGGGTTGTTTTTGTAGGTCCTTTTCTTCTCTTGTGTTTCCCACTTAGAGAAGTTCCTTTAGCATTTGTTTTAGAGCTTATTTGGTGGTGCTGAATTCTCTTAGCTTTTGCTTGTCTGTAAAGCTTTTGAGTTTTCTGTCACATCTGAATGAGATCCTTGCCAGGTAGAGTAATCTTGGTTGTAGGTTCTTCCCTTTCATCACTTTAAATATATCATGCCACTCCTTTCTGGCTTGTAGAGTTTCTGCAGAGAAATCAGCTATTAACCTTATGGGAGTTCCTTTGTATGTTATTTGTCGTTTTTCACTTGTTGCTTTCAGTAATTTCTCTTTGTCTTTATCTTTTGTCAGTTTGATTACTGTGTGTCTTGGCATGTTTCTCTTTGGGTTTATCCTGCCTGGGACTCTCTGTGCTTCCTGGCCTTGGGTGGCTATTTCCTTTCCCATGTTAGGGAAATTTTCGACTACAATCTCTTCAAATATTTTCTCCAGTCCTTTCTCTCTCTCTTCTCCTTCTTGGACCCCTATAATGCAAATGTTGTTGTGTTTAATGTTGTCCCAGAGGTCTCTTAAGCTGTCTTCATTTCTTTTCATTCTTTTTTCTTTATTCTGTTCCATGGCAGTGAATTCTACCATTCTGTCTTCCAGGTCACTCATCCGTTTTTCTGCCTCAGTTATTCTGCTATTGATTCCTTCTAGGGTATTTTTCATTTCAGTTATTGTATTGTTCATCTGTTTGTTTGTTCTTTAATTCTTCTAGGTGTGTGTTCTTTCATTCTTCTAGGTCTTTGTTAAACATGTCTTTCATCTTCTCGATCTTTGCCTCCATTCTTTTTCCAAGGTCCTAATTCATCTTCACTATCATTATTCTCAATTCTTTTTCTGGGAGATTGCCTATCTCCACTTCATTTAGTTGTTTCTCTGCCTTTTCATTTTTTCTATCTTTCTGTGAATGTGGTTTTTCTTCCACAGGCTACAGAATTGTAGTTCTTCTTGTTTCTGCTGTCTGCCCTCTGGTCTGTAGTCACTTCTTAACCATCAACACCACTACAGTCATCTGTCCCTTGCTTTGTGCCACCATCATTCTTTGCCTAGTTTGTTATAGTAGTCTCTGTTAGTCTCTCTTTTTCCATCCTTCCCACCTTCATTATGTTCTTGGCACAGCAGATGGGTTGAGTTTTTAAAAACAAAAGTTAGATCATGATGGTCTGATAAAAATAAGGTATAGAAATGGTAAAGAAAGGAAATATTTGCAGGTGAAATGACTGTGTTTTTGTAAAACTCAAAAAAAGTGAACTGACAAATAATTAGAAACAACATTTACTTGGTGGAGGATTATAGAATTGATACATAAAAAATATTTTTTATACTTTTCTGTATACAAAGAACCATAAATGATAAATTAACAGCAACATAAACAGAGTACAACTAAATATCAAGAGAGTAGTACCAGTGGGGTTTATTCTAAAATGAAACGATCATTCAGAATTAGGGAATCGATGAATATCATTTACCATGCTGTCCCCAGCTGCTTCCCAGAGGTTATTATTGTTTACTCATCAACTCCAGACCAGCTAAACCAATGAACCGTGCTATCTGGTGGCTGAACCACACCTTCTGAAGTGAAGTGTGATCCTTTACACGTTTTTTCCTTCCTTAGGCATTCTTCAGTCAACCCTACAGTACCATATGGAGCTTTCTTGTATCTTATAGTTACTCTTTTTTTTTTATTTTTTATTTATTTATTTTTACTTATTTATGGCTGTGTTGGGTCTTTGTTTCTGCGCGAGGGCTCTCTCCAGTTGCGGCAAGCGGGGGCCACTCTTCATCGCGGTGCGCGGGCCTCTCACCATCGCGGCCTCTCTTGTTGCGGAGCACAGGCTCCAGACGCGCAGGCTCAGTAATTGTGGCTCACGGGCCCAGTTGCTCCGCGGCATGTGGGATCCTCCCAGACCAGGGCTCGAACCCATGTGCCCCGCATTAGCAGGCAGACTCTCAACCACTGTGCCACCAGGGAAGCCCCTAGTTACTCTTTTATCATAGTTAATCCTTTGTGTTAAAATTCCCCCATTTAATTTACTGTGGTTTTAATCTTTTTATTGATCAAACTACTGCACTATATTTAGTAGGTTTTTGGAGAAATTTTATGTGATTATTTTCATAGATGCTAAAAGTACATTTTCAAAACTCAAGATTCATTCTTTTATTAACTTTTTATGAATTGAAGTATAACACACATAGAAAAGTTTACAAATCATAAGTGTACACCTGAAAGAATTACTGCAGAGTAAACATACTCTTTAACTGCCATCCAGTTCTAGAAATAGAACTTGGCCAGCAGCCCAGAAGCAGCCCTGGTCCCCCTCTTTCTTCCCCAAAGGTATCCACTATCCTGACTTAGACACCAGAGAGTAGTTTTGCTGTTTTTGAACTTTAAATAAATGGAAACATATAGTATGTATTTTTTGTCTCTTGCTTCTCTGGCTCATCTACGTGTGATTTATCCACATCAGTAGTAGTGCTTTATTCATTTTCTTTCCTATGTCCTATTCAACTGTAGAAATCCATCTTAGTTTACTTTTGTATTCTACTGTTGATGGATGTTTGGGTTGTTTCTAGTATGGGTCTATTTGAAATAATGCTAGTGATGAACATTATTGTATGTATCTTTCGGTGTTCATGTGCACACATTTCTATTGGAATTATATGTAGCATTGGAAATACTGGGTCACTGAGTATGCTTGTCTTAAATTTTACTAGATACCATCAAAAAGATTTCCAAAGTTTTGTATTCCCATCAGCAGGACTGAGAATTCTAGTTTTTCCACTGGTGTTTTCAGTCTTTAAAACTTTTGTTTTAGCCATACTGTTGGGTGGGTTGTGGTGTCTCATTAGTGTTTAATTGTATTTCCTTGACCATGATCACTAATGAAGTTAAGCATTTTCTTTTTTGTTTATTTACTGTTTGTATATACTTGTCTGTGCATTGCATGTTTAAGTTCTTTCCTCCAGTTTTCCCTTGGGTGTTTAATAATATTTGATTGATTCATAGGAAATTTCTATATATTCAGGTTATGGCCCCTTTTGGTTGGCAAATGCCTTCTGTGACTTTGAGACTTGCCTTTTCACTCTTTTAAAGGTATCTTTTTGTAAATAAATGTTCTTCATTTTAATCTGGATACTCCTTTTGGTGTTCTTCTCTGTTTTTACTCTATGATTTTGACTGTCATTGGTATTATTTCATTCTAAAATGTTGTGTAGAATTTAGTGATAATGCTATCTCGGCCTGGAGTTTTCTTTGTGGGAATATTCCATGAAAAATAGGTAAAGGACTTTTTATATTTTTCTATTTATTCTTATACCACTTTTGGTAAGATTTGTATTTATAAGTATTAGTACATTTTGTGTAAATATTAAAATGTGTTGGCATACCCTTGTTCATAATATCTTCCTGTGATTCTCTTAATTTGTATATAATCTGTGGAGATGTACCCTTTTGCATTTCTGCTACTGGTTATTTGTTACTCCTAAGGGTTGATCAATTTTATAAACCTTTTCAGAGAACCAACTTTGGCTTTGTTGTTCCCGTACAGAGCATGCTTGTTTTCTCTTTCTACTTATTCAGCTCTTTGTTATTTTCTTTTTTCTACTTCCTTTGGGTTTAGTTTGCAGTTCTTTCTTTTTACCTTCTGGAATAGACACTTGACCATAAAAAATACATTTTTTTAATACATGGCAAAAAGTTTGCATAAAGTCAGAAGACAATTTACAAACTGATTAAAATAGTTGCCAATTAAATCAGAGTCCAGGTCCTAATTCTTTAATATGTAAAGAGCTTCTAGAAGTCAATATGAAAAGAGCAACAATTACATATTAATAATGAGCAATGTCTATGAACAGATAGATGATGGATAGAAAAGTTAATATTAATGGCACTTAAGCATATGAAATGATGTTCATCCTCTCTCGTAAGAGGAATTCAAAATAAACATATTGTGATAATTCTTATATAATATATTGGCAAGGATATAGAGAATAGGCACTTGCATAATATGGTGGGGATATAAACTGCCACAACCTCTTTGAAGGAACAATTTATATTATTTATCAAAATTTTAAAAGCCCTTTAATCTATGAATTTTATGTATGCATAAGGATGTTGGTTCCCTTATTAACTGTAAAAGCAAAAAATAAATAAATAAAAGCTTAGAAAACACCTGTATGTTTATGTAGCTATACAATGGAGCTATGAAGCCACTGAAAAGAGGTAGACTGTAGGCGCTGGTTGTTATGGAACAAGCTCTGGGAAAGATTGGTTGCTGAAAAGTGTATCTTGTTGAAAGAGTTTATGGGTGAAGTGTCTGTGTTTCATGTGTGCATAGTGAATTTCTGAAGTGCCAGTTAGTGTCAGTTGTGCAAGGTGAAGGCTGTTTGTTTTATGTTTATGGAATTGAATTGACTTCATCTGGTATTTCACACAGGCTATTCAGCATTTTCTTTTAGTTATGTTGTATTTTCTCACTTATATTGTAAACTCAATGAAAATAGAAGATATGGACCATGTTGTATGCTCATTATGTGCTCTACACTGCCTGGCATAATACATTGAATGCCGTACAGTCAATATTTTGTGAATGCAAAATAGAATTAGTTGACACTCAGACACTCATTTATTTTATAGTTTCAGAACCTGGTCACATATTTAGCCCCCTGTGGTAGATAGATACAGCAGTCATTATTTTATTTTCATGTTTCAGAAGAGTGAACTGAGCCCAAGTGACTAAGTGATTTCTCTAAAGCAGGGATTGGTAAAGCCTGTGGGACAAATCTGTACCATCACCTGTTTTTGTATGGTCTATAAGCTAAGAATGGTTTTTATATTTTTTAATGACTGGGGGGGAAAAGAATAATATTTTATGACATGAAAGTTATATGAAGTACAAATTTCAGTGTCCATAATTAAAGTTTATTAAAAGATATCATAAACATTCATTTATGTATTGTCTGTGGCTGCTTTTCCACCACTGTGGCTGAGTTGAGTAGTTGCAGTAGAGATTTGACGTGGTATTTTCATTGATTGCTTCATTCACACTGCTGCCTGACACACTGCACATCTCAGTGATGCAGTTGTGATTCAGTAGTGTTTCAGGTGTCATGCATATTGCTGTGCCATACACTTTATTTTTTATTACTGTTTCATATCCCATTATGTCAAAACAAGAAAAGGAGAGAAAATGGGGCTTTGAATCTTATGGTTTTAAGGGAGCATGGACTGTGGATTATTTTATTAAACTAGATGGTAAAACATTGGGTTTATTATGCTCTATTAAAAGAATATAATATACACTGCCTTTACCAGGCTAAGTACTTAATTCCAAACACAGGAAAGCAACTCTCATAAAAGTTAGAAAATTTAAAATATTTCATCATAGCAGATTTTTTCCACAAGTACAAAAATGGTAAAAATGAGTTGGCAGTCAAAGTAAGGTTTGGAGTGGCTCATTTGTTAGCCAGGCAAAGAGAACCACTTACCAACAGTGAGCTAATTAAACTGTGTTTTTTTGTAGTAGCCAAAGAAATGTGTTCGGAAAAAATAAATTTGTAGAAGACTATTAGCCTTTTGGCGACAATAATTGCTTTAAGGATCAAGGACATTGGTAGCAACATCAGTAGTCAATTAAAGAAGAGGATAATGATTTTCAGTGGTTTTCCTGACTCTTGATGAGTCAACAGATGTTTACTGAGAGTGTTCAGTTGTGTATTCAAAGAGGTAATGCTAAGTTTCAAATGACTGAAGAATTAATTAGCCTCCATGATAAGTGTTTGTAGAACAACTGCAGGCAAGATTATTTTCATAGAAGTTGACAACATTATTTCAGTATAGTCTGAAGTAGAATATTAAGATGTGTTACAAGTGATGGCGGTAAAAATAATTGTGGAACAGAAAAAAAGTTATTTGGACAAATTTACAAAGTTTGTGAAAATATAAAGTTTTTAAAGCCTGTGGTTATTCATTGTATTATTATGATTACAAAATTGTGGAAAACATTTGTGTCTGTCATTTATTATTGAACCAGTAATATAAATAGTGAACTTCATTTGATTTCATGAAGAGAGAGTTCCAGTTTTTGTCAGAAATTTGAGCTATTTGACATGGCCTACCCCCGTAAGTTTGATAATTACAATGTTTTGACCTCACGGTCAAGATTCAAATTTTTCTAGACATGAACACGCTCGTTTTACTACTCTTATGGAACACTGAATGGCTTGAACATTACCTTTTGCTTCAGTCTTTATATTGTTTCTTACCGATATAATTGATAGTGTTTCTTAATTATGAGGCAAACCAGCTCTTATATGTGAAACTTACACCATGGTAGTCATTTGACAGCGACTGAGGTAGTTTGAATTACAAGTAGTATCAATCTGTATACGTCACATTCTGTCAGAAGTTAAAGCAAAGAGTCATATCTCCATTCACACACACATTTGTAGCAGATACATTTTCCAGGCTGAAACTACAGTTCCAACAGTATTTTTCAGACCTTGATGGAAGTGCAAAGAAACTTCCTTATTTCAGAATCTTCTAACCATGCAGTTGAGGAGCCTCTACTTAACCTTAAGTTAGAAGTGATTGATCTAAAATGGAGTGACATGCTAAAAGGCAAATATCAAGAGACCTCTGTAATAGAATTCTGTAAATGCCTTCTAAGTGATGAATATACTCAATTAAAATCATATGCTTGTGGATTGATATCAGTATTTGGCAGTATATCTGTGTGAAAAGACATTTTCAAAGTTGAAATACGTAAAATCTCATTATAGATCAGTGTTAGTAGGTGAACATTTGCAGTCATTTTTGATGATAGCGAGCAGTAACTTTGAACACCCATTAAATGAAATGTTATTCCCCACAAAAGAATTACGTTCTACTACTAATAGTAGACCTGAATTACCAAAAATTTTTTGGAAATTTTTTTCTCTTATTTTATAACTACCTAAATAATACTGTTATTATTTGTTTTTCTCTTTATCCACAAAGCCCAAAATATTTATTACCTGACTTCTTACAGAGAAACTTTTCTGAACCCACTCTCTCCCTGAAGGAATAATAGTATGTCTAATTAGAAACCAGTTATGCATTGAATTGATTGTCTTTTATTCTCATTTTAGAGTTCTTGCATTTAGAAAATACTAAAAATGTTCAAATTTGGAAAAGTTTATTGTCTATGTAATGTATTTTAAATCTATGAAGTGTTGGAAACAAAATTCACCTGTAAATTATGTCAGTAGAGTATATCCTATAGGGTTTCTTGAAACAAACACTATTCTGTAGTAGTTGTCTAACTTTGGAATTCACAGCTTTGCCTTCTTTACCTTTTTTTGTTTGCTTTTGCTTCCAAATTGACTGATGACCGTTGTTCAAAGTTTTTTACTTCTGAAATCCAGTATATACTGAAAAGGATTTTTATTCCACTTTATGCTGAGTCTAATGTTGGCGGTTGTTTTAAAAAACAGTATGGGGACTTCCCTGTTGGTGCGGTGGTTAAGAATCTGCCTACCAATGCAGGGGGCATGGGTTTGAGCCCTGGTCCAGGAAGATCCCACATGCCACGGAGCAACCAAGCCCGTGTGCCACAACTACTGAGCCTGCGCTTTAGAGCCAGTGAACCACAACTGCTGAAACCTGCACACCTAGAGCCCGTGCTCTGCAACAAGAGAAGCCACCGCAATGAGAAGCCTGCACACTGCAATGAAGAGTAGCCCTCACTCGCCACAACTAGAGAAAGCCCGCACGCAGCAACGAAGACCCAAACGCAGCCAAAAATAGATTAATCAAGTTAAAAAAAAATTATGAATACCTCCTGCAAATTACTAAGCTTCATGGGCAGTTTTATTTTAAATTCTGTGAGAAATAAGAGTTTTAGGATCTCATATAACATGCCTTGATACATTCTATAATATATATATTGGTAAATAATCTTTTATGAAACACATTTACATTCATATCTTGATGCAAAAGAACAATACATCTTCAGGTTTTTAATATAAATTAATCCATTTTTTCCTTACAGTAGCTTTCTGAGAGCTTATTGCTATCTCTTGAGAGTTTACATCTTTGACAAGAATATTTGTAATTTGAACTCATCACCCAATATTGTTCAGTTAGCAATTACAAAGGATTATTGACAGTCACCTTCTGGTCGCTGATCCTTTTAAAAGCATTATATTATCATGATTATTTTGTAATTAAGTCCTGTATATTGAGCCCTAGTGTTTGTTTTTCAAGTTTTCTTTTATGGAGCAGTTTTGTCTTTTGGTACTTTACTTCTGAATTATAGTTCCTTTTTTCTTTTTTTAAGTCTGTTTATATTCAGTGGGATTAAAAACACACTTCCACTTTTAGAGCAGATTTATCATCTACCCTTCAGGCTGTTCTTTAACATGGAACTCTTAAGAATGAATATCTTAAGATATTCCCCAGATGTTTTAAACTCCAGCAAACTTGTGGTTTTCTTTATTGGAATCTCTGTTGGTAGTATTCAGAAGATGAAAGAAAACATCTCCTCAGTCTCTAAACACTTTTCATACTGATTTTAGTGTCTTTTGCTGCGAAGACATGCATAAAATAAAACTTCTATACTGATAAATTTTCAGAATCCTTCTTTTAAAAGTATCAAAATGAGAGTTGCATTAACAATAATGTAAAAAATAATTTTGTGTGTTGCATGTGCTTTTGAATCAACTTTGTTATGTGATTCGTTTTTGGTTTTTTATAGCTGTGACATTTGGTCAGTTGTTTAATGGGTTATGCAGTAGATTTTATTCTTCATTACTTAGTAGAGACTGAGGATGCTTTGCTTCAAGTGTTTTTCCGAAATGTTGGGAAGTTTGAATTTAAACTTTTAAAGATGTCAGTCATTTAGTTCTTTTTTTAGAGGGTAGCCAAATTGCAAATTCTTTGAAAAATCAGCAACTAAATTATTCCTCCATAGTTATAAAAATAGTTGGTAACATTTATTGAGTGCTTACTATGTTCAAGGCACTGGCATAATACTCCCAACAGAGTGGTAATGATTTGTACTAATTGAAAGATAATAAAGGGTTAATAAATGAAAGAGTGAAATAGTGCACTACAAACACAGGGGCTTTTCTCATCTTGAGCCTGTTGTAAAGGAAGCAAGTAGGAGCATCTTATCTGATCTCAGTTGTTTAGAAATAATCTGATTTTTTTCTCACCAGGTAACATCATATCTAAGTGTTAACCTAAAATTTGTCTTACAGTTAAATTTCTCTCTAATAACAATGTTCTACATTCTTTTTTTCTTGTTTTTTTTGAGTTCTTTTGCCTTCATAGTCCACCTTGTGTCTAGTAGGTATGTGGGACATAGGCAAAATCACAATCAATGTCAATATTGGGTTCTTTTAAAAAATATTCAAGAAAAACTTAATTTCCTTAAAATGTGTACAGGTTGGTAATCTGTACCTTCTTAAAAATCCAACACCACCAGCAGCAGTAGCAAGAAGACTCATTTAATCCTTCCAGAGTTCATCCATCCATTTATTTATCAAACTATTTTTTTGGCGTGTATGTGGCGTGTCAGGCACTATGCTTAAATATTGTGGAATGCAAAAACAGATAGGGTCTTTAATACCATGTTTTATGAATGAGGAAACCTAGTCTTAAAAAATAAATTACTTGCCCCATGTCAGACTACTAGATGAACATGAAGTTAAAGCCAGGTCTGTCTATACCAGAGCCTTTGCTTGAGGAACACTGCCTGTCCTGATGCCTTGCAGTGTAAAATCGTATTTTGACCATATTGGTATCAAATTTGTCTTATATGTCCTTAGTAAGGAATTTGACTATGCTGGATCGACCTTCCTTCGTCCCTCCCTCCCTTCCTCCTTTCCCCCCCTCCCTTCCTCCTTCCCCTCCCTCCCCTCCCCCTCCCCACCCTTCCTTCCACCCACCCTCCCTCCCTTCCTTCCTTCCTTCCTTCCTTCCTTCCATCCACCTTTTCCTCTTAAATACTGATATTCCACCTAGTTCCACCCTCTGGGTTCTTCTCATTTGTCTGGGCATGGATTTCTTTGGCTTTATAATATTTGGGTTTTTTGAGCTTCTTAAGCCTGTAAGAGTGTGTCTTTAATCAAATTTGGGAAGTTTTAATAATATGTTATTTCTTCAAAACTTTTTTCTGCACTGCATTTTTTCTCTTCTCCTGACACTCTCTGGTAACATAAATGTTACATCTTTTAGTATTATTTCATAGGTATCTGAGTATTTGTTCATGTAAAAAAAATCATTTTTCTCTCTGTTGTTCAGACTGTAACATTTTTATTGATCTGTCTTCAAGTATACTGAGTTTTAATTCTGTCTTCTCCATTTTGCTGTGGAGTCCATATAGTGAGTTTTAAATTTTCACTTATTTAATTTTTATTTGGTCTTCTTTACATCTTATATTTCTTTGCTGAGTCTTTCTTTTTTTCCAGATATTTCAAGAGTTTTAGTAGTTTTGGTTCCCTGGAGTTCTCCTCTTTGGCCCTCTAGCCAGAGAGCCGGGGCTTTATTTTCCCAGTTCTGCCACAAACTTCCGTGACTGAGACTTGTCTGGGGCTAAGTAATAGGAAGATATAGAGAGAATATTCTAGGTTTAAACTTACTCAATAAATTCTTAAACTCATATATCAAATTATTCAGTTCTAGATGTTTACTCTTTTTTACAATTTTAATCCTCTGTTGAAATTCTCCATTTTTTCATCTAGTTTATGCATTCTTTTCTTTACTTCCAGTATCTAAATCATTTTGAAAACTTTTTCTAGTTTTGTTTTGTTTTGTTTTTAGTTTTTAATCAGATTATTTTGCCTCTTTCCATAACTATCAGTTGTTTATTGTTTGCCAGACACTTTATATAAGAACTGTTGATCCTTCAGATTGTATATTCTACCAGAGTGTTCACCCTTTTGTATACAAGGCTGATGTGGAGTGACAGGAGAGCTGATCACCTTAATAAAGTTAAGGATTAAAGCTAGGTCAAAGTTGATTTTCAGTTTTGATAGATTCAGTCTACACTATTTGCCTCTGTTTCTAGAGCTTGACTCTCTAGGACTCTTAGTTTAGACCACTGGGGTCTTTGTCTCATCAGCTGTGTGAAACAGTTCAGCAGAGCTGCTCTCAGAGGTTTCTAGCTTAATTCTTCATCCTTCTGCCCAGCATACCTTCAAAATTTGCCAAATAGCTCAAGTGGGAGACTGACATTAAAAAAAAATTTTTTTTTAAATTGAAGTGTAGTTGATTTACAATGTTGGGTTAGTTTCACCAGTACAGGACAGTGATTCACTAATACATATATTCTTTTCCAGATTCTTTTCCCTCATAGGTTATTAAAAAATATTGAGTATAGTTCCCTGTGCTATACAGTATGTCTTTGTTAGTTATCTATTTTATTAATAATAGTGTGTATATAATAATCCCAACCTCCTAATTTATCCCTCCACCCCCTTTCTCCCCTTTGGTAACCATATGACATTTTGTTTTAGACCCTCAGTTTCCAATTTTATCACTTTAGTACTATGTAATAACTAAAATTCCAACTTTTTTTTTTAAACCCCTTGCCTTCCACCTCCATACCATTGTTCTGCTAAACCCAAAGTCTGAATTTTAAGCTTCTAGATATAACCAGGATAGATACATGTCCTCTCCCAGTCCCCAGCAGAAGAGTGTCTTAGTTTTTATTCTCCACTCTTCTAGGGATTTCATTTCTTGCCTATCATGTTTTTAGTTCCTTTGCTCTTGGCCTTTGTTTTGTATGCACTGCCAAACTGGGCAAACTTTCTGGTTTTTAGGTGATTTGGGTTAACCCTCTTCGCTTACATTTCATTTTCAGAATTCAGCAAATGTGTTATGGGACAAACCAGCTGTGTGTTTGAGGTCCCTGAAATGTCAAATTTTGTCTTTCTAGCCTCATGCTGCTGAGTACAAATTTGGACAGGTCAGGCAAACAGCTACCAGTGCTGGCCTACCCTTTGAACAGTTCTAACCTCCCTGGAAATTTATTCATTTGGTGCTCGTTGCTTCCATAGATCTTTTCTACCTTTAATGATTTATAATTTGCATGACTTTTCTAGTTGTTGTCAGTAGGAGTGCTGCTTATGACCCACTATATGGTACTCAGAGTCAAAAGTTCTATATGTTATGTTTGGATAAGAGATTTAAATGTTTGAGTGTTTCTGATGAGTGATATTTTTTATAGTTGTGTAGAGAAAAATGATTAATTATTGCTTGAATACTATCCATATCTGTTACATATGTTTATAGACTTTTGCAATCAGAGTAACTAAGGCCCATTACAAACCATGTATTCTGTGATAGAAATAACAGCCAAAACCAAAGCAGTAAAGGAGGGAAAAAGTATAATTTGTGTTTTGGAACTTCCTGTGGACATATGGATGACATTCTAGGTTTATCAAGAGACTATTCATCTCATTTTGAGAAACACTGTCTTACAGTATTTCTCTTTTCCTTATATATGGCTTTTTCTTGTATAGTTTAAGAGTAAATATCAAACAGCTTTACTGTTTAATGAAAATTATACTTTGGTTTAGTGAAATTCTGTTGTGTGTTTTTATAATGGGTAGAAACCTAATGCATATGCTGTGCATCTGAATTTAGGAATAATTCATTTTATCTTAATCATCTATACTTATATACAAAGTACTTTTCAACAGTATATTTGATTATTTCATGTGCAAAAATCTTCACCTTCAGAGTTATAAATGGGAATAATTAAAAACTAAAACATTTTAGAATTGAATAAGGACTTATCTAAGCAACACATGCTTAAAACTGCTTTCTTATCAAAGAAAATAAAATTAGAGGTTGGAGAAATACCTTTAAATTACAATCCTTATGAACTAATAGCTTAACCCTGGTTTTGAATGACTGTTACTTTTTCCATCTTTTAAAAATATGCTTAAATATAAACACATGTGGGAAATGTTCTTTTGGCTTTTATCAAACTGACATTTAAGTGAATTTTTTTGAACCTCACTAAACATTTGTGGTAAAAGATTTCAAAGCTTTGAATCTTTCTATTTGCCTATGGATTTTTTCCCCCTGTGTTATTCTATTAACATTTGGTCTTAATAAGTATAACCTGTTTAGAATTACTGATGTTTTTTCATTTATTATTTGTTTAGATGAGAAGTTTAGGAAAGAACTTCATCAAAAACCCTACTTGGCAGTTATGAATGCTTTCTTAAGGAAGTTAAATTTTTTGAGTTTTACTCTAAAGATTTTACTTGTGTCTTATCCCTAATATGTCTTCTTTATGAAGTTTTCAAAATCGTTGATGTTTGGTTTCTGTGCCATGATGTTAGCACAATGTGAGATCTCCTTTATCTTATGATGTATGATGAGCTCTCTCTCTCTTTTTTCCCTCCAAGACTGGGGTAAAAGAGGCTGTAGTTAACTGTGAAAGTGGGAAGCAATTGCCCTAAGATAGAACTAGAAATGATAAAGGATGGTTTTATGGACACTTTCCTATTGATATTCTTTCTTACATTTTACTTATAAGGACTTTTTTTTTTTTTTTTTTTTTTGCTTAAGGATGATTGGTCCTACATTAGGGTAGAATCATGAAATCTTTCTCATTTCAAGTAGTATTTGTTTAATATCAGATAACTAGAAAAATTACACATTAAAATTTAAGGAGCTATTTCTATTCTTTAATTTCTTCTCTCCCATTTTTTTTTTTCCTTATCATTCCTTTTATTTTTCTGTCTTTTTAGAATGATTTTCTGGATTCATCTTAAAAACAAGCCCCCAACTGCCTTTTTATTAAAAAGTAATTCATTTAGTTTTGGGCCACAAGGTGTTTTATTCTAAATAGTCTTATTTTTATTTTATATGATTTTAATTTTTTCTTAATTTTTGGATGGATCTCCTAATCCTGAGTCTGCCACTTACTAATTGTGAGAAATTCATCAAAAATCATTTAACTGGGCTTAGAGGATAAGGAAGGTGAATTTACTCATTCTTCTTAAAACAAGGAACACAAATAGAATCACACATAACCTGCACTTCAGAATTGCTAGGAGACAGATCATACTAAGAACTCAAATTTCTTATAAGTATTGGAAGAAACATCATGTTGCAATAGAGCAAGCTCTTACTTACTCCTGTACATCTTTACCGCTGGAGAGCAGAGGTGGAGGGCCTTAAGAGCCTATGAAAAAGAAGGGAGAGATGTGGAGAATGTAGTTCAAGAACAGACACGATCATTCCTGAAAAGAAAAAGTCCAACACATGTTCCAGACCTGTGTTTATGGAGCAGGATCAGACAGGCCCTCTCACCAGTCAGTGCGCCATCCCCAATCCATTCCAGTTAGATTTCTCTTTTTGCCCTTTAAGTGGCTTGCCTAGGAAAGCCCCTGAACCCTGTCCTGATCCTTAGAGCAAGGGATCTCATTATTGAAGAGAGAGAGTTTTGGGGAATTTCCTTTGGTGCCCCCCTAGATACTATGTTCTTTTTTCTTTTTAATTTAGTTTTTTAATTTATTTATTTGTTTATTTATTTATGGCTGTGTTGGGACTTCGTTGCTGTGCGTGGGCTTTCTCTAGTTGTGGCGAGCGGGGACTACTCTTCGTTGCGGTGCGTGGGCTCTCATTGCAGTGGCTTCTCTTGTTGCGGAGCACTTGCTCTAGGCATGCAGGTTTCAGTAGTTGCAGCACGCGGGCTCAGTAGTTATAGCTCGTGGGCTCTAGACCGCAGGCTCAGTCGTTGTGGTGCACAGGCTTAGTTGCTCCGCGGCATGTGGGATCTTCCTGGAGCAGGGCTTGAACCTGTGTCCCCTGCATTGGCAGGCGGATTCTTAACCAGTGCGCCACCAGGGAAGTCCTTTTTTTTTTTTTTTAAATAAGTCAGGTTTATTGAGGTATATTGAGATATACTTGACATAGAGTAAGACTCACTGTTTTTATATGTAATATTCTATGAGTTTTCACAAATGTACACCGTTGTGTAACCATCACCAAATTAGGACATTTCTGTTGTCCTCCAAACTCATACTTCTTTGTAGTCATTTTCTCCTCTCTGATTTCAGTTCCTGACAATCACTACTCTGATTTCTGTCCTGATAGCCTTGCCTTATCCAGAATGTCAAATAGATGGGATCATATTGTTTGTAGCCCTTTTATGTCTGGCTTCTTTCACATGGCGTAATACTTTTGAGATCCACCCATGTTCTTGAATGTGTGGATGTACCACAATTAGTTTATCCATTCGCTGATGGACATTTGGGTTATTTCAAGAGTTTGATGATTATAAATAAGGCTGTTATAAACAGTCACATACTTGAGTCAGCTGGTAAGTATATGTTTAACTTTTTTTAGAAATTGCCAAATTGGTTTCTGAAGAGACTGTACCCATTTTTCATTTCTGTCAGCAATGTGTGAGTTTCAGTTACGCTGCATCCTTGTCAGCACTTAGTATTGTTATTTTTTAAAAAGCCATTCTAATAGCTGTATCTCCTTATGGTTTTAATTTGGATTTCCCTAATGACTGTTGATGTTAGAATCTATGCTTATTTGCTGTCTATATCCTTTCTTTGGAAATGTTTCTATTAATCTTTTGCCCAGTTTTTTTTATTGGATTGTTTGTTTTCTCATTACTGAATTTTGAGAGTTCTTTATGTATTCTGGATAGTATATACTTCTCAAAGTTAATATTTATAATAAATGTTGAAAAGTATTTTTATAACAATAAGTATATTTTTGAAATGGTAGGTCAGTACTGTTTAAGTCATTATGAATTATGAACACTGCTTTAGCACCCTTAGTTGCTAGGTTCACTATGACATATTCAGACTGAGCATAGCTTGTCAGACTTGTCAGGAATTAATATTATATAATATGAAAAATATCATTGCTTGGTAAGTCACTTTTTTCAGGAATGTTAGAGAATAAAAAGTTTATATTTCTAAAGTTTTCTTTTAAAATTCTCACATTTATATCTTTGCCATTTGTCTTACCAATTTACATCATTGATTGGGTAATTTATTTAGAGTTTAAAAAGAGGTATATTTGGAAGAAATTTCTTAACCTAAAAACCGAGTGATGATAGGAATTAAAAATGCCCTAAATTCTAAAACTTTCTTTGGATCTTATAAATTGAACTAGATGATGTTTGATCCTCAGATTACAGGAATAAGACTTAGTTTTTCATTCATATCCTTATGTGTGGGTCACAGTCAGTGGAATTAAGCATACTGTGATTGTTTTTCTAAGATATAGTGAATATGCATTGTTTTATTATCATCTTCCAACAAGTACTGTTCTCCTTACTCTTCACACTCCTGATTTTCTTTACTTGTGTGTGGTGGGTATTCTTTATTCTTGAGTGCTAAATTTTCTGAGCAGAACATAATATATCCCATTGGATATATTATGTTAGACTCTGCTTGTGTTTACTTCTTACAACTCATTGAAAAATCATTCACTGTTTGTTCCTCACTCTAACTTTGTAAAGTAGAAACTAGTTGGAAATTTTATGAAACGAACAGTACAGTATATTAACAAGCAGCAAAATGTAGATGCTTTCTTCAGTATAGCATCATAATTCTCTTCCATTAAATTTTTCAGTTATTGACTTTCCCATAACCTATCTGACCATGTTGTAGTTAGTATAATAATTACTGTTTTTGAAAAGGTGAATCTCTTTGTAGTATACTATCCTGCATTTATTTCCATTGATACTTGTGGCTTGACTTCAGTGCCAAAATGGCTTTTATGCTAAAGGATGGATTATGTTAGCTAAGGAAGGATTATGTTAGCTTGCCTATGTTTACTTTGGTCATTTAGTCACTGCCCAGCTGTTCCACAATTAGAAGCTCTTGCTGCTGTGAGTAGCATGCTTATGATCATCAGTATTATTTTTATTTTTATCAGAAGTCTGTGCTATCTTTTTTTTCAATTTATTTTATTGAAGTATAGTTGATTTACAATGTTGTGTTAATTTCTACTGTATAGCAAAGTGACTCAGTTATACATATATATATATATATATATATATATGTATTTTTTTATATCTATACATTCTTTTAAAAAAATTTGTTTTGGAGTTTAGCTGCTTTACTATGTCCTATTAGTTTCTTCTGCACAGCAACTTGAATCAGCTATACATATACATACATACCCTCTTTTTGTGGTTTTCCTTCGCATTTAGGTCACCACAGAGCATTGAGTAGAGTTCCCTGTGCTATACAGTTATGTTGTCATTAGTTATCTCTTTATTATACATAGTATCGGGCTTCCCTGGTGGCGCAGTGGTTGAGAATCTGCCTGCCAATGCAGGGGACACGGGTTCGAGCCCTGGTCTGGGAAGATCCCACATGCCGCGGAGCAACTGGGCCCGTGAGCCACAATTACTGAGCCTGCGCGTCTGGAGCCTGTGCTCCGCAACAGGAGAGGCCGCGATAGTGAGAGGCACGTGCACCGCGATGAAGAGTGGCCCCCACTTGCCACAACTGGACAAAGCCCTCACACAGAAATGAAGACCCAACACGTCAAAAATAAATAAAAAAAAATAATAATAATCTGTATACATAGTATCAATAGTGTATATATGTCAATCCCAATATCCCAGTTCATCTCACCCCAGCCCCCCTTGGTATCCATACATTTGTTCTCTATGTCTGTGTCTTTATTTCTGCTTTGCAAATAAGATCATCTATACCATTTTTCTAGATTCCACATATGTGCGTTAACATATGATATTTGTTTTTCTCTTTCTGACTTATTTTACTCTGTATGACAGTCTCTAGGTCCATCCACATCTCTGCAAATGACCCAATTTCATTCCTTTTAATGGCTGAGTAATATTCTATTGTATATATGTACCATATCTTCTTTATCCATTCCTCTGTTGATGGACATTTAGGTTGTTTCCATGTCCTGGCTATTGTAAATAGTGCTGCAATGAACATTGGGGTGCATGTGTCTTTTTGACCTATGGTTTTCTCTGAGTATATGCCCGGGAGTGGGATTGTTGGGTCATATGGTAGTTCTATTTGTAGTTTTTTAAGGACCCTCCATACTGTTCTCCATAGTGGCTGTATCAATTTACATTCCCACCAACAGTGCAAAAGGGTTCCCTTTTCTCCACCCTCTCTCCAGCATTTATTGTTGTAGATTTTTTCATGATGGCCATTCTGACTGGTGTGAGGTGATACCTCACTGTTTTGATTTGCATTTCTCTAATAATTAGTGATGTTGAGCATCTTTTAATGTGTTGGCCATCTGTATGTCTTCTTTGGAGAAATGTCTATTTAGGTCTTCCACCCATTTTTTGATTGGGTTGTTTTTTTGATATTATGTTCTATCTTTTAATAGACTTTAAATATTCATATTTGATCATTTTCATATGATACCTTTTCTGTGCATACTACCATTCTGAGGTATGGTCTAATACTAAACCAGGATTAAAAGACTAGTATTTAGTCATTGCTTTCCCTACCACATTAGTATTTGAAATCTTCTCCACTCTCTTGTATTTTACTTTTCTTCTCAGAAACAAAGCAGATATATAGATAGCTTTCATATTATTGTCAAGAATTATCAATTGTTTATAAAGTATTTAATAATATGTGATATGAGAGTGGAAAGCATTACTTAGAATTTAAATTCTCCTATATACTATCAGCACAAGTATTAAAAATTCTTTATAAGTATATGGTATATTGCTTTCTGCTTTTTCCATAAGGTTAGTCTTCCAAGAAATTCTGAACTACATTCCAGTGACATTCATTTTTATTTAAAAGTTTTCTTTAATAAAAATACTTCCATTTAAAAATGAATATAAATACATGATCAAATTGTAGAAAATATCGAAAAGGAAAAGGCTTATGTCTAAAATACTGATGGGTTGTTAATGCGGTTCTTCTGTTCATTTTTGTTAAATTCTAACGAAAAATACTGAACATTTTGTTAAATTCTAACGAAAAATACTGAATACCTTTTTATATTCTGATAATCTCTCTTTGAACAGTAAATATAAGAACATCCCTTATTATATTTTGGTTTTCATAAACTACAAATGTTCATTTCTTACATTTTGTGTTCTTTCGACTTTATCTTAATTTGCTACCTATATTTTCAATGTCATTTTCATATATTTGTTTATTTACTCACTCTATTTTAATTGTATCATCATAAGCTGCCAGAATTCCTTCCTAGGATAGTATAGCATATAAACAATTATAATATGAACTATATTATATTCTGTCCAATGATAATCATTATAATTTAATCCTTCCACTATTTTTGAATATTTTGTTTTAAATTTTACTTTATTATATCTTGTGGTAATATGTTCAGCTCTTGCATATAGCATTATTTATGATTTGGATTACTTCCTTAGGGTAGAGTCCTAAAAATGGATTTTTATGATAATAGTATATAAAAATTTTTGTGATTCTTGATATGTATTGCTAAATTACCTTCCAAAAGAGTTCTGTCACTAACACTGTATGGTTATATCAGCTTTTTCACATCTCTAGTAATGCTGAGTATTAATTTTTAGTGTGCAATTTAATGTGCAGAAATCTGTTTACATGTTTTTGATTACTAGTGATTACTAGTGAATCGTGTTTTTGATTACTAGTGAACGAAGCTGATTCTTTTTCAACATTTATCATTTTTCTTTTGTTTATTGTTCATTTATCCATTTATATGAGCCATAATAGTTTCTTTTTCTCATATGAGAATATTAAAATAGTATTTAAAAAATATTGAATCAATAAATTCATTAAAAGTTAATGTTAAAATATATAAAATGATAGTTAAAATATTTTAAAAATCTTTTGGGTAAAGATAACCATTTTTCATATTTGTTAAACAGTTCTTATCCTTTATATTTTAAGTTTTTAATTTGTTTGAATTTGCTTTTATTTAGAAATGCTTTAAATATTTTTGTTATCAAATTTGTTGTTCTTATTCTTTGTTTGCTTCTGTCAACTGCAAACTCTCATCCAGAAGTTTGATAAGCACTGGATCCAGTTTTCTCTGGCATTTTATTTAAGTAATGTTGCCTCTGGAATTTTTTAGCATCATAAAAGCTGCATACTTTATTAATTTGAGCTTCATAAATCCTACCAGATTGCTGGTAGGAAAATGTATCAGCTACTGTTCTTTCAATTGTGTTTTTTGTTTGTTTGTTTGTTTGTTTTTGGCTGCATTGGGTTGTCATTGCTGTACACGGGTTTTCTCTAGTTGAGGCGAGCGGGGGCTCTTCTTCGTCGCGGTGCATGGGCTTCTCTTGTTGCGGAGCACAGGCTCTAGGCACACAGGCTTAAGTAGTTGCAGCACGTGGGCTCTAGAGTGCAGGCTCATTAGTTGTGGCGCATGGGCTTAGTTGCTCCACGGCATGTGGGATCTTCCCGGACCAGGGAACGAACCTGTGTCCCGTGCATTGGCAGGTGGATTCTTAACCACTGTGCCAACAAGGAAGTCCCAGTTGTGTTTTTTGATTGAGGTGTTTGATATGCCTACTCCATTCCCACAGAGAAGCTCAACCAAATGGAGAAAGTAAGAATGTATCTATAAAGTACTAAAATTGCCACACATCTCTCCCTATAGAAAAAAATCACGTGTTGGAAATATATAGAAGTTCCGTGCAAAATATAAAGATATCATAAACTCTGTCATCACTAAACAACTTAGAAAATAAGGTTTTTATATAATTGATTATATCCCTATAAAGCTGTAATCATGGTTTTGAGGCTTATTAATGTTTTAGCCTGAACTTTTTTCTTTCATTAAAGATACACAGTCCTTCATCTTTTCCTAGCATTTTCCATTGTGTACACTGATAGTTTTGACACAGATAATATGGACCATTCATACACAAACCGGAGATTTTGTATCAACTAGAAAAGTGTGTAGAGAAAATGTGCCGAATCCATGCAAGAGATTAAAGAAACTAAATTTTTCCTCAATGCAGTTAGTTCCGTAAACAGAAAATTTTCTGGGTTTGATAATCAACTACTTAGGAGTTCCCTTTTTTTAATATGATTTTTCTTCTCTCCTGTATTTCCTTTCCTAACACCATCCAACTGATCATCCGAAGTAGAGGTCTTAGAATTGTTTTCCCTCTGCCACATCTTTCACCTCCAGTTATTTATCACATCTGATGTCTTAAACTTCAGAAATGATTCCTTAGCTTGATCACTTCCCTGTAGCCCCTTAACTCAGCATCTGATCTTAGGTATGAACTTTTCTAAAGGCTGGCAATCTGCCTCTTTTTATTCTGCCCTGTCCTCAGAAGAGTGCTATCATCATTCAAAAAAAAAAAAATCTGCCTTTCACACTATTAGTAAACAGATGTTAAAAATTCCTAGTTGCCTACTGAAGAATGTCTAAATTGATTATTCTGGCACAGAGAGTTTTGTCAGTTTTTACTATTTTACCTACATTACCTGTAACTTATTTTCTGAATATGTTAGAGTTTTTGTTTTACCCCTACCATTGAATATTTTTTCTCCCTTATTTGTCAAATTATTGTTCAAATGTTAAACTTTCCCTACCTGTTTCATTCGGAAACACTTACTTCTCTGCTCTGTGTTTTGTTCTGTATATAGTTCTATTTATATAATTGTATGGAAAGTTGCTGTTTTCTTCCATTATAAGGTGAAGTAGATTTTAAAATATTTTTATTAGAAAACAATTTATATGCTTATTACACAATCAAAACAAATGTATATAAGATCCATAATTGCTTGTACTTTGGAGCGAACCACTGTTAACACCTTGGTTGTAGTCTTCCAGGTCCTTTTTAGTACACATGGATATTGGATAATTTTGTTTGCAATATACATATATATATTGCAGTTTTCTTGGATTATATTGTGCGTGTGTTTTGGTTACTTAATGTTTCTAAATTGAAATATATGGAAAATATCTATCAGTAGTATAAGTCTACAACATTTAAAAATATTTAACTCTTTAGTAGAAGCAATGCATACACACAGTAAAAATAAATCAAAGTGAAAAATTAAGCATTTCTCTCTAAGACTTCCAGTTTTCTGAAATGGACCTACCCTATCATTCATCAGAATTCATCAGGATTTATAAGGCCAAAATTTGGAATAAGCCTAATTTGTCCATTGATTCTCACTGCTATTTATTCTCTGTGCATATTATGCTGGAGGTTCTAGTGTCTGCACTAAGGCAGGAAAAGAGGAGAAAAAAATTTTTTCCTTATTCACAAATGATGACTCTATATGTATGGCAAAAACACAGAAAAATCATTGCTGTTAATTAGAGATGTTAGCAACTTGGTTGGAAAAAAAATTGATGTAAAGATTATATTTCTAAATACCAGCAACAAGTAAAAATTAGGTTTAAACAAATATCATTTACAGTACTGTTAAAACGTAGGAAGTATGAAGTCGTGACTATAAGAGAGGAGCAGGATTTATGGCACAAATTATGAAACTAATAGATGTTAACCTAAATAAATATACTGTGGTATATACCGTAATCATGGATTGGACAATTGTCGGGATGGTGGGGGGGCTTGCTTCATGGATCTTAATTGTGCAGCATGTCGGCTACAAGTGGACAATTTAATATTGGAAAGATATCACTTTTCCTTGTGTGTGTGTATGTATATATATATGTATATATATATATATGTGTGTGTGTGTGTATATATATATATATAAATAAGTAATTGCAATCCTAGTCAAAATTCTGACAAGTTTTTTTTTTTTTTTTGGAATTTGACATCTAGTTGTGCATTTATGTGGAGGTCCAAGAGGGCCAAGAATAGTCAAAGCACTCATGAAGAAGAACATGAAGAGGGCACTTGTCCTTCCATTAAGACTGATAAAACAATAATATATAAACAGAAATGGAATTTTTGCAGGGCATATAGATAGGCATATAGATCAATGAGTCAGAATAAAGAGCACCCCCCTCTGTACACACACACACACACACACACACACACACACACACGCACACACACACACATATAGTTGTCTGTTTGTCTGTCTGTCTGTCGGTCTTTGGTAGTGGTGATGGTCATGGTAGTTACACAAGCGCTGAATTTCAAAATACTATTTTTAAGTTGTGTATTTATTTCAGATACCTTTAAGAAATTTATAAAAAATAAAACAACTAAAAACGAAGAAACAATTTTAAAAAAACCTTCCCTTCTCCACTCCATACAGGGGCAAACACTAACAGGTTTTTTTTTTTAATTAAAAAAAATCAGTTAATTAATTTATTTTTGGCTGCGTTTGGGTCTTCGTTGCTGCGTGTGGGCTTTTTCTAGTTGCAGTGAGGAGGGGATACTCTTCATTGGGGTGTGCGGGCTTCTCATTGCGGTGGCTTCTCTTGTTGCGGAACACGGGCTCTAGGCGCACGGGCTCAGTAGTTGTGGCTCGCGAGCTTAGTTGCTCCACGGCATGTGGGATCTTCCCGGAGCAGGGCTCAAACCAGTGTCCCCTGAATTGGCAGGCGGATTCTTAACCACTGTGCCACCAGGGAAGTCCAACAGTTTGTTTTTAATAGTTTACCGTTACAAATATAAATAATGTAGTTATGTCCCATTTTTTGAATTAACAGAGTTACTTATCTATTGACTCATCTGAAAGCTGAAGAATATAGTGCACATGTTACTGTTTTTTCTCCTTTTTCCTGCCTCATTGTCTTACTTATGTTATTTTAGATATTTTAATTTTTCTACTGACTTATTTATTTATTTATTTATTTATTTATTTATTTATTTATTTATTTATTTTAAAGCTTAGGGGAAGTCAAGAGACTTCTTCGCAACAGGATGGAAATTTTATTTTATTTATTTATTTATTTATTTATTTATGGTTCCGTTGGGTCTTCATTGCACACGGGCTTTCTCTAGTTGCGTCAAGTGGGGGCTACTCTTCATTGTGGTGTGTGGGCTTCTCATTGCGCTGCTTTCTCTTGTTGCAGAGCACAGGCTCTATGTGCGCGGGCTTCAGTAGTTGTGGCACACGGGCTCAGTAGTTGTGGCACCTGGGCTTAGTTGCTCCACGGCATGTGGGATCTTCCCAGACCAGGGATCGAACCTGTGTCCCCTGCATTGGCAGGCAGATTCTTAACCACTGCGCCACCAGGGGAGTCCCGTGACTTTATGACTTTAAGCAATATACTTAAAGCCTCTTTTTTAAAAAGTTGATCATTAACATGAGATACTTGTGGACTCTTTTCAAATGAAGGAATGAGAATAAGGAAACTTTACATCTCTCCATTCTTCCATCTTCAAAATGTCAGTGTTATAGATAATGTTTTTACATTCTGTTTTATAAGTATAATTAAATGTTACATATTTTATCTCTGCATAGATTCCAAAGTTGAAAACCAAACAAAACATCATTACTGAATGACTAGGTAGATATTTTTCTCTGTAGAACCAAGTAGTGTGATTGAATGAACTCTTAGAAGAGAAAATACAATCCTTTGTTATTAAAATTTTTACTGTGTAAGGGAGAATTTTACATGAAAAAAATATAATAGACCCTCATTTAAATTTCTTTCAAAATACACTTTTCCAAAGTCATAAACAGTTGTCACTTTTTCCTTTTTTTTAAAAAACCCCATGCAATTGTTTTTCTTCCTCCCTTCCTCCTTTCCTTTCTTGCTTTCTATCTTTCTTGGCCGTGCTTCAGGGCTTGTGGGATCTTAGTTTCTTAGTTCCCCGACCAGGGATTGAACCCCGGGCCCTCAGCAGTGAAAGCACCAAGTCCTAACCCCTGGACCACCAGGGAATTCCCTTTTATGTTTCTTTTTGATTTATACACCAGCATAGAGTACAGTAGTTCGTTGTCTTTTAGCTTCCTATATTAAGTCTGGTGTTATTCTGATTCTTATTCCTTTTTATGTAGTGTGTTATTTTTCACCCCAGAAGCTTTTAAGGTTTTCTCTTAATATGAGAGTTCTGAAATTTAACAAGGTATGTCCAAGTGTGGATTCCAGTCCCTACTTCCGAGTGTAATTGCTTGGTGTTTGGAGATATCTGAATATTATATATATATATATTTTTTCTTTTGATGACTTCTTTTTTTCCTAGTGTTTCTTTCTTACCCTTCATTATCTCTGTTCTCCTTTTCTTTCATTCATATTAAATGGATCTTGGACCATCTAATTCATTCTCTGTTCCTTTTAAGTTTTCTTTCATACTTTTCATCTCTTACATTTTTGATCCAATTTCTGGGTTTTTTTCTTAATTTCAGTTTCGTTCTCTTCATCTTTTTAAAATCTGTGTCCGTTTTAATTGCTTAGGTCATTGATTCAACTATTAATTTTAAAAATTCAATGGTGGTAAAGTTAATTTATAGCAGCTCTGTTATTCTCTAATTGTTCTTTTTTCATATAACTAGACAGGTAGGTTTCTCCGAATTGTCTCTGAGAAAAAACTAGGCAGAAAGTGAGAAACAGTGTGAGAGTTCCTCAAAAAGTTAGTCTTAGAGTTACCATTTGACCCAGCAGTTCTACTCCTACGTATATACCCAACAGAAATGAAAATGTTATATCTACATAAAACCTCGTACATGAATGTTCATGGCAGCATTATTCCCAATAGCCAAAATATGAAGGCAACCCAAGTGTCCATTGTTGGATGAAGGACTAAACAAAATATGGTATATCTATAATGGAATGTTGTTCAGCAATTAAGAGGAATAAAGTACTTATATATGCTGTAGCATATATGAATCATGATAACATTATGCTAAGTGAAAGAATCCAGTCAACAATGCCATACACATATATATTATTCCATTTATGTAAAATGTCCAGAATAGGTAGAAATACAGAAGATAGAAAGTAAATTAGTGTTGGTTTAGGTCTGGGGAAGATGATGTAAGATTGGGTTTTGATAGCTAAAGGGTATGGGGTTTCTTTCTGAGTTAATGAAAATACTCTAAAATTGATAGTGATGATGGTTACAGAAGTATAAATATATTTTAAATGATCAGATTGTAGACTTCTTATGGTTGAATTGTATGATATGTGAATTATATCTCAATAAAGCTGTTATCAGAAAAATAAAGAAAAAAAGAAAAAGGCAGGTGAGGAATCTACACATTTGCTAGATAAAAGAGGACTTTTTCATGACAGATTAGAGCATTTAAACAGATCTGACTCTTGTGGGTAAGGTAGGAGTAGTTGGGCAGCTACCCTCGTGTACCAAATATAGTATTTAAAGAAATTGCTCTTGCTGTTATGTCTCCTGTCACTGCTTTGTCAATTCTGTTACATTTGCTTTCTGTTAAATTAGAATTTATTTCTCAAATTCGTTGTCTGTGCGTGGCATCTTTCCTTGCTTTGTGGTGCTGTTATACTTTTGTTCATTTTCATATATAAAAAACATACTTTTTGACATTCAGTCAGATTTGGAAGGGGAAGCAAACATACGCTTCCTCTTCCATCCTGAAATGTGAGGTTCTATAATTTTTATACCCCTTGAACTAATTTTAGAGATAACATTAATAAGCAAAATTTTGGTTTCTGTAGAAAACTCTTAGTTGACTGGAATGAGGAGAAATACACTGATTTCTATGTGTTTGTAATTAACAAGTAATTCTGAGACTGCAGTTCTGAATTTGACTAACCAGTGAGTTGTATGTGACCTTTGTTGGACAGTCTGCTCAAATACTTTATGCCTCACTTTCCTTGTTTGTTTGTTTGTTTGCTTTTTAAATGGCAGACATAGTGAGGCCGGCGAAGCCTCAGCCACATCCTTCCATTGCTTCTTTTTTTAAATTTTATTTATTTATTTATTTATGGCTGTGTTGGGTCTTCGTTTCTGTGCGAGGGCTTTCTCTAGTTGCGGCGAGTGGGGGCCACTCTTCATCGCGGTGCGCGGGCCTCTCACTACCGTGGCCTCTCTTGCTGCGGAGCACAGGCTCCAGACGCGCAGGCTCAGTAATTATGGCTCAGGAGCCTAGTCGCTCCGCGGCATGTGGGATCTTCCCAGACCAGGGCTTGAACCCGTGTCCCCTGCATTGGCAGGCAGATTCTCAACCACTGCGCCACCAGGGAAGCCCCTCCTTGTTTGTTAAATAAAGGCATTCTGTTTATCCCTTTTAGTTTTAAAATTGATCATGTTTACAGTTGACCTTTGAACAACATAGGTTGAACTGTGTTGGATCCACTTAATAAGTGGATTTTTTTTTCAATAAACATAGTTTACAGGTCTTTAAGTGTAGGGAAAAGTTTGTGTTTGGTTAGAGATTACAGTATGTGGAATCAAAAGAACTAGAGTTTGAATCCTGATTTTATCCAAACTGCTTTAGCATCCTGCCCTTGGGTGAGGCATTTATCAGTTCCTTTATTTTTGAGGCAGAGATAACTGTCCCCGGGTTTTTCCGCAGACGGGTCGGGGATTGGTGTGTTGACGCCTCTCTTCCCCTTCTATCCTGCCTGAACAACTTGCAGTGGAAGACCTTCACATAACTTTTACAGTCCGCCTTCAGTGTCCATGGCTTTACATCCATGGATTCAACTAACTGTGGATTGTGTTGTACTGTACTATGCAGGTATTTATTGAAAAAAAAATTGAAAAATATAGGAGCTAATAGTACCCACCTCATAAAGTTGTGAGCATTTTAAAAAATGATTTGGATAAAATGTTTAAAACAATAATTTTTGGCACACATAATAAATATTATATAAATGTTAGCTGTGGAACCTCACCCTAAAACGTCAGAGGGTTCTGAAATCCTGTAAGTTTTAGAAAAACTGAATAATAGTCAAACAGGTTTCTTTGTTTCAGATATCTCAGTGCCTTTAATATGCTGATATGCACTATGAAAATTCAAGATGGAAATAGAGTACACACATTTCCTACGCTTATTTGGTCACATAATCCTTTTTCTCTAGAGCGTCTTGCAAAGCTAGTGTTCTTTTTAAACCGTAATAGTCTAGAACCATGTTGGTCCAGTAAGGTAGCGGCTAGCCTTGAGGTTATAGATACTCAAATTTAAGTTAATAAAGTTAAATAAAGTTTAAAATTTTATTTAAGATAAAGCTCATCAGTCACACTAGCCACCTTTCAAGCGTTCAATAGCCACGTGTGGCTAGTGGCGGTCAAACTGGACGCACAGATACAGAACATTCCCACTGGAGTCAGAAAGTTCTGTTGGATGGTGCTGGTAGAATTTGATAACAAAAACAAAGTAAACAATAGAGTATGTAGTTGGTTTACTGTAATTTTAGTATCTATAATAAATTTAGGCTCATCTAGTTCTTCCTGAAATATTATAGTTGTTTGATTCTTAGTCATTGGAAGGAAGAAATTAATGATGATGGAACGCAGAAGACTATAACTTAAGGAAAGTTCTTGAGAAAGTGAGAAAGGATGGTGTTGCTGTAACGACAACAGACTGGGTGGCCTACAACAGAAATTTATTCTCTCAGTATTCTTGGGAGGCAGAAGTCTGAAATCAAGGTGATAGCATGGTTGCACTCCTTGTGACGAGCCTAGGGGAGAATCCTTCCTTGCCTCTTCCAGCTTTTGGTGGGTGTTGGCATTCCTTGGCTTCCTTGGCATATGGCCACATCACTCCCATCTCTGTCTCCATTTTCACCTCGTCTTCTCCTCTCTGTCTTCTCTTTTGTCCATTGTAAGAAGACCTGACATTGGATTTAGGGTTCACCTGGGTAATTCAGGAGGGAGGATCTTACCTGAAGATCCTGAACTTAATTGTGTCTGCAAAGACCTTTTTTTCAAATAAGATTACATTCACAGGTTCTGGGGGGACATATCTTTTTGGAGAAATTGGCTTTTGAAAGTGGAATGACCTCAAACGAACATGGCAGTTGATCACTATATGTTTACTTTGTCTATTCATTCTTCCTTTCTCCTCCAGTCTCTAATATCACTCTTAGCTGTTACATAGTTCAGAAAGTAATTAGAAGAGAACATTTCCTAAACTACCACAACTAGCCACCTATCTGCATCTGGGACTATGTGCTTTGTTTTCTCTCCTGTTAGTATTAGGTGAATATTATTAGTGGTATACAAATAACTGCTGTCAGCATTTTGGCAGGTTTGCTAATTGTGTTTATTGGCATCTCAGGGTTTTATAGATGGGATCTGAAGGCAAGTGGAAGTATGGAAGTGGGTATAATAATTGTGTTTTTTCTACTCCTAATGTAACCATCTCTGTATTTATCTCTTTTTATATTTTGAAGTTCTGTGAAATGTTTCATTTGCGTAAAAAGATCTACTTCCATACTTAAAAATTTAAAGTTTTGAAAATACTTTCCAAGACTGGCATCGTTTTTGAATACTCTATTCACATCCCAATCTCTCTCTTTGACTGATCTTCTGTAGCACTTGCTGTCTACGTTGCATACATTTTGTTGGTTGATAATTTGGTATTTTAAAATTTTCTTTTTCATGTGTATTCATCCTTTTGTCCCTCCAAAGCTTGTAAATCCTTTGAAATTAAATTGTATACGTATGCCCTTTGGTTATCTCCCACAGCGTCTAACATGTTAGAGACATGTAGTAGGGAATATTGACTTGTGATCTGGATTATTAAATGCTATGTAATTTGAGACTTATTAGAATCAGTATCCATAGCCCTTTGTCTGGGTATGTGTAATTCTACGGGTTTATATGGATCATCTTGTATGAAAAGTTTTATGTATAGTTAGTATATGTATTTTCCTGGAGAGATGTTCTCTAGCTTTTATCAGATGCCAAAGTAATGAAGTATCAAAGGTTTAGTTTGTCTCTCTCTGCCCCTATATTTGGCAGATACAGAAATTGTGTCACTAAGCAACTTTCCTAGAATCCTACAACCCAATGTAATTTCCCAATTCTTTAAGTTATAAACCAATAGCCTTTATGATATCTAAAACTTTTAGAACTTATTAGAATATACATTTGTAAGGATTTTAGAGTTCAACACTTAATATAGGAAGATATGCATTGCTTATAAATAATAATTTATAAAGTTTTATTTTTACCTTCTGTTTAGTTTAATGGCTAATTCTGGTCAGCCTATACATTTTAAATTCTTATAGTTGTACACTTGTGGAAAGAATTTCTTAAGTATGGAAATTTAGCAAAGTTGTTTTTTATACAACATTTTAATTCATTTATTCAACATTATTATGTAGTTCCAAAAGTTTCACTAAATGTGATTTAACGAACTTCTAATCAGAAAAATTTGCATTGTGACAACTGACAAATGCTAACTTACTTTTTTCTACTGTGATTTCCTTTTAGGTTTGATGAACTTGTAAAAAAATTCAAAGTTGAATATCATGCTGGTGGCTCTACCCAGAATTCAATTAAAGTGGCCCAGGTTGGTTAATTATTTTAAAGGTGATAAAGAAATGGATTCAGAATGATTCTAGACTTTTGGTCATTGTGCATAATTATTCCAATCTATATTTTGTTGCTATAGAATATTTTTGTTGGTTTTGAATGTTTATTATTCATTTACATTTCTTCTTAATTTCTTGTGGAATCCTTTGATTATTATTTTATATTTCATGTTACTGATTTGTAGAAATTCTGCATATTTTATAGATAGTATTCTTTTTTATTCTATAAATTGGAAGTATTCCTTATTTGTCATTTGTACTTTAACTCTGCTTATCATGTCTTTTACTTTGCCAAAGTTCTTAGTTTTTTTTAATATAGTTAAACTTTATGGCTTCTGCATTTCATATAATACTTAGAATGGACATTCTTACAACAAGATACTATAAGTTTTCTTGTTGTATATATAAATACGTATATACCTATATATCTACATAGTTGTATGTATGTATGTGTAAATTTATGTATCTGTGTCTATATCTATATACGTCTTCCAGAGGGTAATTGGATAAACTCATTTTGACATATACTCTACAAGTTACCAGCGTGACCTAATTTTAAGTGGGAGTGTTAGTGTTCTATTTAAAGTTCCAATTATGAAGGACATGAAAAAGCTTTACAGACTTCTGGTTCTTACTTCTACGATTTGTAAACTAGCTCCAAATCCCACTAACTGCAGTCAAAGGTCAACTCTGATGGACTCAGGTCATTTTGATTGTTTTATTGATTAATGCTTCCCCTTTGAATTTTAATTATGGGCCAGAGAAGTGGAAAATTGACAAACAAAGGTTGAACAATTTCTGTTTTTTTGAACTAACTTTTATTAGATTTAGACATATACTGTAATTATCCTGCATACTTCCAAAGCTCAAATTTAATCATAGTATTAAAATATTGTAGGTTGTAAAATATTGTGTGCAGTGGCCTGAGGAGATGAGGTCTTTGTATTTGTCAGCTGATTTTGTTTGTTTGTTTAACATTCCGGTGGTCACTTTGAGAGCTCAGGTTAATGGAAAAAAGACAGTTTACTTCTGTATTAGTTTTCTCAGGCTGCCGTAACAAAATACCACTGACTGGTTAGCTTCAACAACAGAAATGTATTTTATTACAGTTTTGGAGGCTGGTGCCATCTAAGATGAAGGTGCTGTCAGGTTTGGTTTCTGGTGAGGCCTCCTTCCTGGCTTGTAGATGGCTGCCTTCTCACTGTGTCCTCATGTGGGGGTGGGGTGGTAGGGGGAGCGTTCGGTTCTCCAGGAACCAAATCAACTGTATCTTAATCTTGGATTTTCCAGCCTCCAAAAAAATTTTTGTTGTTGTTCAAGCCATCCAGTCTATAATATTTTGTTATGGCAGCCTGGGCAGACTAAGACAAATTATATACCCAAAAGAATTGAAAGCAGGGTGTGGAAGACATACGTGTAAACCCATGTTCATAGCAGCATTATATTCACAATAGCTAAAATGTGGAAGCAACCCAAATGTCCTTCAGTGAATGAATGGATAAACAAAGTGTGGTATATGGACACAATGGTATATTTTTCAACCTTAAAAAATAAGGAAATTCTACCACATACTACAGTATGGGTGAATCTTGAACATATATACTAAGTGAAATAACCCAGTCACAGAAGGACTAATGATGATGATTCCAGTTATATGAGGTACATAGGTTAGTCAAATTCATAGAGATGGGAAGTAGAATGGTGGTTGCCAGGAGTTGTGGGAAGGGGAAATGAAGAGTTATTGCTTAATGGGCATAGCGTTTCATTTTTACAAGATGAAGAGAGTTGTAGAGATAAATAGGTGGTGATGGTTGTACAACAATGCGAATGTACTGTATGCTTTAAAATGATTAAAAAGGTAAATTTTGTATATGTCTGTTTTACTACATTTAAAAAATAAAAGTAGATTCTAGAAATGCTTCAAAAGGGAGTGATAACAACTTGATTCAAGTTACGGATTTCATTTGTTTATTCAATAATCAGTGAGGCGACATAACAAGTCAAAACCATGGGCTTGCTCTTGGGGCTGTGGGAGTACATTAGAACTGGGTTTGAGTTCAAGCTTTGTCACTTTATTGGCTATGAAAGCATGAGCAACTTTTATGGGCCTTTCACCTGTAAATGGAGGTTAATGCTTATTGCAGGTGGAAGTTGTAAGGATTTATGAGATAATGAATGCTTAAAAAAATTATGCTTCTTTTTGTTTTAATTAATTAATTAATTAATTAAATTTTTTTGCCTGTGTTGGTCTTTGTTGCTGCGCGCAGGCTTTCTCCAGTTGCAGCGCACGGGCTTTCTCTAGTTGCGGTGAGCGGGGGCTACTCTTCATTGCAGTGCGTGGGCTTCTCATTGCAGTGGCTTCTCTTGTTGCAGAGCACAGACTCTAGGCATACGGGCTTCAGTAGTTGTGGCACATGGGCTCAGCAATTGTGGCTCGCGGGCTCTAGAGTGCCGGCTCAGCAGTTGTGGTGCACGGACTTAGTTGCTCCGTGGCATGTAGGATCTTCCCCAACCAGGGCTCGAACCTGTGTCCCCTGCATTGGCAGGCAAACTCTTAACCACTGCACCACCAGGGAAGTCCCTATCCTACTTTTCAAAAGAAAGTTTGGAAAGTTTGGAAAGGGCTTTTTTCCCCCCATTTTTCTGAATTTTCTTCATCTTAACAGAATGTAAATTTACCCATTCATGGACAGAACAACCAGATTTTTGGCTCTCATTCACTTAAAAATACTTATTTCAATCTAGTCTTCAGTTGAACATCTTGTTTGGGTTTTTAGTTCCCCTACTATTTTGAGAGGGCTTTTCCTTTCCATCTGATTGATGATTCAACTACATAATTGCCCAGTTATAATTTATGACTAGGGTAACCACAGAGTTTTGAAAAACATTCCTTTAGAAGTACTTTTCTTTAGAAGGAGAATTCTTCAGATTTTCCTTGGCAGTCATTAATAGGAAGAACTGATTCCTTTGTGCATAAAGCAGATATTTATTGGGCATCTGCTATGTGCTAGTCATTGTGCTACGTAGTAGCTGGGTAACATAAGCTATGCCATCTAAATTTTAAGTAAAATGTGATAAAATATTTAGAGCCTTAGAGTGAACAATCTTGATATAATCTTGCTTGAATCTATTGTGGTGATGAATGAGGTTGAGCTTTATGCTGTTTAAAAAGTCTCGCCAGGGACAGCCCATCCGGGAAGGTTCTGGTTTTTGTTTTCTGTTAATGCACTTGATTGGTTGATTTTGGGCTTTTGTGTTCTTTTCTTATTCATTTGTGTCTCCTTCACCTCTGAGAAAAACTGGATTACAGTCTTCCATTTTCTCTATCACTCTAGGTTACTGAAGAAGCAAATACTGGACAACAAATACCAGTTCAGTGTAGCTACACTAACTGAATGTATGCTAGGTGCTGTGAACTGTAGATCTAAAATTAAGGCCAAGAATAAGAGTAAGAATTCAGTCATCATCGAAGTATTCATAAACCATTTTTTTTAAGATTTTTTTTTTTTGATGTGGACCATTTTTAAAGTTTTTACTGAATTGGTTACAGTATTGCTTCTGTTTTATGTTTTGGTTTATTGGCCGCGAGGCATGTGGGATCTTAGCTCCCAGACCAGGGATCGAATCTGCACCCCCTGCATTGGAAGGCAAACTCTTAACCGCTGGACTGCCAGGGAAGTCCCCATAAACCACTTAATTCTATATGTTTTTTGTTAGCATGTGCCATCTGTAATATGTGTTTTTTGTTACAGGTATTTTGAAAATAATTCAGTTCTTCTGTAAAGACAAGAAGGATAACAAGATAGATGAAATTCATAGATAGTAACCTGGTAGCTTTTAAGATTGAGGCAAAACTCATAGGATATTTTAAGTATAGATAGTAAATAAACAAGTAGCTTGGGAAACAGGCAAAGTTGATACAATTTGTTAAATATAAATAGCAAGTACGTTTGTAACCTGTAAGAGAGCTAAAGACAGAATAAAGAAAAACTGTGTTGTAACAAACAAGAGTATTACTGATACATACAAAGAGATGGAAAGACTGTATTATGATCATATACCACTAGGCTCACCTCTCCAAAGATCACTCATTAGTGAAACTTACTATGTTCTCATTCTAACCTCCACATGCATATAACCCAGGAAAGGCAAATAAAGCCATGACTGTTCAGGCTCTTTTCCAAAGTGTTCCTGATTTTTAATATCTCCCAGGGACTCCTGTCTGTGGCCCCCTTGCTCAAACTGTGGCCCTGTTCTCATAATGATACCATCATCATCAGGGAAGGCAGATGAGGTGAAAAGCAGATGATGTTTGAACATTCAAGCAGTGTGGTCCTTATACTTGTTTGCACCCTGTGTGTTAACTTACTCCAACTCTCTCCCTTGCTTCTTGTGTGTTTTAAATGGATACGTCTGTGATTTAAGCATCTTAATTTGGTTGGTAGGCCCTTTCCGTTCTGTGTCCTCTGGGATAGTTTGCTTATGTATGTATTGATACTTGGAGTCTACCAGGGCTTTAAGATAATTTCCCCACATCACACTAGGTTTAGATCGATTTTTCCTTGTTCGGTAGTTTAACAACAATAACTCTCATGGTAGCTATGGAAAAATATGCTGAAACATTGAAAGAGAATGTTACTTGGCAAAAATCATCACCTCTGTGAAAGAAGAAGTGGAAGTCATGAAGAGTAAAGGTTAACATTGACAGTGTAGAGCTCATTCTGTCAGATCTTACCAACAATCATACTTTGATATATCAAGTGATGTGACAAATCATGTCAACAAGAAAATCTTCCCACAAGCTCTTAGATAATTTAATTTGTTAAAATATGTTTTTGAAGATTTTAATGAAACCACAGGCAACATAAAACAGTATTGTTGATATCATGTCCAAATATAATTTCTAGACTTTTCTCACCTACATATTTGACAGTGCAAATTTAAATTTTGACAAATTCTATTCAGTGTAAACTTATTAATGAAAATAAAGATTTTATCTTCTAAATATCCTGCACACCTTGTATACAACACTGCTAAAAAAAGGGATGTGATTTGCTTACCTATGATATTGATGCTTTCATAGTGAACGTTTTTGGTCACTTTTCTGTTTTTTTTTTAAAGTACAGATGCACTTAATGTGATTTTTGACTTAAAAAAAATGGAAGGAGATGGCCTCTTTGGACATGTGCCTAAAAGATGGCTATAATTGTTGCTGGACCTAGAAAATATGTCCTGCAGTATAATATTTTTAGAATGTGAGACAAGAAGAATGTCCTTATCTAATGTGGCAATACATTGAAGATGAGAATGCAGAGAAAGATTACAGTAAAACAAAAATTTATATGCCATTTCTCCAAAAGTGTTTGATGATATTTGAAGAGGCCATAAGGAGGCTAGGAAAAACTCATACAACAAACAAATGACTCATTTTTGTGTAATATGACTGCTTTATATCTCAAGAGGGGGAAAAGTTCACTATAGAAGGGCAGCCAACTTAAATAGGGCTTTCTCAGTGTCTTAACTAAAACTGTAAGTTACTTGGAATCCAACTTTGATAACAGAAATTGCAATCACCATTGTAGTTTGGAGTGTTTTGAAATAATGTTCATTTTAGGCATGGATAGTATATGTAATGAATCTATAAATGCAAAGGACATGATTGAATAAGCAGTTGGAATACCAAAACAAGCATTTAGATAGATTCAAGGTAGATGAATATTTTGTAGAGCTAGAAACTAATTCTTGTATATCTAAATGCCTGCTATTGCTAGTAAATAAAATCCTAAGTATTCCACGCTCAAATGCTTTTGTTGAAGGAGTATTTAGCTTGATGTCATCACGTTGGACTGACACCAAGAATGTGGAGATAACAGCAGAGCCATAAGTCAAAGTGAAATTTACTTTAAACTATATTCAGTTTTACCACACATTAAAGAAGGTGTCCTATGGTTTTAATCAGTTCAGAGAAGTATTATTGGAAAGGAAACACACAGAGTTAAAATATTCTTTTATTTCATGGGACAAAAAGGAACACGTCATTGTTATTTTTTTCTAAATTTTGGTAACATCTGTTTAATCCAACTGTACTTACTCTTCTTTTTAAAAATCTTATATTTATGTACGTTAAGAACATACAATATGGCCTATAGAAATTTAAATACGTAATAGTTTAAAAAAGTTAAAATAAGTTGCTATATTTATTTAGACAAAAGAAATGATTGTTATATTTTCCCATACATATACTGTTTAGTTAGTCCTTCTTTTAATTATTACTAATTGCCACTTGTTAATTATTCATATTGTTTCATTTAAATAATAGCACTTATGTAACAAAAAAGGAAATAATACAGAATAGTATATAATTTCAATTAAGTACTGTATAGGTTTGCTCAGGCTGCCATAATAACCATGGACTGGGTGGCTTAAACAAGGGAAATTAATTTTCTCACCGATCAAGGAAGCTTAGAAGTCTAAGATCAAGGTGTTGGCTACTTTGGTTTCTTCAGGGTCCTTTCTTCTCTTGCTGCTTCTTCAAATATTTGTCCTTCTGTGCATACCCTTCGTGTCTCTCTGTGTGTTCCTATTAATTCTTATAAAGACAGCAGTCAGATTGGATTAAGGCCTAACATAAATGCCTCATTTTAAATTAATGACTCCTTTAAAGCTCCAATCTCCAAATATAGTTGCATTCTGAAATCTTGGAGGTTAGGGCTTCAACATACGAATTTTGGGAGGACACAGTTAGTCCATGACAAGTACTCATTTGTTTATATTTTTTATTTTTGGTAGTATACCATTTTGATTCCCATCTTCTTTACTTTTTTGTATGTGTTTTAGTTATTTTCTTGGTTAATTTGAGGATTACAATTAACATTCTAAACTTATAACAATCTAGTTTGAATAGTACCAACTTAGTTTCAATGGCATAAACACTGTGCCCCTTTATATCTCCATCCTCCCCCTTTATATTGTTGTTGTCCCTGATTATATCTTTATACATTGTGTGCTCATTAACACAGATTTATAATTATTGTATAATTCATTTTACCTTTTAAATCCTCTAGGAATAAAAGAGGAGTTGCAGACCAAAAGCGTGGGAATACTGGCTTTTTTTGTTTTTTGCCTTAGAATTCTTCATTTATTTTCTTCTTCAGGGACCACTTGGCCATTTTAAAGGCACATCAAGTTTTTTTTTTTTTTTTTTTTTTTAACATCTTTGTTGGAGTATAATTGCTTTACAATGGTGTGTTAGTTTCTGCTTTATAACAAAATGAATCAGTTATACATATACATATGTCCCCGTATCTCTTCCCTCTTGCATCTCCCACCCTCCCTATCCCACCCCTCTAGGTGGTCACAAAGCACTGAGCTGATCTCCCTGTGCTATGCAGCTGCTTCCCACTAGCTATCTATTTTACGTTTGGTAGTGTATATATGCCCATGCCACTCTCTGACTTTGTCCCAGCTTACCCTTCCTCCTCCCCATATCCTCAAGTCCATTCTCTAGTAGGTCTGTGTCTTTATTCCCATCTTGCCTCTAGGTTCTTCATGACCTTTTTTTTTTTTTTTTTTTTTAAGATTCCATATATATGTGTTAGCATACGGTATTTGTTTTTCTCTTTCTGACTTACTTCACTCTGTTCAGCCACTATGGAGAACAGTATGGAGGTTCCTTAAAAAACTAAAAATAGAACTACCATATGACCCAGCAATCCCACTACTGGGCATATACCCTGAGAAAACCATAATTCAAAAAGAGTCATGTACCAATATGTTCATTGCAGCTCTGTTTACAATAACCAGGACATGGAAGCAACCTAAGTGTCCATCAACAGATGAATGGATAAAGAAGATGTAGCACATATATACAATACTGGCTTTTATATTTTCCTATGTAGTTACCTTCATCACTGTTCTTTATTTCTTGTTATGTTTTTAGGTTACTGTCTAGTGTCCTTTCATTTCAGTCTGTAGGACTCCTTTTAGCATTTCTTGTAGGGCAGGTTACTATTAACAACCTCCTTAAGCTTTTGTGTTTATCTGGGAATGTCTTAATTTATCCTTTATTCTTATTTATTTATGTATTCGCTGTGCTGCACAACTTGTGGGATCTCAGGTCCCCAACCAGGGATTGAACCTGGGCCACAGCAGTGAAAGCCCGGAATCCTAACCACTAGGCCACCAGGGAACTCCCTATCCTTTACTCTTAAAGGATAGTTTTGCCAGATGTAGAATTCTTGGTTGATAGTTCTTTTATTACTTGAAATATGTCATAGCGTTGCCTTCTGGCTTCCATGGTTTCTGATGAGAAATCAGCTTGCTTGCTTGCTTGCTTATTTATTTATTTATTTATTTATTTATTATTTTTGGCTGCATTGGGTCTTCGTTGCTGTGCACGGGCTTTCTCTAGTTGCAGCGAGTGGGGGCTACTGTTCATTGCGGTGCGGGGGCTTCTCACTGTGGTGGCTTCTCATTGCAGAACACGGGCTCTAGGCACATGGGCTTCGGTAGTTGTGGCACGCGGGCTTCAGTAGTTGTGGCGCACGGGCTTAGTTGCTCCGTCGCATGTGGGATCTTCCCAGACCAGGACTTGAACCCATGTCCCCTGCATTGGCAGGCAAATTCTTAACCACTGCGCCACCAGGGAAGCTCTAGAAATATTATTAATATTATCGAGGACCCCTTATTCTTGACAGATTGCTTCTCTCAGCTTTTAAGATTCTTTCTCTATCTTTTGATAATTTAGTCAAGTCTTGGTGTGAATCTTTTTGGGTTTATTCTTCTTGGAGTTCATTGAGCTTCTTGGATGTGTAGTTTCATGTATTTCATCAATTTGGGAGTTTTTTGGCCATATGTCTTCAAATATTTTTTTCTGCTCCTTTCTCTCTTCTGCAATACCTACAGTACATATGTTGGTGTACTTGATAGGGTTTTGTTTGTTTATTTTTGTTTTAATGCTTCTCTGGAAAGAGTTTGGAGCTGCATACTCCATCAAGTTGTTTCATAATTATCATTATATATGTATTTTTTGGTCTGTTATATTTGTTCCTGTGTTGGGATTCTAAAAAGTTGGTCACTCTGTTTTAAGGCCAGTGGCCTATTGTTTTCTGTTCTTATGCTGGGCTATTGGTTTTCATAAACCTTACCTACTTGGGCTTCCCTGGTGGTGCAGTGGATGGGAGTCTGCCTGCCAATGCAGGGGATACAGGTTCGGTCCCTGGTCCGGGAAGATCCCACATGCCACAGAGCAGCTAGGCCCGTATGCCATAACTACTGAGCCTGCACTCCAGAGCCCGTGAGCCACAACTGCTGAGCCCACGTGCCACAGCTGCTGGGGCCCGCGCGCCTAGAGCCTGTGCTCTGCAACAGGAGAGGCCACTGCAATGAGAAGCCCGCGCACCGCAACGAAGAGTGGCCCCCGCTTGCCACAACTAGAGAAAGTCCGCGCACAGCAACGAAGACCCAACACAGCCAAAAATAAATAAATAAATAAATAAATAAATATTAAAAAAAAAAAACGTACCTACTTAACTTATTTGTATTACCTTTTTGCAATCTTTATTTTATACTATTGTATGCTCTCTCAACCTTCAGAGCCTCATAACAGCCTGTGAAATAGGAAAAAAGATGTGATCTCATTTTAATGAAAAGGATTCTGATTATATAAGATAGATAAAAATGCCATGGTTGGTAACTAAGCAGATCAGAATTAGAACCCAGGTGTTCTAACTGGAAACTTCTGATTGCTCTCCTTACTGGAGATTTCTCTCTCTTCCTTAATGGACTTCAGTTTTGACTTGTCCATATATGTTAGATTTGAGTAGCATTTCACATACTCTCTCCAGTTTTTACAGTCTGCTTCAATTTGGGAAGAATTGGAGGTTGTCAGAGAGAATCAAGTAGCCATCATTTTTAATACAGTTCTAATTAAACCAACTCTTTCCTTCATGCTTCTGAGGGACAGCAGTTTTTTTGGTGTTTGGATATCTTTTTGCTCCATGGCAGTATATGCTTTTTTCTGACTCGTGTTTTTCAGAAGCCTCATGAGCAGCTACGTGTGGTATTCCTATATTGTTTTAAGTTATATAAGTTCATTATTAAGCTTCCTGCAAATTGATTTACTGATCTTTCTAATGTTCTATACCTGTTAAAAATTAGTCATTTTTGCATATGTTCTGGGCATCTAATCAAATATTTTAAGTGCCTTCTTAGTCTGTTACCTGAAGTATAAGTAGATCATCGTTGGAATCAATTATTTCTTCTTCCTCTCATCCCCCAAAGTGTTGAGGCTATATGGATTTTTATGATTTGCTATTCAATAATAAAGAGTAATCATTTTCTTACTACTTTAATAACTGCCATTTTTTCTAAATAAAGTAGATTTTTCTTTCTCATTTAAAGCAAAGATCTTAGGGATAAAATAGTACTTCTTTCTTTGCTGTAATTGAAATCATTGATTGAAAACTACTAAATGTGTATAGGTTCCTTGCCCAATAGCCCTCTCTCCTCCATTTTTCTTCAGGAAGTAAAATATGTTCCTAATTACAAATTTTCTTCCTTAATCATTTATATAAATCCATCAGTAATAGATTTGATTCTTTTCTTCACATAAGTATTAAATGTTTCTCTTGGTCACTTGAATTCTTATATCCTTACTTCTAATTCCTCACCTGGTTCTCTCATTATTGACTTTTCAATCTTTCTTTTTCTCATCTCTCTCACAGTTAGATAAGCCTCTATGTTTAACTTCTAGTGAAATTTTAACCAAGCTTTTGTTTTGTTTTGTTTTGTTTTGTTTTTAATGAAATTTTGAGAGAACTGTCTTGTGCCAGTATTTTTACGTTTTATACAGGATGGCTGCTGGGGTGTGTGGAGGGGGGAGGGGTGCCTTAATTGTTTTTTTCATACAAACATCATGTAATGAACCAGTTTTCAGAATTGTGTTTTAAAGTTTTCCCAAACTCTTTGTATATTGAGTACCTAAAAACATTTTTTATAAAGTTTATACAATTATGTTTGAATGAATAGAAACATGTTCAACCCAGAATTGTAAAGTTGATATTTTAAGAACCATGTAGCATTTCCAATTAAGTCATAGTATTTAGAAATGAAAATTGATGAAAATTGAGAGCCTCATGTTTTCTTTTTTAGACCTTTTTTTTAAAAAAAAAAACAGTTAATCTGTGTGGCTTTCCTGTATGAATAAATATTATTCTGATTATCTCTTTTTATGACCTATTTCACCTGAAAAAACTATATAGAGATTAAAAGGCATTTTAGTAGATATATCTCGGAATCTGGGAACAGTGCAGACTGCTTAGATCTAAAGAGAAGAAACGACATTGGAGTGATCAAAGAGAATTCTCCCTTCTAATGCCTTACACCTGGAGCAGTTGCAGAACTGTCAATAGCACAACTACATTTATAAATATCAGAGCAGGATGTGGCAGACGGTGATACAACACAGAGTCTTGCCAAACCTTTATGTCACTAAAGAGGAGGTTCCTTTTAGTGCCAATTTTAAGATTAATGAATAATTTTAAGTAACTTAGGTCTTACAAAATAAAGCTGAGTATTAAAATTGTGAATTTCTCCTTGCAATTGAAAAATTTAAGTATGAATTAACACCTCCCTTCTTTGGTAATCTTTTTCTTTGTTGAATAAGGCTGTGAGAGATTTTAGTAGCTAAACTAAGGTGAAGAAAGTAGTGTTTTGTTTTCCTGAAGGATATTTTTAATGTGTTCGTGATATCCTTCTATGTTAAGTCAGATTCTTTAATGTAAAGCAAAACCTATATTTTCTCTCTTCCTTCCTTATCTCCCCCTCCTCTTTTCTCTTTCCTTCTTCTTTTCTTTCTGCTTTTTGTCCTTAAGCCTTATTTTATGTCTTGTGTTAAGGGATTCTTTTGCCACTGTTAGTAAAACATGCTTTTAGTTTTGTCTCAGTAGTTAAGGTGTGCTCTGAGATTGTATAGTATAAATCTACACCTACACATCATAAACTATCCACTTTATGAAAGAAAACATACCTTTTACACTTATGAACCTTAATGTGGTGCATTGTCCTGCAGTATGACATTAAACACGGGTACAGTTTGAGATTGTCTCTCCTGCCTAAGAGCAAAGCAACAAGTGCTTCAGTAAGGAAAACCACAAGTTGCAGGATCTTATTTCATTCAGGGGATAAAATTCTTGCCTTGATTCCATTCCTTTTCATTCTATTTTGTAATTAGATTTCAGGAACTTTTAAAAATAAATGTCTTGTTAATATATTTATTTGAACTGAAAAATAAAGTCAAATCTCTTCTGGGAGAGAAAAATGTCTCATTTGTTTGGTTGGTTGGGCAATGAATATGGTGTTTGCCATTTAAATTACATAGTGGTACTGTCAACTGCCATGTTTTTTAAGACAAGCTTTTCTAGAGTATTTCTGTTTTCTTTGGTACTTCTGGCATTAAGATACTTGAGAGAAAGTAAAAAAATAGTCTAAATTTTAGCTTAGCACAGCGTAGTGGCTTAGGGAATGTGCTGTGCAATAAGCAAAGCTGGGCAAGTACAAACTTGGGCAAGTCACCTAACCTTTTTTTCCTTTAATAATATGTTTTATTTATTTATTATTTATATTTTATTTATTTATTTATTTGTTTTAAAAAATTTATTTTTGGCTGCGTTGGGTCTACTTTGCTAAGCTCAGGCTTTCTCTAGTTGCAGTGAGCTGGGGCTGCTCTTCGTTGCGGTGTGCTTCTCATTGCAGTGGCTTCTCCTGTTGCAGAGCACAGGCTCTACGCACGCGGCCTTCAGTAGTTGGCAGCACGCGGGCTCAGTAGTTGCGGTACGTGGGCCGTAGAGCGTGCGGGCTTCGGTAGTTGTGGTGCGTGTGCTCAGTAGTTGTGGCACGCAGCCTCAGTAGTTGTGGCGTACGGGTTAGTTACTCCACGACATGTGGGATCTTCCCGGACCAGGGGTCAAACCCATGTCCCCTGCATTGGCAGGCGGATTCTTAACCACTGTGCAACCAGGGAAGTCCCAAGTCACCTAACCTTTTCAAGTTTCAGTTTCCTCTTCTGTAAAATGGGAATAATGATAGTACTTTTATAGGCTAACATTCTTAAAAGGGAAAATGGGACTCTCAGATATGAAACGAACACATGTCAACAATTTTATTTAACTCTAATTAGTGTACAGGTAAGATGTTGCAATTTATTTAAAGGGGAATTCAAAGACTGGAGACATGTGTGGTCCATGAAATCAATCTATAAATATTACAAAACTGACTTCAGTGGGGTGGCGGATTTCATTTGTGTCTCTACAGGACAGATTTTATTTTCTGATTTTTTTTTTATAGGCAATAATTATTGCTGTAAGTAATATACAATTTACAAACTCATGAAATAGCTCAAAGATATATGCTTCATGATAGGGAAGAATAATTCTAATCCTTGTATTTTCACAGATTTTATTAAGAATAGTTGTTGAGTTGGTAACATAATTGTTTTCCCTTTTTAGCCTATTGCTATAATTTATTATCTTAATATTTTTCCTTCTTTTATTAGTTTTGTATTCATTAAAATATAAGCATCATGAGGGCAGGCACTTTGTTTTGTTCCCTACTGTGTGTCCTCAACATCTCCAATAATCTCTGTGACTTGGAAGACTTTCAGTGAATACATTTTGAGTGATTGAAGTGATTAATAGATATAACCCTATATGAGAAAGTTGTATTTTTCTTTACTGCTCGATTCTCTGGTTTGTATTAATTTTATTTAGTGTTTTGACAGGGCAAAAGCATAATTTCTATACGAGCATAGGTATTTATTTTAATCTAATTATTGAATTTTTTTCTTTTAATGTCATGCGTTGGTATATTTTGACAGCAATATAAACAAAGTTTATAATGAAGAGTATAATCTTTGGAGGCAAAGATCTGGATTCTAGACCTGGTTCTTCTCTTTCATACTGAGTGGCCGTCAACTCTTTGAGCAGTAGTTTCTTCACAAGTAAAATGAGATGATAACTCAAAACACTGTAACCTTGTAGTTTATTAAGAGAACTAAATGTGGTAATACACATAAATTACCTAGGAAGGTTCATGGCACATGGTAAATGATCAAAAAAGCTTAGCTGTGCTGTTAAACTATTATTATTTTAGTTGGGTTTGATTTTTGGTGTTATTTCATGGAGTTGTAAAAGTTTATATTTATTCTGTAAAAGCAGTCATTTCAATAGTGTCCTAAAAATCTGTGCTTATATATACAGTTAGTTATATAACTATCTCTGATTTGAAGGACTCACACGTGTAATGTAATACAATGGTGATTTGTCACATAAATAATAGATATGATAAAGTAAAATGTGGGACCCTAATGAATACCTTTCTATAAGTTGGTATTCAAGATGTTTACATTCTTTTTAATACATGCTCTCATAAGATATCCACCATACTGAATAAAATAACATTGTGATTGTTACTTGGAACAATGAACAATTTAGCTAACTTCTGAGGCTTAAAACAAAGGTTTGAATTTTGCTTAACAGTACATTTTGTGCTATATAAATAAGGAATTTTAAAGCATTTGCTAATCATCTAAGGTTCCCCATTAAACCCTGAATTTAGTTGATAATATCCAAGACAAAGCGTATAGGAAAATAATGGTTTTTTTAAATTTTAAGTTGAGTATTATTGCAAAATGTTCTTGATTCCACTGGAAGAAATTCAAATTATGTAAAAGAAAATGTTTAAGACAGTTTTTATTGTAACAGTACTTTATGAATAGGCTCTTGAATATAACAGCTTATTGATAAAAATTTTGAATTTGTAAATGAATCAGGCATCTGTCTTAAATCTTAGGAAATTGCTCTTCATTCTTCATAGATATAGTCTACGTATTGTAGTTCACTATCAACTTTTGGAATCTATAATAATGAATTGTCAAATTGAGAATCTGTGATATTACTTTCCAGGTTCTACTAATTTGCCTGCTAGTCATCTTTAACTGTAAGAAAGTGAGCCAAAATGCTGGATTCCTAGGTACTATCCTGTGCATTGCTGCTTATAGGTGACCAAATACTGAGAACCCCTATTCCCTACTTCTTGTCTTTTGTTTTCCCCCTCAGAGGCATTGTTGCCATCCATTAAGAGCCAGTAACTTCCTATTTTCTAATTTTATTTCTGTACCAGTCAATATTCTTATTCCATCTTTGGCATTTTCAGGAGCATGTATTCACATTGATTTATAAAGTTATTTAAATATGTACCTGTTTAATATTTATATTATTAGGAAATGAAAGGGCTGATCTTCTGTTAATGAAATTTGAAATAAGTGCAAAGTAAATAGGATGAGGTATATTTTCTCTTTTTGAAATTAAACTATGTGTATGTTTGGCCCTAAAGATAAATATGTATGCATGTATACATGGAGTTTGTGAGGTAAAATGAAGAATTGACCTAAGGAGCCTTATCTCATTCTACTGTCCTACCTGGATCCCTCCCATGTAAAGAGTTTAGAATCCAGTATGCAGTGATACAATCCTTGGCCTCATTTTCATAGACCTCACTTGGTAGTAATTGCTGTCCATCCCATCATGACAGCTATAATTTCCTTCTTTCACAAAATCTCTACGTGAAAATTAACGGCTATGCAGTGGGCTTTTCACATAAGGGAGAAGAAGATTGGATGGATGGGTGAAAGTTAGCTCACCATTGAGAAGCTCTGTTCTTGGTAGGCGTAGCAGGTTGATTGCATGTGGTGTCTAGTTAAATTGAAGAACTTTGCTGTTTACTGTTTGTGTATTTAGAAGTGATTTAACAACATGTAACAGAAAACTGAAAATTTTGAGGATTTAAAAATTTGAGATCTGGCAAAATAAGAAACTTAGAGAGATTTGATTTTTTTTTCCCCCTAATAATCTGCTTATTATTTATTTATTCCTCCACAGAGCCCCCTTCCCCCCCCCCCCCCCACACACACGGACACTGAGGAGGTTGTTTGGAATGGGTTACAACCTGGGGCCTGGAGTCTTGAATTCTGAGGGACCCTCTTCCGTCATTTTGTGGCTTAGGTGGGGGCATTGTCGAGGCAGAACTGGTGTCTCCGTTTGGATACTGCAGAAGGAAGGGGAACCTAGGCACACCCATAAAGGTGGCCATAACCAGAGGAGTTGATTGGCAGTCTGGGAGACAAATTTTCTCGATAAAGGCACTTTTACCTCAGTTGTGAGCTGGGAGGAATTATTTCGATGGCAGTGTTATTTGCAGGTTGCTGAGAGAAATGAAGGGAGTTCACCTACGTTGGGCCATCTGCAGGGTCAGTAGGGGCTGCTGTATGTCTTTGCTGCTGCAAGGGGAAGGTAATGTAGGTATCATAGCCAAAGAGGCATGCAGGGATTAGGCCCAGTACCCCTGCGACGAGTTTGGAGTGGTTTCCTCTCTCAACAAGCACAACAATGGAGGTGATCAGGTAGAGGATGACCGCTACGAGGGTTCGGAAGAAATCACTCCAAGGCCAGTTGATGATCTGTATCTTGGTGTGCAGGTCACACATGTAGACGACAAAGAAGAGAGTAGCAAAGATCATCTCTGTCACTGACAAGGAGGAGTATCCTGATGTCAAGGCACCGAAGCAGATCAGAATCACCAGGCACAATATAATTTCAGCAAACAGGAGAATTCCCTGTCGGGTGCGTGAGAAGTTGGAGCAGGTGGCCCAGCAGCCGGGGTCCGAGAGGCGCTCGGAATCCGCCATGGCGTGGACCGGAGTCCTGAGAGGCTCGGAGGATCTGCTCGCTTGTGGGTTCGAGGACGGTGCACACCCAGCCATCTTGCCCGCCATCTGACCGGGAAGGGGGCCCCAGGGCAAAGGGAGAGGTTTGATTTTATGAAAGCAATACCAGTTATAGTCCTTTATGAAGATGGCATATAATTTATGCAAATATGCACAATTAAATAATATGTTTCATTAGATAGATCAGATTACTTTCAGTTATGTTCAGAATAGTAATTATTCATATTTATGGACCACTAGAGATTCGTGCTTTATGTAACAGTTGTCACCTTCTCTCTCTCTTTTTTTTAAAATAAATTTATTTATTTTTGGCTGCGTTGGGTCTTTGTTGCTTTGCACAGGCTTTCTCTAGTTGTGGTGTGCGGGTTTCTCGTTGCGGTGGCTTTTCGTTGCGGAGCATGGGCTCTAGGTGCACGGGCTTCAGTAGTTGTGGCACACGGGCTGAGTACTTGTGGCTTGGGGGTTCTAGAGTGCAGGCTCAGTAGTTGTGGCGCACGGGCTTAGTTGCTCACAGCATGTGGGATCTTCCCTGACCAGGGCTCGAACCTCTGTCCTCTGCATTGGCAGGTGGATGCTTAACCACTGAGCCACCAGGGAATTCCCGTCACCTTCTCTTATATTAAAAATTGAATGAAATGTTCATCAGGTAGACTAATACAACTCACCTAGGAAAGTAATATTTGAACCATGTGATTTATCTAAAAATACCGGGGAACTAAAAAGTAATATCTCTGTGAAGCATTTATATAAATGTGTCATTTGTCTGAAATGGTGAAAGTCTAAGTATATAGAGCAGTACTTTAAATTATTTAGAGTAGGTCATTTTCCCTTCCCCAAACTTATAGATTTAATCCTACCCTGAGGAAAATTATACTAAATGTGAAAGATTGTAGTCAGTAATAACGTAGTCAGTGTTGCATTTTTTTAAAGCAGGAACTATCAATTCTTAACCATCTCCTTTAGGCCCCTATGGGATGAAGGTTAATTTTATAGCAGCAGTGACTACAAGTAATGTACATTGCTGGGGACATGTACAAAGCTGACTTGATAGGGCTCGTACTTTTGGAGTGACTGTATAGTCGGTGGAAGTAGCAAGCTCAGCCTTTGGGCTCTTCTATGTCTAATCAAACCTTTCATGTAGGAAGTTGTGGCAGGTTGATACTTCACCCTCATACCCCCTTATTTGTAGGGTTTCTTAACATTTTTTCAATGGTTTTAATTGTTAAACTTAGAACACATTTTAGAAAATTGAAATGTAAAGAAAGAAAAAAATGACAGTAACCTCTTTTTTGTTTTCCAGTTGTATGTGAGTCAGTGTGTGTGTTTACCTAGTTCTACAATTGGAGAACTTGGGGGAGAAAACAGTTTGCTTTGTTTTTTTAAAGTAAATTCAGTTTGTGTCATGTAGTTTTACAGAGCCACCAAAACACAATCTTAGGGAAAATAATGTAAAAAGATTATTCCAAATGAAGGAAAATGGGCTAAGAACAGTATATTTCTTGAATGTGGCACTTAGTTTTGGGAACCATATATTTAGAATACATGACAAACTTCTCGTTGTAGATGACGTTGGGCAAGTTTTCCTAGCCTTCCTGTGCCTCCGTTTGCTCATTTGTACACTGTAAAATGGGCACTGTACACTTGGGATTGTGAGGGTGAAATGTAAAATAAAAAAAGGAAGAGTATGTACTACTAGGTAAGGTGCTGGCACACAGCACCTTTAATAGCATCACTGATGTTATTAAACTTCAGTATCATCATCATCATTAAAGATTATGTGATTTAATTTCTCATTGTTTTCACAACATATTTATATGAATAGGTGGTACACATGGATATATTGCACTGTTGAGAGCCATTTTCAAAATAGTCCTTTAGTTACACATTTATTAAATTGCTGCTCTACCTACTGTGACTTCTCAGAAGTATAGTGTTATGGGTGGGATTTTACATAGAAATGTAGGGATTGAAGTATGTGTTGTCATTTCATAAAAGTTAAATCTCCCAGTACTCTCTGTCATCCTTTTGATTAATGATAAAAGTTTGTTGGGAATTCCCTGGTGGTCCAGTCGTTAGGACTCAGTGCTTTCACTGCTGAGGTCCTGGGTTCAATCCCTGGTTGGGGAGCTAAGATCCCACAAAGCCGTGTGATGCAGTCAAAAAAAGTTTGTCTTCCACAGAATTAAATACATCTTTTAATTAAATTTTCTAATGTTACTCTATTTGTATTTACCAAAATACAATATGCATGTTTTGGTTTTTAAAGTATCTCTCTCAAGTTCTTTGACATTCTTTCATTTAAAAGGTAGAGCCTAATTTCCCTGTTGTTGAGTATGCCCAGACTTAGTAACTTGCTTCTAACAAATAGAATGTGTTAGAATTGTGTGTGGCATTGATGATGTGCATTGATGTGTGGCATTGATGATGGGCTGTTTCTGAGGCTAGGTATTGTTGCTTCCACATTATTTTCTTTTGGATGCCCATAATAAGAAAGTCAACTGCTTTGTCATGAGGAGACTCAGTCAGCCTATGGAGAGGCCCTCATGACAACGAACTAAAGTTTTTTACCACCAACGAGCACCAACATGCTAGCCATGTGCAGGAGCCAGCCCCAGTCACCATAACCTAATGAGATACCCTGAGACACAACTGCTTTGCTAAACCACTCCCAAATTCCTGACCCATAAAAAAAACTATATAATGTTATGTTTCTTATTTTAACTCACTGTGTTTGGCAGCAACAGATAACTAAGAGGCACAAAGTCCAAAATTTTAAAAGTACAAGAGTATGTAGGGAAAAGTAGATTTTCTTCCTGTGCCCATACTCTGCTCACCCAGTTCACATAGTTAGATGTGATTCCCGTAACAAGTTTCTTGTGTTCTTCCAGAAATATTTTATTTCTTTACAGCTATGTGCATATCTATTAATGTATATTTTCTGCATATGTTACACTGTATACACAGTTTTGTATTTTGATTTTTTTTTCTTAATAGTATATCTTGGAGATTGTTCCATACCAGTATGAAATAGATATGGCTAATTCTTCTTAATGACTATAATGGTCCATTCTATGATAGTATTATAATTTTTTTAATAAATAAATAAATTTATTCATTTATTTATTTATGGCTGCGTTGGGTCTTCGTTGCTGTGCGCGTGTTTTCTCTAGTTGCGGTGCGCAGGCTTCACATTGTGGTGGCTTCTCTTGTTGTGGAGCATGGGCTCTAGGTGCGTGGGCTTCAGTAGTTGTGGCATGCGGGCTGAGTAGTTGTGGCTCACAGGCTCTAGAGCGCAGGCTCAGTAGTTGTGGCGCATGGGCTTAGTTGATCCACGGCATGTGGGATCTTCCTGGACCAGGGCTTGAATCTGTGCCCCCTGCACTGGCAGGCGGATTCTTAACCACTGCGCCACCAGGGAAGTCCCAGTATTATAATTTGTTTAATGAATCTCTTACTGTTTAACATTTAGATGGTTTACAAAGATATTTTAGGAGTACCTTAATATGCATGTCATTTTCCATCTGTATATCTTTTTTTTTTCCTATGTGGGAGTCACATAGAAGGTTACATCTGAATAGGTTTTTTTGTTTTTGTTTTTTTATATTTATTTATTTGGCTGTGCCAGGTCTTAGTTGTAGCACACAGGATCTTCGTTGTGGCATGCAGGATCTTTAGTTGCAGCATGCAAACTCTTAGTTGCAGCGTGTGGGATCTAGTTCCCTGACGAGGGATTGAACCTGGGCCCCCTGCGTTAGGAGCGCGGAGTCTTAGCCATTGGACCACCAGGGACGTCCCTTCCATCTGTGTATGTTTATAATTTAGTCCTAGAAATAAGAATTGCTGGCTGAAAGCATAAGCATGGTAAATTTTTATACAAATTGTCAAATTTGTCCACATAAAACATTTTACCAATTTTTATTCCTATCAGAACTGAATGCATATGTTTGTTTTAATACATCCTTACCAATTCAGAATATAATCAGGGTCTTCTTTATCAGTATGATGTGAAAAAAGTAAGATCTCATTGAAAGTTTACATTTATATTTCTCTGGATGACATGAATTACTTGGATGGAGTGAACTATTTTCTGAGAGAAATAAATTACCAAAATTCATTCTAAAAAGAGAAAAATCTGTGTGGTGTAATGCTCATGTAAGAAATAGAGCAGATTATCAAAGAACCTCCTCTCCACAAGAGTAAAAATCCTAGGTGACTTCACTTGGCAAATACACCAGACTTGTGAACATCAGATTATTCTAAGATAATTAAACCATTGGGCAGCATAGGAGAAAAAAAACCCTTCTAGATTCTTTTCTTTCAAGCTGGTCTCCCATTGATACCATAACCCAACAAGGATAGCAGAAAGAAAAATAAGGAAACATAAAACTAAAAGTATAGATTAATACTATTTATGACTGTTGTGAAAAAAAGCCCAAATACAATATTTGGAAATAAATTTAGTACCACATTAATAATTGTCAGTGACCAAGTTGAGAAGTTAATTCTGGGAATGCAAGGATGGTTCAGAGTTACAAAATCTGTAATTTGGTCTCATAGCAATAAAACAAAAGAGAAATAGGATCTTCTATGGAGATGCTAAAACAACTTCCATTAAAGAAAATAGATATATGTTTTCTTAGTAGAATCTGTCTCTCTCAACTCCAATGCCAATATCATATTTTATAGATAAAATAGGAAAATAAAATTAACACTACCTTTGTTGAGTCTGTTGTGGAAAACCCCAATAGAATGAAGTGAATACTGTTGTAAACAAAGAATTAATAAATTAGGTGGATTTAAAATTAAAATATTTAGGTGCTTAAATTAATAGACGGGATAAACAAACTATAAACCTCATTTACAATAGCAACCAAAAAGATAAATACCTTTTGGACAGCCATTGTTTTTATTCTGGTTTTCTGCAGTCTCTCCCCCACCACCCCCCCTTTCATATTTCCTGTTTTTATTTAAGCGTACTTTTTCTTTCCTCTTATTTTTATTTCTATTTGTTTTCTGTCTCTATCCTTCCATTGCCATGTGACTTTATATATTTATTGCTTTGAGCTGTAAGAATAATTTAATACCAGAAACATTACAGGTAGCAATATTGCAATGCATACAGAAAATATAGTTAATATAATTTACTATTGTAGCTTACATCAAAAAGTACAAAAATAAGCTAATTCTTGGGCTAATTTTTGTTTTTTACAGATGCAGGGAAATGCCTGAATTTCAATCTTATATACCACAATGTGTTTTGAAAGTTTCGTATCATGCTTCTAGTTTTGAAAACCATTCTTAATTTTTATTTCTCAGAAATATGATACTCTAAAATAAATATATTGATAAATGATTATTTAAGTCATTCTACTTCAATTGAAGTAGGAAAGCCAGAATAATTTAATATCCCAGAAGAATAACAAAATAAAAATCAGTGGTAATTCTATGTAACATTAGCCTATATTTCTATTTCTTTAACTTTGAAATCGTTTGTTGCCTTTAGCTGGATCACATTTCTTAAGTTTTACTTTAATAGTAATTTTGCTAATGTAAAAATTTACTATATAATGTCATTAGTAATGTCATACTCTATCAAGCTGATGCTCTCTTAAAAATTGTTGATGATAACAATATGAAATGAGGGAGGTATATATAGTTATGAAAGACCTTAACATTACTGTGTATCTTTTTATTTAAGTGCAAAGTATATATTGTTTCTATCACCAGTATTTTTTTTTTAATGGTATAAGCACAAAGAACTATATTATGATGGTGAGACTATGAAAAGGTAAATTTATGGTTAGCTTCCAAATCTGCTCTAGTGTTTATTACCATCTGGTCTCTTTGGAGACTATTATAATTATTCATGGGAGTGTTTTCAACACAAAAAATGGATGGTTTGTGTATTGGCAGAAAGCAAAAAATACCAGTGGTTTAAACCATATGTAGTTTTCTTAGAATTAGGCAAGGGAAATGAACAGAAGAACTAATTGAGAATCATTAATAGTTACGTGGTTTATCTCAATTTTGTCAGAATTCATTCATAAAGGACAAAATATTGTACAAGAAAAACTGAAGGTAGTAGAAATACAACAAAAACTCCATTTGGCATATTATTTTATTTTGGTTTTAATCAGTGAAATGTTAAGATGGTCTCAAATCTTGATGTAAACCTCAGAAATAAAATGAGGAATATATGTCAAATTTGAGGACTTTTTAAAGATAAAAACAAAAAGATATTCATGTTAAAATAATTATAGAGATGAACACTTGAAGAATGCCTTTATTAAAGGTATTTGTCTTGAATTTAATGCAAACATATTATTTTAAATAATTTTATGTGTGTCCTGGACTTATATCACTCTTAAGGAGTAGAAGTAGTTTACAGTGTTTTAAGCTTAAGTTGATTTAATAGTAAAAGGATAAAAAGAAATATCTTTTCACTTTTCCATTCTAAGAGTTGGAGAGAGGTCTATAAAAAAAATGAGATGACAAGTCAAAAAATTGAATTCACCTATTTTTATTCAGCAGTTTTAAACAAAAAATGCCTGGTGGGCTGGGAATATACAGGAAATTTAAATTTGTGATCAAGAATAAGAAATGCATTTGTGGTTTAAAAAAGAAATACCAGCATGTCACATTAAAGTTATGGTGTCTACAGTATTGTACAGTTAGCAGGAAAATGTATTACATCAGGGGGTATGTTGCACTTTAGAGAGCTAGTGTGGGGATGCGGATGAAGAGAATAACTCCATAGAAGGCACGACCATTAATAATCCAGTCAGAGAGGAAGAATTTTGCTGTCTCCCATGTAACATAAAACAGATGTTACATTCTATTAAAAACCTTCTTAACTAAAATGAATGTTTAGATCACTGGTCAACAGGAGAAACATGAACAATGGCAATTTAATGATTTTGAAAATTTATTGTTTGTCAGTTAATATTGGTAGGGAGGGTGAAGGGAAACTTGCTAAATGTTATGGTATTTTGGATATCTTAATTTAGAAAGCTGAAAGGCAACAGTGAACTATATTTTTAATTTATTTTACAAATTTAATTTAAGCTATTTTCTTTCTCAGAAATTATTGTAAAAACCAAGAGATTTAGAAACTGTGAGTTCTGATTTAATAAGTCTGAATAGGTGATTTAAATATATCTAAAAGTGTTTAATTTATTAACTTTAAATGAATGCTGGAAACATTGTTAAGTAGTTGGCAATCGAAAGAAGACATATGGAGAAAAGGCCACTGGGGATGTTTCCACAAAGTCCTAGGTATCCTTTCCTTTTCTTTTTTAAAAGATTTACCTTTTTTCCCCCAGTATTGTTTTGCATAAAAAAATTTTAGGTGTAACGTACATAAAATAAAATTGACCTTTTTAATGTACAGTTGTATAGGTTCTGACATAAGCACACAGTCATGTAGCCACTACCAGGAGCAAGATATGTTTTAGTTCCAGCACCCTAAAACTTCCCCTGTGCTCTTTTGTAGTCAGCCTTTCCCCACCGCAGCTCCTAGCGATCACTGCTCTGTTTTTGTTGGCAGAGACAGACCTCCTTGCTTGGTGTGCCAAGACTGTAAGGCTCTGACTGCTCTCTTTCCTAGGACATTTCTCAGTATTATTTATATAGCTGGTGGACTTAAAACATGAGGTTACTGTCTCTCCCCAGACAAAGAGCAGACTTAGTTACTGTTTGCTATAAAATTGGTAGATTCCCCAAGCTTTATGTTCCTCACCTGCCAGTGCAAACCCAGTGAGTGCATACATAGCATCTATCTGAACCATCCTGTTACCTGCATAGGACTTGGGGCAAGGGGAACTGGTGCGAATATGCCCATGTTCGTGTGCCTTGACTTGAGTAAAATATAATCTTTTGCCTTTCACCCAGGGGTCTCGTGTCTTCTGCCCTTGTCTGTGAATCAGCATCAAACCTTTTTTCTTGTTGTTGTTAGCTTTTAAAACAAGGTAAAATCAAATTCCATATCATAGTTTTCTGTTTCTACAGTTTTGCATTTTCCAGTGTTTCATATTGATGAATTTAGCTCCTGGCCAAAAACCTGTGTGTGATTTTTCAGGCCAATCATAGGGATCTACAAAGGTTTTACTTGGTGGGGTTTATGTGGGAAAGCTGCCTTCCCCACACCAGGCTTGGTGTAAAGCCAATGAATTGCTGTCTCTGAAGGGAGTTGCAGTCAAGGACTCATCCCACCTGGCCAGCTATGCTCTTACACATGTCAGTATTCCTAGCCCAAGCACCTTCATTTGGAGGCCCCTTTATCTGGGGCTTCTCTTTGAGGCCTGGCTTAGATGCCTCTGTCAAGACTTTTTTATTAGGGAAGTGACAAAGAACTTTGGAGACACCTTTCTGTACTGTGACTTAGAACTCAATACTGTTCTACACCTAGCTCTCCCCCTTCCATCTTACCCCAGACCCAGGGTCTTAAAACTGCAGGACCCTTTTTTGGGGGCTCCCTTGGCAGTGAAACAACTCCCGCATCTGTGCAGATTCACCTGATCCTTGACCAGTGTACTGGTCCTTGGGGGAAAGTGGAGCAGTGGGGAGCTGACACTTTCTCCGATTCACCATCTTTCTTATAGTATTACAGTAAGTGATGAAAGACTTAATTATTACTTTCACTTTGGCTTGTCTTTTTTTTTTTTTTCTTTTGTCGCGAGGCTTGTGCGATCTTAGTTCCCCGACCAGGGATTGAACCTCACCCTGGGCGGTGAAAGCGCAGAGTCCTAACAACTGGACCACCAGGGAATTCCCTGGCTTACTGTCTTAATCGACTACTCTGAAACCTGGCAGCTTGCCTCTCTCCAACTCACTTGAGTTCCTGACACGTGTAAATAGAATCATATAGTGCATAGCTTTTGAATCTTGTTTCGTTTAGTTGGCATAAGTGCATCAGAGATTGTCATCCCTTTTGTTGAGTATCCGTAATTTGTTTCTTTTATGGCTGAGTAGTATTCCGTCATGTTGATGTACTGCAACTTGTATATCCATCCCCAATGGAGGAATATTTAGATTGTTTCCAGTTTTGGTGATTACTAATAAATCTGCTATAAACATTTCTGTATAAATTTCTTTATACAGACATACATTTTCATTCCATTAGAAGTAAGATTGTTGGATCACATGCTTCATAAGGAACTGCCAAAGTGGCTGTATCATTTTACATTCCCACCAGCAGTGTATGAACAGTTTTATTGGCTTCACATTCTTGCCAGCACTTGGTATTGTTAGCTTTTGTTATTTATTCACTGTAACAGGGGTAAAGTAGTATTTCATTGTTTTAATTTACACTTCCTAATGATGTTGAACATATTTTTATTTTTTTTTGCTATCTGTGTATCTTCTTTAGAGCAGCGTTCAGATCTTTTTAAAAAATCGTGTTGTTCATTTTATTATTGAGTTTTGAGATTTGTTTATATTTTCTGAATATGTCTTTTGTCAGATATATGATTTGCAAGTATTTTCTCCCATTATATTCTTGTCTGTTAATTTTCTTAACAGTATCTTTCAATGAGCAGAAGTTTTTACTAATTTATCAGTCTGTTTTTTACAGATAATGTTTTTATGTGATACTCTTTGCCTAATTGAGGGTCAGAAAGATATTCTTCTATATTTTCTTCTAGAAATTTTATAGTTTTAGTTTTTACATTTAGGTCTGTGTTCCATTTTGAGTTAATTTTTGTGTTTGTAGGATGAGATATGGAACAGTGTTCTTTTTTTAATCCCCACTTTGGCATATGGGTATCCACTTGTTCCAGCCAGTACCCTTTCCTGAAGTCTTTTTAAATAGCTTTAATTGCCTTTGTACTTTTTTCAAAAATCAATTATATGGTTGTTTTTCTGTACTATGTGTTCTGTTCCATTGATCTATATGTCTATCCTGTCTCCAATATGCTGCCCTGATTACTGCAGCTTTCTAATAACCCTTGATGTGTTTGTTTTCTGTGTTCTCTATAATCATGTTACATTGAATCTAGAAGTTGAAATTATTACATTTCACAGGTTGAAAATTTCTTACATTTGTAGTCATAAGCATCTATAAATTTTCACTATTGAATTTTGATTTAATTTACATATTAGAAATTGTTCCAGTATGCAAAGTGCTGTTAACTTACAGTTGAAGAGTTCTGTAGTAGTGACTTTATTTAATAGTAATAAGAAGAAAGATTAAATAGATAAAGGAAAATTTATACATCTTACTGTCACTACTTTTTTGTCACTACTTTTTTTAAATGTTTTTATTTTTAATGAGACTTATTTTGTTTTTGTGGGTGGTTTAATTTTTATAGGTTTTCCCAGCAGCAGAACCCAGAACAAGGATTTTAAAACAAGTAGCCAATTTGGAAGATGTAGGTAACTTTGGCAAGGGTGGCAGGAGGTGATTCAGGGAACACAAAGCAGCTAATAAAAAGTCATTAATCGAACTACCACGATAAGTTACTGGGGCTTTATCCTGTGGGGAAATTTTGAGAAAAATCAATGTTGAAATCGATTTCAGAATTAACTCACTGGAAATGCAAGTATATTTCCTGTTATTGGCTGTGGAGTGCAATTTGGAAGGCTGTGCACCTGCCTAGTGCCCAGGTGGGCATAGCAGCTTTCACCAGTTCAGGAGAAAATCCCTCTGGCACAGAGAGGAAGCTTCTAGCTTTTGGAAGCCTGGAGCCAGGGGAAATTGTTAGGTCCAAAGGATATGGGAGGGGCACTGACAGCATCTGATGCGTGCCCTATGACTTTTAAGTCCCTTTTCTGGGTTATCATAATAAATAGCTTTAATCAAATGATCCCTATAATGATATTTTCTAAATAAATTAGATTATATTTTCTGTACTTATGTGTCTGTCTCCACTTTTTATTCATAAAGCGTCATTAACTTTTTGTATATTTATCCTTCTCATACTATGTAAAAGAGCTTATTAACTACACACTTGGAAATATTGTATATTCCCTTTTCAGGTAATGTTAAAATGGTAAATGATAAAGGAGGATACATAAGATGGCAAATAAGCATATAAAACATTTTCAATATCTTTAGCCATCAGAAGAGTGCAAATTTAGAACATGTGATAATTAGCTAAAATTTTTAAATGATGACAGTAACAAGTGCTGATGAGAATGCAGAATGACTGGATCTCTCATACATTGCTGGTGGGAATGTAAAATGACACAGCCACTCTGGAAACAGCTTGGCATTTCTTATAAAATTGGACATACATTTTCATGACTCATCAGTCAGATTCCTGACCATTTGTCATAGAGAAATGAAAACTTGCGTTCACGCAAAAACTTGCTACACATATAGTCATAGCACTTTGTTATTGCCCCAAACTGGAAACAATACAAATAACCTTCAACAAGTGAATGGATAAACAAACTGTGATACATCTGTACAATGGAATACTACTCAGCTTTAAAAAGGAATAAAATATTGCTACAGACAACTTGCATGGATTTCAAGGAAGTTACACTGAGTGAAAAAAGCCAATGGCACATATTTGCATTCTGTATGATTCCAATTATATAATGTTCTTGAAATGAAAAAAAAATTACAGTCTTAGAAAACATTACAGTGGTTGTCAGAGGTTAAGGATGAAGGTGAAAGGTAGATAGTGTGAATATAAAGGAGTTGCACGAGGGACTTTCTTGGTGGTGATGGAAGAGTTCTATATCTTAATTGTGGTAGTGGTTTCACAAACCCATACAGCATATAAGATCTCATAAACTGTACACATACAGAAATGAGAGCGCATGTAAAAACTAGTGAAATCTGAATGGGGACTGCAGTTTAGTATTGTACCAATGTCAAGTTCTTGGATTTGAAAATGGACTATGGTTATGTAATACGTTATCTTTAGGGGAAGCTGGGGGAAGGTAATGTGGGAGCCTTCTATGTTATTTTTGCAACTTCTTGTGAATCTAAAATTAGTATTTGGTCACTCAGTATGTTCTATTTATTGACATTCTTTATGTCTTATATTTAAGCTGATTATTTCTTCATGACAGAATAATCTCATGATACGTACTTAAAATTTTTTTTAAAGTTAGGGCTTAAAAGACTATGAAACTAATTGTATGAAAATTAATTTTGTAAACTATTTTTCCCTTGGGTGTTACTTTTTCAACCTTTTCACAGAATTTCAAGATTGCAAATATAATTAGAATAGTTTTATTTTTTAAATGAACTCCTTTATAGACTATATTAGAGGACACTCATGATGTCTTCAGAATTCTAGGCTATAAATCGAAACTTTTGGGGGTGACCCATCTCACTGATATAAACATGTAATTTTCTCTTCTTGTAACATTCTTTTTCTTCATTTGACCAATTTGTGCCCATTTCATATGTCTCAGCTTAAATGTGACTTTCTTGTGGAGGTCTTACTTCTGACACTCCTCTTTCCCCCAAAATCTGTCTTTGGTGCTACTCAGGTATGCTCCTATACCAAGTTGGATTCATTTTACAGACGTACAACGTGACCAGATAATGGGCAAGTTAATCAGCCAACTGAGACAGTGGCATTTGGCATAAAATTTCAGAATACATCCTAAATCTTAAATGTGTGAATCAACTATTTAAAACAGGAGACCACCCAGCCTATTCTAGTGATGCTTAACAGAGATGTATTTGTAACTGGTAGAAGAAGAATCACTCCCTGGGTACAAGATCAGTTGCTGTTCATTTTATTCACCTGAAGATAAATTGCTTTCTCAGATTTTGCAGACTTCCTTTTCCTAAAAAAATGATTTATTAAAGTGGAGGTTCCTTTATTATATCAATGCTGGCTTACTCTTTGCTTTATAATACTTTTATATTGAAGGAAGCCCAGAGGTCAACAGTAAGTAGTCTTGTCTCTTCTGCTCTTTATTTCACTGTTATTTTTAAACCAGTTGGTGAAATTCCCTTCCATTTTGAAGAGCCATTTTTCACCTACATATGAGGGAATTTAAACTATTTGAGCTGATATTAACATCCTATTACTATAAATTATCTTTGGTTTGTTAAAAAATATATATATATATATAAATTTATATTTATTAAGTGTAATTTTAGGATTCAGATCTATTGACCAGAAAAAATAGTGTTTTTTGGTATGAGGGAAAGAAAAGGTATAAAATACTGGTTAATAATCTAAGGAAATGTTTTCAGTGTTTCATTGTGTATCTGAATTTTGCATTGTTTATATTATATGAGAAAAACTTGGTTGTTTCCCTATATTCCCATATATTTTTTGACAGTTTGAGAAGTATGACAGTTTTCATTTCTGCACCTAGTAACTTTTCATTCTTAAAATATATTTTTAAAAATATTTATTCATTTAAATATTTAAATAAATATTTTATATATATATATATATATATATGTAGCTAGCTGGACCAGGTCTTAGTTGCGGGACATGGGATCTTCATTGCGGCATGCGGAATCTTTAGTTGAGGCATGTGGAATATAGTTCCCTGATCAGGGATCTAACCCAGGCGCCCTGCGTTGGGAGCACGGAGTCTTAGCCACTGGACCACCAGGGAAGTCCCTTAAAATATTTTTTAAACAAGGTTTCAGAAGATGTATTCTGGTTCCTAGTTTGGGAACTCTGAATGTTACTATTCAAAACTGTAAGCAAATAGATCTTTTATGAAAATGAGGGCATATGTCCCATTTGCTTTGATAAAGTGAATAGAAATATGGGCTATTTTGGAAAATCTAGGATATATAGTTTCAATGTATATATATAATCTAGGTACATAGATTAACATTGGGGGATCAAAATAGAGTCAAGAAATAAACTCAAATAGAAATGGAAATTCAGGAAGAATATATATAAAACTGGCAACCAGTGGAGGAAAACTAAGGAATTGCTATTTGTGGGAGAATTTTTTTCCACTCAATGTGCTTTCTTACTGTTTTAATCATTTTTATAACATGCTGTGTATTACCAATTTTAAATAAGTACATAATTTTGAAAAATTAAAATGAGTGGCAAATTTTTATAGGAGCAATTTATTTAATCAATATTTAATTGTCCATTTGCAAAATATAATTATACCAGGATTAATATGATCTGTAGAACATTGGACGCTGTCTTTCAAATACTTTTTAAAAAAATAGTCAACCTTCTTCCATAAAAAATATTTCTTAGTAATTAACTCTATTCATTAGACATTTACCATTATCCATTTTTTAAAATAAACTTTTTTTAAAAAATTTGTTTATTTATTTATTTTTGGCTATGTCGGGTCTTCGTTTCTGTGCGAGGGCTTTCTCTAGTTGCGGCAAGCGGGGGCCACTCTTCATTGCGGTGCGCGGGCCTCTCACTGTCGTGGCCTCTCTCGTTGCGGAGCACAGGCTCCAGACGCGCAGGCCCAGTAGTTGTGGCTCACGGGCCCAGCTGCTCCGCGGCATGTGGGATCCTCCCAGACCAGGGCCCGAACCCGTGTCCCCTGCATTGGCAGGCAGATTCTCAGCTACTGCGCCACCAGTGATGCCCTACCATTATGCTTTATGTCAGAAATTTAGAATGAGAGAAATTTTATGATGACCTGATTGATGAACATTTGTCATCATTTTCTTGTGCTATAGCCTTTGTGACATCCAAAGTTACAGTTTTCTACTTACAGTTTTTTCCCTTCTCTTTGGTAGTATACTAACACAGGTATATTCAAAGTAATGTCTGTCTTACTTTCTTTTCAAAGTAATGTCAAAAATCATTTAAATTTTAATTTTTACTATGCTTTTGCCAAAATTTCTTATACTTGCCATAGTGTATTTTACACACAGAAATAATTTTTGAAATTATTACTTTTGCTTCTTGCTGTCTCTGGTTTTGTTTGTTTGTTCATTTGTTTTGCTGTCTATTTATGCCCTTTTCAGAGTTTTATATGTGTTTGGACTTACTTATTGCAAAATCCACCATGTGTTAGCTCTCCTAATAGTTCACCATGTCATGCAGTTGCTTACATAATACAAGTAACTATTCTTGGAGTTTTGTATATTTATTTATTTGGCTGTCATTTTATTGAAAATTGTTTGACAGTTGTTTATTTATGAACTTCCTTAGTACAGAAATATGCAGTGCAAGACCAGTGTGCTCAGGTTTGTGCTGTTGTGGTTAATTGTTGCTATATGTGTATTTTCAAATTTTTGAAGACTTAAAGAACAGTAAAACATATACTTAGCATAAATGTTACTGCTCCTTGGTACCTTTAAACTGTTCTTTAACTTTTTAAACCTTTGTTCTCATTCTACTTTAAAAAATAGTTTTATTGCAATATAATCCACATACCATACATTTCATCATTTAAAGGGTACAGTTCCATGGTTTTTAGTATATTCATAGATATGTGTAGCTACCATCAGTGTCAATTTTAGTACATTTTCATCACCTCAAAAAGAAACCCCATACTCTTTAGTTATCACTCCCTGGTCCTCCCCCATCCCTATTCCACATGAATTTTGGAATCAGCTTGTTCATTTCTACAAAAAATACAGCTTGGACTCTAATTAGGATCAATATAGGTATTATTGACCGTATTAACAGTGTGAAGTCTTCTGATTCATAACATGGGATGTTTTTCCATTTATTTAGATCTTTAAATTCTTTCAACAGTGTTTTGAATTTTCAGAGTATAAGTTTTGCATGTTAAAGGAAATATTTGGTATTTCCAAATATTTTTTTCTTTTTGATGTTATTGTAAATTGAATTGTTTTCTTAATTTCATTTTTGGATTGTTCATTGCAAGTGTATAGAGACACAATTCATTACTTAAATATTGATCTTGTTTCCTGTACCTTTCTGAACTCATTTATCAGTTCTAATATTTTTCAGTGAATTCTTTAGAGTTTTCTATGTACTAAATATGTCATCTACAAATAGAGTTTTACTTCTTCCTTTCTGATTTGGAAGACATTTATTTACTTACTTATTTATTTATTTTGCTTAATTGCTTTGACTGACACCTGTAGGCCTCTAGTATAATGTTGAAGAGAAGTGGTGAGAGTAGACATCCTTGTGTTCCTCGTCTGAGGGCAAAGGTATCCCGTCATTCACTATGTTGTTTACTGTGGGTTTTTCTTAAATGCCCTTTATTATATGCAGGAAGTTCCCTTCTATTACTGGTTTGCTGAGTCTGTTTAACTTGAAACAGTGTTAGATTTTGCCAGATGCTTTTTCTGCATCTGTTGTCATAATCATGTGAGTTTTGTTTTCTGTGCTATTGATATGATTATTATATTAATTGATTTTGGGATGTTAAGCCAACCTTGCATTCCTGGGATTAAATCTCACATGATGGTGTTATGTAATTCTTTTCATATGTGCCAGATTCATTTTTGCTACCTAGAATTTTGAGAAGTGGAACAAAAAGGGTATATTGTCCTTAGAAGGATTTTTAGCATTGCCCAACTTTTTCATTAAGATATTTAGGCCTTCTGACTCAGCACTGTCTCATTTTTTTCTTTTATAATTTAGTTGTTTTTATCTTCAGTTGAAATTTGGACAGTTGATCCATATCTTTTCTAATTTTCATTATATTTAAAACAGGTTTCCTCAATTTTATTTTCTTAAGCATTTATTTGTTGGTAAACATTAGGTACTATTTATAAATTCCCAATTCTTGGGTATAGTGCTACTTATTAATCTTATGATATTACTAAATGCATATGTTTGTCAATCCGCACTAAGAAATGCAGTTTACATTACTTCCAAGGATGCCTATGTGTGTATATATGACTGAATAATTCTTACCTTTGGTACCTTGCAGTACATTTCATTTTTTTATTGTATGCTGTTACATGTAAAAATGATGGTTGTGAAAAATTACAGTTAACATCCACTAGCACATCACAGACTACAGTTTGAAAGTCACTATAAAAGGGGTTGATTAGTATAAATGGAGGAATCTTTCTCATCTTGTTTGTATAGGAGAGGTTATTAGGTTATTTCATGGGATACTCACTTCATAGAATGGTTTGTATCTTGTTATACATTGTGGGTTTTTTTCCATTTTTTCCTTTTGTACCAAGTGAATCAAGAGCACTCTTGTTCTGTGCATCTCTAGCAAGCCTAGTGCAATTCCTCGTGTCTCAAATAGTTAATTATTCCATATGCTAGACACTTTATTAGGCACCTTACTTCTAAACCTTTTAATACTTCAGTGTAACTTTACTATATCTATTACCCCCATTTACAGATGGCTGAATGTTGGGAGATAATTCATGAATTTCTCATATTCCTGCACAGTCTGTGTCTTCTAAGCAAGGGCATTTACAGTTCCCATGTTTGTATATACAAGTATAAATTCCTGGATAGTAAAACTAGTACCATGTCCCTCCTTGGAGACATCCCAAGGAATTAAATATAAAAGACCTCAGTTTTCCATCTCCATAGGAGATTTGTGTAAACAAATCTTCCTCGATTTACAATGGGATTACATCCCAGTAAACCCATAGTAAGTTGAAAATACATTTAATACACCTAACCCACTGAACATTATAGCTTAACCTAGTCTACCTAAAACATCAGCCTGCAGTTATGCAAAATTATGTAACGCAAAGCCTATTTTATAATGAAGTGTTGAATGCCTCATGTAAATTATTGAATACTGTACTAAAAGTGAAAAACAATGTTTGCATTGGTTCAGAATGGTTGTAAGTGTATGTGTTGTTTACCCTTGTGACTGGGTGCCTGACTGGGAGCTGCAGTTGCCCAGTATCAGGAGAGAGTATCATACACCATATAGCTAGCCTGGGAAAAATCAAAATTCAAAATACAAAGTACAGTTTCTAATGAATGTGTATAGCTTTCACACCATCATAAAGTCAAAAAATCATAAGTCGAACCATCATAAGTCAGGGACTGTCTGTATTACTAGAGAAATGAATAATCTTTCTTTTTGGAGCAGAAACCCTGTGAAGATCAGTTTCTAAATTTTGGGATTACTCTCCTGAGATGCTCTTCGCTGGCACTAGTAACATCCAGCCCTCACTGCATTGCCCCATGAGGACTGGTGCTCAGGGAAGCAGCACTAAGATATTGCTCTTGCTGCTGTTTTTGCCATGAGTAATAAATTGTCTTTGTCTCTGATCCAGAGGTCTCATGTCTTTCTGTTTGTGTGTGTGTGTGTGTGTTCGTGTGTGTGTGTGCGTGCATGCACACTCATGTTCCTGGATATAGAAAAGGGGAGAAAGAGACAGATAGGCAGACACTGGCTGACTACTTTGTTAGCATGTAAGTACAGTTAAATAGCAGACCCTTGATGGTTTTTGAATTAACACTTGTTTATAGAAGAAGTGCAGGGCCTCATGCTTAGTAAGTAGCAGAACTGCAATTTGAACCTATACCTTACGTAGGTGGATAATATAACTAGAAAATATGGTGCTAATGACTAGAGTTTGGTGTAAGCAGACAAAATAAATATTTTATATCACATTTGCATATTTTTGATCTATGACTCATGAGCAGTGTGAATGTTTTTCTACTCATCCCCATATGTTAAACTAAAAAAGTGATAGGCTGAGCCTGGAATATCTAGGGGTGAAATTATTTTTATAAGAATAAAGTTTCCTATATATGTACATACACTTCAGAACATATTGAAAAATAAAAGTGTAATGACCTTGAATAAAAAAAGTTTGTTAAAAGAATCAAATCCCCACAGAATAAAAGTACTTCTAGAATTTTTTAATTTAATATTTTTTTCAGTAGCTAAGATTGTAATGCAAAGTAAAAAACTGGACTTAATTCACCACTTATTTATGATAAAAAGTTTTAAAACTAAAATTTTCTCATGACTGTGACAGATGTAAAATCTTTAAGGAATTCCCTGGAGGTCAGTGGTTAGGACTCTGTGCCTCCACTGCAGGGGGCACAGGTTCAGTCCCTGGTTGGAGAACTAAGATCCTGCATGCCGTGCAGCCAAAAAATAATTAGAATATATCTTTATGCTTTTTATGGAAGTACCGTGAGGTAATATCCACAAATAATTGATTTTAAGTGACCCTCCTTATGTGATATTCTAGGTATTAATCCTGTGTTTTGAGGAGTAATTTGTAATGTGTTATCCTTATAGAACACTTAAGAGAAAGCCCTTAATTTAGCATTAGCATAGGCTTCTAAAACGAAGTGTGATGTGTTAAAATAGTTGATTTAACATTATCTGGGTCTCATACAAACCTATGGGCCATTTATTTCAAATTTCATTGTAGGATATCTATATATCTATATCTATATCTATATCTATATCTATATCTATATCTATCTATATCTATATCGAGAGACTAATGCTTGCTTCCTCAGAGTGAGGAATTCTTTATCCTATATTTGGCTGCAGGAGGAGGGCAAAGGTGTTTTTGTTTTAAGTAAGCTCTCATCAACAAATACTTATATCTTTCTGTACAGATCCATTCAATATAGCCACATTTTCTGAAGTACAGGAGGAACTGTCTAATGTGGTTAATTATGAAAAAAAATTTAAGCAGCATATATAATTTGTAAATATTGTCTAGTTATTTGTGGTATTCTGAATCATAGTTATTTGAAATTGCATATCTTGCCAGAGAAATCAGGGTGATAGCAGAATAAGTGATGGGTAGAGACTTGCATAAAACCATGCTGTTTGTACATAGGCAAAGTAACTCAGTTTTCCAGACTAAGTTGGGCCCTGAACCTTTTCTTTTCTTTTCTTTTCTTTTTTTTTCTTTGTTTCTTTCTTTAATGGAGGTATCATTAATTACAGTGTTGTGTTAGTTTCAAGTGTACAGCAAAGTGATTCAATTTATGTATATATGTATTATATATATAGATACTCTATATATTTATTCTTTTTTAGCTTCTTTTCCATTATAGGTTATTACAAGATACTGAGTATAGTTCTCTGTGCTATACAGTAGGTCCTTGTGGTTTACCTGTTTTCTGTATAGTAGCGTGTATATGTTAATCCCAAGCTCCTAATTTATCCCCTTTGGTAACCATAAGTTTATTTTCTATGTTTTGTGAGTCTCTTTCTGTTTTGTAAATAAGTGCATTTTTATTGTTTTTTAAAATTCCACAAATAAGTAATACCATATGATATTTGTCTTTGTCTGACTTACTTCACTTAATATGATAATCTCTAGGTTCATCCATATTGCTGCAAATGGCATTATTTCATTCTTTTTTATGTCTGAGTAATATTCTGTTGTATACATATACCACATCCATTCATCTGTCTATGGACATTTAGGTTGCTTCCATGTCTTGGCTATTGTAAATAGTGCTGCTGTGAACATTGGGGTGTTCAAATTAGAGTTTTCTCCGGATATATGCCCAGGAGTGGGATTTGTATGATCATATGGTGACTCTATTTTTAGTTTTTTAAGGAAACTCCATAATGTTCTCCATAGTGGCTGCACCAATTTACATTCCCACCAGCAGTGTAGGACGTGAACCTTCTTTTCAATTCTTTATTTTGCTTTTAGTTAGCTTTCTCTCTTATTTTCTCTAGAATTTATGTTAATAATTTATTCCTATCCCCACATCTACCCAGTCTCCTATCCCTCTATCAGGAGACAACTTCCCAACTTCTCAACCAAGCAACCATTTTGGCTTCAAGAAGTGTTTTCAGTGTCTTGTGCAGTCACACTTAATTACATCCATACCTTTACTTTATTGTTTCTACCTAATATGTGAGAATTAGTTATTCCCCTTCTTTCATTTTATTTCTGACATCCTTTATTTGTGCTTTTCTTCTCATCTTTGAGTCTACCTTCAAATCTTATACCCTCCCTGACTTTCACTATCTTTGTTAAAAATGTGCTATAATTCTCTCCCATCCCAATAGAAGATAAAAAAATCTCTCTCCAACATCTGCCTTATGTGTCCTCTTTCCTTTTCGGTTGAATTTCTTGAAAATGTAGTCTATACTTCTGTATCTCTTAATTGCTCTTACCACTGCTCTGAAACCTAGGTAGTAGGAGCCACATTGTCAAATCCAGTGAACACTTTTTAGTTCTCATCTCATGTGACTCATCTATGGCATTTATCACTGTTGACCCTACCACCAGTTTGAAACTTTTTTCCTCTCTGGCTTAGCTTCTGTGATACCTCTTCTTCAGACTTTCTTCCTTTTCTGATTCCTCTATCTTTTCCATAGCTGGATCTTCCTATTGTTTTAGCTCCTACAGTGTTTCTTTCCTTCTCCTTTAAATCTTTACTCCACATTTTCTCTTGGGTTCTCATAGCCTCTCTCTCTCTCTTTTTTTTTTTAACATCTTTATTGGAGTATAATTGCTTTACAATGTTGTATTAGTTTCTGCTGTATAACAAAGTGAATCAGCTATACGTATACATATATACCCATATCTCCTCCCTCTTGTGTCTCCCTCCCACCCTCCCTATCCCACCCCTCTAGGTGGTCAAAATGCACTGAGCTGATCTCCCTGTGCTATGCGGCTGCTTCCCACTAGTTATCTATTTTACATTTGGTAGTGTATATATGTCCATGCCAGCCTCTCACTGTGCCCCAGCTTACCCTTCCCACTCCCCATGTCCTCAGATCCCTTCTCTACGTCTGCATCTTTATTCCTGTCCTGTCCCTAGCTTCTTCAGAACCTTTTTTTTTTTTTTTTTTAGATTCCATATAAATATGTGTTAGCATACGGTATTTGTTTTTCTCTTTATGACTTCACTCTGTATGACAGATTCTAGGTCCATCCATCTCATTACAAATAACTCAATTTCATTTCTTTTTGTGGCTGAGTAATACTCCATTGTATATACGTGCCACATCTTTATCCATTCATCTGTTGATGGACACTTAGGTTGCTTCCATGTCCTGGCTATTGTAAATAGAGCTGCAGTGAACATGGTGGTACATGACTCTTTTTGAATTATGATTTTCTCAGGGTATATGCCCAGTAGTGGGATTGCTGGGTCATATGGTAGTTCTATTTTTAGTTTTTTAAGGAACCTCCATACTGTTCTCCATAGTGGCTGTATCAATTTACATTCCCACCAACAGTGCAGGAGGGTTCCCTTTTCTCCACACCCTCTCCAGCATTTATTGTTTGTAGATCTTTGATGATGGCCATTCTGACTGGTGTGAGGTGATACCTCATTGTAGTTTTGATTTGCATTTCTCTAATGATTAATGATGTTGAGCATTCTTTCATGTGTTTGTTGGCAATCTGTATATTTTCTTTGGAGAAATGTCTATTTAGGTCTTCTGCCTATTTTTAATTGGGTTGTTTGTTTTTTTGTTATTGAGCTGCATGAGCTGCTTGTAAATTTTGGAGATTATTCCTTTGTCAGTTGCTTCATTTGCAAATATTTTCTCCCATTCTGAGGGTTGTCTTTTCATCTTGTTTATGTTTTCCTTTGCTGTGCAAAAACTTTTAAGTTTCATTAGGTCCCATTTGTTTATTTTTGGTTTTATTTCCATTTCTCTAGGAGGTGGGTCAAAAAGGATCTTGATGAGATTTATGTCATGGAGTGTTCTGCCTATGTTTTCCTCTAAGAGTTTTATAGTGTCTGGCCTTACATTTAGGTCTTTAATCCATTTTGAGTTTATTTTTGTGTATGGTGTTAGGGAGTGTTCTAATTTCATTCTTTTACATGTAGCTGTCCAGTTTTCCCAGCACCACTTATTGAAGACGCTGTCTTTTCTCCATTGTATGTTCTTGCCTCCTTTATCAAAAATAAGGTTACCATATGTGTGTGAGTTTATCTCTGGGCTTTCTATCCTGTTCCATTGATCTATATTTCTATTTTTGTGCAGTACTATACTGTTTTGATTACTGTAGCTTTGTAGTATAGTCTGAAGTCCACAAGCCTGATTCCTCCTGCCCTGTTTTTCTTTCTCAAGATTGCTTTGGCTATTCGGGCTCTTTTGTGTTTCCATACAAATTGTGAAATTTTTTGTTTTAGTTCTGTGAAAAATGCCATTGGTAGTTTGACAGGGATTGCATTGAATCTGTAGATTGCTTTGGGTAGTATAGTCATTTTCACTATGTTGATTCTTCCAATCCAAGAACATGGTATATCTCTCCATCTGTTTGTATCAGCTTTAATTTCTCTCATCAGTGTCTTATAGTTTTCTGCATACAGGTCTTTTGTCTCCCTAGGTAGGTTTATGCCTAGGTATTTTACTCTTTTAGTTGCAGTTGTAAATGGGAGTGTTTCCTTAATTTCTCTTTCAGATTTTTCATCATTAGTGTATAGGAATGCAAGAGATTTCTGTGCATTAATTTTGTATCCTGCTACTTTACCTAATTCATTGATTAGCTCAAGTAGTTTTCTGGTAGCATCTTTAGGATTCTCTATGTATAGTATCATGTCATCTGCAAACAGTGACAGTTTTACTTCTTTTCTGATTTGGATTCCTTTTACTTCTTTTTCTTCTCTGATTGCTGTGGCTAAAACTTCCAAAACTATGTTGAATAGTAGTGGTGAGAGTGGGCAACCTTGTCTTGTTCCTGATCTTAGAGGAAATGGTTTCAGTTTTTCACCATTGAGAATGATGTTGGCTGGGGGTTTATCACATATGGCCTTTATTATGTTGAGGTAAGTTCCCTCTGTGCCTACTTTCTGGAGGGTTTTTATCAAAAATGGGTGTTGAATTTTGTTGAAAGCTTTTTCTGCATCCATTGTGCTGATCATATGGTTTTTCTCCTTCAGTTTTTTAATATGGTGTATCACATTGATTGATTTGCATATATTGAAGAATCCTTGCATTCCTGGGATAAACCCCACTTGATCATGGTGTATGATCCTTTTAATGTTTTGTTGGACTCTGTTTGCTAGTATTTTGTTGAGGATTTTTGCATCTGTGTTCATCAGTGATATTGGCCTGTAGTTTTCTTTCTTTGTGACATCTTTGTCTGGTTTTGGTATCAGGGTGATGGTGGCCTTGTAGAATGAGTTTGGGATTGTTCTTCCCTCTGCTATATTTTGGAAGAGTTTGAGAAGGATAGGTGTTAGCTCTTCTCTAGGTGTTTGATAGAATTCACCTGTGAAGCCATCTGGTCCTGGGCTTTTGTTTGTTGGAAGATTTTTAATCAGTCTCAATTTCAGTGCTTGTGATTGGTCTGTTTATATTTTCTATTTCTCCCTGGTTCAGTCTCAGAAGGTTGTGCTTTTCTAAGAATTTGTCCATTTCTTCCAGGTTGTCCATTTTATTGGCATATAGCTGCTTGTAGTAATCTCTCATGATCCTTTGTATTTCTGCAGTGTCAGTTGTAACTTCCTTCCCCTCATTTTCAGTCTGTATGTGTCCGTAGGTCTGAAGTGGGTCTCTTATTGACAGCATATATACAGGTCTTGTTTTTGTATCCATTCAGCCAGTCTGTGTCTTTTGGTGGGAGCATTAAATCCATTTACGTTTAAGGTAGTTATCGATATGTATGTTCCTATTACCATTTTCTTAATTGTTTTGGGTTTGTTATTGTAGGTATTTTCCTTCTCTTGTGTTTCCTGCCTAGAGAAGTTCCTTTAGCATTTGTTGTAAAGCTGGTTTGGTGGTGCTGAATTCTCTTAGCTTTTGCTTGTCTGTAAAGGTTTTAATTTCTCTATCTAATCTGAATGAGATCCTTGCTGGGTAGAGTAATCTTGGTTGTAGGTTTTTCCCTTTCATTACTTTAAATATGTCCTGCCACTCCCTTCTGGCTTGCAGAGCTTCTGCTGAAATATCAGCTGTTAATCTTATGGGGATTCCCTTGTATGTTATTTGTTGTTTTTCCCTTGCTGCTTTTAATATTTTTTCTTTGTATTTAATTTTTGATAGTTTGATTAATATGTGTTCTGGAGTGTTTCTCCTTAGATTTATCCTGTATGGGACTCTCTGTGCTTCCTGGACTTGATTGACTATTTCTTTTCCCATATCAGGGAAGTTTTCAACTATAATCTCGTCAAATATTTTCTCAGTCCCTTTCTTTTTCTCTTCTTCTTCTGGGACTCCTGTAATTCGAATGTTGGTGTGTTTAATGTTGTCCCAGAGGTCTCTGAGACTGTCCTCAATTCTTTTCATTTTTTTTTTTTCTTTATTCTGCTCTGCGGTAGTTATTTCCACTATTTTATCTTCCAGGTCACTTATCCATTCTTGTGCCTCAGTTATTCTGCTATTGATTCCTTCTAGAGAATTCCTTATTTCATTTATTGTGTTGTTCATCATTGTTTGTTTGCTCTTTAGTTCTTCTAGGTCCTTGTTAAACATTCCTTGTATTTTCTCCATTCTGTTTCCAAGATTTTGGTTCACCTTTACTATCATTACTCTGAATTCTTTTTCAGGTAGACTGCCTATTTCTTCTTCATTTGTTTGGTCTGGTGGGTTTTTACCTTGCTCCTTCATCTGCTGTGTGTTTCTCTGTCTTCTCATTTGGTTAACTTACCATGTTTGGGGTCTCCTTTTCGCTGACTGCAGGTTTGTAGTTCCCATCGTTTTTGGTATCTGCCTCCCGTGGCTAAGGTTGGTTCAGTGGATTGTGTAGGCTTCCTGGTGGAGGGGACTGGTGCCTGTGTTTTGGTGGCTGAGGCTGGAGCTTGTCTTTCTGGTGGGCAGGACTGCGTCCTGTGGTGTGTTTTGGGGTGCCTGTGACCTTATTATGATTTTAGGCAGCCTCTCTGCTAATGGGTAGGGTTGTGTTCCAGACTTGCTAGTTGTTTGGCATAGGGTGTCCAGCACTGTAGGTTGCTGGTAATTGAGTGGAGCTGGATCTTAGCGTTGAGATGGAGATCTCTGGGAGAGCTTTGGCCGTTTGATATTATGTGGAGGCGGAAGGTCTCTGGTGCACCAATGTCCTGAACTCGGCTGTCCCCCCCTCAGAGGCACAGGCCTGACACCTGGCCGGAGCACCAAGACTCTGTCAGCCACACGGCTCAGAAGAAAAAGAAGAAAAATAGAAAGAAACAAATAAAATAAAGTTATTAAAATAAAAAATTAATAAAAATAAAAAAGTTAAAAAGTAATAAAATAAAAGAAAAAAATGGACAGACAGAACCCTGGGACAAATGGTAAAAGCAAAGCTGTACAGACAAAATCACACAAAGAAGCATACACATACACACTCACAAAAGGAGAAAAAGGAAAAAAAATATATGTCTTTTGGGAAGTCTGAGGTCTTCTGCCAGCATTCAGTAGGTGTTCTGTAGGAGCTGTTCCACATGTAGATGTATTTCTGATGTATTTGTCGGGAGGAAGGTGATCTCCACATCTTACTCCTCCACCATCTTGAAGGTCTCTCATAGCCTCTTAGCAAATGAATTCCAACTCTTTTTCTGATATATTCTATCACTAAGCTGGAGTGTCACAGGCCCTCTTTGTGATTTCCTTTCCTTTATCTGCCTGGCAGTCTTAGAAAGTCTCGTCCCGGGTATCACTGTTTCCCACTATCTTTCTCTGACACTCCTTCCTCCCTTACCCTAGTTTGTTCTCTTCTCTTCCAGGTTATAGAATGATTTTCCTCTGTTTTATCTTCAGCTAATGTGGCTCTCCACCAATTTGTCTTCTAATGGAGCTGCTGAAAACCCTACTAAAAGACAAATTTTGTCATGTTACTCCTTCAGAATGCTTCAGTGGGTAACATTAATAGTTAGGATAAAGAATCTTATCTTTCTTTTTTATGTTCTTTCTTTTACTGAGGTAAAAATTCGTATAACATACATCACTTAAAGTGCAATTCAGTAGAATTTAGTGCGTTCACAGTGTTGTACAATCATACCCCCATCTAGTTCCAAGATGTGTTTTTAATCTCTTTAAATGGAAATTCCAGAATGAAAGCAGTCATTCCCCTTTCTCCCCTCCTGCCAGCCCCTTACAGCCACTGGTAGGTTATCTTTCACTATGGATTTACCAATTCTGAGTGTTTCATGTAAATGGAATCATTGCTTTATATGACCTTTCCTATTTGGCTTCTGTGACTTATAATAATATTTTTGAGATTCATCTAGGTTGTCATATGTATTAGCACTTCATTCCTTTCTGTAGCTGAATAATACTCCATCGTATGGATATATTCTGTTACCTATTAGTCGATGGACATTTGGGTTGTTTAGATCGTTTAAATGCCTCTTTTTGATTCGTATGATTATATACCTAGGAATTTAATTGCTGGATCATACGGTAAATCTGCATTTAACTTTTCAAGGAACCACCAAACTGTTACCACAGTGGCAGCAGTAGTATACGTTTTCACCAGCAGTGTATGAGGGTTCCAATTTGTACACATTCTTGCCAGCACTATCCCCCCACCGTTTCTTTTTTCTTTTTTCTTTTAATTATGAACAACCTTATGGTTATGAAGTGGTATTTCATCATCATGTTTTTATTTCCCTTAATGACTAATCATATTGAACATCTTTTTATGCACTTGTTGGCCATTTGTATATTTTCTTTGGGGTAATGTGTATTCAACTTATTTAACCATTTTTTATTAGATTTGTTTGTGTTTTGTTTTTAACTCAGAAATACCTTTTAAATGATCAGATCCAACATATTTCTAGACTTAATGATTATCAAAGAAGAGTTACATTTTGATCTTTGAAGTTCTTTATTATTATAGTCTCATTTTTAATAACTATTTGAACATTCTCAGCATGTCTGGACCCTCTGTACTTAAAATGCAGCAAATTATTTTTTAATCTTAGTACTAAAATATCCAGTACCTTTTGATAGTTTTAATATAGAACATTTCCACTTAGCAGTTCTTCATACCCTAATGAACAGTTATATAAAGGGTGTAATTTCCCTTGTCGATTAACTAGCAGTCATTGGTTAATGCTCAAGTAATTGGGATATTTCTCTATTGTTCACGTTTTTCTCTTTTTAAAAAATACGACTTGCTTGCTTGTTAGTACTTCAGAAACATTTACCAGATTAATGTGTCAGTTGTAAATCAGATATAAAGGTGTTTTTGGCAGTCATACTTTTGTTGGGGTGGGGTGGCTAAAGGGATAATGGATTACAGTCAACAATTTTAGATATTTCATATGGCAAGAACCAAATAAATTAGAAAGCTGATGTAAATATTAATGTGCTGTGAAACCTCATAGCTTGTGTTCATATTACGAGAATTGGAGCATTTTAAGAGCAAGAAGAGCTCTCTAAATTAATATATGTATTGTTTTTCTACTTATGTTCTGTAGATTTTTTAAAAATAGTAATTCTGCAAGAAAAATTTGTTCTGGAAAGCGTGAAAGCCAGAAATTTGTTTTAATCTCTATGACACTATGTATTTTATCTAGTTGGTAAACACCACTATGCACTTTCATTCAGAAAATGTAAGCTGATGGTAGGGACAGCAGTGAGTGTTTTGTGAATTTGAAGAGTTGGGTAGTAGTTGAAATCTAAAATGGTTATCAAGGGGTGCTTTAAAAATTCTTTTCCTAGAGCCTGTAAAGCTGGCATTTTAGAAACTATGGTTTAGATTGTCAGTTGTGGTGGAGGTCTGTTTATGGACCTATAGGAAGTCCATAAATCCACTGAAATTATAATTTTTAATGTGATTTCAAAAGGAAAATACAATACTTGTATCATATTCTCAAATGAATCCAAGATTTTATAATTGGTTACAAACCACTGATTTAAAATGTTGGTAAAGGCCCACTATATATACAATTGATCCTCATTATTTGTAGATTCCGTTTTTGTGGCTTCACCTATCCAGTAAAAATTTATTTGTAGATGCAAAATTAGTACAAGGGGCACTTTTATAGTCACTGATGTGCACAATACTGTGTGAAGTCAAACAAGGTGACACCTTGCCTTTTTGTTTCAGGTATCTTCTTCGAGGTGTGTTTAGTGCTATGTTTTTTGCATTTCTTTTTGTGGATGATTTTGTTGCTTAATGTCGGCCCCAAGCATAGTGCTGAAATGCTCTCTATTGTTTCTAAGATCTAGAAGGCTGTGATGTGCCTTATGGAGAAAATACTGTTAGGTACACATTTTTCAGACATGAATTATAGTGCTGTTGACCACGAAATCAATGTTAATGAGCCAAATATAAATTTGTGCATATATACAGATAAATATTTAACATGCAGTTATGATTATATATAGATATATTTATATAAGTATAAATATATGTCTAAACCGAAACACACGTAAAATAAAGTTATGTATTGATGTTGGTTGGAACAGTGGTTCAGTATTCATGAATTCAGTGTTCATAATAACTTTGTACAACATTAGTACCTTGAATAACAAGAATTAACTGTAATTGGTTAGAGCCAGCGAGGCTTATCTAGTTGACCTTTTGAAGTCTTTTTTTTAACTTAATATTTCTTTATTTTTCTGTGAACATTTATATAAATGAGGCTATGCATCATTCATCTCTTAATATCACACATCAAATGCTTCTAACATAATCATGATAAATGCTTTTGACATAAGTGGGCTTCATATTTACACTTTCTACCTCTGCCAGAATTCACTGGTCTACTTCAAATTTCTGTTTGAAATGTTATTACCACTCATCATACAGTATGTTGGAATATAATACATGTACCATATTTTGCTATGGGATATTGGTAACTGTTCATACTGACATTAGCCATTTTATCTAAGGGCCTGTTAATTCATTAACAGTTAAAGAGTTAGAAGTGGGTCTTTAGAAAATATTAGCTGTATATTTGCATACTTACTTTGATTCAGTGAATGCACTTATCTTTTTCATTATTCACAACTAAAGGAATTTGGGGCTCCCTCTTTCTAACAAGATGGAGTAACAAGTATTGGATTTACCCTCTCACCTGAAATAATGATCAAGGGAAAACCATATGATCATGTCTTATAGATGCAGAAAAAATAGTTGACAAAATCCAACATCCATTTCTCTTAAAATCCATGAAGAACCAATGGTAACACTGTACTTATTGTTGAAAGACTAAATGCTTCCCTGTTAAGATTAGGAAGAAGACTAGGATGTCCACTTTCACCACTTCTGTTCAAAACTGTACTGGAGGTTCTAGCTAGAGCCATTAATCAATAAAAAGTAAAGCATCTAGATTAGAAAAGCTGAAGTAAATCTGTCACCGTTGGTCAGTGATACGATCATTTCTGTTCATTATCCTATAGAATCTACAAAAAGTTACTAGAACTGATAATTGAGTTTTAGCACGCTTATAGGATTCAAGATCAACATTTTAAAATCAGGTGTATTTTTCTCTATTAGCAACAACAAATTTGAAATTTAGTAAAAGCAATGTTTACCATAATGTCCATAATATAAAATACTTGGGGACAAATCTTTCAAAAGATGTACAAGACCTGTATATATACATAGGTCAGAACCTACACAATTTTATACCTTATATTCATATAAATAAATTTGTATCATTTAAACCTCTGTGAAACGATTTAATCAACAATGGAGAAAAGTAAAGGAATTTGTGTCAACATAACAGTAAGTGAGTTGACTAAAGTCAACTCAATTTTTAATCAGAAGATCTCTAAAAAATGACTAAACATCACTGAACAAAAGTTATGAGTGTAGTATAGAGTGTTGGATACCAGTCAACACTATTTCTTTGCAGAGCACAACTAGCTTGAGTATTCATAGCCTTGACCAATTTGTTTTCTTGTTAACCATAATGTTTTGGGTCAGCATTCCAAAATTTGAGTGAGCAACATCTTTAGAACCTTTTTGACTGTTTTCCAGTTTCTTCTGGTATACAGTTGGTCTAACAGATTAGGGTTAGAGGTGAGTTTGAGGTATGTGTGTTTAGTGTAGAGGATATTTAAGAATTATTTATTATTAAGAATCTTTGATTAATATTTTTGAAGATTATATAGAGTAATTTTGAGGTAATTTGAAAATAATAAATTGCAATTTGTTATCATGGAGATGTGTTAAACTGTTGGTTTGGGCATACCTTTACTGATTGTCTAGTATGTTTTTAATCATGGTGTTTCCTTTTCAAGCAACAGATTGTGATGAAAAGTAAATTCACAATGAAATATATATATTAGCAATTGTAACTTTTGGATTTGGAAAGGAAAAATTATAATCTGAAGTTTTCTTCACCCCCTCCACCCCAAAGATGGTAAATTACCCTCAACTTTCTGAAGTGTTTTAGATTAGATTTCTAACATACAGATTTTGAAAGGTCATATATTTACTTTGACTTATGTTCAGGAAAAACTGAAAGGCTTAGCCATAATGCTAAATGCATGAAAGAGATTAGGTTTTGCAAGAGAGAATTCATATATCCCTTAATATCTTTTATGTTACCTCCAAATTTTTCAAAGATGTAATAAATCTGACATCTACTAATTTCCAAATGAAAAGTTTGTAGATATAACATTTTTCTGCTTTATCTAAAGGGTTTACTTTACAAACTTAATTTGAATGTCTGTTCTCTGTCATTGCATGTAATTTCTGGAGACTAATTACATCTTTTTGTTTGTTTGTTTGTGGCTTTTAAAAATTACATCTTTTAATAAGGTATATGTCTTAGCTGTCAGGGAATTTTCACCATGTACCAATTATTTCTGAGAAATGGGCAATGAATTATTCGGGAACAGAAACATTCTATTTTTTGTCTACTTTTCCAAGTAGCAGTTTCTCTGAATAATAGGCTTTTTTGGTGTCTATTAATTGGTAACTTTTGATATCAGTTGACTCCTGGGAAAGTGTTTGTAGTTGTTAAAAGTTAACTAAATGAAGAATTATAATCCTTGATGTAATAGTTGTCTGTTTTATATTCTATTTTTAGTTATTGAGTGCCCCATGATCATTTGTTACTCTTATTTAAATCCTTAACTTATCTAATAAATGGGACATTTATGATAATCAGTATTTTTTATTTTAGTAAAAATTCCATTCATATTTTCACATCACTTATACTGTCAGTTATTGTTTTTTCTTTCTCTGCTCAGAACAATGACGATATTCAGTCCCAGCATTATTTTGTACATATGTTTCAGATCCTTCTATTCTGAGTCAGTATGCATTTATTGAATGATTAGTATTTCTTTATAGCATTGGTTTAGAATATGTTTCTTGAACTTTCAAATCACTTATCTTACTTTTTTGAAGAAATAAAACTTTTTTATGAATAAATACTTTCAGTTCAAGTTAATAATACTAGACATTATTTGAAAAACAAAGAATATAATGTTGTGAAATGGTGATCTTGATCTAATATGCCTTTTCAAGACAATTTAACATTTCCCTCTTTTGGCAATCATTTTTTTAAATTGTATATTTCTTATTGGTCCAACAGAAGCAGGAAAAATGCACATTTTAATTTTCTTTTTATATTTTTGAAGTCTAAAGATCTTTAAGTGAATTTTATTGTGGCTTGTAAAGGTATCTATCTAGAATTTCCCAACCAGAAGGTAAGGGATAATTTAGCTGTTATGAACCCAGCCATCATCCATTTTCAGAGTTGGTTGAACCTGGTTCTTTTTAAATCATTCTCTTATCATGTCTACATGCTGTACACTGTCATCCCTTACAGTTCTATGCATGAAATCTAAAAATCTCATATTCTGTGATGACACAGAATTCTCCTAACCCTTGCACCTCTAAGTGTCACTGCCCCCAAATCTGCCATTTCACTGCACTTAGTGCATTTGAGTGCACTTAATTTTCTCTCAAACTTGTGTAAACAAATTCTCTCAATTTTTGTGTCCTTTTATTTCACAGTGCCTAGCCACCAATTCTAGGTCAGTCTAACTTACCATCTATACCACTCTTACTCCTTGGGTATTGAGATTATTAGATGAAAATCATAGTACTATTTTATGGGTGGGTCCTATTTCAAATTCCTGGTCTCCAAACCCTCACTTAGTTCTGCCTGTAACATTTTTTTAAATGGTAGCTTTTCTTTCTAGAAATTCTTTTGAAGATTAATATTAAAGTCTTGTATAATTTAAGTAAATACTTCATTATCTATCCACTTGGAGGATACTAACTTCCAAAATAGGAATACATTCTAGACAGTTGAAGAATATACAGTTGACCCTTGAACATTGCAGATGTTAGGGGTGCCGACTCTCCACCTATAACCTTATAGTCTACCCTCCGTATCCCCAATGTGCACCAACCATGGATTGTGTAGTACTGTAGTATTTATTACTGAAAAAAATCTGTGTTTAAGTGGACCTGTGCAGTTCAAACCCATGTTGTTCAAGGGTCCACTGTAATTGATATGTGAAAACACTACTCTTTTTTTTACTCTGCTTGCAAATGGAAATGTAGCCTTTTATTTATCACTTGAGTTGAATATCAACAAACCATGTCAAAGAAATTTTGCAAAAAAATATGTTACTTCATGACACAGAGAAGATTTTTATGATATGTGGAACAAACACTTCAAAACAGGAAAGCAATTTCATGATTTTGATAATTTTATTATTGTTATATAATGTGTTAATTTTATTATAAACATGTTCATATAACATGTGAAAGGTATATGAGAATTCTCTGTATTATTTCTGCAACTTTTCTATAAGTATAAAATATTTCAAAGTAAAATGTTAAAAAATTAAAAAATCTATTCATTTTTAGTTTTTTAAAATAAACTTATTAAAATTTTATTTTATATTGAACTATAGTTGATTTACAGTGTTAGTTTCAGGTATACTGCAAAGTGATTCAGTTATACATATATCTTTTCTTTTTCAAATTGTTTTCTCATTTAGGTTATTACAGAATATGGAGCAGAGTTCCCTGTGCTATACAGTAGGTCCTTGTTGGTTATCTATTTTAAATATAGACAGTGTGTACATGTCACTCCCAGATTCCCAATCTATCCCTCCCCCCGACTCATTCCCCCGGTAACCATAAGTTTGTTCTCTAAGTCTGTGAGTCTGTTTGTTTTGTAAATAAGTTCATTTATATCATTTTTTTAGATTCCGCATATAAGTGATATCAATGATATCTGTGTTTCTATGTCTGACTTACTTCAATTCGTACGATAATCTCCAGGTCCATCCATGTTGCTGCAGATGGCATTATTTCATTCTTTTTAATGGCTGAGTAACATTCCATTGTAATGTGTACCACATCTTCTTTATCCATTCATCTGTTGATGGACATTTAGGTTGCTTCCATGTCTTGGCTATTGTGAACAGCACTACAATGAACATTGGAGTGCATGAATCCTTTTGAACCATAGTTTTCTTCAGATATATGCCCAGGAGTAGGATTGCTGGATCACATGGTAGCTCTGTTTTTAGTTTTTTAAGGAATCGCCATACTATTCTCCATAGTGGCTATACCAATTTACATTCCCACCAACAGTGTAGGAGGGTAAACTTCTTATTTGGAATAATTTTAGATTTACAGAAAAATTTTGAAATAGTACAGAGTTCCTATGTAATCCTCACCTAATTTCTTCTCAGTGTTAGCTTATTAGATAAAAATATCATTTTCAGTGTACATTTAGTAGCTGAATACATTTAGTAAAGTCTTTATTCTAACTCTATTTAGATATAAGCTTTACCATTAATTAGCAATTTTAATACTTTTTACTTTTACTTCTATTATGGAAATGATTTATTGACAATTATTCCTGGTAATATAGTTTAGATAGAAACTTGACTAATTTAAATTTTTTTTCTTATATTATACAATATAATATTTTAAGTTATTATTTCTAGGGTTATATATGTGTTAAAATATTGTTAAATGCCTTGAGAAGTTAAAGATACCTTTCTTTTTTTGGCTGTGTTGGGTCTTCGTTTCTGTGCGAGGGCTTTCTCTAGTTGCGGTGAGCGGGGGCCACTCTTCATCGCGGTGCGCAGGCCTCTCACTATCACGGCCTCTCTTGTTGTGGAGCATGGGCTCCAGATGCGCAGGCTCAGTAGTTGTGGCTCACGGGCCCAGTTGCTCCGCGGCACGTGGGATCTTCCCAGACCAGGGCTCAAGCCCGTGTCCCCTGCATTGACAGGCAGATTCTCAACCCCTGCGCCACCAGGGAAGCCCAAAGATTCCATTTTTAATGACATTTACAAATTTTAATAGCTGCCACTTCAGCAACTTGCCAAGCCCTTATCTGAAAGTTTTTATCTGATTCTATAGAAATTAAACAAAGTAGAATTATGTGTTCTTCTTGGGAAACCATGTCACCATGTAATCATCATATTAGTATACTGGTTTACATAAAACTTATATATTAAAAACTAATATAAAAACTAAGTTTCCTGAAGCATGTATATTTTTTGGTTATCTAAAATTTGGTCATATTTTATACTCATTCATTGAGTCTGTCTATATGTAAGCATTTTCTAGGCATTGTAAGGGACTCACACATATCTGCATCTACAATAATTTCAGTTTCTACTCCAACTCTCATTTCCTTTCTGTTTGTTCAAATCTTTCTCAGTCTCCTGTACCATATTACCCTACTCTCAGCAAGCTACTTCATCCTACTCTATAAATGTAACAGGAATCATCAGGTTTCAACTTCATCACCTTCTCTCCCCATTGCCTTCAAACTTGTTTATATAATTTTGTTTTTTAAATTCTATTCCATTTTCTTTCTCATTCTCTAGAACTGCAAATTGTTATCTTTTCCCCCTTCCCTTCATTGCCAGATGTCTAGACAGAGTAGTTTACATTCATTTTCACCACTGCTTTACTTCCCACTCATTCTTTATTCACTAACTGCAGTGTGGGCTCTCAACCTTATCTCTTTTCGGAAACATTTTTTTTTTAGCAAAAGTCACTAATAATATAATTGCCAAAACCAAAGACCATTTAAAAATCTGAATCCTGATTGACCCACTTGAGGTTATTTCATTTGATGATTACTTCCTCAATTTGAAAACTTTCTTTCTTCCCTTAGCTTTCAGGACAGATAGCAGTCTTTCTTTGTTCTTACTAACTCTTTCAGTTATCCTGTCTCTTTAACTTTACTAGCTTATCTTCCTTTGTCAGTTTCTTACTGTTGTTTCTAATCTATAAGTCATAAAGATTAAAGTACATAAAAATACAAAAACAAAAGTAGGTGAAAAAAATCATAAACAAAGATGAAATGAAAGAAAATATTTGTAAGGTGTATCAGGTAAAGAGTTAATGTCCCTAACATGTGAACTGATTCTTGGGATCTTGGCAGCATTAAGCAAAGAAAAACCCAACTGAAAAAGTAAACAGGGGCTTCCCTGGTGGTGCAGTGGCTAAGAATCCTCCTGCCAATGCAGGGGACATGCTTTCGAGCCCTGGTCCGGGAAGATCCCACATGCTGCGGAGCAACTAAGCTCGCGAGCGACAACTACTTAGCCCGCGTGCCACAACCACTGAAGCCCATGCGCCTAGAGCCCGTGCTCTGCAACGAGAGTAGCCACTGCAATGAGAAGGCCACGCACCACAATGAAGAGTAGCCCCCCGCTCACCGCAACTAGAGAAAGCCCGCGTGCAGCAACGAAGACCCAGTGCAGCCATAAATAAATAAATAAATAAATAAATACACTCTATCTTTAAAAAGAAAAAGTAAACAAAGGATATGATGAGTAATTCAATTCATATAAGAAAAAATATGAATTGCTAGTAAGTAAATGAAAAGCTCCTCAACCTAATTAACAATAAAAAATGCAAGTTAAAATAAAAGTCACCATATTTGCATACTACTTTGTTGAAAATAAACTGATTAGAATTCAGTGTAGAGAGATTTAAAAGCAAAGGACAGGGGACTTCCCTGGCGGCACAGTGCTTAAGAATATGCCTGCCAATGCAGGGGACACTGGTTCGAGTCCTGGTCCGGGAAGAACCTACATGCTGTGGAGCAACTAAGCCCATGCACCACAACTACTGAGCCTGCGCTCTAGAGCCTGTGAGCCATAGCTACTGAGCCCGAGTGCCACAACTACTGAAGCCTACAAGCCTAGAGCCGGTGCTCCGCAGCAAGAGAAGCCACCGCAGTGAGAAGCCCATGCACCACAATGAAGAGTGCCCCCGCTTGCCACAACTAGAGAAGGCCCGCATGCAGCAACGAAGACCCAACACAACCAAAAATAAATAAAAATCAAAAATAAATAAATAACAGCAAAGGACACTTTTATACCCTTCTGTATGGGCATGAAAACAAGGTACACCTTATTGTAGAGCCTTTTGGCAGTATTATTACAAATTTTATATGTACATAATCTTTGACTCAGTAATTCCTAGTTTAGGTATCCTATAGTAATAGTTAGATATGTACATAAGTAATATGTAAATATATTTAGACAGTGTTTATAATAAAGTAAACTGAAGACAATCTAAACATTCAGCAATAGGGGAAAATTACAGTCATGATATATTTGTATATGGAATGCTAATTTTCCAATGATAAAAAAATTATGCCACTAGCATTTATTGAATGTCAGTTTTATATTAAATCTGTGTATTTAAAAATCCATTGGTAAGACAAAAGTTAACTTTAAGCTCACAGAGATTTTCTCCCATTTTCTTCTGGAAGTTTTATAGTTTTAGGTTTTGCATTTAGATCTATGATCCATTCAGAAGTATTTTTGTTTATGGTATGAGGAGCGAATGGAAATTTTTGTATATGACTATCCAATAATTCTAGCACCATTTGTTGAAAAAGCTATTTTTTCTCCAGTGAATTACTTTTGTACCTTTGTCAGATTTAGTTGTCATAGATTTGAGGGTACAGAAATAAATTCATCCATTTATGGTTAATTGATTTCTGACAAGAATATCAAGACAATCCAGTAGAGAAAGAATGGCCTTTTTAATAAATGATGCTGTGAAAACTAGATATCTACATACAGTAGAATGAAGTTGTACCTCTACCTCACACCATATACAAAAATTTTGGTGAGGATGTTGAGAAACTGAGCTGGTATGATTATAAAATGGTGCAGCTGCTTTGGTATATAGTCTGGCAATTCCTCGAAAGACTAAAGATAGAGTTACCATATGACTCAGCAATTCTAGGTATATACCCAAGAGAGATGAAAACATATCTTTGCATTAAAAGTTGTACATGAATATTCATAGCAGTATTATTCATAATAGCAAAGTGGAAAAAAATACAAGTGTCCATCAACTGAGGAATGAATAAACAAGATGTGAAGTATCTATACCACAGAATATTGGCAATAAGTAGGAATGAAATACTGATTCATGCCACAGTATGGATGAATCTTGAAAACATTGTGGTAAGTGAAAAAAACCACTCACAAAAGTCCACATATTTTATGATTCTATTTCTGTGAAATGTCCTCAGTATGCATATTTATGGTGACACAAAATACAGTAGTTGTTTCCTGGGGTTTGTGGGAATGGGGGTTTGGGGGTATGATGGCTAAGTGATGAGGGATTCTTTTTGGGATATTGAAATGTTCTAAAATTGATGTGGTGATCCTTGCACAACTCTGAATATACTAAATGCTATTGAATTGTTCACTTTAAGTATGAATTGTATGTATGTGGACTGTATCTCAACAAAGCTGTCATGTTAAAAAATATATATCCGTCTCTTTAACTCTTTGGATAGAAATTCTGCCCACACGTGACTTTTACTGTGGTGCACTGGTCATTTGCAAAGTTCTTGTTCATTAAATTATGCAGATCTTCCAAATGTAAAATGTCTCATTTGTCGATATCACTACCAATTTCAAGAAAAGAGTCTTTTATGTATTGGGAATCTCACAGTGGTGAATATGTGATTTACACAATTATAATTTTCAGTTGAAAGCTCAAATTTTATTATTAGCAATAAATCCTGACAGTTATTTTTTTAAATGACAGGCTTAACTTTTTTTCATTTTTAAGAAAATATCTGCCGAATACTCAAGTCTGAATAACTATCATTTGTCTGTCAATCATTATTTCAAACAAAAATAGTTTTCCATAAAGAAAGCAGTTGATTCATGTACAATAGAAACTCAACAGCACAAGTGTTTTTCCTCAGGAAACCATTTTACTTCATTCATACTTTCCAATTTGTTACACAGATTATTAAAAAGATGTGTATTTAAAGCTCACTGTTTAATAAAAATCAATGATTTTTGCTGCTTCAAAAAATTCTTAAATTAGTGTCTTTAAAAAAATTTTTTTTTCCTTCCAGTTTTATTGAGATACAATTGACATACAGCACTGTGCAAGTTTAAGGTGTACAGCATAGTATTTAGACTTACATACAACATGAAATGATTACTACAATATTTTTAGTGAACATCAACCATCTCATACAGATACAAAAAGAAAAAGAAAAAGATTATTTCCTTGTGATGAGAACTCTTAGGATTTATTTTAACTTTTATATATAACATACAGCAGTGTTAATTATACTAATCGTGTTGTACATTACGTGCCTAGTACTTACTTATCTTATAACTGCAAGTTTGTACCTTTGACTGCCTTCATCCAATTCCTCCCCCCATTACCTTCTGCCTCTAGTAATCACAATTCTGATGTCTTTTTCTGCGAGTTTGTTTTTGAAGTATAATTGACCTGCAATACTATGTTAGTTCCTGGTGCTCAATATAATGATTCAATACTTCTATACATTACAAAATGATCACCATGATAAGTCTAGTTACCATCTGTCACCATACAGAGATATTATATCATTATTGAATATATTCCCCATGCTGTATGTTTCATAAATTGGTATCATTATTTATTTATTTATTTTATTTTATTTTATTTTTTTAAATTTATTTTGGCTGTGCTGGGTCTTCGTCTCTGTGCGAGGGCCCTCTCCAGTTGCGGCGAGCGGGCAGCACTCCTCATCGCGGCGCGCGGGCCTCCCACTATCGTGGCCTCTCCCATTGCGGAGCACAGGCTCCAGACGCGCAGGCTCAGCAATTGTGGCGCACGGGCCCAGCCGCTCCGTGGCACGTGGGATCCTCCCAGACCAGGGCCCGAACCTGTGGCCCCTGCACTGGCAGGCAGACTCCCAACCACTGCGCCACCAGGGAAGCCCCATTATTTATTTTAATTAATTTATTTATTTATTTTTGGGCTGTGTTGGGTCTTTGTTGCTGTGCGCGGTCTTTCTCTAGTTGTGGTGAGCGGAGGTTACTCTTCATTGCGGTGCACGGGCTTCTCATTGCGTTGGCTTCTCTTGTTGTGGAGCACGGGCTCTAGGCGTGCGGGCTTCAGTAGTTGTGGCACGCGGGCTCAGTAGTTGTGGCTCGCGAGCTCTAGAGTGCAGGCTCAGTATTTGTGGCGCACAGGCTTAGTTGCTCCGTGGCTTCCCGGACCCGGGATCAAACCCATGTCCCCTGCATTGGCAGGCAGTTTCTTAACTGCTGTGCCACCAGGGAAATCCCTCGCTCATTGTATTTTGTTTCCATGCTGCTTCCTCCACTAGAATGTGAACTCTTCAAGGTCTTAATTTGAGATTGTATTTCTTCACAGAGCACTTTAGATATAATAAGGGCTTGATAGAAGTTTATTGGGTTAATAAGTGTATAATTCCATGGTGGGTGCCCAGTAACGTTTTTATTTTGATGATGGTATAACTGAGCTGCTAATAAGATTCTCCTTGCAATCTCTGAATGTAAATCTTTTCCCTAAAAAACACTATACATTTTAATTATTTGATGCTACTGTGTAATTATCTGATGTTACTGTGCAAAAAATACACATATTTATTGTTGACTGCTATTGAATATTTCATTTTAAGAATAGATACAGGTGGGCTAAAGCGTAGGCTTGTCAGAGATATGGATATGCCTGAGAAATTATCCTTTGATTCACGTGGCCTCACAGAGGATACAGTTGTTACCACTTAATTACACTCGGTGGATAGACAGGCTGAAAGCTAAAATCTCTTATTAGAGTCAATCAGGAGGGGCCAGAATTGCATAAGCACTTCAGCAGTATGACGAGGATGGCAAGGGTAGCTTCTTGAAAGACATATGGCATCCTCCCTCTGAACAGGAAGTAGCATCAACAGTGGTGTCCTTAATGCAGATTTGAAAGCCAGTGAAGTTTTCTTGTTTTTACAATGTTGCTGATTCTTACTGTGTACAGCCTCTTGATATTTTAAATGCTTGTATTCTTTACTTACATTAAAGGAATATATGTATTATTGCCTAGGTATATGGGCATCACTCTGTCAAGCACCACCATCCTTGTGACAGCCTTGCACATTTTTTTCTTATTGATTTTTGAGAGTGCTTTGTACCTTAAGAATACTGACCTCTCCCCACCCCCTGCCCCTCTCTTCTCCTGTGTAATGATCTTAAGTTTAAATCTAGTCACAGTTATCAATATTTTTCTTTATAGTATTTGGCGTTCGTGCCATGGTTAAGGAAATCTTTCTTTGTCTTAAAGTTATTTTTGAAGTAACTGAATTTTCTACCTTTCTGGTTTTCTTCTTTACATTTTTTGGTTAAAATATGAGGAGAGGGAATTCCCTGGCGGTCCAGTGGTTAGGTCGCCACTCTTCGACTGCTGGGGGCCAGAGTTTACCTAGTCAGGGAACTGAGAACTAGCAAGTTGCGTGGCAGGGTCCCCCCCAAAAAAAAGTAAAATAAAATTATTAGCGGAAAGAATCATACCCCTACCCCCTGCCACACACCAAAGGCTGTGTAGTTAACCTGGCTCACTGTATTGAATAACTCCCTTTTTCCCCAGCTTAGCAAAATGTCATCTGTATCCTATGCTGTGTTGCCATCCAGTACATGAATCTGTGTTTGAACTCTTTTTTTCTTTTTCCATTGATTTCTTTCGATGTCAATACCAAATAGTTTCAATTACAGTTGCCAAATAATACATTTTAATGTCTGGTAGTAAAGCCTCCCCTCCCCCCATCATGATGTACTTTACTATTATCCGCTCAGGTGAATTTAAGGACCATATTAATATTTTCAAAATATCACATTAGGGTTTATAGGGTTCATTGGGACGAAATAACATTTTTATAATAAATTTTTTAGGGTAAATATCTTTTTGTCTTACATTAATATTTTCATTTTAATTTCCCATTTTGTATATATATTTATATTTTTAACATTTTATTATAGGAAATTTCAGACCTGCATAGAAGGATGGAGAATAGTATAATGACCTCCATGTACCCATTATCTAGCTTCAATAATTATCAATATTCTGCCAAACTTGTTTTATATTTCTCCTATGAAGCAAATTCTAGGTATCTTGTCATTTATGTATAAATCCTTCAGTTTGTCTCTCCAAGAATGACACTTTAAAAAACCCAATAATACCATACTATTACCTTAAAATGTTAATTTCTTAATGTTATTTAATACCCAATTCAGAATTCAAATTTTCATAATTGTTAACAATCCATTTGTGATAGTTTTATTTGAATCAGAATCTAAACAAGAATTCAAACAGTGCGTTTATACCTTATATGTATTAGTTAGCTGTTATCTTGCTTTTCTCCTTGTTAAAGAGTCAGTGACTTTTTTTTTTTCTTTAAGAGCAAATGGGTTATTTGTACTGTAGACTGTCTCACTTTCTGGATTTGGTCTATTGCTTCATATTGAATGTTTGCTTGTAGTTAGTGCTAGAGGTTTAGTTAGTTGCAGATTTGTTTCTTTAGGCAAGAATCTTTAAAAAGTGCTATTCTATCATTTTATTATATCTCCTTTGTAATCCATCATATCTGGTTGTTCCACTTTTAGCAATCTAAGATTAAGCAGTGGGTTCAAGTTTGGTTTCTTCTTGCTGCCATTATATGTAGCATTTGTACCTTTTTTGATTTGTTTGTTTTAACATTTTTTCCAGTTTTATTGAGATAATTGACATACAACACTGTTTGAGTTTCAGGTGTACAGCAAAAAAGTTTGACTTACATATTTTGTGAAATGATTACCGCAGTGAGCTTCGTTAACATCCACCACGTCAGAAAAGCGCAGTAAAAAGAAATGGGAAAAACAAAAAATTCTCCTTTGATAAGAACTCTTAGAATCTACTCTCTTAGCAACTTTCATGTATATCATATAGCAATGGTAACTACAGTCATCATGTTGTACATTACATCTCTTTATTTTTTTCCTAACAAGTTACGATTAGTATTTGGGGAAGTTTTTAAAACACATGTTTTAGTAACTGAACATATTACCAAACTTTCTTTACTATTTCTAATAATTTTTTGTGGATCCTCTTCAGTGACCGTTACAGAAAAGTGGTTAAGACGTGGGCCTTGTTGGTACAGTGTCTAGATTTAAGTCCTAGGGAGCTTATTTGACTCGGTTTCTTCATCTGTAAAAGGGAGATTAGTGAGTTATTTCCCATAATATGCAGAAAATAAATTGTGTTTGTTTGTTTGTTTATGGGGTTTTTTGTTTTTGTTTTTGACCACACTGTGTGGCTTGCGGGATCTCAGCTCCCCGACCAAGGATTGAACAGCGCCCTCGGCAATTAAAGTGCAGTCCTAACCACGGGACCACCAGGGAATTCCCAAAGTGTGTGTGTGTTTGTGTTTTTAATGTCCTTTTCTTTTTCAGATTGTGACATTATATTTTCACCTTTCAACCTTTTTAGTGCTTTACTTAATTTTACGATGTAATTATACTGGCTATGACACTGTTAAATAATGGCAGTGTTAACATGCAACCTCCAATAATATTAATAGCTAATATTTATTGAAGTATTATCTTATTCTTGTTTTACTCTTATTCTTGTTGTATAATAAATAAATGTGTTATTTTAGGAATATGCAATGATATCATCAAAATAAAATTTTTGGTATCTACTGATCCGCTAATAAGATACTATTAATCAAATACCTATTGGGTATCTACTGTGTGTCACTTGCTGGGGATACATTGATGAGAAAACAAATAAAAATTCCTACCTTCATGTAGCTCATATTTTAGTGGGAGGGAGAAATACAAATAATGTCATATGTAAGTGTTGACCTAAAAAATATTTCTTTAGCAAAATGGGTTTATTCAGGATCAACAAAGGATTGCAGTTGGGCATCTGCAACCATGACAAGCCTTGTGCAAGTCTCTGCACATGAAGGAGGGAAGGACTCTTAAAGAGGTGAAAAAGAATTTGGGGGGGGCTATAGTAAAGGAAGAGTCCATTGGAGGAACTGAGAGGTCGAAGTAAAGTAATTGAGGTTTCTGTTTATTAAATTTTACATAAGCAAAATAATAAAAAGTAGAAGAGTATGGTATTGGGAATGTTGGAACAAAAAGAGCATTTTACAATATTAAATAGAGTGTGTGTGGAACAGTTTTGTTGCGATTTGATTAAAGACTTTCGAAATGAGGCAATAGCTTTCTGGCTCACTGGGGAAGTCCGGTCTAGTAGAGATGTCAGTAGTTGCTAAGGGAGAACATGCTTGGCATGTTTCAAAATCCTGCATGGGGTTCATTGTGGTTGGAGCAAGATATGAAGAGTAGCAGAAGATGAGGTTAGAGAGGCAGCAGGAGGTAAAGAAGAGTGGCTTGAACCTGTAGGGCCTCACAGACTAATGCAAGGAGTTTTGCTTCTTACTGAGTGATCTGGAGAGCATTGCAGGGTTTTGAGCAAATGAATGACATCTGCTGATTTATGTTTTAAAAGGAAAATGTCAAGAAAGGAGGCAAGGAGATCAGGAAACTATTGCAATAATCCAGGCAAGAGATTATGGTAACTTGGATGGGTGGTAGCAGTGGAATTAACAAAAAGTGTTTGGGAAAAAAAGTAGTTAAAATCTGGAAATATTGTGAGGATAGAGCCAATAAACTTTCCCAAAGGACTGGATGTGGGATGTGAGAAAAACCCTCCTAACTGATCTCTTTGTTGCCTCTGTTTATGTACAGTATAAAAATCCTTTTATATACAATAGCAAAATTGATCCTCATTTAAATTTGATAATTTAGCTTTGTTATTTAAAACCCTTCAGTGGCATTCTGTTGCACCCTGTATAAAATTTATTCTCCTTACCATAATCAGTAAGGTGTACATGATCTGGAACCTACGTATTTATAAAAACTTAGCTACTATAAAAAAAAATTTTTTTTTCTTCAGTTTTTTGAATATATGCCAACCTCTTACGTGCCTTAGAAGTTTTGCACTTGCTTCTCTTTCTGTTTGGAAGAGTCCCCAACCTCCAAGCTTATTTTTTGCCTGTTTTAGCTTATTTGCATATTTTATGTCTCAGCTTAGTTTCTTAGACCTATTTAAAGTAGATTATTTCCTTGCATCTGTCTTCCACCCCATTGTCCTTTTCAGCCATTTTTTTTTTCCTTCATGGCATTTCTTGCAATTATTTTGTTTCTCTGTTTAATGTTTTTGTTTTGTTTGCTTTGCATTTGTTTGTTTGTTTGGAATCTCCATGAAGCAGAGACTATGTCTAACTTGTTCAACCTTGTGTTTCAGTGCTAGCCAGGTGTCTGGCTCATAGACTTATTCAATAAATAGCTTTAGATTGGATTGACTGACTATATTAATGAACAAATGAACAAACAAAATGTTTACTTTATATGCCAGAGTAGCAGCCCTGGACATTACACCTAACTTAGATTTTAATTTAGTCTTGTTATTTTGATACTCCTTCCTTAATCAGCCATCGCATATTGCTAATTGTAAGATGGTCATACATGATTCTTTATCACTAGAAGAAAATTTCTTCCTTGAATTTCATTTAGTTATTAACATGTAGGCAAATCCTTATAGTTCAGAAGGTAACTATAGTCATATAGTTATACTACCTGTCACGGAGATGTGTCAAAGGAAATGTGAAGTAGCAGCTTTAAAGATGTCCCCTACTCCCACCCCTTTTTTCCCTTGAAGCTATTATCCTAAAGGAAGGAAGAGAAGAAAGAGAAATCTATGGTGTGAGTTCAGGTTTACTACCGTAAGTGTTTAAGAAAGGCCCCTGTTACCATGACAACAAATGCATGTATTTCAAGTGGAAAATTTTCAGCATAGGGGACTGATAAAATTATAGCATCCCTATTCTCTTAGTATAGAATTGCTCTTTGTCAAGTTAAAAAAAAATTCTGAAATCCCCTATTAAAATTAATTTTTAAATGTTCCTATAATATTGTTTTAAAGTCATTTATTATGACTTAAAATTATACCAAAAGAATATACTTTCATAGATCTGTCATGCAGAAAGTTAAGCATTTGATTTGACATTAAAAATTACTTTTCTAGTCTGTACTAGATCTTTGCTTAAATGGTAAATAGTTTACTGTATTGGGAGTTTTTGACAATAGAAAATGACCTGCCACTTTACAGATTCCTTTGCCTTAAATGCTAGCTAACTCCAGTGGAGGAAAGCTGTTAAGCTTTAAGTGCTCTGTCATATTTGCAGGCTTTTATAGTCGAAGAGAACAGCAGTGAGCAATGATGATGGAAAACGATGGAAGGTAGACTTAAAACACCATAAAACACAGATGATTGTGTGTAATGCCTTGAATTGAATCCTTTTTGAATGAAATGATCAGCCATATGTGCCACCCTTATGGACCCTGTAAGAAGAGGAGAAGAAATGTGCCCTGATGCTAACTGTGCATGAAATTGCAGTGTTAGGAGATATTGACCAGATGTTTCAATCTCAACAAATAGCTTGTTATGTGACTGAGTGAAAATATCTTTGCTGCTTTGATCACATACACCTTGAAGGAAGAGGTAATTTAATAGAAGCTGTCATAGTTCATCATTGTCAATAAACTTTGACTTGACCTTTGCCTTATGCTTTTGATGTTGCTGCTGATAAGTGTTGATGGGCAGATGTTTACTGCCTTGAGGGATTTTTCTTTTTATAAGGTGTATGCTAGAAATAGTAAAGGAGAAGGATTTTTCTCAATTCTTCTCTTGCTCTTTGGTTGTTAGTTGGCATGTTTTTCTGTGGATTTTGTAGAATTTCTGGGCAAATGCATCTGAGTGACATTTTTACCTCTAAAGACCCACTGTGGGTTTTTCTCTAAAGGTTTCTTACTCTGCTCACTCACCTCTCTGTCCCAGTTTTAATTGGCCACAGTAAGCTTCTGTGGAGATTTTTTTTTCTTATTTCATATACCGTACATTCTTCTGTTTTTTTCGTAGCTTGAAGTGATGGATCTCTTAGAAAATCACCGTAATTTCCTGACTTTTACACTTCAGAACAATGATAGCTAGAGAGATTAAGCTACTTATTCAAGGTCACATGGTTACTCTTTTCGAGGCCAGCTGTATTTCTGAGAACTGATGACACTCTTACCAGTAAGATTTTCTTTACTTCCCTTTCTTGCCTATATCTAGAGTAGTGACTGAGAGTATACCTTCTAAAATCATACAGACTTGAGCCTGCCTCTGACATACTTTCCTCATCTGTGAAATTGGAATAGTAAGTATCTGCATTGTGTTTGGTGGTTCAGATTAGCTGAGATAACATAGTAGGTAAAGAATTAGCAAATTGAAGTACTCAAAGTAAGTACTCACTAATTTAGCTCTTAATTATGTTTTTGTTTCTAACTCATCTTTGGTTAATTATAGTGTTTTTTAGCTGAACTTTTGGTTTATATTTGTTTTTGTTTTATAAATTTATTTATTTTTGTCTGAGTTGGGTCTTCGTTGCTACGCGCGGGCTTTCTCTAGTTGTGGCTAGCGGGGGCTACTCTTAGTTGCGCGCGGGCTTCTCATTGCGGTGGCTTCTCTAGTTGCGGAGCACGGGCTCTAGGTGCACGGGCTTCAGTAGTTGTGGCTCGCGGGCCCTAGAGCACAGGTTCAGTAGCTGTGGCGCAGGGGCTTAGTTGCTCCGCGGCATGTGGGATCTTCCTGGACTAGGGCTTGAACCCATGTCCTCTGCATTGGCAGGAGGATTCTTAACCACTGCACCACCAGGGAAGCCCCTTATATTTGGTTTTCAATGCAGTTTTTCTGAAGTTGTCAGGGGGAAGGAAGTATTTAGACTATATGGGGAAAGTGAAAATGATTTTAGAAATTATTTTTAAATTATGGTAAATATATAGATAAATAAAATGTCCTTTAAACTAGAGCAGCCGTTGCTACCATCTCCTTTACTTTGAAGTTTCTTGAGGATTGTAGGGAAGGAAAAATTTTCCTTGCCCTCTTAGGGTCCTGGCTGGGTCTGAAAATTAAACTGATAAAACATACAAATTTATTTAGTATAAGTTTTATGTGACATGGGAGCCTTCATAAGGAAATGAAGACCCAAAGAAACAGTTTGACCTGAGTAGCTAGGTTCGATCAGAAATATGATATAGGTCAGAGAGTATGAAGCAAGTGTTAACTGGGGAAAACTTAGCAAGGTCTTTTTGTTAGGATTCTTCTGTGCATCCCTTTGTCTTTGGAGATAAATGTGCTCTTTTCCTGCAGATACTGTGAAGGCACCTCTCATGTGAGGGTTTTATGACCTGTATCAGGAGAGAAGGAGAGCGATGGTCAGAGGGACCTTTCTACTTCTGCCATTTTCTCAGATTCCTTTAGCCAGTATGCCATAATTTGGAGTAGTGTGTCCTACACCCCTTCAGTGTTTTGCCATATATATTTACAACATCATTTCACTATGTAAGGGAATTTAACAATTTCAGTTAATGTTGTGGAAATGCTATATTGAATTCTGTTTCTGCAGACACTTTCTGGCAGGTTTTTTTTTTTTTTAATTACAGATCTCATTTCTCCTTATGAGATATCTTTATTCCAACCTAAAAGTGAGACTTCATTGTGCATAGCAAGAAACTTAAAGAAAAGATAGGCATGATTTTTAAAATCTTGGGAGAATTAGAAATAGAATATATATTATCCATTGGGTAGAAATCTTGTTGCTTAAAGGCTTCTGTTGAAAGGCAGATTGAATAAAAAACTGAAGCCTGTTGTAGCACCATATTCAGCTGCTGTGTTATTTTTTATCACCTAATTTTGGAGACTTTTGGAAATAAATCTAGGCTACTTATTTTTGATAGCCAAAGAAATTGAGTAACAATTTCAGTTAATATAAGTTGTTTAAAAAACATAACATACAGTATTTTCTAATTTAGATAATAGCTTTGGATCAATGGTTTTCTTGGTTAATTTGGTGCAGTCCTATTAGAAAGAAAAAGGCGTCCACCCTAGCTATAGCTGTATTCTCCCTATACTATTCCTCCCCCCTCCTTCCTCTCTGGTGTGAGTGGCCTAATTCCTTTTAGGAATCTGATCAAATTCATGAATCTTCTCCTCTGAAAAATACATGAAAATTTCCTTACATTTCAGGGAGTTAATGGATTCCCTGCTTCCTCTCACATATACCTTGCCCTGATTGGGGCCCACAGACATTGTACAGGCTACAAATCTCCTTAGAAAATAAAATTCAAACTCCTTCCTAGTATTCTAAATATTTAACAGTTTGCCTTAGAAATAATAGTGTTATTGCTACTCTTATAATAATTACAATAGTAGTAATTATAAGAATAGTTAAAATTTATTCTGTGCCAACCTTATGCCAGGTCTTCTGCTGAACCTTTAACCTGGACTAATGGTTATATTATTAATGATATCTCCATGTGGACTATATCCAGTTTGCATTTATCGTGTGCTTTAGAAAATATTGTATCTTTAGAATACAAATTGGAAGAAGAGATTATAAGCATTTTGATTCTAACCCTTATTTATGTTCATTCATTGCATTTATAAGGTATCAAAATCCTTTTTGGAATACTGAATTTATTTTTAGTTCTTTAATTCCAGTACTCTTTTTTGCTTCTGAGCCTCTTTGTCATTCTTCTTCCATGGAAAATTAACTATCCCACCCAACACCCACCATGTCCCTTAATTCCTACAAATTTCAGTTTGGCCACAGGTTCTCATATTTCCCTTAGGAGATCTTCTTTGGTCACTCTCCAAAGTCTAATGTACTTGCTACTCCCATGTGCTGCAATAACATTCTCATTCTCTCTCTCTCTGTCTCTCTCGCTCTTGTTACCTATCTATCTATCTATCTAAATAGATAGGGTGTGAAGAGAATCCAGGCTGGGGAACACTCAAGAATGGGGAGAAGAAAACAAGCCTACAAAAGAGATAGAGAAATGTTTCTTTATCTATTATTTACTACAGTAATGTCCAACAGATGGTAAGTGATCAAAAAATATTTATGGAATGAGTTAAATGACGTTACACTAAAATTTATTTTTATCATATCTCAGTGTCCTGTTATTATCAGCAGCAGCACTCTTTAATAGGCACTACTTTAGGCACTTTGCTTGCATTATCTTATTCAAGTCTCACAATAATTCTGCAAGAAATATAATTTCTCACAGAGTATATAATTTATCATCCCATGACTAGATGAACTTACATATATATGAGTCTAAAGTTTTTTTTTTTTCTAGTAGGCCAAAGTTTCCCAAAATCTCTTCTGAGCAATAGATGTTAACAGGTATTTAACAACAAAAATAACTAAAAAACTATTGCTGGGATAATAGTAGGATTATTGGGAATCAATTTTACTAATAGGATGCATGCCAGCAGGTGAAAATGGAGCAGTTTTGGCAGGAAAGGAGGCTAACATTGCTAGTTACTGAGGGAGAATGGATTCTTAATAGTATTTATGAAAATTTTCTGTTTCACCCTGACTCACTTGTTAGCTTAGCCGTCATCTGAGAGAATCAATCCTTTAAGCTTTGTGATATATGCTCTTGTCCTAACCAACTACTTCAGTTTTGATTTCCTCATCACCCTTTGCAATCTGCTTGTTCCTGTTATTTCCCAGTTTTGTCATTTAATTTCTTTTAGTTGTGCTTTACAGTTTTCTTGAAATGCCTCATTGGGTTTTCTCGTATAAAATTTCTTAGACTTATCTTGCAATTATTTTAGTATCTAGGTGTCATTCTTTATTATTCTGTTACGGATTGAATTAAAGTACATAGCATTATTTTAGAAGTGGCTGGTTCTTGAGCATCATTGTCATTTATATTGTCCTAAATATTGCATTTAGGTGACAAAGTAGAAATTCATCTGGAAGGTGAAGTTAATATTAATAGAAATCTTTCCATATGTTGTTAAAGACTCTTGATGTGAAGCTCAAAATGTGAAGCTCATTTTTTCAGCCCCTGTTTAAATTCAGTTGTAAATTTTCTCCTCCTGGTTTCTTACCTTAATGAGGTATCATCTCTTATCACCTAACTTCTTTGCTCAAAAACCCTCCTGCGCACCCTTCTATCTACAGAATGCCACCTAAACTTCTTTAAGTGGTATTTAATGATCTGGCATAGATCTTTTCTCCATTAGTCTCTTCCCTCACACATAGTGCTCTGTCATACTCCTAACTGACAAATGTTTATTTTCCTTTATTTCTCTTTCTTATTATTTTTGTTAACACTATACTTCTTTTACTTCTCAAACTGTGTGCTAAGGCCTCTTCACTGCAGACCCACTTTGGTTCCTTAGGATATTTAAAATTTTCTAGGGAAACAGTGACATCTGTCAGGTACAGCACAAACCACTAATTTCAGATACTTTCATTTTAAAATTAGGTTGCTACATTCCTTTTGGTGATCATATACTTTGTAAAACTGGGTTTCTGTGATTAGAAAAAATAAGCACTGCTCAGAAATCAATGTAAGACAGGAAATGAGGGTGGTGGTGACCAGCCTGATTCCAAGGTTTGAGAATTTTGCAGTGCTAGACAAGTACTAAACTGTTAGGAAATAAATACTTAAGTTGTTTAAAACTAACTACTTAATAAATAGAATTTCTTTTGCCTTAGGGGCACCATGATAAAATTCATAACACAGTACAGGAGGCATGTGCTCTATGCTTCTACTTTCTTTCCAGTTCATAGCCATTTTTAAAAATTATACCTATCCTTCAAAGACTACTCGATAATGTCACCCGTCTCTGGAAGCCTTTTCTGATCCCCCCAGCTGCAATTAGTCTCCCTCCTGGGTGTTTTCTGATAACATTGTAGCTTTACTATTGCTGTTAAAATTGAATTCAACTAATTCATTTATTTGTTTAAAGTTAACAGTAATGGCTTTCTGGTTCTCTATTTAGGTGTAGTTACTTACAGTATAGTGAGAGCCCTTTCATCCTCTGTGTAAAAGTGAAACAACTATATTATTAGGTATCATTTACTGAACTAGAGTGCATGTCTTGATAGTCTGTTTCTAATTCTTAAGCATCTTTACAAGATCACAGGTTATATTATACACATTTTATATTTGAAGAAATTGGAATTTAGCAATGTTGGTTTCTGTCACTCTGACATACCTCCTAACCTTTGGCTATTCTAGTTACTTCTCCTTTTACTGTTGATAGAATCAGCTTTTTGATATCCGCAAAAATCCTATTGAGATTTTGACTGGGGTTTGCAATGACTCTATGAATCTATTAGGGGAGAATTGCTGTTTTAAGAATATTAAGTTTTCGGGAATTCCCTGGCAGTCCAGCGGTTAGGACTCCGCGCTTTGACTGCTGAGGGCCCAGGTTCAGTCTCTGGTTAGGGAACTGAGATCTTGCAAACTGCGTAGGACGGCCCCCCAAAAAAAAACAAAAAAAAAGAGTATTGAGTTTTCCAATTCGTACACATAGGCTCTCCATTTATATAGGTGGGGGTTTTTTTTCCCCCTCAGCAAACGTATATAGTGTTCTGTGCATAGGTCTTGCACGTGTTTTCTTAAATTTTTCCCAATATGTTTCATTTTTTGATGTTATTATAGATGACACTGTTTTCTTAATTTTAATTTTCAACTGTTCCTTGGTAGTATATAGAATCACATTAGATTTTTTCTTGAGTCCTGAGACCTTGATAAACTGACTTTCTAATCCTGGAGCATTTATATAAGATTCTTTGTGATCTCATATATTCCGTAAGCATGCACAGATCGGTCCCCAGCCAAAGCCTCAAGAGCTACTCTATATGGATTTCAGCTCATTCCTCTCTGAAACTCTTTTTTGCCATTTCCAGTCTCCTGACTCCTTGAACACTTATCTCTGTCTGCTTAATTCAGTGAGAATGCCAGGCTCTGTTTGGCTTCTTCCTCCCTGCACCACAGTCTGGAAATGGCCTCCTGGCAGAGAGTCTGCATGATGTCAGGGCTCACCTTCTGTCTTTTCTATCAGAGATTACAGTCCAGTTCTGCCTGTTGGCCAATGTCTGAAAATTCTGTAGTCGTTCCCTTTGGCTTTTCTTTTTAGTTATTCAGAACACAGGGGTAGTTCTGGACCCTGCTACTCCCTCAGGGCTAGACTGGAAGTTAAAGATAGGTGTTTAACGATGTTATGTCCTTATATAAGCAAAGAAAAGTTGGGCAGTTTGTTTTACCTAAAAAAAGGCAGCATAATCAGGTTATGAACAAAGTTGAATCTCTTTTCTAGAGAATCTGACAATGTAAAGATTTTGATTTCGTATTAGGGACACTGTCATTTTCATCATTTTTTTCTCTAGTATACATGTATTAAATGTTTACTGATCGCATGTCAGAAGGGTAGGAAACAGATTGGTCACGTGTTGGTAACATTGTGTTTGAGACAAAGTTGGTGTACTACAGTTTTAACAGAATTTAAATTCTTTATACCTCCTTAGGTAGGTTTATTCCTAGGTATTTTATTCTTTTTGTTGCAGTGTGAATGGGATTGTTTCCTTAATTTCTCTTTCTGATCTTTCCTTGTTAGTGTATAGGTATGCAAGAGATTTCTGTGCATTAATTTTGTATCCTGCAACTTTACCAAGTTCATTGATTAGCTCTAGTAGTTTTCTGGTGGCATCTTTAGGAATATCTCTGTATAGTATCATGTCATCTGCAAACAGTGACAGTTTTACTTCTTCTTTTCCAATTTGTTTTCCTCTATTTCTTTTTCTTCTCTGATTGCCTGTACTCAGAAAGCTGTAAGACACTGATGAAAGAAATCAAAGTTAACACAAACAGATGGAGAGATATACCATGTTCTTGGATTGGAAAAATCAATATTGTGACAATGACTTTACTACCCAAAGCAATCTACAGATTCAACACAATCCCCATCAAATTACCAATGACATTTTTTACAGAACTAGAACAAAAAACCTTAAAATTTGTATGGAGACACAAAAGACCCCGAGTAGCCAAAGCAATCTTGAGGGAGAAAAATGGAGCTGGAGGAATCAGGGTCCCTGACTTCAGACTGTACTACAAAGTTACAGTAATCAAGACAGTATGGTACTGGCACAAAAACAGAAATACAGTTCACTGGAACAGGATAGAAATCCCAGAGATAAACCCACGCACCTATGGTCAACTAATCTATAACAAAGGAGGCAAGGATATACAATGGAGAAAAGCCAGTCTCTTCAATAAGTGGTGCTGGGAAAACTGGACAGCTACATGTAAAAGAATGAAATTAGAACACTCCCTAACACCATACACAAAAATAAGCTCAAAATGGATTAAAGACCTAAATGTAAGACCAGACACTATAAAACTCTTCAACAAAAACATAGGAAGAACACTCTTTGACATAAATCACAGCAAGATTCTTTTTGACCTACCTCCTAGAGAATTGGAAATAAAAACAAAAATAAACAAATGGGACCTAATGAAACTTAAAAGCTTTTGCACAGCAAAGGAAACTATAAACAAGATGAAAAGACAGCCCTCAGAATGGGAGAAAATATTTTCAAATGAATCAATGGACAAAGGTTTAATATCCAAAATACAGAAACAGCTCATGCAGCTCAGTATTAAAAAAAAAAACAACCCAATCCAAAAATGGGCAGAAGACCTAAACAGACATTTCTCCAAAGAAGACATACAGATGGCCAAGAGGCACATGAAAAGCTGCTCAACATCACTAATTGTTAGAGAAATGCAAATCAAAACTACATGAGGTATCACCTCACAACGGTCAGAATGGGCATCATCAGAAAATCTACAAACAACAAATGCTGGAGAGGGTGTGGAGAAAAGGGAACCCTGTTACTAAGTGAGAGAGTGGCATGGACATATATACACTACCAAATGTAAAATAGATAGCTAGTGGGAAGCAGCCACATAGCACAGGGAGATCAGCTCTGTGCTTTGTGACCACGTAGATGGGTGGGATAGGGAGCGTGGGAGGGAGACGCAAGAGGGAGAAGATATGGGGATATATGTATATGTATAGCTGATTCACTTTGTTATAAAGCAGAAACTAACCCACCATTGTAAAGCAATTATACTCCAATAAAGGTGTTAAAAAAAAAAAAAAGGGAACCCTCTTGCACTATTGGTGGGAATATGAATTGATACAGCCACTATGGAGGACAGTATGGAGGTTCCTTAAAAAACTAAAAATAGAATTACCATATGACCCTACTATGGGCATATGGTAATTCGACTGGGCATATACCCAGAGAAAACCATAATTCAAAAAGACACATGCACCCCAATGTTCATGGTAGCACTCTTTACAATAGCCAGGTCATGGAAGCAACCTAAATGCCCATCAACAGACAAATGGATAAAGAAGATGTGGTATGTATATACAATGGAATATTACTCGGCCCTAAAAAGGAACGAAATTGGTTCATTTGTAGAGACGTGGATGGATCTCTAGACTGTAATACAGGGTGAAGTAAGTCAGAAAGAGAAAAACAAATATCGTATATTAACGCATATATGTGGAACCTAGAAAAATGGTACAGATGAGCTGGTTTGCAGGGCAGAAATACAGACACAGATGTAGAGAACAAAGGTATGGACACCAAGGGGGGAAAGTGGTGGGGGGGGTGATGAATTGGGCGATTGGGATTGATATATATACACTAATATGCATAAAATAGATAACTAATAAGAACCTGCTGTATAAAAAATAATAATAAAATAAAATTTAAAAAAATTTTTTTAAATTATTTATAAACTTTTTAAAAATTTATATTTTTAATCTTTTTGAACTTTCTTGATTACAACATATTGATTTATTCAGCTAGATTACTGAGTACTTTGAACAGTGAACATTGCTTCTGTTTCTTTCGTGTGTCTGCTTTGGCTTACTAAACTTTCATTTTAGATTGACTATAACTTTTGAGTGGAAATCACTGATCAAGAGTAAAGGTATCATATTTTGTTAGTATGCTGATAATCAGATATTTCCAGAATGTTAGCCAGTTTCCTGTGATGCAATACTCAATAGTGGAATTACAACAACCTGCTTAATAGTTCTATTATTTGTCCATTTTTTTGTCTTGCAGGTTCAAGTAGTATTGATTTGTAAAGGAAACATTTCAATTCATTTAAATCCTGCTTATGGGAGGGTTGAAAGTCAGATTTAAGCCCGATAGTGAGTTGATATAGCCCTTTTTTTCAGACTAGTTAGAACATGTGAACTTTGATTATAATTAGGCTGAGTTACATTATAATAACGTCACTTTCACTGATGTTTCCTTTTATTTTGATGGCATTTTAAGTTATTTTAATAATCATAGTAAAATTTGCTATTGACTTTGCCTTTTTTTATTTTACTACCTAAAGCACACATGGTTCATCATTTAACCATGCTTCTACATGAATAAAAGTAAATTATAGAACAACATACAGGTATTTTCTACTGTTAAATGTATTATTTACCTAAGCATGGTTTAAAGGATTTAAAAGCTATTAGGTATGGATATTGATGCATTTTAAGATATTAACTGCTTCATGTGATGGACTCATTTTAATAAATTGATTGATAATATTAAAGACTGAATAAGCTAATTTTAAATTATTGTTATTTTTAAATGGAATGTTTGATTTCATTACAATATCTTTAACCCATCCTATAATTTTGAAAATTTTCTAACTTACATAGAAGTATAAAAAACAGTAAAAGGAACTTCTGTATACCTGTCATAGATCTACCAATTTTCATTTTATTTTATTTTATTGTTTTTTTTAATTTTTTAACATCTTTATTGGAGTATAATTGCTTTACAATGGTGTGTTAGTTTCTGCTTTATAACAAAGTGAATCAGCTATACATATCATATATCCCCATATCTCCTCCCTCTTGCATCTCCCTCCCATCCTCTCTATCCCACCCCTCTAGGTGGTCACAAAGCACCGAGCTGATCTCCCTGTGCTATGCTGCTGCTTCCCACTAGCTGTCTGTTTTACATTTGGTAGTATACGTATGTCCATGCCACTGTCACTTCATCCCAACTTACACTTCCCCCTCCCCGTGTCCTCAAGTCCCTTCTCTACGTCTGCATTTTTACTCCTGTCCTGCCCCTAGGTTCTTCAGAACCATTTTTTGTTGTTGTTGTTATTAAAGATTCCATATATATGTGTTAGCATACGGTATTTGTTTTTCTCTTTCTGATTTACTTCACTCTGTATGACAGACTCTAGGTCCATCCACCTCACTACAAATAACTCAATTTCGTTTCTTTTTATGGCTGAGTAATATTCCATTGTATATATGTGCCACATCTTCCTTATCCATTCATCTGTCGATGGACACTTAGGTTGCTTCCATGTCCTGGCTATTGTAAATAGAGCTGCAGTGAACATTGTGGTACATGACTGTTTTTGAATTATGATTTTCTCAGGGTATATGCCCAGTAGTGGGATTGCTGGGTCATATGGTAGTTCTATTTTTAGTTTTTTAAGGACTCTCCATACTGTTCTCCATAGTGGCTGTATCAATTTACATTCCCACCAACAGTGCAAGAGGGTTCTGTTTTCTCCACACCCTCTCCAGCATTTATTGTTTGTAGATTTTTTGATGATGGCCATTCTGACTAGTGTGAGGTGATACCTCATGGTAGTTTTGATTTGCATTTCTCTAATGGTTAATGATATTGAGCATCCTTTTATGTGTTTGTTGGTGATCTGTATATCTTCTTTGGACAAATGTCTATTTATGTCTTCTGCCATTTATGGATTGGGTGGTTTGTTTTTTTGATATTGAGCTACATGAGCTGCTTGTAAATTTTGGAGATTAATCCTTTGTCAGTTGCTTCATTTGCAAATATTTTCTCCCATTCTGAGGGTTGTCTTTTCATCTTTATTATGGTTTCCTTTGCTGTGCCAAAGCTTTTAAGTTTCATCAGGTCCCATTTGTTTATTTTTGTTTTTACTTCCATTTCTCTAGGAGGTGGGTCAAAAAGGATCTTGTTGTGATTTATGACATAGAGTGTTCTGCCTATGTTTTCTCTAAGAGTTTTACAGTGTCTGACCGTACATTCAGGTCTTTAATCCATTTTGAGTTTATTTTTGTGTATGGTGTTAGGGAGTGTTCTAGTTTCATTCTTTTACATGTAGCTGTCCAGTTTTCCCAGCACCACTTTGAAGAGGCTGTCTTTTCTCCATTGTATACTCTTGCCTCCTTTATCAAAAACAAGGTGACCATATGCGTGTGGATTTATCTCTCGGCCTTCTATCCTGTTCCATTGATCTATATTTCTCTTTTTGTGCCAGTACCATATTGTCTTGATTACTGTATCTTTGTAGTATAGTTTGAAGTCAGGGAGCCTGATTCCTCCAGCTCCGTTTTTCTTTCTCAAGATTGCTTTGGCTGTTCAGGGTCTTTTGTGTTTCCATACAAATTGTGAAATTTTATGTTCTAGTTCTGTGAAAAATGCCATTGGATCTACCAGTTTTTAGCATTTCAACATTTGCTTTCTCTTTCTTTATATAAATAAATATATATATATTTTTTCCCCTGAACAATTTTGAAGTATTTATCCTCTATTTAAGAAATTTAGAATTTATACAATCCTGTTTTCTGATATATTATAGATATTCCAATCTCAGTGATTATTCTAATAGTCTTTTATAGCTGTTTGATTTTATTCTCAGTCCAGCATCTAGTAATGATTACATGTTGCATTTATTTGTTGTATTTCAAATGGCTTTTCTTGTTCTTTTTTAAATTGTTGTGTTGTATGTATTCCATTGATTGAATTTATCATATTTTATTCAACCAGTCTTCTATGGATGGACATTTTGTTTCCAACATTTTGCCATTACAAATAATGTCTCAAAGAATACTTCTGTATATGTTGTTTTATATTTGTGGACATGTATCTTCAGGATAAATCCCTAGAAGTAGAATTGGACTACTGGATCATCAGTTACTGTATCTTTATCTTACAGATTTCTCTTTGTTACCTTTTGTTACTTTCCTCATCCCTTTAACACTAAATATACATGCATTTCTTTTATACTCCAGATATTTGGAAGTAATGTAAGATTTTGTTATCTTTTGACTTTGCATATTGAGTATTTTGCTAAAAAGTCCTAGAAAAAAATAGATGCTGTTTACAATAACTAATACAAGTATTACAAACCTCAGGAATTTGAGCCTAATTATAAAAGATAACATACCAGTGAAAAGTATGCATTTTAAAATAAATACACTGTGATTAATTTATAGCAAAGAAATTAAAGTTTTATGAGACTAATGAATTAGAATTTTTAATACTGTTTATTTCTGAATAAATAAGTTTGTTTATTTATTTATTTATTTATTTTTGGCTTCGTTGGGTCTTCATTGCTGCGCGAGGGCTTTCTCTAGTTGCAGCGAGCGAGGGCTTCTCTTCGTTGCAGTGCGTGGACTTCTCATTGCGGTGGCTTCTCTTCTTGTGGAGCATGGGCTGTAGGCGCGCGGGCTTCAGTAGTTGTGGAGCACGGGCTCAGTAGTTGTGGCTCGCGTGCTGTAGAACACAGGCTTAGTAGTTGTGGCGCTCAGGCTTGGTTGCTCCACAGCATGTGGGGTCTTCGCAGACCAGGGCTTGAACCCGTGTCCCCTGAATTGGCAGGTGGATTCTTAACCACTGCGCCACTGGTGAAGTCCAATAACTTGTTTTTAAAACAACTTATTAAACATGAACGTAGTTTAGCATATATATATATGTGTATATATACACACACACACATATATATATGAAGTACAATAATAGTGACAACCACAGCTAATATACATCATCTTACATCATCTACTTTGTGCCTGGTACCGTAATGCATATACATTAACTTAAATTACTTAATTTATTCCCCAACGGCTTTATGAGGTGTATTTATAATTATTTTCCTCATTTACATATGAGGACAATGAGGCATAGAAATGTTAAGTGACATGGTCTTACTTATGCAGCTAATTAGTGGCAGAGGCAAGATTTGAACTCACACAGTATTCAGTATAGATTCTGGGCTTTTAATGACAGCACTTCACTACTTCTTTTGGACTCAGTATTATTTTTCTGTATCAAGCCAGCATTGACCTAAGGTCTGTATGACTTTGAGTTCTTAACCACGGTGTTCTCTTTCTTTCCCTGAAGGAAGTATAATAAGATTTTATGCGGTTGTTATATCAAATTTGTTATCATAAGTGGTGATACAGGATTGAAATTCCATTCCTAACAGCCATAGCTGCTAACAAAGCAACCCTTTTATGACACCATCCTTGGCAGAATACTGAACTATGTGTACCATTTTTCTGACCCATTAAAATTATTTATGTTCCTATTTTTCAGTGGATGATTCAGCAGCCACACAAAGCAGCAACATTTTTTGGATGCATCGGGATAGATAAATTTGGGGAGATCCTGAAGAAAAAAGCTGCCGAAGCCCATGTGGACGCTCATTACTATGAACAGAATGAGCAGCCAACAGGAACTTGTGCTGCATGCATCACTGGTGGCAACAGGTCAGTGGTATTTCAAGGGAAGCACTGTACTAATTGACTGTTTAACCACTTTTAAAATCTGAATTCAAATCTGAGTTTGGAATTTAGACCTCATGTTTATAATTGATTTTAATGTTTAATAAACTCTTCTTCCTAGTATCACTTTTCCTTAAAAAATTTTTTTTTACCTTTCTTGAACCTGTTGTTATCTTCATGAAGCGTAATGAAATGAAAATTTTGAGATTATCTAGTCCAGCCTCTACTTTTTATAATTAGGGTCAGAAAACGAGCACATTTTATTCAGTGTTTTGTAGCTAGGTTCTTGCCGAACTGGCATTAGGAAGAATGTTCTTTTCAACATATCCTGAGATTGGAATATTAAAATACATATATACACATATATATTTTTTAACATATATAAAATATTACATTATATCCAGCCTCATATAAATTAGGTCATCTAAAGCATTTCTGGCGAACAGTCATCTGTCCATACTAAACAACTTCCGTCGTGGGTAATGCACCACTCAAAAAACAATCTATTACATTTCTGTACAACTTTGCTTATCAGAAAGTTTTTCTTTGTGTGAACTTGAACTCTGTCTCTCAGAACCTTCCATGCATTGCTTTTTTTGGTGCCTTTTGCAGCTACATGGAGGTATATCTTCAGTACATTCATGCTTTGCTAACATCATTATTAGCATACTGCTTATCAGCATGGGCTTTTTTCTCCTTTGGAAAGGAAAAAAAATAATTTTCCTAGTTATTATATTGTTAGAATCACCAAAGATGATCTCTTTTAAAATGGTGATTTACTAGATACTTTACATCCCTTATAGCTAAAAATATTGTCTGTCCTCCACCATTTCCTATCTCCCTTTCTTCCCCTTCTTTCTTATTTGCCTCTTTGTCTTCTTTTCCTTATTTCCTCCCTTATCTCTCCTCCCCTTGCTCCATTCCTCCTTTTTACCTCATTTGTTTTTGCTCACTCTTTGACCTCTCAAATGTATGTTAAAGACCTGACACTATTCTGGACAGTAGTTATTAAATAACTAAAATATAACTTTCAAAAACAATTAGGGTACCAAAGCCATTTTCAAACTTTCCTGTAACTTTATTTTTTGGGTGTAGGAGAAATTTATGATTTTAAGGTTTTAATAAATAAAACCATCAGTTCAAACACTGAGATATACTTATTTAGACCTTTTCCCTTTTCAGTGTTTCTAAAAACCAACTTTAGTAGGCAGGTGCAGAGTTTTCCCATTAGTGAGAAATGTGTCAACTTTTGCCTCTGATACCACTCCGGCTACAGTAAAATTGCTAAATTGTTTTTGTATGTTAAGTTGTTATTTTAAAGAACAGGTATGATAATATTAGGTCTTCCAGATTTCAACAGCTTAATTTATATACTCATATAATGGTCATGGTGATCAGTATTAATTAGGTGCTATTGGAAGTCAGAAACTGAGGGAAACCCTCTCTGTCTAATTCATTATGCAAATTGTGGAACCTAATAGATTTGGATAAGTTGTTTTAAATAGAGCTAGGAACTCTTACTTCCAGTGTCCCAAACTCAGGCTAAGGGAATATTCTTCTTAATCCACAGAATAAGAATCTTCTTATTCTCCACAAACTCTGAACCAGATAGATATACTTGGATAGTAAGAATACCTGTATTTTCTTTTGGAGGAACTATTTAGTTTCCTATGAAAGAGTAGTTTTTTTTAATCAAAATACAGTTTAGTAGCTCATACCAGAAGTATTTGCTTTTATTTAGTAACCATTTTTTGTCAACATTTTGCAAGAGTCATGATTACTAAAATATTTTTTATAAATTAATTATCCTTAAATTTGTAATATAGTTATTTTGCATATACATGTATTGATGAATATCACTCTTATTTTCATTAATTTAATTGAGCATAAACAGAATGTATCCTTCAGTTAGTCAGATGGCATATGAGTGAGTAGATATATGTTTTGGAAGAGAATTGATTTATTTTTTTCAAAAGAGAATCTAGCCATATTACCAAAATCTTAAGTGATGAGATGATGTATTTGTGGGATGTTTTTAACCACAACTGTTACTAAAAAAAAATTTGAAAAATTGGCAAGTTTTTTTTTTTTAATTTGTGGGTCAGAAGGAGGGGGAAAAGTGTTTTTATTTCTTTGTCTGTAACATAAATAATTATTGTATTAAGTATAATTGTTGGGCAATAATAAAATGCTCTGTGTGGCACTTGGAACAAGATTTTAAGTGTAGTATTCTGCTTAGATTTTCAGCTACAAAACTGGAACAGCGCAGGGAGTTTTCAACTATGAAAACTAATTTTAATTTATTCTAGTCCATAAAATGTAATGGTTTTATGTAATGTAATGTAAAATGTAATGGATTAATAAAATTAATCCCTCATAGTAAATATGGTCTACATTTATATGTGTGTTTTGTAAAATTAATCCCATACTTGGCTTTTAAAGCATTAGATTAAATATCAGTGGATAGTGTGTTGATATTTGAAAACTGAAGTTTTTAGTTGCATATATATTTTTTTGTGTGTAACTACATAGTAGCTATTTCTTAACTGCATTTTGAACTATTAAAAATGTAGAAAGTAGATAATTTTATCATTTTAGTATCAAAAGGAAGCTTAAATGCCAGTTTCTCAAAATACCAGATGATATTTAGAGCAAGGATTAATGTCCTTGTTTATCTCAAAGGCAACAGAGAAGTCTTGAAAAGTTTTCAAAACAAAAGTAACTGTATTTACATTTATTAAAATCTGTACGGCAGTTTGAAGAATTAAGAATAAAATTAAAACAAAATGTACAAAAATATTTTTAGTTAACTGTATAGTTATAAGACAAGTTTGACTATATGTAAAACTTACTTACTTTTTGTTATTGTTGTTTTAGATCCCTTGTAGCTAATCTTGCTGCTGCCAATTGTTATAAAAAGGAAAATCATCTTGATATGGAGAAAAACTGGATGTTGGTAGACAAAGCAAGAGTTTATTATATAGCAGTAAGTATTTGCCTAATTCAAATTTCTGGTACATATTCACACTATAAATTATAGTTGTTAGCTGATGTACATTTAAAAATAATTGTCTCTTATTATCCTGTAAATTCTTTACCCATCTCAAAGCATATGCTAGGTTCACTATTACAAATACAGAACAGAAATATGATCATTCTGTGGTAAGGTGATTTGTATTATTTACCTTCAAATATACCTCTTTTGCATACATTATACATAGATGTTTTTAAACCAAGTATCAAATTCTATATTAAATCTTAAGGTCTTTTGAAGTAATTCTGGAAATTTATATTTTGTATTTTTAGGCTACTTGTTGTGAATGATGCCATGCATTGTGTGCGGAAATATTATTAGCAGTATAAATATTCACTGCAAACAGTTTGAGCTTATTTGATGAAAAAACTTAATTACTATTTATTCCATAGTAATTACCATGACACCTTTTAAGTTAATATTTTAGAAACATTGATCATGACAAATCTTTTAAATATCAGAATATGGGCAGCATGTAATTTGAATTATTAAGCCTTCTGGCATAAAAAATAATTGGTTAAGAATTCATTTCTAAAATAAGACTGTACTAAAAATTCTCCTGAATTAATCACCCTATGAATACCTTGTTTTTATTTAGTGTGAGTTAAATGTGGCTCATCACAAATACTAAGTAGATACCTATGAAAAATTAAAAGCACTTCATTTGCATATATGGTTTTGATATAACAGCTGCTGCCATTTACTACCTGAGCTGTGAAACAGCTGGTAAGATGCATAAAAAATTGATTATCCAGTAGGAACATGTTTATTGAAAATATAATTATTTCTTTCAGTCTAGTGTTAATGTCTCCTACAGCATGTTTATGTGCACTGCTGTAGGCTTTACAAGGTTATTGATTCCTCTGTATAGCGAATCCTACCCCTTTATAACTGTCAAGTAAATGCTTACATTGAGACGATTATATAGAGGAAAGTCATGTTATCTCTTCTTCCAGCCATCTTACATTTGAAAGTCAAAGAGCATATGGTTTAAAGTTTGGTGTTATTTATGTTATATGTACTGACTGAAACATGACAATATATTAAGTTAGAAAAATATTTTTATCCTGACAATTACAACTCTTTGTATGTCAGTATATAGTAATTGGGCCCCAAATTAATGAGCTAACTTGGAAACAAGTCATAATTTTAACACTTACGTACATGTAACACATCTAGCCAGTTTTGTGTGAATGAAATTTTTGTAGCAGTATAGACCCAACTTGCAACCAGCTAATAGTTTTAACAATCATGTAACTATAACTCATCTAGCCAACTTTGGGTGGATGGAACTTTTATAGTAGTGTTAACTATTCAAGTACAGTTTTGTATAAAGTGTAGAGTGATCAGTTTTGGTCAAATTAATAAAATTGAATTACTTTTTAGACTTGTGTGGTATATTCAGCCAGAAACAAGTATCAAAATGTATTCCAGTTGATATATCTGATTGTAGCTGTTAGCTCTTAGTTTCTGTTTCAGCTGTTTCATAAAAGAATGCTCTTTCACATTGCCAGGTAAATCTATAGTTTGTTCAGAGTCTGGCTATTTTTAAATAGTTCTGAAAATAGCAGACTCATATTGGATACTTGAGATGCTGTAGATGCTGTATATTCTTGGTGAACATTCAACAAATATTTATTCTGCTAACAACTAAGAACGTACTTCTTATTCATCAAAATCTGTGAAATTTCTTCTGAAATGTAAAATTATTTCCACAGACTTTCAGCATTTCTTTTAAATCTTTAATTCCCTTTCAGCTCAGAGCATCCAGTCTAGTCTTAATAAGAAAACTGCAAATTTAGATAGAGTAGATATGTATGTCTATACTTATTTCAAGAAATCAGGTTGGCTTCTCTACACTTTCAGGTTCTGTAGTGTCAGCAGTCGTCTTACATCATCATCATAAACTTCAGAGGTTCAATAACTTGAAATTGTGGGAGCGCTTTATACAAAAGGTTCTTGATCTGAAGAAGCAGCTCAATATATCTAACACATTTCCATAAGTAAGATGTCTATCTGCATTACATAAAATAAACTAGATCTACGTACTCAACTCTTCTTCTCACTCTTCCATGAATTAATAATGGTCACAAGCATTAAGAAAATTCAAAACCTTCCTCATTTTCTGTCACATAATGCATTGAATCTGCAATTCACAGCAAAAACTTTTCTAATAAAAAGTTGAAATGGAATATGCATATACCAGTATTCTCTTTCGGTTTAAATGAAGTGTTGACATCTTTTTTACCTTCATAGCAGGTGTCCCACTTACGGCATATAAACTCAGTTTTTCCATGTTTAAACTGAATTCTTTGTTAGTAGGTTTTTAGGGATTACTGGTTATGTCAATAGCTAATTACATGTTGAAAACGTAAATCTTAGTTGTTCTTTACCTTTATAATCAGATTGGCATATGTCTGCTTCTTCTCTTATATGAAATATTTCTTACACTAGCCCTCTAAGACTATGATATTTAGGAAAGGTTTATGAAAAAGATGAGGAAATTGGAGCCATTAAATTTCTAAACCATATATTTTCTTTTTTAAGCAATATTAATGTGCTGTGAAAAGTGAGAAAATTAGCACTCTAATTTCATCCTGCCTCTTGATATTTGTAGTTATTTTCATTTTATTTTTATATTTTCAGTGTTTAAACATTTGGGCCTTTTTTTTACTCCTGCTCTGTCTGCTTTACATATTCGTGTTGCTGTCTGCCATTTCTAAAGTTACGGGATATAGTTGTAACACCTGTTTTAATGCCCTTGTCTGCAAATTCTATCATATGTGTTTTTTTCTGGTTCTTGCCATGGCATTGGGTTGTTTCCTCATGCACATGTGCTAAAGACTTGGAAAAGTCCTGCAGATCTTGAGTTCTCATTTTGTACCTCTTTCTTCAAATGGCTCTCTCCTTTCCAGTATGCTGCCCTTGCATGTGCTAGCTACCTTGGCTTTCCTGAATGGAGACTACTGGACTCTGTGTAGGTTCTCTCTGCCCTGACTGCCATCTGGAAATTCTCTCTAGGAATTAAGTTTGAATAATTGTAGGGATCACCTTATCTTGCCCCTTATTTGATTATTGTCCAATTTCTCAAAATTGATATTTCCTATACTTTGTCCAATTTTATAGTTGTGTAAGTTGTTTAAATCCATTCCTCATTCTTTTCATCATGGTTGGAATTAGAAATTTCCTGGTTGGTTTTGTTTTTCCTTTTTTTTAGCTGACTCTCTATTTCTGCCAGATTGCCTGACTTTTTCTTTGAATTTGAACAGTCTTAAGGTTGATTCAACCTAAGAAACTCCCTAAATTACTGTTGTAGATTCTATAAAATTCTCTAGCTGTCACTTTATCATTTAAAAATAAATTTAAAAGCTCTTAGCTAGTAGATAACTGTTCATCCATGTATAATTACTAATGTTATAGTAATTTTTCTAATATTGTCAGTCAGTCCTTAATAGTGTTTTGGACTACATTGTGAGTACAGTGGGATTTGGCACAGAAATTTATGCATTATTTCTAAAGACTTTTTAATGAGAAAAAGGTTCCAAGTTTCAAATACATGGTAAAACACTAATCATCTTGCAAGTTTAGGCCTATATAGGGAGAAATTTTAACTTTAGAGATCAAACAGATATTTAAGAAATAGGTTAACAAAAGCTTCCAGTGCCATGTGACTTACTTTGCATAAACTGTCACCCAATGTGTGTTCTTTTTTACTGATTCAAAATTAAGCACTGTAATGGAAGAACAGGGAATCATAGTTTGTCAATAATTGTTTGAGAATATGGGACCAGTAGTTTGAATTTTCCTTTGACTCCTATGCATATTTCCTTCTTTCTGTGATTTTTCCAGTTCCAGTGGCTTATTACAGATCTTCTTTTACCCTGTCTGTCTTTAATTTATAACTCCATCTGACCACTTTTATCTCTTTTCAGTCTACAGTCTTACCATTTTGGTTAATATAGTTTTTGTGAAGGTAAGGTTTTAAATGTTACTAATATTTGCTTCTGGAATAACGGGAGGTATGATCATGGATAATTGGAGGAAACATGGTTTGGAGAAGTGTACAACCTTGGAGGAAAGGAATAGAGTTCCCATATTTGGTAAGAAATAGGAGTTTTTCCATGTAAAGGACAAGCAGTAATCAATAACATCTATTTAGGTCTTACATCTCTCACTTTGTTTGTCCTGGTTGGGTTTTCTACTAAAATTCTTAATGACTCCATGAGTAATAATTTATCTTAGTAGAACTGTTACTTAGACTCACAATTAAATATCTTTGTCAGTAATGTGAAAGCAATAACTAAATTCATTAAAATGAGGTGATAAATTATAAGAAATCTAGTCTATGAGATCATTATTTGGAATTTTACATATTAGTAATTTTTTCAGTGAATGTTGAATAACAAATTGAATGTATAATGAAATAATAGAATTGCTGTTTTTTTAGGATTTGGTTTTCTTTTGATAGCATTTACTAAAAAATACTCTACAGTATAACATGATTAGGAATTTTAAAAGACATTTGATTATGTTCAAAATTGTATCATCTAATATTCTAACTTTGTCATGAAAAAATTTGAGAAAGGTTCTAATGAAAGGGAATGAATTTGTCTCGTAATGGTGACCTAACAGAAATTAGAGTAATGTACAAGGAAATGAAAGATACCTATTAATTTAATATATATGTATGAGATTTGTACTACTCCCTCCCCCCCAAAAAAAAATCTGGATAGGTGAAAATAGAAAAGTTTTGCTCACTTATGGACAATTACTTAAACTCGTTGCCATAAAACCTTATTACACCATAGAAAAAGCCTTTTTAGTATCATCTTGTGAGCGCTGTACTATTATAATGAATATACTTTGGCAAAATAAGTAAACAAATTGATTTTTTTTAAGTTTAAGCTATTTAATTGTGAATGATAATTGATTTAATAGGTCACAGTTCTTTATAAAGCATTTAGCTATGAATGAATTCAAGGCATTTTTGGAATTTATTAATCTTCATAATAGTCTTCTGAGATTATTAGTTAAGGAGTTGGATGGTTGAACTACCTCTGACTTTTCATTTTATCAGTGTTCTAAATGCAGTTTTTGAACGCTTATGTATTGGAGCTCCCATTGTATTGGTCAAATCAAAGATCATCATTTGGCTTTATTTCTGCATTTTTTTACTTCAGGTTTTTGACTATACTATTCTGGATTGCTTCATTGACTTCATTAGGGAGTAATTGTGAATTTTTAAGCCTTTTTTAAAATTTTTAAAAATATCCTTATAGGTGACATTAACTATTACATTTATAAATTCAAAAAATAAAATAAGAAAAATGTGTTTTTTTCCCTTCTATCTGGAGCATTACATGTTTGTATATAATTCCTGACATTTAGTATAGTAGTACACCCAACCCCTGCCCCTCCTTCCAACCCTTATCCGCCGTTCTACTTTTTGTGGTTTCAGTTACCCATGATCAACTTCAACCTGAAAATAGTAAATGGAAAATTCCAGCAATAAACAATTTATAAGTTTAAATTGTGCACCATTCTGAGTAGGCTGATGAAATCTTGTGCCATCCTGCTCTGTCCTTTGTCCAGCATACCCACACTGTACTCTACCTGCCCTTTAGTCACTTAGTAGCTGTCTCAGTTATCAGATCAGTTGTTGCAGTATCACAGTGCTTGTGTTCAAATAACCCTTATCTTACTTCATAATGGCCACAAAGTGCAAGAATAGTGCTGATGAAAAAAACGTAGTATATAAAGGGTTCAGTACTGTTGGCAGTTGCAGGTACACACTGGCGTTCTTGGAACTTATTCCCCACAGATAAGGGGGTTGTTGTATATATATGAATCTTTGTCTTGCAGGAATTTAGAGTTTTATGTACCAATTTGATACCCCTTCAAGTAAAGCCCAAAACTATGTGGTAAAAATGTCTATCTTTAGCTTGGATATAATATAGAGAGAAAGAAAAAGACTGTTAATTGTATTGCTTCTTAAGCATTAGTATTAGAGTTTAATTTTTAACTTAAAAAAAATTTTCCTTATGTTACTGATGTCCAGTGAGTTACACAAATTATTACTGTTCTTACTTCTTCCTTATTAGAGATAATCTTTGATTCATACTAGAAAATTTTTCGAACAAGAATGTGATTTTTAGAAATTCTATTTGTACTTATTTTCAGTTTGTCTAGAATTTTTTTCTGGCAAGTTAAACTCTAACAGTATCATTTTTTAGACTAATACTTTGAATTTTTATAGATAAATATTTTCTCCAAGTTGAGCAGTTTACTCCTATATTCCTGTAATTTTTCTTAAGTCTTATTTTTAGCAGTTGTCAAAAATAAAACTCTCTACTAGGAGGAGGGAATCTATGAAATATTAAAGTAAGGTTGTTTTCAGCTAAACAGAATAATCTTTTTACTTAGTTAGAAAAGTAAGAGTGTTGATTAAAGAAGCTTTGGGCTCTAAAGATAAAGATTGGAAGTTTTTGTGTTTTGGATTTGTGACATTATAATGAAGTCTTGGAATTTTATGTGAGGTTGGAAACCACACTACGTGTTAATTGCCTTAGAAGGTAAGAAAATAAACGTATGTATAGCAATTAGTTATTAAGACAGTAGGTTCTTATATAGAGCCTCAAATGAATTAACAAACCATCTACTGAAATATTTACACTTCAGTTTACTTTATTTATATATTTCAGACCACTCAGCAATTGCTTGAGAAAATGTTTACTAAATCTCTTTAATAAACATCTTTGAGAGGGAAAATTTATAGACATTGTGATGACAGTATACATTTTTATGTGCTAGTTGTCACATGTTTGAAATTGTATATAAATTGGACATAGTCTAGTATCTGTAGAAGTATATCTGTTTTCTAACATATTTTACTGTATACAATCTTTATAGCTTAATATGATTTAACCCATATGTTCTGTTGTCTCTGTTCTTCTAGATAAATTAAATTGGATTTAATCTCTTTATAGCAGCTTTATTGAGATGTTTATATACTGTAAAGTTCACTGGTTTAAAGTGTACAATTCAGTGATTGTTAGTATATTCATGGAGTTCTGCAACCATCACTGTAATCTAATTTTAGAACTTGAACATCACCACAAAAAGAAACTTTGTACCAATTAGCAGTAATTCTCCATGGTCCCTGCATTCAATCTTGTATCCACATCTCATAATGGTTTCAGTGATATTCAGGTATTATGGCTATAAATTATATAATTGTTCCTAATTAGACAAATAATGAATTTATGTCTTTGTTCTTTGACATATGTAGTGGAAGTCATAGTAAGTCTTTTTTGTTTTCTTCCTATTACCTCTTTCTCTTTTGCAGGTACTCTAAAGAGTGTCTTGTAAGCTTTTGTTCTCATTTATTTGTTCTAGATACAATGTTACCATGTTTTGGGGTCAGTTCTTTAAAATGTCACCTAATTTTTTTTTTTCTGATTTGGGTGAATGACATGTAGTAGATGAAGATTTTAAAATTATATTTGGTAAAGTGGGATGAAAAATGAGAAAACAGTGTTCTTCCTTTCCAGTACTTACTCAGGCATATTAAATCCATATTTGCTGTTATCCAGCTTCAGACCAATACAGGTTTCTCAGCTTTATAACAGGGCTCATTTGACTCTAACCTCTTGTGTCTGTCATGTGTTTTCTCTCTACCACTTGGACATATTCATGTTAACTTTTTCACTGACATTGTCCTGATACAGTTAGAAACATTAGCAAATCCTAAATAGTTGAAGATATTCTGAAAGATAGGTTACGGCTTTTCCAAATGCATTCCTCTTGTACTCTATACAGATTGCTGACACAAGTTTTTCTTTAAATTTTGATAAACCCTTGAACACTTTTCCCTGTAACTCTCTCCCATCTTTCCCTATAATACCCTTAGCCCAAACATAAATTTTGTGTAACGTCCCACCCCTGTTTAACTCTGCTGTCCTGACTAGTCATTTTGTGTATTCATTTTTCAAAGTATTATTTCTTTCTTCATTCTATAAACAATTTAAGACAAACTTTATTATTGTTAAGTTTAAGGGACATGACATAAACTGTCACTATCAAATAAAATATAAAATGTATAGTAACCCACCAAAAATATTTTGATTCAGTCTTTTCAGAAAGATGCACATATACAAAACAAAAGAGCACCATATATTCTGTTACTCATCCTACAAAAATAATTATTTTTACAGATATGTAGCTCCTTTAAGGTTAACATTTGACAGCTATAATAAACTAAATTGAATCTTAAAAATATTATTTTGCTTAAGAATGTTGACTAGCGTTTCTGAGGTAGATTGATGTGCTTAGTGTAGTAGATTTTAATCTTTTCTGAGTTTTGAACCATTCCAGAAAAATTTATTTACTCATAAAATTTTAATATAATTTTTGGTAGTTCATAGATTAAAAAAGCTTTCTGCTAATTAATGGAGCCCAGGTCAAGAACCTCTGTTATAGTAAATAGTGAATTAAATGATACATAATCCAATTATAGTTCCATATTAGAAAATGTCCATTCTGGATTTCTAAAACTTTTCTAGTGTGACTCTATACTTGTTTCCTTATATCAGTCAAGAATTGTTTTTTGTAAAAATATGTTAAAGTGGAGAATCAAACTTAGTGGTGAAATGATGTATTTAGTGCCAGTGATAGAAGAGCAGAATTTATAAAATTATTCAAATATCTTTGAATCATTTGCTCTCTTTTAAAAATATCTGTATGTTTTCATTACCTGAATATAACCAAAGACCTAATAATGCTAGTGCTTCTTTGTAAATATTCCCTAAAGTCATTTTTATTTCAGTCTGTCAAGGTGGTCATTGTGATGTTTTCAGGTAGACTGTAGCATTTTTACTTCCTCAGATGAGCCGAATTGGGACTATACTTTGTGGAAAGTTTTTTTAATATAGTATGTAGACATTGGTAAGAATCGGAATGTCCACTGACTTATTAGTTTCACAGATGCTTCCATAATACTTAGTGTACCCTTAGGTATGTTAAATTATCATATCCTGACAGCAATCCTGAAACATGCCAGTCTTATAAAGCCATATTTCTGAGAACTAAAGCAAGGTTTCAGCGAACCATCTCTGACATGCCATGTTAATTTCCATAACTATCATTACTGGAAGTGGTAGTATTTCTAAGGCATGGAGAATCTTGATAAATCTACCAAGTACAAAAAAATTACAAAATATCTACCTTATCACTGGGTTTCCAATTATGAGGTTTGGTTTCTTTCAATCCCAATTGAATCATTTCAAAAATAATGATAAGCATCTTTTTTCTCTTACCTTGAGTTATAAAATAGTTATTTAGGTGTACAATATATCAAAACACAATAACTTAAATTAGTCTATTTTCATTGTGTCTAGTGTTCATATTGTGAATGAAAACCTCATTCTGTCATCTCATAGTATATTTACATATACACATGATTTTTGCCTTAAGTAGAAAAGAAACAGCTGACAGATATATAGGTTAATTTCCTTTTTAAAATTGCAGCAAACTGTTCTATGATTCTTTTGTGTGTTTGGGGCTATTTTGTGGAGAAAGAATTTGTCAAGCAACATTTGAGGGACATTGGCCTTTTGTACCCTTTCCTAAATAAAGTTAAACAGAAACCTGTCAACTCAAGAATAAAATATTTCTTTGTAAATTCTCACCTGCAAATTATTGATAATGGAAGGAACACCTTTTTAATCCTTATATCCCCCTACTCCGCAACAGCTTTTAGATTGTAGATAAACTTCCCAGCTCAGTAATTAACTGAGCTCAGTCATCGCACCCCATATCATGTGATTTTTTTTTTTCAGTAGAATACATTATTAGAGCACTTACACAGCCAGTCTAGCTGCAGCAGCCCAGGCGGCAACAGCAGTGCCATTTTTCACAAAGGAAATGTTGAACAGGAGCCAAATGTTTGGTGGCAGTCTGTTGCTAGGAAATCAAGGTCCTGAGGCGATTAATGACAAAGCAAGCAATAACAAGAAGGCAGAATTACAGATTTAAAAGAGAAAAAAGTGGTTGGTGTTATAATTACCCAAAGAAATCCGCACTCATTAAATTGGCTGTTTTTATGATTGACTTTAATTGGAGGTTAGCTCAGATATTTAGCTCCTTTCCCACCCCTTTAAACACACACAGGCACATAATCTGTAGAACTGCAGACTTGTTTTTCTAAGCATTGAGAGGAGCTTGCCCTGTAATTTGATCCCCACTGACAGATGCATTTTCTATGCTGCCATTTTGAATTAACCTATTGTAGAACAATTTTCTTCAGCCCTGTTGAATAAAACATCTAGTCTGATTACCTCCGATGGATTTGATAGAGTAAAAGAATGTACTTCTCATTGAAGTAGATTGTTTGCATGGACTCTACTGATTTTGAACTCTGCCAGTAAGCACAATCATTTGTAATTAATTTTCGAAGAAATTTGTGGGGAGGAGGTAATGAGAGTCACCCTTTTATAGTTTAATGTTTGGGCATCTGCATCAAAACAGTATTATTCTTACAAGAAAGTGTTATTTTTCCAGTAAGATGTTCATATGCATTTGAAAATTTTTTGTGAATCTTCATCTATACTGTTGATAATTTTAGGAATAGAATCTTGTACTTATGTGCTCTAAAATGACCCTTCTTCCTCCCCACACACAGTATTTTAATTATAGGACTCAATATGCTTCAAAGCAACCTATTGTGAAACTGTTTTTAATATATAAAATATTTAATTTAAATGATTTTAAGATATGCCTGCTTCAATAAATCTTTGGTGTATGTACCCAAAAAAAAAAAGAATTCCTTTATTTAAATTTTCTATGGTTTGATAAAATATATTACCAGAAAATCATTGATCAGTCTTTCATGTACAATACCAGACGAAGCATCACAGTTTATTTACCTTTCAGAGGCCTTAAGAATAAAGTTACATGATGCCACTGCTCTCCAGATTTTTAATCAAACCCTGGAACAAAAGAGCCAAGCACATTCTATCTGACAATACACACAGTGCTAATCAGATGCCAATGCCAAGCTGTCTGCTTTGTTAAATACTTAGCTTCCTAGAGGCAGGAAGACAGCTGCTATAAGTATGATGAAATTTGGTAGTTCAATCTATTTTTACTACCCTTGGGCTGCTAAGATACCGTTAATTTAGACCACCCCAATTGGTACACTTTAGGAAGTTTTTTAAAGAGTTTGTCATTAAGATGATAAAACATTGTTATTACATTGAAAACCTTCTGTAAGTTTTACATTTGACAGATACCTACTGAGATAACCCCAGCATGTAATTTACAATAATATAATGGTTGTAATTGCATTTTGGAAAAAAAAAAAAAAGAGGAACTATAGGAGACAAGTGCTTCCTTTAGAAGAGGCCAAATATTATTTAAAACGTTAACACAGATACTACCACCAGGGGGAGAAAGCTAAACTTAAAGTCTTTAACTGGTGATAATACTGCCAGTAAGTGGATTGTGCTGCTTAGACCCATATAGTTAACCATATCTCCAGATGATACTGCCTTTGGGAACGTGATTCTCAAATTGTATGTGAAATCTGTACTGATTTAACAGACTACTTAAATGTAAGTAAAATGGAAACTTCCAAACCTCATTTTTTTTTTCTTTTAAGAGAGGGTACAAATAAGCAAGCTGAAGATTTTTATTATATTTTTTAAACTGTCAATCTACTTGAGCTATCCTTCTGAAATTGAATTCTTCAGATCTATGATATTGGGTAGCTGTCAGTGTATCCACTAAGATTAAATAGTCACATAATTGATATACCAAATTGAGTAGTCTGTAAGATAATTTTCTAGTTCATTGTCCCTACACTGTAGTTGTGGGTTTGTTTTTGTTTTTGTTTTTTAAAATGTTTCTAGTAAACCATTTACAATTCAATCCTAAACATTTGTGTGAGAAAAGCTTAGAGCGTCCTTTCTTGGAGAATATTTTCTAAATGTATAAAATAGGTGCTTGGGACTAGAACCCAACTCCTAACCATGAACAATGTCAAAGTTGATCTCATACTCTCACATGTCTTTTCTCCAGTCTAGAACTCTGAAGTGATAGATTATAAGCACTCAACCATAACTTTTAAGCATTGACTCTCCTCACAGTTTTAGGTATTATTTTGTGAAGAATCATGAGTTTTAATTTTTACACTCTGATTTTTAATCATTGAGATGTTAAAATTACAAGTGATGGGGAAAGAAAATCATTAACTACAAAGGAGACACACAGGTTAATTTTTTGGGTGATAGAACTGTTCTTGTATGGTACTATAGTGGTAGGTACGTGATTCTGTGCATTTGTTAAAGCCCATAGAATTGTACATCACAACAAGTGAACTTGCAAATGCTTTTGATGTTGGGAATCCTAGGATTAATGCAGACTTTGACAAATGAATCAACCTGTGTTACAAATATATGACATCACCTCACTGAAGGGGTGTAGAAAAAAGGAGCTGACCTAAGTAACTTTGGAAAATGGTGTCTTGACTGGAAAATGTTAAGTTAAATACAGAGGAACACTATAGAAACACTGTATTCTACTGGGCAGATTTGTTTCTTATAGGAGTATGAGTTTTAATAATTCTGAGCCCACTTTGCATATATACTGGGGTTGGATAAATATCTAAATAGATGAGGGATGGTGGGATTCAGGTTTCTCACTGTCAGAGAGGGATGTTACAGATAAACAAGATAAGCCGGGGGGAAGGCTAAAAATAAACCCTGTGGTACTGAGTTAGAGTTGGAGATAATAGTATGAATTCATGTTCAGCTTAATATGTATAAATGGGTAGATGCAGAAATAATTACAGGTACATGTGTACACATGGGTTAGTGTACATACATATATTTCCTAGCTCTGTCACCTGAGAAGGCTTAGAAGCAGTGATACCCCAATAGCAACAGACACACCCAGCACCCAGATCTGGGTTTGAAAATACTATTCTCCACTAAAAGGATCCAGGGTTCCTTGGAGAAATGGCTGATTCTAGGACAGGGAAAATGAACTTGTAGTATCTTGTATTCTTCCATGAAACCCATAGCCCTGATCTAATCATGAGAGCATCAGACAAATCCAAACTGATGGAAATTCTACAAAATACCAAACAGTACTCCTCAGAACTCTAAAGGTTATAAAAAATAAGGAAAAACTAAGAACTTGTCACTGATAAGAGGAGACTAAAGAGATATGACAACTAAGTACAAAGTGGTTTCCTGGATTGGAACCAGAACAAAAAAGGACATTAGTGTAAAAACTGGTGAAAACTGAATCAGGTCTGGACTTTAGTTAATAGTAATACACCAAAGTTGATTTCTTAGTTCAGACAAATGTGCCATGGTAATGGAAGATGTTAACATTAGGGCAAACTGAATGAAGGGCATATGCAAACTCTCTTTATTATGTTTGGAGTTTTTCTATAAATATAAAATTATTCCCAAATAAAACTTTATTTAAAAATTAAAAACCTGGGGACTTCCCTGGTGGTGCGGTGGTTTAGAATCCACCTGCCAATGCAGGGGACACGGGTTCAAGCTGTGGTCCGGGAAGATCCCACATGCCGCAGAGCAACTAAGCCCATGCACTACAACTACTGAGCCTGTGCTCTAGAGCCCGCGAGCCACACCTGCTGAGCCCGTGTGCCACAACTACTAAAGCCTGCGCGCCTAGAGCCGGGGCTCCGCAACAAGAGAGGCCACCACAGTGAGAAGCCCACGCACGGCAACAAAGAGCCCCCGCTCTCCACAGCTAGAGAAAGCCTGTGGGCAGCAACTAAGACCCAATGCAGCCAAAAATAAATAAATAAATAATTTTAAAACCTGTGTACCCACCGCCCATCTTAGGAAACAGAACATTACCAGTATCTTTGAATCTCTATGTGATCCTTATGATCCCATGTCTCTTTCCACCCCCAGTGTAACCATTATCTTGAATTTTATGAATATTATTCCCATGTTTTTCTTTATAGATTAACCACATATGTATCCCTAATCATTCTATCACATCCCATAACCTTTTAACATAATTTGTCTTCTTTGCTACTTTCTGGATAATTTCTTCAGATCTATATTCTGATGTTTCTAATTGTGTCTTCAGTAGTGTCTAATATTCTTTTATGCCTGTCCATTGAGTTTTAATATCCATTACTTTATTTTTCACTTTCATTTCTTTCAGATGTGCTTCTTGTTTCATCATTTTGATAAACTGTGACTCCTTTCTTCCGTTTCTAATCCTTTCATTTCTTTACATACATTAATCTTATTTTCTATTTTGTGCCTAGCCTAATAGTTAAAACTTTTGCAGTTCTGATTTTGTTGTCTGTTGGTTCTGCTGGCTCTTACTCAGGCTCCCTTATGTTTTGTTTGTGAGCTGATATTCATTATTTGTAGTAATTTTGAGGCTGAGATGAAGATACGTTTCCTGAGAGAGGATTTGCATGGGAATCTGCCAAAAGCCTGGGGATACTGGTGGCCTGGGAACGCATTCAAATAAATTTTAGGCTTAAAGTTTTGTGGGCTGCATAGGTAACATGAGTTGTAGACACATAAACTTTCATGAGGGTGGGCTTGTGGTTAAATTTTCAGGGAAGATATTTTTACCTCCACCTAGCATCAAGTTTGAAACAGGCGAATTTCCCGTGATTCTTTCTTTGGGAAAGGCATACTTCTGTTTCACTCTTACACTAAGTGTGCAGCTCTTCAGAGTACCAGCTTTATGTGGAGATCTCTATAGACTCCCTATCTTTGATATACCTAGGATTTCTCTCCTAAACCTTGGGCTTAGTAGTGTGCTGGTAAATACTTTGAAACTTGCTCTCTAGAGGGAAAAAAAAAAATCCTGATATTTAATATTTTCTAATTTTATATTACGGCTGATTTCAAGCTACCAGTGTGAAGTCATTGAACATGAATTTGGATAAGATATGTATAGTTTGCTTTCACAAGCCGATTTCAGCACACTACTGGCAGCTCTATACATGGCTGTGAAACCTAAAGCTCAGTTCACGGGATTTGGCATGTCCCCAGAATGAAAGACATTTGAGTATTTGCTTATCTTCCTGGATTTCCATTTGCTTTAGCTTTCTGAGTATTCTGTGTTAACCTAGCAATGCATTTCGAAACAAAAAAGATTCTTTTTTTTTTTTAACTCATCATTTGTTATTGTTTTCAGCAAAAGGGCTATGTTATGATAACTGAGTCAGCTTGACTACCAAAAATAGAACTCTTCCTTCTAACAATATAATTTATTTTTTATTTTTCTATTATAAACATAATACATGATGATTACATTAAACTTGAGACATGTAAAAAAGTATAGAGAAGAATATTAAAATCCCCCGTAATCCCATCACACATTTATTTTTTTGTGCATACATTTGTCCCTTTGAGTTTTTATATAATTTACATCATACTGTATCTACTGTTTCATAATAATGGTTTTTGTTTCTTAATATTTAATGAATGTTTGCTTGTCATTAAATATTCCTCCACAAGACCCCCACACCCCATTACACATGAGAGTAAAGAAAAACATCTGCACAGATAGGAATTAGTTTAATCCAGGAATTCAATCCTTATGGCATATTAAAATAATTTGCTAAGGTTATTTATTGCAGCATTTATAATTTAAAATATAATATAATATAATTTAAAAATATTAGAATCTATATAAATGACCAATTCATTGAATAAACTATGGTACATACACACTATAGAGTACTATGCAGCTTTTTTATAAACAGATGTGGATTGATTTCCAGGAAATATGACACAAAAAGCACAAAAGAACATATATAGTGTTACCTTTTGTGTAAGAAAAAGGGAAAATAAAAAATGCATATATGCAGGAAGGGTAAAGTAGAAAACAATACAATCAGTAACCTATATGTGGCAGAAAGAGTGATGAAAGAGATGTGGGTGAGCATGACACTTCTTGGAGTTTATTTTTTTGGTATAGTTTCAAATTTTGATAGCATGTTAATACCCTGCCTATTCAAAGGTTAAAGGAAAATGAATGACATCGGTAGGATAGGGGATGTAAAATTGTAAGCATACTAAAACAAATGAACTTAATTGTTTATCAAAAGTCAAATGAATACTGTATACCGAAGGATAAAGAAGAAAGAAGGGAGGACTCAGCCAAGTAATTTATGAACACAATATTGGATTATATGTCCTCAGTTTGGGGCAGAGTGGGAGAGGAGAACAGTATTGCGTATAAATCCTGAACTTTTTTTATTAAGGTTTGTTTATTTTGGTGGTGTGGGCAAACTAATGCTGAAACTATTTTGAGCAAATGAGTAATTGACTTAATATTGTTTGGATCCTGCGTTATCACTGTGGAAAAATGGACACACAAATATAGAATGAGAGAAGACAGAAAAGAATGCTGTGAGAATGGATTGGATTAGAGGTATCTGTGTAAATATATACATTCCTGTGTATAAGTGATTTATGTGTGTGTGTACTTGTATATGTGTGTGTTTTTATGTGAATATATATGCGTTTATTTCCTAGCTCTCTTGCCAAATGGGCAAAAGAGCAAAGTCACTCAAGTAGTAATGACACAGCTAGCACTATTTCCCACTCTATTAGTTTCCTAGGGCTGCTGTAACAAATTACCAGAAACTTAAAACAACAGAAATTTATTCTCTCACAGTTCAGGAGTCCAGACATTCGAAATCAAGGTGTTGACAGGGTTGGTTAATTCTTGATCTTGGAGAGACAAAGGGGGAATCTGTCCCATGCCTCTCTCCTAACTTCTAGTGGTTGCCTGAAATTCTTGAAGTTCCTTGGCCTGTGGCAACATAACTCTAGTCTTTGCCTCCATTGTCACGTGCATTTTCCATGTGTCCATGTCCAGATTTCCCTCTTCTTATAAGGACATCAGTCATTGGATTAGGGCCCACACAGTGTGATCTCATCTTGGTATGTCTGCAAAAACTCTATTTCCAAGTAAGCCTGCATTCACAAGTAATACCAGCAGTTAGACCTTAAACATGTCTTTTTTGTGGGACACAATTCAACCCACAACACCACTAAAAGGAACCAGGACTCCATATTGAAATGGCAGGTTCCAGGTCTAGGGCCAAGTACATACAAGGTGAACATCTTGTAATGTCAACAAAGGAAGTGCTCAAAACAATGATGGAGGGTTTATCTTAATTATATAGGAGATAGCTTGAAGGTATCCCATTGGCGAAATCTGGGACAGTTTGAGCATCAATATAATTAAATACAGTAATGAATTATAAACCACTGGGAAAAAAAAAAGTTTTATGAGATTATGCCAGTCATAGGTGGAAGGGAGGAAGAAAAAGGAAGGAAAGAAGGAAAAGGAAGGCATCTTCCTTCCTTCCGACAGTAGAATGCTGAAAGTTGAATGGCAAATGTGAAAGGTGTGGTGGAGTTGGAAAAAAACAAAAATGAAAACAAACCCGATATTATTTTTGGATAAAGATTAGATCAGGCAAAAATCATCAGTAGATACAACATCTAAGAGGACGGGTTGATGAGGAGCAGGATGTTTGCATGGTCTTAAAGTGGCTCCCCAAAGAATGTTTATTAGTTGTAGGGGCAAAAAGAAATAGCAGTAATGCATTGGATATGTCAGGCCCTAGTGATCAAAATTATGATCACCAGTGAGGGTCGGATGGCCATTGTGTGCCTACTGATGAGGTTCTCTGAGGAGGACACAACTTCACCTATGCAATATTCTGGCTTAGAATGCATAATCTCAACTTAGTCACAAGGACATATTAGAAAAATACACTCAAATAGAGAAGGAATACTAGCAAGTGCAAATAAATAAGGCAAATGAGGTAAAAAAATTAACAGGGGAATCTGGGTAAAAGGCACATGTATAGGGGTGTTCCTGTACAATTTTTATTTTTGGAACTTTTTTACATTTGAAATTATTTCCAATCAAAAATTTAGATAAATTATTCTTTAGTAACAGAGGAGAAATTGAGGAGAAAAACATTCTAAAGTGCACTCAGATAGTGGAGAGTCCCAAATGACACTTAGCCAACCTTCTAAGTGAATATTATTCAAACTATTCAATTAGGAAACTGATTTTGGTGTAATTGTGAAATGTCTTATTACACTGACTTTATGCTTCTTACAGCATTAAATTATGTTACCTAGAATCACCTTGAGATTTAACATGCTAGCAGTTTAATATGTGGTTATATGTATAGTTAATATATATTATATATATAGTTTAGAGTTAATATATAATTACACAGTCATCTCCCAGTATCTGTGGGGAATCGGTTCAGGAGCCATGTCCCCCCACCAAGGATACCAAAATCCTTGGATGCTAAAATCTCTTATATAAAATGGTGTGGTACAATCAGCCCTCCATATCAAGGTGTTTCTGCATCCACAGATACAGAAGGCTGGCTATATAGTTAATATATGCTTGTACTGTAACTTGAAACAAAATATCTCAATTCTTTCCATTAATTCTGATCAATTTTTATATGCATAAAAGAGATTGTTAGAATTATTTGAAGAAACCTGCAAATTCTTAAGACAAGTGGCCTTATTAACCACAATTCATATCTGTAGTAGCTATAGAGAAGAAAGAGATTAAAAATATACCCATCAGCTCTTTCAATCAAGTTGGATATAATATGAATGGATTTTAAGCCAAGAAAGATTTCATGAGAAGGGAAGAAGGAGAAACTCTCTAATACAGAGGAAAATTTTTGTGGTCATCCATAATCAGTTATACAAATATAAAAACAAAGTTTGACAGGTGATATTCTCAAACTTGGAGATTCAGAAGAGTGAATTTATCAGTGTACTAGAAGCAAATACATCTCTCAGGAGCATTCATTTGTTCAAGTGCTTATCATGTGCTAGACAGTGTTTTAGGCACTTAGAACATAGTTGAGAATAAGGATTGTATTTATAGTAGACAATATAACAGAAAATATTCTCTGAAGAATTGTTAATAGTAGATCATATTTGTGTAGCACTTACTCTGTGCCACATACTGTTCTAAGATCTTTACATATATTAATTAATTTACCTTAAATAACCTTATGAGTATAGATACTGTTACCACCTCCATTTAATAGTTGAAGAAACAGAAGCATGGAGATGTTAATTAACTTGCTCCAGGTCTCACAGCTAGTAAGTGGCTAACCCAGGATTTGAACACATCGTGTAGGCTCCTGTGTCCAAGCCCTTTTTTTCTTTTTGAATTTTGGTAGGAACTTTATAAATTTATTTATTTATTTATTTTTGCTGTGTTGGGTCTTCGTTTCTGTGCGAGGGCTTTCTCTAGTTGCGGCGAGCGGGGGCCACTCTTCATCGCGTTGCGCGGGCCTCTCACTATTGCGGCCTCTGTTGTTGTGAACATGCTCCAGACATGCAGGCTCAGTAGTTGTGGCTCACGGGCCCAGTTGCTCCGCAGCATGTGGGATCTTCCCATACCAGGGCTCGAACCCATGTCCCCTGCATTAGCAGGCAGATTCCCAACCACTGCGCCACCAGGGAAGCCCCCAAGCCCTTTTTTTAAATAAAATTTTTGTTTTGAAATCATTGAAGATTCATGTCATCGTAAGAAGTAATACAGAGAGATCTCATATACCCTTTACACAGTTTCCCAAAGTTAATCTCTTATAAAACTATAATACAATTTCACAGCCATCCTAATGACAGTGACATAATTCAGATACCAAACATATCCATCACAAGAATCTCTCATTAAGAATGCTCAACATCATTAATCATTAGAGAAATGCAAATCAAAACTACAATGAGATATCATCTCACACCGGTCAGAATGGCCATCATCAAAAAATCTACAAACAATAAATGCTGGAGAGGGTGTGGAGAAAAGGGAACCCTCTTGCGCTGTTGGTGGGAATGTAAATTGATACAGCCACTATGGAGAACAGTATGGAGGTTCCTTAAAAAACTAAAAGTAGAACTACCATATGACCCAGCAATCCCACTACTGGGCATATACCCTGAGAAAACCATAATTCAAAAAGAGTCATGTACCACAATGTTCATTGCAGCTCTATTTACAATAGCCAGGACATGGAAGCAACCTAAGTGTCCATCGACAGATGAATGGATAAAGAAGATGTGGCACATATATACAATGGAATATTACTCAACCATAAAAAGAAACGAAATTGAGTTATTTGTAGTGAGGTGGATGGACCTAGAGTCTGTCATACAGAGTGAAGTAAGTCAGAAAGAGAAAAACAAATACCGTATGCTAACACATATATATAGAATCTAAAAAAAAAAAAAAAAAAAAGTGGTCATGAGGAACCTAGGGGCAAGACGGGAATAAAGACACAGACCTACTAGAGAATGGACTTGAGGATATGGGAAGGGGGAAGGGTAAGCTGTGACAAAGTGAGAGAGTGGCATGGACATATATACACTACCAAACGTAAAATAGATAGCTAGTAGGAAGCAGCCGCATAGCACAGGGAGATCAGCTTGGTGCTTTGTGACCACCTAGAGGGGTGGGATAGGGAGGGTGGGAGGGAGGGAGATGGAAGAGGAAAGAGATATGGGAACATATGTATATGTATAACTGATTCACTTTGTTATAAAGCAGAAACTAACACACCATTGTAAAGCAATTATACTCCAATAAAGATGTTAAAAATAATAATAATGCAATTTAAAAAAAAAGCATCTCTCATTGTCTTAGTTCAGGCTGCTATATTAAAATGCCACAGACTGGGTGGCTTAAACAATAGGAATTTATTTCTCACAATTCTGGAGGCTGGGAAGTCCAAGGTCAGGGTGACAGCATAGCATGGTTGAGTTCTGATGAAGACCTTTTTCCTGACTTACAGATGGCCACCTTCTTGCTGTAGCCTTACATGGTGGAGAGAAAGGACTGTCTCTCTTGTCTATTCTTATAAAGGCACTAATCCTATTCACGAGGCTTCCACCCTCATGATCTAATAGCCTTGAAAGGCCTCACTTCAAAAACATCACAATGGCAATTAGGGCTTCAACATACCAATTTTGGGGGGGGACACAGACATTCAGTACCTAGCACTTATGTTGCCCCTTTATAGCTACACCCGCTTACCTTCTGCCCCACGCCCTTAACCCTGGCAACCACTAGTCTTTTCTCTATAATTCTGTCATTTCAAGAATGTATAAATGGAATCATACAGTATTTCACTTTTGAGATTGGCTTTTTTCACTCAGCATGATCCTGTGGAGAATCATCCAGATTCTTGCATATATCAGTAGTTCATTCTCTTCTATTAATAAATAGTATTCCATGGTATGGAAGTGCCACAATTTGTTTGTTCGCTCATTGAAGGACCTGTAGGTTGTTTCTAGTTTGGGGCTATTACAAACAAGTTGTTATAAACATTAGTTTATATTTGTTTTTATTTTTCTGAGCTGCTTTTAAGCTTTATCCATCCCATTTTACCATCTCTCAATAAATTGAATAGAGAATGACTTGCTGGTAAGATGACACTGAAAAGAAGCCTGAGGAATTAAGGGAAAATGCCATGTAGCTCTCTGAGGAAAGCACATTTCAAGCAGGCGGAAGCAGTGCAGAGACCTTGATGTGGGAATATGCCTTTAGTATTTGCAACACAGCAAAGGAGGACAGTGAGACACACTGCAAGGAGAATGGAAGGAGATGAGCTCTGAAAGGCAGCTGTGAGTTAGATCTCTAAGATACATAAGGTTTTAAATTTTTCCAAAGTGAGACAGGCAACTATTGAAGAGTTTGAGTAAAGGAGTGGCATATTCTGTATTATATTTTAAAATCACTGTAGCTCCTTGAAAGAAAATAGATGGTACTTATGCCAGGGAGAACAATTAGGAGGCTGTTACAGTAGTACTTGCAAATACATGATGGTGGCTTACACTAGTGGTGGAGATGTTTAAGATGGGTCAGATTCTGGATATATATATTTTTTTTTTTTATAAATTTATATGTATATATATATATATATATATTTTGGTTGTGTTGGGTCTTCGTTGCTGTGCGCGGGCTTTCTCTAGTTGTGGCGAGAGGGGGCTACTCTTCATTGCAGTGCACGGGCTTCTCATTGCGGTGGCTTCTCTTGTTGCGGATCACGGGCTCTAGGCACACAGGCTTCAGTAGTTGTGGCACGCGGGCTCTAGAGCGCAGGCTCAGTAGTTGTGGTGCATGGGCTTAGTTGCTCCTGGACCAGGGCTCGAACCTGTGTCCCCTGCATTGTTAGCAGGCGGATTCTTAACTGCTGCACCACCAGGGAAGTCCTGGATATATTTTTGATAGGCTGATTGTTGGATAAGAGGAAGAGAGGTGACAGGGATGATTCAGTTTACCAAGTCCAAAGTGATATGTGAAAACCAATAGATCACCTTACTCTTTTACAGTAGGAAACATAATTATCACATTGCCCAGATATTTGTGTTTGCTTAATCTGCACATTCTCTAACCATGGATAAGTTTGCATTGGAAGTTAATATTTTGTCTCTGATGACGTAGAGTCAGAGGAAGGAGACTTCAATAAATTCATCTTCAGTAGCACATGAATGTGACACATTTATCTCATCAATAGTGACCTAAAAAATTAAAGTTCATTGACCTCAGTTCCTGAGCTCTTGTTTAATAGGTAGTATTAACATTTGCCTTTCCCTTTCTTTCATAACCTATCAACACTAACATAACTCCTAACTTCAACATAGTCTTTCTCTAGATCTGTTCATATATTTAGATAGGCCATATTGCCTATCTCATCCTACTTTGTTGTTTTATGGTTGACTAAAAGGCAGTCTGAATATTTCTTATTACATGTTATTGAGGGATGTCTCACACTGCATCACTGTACTGGCAACAGTGATAAAATGACTAGACTTTTTTTTCATTTGGATAAATTTAGTATTGCAATTAGTATTATTGAAACTTTGTTTAGCGATATATCATTTATCCAGAATTGTCAAGGACAGCAGTGAATCTTAACAAACAAACGAAGTATTGAGTGAGACCTTTTCTAAATTTTTTCTTTCAGATAAAGATGTAGCTGTATAAATTCATGGTCTTCTTTATTTATCAATTCTATGAATATAATTGTTTTTCTCCATGTCTCAAGATTGTGATATACAATATCTGTTGTTATGTTGATCTGTTCTACGGTACATTTATTTGTTTTTAAGTGGCTCCAAACTGCTATGTATTTTGAATATATATAGAAACTTTGTAATAATTCTACCACTTCTGGAGCTGGTGATGTATCATCCTTAACCAAACTCCTTTTAGTATTTCTAATTTTTTAGGGTGTGAAAAATCTAATTAGGTAGGTGGCATGTTTAGAGAAGAGTAAATAAATCCAGTACTAAATATTTAAGTATTTAAATACTCTGGGAACTTTTCTGCTTCCTGATTCTTTTTTGTACTCTGCATTTCTGAGGTTTCCTTTCATTAAGTGTAAGGCTTTACAAGGTAACTCAGCAATAGCTCCATGTATCATTTAGTTGGAAGTCCTTTGGTTCAGTGGAAGCAAATACTGCCCATTATAAGCAACCCGACAAAGAATTATTCTGTTGATGAGAAAATTAGCAAATTGTATCATCCATAATTGGTTATACTGCCAACAGTGTATCGGAAATGTCATAATCTCATTTCATTAAGAAATTTACATACACACAGATTTTAGAGTACTCATTCATGATGAAAGTCTACTTGCACCCTGTTTGTGTTTGGAAACATTCAATAGCCAGGCTTGAATTTAAAAATTTAATTGAATGCTTAAAGAATTACAAGTGTTCCTTTCCTTAGCTCTAATGCTAACCAGAGTGCTTTTCTAAACTGCTGAGAATGGACTGAAGATTCTGCTGAGGGCTGTAGATACTTATCTGCCTAATTGAGCCATCATTTGTTGACAGGAGGAAAAAACCACGTGACCTGCTTTAATGCATCTCTCAGTAACAGCAGGAGGCTAGAATGTGGTTCATCCAAGAGTAAAACCAGCAGCAGTGTTATTAGACATGGGAAAATAGCATTGGTTATGGAGTGGTTTTAGTAAAAGAAGAATAGTAATATAAAAGCATATAATCATAAACAGTATAGAGAGTGATTTTTTAATTTTCAAAGTTATTTTGAATCCAGATATTTTAATCATTTAAGTTAGTCATTCATTAACTATTTACTGATGTTTACACTTGCTAGGTATGTTAAGGGAATTGTTGACTTGTCAGAATGATTTGTATAAGTCAGTGGTAAAATTTGAAATTGGTGCTATATCATAGTGTGCTAAACCAATTAAATAGTATTGAAAGTTTTTGAGTAGATAGGGAAGTAGTTGGATCAAAACTTTACTGGCTACATTAACCTGACCTGGAGTGAGAGACATTGGTTACAAGGACGTTAATCAGCAAAGTGTTACTTTAGTGGAGGTCAAGGCAAGAGAGTATAAGAACCTTAACTAAGATACCAGTAAGAAAGCAGGAGATAATATAAAAGCCTTTGGAAAAGAATGTGTGTGGCAGACTAAAACAAATTAGAGATTACCCTCTTGAATGACTTGAGAGAATCGTGGCTCCATTAGTAAATCCAGAGGGAGAAATGATTTTCTAGATACACAGTAAGTTTGATTTAGGACATGTTAAATTAGAAATACCAATGAGATACTCATAAGTAATCTAAATGCAACTATGGTTCTTGGGAAGTGAGTTGGAGCTAAAGGTGCAGCTATGGGAGTCAGCCATAATGATGGATTTGGTAAAGCTTCTAGAGTATTGAGATTATCAAGAGAAAGAATATAGAAGAAGAATACCAAAAGCAGTACTTTGAAAAGTGCTTCCTAATTGGTGAATGAAGAAATTAAAACTAACTAAGAAGGTAGAGAAGAATGGTTCTGAAAGATAAGAGTTCATCACTGAGTAAACCAACTTACAGACTTTGATTATATCACTGGTGACAGTTTAAAATAAAAAAATCACTAGAGCAGAGTGTAGTTTGTGAAACATTTGATCCCAGTCTGCAGTGAATAAAATACAGAAATCAAGAGTAATTATTTAGAAACTTTTTAGCAAGTTTATGTTGCTAAATGTCAGTTCAATTCCTCACTGAATAGGGAATGGACAACTTCAAATGTTGGGAAACATTGTGGTGAGTTTCCTGTAGTACAGTCTCTAAACAAGTCATGTACAGTAGTGCTATATATGGGTTCATGCTGCAGTGGGTTAAAAAACCCAACTTGTCTCACCACAGAGACTTTGAGATGTACTACACCAAAGAGATGGTGATAGTAGGCAGATTCCATAGAGTTAAAGGGTATTGGATGAGAAGAAAGGTTTGTTTAAAGACATAAGAGATCTGAGTTTGTATATTGTCTGAAGAAGATATGATAGAAGTCTGATGATGCAGTATGGAAGAATGATAACTAATAGATGGAATGAGATGAAAGGCATATAGATGAAGGCTTTATTGTTGGGGGAAAATTTACACTTAATATTTTGTGTGTTGTTTTTATTAGATGTTTATTTTGGTCCTTACAGGAATCCAGTGAGTTAGGTGGAGTATAATTGGTATAATTCATTCCCTTTTTCATGGAAGGAAATTGAGGAAAAAAAAAAAATTTAAGTGCCTTATCCATGATAACGTGGTTAAAGAATGGAAATATTTTGATGCCTAGTTCTATACTAATAAGTACTATCATGTCTGAAAGTAAGAACAAAAAAGATATTTGAAGAAATAATGACTGAAAACTTCCTAAATTTATTGAAAAACATTAATCAACACGTCTTAGAGTCTCACTGAATGCCAAGTAGGATAAATGCAAAGAGTAGATAAATGTAAAGACACACAATAGTCAAAATGTTGAAAAACAGTCACAAAAAGGAAATTGTGAAAGCAGCAAGGAAAAAAAAAGTCATCACATAAAAGGGAGCACCATTAAGATTTTAAGCTGGCTTTTCATCAGAATCAGTGGAGACCAGAATGCAGCGAGATGACATATTTAAAGTGCTGAAAGAAAAAAATTATCAACAAGTAATCTTCTGTCCAGCAGAAATACCTCAGAAATAAAAGCAAAATAAAGACTTCCCTAGATAAGCAAATCCAACAGCATTTGTTGCTAGCAGCTCTATCTGCCTTACAAGAAATACTAAAGAAAGTTCTTCAAGGTGAAAATGACAACAGACAGTAATTCAAATTTATACACACTAGAACAAAGAGCACCAATAAAGGTATTATGTAAGTAATTATTATAAAAGACAATGTAATTGCATACTTCTTTTTTTCTCTTAACTCATTTAAAAGCAAATGCATACAACAATATGTATGTAATGTATTGTTAGCCCTATAACATATCAGAATGTAATATATATGACGATAACAGCACAGAGGGGGTGAGTGGCAACAAAGCAGTATTGAAGTAAGAAAATGATACCAGATGGTAACCTAAATCCACTGGAAGAAATGAAGAAAACCAAAATGGTAAATAGGAAGGTTAATATAACAAACACCATAAATACATACTTGCTCTCCTTTCTTCTCTAAGAGACATAAAATTATATAAAGTAATACATATAAAAATGTATTAAGCCTATATGTATGTCACATACATATAGGCTTAATATGTAATAATAATAACACAAGAGAGAGGAGGGACTAGAGCTATATAGAAATAAAGTTTCTATATCTTACTAGAATTAAGTTAATATGAATCTGATGTAGATGCAATTAAGATATATATTGTAAGCCTTGGGACAACCAATGAGAAAATCACAAAAATTATAGTTAAAAATCATTAAAAGACCCATATAAATATGTTCAACTGATTTTTGACAAAAAGTACAAAATCAATTCAAAGGAGGAAGGATAGTCTTTTCAAAACATTGCGTCAGGAATAGGACATTCATAGGCCAAACAATGAGCCTTATATAGAAATCCTCATACCTTATACAAAAATCAAATCAAAATGGGTCACAGACTTAAATATAAAATGTAAACTATAAAACTTTTAGAAAACAAGTGGGTGAAAATCTTCTTGACCTAGGGCTAAGCAAATTTCTATTCTACATTGTACTAGAAGTTCTAGTCAAAGCAATTAAGGAGGAAAAATAAACGACATCTAGAACAGAAAGTAAAGCTATCTGCTATAGGTTATTTGTGTCCCTCCAAAATTCATGTGTTGAATGTTAATAATGTAATCCCCAATGGTATAGTATTCGGAGGTATGGTTTTTGAGAGGTGATTGGGTCTTGAGGACAGAACCCTCATGAGTGGTATTAGTGCACTTAAAAAAGAGACCCCAGAGGGATCCCTTGCCCCTTCTGCCATGTAAGGACACAGCAAAAAGATGGCCATCTATGAAACAGGAAACAGGCCCTCACCAAACACTTGATATTGGTCTTCCCAGACTCCAGAAATGTGAGAAATAAATTTCTGTTTTTTACAAGCCACTCAGTCTATGGTATTTTTGTGATAGCAGTCTGAATGAACTAAGACATTATATTTGCAGATAATATGATTTTGCATATAGACAATCTTAAAACATCCACTAAGGAAAAGAAAAAAATGAGGGAAGGGATATGATAAACATAAGTACAGAAAGTAATGAAATAGAAAATTAGATAAATCTAAACCCTGGGTTTTATAAAATGAGTAATCAAAATAGATAATATTAATCATCTGATAATATTAATCAAGTGAAAAAAGGAAAAGCACATTAGCAATGTTAGAAATGAAAGTGATGTTTAATCAGTAAAATGAAGAAAAAATTGGGGCCAATATGTTTAAAAGTTTGACGCATTCTGAAATTTTCTCATTTATTTATATATTATCTTCACTTAATCTTAGCCATACTCATGACTATAAATACCATTCATAGAGTGATGATTTCCAAATGTATTTTTTAGTGCATATCTCTTTTCTAATCTCCCACTGGTTACTTGATTATATGCAAACAGAAGTCTTGAAGTACACTGTTGATCTTGTTTCTCCCTCGAATCTATTGATAATATATCTCTGTACATGGTATCACTGTAGGGTTTTGCTCAAGGCTCTCTGGCCAAACCCTAAGAGTCATCCTTGATTATTCCCTTACCTTCAGGAAGTATCTATCCTTAAAGTTTATCTGGAATCCAGCTATTTTTCTTTTATCTGCAATTACCTTTCTATTATAAGACGTCAGTATTTTACTCTAGGCCTACTGCAATAACTCGTCTCCTTACTTTTTCCGGTTAACTCTTTCCAAACCATTCTCCACAGAATAATAGGAGTGATCTTTTAAAAATGCAAATCAGCATAAGACACTTTGGTGTTTAAATTCGTTGCATGGCTGCCAGTTGCTTATAGAATCAAGTCCAAACTTCATGCAATGATATATAAGACCCTACATGTCTAATGGCTTTCTCTTACCAGTCATACTGTTTTATTCCATTCCTCCCTCACTGACCGTTTCTTAAACATCTAAGCTCTTTTCCTTTTCAAGTTCTTCACTTTTATTCCTTCTTCCTAGAATTCACCTGTCTAAAATTGCTTCTCCTGCTTTTTCTTGCTCCTGTTATTATACATCTCCAACATACTCCCCACCTGCCCTATAATCATGTTTGTTACCTTTATTGAGTTATCTCAATTGGTAATTATCTTGTCTTGATTCCTCCTAAGATGCTAACTAGATGAGAAGGTAAAGAAAGTCCTTGCCTGTCTTAACCACATTACCTCTAGCAACTAGCATAGTGCTTAGTATTTAATGAATGTTCAGTATACATTTGTAGAATCTTATTTTTCTTTTTATATACTGCACAGTGCTAACCACATTGTTGGCAGCCAGGCATTGAGAGCGAGAGAGAGAGAGAGATATTGTATTTCTCTTGATTTTCTTTGTTGTTTTATAGTGGGTCCATTCCCTCCTTTCTCCCTTCTTTTTTAGATCATATAATCATTTGTATTATTGATTTATCTTCAGTTTCATGTGGGCCTATTCAAATGCATACCTATGACCAGTATTCTTTTCTCCCTAAGTATATGTCTTCTGAATAAAAATTCTTGTCTATCATGATCACCTTTTAAAGAATTCTTTTATGTGTTCTACAGAATGCCTCCTATTTTTTGTTCTTGTTGTTAGGTTAGACTGCCCAATTCGGTGTCAGATGGATTTGCTGCCTTTGGTACATGTTCTGAACCAAAATTTAATTCTAGAGCTTGGGATCAGCATTTTTCCAAATGTGTTAAACTGTAATCCTTTATAAAATGTTATATGTAAAATAGTGAGCAATTTTGAATTTACTAAAAGCTGAGAAAGTTATTACTTTAGCTTTCACCAAGATGACTTAAAGTTTATCAAAAAGGATTATAGAAAGAACAGATTTATAGCAACTGTCTGATATATGACCAGAATCCCCATGTTCAACTAAAACAGACTTGCCCTAGGCTTTCTAGAGCATAATGCCCTTAGCAAGTAGCTTTCAACAGCTTTTTCAGGAAGCAATATTTTCCTTCAGTAAAAGGGTCACTGTACTGTTTTTCTTTTTCTTTCCCCTGTCTTATCTTTTGAGTTCAGGAAGTACTTTAAATTTACAGGCAGCTTTGAAGGCATGAAGCAAGTTCAGGCCCAGAAGTATTTCCTGTTATGGCATTAATCTAATTCCATGAAGTAGAGCTGATTTTTCATCTGTAAAGTAGATAAAGTGCCTAGAGCAGCCGACCATTATTCTGGGTTATCATGATAAAGAGGCTTAGTTTTGACACGAAAGAGTTTATCAGCCTAACCAGTGGAAGATTTCATCCTTTTTGTTGAAAGATATATTAATGGATTATAATCTGTCTTGGCTTCCAAAAGAAAGTTCTCCTTCATATTGAAAATGTTTACTTAATTCAGCAAATATGGTTCTCATGTTTATGAAGTGTATAATATACAATAAATCAAGCAAACATATTAAGGGCATCACATAAAATTAAATGTTAAACCTGTTAAACCATTTTTTGTTACTTAGTGTTCAAATTAATGTCCCGATTTGAAATATTCACAACTTTTTCTTACAAATCCATATGACTAATGTCAGTATATAGACATGCATAATTTCTTCTAAGCATTTATGTTTGATATTAGTAGCTCATGTTATTAGGTCCTATAAACTCTTCTGTCAACTTATAAGTATTTTTCTCATAACAGTATATTCCATTTAATAGTCAAGTAATTAAAGTTATTTATGTTTTTATTGACTTACTTTGAGTATATAAAACATGCAAATAATATGTAATTCAAAAAGTACAAGTTCATCTTTTTCCCATCTCTGTCACCTAGTTCCCCACCAAGCTAAGATGTTTGGATTAATCCTAGTAGCTTGGTATAGGTTAAAGAATTTTTTTGTTCAAAATTGATTCCATATTGGACATACTTACAACGTTTCCTTGAATGATAATAGCTTACTTCAACATATCCTACTACACCCCAGTACATTACATATTTATTCCCCTTGATAGCCCTCTGAGTTAACTTCTTTTATCTACTTGAAAAATACAGAAACTGAAGTTATGAGAGGTTAAATAGTTTGCTCAAGGTCACCCAACTAGTAAGTGGTAGATTTGGGATTGGAACTCAGGCCATCATTATAGGTTCATGGAAGTAAACAGTCATTCCCCAATTCTGCCTCTTATACTTGATAGGAACAAAGATTCTACTCATCACTTATTTCACAGTTAATGAGAAAATTAATTAAGCTTTACCATATCCTAATGAGATAGTACCTAGTTTTATGTTCATTTTGTTTAAAATAAGTGAACTACCTATTCATCTCGTAAACCAAAATAAAGACATTGCTTTGTTACTGAAATGAATATTTTAAAACCTAGATCATCTGAACCAGAAAAATCTCTGGCCTAATCAAAGACATACTGAGCAGTAAACTTGGGATTAGGAAATTTGGAGTTTTGTTTTGGTCTCACTAATTCAAAGCATAATTGTCTGTGATCATCATTTTTCACATGGAATTTGAATACTATCAGTCCATTATATCTTAGAGGTATTTGTGAAGTTAATATGAGAACACATGTTAAATTTATTAATTTAAACATCATTCATTGAGTCTGCCTACTGTGTGTATTCTATTAAGTAATGGGACAGGTACAAAGATGTAGAAAACATGGGTGCTGTCTTTATTAAACTACCAATCTTCTAGGAAGGATAAGATCTATTGCAATATAAATTAGAGTGATGAGTGCTTACTTAGTATATGTGAGGATTTCCTCAGCTAAGCTGTCAAAAGTAACAAGTTAACTGTAATTCCATTACCTTTGTACTAATCTATAGCTCTACAAACTCAAGACCTTACATCCACTTTCTGAAAACACATACATACATATATACCCAAAGTAGAGGTTTTAATAAACACATGAAAAAAAATGTTCAACATCATTAGGCATCAGAGAAATGTGAACCAAAACCACAATGAGATTCAATTTCCCACTCACTAAGATTGCTGTAATCAAAAAGACAGATGGGATTTCCCTGGTGGTCCAGTGTTTAAGACTTCGTGCTTCCACTGCAGGGGGTGGGGGTTCGATCCCTGGTGGGGAACTAAGATCGCACATGCAGAACGGTGTGGCCAAAAAAAAAAAAAAAAAGACGGATAATAGGGGAATTCCCTGGCAGTTCAGTGGTTAGGGCTCCACGCTTTCACTGCCGAGGGCCCGGGTTCGATCCCTTGTCAGGGAACTAAGATCCCACAAGCTGCATGGCATGGCCAAAAAAATAAAAACAAAAGACAGATAATAACAAGTGTTGACAAGGATGTGGAGAAAGTGGAACTCATGAACTGCTGGTGGGAATGTGCCAGTTCCTCAAGAGGCTAAACACAGCGTTACCATATGACCCAGCAATTCCACTCCGGCTGTATACCCAAAAGAAATGAAAGCCTTTGTCTACATAAAAATTTGTACACAAATGTTCATAACAGCATTATTCATAATAGCCAAAATTAGAAACAACTCAAATGTCCATCAACTGAAGAATGAATAAATAAAATGTATTATAGGGCTTCCCTGGTGGCGCAGTGGTTGAGAATCTGCCTGCCAATGCAGGGGACACGGGTTTGAGCCTTGGTCTGGGAAGATCCCCCATGCCACGGAGCAACTAGGCCCGTGAGCCACAACTACTGAGCCTGCGCGTCTGGAGCCTGTGCTCCGCAACAAGAGAGGCCGCGATAGTGAGAGGCCCGCGCACCGTGATGAAGAGTGGCCCCCGCTTGCCGCAACTAGAGAAAGCCCTCACACAGAAACGAAGACCCAACACAGCCATAAATAAATAAATAAATAAATAAAAATTAAAAAAAAATGTATTATAATTATGGATTTATACACTGGAATATTATTCAGCAATAAAGAGGATCAAGTACTGACACATGCTACAACATGAATAAACCTTGAAAATATTATGCTCAGTGAAAGAAGCCATTTACAAAGTGCCACAGATGCATAATCCCACTTATGTGAAAATTCCAGAATAGTTAATTGGTGGAGACAGAAGTTAGGTTGGAAGTTGCCTGGTGGGGCGAGGGGGATGGGGAGTAACTACTAATGGGTACAGACTTTCTTTTTGGGGTTATGGAAGCGTTCTAAAATTGATCATGGTGATGATTACACATCTCTGTGAATATACTAAAACCACTGAATTGTGTACTTTAAATGTGTGCATTGTATGGTATGTGAATTAGAGCTCAGTAAAGCTGGGATTAAAAATAATAATAAACATGATGTTGCAGAATGTTTAGACTACTTAGACCACTTGGCACACCTAAAGAACAAAGCATCTAAGAGATTAGTACTTAGAAGTATATTTATTTGTAGTATTAAAGGCATAGAGTTAGAGAGGGACACCTTGGAGAAATGTATAATGTAAAAGTATTATTACTGTTGTTTTATTTACTGTTTTCATCAAAACCGTGGTGGTGGTAATTTACTCATTCCACTGTAGTCCCTATTGGTTAAATACATGATAGTATTTAGAATGAACTCAAATGTTGGTGATCCAGTGAGGAAGAATTGATATCAGAATTTTATAGATCATCTGTCACTTGCCTCTCCATCTCAGGTATATGCAGCTGACCTACCTATTAATACGATGATCTCTTTGGCACTTCATCAGTCATTTGCCAGATGATCCAGTGTGAACAAATGAGCAACATGCCCAAAGTTTATTTGTAGTTTAGTTGTTTGGAGCTTAAAATGCATTTCCCCACAGAAATTATCCCCCTGTGCAGATGCTGGTTAGTTCCCCACACTATTTCATAAATGCTTAATGCTTAATACAGCTAAATTAAAGCATTAATTAGGTAGGAGGCAGTGAAAGAGGAGGAAGAAAAGTCTCTGCTGAGGATAAATCCTGGCCCCAAGGTTTTGCACTTTTAATGGGAAATATTTGTCTGTTTTTTGAGGAACACATATTTCGGAGTTAAATAGACTCACTGGTCTTCTGTTTGATCCCAGTCATATAACTGATATGAACCTCTATAGAGTAAACATCTCTAATTTGTTCTCTAGCCTTCCCTGTTAAAATGAAAGGCTTCTTTCTTTCTGGAGTCTTTTGAAGTGAAATGAGTAGACATGGAAAAGTAGCAAGGGATGGTAGGAATGTACTCTAAGGCAGCTTCTCCCTTGGGCAACATCTCTTCTATGACTATAGTAGTATCAACAAGTTATAATGCGGTAAAAAGATGATTTGGTCTTTTAAAAAAGCTATTCCTTTTTAAATTCAGAGTTAAGGGGTTTTGATCCTTTTTCTTCAGCATCCAGCAGTGAGTTCAGGGGTGGTGGTCATTAATATCTTGATCCATTACTTTTCATAAAAAAATACAATTTTTTTCTGGTAATGGTTCATTTGTTTGACTGCTTTATTTCCCACCAGAAACCACAAAATCCATTTCCTATGACAGTATAATAATTTTCATAACATCTGATTATAGTGGCACATACACACAGAAGATTAAAAATATGGGTTAGAAAAGAAGTAATAAGACATTGAGAATAAATATCCTGGTAGAATTAATTTTTTTAAAGTCATAATCACTAATTTAGAAAAACAAATGTAAACAATGGGTGTAAATAGATTGTTCGGTATTTTACTAAAGAATTAGTTCTTTGCATACACATTTAGTTTTTACACACTTGCCCAGAAGTTTTTCCAAAAAAGTTTTTCCTCTCCCTATTCTGACATGAAAATTGCAGATGTAATGCACAGCCTCTGTTGAAAAGACTTTCTGTTAAAAATCAGCTGCCCCTTGACAAATCTTGAGTACTTAGTGATTAACATGTTAATAACAAGTGTGAATATCATTAATGTATCTACATTTAATTTCATTACTAACACCTCATGTTTCTTATTATTCATTCCTCAGAATGAAGAAATTTCCAGTTTGTAACTAAGTGGTAATTATATTTCTTTAATTTAATAAAGAATAAAGTGCTGCTGATAGTTTTAATAATAATTCCTATATTTGTTTATAACATGCTTTTTGTATTCATTCTTTTATGTATTTCTCCACTATTATGCCGTATTTTTAAGTGCCTTTGAGTGAATGAAAGTGGTTGAAATGTAAAAGAAGCTACTTGGAATGTCTGTAATATCCCATGCCCCTCGTATGTTTACACCTGCTTGAAGGAGAGAGTAAATTATTTCCTGAGAACCCCACAGTTATATAGCTAGTCTCACCACTGATCTGCTCTGAGGCATTTAACCTCTCTTAACCTTGATTTCCTTATTTAGAGGAAGTGGCTGTTGAGCTTTACCTAAATCATAGAGTGAGTGCAAGTAATTGTTTACTGAGAATTCTAAGAAAGGGTAATGGAAAATGTCAAGTATAAATGAAAGAGTTACAACTGCTCTCCTCTCTTGAAGGAATTACAGTTCACTCATTGAACTATCATTTTTAAAACGTCTACCTTTTTAAAAAAAGAGCTGTTTAAATATAAATACATAAATGAATATATATGGTGTTTTGATTTGTTATCTCAGTAGTGATTTTGAATTAATTGAAGCATACAGCATAAACATGTTTTTTATTACATGTAAATAGTAGGTTAGCCAAAACCCAGTAAGTAATTTTGGAATAGGTTCTGCCAGGTGAATGGTAAAATGGATGGTAGGTACTTTAAAGGGCTTTAACTTTTCTTTTATACTGATTTAAGACTGATAATTTTTCTCCTTACTCATTCTAATTACTTGAAATTGGGGGGGAGGGAGGGTGGTCTGCTACTAATTGTATGACCATTGTGTAAGTTACTTTCTCAGAAATCCTTCCAACCTTCCCCCTCCCCTTAATATGCTAATGTTCATTTTGAATTTGCAAGAGGGAGCTATGATATGCAGCTCTTAAAATCTATTTGCCACTCAAGCCTTTTTTCAAAGACAGCTTATTAACCTCTCCTGTGGAACAGATTGTGAAATACTAAGATAGGTTGCATGGTGAAGAATGGTAGGAGGTGGTGGTAGAAAAGTAGATGACGGTAGGAAATATAAAAGTTAGGAGGACCTTATATCCCATGGTTGAAAGTATAAACTCTATAGTATGAGCAGTTGGGAACCATAACATCTTTTGAAGAAGGAATGTGGTATAAGAATGTAATTTGGAAGAATACTAGTGAGAGGTTAGATAATTGTACATTTGTATTTAACCCTTAATGCTAGTGGTTCCCAAATACGTACAGTGAATGAAATGTAGAAGAAAGGTCTTCAACTATTCCTGTTTCATCAACTATATTTTCTCTATTTTAAATATTACAATGATTTTAAGCAAACTTTTACATTGGTTTTATAAGCCAAAAGTATATATGGTTAGTCTCAAAGCACCTCATGTTCCTCATTAATTGATTTTCATTGAGGAAGCTTTGGGTTTTTGTTTTTGTTTTTTTTATTGCTTTACTGAAAGCATTTCACATCTTCTACCCTTCCAGTAATAATTTCTATCAAACATCTCTTATTATGTTTGTGATGATTGTTAACTTAGTACTTATACTATATATTTATTTATTCATTTATTTGGCTGCACCGAGTCTTAGTTGCGGCATGCAGGTTTCCTTAGTTGCCGCATGCAGGCTCTTAGTTGCTGACTTGCAGGATCTAATTCCCTGACCAGGGATTTAACACGGGCCCCCTGCTTTGGGAGTGTGGAGTCTTAACCACTGGACCACCAGGGGAGTCCCAAAAGGTGCTGTAGTTTTCTCCTACTGAGTATAAATATTTGTTTGGATTAAAGGTTTATTAGATAGATAGTTTAAAGGGGTTTTTTGGTTTTGTTTTGTTTTGTTTTTGTTTTTGTTTTTTGGCCGCACAGTGTGGCTTGCAGGATCTCAGTTCCCTGACCCAGGCCACGGCAGTGAAAGCCCAGAATCCTAACCACTAGGCAACCAGGGAACTCCCCTAAATGGTTTAAAGATTAATTAACTATGCTATCTTTTTACCTTCCTATTTCATTTGTAGGTCAGTCGTCTGTTAATACACAGAAATTGCCTTATTTCCCACTGTGTTCCCACTTATAAGTATCAAAAATATCAAAGGAAAAACAACTGGACATTTTTTTCCTTTTTTGTGCTTTTAAAATTTTTAAGAATTATGACTCTACTGCTTATTTTTTGTAGTTAAATTATTTTTTTCCTGGGATCTTGTGAAAAAAGTAAAATATTGGTTCCATTTATTTAATGATTTTCTTTTCAATTTCCTGATTTTATAATATCTAATCAATTGGATATTATAGAGATTTCCTTGTGGGGAGCAGGAGGGAGCAAAGAATATCTTACTCTGATGGCTGTTTAGTGATTTTATTACTAGAAAGAGAGACATTGCTTTATTGTTTATTTTAGCCAGTAAAGTTGTCTGCAAACTAGGTAACAAAATGCAAAGCAGTGTATTTACTTTTCCACCTTTCTGCAAAGAGACAATAAAAGCAGTGTTCCAGTGGAACAATTCGCTAACTGCGCTTTCTTGGCAGGTACTGGTAGCTTTTATCACATGATTATAGATATAGTGAAAAATGCTAATGATGAAAGATGACTATGATTTCTATTCCTTGAAATATGACTAAAAATTTAGAAATGAAACCTGTTTTTCTGAGGCGACATCTAGATTTGCAGTTCATTTTCAACAGATGACCTGATCCACTTTTTTCAGCAATTCAGAAAAAAAGGTGAGAGTGGGAGGGCTAATATATAGCAAAGCTACTAAAGTGACTGAGTATTTCATTCCATCTGTCAGAGCTTCACTGGTATCAAGAATTTGACAGAAATGGATGTAATTCATTTGCTTTTTACAAAAAAGTAAATGATGGAACAGAACTACCCTAAAATGAAGGAGTAAAATGCCAGAAAGAGTGAAAGTAAAAAGAAAACTAAACATGGTATTCTTTAAAAGAATAACTCTTAATGTAAAAATAATGATTATTTTAGTGATTATTTGCTTTTTTCTGTATTTGGTATTTTGGGGAAAGGAACTTGAAAGTAACTTAATCGGAAAGTACTTGATTAAACATTGATTAAACATCACATTTGACTGTTTTGCTTGTTAATGGTGGACTAGCTATAATTAATTATTCAGAGTACAGACATGATGTGTTGCACAAAAATTAAGCTGTGTATAATCATGCATAATTAAAAGAAAGATACACCGTACCTTGAACAAATAATAGTTATTTTAGTAAATTTGCAACTAAGAAAATAGACTTGGTTGACAAGAAAATATGAAAGATATATTTCAGATAAATGAATTTAAAATTTTCAGATTAAGCTATAATTTTATCTGCATTTGGATTATGTCATTAGCTAAAATGTAGAACTAGGCATTCATTCTACTTTTTTCTTAAATTTATTTATTTTATTTATTTTTTTTTTTGGCTGCACTGGGTCTTTGTTGCTGCACGCAGACTTTCTCTAGTTGCAGCAAGTGGGGGCTACTCTTTGTTGCAGTAAGCGGGGGCTACTCTTCGTTGCAGTGAGCAGGCTTCTCATTGTGGTGGCTTCTCGTTGTGGAGCACAGGCTCTAGGCGCGTGGGCTTCAGTAGTTGTGGCTCGCGTGGGCTTCAGTAGTTGTGGAATGCGGCCTCAGTAGTTGTGGCTCACGGGCTCGAGAGCGCAGGCTCAGTAGTTGGGTGCTCGGGCTTAGTTGCTCCGCAGCATGTGGGATCTTCCCAGACCAGGACTCGAACCTGTGTCCCCTGCATTAGCAGGCGGATTCTTAACCACCGCGCCACCAGGGAAGTCCCGGCATTCATTCTACTTATTGACAGCTTTTAAAGTACTGAATTTATGGTATAAAGCTTTTTGGTGCTGCCTTCTTTTTAGCTGTTAATGATTTGCTGTTTCTTAAACAGTTTTTGAAGTCAGTCTGTAATTAATTGATCAACACACTTGAATGTGGTAGGAAGAAATGAGGTTAGGCATATAACCTTTATTTTTATTTCAACACTATAAAACCATGAATTTATAAATAGTTATAGAAATAAAATTCTTTGGATATATTTCAGGAAATTTATAAATGAGAGCTTCATTTTGCTGTAGAACAGTAATAATAAGAATTCTTTTCAGTTGTTTTCAACAGCACTCTTTCATGGCCAGTTGATTCTGGTTGAACATTTTCATGTTAATTCTAGTTTATCTTATGACTGGCCACAAGTTTTTAATATAGACATTTAATTTTAACTACCACATACACTTAGTGGTTATAATTAGAATAGCTCTTAAATGAAAAAATTCATTTTGAACAAGTAATGGACAAATTTGGTTTGCTTCTTGCTGTAGACTTAAGAATTTTTCCCGATTTTTTTTAGGTTACTATAACCTCTAAAGTTTACAGCAATGAGAGTGATAAGTGTCTAGATTTTACTATAATAAAATTTAGAAAAACTTATATAAGCTTCATACCTTATAGATGTATATAAATACTTAATCAGATATACTAATTTTTAAATTGTCTTCATTTTGCAATTATTTTACTTTTGTGCAAACCATGGTTTATCATATGGACAAGTGATTAGTTTCCTGGTAACAGAGATATGTTTAACTAAAAATCAAGCAAATTTTATAAATCTTTCTGAAAATCATACAAACGAGATGATTTCTTACAGGTTCAAGAAGTTATTAAATTTTTAAAGTATAAACACCTGGTACCATCCAGATGTTTCATTGAAATTTTTTTTAGCATAAGTCCAACTAGTGAATAGCTTAATTCATTCAACATTTAAGATGCATTTCTGTAGGACTAAGAACCTGCACCCCATCTCCTTGACTATGGTTCTAATTACCTCAGCTTGGACTGATCAATATTTGATCTTTTTCCCACCATGCAAACATGTTACTTTGTCTCTTTCTCTTCCTTTTGGATAATTTGCAGCCATGTGAGAATGGTTCATTTTGTTTGTTCTCTCTGGCTAGAGGCCAGGGGTCTCTTATTAGTATAATGCAGTTCATTGATGTGAATTTGTTGATCTCCTGGGTAGTTTTTCACAAATTTAAGGCAATTAAAAGCTTTTATATGGTATTTCACTCGAAGTTATTAGTGGTCTTTCAGTGATTTTGCTTTTAAAAATTACTTCATCATTTTATGATTATTTCCTTTCCTTCTCATTTCTCTCCCCTTTCCAACCTATAAAACTCTAGAAAAAAGGTTTGAAACAACCGTTTCATTGATTGATTTCATAAAAAGTAACAACTTAGAAACTTGTAATTCAGTAATTTAGTATTTTAATTAACACAGTTTTTACAGGACTAATGAAATTTTTTGTTTTGTTTTATATGACTTGTTTATTTTAAGCTTATGGATGTTCATAATAGAAGCCATAATGAATCTGGAGAACAACAACAGGAATTGGATCTAAAAATTATTTAGTAAGTGCTTTTAAAAAAGCACATGTGTATATATATATTCAAGCTTTTGAGGCAGTATGCTTTCTAAATTAGAGCTATATTAATACCTTAACATTTTCTTATAGCTAGCAGATGTCCATATTTTTGGTTCCTTAACTTTTGCAGTGAATGGACCTTTCTTTACCACATCAGAAGTAAGAAATGTTGAAGACCACCTAAGTCTTTAGGAATGCTATAGCATTGATTAAATTAAAATCTTTTGGCTTCATTTGTACATATTGGGAATCATTGCTACGATTTCTCTATTCTTCTCCCATTAAAAAATTGTTTATTAAGAGTTGTTTTCTTGGTGTTTGTAAATTTACAGTACTTGACTCAGTTTGTTTCATTAATATACTTGATTATCGTAAAGAAACCAAAACTAGAGTGCATCTGAGGTAACTTGGAAAAGTTTTAAAGTATTGCAATCAGTATGTGAAATGTCATATTCATTTATAGAAATATTCTTGATGTTTTACACTTTTTATTTGAAAATATGTATAAAAATAATAGCAAATACTTAATAGGCACTTCCTGCTATATTAAGGCAATAATGCATTGTATTGGTTGAGAGGGTATGCCATGGAGTTAAACTATCAGGATATAAATCCAAGTATCACTACTTAACTAACTATGTGACCTTGGGCAAATTAACTTCTGAACCTCATGTTCTTCATCTCCAAAATAATATGTATCTTATACAGATAAATTGAGATAATATATGTAGGTTGTTAAAACATGGTGTGGCCCACAGGAAATACTCAGCAAATGTTTGCTCTGAAGATATTTTTATTATTTGCCAGACTCTATGTTAAATTTTATACATGTTTAGGGGAATTCCCGGGTGGTCCAGTGGTAAGGACTCCGAACTTCCAATGCCGGGGGCACTGGGTTCAGTCCCTGGTCGGGGAACTAAGATCCCTGAATGCCACGCAGCACGGCCAAAAAAATTAAATGAATAAATAAAACGTCTTTAAAAAAATTTTATGCAGGTTTATTCCAAAATTAAGGGTATACCAAAAGAGATAAGTTGAATCCCAATAAAAAGAAAATCTAGAGATTAACCAAGATGGCGGAGTAGAAGGACGTGCTGTCACTCCCTCTTGCGAGAGCACCAGAATCACAACTGGCTGCTGGACAATCATTGACAGGAAGACCCTGGACTTCACCAAGGAGGATACCCCACGTCCAAGGACAGAGGAGAAGCCACAGTGAGATGGTAGGAGGGGCGCAATCAGAGTAAAATCAAACCCCATAACTGCTGGGTGGGTGACTCACAGACTGGCGAACACTTATACCACAGAAGTCCACCCACTGGAGTAAAGGTTCTGAGCCCCACGTCAGGCTTCCCAACCTGGGGGTCAGGCAACGGGAGGAGGAATTCCTAGAGAATCAGACTTTGAAGGCTAGTGGGAATTGGATTGCAGGACTTTGACAGGACTGGGGGAAACAGAGATCCCACTCTTGGAGGGCACACACAAAGTAATGTGTGCATCAGGACCCAGGGGAAGGAGCAGTGAGCCTGGGGGAGACTGAACCAGACCTACCTGCTGGTGTTGGGGGGTCTCCTGCAGAGGCGAGTGGTGGCTCTGTTTCACCGTGGGGATAAGGACACTGGCAGCAGAGGTTCTGGGAAGTTCTCCTTGGCGTGAGCCCTCCCAGAGTCTGCCATTAACCCCACCAAAGAGCACGGGTAGGCTCCAGTGTTGGGTTGCCTCAGGCAAAACAGCCAACAGGGAGGGAACCCAGCCCCAACCATCAACAGTCAAGTGGATTAAGGTTTTACTGAGCTCTGACCGCCACAGCAACAGGGAGGGAACCCAGCCCCACCCATCAACAGTCAAGTGGATTAAGGTTTTACTGAGCTCTGACCGCCACAGCAACAGTCAGCTCTACCCACCACCAGAGCCTCCCATCAAGCCTCTTAGATAGCCTCAACCACCAGAGGGCAGACAACAGAAGCAAGAAAAACTATAATCCTGCAGCCTGTGGACCAAAAACCACAGTTACAGAAAGATAGAGAAGATGAAAAGGCAGAGGGCTATGTCCCAGATGAAGGAACAAGATAAAACCCCAGAAAAACAACTAAATGAAGTGGAGATAGGCAACCTTCCAGAAAAAGAATTCAGAATAATGATAGTGAAGATGATCCAGGACCTCGGAATAAGAATGGAGGCAAAGATTGAGAAGATGCAAGAAATGATTAACAAAGACCTAGAAGAATTAAAGAACAAACAAACAGAGATGACCAATACAATAACTGAAATGAAAACTACACTAGAAGGAATCAATAGCAGAATAACTGAGGCAGAAGAACGGATAAGTGACCTGGAAGACAGAATGATGGAATTCACTGCTGCAGAACAGACTAAAGAAAAAAGAATGAAAAGAAATGAAGACAGCCTAAGAGACCTCTGGGACAACATTAAACGCAACAACATTCGCATTATAGGGGTCCCAGAAGGAGAAGAGAGAGAGAAAGGACCAGAGAAAATATTTGAAGAGATTATAGTCGAAAACTTCCCTAACATGGGAAAGGAAATAGCCACCCAAGTCCAGGAAGCGCAGAGAGTCCCATACAGGATAAACCCAAGGAGAAACACGCCGAGACACATAGTAATCAAAGTGGCAAAAATTAAAGACAAAGAAAAATTATTGAAAGCAGCAAGGGAAAAACGACAAATAACATACAAGGGAACTCCCATAAGGTTAACAGCTGATTTCTCAGCAGAAACTCTGCAAGCCAGAAGGGAGTGGCAGGATATACTTAAAGTGATGAAAGGGAAGAACCTACAACCAAGATTACTCTACCCGGCAAGGATCTCATTTAGATTTGATGGAGAAATCAAAAGCTTTACAGACAAGCAAAAGCTAAGAGAATTCAGCACCACCAAACCAGCTCTACAACAAATGCTAAAGGAACTTCTCTAAGTGGGAAACACAAGAGAAGAAAAGGACCTACAAAAACAAACCCAAAACAATTAAGAAAATGGTCATAGGAACATACATATCGATTATTACCTTAAACGTGAATGGATTAAATGCCCCAACCAAAAGACATAGACTGGCTGAATGGATACAAAAACAAGACCCATATATATGCTGTCTACAAGAGACCCACTTTAGACCTAGGGACACATACAGACTGAAAGTGAGGGGATGGAAAAAAATATTCCATGCAAATGGAAATCAAAAGAAAGCTGGAGTAGCTATACTCATATCAGATAAAATAGACTTTAAAATAAAGAATGTTACAAGAGACAAGGAAGGACACTACATAATGATCCAGGGATCAATCCAAGAAGAAGATATAACAATTATAAATATATATGCACCCAACATAGGAGCACCTCAATACATAAGGCAACTGCTAACAGCTATAAAAGAGGAAATCGACAGTAACACAATAATAGTGGGGGACTTTAACACCTCACTTACACCAATGGACAGATCATCCAAAATGAAAATAAATAAGGAAACAGAAGCTTTAAATGACACAATAGACCAGATAGATTTAATTGATATATATCGGACATTCCATCCAAAAACAGCAGATTACACGTTCTTCTCAAGTGCGCACGGAACATTCTCCAAGATAGATCACATCTTGGGTCACAAATCAAGCCTCAGTAAATTTAAGAAAATTGAAATCATATCAAGCATCTTTTCTGACCACAACGCTCTGAGATTAGAAATGAATTACAGGGAAAAAAACGTAAAAAGGACAAACACATGGAGGCTAAACAATACGTTACTAAATAACCAAGAGATCACTGAAGAAATCAAAGAGGAAATCAAAAAATACCTAGAGACAAATGACAATGAAAACACGACGACCCAAAACCTATGGGATGCAGCAAAAGCAGTTCTAAGAGGGAAGTTTATAGCTATACAAGCCTACCTAAAGAAACAAGAAAAAGCTCAAGTAAACAATCTAACCTTACACTTAAAGAAACTAGAGAAAGAAGAACAAACAAAACCCAAAGTTAGCAGAAGGAAAGAAATCATAAAGATCAGAGCAGAAATAAATGAAATAGAAACAAAGAAAACAATAGCAAAGATCAATAAAACTAAAAGTTGGTTCTTTGAGAAGATAAACAAAATTGATAAGCCATTAGCCAGACTCATCAAGAAAAAGAGGGAGAGGACTCAAATCAATAAAATCAGAAATGAAAAAGGAGAAGTTACAACAGACACTGCAGAAATACAAAGCATCCTAAGAGACTACTACAAGCAACTTTATGCCAATAAAATGGACAACCTGGAAGAAATGGACAAATTCTTAGAAAGGTATAACCTTCCAAGACTGAACCAGGAAGAAATAGAAAATATGAACAGACCAATCACAAGTAATGAAATTGAAACTGTGATTAAAAATCTTCCAACAAACAAAAGTCCAGGACCAGATGGCTTCACAGGTGAATTCTATCAAACATTTAGAGAAGAGCTAACACCCATCCTTCTCAAACTCTTCCAAAAAATTGCAGAGGAAGGAACACTCCCAAACTCATTCTATGAGGCCACCATCACCCTGATACCAAAACCAGACAAAGACACTACAAAAAAAGAAAATTACAGACCAATATCACTGATGAATATAGATGCAAAAATCCTCAACAAAATACTAGCAAACAGAATCCAACAACACATTAAAAGGATCATACACCACGATCAAGTGGGATTTATCCCAGGGATGCAAGGATTCTTCAATATACGCAAATCAATCAATGTGATACACCATATTAACAAATTGAAGAATAAAAACCATATGATCATCTCAATAGATGCAGAAAAAGCTTTTGACAAAATTCAACACCCATTTCTGATAAAAACTCTCCAGAAAGTGGGCATAGAGGGAACCTACCTCAACATAATAAAGGCCATATATGACAAACCCACAGCAAACATCATTCTCAATGGTGAAAAACTGAAAGCATTTCCTCTAAGATCAGGAACGAGACAAGGATGTCCACTCTCACCACTATTATTCAACATAGTTTTGGAAGTCCTAGCCACGGCAATCAGAGAAGAAAAAGAAATAAAAGGAATACAAATTGGAAAAGAAGAAGTAAAACTGTCACTGTTTGCGGATGACATGATACTATACATAGAGAATCCTAAAACTGCCACCAGAAAACTGCTAGAGCTAATTAATGAATATGGTAAAGTTGCAGGATACAAAATTAATGCACAGAAATCTCTTGCATTCCTATACACTAATGATGAAAAATCTGAAAGAGAAATTATGGAAACACTCCCATTTACCATTGCAACAAAAAGAATAAAATACCTAGGAATAAACCTACCTAGGGAGACAAAAGACCTGTATGCAGAAAACTATAAGACACTGATGAAAGAAATTAAAGATGATACCAACAGATGGAGAGATATACCATGTTCTTGGATTGGAAGAATCAACATTGTGAAAATGAGTATACTACCCAAAGCAATCTACAGATTCAATGCAATCCCTATCAAATTACCAATGGCATTTTTTACGGAGCTAGAACAAATCATCTTAAAATTTGTATGGAGACACAAAAGACCCCGAATTGGCAAAGCAGTCTTGAGGCAAAAAAATGGAGCTGGAGGAATCAGACTCCCTGACTTCAGACTATACTACAAAGCTACAGTAATCAAGACAATATGGTACTGGCACAAAAACAGAAACATAGATCAATGGAACAAGATAGAAAGCCCAGAGATTAACCCACGCACCTATGGTCAACTAATCTATGACAAAGGAGGCAAAGATATACAATGGAGAAAAGACAGTCTCTTCAATAAGTGGTGCTGGGAAAACTGGACAGCTACATGTAAAAGAATGAAATTAGAATACTCCCTAACACCATACACAAAAATAAACTCAAAATGGATTAGAGACCTAAATATAAGACTGGACACTATAAAACTCTTAGAGGAAAACATAGGAAGAACACTCTTTGACATAAATCACAGCAAGATCTTTTTTGATCCACCTCCTAGAGTAATGGAAATAAAAACAAAAATAAACAAGTGGGACCTAATGAAACTTCAAAGCTTTTGCACAGCAAAGGAAACCATAAACAAGACGAAAAGACAACCCTCAGAATGGGAGAAAATATTTGCAAATGAATCAACGGACAAAGGATTAATCTCCAAAATATATAAACAGCTCATTCAGCTCAATATCAAAGAAACAAACACCCCAATCCAAAAATGGGCAGAAGACCTAAATAGACATTTCTCCAAAGAAGACATACAGATGGCCACGAAGCACATGAAAAGATGCTCAACATCACTAATTATTAGAGAAATGCAAATCAAAACTACAATGAGGTATCACCTCACTCCTGTTAGAATGGGCATCATCAGAAAATCTACAAACAACAAATGCTGGAGAGGGTGTGGTGAAAAGGGAACCCTCTTGCACTGTTGGTGGGAATGTAAATTGATACAGCCACTATGGAGAACAATATGGAGGTTCCTTAAAAAACTAAAAATAGAATTACCATATGACCCAGCAATCCCACTACTGGGCATATACCCAGAGAAAACTGTAATTCAAAAAGACACATGCACCCGAATGTTCATTGCAGCACTATTTACAATAGCCAGGTCATGGAAGCAACCTAAATGCCCATCAACAGACGAATGGGTAAAGAAGATGTGGTACATATATACAATGGAATATTACTCAGCCATAAAAAGGAACGAAATTGAGTCATTTGTTGAGACGTGGATGGATCTAGAGACTGTCATACAGAGTGAAGTAAGTCAGAAAGAGAAAAACAAATATCGTATATTAATGCATGTATGCGGAACCTAGAAAAATGGTACAGATGAGCCAGTTTGCAGGGCAGAAGTTGAGACACAGATGTAGAGAATGGACATATGGACACCAAGGGGGGAAAACTGCGGTGGGGTGGGGATGGTGGTGTGCTGAATTGGGCGATTGGGATTGACATGTATACACTGATGTGTATAAAACTGATGCCTAATAAGAACCTGCAGTATAAAAAAACAAACAAAACAACTAATACTAAACTTTCATTGGGTTATTTGTATGGAAATATGTTAATATAAATGTTTCAGACATTACATGAAATTTCTAAAAATCTTATATTTGTATTTGTATGGAAATATGTATGGAAATATGTTAATATAAATGTTTCAGACATTACATGAAATTTCTAAAAATCAAAAAAAAAAAAAAAGAAAATCTATACATAAAAATAACATTTGACAAGTAGCTTATCTGGTATAATAAAAAGAGTTCATTATACTTCATTGAAGTCGAACTGTGTACAAAGGAAGTTCACAATTTAGAAAATATAGTTAACTCTTGGACTTATGGTTGAGTTATAGTGAGTAAATAGCATCTGTCTATTCCTTGGCTGATCAGGAGCACCTCAGAGAGTTGACATCTTTTTTATACAAAAAGTAAAGTTATTTGTTAATTTGAACAATATGATCAGAAGCTTCAGGTTTGATTTCATGATTCATAAGTGAGTTTCATTCATGTAGCATAGGAAATATTTAACTTTCTTTTTCAAAAATATTGCTTCATCTAAAATAAATGAATATTTCTGAAGTGATTGTTATTATCTTGCATTGCAATGGCCTGCCTTTAAGATGCATAAAACTATCATCTGCCTCTTCCTCTAAGCAAATCTTTAAGGGAGAATTTAATTTAAAAATCTTTTTGACTTCCAAAAAAGGCCTTTCCTTGACTGATTTCTACCTGCCTCTCTTGCGTGTCTTCAGACAGTGTTCTCTGAGCTCCAGCCGCACTGGACTTCTTTCAGGTTTTATTCTTCTCTGCTGAAACAAGTCTCTCATATTCTCACCTTCCATTACCTAGTTAACTCGACAGTTCTATCAGATTTCACCTCAGTCATCACTTCCTGACTTGGTTAGTTTCATTTAATATACTCTTGTATCCTACCAACAACATTCACGCTTTCAACAGCAGATATTAAATGAGTCCATACTGTATGCTAGGTACCATGTATATACTTCAGGAACAGAAATTTTTGCTCCCAGGAATATTTCATTCTAGAGAGGCAGGGGAAGGGGGTAGGGCACAACAATTATATAGTATATATATTCAGGTGGTAGTTGTACTTTATGGAAGTCATGTGGCAATAAGTACTTTATAAAAGAATAAATCAGGGAAATTGATTAGCATTTGACAGGCAGGATTGGGAATGTTCTCTTTTAAACATGGTATTCTTAGAAGATCTCTTTAAGGAAAGGATTTTTGGCAGAGACAAAAATTTTTTGAGGCGAAAATCATGTATGTATCTGAATGTTCCAGGCAGATAGAACAGAGAATACAGCATGCTTGATGTTTTTGAGGAACAAGAAACCTTTGTGATGAGAAGGGTGGCACTATTTTGTGGCCCTTAAAATAGTGGTTAGCACATAACCAGTAAATATTTATTGAATGATAGACTGATATTTGAAACACTGGCCCAGATCATTATTTTCCTAGCAAAACAGACAGATTGTTTATTTAATAACTATTCTCTTGATCAACTTAAGCCCCTGCCTTTCAAACTGGCTTGAAAAATATCAGAAGTTTGTCACATCTTCTTGGATGTAAAATTGGGAGTAAATGATTTCTTAAATGTTGTATGAAAACATTTTAATGCAGAATTCTCATGATTTTTTAAAATGATGACCAAGAATTTTTAACTTATGATATATCCCTCAGATTCCTCATGTTCCCACCACATCCCAGTTTGAAGTTTCTACTGTTTTCTATCATTCACGAGTGAGTACTCTGAGACCTATTCCAGAGGAAAGCTGTATATCATCATTCAGCTTGGCTTTAGAAATTTTTTTTTTTAGTCTTTTCTCAAAGCTTTTTATTTTATTTTATTTTTAGATTACAAAATCCATTTATTTATTTAAGCTTAGTTTTATAACTAGCATCACAAAATCAGACTGATCACAGATATCTCTGATGTATTCTGAAGGTATGACTTTGGAAATTTTTTATGCCATACTTTATAGTAAGGTCCTGTAGATCCAGATTGGTGTAGGCCGTTCCATTTACCACACCTGTACTACTAGCTCCCACTTGTCTCAGCTCCCAAAACAAACAACCACAGAATTCTTTAGATTAGTTAATATTTAACATGAGAAAGATCAAGAAATGATAAAGCAAAACTTGATTAAAAGATTTTTTTCTTTATACATACATGTATATACCCTACCTTAACATATGATGAAAAGCAGTTTTTCCTAAATTATATTCCATGAGAAAACAGTTTCATTTCCAAATTGCTGGAAAAATTTAAGGATAGGCAAAAATTGAACAGATTTCTTTACTGTGGAACAAAACCCTTTTTTCACGGAACATGTTTTTACATATCAAGGGGCACTAGAGTTCAGCAGGACACTATTTGGAAAATACTAGTACAAAAAGAATAAGCTCTCCGTAGTCAAGAGTCAAACATTTTCACTGCTAAAATAAGGCAGATTTTTTTTTTTCTCCTTGCTTAATTGCCATACCAACCTTTTTTGGTTCTTTCTTCTCTTACAATGATTTAATAAAGAAAAAATACCTAAATATGTTCCCACCCCATCCCCAACCTCATGATCACTTCTTGTTTTTAGCTTCCCTCCAAGACCATTTCTCCCATTAATTGCTCTCACTTTAAGAAATGGAAGACAGCCTGTTTTATTTTGAAATTACAAATTAGAAAGAGATTTGGGTTTGGAAGCTGTTTCTCTGGCTACCTAACTGTTCCTCTACCCCAAGGGGAAAATACTGTGAAAGAACACCTGCTATTGAGTGCTCTTTGAACATTATTCTCCCACGCTTACCGCAGATAAAGCAGGGGTTTTTATAATGGAAAACAAACAAACAAAAAAAGCCTTGTGATACCTGTGTACCAAAAGGTCCTTTTGACATAAGCTGTGTGATACTAACATAACACACACACACACACACACACAAACTCATTTTGGTTGTTGTGGGTGGGGAGCTTATTTCATTTGTTGTGCTTATGAGTCTGCTATTCTGCAGTTGTGAAATCTCAGTTATTAGTATATCCAATTTGTTGGTTTGATATTTATTTATTTATTTATGGCTGCATTGGGTCTTCATTGCTGTGCACAGGCTTCTCATTGCGGCAGCTTTTCGTTGCAGAGCACAGACTCTAGGCACATGGGCTTCAGTAGTTGTGGCGTGTGGGCTCAGTAGTTGTGGCACATGGGCTCAGTAGTTGTGGCTCACAGGCTCAGTAGTTGTGGCGCACGGACTCTAGAGCACAGGCTCAGTAGTTGTGGCGCTCGGGCTTAGTTGCTCCGCAGCATGTAGGATCTTCCCAGACCAGGGCTTGAACCCTTGTCCCCTGCATTGGCAGGCAGATTCTTAACCACTGCGCCACCAGGGAAGTCCTGTTGGTTTGATTTTTATTTCTTACCTCACTCACATGTGTAGTATTGTTGCTATTTTTTTACAAAAAAGTTGCATGGATGTAAAAAGGTTGTAGTTTTTTTAGATGTTCATTAACCCCATTCGTTTTTTTGTATAATTCAAATAATGAAGAGATTTCTATTCAAGGATGCTTAGTTTTTCCTAAAACTTCAGTTATGATTTTATATTCAGTGTAATTGGTTCCATCTCAATGCCAGATTATCCTATTTGCCTTATCAAATAGGCATGTACAATTTAGACACTGCAAACAACTGTAGTATAAGCAAAATTGTTCCTAGCAAACATGAAATCTGCAAAGTTTTTGTTTGTTCGTATCTTTTCCTCTGTCAGGTTGTCCCTCCAGGGTAACATGGTATGATGTGGATGTTCTAGTGAAGTGTTCCTTTTGTTTTGTTTTTTTAAATCTTTATTGGAGTATAATTGCTTCACAATACTGTGTTAGTTTCTGTTGCACAACAAAGCGAATCAGCCATATGCATACATATATCCCCATATCCCCTCCCTCTTGAGCCTCCCTCCTGTCCTCCCTATCCCACCCCCTCTAGGTCATCGCAAAGCACCGAGCTCATCTCCCTGTGCTATGCTGCTGCTTCCCACCAGCCAGCTATTTTACATTCAGTAGTGTATGTATGTCGATGCTTGAAATGTTCCTTTTATTCCATGAATTACAAATAGTTTAAGAAAATATTTAAAGTAAAACTATAATGATTAGTCCTGGTGGTCTCCATTTTATTGAGCATACCTTTGTCAGAAATTATGTCATCACAATGGACTGTTAGCCAGGAAGTTCTGTCAAGCAGATGAATTAGGAGTACTGATTTATAAAAGACGCTACTGTAATATTGAAAAACTGCTGATGGGGGTTGCCAGTTTTCTGTCTTTAAATTTACAGAACATCTTCTGTGATTAAGGTAAGGAATACTTAGAATAAGTCCTTAGAGTAAACCAACTCTAAACTTGAGAAACCAGAAATAGAAAGTGTTATTTCCTTTTAATAATGCCATTTAAGTTCCCAACCTCTCTTGCTTCAGCTGCCAGACACTTGTTTGTCTAAAAACTGCTAGCAAAAAACAATAAATATACTTCTTGTTTTACTCAGCTAACATCTGATTTTATCTGTACATTGATTCCATTTTAAAACTTTTCTCACCTTCCTAGTCTGAATGGCTTATGTAGCCCTGTATTGTTACGATTGTCAGAACAAAGACTCATTCTTTGTTTTGGGAAGGAAAAATATCCTGACAGTACTATTTGCACTTCATTTAATTGTTTCCTTCCAATTTAAAATATGAACAATTTTAGATACATCTCTGATCCTTCCCTATCTGAGTATTAATTTTTTTGGTAATTCCTATTGCAGTAGCATAACATCTTGCAAACATATATCCCCTTTATGAATGACATATAGAGCTTTACGTATAGCAGTATTCAGCATAATGGAAGGTGATTTGGAACTCATACATTTTCTAGGCTAAATATAACCTGCTGTTTCATCTACTTTCTTAACTAGATTTATTTTAACAGTTACTAGACTTCACGAGTTTTTACAATTAATGGTAAATTCATTATGCATTATCTTCTGTAGTAAACGTAAAAAAATGTTTTTGCAATATTGTTCCCCAAATCTTAGCTTCCTGACTAATAGTAAAATATCTTATCTGTACTAGAGTTTTATTGTACAATAATTACAGCTTTTTCTTGTGCTATATCATAGCCTGTTAACTAAAAATAAATGGGTACTTAAAATGGAAAATGAAATTATCCTGTTGCTTGAAAATATCTTAACTCGGGTTTTACTACAGGTTGCATATGGTATCTGTTAGAACTTTAAACCTATCTTGGTTGTTGAATTATTATGTGGATTAACTGTTACATTTGAAAGTTCTTGACTTTAAGAGTATTTATCTGTTTTAAATCTTATACAAATGCTTTACAGGGTTTGAGAAGAATCTAATCTCTTTGCTGTATGTCTTTTTTGTTTGTTTGTTTTGTCTTTATACCAGAACTCCAAGTCCTAAGCACCAGCAAATTTAGGACATTGCTTTGTACAATATGGTATTATTAATATGTTTTAAATTAGATAAAGTCTATCTGCATTATTGATGTATTATGGGGAACATGACTAAAATTTTAACAGTTTGGAAAAATGAGAAGTTATACAGCATAGTAAGAAAACAGTCTTATCATGGCAGTCCCAGGAGAAATAAAACCTCTTTAAGAGTACATTTGAGGAACTTTTCTAAAATTCTGTAGGTCAATATACAGAGAAAAAAAAGTATAGGAAAAAAGTTTTTAAAAAATATGGAGAGACTGCATTTTCTCCTAAAATTAACTACTGAAGTTTCGGAAAGTAATTTATTAAATAATGTGTGTTTCATATCTAATTTCAAAAATCCAAGTAATTTTTATTTTGGCTATCAGGTAGAAATCTTACAGTTTAGTCATGGTTGAGTGGGTCATCCACTTCAAAATGAAAGAACAAGATAGTTCTTGCCATTCACAAATTTAGCTTTCACAATTTGACTCACCTTTGCCATGATTTTAGGTGATGAATGAGTCTAGTCAACTATCTAGCATCCAGTGTGACATATTTTGTTGTTCCCTACAGCTTCTCAAATAGCAGTTACCCTTCTGAAATGATGAGAATTTGGATTCTTTCTGAAAAATTACCTTTCAATGAGAAAAGTAGATTATGGTAGGGTTAAAAACTGATTAGCTTTAAGTTTAGAGATGCACATTAAGGAAGGATGACTCTCATACAAAATTTAGGATAAAAACAATTTTTAATTAACTTCTCCATAATTCATAGATTTAAGGATTTGTGATGGTCTCAAACTGTCTTCTGGAATTCGAAGAAAGCGATGACTCAGATTTCATCAATAAACATGGAAAACTACATGTTTCTGAGAAATTCTTGAGAAATTTCTACCTAATGTGATTATTTTATCTTCTCATTTTTAAAACAGAGAACCTCTATACTGTTTACAGTTTGCCAGTCTTTCTTTGTACATTTTCAATTGTTTCAATGTATTTTTCCTTTTTCTCATGGTTATTAGAAAACTAAAAGCAAACCTCTCTTGTGCAGCTTATGACATTAAAGGTTTATTCTGTTTTCTTCTTTACCACTAACTTTTAGTCATGATCTTATCTTTTTTACATTCTTCTCGAACACCTTAATCCTCAAGGAATTAGGCAAAGTGTAAATAAAATACTTATAGAACTCAAGGAAATGTTTTTAGATTGTTAATTGCCAACATACAAGATCCTAAATATATTATAAGAGAAAAATCATAAGCAAAACTTATTAAAGCGGTGTTTACTGAGTTAGAAAGTACTGTTACTTTTATGATTACTCTGAATCGGTGTATTCTTATAGACACCCAAAGATTCCTGTATACGTGTGTTCCTTGTGTGCTTCCAAAGTTATACATATAAGGCATTTGTACTAACAATGACCAGTAAGAAAATTTTCAGGAATACACCTAGGATATATTTTATATATGACACCTTTTCCTGTGTCCTTTGTGTTCTAGTTTCTAGAAATTTTCATCTCTTTAAGAATAGTATTTAAGTGTTTTCTTAACTCTATGTAAATAAGAATCTGTAAACAAACAATTCATGGAATGATATTATTTTAGAGTTTTACTTTATATTTGTTTCCATCATACTTTGAGAGAATATTTCATGAACTTTTAATCATTTTTATTCAGGAGGTACATGAAATAAGTTCAATAGATACCTTACCTTTAGAAATGTACTTAAATTTAAACATTGTTTTATATGTTTAATTCATTCCTATTACAGGCTTACTATGTACCTGGCACTTTTTATAGGTGCTAAAAATATAGTAGTGACCAAAACAAATAAAAATTGCTGCCCCCAAGGAGCTTACGTTTTAGTGTATAAAGACTTCAACCAAAATATATAATGTATTAGATGATAATAAGAACTATGGAGGAAAATAAAATGGAAAAGGAGTGCAAAGGAGTCCTGGGGTCTGGAGAGAAGGATTGTACTTTCAAATAGCCCCATTAGAGAAAGTCTCATTCAAGAAGGTAACATTTAAATAAAAATTGAAGAAGTTAAATGAGCCAGTCATGCACATCTTAGGGAGAAAAACAATCAAGACACAGGGAATAGATAGCAAGTATAAAGACTCTTTGGGCCTTCCCTGGTGGCGCAGTGGTTAAGAATCCACCTGCCAATGCAGGAGACACTGGTTATAGCCCTGGTCTGGGAAGATCCCACATGCTGCGGAGCAACTAAGCCGGCGAGCCACAACTACTGAAGCCCGTGCGCCTAGAGCCCGTGCTCCCTAGGCCTACCGCAACAAAGAGTAGGCCCCGCTCGCCACAACTAGAGAAAGCCCGCGCACAGCAACGAAGACCCAGCACAGCCAAAAATAAATAAATAAAATAAATAAATTTATTTTAAAAAAAAGACTGTGCGGGGGGAGCATAGCATATTTCAGGAACAACAAGGAGGCAAATCTGGCTGGAGTGGAGTAAGAAATGGGCAAAGTAGTAGGAGATGTAGTTATAGTGGGAAAGAGTTGAGAGGCATATTGAATATGACTTTACACACCATAGTAAAAACTTTATTTTTTTTTACTCTCAATGAAATAAAAAGTCTTTAGAGGGTTTTGTGTGGAGGAGCAACATAACCTGACTTATATTTTAATGTAGGGTTATTCTGGCTGCTCTATGGACAAGAAACTGAATGGGGCAAAGATAGAAGACAGGAGATAAATTTGAAGGGCATTGCAGTAATGCAGGGAAGAGATACGGTGGCTTGAACTTGGATATTGGCAGTGGAAGTGGTGAGAAGTGATCCGGTTCTGAATATAGTTTGCAGGTAGACGTAATAGAATTTGCTGTTGGATTGGAAGTAAGGTATGAGAGAAAGAAAGAAGTAAAAGTTGGAACATCCATTAACTGAGATGGGGGAAATGGGGAAAATTTAGTCCAGTTTTATATAAACTATGGAAAGTTTTAGTCTCATAGCCCAGTGTCCTGTGGCTGATACAGTCCCTTGTCCACAGTGAATGAGTGATAAGTCATTTAATATTTCTTTTTGTCTCAGACTTGGTTTAGACTTAGACTTTGATAAACTTCTATGTTTATGATGAGGAAACTGGTCTTTTTAAGTTCATTGATTCTATTATTTCTATTTTGTAATGGAATTTGAGGCACCTTAGTAGAAACACAGCTTGAAGTTCTTTTCTTTCCTTACTAACATTAAAAACAAAAACAAGTATATATAATGTCTTTTGTCTTACTAACATATTTGTACACCCTCCCCCTTCTTGGCAAACTTGTTTGAAAGTATAGTGTTACACATTATGTCATGGGTATACTGGAGCACATGTGTTCAATACAGTTCATAAGTGGAAGCAGCTGGTTTCCTGTGTAGTTAAGAGAAGGCATGCACACAGCTGAGGTCTTCAAACTTCAGTATTCGTTGGATTCATTTTCTATCTTGTGTAATCATGCTGTGATTTCAATTAGTACAAATGTGTAACAAGTTACCTTAATGGCTTAAAAAACTATTTTGTTTCAATAGTTGAACTGCTAAACCTGGTTAATGTTCTTTCCCCCTGCCCTGTCCTAACTCACCCATCCTACCTCTTAAAAAAGCACATTACACCTATAGTCTTAGTTTTATATTTGATTCTGAAAAGGCCTGGGCAAGGGGAAAAAAAGTTATCATCTCTAAGGGAAAAGCTGAATTCATACACAGGAACTTCAGGATTACTTTGGCGTTTTACTAGTCCCTTGTAACACTAGCAAGTCCCATGAATACCTAATGGAAAAACAGCAGAAAATGAGATCTGCAGCAGCCTTTTGAGATCGAATTTATGTTGCTGAACATTTTTCTGAGTTTGAGTGTAAAGGTCAAAAGAAAGTGGATAGATTAAAGTTGCTGATTTTTGCAAACTTAAGGCCATGTTTAAAGGTTCCTCTTTCTGTAGCAAGAAAATTTCAAGATAAACGGCTTTGCTTCATTAGCTGAAATGTCATGTCTTCATTTAATATCTGTTACATGAGACATTTGGTGATTTAGTAGTATTTACATGCAGTAAATAAAATCCTCAGTCCAATTTAACAAATGTAGATAAAGAAACTAGTTATTTAAAATCCCAAGAGGAGTAAGACAATAAGTGAATATATATGATTGTGTTAATGCGTTTGTATATTTTTTAAATGAATGATTTTAGATATTTTTGGTAAATATAGAAGGAAAAGATAGAAGTCAAGGTTTTCCCTTTTGTTAGTATAGGTTATTGATCCAGCAATAGAATTACCATCCTCCTTTTAAAAAAATTATTTTATCTATTATACTATTTCAGTGAAGGTAAATTACCTCAAAGAAAGGACAGTGGCATCTTTTAGCATTAAAATAAAATTCATAGATGTTTTTACTGGTCCCTTTACCTTTTGAATAACCTTCTATCACTATATCACTGTTGTAAGTCTGTATGAAAGAAAATGTGAGTTACCAGCGTACTTCAGACTTGGTACAGTGAAAAACATTGAACTACCGTCTGGATGCCTCTATCTTGAGTTGATAGTACACAAAGCCACAACAAATATTAACCTAAAATTATGGATTATTTATATCTCCAGGGCTTTCCTTGTGTCTTTGATTCCACAGTCCAGATTGCCAGTCATTGATACTTAGACTCCAAAAGAATAAAATAAAATTTTTTGACATATTACATTCAGTGCTACATTACAGTAAAAAATTATAGAATAATATATTAAATCTTTTTTTTTTAACAGTAGTTGATAATTACTAGTTAAAACTATTCATTTTTATCTCTAGGAAGTGGGATTATGGACAACTTTTCACTTTCTATTTTATGTTTTTCTCTATTTGCAGTTTTCATGGTAAACACCTTTATAAGGACAGTATTAATTTTCATTATTCATTTTTTTTAAACATCAGCTGATCTTATAGTACCCTGGAATCACAATTTATATAAAATGTTATTTTTGTGTGATAGGTGAGTTTGCAGTCTGAATTGATCTCTATTAAATAAGGTATCTTCTTTTTGCAGCTAGATAGAGGTCACATCTCATGACACTGACAGCTGGTTCTTAAACCCAGGTACCTTATCTTTTTTCCTTTATACCACATTTCCTCATTAGTTCTCACTGCACTATACAGGCAATTTCCTCCTCTTAACTTTCTGTATTTTATTACGCTGTTAAAGCAGAACTATGCTTCTCTTCTCAAGTTCCCTTTTCCATTCAGTACTGTTTCTATTCAAGGGTCCCAAGTGGTCAGTGATTCTGACTGGGGAGAGGGAGCGGGTGGTGTTGTAGCTAGTGGGATTAAAAGGTCCTCAGGAAAGCAGGTAGATGTACACTTATGCCTCTTAAAAAGAGCCTCCTCTCACGTTCTCAAGACAAAGGCTGTGCCTTAACTGACTTATTGCCATTCTTATTTATGAAGCCACCCATTAGGGACGTCTTCGGACTGTTATTGAGGTGAGGAACTCAAAGAAAAATGAACCAAAGGTCCTTTACTTTTACAGTTTTAATAAACTTATGTTCTCCAAACTTTCACAAGTCATGTTTAGGGATCCCTTCAAAAAGTATGACATACTGTCATTTCAGTTTTTAGTGATAATTGTTAATGGAACAATTTTAAGTATTGTAGTATTAAGTAGTATTTAAGTATTAATCATAGTTTTGTCACTAATTTATATTATGTGCAAGTTTAATAAACTTTCTAGGCCTACATTTCTCATAAAATTGGAAGGTGAATAGGGTTATCTTTAAAGTTTCTTTCAGCTCTAGAAATCTGTAATCATTTGAACATTTTATTATGGAAAAATTGAAATCATACACAAAAATAAAATAGCATAATGAACTCCTATATTCCCATTACCCACATTCATATGTTATCAACATAAACAGTAACCCCTAGTGTATTCAAATATCTGATCCATATTAAAATTTTCATATCATCTCAGTAAAAATAATTTTCATTTCACAATTGTTTTGTTCAAATCATAATCCAAATAGGGTGTGTGTATTTATCATCTAGTTTTTTGTTTTGTGTGTGTGTGTATTCAAAAACACCTAACATAAAATTTATCTTCTTATCCATTTTTTCATGTACAGTGCTGTAGTGTTAACTGTAAGCACATTGTTGTGAAACAGATCTCTAGAACTTTTTCATCTTTCAAGACTAAAACTCTATATCCATTAAACAACAACTTCTCTTCTTCCCCCAGCCCCTGGCAACTACCATTCTACTTTCTGTTTCTAAGAGTTTGACTGTTTCAGATACCTGGTATGTGTGGAATCATCTGTATTTTTTTTTTTTTTTTTGTCACTGGCTTATTTCACTTAGCATAATGTCCTCGAGGTTTCCCCATGCTGTAGCATATGACAAGACTTCATTCTTTTTTAAGGCTGAATAATATTCCACTGTACATATATATCACATTTTTATACCACATTTTATCGATTTATCTCTTGATGGACATTTAGATTGGTTCCACCTCTTGGCTATTGTGAATAATGCTTCATTGACACTGGTGTGCAAATATATCTTCAAGATCTTGCTTTTAGTTCTTTTAGATATATAATCAGAAATGGGATTGATGGATCATTTGGTAATTCTATTTTTATTTCTTTGAGTAGCCTTCATACTGTTTTTTCATAGTGGTTACCATTTCACATTCCCACCAACAGCATACAAGTGTTCCAATTTCTCCAAATCCTCATCGACACTTGTTATTTCTTTTCTTCTTTTTTCATAGTAGTTATTCTAACCGATGTGAGGTGGTACTTCATTATGATTTTGACTTGCATTTTCCTAATGATTAGCAATGTTGAGCATCTTTTCAGGTGCTTATTGGCCACTTGAATATCTTCGTTGGAGAAATGTCTATTCAAGTCTTTTACTCATTTTACAATTGGATTATTTTTTGTTTGTTGAGTTGTAGGAGTTCATTATATATTCTGGATAATAATCCCTTATTAGATATAAGATTTGAAGTTTCATGTAGTCCCGTTTGTCTATTTTTGCTTTTGTTGTCTGCGCTTTTTGTGTCATATGCAAGAAATCATTACCAAATTCAATGTCGTGAAGCGTTCCCCCATGTTTTCCTATAGTAGTTTTGTACTTTCAGGTCTTGTATTTAGGTCTTCAATCCATTTTGAGTTACTTTATATACGGTTTAAGGTAAAAGTCCAACTTTGTTCTTTCGCATGTGTCTATCCAGTTTTCCCATTGCCATTTATTGAAGAGACCATCCTTTCCCTGTTGTGTAGACTTGGCACCTTTGTCAAAAATCATTTGACCATATACATGAGTTTGTTTGTGGGTTCTCTATTCTGTTCAGAATAGAGACAGAACAAATCTATCACCCTAAAAATTCAAAAGTATGGCTCCTTTATAAATAATCCCTTCCCCCATTCAACTCCTGGAAAGCATGAATCTGTTTTTCTTTCTCTATAGTTTGGTATTTTCTAGAATGTCACTTAAATGGAATCATAAATATATAGCCTGTTGGATTTGGCTTCTTCACTTAGCAAAATGCATTTAAGATTCACTCTTGTTGTATGAATCAGTCATGTTTATTATGTAAAATATATAGTTAAAGCAGATATTTTGGGGATGAGTTCTGTAATTTTATATTATGCTTTCTGTTTATGAGGGTTTTTTTGTTTTTACCTTTCATATGGTCTCTTTTCCTTCTCCCTAACCCCCCTGCTTCCACCCTGGTTTCGTTTGTTTGTGTGTGTTTTCCATAAATTTTTAAGGCTTGTATTTTTATTCTAATGATTCCCTTGTGATCTGTAACTTCATATAAAATAATTAAGTTTTTTTTTTTGTATATTAACTGTTGCTTCTTAGAAATTCCACATTCTCTTTTTTTACACAGTGTTTCTTTTTTCTTCTTCTTTGTATTTTTAAGTATACTTAGACTACAATTACATGGTTTATCAGCTTTTCCGAATCTCCTTGACCACTGACTTTGAAAGAAGAGGAAATCTTAGTTAATATCATTGTTTCTCACAGTTCTCTCAATTACTGAGAGGAAGAGAGAGCATGCATGCATCAGGTTTTATAACATTTACATTCTGATCTATAACCATAACCACTCATCCACCCAAAATTTTTGGTCTTATTCTTAACAGTTAAAAAGAATCAACATTCATTGCCAAGCTTTTCATAATAGTAGTCAGGTCATCTCTAGTTTGCTAAAGTTTATTCTCAGTGATTTCTTCAGAAAGTCACTAGACACTGTATTCCCCTAGTTCTTTTATGTTCAAAGATTTTGTCATTTCATTTATACTTACCTGGTAATTTAATCAGAAATAAATTTCTTTAACTAAGGAGTTTCTTTCCTTGAGGAGGGGATGGCCATTGCTTCATTATCTTGCAGCTTTTAGATGATGCTTTGAAGAGTCTGCACACTTACATATATTTCTTCTCTCTTCATGGGTAACTCTTTTCCTTTACCCAGTTTCATTTTTCTACCATCTGGTGTTATGTATTTCTTGGTTTATTTGTTTGTTGTCTGTCTCCATCCGATAGAATGAAAACATCAATAATAAAGGGATTTGGTATGATTTGTTCACCGCTGAATTCCAAGAACCTCTGTTAGTGTTCACTACTTAGTTTCTATCTAATAAACATTTGTTAAATTAATGAGATCAAACTGATTCTGTCCCATATTCCAATTCTCTAAGTAGCTTGATGTTTTTACTGGTTCACCAGAGGATTATTTTTTAAATTACTGTACCTTTACTAGGGAAGAAAGGAGCTAACTTAAATAAGGCGGCAAACAGTACTTTTTTTAGATACTATAAGGCTAAAGACATAAAGAACTGTGCATATATACACTGTACTTTCACTGATTAATTTGTTTATCAAAGGTACAATTTAGCAATTTTTCAACTACTTTACAGGTACACCAGTAAAGTTAAGTTCTACTATTACTATTTATTCTGTGCCCTGGTAATACTGAAGACATGGTCATATATTTTATTTGCATTGCTTGTTGTTACTGTGGCTTATTGAGAGAAGATGAATAGAAGTTTCGTGTAGGGGGAATGCTGTTATCTCGAAATACTTTTTTAACTATTTTTCTGTTCTACTGTTTTATGTTTCTAACTTGTATTCTTACCACTCTCCTCAAGCACTTTATATTAGATTTCTTTTCTATTAAGTCTTGATGATATCTAGGGAAAGTTTGCCATAGTTTTTTAATCACTTACAGCTATTATGGAAGTACTCTTATTTTTGCCCACTAAAATTTTAAGTCTAATATCAAATACCTTAGTCTTATACCATTCATAAACTGAAAATTTTAATGTCATTAAAAAGGTCAGTTCTTCCTACAGTGAGCCATAGAGTCAGTGCCATTACCATCAAAATTAAAATGTTTTGGGGAACTTTACCATAAGTTTTATGGAATAGCAAAAGCCAAAAAAATAAAGATACTCCTGAAGAAAGACAGTGAGGGGAGGTGTGACATAGCCTACCATATACCCAAACTATTGGGTATTGGCACAGAGGCAGAACATTGGAATAGGATAGAGAGGACAGAGATAGACCCCCTCATACATAGTAACTTGATTTATGAAAGAGCTGGCATTGCAGCTTGGTGAGGAAATGGTTGATATTCAATAACTGTTGCTGGGATAATTATTTTTTCATAAAAAATGAAACTAAATTCCTGTTTCTACAACAAACACAGAAAACAATTTCAAGTGGATTGTCGATCTAAATATTTAAGTTAAAACAGCAGAGCTTCTAGAAGGTAACATTGAAGACTACCTTTATGACTTTGTGGATAAAGAATGACTTTTTTTTTTAACATCTTTATTGGAGTATAATTGCTTTACAATGGTGTGTTAATTTCTGCTTTATAACAAAGTGAATCAGCTATACATATACATATATCCCCATATCTCCTCCCTCTTGCCTCTCCCTCCCATCCTCCCTATCCCACCCATCCTCCCTATCCCACCCATCTAGGTGTTCACAAAGCACCGAGCTGATCTCCCTGTGCTATGCTGCTGCTTCCCACTAGCTATCGATTTTACATTTGGTAGTGTATATATGTCCATGCCACTCTCTCACTTCGTCCCAGCTTACCCTTCCCCCTCCCTGTGTCCTCAAGTCCATTCTCTACATCTGCATCTTTATTCCTGTGCTGTCCCTGGGTTCTTCAGAACCAGTTTTTGTTGTTGTTGTTGTTGTTTTAAAGATTCCATATATATGTGTTAGCATACTGTATTTGTTTTTCTCTTTCTGACTTACTTCACTCTGTATGATAGACCCTAGGTCCATCCACCTCACTACAAATAATTCAATTTCGTTTCTTTTTATGGCTGAGTAATATTCCATTGTATATATGTGCCACATCTTCTTTATCCGTTCATCTGTCGATGGACACTTAGGTTGCTTCCATGTCCTGGCTATTGTAAATAGAGCTGCAGTGAACATTGTGGTACATGACTCTTCTTGAATTATGATTTTCTCAGGGTATATGCCCAGTAGTGGGATTGCTGGGTCGTATGGTAGTTCTATTTTTAGTTTTTTAAGGAACCCCTATACTGTTCTGCATAGTGACTGTATCAATTTACATTCCCACCAAGAGTACAAGAGGGTTCCCTTTTCTCCACACCCTCTCCAGCATTTATTGTTTGTAGATTTTTTTGATGATGGCCATTGTGACCAGTGTGAGGTAATACCTCATTGTAGTTTTGATTTACATTTCTCTAATGATTAGTGATGTTGAGCATCCTTTCATTGTGTTTGTTGGCAATCTGTATATCTTCTTTGGAGAAATGTCTATTTAGGTCTTCTGCCCATTTTTGGATTGGGTGGTTTGTTTTTTTGATATTGAGCTGCATGAGCTGCTTGTAAATTTTGGAGATTAATCCTTTGTCAGTTGCTTCATTTGCAAATATTTTCTCCCATTCTGAGGGTTGTCTTTTCGTCTTGTTTATGGTTTCCTTTGCTGTGCTAAAGCTTTTAAGTTTCATTAGGTCCCATTTGTTTATTTTTGTTTTTATTTCCATTTCTCTAGGAGGTCAAAAAGGATCTTGCTGTGATTTATGTCATAGAGTGTTCTGCATATGTTTTCCTCTAAGAGTTTTATAGAGGAATGACTTCTTGAGGAAGATACAAAAAAACATAAAGGAAAAGATTTTTAAATTTTTATATTTCTAAATGTTGTCAAAATTAGGATTAATAACTCTTACATATTTTTGAAATAATGAAAGTAAGGGAAGTTCCAAAGAGAAAATTGCAAGAAATAGTAGAACAGTTAAAAAAGTATATTGAAGCTCTAACAGAAAATTATCTTTCACAGTCGACATATTATTTGGCTTATCTAAAAATCATATATTTTTAACCAACCAGGAGTTTTAGTCATTAAATATAATCAATTAGAAAGGGAACCTTATATAAAGATTAGGGAGTTATCCTAACCACGTGATTCAGTATAACATCTTTAATAATAACTTAATGTGTTTCCCAAGGCATACAGTGAGAAGTACAAAACATCACCTTCTACATCGCCTAGAACACTGAAGTATCAGACCGGTTTTGACTGTGGAGCATTCCATAAGACAATGGCCTAGAATCTCAAAAATGCCACTCTCGTGAAAGACACAGGGCAGAGGGTAGGAGTTTTTCAGAATAAGGGACACTGAAGAGACTTGACAAGCAAATTCAATAGTTGATTCTTTTTTTTTTTTTTTTTTTTAAGAAAGGAACTTGATTAGATACCAAGGGTGGGGGAATTCTTTTTTTTTTTTTAGACACCAATTGTACTTGAACATTTGTTATTTTATTTTTAATTAAGTAATTTATTTTTGGCTGTGTTGGGTCTTCGTTTCTGTGCGAGGGCTTTCTCTAGTCGCGGCAAGCGGGGGCCACTCTTCATCGCGGTGCGCAGGCCTCTCACTATCGCGGCCTCTCTTTTTGCGGAGCACAGGCTCCAGACGCGCAGGCTCAGCAGTTGTGGCTCACGGGCGTAGTTGCTCCGCGGCATGTGGGATCTTCCCAGACCAGGGCTCAAACCCGTGTCCCTGCATTAGCAGGCAGATTCTCAACCACTGCGCCACCAGGGAAGCCCCCAATAGTTGATTCTTGATTGAACCTGCATCAAAAATTTTTCAGTGGAAGGAAGGAACTTGCTGCAAAGAACATTTTTGAGATGGTTGAAAAATGTTAGGTATGGACTGCATATTAGATAATATTATTGTATCACCGTTATATTTTGTGTTTATATAGGAAAATGTCTTTGGTCTTTAAGGAGATAAATACTAAAGGACTTAAGGGTCATGATGTTTGGAACTTATTTGCCAGCAGTTCAGGGAGAAAAAAAAGCCCTGTGTCAAACATGTTGCAGTTGGTAAATACAGATGCTGTAAGAGTGTTCATTGCTATTCTCTCAACTTTTTCTGTAAGTTTGTTATTTTTTCAAAACCAAGAGTGGATGAATAACCTACAAGGTAAAAAATACATTTTCAAATATGGTAGCAATTATAATAATAAATTAATACACTAAATATACTTTTGTAACTTTTATGAGTTATATTTTTAGAAATCACGTTTATATGGCAAAGATATTTCCCTCTTGGTAACTTTTTAAAAATAATTTTCCAGTCATGGACATATATACACTACCAAATGTAAAATAGATAGCTAGTGGGAAGCAGCCGCATAGCACAGGGAGATCAGCTCGGTGCTTTGTGACCACCTAGAGGGGTGGGATGGGGAGGGTGGGAGGGAGGGAGATGCAAGAGGGAAGAGATATGGGAACATATTGTATATGTATAACTGATTAACTTTGTTATAAAGCAGAAGCTAACACACCATTGTAAGGCAATTATACTTCAATAAAGATGTTTAAAAAAATAATAATAATAATAATAATTTTCCAAACTTCCGATACTGGAAATGGAGGAATCCAAAAAATGTTTTTCATTTCACGTCTAAATGCTAATGAAAACTGGCCTTTTAAAACATTAAAGGCATTTAATTTATCTAACTGGGATTCAGTGTTTAGCTTTGTTCAACAGATAGTATTGAACATGTAGGTGCTGTGGTAAAGTGGCTAATCTCTATAACTGTCCAGGTTTATACCCTGATTCACTGTAGCACAGGGCAGTCTTCTGATGTCAGTGGCGTCTGTGCCTTAGTCTCCTCAAATATCAAATAGGGTAAGTATAGTACCTATCTCCTAGCGTTTTAGTAATGATTAAATGAGTTAATATATTTGGAGCACTTATAAGTGTTTTAAAAAGTGGAGTTGCTGCTGCTGCTGTTGTTGTTATAACCTGGATCTTTGCCAAGAAAGGGTAAGACTATAAGACTGGACTGCCACTGAGGAGTTCACAGTGTAGTAGTTTGACTCAAAAACAAGGTAATTATACATTTTATGCTAGAAGTTCATATAGAAAGTTCATATAGAACACTGCTTATATGCTTAGATATGTTTTCAATCAGATACTGAGTTCTACAATATAAAACGTAGCTTTCAGCTCAAGAAACAGGTAAGGATATACTTAGCAGAGAGTTTATAAGTGTCAAAATAATACTACTCCGAGAAATTCAATGAATTAGCATCAGTAAAGGAAGTTCATGAATTTTGGATAAAGATTAGAGAAATGCTGAAAGGAGACATTGCCAGCTGGGATAATGAGTTGGGGAAGGGTACAGATACATGTAGTACATCCAGTGGATTAGAATGTGTGTGTGTGTGTGTATGTGTGTGTGTAAATGTATATGAAAATAATCTTCAGAATGTTTAGATTTGAATTAAATTCTGATTTTAAGACTTCATTTTCTGTAAGCATCCCATTTTTGATAGCATTCTGTTTCCTAAGTCATACTTTGAAACAGGGATACATCTAGTCCTGAAAATGCTGCTATTATTGTGCCAGAATCAGAACAGGATAGGATACTTTTCTGATTATTCTCCAATTGGATCACAGTATGATGGCTCAACCTAAGTTCTGTGCATAACTACTAAATGCTGACTCACAGAATTAAACCTATTTACATTTTACTCTGTCAAAATGGAATTCACAGATTCTTTTTTAGACCTAACACACACCTTATATATATAACTTACTGAGACCACCAAAGTTCAGGCAGGAAAAAGTCTTGTGTAAATAGGAATAATATACTGGGGTTTGAAATGCTCTTCTAAGAGACTCTTTAAAAATCATATAAAATGATTTGAGTTTTTATAAGTTTCTTGGAACACAAATGGCCCACATTAATGTTATCTTATTATAGTAATGTTTTAACCCATATTTTTGAACATGTTAGAGCATTTAACCAATTATTCTGAAAATGAATCATTTTTCCAATCATAATCTCTATACTTAAGAATTCCTTCCCTTTATTCCTTCTTTTCAAATTCATAGCATCTATATTTGGAAAATATTTCAATAAGGAAGAAAATAAGCATTTTTAATGTGTTAGAAAAGATTTTCCAAATTAGATAAAAATGGTTGACAAAATAAAATCTTTATGCATGCATTGTAATACTGATTTTATCAATGTGTTTCTGAAAAGATACTTACATAGTAACTTTGAATAAGTTCAACATATGGTATATGTTATATAATTAATGATAGTATAGAACTATGTTAACCCACAAAATATTGTCAGAGATTTACCAAAGCCACAAATTATATAGAAGAAAATTGCAGTTGAAAATGCAGTCTTTTTGTCTTTTTACATTCTCTCTTTATATCTAGATGGTACCAGAGATATTATATCCCTGTGCAGTATGTGATCTCCAGAATACATTGCCAAAATTAGAACAAAGCTTCAGAGCCTAATAGTTAAAATTATTTTCATAGTGCTAGTAAATAAGAGGAAAAACATCTTTGATCTAGTGTTTCAGCCTAGATCTCCTAATTTAAATGATCCAGAAGTCCAAAGATTTCATTACCATTCATCTCTGCCTAATAACAAAGTTTTTTGTTTTTGTTTTATCCTTGGGCATGTCACTCAGTTCATCTTTGTCTTAGTTGTCTTAGTTTTCTGGTGGTAGGGTTGAACAAGGTGATCCTCAAAGCTTCCTCTAGCTTGAGAATTCTGTTGATTTTTCTCTGTTAACTCACAGATAGCTTCGCAGGATAGAAGTAGTATTGTACACCCTGAGATATCAGATATTCAATCAGATTTGCACCCGTAGATCTGTGGCTATTTTAATTTTTACTTGTTACTTACAGGAATTGTGTACTTCTATACAATGTAATGTCTTCTTTTTATTTCAAAAATATGACACATTGAGTCACCAAAATAATGACCTCATAGGATTCTAATAGTAAGCTTTTATCAGTTAAATATTACTGTGTCAGCTTAAAATGAGCATAAGGAAAAAACATTTCTTTACTACTTAAGCTATTTATAAAAGTCTTGATAGTTCTAATCTGAGATAAAGATCATACAGTGCATTTTTTCACAGTGCCTGGTAGACAGAAGATACTCAATTGAGTGTTTGTTAAGTAAATAAAATGTCATTTCATTTGGTGCATTCCATTTCCTTAAATTTTCATTTTATTACAAAAGTTTTCAAAGATACACACAAAATTGCAAAAGTTCTATAATGAATCCACGTCTACCCATTACTAAGGTTCAACAATTACTAAGATTTTGCCATCTTGCCTTTATAAACATTTTTACATTCAAAGATTTGCTTCAAAATACTTGACCTCTTTCCTTTTTACCCTATATACTTCATATTTTAAAGAAGGTAGTAATAATTTTTTACTTTCTTTTTTCTTTTTTTCCTGAAGACCTTCCTTCTGAGGCCCTTCATTTCTCTGCTTCAAGCTTTTACTTTTCCTTCACTATCATCCTGAAATTCCTTTCATCTCTGATCTGTGTTGAATCCTTAGTTTCTAGAATCCTGTGAGTTCTTCCTTAGTTAAATTCTTGTTTGAAAGACACACATTCTCTGTTAACTTTCTGAGAAAAATACAAGGGAGATAAATACTTGGAGACCTAATATTTCAATCTCTACCATTTACTCTCACTCTAGATTAATAGTTTGGCTGCATATGGAATTCTAGAAAGAATATTTCATTTTGAATGTTGAAATAATTGCTCTATTATATTCTAACCTCAAATGTTGTTTTTGAGAAGTCTCAGTTCATTTGTTTCCTAAGCTATTGTATGTGATCTGATTTTTCTCTAAAAGCATTTATAATCTATCTTTATCTCTGGTTTTCTAAAATTTCCTGATAAGTAGTAATGGCGTAGGTCTCTTTTAATTCATTGTGTTAACTTACTGGTTCCTATAAATCTAGGCAATAAGAAAGTTCTGGTGAATTTTAAAATGTAATTTCTTTTAAAATTTCCTTCCTACAATTTTTCTATTCTTTCTTTTTGCAATTTGTGATAGAAATTTGACTTCCTGGAATGACCCTTTACTATTCTCATTCTTTTTCTCTTGATTTTTTTCCCCCATTTTTTCTGTTCATTGGAATTCCTTTTTTATATCTTCACTTTTTGTTGGAGACTCTTCTCAAGTATCTGGTAATCCTGGTTGTCCATTTATATTTAGGAGTGATGCATTAAATACCTCATTAGACTTTGCACAAGATGGGACGTTTTGACCTTCTTAGAGTATTGGAATAAAAGACAGCTTTTTCATGGGAGAGGTAATTTGTGTCTTTCCAGGGCTATTTAGTTTCTCCAGAGTAGATTGGATCCTCCAGTTTTCTGTTTGGGTGAACTTGAGCCTGAATGCTAGCCAGGAAAAGTGTCTGAAGGGCTGACAATTTAGTATATAGATTTTCACATAACCACCTTCACCTTGGCCTGATTTCAGCATAGCACTTCATCCTGAATCCTATCTTCCTTTATGCTTGGAGTTCCTGAACTTGAAGCCTTTCCAGTTCTTTCCTAGCGTACCTTCTCTCCATTGTCCTTCAGAGATAATGGAGGAAATCAGGAAAGATATTTGGCTCTATGGGGTGTGAATGGGAACCTGAAAGTTCAGCTCTTAATCATCTCCCCAATTTTTCAGCCCCATTAGATAAATGGTACTACCACTTCCTGAACTTCACAGGGTTCTTAGGATGAATCAGCTTGTTTCTTGTTGGAATCTCTGCCAGCATTTATACTTTAGCTTTCTTTACTCTGCTAATCTAGGTACTACTTCTCTGTATACTTTCTGGCTCTAGATATTATAACCCATAATTGCCAGTATCTTCTAGTTTTATTTACAAAGGTGTTTTGTTTTAGTTTCTCATTCTCTTTATTATTTTGAGGTAATTTTTGACAAGAGACTGTAGGAAATGTCTATACTCTGGCATCAGAAATGCTATCTTAAAACCAACTCCATATCTTTCAATTATCTCTCATTAAAGTCTGTCAATAGTTAGAAATAGCTATAATAAATGAAGTTTTCCTTAATCTTTGACTTTTAATGATCTAATCCATTTAAATAAGTATTTAAGCATCAATAATATTTTATGGTTGGAGATGGGTAATATTCTATTTGATCAGAGCAAAATATGGCATTGCTTTTGGCAGCATTTTTCAATTAAAATAATAACATACTGTTAACATTTGCCAAAAACAATGATCTATCTCATTTCCACATACATTTATGAATCACCTACTATTTGCCAGAGACCATGGTGTTTGTTGCTCATTGAGTATGTGTAGTCCTGCCTAGAGAGAAGAAATGACTTTTTTGAATGTTATTACTCAGTTCACTTATTAAGTTTGCCTATGAAAAAAAACAAAACTTTGTTTGTAAATTAAAAATTAAATGTTTTGTGTGTATTTATTTTTATTTATATTTTGGTTTTAGTGGTTACTGTTATACTTAACACATTTTCTCATGTTCTTTTCCGAGTCCTCTTATTTTATTTAACCTGTTACTATCTGGTTTATCTGGTTTTATTGGTATCCTGTAACTCTCATCTATTGCCTGTGTTGAGCTTATTCTGTTTCCTTCTCTCTCTTTTCTTCCCTTTGTTAGTTACATTATTTCTACTTTCTCCCAACATATAAAATGTGTACTTTAGTCTTTTATATTTATTCCTGTTTTTGTTTTAGTTATAGATGTACATGTATATATTTTTAATGTTCACCCCCATTTTAAAACTCTTCCTCTAAAAAATTTTTCAGAAAGACTCATGGGTACAGAATTCCCTAAATTCTGTGTGTTGAAACAGTTTTTCTGTAGTCTTAATATATTTAAGGGACAGCTTAGCTGGATATAAAAATCCTTGATTGACTCTTTATTTCATTGAGATTTTAAAAATTTGCTGTTCTATTGTTGCCTTGCTTTACATGTTAGTTTTGAAAAGTCTCATACCACTCTAATTATCTTGCCTTTAAGTTATTTGACTGGATGTTTGGAAGATTTTGTCTTTATTCTTGAAATCTAATGGTTTTACTCTGATATATCTCTAGGTTGCTCATTGTTGGTTTTTAATTTTCCCAGCTATCCGATGGGCTCTTTCAATGTCTAGAATCAGGTCCTTTCTTATTTTTCAAAAGTTTTCTGGGACTATAATTTTAAATATTAATTCTGTCCACTTGTATTATTTTTTTAGGGACTCAAACAATATGAATGTTATTCCTCCTTTTTCTGTCTTCCTTTTCCATTATTTTCCTCTGCCTCTTTTTACTTCCTTATTATTTCATTTTCATTCTCTTTTACTTTCCTGTCTTTTTTTTTTTTTTTTTTTTTGTGTCCGTTATTACATTTTCATTTGAGTTTATTCTTTCTTGAGAAACCTATCTTTGTCTTCCTTTTTCATTCTGAGTTCAATCCAGTCTTTTTTGTTGTTTTGTTTATTTCTGTTCTTAAGTTTTTGAATTTCAGATTTATGGTAAGTTTTCATATCTTCAGATGCTTACTTGAGTATACTTAATTCCATTTGTGGTACTAAATTGTTATTTTCTTTTGTTTCATGGTTGGTTTTCCTTTGTGGAATTTTCCTTAGTTGAAATGTGTTGATTTTCACTTCTGATGTTTGCTAGCTATCTGTTACTCTGTCTCTTATTCAAAGAGAGAGCATGTGTGTGTTATTATGGTGCTTTAAATAACTCCTGGTGTAATAGTGTCCTCTTCCATCAGTATGTCAAAGTGCAGATTTATTAGTGGATTTGTTTGGGGGTTGGGGGGGCAGGAGTTGTTTTCAATGGGTTTGTTTTGTGAAGGGGTTAGGAATTGTGAGTTCTCCTACTTTGTGCTCTCTTTCAAAACCCTAAATTTTGCCCCTTTTGATTCTTATTCTCTTCATGACTCAATTGCCGAAGGGGCTTCTTTTTTTGCCTCTTTTCTCCCTTAGAAAGTATGCATTTCATAGAGTGCCCCTTCAAATTTTTGTGCTTTTAAATTCCTCCTCTGATCTACCTGGATACCTATTAAATATTTTCATATTTAGGGTGGATATCATCTTTCTGACAGTGGTTTTAGATTGACCTGAGGACCAGTTACCAGCTTTCTTCTCCTTACCCAACATTTTCTCTCAAACTACCTTTGCCCTCCACAAGGCCTCATGATGAAATGGAGGTGGGGCATGAATATAAGAAAATCTTGCAGTGGAATTTGGTGATTTTTCTCCTTTTACTTGTAGTTATTTTATAGTTTAAGCATTCTTTTTAATAGCCACTTTCTAAAATATTCTCATGTGGTGCTTAACATATTGAACACTGATTAATACAGGAGACTATGCTGTCCTCAACAACTCCTCAATAGCAAGTTCAGTCTATTTATCAGTGCATTCTTCAATGAAAGACTAAGCACCGAGCTGATCTCCCTGTGCTGTGCGGCTGCTTCCCACTAGCTATCGATTTTACATTTGGTAGTGTATATATGTCCATGCCACTCTCTCACTTCGTCCCAACTTACCCTTCCCCCTCCCCATGTCCTCAAGTCCATTCTCTACATCTGCATCTTTATTCCTGTCCTGCCCCTAGGTTCTTCAGAACCGCTTTTTTTAAAGATTCCATATATATGTGTTAGCATATGGTATTTGTTTTTCTCTTTCTGACTTACTTCACTCTGTATGACAGTCTCTAGGTCCATTCCCACCCAGTCTTAACCTGTTCTGAGTTATATTTTCCCTCATCCTTTTTTTTCAAAGTTGCCTCATTAATTGTGGAACATGAATTGTGGAGTGTATAAACAAGTAAGCAGACATACAAGTCAGTAGACTGGAGTGCAAGTGCCTCCTCACATCATTAGTTGTATGACCTTAGGCAAATAGAGCAATCTCTCTGGGCTCTATTTTCCATATCTGCAGAATGGGTTTATAGATCAAATATTTTTAACTGCAGAACCCTGTTTTCATGGGAAGTTACTCAGATGCCCAATATATAAATCAGATAATAGCAGGATGTGTTCAGGCCAATGCCATAGCTGCAGGGAAACTAATTCTGATTTTTTTTTAATCTAGATAATATCAGTGCTACCTCTTGGAACAAAGAAACACAACCCTTTTTCCTCCACTACAGCCAAGTTTTATATTTTGTGGCGGCCCCCCCTTTTTGCCATCTTCATAAAGATTTTGAGTTGCTCTGTGATGGAATAAAAGTCTTAAGGGTAATGAGTAGGCATTTCATTATTCTAAATCAGTGGTTTTCATACTTCAACATGCATCAAAATCACCTAGAGGGCTTGTGAAAACACAGTTTGCTGTGTCCCTCCCACACTTTCTCTTTCAGTAGGTCTGGGATAGGACCAAGAATTTGCATTTTTAGGAAGTTCCAGGTGATACTGAAGCTGCTGATTTGAGAATTACACTTTGAGAACTGCTGTCCTATATCAGTGTTAAATATGCATTTTAGTCAGTTTTCTTATTTTAAAAATTATATCAAATCATGTAACAATAACAGCCAGAAGACAAGTAATGTATAAGTGATATCTGTAAAATAAGATAATTAACATCCAAAGCTTCTAATGTCCTGAAGCTTTCATATCTAGCAGTAAGGGCTATCTGTACCTTTTTGACTTCTTGTGCTACTGTTATGAGTGGATAGATAGTAATCTGGCAGCAATCAGGGTTGGCTTCAGCAATAAAGAAATTATTCAAGTCTAAAAGCAATCCTCTCCTTTCGACATGCTGGAAGCACCTAAGAAGAAAATGTCAGAGTCAATATAAGTGCATTTACTGACAGTTTAGCTCTTTTCTATGTCACAGAAAATGGTTTGAAATTTGGCTTTTATCAAAAACAGAAACACTGACCACTCAGAATGATAAAGCAATAGCTTTCAGCTTAGTCATTTTCCATTTATAAAGTAATACTTTTATAGAAATAAGCAATGGTTTATTTTTGCATAGTTGCATTTTCTCCATTTTTGAGCTCAGATTTAAAACAACTGTGTCCAGCAGTAAGGGAGAGAAATCACTACTTTGCATTACATTAAGTAACAACTAAAAGACCACTTCAAGATAAAATATGATCCAAAAGAACAACCATCTCAGTGTAGTTTCTTACAGATCACTTGTGTTCTCTATTCCTTCTCTTTCAGAGCCTGGTTTATGTATTTCATAAACTTTTCCATCTTAGACAGAATTTTGTATTTGTTAATTTTTCACTATATCCTCAATTAATTAGTTACATGAATCACAAGTTATAAGTATAAGTTGCATTTGTGGCTCACTAAGAGTTGTCAATTTCTGGATAAAAGGGACACCCTCCCTCAGAATATCCTTTCAGACCTTTTTTAAAGTACAACTTTGATATGTACATGTTTTTTATGTTATTTATTGCTTCCAAAATTATTTTAAAAATCATCAAAATGAGACAGTGTTGAAAAGTAGAAATATTTTCTTTAATGAAAATATATTTAAGTTTATCCATATTCAAATATCTTGTTTAATACTCAAAATTTGTTCTTCACACTTGTTTAAAACTATTATAAAGGTAAGTGTCCTTTGGATTGTACCTTTGTGTTTGTATCATGAAAGAGTCAACTGAGAAAAGCAGTCAAACAAATAATGTGAAAGTTGTTACCACCACAGCATGAATGTACAATTGTATTAACTTTAATCCACAGGAAAAAAAATCAGATATGGAAACAAGAAAAACGTCCATAGCCAGATAGATAAACACACTGTGGTATATCCATGCAATGCAATATTATTCGACCATAAAAAGGAATAAATCTACTATGTACTACAGTATGAATGAACTTCAAAAATATTATGCTAAGTGAAAGAAGCCAGGCATAAAAGATCACATAATATATGATTCCATTTATTTGAAATATCCAGAATAGGTAAATCCACAGAAACAGAAAACAGATTGGTAGTTGCCAGGAGCTAGGGGCAATGTGGAGTAACTTCTTAATGGCTATGGGGTTTCTTTTTGGGGGTGATGAAAATGCTTTTGAACTAGATAGAGGTGATGGTTGTACAACATTATGAATATGACCACATGACATGAAATTGTTCACCGTAAAATGATTAGTTTTGTTTTATGTAAATTTCACCTCAATTGGGAAAAAAAAATAGTTAACTTAAAACCTAACTGAATTCCACAATTTTTGAGATGGAGGGGCTTCTCAAGATCATCCACCCATTCTCCTGTCATGAAGAAACTGAAGTTCATCAAGATTAAATATATCACTCAAGTATTTCAAGGTAGCTTGTCCAAAACCTAGACCAGCATTTGAAATCCTGAATTTCTAGTCCAGTCACTTTTTTTTTAAGCTATGACATGCTGCTCTATTATCTGCTACTATTTTAGATATTTTAGGGGAAATACTACTCCAGTTGTCATTATACATAAAAATAACAACAAAGAAACATAGCTTCATTTGTGCCACTTATTAAAAATGCAGGAACAGCAGGTGTTTGTTTCAATAATTTGCCAAAAAGCAGGCCAGAGCTTGAGTTAAAAGAGGATTCTCTGCAATACATCAAAGAAGGCATATATTTTAATTCTAGTCCACAGTTGTCTGGTTTGTGAACCCTGTGGTTCTACCATGATAATGATTCATTTCTGAAAGTTCAAAAAAGTCTTAAAAGGGACTTCCCTGGCCGTCCAGTGGTTAAGACTCAGTGTTTCCAATGCAGGGGATGTGGGTTTGAGCCCTGCTCAGGGAACTAAGATGTCACATGCCACGTGTGGTGGCCACAAAAAAAAAAAAAAAAAAGTCTTCAAAAAATTGGTTAGCTTTCTACCACTTGGCAATTTTTGTTTCTCCAACAGAGAAGAACACTCAGGGTATAAAAATTATATGTGTTTCTGCCTAGCTTATGGCGACTAGAGGGTCTGTTTTCAACAGTTACCTCAGAGGCACCTAGGGAGAAGCATTGAGTGGGGTTGAGGGGTGGAGGTAGAGAGCAGCAACTACGAAAACAAGATAACTTGTATCCCTTGGAAATTGAGTCTTCTACTCAAGTGTAAGTAACTTGTGTTGATTTAGTGCTAGCCTCAAAATAGTCTGTGTTCTTATTTCAGGGGAGGACATGAGGAAATATAATTACAGTTTACTCTTGAGCAATGTGGGAGTTTAGTGGTGCCAACCCATGTAGTCAAAAACCTGCATATAATCAACTATACTCCAATAAAAAATTTTTTTTAAAAACCTGCATATCACTTTACGATCAACCCTCCACATGCATGCATATGTATCCATGGATTCAACCAACTGGGGATCATGCAGTACTTTCACATGTATTTATTGGGAAAAAATCCACGTATAAGTTGATCTGTGCTGTTAAAACTCTTGTTGTTCAAGGATCAACTGTATATTGTTTTCTCCGCTCTAAGCCCACTTTGACATTCAATTTCTTCATGCTCTTTATTCTTTTAAGGAAGCTAACTGTCATTATACTATATTGGTTTTCCTGTTAATTTTTCTCTTCAATATTCCTTTTATCTGAGTGGTATTTTTATTTGGTAGTATGTATTTCCTTCTTTTCCTTCAGTTCATGGGTCAGCAGAATATGTCACCTGGGCCAGATTTGGCTCACTGACTGTTCTTGTGAATAAAGTTTTATTGGAACACAGTCATGCTCATGCTTTTATGTATTGTATATACCCACTTTAGTACTAAAACAGCAGAGTTGGGTGGTTGCAGTAGAGATCATATGACCCACAAATCTAAAATACCTACTATTGGGCCTTTAACAGAAAACATTTGGCAATCTTTGCTTTTGTTGTCCAAGTGGAAGGTGAAGAACAGATTCTACAGAGTGAATAAATATGGCCCGCAAAGGAGAGGATATAGGGAAATATAGAATTTGTGCTTAAGCTAGCTAGAAGCTCTGTGTGGTCAGTGTAAAAGTTTCTTGAAGGTGGATCATCAGAGAAAATGTAGACAAGATAGATTACTGTCATAATTACAGGGTTTTTGATGCCATGTCAGGAATTTGAGATGTATTGTTTAGGAAATGAGCCATTTAAGGTTTTTGAGCAAAGGAACTTAGCCAAAACAGGAAACTGTTGCAGTAATGTTTACAAGGCAAATGAGGGTTGTATTAATGGAAGATTAATACTAATGTTGTATACATATTAATGGGAAAGAGTATAGTTGTAAGAATTTCTAAAGATGTAATTGATAGGACATTTGATTTGGGGACAAAGAGTTAATAATTCTTAGATTCAAACTTCATTGAGCAGGACACAAAATTGTTTGTACATATTTGGGAAGTGAAGAACTAATTTTTATGGAAGGTTTAAGTTAATGGAGAGAGGTTATAACATTATATAGGATAAGAAACAAATTAAAATTGTTTACTAGGTATCAGCATTACCAAAGTTGTTAGGGCATCCCAGCCAAAGGCAGTTTTTCATTGGCCATATTTTACCTTCAGGGTATCCCATTGCTATCATCTAATTGGGGTCCATCTCTTCATAAAATCCTCTTACCTCTGCTCTCCAGAATGCCACCCTTATACTCTGATTTACTTCTGTTGTCTCATGCAGAGTAAATTACTGACATTTTCTAAATACTCTGAATCATGCCCAAGAAGGGCTTTAGGTCTCTCAAATAAAAACGCTTATCACAGTATTTTCTTCAACTAGAGCCACAGTTCCCAGACTGTACACTGAGACACCCCACGGTCCTGCAACAAACTCACAAGAGTTCCATAGGGTATTTTATATATCAGGGTAATGCATATCTTCAATATCAGATTGTGATGCATTCCTTTGGGATGATGTCCTATCTTTGGGAATGGTTGCTGTGATTAAAAAAAAAAAATCCTGAAAATCAGTGCAGAACAGGAAATGAGGGTTGCACTATTCAGTTAGAATCCAAGGCTTGAAGAGTTGTGCAGTGCCCATCATCAGCACCATATCCCATTAGTAAGCGTTGTGGTGATTTTTGAATGAAGTAAAAAAAATTTTTTTTCAATTTATATACATTATTTTTTCAAACCAGGTATTAAGTTGTTAAGATTATCAGTACTTACTAAGTGGTTCAGACCTGACTGTTACAAAAAATAGAACTGTTAGGTATCTCTTAGGGCACCATGTTAAAGTTACTTATTCACTAAGGGTGCTGTGAACTGAGAAAGTTCAGATTCTTTGAGCTAGAGAGTTATCCAACTCTAAAATAAATATACTCTTCCTTTAACATGTGAAAATGCAGCAGTCCTTTTTTTTTTTTTTTTCCCCCAAAATAGCATTTCATGGAGTCACAGATGTAGAAAACAAACATAGGGTTACCAGGGGGGAAAGGGGGGAGGGATAAATTGGGAGATTGGGATTGACATATACACACTACTATATATAAGATAGATAACTAATAAGGACCTACTGTATAGCACAGGGAACTCTACTCAATACTCTGTAATGACCTATATGGGAAAAGAATCTAAAAAAGTGGATATATATATATACATGTATAACTGATTCACTTTACACCTGAAACTAACAAAACATTGTAAATCAACTATACTCCAATAAAAATTAAAAAAGAAAAGAAAAATAACAAAAACAAAATAGCATTTCAGTTACATGGGAATTTATGTAGAATCTCAATAAGAATTTAATCAGATATTTTTAAATTATCTGTACACTGTACACTGCTCTTTGTGCTGTAACAAACATAAAAATAAAAAGTACTCTTGCCCTTAAGGTTACAGTGAAGTTTGGGAGGTAAGACAAATGCAAGTTGCTTATATTAATAAAATAAATACCCTTGGTTATTTATTTCATAATACATATTACGGAAGTTCGGAGAAGAACGAGTACATCTGTTGGTGGGAATGCAGTAAGACTTTGTGGGATGAAAGTTCGATTTTAAGTGGACCTTGATGGAGGGGTGAAATTCCAACAGGTGGAGGTAGTGGATATTTCAGATAGAAGAAACAACATAAAGACTCAGAAGATTTATTTGGGGGGAAGCAAATCATTCTGTATCACTGAAGCAAGGACATACATTGTAGAGTAATAGAGGTTACAGCTGGTATGCTCTGTACATTGGAGTACTGTTGTGGAGAGCTTTGAATGCTGGGGTGTGAGGCATTTGGATTTAATTTACTAGTAAAAGAAGAGTGATTAGGGTGATTAATCTGTCGGCAGGATATAGGATGATTAAATCAAGGAGAGAGAGGAGACAGGGAGAGCTTTTGGAAAGGGAATGATGGATCTTGTTTTATGTATTTGTATTTCAAAGGAAATACCAAGCTCTATATTCAAGTTAAAAAGCATAATTTTGATAAGCATTAGAACTAAGAGCTATAACATAGAACTCAACATTAATGGAAAAACAAAACGTTCTAATGCTCTTGATATTACTACAGAAATAATGTTAATACAGTGTTAATATGTATGGAGTGCATGCTACGTACCAGGCATTGTATTAAGCATTCATTTAATTTTCGCACCAACCTTAATAGCCATTACTATTCCCATTTTTTTAGATGAGAACAATGAGACGTAGGGAAGTTACATAGCACAAGTCATGTATCTAATAAGTACCAAGACTGGCAAAACTGTTAAAAATAAGTATACTAGTTTGTTTAAACTCTGTGGTGCTGAGAATTGAGTGAATCCATCTCAGATCCTGACGGATTATTATTATTTGGCTTAGGTATGGCTCCTCTCTTACTATTTTAGTTTTTCCTATCATTCCTGATCCCTAATCCTATTCTTCTCCCCACCATGGGTACTCCAGTGTGTTTGATATGTGTCCTGCATCCTTGAAAAGTGTATCATGATGTTTTAGGTATGCGCACATGTGTGTACATTATACATAACATATAAAAGGATGAACTATATACAATATGATGTATATGTTTCTAATATATTACTTTAAATCTTTATATAATAGTGTGCATTCATCACATTTTCCATATCTTTTCCCCTAGAAATAGACTCCCAGAATGCCTCACACTCCCTTTTACTTTCAGCAAAGCTGTGATAAATATCCTCTTGTATGACCCCTAAAACCCATCTTCTTTCTACTATGTCTTGCTGCCTCCTATTACATGCTTTTTGAGGTGTTTATTTCGGATGGAAGAAAAGCTGACATCTATGTTCATGGTATAGGTAAGATTGCAGGTTTTTTAATCCTGAAAAAGATTAAAATATATGTGGAATAGGTGATTTCATTGATGCTTCCAAAAGGAGCCACACAGGCAGGAAGATCTAGATGAATTATCCTGTTCCATTGATGCATTATGTTCAGTTAGTGGTAACATAAGCATTACAGCATCACTAGTATATTTGTTCTGGCTTTCTTCTTGTAGTATTCTTTTGCTGTCATTGCTATGAAGTAGTGCATATCGTAACATTGTAATAGTAAACAATTTATACATTATCTTAATGTTTGTCAAAGTCATTTTCCTTACAAGCAAATAGGAAGTATGTTTTATAATAATTCACATTTGGGGCTTCCCTGGTGGCACAGTGGTTAAGAATCGCCTGCCAATGCAGGAGACACAGGTTCAAGCCCTGGTCCGGGAAGATCCTGCATGCCACGGAATGATTAAGCCCATGTGCCACAACTGCTGAGCCTGCGCTCTGGAGCCCGTGAGCCACAACTGCTGAAGCCCGCATGCCTAGAGCCTGTGCTCTGCAACAAGAGAAGCCACCGCGATGAGAAGCCCGCAAACCTCAACAAAGAGTAGCCCATGCTCACCGCAAGTAGAGAAAGCCCACACACAGCAACAAAGACCCAACGCAGCCAAAAAAAAAAAAAATTCATATTTGATCCTCACACTCCTACAAGGAAATAGATTTTATACTCTATGAGAGATTTGCAAAACATGTAGGACTCATTAAAGGGAAGAAAACTTGCTATATGGTTTTTGTATTTGTTATTTTTGGCTTCTAATTTATTCTTTCTCTCGACCCGTTGTCTTGACTAGTATTACTATGGCACCTTCGTTATGGCATGGAAAACATACTAATTATGTTCTTTAGAATAGACAACTGTGGTACATCTTGAGATACACCATCTGGTACTCTCAGCCATCCCTCATCAGTGATAGTCTAGGTTTAGTGGGGTTCTCTAGTTGTCCAAATATTTTCCTGTTACTATACATTCTTCTTTATTTTCTCTTTTGCCTCTATGAATAGTGGTTTATATTTACTAAAGTCACTTCATATTTAGTTTGTTCCTTTTTAAGCCGTCTATCTACTTGAAGAAATAATAGACTTACTCCCAGCTCTTGATCTGTTCTTACTCTTGTTTTTTGAACTAAACTTCTCACTATTTATAAACATCTTTTCTTTGAACAGAGATTTAATTCAAGTGAACAAAATATTTTTATCTTTTAAATAATTTTTATCAGAGAGTAATCAAACCACTTCACTGAAATTTGAAAAATAAAAATATTAAAATTATCCATAATTTTTCTACTGAAATTTAACCATTTTTGCTTTTGGTATATTCTCTCCCAGTTTTCTTTTCCTATTGATATGATATAGTTTATAACAATATTTTGTACATACTACTTGTATATCTTATGTTTCATTTAACATTTGTGTATTATAAACATTTTCCACTTTGCCACTTAGTTTTAATAATCATCACTTTTATTATCTTCAAAGTATTCTCTAGAATAGCACTATCCAATGGAAATATAAAACAAGCCACATAAACAATTTTAAATTTTCTAGTAGCAACATTAAAAAAGTAAAAAGAAACAGCTAAAGTTAATGTTAACAATATATTTTATTTAACTTCAGATATCTAAAATAATCCTCACTTCAACATGTAATCATATAAAATTAATTATATTTTAACATTCTTTTTTTATACTAAGTCTTTGAAATTGGTGTCTGTTTTACATTTATAACACAGCTCAGTCACTAAATTGTCAACAGTCAAAATGAAGTGTAGCCTACCAAAACAATAAAATTGTGTTTAGCAGAAAAATATTTTACATTCCTTCCATTTTGAATTTTTTTTCAATTAAATTAAATTAAAATTCAGTTCCACAGTCACACTAACCACATTCCATGTGCTCATTGGCTACATGTGGCTTTTTACATTTAAATTACAATTAAATAAAATTTGAAATTCAGGTTTTCAGTTGCACTAGCCACATTTTAAATGATCAATAGCCAGGGACTTCCCTGGCGGTCCAGTGGTGAAGACTCTGCACTTCCAATGCAGGGGGTGTGGGTTTAATCCCTGGTTGGGAAACTAAGATCCCACATGCCATGTGGCACGGACAAAAAAAAAGAAACAAACAATAGCTCCCACCTCTTAAAGACCATAGATATGTGAAAAAGAAAGATAGGCTGTAAAGTGTTTACCACAGTGCCTGGCATAAGGAAACACCCAATAAATGCAGAGCTATAAATAAGTAAAGAATTTATAAATAATAAATATTTTTTAAAAAAATAAATAAATGATCAGTAGCCAGATTTAGAACGGGTATATATGCCAATTCTTACTTGACTATTTATTCTTCTATTATTGAATATATTGTTCCTAGGTTTTCAGTCAGATAAATAGTATACTGATATGTTCCTAAATGAATATTTTCCATATTTTGGATTATTTCCTTAAGGTAGACTCTCAGAAGTCTATTCATATTGGGTCAAAGAATATGAATTTGTTTATAGCTCCTCGTGTGTATTTTCAACTTATTTTCTGGAAAAAGTGTCAGTTTCACTCCCCATCAGTGGTATTAATATATTAATTTCACCAACCTTTCTTCATCATCAAGTTACTACCACGTTTCTTTTTTTTATATTTTATGTATTTTACTTTTTTAACTGAAATATAGTTGATTTACAATATTACATTAGTTTCAGGTGTACAACATAGTGATTCTATATTTTAATAGATTATACTTTGTTTAAAGTTACTACAAAACAATGGCAGTATTTCCCTGTGATGTACAATATGTACTTGCCTATATATTTTATACATAGTAGATTGTATCTCTTAATCCCATATCCCTGTCTTGCCCCCTTCCATTTCCCCACCAGTAATCACTGTTGTGTTTTTATATCTGCAAGTCTGTTTTGTTATTACATTCATTTTATTTTTTAGATTCCATATATAAGTGATAACATAGAATATTTGTCTTTCTCTGTCTGACTTATTTCACTAAGTATAATTCTCACTTGGTCTGTCCACATTGTTGCAAATGGCAGAATTTCATTCCTTTTTATGGCTGAGTAATCTTCTTTATCCATTCATCAGTTGATGGACACTTAGGTTGCTTTCATATCTTAGCTATTGTAAATAATGCTGCTGTGAACATTGGGGTGCATTTATCTTTTTGAATTAGTGTTTTTGTTTTCTTTGGATATATATCCAGCTCTGGAATTGCAGGGTCATATGGTAATTGTATTTTTAGTTTTTTGAGGAACCTCCATACTGTTTTCCATAGTGGCTGTACTAATTTACATTCCCACCAACAGTATACAAGTCTTCCTTTCCTCCACATCCTTGCCAATATTTGTTATTTGTAGACTTTTTGATGATAGCCATATTGACAGATGTGAGGTGATATCTCACTGTGGTTTCGATTTGCACTTCTCTAATAATTTGCAGTATTGAGCATCTTTTCATGTGCCTGTAGGTCTGTATATCTTCATTAGAAAAATGTCTGTTCACATCTTCTGCCCATTTTTTAAATCGGATTGCTTATCTTTTTGATATTGAGCTGTATGAGCTCTTTATATAACATTTTGGATATTAACCCCTTATCAGTAATATCATTTGCAAACTTCTTCCATTCAGTAGGTTGTCTTTCTGTTTTGTCAATGGTTTCCTTTGCTGTATTAAAGCTTTTTAGTTAATTCCCATTTGTTTACTTCTGCTTTTATTTCCTTTTCTTTAGGAGACAAACCCAAAAAATATTGCAGTGATTTATGTCAAAGAGTATTCTGCCTTTGTTTTTCTCTAGGAGTTTTATGGTATCCAGTCTTACATTTAGGTTAATCTGTTTTGAGTTTATTTTTGTATACAGTGTTAGAGTATGTTCTAATTTCATTCTTTTACATGTAGCTGTCCAGTTTTCCCAGCACCACTCATTGAAGAGACTGTCTTTTCTCCACTGTATATTCTTGCCTCCTTTGTCATAGGTTAATTAACCATAAGTGTGTGGGTTTCTTTCTGGGCCCTCTATGCTGTTCCATTGATCTATGTGTCTCTTTTTGTGCTGGTGCCATACTGTTGATGACTGTAGCTTTGTAGTATAGTCTGAAGACAGGGATCATGATTCCTCCTGCTCTCTTCTTCTTTCTCAAGATTGCTTTGGCAATTTGGGGTCTTTTGTAGTTCCATATAAATTTTAGGATTATTTGTTCTAGTTCTGTGGAAAGTGCCTTGGGTTGTTTGACAGAGATTGCAATGAATCTGTAGATTGCTTTGGGTAGTATGGGCATTTTGACGATTTTAATTATTCTAATCCATGAGCACAGACTATCTTTCCATTTTTTTGTATTATCTTCAGTTTCCTTCATCAGTGTTTTATAGTTTTCAGAGTGTAGGTCTTTTACCTCCTTGGTTAAGTTTATTCCTGGGTATTTTGTTTTTGATGTGATTTGAAATGAGCAGTTTCTTTTCTTTTCTTTTCTTTTAGTATTTTAAATATTTCAATTACTTACATTCCCCCATGTTTAAACTACCCTGAGAAATCCTCAGAGTGGCTGAATGACAAATCTACATACTTGAGATTTCCAAGCTTTAAGTCTGGCTCTGATAAAAATGGTTCTTCGGCTCTGTCTTGGTCTTTCCCCTTTCCTCCTACTCCTGCCTTTTTTTTCTGTTTCAGTTTCCATTTTAGTGGATAAAATTGTCTCACTTCACCCTCAATTCTGATTAATATTATCCAATCTCTAAGTGTTAGACTCTCCTTTGCTTTTCGTTGGTCCTAGGGCCAAAGAGTAGCAGGGCTAACTCTTGTATCTACTGAGATCCCTATTTTGAAAATTACAAGACTTTTGTTGATAATATAGAGTATTTTTCTAAACTACAGGTCTATAAACTATTGGCCTGTTTTTATTACAAACCTGTTACTTGAAAAAAAAATTTTTTTATAATAGTGTTGTTTTGGTGATATGATGGTCTGGAACGTGTGGCCTAGCAAAGGGTATAAATCTAGAAAGAAAAATTATGGTTGGCATCAATTTTAAGTCTTTACACTCTAAGAGAGCACAAATCCTAAATTGTTTAAATACTAAATATTTACTTAAAGAAAAACAAGAAACCATTCAAAAATGGAATTAATTTAAATTGTGAATTTGCCTCAATTAAAAGCTGATGTTTTTTTGTGTATTCTTTGTAAAATTAAGAAAATGGAAGTTCTACTGTCCACATCACAATCCTCTTATGTTGCATTTTAAAGTAAAACACACATACAACATACACACATTTGGAATGAGGCCAGATTTAGACTCTGGGGCATACTGTTCTGTACCTTAAATTACAATCAGATGTATTTTAGCACAGATCAAATTTTCAGTCTGAAGTTGGTGAGAAGCCTAATTATTTGACCAGGTTACTATTTATGTAGACCGTTCTATGGCTGTCTGTGGTTAATCCACAGCTGGCAGAATGCTAGCTCTGGGAGGTTTTTATTTCATGCTGAAACAGTTTGGGGAGAAATAGGGGGAGGGGGGAGCTTTAAACTCTCCTCATTAAATGAAAGACTAAAAAGCAAGTACATACATATTACTATGGAGACAAGATGCTATAGAAACTGTTCATTTTAATTCTCCAAGTGACATAAATAGCAAAGCAGCTTGGATGCTCATAGTTTGCAAGTGACATGGTATTTGGTTTAAAAAGTAAGATGAAAACATTAAATGATGTTACCTAAGACTAAGACTTGTTTCCTTTTAGAACAGTTGAATATTGGTAAAGAATTAATGGTTTAGAATTTTTAAATGATGAGAAAATTTTATGTTACTGTGATAGGAAAATGTTTTTATTAGAATTTCATTAGCAATACTTTAGTAAGAGACAATTATAGTATAAAATTCTCTTAATATTTCAGAATTTGTAAGGGCAAGAAACCCTTCAAAGGTGGATCCCAGTACACATGACTCCTGCCAGAAAATTAATTTTTTAGTGTTCTTTTAATATTCATTTTGAAGTTTGAAAATAATAGAAAAAAAATCTTGTTTCTCTTTAAACTCTTTGAGTTTGCAAGATAGAAGTGGTTAGTCCCTCAGTTATAAGTGAATATTTCAATAGCTCTTTTGTAACTTTTAAAAGTTTCCTTTACACTTTGATGGTTATTTCTAACATAAGGTAGCTCTTCTCCTCTTCTCGTTCCCATTTCCCGACTTCCTCTGGTTCCTTGCTCTAATTATCCTCCCTCTCTTGCTTCTTCATTCTTCTGTTTCTCCAGTAGATCCTTCATTGAAGAGCAGAAATGCTCAAACTTTCCCTGTTCTTAAAAACAACTCTCCTACTCCCCTTCTCCCACTAAAAGTATCTTTTTGCTCTTTTCTTCTCTGTTATCTACTAAAACTAGGGTAATTATCTCTGGAGTCACTTGAATTCAAACTCCATCACACATAAGCTGTAGGACCTGGGAAACCTTTCTTAACTTTCCTATCTTGCCTTCTTTATTCATAAAAAGAGAATAATAACAGTATCCACCTCATAGGTTTATGTAAGGGAAAAATGATAACTAAGTTGATATACATAGAGCTTTTAGTATAGTGCCTGGATTGTAAGAATTGCTCAGTGAATTTTAGATGATTCTATTATTATTCACTGATAAAACTCCCCAAATAATTTATCTTTACCCTTACTTTCTCACCATTCTTTTTTTAAACAACTATCTGTTTCTACCTTCATACCTTAAGTACTTTCTCCTAACCATCAAATCCTGTGATTTTGGCTCAGTCCTTTCCTCTCTACCCATTGATAGCTTCGGTGCCTTAAAGTATCTTCTTAAAGTTTCCCTTGTTGGGTTTCTCTCTCATGGCTTCTGTTCTTCTTGTGTACCTTCCTCTTGTACTCTGGTTTTTTCCTTTCCTCTGTCCCCTGATTTTGGTTCTTCTCCATTCTGTCCTTTGCCCTCTTCTTTTTCTACGTTCTCTTTCTTGGTAATTACAACTCCTCTTTTACCATCTCCTTCTTCCATGGCCTTTCTCCTGAGTCCAGCTTTCTGATATATTTGTAAGTCCCTTAACACCTCAAATGTAGTATGACCACAACTAAACACTCTCTTTGACGTCTAAGCCAGGTCTTGTTCTGTATTTTTCTATTTTTTTTCTTTGTTTTTTGGGTTTTTGGTTTGTTTGTTTTTCGGCCGTGCCATGCAACATGTGGCATCTTAGTTCCCTGACCAGGGATCAAACCTGTGCCCCCTGCATTGGAAGTGCAGAGTCCTAACCATTGGACCACCAGGGAATTCCTGGATTTTTCTATTTCTATTAATAGTAGAACCAGATTCAAAATCTTAGTAATCTTTTGACTCTTTTCTCCTTTGTATCCCACATCTTAAACAATTGCTAAGTCCAGTATGTAATACTCCCAGTATCATTTCCTTTTACAAAGCCAAAAGCAGGCTTTTATTGACTGTTGCTGTCCAGAGTAACCTTCCCTTGAATTCTCCTATTAAGCTTGTTATTCCTTTCTTTCAAGGAAAACTTCATTACCCTTCACTCATCCCCACTCCACCTAATACACTCCTGAACTGCCACTCAAGGCCCTTCGTGTTCTTAACTCAGCTGGGCTTTCAAACTTTTATCTTCTTTTGCCCTTTGTGTACTCCTTCATTTCCTTGCACATCATCCAAACCAGATTTCTATATAAGCATCCATGTCTTTGCTTATACTTTCTTGCATCTAGAAAGCGTAAATATATATTTTAAAAGACTTACTAATGTTTAAGATACAGATAAATAGTATTTTAAAATGTAGCTTTCCTGACAATAAGAATCCAAACTGTTTGTAAGAAGCTGTAAGGATCTAATCTGCCTTCATTACTATTTCTCTAATTTAAAAGTAATTATTGTCCTGAATGAGACCTTTCAAATATTTTTTCTTATGTAGATTCCTAGAATTCTTTCAGTATTGAACATACAAATCTAATATGAAATAATGTCTTATTCTCTAATGTAATGGCATATATCAAGCATATAGTACTCATATGATAAACTTTTCTCCTAATCAAATGCTATTTTCTGCCTTGCATTTTATAATTGTATTTTTAAGGTTTACATTATATAGGCTTTTGTGTTTTGTATAGGTTTCTTTTATTCTCACTGAGAGTGACTCTGTGGAGATAGCATTTCTAATTTCCCTTCCTTTTTTTCTTTATCCAGGGTTTTTTTCTCACAGTTTCCCCAGAGTCAGTTTTAAAAGTGGCTCACCATGCTTCTGAAAACAACAGAATTTTCACTTTGAATCTGTCTGCACCATTTATTAGTCAGTTCTACAAGGAATCATTGATGAAAGTTATGCCTTATGTTGACATACTCTTTGGAAATGAGACGGTGAGTAATTTTTTTTTTAAAGTACCTACTTGTTTTGGTTTCTCTTTGTGTATATGTTTAGAAATATATAAATAAAAACTGTGCATTTGAGAATTAAGTAAAACTGCCTCAGTTTGGACCACTCTAACTCAGTATTTTTAGTATTTCCTTCAGAATATACTAATTTCTTACACAGTAAAAAATTAGTCTTTTAAAGGATTAGGTTATTCAGGTTTATAATTTACATGTAGTAAAATTCACTCTTCTTATACGTTTCTGTGAGCTTTTGCAAATGCATACCTGTCATGTGACTGTGACTACAAGCAAGATAAAAAACATTTTCATCACATTTATCAGTCAACCCTTGCCCTCATCCTTAGCCCTTAACATCAACCTCAAATGACCTTAATTAAAAAGAAAATGAGGAGGAGCCTTAACAAAAATAAAAAGCATTGGAGAGCACACAGAAAACTCTTTAATAAGAGCTCACATTTGTAAAACATATGTAAAAAAGATGGAAAGCATTTATAGAACCAGGGAACAATGCTAAAAGTTTGGCAGAGACATTGAAGAATAGAAAAGAATAGAGGCCCAAGAATAATTAGGTTTGCAGAAAATGCTGATGATATCAAAATGGTCTTCATTGTTTAAAAAAACTCCAAAAGTACAGTCAACAGAAAAAGTAATTGGACTTCATCAAAATTAAAAACTTTTGTGCATCAAAGGACACTATCAGGAAAGTGAAAAGACAACCCATGGATGGTAGAAAATATTTGCAAATAATATCTATCGGTTCAGGGATTATTATCCAGAATATATATCTTAACAACTCAAATACATCTCAACAAGAAGAAAACAACCTAATCTAAAAATGGTCAAAGGACTTAAATAAATATTTCTTCAAAGAAGATGTATCAATACAAAGGGCCAATAAGCATGTGAAAAGATGCTCACCATCAGTAATCATTAGAGAAATGCTTATGAAACTAAAGTAAGATATTACTTGACACGCAGTAGGATGGCTGTTTTCAAAATAAAAAAATGGAAAATAACAAGTACTGGCAAGGATGTGGAGAAATGGGAACTCTTGTGCATAGCTGGTGGGAATGTAAAACGGTGCAGCTGCTGTGGAAAACAATTTGGTGGTTATTCAAAAAGTTAAAAAGAGAATTATTACCATATGATCCAGCAATTCAACTTCTAGGTATAACCAAAAAACCTTCAAAGCAGGGATTCAAATGCTTTTACACCAATGTTTAGCAGCATTATTCACAATAGCCACAAGTTGGAAACAAACCAAATGTTCTTCAACAGATGAATAGAAAAATAAAATCTGGTATATACATACAATGGAATATTATTCAGCCTTTAAAAGGAATGAATTCTCATACATGGTACAATATGAATGAATCTGGAAAACATTATGTTAAGTGAAATAAGGCAGATACAAGCAGACACCTATTGGGTTTTCCTATAAGGATTCCTCTGAAATGAAGAATCTGGAATAGAAAAACTCATAAAGAAGGACAGCAGAATAGTGGTTACTAGGCACTGGGGGGAAAGGGGAGTTGGGAGTTATTTAATGAGTACAAAGCTTCTATTTGGGATGAAAGAAAGTTCTGGAAATGGATAGTGGTGATGATTGCACAACATTGTGAATATATTTAATGTCAGTGAATTTAACACTTAAAATTGTTAAAGTGGTAAAATTTTACTTTATGTATATTTTACCACAATTTAAAAAATTGGTTGATTCTACAGATTGGTAAAGTTAAAGTTTGGCTAGAACTTAGTACTGTATAGATTATTAAAGAAATTATTTTTCCCTACCTAGAAGAGGAAGTAGTAAAATTACAAGCTACTACATGGCTACAAGTCATGTCAGGATAACTTTTTACTTTTTTTGTATGATTGCTATTCATATGAATTCAACAGATATGTAGTACCTATTATGGCAGACCAATAAACAGTAGATGTATAGTATATTTGAGAAGATTTGTCATAATATGGATTATAGAATAATAAATATTGGATACAGGGCAATTAGATATATTTGATAGTTTACTGAACCAGTCTCAAAAAGTCCTCCGATAAATTAATAGATTTCTAGTGATATGCTTCAGTGTTTGCTCAAGTAAACTATCAGTGATTAAGATAAAGCTGTATTTGTAGATAATGCAAACGCACAGAATGTAAATAATGCAACACGTTAATAGATACCAAGTAAGTTGAATGTCAAAATGAGACTTTCAGCAATTTTAGTAGATTTGGAAATACCAGTTAAGTGATGAAATTTAATGAGGATAAATAAAAATGATACCATATTTGATTATAAAAAAGCAAATATGTTTTTATGAGCTTTATCTCTTTAATCTCATATTTCATTGTTCTCCTTGAATAGTAATAATAAACTATCTTGGGTTCTCTAGGAAAACAAGGGACATTTCTAAATTGCAATAAAGTGCGAAATATATTTCTCAGGGAATATACACAGGATTGCTTTGTCCTTCTCCCCCTCTTTCTCCCTCAAAAGAAAAAAACAAACAAACAAAAAAAAACAAACAAATCTACTGTGCTTAATATAAATTCTCAAAATGTCAGCACTTGGCTCTTATTTTCTACCTAGTGCCACTTTCCTTTTCATAGGATTGTGTACTACTAATGATGTTTTAAAGCTTTTCTGATAACCTCAGAAAGTATATTTTTTAAAAAAAAGAACTTGTCCACCAAGGCTATCTCTTCACAGATAATGAAGGACAGTGATCCTTATGAGACAAGGAATAAATGAGCCCTATGATTAACCCAACTTACCACTTGAAGAGAATTTCTAGGCCATTGCACAGAGGAGAACCCACATAGAGCTTGGCAGTCTCTTTGAATTGAAGAGATGGAGCTGGAAGTTCAGGAAATCTAACAGCTAGCCAGCTGGAGTTTGCACTTCATAGTACCCGAAAGGAAAGAGCTGCATAGAGAGAGAACACAGATTTGCAGAGTCCCACCCAAGTCTTTCGGCTGAGTACTGATCAGCTGTGAGGAAACTAATGAAGGCTGGGAAAAGAACCACCTGAGAAGATAGCCTGTAACCATTCTTATTCTACTAGCTAGAGTAGAGAACCTCATAATTCATGAGCTTCAGAGTACTTAGAACACCATTGGGGCAAAATTAGTCTAGAGTGAGGCTCCTTTTGTCCCTCTGAACAATATTATCCCAATATGCATACAGTGCCCTGTATTGGGTTAAAGAAATTCCCTTCTATTCTTAGTAATCTGAAGGCTTTTTATCTGGAATGGATGTTGGATTTTGACATTCTCCCCCCCTGATTTTAGCAAATTCAATCCAATAATAGGATAATTCATCATGACCAAGACTGTAGGGTTGGTTTACCAATCAATATAATTCACCTTTGTAAAAATAAAAAAACATCACCATCTTAATAGACACAGAAAAAAACCTATGTCAGAATCCAACATCCATTCCTGATAAAAAGCCCTCAGAGTACTAAGAATAGAATGGAACTTCTTCAACCCAATACAGGACATCCACAAAAAATGTACAGCTAATATCATACTTAATGATTAAAAACTGAATACTTTCCTCTAAGATCAGGGACAAAGCAAGGATGTTCATTCTTTCCACTTTTATTCAGCATTGTACTGGAGGTTCTAGCCCGTGCTAATAAGGTATGAAAATCATCGAGATTAGAAAGGAAGAAGAAAAACTGTTACTAAACACCATGATCATCTTTGTAGAAAAATCCTTTGAAATCTACAAAGAGCTATTACAAATAAAAATGAGTTTAGCAAGGTTGTGGGATACAAGATAAACACACAAAAACCAGTTGCATTTCTATATAGTAGCAGCAAACACACAGAAATTGAAATTTAAAATTACTATTTCCATTACGATAAAAAGATATAACGTACTTTGGGATAAATCTAATAAAATATATACAAAACCTGTATACTGAACACTACAAAACATTGTTGAGAAAAATTAAAGAACTAAGTAAATGGAGAGAGAGGGCATGTGCATGGATTTTAACTCTATTGTGAAGATGTCAGGTCTCAAATTGGTCTTTGGATTCAACATAATTTAATTTAAAATCCCAACAGGTTTTTTGTTTGTTCATTTTCTAGAAGTCAACAATCATATTCTAAAATTAATATGGAAAAACACTGGACTAAAATAGTCAAACCAACTTTGAAAAAAAAAATCAGAGGACCTACACTACATGGTGTCAGGACTTATAAAGCTACAGTAGTCAATACAGTGTGGCACTGGCCTAAAGACAGGCAAATAGATCCATGGAACAGAGGAGATAGTACAGAAATAGACCAACTATTGATTCTTTAGCAAAATTTCAGTAGCAATTCTGTAAATAATAGTCTTTTTAACAAATTATGCTATGGCAATTGAATATCCATATCCAAAAAAGCAAAACTTCAGCCCATACAACATGCAACAACTATTCAAGTGTCCAACATTAAAAAGTATGACCATACGAGATATTTGCACGAGCTGCTAGAACTGTCATACACTGCTGGTGAGAATGCAAAATGGTACAACTACTTTGAAAAATAGTTTTCCAGTTTCTTACAAAGTTATATATAACCCACCATATGATCTAGCTGTCCCCCCGCAAGAGAAATGAAAGTATATGTACGTATAAACACATACACAAATGCTTGTAGGAATTTTTATTTGTAAAATCCAAAGTCTAGAAGCAACTCAGTGTCCATCAACTGGTGACGGGATAAGCAAACTGTGGTATATCCATACGCTAGAATACTAGTCTAGAAAAGAAATGAAGTATTTATACATGCACCAACATGGATGTATGTCAGAATATTTATACTGAGTGAAAGATGAGCTGCCAGACAAAAAGTACATTCTGTGTAACTCCATTTAAATTAAATTCTAGAGAATTCAAACTGTAGTGACAGAAAGCAGATTCGTGGTTGCCTGGGAAGGAGTTGTGCTGTGAGGCAGTGATCACAAATGGACGTAACAAAACTTTTGGACGTAATGAATGTGTTCCTTATCTTGATTGTGATTGTAGTTTCAGGACTTTATGCATGTGTCAAAACTTATCTAATTAGATACTTTAATTTGTGCAGATCATTATATGTGAATTATACCTTATAAAGCTTTTTTGAAAGAATACGTACTGTGTGATTCCATTTACATAAGTTTAAAAATGGGGAAAATTAGAGTTGTTCATATAAAAAGCTCTAAAGAACCAATGTTAAATGAAGACATGAGGGACTTCCCTCATGAGGTGGTCCATAGAAAGTACTGTTGACCTGTGAAAACCACAGGGGGTTGGGTTGCCACCTCTAAAGGCAATAAAAATTCTGCATATAATTTATAGTCGGCTCCCTGTACTCATGGTTCCACTGCACCTGAGGTTCCAACCAACGGCAGATCCTGTAGTTCTGTAGTATTTACTGTTGAAAAAAATCTGCATATAAGTGGACACGTGCAGTTCAAACTGGTGTTGTTCAAAGGTCAACTGTGCTCAGTTTTTGTTAGGTAGTGTTGAAGGTGTTCTTAGCAGTATTGATATTACTCCTCTCTTAAGTTTTCACTTAACTAACTTGCTTGAATAACATGCGCTCTCCATTCCCTTGATAAAACATAATAAGTAGTGCCAAGTGAATAAGGAAAAACTATTACGCTATTAGGCTGTTCTCTGATAGACCAACTTCTCTTCCTACAAATTTGCTTTTAATGATTATATAATCTGATAAAATAGAATAGAGTGCAAATAGAATGAGAATTCGTTTAATGAATTAAGTTTGGGTACAAAACTCAGTAAAGACAAATTGCTTTAAAAAGTTGTTCTTGAATTAGGTGTGGGCATGAAAAGTTTTAAAGATTAAAGGAAGAAGAAACTAAATATCTGCACTCAGGAGTACTCCATAGAAGTCTTCAAGTTTTGACTCTCCTTTAAAGAAACTAAAAGTGAAATTCATAAACCATGAATTATGGATCTGATTCTATAAGAAAGGCTCTAGAATATCAGTCAGCATACACACATTAAAAGTCTTGACCCTGGGCTTCCCTGGTGGCGCAGTGGTTGAGAATCTGCCTGCTAATGCAGGGGACACGGGTTCGGGCCCTGGTCTGGGAGGATCCCACATGCCGCGGAGCAACTAGGCCCATGAGCCACAACTGCTGAGCCTGCGTGTCTGGAGCCTGTGCTCCGCAACAAGAGAGGCCGCGATGGTGAGAGGCCCGCGCACCACGCTGAAGAGCTGCCCCCACTTGCCACAACTGGAGAAAGCCCTCGCACAGAAACGAAGACCCAACACAGCCAAAAAAAAATAAAATAAATTAATTAATTAATTAAAAAAAAAAAAAAGTCTTGACCCTACTTTAAATATTAGCAAATGATATATCATTATATATTAATAAAATGTTTATAGACTTTTTAAACTAAATTTTTTAAAATTTAATCAATTTGCTGATTTATTAGCTAACTACTGTTCCTTCCATTTCCTCATATGTAAAATGAAGGATTTGTGTAGAAATACTAGAAGATCTTTTAAATTTTTTTCTTAGAGCCTAAAAATGTTTTTTACAAAAACCGTGGATTCATTTTTCTCAGATGTTCTAATAGTAACACTGACCAATTTTACTATAAATCAGCAAGTCCTTGTTCTGAAATCTAGAATAATATAATCCCAAACATTAATTTTAGATAGTTATTCTTTTCATTGTTAACAGGCTCAACTGTAATGCCTTACAAGCTAGATTTTTTTTTCTCTTCTTTCACCCCTATTGTTTCTTTTCTCTGTTTGATTTGCCCAGGGAAAAGGGTATTCTTCTCTAAGGAATGTCTGAAAATATTTGGTTGAGCTCATTCTGAAACAAAATAGAAGTATTCACAGGAATACCGATACTCCATTAATATGATAAAAACAAAGTATAAATTATTAACTGACGTGATTTACTTTTTTTCTTTCTTTTATCACGATAAAAAATACAGAACAAAATTTACTACTTTTGAGTGTATAATTCATCGGCTTTAAGTACACTGACAGTGTTGTGCAACCATCACCACTATCTATTCACAGAACTTTTTTATCTTTCCAGAAGAGTAGCTTTGTACCCATTCAACAATAACTGCTAATTCCCCTTTTCCCCCAGTGCCTGATAACCACTATTTTACTGGATTTCTCTATGAATTTGCCTATTCTACGTACCTCAAAAAGTAGCATCACACAATAGTTGTCTGTCTGGCTTATTTCACTGAAGATAATGTTTTCAAGGTTCATCCATGTTGTAGCATGTATCAGAGTTTCCCTTGTTTATCCATTCATCCATTGATGGATATTCAGTTTATTTTTACCTTTGACTTTTGTTAATAATGCTGCTGCTGCTGGTATACAAGTATCTGTTCAAGTCCCTGCTTTCAGGTTTTTTGGGTATGTAGAAGTGGAATTGCTGGATCATATGGTAATAATCCTCTTTTTAACTTTTTGAGGAACCACCAAATTGTTTTCCACAGCAGCTGCACCATTTTACAGTTCCCACCAGCAGTGCACAAGGGTTCCTATTTCTCTACATCCTTGCTAACACTTGCTATTTTCCATTTTTTTGGCAATAACCATCCTAAGGGGTGTAATATAGCATCTCATTCTGATTTTGATTTGTGTGACTTACTTTTAACTGAGATTCAGAAATGCATAGCAATAAATTTTTATGTTGGCTCAATTAAAAATTCTTGGTAACCTGGTAAATTGCATTTTATACTTTTAAACTACACATCTGAATTTATTGGTTGTCCTTGTTAAGGTAGTTTTGAAACTACCATAATATATAAATTATTTAAATGTTACATTGTATTTTTAATTTGTTTCTGACATCTTCAAAGTTTAAAGCATTTCCCTTCTGCGACAACCATTTGTTACCTAGACAACCATTTGTTACCTAGACTCAGCTTAAAAAAGGACATTCTACATGCAGGTAATTATATTCATTGATGCCTGCTAATGCAGTCTGCTTTGTAGTCATAATCTAGCAGTACATGACTAAAGAACTTGATTATTCTTGTTTTTCATTTTTATTAAATTAAGAACTTTTTTTGAATAGTGTCATCTTGCAAATGGTTCTTAAGAGTAATACTTTTCAAGGCTCCATAATGACTAGATAATTAACCTGCCAGGATTAAGTACACTCAACTTTGCTTCAGGATACTTAACTCTCAAACAAGGTCAATTATCTCATGATAATAACTGCTTTGTCAAGAGTTACCACTTAATTCCACAGTGAAACGTCACATTACCCGTACAATGCGCTTTAAGATAGAGTTTAAACAGTAAAATACAGCTTGAAAATTGGGCAGAATTCAGTTTAATTATTTCATACATATTAAGAATGCTACATTTTAGATAAAACTCTCCCACATAGACCTAGTGTTTTGAATCTCACAGATGATTTCTGTTTATAAAGATTATGTGTTACTCTGTTTCATCCATCCTTCTGCTGGCATTATTCCCACACTGTACATTTTCTTTCAGGGAAATCCATTTTAAACCTATTGATCCTACAGAGGATTCAGTATGTTAAAAACCTCTAGTGCAGACTAGGAAAATTGAAATTACTGTCTCTTTCCTAAGTGATGATTTAACTTTTTAAAAAAATATCCCTTATCAATGAATGAATTACAAAGCAATATACAAAATTCTGCAGTTTTTTTGTTGTTGTTTCTGTTGTGGCTGAGTAGCTCTTAAATCATATTAGGATAGTGATGTATAGCCAAAAACAGGAATGCTACATGATGCATCGGGACATTCTGAAAGAAATGAATAATTGGCTTTAATTACTTGAATCCATGTTTTCTAAACCTGAGTAATGGCTGTGTCTCCTTATAAGTAAACCCTGATCATCTTTTTACTAAAGCAGATGGATTAGGTTAACTTTTTCTTCTTTTACGTAGTTTGCTGGGAGAGGAGGGGGACATTTATTGATATTTATTGTTTACACTGTTAAATCCTTAATCTTTCTAATAGCCATTGATTCTTTTTAAAATAACAATATAAAAATTAATAATTGGAAAACAGCAATAGTGCTTTAATTGTAAATAACCTTTGGTAAACTCTGTCTTATCTAAAGTAGTCTGTCAGCGTCTATAGAAAGATGTCATTTGCTGTTTCACTATGAAAATCTGTGTAAATCTTTAAATTATGTGCACCAAATATAATAAGTGCTATGAATGCATACATCTTCATCCAGATAGTCTCTCTTTGGTTAGGAGACTTACTGTTCTTCATAAAGGTATTATTTTTAATTATGGGAAAAACTTCCTTTCTCTCTAAGTCTGTACATTTTATCCTCAGGGAATTCCTTTTTGAATTGTTACATCTTTTTGTTAAATCTAATTCCTTAAGATACATGATTTCCAGACATTTTCAGAGAGGCAGGCTGTCACCAGATCCATATTCTGACGGGAGAAGAGATGGTCTTTTCTTTCCTCATATCAAGGTGTTTCCAACATGAATGTGGGGAATAGGGCTATACCTAAAATGGTAATTCTACCCTTGTAATTATACAAAAGTGCCTAGTTTCTTCCAAGGAAAGATGGAAGTCACCTTCCTGAGACTCTTCTTATAGATCTTTCCATTCCTCTCTCTTTACTATAAGCAAACAAAGTGAGAGGAGCCTATGATACAGATAAAAATCTAAGGTTGTTATAAGATCAATCCAGGGAAGTGGGAAATGATGTTTCAGAGAAGATACGTAACCCCTTCAAAAAAATTAAAACTTATGGTGCTCATATAAAATTCTGATGTATTTTCTGCTAAGGATAATGAAATTTCAATTAAGATAGGGCTGTGGCATTGTAAGATTGCTGCTTAGCTCCTGGATTCAACTTTCTCCTTTGGGTGTTTCTGATATATTTTACTCACCTGGAAAAAAAAAAAAAATGAGATTCACTGTAGCACAAGGGAGTCTTCTAATGTCAGTGGCATGTTGTAAAGATGTGCTGTGGGAAGGATTTGGAAAGAGCCAAAGGCTATTTAACTGTAAGCTTTGTGTGTCTCTTCCTTCCTTTCTACTTAACTCTCTCCTTTTCTCTTCCAGTCCCCACCAACATACCCTTCCTTTCTTACTCCCTTCATCTCCCTCCCCTTACCAAGCTACACTGCCTCTCTAATGATGAAAGGTTTTCAAATCATTCCCAAACTCATCATTGGCTTAAAAAAAAAAAACAAAACCCTGTAATTTGAAATGGTTTGAATTGCTGTGGAGATAATCATATTTTATGCAGATGTCTTTCTGTGTTATTCAGTATTTCAATTACTCTTTTTATTTGAATGTTTTAGATACTGTACTATAAATCTGTGACTATTTTAGTATTATTTGTCTAGTATGCCATGATATAAAGGTAATGAGTTAATATTTAAACTTTCTATTTAATGAATTTAAAAATTTTCTTATTACTAAAATTATAATGAAATTGACTTATGCTTGTAAATAAAAACTAAATTTATATCACAGAAGAAGGAGCCCAGGACTATATTTAGAAAATCCGTTTTTTGACTCAGCTTGAATTTTTCTGTGCCTTTCTTCTTTGACATTAGGAGGATAATTGGCAAATTTTAAATAGGTTTTATAGATTAGTTAATAGTATTTTATCAACAGTAATTTCTTAGCTTTGATGATTCTAAAATAGTTATGTAAATGTCCACATTTGAAATACTCCTAACCTCCTTTTTCTGATCCAGATCCAATCCAGGATCTCAGTTATCATTTACTTACCATGTTTCCTTAGTTTCTTTAATCTGGAGCAATTTCTTCGTATTTCTTTGTCTTTTATGACTATTACACTTTTGAAAAGTACAGGCCAGTTATTTTGTATTGTATGGAAGGTCCTTCGAGGTAGGATTAACTGATATTTTTTCATAATTCTTTTTGACAAGAATACCTCAAAATGCTGTTGTCTTTTTTCATACATTATATCAAGATTTCAGCTTGTCTCATTACTGATGATATTGACTTTGATCACTTGGTTAAGAAGATGTTGATCCAGTGTACGCACTTTAAAGTTACCATTTTTCCCTTTTAATTTAAATAATAATTATCTTGGGAAATATTTACAAGAGATTATGTACATATTTTGTGTTTTCAATGTACTTTCACCCACTACTTTTAGCATTCATTGATAATTCTTGCCTCCAGCACTTACTGCCTCCAGCACTTACTGCGTGTTTACCAAATGGTGATTTTTCTATTCCCATCGTTTCTTCTACATTTTTAAAAATATTTATTTATTTTTTATTATTATTTTCTCTCTTTTTGGCTGCATTGGGTCTTAGTTGCAGCACACGGCCTCTTTGTTGCAGTGCACAGGCTTCTCTCTAGTTGTGGTGCTTGGGCTCCAGAGTGTGTGGGCTCTGTAGTTGCAGCACGTGGGCTCTCTGGTTGTGGCGCAGGGCTCAGTAGTTGTGGTGTGTGGGCTTAGTTGCCCCGCAGCATGTGGGATCTTAGTTCCCCAACCAGGGATCGAACCGGCGTCCCCTGCATTGCAAGACGGATTCTTTTTTTTTTTTTTTTTTTTTGCAAGACGAATTCTTAACCACCAGACCACCAGGGAAGTCCCTCTTAAATTTATTAATTGGAATCCTGTGTAAGGAAGAAATGCTCCCTCTCCACTTATTAATTTATTTGTTTATATCAGTATAATTTATGGATATTTATTCTATGGGCTATAATCCTTTTAAAATCATTAATTGTTTCTCCATTTATCTCAGTTTTGGCCATTAGGAGCTCCCTCATCTTGGCTCCTCTGTTCTTTTGACACGCCCTGATTAATTTTTTAGCACTTCTTTACTTCCTGGCACCACAAGTTGTTCCAAGTTCATCTTGTATTTTTGCCTGTCTCAGCCCTGGAATCATCTGTTTCTTCGTAGAGTTCTGGTTCCTTGAAGACTGGTTTATTAGAAATTGTACTTAGAAACCAAGAGCTGGGAACTAGGTGTGCTCAGTGCTACTGGGTATCTTCTGGGCCCTCTAAGCAAACAGACCTAAGAAATATATGTGTGTGTGTGTGTGTGTGTGTGTGTGTGTGTGTATACACACTTTTATATTTGTCTGTCTACCTACCTACCTACCTGGCTATATTTGTATTAAAAATCATGAGGCTGAAAGGAAAACTCAGATTGCAATCCAGCATCACAAGGTTAAATCTAAACTTCCTTCTTTCCTTATTCATATTTCCTTTCCTTGGCAGTAAGACCTGGCTTTCATTATCTGCAATTTAATGACTAATTTGCTCAAATCTAAAATACCTGTAGTTTCAGAATTGCAAAACCACCCTTAGGAGAAGGTGAGTGTATTTTGTATGCAGGAGGGACATGAATTAGGGGCTAGAAGACGGACTATGATAGACATCCTATAAAATATTCCCCTTTGATCCCTTTCTACTGGTATTTATGATCTCATGTAGTTCTCTCTTTTTGACTGTGGGGCTGGGAGCTAGTAACTTATAACAAATAGAATATGGCAAAAGTGATGACATGTCATTTCCAAAGCTAGATTACAAAAGTTCTATGACTTCTGTCTCATTTTCCCTCTCTTGCTCACTTTCTCTTGGAGCCCCCATTCTTTTTTTTTTTAAGATTTTTTTGATGGTGGACCATTTTTAAAGTGTTTATTGAATTTGTTACAATATTGATTCTGTTTTATGTTTTGGTTTTTTGGCCCCGAGGCATGTGGGATCTTAGCTCCCTGACCAGGGATCAAACCCACACCCCTTGCATTGGAAGGTGAAGTCTTAACCACTGGACCACCAGGGAAGTCCCTGGAGCCTTCACTCTTGGGAAGGCAAGCTGCCATGCTTTGAGTTGCCCTTAAAGAGAGACTCATATGTCAAGAACTGATGTCCCCAAATCAGTAGCCAATGAGGACCTGAGAGTTACATGAATGAGCATAAATGAACTCGGAAGCAAATGTTCCCTTAATCAAACATAAGATGACTGCAGCCCTGGCCTATACTTTGTTAGCAGCCTTGTGAAAGACCTTGATTAAGAGGCACCTAGCAAAACCATGCCTAGATTCCTGATGTGTAGAAACTATGAGATAATGTGTTTGTTGTTTTAACTCACCAAGTTTTGGAGTAATTTGTCATGCAATAATAGATAACTAATACTTGCTGAGAAAAACATATTTATGAACTAGAATTCAGTATTTGTGTACAGTTTTTTTTTTTAAGCATGCGACACATTTACATGGTTCTAAACATAAGAACTATACCAAAAAATTTCCTCAGAAGTGTCCCAGGACCTCTTCTCTCTCTGCTTCTTTCTTCCTTTGTTTCTTCCCACCTACCCTGTGCATAATCTGACTCACATTCCTATATTTCTCTTAGCACAGATAACCAGCAGAATGTATATTTTTTCATATCTCCTTCTTTGTTACATGAAATATAGCACACTGTAGGTTCTCTTTGCACTTAGTTTTTTGTTTTTGTTTTTTGGGTTTTTTGTTTGTTTGCTTAAATATATCTTAGAAATGTTTGTTTGTTGATTTTGCTTAAATATATCTTAGAAGTCATTCCATAAAAACTCATAGAGATCTTTCTCATCTTTTTCATAGTTGTATTTACCCAACTATGTGAATGTACTATAGTTTATTCAATCACCCTCTTGTTATGGACATGTAGGTTCTTTACAGTATTTTGCAGTTAAAAACAATCTTTCAATAAATAATCTTGTGCATGCATGTTTTTATGTTGTTAGAGGTATTTCTTCAGAGTAACTTCCTAGAGGTGGGATTGTTGGGTCACAGAATAAGTGCATGTGTAGTTTTGTTAGATACTGCCAAATTCCTCTCCACGAAAGATACAACAGCAGTATATGTGAATATTTTCATTCCCAACAGCAGTATATGTGAATTTTTTTTCTAATGGGGTTATTTTAATGTTTGAATATTAACTATTCTTAAGGCACTGCCATCAAATAGAATTCATTAGAAGTGTCCGATTCTAGCCTTATTTCAAAAACTTGGTTGCTGCAAGAATTAAACTGAATTAAGACTATAACTTGATTCAGCACCTATCAGCCAATTCATTTTAGCACAGGAAAAATAATCTAAAAAATAAAAAAGTGATAATTTTTTAAGGTATAGACTGTAAAGACTTCCATCTCATTTTTCCTTGTTTGTCTAAAATCATTCAATGAATATGAATGAATCCTCATCATATAGTTTTATTTTCTGATCCTATATTTTTATCTTCATTTTCTTTTCTCCTACAAATCCCTCTTTCTCCTGCACTACCTAACTACTCATGTTTTCCAGAATGCACCATATTTATTTTTGCCTTCATGTCTTTTCATATTCTAATCCTTCTGTCTTTATCCTTACCCCTCTCCAACTCTGTATGACTAACTTCTACTTATCCATTAAAACTCAGTTCATATATTACTTCCCTCACCTTCTCCTCTCCTTCTCCTCCCCCCTCCACCCTCATTCACTTAGTCATTTTATAAATTTGATTTTTTGATATTTTGTGTGTAATTATAAGACATTTTTTTCTTAATACTTACATTGTTCAGTAATTACTTGTTAATGTATTTTCTCTTACACTAATGTATTCCTTTACAGCAGACTTCTGTTCATTATTATAGTCCTACTGCCTAACAAATAATATGTATTTATTAAACATTCAATAAATGAATGAATGAGTTTTTTCCTTTGCTGGGAGAGTTTGAACCTTTGAAAATTACAGAGAATAGTTGTCTTTTTAAATATGATTGTCCTGCTTAATCACCACTTTTGATCTTAGAAAGATTTAGGATTTAAAATTTGATCTTAAATCTGAATCCACCAAACTAAAATTTGTAACTATTTTAGACTGTATCTAACACATTTAAAATATTTTTAGGTAATATAATATTTTCCTTCAGTTTGACCACGATTTATTGAGAGCATATTCTACATCAGGCACTGTGTTCTACATCTGTATTCTAAAATCTTTTTAGAATGTTAACACTGCTGTTACACAGTCACTCACTTATCACCATCTTTTTCCTCTCAACTTTTTTCAAAATAAGAATCTGCAATGTGTTTTCACGTATGGAGTTCAGGTCCAGCTTAGAGGTCCCAGTCCATGTGAATCGTTTTAAGAGCCTCAATTTTGTGGTAACCCTGTACTAATTTCACAAGCCCAGGGGACCCTGGTTTCCACCAAAAGTATTTTGTCAGCCCTCTTACTCTCTGGTTTCAATCCATACTGTAGAGAAGGGAGACCAGGGAACTGAAACTTCAGCTCCCTCTTTTCACATTTCGCTATCTAAAAAACAGATTTAAACCTATCATCTTTTCCTATAGTCAAGAAATGATTGGTTCCTCCTATTTTCAATTCCTTTTCCTTGGAAGGGTGTCCTAACATTCTTTCTAAAATATGACTGCTCATAGGATTGATGTTAGATATTTTTAAGCCAAATAGGTATGCTGTCCCCATGACTGTTGTTATAATGTTAAATTACTATTCCTTTTGAACATTATATAATGAATAATACATTTTGAGAGGAGATGTGTGTTTTCAGTAACTGACCTGAATAAAACTAAATATTAAGTGTGGAGATATTAGTTAATAGAGTGGATATTAGTACTAATTTATTCATATTAGTACTAATTATTCATATTAAGTTAGAATTCTTAATTTCACAAATAGAGTTCTTTTATTACAGCATCAAGCCAACTAGGGTTGATAGTTTGTACAAAATTAATTTTTTACAACATGGGGAAACACACGTTTTTCTCTCAGCATGGTATTAATTTAAAAATGACCTCTTCGAGCAGAAGCAAGATGAACTACAATCCTGCAGCCTGTGGAACAAAAACCACATTCACAGAAAGATAGACAAGATGAAAAGGCAGAGGGCTATGTACCAGGTGAAGGAACAAGATAAAACCCCAGAAAAACAACTAAATGAAGTGGAGATAGGCAACCTTCCAAAAAACAATTCAGAATAATGATAGTGAAGATGATCCAGGACCTCGGAAAAAGAATAGAAGCAAATATCAAGAAGATGCAAGGGGCTTCCCTGGTGGCGCAGTGGTTGAGAATCCGCCTGCCAATGCAGGGGACACGGGTTCGAGCCCTGGTCTGGGAAGATCCCACATGCCGTGGAGCAACTAGGCCCATGAGCCACAACTACTGAGCCTGCGCGTCTGGAGCCTGTGCTCCGCAACAAGAGAGGCCGCGATAGTGAGAGGCCCGTGCACCGCGATGAAGAGTGGCCCCCACTTGCCACAACTAGAGAAAGCCCTCACACAGAAGTGAAGACCCAACACAGTCAAAAATAAAAATATAAATAAATTAATTAATTTTAAAAAATGTACTTTAAAAAAAAAAATTTAAAAAAAAAAAAAAAAAAGATGCAAGAAATGTTTAACAAAGATCTAGAAGAATTAAACAACAAACAAACAGAGATGAACAATACAATAGCTGAAATGAAAACTACACTAGAAGAAATCAGTAGCAGAATAACTGAGGCAGAAGAATGGATAAGTGACCTGGAAAACAGCATGGTGGAATTCACTGCTACAGAACAGAATAAAGAAAAAAGAATGAAAAGAAATGAAGACAGCCTAAGAGACCTCTGGGACAACATTAAATGCAACAACATTCACATTATAGTGGTCTGAGAAGGAGAAGAGAGAGAGAAAGGAACCGAGAAAATATTTGAAGAGATTATAGTCGAAAACTTCCCTAACGTGGGAAAGGAAATAGCCACCCAAGTCCAGGAAGCGCAGCGAGTCCCATACAGGATAAACCCAAGGAGAAACATGCTGAGACAGATAGTAATCAAATTGGCAAAAAGTAAAGACAAAGAAACATTATTGAAAGCAGCAACGAAAAAAACGACAAATAACATGCAAGGGAACTCCCATAGGTTAACAGCTGATTTCTCAACAGAAACTCTACAAGCCAGAAGGGAGTGGCATGACATATTTAAAGTGACGAAAGGGTGGAACCTACAACCAAGACTACTCTACCCGGCAAGGATCTCATTCAGATTCGATGGAGAAATCAAAAGCTTTACAGACAAGCAAAAGCTAAGAGAATTCGGCACCACCAAACCAGCTCTACAACAAATGCTAAAGGAACTTCACTAAGTGGGAAACACAAGAGAAGAAAAGGACCTGCAAAACCAAACCCAAAACAATTAAGAAAATGGTCATGGGAACATGCATATCAATAATTACCTTAAACGTGAATGGATTAAATGCTCCAACCAAAAGACACAGGCTCGCTGAATGGATACAAAAACAAGACCCATATATATGCTGTCTACAAGAGACCCACTTCAGACCTAGGGACACATACAGACTGAAAGTGAGGGGATGGAAAAAGATATTCCATGCAAATGGAAATCAAAAGAAAACTGGAGTAGCAATACTCATATCAGATAAAATAGACTTTAAAATAAAGAATGTTACAAGAGACAAGGAAGGACATTACATAATGATCAAGGGATCAATCCAAGAAGAATATATAACAATTATAAATACTTATGCACCCAACATAGAAGCACCTCAATACATAAGGCAGCTGCTAACAGCTATAAAAGAGGAAATCGACAGTAACACAATAATAGTGGGGGACTTTAACACCCCACTTACACCAATGGACAGGTCATCCAAACAGAAAATTACTAAGGAAACAAAAGCTTTAAATGACACAATAGACCAGATAGATTTAATTGATATTTATAGGACATTCCATCCAAAACAGCAGATTACACTTTCTTCTCAAGTGCACATGGAACATTCTCCAGGAGAGATCACATCTTAGGTCACAAATCAAGCCTCAGTAAATTTAAGAAAATTGAAATCATATCAGGCAACTTTTCTGACCACAGTGCTATGAGATTAGAAATGAATTACAGGAAAAAAAACGTAAAAAACACAACCACATGGAGGCTAAACAATACATTACTAAATAACCAAGAGATCACTGAAGAAATCAAAGAGGAAATCAAAAAATACCTAGAGACAAATGACAATGAAAATATGACGACCCAAGACCTATGGGATGCAGCAAAAGCAGTTCTAAGAGGGAAGTTTATAAGCTATACAAGCTTACCTCAAGAAACAAGAAAAATCTTAAATAAACAATCTAACCTTAAACCTAAAGGAACTAGAGAAAGAAGAACAAACAAAACCCAAAGTTAGCAGAAGGAGAGAAATCATAAAGATCAGAGCAGAAATAAATGAAATAGAAACAAAGAAAACAATAGCAAAGATCAATAAAACTAAAAGCTGGTTCTTTGAGAAGATAAACAAAATTGATAAACCTTTAGCCAGACTCATCAAGAAAAAGAGGGAGAGGACTCAAATCAATAAAATTAGAAATGAAAAAGGAGAAGTTACAACCGACACTGCAGAAATACAAAGCATCCTAAGAGACTACTACAAGCAACTCTATGCCAATAAAATGGACAACCTGGAAGAAATGGACAAATTCTTAGAAAGGTATAACCTTCCAAGACTGAACCAGAAAGAAATAGAAAATATGAACAGACCAATCACAAGTAATGAAATTGAAACTGTGATTAAAAATCTTGCAACAAACAAAAGTCCAGGACCAGATGGCTTCACAGGTGAATTCTATCAAACATTTAGAGAAGAGCTAACACCCATCCTTCTCAAACTCCACCAAAAAATTGCAGGGGAAGGAACACTCCCAAACTCATTCTATGAGGCCACCATCACCCTGATACCAAAACCAGACAAAGATACTACAAAAAAGGAAAATTACAGACCACTATCACTGATGAATATAGACGGAAAAATCCTCAACAAAATACTAGCAAACAGAATCCAACAGCACGCTGAAAGGATCATACACCATGATCAAGTGGGATTCATCCCAATGATGCAAGGTTTCTTCAATATACACAAATCAATCAATGTGATACACCATATTAACAAACTGAAGAATAAAAACCATATGATCATCTCAATAGATGCAGAAAAAGCTTTTGACAAATTTCAACACCCATTTATGATAAAAAACTCTCCAGAAAGTGTGCATAGAGGGAACCTACCTCAACATAATAAAGGCCTTATACGACCAACCCACAGCAAATATCATTCTCAATGGTGAAAAACTGAAAGCATTTCCTCTAAGATCAGGAACAAGACAAGGAGGCCCACTCTCACCACTATTATTCAACATACTTTTGGAAGTCCTAGCTGCAGCAATCAGAGAAGAAAAAGAAATAAAAGGAATACAAATTGGAAAAGAAGAAGTAAAATAGTCACTGTTTGCAGATGACATGATACTATACATAGAGAATCCTAAAGATGCCACCAGAAAACTACTAGAGCTAATCAATGAATTTGGTAAAGTTGCAGGATGCAAAATTAATGAACAGAAATCTCTTGCATTCCTATGCACTAATGATGAAAAATCTGAAAGATAAATTAAGGAAACACTCCCATTTACCATTGCAACAAAAAGAATAAAATGCCTAGGCCTACCTAGGGAGATAAAAGATCTTTGTGCAGAAAACTATAAGACACTGATGAAAGAAATTAAAGATGATACCAACAGATGGAGAGATATACGATGTTCTTGGATTGGAAGAATCAATATTGTGAAAATGACTATACTACCCAAAGCAATCTACAGATTCAATGCAATCCCTATCAACTTACCAATGACATTTTTTACAGAACTAGAAGAAAAAATCTTAAAATTTATGTGGAAACACAAAAGACCCCAAATAGCCAAAGCAGTCTTGAGGGAAAAAAACGGAGCTGGAGGAATCAGACTCCCTGACTTCAGACTATACTTGATTACTACAGTAATCAAGACAATATGGTACTGGCACAGAAAAAGAAATATAGATCAATGGAACAAGATGGAAAGCCTGGGGATAAACCCACGCACCTATGGTCAACTAATCTATGACAAAGGAGGCAATATACAGTGGAGAAAAGACAGTCTCTTCGATAAGTGGTGCTGGGAAAACAGGACAGCTACATGTAAAAGAATGAAATTAGAACACTCCCTAACACCATACACAAAAATAAACTCAAAATGGATTAAGACCTAAATGTAAGACCAGACACTATGAAACTCTTAGAGGAAAGTATAGGCAGAACACTCGCTGACATAAATCACAGCAAGATCTTTTTTGATCCACCTCCTAGAGTAATGGAAATAAAACCAAAAATAAACAAATGGGACCTAATGAAACTTAAAAGCTTTTGCACAGCAAAGGAAACCATAAACAAGATGAAAAGACAACCGTCAGAATGCGAGAAAATATTTGCAAACGAATCAACAAAGGATTAATCTCCAAAATACATAAACAGCTCATGCAGCTCAATATTAAAAACACAAACAACCCAATCCAAAAATGGGCAGAAGACCTAAATAGACATTTCTCCAAAGAAGATATACAGATTGCCAACAGACACATGAAAGAATGCTCAACATCATTAATCATTAGAGAAATGCAAATCAAAACTACAATGAGATATCATCTCACACCGGTCAGAATGGCCATCATCAAAAAATCTAGAAACAATAAATGCTGGAGAGGGTGTGGAGGAAAGGGAACCCTCTTGCACTGTTGGTGGGAATGTAAATTGATACAGCCACTATGGAGAACAGTATGGAGGTTCCTTTAAAAACTACAAATAGAACTACCATACGACCCAGCAATCCCACTACTGGGCATATACCCTGAGAAAAACATAGTTCAAAAAGAATCATGTACCAAAATGTTCATTGCAGCTCTATTTACAATAGCCAGGACATGGAAGCAACCTAAGTGTCCATCATCGGATGAATGGATAAAGAAGATGTGGCACATATATACAATGGAATATTACTCAGCCATAAAAAGAAATGAAATGGAGGTATTTGTAATGAGGTGGATGGAGTTAGAGTCTGTCATACAGAGTGAAGTAAGTCAGAAAGAGAAAAACAAATACAGTATGCTAACACATATATATGGAATCTAAGGAAAAAAAGAAAAGAGCCATGAAGAACCTAGTGGCAAGATGGGAATAAAGACACAGACCTACTAGAGAATGGACTTGAGGATATGGGGAGGGGGAGGGGTGAAATGTGACAGGGTGAGAGAGTGTCATGGACATATATACACTACCAAATGTAAAATAGATAGCTAGTGGGAAGCAGCCGCATAGCACAGGGAGATCAGCTCCGTGCTTTGTGACCACCTAGAGCGGTGGGATGGGGAGGGTGGGAGGGAGGGAGATGCAAGAGGGAAGAGATATGGGAACATATGTATATGTATAACTGATTCACTTTGTTATAAAGCAGAAACTAACACACCATTGTAAAGCAATTATACTTCAATAAAGACGTTTAAAAAAAAAAAAAAAACTAAAAATAGAATTACCATATGACCCAGCAATCCCACTACCGGGCATATACCCAGAGAAAACCATAATTCAAAAAGACACATGCACCCCAGTGTTCATTGCAGCACTGTTTACAATAGCCAGGTCATGGAAGCAACCTACATGCCCATTGACAGACGAATGGATAAAGAAGATGTGGTACATATATACAATGGAATATTACTCAGCCATAAAAAGGAACAAAATTGGGTCATTTGTAGAGACGTGGATGGATCTAGAGACTGTCATACAGAGTCAAGTAAGTCAGAAAGAGAAAAACAAATATCGTATATTAACGCGTATATGTGGAACCTAGAATAATGGTAGAGATGAACCAGTTTGCAGGGCAGAAATTGAGACACTGATGTAGAGAACAAACGTATGGACCCCAAGGGGGAAAAGCGGCAGCAGGTAGGGGTGGGGGTGTGATGAATTGGGAGATTGTGATTGACATGTATACACCAGTATGTATAAAATGGATGACTAATAAGAACCTGCTGTATAAAAAAAAAAGAAAAAAAAATAAAGCAACATGACTGCTAAAAATAAGTAAATAAATAAAATAAAAATGACCTATTCAGTTTTTGCCTCTTCCAGGAGGGAAATTCTGGTTAGGAGGTAAATTCAGTTTACTCCTTCATAATCAAATTTCCCTTTTGTTCTGCTAATCTGAGAGTTTACATTTCTTGATATGCTGAACCCCGAAATGCACCATAAGGAATACCACAAAATGAATTAGTAGAACTTTTGTTTGTTGCTCAGGATGTTTAGATCAGCTACAAAATGGGTGAAAAGACACAAACCTATCAGGCAGTGTTGTCACAACTGAACGGTACTTGGTACTGTTTTTCAAATAACAAGTGGAAGAAGTGGAATATTTAGGAAAGGGGAGGATTTAGGAGGGGCCTTTTAAACTGTGATTTTAATGCATTAATTACTGTGTGGCAAAAGCATGGGAAGAGTTAGGCCTTTTCTAGAAATATTTTAATCTCTATTTGTCTAGCTACTCTCAGTTAGATTTATACTGAGTTCTGGATTTTGTTTCTTTTCTTTTATTCTAAGCAATCAGAAAAATACTCCTAATATGTCACTGATTTAGTTATCAGATTCCCTTTATCTCTTTGTATAGTAGGTAACATGAGTACAGGGAATGTTTCTAGAAAGATTGCTCATGCCTAGATCAATTTCAAGGTAGAGCCTTTAAAAATTACCTGTGTTGTGAGAAAATAGAACATCCTGGATAGTAGAGAGAAGAGTAGAAATAGAAGTGGAAAAGAAGATGGACAAACTTCCAGATGATTTGATACCTTTTGGGACCCCCTCATTCTTAAGACAGTAATTGAGGATGTATTCAGTTTTCTAATTTATTTTATAATGATCTTTAATATAATGTTAATAAATTTTTATTCTGGAAATTTATAAATATGACGAATTTACAAGTCAAAATTATATATTTCATCAAAGTACCTTTAAGTGATTTTTAACAATTTTCCAACTATAATAATAATACATGCTCATTTTAGAGAATGAAAAATATAGAAACATGCTAAGAAAAAAATTAAAATCAACATTCATTATATCATCCAGCATTAATTATTCCAAAACATTTTTGTGTTTCCTTGCAGTGTTTTTTTCCATACATATATTTAAACTTTTTATTTTGAAATGATTTCAAATTAGAGAAGAGTTGTAAGAAGAGTACAAATTAATTTCTACCATATGCTTTAAGCATTCTCTCTTTCTGCCTTTGATACACAGCATATATTCAAATTTTTCTTGTCTTCCAGGAATGTCCTTTCTAGTAATTTTGTTCTTCTACTTCAAGATCCAATCCAAGATTGTGCGTTGCCTTTATTTGTCATATCTCTTTGTTTTCCTTTAATCTGGAACAGTTCCTTGGTCTTTCTCTGTCATGACATTGGCATTTTCAAAGAGTATAGCCAACTTTTGATATATGCAAAGTTTTAACAAATTGACATTATTTCCATTATTATAATTTTATTTCTCCTTTTCTACTTGCATTATATTTTCGTCATTTTCCAACGTCATTAATTGTCCTTCAAGTATCATTTGGGGTTGCTGTATAATACCATTTATTTTTATTAGTCTTGTATTGTTGAATGTTTTTAATGTTTCTGATTTTTTCAGTATTCAAATACAGTTTGGAAGAACATCTTTGTAAATAAATTTTCAATGTAATTTTGATTTCTGAATTCATCTATCAAGTATTTGTTAAGTGCTTACAACATGGAGCAACAAAACAAAAATCCTACAGAAGACAACAATTAAATTAATCTCTATGGTTAATCTCTATGTTAATCTCTATGATTCTGAATATAATTAAAATGGAAATTTGGAAAGGGGGAAAAGTACCAGATAATGAGTTTGCCAGATTCAGCGTAGAGAAATACAGGATTTCCATTTAAATTTGAATTTCAGATGGGATTCACAATATTTGAGGCATAATTACACTAAAAAATTATTAATTACATATATGAAATTCACGTTTAACGGGGCATCTAGTATTTCATCTGGCAGCCATACCAGAAGATTGAGTGTTCAGGAAACCTTCATGGTAGAGGTGATGGAAGGGAGTAAAGAAGATGTTTTACACAAAAGGAATGGCTTCAGAAAGCCACTGAATGTAAGAATGGAGTATGCTCCATAAGGATAAAAACTTTGTGTCTCATTCACATTAGGGATACTTAGGTGAATAAGAACAGTTATGGTCCCTACCCTTATGGATTTTACAGTCAAGCAGGAGTGACAGACATTATTTAATTAAGGTACTTCTTAATTTATAAGTATCAACACAATCAAATATTATGAGGGGAAGGTACTTTGTTCTGAAATTATATAAAATAAGGATGTAGTCTTAAAAACCTGACCAGGTTCGACATGGAGTTATGTTGTGTCTTGAGGGAGTGACACAATTTCTTTTATGAAGTTTTCCTTCGTTCATTAATTTTCCCCCTGAGTTTATAGAATTCTCTTTGGGCTGTCACACTTGGTTTTTTATCTTTTTATGTGGGTGATTTCCTTTACATAGTAGATTGAATATTCTTTGAGAAAGGAGAGATTAGGATAGGCAAAAAAGTATTTAGATTTACTTTTATCCCATATAGTTTCATGTGTATAGTATCAATAGGTATAAATTATTTATATGTTGATTCATTGAAGTTATAATGGAGCTTCTGATAGCTGTAGATATGCCGTGTACATTAGGATTGAGACTATTTCTGGATTCTTTGAACATCTTAAAGAAGGTTGTGATGCCTAGTTGTCATTGTTAGTTTGTAGACCTTGAGTGGCAATTTTAGGTCGGAGCATCTATCCAGGGACTTGCCGTCAAAGGAGCTTTGATAACCATTGTCATATTAATCAAAATAGTTGTTTTGAATCTACCTTCAATATATATTGAAAATCTGACTACTTCATACCACGTCTGCTATCTTCCTCCTAGTTCAAGATGGTATTATCACTTCCTGGATTATTTCGAAATACTCATAATTGCTCCCCCCTGGATCTTGTCCCCCTTGCAACAATAGGAAGATATTAGAGGTTTTTAGGCAGTGGTGGTAACATTATTAGATCTGTGCTTTGACATGGCTACATTGTGCTTAATAGATTGGAATAGGAATAGGGTAAATGTGGGTTGATTTGGAGAACACTAATAACAACCTTAGTCTTTTTAATTAATTTGCATCTTTTTACTTATTAATATCCATTTGAACCTTAGTTTATAATGTGCTATACTCAAATATAATTGCATTACTTATTAAGTAAACTTTTTTCTTATGGTTTTTTTTTGTTTTTTTTTTTAAACTTTGGGTTTATTTATTTTATTCATTTATCTATTTTATGGCTGTGCTGGGTCTTCGTTTCCGCGCGAGGGCCCTCTCTAGTTGCGGCAAGTGGGGGCCACTCTTCATCGCCGTGCGCGGGCCTCTCACTGTCGCAGCCCCTCTTGTTGCGGAGCACAGGCTCCAGACGCGCAGGCTCAGTAGTTGTGGTGCACAGGCTTAGCTGCTCCGCGGCATGTGGGATCTTCCCAGCCCAGGGCTCGAACCCGTGTCCTCTGCATTGGCAGGCAGACTCTCAACCACTGCGCCACCAGGGAAGCCCTTTCTTACGGTTTTATTGAGATATAATTGACGTACAGCACTATGTAAGTTTAAGGTATACAGCATGATGATTTGACTTATATACCTCATGAAATGATTATCACAATAAGTTTAGTGAATATCTGTCACAAACTGGGAGATTAGGATTGTCATATATACACTACCATACATAAAATAGATAGCTAGCGGGAACATGCTATAAGCACAGGAAGCTCAGCTCGGTGCTCTGTGACGACCTAGATAGGTGGGATGGTGGGGATTGAGAGGGAGGTCCAAGAGGGAGGGGATATAGGTATACATATAGCTGTTTCACTTCACTGTACAGCAGAAACTAACACAACATTGTAAAGCATTTATACTCCAATTAAAAAAAAAATAGAAAAAAATTTTTACGATGAGAACTCTTAGGAATTACTCTCTTAACAACTTTTGTGTATGATATACAGCAGTATTCATTATATTTATCATGTTGTATTCATATTTATTATTACATCCCTAGTACTTATTTATCTTATAACTGGAAGTTTGTGGTACCTTTTGACTACCTTCATCCAATTCCCCCTCTCTCCCCACCCACCCCACCACCTGCCTCTGTAAATGTAAATCTGGTCTCTTTTTCTATGAGTTTGTCTGTATGTTTGTTTTTGAAGTATAATAGACCTACAAGACTATGTTAGTTCCTGTTACACACCTAGTGATTTTAGGTAAATTTTTTTTTATATTAAGACAATCCTATATAACAAGAGTAATTAAGCCAGTGTGGCATTGACTTAAGGATAAGCTAACAGACAAAGGATAGAAATAGACCCATACATGTACAGTCACCTAATTTACAACAGAGGTGCCACTGGCGAATAGAGAGCAAAAGATGGTGCTGGGGGTCACTTGAATGTTCATGTCGAACAAAATTAACTTTGATCCCTACCTTACACCAAAAATTGGTTCTATATGGATTGTACATAAATATAAAATGTAAAACAATAAAGCTTCCAGAAGAACTCAGGAAAATATCATCATGGTCTTGAGTAGGCAAAAATGACTTATGAAGGACACAAAATGCTAACAATAAAGAAAAATAAATTAGAATCATTAAAATTAAGGAATTCTTTTCCTCAAAATACATCATTATGAAAGTGAAAAGATAAGATACAAAGTGGACTTAAGAATCATGAGAAGTTCAGCAGGGGAGACTAGTGAAAGGAAATATGGTCATGCATGATTTTTTTCCCTATATAAGAAATATGAAAAGTAGAGAATCCTGCATTTAACTAAAGCCAGAAAACATTTTGAATCCTTACTTGTTCTGATTTTATGCCTTTTACTTAGTAAATGTACATACCTTAGGCTTATAAATTCAGGCATATGTTATATACATCTTTTAGGGTCTTTTTAATGGTTAGAAAACTTGGGTTTTCTTTCCCCAACTCTTTTTAATTCCCAGCCAACTATGAAATATGCCACATTTATCCTCATTAAATAGTGAGATATCTTAGCCCTTTCCACTAATTTGTTACATTGATAGAAAGGATTTAGTTAGGTGGTAATGTTAGATAAACCTAATAAAAAATTGTTTTCATAAGCCACTGCTATCAGCTATTATTTGATATTTTAAAACATTTTGTACTTCTTATTTTTACTTTACATTATTACCTTACATTTTTAAAATGGCTCATTAATTCAAAATGTCTTTTATGTCTAAAGCAGTTCAAATAGTAGACTGGGAGTAGAAAGAGATTGACTATTAACGGGCATGGAGATATCTTTTTGGGCTGACGGCAGTGTTCTAAAACTGGATTGTGGTGATGTTTGCAAAAATCATTGAATTGAGGGACTTCCCTGGTGGCACAGTGGTTAAGAATCGGCCTTCCAGTGCAGGAGACACGGGTTCAATCCCTGGTCCGGGGAGATCCCACAAACCGTGGAGCAACTAAGCCTGTGCGCCACAACTACTGAGCCTGTGCTCTAGAGCCCACAAGCTACAGCTACTGAACCTGCGTGCCGCAGTTACTGAAGCCCATGTGCCAGAGCCAACGCTCTGCAGCAAGAGAAGCCTGCGCACTGCAACAAAGAGTAGCCCTCGCTCACTGCAACTAGAGAAAGCCTGCGCGAAGCATCGAAGACCCAACACAGCCAAAAGTTAATTAATTAATTTTTAAAAACTTAAAAAAAAAATCATTGAATTGTGCACTGAAAACATGTCTTTTATAGTATGTAAATTGATACCCTAATAAAACTACTTTTTCTCGTTTTAAGGACACCATTAATACAATGAGTAGGCCAACAGCAAGTTAGGTGAAAACATTTACAATTCATGTATCTGATAAAGATTTGTATATAGTATATATAAAGATATATACTACAAATTAAACAGCACAACAACAACAACAAAAAGTGGGCAAAAGACTTGGACACGTCACAAAGAGAAATAATATAGTGGCCAATAAGCACATGAAAAGGGGCTTAGTGTCATACATCATTAGGGAAATATAAATCAACACAATGAGATAACATTCCCCACCAACTTTAGTGGTTAAAATGAAAAGAACTACCAAGTGTTGGAAAGGATATGGAACAACTAGAGCTCCCATTCTTTGCTGGTAGGACCACAAATTTAGAAAACTATTTAATAAGGTTTTTAAAAAATATATGTAAGCTTAATCACGCATCTACCCTATTACCCAGCAAGTCATTTATCTAAGAGGAGCAAAAATATATGTCCACAAAAATACTTGTGCACATTCACAGCAGGAAACAGGTGTCCATCAAAAGGATAATTTTTCAACAAGTTGTGGTATACTCATACAATAATACATTACTAGACAATAAAAAGAAATCAACTACTGTTACCCGCAACCACGGGGATAAATCTCAAAGAAGTCAGACACAAAATAATATTTGTGTTCTGTATTAATCCATTCAAATAGGCAAAAGCTATCTATGATAAAAATCAGTAAATAGTTTCCTTTTCGTTAAGCAGGCATGGAAATTGACTGGTAAAGGGCAATAGAGACCTTTCTGGGATTATGGAAATGTTCTACACCTTGTTTGGAGTGAACATTTGAGACCTGTGCATCCTGTTGTTTGCAAAGTGTACTTCAATTATAAGAAAATACAAAATGCTATAAATAACAGCCAATTGCAAGCCAACCAAGCATCTCTCATAATAAATCTCATCAGTTTTTACAAGAAAAATAAATCCTGTTTCTAAAAAAAGGAAACAGTTTTATTTAATGCTATTTTACATATGCTTATATATGACAGCTTATAAAAAGATTATCTAAACAAATGGAATAAAGATCCTCTATGAAGAAGGGTGAGTTTTTTGCCTTATTGTATATGCTCTTATATTTAGTAAAACAAGGTGGTTTCCTGTGGTAGCCTCTTATACTCTGTTTTCTTATGCTTTCTTGTGGTAAAATGTGAACTGTGATGTTCTGCCCAAGAAAGGGTAATTATACATCTGTGTACTCTTTTTCTCTTCTCTTGTCCTTTTTCTTTTTTCTCTTATTATGAAATTGTTAATATGTATCAAAGAACGTACAGAACACATATGTTACAAAGCAGATGCGTCTGCCTCTCTCCCCATTTGATTCATTTAAAACTCTGGCCAATCCCCTGCAAAGCTAATACCTATTTTGACTTCTACATTTTTATTTTCTGAAATATATGTGTGTGTATATACATATGTATATATATCTTTATACAGTATATTGTTTTGCTTCTCTTTTAGCTTTATAGAAATGGTATAATATGGAATGTAGTGTCCTGAGTTTTGCTCTTTTCATTCAATAATAGGGTTCTAAGATTCATCCATGTTGCTATATATAGCTGAAGTTTATTAATTTATGTTGCTATATGATATTGTTGAAAAAAATTTTGGTCCTTTTTCCTTTGCCGTCTTTCACATCGTTTGACTACACCTGTAGCAGTAGTTAAATCAGCAAAATCATGAGTGACTTCACATGTAAGGAACACTTCTAACATTATGACTTGGAAATATAGATACCATTAGAAGTCCCTTCTATTTCTACAAGTATAGTAAGCTATATGATTTGCATTTTTATAGTAGGATATAAATTATATAGTTATACTGACAGCTGCAGGGTAGAAAGTTTTAACACACTAGAATGAAGTGTATCTTGGAGACATTTTTTGGTATCTGAAGATCAACATGCTCCATATGGTGCCACTGAACCAATGAGCTTGAAGAAAATATTCCTATTGCTCAAACAGCACAACATATGGATTACTCTTTTGTACACAAGTTTGTCTTTCTATATGATAGTTGTATGTATAAAGTATATTGATTATAAATATAACCTGCTTTATTTAACCTGTATGTTTCCTCCGAGTTCTAATAAAATGATACTGTATTTTCTAGGTTAGAAAGTTTATTACAATTAAGAAAAATAACAACCTCCAGGTCAAAGTTAATAGCAAGTTATTCAATATAGGATATGGTAAAGCTTATAACATTGTCATTTACTATGAATAATAAACATAATTCTGATGGGTTTTTTCAGTAGTCCATCTTGATGTTAGTATTTGTTGTATTTAGTAGTGTTTTATTTCCCACAGAATATGGTTCTTTATAAAAGAACCCCAAAATGTTTATTATATAAAAACATAATTTAAGTCATTATGTGAGATCCCTTTAGCTGTCTCATAAGTCAGAATAATGGATTGAAAGAGAGGGAGGGAGGGGTGAGGTGAGGGAGAGAGAATTGGCAGAGAAACTTGTTAAGATTTATACTCCTAAGCGGCATCATACAGAAAGTTTAAAATTAAATATAGAATATTATAAACATATCATTAAAATACAGGACAATCAGAAACTGTTCTAAAAGTAATCAGAGTCTTAGGAGGATCGTGTTTCTAGGTTGCTCTGGCAAGAAAGCACTTAGAAGATTGAAATAACACTGGTGCCAAATCAGAGATTTCTCCCACTGTAATCAACCTAAAAATCTGACTTAGTTGGTCCTAACAGTAGACTCAGACCCCTAGAGAAGATAAGCAGAGCATTTTTCCTGTTGACCAAGGCTGAGACTTCATTCATCCTTAAATCACATGGGACATTGCACATACTTTTTGAGAAGCCTAGATCAATAATAATAATAGTAGTAGTAGTAGTAGTAGTAGTAGTAGTAGTAGTAGTAGTAGCAGTAGTAGTAGTTCTTTAGGAAGCAACTAAAACCCTGTGATGAAAGACACTATTCATTTGTTTTCTTGAATGGAGGAGGCATTATAGGGAGTGAAGGCTTATTAAACCTCATTTTTTAAAAAGAAGGTGTAGAATTTTATTCTAATAAGTCATGCAACAAGGAAATTTACATTACTGCAGCTCCAGGGCAGCAATTACTTATATATTGACAACTTATACATGTTTTACATGCCCGTTTGCTCTCCTGTTCACTACTGAAATGTAGTTACCATAGCAATGAACACATCACATGGTTCCTGTGCTAGTTCTAAAATAGAGAACAGCAATATGCCATATGAGCCATGCTTATTTTCTACATAAGGACTGCATATACAACTTGAGGATATTCCATGCCCTTCTCAGTGCAGATAGCTTATCATTGATTTAGAAAGCTTTCAAAGTAAAAAGCAATTGGCAGGAGTATATTTCAAGTCTCCAACCTCTCTTGTATTATATAGTGTGTATTCTTTGCCACTGAGCTAAAAGAACGGCTTCACTAGCTTTGACCAGCGGGGACTCTGCTATTGTGTATTCAACCAAATATCTTCTGTTGGAATATCTCTACTACTCAGGAGATTTGGCAGGAGGGGCATATGTAGCATTCACGGAAACATTTTCTCAGTCTTATTGACCAGTCCTTATCCAATCTTAGCTTTTCTCCTACTGCCTTCTTTTATGTATCCAGTTAAAAAAAATATAGGAGTCTGTTCTAGAATTTGAGAAGAAGAGGATGCCAGGCACAGCTGGAGGCATGCTGTTAGTTCCCTTTTAGGACCACTATTGCTCTGTAAGATTTAAGCATAGGTTACACAGCAGTGTATCTGTAAAAAAAAGGACTTCAGATTTCTGTGATTGGTGCTGTCAGGTCCTCACTTCTGCCTCTTGCATTCTTTAGAGTAGGTAGTAGGGTGTCAGACCTCAGAAATAAAATACGAGCACACCCCTGTTACTGTGGATCTTAATCAAGATATCTATTTGAAACAGTCCAAGAACCGTGACAGATGAGAGAGTGGTGCTACTCTGTAACTATTTCTAATGTGTATAAAATAAAAATAAATTTCTACTTGAGCTGCCAGCTATGTTACACCTATTGTCATTGGAGCTATGAATTAAAATTTTTAAATGTTTTTATTGAAACTACTAGAAACAACTATACCGTAGATAGTAGAGGAATCTGGTGCTTTATTTTCCTCATATTTTACCTTATACTCTGGACTGCAGTTTGTGAGAGGTGAATTGTAGGTCTTCAAACACAAATAAGTAAATTTAAGAAGCTAAATAGGCATATATTTGACAGGCTATTACTGATGGGATATATGTTGAGTGTATAATATTTGTGTTTGCCCTTTCATCCCCTTTGTAATTTAAAAACCATGTAACTTAGTATTACATAAATTATATAGTATCAGATACTTCTGTATCCAAATAGTATAGAACAAATGACTGAAGATGTCATTGTTACATTGTACTTGAACTTTATTTCTTTTTTCATGGTCATTGTTAAAAACTTGGCCTTTACAAAACTAGATAAAGGAAACGCTTTCATAATCCCACCACATCTCATAGTCAGATAATCTCTGTTACTAGTTTTGGGTATGCCCTTCCAGATTATTTTTTGTCATAAAAGTATTTAAAATATTCACTTTAATGAGATTGTACTATAATTCTGCTTTGAAGCTTTTTACCTAACAAAATACATAGGCCTCTTTTCTTGTTAGTACAGACTTATCTTCCTTACTTTTTATAATAGTTATATTATTGTGTGAATACACCATAGTTTGTTCTCCTCTTGAAAGCTGTTGGGGTGTCTTCTGTTTTTTTATTATTATAAATAGCGCTATAGTGAATATATATGTCTATGTACTTTAGTGTAAATTTTTCTATAGGATAAATCTCTAGAAGTAGAGCTGCCAATTCTGAGGAAATAAATATTTTAAGTTTTGATAAACTTTTCCAGTTGCCCTCCTGAGTGTTTCTACCAATTCGTATTCCCAATTTAAGTGTGTTTTTAAAGTTTGCCAAAATGATCAATTTAAAGTGACATCTCATTGTTTTAATTTGCATTTCTAAAGTTATTGTTGAAGTTCATAAGTTGACAAGCTATTTGTATTTTCATCTGTTATCTCCCAAATTCTTTGCTCATCTTGCTTTTGGATGGTTCATTTTTTTTACTACTAACTTTTTTCTCCCCATTCCCCCGCTTTGTTTATAAGGGAAATAAATCCCAGGTGACTTGTAAGTATTTCTTGCAGTTTGTCTTTTGACTTGATTTTTGGTGCTTTTTGTATGTGGAAGGAAGTTTTTCATTTATTTGTAGTCACATTTGTTAGTGTTGTCCTTTGTAGCTTCTGACCTTTATTAATACCAAATTGTATGTTTCATCTGGGTCTAAGGTACTCATTTTATTCACTTATTTACAGAATCTAATCATTTGAGTCCTATAGTATACCAAGTTTCTGGAGATGATAGGTCAGTACTGCATGTACAGTCTAGGAGTATAATCATATTTGCAACAGTGATGTTTTAGCCTAGCAGTAGGCCAAATTCTCTAGAATGGCTAGTAGCTGCTTCTGAATATTGCTGTAAAGCAAAGTAACTTGTAACATGACCAAATTCTCTAGAATTATTAACAATTACTTCTGAATATTGTCATAAAGTAAAGGTAACATGTAACATGTAAAGCCAAAGTAAAAAGCTACATCTAACAAACAATCTGTCCTTTTCTGAAATTTAGTTAATTTAGTCTCTTCTGTGTCTTTATATTTACTATTAGGTTTGTGGCTAATATATGGACATCTTTCCAAGTTAATGGTGTTATTATGAAAGGCATGACTACTGGCATTTCACACAGAACAGAAGAAAATTCCTTTAGATAAAAGCCAAACTGCAGTTATCCTCATTTTACATACTATTCTGCAAATTATCAAATTAATAAATACTTACTGAGTGCCTGTTTTATTGCTAGGTTCTTACAAGAAAAAGCACTGGTGAGTTGTTTTTTTGTTTTTTTTTGTTTTTTTCAAGGTGCGAGTTGTAAGTCTCTCTTCAAAGAGTTCATGATCTAGTTTGGTATACATGGCATAAGTACATCAAAAGTTAAATAATAAAAAAATGATAATTGCCCAATAATATACGAAGACTCCTCCCCAAACCAAAATAAAACAGAAAAAAAAAAGTATCAGTTTCTTCCGTAGCAGTATTACGTGCTAAGGAAATGTTACTGGTGTGGAAGCTTTGGCTGCAATCATTTCTAGAATGTAAAGTGAATAAATCATTAAAAAAAAAACTGAAAGTAGCCAGTTTACAGGTAGGCAGAATAAGTGGTCATTTAAGAGTTTGTGAATTTAAGTATGCCAGAATATACTTATTTTCTTGCTTATTTCACCATTTGCCAGTTACTCCTTTGTGTTCAGGCTTTCACTTTTATTAAAGTACCTTGGGAAATTTTAGCATACTAAGTATAGGCAAATATTAATACTACAGCATGAATAACTTTAACATCCTTTCCTCATCTCAGTTTTGGATAGGGAAGAAGAGAGACAATGAGAATACTAGAAGTCTGAGGTAAGGGGAGAGGATGAACAGTATGAATCTGGGGAAAGGGAATTTTTGCACACCTCAAAGTTTCATCTGAATATACACTTCATCTGCCCAATATACATGTGTCTACTCCTCATATCCACACGTTTTATTGAAATTGATGGGAACAGTTAAAATATTTTAAGGTGTTCACTGTTTATAGCTTATATAGCATCACTATATGATGTCATTATATGAGTCAGTTGAAGCAGAGGAGCAGAAACAGTAGAACCATACAGATGCAGATATAGGGACTTGTTACAAGGAATTGGCTTATAGAGTTTTGGAGGCCGGCTGAGTTCAGAGTCCATTCAGGAAGGGAAGATCATGAGCAGGTTGAAGCCCTGTGGGTAGGGGCTTCCCTGGTGGTCCAGTGGTAAAGAACCCGCCTTCCAATGCAGGGGACTCGGGTTCGATCCCTGGTCGGGGAACTAAGATCCCACATGCTTCGGGCAGCTAAGCCTCCGCGCCTCAACAAGAGAGCCCACGTGCCACAAACTACAGAGCCCATGCTTCCCGGAGCCTGCATGCCACAACTAGAGAGAGAAAAAACCTGCACACCACAACTAGAGAGAAGCCCACGTGCCGCAACTAGAGAGAAGCCTGCGTACCACAGCGAAGACCCAATATAGCCAAAAAAGTAAAAAAGAAAAAAAATGGTATATAAGAAAAACCCTATGGGTGTATGTGTGATAGAGTCTCAGGTCAGGGAAGGCCTAGGCTCTCTTTTATAGGGGTCACCTAATTAAGTCAGGCCCACCTGGGATAATCTCCCTTTGATTAACTTAAAGTCAACTGATTAGGGACTCTAATTTCATTTGCAGAATTCCATCCCAGCAGAAGCTAGAATAGGACTTGGTTGAATACCTGGGGAAGATAGCTCAGCCTAACCAAGCTGATATGTAAAAAAAAAAAAAGCCACCTTAATCCTTTAGACATAATTTAAACAATAATTCTTATCTCGGCTGTAATTCACAAAAAATAGTTTCCCTACAACTGGTAACCCTAATAATCATTTACAGTAGTGCCATTCACACTCAGAAAATAAGCTTTGTTGCTGGTCATAAAATAGAAGGGTCTCCTCAAGAGGCTATCTGACTCTATCCCTTCATTTTGCAGGTGTAAAATCTAAAGCCTAGAAAGGCTGTGAAATTTTTTTTTTTTTTAATACTTGGAATATCTCATTTAGGGATATAATATTTTAGTTGAGTTAGTCTTTCACCTAAAGCCCTGCAAGGTTTATCTAAGAATATAGGTAGAACACTGAAAGTACTCCATTTTTAGTTCAATTAAACTAATTGCCACTTTGTAATGTTATTATGTATGAGAGATCCTGGTATGTAGAAATATGTTTCGTAGGATGCACAACTGAAAATCTGGATATTTAACGAACTTTGTAGAGGTGGCTTTTATGAGAATGAATTTTGTCCTCTTTGGAGGATTAAAAACATGTTCTAAGAGATCTCAAAAGGATTAGTGACACAGTTTTACTGTTTCTCCATTGCCTTGTCTCCTACCTTTACCTTGTAATTTTTTATAAAGGAACCCTAGAATTTAGCCTTTGATATTATGGTCTATAGCTTAGTTTAACTGAAATTTGGTTGTGAGGTTTTTTGTGCTTAATTGTTTATATTTGATGTTCTTGAGCATTTCCATAACCTTCTCACCACTAAAGGTTTGTAAAAACCATTTAGTAATTCAAAAAAGATTTAAATGTCTGCTGTGTGCCTAACACTTCTCTTGATACAATGGTGAGCAAGATTGACAGTCTAGTAGGAAAGTGAGACAGGGAAACACCAGCATTAATTATGGAAAGTATCAGTACTGGGGAAATACAAGGACGTGATTCATGGTGGGGGAGGGTTTGTTTGTTTTTAATGGCCCACTGCCTGACGCATAATAGATGCTTAATAAATGCTTTTTGAATAAATAAGTCCAAATGGCATTTTTAAAGGAATATAGACCTTTTTTTTTAAAGTGTATGTCTGTAGGGTACTTGACAAAGAACTAGGGTAATTGGAGCAGGTAGAAAAACAATGAAGGGTTCTGATTTGGGGATGATTCAAGGACTAGAGTATATTGGAATGCGTATAAATACACTTTCACTGATTAGCAATTTGTTTCGTTTTCATAGTCCTAGTCTCCTTGTTCCTGACCTTTAACCTTTGTTTTGAAATCAGTGCATCGGTTTGAACTAGTTGGAATTGCCAGTGACCAAGTGCATATAACATAACTATAAAAGAACACAAAAATTGAAGTCCTTGTTATGTTGCTGCATCACTAATCCAGGCTTCTAGCTAAATGCCAGAATATAAATTAGATCTCTTATCAAATGTGGCACATAAAATTTTAGGATCCTTTTTAGTGTGGTACATGTGCTTTCAATAAATGCCTGCTTTGGCAAGAAATTAAATCAGCATTCTTTGTGTCAAGTACACTTGCATTATATTTTATGCTCTATAACTTTAAAACTGTCCTTACAGACCAGGTCAAGGGCAGAATTAAATTTGGTTTCTGGATTTTTTCTTTGTTTGGTTACGTTGTGTCGTGGGCATTTGCTTTATTCTGTTTTTTTACATCGAAGAAAATTCAGAATTCATAATACTGTCTCTCCAAAAACCGATCTCCTGCCGGTGCTGGCCCATTTCCAGTTTAAAAACCATTGAACTCTTTCTCCTCGCAGAGTCTTTGCACGTGCTCTTACCTCTGTCTTGACCTATTTTTACCCCGTTATTTAGTATTATTCACCCAGCTAACTATTATTCATTCTTTAGGTGTCAACTTAAATATCATTTTCTTTAGAGATTCCTTCCACCAAATCTCAGTTAGGTCCCCCTTAATAGTCTCTTCTATATTACTAGTTCCTAATAGTTCCTGGTACATAGTGAGTGCTTGGTAAGTGAAAGGATGGATTAATATATTGAGCACTTACTATATACTACTCACTGTATAAAATGCCCTCAAAGGGGACTTCCCTGGTGGTCCAGTGGCTAAGACTCCAAGCTCCCAATGCAGGGGGCCCAGGTTCAATCCCTGGTCAGGGAACTAGATCCCACATGCTGCAACTAAAAGATCCCGCACGGGGCAACGAAGATCCCGTGTGCCGCAACTAAGACTCGGCGCAGCCAAATAAATACTTTTTTTTTTTTAATGCCCTCAAGAAACTTTCTTAAGTCTGAGTTCCAAAGGGCCATGTTACTTTGTAAATGATATTCTTAGTTTCACTTCAGGGGACAAAATTAGCAATTCTGAATGAAATAAGTATAAAAGATATAAGAATGTACATTTATAATAAATGCATGTATACATATGTCTGTGTATGGCATGTTGCAAAGTAAAGTGAATATTTTACTGTGGTTGCTGTCAAGAAAACTTGAAAGCTACTACTTTAGTGGATACTGTTGTATAATGATTTCCTAACAATTACTTCTAGAAAAACCACCCATTTCACTTATCAACTTCCCCAAGCATCTCTCTGCTTCTGCATCTTTGGCTTCTAACAGTTCTTTGCTTAGAGTCAGAAGCCAGAATCTCAGAAATCTCCCAGAAAAGGCTATTTAAATTAAATGAGCCCATCAAGATTTGGAGGAAAGCCACTTGAAAAAAGAAAACACTATATTACATTTTACCTTTAATTTTCAAAACCTGAAAACCTTCTCAAGCCCAGGAAAACTAATGGTGTTTCATCTATTCTCTTTGATGGCCCATGTGCCCCAGTCCTGTGATTCTCTTAGAATTCTGTAATACTTTATACTTTTATGCTTTTGCTTTGTTTTTCTTCTCAGGATGCTCTTTCAAGGTCCAACACAGAAATCCTTTTTCTCTAACAAACCTTTCCTGACTAACCTTATTCCATTTTTTTATAGCTCTTTGAATTTTCTCACCATTTTGGTATATTATTTCTCAACTTTTATATATTATACTATCATGTACTTGGTTATATGTACATTATTTTGTATTGGAAGTAGGCTTTTGTGTGTGTGTTTGTTTTGTTTTAGATCCCCAACCCTTAGCCCTTAAAGTTCAGTGGCTCCGCTCCTTCCTCGGCGTGAAAGTTCTGGCTAAGGCTGGTGACTTTAGTAGCTTAGATCTAATTTTCTGTGTTGAATATTTTCTGTTGACCCTTCAAGATTGACTTTTTACACTCTTCCTTCCCTGTTTTGTGCCCAAGGGCCCTTAGAAAATTGCTGAGTATGAATAGCATGGAGAGAAAAGGTCCTTGTGAGGCCCTAAATTATTTAAAATATGGTTTTAAAAGGTCAGGTGAAAGTAAACAGGTTCAAAAAGGGGGAGTTAGAGCCTGGAAGGTCAAATCATGGGTCTTAGAATTCAGCCTAGCTCCAGTACCGTAGAGCTCCAGGAACATTACTGGGTCCTTCATATGGGTTTGTTGAGTTGTCTCAACTAACTGAATGAGACAGTTAAAGATTTTAACAATTCAAGATTATGATACTGCTTATAATACTGATGATTTTTAAACAAGTGGTCATATCAACAATAAAGCAAAACTCTTGTCTTAGGAAGGGGAACAGTGTAATAAGACCCCACTTGCAATTCTATTTTTCAGATAAATGAATGTGATTAAAAATAAGATAGAATAAAAATTTTAGAAAACAGTTAAATAAAATCCAAATTGGATGTGGAATAAAGGCCAAAATGTTATTTTTCACTCATGTGGTGCATATTTCCATATTTCTAAAAATGTGGAAGAAAAACTTGGCATAAAGTTCTGCTGTAATAATTTCTGCTTCTTAAATGACAGGTGCCTCATCTTTTATTGTATTAATTCAGAATCCTATCAAGTATGAAAATGCATAGTACAAAAGATAAATTTGTAAGCATTTGCCTCAGAATCATTACTGTACTGCGTTCACTTTCAGCCTATTTCTATATCCTTCCTCTCTTTCACCTTCTGGCCTCCTTATGTCTTTATTTTCTCCTTTTCGTTTTAACCACAATCACTTCTCTGTCAGATGGTTCTTGTTTCTACTTCTGAATACATTTAAATGCCATTTATAAAATCATAAATTCTTATTGAATTTATGTTTAAACCTAATGGGATTCAGCAGTAGTTTGAAATTGCAACATAATTATCAAATGTTGGTTTTAATACCAGTGATGATTCACATTTTCCAACCTCCATATTTTGCAGTTTGTTTTTCTTGGCAAGGGTTTGTTTTAAGTATACATGAATAACGCAAAAGGTTTCTTGAATTTTGGCTTTTAGCAAGAAGGAATGAATCTTTTACTGTCTTCTGAAAAGTTACTTTACCTTTTACAAAAAGGTATGAGCAGTAAATGACAGATATTTAAATCTCACTGATTTAGGCCAGTCATTTCTTAATAGAGTCTCTGGACTTTTTGCTTAAGGAACCCTCCCTGTGGTTGTTAGAGACCTTCCAAAAACTCATTTTTATGGTCACTGAATTTTAGACTTAGAAGGACTTTAGAAAGTGTTATAAGCCTCTCATTTGCAAGATGAGGAACCTGAGAAAGAGAGTTTATGTCTTGCCCAGAGTCACACTAGAGGTAAAGTAAGGGGCAAAGTAAGAACTAGAATCCAAGTTTCTTCATTTTAAGTGCAGGATTCTTTGATTTTATTTCATTATTTTATGGAACATGGAAGGAAAGCCTAAAAAAGATTGCTTGCCTAAAATTCATTATATTGGGTTTATCTTATAACTTGTCATTTCTGTACTTTGCTCTTTGAGTTAAAATATTTTGTATTTATCACCTGTTTTCTGATCTGCCATCTAAAAATCTTCACTTGTCTTCCCTTTTACATGCAGTCTGTATATTGCTGCTAGAAAAATTAATCTTTCTGAAATGTAGTCCTAATAAGGGTACCTACCCGCTCAGAAACCTTAATATCTCTCACCTTCTCCATCTACCTAACACATAGTTAAATGAATTAAATCCAGTCTCCTAACTCATTACAGAGTAAATCTACCTTTAAAATCTTAGTGTTTTCCTGTCCTCTATTCATCCCTTATTGGACCACTTGCTAGTCTCAGGACACACCTCTCATTTTCCATACCTCCCTGTCCTTCCTTATATACACCTTCACCTAAAATTTTACCTATCCTTATATTGATAGATTTATATCAAATTCTGCTTCTGCCATAAAGCGTTTTCTTTTGTTTTCTTTCCTTTTAACTTCCATTGCAGCATACTGTACTCTGACTTTAATTTTTGCTTTCATCTTAATTCTTCTTTCCTTATTTTTGATTAATCAGATGAGTCTAGCACAGTGCCATATAACTATGGAAATAAATGGTATCTAATATGTTCATTGGTTGCTAAAATTCTTGAAGCAGATGTACGATGGTTATTGCTACCGCCTCCCTTTATTCCTACAACAGATAATCAAAAATCTGTCCAGGTCATTACAACCAAGAGAAGTCCAACAACTCCCATGCCTATCCAGCTCTCAATAGTATCTGACTAACATTATCATGGTGTTTACATTGAGGCTGGAGATATTCATCAATTATGAAATGCCTGTTCTGAACCTATTACAGTTACCAAATTTCACATTTTAGGCAATATCTATAGAATATCCAATGTATATGTTTTGCTTTGGGGATACTAAAGAGAGGGCTTATTTTTCTTACACAATTACACAGAAAATTATGCCATGTTCTGTGGCAACTATGTTCTCAGATGCTGTGTCCGATAATACACTGAGTAATTTAGGATGCTCCTGAAAAACCTTAAATAGAACTTGAGTATGTTAGTGTTTTTTCATATGTGCAGTTTTTGTAGTTTCTTTCTCAAGAATGTAGTGTTGCTTTTTCGTGACTCTTGACTTCCCTTGCCATCCTTTCCAAAAAAGAGAAATAGAATGCCATCACCTATTGATAAGCACAGGATAATGTAAAGGTAGCAGAGCAGGAAGAGAAGTTATTGATAACTGAAAATCTCTATAATAACAAAACCATTGTTAAGTGTTGGTTGTCCAGGTGAAGGTTAACCATGATAGTGATACAGTGAATTATTCTCTTTGAAGTGGAAGTGGGAGATACAGCAACACACTCCTAAATCCAGGCTCCTTGCCTTCATCCCTGCTACTGCTAATCCAATACTGCCTAATTACCAGACTCTGCTGGGTTGGTGAGCACGTCTCAGGCAAGCCCCTGTTGTGTCTAAACCATCTCTAATCCACTCTGGCTAATGAAGAATTGACTTTCCTTATTTGTGAGGTGTAGTGCATGTTAATTAGAGATGTAACTCAGATCATTCCTTTCACAACAAGATTTTTAAGATTGTTACCATTGCTCCTAGCTTTGTGTACAAGGGATTTGCTATCTGACTCAGATCTTGTCCTTCAAACACTTAACACATAAGATCAATTTATGTATATAATCTCTTCTTTTGAAACAAGAAAATTTAGCATTGGGTCTTGAGCTACACATGTATGGAGTAGTGTCTATAAGGATATGTGCACTGGCAGTGAAAAAATGACATATATTACAATGGAGGTATTAGCATTTATTTGCTAAAGAAAAAAAAAAGTGTCATTTTGAAGTTGTGAAATGTACTGTAATGGGTTGTTGCTGTTTATAAGCTAATTTGACCTGTGTTTCTATCCCACATGCTATAAATTTTCTAATTACCATGCATTTCAGCAAAATAAAATAGTAGCTTGTCATAAAATTGCTTAGTTGATAACTTACGAAGTCCTCAAACTGAGTTGAGACTTGCTATTTACCCATTATTTAATCTGTATGTAGGGGATTGTTTTGTGGGTTTTGTTTAGTTATTTTTGTTGATTTTTCGCTCTTCTTGCTAATTCTATCATAAATATTGGTGCTTATCTTTATTGAGCTATATTATACCCTTTAATATCCAGTATCTGCCAGTGATGTCTAGAATGTATATATCTTTGAAAATATAGTTTAATATTTCAGAGTCAATTATTCTTCCAGGAAAAACTATTTCCCTGATTATTTGTGTGATCCTTGGAAAAGAGACAAATGCCAAAATCCTTTATGGTAACTTCCCAAAACAGGAGAACTGCAGAAATGGCACGATATACGTATTGCGTGAATACTCTCACGGAACACATCAGGCTAGCAATTTACTAAATTTTTAGCCAAATCTTAGATCCTCTTCTAGAAAAGCTCAATACACATGAGTAGAAAGATCTTTTACCTTTTAAAATAAGATTCTTTTAAATCAGTATAACTCATTTCAGCGCTCATGTATTTAATTCATACTATGTGTGAGGCACAATTCTAAGATATGATATAAAACTTAGTTCTTATGAAACTCATAAGCTAGGGGAGAAAATAGACCATGTAAGTAAATTATAATTCAGTGGAAGAAATAACGTAATAGAAGAATATACAGAGCACTGAGATCCCTAAAATAAGAGTATGAAGCACAACAAATCAAGTCATTGCTGATCTAATGCAGGGGTATTTCTTCTTTGCTTAATGTAGGTGAGTGCTTTGTCCTTATCATTTGGTAAATCAACAAGGATTTATTATCTCTTCTGGGCAGAGCAGTATGTTAGATGTTTTGAGGATACAAAGTGAAAAAGAGTTTCTTCACTAAGAGTTTATAATCTAGTAGGAGAGATAAGCTGTCTATACAAATAACTATGTTTCCAGTCTGTACCTAACTGCCATAAAAGAAGCCTTTACAAATTTAGCAAAACTTCTGCAATGCATAAAGCCACTTCTGAAGGTGGGAAAGGAGAGACCATGAACAATTTAAGAAGACTTCCATTAAGCGGAAGATGGCTGAACTAACCCTGGAGGGACTGGTAGTATTTTGACAAGGGTGGTTGAAGGGTATTCTAATTCATTTAGTGCCTACATGTGCAAGGTAGCATGAAGGCAAAAAAGCCTGGGGCATGTTCAGAGAATAGCAAGTATTCTAGTTTGAGTGGCATCTGGTACATGTATAAGGGAATAGTAAGAGATCAGGCTAGAAATGAAAAGTAGGGGCACTTTATGGAGGACCTTTGAAAGTCAGGCTATGGAATTGGGACTTTTCTCAGGAAGTAGTAGGTAGCTTTTTGAACAAAGGCTAATCAGAGTTGATATTTAGGAAGGTGGATCTAATGGTCGGAATGTAAGGATACATTCAAACTGAGTGTGATTGGTACTAGAGACTGATTAAGACACTATAGCAATAATCTAGGCAAGAGGTAGTACAGGCCTGACCTAGGTTTCTGTCAGTAAGAATGGAAACAAGACTAGATATTATAGGCCTTGTGCTTGTAAAATATACTTGGCAGAATTTGGAAGCTGTCAAGTGCAAAGCGACTCTGGAAGTGAGGCAGGATATCTGAGAATGATACCAAACGAAAGGAATAAAGGAAATTACCCCTAAAAACTATAAAGAGAGAAAAGATTGAAAAGTTGATAGCTGAATTTCTAGATAAGACTATATAGGGCAGGTAATGAATGAGAAAGAAGGTAAGCAACAGAAAGGTGAGAGAGAAAGGGAAAATGATATGCAACAGAAAAGTAGGGAGGAATGTTTCTAGGAGAGGATGGCAAAACTTAAACCCTAAAGCATCAAAAAGTGTCTCATTTTTTCACCTATTAAATTATCCAGTGGAATTGGAAAAATCCAAACAAAAGGGCTTAAATGTGCAGGAGTAAGTGGGGGAAACTGACCAAAGACTTGAAGGAGGGAAAATATTTACTCAGGAAATAAACAGTAATTTGTGATGCAGAGAAATTTAGAGAGAGATTGAAATTACACCTCTGAAGGGATAGAAGAAAACGAGTACCCATTTTATTTCTTAAAATAATTATTCCTAAATTTTACACTATGCAGAAACCCTTCATCCCTCTAGAAAAGTCATCAAGTCCTATTCGAAAAAGTCAAAAAGAAAGGCCAAGATTGGTGACCAATGGGAAAAGTTTCTGAAATGGATATAGGCAGAAGCCAATTTGTAATACTACGTGCAATAAGTCAAAAATGCTTTTAACAAAATCCCATCTGTTAGCCCAATCACTTTATAATGTTCAGTGCAGTAAAAATGCCGGCACTGACCAGAGGGCAGACAGCAGAAGCAAGAAGAACTACAATCCTGCAGCCTGTGGAACAAAAACCACATTCACAGAAATATAGACAAGATGAAAAGGCAGAGGTACATCTATGTACCAGATGAAGGAACAAGATAAAACCCGAGGAAAACAGCTAAATGAAGTGGAGATAGGAAACTTTCCAGAAAAAGAATTCAGAATAATGATAGTGAAGATGATCCAGGACCTCAGAAAAAGAATGGAGCAGAGATCGAGAAGATGCAAGAAATGTTTAACAAAGACCTAGAAGAATTAGAGAACAAACACCTAGAAGAATAAAAGAACAAACAGAGATGAACAATACAATAACTGAAATGAAAACTACACTAGAAGGAATCAATAGCAGAATAACTGAGGCAAAAGAATGGATAAGTGACCTGCAAGACAGAATGGTGGAATTCACTGCTGCTGAACAGAATAAAGAACAAAGAATGAAAAGAAATGCAGACAACCTAAGAGACCTCTGGGACAATATTAAACGCAACAACATTCTCATTATACGGGTCCGAGAAGGAGAAGAGAAAGAGAAAGGACCCAAGAAAATATTTGAAGAGATTATAGTCGAAAACTTCCCTAACATGGGAAAGGAAATAGCCACCCAAGTCCAGGAAGTGCAGAGAGTCCCAGGCAGGATAAACCCAAGGAGAAACACACCGAGACACATAGTAATCAAATTGACGAAAAGTAAAGACAAAGAAAAATTATTGAAAGCAACAAGGGAAAAATGACAAATAACATACAAGGGAACTCCCATAAGGTTAACAGCTGATTTCTCAGCAGAAACTCTACAAGCCAGAAGAGAGTGGCATGATATATTTAAAGTGATGAAAGGGAAGAACCTACAACCAAGATTACTCTACCCGGCAAGGATCTCATTCAGATTCGACGGAGAAATCAAAAGCTTTACAGGCAAGCAAAAGCTAAGAGAATTCAGTACCACCAAACCAGCTTTACAAATGCTAAAGGAACTTCTCTAAGTGGGAAACACAAGAGAAGAAAAGGACCTACAAAAACAAACCCATAACAATTAAGAAAATGGTCATGGGAACATACATATCGACAATTACCTTAAACATGAATGGATTAAATGCTCCAACCAAAAGACACAGACTCACTGAAGGGATACAAAAACAATACCCATATATATGCTGTCTACAAGAGACCCACTTCAGACCTAGGGACACATACAGACTGAAAGTGAGGGGATGGAAAAAGATATTCCATGGAAATGGAAATCAAAAGAAAGCTGGAGTAGCAATACTCATATCAGATAAAATAAACTTTAAAATAAAGAATGTTACAAGAGACAAGGAAGGACATTACATAATGATCAAGGGAACAATCCAAGAAGAGGATATAACAATTATAAATATATATTCACCCAACATAGCACCTCAAACATAAGGCAACTGCTAACAGCTATAAAAGAGGAAATCGACAGTAACACAATAATAGTGGGGGACTTTAACACCTCACTTACACCAATGGACAGATCATGCAAACAGAAAATTACTAAGGAAACACAAGCTTTAAATGACACAATAGACCAGATAGATTTAATTGATATTTATAGGACATTCCATCCAAAAACAGCAGATTACACTTTCTTCTCAACTGCACATGGAACATTCTCCAGGATAGATCACATCTTGGGTCACAAATCAAGCCTCAGTAAATTTAAGAATATTGAAATCATATCAAGCATCTTATCTGACCACAATGCTATGAGATTAGAAATCAATTACAGGGAAAAAAACGTAAAAAACACAACCACATGGAGGCTAAACAATACGTTACTAAATAACCAAGAGATCACTGAAGAAATCAAAGAGGAAATCAAAAAATACCTAGAGACAAAAGACAACGAAAAGACGACAATCCAAAACCTATGGGATGCAGCAAAAGCAGTTCTAAGAGGGAAGGGTATAGCATACAAGCCTACCTCAAGAAACAAGAAAAATCTCTAATAAACAATCTAACCTTAAGTCTAAAGGAACTAGGGAAAGAAGAACAAACGAAACCCAAAGTTAGTAGAAGGAAAGAAATCATAAAGATCAGAGCAGAATTAAATGAAATAGAAACAAAGAAAACAATAGCAAAGATCAATAAAACTAAAAGCTGGTTCTTCGAGAAGATAAAAAAAATTGATAAACCATTAACCAGACTCATCAAGAAAAAGAGGGAGAGGACTCAAATCAATAAAATTAGAAATGAAAAAGGAGAAGTTACAAACGACACCGCAGAAATGCAAAGCATCCTAAGAGACTACTACAAGCAACTCTATGCCAATAAAATGGACAACCTGGAAGAAATGGACAAATTCTTAGAAAGGTATAACCTTCCAAGACTGAACCAGAAAGAAATAGAAAATATGAACAGACCAATCACAAATAATTAACTTGAAACTGTTATTAAAAATCTTGCAACAAACAAAAGTCCAGGACCAGATGGCTTCACAGGTGAATTCTATCAAACATTTAGAGAAGAGCTAACACCCATCCTTCTCAAACTCTTCCAAAAAATTGCAGAGAAAGGAACACTGCCAAACTCATTCTGTGAGGCCACCATCACCCTGATACCAAAACCAGACAAAGATACTACAAAAAAAGAAAATTACAGACCAATATCACTGATGAATATAGACGCAAAAATCCTCAACAAAATACTAGCAAACAGAATCCAACAACACATTAAAAGGATCATACACCATGATCAAGTAAGATTCATCCCAGGGATGCAAGGATTCTTCAATATACACAAATCAATCAATGTGATACACCATATTAACAAATTGAAGAATAAAAACCATATGATCATCTCAATAGATACAGAAAAACCTTTTGACAAAATTCAACACCCATTTATGATAAAGACTCCAGAAAGTGTGCATAGAGGGAACCTACCTCAACATAACAAAGGCCATATACGACCAACCCACAGCAAACATCATTCTCAATGGTGAAAAACTGAAAGCATTTCCTCTAAGATCAGGAACAAGACAAGGATGTCCACTCTCGCCACTATTATTCAACATAGTTTTGGAAGTCCTAGCCACGACAGTCAGAGAAGAAAAAGAAATAAAAGGAATACAAATTGGAAAAGAAGTAAAACTGTCACTGTTTGCAGATGACATGATACTATACGTAGAGAATCCTAAAGATGCCACCAGAAAACTACTAGAGCTAATCAATGAATTTGGTAAAGTAGCAGGATACAAAATTAATGCACGGAAATCTCTTGCATTCCTATACACTAATGGTGAGAAATCTGAAAGAGAAATTAAGGATACACTCCCATTTACCATTGCAACAAAAAGAATAAAATACCTAGGAGTAAGCCTACCTAGGGAGACAAAAGACCTGTGTGCAGAAAACTATAAGACACTGATGAAAGAAATTAAAGATGATACCAACAGATAGAGATACGATGTTCTTGGATTGGAAGAATCAATATTGTGAAAATGACTATACTACCCAAAGCAATCTACAGATTCAGTGCAATCCCTATCAAATTCCCAGTGGCATTTTTTACAGAACTAGAACAAAAAATCTTAAAAATTGTATGGAGACACAAAAGACCCTGAATAGCCAAAGCAGTCTTGAGGGGAATAAATGGAGCTGGAGGAATCAGATTCCCTGACTTCAGACTATACTACAAAGCTGCAGTAATCAAGATAGTATGGTACTGGCACAAAAACAGAAATATAGATCAATGGAACAGGATAGAAAGCCCAGAGATAAACCCATGCACCTATGGTCAACTAATCTATAACAAAGGAGGCAAGGATATACAATGGAGAAAAGACAGCCTCTTCAATAAGTGGTGCTGGGAAAACTGGACAGCTACAGATAAAAGAATGAAATTAGAACATTCCCTAACACGATACACAAAAATAAACTCAAAATGGATTCGAGACCTAAATGTAAGACTGGACACTATAAAACTCTTAGAGGAAAGCATAGGCAGAACATTCTCTGACATAAATCACAGCAAGATCTTTTTTGATCCACCTCCTAGAGTAATGGAAATAAAAACAAAAATAAACAAATGGGACCTAATGAAACTTAAAAGCTTTTGCAAAGCAAAGGAAACTACAAACAAGACTAAAAGACAACCCTTAGAAGAGGAGAAAATATCCGCAAACGAATCAATGGACAAAGGATTAATCTCCAAAATATGTAAACAGCTCATGCAGCTCAATATTAAAAAAACAAACAACCCAATCCAAAAATGGGCAGAAGACCTAAATAGACATTTCTCCAAGGAAGACATACAGATGGCCAGGAAGCACATGGAAAGCTGCTCAACATCAGTAATTATTAGAGAAATGCAAATCAAACTACAATGAGGTATCACCTCACACCAGTTAGAATGGGCATCATCAGAAAATCTACAAACAACAAATTCTGGAGAGGGTGTGGAGAAAGGAGAACCCTCTTTCACTGTTGGTAGGAATGTAAATTGATGCAGCCACTATGGAGAACAGCATAGCGGTTCCTTAAAAAACTAAAAATAGAATTACCATATGATCCAGCAATCCCACTACTGGGCATATACCCAGAGAAAAGCATAATTCAAAAAGACACATGCACCCCAATGTTCATTGCAGCACTATTTACAATAGCCAGGTCATGGAAGCAACCTAAATGCCCATCGACAGACGAATGGGTAAAGAAGATGTGGTACATATATACAATGGAATATTACTCATCCATAAAAAGGAACGAAACTGAATCATTTGTAGAGACGTGGATGGATCTAGAGACTGTCATACAGTGTGAAGTAAGTCAGAAAGAGAAAAACAAATATTGTATATTAACGCACATATGTGGAACCTAGAAAAATGGTACAGATGAACCAGTTTGCAGGGCAGAAATAGAGAAACAGATGTAGAAAACAAACGTATGGACGCCAAGGAGGGAAATGACGGGGGGGGGGGTGATGAATTGGGAGATTGGGATTGATAAATATACACTAATATGTGTAAAATGGATAACTAATAACCTGCTGTATAAAAAAAATAAATAAAATTGAATTTAAAAATTTAAAAAAAAATGTCAGCACTTCATTACTACCTCTGTGCTGAATTACTTTCATTTTCCAGCATTTTGTTAATATGTAATGAAAACTCATACTTTGTTACAGAGACAGCAAAACACACAGGGAAGCACTAGGATTAGAAAATGTATTATCTCAGATTCTGACAAAAGGTTTGTGAGGAAAAAGGGTGGGGGGCGGTATTCCCTGGCGGTTCAGTTGTTAGGACTCCGCGCTTCCACTACAGGGGGCCTGGGTTTGATTCCTGGGCAGGGAACTAATCCTGCAAGCTGTGTGGTGCGGGCAAAAGAAAAAGAAAACAAAAAAATGTTTGTGAGGTAGAAAGATAGACATTTCTTGATTCTAGTTTGTAGACTAATGATTGGCTCCCACTTCATTATCAAATGCAGTACTGGCATTTCAAAAGTATCTTTTTAAACCTATTTATCATAGAGGAAGGATAGGTGAATTATGCTTTCAATTGATCATTTATGGAGTGCCTGCTACATACTCTGTTGGGTGTTTTCTATCGTCTTTCTGTGATTATTTTTTTAATAGCCTGACATTTGTCTGATTTGTTTTTCATGCACATTAGAATTTTTTTCCTTTGACTTCTTTGTAGTTTCATTTTTGGTGTAGGTTTTGTTTTTTTTTCCTTTCCTTGAGAGAGCTGTATTCATTGTTACTGCCATGGCTATCTTTGTTACTTCCCACTGACCATTGTGAAAATTCTAAGTTTGTCTATGTTGAACTTGTTTCTAAGACATAAGTATTACAATACACTCTGTGCATAATTATTGTGAGTCACCTAGTAAGAAGGAGGAAAATAATACTGGTTATTGGTGATACTTGAACGGAGTGTGTTATGTACATATCCATAGGTTAAAAATTCTGACCTGGGGAGGAAGAGGAACTGCCTTTCCTGCCCCCAGCCCCCCTTCCCCACTAGAGGTAGGAAACTAGATGCTTCTCTGTTTTTTACTATATTTTGTTATGCTAATAAGTCACAGTGTAGTCCTATAAGTTTCTTTCTTAATTTAATTCAGTAATATTTTGGGTTGTGAATGTTACTGTGATTTCCAATTCTATTTCGTCTTCTTCCTCAAAAGACCAAGAGACTCAAAGAGTAGAGGAGCTTTTATGACAGGTTCTGCTGTTAGTGTCATCAGAGTGGCCACAGAAGGTCGCATTGATAGGCAGTGATTATCACACCTTGACACTTTAGGAAGCTTCGTGCATGGAATATGGAAAATGCAAAAGACACTGGTGCACATTTGAGAGAGAAGAATTATTAAAAAGACACTTAGTAAGAATGCCAGTTTCTCCCCATCATGAGGCCTTCCTTTCCGTTTTTGGTCTAATGTTTAGCACTGATCAGTAATACCTTTCTCATTGCCCCATGTAAACATGTGTCTAAACTTGTAAGAATTGGTTATTTGTCTTGTCTTTTACTGTCTTTTTATTAATATAAGTGATTTAGGTTTTAGGGGTTTTTTTGGCCAGTGAATGAAGGAAACAAGACCTATCTAAAGATATACATTTTACTTAAGGCTAACAAGCTGTAGCCTGCTCTCCATAGGGCCTTCAGTTCCTCACTGGTAATTCAGTAAAGAAGAAAAATGTCTGTTTTAAAACTTATAAATATTCTACTAATAGCATAATACAGGGGTTGGCCAACTTCAAGTGACCTAACATACATACTTGGAGTCCTGGAGAGGAGAAACAGAACAATATTTGAAGTAATAAAGAGTGAAAATGTTCCAAATTTGAAGAAAACTATAAACCCACAAATCCAAGAAACTCAACAAACTGCAAAAGAAACAATGAAAAAACTACACGAAGGAACATCATAATCAAATTGCATAAAATCAGTGATAAAAAAAATCTTAAAAGCAGACAGGTTGGTTTTTTTTTAAGACATATTCTGTACAGAGAAACAAAGATGAGAATGCATCTGAAACAATGCAAGGTGGACCTTAGAGCACTGAGACAAAAAATTGTCAACCTAGAATTCTATAGCCAGCAAAAATATCTTTCAAAAATGAAAACGAGATAAAGACTTTTTCAGACATAAAACAGCTAAAAGAGTTCATCAGTAGCAGACCAGCACAAACCACTTGGAAAGCCTCAGATCCAAATGCCAGCTATTACGATTACTTGTTATTTGGTCTTGGACATATTTAAATGTTTCTGAACCTTCAGATTTTCATCTGTGAAAGGAGAAGAATACCTATTTTACGGGATTTTCATGAGGATCAAATGAAATACGGAAAATAATTGACATTTGTTGAGTGCCTTCATTATGCCAAGCACATGTTATCTCATTAAAAATGGAAATAAAATACCCAGTAAGAGGCCTGCTACCCTGATGATTTTCTTATGCTAGCATCTCTTTTTTCTTTCTTCAGCAACTGAAAAACTTGGATTATTCTATAAGTTAGCCAAATAGCTAGTCAGTCAAATTTTGATGAAGCACTTTTCCTAAACTTGTTTTCCTTTAGTTACCACCATTAAATATGCTTAACAGTGGGAATTAACAACTTTCCTTAGTAGAATAGACACATCTAGTAAATCATTTTGTGAAAGGGTTAAGTATGTTCTAAACTAAACCTAATTTTTTTTGGCTTGTAATTTGTCTGAGTAATTTTTTTTCAGTCATGTTTATAAAGTTATAATTTATATACTGTTTATCTGATTTTTATTATAAACCTAATGGATAGGGGCCATGTGTGCCTTTATAGTTTATACATTGCCCCACGGAGTTTTTGGCACTCAGTAAATGTTAAATAATATTTCTATTCAGCATTCTGCAGACAGGAAGCATATGGTAATAAATGTCAGAGTACAGGTTGAAAATCTCCCAAAAGTTGTATGTTATATTCTTTGGAAAAATCAGTACAGATATTTTCATAAATGAAACATTTTAAAAGGGGTTTCCCAGATTTATATTTTCTTTAACAAATTTCTCTAGGCTTTGTTTACTTTATTTACAAATTAAAACTTTTCCTCTTCAGAAATAGTTTAATATTAAAAGTAGTATAACATTAATGCAGTTTCATGAGAAAATATATAAATGATTTTGTAGATAGCATAAAGAAGAAGTAATTCATAGTCTGAAGGATAGCATGAAGAAATATTTAGAGGCTTAAGCAACATAAGTCTTTATAATATATTGCAGGAAAAAAATAAACAGCAGGTAGTTCTTTATCATTAAATGTCAGCATGATTTAGAGGTATATCACCGCTACAGCTAAGAAATGGTTAATCATAATCAGGTATATAAAACCATTTAGATAGTATGTATCTAAATTATCTTTCCATAATTTGCTCACCTACGATTGATTTGTTAGCCACGCTTGTTTGATTTGATTATTGTGACCTTTTTTTAAGGATTAGCATAATCTGAATGGAAGGTATCTGAATTGGGCCATGTTAGTTAACCTCTCTAAGGCTTAGGTTCCTCGTGTATAAAATGTGGATAGGGAATCCAGGCACAGCTTAGTTTGGTGCCTCTGAATCAGATTCTCTTACAAGGCTGTAATCAGGATGTCAGCCAGGGCTGTAGTCATATCTCTGCTTGGGAAGTATTCACTACCAAGCTCACTCACATGGCTATTAGCAAGCCCTAGATCCTCTCTGGTTGTTAGTCATGGGCCGCTCCATAGGAGTCCTCACAACATGACAGCTTATTTCCCCTAGAGCAAGAGCTGAGAGAGAGCGTGTGAGCAAGAGGATGGACAAACAAGACATCCCATCACTTTTGTCAGATATTTGTTAGAAGCAAGTCACTAGGTCCAGCCCGCATTCAAAGGGGAGGGAATTTTACAAGAATTTGAACATCACCAGTTAGGGATCAATGTAGTAGGCAACCAATTCAGAGGCTTCTCTACTACACATATGATCCACAGATAGGACAAATCATTGAATGTACTCTGGATGCTCTGAAATTCATTTGTTTAAATTATCCTAAGATCTTACCAAGAGCTTGAATTCAATAGGCAAAATGATTTTACAGTTCACATTAAATATTTTATTTATTCCTAGCAACAATCTAGTACGTTTTGTTGACCTCAGATGTGTTGATATAAACTGATATACTGAGTGACTTGCTCAAGATTACATATCAAATGAGCTGTAAAACAACAACCTTAGTGTAAGTCTTCTGATTCTAAGCCCTGTACTCTTTCCATTTGGCTGTAACTGCCCCCTGAAGCAAAAAAGGGAGAAGACCCAACTTAGGACCAAAGAAAGGTAACTTGTGACTATCCACCGAAAGCAGCCCATCCATTCAAAACAAACTATTCTGTTACCCCAATGCAAAAAGGAAGCATCTTGCATTTAAAGCCCTTCGAAAAAGGCATTATACATCTAAATGTATATACAAATTTAAGAATTTTATTTATATAGAGAGATTTTTATACATAGATTTATACAGAGAAAGGCAGACATAGATAACATTCCATCTTAGACTCTCATGTACACCACACCATTAGGATTTACAGTATTGTTTCAAATATTATCAAGTCAAAGTCTAATACTATTGTAAGGTCTACAACAGCTGTAGCACTGATATACCTCTAGCATAATAGTATCTGTTAGCCTAAAACTATCCCTGCTGGGTAAATTCTATTTGGATGGAGAGATGAACAAACAAAACAGCAGAACTGTTTTGGTGGCTCGGTTCTCCCTTGGCTTCTCCTAAAGCCCTGGACTCCTATGACTTGAGTGAAGACCATGGGAACTCCAGTGAACTTTCTGCTTCCTGTTTGCATTGGGGTAACAGAACAGTTTGTTTTGAATGGATGGGCTGCTTTCGGTGGATAGTCACAAGTTACCTTTCTTTGGTCCTAAGTTGGGTCTTCTCCCTTTTTTGCTTCAGTCCATGAAGTTTCAGCCTACACCCAAGACCCCTCATGTCCACTATCAGAAAGTAGAGTGGTAACGTAAGCAAGCAGATAATAGCTCTAACTGGGTTCAGTGCCTTGAAGTGTAGAGCAGGAAGTGGGAGAGCAAGGGTTATGAGCTATGGTAGTGGTGGTAGTTAGTAGTTATACCCTTCAGATCACCCTGGAGAAAAGAGAGGTAATTTTTTTTAAGGCATTTGCTAAATTCTTAAAATAACTTTGTAGTGTGGTTAGTAGGAACATCTTTCTTTACAGGAGCAAAAGAATAGTTCCTACAGCTAATAAGCGAATTTGGCAAAGTGTCAGGATATAAGGCCAATACACAGAAATCATTTGTATTTCTATATAACTAGTAAGAAATAATTGGAATTAGAATAACAATATGGACTAGTTATGGTTTTAGTTTGTGATTACAGATAATTCTCTATAAAATAAAATCAGGGTATTATCAGACAAAATGCAGAGAAAACAGTTTTCTTCTCAATTGAATATAAAGGAAATTGTTGTCTTTCATACACACAGACACACACTTGAGTTTTTCCTTCCTTTCCTGTATAATCTGAGGATTGTGCTTTTTGGTAGTGGTTTGCTAATCCCTTTAAATAACTCGTAATGTAAGTATTCCATAGTTTTCATTAACCGCGAATTTCAGCTTTTTTTTAAACCTCTACTCAAAAAACCATACTTGGTTGTTGTTTCATCCTTTTAGCCTGGTTGGTGAAGCAGCAAGCCTAATGCAAATCCTAAATAGCGTGGTGTAGATGAGAGCCTAAGACTTTAATTATGTCATTTTATTCACAACACTCAATTCCAGGAAGGAAAAAATGGCTTTGTTGTTGTAAAAGACATATTATGTGAGTATCATTCATTGTAAACCAAAAATGATACTGTATTATAGCATAGACAACAATGGGAACTGATTTTGAAAATGTGACCTGTATGAGAAACCGAATAATAGTGAAAGTTAACAAAATGGAAAGAAGTGTTAATGTGAAATCCAGCCTTCTCAGAAATACTCTTCCCTGGCCTTTTGCTTTTGTTGCTTGTCATGCATGAATGAAAGTGCTGCACTCTCAGGGGAGCAGGAAAGCCTCTGTGTCGGTTGTTTATTTCCTTAATCCCTCCTCCTTTGTGATTTTTGATGTCAGATCTAAAATGGAAAGCCTGTAAATATAATGATTATCACATGGATAATCACCTGCATTAGGAACCGCTCTGCTTCTCTATTCTAACCCTAGCTGTTCTCCACATGTCACATTCACTCTGTGGTTGGATTTTAACTTGACTGCTTCATTAGATTTGTGAAACTCAGTACGTGGCGCCCTGGGGCAGCACAGATGGGGACTTGCTTGTTTTCTTTTCTCACTTTTACTGCGAAGGCACGCTAAAAAGTCCTTTTCAATTTAGTGTGATCAGTTCACTTGGAATTACCCTTGATATTTGGAACCTGCCTTACTATTCTGCCTACCATTTATGCCCCTTTTTTCTTCCCTGATTTCTGACCTAATGCCTTTTCCTTCTGTCCCTCCATGCAGTGAATCTGAAGACGAAAATTCTGCTTAAAATTCTTACTGGGTCAAACTGTTCCCCTGTGTTGTTTTATTTGTTTTGCTGAGAGGGAAAAATAAATGTTGTTCCATCATTGTATCTACAAACACCTTCAGATCAGAGGTTAGCTGTGGGAAAGTCTGCAGTGATGTGAGCCAGCTGCCTTCTCTAATGGAGTGACTGGGGGCACCAGCCCAAGATCAAAAGAAGGTGGAAGTCAGGAGATAAGATCTTTTTAAGCCATAGAACAAGTGCTTAGCTTTTCAGTGATAGGGCACAGCTCTGCAAACCTGTGTGAGGGGGCGCTAAGATAGAAAATTGAGTTGACTTTTCTTCAGCATGTCCTTCCTCAGTCAGAAATATGTTGGTGCTTGGAATAGTTTACAGATGTGGAAGTGTCCTAGGGCCCAGTTTCCTTAAAGAATAATGATCTGACATTTATAAATGTGCCTTCTTGCAATTAGTCAGTTCTACTATACCGTAACAGATCACAGCCGATAGCTTCTTACATTTGTGGGAGCAGAACTGGACATTAAAAAGGTAATTTAACTACTGTATGTGAATTTTAAGTTTTTACGTCTTAGTGCAACTTCAGTCATACAGATTCTTCATATTAACTTTGTCTTATAGTCCTCTAGGTTTCTTTTGTGCCGCTGATAAAGTTCCATGTAAATAAGTAGTTCTCGCAGGGTTTCTTAGTTGTCTTTTCCATATAAGAATTAGCTTGATTAGTTCTTGAGTTGGACAGCTTGGAAAAGTTCTACGTTGATATCTTTTGAACTTTATCCTTTTCCTTGACATCCAGGCTAGCAAATGTTATTGACTGTGTGGTATACAAGATTCTAGTGTAAGTAAATTGTCAGAGAGGCCAGCCTTGCTTGCAACAATTGTCAAGATCATAATTCCATTTTTTTAAAAATCTATATCAAGTAAGGTTAACTCAATCAGCCTTATGCTTCTGTAGTCAACAGCCTAAGGAGTTGTACTTTCAGCTTATCACTTTCTATTAACTTCAGTGTTCAGCTGTAATGGTCTATTTCGACCTTTTCAAACCCTCAAAGTGGTTCTTTAAATTTATATGCTATTAGTATATTGGACCATAAGTGCATACATACTTTTCTTCCCTGTGTTTTCCTTAACATGTAGATAGTACCCAGATTTGTGCTGGAGACATTAACTGTAGTTTCTGCCTTACATGGTTTGGTGCAGCAGTCGTTTTAGTTGGATCTGCTCACTACTCAGGCTCACATCCCATCCTTCTATTAATATCTCTTGGCAAAGATAATTTTGGAGAAATGTAAGTTAAGATGTAGAGGCTCTTGACAGTTGTCTGCAGTTTTTTTTTTTTTTTTCCATTTTCAAGGGGGAAGTGGAATGGAAAAGTAATATTGCCTCCATTTTCTGTATCAGTATAAAATGAAAATATATATGCAAAGCAGAGTGAAGAAAGGGAAGGGATTTGGTTACACAGATGTGTTCTTTGTCATTTGATAACCTATTATAAGGGCATTAGAGTATATAATAAGGTTCATCAGATTGTGCCCTTAAGATATATTTAATATCCAGAAAAACATTGTTTTAACATTTTTAACTGTATTTTTAAAATGATGTTCAACTTCTGTTACCCTGTCATCTTATATCAAAGAGAAATGGGGGGTGGGGACTTTTTATTACAAAAATTTTCAAACAGGCCAAAAAAATAGTAATACTGAATACATCTAGATTCAGTCATTAACATTTTACCATTTTTGCTTCACTTTATTTTTTTTAAGTTTTCTAAAATAAATTACATATAGCATGCCATTTTATCCCAGAATACTTCAGGATACACCTCTAAAAATCTAGAACATTTTCCTTATCAAATCGATAATTCTTAATATTATCTAATTCCCATTTCTCCACTTGTCCCAAAATGTATTTTATAGCTGGTTTCTTCAAAACAGTTTCCAATTAAAATCTGTATATTGCTTCTGGTCATTTTTCCCCTCCCCACTTTATCATAACATTGACTTATTGAAGAGACCAAGCTACTTGTCCTGTATAATGTCCTGCATTATGGATTTGTTCATATGCTTTCTCAGTGTATCATTTAACTTGTTCTCCTATCCTCTATATTTCCTGTAGACTGCAAGTTATTGAATAAAATTTTTATTAGTTCATGTTAAAAACTTTATAGCTGATGCTGTGTACCTTATACTGCATCATAACAGAAGACACGCTATTTTTGGTGATCCCATTATTAATGATAAGTGATAGGATCGATCACTGGGTTAAAGTGATGACAGCTTGATCCTTCCATTATAAAGTTATACTTTGCTCCCTGTGACCAGCATGTGATCTTTGATACTTTGATTCCATGAAATACCCAGTTCCCCATCATCCTTTCACCTAATGAATTTAATATCCATTGATGATCCTTGCCTGAATAAATTTCATCAGGGATTGCAAAGTGGTGGGTTTTCTGAATCTATACATTTTTTAGCAGACGTTTTTCTCTACAGAAGAGTTTTCTGAAAGGTATTGTTTTAATTAAAAACATAACCATCAGCATCTTCCTTAGGTTTCAAATGATTTTCCTTGCTGGGGTCAAAACACCTGAACTCACAGTGACAGCTACAGTAAAAACATGTACTATATCTTATTTCAACTTGTGAAGTGTGTTGACATTATGCTGCCTTTTTTTTTATGCCAAGGTAAAAAGAAATCTTTTTTTTTTTTTTTTGGTGTAAGAATAAAAATTGAACTATGTGGATATATTGAGATAATTGTGTAAAAAGAAGACTGAATGAGTTTCAGAATGGATTATTTCTTCATTACCTAGCACTTTATAATTAACTGTTCTTTTTTTTTTTTATTTCAGGAAGCTGCCACTTTTGCTAGAGAGCAAGGCTTTGAGGTGAGTTAACCCACAATTGTACACTAAACAGATCCTAAAGGTTTCTTCTAGCTGATAATGAAGTTCTTTTGGACAGTGATTGATGTGCTATTATACTCTCAGAGCCTCGCAGCAGTTGCCATGGAAACTTGGCAGTCGTCATGGTTTCTTTGTTCTGCCAGCACAGTGTTATGACGCACTCTGCTAGGTCTGCACCCAACATCGCCTACAGATGTTATTTATTGAATTTTGAAAAGCCTCTTGGGAAGCCAAGAGGTTGGGCACGGTTTCAAGCTGCCTCTGCAGATATGGGGCCTGTCAGTTTGTTCAGTTAAAAAGCTACCTCATTAGCTGCATTACATTTCATAAGGATTCACTGCTAAAGCAGTGGTGGAGCAAGACTAAATAGTGAAATATAATGTCATTTAAATAATTTCAACCCTACCACATGTAGATTATCATTATGTAAATTAATTTCCAAAAGTTGTACTTAACAGTTGTTAGGAACTGATTATTTTAAATACTGCTCATGTAAACTTCCTGTTTGAATCTCTTTTTTTCTTCTCTTTTTCTTCTTTTTTTTTGATAGCATAAAACATATACATTTTCTGAAACAAAATATTGATACTTGCTTTACTTTCCAGATAATTGATTCTGTTTTCCTCATAGAAATATTATCTTGTCAAGATTCCAAACTCCATGTGGTTGTTGTTGGCAAAATTAAGATAATAGACAAGACTATGTTTTTACCTACGTAATATCTACCTTCCAGTCTATCGTTAGGAAACACTGACTAATCTCAGCGCAGGTTAATTGACAGAGAATTCACTGAGTTTGTGAGTTTTATGACTATCATATTTATTTAGCTAGAACTACATAGAATACTGTGTTCTATACAGCAACTTGGAATGTTTCATGGTAGTAATTTTTTAACATTTAATCTGACTAGAGCTGGAACATACAGAAACTCTCTCCTTATTTGCATACTCAGTATTGTCTACCATCTACAGAAGCTGTGAGCATTGATTGGATATATTAGTAAGCTCACTTTGAACTCTTTAGAGAAAGGTGTTGTATGAAATTGTGATGGAAATGTTATTTAAATGTACTAAAGACAGATTCATTATCAAGCAACAAAGTGATACATGTGTATGTTATCCATGTCATAGGACTTGACAACCAGGCATAGGGCTTCCTTTTCTTGGAGGAAGATAGTGAGCATGTGGTATAAGTATTCTACTCTCAAGATCTTATGAAAAAAACTGTATCAGGGTATGAAACTCTGCCTCATAATGCTCAATTAATGGCAACTTTGATCGTTTCTTGGGAGTTTGCTTTTTTTGTTTTAACATATTCTCATGAATATGGGGTTGAGTCACATGAAGAAGAAGGAATAAAGATTTCCAAGTAATTTTTGTCTAATTTAAGTTTCATTTTGTCATTTCCCAAACTGGCAATTGATATACAGGGCTAAGTGTAATGAAGGGAATATTCAATTTAAAAGTCAAATGTTTTGATCATGAGACTATACGTAAACGTTTTCAGTCATGTTTTAGTTTCAGTGATGTGAAATTTCAGTATTAACAATTAATACTCTCTGTTGTTACATCAAAATTCTCCAAAGATAAAAGCCTGCAGAGTATAAATTTGTGTCCTGTTTTCTATGCTAACATTTAAAAATGTATTTTGGTTCTAGAAAATAACCAATTTTGTAGATGCTTAGAAATATAACATGTTGTATAACAAATGATCATGATTCAGTAGTACCTTGATAGTAATTTTTAATAGTTTATTAAACCTTACTAATTCATAGTTTTATTGCCCCCTTGAGCTACATGCTTTGTATATGCCTGGTTTAAATACAGTCTTAGCAACAAACTACTTTTTCTATTTTCTACTAACCAGCACCATATTAACCTTTCCGTTAGTTCTTACTCATTGATTCTAGAGTTGTTTCTTTTTACCATAAATCTGCCATAAATGATTACAGCATATAAACGAAGTGATGATGATTATAGTAGGATACCTTATTACCTCCTGACATAGCAAAATGACTCAGTTGTTGATTTGACAATGATGTGTTAGATTGGTTAAAGCACACAGTGTCTTGACGTGTCCCTTCATGGGTTCCCTAAAATATTATACGCATCGCAGAATCTGTAAGAGTCATGAGTAGAATACCCTGAAGTAAGTATTGTTAATAAAATATAATCCATGTATGGAATGCTATCTGGAGAAACTGAATGATTTTAAAATGTCATGAAAGTTTCCTTAGTCCATTAGATAGGAATATGAAAGCATAGGTTTGAAACTTGGTATTTTTAAAGACTCAAACAAGAATAAATCACTTAACAGTTTAATGTCTATGGAAATGTGTCAGTGCTCTCAAGTCTAGTGTGACAAACTAGACAAAATCTGTGTCTTATTCTTCCCAACTTTAATTTTACCTCTTAATTTGGGGCATGAATGAGAGGAGAGAAATGAAAAAATTAAAAAAGAAAGGAAAGGTGGGCATTTTTTTCTTCCCACAAATCCACTGTCCTACCCTCATTTTCTATTATAAATCCCAGTCAGTTCCCAAAGCCACTGAGTGTTGCCACTAGTGATCTGTCTGCTAAGAGACCAATCTAAATGCCTCTAAAAATAACCAGTGTTTATTCATCAGGAAATATCCTCAGCAGCATTGTTTATGATATTCTGATTAGCTCCTCTGCAAATTTTAGATAATTAAGAAAAAAATCTTTAATCTTTAAAACGAATTGGGCAATTTTCAGTAAGAAGAGGCAGCTTAGGAGGGCACTGGAGAATGAGATAAAAACTGGAGCTGGGCAGAGCACAAAGCAGAAGAGAGAAGATTTTTTTATATATATATAGGTTGATGGAAAATTGCATAGTGCCCTGATTTAAATGACAGACCTGCTAAGAATTTAAAATGACAATTCTTGGGGTAAAAAGTTTCGTGAGGCCTTTTATTATTTTGGAAAATCGGTTCAGACTGCAGTGTGTTTTTAAATCAACCTTATCTTGAACTGAACTGATTAAAGGTTTGTATTTTTAGAACCTAAATAAAAATAAGGTACTTAGTAACATGTTTCATTATGAAACCTTTTTAAAGCAGTATTGAAAATTGATTTAAAGTGAAGGACGTACCTCCAAAACCTAAATAAAAATATTTTTTATATTTTCATTCTCAGTGAAATAGAGTATATGCCAAATGATGACGAGAACTCATACCTTTTCTATTGGATCAGTTATTCAGTTTTACTCCAAGCAACAAATTTTACTTTTCTTACTTTAGATCTCTAAAATACAATACTTCTAACCATAGAGGAAATAAAGCAATCTTTTAACATTTTCCTACTTTCCCTACAGCCCTTGACTCTACCCAGAGGCTTCCAGGCTTGTAGTCTTTCTCTGACCAGTGACAACTCTATCATCTTATACCACTGAGAGAGGAAAGTATTGAATTGTGCTATCCAATACGCATCTACTAGCCACGTGTGGCTATTTAAATTAAAATTAAATAAAATTTAAAATTCAGTTCCTCAGTCTCTTGGCACATTTGAAGTGCATGCATATGTAGATAGGGACTACCATATTGGACAGAGCAGATATAAACATATACATCATGACAGAAAGTTCCACTGATCAGCACTGGATAGCAAGTCCAGAGAGTTTCAGGAGGTATTGATTCCCAAAGAATTCTCCAAGATTTTTCTAAGGTTCCTGTGTTCCTTACAGATACAAAGAATGCAGTGAATGATCACCAAGAGTTTCTGGAAATAAGACACTAAGTCAGGTCATGCTGGCCAAGAGAGTACAATGCTGCTTCCCTAGGTGACTGAGTCCCAAATGACAACAGTTTTAAAACACTAGATTAACAGAAAGAGATACGATAGTCTTCAAATTCTCTTCATTTAATCACTTACTCATTCAACAAATATTTGCTGAGCACTAACTTTCTGCCTAACACTTTGAAAACTTGAAAAATACAAATATCTAGCTATGACAGAAAAAAGCAAAACAAATAAACAATAGGGAAACAAATTTCAAACAGAGGGAACAAGAGTACACAGGCCCTCAGACACGAAAGAGCATAATATACTGTGTACTCCAGGAACTGACGGGAGGCCAGTGTGACTGGAACGGAGTGAGTGAGGAGGAAGTAGTATGAGACAGGACGGAGGCTGACACATCATATGAACCCCATAATTATTATAGGAGTTCCTATTTCGGAAACAAAGCAGAATACGCTGTGGTTAAGTGAGGCAATGTATGCGGACACCACAATTGGTATTCTACAAGAGTAGGTAGATTGTGACAGTATTGTTTAACATTTGTATCATCAGCTTGTTAAAAATGGAATGAAGAGAATATATTCTGTTTTGTTTTGTTTTTTTTTAGTTTTGGCTGTGTTGGGTCTTTGTTGCTGCGCACAGGCTTTGTCTAGTTGCAGAAGGCAGGGGCTACTCTTCGTTGTGGTGTGCAGGTTTCTCATTGCGGTGGCTTCTCTTGTGGCGGAGCATGGGCTCTAGGCGTGAGGGCTTCAGTAGCTGTGGCTCATGGGCTCTAGAGTGCAGGCTCAGTAGTTGTGGCGCATGGGCTTAGTAGCTCCGCAACCTGTGGGATCTTCCCAGACCAGGGCTCAAACCCGTGTCCCCTGCATTGGCAGGCAGATTCTTAACCACTGCACCACCAGGGAAGTCCCGAGAATATATTCTTTAATTTGGAAAACAATGCTAAATTTAAGGTGTGTGATCACCAGTGACAATAAAAGCATAATTTAACATTTATGAAATGATTCACAGTTTATAAAACCTTTTCTAACATATCATCGATACATTTAATATTCATACAAACCTGGTGGGTCGGGTAGGTAGGGCATGTATTGCCATATCAGTTGAACAGAAAAAATAAGCTGCATGACTTGTTCAAGGTCATGTAGGGAACAGACAATAGAGCCAGAATCAGAGCTCAGCTCTCTGAGTCTGGTACTCTTTACTATATAAACTACACTTCTTTCCTTCTCACATTCTAACATACTGGAGGAGGAAATTAGATTTCCAATGACCTTGGAAAATGAGAAATAGCTGGACATTCAGAAGATGAAATTCACTAGGGTAAAATACAAGCCAGAATAATTAAGAAAAAATATCATATTTAAATGCAAGATCAGCAATGACTTGTGAATGTGGCATAAAATGATTTAGGATAAAGATGCTCTAGTTTTTTGGTTACAACAACAGAAGGCACATTGCCAGAATTCATAGAAGCAGTATAATCTGTGGATAACATGGAAGAGTATAATCCCTGGAGTTAGACTTTGTGGGTGCTAGTCCTGACTCCACCTCTTAGTATGTTTATGACCTTAGGAAGTTACTTAATCTCTCTGTGACTCAATTTCCTCATCTATAAAATGGGGATATAGTAATAGTGCCTATTGCCTAGAGCGGTTAAGATTTAATGAGTACTTTAGATCTACATACATGGCTCTTGGTTTCTACATCTATGAAATAGGGATATAGTAATAATACCTACTGCCTAGAGTGGTTAAGATTTAATGAGTACTTCAGAGTGCTCATAGCTATTTATACATGGCTCATAGCTAAATTGTGTGAGCTTTCTTCTACTTCTCCTTCCTTTTTTCTCTTTGTCCTCCCTTATTAGATACCATAATTGAATTCTCGATACTCAAAACTCTTGAGGCCCTTTCTGGAGATTTTGAGGCAACTTAGGATTTGACAATTTTGGAAAGTATTAAAATGACAGTAAATAGAGGAAATAAATTAATATTTATTAAGTACTTGGCGTATGCTAAATATTGCATTAAGCTCTTTCACTTACCTTATCTTCTTTCATCCTCACAAAAAACCATTTTTAACTTTTTATTTTGAAACAATTTTAGATTTAGAACATTTGCAAAAATAGTACAGAGAATTTCCAGATACCTTCACTCAGCTTCCCCTAATGTTAACATCTTACATAACCAGGATGTAATAATCAAAGTCAGGAAATTAACATTTGTACAGTGTCAGTAACTGAACTACAGAATTTATTCTGATTTTACCAGTTTCCTCTAATTTCCTTTTTCTGTTCCACAATCTAATCCAGGGTTACACGTTGCATTTATTTGTCATATTGTCTTAGTCTCTTCCTATCAGACAGTTTCTCACTTGTTCCTTGTTCATGAACTTGATACTTTTGAAGAGTACCTGTCAGTCATTTTGTAGAATGTCCCTCAATTTAGGTTTGTCTGATGTTTTCTCATAATTAAATTGAGGTCATGCATTTTTGGCAGAAATACCACAGAGATCACCCTTCTCAGTGCATCACATCAGGGATGTACATGATAGCCCAGTGTCTTACTGTTTGCCAGGTTAACTTTGATCACTGGGTTAAGGTGGTACTTATCCTCTGTGAAGTTACTGTTTTCCCACTGTAGTTAATAAATATCTTGGGGGCAATATTTTGAGACTGTGCAAATATCCTATTTTACCCACTAATTTTAGCATCGCTAAATTTGATCACTGGGGTTTGTGATGTCTGTCAACTTTCTCCACTGTAACATTTCTGTTTTTCCTTTTGTAATGAATAAGTATCTTAGGAGGAGATACTATGAGCCTATGCAAATATCCTGATTCTCTTTAGACTTTTGCCCACTGATTTTAGCATACTTCACTCCCAACATCTTTTAACACAAATATTATTGTCTTAGTTTTGTCGGGAGGTTTATTTACCTGCTTGAGAGGTTTATTTACCTCCTTGAGGTCACACAAATAGTAAATCCAGCTGTGTCATACTCCCTTGTAATTTCATCATTCTGTTAAGATATGTTAACCCAGGTATATGGGAGAAGAATCTACCAGGGGATAGGGGAGGAGAGGCTACAGAACTCGAAATATATATATTGTTGGGAAGACAAAATTGAGATTTTAAGAAAAGTTTTTATACTAGATGGGAATCAGCTGTTGAGGGCGAAGCAATGACTCCTCAAAGCATAGTGAGAAATTTAGATTTGGTGCACACTGACAGTGCTCCAAGAGGGACAAAGGGGTTTTGCACGAACTGTGGATATCGATACAAATATCAACAGAAAATATAGCTTAACCTTTCTGTAAAGATTTATCTTTTGTATTTGAAAAGTTTGTTTCCATCTTGAATTGCCATTTTTATAAGATTTAATCTGAGGCATTAAAAAAAATATTTCTTTGATTAGGATACCAAAACTACCACAAAAAATATATCTTCTCACAGGGTTGGTATAAGACAACCGAATCTCACTCTTAATTTATTCCTTATACCACCTAAAGAAGGACCTCTACTTAGAAAACATCCAGTACATGCATAAGATTCCGCTCCCAAGATGGTAAAGTGAATCTTTCTGGAGTTTGCCTCTTACCTTTACTTAAGATGAACTGTGCTCAATCATAAGCAAAAATCCTACAGCAGTAAAATACGTGTTTGATAAGGAGACTGAGAGAATATATGTAATTTTTTTAATGTATACATTTATTTGGGAGAGTAAAGACATTATTATTATAAGACATTGGGAATAACTAATAATAAGGACCCATTGTATAGCACAGGGAACTCTACTCAATACTCTGTAATGACCTGTATGGGAAAAGAATTTTAAAAAGATATGTGTATGTATATATAACTGATTGACTTTGCTGTACACCTGAAACTAACACAACATTGTAAATCAACTATACTCCAGTAAAAATTTAAAAAACAAACAAACAAACAGAAAAAAGACATTGGCATTTTGAGGGGTCCTTTCAACTGTTGTCAGTCATTTCTAATAGTCTTTCCCCTCAAACTGAGGGAATTTCTTCTCATGTTATCAGAGTTCAGGCTTAGTTCTCTTCTAAAATAAGCAACCAGAAGTGGAATAGTCAGCATGTTTGAAAGGTCAGGGCATTGTCCAATCACAAGTGGCTATTCTTTTCAGAAACAACAGTCCTCTGGAATCATGATGTTAGGTATAGGAGAAGCTTAGGTTCATATATCATCCAGAATTTCTTAAGTATTTTGTGAATAAACAGCATACAAATATTTCACTGATGACCATCATACCTTTAAAAACATCGTGGTTTCTGATGTTGTCTGTAACCAATGTGACTTGTCTGCCTTACTTACCTAAATTCTTCTGTCCTGCATCCTAATTAAATTATTTTCTTAGATATATTTCCCCTCTGGTATGTGTTTCTCTCTCCATAACTGTTTGAAACTTTACACAGTGATAGAGTAAACTACAAACAAACCCCAAACCATGGGCAATTGTAGAGGCCCACTGAATTCAGACATGGGTTTTTAAGTTATCTAAAATTGTTGAAAACATGATTCTAAAAATCTAACCCATAGCTCAAGAGTTAGATTTCAAGACAGACATTTATGATGTAAAACTTCGCAGCCTGTGTGATATGCAAAATAGCATGAAGTTTTCTAGAATTAATTTGTAATTTTTAAAACTTTATCTTTAAAAAAAGTAGTTCTTTCTCTTATTTTAGTTCTTTGAAAAATTTGTCATTATAGTAACTGCATTATTTCCAGAATCAGCATAATTATGCTCTGTAAACCTCTAAAATAATTTAATATTACTCTTTTTACAATCTCTCATTAATTGGAAATTTGAAAACTGTGTTTTTGTTGATATCAAAGAAATGTTAATTTTTAAAAGTATGGTAATAGTTATATGGTTATGTTTGAGTCATTACCTTTCAGAAATACATACTAAAGCATTTACATGTGACATTAGTATATGAGATTTGCTTCAGAATAATATGAAAGGCAGGTGGATAAAGGTATATAGATGAAATAAGTGTCATCTCATAAATTTAAAATTGTTGCATCTTGATGGTGGGTTCCTTGAAGATTGTTATACTATTCTGTTTACTTCGGTATGTGGTTAAAATTTTTAAATAATAACTCTTAATACATCTTCAGGTCTCTCTTATTTTGAACATGAGAAGATAAATCCTTAATCTACTAATAAAATTTTAGTTTATTGTATTGGTTATGAGAATTTTTTTCCTCCTTTCTATTAATAGACTGAAGACATTAAAGAAATAGCCAAAAAGACCCAGGCCCTTCCAAAGGTGAACTCAGAGAGGCAGCGAATCGTGGTTTTCACCCAAGGGAGAGATGACACCATACTGGCTACAGGTATATGTGGAAACTGTGGGAGAAACCCAGTATTATGGAGATTAATCATTCTAACAAAATTCTATATTTTTTCTATTATAATTTATTCAAAGCAATGTACTTTTTCTTTTTTTTTTTTTTTTTTACCACCTTCATGCCTTTCACCCCATCTCACCTCCACCCCCATTTCCACCTCTGGCATCCACCAGTCTGTTCTCTGTATCTATGATTTTGGGTTTTGTTGGTTTTTTTTTTTTAATTCTTCATATAAGTGAGATCATACAGTATTTGTCTTTCCACGTCTGACTTCTTTTGCTTAGCATAGTGCCCTGAATGTTCATCCATATTGTTTCAAATGGCAGCATTTCCTTTTTTATGGCTGAATAATATTTCAGTGTGTGTGTGTGTGTGTGTGTGTGTGTGTGTGTGTGTGTGTATACCACATTTTCTTTATCCATTCTGAAGTCTGTCCATCCTGAGTGTCTATCAGTGGACACTTAGGTTGTTTCCATGTCTTGGCTATTGGAAATAATACTGCAACGAACATAGGGGTGCAGATATCTCTTTGGGTTAGTGTTTTTGTTTCCTTTGGCTAATTGCTCAGAAGTAGAATTGCTGTATCATATGGTAGTTCTACTTACAATTTTTTGAGGAGCCTCCATACTGTTTTTCATAGCAGCTGCACCAATTTACATTCCCACCAACAGTGCACAAGGGTACCCTTTTCACCATGTTCTTGCCAACATTTATTTCCTGTCTTTATGATGACTGCCATTCTAACAGGTATGAGATGATACCTCAATGTGGTTTTGATTTGTATTTTCCTGATGATTAGTTATGGTCAACACCTTTTCATGTACCTATTGGCCATCTGTTGTCCTCTTTTGAAAAAATGTCTATTCAGATCCTCTACCCATTTTTTAACTGGATTATTTGGTTTTTTGCTGTTGAGTTGTATGAGTTCTTTATATATTTTGGACGTTTACCCCTTATCAGGTGCATGACTTGGAAATATTTTCTCCCATTCCATAGGTTGCCTTTTCATTTTATTGATGATTTCCTTTGCTGTACAGAAGTTTTTTAGTTTGAACCCCCACTTGCTCATTATTGCTTTTTTGGCCTTTGCTTTTGGTGTGCAATCCAAAAAAAATCATCATTGATCAATATCAAGGACTTATCCCCTTTGTTTCCCTCTAAGAGTTTTTTGGTTTCAAGTCTTACCTTCAAGTCTTTCATCCATTTTGAGGTGATGCTTATGTATGTTGTAAGATAGTGGTTCAGTTTCATTCTTTTGCATATGGCTGTCTGGTTTTTCCAACGCCATCTATTGAAGAGACTATCCTTTCCCCATTGTATACTCCTGGCTCTTTTGTCATAAATTAATTGACCATACATGTGTGGGTTTATTTCTGGGCTCTCTGTTCTGTTCCATTGATGTATGTGTTTGTTTTTATGCTGCAGTACTATTCTATTTTGACTACTATCTTTGTAATATCGTTTGAAATCAGGAAATGTGATGCCTCCAGCCTTGTTCTGTTTCTCAAGATTGCTTTGGCTATTCGGAGTATTTTGTGGTTCCCTACAAATTTTAGGACTATTTGTTCTATTGCTGTGAAAATATACCTTTTATTTATTTATTTTTTAATAAATACACCTATCTTCTCTCAGAAAAGATTTCATTTTCAAGAACTTAATTTATTAAAATTCAGTTGAGTAAATCCACATTGATTTAGTTTATTTACTTTGATATTTTGGAGATAGTGTCAGTCTAGAAATGTCTTTCCTGAAAAAAAAAAGACATTTTACTTAGCAAATACCTGTGCTTGAATAAAATAAATTTATCTGATTATGAGCAAATAGAATTCAGAAATAAGTTACTTCCTTAGTTTTAAACTTCAAGAACAAAACCTCACTTCTGTTTTTACTCAGCCATCTATTTTATAGCACTCATATAACTAGAATAGAGGGAACTTCCCTGGTGGTCCAGTGGGTAAGACTCCGTGTTCCCAGTGCAGGGGGCCCAGGTTCGATTCCTGTTCGGGGAACTAGATCCCACATGCATGCCGCGACTAAGAGTTCACATGCCGCAACTAAAAAAAAAAGATCCTGCATGCTGCAATGAAGATCCCATGTGCCTCGACTAAGACCCAGTGCAGCCAAAATAAATAAATAAATATATATATATAAATAATTTTAAAAATAAATAAATAGAATAGGAATTTCAGCTAGTAAACAAACATTTATTGATTAAAATGAGTAATATTGTCAATATGATGCCGCCTACTATTAAAGCCAAAATACAAACCTTTAAATACTCTCTGAACCCTTAGGATTAAAACCAGTTAACTTATAATTATTATAAACAGTAGCAATTATTACCTCTGTGTTTGTTCAGTACTCTGCTGAACACTGAAATTTAAGATAGCCTTAAATATCTAACTGGAACATAAAATTGGTACACATCAAAGTATGAATACAACAAAGTATAATTATATTTCTTAATTATTGGTACAGAGTATATGGGTTGTATTGACTCAGAGAAGGAGATCAGTAAAGCTTGAAGAAAGAAGTTATAGTGAATATGGAGTAAATTTTTTATTGAATTAAATATATAAGCCTGAAATGGGTGAAAAAAGAAATTATTGTCAAATTGTGGGGAGAAGGAACCCTACAGTTAATTTATTTCAACTTTCTTATTTTAGAATTGTCAAAAGCAAGATTGAGAAATTTACTTCAAAAAATATGTTTCAAAATAATTCAGTGAGTGGTAAATAGTGAAGTTGGGTTATAGATGAAATGAGATTTGTCATGAGTAAATAATTGTGGAAGCCATGTGATGGATATATGGGGGATGGTCATTATGCTATTACTTCCACTTCTATATATGCTTAAAATTCTCCAAAATTAAAAGTATATAAAACAGAAAGAAAAGTAAAAAATAATTTTTCAGACACAATTCAGAGATATTAAGTGGTTTTTCCCAAGACACATTGATATCCTTGCTAAGCCTTGAATTTTAGGAAGGATTTAAAGAAAGGAGGGCAGTCCAGTTAAAGAGGACCATGTGAGCAAAGGCACCAGGTAGTATATAATCTTTAATTGTTGTGACAGGAAAAGCCATGTTGTTAATTTGTACAAGAAAGAAAAGAAATAAGTCATGAAAAGATATCCCTTCATTGATAATAGCTATCTGGATTTCTGTCTTCCTATAGTATGTGGCCTGTTCCTGTCTTAGCAATGAACACTGTTTAGAAAAGTGAAAAACATGCAGATTTCTTATAGGAACTGTTATACTGCCTTCAGATTCATAAAATGCAATTTGTTGCTCTTTATGGAGACATTTATTTTAAGGCTTTATATATTCCAGATCTACATATTGTACAAGTGTCTTCCTCGTTGTGAATTTGCACAATTTTCCCAAAATTGAAACCTTTAAAATTAGCTTCCCCTTCCTGTGACTGAATTTCCTTGTCAACTCATTTTGTTCTTTATTAAATCTATTAAACCATTCTTAAGGATGCTTACCAGCAGGAATTTATTTGAGGAAAGACGCTGGCTAATCTTTGCTGTTCCTACTATATGAAAATGAACTTAAATTAGGGGATGCACTATATCTGCAATGCATGATAAATACAAGATGGATAGAGAATCTGTTCAGCGGTGTCAGCTACAAAAGCAAACATGATAAATGTTAATGCAGTTTTGAGCCCTGGGATAAGCTATTCAATGCACAAGCATAGCTGAATCTCTTTGCTATGTTGTTATTCATGGCAGCCAAATAAATGTCAATAATAAAAGAGAATTAAAGATTTTCATTTCCCAGAGGCAATCCTCTAATACGGCTTGATCTTTCATTTCATTTGTAATTCGTTCTCATGTCAGGATGCAATCATTCGCCAGGCTCTGGGTGTCATGTTAAGTCATTTAATAATGATTAAGAACATAAAAATGCTTGGCCTGTGGGGCAATTCACAGAAGAGATGCCAATTTGTTATTGTTTTTCCTCCTTTCCTCTTGAATATGGATCAGCTTTTTCCCACCTCCTAGCATAAAATACTAATGGAAGATGGGGAAGGAATGTGTCCCTTAATTTACCATAAGTGACATTCCAGAACAGCACAAGGCAGTGCTAGCACACTTATTAAAACACTAATTAGGAATTCGTGTTTTAGTTCCTTAAACCTCACACTGTAGAGTACTTTTAAATGATCACTGCTAAGTTTGTGACATTTAGCGATAATGTAACAAAATTAGTTTCCTTGGTATTTAATTCTAGAGACCTTTCTCCTTTTGAAATACAGAGTCTGTAAACTACTTTCTCTTATTTTATAAATGTAATTCTTTGAATTCCTCGCCTATAAATTGCTTGTGAATCTAAAGCCTTTTCCACTTACCCTATTATTTTGGTCACCTCTATTTCATTTGGGTATCCATCCTCTATCCTTCCAGCCCAGAGGTTTTGTCACATCATTGGCTCATTGCTTACAGGATAATTGAGTTCCGAGCTTTTTGGGGGGTGAGGGGACCTGAGGGGGACTGGAAAGTAATGAGTAAGAGACTAGGGATGAAGGGCAGGAAGGAAAAGATGATTCTATCCATTTTGATCCTTTTAATGTTGAATGAACCTGTTAGAGGAATGGGAGTCAGGTTAGGGAAATCGTTTCTGTGTCTATAAACTTTAGAAAAACTAATACTACAGATTACCTACTGGAAAGCAGCTGCTAATAAGGTCTTCATATATTAACATCTTACTATGATAAGGACTGTAGTGAAAAAAATAAAGATTTTCTACATACACATGTGTAAATATATATACATATACATATATATGTCCTTATAGGAAGTTTAAATTTCTCCAAGTTTCCATACTAAAGTTATCACTAAAAATTGGAGGAAGCAATAGGACTTTTGTTCTAAATTGAAAATAATGCATTTTACACAGTGGCTGTTATGAGACAATAAAATAGGTCCACTGAAGAATAAACTGTAGACTTTTCTGAATACTTTCAGAGTGCTTTCTGGGCTGTTTGAATTGTAATTTTGCCCACACAGAAAAAACAGACTAGGTCAGAGGTTTTCACCTGGAAGACTGGTGCTGTTATATTAGAGTCACCTAATGGGCTTTTGGTAAATAGAGCCCTCCCTTCATAAAAACACCTTCCCCTCAACCTGATACATCCCTGTGAGGAGTTAGAATATACATCCTCAAGAAGATGTATAAGAATGGGGGTGATAGAGTCTGAGGGAAGGGGAGTATAGGATTGTGTATTTGTTGAAAAACCTCCCTTAGGTGATATAGCAGTGCTGTCTATCCTCCATCTCTCACGTTGAGAACCATTGGATTATGTGATTTAATAATGTTTCTGTGAGTTCTATGATCCTATGGGATAATGGAAACAAAACCTTTTAGCAGCTAAGCATCTAGTACTTCAGTAAGTCAGGCCTTGTTGAATGCTTCTCTTTCTCAATAAATCACAAAGTAACAAGGACCCATCCACAATAACAAGCAATCTACATACTACTTTAAATAGTCTCCTGCCTCTGGCATGCTTGTAATGTAAGATAGTCACATTGTAGTGTCCTTTGTCATTTCATTATGGGTAAATGGGGTTATTGAAGTTTCTTGCCTTCATGTTCTTGAGTCCTTAAACTTGTCACCCCATTTGCTAGTTAAGTTTTCATGTTCTTTGAAAACACTCAGTGCTGTCCATTACCCTCTAAGAAAAGATCAGTGTGATTTGCAGTTCTGGTAGGCATAAGGCACAGAAGGTGTGCAAAAGAAAATGCAAACTCTGAAGGAAAACAATCTCAGCAGCTGGAAGAATAATGTCAGCACATCATCACAACTCCTACTGCTACAAAATATTATTATAAATCACTTTGAAAATGTTATCTCTACTGCAGCCAAACCAATTTTAAATCATGTTCTTGTTGGCATAGGTTGGTAATGGCGTGGATGGAACAAATTAAGTAGCATTCTTTCAGAGTGTCTGTGTATGGCATTCATGGAAAAAAGTTCTTACCAGATGAGATTTTACAGAATATATATCAATATTTCTTAACTATGAATATAAACAAGTAAGTTACTAACTCATGTTCCATTTTTAGATTTTTGTAACCATAAAAGACAAAGTCCTTTAATTAGCCAAGAGGTCGAACATAATTTAGAATGACATATGTGGAACTGTCACATTCCTGACAAAGTAATATCTTTGGGGCATGGTATGTGTGGTTTAGTGATCTCAGGCCTGTCAAGAAATGAGACTTCTTTCAACTCCCACCTTTCTGTCAAAGCTAGAAAGCAAAATGGGAGACAGCCTACATTAGGCAAATGTTAGCCTTATTATAGCATTTATTTTTGGAAGGACCCTTATTCAGATTTATTGAGGTATAGATTACATGTAGTAAAATACAGATATATTTCACCAAATAACGTGTAACCACCATAATCAAAATATAGAACATTTTGTATGGTTTATTTTGAAATACAGTATGGATACAAAATTGGTACAGATTTTCACTATGTCAACACACCTGTACCAGCTACCACCAGATCAAGTAATAGAACACTTCTAGCACTTTAGAAGCCACCTCTTGTGCTCCCCTCCTAATCATTACCCCCACCAAATGTACTTATTATTTTGGCTTCTGCTGCTAACAATTTGTTTTGCTTCTTTTTAAAATAGAATCACCCAGTATATAGACTTTTTATCTTGCTCTGTCCCCATACTTTTTTAAGCACTACCTTACTTTTGACAACATAAGATGCTCTAGGCTCTTGTATTTACCTACCTCGGTCCAAGAATCGACTACTTCTTCAAATAACCCCAGTTCCTTTTATTAGCAAATGGTATTTAGAAACCCAGATCTGGGTGCTAGATATGTTCATTGCTACTTGAGAATCATTGCTTCTAGGCCCTCTTGCAAATAGATTGGCAATATATGTATGTATAACAACCCATGAATCTATACCCATCTATACTTATTCCTATATCTGTCCATTTATATATTTAAATTCCATGAGTTCAAACTGATACCTTTGATTCCAGTCCAACAAGAGTTCATTCTAGCCTTCTCTCTTTCCTTATTTATAACTTCCTCTGACATTGAAAGTTCTGGTTCTCATTATATAAGATACATTTACTATTTGTTCTGTCTTAAAGTAGTTTTGAATTGCTTACCCATACCCTTGTGTGAAACATATTTCCTTAATGTACAGTGTTAGATTATAGTCCTTTTTGTCTTTGGCCCTACAGTATCTAGTCAAAATACTGTTATCCAAAAGTAACTTTTTTTTTTTTTTAATTTATTTTTGGCTGTGTTGGGTCTTCGTTTCTGTGCGAGGGCTTTTTCTAGTTGCAGCAAGCGGGGGCCACTCTTCATCACGGTGCGCGGGCCTCTTACTATCACAGCCTCTCTTGTTGCGGAGCACAGGCTCCAGACGCACAGGCTCCAGTAGTTGTGGCTCACAGACCTAGTTGCTCCGTGGCATGTGGGATCTTCCCGGACCAGGGCTCGAACCCGTGTCCCCTGCACTGGCAGGTGGATTCTTAACCACTGCACCACCAGGGAAGCCCTGAAGTCTTTTGCTCTTATTAGATTGTCTTATTGATTATAATTCTTCTTACAGTCAGCATGCAAGTCTTGTTACAAAAGCCTTTAATTTTAATATAGTCCAATTTATAATTTTTCTCCTGTGGGTAATAACTTTTCATGTTCTTTGAAGAAAATCTTTGCATATGCCAAGCTCGTGAAGATATTTTCCTATTCTCTTTTTCTATAATTTTTTTATTTTTTTAATCTAGATCCACAGTCCATCTAGAATTAGAATCAGTTATATATGGTGTGGGCTAGAGGGCATGATTCATTTATTTTGTGCGTATGAGTAACCAGTTGACCCATCATCACTTATTAAAAGGAACATCCTTTTCCTAACTGCACTGAATTGGTACCTTTGTCACATTTCAAGTGACCTTATATCTGTGTCCCTTTTTCGAGACTTTATTCCATTGTTCTCTTTATTCTCGTACCAGTTTACACTGTTGGTTTCTTAGTTTATAATCAGCCTTTTTATCTGGTAATGTCAGCTTTCTAATTTTGTTCTTCAGGATTGTCCTGGTTCTTCTTGGCCCATTGCATTTCTAGGTAAATTCCACAATCAACTTGTTGTCACCACCCCCAAAGTTTTTTTTTTTTCCAAATCCTTAATAGAATTTTTATTGAGATTATATTGAATCTGGATTTCAATTGGAGAGAATTAACATCTTTTTTAGTCTTATTCTTTGAATGAGGTATTTATATAATATTTCCATTTTCTCTGACTGCTTTTTGGAATTTCTCTTTGACTTTAACTTTGTATTTGGTTTTGGTGTTCCTTGTATTTATCCTGCTGGGGGTTTTAGTGTTTCTTGAATCTATTGTTGATGACTCTTAACAGTTTTGGAAAATTCTCAGTAATTATCTCTTTAGATACTGCATCCCTGATTTTCCAATTGGAGACCAATTACACATATCTTAGGCCTTTTTTATTGTGTCCCATATGTCTTTTATGCCTTTTTTGTATTTTTTGTCCTTTTTCCCCGCCTCAAGCTTCAGCTTTTGTGTTTTGCGGTGTCCTAGCATTTAGTTCACTAATCCTCTCTTTTTTGCTTTGTCCCATCTGTTGAGTTCCTTATTTCAGTAATCACATTTTTCTTTTTCTAAATTATTTGATTCTTTTTTATTGATCCCAGTTTTATAGTGTAATCCTCTACCTTCTCATTAATTTTTCAAACATATTAATCACTGTAATAGTAAATTGCATGTCCAAAAACTATGTCTCAGTCATCTGTTGGTCTGTTTCTTTGTTCCTAATAAATTACAGCATTTCTGTTGGTGATACTGTTTTCCTGTAGAAGGTAGCTAGAGTAAAGCTAGATCAAAAACTGAACTAGCTCAAGGTTTTGTTGCAGTTTTTATAAGGTTCGATCTACTTCCGGTTTTTTTCCCCACTCCTGAAATGCTGTCTCTCTCCTGAAATCTCACCTGAAATCCTGGCGTATTTACTAGGGTCCCTACTCATTGGTAGGTTCTCTTTGGCACCATATAACTGCCAAAAAATTACTCTGCCTTTTAGAGGTCTTCTGCTTAGTATCTTGGCCTTTTGTCCTGCTGCCTTACAAGTTTGGCAAACACCTCAAAGGAGAAAACCCCTGAGTATAAGGCTTACTCCACTGTGTTCCCCTTCAGGATCACGCCACTTCAATTCTGATTGCCTTGGCAGCCTGAAACTCCAGTTTTTGTCTCACCAGCCCTGGAGACTGCCAAAAGCTCTGTTGGCTTTGCTGCCTCTTAGCAAGAGCCAATTGCGTAGATTCTCAACCTCTCACCCAGCACCAAGAATTTGCAGGTCAACTTTTAGCACATTAGCCTAGGTCTTTAAGGTTCTCTTTTCTCAGAGATCTTGTCCCATCAAGTCCTGGCTTCATTTATTGTTTTAAATTTTTTTCTTTTTTAATTTTTGCAACTTTTCTAGCTGTTTATGGTGTAGGAGTTGGTTTATTACAAGCAGTAGCATTAGAGCCTAAGTTAAAGTCCTTAGTCAATATTTTTTATTATAAAATAGAAAAGTATATGGTCCTGGAAAGTTAAGTGGGCTTAGCTATTTGTTATATAAGGTTGTTAGCTGATTTAGCAATACTACCCTCCATAATCCACTTTGAGAACTGCCAGATTAGGTAATTTCCCCATGATCCCAAAGTTAGAGACAAAAACAGCTGGATTAGAACCCAGCCTCTTGAATCTCAATCTAGTCTAATCTGTTCTATACCATGCTGCCTCATTTGTTTACAGCAGTGGTTCTCAACTAGGAACAGTATTTCTCCTCACTTTTGGTTGTCACAATTGGATAGGTGGTGGAGGGTGGGGGAATTCCACTAGCATCTAATGGATAGAGGCCAGAGATGCCACTACACATCCTATAATGCACAGGACAATCACGCACAACAGAGAATCATCTGAGCGAAAATATAAATAGCATCAAGATTGGAAAACCCCTGGCTCACAGTGTAGCTCAGAATGTATATTTAGGGCTTCCCTGGTGGCGCAGTGGTTGGGAGTCTGCCTGCCGATGCAGGGGACACGGGTTCGAGCCCTGCTCTGGGAGGATCCCACATGCCGCGGAGCGACTGGGCCCGTGAGCCACAACTACTGAGCCTGTGCATCTGGAGCCTGTGCTCCGCAACGAGAGGCCGCGACAGTGAGGGGCCCGCGCACCGCGATGAAGAGTGGCCCCCACTCGCCACAACTGGAGAAGGCCCTCGCACAGAAAGGAAGACCCAACACAACCAAAAATAAATAAATAAATAAAATAAATTTAAAAAGAAAATATAAATAGCATCAAGATTGGAAAACCCCTGGCTCACAGTGTAGCTCAGAATGTATATTTAAAGGATCACTGTCTACTTCCCCATTACACATTTAACCATGAGATCAATACCAATAGACTTTAGTAGGATAAATCTTGTAGGAATACATCCAGGGGCCCCGTGATCGAAGAAAGCATCCATGTATGATCTAGTCCATACTTGGTTAACTGTATTTTTAGAACTTCTTCCAAATAATCTCCAATTCTAAGACTTCTCTTTAAGTAGAATCTCTTAAGATCTGGAAAACATTATGATGAAGAGGTGGGTATACATATCTTATAAATTCATTTTGCATATGTGAATAGATATCTAGATGATAGCTGTGTTTACCTGCACCTTTATAGTTAGATAGATAGATAGACATTAGCTTAAATGGTTCTTAGAGAATGTATCCATCATGTTTTAAAACTCTATATAATCAATTTCTATAATTGAAAGCTCTTAAAAATATACAAATGGATATTTATCTAAGAGGTGTATTACCAAATATTTTTCAGAATAATTATTGTTTGTATCCAGTGAGTGATTTTTCTGAAATTCAATTAGACACCAAAATTCATTTTTCAGAGCGTTACAACTTGGTGGCAAATTTTTATTTTGGCTGAATCACTGCATGGAAGTTTTTGGCTCAGATAAAAATCTTTGGAGGTGTAGCAGATAAGTATGATTCAGATAATTGAACAGCTAAAATTTTCCTTAGTTAAAAGGAATAAATTGTTTGCACATTGAATATGAAAAGCTACTTAAATGAAGACTTAAGTATTGCCTTATTCCTTTTATTAGGATAAAGACAGTTTATCCCAATTAAACTTCTTTAGAAGCTCACATCATTTTTGATTTATTCATTTTTAAAGTAGCCCTGTAGAAGCCAGCATTCCTGAGGACTTCCCCCTTTGTTTAATCTTGGTCCATAACATTTATTTAGCTTTTCTCTGCTTCTACTAAACTATTTTAAGTTCTTATGTCTAGAGTATTTCTGGTTCAATAAACAATCAAGTCTCAAGAAAATGGCCTAGTTTTTTTGTCAAATTAATTATTTCACACTTAGCCATCTATTTAATTTACTCATCGTAATAAATTTAGCCTATACTCTTAATGATTTCCTTTAGTCCTAGAATTCCACGCATACTCACCTATAACAAAGGGGAAATTTTTAAAAATGTTTTTTGAATAAACAATACATTCACATGGTTCAGAATTCAAAAGGTACAATAATTAGGGCTGTTCAGCTGTCCAGTACTTCTGAGGAAATAGGCAGTTTTTCATTATTATGATAACCATACAACTTGTCATCAACACCTAGATACTTTTGGAAGTGAAAGGGGGTGCTATTAATTGTAATAGGACTATCCTGGGCAAACCAGTCTGTGTGGTCATGCGAGTCATTATAGATATTTAAACAAAGGTTTTTAGTAAAATGAATTATTGCATTGGTTGACGTTTTGAACTGTGTTAATTTCTAACATTTCTTCGAACTCACAGATTTTTGATCATGTGCTAAGAATATGCCAGATAATATAGAACTTAAGCCTGAGAATCTGTAAGTGCAAGCAGGACAAGTTGGAGAGGCAAGACACCGATAGATAAAACATAAAGTAACAGTACAAATGAATTCAAGTCAGTGTGGTTTTATTGAGTGCCTTCTATATGTCGAAAATTGTAGTTATGTAAGACAAAAACTCCTTTTCTTAAAATCTAGGAGAGACATAACCTGCTAATACAGTATGAGAAGTGGTATACAATTTTTATGAACTAATTTATATAGGATAACGGAAGAAGAAGTTGGGGAAAGTTTCACAAAGGAAGTGATGTTTGAATTAGGCTTTGAAGAATACTTACAATTTTGGCAAGTTGAGATTACAAAAGAATGTAAGTTAACGGAATAATAAGATCAAAAGGCAAAGAAGCCTGAAAGGGTGTGATGTATCACAAAGAAAGTCACATATAGGGGAGAGGGGTGTGGGTGAGCATGAAATGGTAAGTTGTAATAGGCCTTTGAATGCTGTGCTGCACAGTAAAGTGCTTAAAGTACATACTGAGAAGGAAGAGATCATTTGGGTCAAGAAACATTTTGTGGTCAGTTTATCATAATTCAGTAAAAGAAAGGAACTATACTTACACTTGTTTATAAAGCTCTGTTTCAGAGGGATCAACAAATACTAAAGATGAAGTGTTTTTTTTTTTTATTAAATGCCAAAGAATAAAAGCTGCAATAATCCCTCTAAAAAGTATTAGTGATGAACAATCCCATGGGGTTAGAGTGAGACAAATTTGATAGGGTTAGAAAAATTGTAGAGTAAAGGAGCTATATATAAACTGTGGTGAAAGCACTAGGGAAAATGCCTTAGAAAATTAATGAAGATTGGCTTGGTTTAAAGATGATAAACAGAGACTAATGCAAAAGGCTAATGAATTCAGTCATGGAGAAAGTTTATACTGAAGTGCTTTCAAATAGAATTGCTGCTGGCCTGGTTTTTATTAAGCACTTTTTTCCCTTAAATTAAGGGGAAAATTTAAGTAACCCATTAATAAAATTTGCAGTTGATACTAAATTAGGAGATACTGTAGCTGTTAATAAAATTATGGAAATTCTGATAATAATTACTGGAAGTTGGATATAGAAGTTCAAAATAGTGTTTAAAATAAGATAAAATATATTCATTCCATTTTTAAACCCACATGGAAGCAGCAGCTAGCATTTGAGAAATGTCTCTATTTCCAGGAGATATTCCTGGTTTAAGGGTTTTAAGAACTGAATGGTAGAGTCACCTAAAATGTAGAGCTGTAGGAATATGTCATCACTAAAGAGTCTGTGTTTATAAGATGTATAATGTGATTATATTCTGTGATTCAAAGTGGATTTTTTGTGAAGTTTTTCAGATAAATCTTTGTGATTGAATTTTGTATAGAACATTTACTTCTGACTCAGATTTTAATGAAGGAAATGTTTTAAAATTATTACTCCCTCTAGATGTTGTTTATATGCCTAGAGGATATCTAGGTCTTAAGGAAAGTTAGATGAGGAGCAATGGGTGGAGCCCTAGGCAAAAGGTGTAGTTCCCTGGAACAATTTATAAAGTTCCCTTAGCAAGGTTCATATTTCTGTCTAAACTGCTAGTTGTACTTAATATGCCCGTGAGTCCTAGAAGGTGAACCATGGCCTTCATTTTCTGTATCTCGCAGAAGGTTTTACCATAAATTAGAGATTATAGCACGATTATTGTGAAAGATCAACAATGTAATTTATTATGATCAAATAAACAGTAGTTTTGCAGTCAGCTGTTCTGGGATCTGTTGAAGCATTTAGACCTTAAGCCCTCATAGCAAATCCATATAGATTTAAACTTTTTAGAGCCTTGACTCTAGCTACTTTGAAAATTTGACGCAAGGGGTAATCAAAAAAGATTTCCTTTGAAATGACCTCAGATTTATCAATCTCTATCTTTATACTACTCTATGAAGGATCTCTATATTCCGATTTATTTGATTGGAGGTTTTATAAGTACAGAGAACCATTTTGGGGAAAAAAAGGGAGGAAGGGAGTTTTGTTTGTTTGTTTGTTTTTACCTTAATGGAACAGTTGGCTGTAGTAAACTTTTTGAAACCTGCACATTGGTGTATCAACTTAAGAAGTGAATCATAAGGGAGGTCATGAGGTTTCTTTGACACGTGATAGCAAGAACCCAACCCAGCATGTCACTTGTAAGCTTATCTGTAAAGCATGGAAGCATTTGTCACCACTGACAGTACTAACATTTAATCTGGGATCTGTTTGCAACTCAGCTTTCCCTGTGTTCCTGTGTATATGGTGGTCTCAATTCAGTTTCAAAGCATAGCTCACTTTTTCCTTCAATTTATTCTGAATTTTACCTAACAGAGGAAAATAGAAATATTAAATAGATACTATTGGGGTGATCATTTTTCTCCAGATGAGTCATGCCAACCAGAAAGGTTCTGGGCATTGACCTCTTGTGCTGTTTCTATAATTCACAAGCCAAAGCTGTGATAATTTAGATTACAGTAAGTTAGATTAATGATCAAGGAAGGAGGCATAGCAGATCAGTTAAATAGGAAAGTCAGGAAAGCCGAGACAGCAGGGACTGAAAAAAACTTAAACCACATGAGGCAGATGTTGAGATAGGATGTCCTGGTTACAGAGGTTGGTAGCAAATCTGGTGTCAAGTCAGTTTAAGTACAGTCTCCACAGGAGTACAACAACCTGAGGAATTCTGGTGTAAACACACCAAGATATTATGTGAGTAGCAGTGGTAGTGGGAAAATGGAAAAAGCTCTTTCTCAGGAGGAAATCAGTGTCATTCAGAGAAGTCTATTTTTATATAAAAGGAGCTGTATTGGTCTTCTAAAAGGAGAGGTTGCCAGGAGCCGGCAAGCACTAAAATGCCTAGCAAACACCTTGGAGTGAAAGGAGTCTAGTTTTAGAAGATGGAGACTAGACTGTTAGGAAGGATAATACTCAGGGCTAAGGATAGGGAATCTAGAGTGAAGCTCAGTCCAGTTCCCAAGACTGACTGGCACAGAAGACAACTTATTAAGATAGAACAAAGCTTTGTGGTCACAGTTGGGCCACCACAGCTTACATCTGAATGTCTAAAGTTATTCCATGCCCTACTCTTGGTAAGTATCCTGCCCTTATGAGGATTAGCTTAGAGTTGGTGCCCAACTCTGCAAGTGCAGCCCGAACTACAAAGAACTAGGAAAGATGTAAGCAGGGCAAAATGAAGAAGGACTCATGCAAGTGAAATCAGGACTTAAAATGTCAACAGATAAGGTATCTGAACATGTCATGGCAGAAAGCAAGTTGCAACTTGTTTTAACTACTACAATGCTAAATTGAAGACCGCTATGTGTAACCTACCGTGCTGGGGTAATATTGGAAACAAAGGTATACGGCCCTCACTTCAGAGCTTGTACTTAAGTAAGGCAGGTGAGATATACACTAGAAAACAGAATAAGAAAAAATTATGTGAATTTTATCCAAAAATGTACTGTAGAAATAATGCAAGCATGAATTCACTTTACACTAGTGATCAGGGAAATGATATATTCTAAAACGGACATGTAAACTAGTTTGTGGAATATCAGTAAGATTTTGATGCAAATAGGAACTAGAAATGATCTTAGAGATCATCTGGTACATCTTAGAAATTTGAAAAATAATTGTGACCCACTGCTGGTGGGAGAAATCTTGTACAGCTTTCCTGGAAGACAGCTTGAAAATACATATCACAAACCTTAAAAAAATGCATAACTTTGACTCAGCAACTTTACTTACGGGAATTAATTCTATGGAATAATTTAGCTTATACACAGAGATTTACACACAAGGATGTTTGTAACAGCATTGGTCTTAATTTTTAAATTTTTTTTAACTTCTCATTTTGCAGCAGCAAAGTTGTAAAAATAGTAGAGATTTTTCATATATCCTTCCCCCAGCAGCTTTCCTAAACATTAATATTTTATATAATCAAAGTACAATTATCAAAACCTGGAAATTAATATTAATATTATTAATAAAGCTACAAGCCTTATTCATATGTTGCCAATTATTACTAATGTTCTTTTTTCTGGCCTAAGATACAATCCAGGATGCCACATTGCATTAGTCATTAGTCAATTCCTCTTATTCTCTTACAGTTCGGCATAGTTTTTCATTTTTTTCTTTGTCTTTCGTAACTTTGACACTCTTAAAAAAGTACTGCCCAGTTATTTTGTAGAATGTCTCTCAATTTGGGTTTGACTAATGTTTCCTCAAGATAAAATTCAGGTTATGCCTTTTTAGGCAAGAATACCTCACAAATAATATCTTGCTCTTCTCAGTGCATCATATCAGGAGGCATACGATATCAATTTACCTCTTTGGTGGTGACATTAACTTTGATCACTTGGTTAAGGTGGTACCTCTCACGTTTCTCCATTATAAGTTAGTGTTTTTCCCTTCTTAGTGAAGAAAATATTTTGTGGGGAGACACTTTGAGATTGTGTCTTTCATCTTTTTCCCCCCCTCTCATTATACTTTTGCCCTCAAATTTTAACATCCATTGATTGATCAGTAATAATTATTACTGTGGTGTCAGCCAAATAATGATTTTCTGTTTTTATTATTCCTCATGCTTTATTAATTGGAATTCTGTCATCAGAAAGAGCATACTCTTCTCCCCATTTATTTGTTGATTCATTTACTTATTTATATCAGCATGGACTTACAGAGATTTATTTCATTCTATGGATGCACATTCATTACTGTCATTATTTGTTGCTCAGATAGTCCTAGATTTGGTCATTGGAAGTACCTTCTGGTTGGCTCTTGTGCCCTTTTGACATGCTCCCATCGTCTTTATTTCCTTATGTTCTGACACAATATGTTCCAAGATCATCTTGTACTTACCCTGCCCTACCCATGGAATCAGCCATTTCTCTAAAAAGCCTTGGATCCTTTTATTGGCACTGGCTGTTCTCATTTCTACTGGATTGTCTTTATTTATAGACTTCTGTGGGTGAGATTAGGAAATATATGAATGTATAAACACATCTATCTATATCTATTTCTATATCTGTGTGTATGGATTTTTAAAATATGAGTTCATACTGATATTGCCTACTCCAGTCCAACACCACAGAGTTCCCCCCACATCCTGGTTAATGTTAACATTTTTATGATATATGAAAAGTTACCATGACTACATACATACTCAGTGAAGTGTCATTCTCCACTCATTCCTTCTTCTGCGTTCCCATTTTCCCTCTCTTTCATACTTTTTCCACCCACCTCTTGTAGGCAACCGAACTCACTAGTTTCTGACTTATTCTTCCTGTATTTCATCTTTTTTTTTTCTAATAGCTTTATTGAGATAGAATTCACATAACATACAGTTTACTCATTTAAAATGTGTAATTCAGTTTTGGGGGTATATTCACAGAGTTGTGCAACCATCACTGCAATCAATTTTAGAACGTTTTCATCACCCCAAAAGATACTGTTTACCTCAGTTCCTCCAACCTCTCCCAGCCCTAGTCAACTACTAACCTGTCTCTCTATATATGCCTTTTGTTTTTTGAATTTTGAATTTATTAATATATCCATATGGCAGAAATTGACTTAGTCATAAAAGTGTTTTTATTAACATAGAAAGATATACACAATATATTTGTGTATATTTTTCTGTAAATTTTTAAATAAATTTATGTTTTCAATATATAATATTTTCACACAATATGCCCTCTTTTGTATCGGTCCTCTTTCATTTAGTATAATATTTTCAAGGTTCATCCATGTTATAGCATCTGTCAGTACTTCATTCTTTTTTATTGCTATGTAATATTGCCTTGCATGGCGTATTAGTTTCCTAGGGCTGCCATAACAAATTACCACAAACTGGGTGACTTAAAACAACAGAAATTTATTCTCTCACAATTCTGAAGCATAGCAGTCTCCAGATATCAGCATATAGAGCAATAAAGATATTAGCGGGGCCATGTTCCCACTTAAGACTATAGGGAAAAATCCTTTCTTGCCTCTTCCTAGCTTCAGATGGCTCCTGGCAATCAATCTTCGGCATTGCTAACATTCCTTGGCTTGTAGCTGAATCACTCCAGTCTCTGCCTCTGTCTTCACATGGACTTCTTGTATGTATCTACGTCCTCACCTCTTATTATAAGGATACCAGTCATTGGATTTTGGACCTACTCTAATCTAGTATGACCTCATTTTAATTAATTATATCTGCAAAGACCTTATTTCCAGATAAGGTTACAGTCTGAGGTTCCAGATGAATGTGAATTTTGGGGGGACACTATTCAACCCACTGTATATGAATTTACCACATTTTATTTATCCATTCATCAGTTGATGGACATTTCATTCTTATGTTTCTTTATGCCCAAAGGAACAGATACATCAATGTTTTCTTATTTCCCTTTCTTTTTATTTGAAAGGTGGCATACTATTAATACTCCTTTGCACTTTGCTTTTTTCACTGAGTAATATAACCTGGAAGTTGCTCCATATTACTTCACAGAGGTCTTACTCATTATAGTCAGACCCAAAACAGTGGATACTGACTTCCATCTTAGACAGAGTAGGAATAGCTCCTATCAAACCAGTCCTTTCTCAGGTAGCAATTATAACTCTGGATAAAATATTAGAAAAGCAAATACTAGGAGATACTAGAAAACAATGAAAATCAGGCAGAAACTGAAAGGGAAGACATGTAGTCTTATAGACTTTAAGAGCAGAGAAAGAGTTTGGGGTGACCACATCAGGTAGAAAGTGAGCAAAGAAATTCCTGGAAGGAGAGAACTGTAGAAAACTAGCCTGAAACTCTGCATAAAGACCCTGCCCAAATCTCTGTATGATCCCTGAATTACACATATACAAAGTAGTTTTCTAGCAGCCCAGCTAAGGCTAAAAGAACCGAATGATGATTTCTGTTGTTGTCTATTGCTGGGGCCAGGAGTTTAGAATTTGAGTCTAGCCAAGTTTAACTGCCTACTTTTTAAAAAATTAATTCTCTTCACAGGTACACAATTGACTAGTCTCTACAACAGAGGTCAGCCAACTTTTTTCTAAAAGGTACAAGAGTAAATATTTTAGAATTGCAGGCCTTGTGGTCTTGGTTGCAACTACTCAACTATGCCATTGTAATGCAAAACCATCCATAGGCAATACATAAACAAATGGACATGGCTGCATTCCGCTAAAACTTTATTTACAAAAGCAAATGACTGGCCCTCTGGTTGTAGGTTGCCAACCACTGTTCCACAACATCTCGTTCACGATATTCAGGATATAATCTAAAACTACAAGATTTGAAAAGAAACATGTGTACTGGGACTTCCCTGGTGGTCCAGTGGTTAAGGCTCCGCGCTTCCATTGTAGGGGACACAGGTTCAATCCCTGTTCGGGGAACTAAGATCCTGCATGCCGCATGGTATGGCCTAAAAAAAAAAAAGAAACATGCATATGAAGAACAAAGCAGTCAGTGGAGACCAGCTCTGAAATGACCCTGATATATCAATAGAATTAGCAGACAAGAGTTTTTTTTGTTTTTTCTTTGTTTATTTATTTTGGCTATGTTGGGTCTTCAATGCTGTGCACTGGCCTTCTCTAGTTTTGGCTAGTGGTGGCTACTCTTGGCTGTAGTGTGCTGGCTTCTCTCATTGTGGTGGCTTCTCTTGTTGCAGAGCACGGGCTCTAGGTGCGCGGGCTTCAGTAGTTGTGGCACGTGGGCTCAGTAGTTGTGGCTCGTGGGCTCTAGAGTACAGGCTCAGTAGTTGTGGTGCACGGGCTTAGTTGCTTGGCGGCATGTGGGATCTTCCTGGACCAGGGCTCAAACCCGTGTCCCCTGCATTGGCAGGTGGATTCTTAACCACTGTGCCACCAGGGAAGCCCCCAGACAAGAGTTTTAAAGGAAATGTTTTAACTGTGTACTCCAAGATGTAAAGTAAAATATGCTTATATGAATGAACAGTTCAAAACTCTCTGCAGAGATATAGAAACTTAAAAAAGTAGAAATTCTAGAACTGAAAATACAACTTCTGAAATTAAAAATTCACTAGTTGCTCTTTGAGCAGTTTAGATATGATAAAAGAACTAGCAACCTTCAATCTTGATCTATAGAAATTATCAAGCCTGGGGAACAGAGAGAAAAAAGATTGAAACAGAATGAATAGAGCTTCTGTAACCTGTGGGACAATATCAGAGGGCCTAATGTATGTGTAATTGGAGTGCCAGAAGGAAGGGCGAGAGAGAATGGGGCAGGAGAAATATTTGATGAAATAATGGCTGAAAGTTTCCTAATTCTGATCAAAGACATGAAATTATGGATTTGGGAAGCTCAATGTGTACCACGAACAGAATAAATACAAAGAAAACCACAACTAAACATATTATAATCAAACTACTGAAAACAAAAGGTAAAGAGAAGATATTAAAAGCTGCCAGAGCAAAATAGCACATTACATACAAGGGAAACATTATATGAATAACTGCAGATTTCTCCTCAAAAGCACTGAAGGTCAAAAGAGAGTGGAACATTTTTCAAGAGCTCAAAAAAACCTGCCAACCCAGAATTTTTCTTCAAGGATGAAGGTGGAATAAAGTCATTTTTATGTAAACAAAAGACTACATACTATGTGAATCCATATATAGAAGAAGAAGATAGAAGTCAGGTTACCTTTAGAGGGAATTAGTAATTGCAGGAAGGGAATGTTCCCACATAACATGCCACCCCACAAATTAGTAGCTTGAAAGAAAAGCAGTTTTATTTTCTCATGATTCTGAAATCAAGGTTAGGCTCAGGTGGGCAGTTCTTCTACTGGTCTTGACAGTAGTCACTTGAGTGACTGCATCCACCTAGTGTGTTGGCTGCAGGCTGGATTCATTAGGGATGACTAGAACCCTCTCTCTCTTTCCATTTAGTCTTAGAATCAGTATGTCCAGGGTCAGGCTTACAGTTCAAACCCTTTTTATATATGTGTTATACCTCAGTAAAAAGTTTACTTTCAAATGGGGTGCAAACAGTAGAGAAATAATGTTAAAGAATAATGTAGCAAAAATAGAGACTACAGAATATTCCAGAGAATACAAGTACTTTTTATCTGACTAGTGTAAAGTTTTGTAAGGAAAATTAATAGATGATAAAGAAAAAAAACTTAAGTTTATGTTACAGTTAGATTTGAATGGGTCTGATTAGAAAGGATGTGAGAAGCTATTAAAGGGTTTTGAGCAGAGGAATAATGTGATCAGAACAGTAGTTTAGTAGATATAATTTCATGCTAGTGTATAAAATCAACTGGAGGAGGGAGAGGTTATAATCATGCAGACTTATTTGGGAGCAGCAATTAAGAGGTGCACCAATAAGAATTTGAACTAGAATGATGGAAAGTTAATGGGAAAGAAAGTAATAGAATTTATTTGTTCCATATACAGGTATTGAGAACCTACTATGTTCCAGGCACTGGGTAAGGAACTCACAATATATGAAATACAGGTGTAGAGAACTAATCACAGTTTGTTGTAATAAGAGTTTTAATGGATGAATGTTAGGACTTCTCTGTTGGTCCGGAGGCTACAACTCCATGTTCCCAATGCAGGGGGCCCGGGTTCAATCCCTGGTCAGGGAACTAGACCCCACATGCTGCAACTAAGAGTTCGCATGCCGCAACTAAAGATCCCGCATGCCACAACGAAGATCCTGCACACAGCAACGACGATCCCGAGTGCTGCACCTAAGACCCGGCGTAGCCAAATAAATAAATATTTTTTTTTAAAGTAGATGAGTGTTTAAGGTGTTAAGGACCCAAGAAGAGGGAGCAACTAATTGTATGGAAGAGTCTAAGAAGTGCTTTATGTAAGATTAAACATTAGATGAGTATTTGAAGTTTGCCAGGCAAAGAAGAGTAGAGCATCATGGCATTGAGGACATGGTTCAGTATGCCTGTGTGTGCAAGCTAAGCATAGGTACAAGAAGCTAGAAAGATAAAGAAGGATCACATCGCTAAAGGCAAAAGGTGTCATGAAAGAAGGTTTAATAGAAATTAGTGACAACATAAGTAAGCAAAAATTACCCTAAGGTTTTGAATTTAAGTGACTAGAAGAATGGTATCGATAATACAAATAAATGGGAACTCAGTGTTAAGAATTATATAATCTGTAGATATTTTTCATCTGAGTGGACCTGGAATACCCAGAGGGTATTTTTTTATGTATGTTTGAACACTAAATGTGTTTCATCAGTGAAATTCTGAATATCATATGCTCATCATAGGTTATTAAAGCCAATCAACAACCTAGAATTGATTCTTAACCATTGGCACAGTTTTCTTCAAAATTACAATCTGTAAAATAAAAGAAAATTCACCTGAATTTTTCTTAACTCAGAAGAAAAGAAATAGGTTAACCGAATAAGAAACAGAACTGTTAGGAATGTTCCAAAGGTTTGGTTCTAAATTATCAAATTAATTCCTGTTTCATTTGTTTTAAAATACTGTTGTTTCAAGAACCACCAATTATCAGCTAATACTAGATGTATAATTATGTGTTAATGTATGACAAAGTTGGCAGTCTCCACAGAAGACTGGCACTTAGCAGATGATTGAAGCTGCTGTTGGTCCAATGAATCTGTAGCTCAGAAATTTTCCTAGAAGTAACCTCTATTGTTCAAATTACATATCCATTTTTTGAGACACAACCCACTGACTACAGGCATTATTACCTGAATTATTACAAAGTAATTGATTAGAAATCCAAATCAAACTTTGACACTATAGATCCATGTGAGTGGTTGTCTGAGAACTAGGGGGCAGGAAAAGGTAGGAGCTTACTAAGAAAAACACAAGAGAATTTTTGGAAGTAATGGATATGTTCATTATCTTGACTGTGGTGATGGCTCCATGGGTGTACACATCCTACAAACTTAACAAGTTACACACTTTAAGTATGTGCAGTTTGTTGTATGTCAGTCTGTTACCTACCTAAGTCTTGGACTCTTTAATCAATAGAAATTGATAAGAGGCCAGACGAGAAATTCAGGCAAGGCTTTATTGGTACTCATACTGTAGCACAAGGGATTGAAAACAAGTTGCCTTGCTCACTCCCCTATGTGGGGGTGAGTTGGTCCCTTAAATGGAGTGAGAGTAGGGGCGGGTTGGTGGGTGGGGCCTGAGGGGTGGCTTAGGTGGTCTGCCCAACCCCTTCGTGGTGCTGTGTGCAGGGATCATGTACAGTATCCTGCTTTTGCTCTGGCACCTCAGAAGTAGCAGTTGGGGCTTTGCCTTTTTGTATCTTGTTCATAATTTGCCCCAACTGCACATTTGTGCAGTTATTTTTAGTCCCTTATAGTTTCTTTGTATTCTTTTGCTCTGGGAGACATTTGTCCAGGTACACACACTCCAGTAAAGGGTCCCAGGACTCAAGTCCCAGCCTGTCTCAAATCATGCCTCAGTATAGCTCTTATTAAAAGAAATAAATTTAATGTTAGAATAGTCAGATATAATATTTTGGGTCCTGCACCATTATTCATATAAAAAAGATCTAGCCAGTTTTAAATGTATATACACAATTTGAACAAATCTAGGTTACCTGAGTTATAATGAATTGAGTGTAGTGATTTTTAACCAGAGTCTTAAGAGTAATACACTTATATAGATTTGTGTATGTGTGTTTGTGAATCTGTGCTGATTCTGGATGATTTTTTTTTTTTTTTTTTGAGAATTGGTGACTGTGGATTGAATGTTAAAGATGTTAAGTTGGGGGGGGAGGAGAGAAGATGGCGGAAGAGTAAGACGCGGAGATCACCTTCCTTCCCACAGATACAGTAGAAATACATCTACACGTGGAACTGCTCCTATAGAACACCCACTGAACGCTGGCAGAAAACGTCAGACCTCCCAAAAGGCAAGAAACTCCCCCCGTACTTGGGTAGGGCAAAAGAAAAAAGAAATAACAGAGACAAAAGAATAGGGACGGCACCTGCACCAGTGGGAGGGAGCTGTGAAGGAGGAAAGATTTCCACGCACTAGGAGCCCCTTCGCGGGCAGAGACTGCGGGTGGCAGAGGGGGGAAGCTTCGGAGCCACGGAGGAGAGCGCAGCCACAGAGGTGCGGAGGGCAAAGCGGAGAGATTCCCGCACTTCCCGCACGGAGGCTCGGCGCTGACCAGCACTCACCAGCCCGAGAGGCTTGTCTGCTCAGCCGCCGAGGCGGGCGGGGCTGGGAGCTGAGGCTCGGGCTTCGGTCGGATCGCAGGGAGAGGACTGGGGTTAGCGGCGTGAACACAGCCTGAAGGGGTTAGTGCACCACAGCTAGCCGGGAGGGAGTCCGGGAAAAAGTCTGCAGCTGCCGAAGAGGCAAGAGACTTTTTCTTCCCTGTTTCCTGGTGCGCGAGGAGAGGGGATTCAGAGCGCCGCCTAAACGAACTTCAGAGACGGGCGCGAGCCGCAGCTAACAGCGCGGATCCCATAGCAACAGGGGCGCAGAGGAAAAAACGGAGAGACTCCCGCACAGAGGCTCGGCGCCGAACAGCGCTCACCAGCCCGAGAGGCTTGTCTGCTCCCCCGCCGGGGCGGGCGGGGCTGGGAGCGGAGGCTCGGGCTTCGGTCGGATCGCAGGGAGAGGACTGGGGTTGGCGGCAGGGAGAGGACTGGGGTTGGCGGCGTGAACAGAGCCTGAAGGGGTTGGCGCACCACAGCTGGCTGGGAGGGAGATCGGGAAAAAGTCTGCAGCTGCCGAAGAGGCAAGAGACTTTTTCTTGCCTCTTTGTTTCGCGGCGCGCAAGGAGAGGGGATTCAGAGCGCCGCCTAAACGAACTCCAGAAACTGGCGCGAGCCGCGGCGATCAGCGCGGACCCCAGAGACGGGCGTGAGACGCTGGGGCTGCTGCTGCCGCCTCCAAGAAGCCTGTGTGCGAGCACAGGTCACTCTCCACACCGCCCCTCCCGGGAGCCCGTGAAGCCCGCCACTGCCAGGGTCCCGTGATCCAGGGACAACATCCCCCGGGAGAACGCACTGCGCGCCTCAGGCTGCTGCAACGTCACGCCGGCCTCTGACACCGCAGGCTCGCCCCGCCTCCTCTGTACCCCTCCCTCCCCGCGGCCTGGGTGAGCCAGAGCCCCCGAAGCAGCGGCTCCTTTAACCCCGTCCTGTCTGGGCGGGGAACAGACGCCCTCAGGCGACCTACACGCAGAGGCGGGTCCAAATCCAAAGCTGATCCCCAGGAGCTGTGCGAACAGAGAAGAGGAGGGGAAATCTGTCCCAGCAGCCTCAGAAGAAGCGGATTAAAACTCCACAAACAACTTGATGTGCCTGCATCTGTTGAATACCTGAATAGACAACGAATCATCCCAAATTCAGGAGGTGGACTTTGGGAGGATATATTAATTTTTCCCCTTTTCCTTTTTTTTTGTGAGTGTATATGTATATGCTTCTGGGGGAGATTTTGTCTGTATAGCTTTGCTTTACAATAGCTTTATTTTACTTCACTATATTATAGCTTCTTTCTTTCTTTCCTTTCTTTCTTTCTTTCTTTCCTTCCTTCCTTCCTTCCTTCCTCCTTCCTTCCTTCCTTCCTTCCTTTCTTTCTTTCTATTTTTTCTCCCTCTTACTCTGAGCCGTGTGGACGAAAGGCTCTTGGTGCTTCAGCCAGGCATCAGGGCCGTACCTCGGAGGTGGGAGAGCCAACTTCAGGACACTGGTCCACAAGAGACCTCCCAGCTCCACGTAATACCAAACGGCAAAAATCTCTCAGAGATCTCCATCTCAACATCAAGACCCAGCATCACTCAATGACCAGCAAGCTACAGTGCTGAACACCCTATGCCAAACAACTAGCAAGACAGGAACACAGCCTCATCCATTAGCAGAGAGGCTGCCTAAAATCATAATAAGGCCACAGACACCCCAAAATACACCACCAGACGTGGACGTGCCCACCAGAAAGACAAGATCCAGCCTCATCCACCAGAGCTCAGGCACTAGTTCCCTCCACCAGGAAGCCTACACAACCCACTGAACCAACCTTAGCCACTGGGGACAGATACCAAAAACAACGGGAACTACAAACCTGCAACCTGTGATAAGGAGACCCCAAACACAGTAAGATAAGCAAAATGAGACGACAGAAAAACACACAGCAGATGAAGGAGCAGGGTCAAAACACACTAGACTTAACAAATGAAGAGGAAATAGGTAGTCTACCTGAAAAAGAATTCAGAATAATGATAGTAAGGATGATCCAAAATCTTGGAAATAGAATAGACAAAATGCAAGAAGCATTTAACAAGGACGTAGAAGAACTAAAGAGGAACCAAGCAACGATGAAAAACACAATAAATGAAATTAAAAATACTCTAGATGGGATCAATAGCAGAATAACTGAGGCAGAAGAAAGGATAAGTGACCTGGAAGATAAAATGGTGGAAATAACTACTGCAGAGCAGGATAAAGAAAAAAGAATGAAAAGAACTGAGGACAGTCTCAGAGACCTCTGGGACAGCATTAAACGCACCAACATTCGAATTATAGGGGTCCCAGAAGAAGAAGAGAAAAAGAAAGGGACTGAGAAAATATTTGAAGAGATTATAGTTGAAAACTTCCCTAATATGGGAAAGGAAATAGTTAATCAAGTCCTGGAAGCACAGAGAGTCCCATACAGGATAAACCCAAGGAGAAACACGCCAAGACACATATTAATCAAACTGTCAAAAATTAAATATAAGGAAAACATATTAAAGGCAGCAAGGGAAAAAAAACAAATAACACACAAGGGAATCCCCATAAGGTTAACATCTGATCTTTCAGCAGAAACTCTGCAAGCCAGAAGGGAGTGGCAAGATATACTTAAAGTCATGAAGGAGAAGAACCTACAACCAAGATTACTCTACCCAGCAAGGATCTCATTCAAATGTGATGGAGAAATTAAAACCTTTACAGACAAGCAAAAGCTGAGAGAGTTCAGCACTACCAAACCAGCTTTACAACAAATGCTAAAGGAACTTCTCTAGGCAAGAAACATAAGAGAAGGAAAACACCTACAATAACAAACCCAAAACATTTAAGAAAATGGGAATAGGAACATACATATCGATAATTACCTTGAATGTAAATGGATTAAATGCTCCCACCAAAAGACACAGGCTGGCTGAATGGATACAAAAACAAGACCCATATATATGCTGTCTACAAGAGACCCACTTCAGACCTAGAGACACATACAGACTGAAAGTGAAGGGATGGAAAAAGATATTCCATGCAAATGGAAATCAAAAGAAAGCTGGAGTAGCAATTCTCATATCAGACAAAATAGACTTTAAAATAAAGACTATTACAAGAGACAAAGAAGGACACTATATAATGATCAAGGGATCGATCCAAGAGGAAGGTATAACAATTGTAAATATTTATGCACCCAACATAGGAGCACCTCAATACATAAGGCAAGTACTAACAGCCATAAAAGGGGAAATCGACAGCAACACAATCATAGTAGGGGACTTTAACACCCCACTTTCACCAATGGACAGATCATCCAAAATGAAAATAAATAAGGAAACACAAGCTTTAAATGATACATTAAACAAGATGGACTTAATTGATATTTATAGGACATTCCACCCAAAAACAACAGAATACACATTTTTCTCAAGTGCTCATGGAACATTCTCCAGGATAGATCATATCTTGGGTCACAAATCAAACCTTGGTAAATTTAAGAAAATTGAAATCGTATCAAGTATCTTTTCCGACCACAACGCTATGAGACTAGATATCAATTACAGGAAAAGATCTGTAAAAAATACAAACACATGGAGGCTACACAATACATTACTTAATAATGAAGTGATTACTGAAGAAATCAAAGGGGAAATCAAAAAATACCTAGAAATAAATGACAATGGAGATACGACGACCCAAAACCTATGGGACGCAGCAAAAGCAGTGCTAAGAGGGAAGTTTATAGCAATACAAGCCTACCTCAAGAAACAGGAAACATCTCGAATAAACAACCTAACCTTGCACCTAAAGCAATTAGAGAAAGAAGAACAAAAAAACCCCAAAGCCAGCAGAAGGAAAGAAATTATAAAGATCAGGTCAGAAATAAATGAAAAAGAAATGAAGGAAACAATAGCAAAAATCAATGAAACTAAAAGCTGGTTCTTTGAGAAGATAAACAAAATTGATAAACCATTAGCCAGACTCATCAAGAGAAAAAGGGAGAAGACTCAGATCAATAGAATTAGAAATGAAAAAGGAGAAATAACCACTGACACTGCAGAAATACAAACGATCATGAGAGATTACTACAAGCAACTCTATGCCAATAAAATGGACAACCTGGAAGAAATGGACAGATTCTTAGAAATGCACAAACTGCCGAGACTGAACCAGGAAGAAATAGAAAATATGAACAGACCAATCACAAGCACTGAAATTGAAACTGTGATTAAAAACCTTCCAACAAACAAAAGCCCAGGACCAGATGGCTTCACAGGTGAATTCTATCAAACATTTAGAGAAGAGCTAACACCTATCCTTCTCAAACTCTTCCAAAATATTGCAGAGGGAGGAACACTCCCAAACTCATTCTACGAGGCCACCATCACCCTGATACCAAAACCAGACAAAGATGTCACAAAGAAAGAAAACTACAGGCCAATATCACTGATGAACATAGATGCAAAAATCCTCAACAAAATACTAGCAAACAGAATCCAACAGCACATTAAAAGGATCATACACCATGATCAAGTGGGGTTTATCCCAGGAATGCAAGGATTCTTCAATATACGCAAATCAATCAATGTGATACACCATATTAACAAATTGAAGGAGAAAAACCATATGATCATCTCAATAGATGCAGAGAAAGCTTTCGACAAAATTCAACACCCATTTATGATAAAAGCCCTGCAGAAAGTAGGCATAGAGGGAACTTTCCTCAACATAATAAAGGCCATATATGACAAACCCACAGCCAACATTGTCCTCAATGGTGAAAAACTGAAACCATTTCCACTAAGATCAGGAACAAGACAAGGTTGCCCACTCTCACCACTATTATTCAACATAGTTTTGGAAGTGTTAGCCACAGCAATCAGAGAAGACAAAGAAATAAAAGGAATCCAAATCGGAAAAGAAGAAGTAAAGCTGTCACTATTTGCAGATGACATGATACTATACATAGAGAATCCTAAAGAGGCTACCAGAAAACTCCTAGAGCTAATCAATGAATTTGGTAAAGTAGCAGGATACAAAATTAATGCACAGAAATCGCTTGCATTTCTATACACTAATGACGAAAAATCTGAAAGGGAAATTAAGAAAACACTCCCGTTTACCATTGCAACAAAAAGAATAAGATATCTAGGAATAAACCTACCTAAGGAGACAAAAGACCTGTATGCAGAAAATTATAAGACATTGATGAAAGAAATTAAAGATGATACAAATAGATGGAGAGATATACCATGTTCCTGGATTGGAAGAATCAACATTGTGAAAATGACTCTACTACCCAAAGCAATCTACAGATTCAATGCAATCCCTATCAAACTACCACTGGCATTTTTCACAGAACTAGAACAAAAAATTTCACAATTTGTATGGAAACACAAAAGACCCCGAATAGCCAAAGCAATCTTGAGAACGAAAAATGGAGCTGGGGGAATCAGGCTCCCTGACTTCAGACTATACTACAAAGCTTCAGTAATCAAGACAGTTTGGTACTGGCACAAAAACAGAAATATAGATCAATGGAACAGGATAGAAAGCCCAGAGATAAACCCACACACATATGGTCACCTTATCTTTGATAAAGGAGGCAAGCATATACAGTGGAGAAAAGACAGCCTCTTCAATAAGTGGTGCTGGGAAAATTGGACAGGTACATGTAAAAGTATGAAATTAGAACACTCCCTGACACCATGCACAAAAATAAACTCCAAATGGATTAAAGACCTAAGTGTAAGGCCAGACACTATCAAACTCTTAGAGGAAAACATAGGCAGAACACTCTATGACATACATCACAGCAAGATTCTTTTTGACCCAGCTCCCAGAGAAATGGAAATAAGAACACAAATAAACAAATATGACCTAATGAAACTTAAAAGCTTTTGCACAGCAAAGGAAACCATAAACAAGACCAAAAGACAACCCTTAGAATGGGAGAAAATATTTGCAAATGAAGCAACTGACAAAGGATTAATCTCCAAGATTTACAAGCAGCTCATGCAGCTCAATAACAAAAAAACGAACAACCCAATCCAAAAATGGGCAGAAGACCTAAATAGACATTTCTCCAAAGAAGATATACAGATGGCCTACAGACACATGAAAGAATGCTCAACATCATTAATCATTAGAGAAATGCAAATCAAAACTACAATGAGATATCATCTCACACCGGTCAGAATGGCCATCATCAAAAAATCTAGAAACAATAAATGCTGGAGAGGGTGTGGAGGAAAGGGAACACTCTTGCACTGTTGGTGGGAATGTAAATTGATACAGCCACTATGGAGAACAGTATGGAGGTTCCTTAAAAAACTACAAATAGAACTACCATACGACCCAGCAATTCCACTACTGGGCATATACCCTGAGAAAACCATAGGTCAAAAAGTGTCATGTACCACAATGTTCATTGCAGCTCTATTTACAATAGCCAGGACATGGAAGCAACCTAAATGTCCATCGACAGACGAATGGATAAAGAAGATGTGGCACATATATACAATGGAATATTACTCAGCCATAAAAAGAAATGAAATGGAGGTATTTGTAATGAGGTGGATGGAGTTAGAGTCTGTCATACAGAGTGAAGTAAGTCAGAAAGAGAAAAACAAATACAGTATGCTAACACATATATACGGAATCTAAGGGGAAAAAAAGCCATGAAGAACCTCGTGGCAAGACGGGAATAAAGACACAGACCTACTAGAGAATGGACTTGAGGATATGGGGAGGGGGTGGGGTGAGATGTGACAGGGTGAGAATGTGTCATGGACATATATACACTACCAAATGTAAAATAGGTAGCTAGTGGGAAGCAGCCGCATAGCACAGGGAGATCAGCTCGGTGCTTTGTGACCACCTAGAGGGGTGGGATGGGGAGGGTGGGAGGGAGGGAGATGCAAGAGGGAAGAGATATGGGAACATATTGTATATGTATAACTGATTGTTATAAAGCAGAAGCTAACACACCATTGTAAGGCAATTATACTTCAATAAAGATGTTTAAAAAAAAAAAAAAAAAAAGTACTAAAAAAAAAAAAAAAAAAAAAAAAGATGTTAAGTTGGCTTTTAAGCAGATTTTACAATACATCAGTACCACCTTAGTTTGAGTATTTTTTCCGTGTGAGAGATGCAGAAAGATCAATGTCCCAGGCGCCCCAGATCATAATAAATATTTTTAGTAATACTTTTCTTTACCTTTGTACACTTTTATTAATGAGCTTTAAAAAAAAAAAAAAATCAAAAAAAAAAATCAGACTATTAATGGCTTTCTGACCATGTCATCCTGGCTGTGGTTGAGACCAATGTGAACTCTAATTTTTAAAGGTTAATTCTATACATAGAACACAGATTTGCTAGAAGACATAAGGACTTTGATAAAAGATCAAATTAGGTTATGTGATTGATATAAGAGGATCTTTTAAAAGAATTGCTATTTGATGCTTGGAGTGTGGTCAGTCAGATGCCTTTATAATATTGCTAAAATATAAACGTGAAAATATTCATATCCTTTAATACAGTGATTTCAATTCTTGGAATTTAAATAATCAAAATAGGAGCATCTGTATGTGAAGATATTTATGTCATTTTTTATGTATAATAGTAGAAATTAAAAGAAACCTTGATGGAACAGATAAAGTATGTCATTTACTGGGTGCTACCATTAAAAATAATGCAGCAATTTGAGACTATCCTTATGTACTGTGTTAGATAAAAAATGAACCAATGCAAAGCGTTTGTTCATTTTGTGAAACTTCATTACTTAAAATTTGAGGACTTTTCTATAGTATGCAAAAATCAGAATATAAAATTGCCTGCCACTACAATCAAAACAGCAAGAGTGATTACGTTGGGGGGTAAGATGATAAATACTGTGTGTTTTCCATATCTTACTTTATATATTTTTTAAATTATCAGTTGTTTTTAAAAGAACACACGCCTTTTAATTAAGTGTACAAATTTAGCTACACTAAAGTAATATAGACTACTAGTGGCTGAAGCTCAGGGGTTTCATTAGTACAGTAATGACTTAATTAACAAATCCTCTATGAACAAAACCTCTTTCCCCAAGACTGGCCTTGGTGCAGCAGGCATGAGGGAAGGATCAATTTTCTCTGAGTTAGATTGGTGGCAGCAGGGACTAATGAGGCAGGGCCTTGAAAGTGGCTCTCTCTCAGATCTAACTCCTCAGGGGTTGGCTAGAGCTGATGCTAAGGGCACTGCTGTACTCCTGGGACCTACACAGCCTGGTTACCCAGGTGTTAAGAAAACAATTTCTGTGCCAAGACCATATGTGGCTTTTAAGAGACTCGGCAGGACTCTTGATTTAGGCAGAGCATTCCTAGTGTGGAACGAGTAGGCTAGAAAATAGCAAAGAGGGTATCCTATGTGCTAGGAAGCTTCCACCTGTCTTCTGTGTGCTCCGTGTACTGCTTTTTTGATTCCCTGGGCTTCATTTTATTCAACTATAAAATGAAAGGGCTGACTAGAAAATCTCTATTGTATCTTTCAGTTCTAATGGTCTTTATGTCCAGAGTGTTCTAATGGTCTATGTGTCTAGATCAGGAGTCAGCAACCTTTCTGCAAAGGGCCAAATAGTAAATATTTTCAGCTTTGCAGGACATACGATCTCAGTCATAGTTGTTCAACTCTGCCTCTAGTATGAAAGCAGCCATATGTAAGAATACGTAACCAAATAGGTCTGGCTGTGTTCCAGTAAAACTTTATTTACAAAAATAGGCAGCTAGCTAGATTTGGCCCATAAGCCATAGTTGGACAACCTCTGGTCTAGATATTAATGTAATGGAGGTATTAAAAGAATTCTTAGGGGGATATGATATAAATCACATTTCAGAGGGACCATTCTCTCAGACTTTTTACTTTTAAAGGTTAGTCAAACATAAAATGATATTTCAGGGAATTCCCTGGTGGCCTAGTGGTTAGGATTCCGGGCTTTCACTGTAGTGGCCTGGGTTCAATCCCTGGTTGGGAACTGAGATCCTGTAAGCCGCACAGTGTTGCCAAAAAATACATTAATTAAATAAAATAAACTGATATTTCAAAGTCAGGGTTTAGCAGCATGGAGAAAAGGATAAAAATACCCTGTCACCAAACTATGATAGTAATTTCTCCGCAATAGAGGAATCCTGTCATTCCCAATTAAGGAAGAAATGGTGTCTGCAACACTTGTGACTAGATTCTTTCAAGTCTCCAAAACTGTGAGCCTAGTAGGAGAGAAGTTCAATGGCCTGTTAATTTTGTTTCTTATAAAATAGGCTAAATCATGCCTTTCATGGTAGTGTGGGCTTCAGACCGTGTGTGTGTGTGTGTTTCCAGAAAAGGGCAACTGCCATGCTAGGCAGGCTTCAGGTCTCCATCTGTCTTGGGTTGGGCTTATATCTTGGTCTTAAGTTACCAGGATTCTAATATGGAGATCAGACTGTCATCACTTTGGAGACCTTTGTTAGTTCTCCCACTTCAGGCCTCATCCAGTGTCCTTTACCTAGAACATTTATAGCAAACTTTACTTTTGTTTGCTATAACAACAAAGCAATCATAGTTTGGGTTAATTAATTCAGGCCTATTATTACATAAAGGAATCAGCATAGTGACACTTTACCTGCCTAGGGAAGTCTAAAACATTCTTGTTAGCCAGCTTGCTTTCATCTAAGCACTTTTTGGAATCTTTTACTTTCTAAGCTTTAGAGCATTAGCTCCTTACTGGCCTATCCCACTAAACAGAGCAGAACTGACATATTCTTTCAGTTACAGCTTGTTCAGAGTGAGCAGTTCTACCATCCCAGCATGGGGAAAACTATAGCCCTTACTTTAATGCAGCAGTTTTCAAAGTGTGGACCAGTTGGAGGTCTCCAAGACTCCAAAGCGTCTCTTCCGTGAAATCAAAACTATTTCACAATAATACTAAGATATTGTTTGCCTTTATGACTCAATTTCAGTGAAGTTTTCCAGAGCATGCATAATATGTAACATAGCAACAGATTGATTACTAAAGCAGATATGAAAATCCTGCTGTCTTTTATTAAACCAGACATTAACGAGATAAGCAAAAAATGCAAATGCCACTTTTTTCAATAATATTTTTGTTTTGAATATATTATTTATAAAAATATGTTAAAATGTAATAGGTCTATTAGTAAATATTTTTCAGTTCTCTTTTTAAATTTCTAATACAGTAAATATTGATAAATATAACTCACATAAAGAAAGGCAGTTTGGGGTCCTGAATCTTTAAAAGTATTTCAGTGGTCCTAGAAGCAAAAAGTGTGAGAACTCCTACCCTAATGTAATACCCTTAGTTGCAATGCTCTCATCTCATGGTTACTGATAACACCCTCAGCATATTCCCATACATAAAATATCCACTGAAATTCCCCCATTCAGAGAACAGATGTTAACAATTTAGTGCTTATCCTTCCAGACATCTTTCTGCTGAGTGCTTGCATGCCCACAGTATATAATTTTACATATATAGGATTATACTATACTTTTCCAGACTTTTTCTCATGAGACAGTTCAGTTTAAATTTTCTCACTGTTAGCTCTCTGAATTCTTATAAAATCCTAATGTCTTAAAAAGAGCATAAGGATCATCTTATCTCATTCCCAACTCAATTCAAGAATCCTCTCTAAAACATTCACTGCCTAGCAGATTATTCATTTTGGTTTTATAAACCCTAAATTGTTAAAAAGTTTTTCCTTGTGTGGAACAGATATGTACCTTCTTATAACTTCTTTTCATTGGTCCTAATTTCACTTTCAGGAACTATGTAGAATCCTTCTTATCCATCTTCACTATGTCTCTTTCTGGCTGCTTTCTTCTGACCTATCTTCCAGTTCACTAATTCTTTTCTAAGCTGCATCTAATTCTCTATTAAACATATTCATTGAATTCTTATTTTCAGTTTCCATTTAAACTTATCAAATTCTTAATTTCAGTTTCTATTTTTCATAGTTTATAGTCCTCTACTAAAATTCTCAGCTTAGCTTTTAACTCATGATCAGTAAGTATAGTTATTTCAGAGTTGCTGTTTGATAAGTTCAATATTTGGAACCACTTCGGGCTACTTTCTGTTCTATGATTTCTGCTGGTTTTAATTTCTTGCTTGCCTCCATATATTAGTATTTTTTATTGTGTGTGAGACTTTGTATTTGGAAAATTCTTTGTAGAAATAATTTGAGGCATAGGATGATTCATGTTTTCTTTTGGCAGGCACAGGAACACTAGCATACTAGAATCATCTTGATCTAAGTTCAGGAACTTAGAATGATTGGAAGCTAAGCCACAGTTCATTGCCTAGGCTTATCTACCCCCTGTATATCCTTAAGCCTAGCTGCCGTCCTTTGGGTTCCAAACTTAAGATGAAGAGGTTTTACCAGAGCCATCTCTCTTGACAGAGTCTAGATTCCAAATTTTGTCCTCCCAGCAATATCAAACATCAGACTCACCTCTCTGGTCTCTCTCATCCCTTATGTCCTACCCTGGTAATTCTTCATTCTTTTGTTAGGCCATCACTACCTTCAAGCACATTTTTTAAAGATACATTTTGTCCAGACGTAATTGTTCTTGATGAAATGGTTGGTACAAATTACTTAGTCTACTGTTATCAAAGCCCCTAGAACCTACTTAAATTCATATTAATATTTCTCTATCTTTCTGGGTTGCTTAGGAAGCTGTTAGGGAGCAGGCATAACCCTGAAAGGGCATCCTCATAGACACATTTTACCATCTGTACCACATTTATCCAGAAGCTCTTTAAGAGCACATATTGAATGTTTAGTCTGATACTACATTTCGGTTCAGACAAACTGGAGGTATTATCAAATTCAAATAAGCAGTTATTCTATAGCCTTCATCTCATAATTTTGAATTCTGTTAAGATTAATGATTGCAGAGCTACCCTTTTTCTGTATTACCTGGGTTTATTACCCAGGTTAGGCTAAGGCAGCAGCCTAACAAATAACCCTCAAAGTCTTAATGACATTCAGTAATAGATATTTTTTTCTCTTGCATTCTTTTTCTTCACTGTAGCTGAGGCCCTACTCCATATTTTCTTCTTTCTAGGACCAACACTGAAGGGCAGCCCTAATCAGGAGCATGCTAGTTGTATTAGAGGAGTAAAGACTTGATGAAAGAACTACACAGTACTTATATCTCTTGTATCACTTCCTCTCACATCTCATTAGCTGAAGCAAGTCATGTGGCCATACCTGATAATAATCAGTTAGGAAGTACAGTCCTTATTAACAGAATATAGTTCTCCCAAGGGAATGAGCCGAGTAAAGAGGAGCAGTGAATACAGTGTACCTGTGTCCCCATTTTCCTTCACAGGTTTATATTCTAGTCTTCTTGAAATAAAACTAATGGTCTCATTATAATTTAGGATTTAAACCACTAAAAACAAAAAAGTCAAAACAAACTATTGCTTAAACCTTGAATTAAGGTAAAGAATTGGGTTTGTTTTAAAAACCACTCAAATTGCCCTTCTTTAAAACATTAATTCCGTGTATGCACAGTTTCTTTCATCTGGTGTTTCTCTAAATTCCTTTATCCTATCTCTTATCCCACTAGTGATAAAGGAATTTGCTCTTTGGGGAGTTAAGTCTTTAATATTGACCTCTAGGTATTACTCGCAGCCCAATTGTTTTCTGTTTTGTATTACACGTTCATTAGCATTAAATTTTTTATACTAGCTTTTCTAGGATTTTTATTTTAACAGGTTTTTTAAAACCTTAAATTACATTCTTCCCATTTATTTGCACTTCTTCTCTCTTCTAATTGTTTCATTGTCCACGCACCAAAGATACATTTACTATCTCTTATTTTTTCATTCATCATATATGCTCATAAATTCTAAATTCAGAGATTCTCAGTTCTGCCTTATAGTTATGGTGTTTTTCTAGTTGTTCTCCTATTACTGTTCAAAATGTTTTTGGAATGTATTGGGATTTTCTTCAGTGTTTGAGGTGTTTGAGGTTCTTTAGCATGTTCTTTTATTTTCATGCATCAGAACAATTCCTACTATATTTGTATGGGATCTCATATAATTTTTTTAATGAGCAAAGTACAATATTGAGCAACATTAAAGATTTTATTATTCCTTATTCTAAAATATAATATTTATTTAATAGTGAGATGAAAATACAGGTTTTATGAAATATAATTCCTGTGTCAAAAAGCTGTAAGTGCTACCACTGTTTTGTGACCCCCTGAATGATATCTGCTCTCTTTGTACTAAGTCTAATAGTAATTGATCCCAAATAAAATCATGAAATTCCCTTTTGTTAGCTTTAGAAATGCATTGATGAGTACCTTGTTGGATGGGATAAAAGCTTCAGTAACTGATGCCCCCACCTGAGTGGTTGATTCCAAAATATTATTTGTCTGATGCATTGTTGTCAGTGACAACTGAACAAGAACTTTTAGGAGCAGTTGGCTGTCCAATAATCACAAATTTCAAGGCTATGCAAATGGTGCCAGTTCAGCCCAGCTCTTTTCTCTATTATCATATCAATTGAGTCAGTTCATAGTAGACAAAGCAAGGTTATGGGAACCACCTAGAGCATCATGCACCATTTAACATCAATGCAGCATACAAGAACATCTGCAACTTCAATCTTATTAACAGAGGATAGAATGGAAGGCAATAAACAGCTTTCTTCACCATTTAATTGCAAAATAGTATTTCCTAATGTTTGCATTGTTTATCAACAGGAACTTCATCAATAATTGTATAATTATGGTTGCCTAGATTACATAGGCAGCCCTCATGCATCTTGTCATTTATTACAGAGAGGTCTGAATTTAATCTGAATTTGAACACACGATTCAAGACTAATAATATAAGTCCTTTGAAATGTGAGTTGCATAATACAGATATTTTGTGCAGTAGGAGAATGGCAGTTTATGATTCCTCAGTCACTTTGGGGATTAAGTTAACACAGAGAAAAGACTGAAAGGCAGTGAAAAATGAGGGGAAGCCACTAGTTAGATTCAAACATAGATCCATTGAACATGAAAGTAGGTTATGTGCTTTAGAATTAATCACGAGTAATTAGATGTTTGCTTTAGGCCAAAATTGGGCTGAATTAAAGCAGAATTGTTATGCTGGGGTCTTCCCCTCAGTTTCTATGCTTAAAGGGAGAAAATGGCAGAAAACAACAAGTATACTGAAAAAAAACTATGGTGGCCAAAGTTAGAAATTGTAAATTCAGAGGGAAGGCTTGACATATCTGTTCAGTCTTTGCCTTTATTGCTCTTTGAAGCCAGATAACATCACTACTCCTAACCAGCAAAATGTTAGTGTTCGCAGCAAGCGGCCAAGTGCGTTCTTCAGGTTCTGTGGAAGCAGAGAGTTTCTTTTGGCACACAGTGCAAAATAGCCAAGAAAAATGAGAGGAAATAATAAAAGTTCAGTAACAGTTATTGGTGTGGTCATTGGGAGTTGTCTCATAATAAAACAGGAGTAGGAAAATGTAAAAAATAAGGGATGCATTTAAAGTAGGTGAGGCAAGGGGCTGGTCTGAAAAGTTTGTGTCTTTTAAACATGAAAATCTCATATTTTTACTTAAGTTTATTTTGTATTTAAGGAAAACCTGAGCCCTGGTCATGAAATTGTGTTTGAAACATTTCAATATTTAGAATATTTTCTCCCCCTGATTAATCTGTATTTATACCTTTAATAATTCTCCATTCATTTTCTAGCAGCAAATTTTTCTTCCTTTCTCAGATTTTTTTTTTAAGATCACATAGGAAGAAAAAAAATCTACTGTAGTAAAGTATCCACAGAGTAGAGGAAGATATAGTGTTTCTGTCCTCTTTTTTGCTGGTTCTGAGTGTAGTGAACATAGCAGAAGCTTTCTTAACATGACAGTTGATCTATCATTGCCTCCATCTGAGGGATACCAAGAACTGGTTTGTTGGAGGTAATTGTTTGACCTGTAATTACTTAACATTATGCCTAAAGACTTTAAAAAGTAATTACAGCCTCTACTATAAACTTGAAAAAGTTCTAGCTCTGCAGAATGAGAGTGGAGATTTTGTATACATACATACATACATACATGCATATATATGTGCCTCTCACTTAAATACCTCAGGAAAAACATTTTTCTAGGCTGGGGCTTTGCATAAATGGGCAGTACCAATTCTGACACATGAACACCTTTCCTTTAAAGAACTTATAGGCAAACATTATTCAGAAGCCTTTTCTAGGAGCTATTTATCAAAACTGCTATGATAATAACTTTGTCGTAATGAGTCCCAGTCTCTGTTTAGGGAGTAATCGATAAACTGCGAATTAATGTTCCATAATTCACATTACAATGCACATGTAATTATTTGAGATGAGGCAAACCCTGTGCATTTAATTTACAACTATAATTAAGTAAACTCATTTGATACTAATTAGGTGAGCCTAAAAGGATCATAGGTTTGTATATTTAATTATCAAAGTACGGGCTTCCCTGGTGGCGCAGTGGTTGAGAGTCTGCCTGCCAATGCAGGGGACACGGGTTCGAGCCCTGGTCTGGGAGGATCCCACATGCCGCGGAGCAACTGAGCCTGTGAGCCACAACTACTGAGCCTGCGTGTCTGGAGCCTGTGCTCCGCAACAAGAGAGGCCGCGATAGTGAGAGGCCCGCGCACCGCGATGAAGAGTGGTCCCCACTTGCCGCAACTGGAGAAAGCCCTCGCACAGAAACGAAGACCCAACACAGCCAAAAATAAATATAAATAAATAAATTAATTAATTATCAAAGTACAATCAGCAACCAGTTTCTGAAAAGCTTTCCTAGCTTGAGCTCAACATTGATCTTTGCCCACCCACACTACAATTTTATCTTCTTGGACCTTCAGTAAATTAAAATGCATGGTGAATCATGGAGAATCTACTTGGTGAGTTAGCTTTTTTGGTAATTAGATTTGTAATTCACCATCTGAAAAAACGGCTTAAATATAAAGAAGTTTTATGTCTGATAAAGCAGTTCATCAGAAATGAGGGAGAAATTAAGACACTTCCAGTTAAACAAAAGCTAAAGGAGTTCATTACTGGTAGACCTGCCCTATAAGAAACCCTTCAGGGCTTCCCTGGTGGCGCAGTGGTTGAGAGTCTGCCTGCCAGTGCAGGGGACACGGGTTCGAGCCCTGGTCTGGGCAGATCCCACATGCCGCGGAGCAACTAGGCCCGTGAGCCACAATTACTGAGCCTGCGCGTCTGGAGCCTGTGCTCCGCAACAAGAGAGGCCGCGATAGTGAGAGGCCCGCGTACCGCAATGAAGAGTGGCCCCCACTTGCCGCAACTAGAGAAAGCCCTTGCACAGAAACGAAGACGCAACACAGCCATAAATAAATAAATAAAATAAAATAAAATAAAAAGAAATCCTTCTGGCTGAAATGAAAGGATGCTGGACAGTAACTCAAAGCCATATAAAGAAATAACGCCAGTAAAGGTAACTGCATAGGTAAATGTAATAGCCAGTGTTCTTGTATTTTTGATTTCTAACTCCTCTTTTATTTCATACATGATTTAAAAGACAAATACATTAAACAATAATTATAAATATATGTTAATGGACACACCTGCATAAAGATATAATTTATAACAACATAAAGGGGGAAAGGAGCAATATAGAAGCAGAGGTTTTGTATGTTGTTGAAGCCAATTTGGTTTCAATTCAAATTAGATTGTTATATATTTATAATGTTAACTGTAATCCCCGTGGTACCCACTAAGAAAATATTTGAGGAATACAGAAGTTTTCTCTATTTTGTTAAAATAGTATATAAAAATTAGTTTGTCAGAAAATATACTTGTTCGCTAGCTGAGAAGTCTTTTAAATTCTACTGTCAATCACCAAGTATTTACTGCATACCTAATATAATGGGCTTTCTGTTAGGTTTCAATAATTATCTCCATTTCTTCCCACTAAATGTGTAAACATATAATCAAGAAAGAAGCGTTATATGATGTCTCCAGTGACTTCCTAGTCTTGGACTATGCTGGATAAAATGTTCTTATCTCCTAGCTGCATTTATGCTGTAAAGAATGTGAAAGGTTGTGCCCATGACTTTCCCTAAAGGTGTAAAAGATGTTTCTATCTCCAACCTTTAAAACCAAGGTACCTGAATGTTAAGGAGTAGAAGGCACCTGTATGATGCAGTGTATGTTCCCTTAACTCTTAAAGTATTTAGGGTATTGCCATTACTATCAGAAATTGTGAACCTTACCCGCAGACACTCAAATTCTAAGCTTTCAGAATGTGCTAACCGGAACATGAGGGTTTTTCCCTTTCCTTATCAGCAGCCACTATAGTCAAATAGAAAGTAATTGCTGATGCTTATGTTGCTCACATAGAACATTTACTTACATGATCTAAAATAAGGTATTAAAATAGGTGGGCAAATTGATATCTGGCCTGTGAGGCCGTTGTTGCTTCTTTTATTTCTTTGGGGATACAAGTGCAATTTGTCAGTACATTAAAACAGAGACTTTTTTTTTTTTTAATAGCAAGGCCCAAGTTTCTTCTGTCCAGATGTAACCAATGTCAAGAGTTCACACACTATACAATTAATGACACCAGCCTTGCTGCACTGACATCTGTGCCTGACCAGTTTGTGTCTTGTCTCTGGGTCATCTGAGGAAGTATAAATAGTATTGTGGACTATGAACAGGCCAAGTCTAGCAGGTGCCATTTACATGGACTAGAGTATAAATAGTATCCTCTGAAGCTGTACAATGTGGTGTTCTTAAATTGAATTATCTCTCATCTTCTTCCAGTCTCAGAAACAAAGATACTGATTTTTGTATCGTTTGAAGAACTATTTGCTAGTTCAACATAACTAGCAAAGTATAAAGATTTGACACCTAATGGCTTCTGTTCTATCCCCTCATGGTAACAATTGTTTGGTGGATTCAGAAGCGTAGTAGACATTTAGAATGATACTTTGGAGAGGGGAATGGAAGCACCAACTAGGGATTATTAGTAGGACCAGTTCTGAGAGGAATTAGCAGTAATTGGCACAGTATTGGATGACAAACACCAGCCCATTTGGAAACAGGATCTTCATCATTTTTTTAATAGGGTTGTGCCGTTCTTCTTAATCTACTGAAACTTTTCAAAAATCTGATGCTGCAAATTATCATCCCTGCAAACCAGATGGCACTAAACATCAGTGGTATTTCAGCAGTGCTTTCTTGCTTTGAGACTTCTTCTAATGAGAAAAAAGGAGCCATTGGTCGTCTCATATCTGATGCAGTTTTTCATTTGTAAGCTAAATAACATTTGCCATTGCCACCATCAACAATTCAAACAGAAATCTTACCAATATAAAGCCCATGATTAGAAGTAGTGGCATCAATAGCTTCATCTTTAATAATAGAGAACAACTTTGTACATGCATATCCATTTTTAAAATCTGTTGGGACTGTTGGGACTTCCCTGGCAGCGCAGTGGATAAGAATCTGCCTGCCAGTGCAGGGGACACGGGTTCGAGCCCTGGTCCAGGAAGAGCCCACTTTGCCGCGGAGTAACTAAGCCCATGTGCCACAACTACTGAGCCTGTGCTCTAGAGCCTGCGAGCCACAACTACTGAGCCCGCATGCTGCACTACTGAAGCTTGCGCACCTAGAGCCCGTGCTCCAAGAGAAGCCACTTCAATGAGAAGCCCGCACACTGCAACAAAGAGTAGCCCCCGCTCGCCGCAACTAGAGGAAGCCCACACGCAACAACGAAGACCCAACGTAGCCAAAAATAATAAATAAAATTAATTAATTAAAAAAAAAAAACAGATTTCCCTGGTGGCACAGTGGTTAAGAATCCGCCTGCCAATGCGGGGGACACGGGTTCGAGCCCTGGTCCAGGAAGATCCCGCATGCCACGGAGCACCTAAGCCCGTGTGCCACAACTACTGAGCCTGTGCTCTAGAGCCTGCGAGCCACAACTACTGAGCCTGCATGGCCACAAATACTGAAGCCCGCACACCTAGAGCCTATGCTCCACAACAAGAGAAGCCACCACAATGAGAAGCCCACACAGTGCAACAAAGAGTAGCCCCCTCTCACCGCAACTAGAGAAAGCCCACGCACAGCAACAAAGACCCAACGCAACCAAAAATAAATAAATTTGTTTTAAAAAAAAAAAACATGCCTTCAGAAGGAGCAATTTTAAGTAAGACCTGGTCGCCTATACCCAGAAGTCTTATTTTAAGATTAATAATATTCTTGTCCATTTATTCATTAAATGCTTACTACGTGCCAACATTTGTCCTAAGTGCTTTACATGTATTAACTGACTTAATGTTTGCAAAAACCCTATGAGATAATTACAATTATTGCCCCCATCTTACACATGACAAATTGAGGCAGAGAGAGTTTAACTTGGTTATGATCTAGTAAATGGGAATATGAACCCAAGAGTCTTGTTCATATCTTAATCACAATGTTATACTACCTCTGTTCTTTATGGAGTATTTATTTACTTAATTTAGTCAAATTTAGTTATCAGTACAGGGCTTAAAAGGGGAATTTAAATGTCAGTAAACTGTTACATACTGTTTAATCAAAATCTGTTTTTTTCCATTATTACCTTTTTTCTGGAAAAAATGGTAGCAACATTGCTCAAATGGCAGCTTTGAAATTATATTTTACTTCTCTCTCATTCTTTTTGTCCCAAAGTCCTACTTTGCTTTGGGACCCTGGGTAGTTGACAGCCTCTGTGAGCTTCAATGTCTTCATTTATAAAATCAGGTCAATAACACCTAACTCATGTGATTGCAGTGAGAATACATGAGAAAAAGTATATAAAGCACTTGGTGTGGTACCTGGCTCACAGTAAGTATTTGAATATCGCTTTTCTGCTCAAAAACTTCAGTTGCATCCCATTTGCCTCATGTATCAAGTCCAAACATTTGTCTGGCTTTCAAAGCCTCCCTAGAGATGGCTGGACCCCACCCATCTTGCGTTATTTCTTGCCTTACCTGACATATAAGCGTCCTTCTTTCTCTATGCCTCCTGGGATATATATACCTTTCTTTTCCTCTCCTCTTCACTATCCACATCAAAACCCAGCTTTAAGTTCAGTCTTCTCCATGAAACCATCACCAGTTAATTAAACTCACATTGTTCTTTTTCTTCTTTGAGCTCCTGTTGCAGCTATAAATATTACATTGTATAATATTTCACAAATTCTTCCACATATGCTAGATTTCTCTTTCCATCTAGATTCTTAAGTTCCTTCAGAAGACAGACCATGTCTTAATAATTCTCCTTTATCTGCTTCCAAAGGATCTAGCAGAAAATGAAGAGCTCATAGTGAGTGTTCAACAAGTACTTATTGCCTGATTGAAGATAATAAGCTCCTAAAAACACCTTATAGAATTGTATAGGGCTTTATATTTGACAGGGTGCTTTTATTAATGTTTATGCTTAATCCATATAATAGTCATTGAAAATAGCCAAAGCAAGAATTATCCTCATTTTCTGAGCAGTAAGACAGAGTTTAAGTTACACTGTGACTTGCATAAGGTCTCTTGGTTAAGTAGCATCTTAGACTCCGTTCCCAACTCCCACCATTCAGTCCATTCTCTATAAGGCTGCCAGAACAATCTCTTTTGACAATGGGATTGTGTCACTCCTCTCTTTAAAACCTTCCAGTGGTTTCCCTTTTTATTACATAGAATGAAATTCTACCAGCTCTTCTCCCCCACCCCCGCCCACACACACACACAAATTTGATCTCCACATACTCACTGTACTCTAGTTACAGTGGCCTTCTTAACCTTAAACAGGCCTAGCTCACCAAGCTTGTTGCTAGCCCAGGGCCTCTGCACTTGAATATTCCACCCCTGGATCTTCACATGGCTGGCTCCTTCTTGCAACATCACCTCCTCAGTGAGGAAGTAACACCCATCTAAATTAACCCTCCTCCCCAGTCATACTTTATCATCTGTTTTATTTCCTTCATGGCATTTATTGTTATCTCAAATCATCTTCTTCATTTTTGTGTTAGTTATATATTATCTATCCTCACTAGAATGTAGATCCTGTGAGAGCAGGGTTTTCGTTCGTCCTATTCACATCTGTATTCTCCTCTGACAGAGGTCCTGACACATGATAAGCTCTTAATAAGTATTTGTTGAATAAAGTAGCTGAACAAAAACCAGACTCAAACCGTGGGTCTTTTGAGTCCTAATCCGGCATACTTGCCATCATTCCATTTATTCTGCCTTTCATGAAAGCACTTATACTTTTGGAACTACAATAAGAATCGATGTTCAGAATAATGACATTAACATGTGCTGTAGGATTCTCTATTAAAGAAAATTTTCATTGAGTTCAATAAACTAAACTAATTAAAGCAAGGATGTCATGGTATGTTATTATATTAGTACATTTAGAAAGATTTCCAACTAAAAAGACTTTCTGCTTTTTCTTTAGTTAACCAGAAAATTAAATTAACCCAGAGCTCTTCATTTCCCCCAAAAGTCCTTGTTAATTAGGATTGTTCTATAAATCTCTATTATTAGCAGAATTTGTCATCTGTTTCATTATCCTGTTTATTAGGGCAGTCTGAGCAGGGTGTCTTTGCTCATATCCTGATATGTGTATCCCAATGAAAAGAAAAAGCATTTCCTGGATTCTCTTTTTTTTCCCTATTCTGTGACCCAGGCATTATTTCATGCTGTTTGTATAACAACTTAATTTCTTTGTGTCAGTTCCCAGTACAAAGTAGGAATGATATTCTTGACTTGGCTATTAAGTAAAATAATTAAATTTAGAGTCTACTTAAAATAAAAGCATTAGTGCTTTGAAACATTGTTTGTGATAACAGAAGATTGAAAATAGCCTAAAAGTTCATCAATAAAGGACTACTTAAGTAAATTATAGTATATCCATCCAGTGGACTATTACGTAGTCATTAAAAATAATGACATTCTTTGTTTACCAATATAAAAAGATCTCCAAATGAAAAAACATAGTCCAGAACAGCGTGCATATAGTATGATACTTTTTTTTGTTGTTTAAAATAAAAAGGAGAAAAAGAAGAATGTTTTGCTTATATGTGCATAGAGAAATTGTGGAAGTATATACAGGGAAGCAATAACAGTGATAACCAGATTGAAAAATAGTGGGGCTAGAAACTGGATGAATGGGAGAGATAAGAGGAGAAGGGTGGTTGTACCATATATTTTCACATATTTATATTTGGGGACTATAGTTATGCATTACCTGTAGTAAAAGTTAAAAGATTAAATTTTTTAAAAAAACAAGCACAACTAAAAGCAGTATGTGGTTCTGGACTGCATCCTGTACTGGATGAAAAAAATTGCTATAAAAGACATTAGGACAATTAACAAAATTGGAATATGGAGTATAGATTAGATGAAATAACAATATTAAGTTTTTAAATTTATCAACTATACAATGGTTACCTAAAAGAATATGTTTGTTCTTAGGAAATACACCAAATAAAATAAATTATTAAGGAGTAAAGGACATGATATATGCAACTTATGCTCAAATGGCTTGAAAGAATAAATATGTATGTATATATAGGAGGACTGATAAATTGTGGCAAAATGAAAAACTGGTAAATCTGGGTAAACGTTACATGGGAGTTCTCTGTATTTTTCTTCAAACTTTTCTGCTTGTTTAAAATTATCCCCCCCAAAAAAAGGTTAATAAAAAACAAGCAGGGCTTCCCTGGTAGCTCAGTGGTTAAGAATCCACCTGCCAGTGCAGGGGACATGGGTTCGAGCCCTGGTCTGGGAAGATCCCACATGCCACGGAGCAACTAAGCCCGTGTGCGACAACTACTGAGCCTGCGCTCTAGAGCCTGCGAGCCACAACTCCTGAGCCTACGTGCCACAACTACTGAAGCTCATGCTCCTAGAACCCACGCTCCACAACAAGAGAAGCCACTTCAATGAGAAGCTTGTGTACCACAACGAAGAGTAGCCCCCACTCGCCGCAACTAGAGAAAGCCTGCACACAGCAACGAAGACCCAACGCAGCCAAAAATTAATTAATTAATTAATTAAATGTTAAAAAAAGCAAACAAAAACATTAATACCCTGGAAATACCTCATTATAAGAAATCACCAAGGTGCAGGAGCCACTTTTCAGAATCTTAGGAGTTCTGGTTTTTAAACAGTCGTACTTGTCACTTTCTGGTGAAGTTTTTGCCATCAGTTTTCTGTTTTTATCCATGGCTGGTAATGCTCATCAGAGGCAGTGGTAGAGGTGGTGACTACAGTCTACCTTGAGGCTGAAAAACACTTGCCTATCTGCTTCTCGTCCTGCTTTGTATCTTCTTCAGTTATATCTTCACTACAATTTAGAGGTGACATCAGTAAGACAGTGACAACACATGGCACTTTAATATACCTTGAACAAAATTTCCTAAGGATATTAATTATCTTGAGGCTGTGTGTGTATACAGTACTAAAATGTATAGTTAATTTGGTAGCAGTAAAGCTGCAGGAACATTTCGTCTAATTGTTTGGCATTGAATGAGTGGATTTATTATTATTATTTTTCAGTTAGATATTGTGGCATTTGTATGAACTAACCATCTCTACTATAAACGACTTAACATTATAGTTGATTCTAGCCAGACTGGCCTCTTAAGAGACTGGGTAGTAAGGCTTATGTCACAGTAAAGTGAAGAGTAAATTACCTGTTTGTATAAACTGTCCAGAGACTGTTTGATTTTTATTATTTTGTATTTTAAGTACATTAAATTTCATTGTTCTGAGTGAAGATGCCATGAGGGTCTTATCCAATAAATGACACTAAGCAAATCTGTTATCAGCTGAATTGTTAGTGTTTGTTTCCTGTCTGCTTGGGGAAGCTCATGATTTTGTGCTGTTGTAGAAGTCTGGAAAATAGGAATAATAATTATTCCCAATCCTTTTCCTTCTCACTTTATAAAGAATTTGGGAAGAGACAATGGCACTTACTTATCTTAAGCTCTTGAGTAGAAGTACTTGATCAGAACTAAGTATCATTTTTCTATAACTAAGGCAAAAAGCTATTTTTGCTACTTGTTCCCACAGCTACTCCAGTCCCATTTCACACCTAAGAAAACAAGGTCCCAGTAACAGTGATGTGAGTGTCTTGGGCCTCATTGGCTGCATAATGCCCATGCCTATAAGTGTGTCTTAAGATTTAGTTAGGTACTTTGTATGTTCATACAGTAAATTGACTAGAAGGCTATGGAATGGGTCATGCTGGTGAATACCATTTACTTAGTTTGTGGGAGTTTTTTTAATAACTCTGTAAACCAGCTTAGATCATTGTATTTCAAAATAAGAATGTACCAAAAATATAATTGAACTTGAATATTATTGAACATTGTTTAATCCCTTTTCAATGATTTGGAACACCATTCAAGATGTTGCAAATTTTCAGAGTTATTATTTTGAAAGGAATTCTTATAATATAGCTCTCTAGATGCAGAAGATAATAGAGCCTGGACTGTGTACCAATTTATGACAGCTCTTTTTACATTCTTAATATTGTATATATTTATTTGAACTAATAAGTACAAAAAGTGGAAAATATTTCTACTTTATGTTTCAGGGAATTGAACTTCATATGACACCTAAGGATAAAGGATTTCAAGGATCTACACATATATCCAGAAAAAAGTGGAGTAAAGCTGCATTCATTTAGAATTTTTGCCAATTTAGACAAAAAGTCATGATTCTTAAGAACAAAATTCAGATAAACTCTTCCATTGTGAATTAGGTTTTATTCATAAATAAAGATTTATCCAATCAAAAATCAATAACTTTTTTAAACAAAGAACTCAAGGAATTATATCTAATTGCAGCTTACTTATCATTTATATGTGATTATTTTAATCTGTAATCCAGGAATTAATTCTTATATTACCTAAAATGTTTTATAGATATGTTATATTATTACATAATATAACCTTATTATAAATGGTAACGGTTTCATTAACTTAGCTCATTTTACTTGTTTAGCGCCTGTTGTTTGTTCTTAGTTTATAGTTGTTAATTCCCTTTATAGTGTGACTTGTACTTGGAAGTAATAAAATCAGATTTCTTTATAAATATTTATGGTACAGACCTTTCCCTAAACCAGACTGTAGCCCTTTCCTTTCCTAATTATTTCTAATAAAGTCTGCGTATATCTTTTTGGCCTGTGTAGCAGTCTGTACTGCATACTCCCTAGAAAATTTAATCCTGGATATTTATGCCTTAACTTCCAATTAATCAAAATCTTGTCAACTTCATGTAGGTCTGGTGTTACAAAGTGTGGAAAGGTAGTACTTAAAGAGTTTAAATAGGTACTTCTAATATGGAATCTTCTTAGCATCTACAGTCAAAAGGCATCACTAAGTGAATGAGTCCTCTTCTTGAATATCAATCTTTCCAGGAGGATCTTTTTTTCATTATCATTACTTTGTTTATCTTTTGTTGAAAGTGTCCATTAGTAGCAGGTAGCAAAAGGCAGACAGAACATGCTTTTTGAGAGTCTTAGGTTCTTTATTAAGACCTTAAAGTTTCCAAGATTTCCTTTTCTCTCCTTCTTGATCTTAGATGAGATTGAAGTTTATAGCTCTTTGGCCACATTTGTCCCCATAAAGGATGCAAATTTGTGGTTTCAGAAGTTCCAGACACCAATGAAAAGCACTATTCAGTCTTTTACAAATGTCCTCTAGGCCAGATTTCATCACAGATACAGTAGTCTCCCTTACCTGCAGGGAATATGTTCCAAAACCCCCATTGGGTTCCTGACACTGTGGATAGTACCAGACCCTATATATATACTATGTTGTTTTTCTTCTGTACATACATACCTATGATAAAGTTTAATTTATAAATTAGGCATAGTAAGAGATTAACAACAATGACTAATAATAAAATATAACAATTATAATAATATACTGTAATAAAAATTATGTGATGGGGATTGCCTGGCGGTCCAGTGGTTAGGACTCCACGCTTCCACTGCAGGGGACCAGGTTTCCATCCCTGGTTGGGGAAATAAGATCCCACATACCACGCGGCATGGCCAAAAAAAAAAAAAAAAATTGTGAATGTGGTCTCTCTCTCTCAAATTATCTTATTGTACTGTACTCACCCTTCTTATGATGATAGGATATGATACAATGCCTGTGTGATGAAATGAGGTGAGGTGAATGACACAGATATTGTGATGTATCATTAGGGTAACATTGACCTTCTGATGATAACATCAGAAGGAGAATCATCAAGCCATGATGATGTCGATGGTTGGATATCAGCAGCAGATGATGTCCATGGTTGGGCATCCTCAATAGTTGAAGGGTTTTTGTTTGTGGTTGTTTATTGGTTTCACTGAAACCTTTTGGAAGAACATTGTAGTTGGAAGTTGTCTCTTTTTAACTTATCAGTGTTTTGCTACAGACGTTGAATCCTTCAGTGATTATAAGGGTGACTTTAATGCTGCATTCCATCCAAGGATCTTATTCCCTAATTTTGTCCTTTAAAGTCTATGCAATTTGAAACACTTCAGCAAATTTTGGTAATGTCCAAGTTGCTGGTTCTGCTTCACTTTCTTCTTCATCATCTTTCTCTTCCTCTGTAGATGACTCAACAAGTTCTTCCACTTTCTCATTTGTTAACATTTCTCCATGGTCTTTGATGTGTTCTGCTTCTTCATCAAGCATCTTGGCAAATCCTTCTTACTGTGTGAATGATTTTCCTAACTTCACTGATCCCCAGGAAGCCTTTAAAATCATTCATGACTGCAGGCCTTTACAATTTCTGGTTTTAATTCATCCACTGCAGCTTTGATGAATGTTATTGTGTCGGTAATAATGAATGATTTCTAGCACTGCATTGTGTCCAGATTAGAGTCTGCATCAATTGCTGATCAAATGTGATCAAATACAGGGTGGGTGTCTGTGACCTGGACAAACTGAATGATGCCCTTGTAAAAAGGGTGAAGCAGTGAAGTTGTATTTGGAGATAAAATTCCAACCTCAACATTTTCACGTTTATAACAATTCAGGATGACCAGGTACGTTATCTGTTATTAATAGGACTTTAAATTCCACCCTTTCTTCTTCCAAATATTTTTTCACTTCTGGGATGAAGCATTGGTGGAAGCATCCCATAAATGAGATAACTGTCACCCATGCTTTCTGATAATTTTTGGTTTTGTTTTTGAGAGCACATGGGTTCTTCACCCTGAACACTACGCACATCACGCCTGGCTTTATCATATGCCCTGCAGTGTTGCCACATAGTACCAGAGTTCATCTGTCCTTCCATGTTTTGTGCCCTTGTGCCTCCTTTGCACTTTTATGAATGTAGCTTCTATTGGGCATCTTCTTCCAGAAGAGCCCAGTTTCATCACCATTGAAGACTTGCTTTGGATGGTATGCTATCTCCTTAATCAACTCCTTCAGCACTGCCGGAAATGTGGCAGTAGCTTCTACATCAGCAGACACAGCCTCTCCAATCATTTTTATATTTTTCAGTCCAAATCTTTTACTGAATCTGTGTAACCATCCTTTACTTGCAGTAAATGGCTTGGCTGTCACTTGTTTCAGGGGATCCCTTGCTGAAGTGTTCCTATAGGCTCAGTGTTTTCTGGCGCAGCACGTTGCCGTCAATAGGAATAAATTTTCTGTTCATGTCCTCCACCCCAAAACTTAATGCCTTTTCCATCTTAATTAAGCACTTGTCACACACTCTGGCCATAACTTTTGCAGTTTGAGGTGCGACATCAAATCTAACACAAATTTCTTTTTCCTTCTTCACAATTTCACAGATAGAAGCTTCATTCTTACTGTAGATCTTAGCAACCTCAACATATAATATTTTTTTCTTTCCTCATTAAGTCGGGAACTTTCACCTTTTCACTTAAAGGAAGCACTTTATGGGTTCTCTTTGGCATATCCAAATCTCCAGCATCACCACTCTTGTGCTTTGGGACCATTAGTAAGTAAAATAAAGGTTACTTGAGCACAAGCACTGCAGTACAGTGACAGTCAATCTGATAACTGAGGCGGCTACTTTAGTGACTTAACAGGCGGCATACGTAGGAATGATTCATATCCAGGGCAGGATGGATTGGGACGGTATTCAGGATGGTGTGGAACTTAAAACTTATGAATTGTTTATTTCTGGAATTTTCCACATAATATTTTCAGACTTTAGCTGACCGCGGGTAACTGAAACCGCAAAAAGCAAAACTGTGGATAACGGAGACTACTGTAATGCCATTCCACTGTCATGTGCCAGGTTTAAAGTAGTGTATTAGGTTACTCTGTAGTCAAAACAACCAAGCCCTGGTCCAGACTGCTGTAAGACAAGAGCTCATTGCACTGTCCATTTTGTTCTGCCCATGCATTCAGTGGTAGCTTTCCCTTTTGTTATTTGACTGATAGTTTGGAGGAAATAGTGACTCCGTTGTAAAAAGTAACCAGATTAGGTTATCTGTAATAAGCCAACTAATATCAGTAATCCTTGACATTGGCATCAAGTATTATTCAGAATAGTAGTTATATTTTTATTGTGCCATTGTGATTTTCTATAGAGAAACACTCAAGACTCATTATTTGTATTTTTTAAATTTACAGCTCTTTACCTATATCCAAGATTTCATTGCCAGGAATGTAGCCAGGCTTGATGCTTTATTAGAGATCCATGATCTAGTACTTAATACTTCCTTTAGCTCATAGTTTCTGTTCAAGTATTTTTACTGTCCAAAAAGGTACTGCTACCATTTACAGTTGTTCCTCAAAAATGTGAACTACCTAAGTATAACTCTAACAAAACACATACAACATCTGTATGCTGAAAATACCAAAAAGCATTGCTTACAGATGGCTTTTCACCTTGGTTCCCAAGTGCTCATGTACAGAATATGGGCCTCATGTTCTGTCTCTCTCTTTGGCTGATGTAGGAGCTTCAAGCTTTCCTGGGTGAGTTTGTATATTGAGTGTTTACAAAGAGAAGTCAGTCTGCCTTTCTTTGGCTCTAATTGCAGAAAGTGAAGTCACCGCTTTTGCTGTCTTGGATCAAGACCAGAAAGAAATTGTTGATACCAATGGAGCTGGAGATGCATTTGTTGGAGGTACAGACTCATTTATTTCATACTTACTTACAAGTTAAACATTTCCTTTAACCCTGTCTCTGCCACATAGCCAAGATTTATAAATATAGTAACTTTTAATTTCTGCTTTTAAATAATTAATTCCTGATGTTTTTTCCGTATGCTACTATCATTGTGTTATGAGGGTATATTACTACAGGAAAATATGTATTTTGGGCTTAAAGATAATTTACTGTTACGCTATATCCCAGTCATTTTCACAAGATTAATTGTGTCTGTCAGAATATTGCATAAACAGGCTGCATCAAGACAGTACATAGTATATTCATAGCCCTTCAGGCTTAAATGTTAACAAATTGTTGTTCTTTAAAACACATTGTGAATATTAATAGTACGCTGATAGCTAAGGATGATGTCTTTGGATTATATCCTTTAGTTAAAACATCTGTTTCTAACATAATAGTTGGATGTTTATTGTACCAGGAAGGGTTAAATTTTTGTCTCATTAAGGTTCAATAAGAACTGGCACAATTTATAAAAACTAAATCATTTTTGGAGTGAGTAGTCAAAAATAAGATCAAGACAACTGGAAGAGTTTTGGCTTGATAACTTAGATTGATCTAAAATCGGATTCAAAAGTTCTTTTCATATGTCTGAACTCCTTCTAGCTAAGTGTAGTTAATCTAGGTTAAGATCTCTAGAAAGCTTTAGACTCCTGAGTGATAGCCCAGAAGAGTCCCTCCTGATCTTTATTTCTCATAACATCAAGCAAGACAAGGAAAAAAAGGCAAATGGAGCTGACCCTTGTCTTCCTTCCCTTGGAAGATAAGTTGAATTATGGGAAACTTATTTAAGATTGTATAATGGTTTGAACTTAGTGTTATTTAAAATATTTATATTCTTTTATTTTAATGTTCACTAGCATAAATTTTTCATGTTTCTTTCTTTGAAACTTTTCATGCCTAGTCTTAAATGAGCTGTTTACCATTAGACTGGTAGCATGCCCCATGCCATCTTTTTTGGAAAGAGTACATACAACAAATAATGTTCTACTTTACTGTCACGCACGCATCTTTTATTCCTTTGCTCTGAAAGGCTTCATCATTGATTATTTTGCAGCTATTTTTCCTATTCCATACCGCTTCAGAGCTGTAAACCCATGTAGCCTAAAAATACCTTATCCAGAATTGGGCCAAATTCTGCAATACATTAAGGAGACACTATTGATTTCCTGGTTAGAAATTGGTTAAACCAGGAATCTTAGTACAGAAACTTTTTAATTTGTAACCTGTGTGTGTATTATTTAAGTACTTTAAAATACTTAAAACAGTAAGTATTCTCTTTCTTTGCTATTTAGTTGGGTACATCCTGAGGCTGTCATAGATACGATGGTGACCTAATTAGCCACTGCTCCTGGGTCTGAGGCCTGGGGCTTCCTGGCCTTGCAACAACAGATTCCGTTATAGATCCCTAACTACCTGTAATGCTTCCACTACGAGGTAGGAATATATAGACTTTTTGAGGAAGAGAGAAGTCATTCTTAGGATACTAAAATAGGAACAGCTAGCTAGCCATTTATATTACAGTTAGAGTGATAAATGAACTATATCATCAAAGCCCTTGGGCTCTTTGTTACAGGATTTTCAGCCTCTTTCTTATCTCACTCTACTTACCCAGCCTCATTTATATACTTATTCTTGGGGTACACTGAGGTAAGTAAAAAGGAAAGAGTGTGGAACAGGGATCTGCAAACCTTTTTTCCTAAAGGGCCAGGCAGTGAATACGTTAGGCTTTGCAAGCCGTATACTGCATATTCTTCTAGTTGTTTTCTTGCTTGCTTTTTGTTTTGTCTTTGGTTTTTTGCAGTACTCTAAAAATGTAAAAACCTTTCTTCGCTCTCCAGCTGTACAAAAACAGAGCATGGGCTGGATTTGGCTCTCAGGCTATGGTTTGCCAACCCCTTTTGTAATACGTTGGCAACTTCCTCACTTTATTCACTTTCATCATACCCTGGATTTCACTACACACTGTTGAAATCAGTATAGAGAAAGTGGAAGTCAAGCTGAAACTAGGCAGAACTTTACTGGTACAACCTCAATTAAGTAGCCATTTTTCTCATTTTAACCCTACTGTCATCGGTTCCCAGGATATTCAGATCCTGAAGGACTGAGTCATGCAATGAGATGAATACTCTAATGTCATATTAACAAGGAATACTTATGCTGGCATGTTCAGCACATTCTGTCTATGTACATCAAGCTATATATTAATAGCACAGATAACATTTATGCAGCACCTACTAGCCAATTGATATCTTAGGCACTTTACATGAATTAACTCGTTTAATGTTCATAAAAGCTCCTTGAAGTAGGTTATTTTTAACCCCATTTTACTGATGAGAAAACTGAGACACAGAGGGGTTAGATAACTTTCCCAAATTCTCATAGCTAGAAAGTAGCAGAGCCAGGATTCAGACCCAGGCAGTCTGAACTGTACTGCTTCTCTAAACTTTTAGGGAAATCTCACCATTAGGACTCAGAAGCACAGACCAGCCTTACTAACAAAAGCTGGTTTTGCCAGAGAGAATCTTCCTATTGACTGAATAGATGACTTCATTTATTGAACAGGAGCTTTTGTTACATGATAGGATTCTTAGGACTCTGGGGTAAGATTGTTGCAGAAAAGAAAGTGAAAGGAAAGAGAATCGAAGGACTGTAATCCCCCGTGAGTTTGAACCGGGAGCTTTTTGCTAAGCAGTAGAATTGATTGCACTACAGAGATACAGAAAGCCAGATCATAAACTCGCTTGGCCAGCATGGAATCCGAATACAGGGAGCTATATGAATCAACTGTTTAATAGCACCAGGCTGATACCTCCATCTTACAATAGAGATGGTCTGGTTAGTTGGAAATACTCAAAAATCCATTGGCTGAAATCCCCTACTCCCATCTCTACACCAGGGAAGGGCTTTCTAGGAGGATTGGAAATACTCTATCTTTTGAAGCATACTCCTCTACCTTGATCATGAATGGAGAGGCAATGGCAACTTTTGCGTTTACTATGTAGTTTCTTTTTCTTTGCTTTATTGCCTGATTAACGTATCTCCTTTCTGATTGACACATTTTATCTTTAGATGGTTAATATATTCCTCCTATTACTTTCAAGTTTTGCTGGCTTACAAGCATTTCTTTCTTTTGTGACTTTGCATAACTATATTCCAGTCCCAATTTCAAGTTCTTAGGTAAACCATGACTTCACCTACCATGTGCTGATATTACATATCCCAATACCAGAGTGCCATGCGTTCTTATTAGCCACATAAGAGATACATGACCACATCATAGATTTTCATGTATAATTTTAAAATGAGTACACCAAATGAACATAAATTAAATTTGTAGTTCCATCTCGAGGGTTTGGTGACAGTGACAAATCCCTCTAACCTCTACAAGCATACCTCCTTGTTCTATTTGGTGATCTTAAACACTTTCTAATGTCTGCCCTTTACTTGTCACTAGCCAGCCCTGATGGAACTACCCTTTTCACATTCTCCCTCAAAAGCCAAAGCGCCACGGTTGTACCCTTGGAAATGGAGACAATTCTATAATCTCTAAGTATGATTTCCTAATTTCCCAGGTCAGTAGAAAATTTCTTCCTGTTGTCCTGCTGTGCTTTGTCACAGCAGGTCTGCCTTTTCATTTGGAACCCTCTTTGTCACTGCCATAGTAACAAATGGAAACATTGAGAACATTTTGTGACAGGCACTGTCATTGTTCCCTGTGAAATCTCTTCCCCTGTGTCTTCCCAGTAAATGAAACTGAGAAGAAAAATCATAACAAGTAACATGAAAGGAGACCTAATCAATATGTTCCCAGTGGGCTGTCAATACCAGCCTGTGTTAATCTAATATGATTTAGTTGTATGTTTTATGGCAGCTGTAGGAATATGAACTAGACCTACAAATCATCTTTAGATTAAAAGTGAGTACACCTTTGACAGATTATACCCAGGCATGTACATATAACTCTCAGAAGAAAGACTAGAGACCTTACCCAAGGACCAACATTCTTAGGTTTAAAAAAGCTTCATTAAATGTTAAGAGCCATATATAACTTAGAATAGTTTATTTGAATGATAGTAAAGTAACTGTGCTGCCTTTAATACTTTTATTTTCAAATTTCTCATGACAGCTTTATCAGGAAAAATGTATTATCCTAAACGATATTACCTACAATATGCAAATGACTTTTAAGGCCACTTAGCAATCACAGCGTAAATAATTATCCTATTTCCCATCTAATAAAAAGGAGCATTAATTTCACTTTCTAATTCATGTTCAGAAAAGACTTTTTGTTTAAAAAAAAAAAGATTTAAGTTACCAGAGCAAGGATATTACTTCCTTTTTAAGTAGCACCTGTCTATACTTCAGAGAACCAGAGGGAATCTCTAAGTTATGTTTATATTTTCTATTCTCACCTTGCTTTTTATTCCCAAACATTTCTAACTTACTCTCCCATTCTTCTTAACTGCTGCTTCATTGTGCTGTACAAAGAAGTGGTGTAGAATTCTTCTGATTTTTTTTTTCTACACCACCCCCTTCCTTTGCTGTCAACTCAGAGGACTAGAAAATAACTTGGTGAGTGTTGAATATATCATTTCTCACACTTCTTCACCCAAAAACGAAACCTTCATATGACCCACTGTATGCAGAAGATTTACTTGTGGGTGGTAACCAAGATGATTGCTGCACACTCCTACCCCATCCCACAGCAACAACGATCCCTTTCCCTGTCTTTCACCTCTAGCAGGACATCTTTGGTGTTTGATTTCTTAAGCAGTTTCCCTTAAAACCATCAAATGAGGTATGGGATTGACTTGGTCATTAGGAATTTGAAATACACCACAGACAGCAGCTCAAGTTCACACAGGGGGGAAAGGGAAGAGAGATTCACACCTTGCACAGTCTTAGGATGCTTCACATCCAGAGATTTTGATGAGTTGACATTGGACCAGGACCAAATTTCAAGAGTCTTGCTTAAGATTATTTAAGCCTTTGTGGGTCTAAAGAGGTAAAGATGATCCTCAAGCCATGACAAAAATGAGAAATAACTTTCATTAACATGGGATACAGGATGATTTTAGGATAAAGTCTGGAATTTTTCACAAACAGGAATGTTCCCTAAAAGATCTAGTATCCTGGATGGCCTCCATCTAGAAGCAATTGTAAGTAGATAATGGAATTCAAAAGACTTTGTCTTCTGTAGATTTGGATAATTCAGAGACAGTCTGAGCCATGGAGGCTATCAGACCCCAAAACTTAAATATGAACCTTACATCTCCTATATTTGATGGTTATTAAGAAATGCTTATTCTAAGAAAACAATGTTGGTATTTATAAGATTTCATTTAGTAGCAGAGGGCCAGAAGAAATGTCACAAGCAAAATACCTGAAGTTAATTTTGTTAGACAGAATTGTGATATGACAAAATATATGTATATCAGTTTCCTGGCCTACGATATTTGTGAGTCAAATGGAACTCACTTGAATCCAGTAGCAGTCCAAGCTGCTCTTACATGGATTTGGTCAATTTTACCTACCTTATCTGTCAGATTCATCCAATCTGTATCAGTTAGGTTTTGCTGCATAACACACTACCCTCAAAACTTAGTGACCTAAAACAACAACCATTTCTTTAGCTCCACAAATCTGTGAATTGCCAGCTGGGCCTAGGCTCAACTGGACAGTTCCTCTGGTCTCAGAGTTTCGAGAGATTAAGTAATTTGCCCAAGGTCACAGTGAAAGGCAGGATTCAAACTCAAAGTTTGACCCCAAAGTTCTTACCTCTGATGATTTTGTTATACTCCATTCCATTAGTATCCTCTTGTCTTCCTCTCCAAGTGAGGAAAAATAGCCAAAGTGCTTTTCTAAACACTAGTCTGTAGACTGGGGCCAATCTATGACTTAACAGATTTCATCAGTCAGTAGCAAAATGAAAAAAAGGTAGGAGCAATATAGTAAGTTTTCGTAAAGCTGAATGTATTCAATTTAAAATCTTGTCTCATAGATGTTTGAATTTGTTACAATGTGCCTTTATTGGTTTTGTAATTAATATAATCAAAATAAATGAAATCACATGTCGGTAGTACTGATGCATAGCCTGGCCAACCTTGTGACCTAGCAGAAGTCTTACCAATGGTGCATAAGTTATTACAAACAACTTCCCAAACTGTATGAAAATTTGTATGAAGTGTAATCTCTGATGTTATATGGCTGTTTACTATAAACAGGGGTCTGAATAAAACAAACAAAAATTATCAATGCAATTACTAAATTTACAGCTATTCTCACTTCAGATATGAGTTCCCAAACCTGGGGTATGAACACAGGATCTTAATTTATTTTTCATTTAATTATCCAGTTTACATTGACATTTTATAAAATTAAGATATGTATGTTTTATTTCTATCCCATGAAATAAATGGAAAATTAAAACCAGTTTCTGTCGTCAAGTGCTCTTTGAATTTTAGAACCACCCTGCTGTGAGAAATTGTCAGTTGATCAAATACAGGTTTTTGAATTGAGTTAAATAGTGACAAAATTAGTTATCTTGCTTATGAATTAGGGCATAAATAAGCTTACTGTCATCTCCTTATTCTAACACTCTAGCAGCTATGACTTTGTCCTGGTAAGTCTTTTTGTTTTTAATTATATTGCTTAAAATGTTAATGCTGAAAGGGAGTATTTTTTAAAATCACGTTTCTGGTTTTCAGGTTTTCAAACTTTCAGTAGTGAAACTATGTTCAAATGAGGTTTTATCTGAATCAGAATGAAATGAGATTAAACAAATCCCCATTTGACCCTATCCACATTTTATCTGGTTGCTCATAAAAAGCAACTCTCTTGAATGAGTTGATGTTAGGTATGAAAACCTAACATGGTCTATTAAAAAGCCCCCATTTGATGGATGAGGAAAGGGAGTTAATTGTAAATATGCAATACTAGAAGCCAGATCTCCTGGCTCATTAATTCATGATCCAGTGATTACATGTGTTCATAACCCAAATGAAAATTGTCAGTTAAGTAGTCTGTTATATAGGCCTTTTGGAAATATATAGGTCAAGAGTTGATACCCCAAATGGATAGAAGCCTTTGATGTAGTTTTTTTGGTATGTGGGTATCCAAGATGTTTAACTTTAACAATAAACAGAAGCATATGCTAAACTTTTATTTTGGGAACCACATCAAGAGATCACACATTAGGTTTAAAATTCAGATTCTAACATTTTTGTTCCATAAGGAGGAATGATCTTTAAAGCAGTATTTTGAAAGGGGTTGGGGTGCAAGGGCACCTTATCCATACAAGTAAAACATACTGCTTAGTACTCTTCAGGAGCTTCTTTCCTGAATTAGGGGCATAGAAAGTTTTTTTTGGTTTGGGATTTTTTTTTTTTTTTAATTCAAATGCAATATCCCATGCCATGTTTAATACAGTTTGGCAAGTTTCCATTTTCATACACCAGAAAGAGCAGATAAGTTATCCTCATTGTTATAGCACTGACCACTGCCTATATATTATACCATACTGCTCAGTTGCTCACTTTGTGTGGGAGGATGTATTGTGCTTAGCTGTCGTGAAGGAACCTTTGCTCTGAATTGACTTCCTGTGCATGTCAGTCACTACACCATCTGACGCCACTTAGGCTTTGGTTTTCATTATGCAAATACCTGCTAGGTCAGACCTTACCCTGATAGGCACAGTAGCTTTTTAAGTTATTTCAAAATTTAATGTTTGTTGATTTCCTTTTTCCAGAAAAATCTGTGTTTTCTAACATATGAGTCACAAGTTGTTACTTAAGTTCATGACTAGTTGGTAGTCAATATGAAGTCAAAACAAAATAAAATTTTACTAACTAAACTACATAAAAAATGAAAGGAAAAAAAAAGTTTCCTCTGAGCCTTTTTCAGCAGGGGGAAACCATTACTTTGTCACATCTGGGTAGTCTAAGCCAGCCAAATTGAAGTGGGAATTTCCTGCCATATGTTAGTTCTTTGAGCAACCTGTAAACATCTAAAAGAGGGTATGTGAGTTCTTGTTTGGTAGAGCTGTAGCCACTGTGGAGGCTTGCTCCTAATAGGTAGCAGACATTTTTATGTACTACCACTCGTCAGGAGGTTATGTAGCCTGACTATAGCTAACACTGTTTGCTCTTGTTAAATGCATTAATTTGGAAGGCCTAATTTGGAAGGTACAACATGAGGTCTCACCAACATTATAGCAAGAGCGAACACTGTGTTGAAATGACCTCCCAAATGTGGATGACAGAAATTTTGTTTCATTAATAAAAAGAAGGTAAGACTAAGCCACCACGGGTATTCCAGGTAACTTGAATAAGGTCATTTTATAAAGTCAATGAAGACCAAAATAAACCTCTTTATATAAAGGAAAATAAAGAATCTGAAATGGTAGGAGAAATACCAAGTATTTACATCAGCTTCCTGTTCCAGATGCACATGGGCATTAGGAAGCAAAAATTTCATTCAGAAGAGTTGTACACAAAAAGTAGAAATGCTTTATCCAGTTGAAACAAGAGACATTTTTAAGGGGGAAGAAAAGACTTTCCACATAATCTCACTGTTTTTGTCATCCTCTGTAAGGGAAAATATTGACATTTACCAGACTGTTCGCTCCAGCTTTCTGATCTCCTGCAGTTTATTTTTATAACAGCCTTATCGATGGGCCTCTTACCCAGCTCTCTAGGTTTAACTGAGTTGAGTCGATTTGTTACCACAGCTTCAAGTAGCTGTTACAGAACAAGCAAGACATCCTAATAAAGCTGTAAACGTGTTTACTCAAACAGAGTATTGATTTTACTTGGAGAGGGAGAAGCTGGTGCTTAGCACAGTGTCAGGGTGGATGAATTTCACTGCAGTTTTTCATTGTCGTCTGTCATGGTTGTGAAACACTAAGTAAAGCCATCAGAGGATAATTAGAAGTACCAGAAATTTAGCCCCTAAAATCAGTTAACCATTTGGGAGTTTCATAGCTTAATTAGCTTTTATTAAAAATTTCCTCTAGTAATAATAGTCAAGCACTTTTAATGGTGCTTTCAGGTAGAGCAAGATTTCAAGGTTGTAACTTGTTAAATGTATGAATTTAATGGCTAAAGGTTTTTCAGACTTTTTCTCATTCTAGTAATTAGGCTAACACTAGAGCACAATGTAAAGAGACAGTGATCTGTACTCATATCAGCAGAAGTACACGGTTTTTCTGAAAACTCAATTTTAAGGAAGTGATAAAGCAATTATAAAATATTTAAAACACATCCTATAAAGGAAAAAATACCCGGTTAGCATCTTTATTAAATATTTAAGTTTAAATGTTTAACCTAAATGACCTAGACACATAAAACTGTCAATGCCACCCCTGTTTTCTTAATACCTTCCTTCATTAAAGAAGAATCTAAAATATTCTAGCCTGCTGTAAGTTAGTCGTCATCTTAAAGATAAAAGTTGATTGAACAACTGTGGAAAAGACACAGGTCAGATTGAGAAGTTGCTTACCTTCTAGAGAAACTGTATTAGCTATTGAATTTGATGAAAGGTATTCATATAAACACTCTACCTGCTGTCTTGCAAATGACTAGAAAAACACCACAGTTGAAATACGTCACCTAGGATGATGAACACAAAACTGAAAATTTATTAAAAATAAGTTTTACCGTTATATTTAAAATTAGTCTTCTTCCCATATCTACAATCATTTATTCAGTGCCTTACAGTAAACTCATGCTTTCTTGAACTAGTGCCCCAGCTTGCCTAAATAACTCATAAAAATGATGATGTCTGAGGGATGAACAGTTCTAAAGCCTAGGAGTTACAGACTCTGTCAAAAAGAACAGTGGAAGGTGATGGGGAGTTTTCTTTGCCTTTGAAATGCTATATAGTTATAAGCCAAATTCTACCCTGAGTTAAGCCTTTAAGCCTTGGAGTAGCAGGTTGTAAAATTTTGTTACATAAGTGGACACCACCAGAGCTCCTTCTTTTAATTTTTCAGAAGGTAGAGGAAGAAATTAGTTTTTCACAGTTTATTTCGATCTCTATTCTATATTGAAGTATTCAAAGACAGAGGAAAAAGAAATGATATAGATTTATGATTATAATATATCATTCTGTTTTATATATGTGCATTTCAAAATCCCCACAATACAGTAATTTATTTTGTTCTATTCAATTTTCTTAAGAATGACAACTATGTGAGGGAGCTCGTTGTCATGGAAGCAGGGGCAGGGGTGCAGGATCTAGTAGGGCAGCCATACTTTGGCTTTAAGGCACTATTTCATCAGACTCCTTTGGTCAAAGGAACAGAAACCCATTTCATCTGGCTCAGAATAAGGAATTTTTTTTAAGGAAGTACATAAGCATTAAGGGAGACATTATAAAACAGTGGTTAAGACAGTGGGTCAGAAGACATGGATTTGAGTCCTTGTTCTGGCAATAACTAGTTGTGGGACTATGGACAAGTTATTTGACATCTCTGAGCCTCAGTTTTCTCATCTATAAAAATGAGGATAAAGTACCTATCTCAGTTGGGTTATAGTAAAAGCTGAATGAAATAATGTTTATAAAGGAACAGTACCTGACACATAGTAAGGATTCATATGTGTTACCTGTCATAAAAGGAATCTCAAGCAATAACCAAAACTGGACAAGTTTTTACTGAGAGTGGAGCCAGATGATGATTCTAGATTCCATCAGTTCTGGAGACCTCAGCAGCAGATATTCATGGATCTTCACTCCATTGCTTACACATTAATGTCACTCAGCTGCATTGCATGTCTGCTTCTTCCTTCCTGGTCTTTCTGGTCCTTCTTTGCTTTCCATTCTGGCTCCTGAAAGAGAACAGTAGGTTAGCTCAATTCACTTTCTGTGCCATTCATAAATAGGATACTGGAAGAACATCTGGGGTCAGATGCCCTGGCCTTGGTCCAGTTAGCAGTAAGCATTGATTTACATGCTCCAAATACATCAACTGACCCCCTCAACAATGCTGGAGGTGAGGCAGTTTTTCTTAAAAGGGTAATGGATGGGTGGGCTCTATACACATGTATGTTTGCATGCTTTGTCTTTGCCCTTTTTCTCATACTTAGAGTTCTGAAAATGTTCCCTACAGCATGATCCATCTATCACACAATACATGGAACATCAAACAGCTTATATCTTAAGGTGGAAACCTAGGAATCATTCTTAATACCTTCCTTTCCTTTTGTCCAAACCTTCAGTGAGTTCTTTTGACTCAATTTTAAGGATATATCTCATATCTGATCTCAAATCCATCCATTTTTCTGCTTTTTCTTTTCTGCCACTTTAACTCAGGCCTGTTTTTTACTTACTACAGTAGCTTCCTAACTGAGCTCCATACTTTCAGTCTTTTTTGCCTTCTATTCCATTTTTCTACACAGTAGCCAAAGTACTCACTTTAAGGAGAAATCAAATTATTTCACTCCCCTGCTTACAACCCTTCAGTGGCTTCTAGTTGCACTTAGACTAAAAGTCTAAACTCCTATAGTGGCCTAAAAGGATCTATATGATCTCCTATCTCTGAATCTGTATTTCATGCCACTTTCACCTTTGCTTGCGTGCAGTGGCTATGCTGGTCTTCCTTAAGGACTTAGACACTTTGCACGTGGAGTTCCCTTTGCCTAATATGCTCTTCCCTACTCTACATGGCTGTGTCTTTCCCATCCTCAGTCTCAACTTAGAAGTGTTCTCTAACCATCCTATCTAACATGGGTCCCTTCACTATTCTGTACTGCTACACACAGTCGTTTTCCTTAATAGGACTTAACATTCTCTGGAATTATCTTATTTACTTTTTTATTATCTTAATTACTAACTTATTACTTCTTTAAAAATCTCCCCCATTAAAATATAAGCTTCAAGAGAACAGGGACACTATGTGTCTTATTCACCAATGTATCCTCAGGACCCACCACAGTGCCTGGCATAGAGTAGATAGTAAATTTTCGTTGTATGAATGAATAAGTCAATTAATCACATGCATAGCTACAAACAAACTTACCTCCTACCATCAGATAGAAACCATTCTAGTCAGTATATCTAAGAACTTGGTTATTGAGGGATTTTGTCAGAAAGGGAGTGAGTCAGGAAATAGCAGGTTAGGCCATACTTTCGTATCAGGTCACCTTGACTTAACATTAAACTATGCTAGAATGTATATGTGAATAATCCAGTGACAGACTGATCACAGCTACCTTTTCTTTACTGTTATTTAAAATGGATGTAGATGTGGAGAGAACACATGTGTTAGGAAAGGAAGCAAGCAGCGTTTCATATCTATTTCCCTTAATACCTGTAGTATGAATATGAAAACTGATTCTCAAGATCATAATCCTGAACATCAGTTCCTGCCGTTAATAGACAATAGCATACAGGTCAGAGGCTCCTGGCAAGATTTCATAGAACATATTGAAGTTATCCAGTAGAGCTCTAGATTCGATTTGCCAAAATGCCCAGTGGAATGTCCAGTGCCTCAAATAACAGCACCCTTGTCATGTCCTACTTAGGATCTTTACTGCTGTTTCTTACTGGGAGTGGGGTAAAATGTAGCTCCTTCACAGGAAAAGCAATGAGACTCTGGTGAAGAGCACTTGACATGAACTGAGCCTGGGACATACTCCATGTTTCATTTTCCACATAGTTTCCTAAGCTTTAAGCCACAGAATTGTTCTTAATTTTTTAAATTTCATCAGCACCCACATCAAATCACTATTTATTCTCCATCCTATCCTTATTATCTGTCACCCTAGAAGAATGGTTCTCAAACTTGAGCATGCATCAGAATCACCTGGAGGACTTGTTAAAAGATAAATTGCTAGGTCCTGTCCTCAGAGTTTCTGATTCGATAGGTCTAGGGTGGGGCTTAGGTCACACTAAAGCTGCTGGTGCAGGGACCACACTTCGAGAAACGCTCCTAGAATATTCCAGTAGACTCCTACGAGATCTCTCTGCCACCAGTCTCTTTCCTAGTAAATTCATGCTCCACACTTCTGCCAGGATTATTTTTAAAGTATTTATGTGGCTTTCTCTCCTAAAACTATAAAATCCTCAAGGATTAACACTATGTTTTATCCATCTTTGAATCCTTTGGTGTCTAGCACAGTACCTAGTGATGGTAGACATTCAATAAATGTTGGTTGATTGAATAAATCAAAATACTTTTGATAGCGTTCTAGGTTTTTACTTTATTTTCATTTGCTTCTTACACAAGTTTGCATATGTATACAAGTGTCAGAGTGGTAGTGGCATAAGTCTAGTAAATTGAGGATTCAGATTAGTCAACATTTTAATTTATATCTTATTCTGTCTCTTAAAGTAAGCACAGGTAATAATAATAAAACTACAGCCTTTAAAAAAAAGTACAGCCTTTAAGTTTACTGTCTCATGTGCCGTGTGGCAGCATATATCTGGTAACCATTGGTTTAGAAGGTACAGCAGGCCAGTCTAAGAGAGCCCATAAAATCATCACTAAAGTGTAGATATCTAAGAAAGATGGAGAATGAACAAAGAACTGAAAAATCAAATTGATCCAGAAATGACAGCAAATTTTTTACAGGGAAAAGGACAGGGAGAATATAGAATTCAGCACTCTTAGTTGCTGTAAAATATTATATCAGGTTTGCTTTAATTACATGATAATGCCTCTGAGAACAAAGGTAATTACATGATAACTTATGTTACTACTCCCACATTATCTCTTAATAACTATGTAATTAACTTGTCACTACTGTACAGTGTGTAGTTCGATATTACTCTTGTATAAAGAACATTGATAAATTAAATGAATAAGTTGGGGTGGGGTGAGGGATGGAGACAGTAGGGGAAAGCATAGTATTATAGCAATCTGGAATGCAAATGGTTCATTAGATCATCGACCCAGTCCTCAAGGCTCTGAACCAAAGCCGTGGAGATTACCAAAAGTGTCTGAAGTGAATCATGTAGCTTTCTGAAGACAGCAAACGTAAAATATAGTAGGTTCACCAAGCAATGAAATAGATAAGTGAGTATGGGATATAAGGCATATACTTTTATGTTTTGAGCGGTTTTTATTTTTAAGTATTAGGAATTTTTTTTAACACAAATATAGATCAATGGAACAGGATAGAAAGCCCGGAGATAAACCCATACACGTATGGTCACCTTATTTTTGATAAAGGAGGCAAGAATATACAATGGAGAAAAGAAAGCCTCTTCAATAAGTGGTGCTGGGAAAACTGGACAGCTACAGGTAAAAGAATGAAATTAGAACACTCCCTAACACCATACACAAAAATAAACTCAAAATGGATTAAAGACCTAAATGTAAGGCCAGACACTATAAAATTCTTAGAGGAAAACATAGGCAGAACACTCTATGACATAAATCACAGCCAGATCCTTTTTGACCCACCTCCTAGAGAAATGGAAATAAAAGCAAAAATAAACAAATGGGACCTAATGAAACTTAAAAGCTTTTGCACAGCAAAGGAAACCATAAACAAGACGAAAAGACAGCCCTCAGAATGGGAGAAAATATTTGCTAATGAAGCAGCTGACAAAGGATTAATCTCCAAAATATACAAGCAGCTCATGCAGCTCAACATCAAAAAACAAACAACCCAATCCAAAAATGTGCAGAAGACCTAAATAGACATTTCTCCAAAGAAGATATACAGGTTGCCAACAAACACATGAAAGGATGCTCAACATCACTAATCATTAGAGAAATGCAAATCAAAACTATAATGAGATACCATCTCACACCAGTCAGAATGGCCATCATCAAAAAATCTACAAAAAACAAATGCTGGAGAGGGTGTGGAGAAAAGGGAACCCTCTTGCACTGTTGGTGGGAATGTAAATTGATACAGCCACTATGGAGAACAGTATGGATGTTCCTTAAAAAACTAAAAATAGAATTACCATACGACCCAGCAGTCCCACTACTGGGCATATACCCTGAGAAAACCATAATTCAAAAAGAGTCATGTACCACAATGTTCATTGCAGCTCTATTTACAATAGCCAGCACATGGAAGCAACCTAAGTGTCCATCGACAGATGAATGGATAAAGAAGATGTGGCACATATATACAAGGGAATATTACTCAGCCATAAAAGAAATGAAATTGAGTTACTTGTAATGAGGTGGCTGGACCTAGAGTCTGTCATACAGAGTAAAGTAAGTCAGAAAGAGAAAAACAAATACCATATGCTAACACATATATATGGAATCTAAAAAAAAAAAAAAATGGTTATGATGAACCTAGGGGCAGGACAGGAATAAAGACGCAGACGTAGAGAATGGACTTTAGGACACAGGAAAGGGGAAGGGTAAGCTGGGACGAAGTGAGAGAGTACCATTGATATATATACACTACCAAATGTAAAACAGATAGCTAGTGGGAAGCAGCTGCATCCCACAGGGAGATCAGTTCGGTGCTTTGTGACCACCTAGAGGGGTGGGTTAGGGAGAGTGGGAGGGAGATGCAAGAGGGAGGAGATATGGGGATATATGTATATGTACAGCTGATTCACTTTATAAAGCAGAAACTAACACACCATTGTAAAGCAATTATACTCCAATAAAGATGTTTTAAAAAATTTTTTTAATTAAAAAAATTTTTTACAGAATTTTTTTTTTAATGGAAAAAACATTCTTTCACCCATATCGTTTAAGCAGCATCTTGAGTTCGTATGTGTGGCCTATAGGGTGAGTATATGCAGCTCCAGGAACTCTTCATTCATTGCTGATAGGAATGCAAAGTGGTACAGCCACTTTGGAAGACAGTTTAGCAGTTTCTTACAAAACACAGTCTTATCAAAAAAAACCAAAAAACAAAAACAAAAAAACACAGTCTTTTATGATCCAGCAATCATGCTCCTTGGTTGCCCAAATGAGTTGAAAACTTATGTCCACATAAAAACCTGCACACAAATGTTTATAGCACTCTTTTCTTAATTGACAAAACTTAGAAGCAGCCAGGATATCCTTCAATAGGTAACTGGATAAACAAACTGTGGTAATATCCATACAATATTATTTACCAACGAGCTATCAAGCCATGAAAAGACACAAAGGAAACTCAAATACAGCATGCTAAATGAAAGAATCCAATTTGAAAGGGCTACAAATTGTACAAATCCAACTATATGACATTCTGAAAAGGCAAAACTATGAAGACAGTAAAAATATCAGTGATTGTCAAGGGCTGAGGGGGGAGTGAGAGGGATGAATAGGTAGAGTACAGGAGTTTTTTGAGCAGTAAAGCTATTCTGTGTGGTATTGTAATGGTGCATAACAAATCATTATACAGTTTCAAATCAAATAGAATGAACGACACCGAGTGAACCCTAGCATAAACCATGGACTTTTGTGAATCATTATTGGCTCATTAATTGTAGCAAGGTACCACACTAATGCAAGATGTTGATGATAGGGGAAACTGAGGGATGGGAAGATGAGAGGGAATACAGGAACCCTGTACTTTCTGTTCAATTTTTCTGTAAACCTAAAACTTCTCTGAAAAATAGTCTATTACTTTAAAAAACAAAAAAGGCCAAAATGGAAAAACCTTTCTTCCACCCACCTCATTTTACCAATATCTTCAGTTTGTGTGTGTGCCTTATGTTTCCCAACTTCATCAGTTACAGTGTTCTGAGATGCTAAGGCCAGTGTCCTATGGCCAGTGACCTCACCATTTTTACCAAAAGCTTGTTTTATTGATATCACATAATGACCACGCTATCCAAGTACAGTGATCCTTTCTGCTTAATTCTGTGAGGAATTCTCCCAGAATCTCTGCTAGGGAAACATTGGTCCTTGAATTTCCATTTCAAAAGATGCAGACTGATTTATTTGGCATATGCCTTCTAAAGATGAAGACTTCATGTGGGGAAGAAAGATTGTGCTAAGGTTCCCTCAAAAACTCTCTAAGATGCCTCCTCTAACACTGCCTGTGTTTCCCTAAGCCTAAGGGTACAGAAAGTAGTGAAGATCTTTAGTTTTGAGGAATCCTTCTAAGAGTGACCAATTTCATTGTACTTAACACTGATGCTTATACTGATTTACTTTGCAGAAAGCTCTGTTCCCAAGTGGCTACAATTATTAATAAACTCTAAAAGCATGAATGGAAAACCGTCAGAATAAAATATCACTTAGCTGAAATTCTTGAATGTGTTGTTCTTAACCATTTATCTGAATAGCTAAATGTTCCCATGTTATTCTTTAAAATAATGTTTGTTGGCTTTTTTTCTGATTATAAAAGTAATATTGCTTATTATAGAATATTTAGGAAATAAAAGTAAACAGAAAATAAAAATCGTCTCTGAAATCTGGAAATGATAATAATTTTTCAGACACATAAGAATTTTGCTTTTTTACTGTTTTGAATAAACATGTTTCTAAAATGCATTGCAAAGATTTGACCAAAGAGCAAAAATGGAAGAAAACACATGTAAGAATTTAATAAAGTCAGGATGAGTACAGGAGTACTCTGTACTATCTTCGCAACTCTTTTTTAAATCTAAAATTATTTCAAAATAAAATGTTTAAAAATCATAGGAACAGGGCGGATTGCTTAAGATATGGTAGTGGAACAAAAATACAACTCTTTGGGAAAAACGAAGGTTGATCACTCCCAATTATCATACTCAATATCTCGATGGAGTAAAAAAGTTAAATGAGCGTTAAGTGAACTAAGAGAAAATATAAGGTAATATTTCTTTGACCTCATGGTATGGAAGACCTTTCTCAGCCTAAATTCAGTGGAAAAATTATTAAAGAAAAGATAAATATATTGATGTAACAATAGAAATAAAAGGCAAATGACAAAATAACGGGAAGTATTCACAACATATGTAGTAGACAAACTGGGAGAATATCTCTTACAAATCAGTAAAAGAAGAGAAATACCCCAATAGGAAAATAGGTAAAAGCTGTCATCAGACAGTTCATAAAAAGAAGAAATACAAATGGTCAGTAGGCATACAAACAAAAAAAGTTTTCAACCTCCCTAATAAACAAATAACTGTAAGTTAAAACAAGATTCTGCCTTTCACTTTTCAGATTATCAAACAATTTTTTTATAGCAAGACTGCTATTGAGTATATACATTAATAAGATAATTTTGAAAAGGAGTTTGGCAATGTGGATATAAAGCCTTAAAATTAATTACCCTTAAAGAAATTTATCCTAAGGAAATTAAAATTTTTAAATGTGCACAATGATAAATGTTATTAAAATGTTATAAAGATATTCACTACAGTGTTAATTATGGTAGAAAACAAAATTGGAAAAAAATTAAATATCCAAAAATGGGATTAAGTAAATTATGCTACATCCACATTTAAAATGCATGGTCTCTAAGAATATTTAAAGGTATGGGAAAATGTTTCTAATCTACTTTTTATTGCAGAAATAACACCTATAAGCAGTAGAAAATACAACAGCACAAAAAGGAGATACATATATATATATATCATAGAAGTAGTGTATTTATATATAATGAAAAGTAAACATTGCTCCTACCCCAGTCCACTAATTCCCCTCCATGAGGTAGCTTTGGTTGCTAGTTTCTGTTGAATCCACCCAGAAATATCCTGTGCTTGTGCAACTTTGTATATGAATACATATCCCAGTTTTCATCGAATGAAAGTATACTGGGCTTACTGTTCAATCCCTTGATTTTTCATTTACTCGTATCTTGGAGGTTGTTTCTTAGCAGCACATGAAGATCTAACTCATTCTAGTTGACTGCTTTCTATTATTCCATTGCCTGGATTTAACTAGTCCCCTCTTCAAATTGTTGGATTTTTTTTAGACATAAGCCATGTAACCATATTTGATGATAATCAGAAAAGCTAACTCATCCTTTTTACTGTGAATGTTGAATGAATAGTAATGGAGTCTACTGGGTTTTTAGTTCCAGCCACCATGAAAACTATTAGTGGAGGAACTATATGGAAAAGAAAAAATTGATCTGTAGACTTTGTTCATTTCCTTTTAAAATATCCCTAGCTCTTAAGTGTCTTCATTAAGGCTTTCATACCTACTGACGATATTTCTCAGTTCTCTGTAAATGACACTAAGAAAATTCTAAATGTTATATCTCTTCTACAGTAACTACATGGAAGTTAGGAAATCACATTGCCTTTTGCCCACACCAGCCATCCCACCTCTATGTGCTTTGAGGAAAAAACTAGCTTAGCACCTCTGCACAGTTTAAATTATGTCTCAGGCCTCGTCTCCGACACTGGATTCAGTTATGCTAAAATTGATCACTCTATTTATTTTTTTAACATCTTTATTGGAGTATAATTGCTTTACAATGTTTTGTTAGTTTCTGCTGTATAACAAAGTGAATCAGCTGTATGTATACATGTATCGCCATATCCCCTCCCTTTTGCGTCTCCCTCCCCCCCATCCCTATCCCACCCCTCTAGGTAGTCACAAAGCACCAAGCTGATCTCCCTGTAGGATGCAGCTGCTTCCCACTGGCTGTCTATTTTACATTTGGTAGTGTATATATGTCAGTGCTACTCTCTCATTTCGTCCCAGCTTATCCTTCCCCCTCCCCATGTCCTCAAGTCCATTCTCTGTGTCGGCGTCTTTATTCCTGTCCTGCCCTTAGGTTCTTCAGAACCAATTTTTTTTTGTAGATTCCATATATATGTGTTAGCATACAGTATTTGTTTTTCTCTTTCTGACTTACTTCACTCTGTATGACAGACTCTAGGTCCATCCACCTCATTACAAATAACTCAATTTCATTTCTTTTTATGGCTGAGTAATATTCCCTTGTATATATGTGCCACATCTTCTTTATCCATTCATCTGTCAATGGACACTTAGGTTGCTTCCATGTGCTGGCTATTGTAAATAGAGCTGCAATGAACATTGTGGTACATGACTTTTTGAATTTTGGTTTTCTCAGGGTATATGCCCAGTAGTGGGACTGCTGGGTCGTATGGTAGTTCTATTTTTAGTTTTTTAAGGAACCGCCATACTGTTCTCCATAGTGGCTGTATCAATTTACATTCCCACCAACAGTGCAAGAGGGTTCCCTTTTCTCCACACCCTCTCCAGCATTTGTTGCTTGTAGATTTTTTGATGATGGCCATTCTGACTGGTGTGAGATGATATCTCATTATAGTTTTGATTTGCATTTCTCTAATGATTAGTGATGTTGAGCATCCTTTCATGTGTTTGTTGGCAACCTGTATATCTTCTTTGGAGAAATGTCTATTTAGGTCTTCTGCACATTTTTGGATTGGGTTGTTTGTTTTTTGATGTTGAGCTGCATGAGCTGCTTGTATATTTTGGAGATTAATCCTTTGTCAGTTGCTTCGTTAGCAAATATTTTCTCCCATTCTGAGGGTTGTCTTTTCGTCTTGTTTATGGTTTCCTTTGCTGTGCAAAAGCTTTTAAGTTTCATTAGGTCCCATTTGTTTATTTTTGCTTTTATTTCCATTTCTCTAGGAGGTGGGTCAAAAAGGATCTTGCTGTGATTTATGTCATAGAGTGTTCTGCCTATGTTTTCCTCTAAGAGTTTTATAGTGTCTGACCTTACATTTAGGTCTTTAATCCATTTTGAGTTTATTTTTGTGTATGGTGTTAGGGAGTGTTCTAATTTCATTCTTTTACCTGTAGCTGTCCAGTTTTCCCAGCACCACTTATTGAAGAGGCTTTCTTTTCTCCATTGTATATCCTTGCCTCCTTTATCAAAGATAAGGTGACCATATGTGCAGATCACTCTCTTTAACATCAGTAAAAGAAAATTCCAAATGAAATTTACCAGAAGATGACAAGCTGTACCAGTTGTTAATGGACAGAGGTTTATTCTGAGAGCTCTGGGTCTGTGATTGTTCCAGGATTCAGAGCCAGCTGATACTAGCCCTAGGAACCAAATTTAGTGTCATTGAGAAGCCTTCACCTACCTTGTGCCTCAACAGCTGGAGACCCAAGGTCCATGACTTGGTCTAAAGTTGGGGAAAGTCTGAGAGGCCCTGGGATAAGCCTATCTGTAAAAGAATCAGAGGGGAGTTAGAGGTCACAGAGAGAATGAACCAAAGTAAAAAGGTAACAACAATCGCCTCAGCATATGAGTTCTTGATTTGGAAACCTGTATTGATGTTTCTTGTTCTCCAGTGTTATGCCTCCTGTTCCTCTTCTCATGGCTGTGCTGAAAGGCATATATGCAGAGCCTTACCCTTCATTTTCAACATGATGTACTGACAAGGACCGTAAGCTAATGGCTCCCAAAAAAGAGCTTCTAAGGTACTTTTTCGTATTGAGTACACAAGCCAAGTCAGTTATTTAACATTTTACTTCTTGACTTCTTGTTAGGCCCAAAATCTTTAGTAAAAGAGTGCAAAATTCTTTTTTAAATTTATCTGCAAGCCATATTTATCTGCTATAGTGTCTGCCAACCACACTTTTTATAATTCACCACAGTCAGTGAATGAAATATGAGTAAGCACTTTGTTTACTTACTGGCACAGAATTTGTATATATTAATAGCATATTGTCATTATTTGTATTTTTCCTACCTAAAAAATACTTTATTGGAATAATATCCTAAAAATGCAGAGAACTTTTAAAAATTGGGGGTGGGGGGGGCAGAGGAGACCAAAAATTCTATAGAAAAATAAGCAAAATATCAGAATAAACAACTCACAGAAAGAGATTTGTCCTTTACACATATAAAAAGATGTTCAACCTCACCCATAGTAAGAAAAATGCAAATTAAAGTTACATTGAGATATTGTTTCTAACCCATCAGATTGGCAAAAATTCAGAAGCTTGGCAGTATACTCTCTTGTTGAGGCTGTGGGGAAGCAGACACCCTCAAACATGACTAGTGGAAATGCAAAACAGTTCAACCCCAAAGAGGGGGAATTTGGCAATATCTAACAAAACTGCTTATGTATTTACCCTTCAACCCAGAAAATTCTACTTGTAGAAATTTATCCCAAAGATAACACACACACACCCAACAACACAAAAATATGTATGCAAAATGTTATTCATTACAGAATTATTTGTAATTTCAAAGCATTAGAAACTATGTGAACATTCACACATAGGAGATGGAGTGAATAAACTATGGTATATCCATACAATATGGTGCTATGCAGCTGTAAAAATGAATGAGGAGAATCTCTATGTATTAATATGCAGTGATTTCCAGTTGGTGTTTTAAGTGAAAAAAGCAAAGTGCAAAAGGGCATGTATTCTATGCTACCTCCTTTTGCGTAAGAAAGAAGAGGAAATAAGAAAATGCACATATATCTGCTTACCTTTACAAAAATAAACAACAGGAAGACAAACCAGAAAACAGTGAAATTGGGTACATACATTGGGGACAGGCACAGAGGGGCACAGGGTAAAAGGAAATGACACTTCTCTGAGTATACCTTTTTTAGAGTTTTTACTTGGAAACATGTTAATATTCTACATATTTTTAAAGACATTAAATTAACAAGGATGAAAGTGGGGAACGAAAACTGAAAGCAAACTGAAACGCATGACCCCAACATTTTTTTCAGTCTTAAGTAAAGTGAACCATTCTAAAGTGGAGTAAAAAAGAGAACCAATCTAAAGAGCAAACTGAACACAGTATTTGAGTACATTGGAGAACAGCAAACCAATTCCAAACTCTTTTTAGTAGATTTGGGTTTTCGTAGAATAAGTGGTGAAGCAATTTTGAAGCTGTTTTAGAGACATTTCAAAACTGAGCCAATTGTAGATCAACTTTTACTCCAATTAAAAAAAAAACTGAGCCAATAAATAAATGTGTTGATATTGTTGGGAACTAGGGTTTTCACTATAGAAGAAAGTACAAAATCATTTTAATGGAAGGGGGGAAGGTAAGAAAGAACTCTGTGGGGATGGATTGGAATTGGAAATATTGGTGTCAACTCAATTTCTAAAATAGGTCTGTGTGTATATGTATACATATGTACACATTTATGTCTGTAAGTATGTATATCTGTGCATGTGTGTACATGCATACTTCCTAGCTCAATTCGCTGACAGAGTTCAAAAGCAAAGAATGCACTTACCACCCACACTTTGGTCTCTAATACCATTCCACCCTAATAGGAAATAGGTATCCTTGGAAAAATGGCTGATTCCAGGGCTGGGATAGGGTGGGTTTAAGAGCCCAGAACATAATGCCAGAAAGTAAGGAAGTGCTCAAAAATAGTGTGAGGGCACGTCCAAGGACACCTGAGCCAGCTTGAAGGTGCTCCTACTGGCAAAAAGTGGGACATTTTGATCACCAAATTAAGGGCTATAATGAATTATAAACCATTGATTAAAAAACAAAAGTCTGTGCTCCTTATTGATAAATAAATAGATTAAAAATAATAAATGGGAGAAAAGGTAAGATCTTGCATATAGTAAAATGCCAGAAGCTGACTGGTAAATGTGAAAGGAGTGCTGGAGTTAGAAATTCATCACAGTTTAAGTTGCTTCAGTTAAGAATCATGAGTGAATACTAAATCTGGGAGAAGAGATTGGGATTCTTGATGGGGAGTAGCATATTTGCATGGTATTAAACTGTCTACCAACAGACTCCCTGTTAGATGCAAGGGAAAATATAACTATACAATGGAGAAATAGGACAACACCTTGATCAGGTGATCAAAATTGTCACCAGTGAACAGCAGCCAGACATAATATGCTCCTAAATCTGTGATACCCTGAGAAGAATAACATAATTTTTCTAGTATGCTGGCCAGGAACGCATAGTCTGAATTAATCATGAGGAAATACCAAACAAACCAAAATGAGAATCACTCTATTAAATACAGAGTAGGGGAAGACTGTATTCTTTGAAAATGTCCTTCTCACAAAAGTCAAAGAAAGACTGAGGAAATGTTCAAGATAAAGGAGACTAAAAATATGACAAATCCTAAACTAAATTCTATCCTAGAAGGAAGAAAAATGCTATAAAGGACATTATTGGGTCATTGACAAAACTGGAATATGGACAGTCGATTAGATAACAGTATTCTAACAGTGTTACTGAAGTTGATGACTATGGTTATGTAAGAGAATAGCCTTATTCTCAGGGAAGACACATAGATATATTTAAAGGTAAAGGGAGATGACAGATGCAACTTCCTCTCAAATAGTTTGGGGGAAGATTGTATAAAAAGAGAGCATGTGCATAGAAGGAACAAAATGTTGACAATAAGTGCATCCGGGTAAAGGATATGTGGGTACTATTTGCGTTGTTTTTATTCCTGCAGGTTTTCTCTGAATTTGAAATTATTTCTAAATACAGTTTTTTAAAAATACATTTTAGGCCAGCTAATAATTAAAATCTAAGCTTAAAAAATTATATTGCAAAACATTATGCTAAGTGAAATAAGCCAGACACAAAAGGCCAAATATTGCATGATCCTACTCATGGGAAGTACCCAGAGTAGGCAAATTCATAGAGACAGAAAGAATAGCATTTACCAGAGGCCACGAGTAGGGGGAATGGAGAGTTTAATGAGTATAGTTTCTGTTGGAGTGATGAAAAAGTTCTGGAAATCGATAGAGGTGATGGTTACACAGCATTGCAAAATGTACTTAATGCCATGAATTGTACACTTAAAAATGGTCAAAATGGTAATTTTTAGGTTATGTATATTTTACACAATAAAAAATGTATCTTGGGGATGTTTAATTCCTATTATAAAAGGATTCCCTATGATTCTTTAATATAATATAATATAAGGGAGCTTTAATATATTAAATATATTAATATATTATAATATAATATAAGCTCCCTTTATTTAAACTATTTTATACAACTTTTGAAGATTCACACCAGCTACTTTATGAAGGTTCCACTTATAATTGATTGTATAACATCTGTAGTTCATCTCAGTTCGTTTTTTAAAATAGATTATTAAAGAACTGATATTCACCTGGGGCAAAGGTCTTAGCTTTTTTCTGCATCCAGGTTTTCCACTTGTCAAAGAAAATGTCTCTTCAGGGGACTTCAGTCATCAGCTTGCTCTTCTCTTAGAAAGAGGATGCTGGTATTTAGGCTTCACAAAAATATTTCATAAACATAAGCTTTCTCTTCTCTCAAAGAACATACCAGGAGGAATGAGGAAAACAGATGTTCCTTATAATTCTTCTGATAGACGTGTTTCCATTGTAAGCTGATCTGACTAAATTTGGCATCTGCTCCATTCACTGTGTGGGCTGAGCAGTTTAGTCTCACAGTTTGGCTGAAAGTTAATATCGACCTTTGACTGTTACCTGAAAACCCATTGATAAAATACTCTTACTAAATCTCTTGAGAGAGTGATTTCACATTCTAAGCAAACGTCTTCAAAATACATCACTCCATTAACCAAATTAATTATTCTTAGGTTGGGCGTACTTATTTATTTTATTGAATACAGAGCATTCCCCAAATCTGACAGGGAGAAGCCTGTGTGGTCAGAATGGTAGAAGAGAAAGAACATAAATCTCTTATAATGCTCTGTACAGGTCACTACACCACAGCTTTTAAATTAACCTTCACCCCCCAGCTGCCCAGGGGCTATGGGAGGGCCTAAAAGTCTGGCTACAGAACAGTTTCTCATTATCATCTGTTCTTCTGAGTATTTGAGTACTGCTACAGCAGCTTGGGTTTTCCTAAGAGGGAAGTAGCCCCAGATTCTTCTGTTCTTGACTATCTTATTTATAACTATAACAATTTTTTATATAGTTTTATTGCAGTGTAATTGACATACAGTAAACTGCACATGTTTAAAGTGTACAGTTTTACAAATGTTGAATTATGTATACACCTATGAAACCATCACTGTGGACATATCTACTGCTTCCATGCTATTTGGATTGTTTCCAGTTTTGGGCTGTTCCAAATAAAGCTGCTCTGAACATTCATTTACAAATCATGGTATGGAAAAATGCTTTCCTTTACCTTGGGTTAAATACCTAGAAATAGAAAGACTGAGTCATATAGTAGGTGTATGTTTAACTTTTTAAGATGCAGATAAATGGTTTTCAAAAGGGGGCTTATCATTTTATAGTCTCACAATCAGTATATGAGAGTTTCAGTTGATCTGAACCCTTGCCAACACTTGGTTTTTCAGTCTTTTTAATTTTAGCCATTCTGGTGGGTGGGCAGTGGTATCTAATGGTGGCTTTAATTTGCATTTCTCTAATGAATAATGATATTGAACATCTTTTCATGTGCTTGTTTGACATCTGTTTATCTTCTTTGCTAAAGTGTTCAACACTGTTGCCCATTTTTTATTGGGTTGTTTCTTGTTATTGAGGTATAAAAGTGTTTAATTTGGCAAAGTCAAATTATTTTTTCTCTCATAAAAGTTTACATTTTTTATGTCTTAAGAGATCTTTGGCAAGTTCAAAATCACTAAGATTTCCTCCTAAGTTTTCTTCTCAGAGTTTTATGGTTTTAACTCTTATATTTAGACCTATGTTCCATTTCAAGTTAATTTTTGTGGTTGATGTGAGGAAGAGTAGAAGTGGGGGCTTTTGTTTTTGGTTTTTTTCACATATGGCCATCCAGCTCTTCTAAGAACATTTGTTTAAAAGATCATCCTTTCTTCACTGAATTACTTAATACCTTTGTAAAAATCAATTGACCATATAGAAGTAGGTTTATTCCTGGACTGTCTATTCAGTTGCATTGATTTGTCTATCTTTATGCCAATACCATAATGTCTCAATTATTTTAGTTCTGTAATAAGTTTTTTAATCAAGTAGTCTTCTTTTCAAAGTTGTGTTTTGATTAGTCTAAATTCTTTGCATTTCCACATAAATTGTAGAATCAGCTTGTCAGTTTCTGTTAGAAAAGTCTGCTGAAATTTTGGTTGATATTACGTTGAATCAGTAGAGCTGATAACAATATTGAATCTTCTGATCTCTGCACACTTTATATCTCTTCATTTACTTAGCTTTTTAAAATTTCTCTCAGCATTGTTGTTTTGTTTTCTCAACACTGTTTTGTCATTTTCAGTGTAAATAAATGTCTTACACACCTTTTGTCATATTTAGCCCTAGGTATTTCACATATTTGATGGTATGGTGAATAGTATTTTTAATATCAATTTTGCTGGCATATACAATTGCTATATACACGTTACTAGTACAGAAATCCAATTGATTTTTGCATAGTGATTTTGTATCCTGCAGTTATACTAAACTCACTTAGTAGTTCTAGTAACTTTTCTCTAGATTCCATAGGATTTTCTACATAGACCAGGATTTCTCAGTCTCGGCATTATTGACATCATAGGATATTTAGCAGCATCCCTGGGCCCTACCCACTAGTTGCCAGTAGCACCCTCTGCTGCAGGTTTGACAACCAAGAACGTCTCCAGACATTGGCAATTTTGCCCCCCAGAGAACATTTGGAATTGTTGAGAATCGTAGCCATAGACAGTCATGCCATCTGCAAATGAAGACAATTTTACTTCATTTTCAGTCTTGGTGCTTTTTCTTTCTTTTGTTTGCCATATTGCACTGGCTAGGGTCTCCAGTACAATGTTTAAGAACGAACATTCTTTCCTTGTTCTCAATTCTAAGGGAAAAACATTCCATCATCCACCATTAAGAATGATATTAAATGCAAGTTTTTCACAAGTGCCCTTTATGAGGTTGAGGAAGTTCCCTTCTATTCCTAGTTTGCTGAAAGTTTTTTTTAGAAACTGATCTTGGATTTTGTCAGATGCTTTTTCGGCATCTGTGAAGATGATCTTATGGTTTTCTTAGTTAATGTGGTAGATTACAGTGATTGGTTTTTGAATGTTAAATCAACCTTGTATTTCTGGGATAAATGCTACCTGATTATGATTTACTATCTTTTTTAAAATATACTACTGGATTAGATTTGCTAAAATATTTGCATCTTTTCTGATTTTGGTATCAGAGTAATGCTGGCCTCAAATAATGAGTTGGGATGTATTCTCTCCGTTTCAGTTTTCTGAATAGTTTGTATAGCATTGACATTATTTTTCTTCCTTAAATATTTGGTAGAACTCACCAGTGACGCCATCTGAACCTGGAATTATTTATGTGCTTTTAATGTACTTTTTAATTATAAAATCAAATATTTAATAGATAGAAGGCTCTTCAGGTTATCTGTTTCTTCCTGAGTGAGCTGTGATAGTTTGTGTCTCTCCAGAAGTTTGTCCAATTTAACTTGTCAGATCTATTGGCATAAAGTTGTTAATGTTCCTTATTATCCTTTTAGCATGTGTAGATGCTATAGTGATGTCATATCTCTTATTACCAATATTGGCAATTTATATCTCCCCTCTTTTTTTTCCTGATCAGTCTGTGTAGATGTTTAATTTTATCCTATTTTGACTCCCAGTTCCATCTTCTCAAGTCAGTGAAACTGTCAGCCTCTGCCTAGGCAGAGTGTTGTGGCCATGTATTGTGGCCTGGTAACTTTTACAGTTTACCTCATTTGTTTCCCTTCTTTCATGGATCTTTTGTGGCTGAAGTACAATATTTGAAAAACTTTGTTGCATATACTTTGTTTTTATTTTAAAGTTGTTTCTGGAGAAAGGGTAAATCTGGTTCCTTTTATTTCATGTTGGTCAGAAGCAGAAGGCCTCAACACTGTTTCCTACCTTACCATATTTATTTTAATGTCAAGTAGGTCCATGGTGCTTGACTATAGAAATTATTTCACTGTTACTTCTGGGAGTGAAAGAGATATAAGGTCATTCATAACTTTTCAACTCTCAAATTTGTTCTTGGAGAGATATCCAGGTATTTTTTCCAAATAGCAATTTTTTAGGAATAACAGCAATACAGAAGGAAGCCAGAGAGATAGGCAGAGGCATAACTAATAATTTCTCAGCTGTAAAGACCCAATATAATATTATTTGGCCAGTATTTCTTACTTATAACCTTTTAATCTCAGAGTTAAAGTCTCCTTATCAAGGAAAGCATGATAGTTTAGGCTTAGAAAGACTAGGTTGACTTGGTGGTGAGCTGTCACGTCCCGACTTGAGCTCTTTAAAAGAAATATTAGGAAAGAACTCTCTAACCCTAGAGGTTTGACACTTCACTCTCAAGACTGAAGAAAGGCATAGGTATGTAGACCATTTTTCGTTCTGACCCATATGACATTTCTGATGCTGTTACACAATACTCATGTTTTTCCCTTTTGTCTGTGTTCCAGGTTTTCTGTCTCAGCTGGTCTCTGACAAGCCCCTGACTGAATGCATCCGTGCTGGCCACTATGCAGCAAGTGTCATAATTAGGAGGACTGGCTGCACCTTTCCTGAGAAGCCAGACTTCCACTGATGAAAAAGCAGGAAACCGCAGCCCAGGAGTACAGACACTGCCCTGATGGCTTCCTGAGAATTCCCATATTAATAAAGAAGAAAATTAAATGCTACCTTTCCTACTATAATAATGTTCATCTTAATTTAGAGGGTACAGTAGTACGCACTAGAATCTTTATTCTCTCAACAACCTAAAATCGGAGGTTTATTTCCATAGTTTGATAGTGCCACTTAAATGTCAATTAAACAGGAATATAACATTTCAATAGAAATTTTGTTTCATTTTTATTACTTTGTAAATTCATGTGTACTTAGTAAAGTGATCATTTTTTTACATTTCTGCTTTGAATGCAGACGCAATTTAATATGATAGATTTTTTTAAGGAATTAAAGATAATATCAGTATATAAATCTTTAGCTTTTATACAAGTATATTTAATTCAGAAGTGTGTGTACACATATATACACACATATGTTCATATACGTACCACGTATATACATGATAAATGGTTAAATAAGGTACAGAAATATTTGTCTTGCCAAGTTATGCCAAGTAATTTCTTCAGTGTGTACTCAAACATGTAATAAACTTTGGATAATTAAATAATTTGCCAAATTATAAGCTATATTAAATATTCAAGTCATAATCTTATATTTACTTATGGTACTCTGTAATTTGATACAAATAAAAACTTGTCATATGGGACTTTTTTTCTGTCTTTGCCCTGTGCTCTGCAAACTAAGGAAGAAAGATAATTGTTTAATCCTGGGTCCTGAAATAATATCTGTTATGTTGATGGAGACAGAAAGAACAACATAACACATTGAGAAATAACTTAGTATTAGAGACCAGTAAGCCACTGTTTTAAGGAACACAAAATGGTATAATAGAACCTCCAGGAAATTCCCTGGCAGTCCAGTGGTTAGGACTCTGTGCTTCCACTGCAGGGGGCATGGGTTCAATCCCTGGTCGGGGAACTAAGATCCCACGTGCTGTGCAATGCAACCAAAAAAAAAAAATCTCTGAAAAAAAAAGAACCTCTGGAGTCAGACTTAATTACCTTGATATGACCTTGGGCAAATTACTCAGCCTCTTTGAACTTCAACTTCCTTTCTGTAAAATGGGATCATAACCCCTATGTACAAGGTCATTGAGATAATTTGAGAGAGAATACTAAGTATAAAATGCTTGTTACCTAAAGTCTAATAAGTACCTACTATTGTTATCATTATGATTATTGTTGTTGAAGAAAAAAAAGATCATAGTTATAAAACTGAATTCAAACCATAGAAAAGCATTCAGGTTTTTGTTTTGTTTGTGTTTAAGTCAACTTTTAGGTCTCCTATGCTTGTTTATCTTTTTTATCATTATTGAGATATAATTCATATACCATAAAATTTTTCATTTTAAAGTATACAATTCAGTGGGCTTTAGTATATTCACAAAGCTGTGCAGCTGTCACCAATATCTAAATCAAGACCACTTGCATCACCCCAAAAGGAAACCCAATTCACTCCCCATTTTCTGGTAACCACTAATCTATTTTCTGACTCTATAGATTTGCCTATTCTTGATATTCATAAAAATGTGTTCTTTTGTGTCTTGCTTCTTTCACTTAGCATGTTTACAAAGTTTGCCCACCTTAGGACATTTTCAGTACTTCTTTTTATTGTCAAATAATATTTCTTTGTATGGATATACCATATTTTGTTTATCCATTCATGATGGACATTTCAGTTGTTAACACTTTTGGGCTATTATGAGTCATGCTGCTATTAACAATCACATACAGGTTTTTTATGTGGATGTATGTTTTCAGTTCTTTTAGGTATATACATAGGAGTAGAATTGCTGGATCACATGGTAACCCTATGCTTAACTTTTTGAGAAACTGCCACACTTTTTTCCAAAGGGACTGCATCATCTTGCATTCTCACTAACATGGTTTGAGGGTTTCAGTTTTTTCACACCCTTGCCAACATTTGCTACTCTCTGTTTGATTATAGCCATCTTGGAGGGTATGAAGTGCTATCTCATTGTGGTTTTAATTTGCATTTTCCTCTTACTAATGATATTATGTTTATTGACCATTTGTATTTTTTTCTTTGGAGAAATGTCTATTCAGATTGCTTGCCCATTTTTTAATTGAGTGATTTGTCCTTTTGTTGTTGAGTTGTAAGCGTTCTTTATATATTCCGGGTATAAGTCTTAGACATATGATTTACACATATTTTCTTCCATTCTGTGGGTTATGTTTCCACTTTCTTGCAGGTATCCTTTGAAGCACAAATTTGTTTGTTTGTTTTTGTTTTGGCCATGCTGCACAACTTGTGGGATCTTAGTTCCCCAACCAGGAATGGAACCCGCATCCTGGGCAGTGAAAGCTCGGAGTCCTAACAACTGGACCTTCAGGGAATTCCCCAGATGTTTTTAATTTGTATGAAATCCAGTTTATCTTTTTTCTTTTCTTTTTTTCTTTTTGGTCGATTGTGCTTTCGGCTTCATATCTAAGAAACCATTGCCTAATCCAAGGTCAAGAAGAATTACATCTATATTCTCTTTTAAGAGTTTTATGGGTTTTGCTCCTACATTTAACTCTTTGATCCATTTCGAGTTTATTTTGGCATATATTTGAGTTGGGAGATCTAAATTATTTTGCTTGTGGCTCTCCAGTTGTCCCTGTACCTTTTTTATTTTTCTTTTTTTAATTTACTTTTTTTGGCCACCCCTTGCGGCATGTGGGATCTTAGTTCCCCGACCAGGGATCGAACCCGTGCCCCCTGCAGTGGAAGCTCAGTCTTAACCACTGGACCACCAGGGAAGTCCTCCCTGTACCTTATTAAAAAGACTATTTTATCCACTACTGAATTGTCTTGGCACCCTTGTCAAAAATTAATTGACCATAAATGTAAGGTTTTATTTCTGGACTCTCAGTTCTGTTCCATTGGTCTATATGTCTGTATGTTATCTTTATGCCAATCCAGACTGTCTTGATTACTAGAGCTTTGAGTTTTGAAATCAGGAAGTGTGAGTCCTCCAACTTTGTCTCTCAAAGACAGTTAGTTTAAGTGCTAGAGTATCTTTATCATATTAAAACTACTGCAGAATATCTTTCTCTTAGATCAGTAGGTGAGACACTAATAAACCTTTCCTATTCTTTTTTTGATAAGAAAATCCCTTACCCCAAGGCTATTGATCAAGTGCCACTCACCAGCTAAACTTTTATGACAGTCGCTATTTATAGCAGGTTCCAAAGTATGCCTACTGGTAGTAATTAACATGCACACAGATCACGTAACTTTTTTTTTTTTTTTTTTTTTGGCTGTGTTGGGTCTTCGTTGCTTTGCACAGGCCTTCTCTGGTTGCGGCGAGCGGGGGCTACTCTTCTTTGCAGTGCACGGGCTTCTTCATCGCAGTGGCTTCTCTTGTTGCAGAGCACGGGCTCTAGGCGCACGGGCTTCAGTAGTTGTGGCGCACAGGCTCAGTAGGTGTGGGTCGCAGGCTCTAGAACGCAGGCTTAGTAGTTGTGGTGCACGGACTTAGTTGCTCCGCGGCATGTGGGATCTTCCCGGACCAGGGCTCGAACCCGTGTCCCGTGCATTGGCAGGCAGATTCTTAACCACTGCACCACCAGGGAAGTCCCACATAACTTTTCTTCTGTTAAAAAAAGTCATTAGGTTGTGTATTTTGTTCTTGGGTTTATGGCATACTTTTTTAGTTCTCTGTTTTGGTAAAGGACAAAGGGAAAATATGGCTAGCCTAGCTGACTGGGCCTCAGGAAAACTGCCTTTAATTGGTTGTTAGGCATTCTCCTCTCTGACCTAAGTTTTTCCATCTTGGAATGAGGAGTAGTCAACCTAGTCCCACTTTATAGCATCCTGGTTTAACAAGATAGTTGAGGGAAGTCATACAGGACGGGGGAAGAATAATGAAGTTGTCAAGAAGACATGGATTCTGGGCTTCCCTGGTGGCGCAGTGGTTAAGAATCTGCCTGCCAATGCAGGGGAGACGGGTTTGAGCCCTGGTCCGGGAAGATCCCACATGCCGCGGAGCAACTAAGCCCGTGTGCCACAAGTACTGAGCCCGCACTGTAGATCCCGCAAGCCACAACTGCTGAAGCCTGTGTGCCTAGAGCCCGTGTTCCTCAACAAGAGAAGCCACTGCAATGAGGAGCCCGCACACCACAACGAAGAGTAGCCCCCGCTCACTGCAACTAGAGAAAGCCCGCGCACAGCAAAGAAGACCCAACACAGCCAAAAATAAATAAATAAATAATTTTATATTAAAAAAAAAAGACATGGATTCTGACCTCAGGTTCCCTTCAAATAGTTGTGTAACCCTCTTATTCTATGTAATTCACAAAATGTAGATGCTTTAGTTGTGACATCCCTAAAGTATATTATGTACTAGTGGTTTTAACAAGGTTGCCTCTCTGAATGTGGGAAAAGAGGGTTCTTACCAGAGGAGTGAGCCACAAAGACTGAGGCCATTCATTTGTGTGTTACAGTTGGGTGAATCAGGTGGGCACAGGAGACTGATACTTCAAGGGGGAGCCTAGGTGATCTGGAGAGTTAGAACATTGAGATTGGCCTAGTCTCAGCGAGTGATCAATTTTGCTTGAAAACTGCTTCCATGAGGTGGAAAAGAAGGTGGTACCAAACATTTGGAGACAGGCTGGATGCCCAAGTATTAGTATAGCAGAGTAGGAGAGAAAGAAAAAAGAGCAAGAGTGGCTGTTGAGTTTTTTTCTAGTTTTCATATCTATCTTCATGATATGTACCTTTACGTACTGCTTTATTTCCTCGAATCAAAGAGTAACTTTGTTTTTAGATCAGGGTGAGAGAAATACATTCTTTATCTTAAATAAAGTCCAAGCGACCTTGGCTAAAAGCTATTATTCTTACCCATTTTGCAAAGCAAGTATTGTAATTCTTTACCCTTTCAAAAAGAGATGCATAATATAGATTGTCTTAGACATACACAAGCCTACAAAGAAAGCATATGTTCGGCTGGCAGTCTGATAATACCACCAGTGCTGAAATATAAAAACATGCACTTATTTCTGTTACTCCATTACCTTCAGAAAAAGTGTCCATTTAATAATATTTCCACTGGATAAAGTAGGTTTAAAATGTAAACAATTTCTTTATGATTCAGTAATAGTTCTATGTGCACGTCCTTCGCTTTGTGTCCCCTTGGCCAAGTTCTTGAACTGCCCTGAGCCTTGGTTTTCTCAACTCAAAATGAGGAAAATATATCCACCCCCAGTGAGAAAGTGTTAAGAGAATATGAGAGTAAAAACATTTTATAAATAGTACAATAAATTTAAATGTGAAGTAGTTTGATATTTTACAAAAACACCAAAGCAACCCAATGGGAAAAGGAAAGTCTTTTCAATAGACAGTGCTATTACAACTTGATTTTATTTTTACTTTTTATTGGAGTATAGTTGATTTACAATGTTATGTTAGTTTCAGGTGTACAGCAAAGTGAATCAGTTATACACATACATATATCCACTCTTTTTTAGATTATTTTCCCATATAGGCCATTATAGAGCATTGAGTAGAGTTCCCTGTGTTATACAATAGGTCCTTATTAGTTATCTGTTTTATATATAGTAATGTATATATGTCAATCCCAATCTCCCATTTTATCCCTACCCCTTTACCCCCTAGAAACCATAAATTTGTTTTCTACATCTGTAACTCTATTTCTGTTTTGTAGATAAGTTCATTTGTACCCTTTTTTTTGATTCCACATATACACAATATCATGATATTTGTCTTTCTCTGTCTGACTTCACTCAGTATGACAATCTCTAGGTCCATTCATGTACAACTTGATATCTTTATGGGGAAAAATGAACCTTTGGCCCCTTACCTTATACCATACATAAAAATTAAAGATGGATCACGGCCATAACATAAAAGCAAAAATGATTACACTCCTAGAAGAAAACAGGAGAATATTTTCACATCTTGGGGGTAGGCAGAAGTTTCTTAGGACTTTGAAAGCGCTAACCACGACTTAAAAAATATTGATAAATCGAATTCCAAAAAAAATTTATAAACTATTTGTTCATGAAGACAGCATTAAGAGGGAGGGTGGGAGGGAGACGCAAGAGGGAGGGGATATGGGGATATATGTATACATATAGCTGATTCACTTTGTTATACAGCAGAAACTAACACAACATTGTAAAGCAATTATACTCCAATAAAGATGTTTAAATTAATTGATTAAAAAAATTTTTTAAACAGACACCATTAAGAATATGAATAAACAAGCCACAGGCCAGTATAAAATAGTCGCAACACATATAATGTCTAAAAAAGAACTTATATCCAGAATATATTAAAAACTCTAACTCAGTAATGAAAAGACAAAAGAAAATATATGAATAGCCAATAAGCACGTGATAAAGTGTTCAACATCATTAGTCATGAGAGAAATGAACATTAAAACCTCAGTGAGATACTGCATTAGAATGACTAAAATTTAAATGACAACACCAAATGTTGGAGAGGATGTGAAGCAGCATTGCCAGTGGGAGTGTAAAATGGAACAACCACTTTGGGAAAAGGCATGGAAGTTTCTTATAAGGTTAAACACACCTATTCTTTGACTCCAGCCATTCCACTCCTGGTATTTATGCTAGAGAAGTGAAAGCATATGTCCACATAAAGACTTGAATTCGAATATTTATAGCCTTTTTATTCATTGTTGCCAAAAGCTGGAAACTGGGTAGTTGTCCAACAGCAGGAGAAAAGATATAAAGTGTGGTATATTCAAACGATGGAATAATACTCAGCAAAAGAAGGAAATTACTGCTAATGCAACATGAATCAATCTCAGAAACACTTTAACTGGGTGAAAGAAGCCAAATACGAAAGAGTGCATACTGTAAGATTCCCTGTATGTGAAGTTCTAGAACAGGTAAAACCAACCTACAGTGAGAAAGACCAGAACAAGAGCTGCTTTGTGGGAGAGGAGGGAAGTGGAAACTGACTGGGAAGGGAAATGAGGGGACTTTCTAAGCTAATGGTGATGTCATCATAGGGGTTACACAGGTATATGCATTTGCCAAAACTCAGAGAATGCCCCACTTAAGTTGCATGATTTTTAAATCTCACACACACACAAACTAAGCTAATGTTGAACTCTAATGATACGCATATTGATAGATTATGAAGTGTATTGATGTCTCTAACTTGCAATGAAGTGCATCAAATAAGATGAATGGAAAGAGGGATGGTAAGATGGGTAGGTAAGTGATAAGGCAAATACAACAAAATGTTAATTGTAGAATCTAGGTAGTAAATATAGGTAGTAATATAGGTAGTAAATAGTTGGATGTTTGTTGTATAATTTTCAATATTTCTGTACGGTTGAAATCTGTCCTAATGTTCGAAGAATATAAAGTACTTAAGTAGGAAAACCTAATAAATTTTTTAAATTGAAGTATAGCTGATTTACAATATTGTATTAGTTTCAGGTGTACAGCAAAGTGAGTCAGTTATATTTTTTTAGATTATTTTCCTTTTTAGGTTATTACAAGATATCGAATATAATTCCCAGTGCTATACAGTAAATCTTTGTTGCTTATCTGTTTTACATAGTTTGTTAATCCCATACTCCTAATTTTACCTCCCCTACATTTCCTCTTAGATAACCATAAATTTGCTTTGTGTCTGTGAGTCTTTCTGTTTTGTATATAGATTTCATTTGTATTATTTTTTAGATTCCACATATAAGTGATATCACATAGTATTCATCTTTCTCTGTCTCATTTATTTCACTAAGTGTAATATTCTCTAGGTCCATCCATGTTGCTACAAATGGCAATGTTTCATTCTTTTTATGGCTGAGTAATATTCCATTGTGTATGGAATACACAGATGGGGCACTTGGATTGTTTCCATGTCTTGGCTATTGAAAACCTTTTCAACTTGATTGATGGCAGCATCTCATGAAGAAGATAAAAGACCACATGATACAAAACCCCATATAAATTTACTTCAAAGTAATTTTCGCATGAATTCCATGACAAAATTAGCCAGTCCTGGGCTGCTGCAGGGTTTCTTGGGGCTACCACAACCTCCAAGCTCCGTTTCTGAGTACACCCTCTCCTCATCCCCTAACCCACCTGACAATTGGAATATTCAATGAACCACCTCTGCAAACACCAACCAGACCTCTTCCCATCCATACTCCTAAACCCACTGCAAACTGCTTCTGCCTTCTCTGAGGCATCCCTTCTCCTGATCATCAGAAAATTCCTAATTGTCAAATCTAATGGCCAGTTTTCAATCCTTATCCTATCTCATCTTCTCTCAGCATCTGACTTGGAGAACCACACTCTCTTGAGACCTCTTATTCCCTTGACTTTCACAAAACCACTTTTTCCTCATTATCTTGCCTCTTTTACAGCCTCTTCTTAGTCTGCTTTAGGAACACCTCTGTCCTTCTCTTCAGTGTCAGGGAGCCTCCACCCCACAAGCTTTTTGTCACTCTATCAGCTCCTCCTAGGTGTCCAATTTGACTGCCACAAATTCACCTATCATCTAATTACTCTCAAATCTCTGTTTCTAGCCCTGATCTCCTCCCAAACTTTAGGCTCAAAACCTACAGGTCAACCCCTTGGGATATTCTGCAGACAAGTTGATTATCAAAACAGAAGTCAACTTCTCTTGAACTCCCCAGCCCAGTCTATTCTTCCTACTTGTTCTATCATTAATAGAAGTAATTCTTCCCGACTTTTCCCTTCCTCACCCATTTATCTAATTGATCACCAAGTTCTGTCAGTTCTACCTCTCCTAAATCTCTTCCTCACCTCCTCATTCTCTCAGGTGTAATTTAGACCTTTATCATGTCTAACTAATTTGCCCAACTCTAGTTCTTCCCCTTCATTAGTCGTCCTCCCTCACCATGGGGCATGCCTCGCTAAAGAAGACACACAGTCATATTCCCTGGTCTGTTTAAATTCCTTGACCATCCACCCCTTAACCACTGTAACAGCCTTCCTACTGCCATCCCTCCTCATACCCCTTCACTCCAGCCCAAACATACCTTATAACTACACTCATGCCTCCATCTGGATTACTCTTTTCATACTGTAACTACTCAAGTTTAAAGATCCAGTTCAAAAGTCAAATCCTTTAAAAAGTTTTCTCTAAACCTCTCAGGCAATTAGTTGCTGCTCCATCCTTTCTATGTAGCTCCATTCTTAGAAGTCTGTCCCCTGAGCAAGCAAGAGAAAAGAGTACCCAGGTTGCCACAGTTGGACCGTCTTCTCTCCCCCTCCCCAGTCACATAATCTACATGCACATAAATGAAACGTGATCGTGTAATCTGGTGTAAGTTTTTATCCTTTGTAACTTTGATCCTTTTTGAACTCAGAAAAAGCTAAAGTGTAGGAGACCTGGAATTTGAGGACTGAGCTCTAGTCTAATCCCTGCACTGCCTAGCAAGTGAGGGGGGAAATGATTCCACCACTCTGAGCTTCAGTGTCTCTTCTTTAAAATGACTTGGAGTGAGACATTTGTAAAGACCTAGCACAATGTATAAGTATGCAGTAGTTCTTTATTCAACAAATATTCACTGACTGCTTACTAAGTATCAAGTAAAGTGCTAGGTGCAGGTATATAGCCCTCAATAAAAATGTGAGTTTACTTTCTTGTAAATGTGTTTTAGACTTTCATATTTTTTTAAAATATTCTGTATAGTACTGTTTCCTCCCCACCCTGTCCTCCCTTGGCCAAAATAATTTTTCTCTGAATTTCTCCTTTAAGGTCTACTAAGTAGCATGGAGTGGTGGTTAACAGCATGAGCTTTAAACCAGACTTTCAAGGTTTGAATCCTGGCTCTACCATTTTTTAGCTGTGAGACTTTGGGTAAGTTGCTTAACTTCTTGATGTTTTGCTTTCTGTGTTGTTAAAGTACAATAATACCTATTCCATTAAGTTGTTATAAAGAATAAAACTGTTAATACATGTAAGTCTTAAAATGTTATCTGGCATTCAGTAAAGTGCTTAAGAAGTGGTAGCTATTATTATTTGCAACCTATGGTTCATAGTGTCCTCACCTTGCCATGAAAATCATTTCATGGCAAGGTATAAGAAAGCAATTAAAGACCTCATTTTTCTTTCTTTAAAAAATATTTTTAAAATTTATTTATTTTGACTGCACTGGGTCTTACTTGCGGCACATGGGATCTTCGTTGCGGCATGTGTGATCTTTTTAGTTGTGGCACGCGGACTTTTAGTTGCTACATGTGAACTCTTTTAGTTGCGGCATGCATGTGGGATCTAGTTCCCCGACCAGGGATCAAACCCGGGCCCCCTAATTTGGGAGCATGGAGTCTTACCTGCTGGACCACCAGGGAAGTCCCCAAGACCTCATTTTTCATTTATATTCCTTTAAATAACTCTGCTTAGAAATTTTCTTATACACCTGCACTGTCCAACATGGTAGCTACTAGCATTATGTGACTACTGAGCACTTGAAATGTGGCTGATTGGAAGAGTAGGGTTGCAAGCAAACCAGATTTTAAAAACTTAGAGGAGAGACATCAGTGAAAATAACAGAGTAAGGAACACCTAAATTCTTATGAGCTAAAAGTGCACCTAAAATCTGGCAAAAACTGTCAGAATCAACTTTTTCAGAACTCTGGACAGTAATCAAAAGCTTGAAGCAGCTTGGGGGACTTCCCTGGTGGTACAGTGGTTAAGAATCCGCCTGCCAATGCAGGGAACACGGGTTCGTGCCCTGGTCCGGGAAGATCCCACATGCCACGGAGCAGCGAAGCCCGTGTGCCACAACTACTGAGCCCGCATGCCACAACTACTGAATCCCGCGTGCCTACAGCCCATGCTTCGCAACAAGAGAAGCCACTGCAATGAGAAGCCCGCGTACCACAACAAAGAGTAGCCCCCGCTAGCTGCAACTAGAGAAAGCCCATGCACAGCAATGAAGACCCAACGCAGCCAAAAATAAATAAATGAAATAAATTTAAAAACAAACAAACAGACTTCTCATTAGACTTGGAATAGAAAGGAACTTCCTCAACATGAAAAAGAGAATCTACAGAAACCCTAAGTTAGCGTCACATTTAATGGTGAAAAACTGAATAGTTTCCCCCTAAGATCAGGAACAAGATAAGGATATCTGCTCTCCCCATTTCTATTCAACATTATATTAGAGGTACTGGCCACCACTGTCAGGCAAGAAAAAAAGAGAGACAGCAGCCAGGTTGGAGAAGTAAAACTGTCTATTTGCAGACAATACAATTGCCTATGTAGAAATCCAATGGAATTAGAAAAAAAACAAATGAAACTAATAAGTGGGTTTAGCGAAGTTGAAGGATACAAGATTAATATATAAAAATTGCATTTCTGTATTCTAACAGTGAAAATGAGAAATTAAAATTAATAAAATGTCACTTACTAAAACATAAAATATGTGAAATACTTGGGGATAAATCTGACAAAATATGTGAAAGTCCTTTACACTGGAAACTAGAAAACACTGCTGAGAGAAATTAAAGAAGACCTAAATAAAAATAAATGATAGACCTTCATGGGTTGAAGAAAACACTGTTAAGATATCAGTTGTCCCCAAGTTGATCTATAGAAGCTATGCAATCACAATAAAAAATCCAGTACTCTTTTTTATGCAAACTGACAAGCTGATTCTAAAATTTGTATGGAAATACACAGGACCTAGAATAGGCAAAACAACTTTGAAAAAGAAGAGCAAAGTCAGAGGGTTTACATTACCTGATTCAAGACGTATTCTAAAGCCACACTAATCAAGACAGGGTGGCATTGGCATAAAGATTGACAAATAAATGGAACAGAGTCCAGAAATAGAACCATATGGATATGGACCAGTGATTCTTTAACAGCTTTATAAATATAATTTACAAGCCATACTATACTATTCACCCATTTAAAATGTACAGTTCAGTGGTTTTTTTGTTGTTTTTTTTGTTGTTTTTTTTTTAATAATTAATTAATTTATGTATTTATTTATTTTTGGCTGTGTTGGGTCTTCGTTTCTGTGCGAGGGCTCTCTCTAGCTGTGGCAAGCGGCGGCAACTCTTCATCGCGGTGCGCGGGCCTCTCACTATCACGGCCTCTCGTTGCGGAGCACAGGCTCCAGACGCGCAGGCTCAGTAGCTGTGGCTCACGGGCCCTGTTGCTCCACGGCATGTGGGATCTTCCCAGACCAGGGCTCGAACCCGTGTCCCCTGCACTGGCAGGCAGATTCTCAACCACTGCGCCACCAGGGAAGCCCCAGTTCAGTGTTTTTTAGTAAGTTCACAGGGTTATGCAGTGATCCCTGCTATCTATGGAACTTTTTTTTGTTTTTTGTTTTGTTTTGTTTTGTTTTGGCCACACAGCGCGGCATGCAGGATCTTAGTTCCCTGCCCAGGGACTGAACCCGTGCCCCCTGCAGTGGACGCGCAGAGTCCTAACCATTGGACCGCCAGGGAATTCCCATCTATGGAACACTTTTGTCCACTGAAAAAGAAACCCTATACTTATTAGCAATAGCTCCCCATTTCCCCTGCTACCTTCCCCTTAGCCCTAAGCAACCACTAATCTACTTTCATCTCTCCAGATTTGCTTATTCTGGACATTTGGCATAAACAGAATCATATAATATTTGATCTTCTGTGGCTGGCTTCTTTCACTTTGCATAATTTTTTCAAGGTCCATCTATGTTATACCATGCATCAGTACTCCATTCTTTATGATTGCTGAATAATATTGTATCATAAGGATATATCACATTTTCTTTATTCATTCATCAGTTGATGGACACCGGGTTGTTCCTACTTTTTGGCTACTGTGAATAGTGCTGCCATGGACATTTGTGTACAGATTTTTCTGTACATATGTTTTCATTTCTCTTGGATAGATATGTAGGGGGTGGAATTATTGAATATGTTTCACTTTTTAAAGGACATGCAAAACTGTTTCCCAAAACAGCCACAAAATTTTACATTCCCACCAGTGTTATATTAAGGTTCCAGTTTCTCCACATCCTGACAACACTTGTTATTGCTTGTCTTTTTTATTATATCCATTGTAATAAAAGTGAAGTGGTATATCTTTTTTTTTTAATTGTGGTAAAATATATATAACATAAAATACGTCATTTTAAGTATACAATTTAGTGGTATTAATTACATTCACAGTGTTTTGCAACCATTACCACTATCTATTTCCAAAACTTTTCCATCACCCCAGTCAGAAACTCTGTACCCATTAGGCAATAAAATCCCATTCCCCTTGCTCCCAGCCCCTGGCAAACTCTAATATACTTTCTCTTGCAATTAATTTGCCCATTCTAGATATTTTATACAAGTGAAATCATACATTTTTTGCCTTTTTATCTCTGGTTTATTTCACTTAGCATAATGTTTTCAAAGTTTATCCATGGTATGGCACGTTTTAGGTGTCATGCCTTTTTATGGCTAAATACTATTCCACTATATGTCTATACCACCTCTTGTTTACCCATTCACCTCTTGATGGACACTTGAATTCTTTCTACCTTTTGGATATCATGAATAATGCTACAGTAATTATTATCATACAAGGATGTGTTTGATTTCCTGTTTTCAATTGCTTTGGATATATACTTAGGAGTAGAATTACAGGATCATCTGGTAATTGTATTTTTAATTTTTTGAGAAACCCCCAAACTGTTTTCCACAGTGGCTTAGCTATTTTACATTCCCAGCAGCAATGTGCAGGATTTCCAATCTCTCCACATTCTCTTCAACATTTTTAATTTTCTGGTTATTGTTGTTTTTCAGTTTTGTTTTTATTATTATAGCCATCCTAGTAGGTGTGAAGTGGTATCTCATTGTGGTTTTGATTTACATTTCCCTAATGATTAATGATGTTGAGCATCTTTTCATGTGTTATCAACCATTTATAAATCTCCTTTAGATGAATATATTTTCAAATCATTAGCTCATTTTTTAAAATTTATTTATTTATTTATGGCTGCATTGGGTCTTCATTTCTGAGTAGGGGTTTTCTCTAGTTGCGGCAAGCAGGGGCTACTCGTTGTTGCAGTGCACAGGCTTCTCATTGTGGTGGCTTGTTGTTGCAGAACACGGGCTCTAGGCTCACGGGCTTCAGCAGTTGTGGCATGCAGGCTTCAGTAGTTGTGGCTCGTGGGCTCTAGAGCACAGGCTCAGTAGTTGTGGCACACGGGCTTAATTGCTCTGCAGCATGTGGGATCTTCCCAGACTAGGGCTCAAACCCGTGTCCCCTGCATTGGCAGACAGATTCGTCACCACTACGCTACCAGGGAAGCCCTTTAGCTCATTTTTTAATTGGCTTATGTCTTGTTATTAAGTTGTAAATTTTTTTTATATATTCTGGGTGGAATTCCTTTTCAGAAGTATGATCTGTGCATATTTTCTTCCATTCTGTAGGTTGTCTTTTCACTTTCTTGTTGGCATTATTTGCAGCACAGAAGATTCTAATTTTGATTTTTTTTTGGCCGAGTTGCATGGCTTGCCAGATCTTAGTTCCCCAACCAGGGGTCAAACCCGTGGCCCCTGCAGTGGAAGCTTGGAGTCCTAACCACTGGACTGCCAGGGAATTCCCAGAAGATTCTAATTTTGATGTAGCCCAATTTATCTATTTTTTCTTTTGTCACTTGTGCTTTTGGTGTCATACCTAAGAAATTATTGCCTAACCCAAGGTCACAAATATTTACTTTTCATTTTCTTATAAGCTTTTTATAGTTTTAGCTCTTACATTTAGGTCTATGAGTTATTTTGAGTTAATTTCTGTGTATGGTGTGAGGTAGGGGGTTCACCTTCATTCTTTATATATGAATATCCCGCTGTTGCAGCACTATTTGTTGAGAAGATTATTCTCTCAACAGATAGTAAATTATCTTGTAACCCTTGTCAAAAAACAATTGATGATAATTGTACGTGTTTATTTCTGAAATTTTATTTCTATGGCAACAGACTTTTGTTAAAAGTCCAAAAGCAATTTGGTAGAGAAAGAATAGGTTTTTTCAACAAATGGGGCTGGAATAAGTAGCACCAGAGATAGTCCTATGCCAAAAAACCAAACAAAGAAACCAAAAAAGAACAATTAAAAAACCTTCAATCTGTATCTCACAATCTATATCTTGCATATCTCATACACAAAAATTATCTCAAAATTTACCATTTACCTATATATAAAGCCTAAAACTATGAAACTTCTACAAAAGAAACAGGAGAAAATTGTTGTGGTCAATTATACAAAGAAAAAAAAAATTAGATATGACACCATAAGCATAATCTCCAAAAGGAAAATCAATAATTCTGACTTTATCAAAATTAAAAGTTCTGGGAGTTCCCTGGTGTCCTAGTGGTTGAGATTTGGTGCTGTCACTGCCATGGCCCAGATACGATCCCTGGTCAGAGAACTGAAATCCCACAAGCTGCACAGCCAAAATATTAAAAAAAAAAAAAAATTAAAAAGCTCTGCTCGTCAAAGGACACTGTTAAGAGAATGAAAAGATAAGCCCCAGAATGGAAAAATATATTTGCAAAACACATATCTGATAAAGGACTTGTATCAAGAATATATAACAAGCTCTTTATTTTGCTCAATAAAAAAGCCATTTTTATAGATAGAGAAATATTTGAACACGCACTTCATCAAATAAGCACATGAAAAGATGCTCAGCATCACTGGTAATTAAGAGAATGCAAATTAAAATCAGAAATAGATACCTCTTCACACCTATTAGAATCAATAGAATTTTTTTTTTTTAATTTATTTTTGGCTGTGTTGGGTGTTCGTTGCTGCACGCAGGCTTTTTCTAGTTGTGGCGAGCGGGGGCTACTCTTTGTTGCGGTCCATGGGCTTCTCATTGTGGTGGCTTCTCTTGTTGCAGAGCACAGGCTCTAGGCGCACGGACTTCAGTAGTTGTGGCACGTGGGCTCAGTAGTTGTGGCTCACGGCATCTAGAGCACAAGCTCAGTAGTTGTGGTGCACAAGCTGTTGCTCTGTGGCATGTGGGATCTTCCCGGACCAGGGCTTGAACCCATGTCCCCTGCGTTGGCAGGCGGATTCTTAACCACTGCGCCACCAGGGAAGCCCCTAGAATCAATAGAATTTTTAAAACTGACCATATCAAGTATAGGTGAAGATGTGGAGGAACTGGGACTCTCATACACAGCTGGTTGGAATATAAAATGGTGCAACCACTTTGGAAAGGAGTTTAGAAGTTTCGTAAAATGTAGGATATATACCTAACACATAATCCAGACTTTCCATTCAGATATTTACCCTGCCAAAATGCAATCGTATATCCATATAAAGACTTGTACATGAATGTTCATAGCAGCTTTATTTGTAATAGCCCTAAACTAGAAACAACCCAAATATCCATCAACAGGAGAATGAATGAACAAATTTATATATATCTATAAGTACTACTCGTCAATAAAAAAGAATAAATTATTGATCTCTTCAACATGGATGAATCTTAAAATAATTATGCTCACTGAAAAAAGCCAGACAAAAAGGAGTACGTATTGTGTGATTCCATTTATGTAAAATTCTAGAAAATGCAAACTAAACCATAGTGACAGAAATCCGATCAGTGTTTGCTTGGGAATAACAGGGTGATGGAGTGGGGAGGGATGGGAAGAATGGATTTCAAAAAGGCATGAGGGAAATTTTGTAGTGATGGATATGATCATTATCTTGATTGTGGTTATGGCTTTACAGGTATATATATATGTCAAAACTTATCAAATTAAATACTTCATATAGGTACACAGCTACATTTCATTGTAAATCAATTATACCCCAATAAAGCTATTTTTTAAATTACATATGTGTTGATACTATAAAATGGTACAGCCATTTTTGACAGTCGGGCAGTTGCTCAAAAAGCTAAACGTGAAGTTATCGTCTAACCCAGCAATTTCACTTCTACATAACTATCCAAAAGAAATAAAAACACGTTCCACACAAAGAATGCTCCAGAGCAGCATTATTCAAAATAGCCAAAAATCAGAAGCAACTCAGATGTCCATCAACTGATCAATGGATAAACAAATATGCTATATCCATACAATGGAATATTATTCGGCCATAAAAAGGAATCAAGTACTGATAGATGCTACAACATGAATGAACCTCAAAATATTTATGCTAAGTGAAAGAGCCATCACGGAGCACCACATATTATATGATCCCATTGATACAGAAAGTCCAGAATAGGAAATTCTATAGAGATTGAAAGTAGATGAGCAGTGAGCTAGGCCTAAGTGTAGGGGAGAATGGGAAGTGACTGCTTATGGGTACAAGTTTTCTGTTGGGGATGATGAAAAGTTCTAAAATTAGATTACATGATGATTGCACAACTCTATAAATATACTAAAAAACATTGAATCATATGCTTTAACATGTGAACTTTATGGTATGTAAATTATATATCAAAAAAACTGTGAAAAATTACATATATGGCTGGCATTCTATTTCTGTTGGACAGTGCTGTTTCAGAGAAACACAGCGTGGTGCTAAATATGGGCCAAAGGTAAATAGGAGGACATAGTGGTGCTCATTATACGCCTTCCCTGCATATGTTAAGTGTTCTATGATTATTTGCTCATTGTTAACATAGGACAAATGCTGCAGGCAATAAAAATATATTAGAGGTAATTTTTTGACCCCAGGATTTTTTAAAACTATCATGTGTAAAAGATTTTAAATACTCCATTTACATTTGCTAAGCAATAATTAAGTTCTGTAAAATCGGCTTGAATATACAAATTACATTCAAGTTTTGGATAGTTTTTAAGGATTTTTCTGTAATCACTAAGGATGCTATCCCCAACTCTACCCCCCCCCCCCCCGCCATCTACATTAGAGTTTCCTTTCCATCTTACAGATTGCTGCCTTGGAAAAATTCAGACAGAATCAAGTTTTCTAATCAAGTGCCACCTAATGGTGTGTCAGTATTTGGCTATATCAAATCTTAAATCCACCAAACGAATTTTACTAAGTTTGATGCCAGAATCAAACAACTTTATAGGTCATAAGCTAAAAGCATGATGTCTATGTGAGTTTTGGGCATGATGGTGGCTGGTAGTTTATTTTTTCCAAAGGGGTGGAACTGTCTTCCACTTCTTCTTCAAAGGAAATGATGATTCTAAAATATCCTGCATAGAAAATAGAGGTGAAAGCTTTGATAAACATAATGGTCCCACACACAAAGATGTCTAAGCCCTAATTCCTAAAACCTATCAGCATATTATGTAACATGTCGAAAGGGACATTGCCGATGTAATTAAGGTTGCAAACTTTAAAATAAAGATTATTCTATTTGATCTGGTGAGCCCAGTCTAATCACATGAGCCTTTACAAGCAGAGAACTTTCTCCAGTAGGAGGCAGGAGAGCTGAGGCAGAAAGAGAAGTGAGACAGACTCGAAGCATGAGGACTCAGTGCATCATTGCTGGCTTTGAAGATGTAGAAGCAATGTGACAAGGAAAATTTAAGGAGCTGAGAGGGGCTCCAGGCTGACAGCCAGACAGCAAACTAGCCCTCAGCCATACAGCCACAAGGAACTGTATTTCACTAACAACCAAGGTGAACGTATAAGTGGATTCTTCCCCAGAGCCTCCAGAAAGGAATAAAGCCCTGCTCACATCTTGATTTTGACATTTTGAGATCTGAAGGTGAGTACCTTGCCAAGCCCACCAGACCTCTTTTTTTTTTTTTTTAAATAAATTTATTTATTTATTTATTTATTTTTGGCTGCATTGGGTCTTCGTTGCTGCACGCAGGCTTCCTCTAGTTGCAGTGAGCAGGGGCTACTCTTCGTTGCGGTGCATGGGCTTCTCATTGCGGTGGCTTCTCTTGTTGTAGAGCATGGGCTCTAGGCCTGCAGGCTTCAGTAGTTGTGGCACATGGGCCCAGTAGTTGTGGCTCACGGGCTCTAGAGTGCAGACTCAGTAGTTGTGATGCACGGGCTTAGTTGCTCCGTCGAATGTGGGATCTTCCCAGACCAGGGCTCGAACCCATGTCCCCTGCATTGGCAGGCGGATTCTTAACCACTGCGCCACCAGGTCCCCCCACCAGACTTCTGACTACAGAACAGTGAGATAATGAATGGGTGTTGTTTTACGTTTGTGGCAATTTGTTACACAGCAATAGAAAACTAATACAAGAGCTATCGGAAAGGGGTTTAGAACTTAAAAAGTTCTTAGGGAAGGTAAGGGGGAAGGTGCTTAAATTTAAATTAAATTTAAAAATTGGAAGACACATTCAGGGATATAAATAAAAACATTATGAGAAGGATTATAGTATATCACAGAACCAGGGTTTGGGACTCACGGGTTGGCTGTGATATTGAACTCTGCAGCAGGCATGGAACTGGCCTGATAGATTTAGCTACCATTGTACAAATTCAGAAAGACTCATAGAATGAAGACAAGAAGTGGGACCCTTATTTATGTCTGATGTCGGGGGATTCTTTGAGAAAGTAACAACAATGGTACTACTGCTTTTTGCCCCCAACTTGTCATTACTGGAGTTTTCTACTTAACTCGTACAAAGCCAATTGGTCACACCTGCCCCAAAGCATCAGTCCCGTCTTGTACTGGCCGAGAGTATGAACAGCTCTAAGATGAGGGCATACTTGGTGTCCTCCCTGGAAAAAAAGCCAGTCCTTTCAGGAAGTGAACATACAAGGCCTCTGTTCTCCCATGAGGGGACAGGACCAAAACAAGAAACACATTTTTTTTTTCTATAGTACTTCCTTTTTAACGTGTTCTTTTCTTTTCTTTTTCTTTTTTTAAATTTATTTTATTTATTTATTCTTTTTTGGCTGCATTGGGTCTTCGTTGCTGCGTGCAGGCTTTCTCTAGTTGCGGCAAGCGGGGGCTACTCTTTGTTGTGTGAGCGGGCTTCTCACTGTGGTGGCTTCTCTTGTTGCGCATGGGCTTCAATAGTTGTGGCTCGCAGGCTCTAGAGCACAGGCTCAGTAGCTGTGGCACACGGGGTTAGTTGCTCCATGGCATGAAGAAACACATTTCTTGTCATCTGGCTTATTGTTTTCAAATCTCTATTCTGTCCCAATTCCATAAATTCTTTCAAAGGTGTGAGATTCAAGAAACCTGGGGCCTTTTCTCAGTTGTAGTCTTCTAGTTTGAACTTTATGATTTAATGTGATTGTCAAGGAATAAGAATGAAACACTTAATTCCAGTGCTATATAAACTATAGAAATAATGGCAAGGTTTCCAGTTTATTTTGAAGCTAACATACACACATACACGCAATCCAAATCAGACTAGTCTCACTTAAGCAACTTATATGGAATTTATAAACATACATACAAAGTGGAATACTATCAAATCTAATCCATTAGTACAATATATTAAAATAATAACATTCCATTACCAAGTAGGGCCTGGCCCAGAAATGCAAGGATAATCAAAACTTTACAATTTATAAGTACTATACACAGACGATGTCTGTTTTGTACTAGCATAGTCCTGCTGTTTAGCACAGTGCCTGGCACACAGTGGACAATAAGTATTTGCTGAATGACTGAATGAATATTCACTGTCAATAATCCATTGGAAAATAAAGTGAGAAAAACCTCCCATTAAAGTAGCAATTACAGCAATTTTATATAAATACATAAAAATGTATACAAGTATGCCTTGTTTTATTGCACTTTGCTTTATTGTGCTTTGCAGATATGGTATTTTTTTTTACAAATTGAAGGTTTATGGCAACCCTGTGTCGAGCAAGTCTGTTGACACCATTTTTCTAACAGCATTTGCTCACTTTGTGTCTCTGTGCCACGTTTTGGTGATTCTTGGAATATCTCAAAATTTTTCATTATTATTCAGTTTGTTATGGTGATCTGTTATCAGTGATCTTTAATGTTACTATTTTAATTGTTTGGGGGTGCTACAAACCACACCCATGTACAACGCTGAACTTCATTAGTAAATGTTGTGTGTGTTCTGACTGCTCCACCAATTGGCTGTTCCCCCATCTGTCTCCCTCTCCTTGGGCCTCCCTATTCCCTGAGACACAACAGTATTGAAATTAGCCCAGTACTAACTCTACAATGGCCTCTTAACTGTTCAAGCGAAGGGAAGAGTCATATGTCTCTCACTTTAAATCAAAGGTAGAAATGATTAAGCTTAGTGAGGAAGGCATGTTGAAAGCTGAGACAGGCTGAAAGCTAGGCCTCTTGAGCCAAACAGCCAAGTTGTGAATGCAGAGGAAAAGTTCTTGAAGGAAACTAAAAGTGCTACTGCAGAAAACACACAAATGATAAGAAAGAAAAACAGCCTATTGCTGATATGGAGAACGTTTTAGTGGTCTGCATAGAAGATCAAACCAGCCACAACATTCTCTTAAGCCAAAGCCCAATCCAGAGCGAGACTCTAACTCTCTTCAGTTCTCTGGAGGCTGAGAGAGATGAAGAAGCTGCAGAAGAGAAGTCTGAAGTTAGGAGAGGTTGGTTCATGAGGTTTGAGGAAAGAAGCTGTCTCCATCACATAAAAGTGCAAGGTAAATCAGCAAGTGCTGATGTAGAAGCTGCAGCAAGTTAGCCAGAAGATGTAGCTAAGATAATTCATGAAGGTGGCTACACCAGATTTTCACTGTAGGTGAAACAGTCTTCTATTGGAAGAAAATGCCATCTAGGACTTTCATAGCTAGATAGGAGAAGGCAACACTTGGCTTCAAACTTCAAAGGACAGGCTGACTGTCTTGTTACAAGCTAATGCAGCTGGTGTCTTTAAGTTGAAGCCAATTCTCATTTACCATTCTGAAAATCCTAGGGCCCTTGAGGAATGATGCTAAGTCTACTCTGCCTGTGCTCTGTAAGTGGAAAACAAAGCCTGGATGACAGCACATCTGTATACAACATGGTTTACTGAATATTTTAAGTCCACTGTTGAGACCTACTGCTCAGAAAAAAAAGATTCCTTTCAAAGTATTGCTGCTCACTGACAATGCACCTGGTCACCCAAGAGCTCTAATGGAGATGTACAAGGAGATTAGTGTTGTTTTCATGACTGCTAACACAACATCCATTTTGCAGTCCTTGGATCACGGGGTAATTTTGACTTTCAAGTCTTATTATTTAAGAAATACATTTTGTAAGGCTTTAGCTGCCATAGATCATGATTCCTCCTGAAGGATCTGGGCAAAGTCAATTGAAAACCTTCTGAAAAGGATTCACCATTTCAGATGCCATTAAGAACATTCGTGGTTCATGCGAAGAGGTCAAAATATTAGCATTAACAGGAGTTTCAAAGAAGTTGGTTCCAACCCTTATGGATGACTTTGAGGGGTTCAAGACTTCAGTAAAGGAAGTAACTGCAGATGGGAATAGCAAGAGAACTAGAATTAGAAGTAGAGCCTAAAGATGTGACTGAATGGCTGCAACCTCCTGATAAAACTTTAATGGATAAAACTTGAAGTGACAATAAAGGATTTAGAATATTACATAAACTTATTTGATAAAGCAGCAGCAGGGTTTGAGAGGATTGACTCCAATTTTGAAAGAAATTCTGTTGTGGGTAAAATGCTATCAAGCACCATCACATGCTATAGAAAAATTATTCATGAAAGGAAGAGTCCATTGATGTGGCAGACTTCATTGCTGTCTTATTTTAAGAAATTGCCACAGTCACCCCAACCTTGAGCAACCAACACCCTCATCAGTCAGCAGCCATCAGCACCAAGGCAAGACCTCCACCAACAAAAAGGATCAGATGATCAAGGATCACATGATAGTTTTTATTTTTTAACAATAACGTTTTTAATTAAGGTGTGTACATTTTTTATATATGATGCTATTGTACACTTAATAGACTATAGTATGATGTAAACATAACTTTTATATGCACTGGAAAAAACAAAATAGTTCGTGTGACTCACTTTATTGTGACTTTCACTTTATTGCAGTGGTCTGGAACTAAATGTACAGTATCTCCAAGGTATGCCTGTATATATGTGTGTATATATATTTGTGTGTGTATATGTATGTATGTGTATATATATCACCAGAAATAAGTACATAACTTAAAGTTTAAAACTAAACTTACGGCTTCCCTGGTGGTACAGTGGTTAAGAATCTGCCTGCCAATGCAGGGGATATGGGTTTGAGCCCTGGTCTGGGAAGATCCCACATGCCATGGAGTAACTTAGCCCGTGCACCACAACTACTGAGCCTGTGCTCTAGAGCCCGTGAGCCGCAACTACTGAGGCCGCATGCCACAACTACTGAAGCCCGCATGCCTAGAGCTTGTGCTCTGCAGCAAGAGAAGCCATCACAATGAGAAGCCCACGCACCGCAACGAAGAGTAGCCCCCACTTGCCGCAACTAGAGAAAGCCCCCGTGCAGCAACGAAGACCCAATGCAGCCAAAAATAAATAATTAAATTTATAATAAATAAATACAAACAAACCATTGGGTTAAAAAAATAATGTTGGCAGTATGACATGTAGACAAATTGTTAATATCCTTAATTTTAAAAACACTCTTGCAAAACAGAAGGAAAAAGACATATATCCCAGTAGAAAAAAATGAACAAAAGGCAATTCACAAAAGTAGAATACAAATGAAAAAAAGAAATGTTTCCCTCACTAACATGGAAATGCAGATTAACATAAGTTACCTTTTTTTGCATCCAAGATTGGCAATGATTTAAATAATGATAGTATAACTACTGGGAAGCAAGGACTTCATATACTGCAGAGGCAGATAAAAACCTTAAAAACATGACCTGGAAATACGGTATCTAGAATTTTCTTCTGAAGAAAAGATCAAGTGACACATGTAAAGATTTATATCCATAATTAGAGACCTAAATATAAGACTGGACACTATAAAACTCTTAGAGAAAATTATAGGAAGAACACTCTCTGACATAAATCACAGTAAGATCTTTTTTGATCCACCTCCTAGAGTAATGGAAATAAAAACAAAAATAAGCAAATGGGACCTAATGAAACTCAAAAGCTTTTGCAAAGCAAAGGAAACTACAAACAAGATGAAAAGACAACCCTCAGAATGGGAGAAAATATTTGCAAACAAATCAACGGGCAAAGGATTAATCTCCAAAATATATAGACAGCTCATGCAGCTCAATATTGAAAAAGCAACCCAATCCAAAAATGGGCAGAAGACCTCAATAGACATTTCTCCAAAGAAGACATACAGATGGCTAAGAAGCACATGAAAAGCTGCTCAACATCACTAATTATTAGAGAAATGCAAATCAAAACTACATGAGGTATCACCTCACACCAGTTAGAATGGGCATCATCAGAAAACCTACAAACAACAAATGCTGGAGAGGGTGTGGAGAAAAGGGAACCCTCTTGCACTGTTGGTGGGAATGTAAATTGATACAGCCACTATGGAGAACAGTATGGAGGTTCCTTAAAAAACTAAAAATAGAACTACCATATGACCCAGCAATCCCACTACTGGGCATATACCCAGAGAAAACCATAATTCAAAAAGACACATGCATCCCAATGTTCATTGCAGCACTATTTACAATAGCCAGGTCATGGAAGCAACCTAAATGCCCATCAACAGATGAATGGATAAAGAAGAGGTGGTACATATATACAATGGAATATTACTCAGCCATAAAAAGGAACGAAATTGGGTCATTTGTAGACACGTGGATGGATCTAGAGACTGTCATACAGAGTGAAGTAAGTCAGAAAGTGAAAAACAAATGTTGTATATTAACGCATATATGTGGAACCTAGAAAAATGGTACAGATGAACTAGTTTGCAGGGCAGAAATTGAGACACAGATGTAAAGAACAAACTTATGGACACCAAGGGGGGAAAGTGGCGGGAGGGTTGAATTGGGAGATTGGGATTGACATATATACACTAATATGTATAAAATGGATAACTAATAAGAACCTGCTGTATAAAAATATAAATAAAATAAAATTCAAAAAAAAAGTATCATCAAATAGAGAAGATGGCGGAGTAGAAGGATGTGCTCTCTCTCCCTCTTGCGAGAGCACCGGAATCACAACTAACTGCTGAACAATCATCGACAGGAAGACACTGGAACTCACCAAAAAAGATACCCCACATCCAAAGACAAAGGAGAAGCCACAATGAGACGGTAGGAGGGGTGCAATCACAATAAAATCAAATCCCATAACTGCTGGGTGGGTGACTCACAAACTGGAGAACATTTATACCACAGAAGTCCACCCACTGGAGTGAAGGTTCTGAGCCCCACGTCAGGCTTCCCAACCTGGGGGTCTGGCAATGGGAGGAGTAATTCCTAGAGAATCAGACTTTGAAGACTACTGGGATTTCATTGCAGGACTTCGACAGGACTGGGGGAAACGGAGACTCCACTCTTGGAGGGCACACACAAAGAAGTGTGCGCATCAGGACCCAGGGGAAGGAGCAGTGACCCCATAGGAGACTGAACCAGACCTACCTGCTAGTGTTGGAGGGTCTCCTGCAGAGGCTGGGGGTGGCTATGTCTCACCATGAGGACAAGGACAGTGGCGATAGAAATTCTGGGAAGTACTCCTTGGTGTGAGCCCTCCCAGAGTCCACCATTGGCTCCACCAAAGAGCCCGGCTAGGCTCCAGTGTTGGGTCGCCTCAGGCCAAACAACCAACAGGGAGGGAACCCAGCCCCACCCATCAGCAGACAAGTGGATTAAAGTTTTACTGAGCTCTGCCCACCAGAGCAACTGCCAGCTCTACCCACCACCAGTCCCTCCCATCAGTAAACTTGCTCAAGCCTCTTAGATAGCCTCATCCACCAGAGGGCAGACAGCAGAAGCAAGAAGAACTACAATCCTGCAGCCTGTGGAACAAAAACCACATTCACAGAAAGATAGACAAGATGAAAAGGCAGAGGGCTATGTACCAGATAAAGGAACAAGATAAAACCCCAGAAAAACAACTAAAAGAAGTGGAGATAGGCAACCTTCCAGAAAAAGAATTCAGAATAATGATAGTGAAGATGATCCAGGACCTCAGAAAAAGAATGGAGGCAAAGATCGAGAAGATGCAAGAAATGTTTAACACAGACCTAGAAGAATTAAAGAACAAACAGAGATGAACAATACAATAACTGAAATGAAAACTACACTAGAAGGACTCAATAGCAGAATAACTGAGGCAGAAGAACGGGTAAGTGACCTGGAAGACAGAATGGTGGAATTCACTGCTGCAGAACAGAAAAAGGAAAAAAGAATGAAAAGAAATGAAGACAGCCTAAGAGACCTCTGGGACAACATTAAACGTAACAACATTTGCATTACAGGCATCCCAGAGGGAGAAGAGAGAGAGAAAGGACCCGAGAAAATATTTGAAGAGATTGTAGTCGAAAACTTCCCTAACATGGGAGAGGAAATAGTCACCCAAAACCAGGAAGCTCAGAGAGTCCCATACAGGATAAACCCAAGGAGAAACACGCCAAGACACATAGTAATCAAATTGGCAAAAATTAAAGACAAAGAAAAATTATTGAAAGCAGCAAGGGAAAAACGACAAATAACATACAAGGGAACTCCTATAGGTTAACAGCTGATTTCTCAGCAGAAACTCTACAAGCCAGAAGAGAGTGGCATGACATATTTAAAGTGATGAAAGGGAAGAACCTACAACCAAGATTACTCTACCCGGCAAGGATCTCATTCAGATTCGATGGAGAAATCAAAAGCTTTACAGACAAGCAAAAGCTAAGAGAATTCAGCACCACCAAACCAGCTCTACAACAGATGCTAAAGGAACTTCTCTAAGTGGGAAACACAAGAGAAGAAAAGGACCTACAAAAACAAACCCAAAACAATTAAGAAAATGGTAACAGGAACATACATTCCGATAATTACCTTAAACGTGAATGGATTAAATGCTCCAACCAAAAGACACAGGCTCGCTGAATGGATACAAAAACAAGACCCATATATATGCTGTCTACAAGAGACCCACTTCAGACCTAGGGACACATACAGACTGAAAGTGAGGGGATGGAAAAAGATATTCCATGCAAATGGAAATCAAAAGAAAGTTGGAGTAGCAATACTCATATAAGATAAAATAGACTTTAAAGTAAAGAATGTTACAAGAGACAAGGAAGGATCATGATGATCAAGGGATCAATCCAAGAAGAAGATATAACAATTATAAATATATATTCACCCAACATAGCACCTCAAACATAAGGCAACTGCTAACAGCTATAAGAGAGGAAATCGACAGTAACACAATAATAGTGGGGGACTTTAACACCTCACTTACCTCAATGGACAGATCATGCAAACAGAAAATTACTAAGGAAACACAAACTTTAAATGACACAATAGACCAGATAGATTTAATTGATATTTATAGGACATTCCATCCAAAAACAGCAGATTACACTTTCTTCTCAAGTGCGCACAGAACATTCTCCAGGATAGATCACGTCTTGGGTCACAAATCAAGCCTCAATAAATTTAAGAAAATTGAAATCATGTCAAGCATCTTTTCTGACCACAACGCTATGAGATTAGAAATCAATTACAGGGGGAAAAAAACGTAAAAAATACAAACACATGGAAGCTAAAGAATACATTATTAAATAACCAAGCGATCACTGAAGAAATCAAAGAGGAACTCAAGACATACCTAGAGACAAATGACAATGAAAACACGATGATCCAAAACCTATGGGATGCAGCAAAAGCAGTTCTAAGAGGGAAATTTATAGCTATACAAGCCTGCCTCAAGAAACAAGAAAAATCTCAAATAAACAATCTAACCTTACACCTAAAGGAACTAGAGAAAGAAGAACAAACAAAACCCAAAGTTAGTAGAAGGAAAGAAATCATAAAGATCAGAGCAGAAATAAATGAAATAGAAACAAAGAAAACAATAGCAAAGATCAATAAAACTAAAAGCTGGTTCTTTGAGAAGATAAACAAAATTGATAAACCATTAGCCAGACTCATCAAGAAAAAGAGGGAGAGGACTCAAATCAATAAAATTAGAAATGAAAATGGAGAAGTTATAACAGACATAGCAGAAATACAAAGCATCCTAAGAGACTACTACAAGCAACTCTATGCCAATAAAATGGACAACCTGGAAGAAATAGACAAATTCTTAGAAAGGTATAACCAACCTTCCAAGACTGAACCAGAAAGAAATAGAAAATATGAACAGACCAATCACAAGTAATGAAATTGAAACTGTGATTAAAAATCTTCCAACAAACAAAAGTCCAGATGGCTTTACAGGTGAATTCTATCAAACATTTAGAGAAGAGCTAACGCCCATCCTTCTCAAACTCTTCCAAAAAATTGCAGAGGAAGGAACACTCCCAAACTCATTCTATGAGGCCACCATCACCCTGATACCAAAACCAGACAAAGATACTACAAAAAAAGAAAATTACAGACCAATATCACTGATGAATATAGATGCAAAAATCCTCAACAAAATACTAGCAAACAGAATCCAACAACACATTAAAAGGATCATACACCATGATTAAGTGGGATTTATCCCAGGGATGCAAGGAGTCTTCAATATACGCAAATCAGTCAATGTGATACACCATATTAACAAATAGAAGAATAAAAACCATATGATCATCTCAATAGTTGCAGAAAAACCTTTTGACAAAATTTAACACCCATTTATGATAAAGACTCTCCAGAAAGTGGGGATAGAGGGAACCTACCTCAACATAATAAAGGCCATATACGACAAACCCACAGCAAACATCATTCTCAATGGTGAAAAACTGAAAACATTTCCTCTAAGATCAGGGACAAGACAAGGATGTCCACTCTCGCCACTATTATTCAACATAGTTTTGGATATTTTAGCCACAGCAATCAGAAAAGTAAAAGAAATAAAAGGAATACAAATTGGAAAAGAAGAAGTAAAACTGTCACTGTTTGCAGATGACATGATACTACACATAGAGAATCCTAAAGATGCCACCAGAAAACTACTAGAGCTAATCAATGAATTTGGTAAAGTTGCAGGATACAAAATTAATGCACGGAAATCTCTTGCATTCTTATACACTAATGATGAAAAATCTGAAAGAGAAATTAAGGAAACACTCCCATCTACCATTGCAACAAAGAGAATAAAATGAATAACAATAAAAGAGAATAAAAATACAAAATAAACAAATGGTACCTAATGAAACTTAAAAGCTTTTGCAAAGCAAAGGAAACTACAAGCAAGACAAAAAGACAACCCTCAGAATGGGAGAAAGTATTTGCAAACGAATCAACGGACAAAGGAGTAATCTCCAAAATATATAAACAGCTCATGCAGCTCAATATGAAAAAAAACAAACAACCCAATCAAAAAATGGGCACAAGTCCTAAATAGACATTTCTCCAAAGAAGACATACAGATGGCCAGGAAGCACATGAAAAGCTGCTCAACATCACTAATTATTAGAGAAATGCAAATCAAAACTACAATGAGGTATCACCTCACACCAGTTAGAATGGGCATCATCAGAAAACCTACAAACAACAAATGCTGGAGAGGGTGTGGAGAAAAGGGAACCCTCTTGCACTGTTGGTGGGAATGTAAATTGATACAGCCACTATGGAGAACAGTATGGAAGTTCCTTTAAAAACTAAAAGAATTACCATATGACCCAGCAATCCCACTACTGGGCATATACCCAGAGAAAACCATAATTCAAAAAGACACATGCACCCCAATGTTCATTGCAGCACTATTTACAATAGCCAGGTCATGGAAGCAACCTAAATGCCCATCGACAGACGAATGGATAAAGAAGATGTGGTACATATATACAATGGAATATTACTCAGCCATAAAAAGGAACGAAATTGGGTCATTTGTAGACACACGGATGAATCTAGAGACTGTCATACAGAGTGCAGTAAGTCAGAAAGTGAAAAACAAATGTCGTATATTAACGCATATATGTGGAACCTAGAAAAATGGTACAGATGAACCAGTGTGCAGGGCAGAAATTGAGACACAGATGTAGAGAACAAACGACACCAAGGGGCGAAAGCGGCGGAGGTGGGTGGTGGTCCTCTGATTAATTGGGAGATTGGGATTGACATATATACACTAATATGTATAAAATGGTTAACTAATCAGAACCTGCTATATAAAAATAAAATAAAATAAAATTCAAAAAAAAAAAGGTCAAATAGAGGAGGAAGCCAGCTTTAACACCAAGTCCTTAGTATCTAAGAGAATGTACATTATCAGCAACATTATATTCATGGTGACCTCAGCCCCATGACTGTGCTTTTGAGCCAACTCTCTGAGCCAGGAAGGACCATGAACCAAGCAGGAGAAGGGACCTCATGTCTACTGAATAGGCAATGCGTATAATAATTATGCTTCTGTGTTTCCTCCAGCATCCTTAGCAGTGTGCTGTGCAGATGGTAGGTGACTGAATGTCTTCAAATCAAGAAGATACTCTAAATTATGTCTCCTTCATATCTATATGGAAAATTGCATGGCTGAGAAGCAGGAATGAGTGGTGGAAATCACTGTGGACATTCTATCACATACAAAAAAGCCTCCAGCTAGTTCTAAATCTCGGTTTCTTCCACTGTGAAATGATAATAATAATCCCTTCCTTGCTTATTTCACAAATTTGTTATGAGCGTCAAGTAAAATAAATAATATGATAGCAATAATAGCATCTTAGATAATAAGTATATGCAAAAGAAAAGAAAGTATCAATATTTTGAACAGTAGCAGCATATTGAAATAAATGTACACAGCCTTGAAAGGTGAATTCTTTAGACCACAAGACGCATTTAGATGTAAATGTTCTGTTAAAGCAAGGGTCCCCAGCCCCTGGGCCACGGACCGTTACTGGTCCGTGGCCTGTTAGGAACTGGGCCACACAGCAGGAGGTGAGCAGCGGGCGAGCGAGCGAACCTTCGTCTGTATTTATAGCTACTCCCTATCGCTCGCATTACCACCTGAGCTCCACTTCCTGTCAGGTCAGCGGGCGGCATTAGTTTCTCATAGGAGCCTGAACCCTACTGAGAACTACTCATGCAAGGGATCCTGGTTGCACGCGTTCCTTATGAGAATCTAATGCCTGATGATCTGAGGAGGAGCTGAGGCCGTGATGGGGAGTGAGGCCACACTGGGGAGTGGCTACAAGTACAGATTATCATCAGCAGAGAGGTCTGACTGCACAGACACCATAATAAATCAGTTGCTTGCAGACTCACATTAAAACCCTATCAGTGGGACTTCCCTGGTGGCGCAGTGGTTAAGAATCCGCCTGCCAATGCAGGGGACATGGGTTCAATCCCTGGTCCAGGAAGATCCCACGTGCCGCGGAGCAACTAAGCCCGTGCGCCACAACTACTGAGTCTGCACTCTAGAGCCCGCGTGCCACAAGTACTGAAGCTCACACGCCTAGAGCCCGTGCTCCGCAACAAGAGAAGCCACCGCAGTGAGAAGCCCGCGCACCACAACAGAGTAGCCCCCACTCGCCACAGCTAGAGAAAGCCCGCGCAGCAATGAAGACTCAATGCAGCCAAAAATAAATTAATTAAAAAAAAAAAAACAACCCTATCAGTGAGTGGCAAGTGAAAGCAGGCCCAGGGCTCCCACTGATTCTGCATTATGGTGAGTTGTATAATTTTTTCATTATATATTACAATGTAATAATAATAGAACTAAAGTACACAATAAATGTAATGTGCTTGAATCATCCCAAAACCATCCCCCCCATCCCCAAACAGGTCCCTGGTGCCAAAAAGTGTGCAAGTATATTTTGACGTTGTAACTTTGTAGCCATTCTCTAGATGGCCCACCTCAAAATACCCTTAGTACTTCATTCATTCAACAAACTTTCTGGATACTGACTGTGTGCTAAGCACTGCCACAAGCTTAAGGTCTTTACCCTCTCAGAGTGTTTTACTGTGGTTGGAGGACATAGCTCACCTCCCCATGGGCACTTTGGCAGGTTCCTAAGTTCTGGAGGGCCTGGCGCTCAGTCATCCAGGAAAAACCCAGGCTTAGCTCCTAGAGAATAAGGAGCCCTGCCCCTCCCTGCCCCACACAAGCGTGTAACCCCAGTAGCTACACTGTGACTCTGGACCTCAGTCTCCTCATCTATAAAATGAGAGCATTAGAGAGAGAACTTCGTTTTTTTCTTTTTTATACCACAAGCCAAAAGAAATTAGTTGTGGGGCTTCCCTGGTGGCGCAGTGGTTGAGAATCTGCCTGCCAATGCAGGGGACACGGGTTCGAGCCCTGGTCTGGGAAGATCCCACATGCCGCGGAGCAAATAGGCCCGTGAGCCACAATTACTGAGCCTGCGCGTCTGGAGCCTGTGCTCCTCAGCGGGAGGGGCCGCGGTGGTGAGAGGCCCACGCACCGCGATGAGGAGTGGCCCCCACTTGCCGCCGTTGGAGAAGGCCCTCGCACAGAAACGAAGACCCAACACAGCCATAAATAAATAAATAAATAAAATAAAATAAAATAAAAATTAAAAAAAAAAAAATTAGTTGTGACCCAGTACATACGGATATATACACACAGACACACAAAACAGAAAGATGTTTCATGAATACCAAGACCACTTCCAGCTCTGAAACGTTTGTTTTTCTTGTGGAAAAAGGTCTGGCAAGGAACCAAAAGCCCTGGTTGGTGGTGGCTGCCAGCCTTTTTGGGATCTCAGGCAGCTTATTTCAGCTCTTCACGCCCTTCTCTGTGAAATCAGGTTCTTGGACTCGGTGATCTCTGAAGTCCATCCATTTCTGTAATTCTGTTTTGTGATCATTTAATTCTTTTAAACAATCATTATTGAGCATCCTGTGCCAGGCACTTTCTAGGCCCAGGAGAATGATTCACAGACCCCACCATTTCAGGACCCGCCATCTTATTAAGTGAGAGAGGGTGGGTAGCACAAAGATGGAAATGGGTGTATATGCTTGTTCCAGAGCTGGTTTATAACATGCTGGAAGGTCCTTAATAAAAGGCCATGATCTCTGCCTGTCTCCTATCTGGGCCTCAGCCATTTCTGTAGTCCAATAAATGGGCATTAAATGCACTGAGTCACCAAACACATTTTTCACCACATTTCCACCACCCCCCATCCAGCGAGCCCTGGTGACAAGGAGAAATGCTTGCATATGTGGCATGAGCTGCAAGTTGTGAAGGACAAATACAGAATACATAATATAGCTGAGTGCTGAGTTAACTGTCTTACTGAAGTCCAAATGTTATCTTTCAGCCATCACTCCCCCATCCTGTGAGCTGTTTACTTTTATCAGTTAGATTTTAAAAAATCAATGTCATGCAAAACATAATTATATTCATAGCAACCCAAAAATGTTTCTTCATTTAAGACCCACAGCCATATCCATGTGACCACTCTCCATCAGAAGATACTGTTTGAAGTGTCAGCTCAAAAGCTCCCACTGCCCAGCAAGGCCAAATGCCAACATACAAAACAATCCTCCAAGCCAGTTGAGTTTATGTCTAATGTCAAACACAGCTTTGAAATACAGGTTTAGACAGCACGTGAACCGCTGGTGAAGAATTGCTTCAACAGGATCAGCCCTTTAAGGGCCAAAGGAGTAAACATGATCTTCCATGTGGATGAACTGCAGTGGCTGTGTATTGATGAGACACGTTCAAGTTTTACCTTCAGCTGTGCAGTCAGAAGTAGACTCTTTCCTTGCTTGGGTGTGAAAGCCCATCTATAAACAGCTTTACCAGCTCTGTGATGCCAGACAATCAGACCACTGAAAGACAGGATGGTAAGTGCTGCCTATTACCAGGGATTATTCTGCGAGGCTCAGCAGAAGTAGGGTGCTTTGTCCTGTCCCCCATTATGTGAGTAAACATCTCATTCTTCTAGGAGCCCCTGCTCCTTCTCTTAGTCTCTTGCTGCTACTGTTCTAGCCATATCAGCAGCAGGGAAGCAAAAGGTAGAGGAGCCAACCGCAATACAGGCCCATGCCAATGCCAGGTGGGTAGCATTCTCTTTCTAGGAATTGCTGTTTAGCCACGGACCCATTACTCAGAGTGAACTCAGGGTGGTTTAGGGTAGAGTTTTTCTGGGAAGCAATAAAGCCATCCAGGGAGCCACTGTAAACCAGACAACCCAAAAATGTTCCTTGAGACCTAACATATACCAACAGGCTCCAGGCCCTGAGGATGGGCTCCCTGCTCTCATGGAGCACACACTTAATGAGACAAGAAAGATAATAAATAATTACATCATATGCCATGTGGTTTTCAGGGCAAGAGAGAGAAATCAGGACAAGGGGAAAGATGTTATTCTAGATGGACTGCTCAGACAAGTTTCCTCTGACAATGCAATACTTGAATGAAGAAATTGAGTCACACACATATCTGAGGCAAGAGTTTCAGGCAGAAGAAATAGCAAGAAAAAGCCCTGGCTGGAGATGTGCTTGGCATGTTTGAGGACCCGAAGGTGGCACTTTGAAGACATGGTGACAGAAATTCTTCCTGGAGTGCCTCTTACAGGAGACACTGAGTTAGATGGTGAATAAGGGGCTTCTTAGTAAAATTGCTAGTGATGTTCTCTCTGTGTGAATGGTGGGTTTTGCTCCTGCCTGTAATGTGTCCCCACATCTTCTAATCCCTCCATCCAGTCTCCTCAGCATGTGTTTTTTCAAAGGGCCAAAGTTTCTGAAATCCAAGCAGTCTCACAGGCAAAGCCACAACAGAATGAAAGAAGAAAAATAAGTCTGGTCTTAAAAATACTTGTAAAGAAAAATGTCTTTGGTTATTTTCTGTTGATCATCTACTAAGATACAAACGCTTTCTTATATATCATTCTGTACATCGATGTTATTATCCTCATTTTACACATGAGTAATCTGGATCAGGATTTGAACCCAGGCTGTCTGACTCCAGAGCCTGTGTTCTTTTCCACTATAGAGCATCACCTCCTGTGTGCTGTGATTATGTGCATTGGATACTACAGACTCATTGCTAACCCAGTGGTACAAAGTGTTGTCAGAGAACAGACTTCCAGATTTGGTTCGAGACTGTGCAGGGACCCCCCCAGTAACTGTCAAGTAGTTTGGATATGATGGCTGCCAGTTCCTCAAAGCCTATGTTTCTCCTAAATGTGTATCATGTCTCCATTGCAAGTTCCGCCATCCCACAAACCTAGGGGATGGAACAAAATGCCATCTTCAGCTCAACTCACATATGAAGCCCTCAAATGATGAGACTAAGGCAGGGCATGCTTGGCTTTGAGAGATACTGCCATATGCTTTCACAGTTAACCAGTGCCTTCTTCTAAGGTAGCACAGTATGTGTAGCTCCCACACATGAAATGGCACAAATAAGTTAATACTCATTTTCCTTTCTTTAAAGAGACTTCTAGCGCTTGCTTCGGCAGCACATATACTAAAGAGACTTCTGGAATCGAGGAATGTGAGCGTCAAAATGGACCTGAGGTTCTTTGAGACCCATCATCCTCTGATGGTTCCCTTACTGCCCCATCTTTTTGCCCAGTGGTCATCCAGTTCATGCTTGAACACTCCAGTTTCCAGGGAACACACTACCTCGTGAGCAGCTCTTCTGTCTCTGCGTGGCTCTGAGCAGCTTCCTTACACTGTGCCAGTATCTCTCCTCCCTTAGGCTCTACCCTGTGAAATTAATTCATACTCTTCCTGGGAGGCTATGCAGTACATCTCTAATCCCTGTTACAAGGAAGCCAAATATTTGCACTATACTTCTATTAACATAACCTAAAATCACAGCCTTTTTTGGCACTCACATTATACTATTCATTCACATCGAGGCTTTCATCAACTAAAAGTTGTGGGGGCTTTTTTTTTAGTTTATTGCTGTTAAGCCATATCTCTGTGTCCTCACTAGTACAGTCAACTTAATGGACAATTACAAGACTTCATCTTTATTAAACTTTCACTAGATGCACATCTGTTTACGAGATCTTTCTAGATCTTGATGTTTTTATCCATTTTATTGCTATTCCTCTCACTTTCACTTCATCTGTGATAATTTGGGGAAGCATCTGTCAACAGGGCTTCAAAATCAAATATCTGTAGAGACCAAGGAGTAGATCAATGGGGCTGGGTGTAAGTGTACACTCTGGGTGAGTGATGTGGGCTCTGTGAACACAGGAGCTCCCCCTTGGCAGAGGGGCAGCTACTACTTACTTCAGCTGACTCTTGCTCTGCAGGAATGCAAATACACTATTGCCTGATCTCCAGCTTCTTTTAGAATCTGGAATTCTGGATATTTTTTTTTTTGAGTCTCCTCATTTTAAAACATTGACTCTCTTTTTTTTACCATCATGTGGGATAAAAATGTCTAGGGACTTCCCAGGTGGCACAGTGGTTAAGAATCCGCCTATCAATGCAGGGGATACGGGTTCGAGCCCTGGTCCGGGAAGATCCCACACGCCGTGAAGCAACTAAGCCTGTGCGCCACAACTACTGAGCCTGCGCTCTAGAGCCCATGAGCCACAACTACTGAAGCCCGGGCGCCTAGAGCCCACGCACCACAAGAGAAGACCCCGCTTGCCGCAACTAGAGAAAGCCTACGCGCAGCAACGAAGACCCAACGCAGCCAAAAATATATAAATAAATAAATGTTTAAAAAAAAATGTCTATAGAACAGATGTCCTATGGGCCACCAGTTAAAATCAATTAATTCATCATTAAAGTAATTGAACTGTCAGAGCCTGTGACACCACTAGAAACTACCCTCCAAGGCATTCTGAATTCATTCTCCAGTACTGTCTGAACGTGGTCCTTCAGCCACTTACTAAACCACCTAGTTGGGTTAACATCCAGCCTCTCATTTGCCGTCTTGCCCAGATACCCTGGGAACTGCTCCATAGAGGAATCGTCTCACTTCAGAAGGGAGTATATACAGTGCAGGCAGAGTTCAAGCCCTGGAGTCAGACATGGCTGGAGTCTCATCTTCCCCCTGCTACTTCCTGGCTATGTGACCTTGGGCAAATTCCTTCACTTCTCTGTGCTTTAGTTTTCTCTCTGTAAAATGAGGATAATAATAGTGTCCACTTCTGGGCTTCCATGGTGGCGCAGTGGTTGAGAATCTGCCTGCCAACGCAGGGGACACGGGTTCTAGCCCTGGTCTGGGAAGATCCCACATGCCGTGGAGCAACTAGGCCCGTGAGCCACGATTGCTGAGACTGTGCGTCTGGAGCCTGTGCTCCGCAGCAAGAGAGGCCACGATAGTGAGAGGCCCGCGCACCGCGATGAAGAGTGGCCCCTGCTTGCCACAACTGGAGAAAGCCCTCGCACAGAAACAAAGACCCAACACAGCTTAAAAAAATAAATAAATAAATAAATAAATTTATTAAAAAAAATAGTGTCCATTTCAGAGAGTTGACATTAGTATTTTACAAAATCATACATGTAGGGTACTTAGTTCAGAGTCTAGCACATGGGAATTGTTCAATAAATTTTACCTATCCTTATTACATTTATGGTTATATACTTATTACTGTTGTTATTAGTATGAATCACATTATTATATCTGACACCTACTGCAAATGTGACTGGACAACGAGGACAACCCAGTGAGCACAGCTGGATGTTAGAAACATCCCCAACCTTTGTCCTTCACTCGTGACCCCCTCAGCCTGGAAACCTTGGCACATTGCTAAAGCTCCTCTTAGAGAAAATACCTCCAATGGTGAGAGCAGAAATCCCCATTTTGCCTTCATGTGGCACAGAGCAGATCATGCTACTCCTCTCCTTGAAAACTTGCAACAAGGGTTCCTCTTTCTTGCAGAATGGAGTACACACTCTTTTGTCTGTCACTCAAGGTACTCTCCCACGTGGTCTCTGCCCACATCTTCAGCTCTTCCCTCAGAACTTCCCCAGGAGCCTCCACCTAAGGAATTCTATACCTACAACTTGCCACTGCCAGATGTGTCCCGGAACCTTCTATACCCATCCTGTGAGCTCATCTCCCTCACCTGGCCATTCACTGACTAGATCCCATTCAGCTTTCAAACCCTGTGAAATTCAAGTCCACTGTGAGAAGTTCTTCCTTAGAAATTATTTAGCATTTACCGTTTCTACTACTTATTTGGCTTTAGCATATTCTGCTCTTTTTTTTTTTTTAACACTAGTGGCATTCTTTCTTTTTTTTTAATAAATTTATTTATTTTATTTATTATTTTTATTTTTGGCTGTGTTGTGTCTTTGTTGCTCCACACGAGCTTTTCTGTAGTTGCGGTGAGCGGGGGCTACTCTTCATTGCGGTGCACAGGCTTCTCATTGTGGTGGCTTCTCTTGTTGCGAGCACGGGCTCTAGGTGCGCAGGCTTCAGTAGTTGTGGCATGCGGGCTCCGTAGTTGTGGCGCATGGGCTTAGTTGCTCCTCAACATGTGGGATCTTCCCAGACCAGGGCTCAAACCCATGTCCCCTGCATTAGCAGGCGGATTCTTAACCACAGCGCCACCAGGGAAGCCCCTATTCTGCTTTCTTTTGTTGCTTGACTGGTAAGCCACAGAAGAGGGTCTGGGTCTGGGTCTTTTTTGTGACTCTCCCCAACATACACACACACACACACACACACACACACATACACACACACACAGAGCATAAGGCAGAGAACATTGAGAATGCTCAATAAAGAAACATTTTTGGCCTGAATCAATGGCCTGAAGGACTGTTCCTTTCAACAGTTATGGCCCAATAAATTATACCGGCTTTGCCTCCTAGAGAGAAAGGCCACACTAAGGCTCCACAGATGGGGAAACTGCTCTGTCTGCCAAAACCCAGATGCAGGGCAGCCTTGGCCCTCTTTGGCTGTCTACCTGAATCTGGGTTTAACAACTTGGACTGCAGTTTTACAGTTTAAGTCACCAGGCTCAGCACAACAGCATGAGTTCTTTGTCCACATGCTGGTGCCTGGTGTTAAGGGAACTGGTTCACCCTGCTGAGGAGACCTGCGGGGGCAGAGGGGGTGCCTGTGCTCCAAGCTGTAAGGCAGGGGGCTTGTCTGCAAAAGGAGCCTTCCTCTGGACCCTACACAGGAAAAAAGAAGCGAGGGAAGTTTGTAGCATGAGGATCTGGGCTGGATGCTGGGGGAAAGGGGTGGGGGTTGAGGTTGAGGACAGGGGAAATAGAATGACCTTGAAGGTCATGACTGAACAGGACAAAACAATTGGCCTGTAACCTTCAAAAATACCGAGGACATGAAAGTCAAAGAAAGCCTGAGGAACTGCCAGACTGAAGGAGAATAGACACATGACGCCTAAATGAACACGTGATTCTGAGCTTGATTGGCTTGCTGTAAAGGACATCGTTAGGGCTATAGATAAAATTCTGTTGGAGTCTGAAGAGTTAATGGTATTAGTATTAATTTCCTGATTTTAATGCCTGTGTTGTGGTTACATAGGAGAATGTCCTTGTTTGCAGGAAAACACACACTGAAATATTCGGAGGTAATGGGGCATCAGATTGGCAACTTACTCTCAAATGGTTCAGGGAAAAAGTTCTCTGTACTGTACTTACAACTTTTCTATAAGTTTGTGTTTGTATCAAAAATGTGTTATCAGGTAATTGATATAGATTTATGATTTTTAAGTAGAAATCTTACCAAGTTTATATACAGTAGAGAAATATGTCAGAGAAATTAGATTCACCATATCTATATGCTTAATTTATTAGATTTATAAAAATTACTTAGGTACTTGGAAGGGTTTGTCAGTTAAATAATTGAAGTACCTTTAAAAGGAAATAGAGGGACTTCCCTGGTGGCGCAGTGGTTAAGAATCTGCCTGCCAATGCAGGGGACACGGGTTCGAGCCCTGGTCCGGGAAGATCCCACATGCCGTGGAGTTACTAAGCCCGTGCACCACAACTACTGAGCCTGCGCTCTAGAGCCCGTGAGCCACAACTACTGAGCCCACGCACCTAGAGCCTGTGGTCTGCAATCAGAGAAGCCACCGCAATGAGAAGCCCGCGTACCGCAACAAAGAGTAGCCCCTAGCTCACCACAACTAGAGAAAGCCTGCACGCAGCAACAAAGACCCAACGCAGCGAAAAGTAAATAAAATTAAATATTTAAAAAATAAAAAAATACATAAAAGTCCTTAAAAGTAATTGCTAAAATTTTCTAGGTTTATAAATAGAATAAGGCCTTCAACTGAACTTAAAAATCTAATGAATATTAACTTTTTAAAGCCAGAGTAAATACAGATAGTTTTCCCTGGGTAATATAAATTCAACAATTAACTAGCATTGCTTCAGCACTGATTTTGTGCCTAGAACTGCTAGGATAAAGAAGAAATGTAAAACATAATCTCTGACCTGCTAAGGAGATTATAACTAACCAGTGACATGAGATGAGCACAAAGGAAATGATAACAAATAAAACATCACGGCAAGTATCGGAAACTGAGATTATGTGGCATATCCTTGTGTATACCTGTATAACCCTAGAAAGCAGAACTCTAATCAAGAGGAAAATAAATGGAGGCACTTACAGTATTCAGCTTTAATACTCAGGATGGGATAGTCTACACTGCAAGACCAAACCAACCTTGAACTCTCAGGAGCATAACACATAAAATTTGTATCTTGTTCATGCAAGGTTAAATGCAGGCCAGAGTAGCTATTTGCCGTGCAGTGATTTAGCAATCAAGACACCTTTCATCTTACAGTTCCACTGTTTCCAACCATTGCTTCCAGGGTTGCTGCAAGAGGAAAACAAGAGAGTGGAAAACTCACACCTGTTCTTAAATGCCTCAGCCTGGAAATTACACTCACAGCCTAGACATAGTAATGCAGTCCCACTAATCACAAGGATGCCAGGAAATGTGGTCCTCCTGTGTGCCCACAGAGGAGAAGAGAATCAAGTCTGTTCTCTTCCACAACAGCACATTTGAAGAGTATAATGATTAGGAACACAGCCTTTGGAGGCAGATGGACCTGGTTTGAACCTAGATGCACCCAGTTAAAGTAACGTTGTGTGTGACTTTGAGCGAATAACTTCTTTGGGCTTCTCTGTAAAATAGACTAAGAATAACTACCTCAGATGGTTGTTGTAAGAATTAAAAGATGATATCTTATCACAATGTAAGGACTGAAAAAATAGTTGTTGTTGTTGCTGTTATTATCATTGTCATTATTACCAAGCCATCCACCAGTGGAACTTATAACTTGGAAACTAGTGAGTTTCCTCTTACTAGGAGGTATCTAAAGAGAGACAGGGCAGCAGTTTATCCAGGATCCTGTGGGAAAGGTTCAAGCTTCAGAGAGTCGGTCAGGCTAAACCTATAAGAAACTTTCATGGAGATTCTGTTCTGTTCTAAGTGCACTAGAAGATGAAGGAAATTGGTGTGGAGTACAGATGAGTCTTGAAAGATGAGAACAGTTGGTCATGGCCACCATCAGCACTTGACTGCAGAGTAACTCTTCGTCAGGTGGCCCCAAAGGAAAGCATGGAGTCAGAAGACCTGGCTGAGAAGTTTTCTTTTGCCTCTTTCAAATGTAACACTAGCTTCTTCCTTAAGAGTCTGTGTGCTATCATTTCAACAGATGGTGCTGGGATTACTGGTTATTCACATGCAAAAGAATGAAGTTGGACCCCTTCCTCACATGCGCCATATGCAAAAATTAACTCAAAATCGATCACAGACCTAAATGTAAGGACTAAAACTCTTATAAGAAAACATAGGCATTGGGACTTCCCTGGTGGTCCAGTGGCTAAGACTCCACGCTCCCAATGCAGGGGGCCCAGGTTCAATCCCTGGTCAGGGAACTACATCCTGCATGCCGCAACAAAGATCCTGCGTGCTGCAACTAAGACCCAGTGCAGCCTAAATATAAAATAAATAAATAAATATTTTTAAAAAAGAAAAAAACATAGGTGTTAATCTTCATGACCTTGGATTAGGCAAGAAGACACAAGCAACAAAAGGAAAATAGACAAAGTTGACTTCTTCAAAATTACAGACTTTTGTGCTTCAAAGAACACTATCAAGAAAGTAAAAAGATGAACTTCCAGCGCAGTGGTTAAGACTCCGCCTGCCAGTGCAGGGGACATGGGTTCAAGCCCTGGTCCGGGAAGATCCCACATGCTGTGGAGCAGCTAAGCCCATGCACCACAACTACTGAGCCTGCGCTCTAGAGCCCGCGAGCCGCAACTACTGAGCCTGAGTGCCACAACTACTGAAGCCCGTGGGCCTAGAGCCCATGCCCTGCAACAAGAGAAGCCACCCAATGAGAAGCCCGCAAACTGCAGCGAAGAGTAGCCCCCGCTCGCCGCAACTAGAGAAAAGCCCACGCGCAGCAACTAAGACCCAAGGCAGCCAAAAATAAAAATAAATTAATTAATTAAAAAAAAAAAAGAAAGTAAAGAGACAACCCAGCAAATGGGAAAAAGTGTTTCCAAGTTATAGATCTGATAAGGGTCTAGTATCCAGAATATATAAATAACTCTTTCAACCAAATAACAAAAAGAAAAACAACTCAATTAAAAAATGACAGGGCTTCCCTGGTGGCGCAGTGGTTGAGAATCTGCCTGCCAATGCAGGGGACACGGGTTATAGCCCTGGTCTGGGAGGATCCCATATGCCACGGAGCAACTGGGCCCGTGAGCCACAGCTACTGAGCCTGCGCGTCTGGAGCCTGTGCTCTGCAATAGGAGAGGCTGCCATAGTGAGAGGCCCGCGCACCGCGATGAAGAGTGGCCCCCGCTTGCCGCAACTGGAGAAAGCCCTCGCACAGAAACGAAGATCCAACACAGCAAAAATAAATAAATAAATAAATAAATATTTAAAAAAAAAAAAAAAAAGACAGTTCTCCAAAGAAGACATACAAATGGTGAATAAGCACATGAAAAGATGCTCAACATCATTAGTCATTAGGAAATGCAAATCCAAATCACAATGAGATACCACTTCAAACCCACTAAAATGACCATAGTAAAAAAGATGGGGACTTCCCTGGCAGTCCAGTGGTTAAGACTCACAGGGAGCATGGGTTCGATCCCTGGTAGGGGAACTAAGATCCCGCATGCTGCACAGTGTGGCCCAAAAATAAAAGATGGAGAATAATAAGTGTTGATGAGACTATGAGAAATTGGAATCTTCACATGTTGCTAGTGGTATGCAAAATTGTGCTGCCATTTTGGAAAACAGTTTGGCAGTTCCTCAAAAAGTTAAATATAGTTTTACCATATATGACCCAGCAATTACACTCTTAGGTATATACTCAAGAGAGATGAAAACATATGTCCACACAAAAAGTTGTACACAGATGTGCATAGCAACATTATTCATAATAGCCAAAAAGTGGAAAAAACCTAAATGTCCAACTGACGAATGATAAACAAAATATGATACACCCATACAATGGAATATTATTCAACCACATAAAGAAATAAAGTATTGATAAAAGCTACTATACAGATGAGCCTTAAAAAATTATGCTAAATGAGAGAAGCCAGTCACAAAACATCACATTTTATATGATTTCATTTATATGCGATGTCCAGAATAGGCACATCTATAGAAACAGAAAGTAAATTAGTGGTTACCTAGGGCTAGAGGTGTTGGGGGGAAATGGGAAGTGACTGTTAATAGTCTTGGGTTTCTTTTTGAGGTGATGGTATTCTAAAATTGGTTGTGGTTATGTTTGTACAACTCTAAATATACTAAACATCATTGAATTAGACAGTTTAAAAGGGTGAATTGTAAGGTGTGTGAATTATCTCAATAGAGCTGCTATATTTTTAAAAATTGCAAAACACATACCTGAGAAAGGAATTATATCCACAACATGCAAAGAACTCTTAAAACTCAACAATAAGAAAACAAACAACCAAGTTTAAAAATGGGCAAAAGATCTGAACAGATCCTCACCAAATAAGTTATGCAGATGGCAAATGAGCATGTGAAAAGATGCTCAATATAATATCTCACTAGGGATTGCAAATTAAACAACTGCACACCTTTTGAAATAACCAAAATCCAAAGAACAGACAATGCTAAATGCTAGCAACAATGTGCAGCAACAAGAACTCTGAATGCAAAACGGTATAGCCACTTAGGAATACAGTTGACATTTTCTTACAATGCCAAACATACTCTTACCATACTATCCAGCAATCACACTCCAAGGTATTTACCCACATGAGTTAAAAACTGATGTCTAGGGCTTCCCTGGTGGCGCAGTGGTTAAGAATCCACATGCCAATGCAGGGGACACGGGTTTGAGCCCTGGTCCAGGAAGATCCCACAGGCCCAACTAAGCCCGTGTGCCACAACTACTGAGCCTGTGCTCTAGAGCCCGCGTGCCACAAGTACTGAAGCCCGTGCGCCTAGAGCGTGTGCTCTGCAACGAGAGAAGCCACCGCAAGGAGAAGGCTAAGCAGCACAACGAAGAGTAGCCCCCACTGTCCGCAACTCGAGAAAGCCCACGCGCAGCAACGAAGACCCAACACAGCCAAAAGTAAATAAATAAATTTATTAAAAAAAAAAGTCTACACAGAAATCTGCACATGAATGTTTATAGCAGCTTTATTCATAATTGCTAAAAAACTGAAAGCAACCAAGCTATCCTTCAAAAGGTGAACAGATAAATTATGGTAATCCATAAAGTGGAATATTATTCAATGATAAAATGAAATGATCTATCAAGCCCAAAAAACCATGAAAGAACCTGAAATACATAGTGCTAAGTAAGAGAAGCCAGTTGGAGAAGGCTACACAGTATGTGATTCCAATTATATGACGTTCTGGAATAGGCAAAGCTATAGGGACAGTAAAAAGATCAGTGGTTGCCAGGAGTTTGGGGGTGGGAGAGAGAAATAGGTGGAGCACAGGGGATTCTTAAGGCAGTAAAACGATTCTGTATTATGCTATAATGGTAGATACATGACATTATGCATTTGTCAAAACCCATAGAAAATGTACAATGCAAAGAGTGAACCTTAATGTAAACTATGCACTTCAGTTAATAATAATGTATCAATACTGGTTTATCAATTCTAACAAATATACCACATTAATGCAAGAGGTTAATAATAGGGGAAACTGCGTGTGTTGGAGGGCATATGTGGGAACTCTCCCTACTATCTGCTCAATTTAGTGTAAACCTAAAACTGGTCTAAAAATGGTCTATTGATTTAAAAAAAAAAAAAAAAACTAAGGAAAAGAATATTGCAAACAGAAGGCAGATTAAAAATACACAAGACTAACACAGATCAGGCCAAAAAATATGAACAAATGGTACTCTTTTTAAATTATATTTATTTATTTATTTTGGCTGCGCTGGGTCTTAGTTCAGGCACGAGGTATCTTCGTTGCGGCATGTGGGATCTTTAGTTGCAGCATGCATGTGGGATCTAGTTCCCCGACCAGGGATCAAACCCGGGCCCCCTGCATTGGGAGAGTGGAGTCTTACCCAGTGGACCACCAGGGAAATCCCAGTACTCTTTAAAAATAATTTAAATTTTTTTCAGAGTTTGTGTGCATTTCAGATACCTGCACTTTCAGGTTCATTGTAGCATTATTCACAGTAGCCAAGATATGGAACCAATCTAAATGTCCATCAGTGGATGAATGAATTTTAAAATGTGGTATATACATCCAAAGGAATATTATTCAGCCTTAAAAAAAGAAGGAAATCCTGCCATTTACGGCAACATGGTTGGACATGGAGGACATTATACTAAGTGAAATAAGCCCAACAAAGAAAGACAAATACCATATGGTATTACTTATATGTGGGATCTAAGAGAGTCAAACTCTAGAAGCACAGAGTCAAATGGTGTTTACCAGGGGGGGCTGGAAAGAGGGGTAAATAGGGAGGTGATGGTCAAAGGGTACAAAGTTTCAGTTAATGCAAAATAAGTTCTGGAAATCTATACAGCATAGTGCCTACTGCTAACAATACTTTATTGTACACTCAAAATTTGCTAAGCGGGTAGATCTTATTTTAAGTGTTCTTACCACAAAAAATAATAATAATAAAATAGTAAGGGGGAATGGGAGGAAACTTTGGGAATGGATGGGTATGTCTATGGCTTGGATGGTTGTTATGGTCTTACGGGTGTACATTTATCCCCAAACTCATTGAGTTGTATGCATTAGTAGGTACAGCTTTTTTACGTGTCAATCATACCTAAATAAAGTAGTTTTATAAATAAATAAATAAATAAATGGCGTCTATGTGCTTGCCAACTATGATGTTTCTTCTCTTGCAAAGCACAGATAATGTCATGGCACTGTGTCTCCCTGTTGCTACTCAATGTTCAGAACAAAAGCAATGCCACAGTAGGCATCAGAAACTCTCCTGACAGCCACAGGAAGCCAGGGAGACTTCTGCTCCAAAAATTTAACTAGGGAAAAAAAAACGTCCTCTACCTTTATCCCGAATTTAATAATCACTAAGAGTTATTCTGTGTCACTATGATCGGTGTTCTTTTTTGGTATGTGTCCATTTAGAATACAGGCACTGGGAGAAGCAGCCATCATGGGCTCGCATAGAACCAACTTTCTTTCCTTGCTCTGCCAAAGCTGTGGGAGGGATGCTGTCCCTGACCGGCAGGAATAAACCAGAACATGCTTGTCCACTTAGGTCCTAATCAAGAAAAGAGCAAGAACTACACACATCACCAGTGAACTAGGGACCATAGGGCAGTAGCTTTCTCTCTGCTCTGCTTGGACTCACTCAGGGATCCTGTCAAAATCACAGGTGCCCGGCCCTATGCTGTTCATTCAGTCAACAGATATTTATTAAGCATCTTTATTTTGTGCCAGGCACTGTTCTGTTTACTTAGGATATAAGACTGACAAAAAAAAAAAAAAAAAGACAAAATTCCTTGCTTTTGTGGAGCTCATGTTCTAGTGGAGAAAAAAAGAAACAATAAACACAATAAATTAGTAAATGGTATGGATGTTGTAAGGAGCTGAGTGCTATGGAGGAAAGACGTAAGGCAAGGAAGATGGAGCGCGTTAAGGAAGGTGAAAGGAGCTGGTTGCAATTTTAAATCTTGGGGGCAGGGTCTGTCCACTGGGAGGGCTAGACCTGAAGATGGGGGAGTTAGCCACCCAGCCTCAGGCAGAGGGAGCAGTATCTGAGGCTGGGGGAATGGGGCGTGGTCTCTTGTAGAATCTGCAAGGACTGGCCTTGGCTGGAACCCAGATGTCCATCCTCTGCCACTTGGAGATGGATGGTCCCACCTGGTTTCCCTTTCTCTATCTTGGGGTTTGAGAGATGGGTATGTGACCATTAGGAGCTCTTCTAACTTGAAACTCTGCTGACAGGTTGGAACAAGGAGGAGAGAGATCGGAGGGGCTGACACCAGTGGAAACGCCACTTCTGACTTGTCAGAGTGAGTGACAGCGGACACGAAAAAGCCCGAGGCAGCCGCTGAGTGCTGGGTGCTGTGGATGCAAGCTCAGAGCCAAGCATGGGATCGAAGGTGTGGTGTGACAGCAGAGGCAGCTGCAGCTTAAGGCAAACTCGACAGTATGTGTGGTCCCTGCCTAACTTATTTACTCATTAAGTGTGGAACCTACTCTGATTTCACACGGGTGAGGTTTGTATAAAACATATGACATCAGTGTGTATATACTTCCAACCACTGTTTCAGGAGAAACCTATTGGTGTGGGGAGTTTCATCTACAAAGTTCATGGACATGGAAATGGCAGCTATTACAAAAACTGAACACATGCTTGAAACAGAAAAGGTGCTAAATATGACTTCACTCCACACAGCAGGGTGCTAGTCAGGATAAGATACATTACCAACAACCCAAACCTCAGTGGTTTATAACAACAGAGGTTATTTCCACTGGATCTATGTGTCTATCATGAGCTGGCTGGGGCCACTGCCCCACATCTCCTCATTCTAGGACCCAGACTGGGGAAGCAGCTGTCATCACAAACATTGCCAGCACAGAGCAAAGGGAAAGAGATCTTGGAAGGGTCTCGTACTCAAAATTAGATGCTTGAGCCCAGGCATGGTGCTTCCACTCAGGACTCAGGAGCTAGAAGGAGCTACATGGCCCTACCCAACACAAGGGGGCCAGGAAATGCAGTCCTACCAAGGCCGGGGCAGCAGAAAGCTGGAAGTATTTGGTGAATAGTGGGAGTGACCATCCTAAAATATCAGCGCTGTCTGGTGCTCAGACAACTGGCCGCAGGCAAACCCAGCCAGCCGGCCCACGGCACCCCCTGGAGGTCGGGGTATGGCCTCTGAGATGTAAATTGCCAGCCAGTGCTCCTTGATGCAGGTTGGTAGGAACAATTACCTATGAACAGAGACAAATAATAGAATGGTTGTACTTGTCACCAAAGAACATCTAAGCAAGAGAGAACATGACAAGGGTAAACTTTGTATCAGGTTACGTAAAAAGACAAAAAAGCAAGCCTGCCTTCTCTAGCCCAAGACCTCTGAATGTCACCTGAATGTCTCAGGAGCCGGGACTCAGAAGAAAAATACCGTGTTCTGTTCTAGATGTGCCAAAGTTTGAGAAAGCAGAATGTCTAGAGGGCTGGATCCAGCAAGCAGGTAGTGATTTATTTCAGGTGAGAAAGATGGGCTTAGAGACACATGTTCAGAAGTCATCTACATTGAGCTGAGAACCAAACCAGGAAGAATGAGGAAAAGGTCAAGGACAAATGCCTATGCCCTCGGACACTGGCAAAGAGAGACCAGGATGTCAGAGGACCCAGGAGGGCACGTCCAGGATGAGGGTATGGAGGGGAGAACAGCCATATGGATTTGGTCTCAGGGGTTGAAGGGGTGCATGCAGGCAGAGGGAATACATGAGCAAATGCCAGGGGCCTCAGCTTAGACATGGCAGCCCAGGAAAGCCTCCAACTTCCCTAAACTGCATCAACGGCCCCCTTGCAGTCTGCCCTTCCCCCCTCCCTATCGCTCTCCTTGGACCAGGGCTTCTGGTCACCTGGGACAGTGTTTTGTTCACTGTGACCTTCCGACACTTGGAAGGAACATGATAAATGCTCAACAAATGAAGAGATGGACGAGGAGAAAGAGAGGTATATCCAGAAACTAGTGACGACTGAAGCTACGGGTTCAAATCAGGGAAAAATAGAAAACAAGGAAGCAAAGATAGATGCAATTGGTTTAATTCGACACATGCTGTCCTCAGCCCTCTGGGGGAGGGTGTGGAGGGATACAGGGTGTGAGAGAACACAGGGCCTATTTTCAGGGTGCACACAGCCCAGTGGGGAGAGATCGCAGGCCACACAGAACTCCAGTATCACAGAATGAGGGAAGCTCTAGAAGAAACTCACAGAGTGCTATGTAAAGTAAGGAGAGACAGAAAAGCAACCTGAATGAGATGGCATTTGAGATGTGCAGTTGAAAACAGGGATGGGTTTTCCAGGTAGATGAAACAGAATGATGAAAGGCACCAGCCCGGGAAACCGTGGCCTCCCCAACACACGGGACATTGGCATCTAGAGTTGGGAGAAGGAATCACTGGTTTGTTAATAAGGAAAGAGCGAATTCTTCTTCATAGGGATTATTCTGTGTGAACACCAAAATGTGAGCAGAGGGGAATGACTCAGACCATAGGCAGCGTCTTTGCTCTTTTGTGTGGTCACTAAGCTGCTCTCACCCAGGAACAAAAATGCTCAAAAGGACAAATGCAAACAGCAGGTGTCAAGAGGCACCTTCCTTCCCCTTCTCACCCGCTTGAGAAGACCTACATGAGGGAAGAAGAAAACCACTTTATCGTTGACTTCACTGGTGCCCTAAAAGAAAAACTTCTGGCTTGTATTCTTTCAGAGAGTCTGGATGGAATTTTTTTTTTTTTTGGCCAGGCCTCGCGTCTTATGGGATCTTAGTTCCCCAACCAGGGATTGAACCCCGGGCCCTCAGCAGTGAGAGCATGGAGTCCTAACAATTGGACCACCAGGGAATTGCCTGGATAGAATTTTTAGACTTTATATTTCAAAATAAGTGACTGTGATTTTTTTTTTTTTAATTAATGTATTTTTTGGCTGCGTTGGGTCTTCGTTGCTGCACGCTGGCTTTCTCTAGTTGTGGCGAGCGGGGCTACTCTCTGTTGCAGTGCGTGGGCTTCTCATTGCGGTGGCTTCTCTTGTTGTGGAGCACGGGCTCTAGGCACACAGGCTTCAGTAGTTGCAGCACATGGGCTCAGTGGTTGTGTCTCGTGGGCTCTAGTGCGCAGGCTCAGTAGTTGTGGCACACGGGCTTAGTTGCTCCGCGGCATGTGGAATCTCCCTGGACCAGGGCTCGAACCCATGTCCCCTGCGTTGGCAGGCGGATCCTTAACCACTGTGCCACCAGGGAAGTCCCAGTGACTGTGATTTATTTGCCACAGTCACTTGTCAGTTTGGGACACTGGCAAAGTAACCAGCCTCTTCGATTAGCCAGAGGACCTGTCCCTCTCACAAGGGCCCCCAAAGTTCTTCCAAACAAATTCTGCAAGAGGAGAGGACCAATGATGCTGGCACTAGTGGCCACTTCATGCCAGAACTGAACTGTGGCAACCAGAGCCAGGGAGCCGGAGCAGAGTTGGGGGCAGGACCCCAGGTGGAGGACACACTTACAGGCAGGCTTCGGCTCTCCCCTAGCAGAGCACAGGAGAACAGGTTCTAAGCTCCCTGTCGCCCAGCAGTTCTGCTCCTCAGAAGGAGGAGGGGGCTTCCCTGGTGGCGCAGTGGTTGAGAATCTGCCTGCCAATGCAGGGGACACGGGTTCGAGCCCTGGTCTGGGAAGATCCCACATGCCGCGGAGCGACTGGGCCCGTGAGCCACAATTGCTGAGCCTGCGCGTCTGGAGCCTGTGCTCCGCAGCAAGAGAGGCCGCGATGGTGAGAGGCCCACGCACCGCGATGAAGAGTGGTCCCCACTTGCCGCAGCTAGGGAAAGCCCTCGCACAGAAACGAAGACTCAACGCAGTCATAAATAAATAAATAAATAAATAAATAAATAAATAAATAAATAAAAGAACGTGAATTTCTTTAAAAAAAAAAAAAAAAAAGAAGAAGGAGGAGGGCCTTCCCGTGTTCAGCAGTACTTATCCCTGTGAACGAAGGCAAACCTCCTGAGTATTTCTTTGTAAAACAGCCTTCTATAACTGTGGGAATTGGACAGATCAGAAAGTGTACCCTCTCCGAAAGCAGATCAATATCCCTCCTTGATCTAAATAAAGTGACTTAACAAGTTTTCACTTAATATAGAGAGAGGATTTGCATCCAGTTCAACAATCTACCTGCCAAAAAGGCACTTTATGGGAACTAAAGCAGAGTTATGAACCTCTCAGCAAACTTGTGTATAATGGAAATTATAAATCAGCAGCAATGATATAATTATGAAGGATATTTTACAAGGAAAAATTTCTCCTAGCATGTTTAGAGATACTTTATGTTCTGTAACATAAAACACTAATCCTGGGCTAACTGGAAACAATGACATGGTACGTAATAATGACATGTTTTGTTTTTTTTCCCCTGGTGAGTCCAAGTATTCATCTGAGCCCTTATCCTGATCTTTCTGGGTAATCAGATTTACAAATCTTAAAAATCTAATGTCTTGTGCTCAGAGGCAGGTCATGGCAGCCTCAACCAAGGTGGGGGGAACCAAAGGGGTGCAATGAAATAAGAACAACCAAGGACCAAGCCCCAAGGGCAGCAGAATGCACACCTGGGCACCAAACGTGATGGGCTCTTCTAGACCATCCTGAGTTGACCCCATATAAATTCAAATTAAGTGAAACCAAAAAAATTGTCTTTTTTTTTTTTTTAAACCATCATGTTGTTTGTGTTTTTTTGTTTTTTTGTTTTTTTGTTTTTATTTTTGGCTGTGTTGGGTCTTTGTTTCTGTGCGAGGGTTTTCTCTAGTTGTGGCAAGTGGGGGCCACTCTTCATCGCGGTGGGCGGGCCTCTCACTATCGTGGCCTCTCTTGTTGCGGAGCACAGGCTCCAGACATGCAGGCTCAGTAGTTGTGGCTCACGGGCCCAGTCGCTCCACGGCATGTGGGATCTTCCCAGACCAGGGCTCGAACCCGTGTCCCCTGCATTGGCAGGCAGATTCTCAACCACTGCGCCACCAAGGAAGCCCAAAATTGTCATTTTTCATAGGATATAACATCTCAGGCCTTGGGAAGGAGAAGGACAGGAAAAATCAGAAATTCCCATATGCCATGTAAATGGCCAGTATATTGGATGGGAAAAATGCTGAATGAGAAGTAATATTTCCCAAAGTATGATACCCAAGATCACTTTAGGGGATACACAAAGGAATGTTTTTTTTTTAATTTGGAACATTCATATGTGTATGTTAATGAATAAAGACAAATGATACTGGCTTTTCATCTTAGGATACTGACATAAAATTTCCCTTCTGACTACATTTCAGTAAAGCAGCAAGTTCACTTAAATAAAACTTTTCATAAATAATAGCATGGTCAGCCCTCAGCTAATGGTAAAACAGTGATACTGATACCCCATTGTGAGGTCTGGGAAACAGGAAACAGAAACAGGTATCCTGAGACTGCTGGGTACGTCTTTCTGTCCCAGAGTGGGAAGAGTTTCTTTCATTCATTCATTTGGCTTTTAGCAAATGTTTTTTGGGTCCCTGTCACATCCAGACACTGTTCACTGACATCAGATGGCGACCAACACATGGTCCGCCCTTGAGGAGCTACACATTAGAAGGGATACAAACAATTAAAGAGACGGGGACCATATGCCATGGTAAGGGGAAAAAAAGGATCAAGACATGAAGTAATAAAAGAAATAGATGCTTTAAAACAATAGATAGTAAATTATACAAATATTTAACAGTCAGAAAAAAAGGAAACAAAATAATAATATAGTCATAGCAAAAATAATGATGTATAATACTGACTTTATTAATGAATAAAGATAATGTTTCAGGGGACTTCCCTGGTGGTCCAGTGGTAAAGAATCCACCTTCCAATGCAGGTGATGTGGGTTCGATCCCTGGTTGGGGAAATAAAATCCCACTTGCTGTGGGGCAACTAAACCTGGGCGCCACAACTACTGAGCTCGATCACCTCAAAGAGAGAGACCACGTGCCACAAGCTACAGAGCCCACATGCCCTGGAGCCCACAGACCACAACCAGAGAGAGAAAACCCACACACCACAACTAGAGAGAAACCAGAGCACCGCAACAAAAGAGACTGTGGGCCACAACGAAAGATCCCGCATGCCTCAGTGAATCGAAAAAAAAGGTAATGTTTCAATGTAGTACAATTTACCATGTTCCAATCTTTGCATGTATTATTTCATTTATTCCTCACCACAACATTGCTAGTTAATTGTTATTAAATCCATTTTACAGGTGAGTAAACAGTCATCCCCAAACACACAGCAGTGCTGGGATTCAGACTCAGATCTTCTTGCTGCCAAAACCCAAGCACATTCAGTAAGTCATGTTGCCTGACTAGAGCAGATGTGGGAGGTACAGGGGAGAGAGCAGGGAAGTGGAAGTAAAGTGTACAGCAAAGAGGAGGAAGAAGAGAGAAGAAGCAAAGAGGAAAAAGAAGTAAAGGAATGGATGAGAAGAACAGGGATGCAGATAAAGGAAGAGGACAAGGAAGTGGCAGGAAACCTGTATCTCTGTGATGGGGGAATTAAGAAGGAAAAGTTGATTCCATTTAGGCAGAAGGGTGGGCTGGGTATGGTGACCAGGCCAAATCTATTGTCCAAAAACCTTTAAGTTGAAGACATGGAATGTTCACAGTAGGAAAATATATAAAAAAAGAGAATAGATTTGTGGTTGCCCGTGGCTGGAGGCTTTGGGGTAAATGGGGAGTGACTGCTATGGGTACAGGATTTATTTTTCAGTGATAAAAAGATTCTAAAATTAATTGTGGGGACTTCCCTGGTGGCATAGTGGTTACGAATCCGCCTGCCAATGAAGGGGACATGGGTTCAAGCCCTGGTCTGGGAAGATACCACATGCTGCAGAGCAACTAAGCCTGTGCACCACAGCTACTGAGCCTGTGCTCTACAGCCCACAAGTCACAACTACAGAGCCCGCGTGCCACAACTACTGAAGCCTGCACGCCTAGACCCCATGCTCCACAACAAGAGAAGCCACCACAATGAGAAGCCTGCACACCTCAACAAAATGTAGCCCCCACTTGCTGCAACTAGAGAAAGCCCGTGCTCAGCAATGAAGACCCAATGCAGCCAAAAATAAATAATTAATTAAAATAAATAAATAATTAAATTAAATTAAGTTAATTGTGGTGATTGTTGTAGAACTCTGTTTTTAGAATACTAAAAACTATTGAATTGTATACTTTGGGTGAATTGTGTGGTATGTAAGTTGTATCTCAATAAGGTTTTATTTTTAAAAAAAGAATCAGAGAACTTGAAGATAGGTCAGTTGAGATTATCCAACCTGAGGAACAGAAAGAAAAATGATTGGAGAAAAAGAACAGAACCTCAGAGATTTGCAGGAAACTTTAAAGTGTATCAACATATGCATAAGAAGAGTCCCAGAAGGAGAGGAGAGAGAGAAATGGGCAAAGAGAATATTTGAAGAAATAATGGCTCAAAATTTCCAAAATTTGAGAAAAATCAATAATCTACATATCCAGGAAGCTCTGCAAAATCAAAGTAGGATAAATTCAAGGACTCTCAAACCTAGACTCAGCATAATTAAACAGTTGAAAGTTAAAGATACAGAGAGAACCTGGAAAACAGCAAGATAGAAGCAACAGAATCACATACGAGAGATCCTCAATAAAATTAACAGTTAAAATCTCATCAGAAACCATGGAGGCCAAAAGGCAGTGGGAAGACATATTCAAAGTACTGAAAGAAAAAACTGTCAGCCAAGAATTGTATATCCAGCAAAGTTATCCTTCAAACATTAAGGAGAACTCAAAAGATATTTGTATATCGATGTTCAAGCAGTATTATTCATAAGAGCCAAAAGGTGGAAACAAACCAGATGTCTGTCAACAGATGAATGGATAACAAAATGAGGTATACAGACAAAGGAATGAAATTCTGACACATACTACATGGATGAGCCGTAAACACATTATGCTAAGTGAGATAAGCAGGACACAAAAGGACAAACACTGTATGATTCCACTTATATGAGGTACATAGAGTAGGCAAATTCATAGAGACATAGAGATGAATGGTGGTGCTTGCCAGGGGCTGAGTAAGAGGGATTGGGGAATTAGTGTTTTTGCTTTTCTATATGCTTTTTTTTTTTTTTTTTTTGCTGTGCCACGCAGCATGCATGTGAGATTTTAGTTCCCTGACCAGGGATCGAACCCATGCCCCCTGCAGTGGAAGAACAGTCTAGACTGCCAGGGAAGTCTGGGGTGTTACTGGTTAAAGAGCACAGAGTTTCAACTGGGGATGATGAAAAAGTTCTGGAGATGGATGGTGGTGATGGTTGCACAACAATGTGAATGTACTTAATGCCACAGAACTATACACTTTAAAATGGTTAAGGGACCTTCGTGGTGGTGCAGTGGTTAAGAATCCACCTGCCAGTGCAAGGGACAGGGGTTCGAGCCCTCGTCCAGAAAGATCCCACATGCTGTGGAGCAACTAAGCCCATGCGCCACAACTACTGAGCCTGTGCTCTAGAGCCCATGCACCACAACTACTGAGCCCACGAGCCACAACTACTGAAGCCTGTGCACCTAGAGCCCATGCTCTGCAACAAGAGAAGCCACTGCAATGAGAAGCCCGCACACCACAACGAAGAGTAGCCTCTGCTCGCCACAACTAGAGAAAGCCTGTGCACAGCAAAAAAGACCAAATGCAGCCAAAAATAAATAAATAAAATGGTTAAAATAATAAATTTTATGTTCTGTATATTTTACCACAGTAAGAAAAAATACAATGTTAGATTAAAATAGCAAGAAAAAATTAAGGAGAAATTATGACATTCTCAGATAAACAAAAACTGAAAGAATTTGTCAACACACCTATCCAACAGAAAATACTAAAAGGATTTTTTCAGGCTGAAATGAATGAACACTAGAGAGTAACTTGAATCCACATGAAGAAATAAAGAGCATTGGAAGAGGTACTAAATAAGTATATAAAAGACAGTATACATGTATATTTTGTTTGTAACTAACTTTCTCTCCTATCTGATTTAAAAGACAACTGCATAAGCACTAATTATAACCTAATTGTGAACGATACAAACTATATATTGATGGTCATATATTGTATAAAGATGTATTTGCAGGCTTCCCTCGTGGCACAGTGGTTAAGAATCTGCCTGCCAATGCAGGGGACATGGTTCGAGCCCTGGTCCAGGAATATCCTACATGCCTCGGAGCAACTAAGTGCATGCTCCACAACTACTGAGCCCTTGTGCCACAACTACTGAAGCCTGCACGCCTAGAGCCCATGCTCCACAACAACAGAAGCCAACACTGCAACGAAGAGTAGCCCTGGCTCGATGCAACTAAAGAAAGCCCATGTGCAGCACGAAGACCCAATGCAGCCAAAAATAAATAAATAAATTTATTTTTAAAAATAAATTAATTAAAATAAATAAAAAATATAGATGTATTTGCTTGACAATAATAGCGCAAAAAAGGGGGAGGAAATAGAGCTATGTAGGAGCACAGTTTTTGTATAATTTTGAAATTAACTTGGAACAGTTCCAAACAGGGTTGTTTTAAGTTAAGATGTGAATTGCAGTCTCCAGGGAACCACTAAGAAAATAACTCAAAAAAATATAGTAGAAGAAATGAAATTAAAATTGTACACTAGAAAATATCTACTTCACAGAAAGGAAGTCAGTAATGGAGGAACACAGGAATAAAAAATACTTAAGACATATAGCAAACAGAGAGGGCAGAAAGCAGAGGCAAGAAGAACTACAATCCTGCAGCCTGTGGAACAGAAACCACATCCACAGAAAGACAGACAAGATGAAAAGGCAGAGGGCTATGTACCAGATGAAGGAACAAGATAAAACCCCAGAAAAACAACTAGAAGAAGTGGAGATAGGCAACCTTTCAGAATAATGATAGTGAAGATGATCCAGGACCTCAGAAAAAGAATGGAGGCAAAGATCAAGAAGATGCAAGAAATGTTTAACACAGACCTAGAAGAATTAAAGAACAAACATAGATGAACAATACAATAACTGAAATGAAAACTACACTAGAAGGAATCAATAGCAGAACAACTGAGGCAGAAGAACGGATAAGTGACCTGGAAGACAGAATGGTGGAATTCACTGCTGCGGAACAAAATAAAGAAAAAAGAATGAAAAGAAATGAAGACAGCCTAAGAGACCTCCGGGACAACATTAAACACAACAACATTTGCAGTACAGGCGTCCCAGAAGGAGAAGAGAGAGAGAAAGGACCCGAGAAAATATTTGAAGAGATTATAGTCGAAAACTTCCCTAACATGGGAAAGGAAATAGCCACCCAAGTCCAGGAAGCGCAGCAAGTCCCATACAGGATAAACCCAAGGAGAAACATGCCGAGATACATAGTAATCAAATTGGCAAAAATTAAAGACAAAGAAAAATTATTGAAAGTAGCAAGGGAAAAACGACAAATAACATACAAGGGAACTCCCATAAGGTTAACAGCTGATTTCTCAGCAGAAACTCTACAAGCCAGAAGGGAGTGGCATGATATATTTAAAATGATGAAAGGGAAGAACCTACAAGCAAGATTACTGTACCTGGCAGGATCTCATTCAGATTCGATGGAGAAATCAAAAGCTTTACAGACAAGCAAAAGCTAAGAGAATTCAGCACCACCAAACCAGCTCTACAACAGATGCTAAAGGAACTTCTCTAAGTGGGAAACACAAGAGAAGAAAAGGACCTACAAAAACAACCCCAAAACAATTAAGAAAATGGTCATAGGAACATACATACCAATAATTACCTTAAACGTGAATGGATTAAATGCTCCAACAAAAGACACAGGCTCGCTGAATGGATACAAAAATAAGACCCATATATATGCTGTCTACAAGAGACCCACTTCAGACCTAGGGACACATACATACTGAAAGTGAGGGGATGGAAAAAGATATTCCATGCAAATGGAAATCAAAAGAAAGCTGGAGTAGCAATATTCATATCAGATAAAATAGACTTTAAAATAAAGAATGTTACAAGAGACAAGGAAGGATATTACATAATGATCAAGGGATCAATCCAAGAAGAAGATATAACAATTATAAACATATATGCTCCCAACATAGGAGAACCTCAATACATAAGGCAACTGCTAACAACTATAAAAGAGGAAATTGACAGTAACACAATAATAGTGGGGGACTTTAACACCTCACTTACACCAATGGACAGATCAACCAACATGAAAATAAATAAGGAAACAAAAGCTTTAAATGACACAATAGACCAGATAGATTTAATTGATATTTATAGGACATTCCATCCAACAACAGCAGATTACACTTTCTTCTCAAGTGCGCACAGAACATTCTCTAGGATAGATCACATCTTGGGTCACAAATCAAGCCTCAGTAAATTTAAGAAAATTGAAATCATGTCAAGCATCTTTTCTGACCACAACGCTTTGAGATTAGAAATGAATTACAGGGAAAAAAACGTAAAAAACACAAACACATGGAGGCTAAACAATACGTTACTAAATAACCAAGAGATCACTGAAGAAATCAAAGAGGAAATCAAAAAATACCTAGAGACAAAAGACAACGAAAACACGATGATCCAAAACCTATGGGATGCAGCAAAAGCAGTTCTAAGAGGGAAGTTTATAGCTATACAAGCCTACCTCACGAAACAAAAAAATCTCAAATAAACAATCTAACCTTACACCTAAAGGAACTAGAGAAAGAAGAACAAACAAAACCCAAAGTTAGTAGAAGGAAAGAAATCATAAAGATCAGAGCAGAAATAAATGAAATAGAAACAAAGAAAACAATAGCAAAGATCAATAAAACTAAAAGCTGGTTCTTTGAGAAGATAAACAGAGTTGATAAACCATTAGCCAGAGTCATCAAGAAAATGAAGGAGAGGACTCAAATCAATAAAATTAGAAATGAAAAAGGAGAAGTTACAACTGACACTGCAGAAATACAAAGCATCCTAAGAGACTACTACAAGCAACTGTATGCCAATAAAATGGACAACCTGGAAGAAATGGACAAATTCTTAGAGAGGTATAACGTTCCAAGACTGAACCAGGAAGGAATAGAAAATATGAACAGACCAATCACAAGTAATGAAATTGAAACTGTGATTAAAAATCTTCCAACAAACAAAAGTCCAGGACCAGATGGCTTCACAGGTGAATTCTATCAAACATTTAGAGAAGAGCTAACACCCATCCTTCTCAAACTCTTCCAAAAAATTGCAGAGGAAGGAACACTCCCAAACTCATTCTATGAGGCCACCATCACCCTGATACCAAAACCAGACAAAGATACTACAAGAAAAGAAAATTACAGACCAATATCACTGATGAATATAGATGCAAAAATCCTCAACAAAATACAAGCAAACAGAATCCAACAGCACACTGAAAGGATCATACACCATGATCAAGTGGGATTCATCCCAGGGATGCAAGGATTCTTTAATATATGCAAATCAATCAATGTGATACACCATATTAACAAATTGAAGAATAAAAACCATATGGTCATCTCAATAGATGCAGAAAAAGCTTTTGACAAAATTCAACACCCATTTATGATAAAAACTCTCCAGAAAGTGGGCATAGAGGGAACCTATCTCAACATAATAAAGGCAATATATGACAAACCCACAGCAAACATCACTCTCAATGGTGAAAAACTGAGAGCATTTCCTCTAAGATCAGGAACAAGACAAGGATGTCCACTCTCACCACTGTTATTCAACATAGTTTTGGAAGTCCTAGCCACGGCAATCAGAGAAGAAAAAGAAATAAAAGGAATACAAATTGGAAAAGAAGAAGTAAAACTGTCAGTTTTGCAGATGACATGATACTATACATAGAGAATCCTAAAGATGCCACCAGAAAACTACTAGACCTAATCAATGAATTTGGTAAAGTTGCAGGATACAAAATTAATGCACAGAAATCTCTTGCATTCCTATACACTAATATGAAAAATCTGAAAGAAAAATTAAGGAAACATCCCCATTTACCATTGCAACAAAAAGAATAAAATACCTAGGAATAAACTTACCTAGGGAGACAGAAAACCCGTATGCAGAAAACTATAAGACACTGATGAAAGAAATTAAAGATGATACCAACAGATGGAGAGATACATGATGTTCTTGGATTGGAAGAATCAATATTGTGAAAATGACTACACTACCCAAAGCAATCTACAGATTCAATGCAATCCCTATCAAATTACCAGTGGCATTTTTTACAGAACTAGAACAAAAAATCTTAAAATTTGTATGGAGACACAAAAGACCCCAAATAGCCAAAGCAGTCTTGCGGGGAAAAAAAGGAGCTGGAGGAATCAGACTTCCTCACTTCAGACTATACTACAAAGCTACAGTAATCAAGACAATATGGTACTGGCACAAAAACAGAAACATAGATCAATGGGACAAGATAGAAAGCCCAGAGATAAACCCACGCACCTATGGTCAACTAATCTATGACAAAGGAGGCAAGGATATACAATGGAGAAAAGACAGTCTCTTCAATAAGTGGTGCTGGGAAACCTGGACAGCTACATGTAAAAGAATGAAATTAGAACACTCCCTAACACCATACACAAAAATAAACTCAAAATGGATTCGAGACCTAAATGTAAGACTGGACACTATAAAACTCTTAGAGGAAAACATAGGAAGAACACTCTTTGACATAAATCACAGAAAGATCTTTTTTGATCTACCTCCTAGAGTAATGGAAATTAAAACAAAAATAAACAAATGGGACCTAATGAAACTTCAAAGCTTTTGCACAGCAAAGGACAACCCTCAGAATGGGATAAAATATTTGCAAATGAATCAATGGACAAAGGATTAATCTCCAAAATATATAAACAGCTCATGTAGCTCAGTATTAAAAAACAAACAACCTAATCCAAAAATGGGCCGAAGACCTAAATAGACATTTCTGCAAAGAAGACATACAGATAGCCAAGAAGCTCATGAAAAGCTGCTCAACATCACTAATTATTAGAGAAATGCAAATCTAAACTACAATGAGGTACCACCTCACACCAGTTAGAATGGGTGTCATCAGAAAATCTACAATCAACAAATGCTGGAGAGGGTGTGGAGAAAAGGGAACCCTCTTGCACTGTTGGTGGGAATGTAAATTGATACAGCCACTATGGAGAACAGTATGGAGGTTCCTTAAAAAACTAAAAATAGATTTACCATATGATCCAGCAATCCCACTACTGGGCGTATACCCAGAGAAAATGATAATTCAAAAAGACACATGCACCCCAATGTTCATTGCAGCACTATTTACAATAGCCAGGTCATGGAAGCAACCTAAATGCCCATAGATAGATGAATGGATAAAGAAGATGTGGTACATATATACAATGGAATATTACTCAGCCATAAAAAGGAATGAAACTGAGTCATTTGTTGAGACGTGGATGGATCTAGAGACTGTCATACAGAGTGAAGTAAGTCAGAAAGAGAAAAACAAATATCGTATATTAACGCATATATGTGAAACCTAGAAAAATGGTACAGATGAACCAGTTTGCAGGGCAGAAATTGAGACACAGATGTAGAGAACAAACGTATGGACACCAAGGGGGGAAAGCGGCTGGGTGGTGGGGAGGGTGGTGTGTTGAATTGGGCAATTGGGATTGACATGTATACACTGATGTGTATAAAATTGATGACTAACAAGAACCTGCTGTATAAAAAAATAAATAAAATAAAATTCAAAAATTAAAAAAAAAGTTATAATGTACTTGTAGACACAAGGCTAAAAAAAAAAAAAAGACATATAGCCAACAAATAATAAAATGACAGGTATAAATCGTACCTTATCAGTAATTCAATGTAGATGGGCTAGACATTCCAATTAATAGGCCAAGATTTTCAGAAAGGATAAAAAGAAACTATATACTGTCTACAAGAGGTACATTTTAGATTCAAAGACACAGATAGGTTAAAAGAAAAGAGATGGAAAAAGACATACCATGAAAACAGTAAACAAAAGAAAGCTGAAATGTCCATATAAATGTAAGACAAAGTGGACTTTATACTAAAAATTGTTACTAAAGACAAAGAAGGAGATTATATAAGTATAAAGTGACCAATATATAAAGAAGACATAATAATTATAAACATAGATTTATTTTATATATATATCAGAGCCCCAAAATTCATGATGCAAAAATAGTCATAACTCAAAGGAGAAATAGACAACTCAATCATAATACTTGAAAGCTTTAATATCCTATTTTCAATAATGGAAAGAATAACTAGGTAGAAGATCAACAAGGAAAAAGAAGAATTGAACAACACTATAAATCAACTTACAGATATCTATAAAATACGCTAACAATAGCAGAAAACACTTTCTTCTCAAGTGCACATGGAATATTTTCCAGTATTAGATCATACGTTAGGCCATAAAAAATTTCTTCAATAAATTTAAAAGGATTGAAATCATACAAATATGCCTCTGATCACAATGAAATGTAAGTACAAATCTATAACAGAAGGAAATTTAGGAAATTCACAAATGTGTGGAAAACATACAATACACTCTTAAAAAACCAGTGGGTCAAAGAAGTCACAGGGGAAATTACAAAATACTTTGAGATGAATAAAAATGAAAACCCAGCATACCAAAACTTATGGAATGCAACTAAAACAGTGCTTAGGAGGAAATGTATGGCTTTAAGTACTATATTAAAAAGAAGAAAGATCTCAAGTTAATCACCTAACCTTTCACCTTAAGAAATGAGAAAAATACCAAAACCAAAGATACAAGAAAGGAAGATTACAGGCCAACATCTCTGATGAATATAGATGGAAAAATTCTCAGCAAAATATCAGCAAGCTGGGGCTTCCCTGGTGGCGCAGTGGTTGAGAGTCCACCTGCCAATGCAGGGGACACAGGTTCGAGCCCTGGTCTGGGAGGATCCCACATGCCGCGGAGCAACTGGGCCCGTGAGCCACAACTGCTGAGCCTGCGCGTCTGGAGCCTGTGCTCCGCAGCAAGAGAGGCCGCGATAGTGAGAGGCCCGCACACCACGATGGAGAGTGGCCCCCGCTTGCCGCAACTGGGGAAAGCCCTCGCGTGGAGACGAAGACCCAACACGGCCAAAAAAATAAAAATAAATTTAAAAAAAAATCAGCAAGCCAAATTCAACAATAATTAAGAGGATCAAAATCTATTTATTTATTTATTAAAATTTAAAAGTTGGGGTGGGGGGGCTTCCCTGGTGGTCCAGTGGTTAAGACTCTGTGCTTCCATTGCAGGGGGCACAGTTTCTATCCCTGGTCGGGGAACTACGATCCCATCCCACATGCCGCACGGTGTGGCAAAAGAAAAAAAAAAAAATGGAATTCCCTGGCTGTCCAGTGGTTAGGACTCCACACTTCCACTGATGGGGTGCCGGGTTCGATGCCTGGTCAGGGAACTAAGATCCTGCAAGCCACATGGTGAGACCAAAAAATAAAAAATAAAAACTACAGAAATCTGTTGCGTTGCTGTACACTAATAACGAGCAATCAGAAAGAGAAATTAAGAAAACAATCCCATTTACAACTGCATCAAAAAGAATAAAATACCTAGGAAAAAATATAAGGAGATGAAAGACCTGTAAGGTATAAACTATAAGACATTGATGAAAGAAATTGAAGAAGACACAAATAAATGGAAAAGACATTCCATAGTCATGGGTTGAAACAATCAGTTTATTTATTTATTTATTTATTTTATTTATTTTTGGCTATGTTGGGTCTTCGTTGTTGTGTGCAAGCTTTCTCTAGTTGTGGTGAGCATGGGCTACTCTTTGTTGCCGTGCACAGGATTCTCATTGCAGTGGCTTCTCTTGTTGCAGAGTACGGGCTCTAGGTGCGTGGGCTTCAGTAGTTGTGGCACTCAGGCTCTAGAGCGCAGGCTCAGTAGTTGTGGCACACAGGCTTAGTTGTTCCGTGGCATGTAGGATCCTCCCGGACCAGGGCTCGAACCCACGTCCCCTGCATTGGCAGGCAGATTCTTAACCACTGCACCACCAGGGAAGCCCAATTAGTATTGTTAAATTATCCGTACTACCAACGGAATCTACAGATTCAATACAATCCCTATCAAAATTCCAATGGCATTTTTCACAGAGCCAGAACAAACAATTCTAAAATTTGTATGGAACCACGTAAGACCCCCAAATAGCCAAAACAACCTTGAGAAAGAAGAACAAAGCTGGAGGTATCACACTCCCTTATTTCAAACCGTGTTACAAAGCTATAGCAAACAAAACAGTATGGGGCTTCCCTGGTGGCACGGTGGTTAAGAATCCACCTGCCAGTGCAGGGGACACGGATTCGAGCCCTGGTCCAGGAAGATCCCACATGCCACGGAGCAACTAAGCCCGTGAGCCACAACTACTGAGCCCACGCGCCTAGAGCCTGTGCTTCGCCACAGGAGAGGCCACTGCAATGAGAAGCCTGCGCACTGCAACAAAGAGTAGCCCCCGCTGACCACAACTAGAGGAAGCCCGCACACAGCAACGAAGACATAACACAGCCAAAAATAAATAAAATAAAATAAATAAATTTTAAAAACAAAACAGTATGGTATTGGCATTAAAAATACCCACATAGATCAATGTAACATAATAGCCCAGAAATAAACACATACATATTATGGTCAATTAATTTACAAGAAAGGAGCCAAGAATATACAATGGGGAAAGGACAGTCTCTTTCAAGAAATGAAAACCAGACAGCCACATGAAAGAATGAAACCAGACCACTATCTTACACCATGCACAAAAATTATCTCAAAATGGATTAAAGGCTTGAATATAAGACCAGAAACCATAAAACTACTAGAAGAAAACAGGCAGTAAGCTCCTTGACATTGTCTTGGTGATGATTTTTTTTGGACTTGACACTAAAAGCAAATGCAACACAAGCAAAGATCAACAAGTGAGACCACATCAAAATAAAAAGCTTCTGAACAGCAAAGGAAACCACCAGTGAAATGAAAAGGCAACCTACTAAATGGAGGAAAATATTTGCAAGTCATATATCTGATAAGGGGTTAATATCCAAAATATATGAAGAACTCATACAACTCAATAGCAAAAAAACAAACAATCTAATTTTTTAAATGGGCAGAGGATCTGAAGAGACATTTTTCCAAAGAAGACATAGAGATGGCCAATAGGAAAATATGTTCAGCATCCCTAATCATCAGGGAAATGCAAATCAAAACCACAATGAGATATCATCTCATACCTGTTAGAATGGCTATTGCCAAAAAGACAAGAAAAAAAGATGTGTTGGCAAGGATGTGGAGAAAAGGGAACTCTTGTGCACTATTGGTGGGAATGTAAATTGGTGCAGCCACTATAGAAAACAGTGTGGAGTTTCCTCAAAAAGTAAAAAATAGGCCTACCATATTACCCACCTGGGTACTTATCCAGTCGGGAGGTCAGGAAGGGGAGCTCTCACACGTGTACCACTCAAGTCAACACACATCCCAACAGGAAGAGATGGACCTTGCATCTCCAGGAGGAAGTGACACTACTCTACTACTGCCGGCAGGAGGAAGAAAGATTTTCTCCTAGCCTGGCAACAACTCAGCCAATGAGAGGCTGTCACAACTCAGCCAATGAAAAGCCACTCTACCTCAAACTTCTTGTTTCCTGCAATAAACGTTTTGTTTTTAACAGCCCCTCCCAATTTCTCCTTCTCCTCTATAAAAGAGTTTCCTTTCCTTTGCTTTATTGGACTTACATGTGGTTCCCCATAGTTGCAGGTTCTAAATTGCAATTCTTTGCTGCTCCTGAATAAACCCATTTTGCTGGTAAAAAAAAATAACTGGCTATTTTCTTGTTTTAGGTTAACAGTAAACATTTAAATTGCCTCCTTTTTTCTTTTTTCTTTTTTTTTTAATTCTAGGGCTTTCTTTCTTTTTTTTTTTTTTTAATGCTATTCTTGTCTGCTTACATTCTTTTTTTTAATGTATGTATGTATGTATGTATGGCTGTGTTGGGTCTTCGTTTCTGTGCGAGGGCTTTCTCTAGTTGTGGCAAGCGGGGGCCACTCTTCATAGCGGTGCGGGGGCCACTCTTCATCGCGGTGCGCGGGCCTCTCATTGCCAAGCACAGGCTCCAGACGCGCAGGCTCAGTAATTGTGGCTCACGGGCCGAGTTGCTCCGCGGCACGTGGGATCTTCCCAGACCAGGGCTCGAACCCGCATCCCCTGCATTGGCAGGCAGATTCTCAACCACTGCGCCACCAGGGAAGCCCTGCCTCCTTTTTTATTATACAAAATGCCACAGTAGACATTTTAAAATTTGTACCTTAGAGCACATGTGGGAGAATTTTTCTAGGAGGGAAATTACTGGATTGTGGGGTATTTGCTTCTTAAATATTATTAGCTATTGCCAGATTGCTCTGCAAAGAGCATGTCCCATTTTATACTGGCACCAGTGTATATGCAAGTTTCAGTTGCTGCACAGCCTAGCCAGCTCTTGAAATATCTCTTTGTGGTTTTAATTTGCATTTCCCCATCCCTGATAGTTGCACACCTTTTCACATGTTTATTTGTGGTTTAGGCTTTTCTTCTAATTGCCTGTTCATGTCCTTTGATCACTATTCTACAGAAGTATTTCTCTCTCTTTTTAAATTGATTTTTTAAAGTTTTTTAATATATTCTAGATAATAATCTTTTGTTGATTATACACAATCTGTTGTTGATTATATGTAATGCAAATATATTCTCCCCTTCTCTGGTTTGTCTTTACTTTTTTTTTATGACATCTTTTGTTGTACAGAAGTTTTTAATTTTTATACGGTTGAATATTTGAATCCTTTTCTTTTAAGGCTTAAGATTTTTGTGTCTTGTTTAAGAAGTGTTTCTCTATGCCAAGGTCATAACATTTTCTCCTATTCATTATTCCTTTATATTTGTTAATACAATCAATCTGGTTAGTGTTAAGAGGGAAGGGGAAGACTGATCTGTCCCTTTAGAGGTGACTTTGCATATCTTGCCTGGATTCTTTAATGCTGATTTCATGGTTTAACTCTCTGTGGGCAGTTGTATTCTCCTTATTTCCAGGCTGCAGGGAAAGCTTTACTGAAACTTCCATATCCTAGGCAGATTTTTATTTAATAAGCCTGGGATGGGGCCCAGGAATCTGAATTTTTGATATGCAATTCAGGTGATTTTGATGCAAAATCCTTTTAAACTCCTCGGTAGTGCTTAGCCACCCTTCCAGGTGTCTGGAGACTTTGAAATGAACCCACTTTTTACTAGCTGATGGCTTAGCCTCACTCTGCCTCCAGTTCCTCTTTGCAAAAGTCCCTCCCTGGAAGAATTCTTCCGTGAGTGGTGAGTCCAGTGTATGAACACTTGGCCTGGGCCTGGCATGTGGCAGGGCTCAGAAAACGATTGATGTTCATTAGCCCTGAAGGTCTCAAGTTCTGGGGTGAACTGTCTCTGCCTCCCTCCTAGACTCATCTCCGACCATGCTCCCCATCTTGGGCAAGTCACTTAACCCCTCAGAGCCTTAATTTCATCATCTGTAAACTGGTATTAATAATCCCTACTTTACGGGACTGTTGGAAAAATTAGAAATGGCATATAAAATGCCCAGGACAGTGCCCAGAATGTGGTAGGCAAACTGAGCAGTTGTGTTTTTAATTCTGGGGAAGCTGAAACTTGAAGTTCAGAAGCTCTTCTCACTAGGTAGCCACAGATCCTGGGCAGTCCTGGGGCATCTCCTATGTCCCCTCCCAGTACCTAGAACAATCCTGGACGTACAGGCTTTCAGTAAAGTTTGATCAGTTCATATTTCTTTCCAGTGTAATAGACAATTCTTACATTTTGTCAGCACCTCCAAGGAAGCCACAAAACTGGAAAACTATTTTTATTATTTTACTTAATAGGTGTTTGTACAGAGCTTACAATATGTAAGGCCCTGTTCTAAGTGCTTTATGTTAATTAACTCATTGCATCTTCATAATAACCCCATGAGGTAGATACTATTATTATTCCCATTGTATAAATGGGGAAACTAAGCTAAAGGACAGCCCTATACAGAGTGAGTTAAACCCTCCACGTGTGTTGCATTCAGAATAGTGGAATTAGACACCTGGAAAGAAGGTGCTACAGCCTTCTCAAAGCTTTCTGTCTCTGATTGAGTGGCTTAATACGAGAGGAAAATAAACTTTTGAATTGAAAATCATATTCTTCAACAATATTAGTTGTAAAAATTTTTTATATTTTATTTATTTATTTTTGGCTGCATTGAGTCTTTGTTGCTGCACACGGGTTTTCTCTAGTTGTGTCTAGTGGGGGCTATTCTTTGTTGCGGTGCATGGGCTTCTCGTTGCGGTGGCTTCTCTTGTTGTGAAGCATGGGCTCTAGGCACGCAGGCTTCAGTTGTGGCGCGTGGGCTCAGTAGTTGTTGCTTGCGGGCTCTAGAGCACAGGCTTGGTAGTTGTGGCCCATGGGCTTAGTTGCTCCGCGGCATGTGGGATCTTCCTGGACCAGGTCTCAAACCTGTGTCCCCTGCATTGGCAGGCGGATTCTTAACCACTGCACCACCAGGGAAGTCCAAAAATTCTTATATTTTAAAACCCATCCTACCACATCATAACAATTGAGATGGCTACTGTAAAAACTAACAAATAAGCAAACAACATGAGAAGTGTTGGTGAGAATGTGGAGAAATTGGAACCCTTGTGGTGCACTGTTGGTGAGAATGGTGTAGTCGCTATGGAAAACCAGTATGGCAGTTCCTCAAAAAATTAAAAAATAGAATTACCATTTGATCCAGCAATTCCACTTCTGGGGACTTAAAGAAATAGTTGTATATCCATATTCATAGCAGCATTATCACTATAGCCAAAAAACAGAAGCAACTCAAGAAAATATGATATATCCCTGCAATGGAATGTTAATTCAGCCTTTAAAAGGAGGGAAGTTCTGACACATGCTACAAGATGGATGAACCTTGAGGACAGTATGCTAAGTGAAGTAAACCAGACACAAAAAGACAAATACTCACAACATTGTAAATCAACTATACTTCAATAAAAAATTAAATTAAATTACATTAAAAAATTTTAAAAAGACAAATACTGTATAATTCCACTTATATGAGGTACCTTCATAATCAAATTTATCAAGATGGAAAGTAGAATGGTGGTTGCCGGGACCTGGGGGGCGGGGAGAAATAGGAAGGTATTATTTAATAGGCATAGAGTTTCAATCTTGCAAGATATGAATGTAATTAATGCCACAAAACAGTACACTCAAAAGTGGTTAGGATGGTAAATTTTATGTTATATGTATTTTACCACAATAATAATAATAAATTTTTAAAAGAGAAAATAAACTACTTATGTGATGGTGGAAGAATGGATCGTAGGCACCAGGAGACCAGTACCTTGTCCATTCTATTCATTATCGTGTGTACTCAAACAGTGCCTGGGCTTGTTGTTAACTACTTAAAGATACGGATGAATAAACGAACATTAGAAAACAAATCCTCCTGCTAACTCCTATAGCCCATTAGGGAACCCTACAAGAAATGGAAAGTAGTGTTGGGAGGAATGGAGAGGAAAAAGTGGAGTCAAGTTCAAGGCCAGTTATTCCAGCCACACTTGAGCCAGAGAAGAGCCAGCTAAAAGGCCCTTGCCGAGGTTGGGAGGTTTCCCTGACTGGGAAGCAGATAGAAGCTGGCGCTCAGGAAACTGATCTCTGTCTGGGTCTGTTGGCCCCACCAGTCTCCCAGGGGCTCTGAAGAAGGACTGAGATGTTACCTGGGACTCCTCTCTCACTTCCCCACTCCTCAGCAGTCACCATGACTTTTCCGTGAGGCCTCCATCGCACCTCTAACTGATCCTTCCTTTCTACCTTATTGCTACTGGCCTGTAGCAAAGTGGTTTCTAGTCTGCCTCCTCACCTCTAATCCTTCTCTCCTCCAACCCAAATTATACAAAGTAATCTTTCTAAAATCAGTTTTCATACTTTAACAAAATCAATAATGAGCCTCATTCTCTACCTACTAAAATCTAAATTCAGATATTTAGAGGACTCCATGGAACTCCATCCTTTCCCAACTGACAAGCAGGCGGTGCTTCCTCTTACCCTACCTATCCTAGGATTTGGGGTGTTTTTTTTTTCTTTTACTTTTTATTATGGAATATTCTAATGTATGCAAAAGTAGAGAGTACAAAGGAACCCCTATAGACCTATCCCGTAGCTTCAGCGTTTGTCAACATATGGTCAGTCTTGCTGCATCTGTACCCCAACGACTCCCTGACCCCAGACACTACCATTTTTTTGATTCATGGGCTTTTAAATTCTTTGTTTTCTTCCCTGATTTTCAAATAATATTTCTTATAAAAATTTCAAACATCACAAATGTACAGAACAAAGAATATGAAAGCCTCCCATAATCCCACATTCCTCAGATAATAATCATTGTTCACAGTTTAGTGTAGGTGTTTTTCAGATTTTTTTTTGCTGTGAATATATTAACATATAAACTAGTTAATATTTTTCACAATATTAATAACCGTATTTAATCTAATTTGCAAATTGTTTTTCCATTTAACAATATATCTTGGACAGGTTCCATATTAGATCATGTAGATCTGAGGAAGGAGACAGATGGGCCCCCAGGGCAAACAGTGTGAGTTCGTTCCTTGTGGACCGATACTCTGAGACGGGAATAACAGGACAATTAAGAGAGGAGGCTGGGCCCTGCCCAGATAGAAGACAAGAGACCACGTATTCCTCATTCTCGAAGTCAGAAGACCTCCCGGACTACACATGTGCAGAAAGGCTCCTTGGAGGTCAAAAGGGGAGTGATTCCAACTAATGCTCACTTACCCATAGGCCTCTTTGGTAGAATCCATCTTGGCTAAGAGATGCACGCACACACATGGGAAAATCCTGAGCTATACCAAATATGGACTTTGAACCAGGCAAATCAGAATGACTGGCCAAAGGAAACCCAGAAGAAATGCCCCATAAAAGTGATTCAAACTGCCACTAGGGCGCGACACTGTCTCTCTGAGCCCCCCCGTGTGTCTATCCACATGTACTGTACTCTTTTTTTCTCTTAATAAATACTTCACTTGTTTCACTACTTTCCATCTTTGTGGGAATTCTTTTTTGGCAAAGCCATAGGGCCAGGGCCTTGTCACTGACTACTGGTCTAGTGGCTAGGATTTGGTGCACTCACCACTGCGACCCAACCTCTATCACTGGCTGGGAACTGAAACCCCGCTTCAAGCTGCTGCAGGCCGAGGCCACCCGAGATCAGATCCACCGTGTTCTTTTTAACAGCCAGATTGTATTATACTATATGCTGTGCCATATTCTATCAGGTTGGCCAAAAAAGTTTGTTTCTGTAACATCTTAGGGAAAAACCCAAACGAAATTTTTGGCCAACCCAATATTTAACCAGCCCCTATGGATGGACAGTTGAGAAAGCAGTTTCCATCTTTTCATTGTTACAAAAAGGTTACAGTGAACATGCTTTTATATGTTTCTTTCTGCACTTGTGTAAGTATTTCTATAGGAAACAGTCCCAGAAGTGGAATTGCTTGGTCCTCAGATGAAGGCATCTTAAGTTTAAACAGATGCTGTAAAATGTATGAAAAGTATATAAAAGTGCTTATTTTGCCACATTCTTGCATATAATTAATCTTTCTCATCTTTGCCAAGCTAATAAATTTAAACAATTTCATTATGATTTAAATTTTTAAAATTCTGAGTTTAAGCCTCTTTCCTTCTATTAACCAAGTATCAAAACTCCTGGGAGGGGGTGGATGGAGAAGGCGCGTTACTGGCAGAGGAACAAGGGGGAGGGAGAGCCTGAGCCTGGAGAGGTGGGCAGGTTCTAGATGGCAGGTGTGTTGAGCTTCAGGTTGATGTAGCTGGACCATACTACAAGTTAGAAGGTTCAAACCAAGGAGTGACTAGGTCCAATTCTCTGCATTCAGACTTGGTGTCCTTGAGTAGAGCCTGAAAGCCCCCAGCCTGCCTCTGCCTTTATTTCTGGGAGGAGACTTTCTCCAGAAAAGCCTGACTTCAGACCACCAACACCTTCCTCTCAGCCTTCCCCCTTCAAATGCACCAGGGCTCAAGCAGGGTTTCAGTCAAAGATGGTGGACTTTGGGCTCATCTTAAGATTGAGACACTTAAATAATTAGTAGAAGACACTTTTGTAAAACTGTAATACCTGAATTTCTATATTTCTCAATGTGTATAATAATTAATAGCAACGAAAATTATTTTTTACATAGGCCCTGAATTCAGAAAATTCAGTGTGTAGCCACTAAATTCATTCACTTAGTGAACCAACGTTTCCCGGAGGTTTCCTGAGTGGTACCAGTTATTGTTGCTAGATCCAGAGATACAAAGGAGAATAAGAGAGATTTGGAACAACTTCTATTTAAATAACCTGTCAATATCCAATATTATAAACAGAAACAAAAAATAGAACTGACAAAAAGAGAATGAGTCAGCAAGAGAGACTCCCTGATCCGTGTTCAAAAGAATAAACACTAAATGCAAAAAAAAAAAAATTTTTTTACCATGTTGAAAGATTACCAAAAGGAGATAGTGCAAAAATACAGAAAATAATGTTTTAGACAGTCAGCTGCAAGTGAATATGAACTATAATGAAAAAAAAACTTGTTTCAAAATGCAACTCATCTGATAATTTGGTTATAATATACAAGAATCATGAGCAATTAAAAATATTTTTGTCAAAAATGTATTATCTGAATCTAATCATAGAGAAACATAAGACAAACCCAAACTGAAGGAAATTCTACCAAACAACTGGCCGGTAATCTTTGAAAACATCAAGATCATAAAGACTAGGTTGATTAAAGATGATAAAAAAATTTTAAAAATAAAAAAATAAAAAGAATAATAGTTTACAGTAAAAAAAAAAAAAAAAAAAAAAAGACTAGGTTGAGGAACTCTTCCAGATTAAAAGAAATTAAGAAGACAAAACAACTAAATGCAACCAAGAATGGATCCTGGTCTGGGAAAGAAAGAGCTATTGAGGGTTTTATTGGGGCAATTAGTGAAATTTGAATATGAACTGCAGATTAGATAACAGTAATTTAACAATGTTAAATTTTCTGAATTTAATAACTGTACTGTGATTATTTAAAAGGATGTCTTTACTGTTAGCAGCAAAGATGAAAATATTTAGGGGTAAAAGTCTACAATTTGCTCTCAAATAGTTCATTAAAAAGATAATAATAGTATATATTGTAAAGAGAGTGATAAAGCAAATGTAGCAAAAATAAGAACAACTGGTGAAAATAGATGAGGAGCGTTGGGAGTTCACGGAATTGTTTTTGCAACTTTTCTGTAAATTTGACTTTTTTTCAAAATAAGAAGTGGAAAATAAAAAAGCCTTGGGAATTCCCTGGCCGTCCAGTGGTTAGGGCTCCGGAGACTAAGATCCTGCAAGCCACGCAGCGCGGCCAAAACAATAAATAAATAAAAACCAAAACTAAAAAAGCCTTTAAGATATGTAAAGATATAAAGAAATTTCCAATATCTCTGGTATGGGAGGGTCATTGTTTAGACTGGGTCCATCATGCTTTCTGGGAAGAGGAGGCTAACCGTTCGAGTAAAGCAGAATTGGACGCCCGAACACAGCCCTCTGATGTCCCTTGCTCATGGAGTGCAGCTGTTAGAAAAGAAACGATACCAATGGCTGAGCTCCAAAATGAAATCAGCTTTGGGGACAAGGTTTATCTTTGTACCTCTGCCCACTTTTGCCCCTGAACAGCAAGCGGTATGTGAGACCCTGGCAGCAATTCCTAACCTGGCCCACCTCTGCCAAAGGCTGAAAGTTGCCTGTACTCTCTTCCTTTTCCTTTTTTTTTAAATTTGAATTTTCTTGATCCTTCCCCGTGAGGCCAGGAATGCTCTGAAGTTTCCATAGATTGGAGTTAATCATTTGCATAACACAATCTGGGCCACCCTGTTCTTTGCTGGTGGAAAGGAACTTTGCTTTTCCTTGTAGGTCCCTGAGAAGATAAGTTGAGGGTCTTCTGAAGCTGCCCCAGGCCCTGCGGATGGAGATTTGCCCACCAGCTCGCTCAGCAGGGAGCCAGAGCACAGTGAGTCCCCGCGGGCTGGGAGAGTGTGTCCTACTTGGGGCTAGACTGGGTGCGACTGGGCCAGGTGGGAGGCTGCGGGTGGACTTGTCAACTCTCAGTGTGACCTTGAACGTTGAGGCTACTGACCTCTGAGGCTGGGATAATATCTTGAAAATTCATTACATTTTCATTACAAGTTGACCATGACTGTTTCATGGAAGAAGTTGATAGGTCAGGAGAATATTTTTCCCTTGTGTACTATGCAGATTTACCTAGGAGGCATGGGTTCTTGGCACTCACTCACTAAGTGGAACTACAGTCACTGACCAGGTATCTTTTGGGTGCTTGCCAGAGGTTCAAGTGGTCAGGGTCCCTGCCCTTAAGGAGCTCAGAATGAGGGAGAAGAGTCAATGCGTTAGGACAATACACTGTGTCATAGCACAGAGAGAGCAATTTCCTAGAACCTTGACAATATGTTTTTTTATTTTAAAGCTGAATGGCAAAAGCCACAAAAAAATTAAAAGATAAGTGATAAACTAAAGGAAAAGGATTTGCATATGTGTCAACTGAAGAGCTAAATGAATGAAAAAAAAAAAAAAAAGACCTATTACTCAATAGAAACTGAGGCCAAAGCAGACAATTCAATGAAAAGGAAACACAAATGGCTGTTAAACATATGAAAAGGTGTTCAACCTTACTCATAATAAGAGAAATGCAAATTGAAATTTCAACAGGATACCACTTTCACCTTGGGCAAAAACGAAGGTCGATAACGCTGTTGTGGAGAGCTGCAGGAACAGGCCCTCTGATATTTCTGTCAGAGTGTGCACTGGAACAACCTCTGTGGGGCAAGTTGGCCATAGCTGCAAATTTTTAAATGCACATCTTTGACCCAACAATTCCAATGTTAGGCACTTATCTTGCAGACACATGTATCTTGCGAAATGTTACACTGTTAAGTGAAAAAAGCAAGGTACAGAACAGTGCATTATCATATGCTATTGTTACCGAGTCCAAGCTCGCTCTGCTTGCCTCACGACAGGCCAATAAATTGGAGACGAGGTTTGGAGGCAAGGAATACGACTTTATTTGGAAAGCCGGCAGACCGAGAAGATGGCAGACTAGTATCTCTGAAAAACCATCTTATTGGGGTTTGGATGCCAGTTTCTTTCATAGCACAGAGAAGGGGAGGAGATGAGGAAGTAAAGTCAAAAGGCCATAAGTTTTGCAAATATCACCTGGAATGGGCAGCCTTGGGGAGGGGATGTGTTAATTTCTTCTTTCTGTAGCCATCCACAGGTGGAACAGGGTCCGGATATTTCCCTGAACAAAGGCACTTTGGTTTAACATTCAGGAAGAGGGGCAGGGTTCCCCAAGGCAGGCCATTATGTATAGACAGTATCCTTTTAGTGAACAAAAGCAGCTGAAAGCAAAGGTTAAAGTAAAAGAAACAGGTCCAACATGTAATCCGATTTGGCTCTTCCCTGTTATACTATCAATCGAGTTTATATCTAAAACCACGTGGCTGTACCATAACTTTCTTAACTTTTCCCCTAATGCTGGGTGCGATGTTTCCATGTTTTTATGATTATAGGTAATGCTGGATAGACATCTTTTGTACATGAATCTTTGCCTACATTTCAGATTATTTCTTTAGGACAGTCCAGATTACTGCCTCAAAGAGAATTTATGATAACAACCACTACAGCTACCATCCCTGTTTGTCAAGCAGCCTGTATTTTTTCCTTTCATCCTCACAACAGCCTTGTGAGGTAGGGAGAAGCATCCCATTTTTCTCATACTTGAGGAAAGGGGGTTAAAGGAGGCCAAGTGACTTGTCCTGGTACACAACTGGAATGGTGAGGATCAGGACTCACATCTGCTTGGCTCCCACGCCCCTGCTTTAGAGTCCACTCATCTGCGCGGGGCATTTTTAAGGCTCTTGATAAACGTTGTCAAATTACTTTCCACAAACCTCGCATCAGTTTACGCTCCCAGAGAGAGTGCTAAACTTGCCACACCCAGGCCAATGTGGGGGGATTCCATATTTTCATTTTGCTAATTCAGAAGGGAAAAAAAATAGGGTCTCACACGTCTTCAATAACTAGTAGATCTGAACATTTTTCATATGTTTATTAGCTATTTGTACTTTTCCTCATTTGTTAAGTGTTCATGTTGGACTATGTATTCTTTACAATATATCAAACTTTCTTTAAAATGTATCATGTCAATTCTTATCTAGTCTCAGTCAAAACACTGGCTCATGTGGGCAAAAGCGGCAGCCGAGGCAACGTGATGGGTTGTTCCAGCTCCTGTGTCCTTGGCTTCACACTGGAGGTCCAAATCCAGCAGGTTTATGGGACCTCCGTGGGAGAAATCAGGCATGTTCAGATTGAGAAAGGTGGCAGCAAGGAGTTGGATGTGATGCTTAAACAAAACCCACACTACAATGCCCCAGCTACGTATTTATTGCTTTCTGCTAGAGCAACAAATGTCTGGGGTCATCCTCACTGAAATGGCCCTTTCCTTCTGCGTGATTGCTGATGTCAGGCTGGTGATGACGCTCTGGCTGGGACCCCCCAGAGGCAGGCACATTTTCAGCACAGAGCAGAGCTCCTCCAGGTGGGAACCTGCCAGTTTCCAGAACCTTCTGCCTGATTTCCTTTCTTCCTTGTGTGCAGGCCACTGGGGTCATGTCCAGCCGGGAGGAAAAAGGCTGGGCGCGGGCTCCCCGATGGCGAAGGCACCGAGGCCACGCTAGGCCCGGGTCCTGCCGGGCTGGCCCTTCCCAGGGAGGTGGTGGCGCAGGGCGTGGGGTTCCCCGAGGCGGCCCGGCGGGGAAGGGAGGCCGAGGCACCGGGCACAGGGAGGGGTCCTGTCAACGCCTGCGGCTCACTGCAAGTTTGGTGCGCCTGACAGCGGCCCTTCGGCAAGGTGAATTCTTTCAGAAAGGGACTCATTCACACGCTGCCCAGACATCCGCGACCTAGTCTTGAATTCACACAAAAAATTAAAAAACAGAACAGCAGCCGGGCTAATTTAGCAACTTGCAGAGATGCCCCTGATGCTCCTTCGCGCCGAGAAGGGGCCTTCCGCCTCTGGGAGGTCTCACCGGAGTTATTTTGTGTCCTGCGGCTCTGGGCCTGCCGGTGACAGCCGAGTGACTTAGCTGGCACCGTGGGATGCTGAATGACAAAGCCGCGGAACATCGCCGGGTGGCTGGAAGGGGAGGCCGCGGCGAGCGCGAGTTTGCGCCCAGGAGCCTCTGTCCCAGCACCCGTCTGCGGAAGCTTCGTGTCCTCGCTCGCGGCGTCGCTCCTTCCTCCTCTCTCTAAAAGAATTCTTGTCGGAATTAAATGAGAGGCTTTGGCACGCCGAAAAGTGGTTGTTCCGGAGTCCTCACGGCCTGGAAGTGGTCGGGCCTCTGGCCTCCCTGAGGCCTGGCCTGGGCGGTTCTTCTTCTCTTTCTCCGTTCCGTCGAGTGCCAGGACTCCTTGCTTCTGCCTCAGAGCCCGCTTTGCCTTCCTGGCCTCCTGCCTTCGTGCCTTCCCTTCCTTGGTGGAGCCAGCCTCCTCTCTGGCCGAGAGCCTCCGGCCTCGGTGCCTGGGTGAGGTCACGGGCGCCGCAGTGTAGCTTCTGGTTCGCGGGAGGGCGCCGTGTGGGCGGTGTGAGGAGGGCAGGTTGCTCAGTGCCGGCCTGGACTCCTGAACAGCCCCGTGGGGCCACCCTCATGGGGCAGTGGCTGGAGCCCTGGGCTTTGAGTTCAGACCTCACTGATGGGCCCGGAAAGGGAATTCTGACCTCCTGCCAACCACTCAACACCTCAGGGCCACAGTTTCCTTGTCTGTAAAATGGGGGATAATAGCAGTATTTAAAAAGGATTTTTGTGAGGATCAAATGACCCAATTCAGGGAAATCACTTAACCCTGTAAGTGCTCCATAAGTGGTAGCTATTATTAATAATATTGTTAGGCCCAGCACTCAAAAGCCATGCTCAGCCAACATGCTCCCGCAGTCCACTTCAACATCCCTTATTCCCCCACTGTTTATCCTAAGAGGTTTTGAGTGGAGCCACAGAATTACACAACACCATGCCCAACGATTGAGTCCCCTACTCCTTTAATTGACAGGAACAAAATGCACTTCTCCTAGCCACCTTGCAAATCAGCTCCTAGGTCGTTTGTCATTTCTTAGAGCTCCAAGAGTAGGCCGAGAAGCTGCAAAAAAGGGCACTGAATGGACTGGGGAAGAATTTCTTTCCCTTAAGAAGCAGCCATTTGTCCATTTTTGAGTTTCAACAAACTCAACTTACAGTGGTGACAAAGTTAATTATTTGGAAGCCAACAAACTAATCACTAAGGTGATTCCAACTTACTTCTTCTACTGTGTTCAGAAACACAGTAGATTCTAGCCTGAGAATGACACTACCGCCCCAGGCTTTCACAGCTTTTATTTAATGAAGAAACGGATCCACTTTTTAATTTTCTTCATCTCACCAACAGTTTTACTAAAGCATTCTGGGGGAAGTCCAACATAATGTGATATATCTGATATACCCATCAGATATACCATGGCCAATGGGCAGTCAGCTGGGGTGCTTGGAGAAAAGGATAATTAGGAGGGAAGTGCTTTTACCTCAATGACACAGTTACTGAGATTTTAAAAAAGTATTTGTAAAGTACTGCATTTAGGGAATATATTAATTTAGGTTCTCCAACTCTACTACCTGCTGTAGTAGACAGACTTCAACACACATCTCTTTGGCTTAACACAACAAAATTTATTTCTCCTGTTACACATTAAAACCAATTGTGGGATTGGGGGAATCTGCTCCATTCAATCACTCAGGGGTCCAGGCTGATAATGGCTCTGCCGAATTGTACAATAGCTTCTCATCTGTAAACACATGGCTTCTGAGATGCTTCAGCAGAGAAAGAGAGAATGGAGAACGACCACCCTGGTTCTTAACTTCCTTGACCCAGAAGTAGTACATACCACTTCTACTCATAGTCCATTGGCTGAAACTAGCCACGTGATCTAACCTGACTGAAAGGAAGGCTATGACATATAGGGGAGGATAGGGAATACTTGGTGAACACTAATCTCTCTGCCATAGGTTGAGATACTACAAGCTACAAATAAACTGAACTTGGAGTTGTTATTTTAGGTCATCAGTTACGATTCAGGAAACAAAACAGGAGCCATTCTAGACTATTTACTAAAGGTTATCATTCGATATGTGGCATTGCAATGGAAAGAAAATGGAAGATATCAGTCCCAACTAGTAGATATGCCAAGTCACATCAGCCGCTGAAGTGAGCCACATGGAGCAGAATAATAGGTCACAAACTCCAGAAGTGGGTAGCTAAAACAGTTGTGGGAGTAGAGAGAAGCTCCTCAAAGTATGGTATTCTTGATCTTAGAAAGAGTAACTGAGATGGGGTGGTTTCAAGTCTCTCTCTATATGTGTATATACACACACACACACACACACACACACACACACACATACATAGCAGAGAAAAACCAAATGTAAAATAAAACACGCCCACTGATCAAATGCTGAAACGTTAAATGTTTAAAGACACTCCCCAACAAACATACATAACTTAGAAAAAGTGGTTTTAGATTAGGTAACAGGAAGTACAATTTTACAGTGGTTAGGGAATGTATTCATCCAACCTTCATATATTTAATGAATGCCTATGATGTATATCACACTATACAAGAAATATTTAAACTTATGAGGTTTACAGTCTAATTTATGAATTTTATAAGACATTTTAGATAAGCAGATAGATAACAGATCCTTAACCTTTTTATGCAACATCATTTTTTTTTTTTTAGTTGCGGCATGCAAACTCTTAGTTGCGGCATGCACGTGGGATCTAGTTTCCCGACCAGGGATCAAACCCGGGCTGCCTGCATTGAGAGCGCAGAGTCTTACCCACTGGACCACCAGGGAAGTTCCATCAACATCATTTATTAATACCATGTGCAATGCAATTTGGGGGATATAAAGATAAACCCAATCCTAACTCTGAAGGAGTTTCTGGCCAAGGTTGTTATGATCAAGCTCAACCATGGTCTCCCACAAGCAGTCTTGTTACTAATACCGGGAAAGATATGGAGCTGGTTAAATGGCTCACCAGGCTGATCCTCTTGGCCGTCTTTGGGATGTTTTTAACTTGCTAACTTGAATGATTGGATGTGGACTGAATTGAGGACCTTATAGCTGAAAAGGCTAATTCAGGCCCTCTGTCTGCAATTCTGTTGAAAAATTGGAGTATTTCCAGACATGGAATGATTATCATACATGCAACCTGTCTGAGAAGTCTCAATATCCTAGTAAGTCCTAGTAAGTTACTTTTTACTACTTCAGTTTCCCTAGCTGAAAATTTTACCGCAAACTTCAGTCACAACAGAAATATTGACTGAGGTAAAAAATTAGAATACACACCAACATATTATCTTTCAGTGTAAGGACCTACAACTAATCCTTCCCCTTTCCCCCCTCTTTTTCTTTTTCTTTTTTTTTTTAAAGATTTATTTATTATTTATTTTATTTATTTTTGGCTGTGTCGGGTCTTAGTTGCAGCATGCGGGCTCTTCCTTGTGGTGCGTGGGTTTCTCTCTAGTTGTGGCGTGCAAGCTCCAGGATGAGTCGGCTCTGTAGTCTGCAGCACGCGGGCTCTAGCTGAGGTGTGCTAGTTGTGGCCCGCGGGCTTAGTTGCCCCGCGGCATAGTGGGATCTTAGTTCCCTGACCAGGGATCGAACCCGCGTCGCCTGCATTGTAAGGCGGATTCTTTGCCACTGGACCACCAGGGAAGTCCCCCTCTTTTTTTTTTTATTATCCACACTTTCTATGACAAATATGTATAAAAATGTTATAATTTTAAAGTGCGGTAGGAAAAAAAGAAAGGTATTCAGCAGTTTTACTCTTTCATCAATTCTTTAGACACTTTACATATGAGAATGATGACCTTTTGGGAATCACAGGGTAAGCCAATAATACATTACTAAGAGCAGAGATTTGTAATTTACTGTTTAAATATGTTGTAGGATTTGGGGCCTGGCCAAGACTTTAGAGATGATGTAAAATAACTCTCTTGATTTAATCTACTCATTAATTTAACAAATATTTATTGAGCATCTGCTATGTACCAGGCATTGTACTAGGCTCTGACGACAAAACTGTCCATACGGGGCTTAGTGTCTCATTGAAAACCCGACTTTTAAGACATTGCCACCCTGTGATTTGTCCAAGGACACGTATTAGTTGGTGGCAGAGATGGATAAAAATCTGGTACCTACTTTTATTTTGGTGCTCTCTTCCATATTCCTTTGCCACTGCCTTTCTGAGCTATATATTTTCTTTCTGTATTAAAGATAGAATAAGAGGAAACCATCTTCAATTAGTTGAGCACACTGAGTTGGGCATATTGGAGAAAATTGTTAATGATTAGATTGAACATGATCTATATACTTCTTACCCCTGGAAAAGTGTAAAATAGTCCAGTGATTCCTAAATGCATTCTGGTCGGGTAGCCAGACTCAGAGGTAAAGTTTCACTCTCTGCATTGAAATGGAAAAAAAAAAAAAGAGGAAGAGAGAAAATGTACATGTTGATGTAGAGTCATCCACTTTCATTTCATGGGCGGGACTATCCCTTATTCAGAGAGTTCTTTCTTTTATGTAATGATGCAGATAGTGGATGGCAATTAGTTCTTTTAAAAAATGTCCTTATTATCAAAATTAAAAGTTGGCAACTTTGTCATTTTCCCCAATTTCAAAATCCAAAGGACTGGGAATCATTAAATTAAATATTGGTGTAGTTCAATTTTTCTTTGGTATAGCCTGGTTCTAAAAACCGCATCTTTATTAAGACTCTCTTAAGTCTCAAAACAACATCAAAAATATCCCTGAGAACTCTGTCCTCTCAGCAACATTTAGCTAATTTTATGATCTTTTACCACCCTCCTGTCTTCTTCAGAATTTCTCACTTGATGCTGAGGCATCCTCCTGGTAAATATAAACCAGTGGTTCTGTACTGTGATTGCACAAGGTGCTTAAAAAAAAATACTGATAAACAGGCCCCACCCCCAAATATTCTTAAGTGTCCTCAGGTGGGACTTGGTGCTAGGCGGATTCAAAAGTTCTCAGGTGATTCTAATGCGCGGCCAGGGATGGGAACCACAGGTGTGGATGGTGTTTATTAAGTAGCTTCTATGTGCCAGGCTCTAGGGCAGTTGTAAGATGAACAAACCAGGCTAAGCAGTAGAAAAAAAGCTCATTAGGAAAACAGACTGGCAAAATGTGACAACAGAGTGTAGTAAGTGCTTTCTTTTATTCCGTAATTCAACAAATAATAACAGAGCACTTAACAAGTGCCAGAGCTGGAGTAAAGGTTTGCTTCAAGTCCTGTGGGCTACCTGCAAAGACCAGGGAAACTTAACAGAAGAGCCTGCAGCCAAGCAGGGATTTGGAGGAATCTTTTTCCAAGGTCTTCATCAGATAAGCTAAAGAGGGCGGGCACGGCTGCAGAGGGAACAGCGTGTGCTGGGCATGGAGGAGTGCATGGGGCTGGGAGTAGCCGGAGATGAGATAATGGTTGGGTGCAGATGTGCATAGCCTTAGAGGTAGACTGAGGAGTGTAGACTTGGTCCAGAATGCATTTAAAAGACACTAAAGGTTTTTTAAGCTGGAACGAATGGGGTGAGAGTGCAAAATACTGCTATTTAAAACAATGCAGGCTTCTCATACACATCTGTAGCTTGGATTTGCTAGCTTACTTAAAACTAATGGTTTGACTGATCATCCCCCACCCCCTTTGCCCTTGACTGACAAAACCACACTGTGACCTTGTTAGGACACAGTTTCCAGTCATGTGGCAGGTGGAAGGACAGTATAGACCAATGGTTTTTAAGTGACTAATTGAATGTGAATAGAGTTCATCATGGGCTGTGGCCTGGACAAATCAGTTCAGGGTCCCTGCTTGCTGCCTCCCTTACCCAATTTCTTTCAGAAGGACTTGTTAGTGCATCTGTGGATGTGATCCCTCTTATCAGAGTATTTGTCTGACTTGCTTCAGAGCAGGTAAGCAAACCCAAAAGATCAAACCCTCCAGGTTCCCTTCAGCTCCTGAAGCTACTCTGCATTCTTTTTTATCCTTACTCAGGACTCAGGGACAAATAGGTCAGACCATGGAATCATCTGAGTACTAGGGACTATAGCCTTCTGGCTAAGAAGCTCACAAAAGAAACATTCCTTTGCAGTTGGGAAAGAAGGGGATTCAGCCTAAGCCAGTGGTTATGATCATAAACTTCAAGCCAAGTCATGGGCTAAAAATGTAGATTTGGGAACCTCACTATAGACCTACTGAATCAGAATCTGGGGTTAGGCCAAGGAACCTGTGTTTTAAGCACTCATTCCCAGATTATTTTGATGCCACTGATCTGTGGACCACACTGAGCAGTTCTGGTCAGTGGTGCCCATTGGCAACTATTTTGGGGGAGGGAGGAGGACTGGTCAGATGGGCCCCTGGATTCACAATCCTTCAGTACAGTCAGCTTTCAAATTTTGCACTATGCTTGGTTTTCAATTCAAGTTATTTCTAGGTTAACTTCTTAATTGAGCTATTTAGCTCAGCCAAGGATTTGAGATATCACCGATAAAGAGAGGTTTAGGAGGAAGCATTAAGTATCTCTGGCTGTGTCTCTGTTATCCTTTCCAGTCCCACTTATCTGAAGAGCCAGGATTTCTCAAAGGACAAGTAACCTTGGAGGGAAGTATCATTGGGAAAGCAACACAGTACCTTTCCTTGCCATGCCCATTAGAGAACTATGTTTGTTAAGAAAAGAACCTCAAAAGACACATCAAGATGTTGTATAAAGATACTTCCCTTTTCTGTGTTTGCCAGCTCCTGGGATTACAGGAGCACAAGTTTAGACAAATAAGACCCATTTCTATCTAAGGTATCTGTTCAGGTCTTGATGCACTGGAAATCCATGTGGCTAACTCATTAGTGATAACAAGTGTTAGATGCTCATAAATCTCCCACAATTCATTGGCTGAAGACATCTTAAATGTGGACTTACGGGTTTTATTGTCTTTGGTTGCTTCTTTAGCATACTCTGAGTGTACAGATTTGGGGTTTTGAAACTTGTTTTTAATTAAGACATGGTTTATTTTTATTGCTTGAGATAAAATGCAGGCTAGGAGACTCAAATCTAAGTTACAAAATAAAGTGCATCTGGGCAGACCATAGGAAAAAAGATAGAACATAAAGGCTGAAGTGTGTGCCAGGATTCTCAAGTTTACTTAGTAATTTCTTGGGGAATAAAAATCCCAGCACCTGCATTATAAAAAAAAGCACACCTTATAAATGTCCTTCTCTTTGAAATACCTAAATGAACTAGACTGAATTATAAACTAATGGCTTGTAAAAATTCACCTTGAGTCGGCTACTGAAGATACTAAATAAAAGAGGTAGAGACTCTGAGGAAACCCAACCTGCTGTTTGTTTGTTTTATCAGTAATGTAACTCAAAAGTAGCCAAGCGAATGGCGGATGGTGGAGCTTTCCCTGTGTTTTGTTTCCCTGAGCTGAGCCCGTGAATGCCAAGATTTAATCTAAAGAGGTTTGTGTTTTAAAAACTAACAACCAAGTAATAAAACACCTATAAAAGGGATTTATAATGGAACCGGTGACAGTTTTGAGTGTAGTATTACAACTCTTCTGCTCCCCCTCTCCCTTTTTCTATCCTTTCATCCAACTCTGTGCCCTTTGTCTTAGCTCCTTTCTCACCTTGCTGCCAGGAAGCATATCAGTAGGGGCAGCTCACACTCCAGAGAAGCAGACCATCTTTAAAAAGTGAAGTGTGTGCTGAGCTCTGCATTTGATGACTGGGCTGTGCTGCTTGTTTTGTTTGAGATAAGCTGCTCTAACAAAGTACCTACCTAGCCTGTACAATGGTTTCTAATGGGAAGTTGAAGATGCTGCTGTTGCAGTGTCAGTGCCATGAGGATGCTAGAGCCAACCAGGGGACTCCTCTTCCCTGGGACCATGTGTCACCCTGCCAGGGCCCAAGATAGCCCTGGGACAGACTTCAGTCAACAGGTGGTTTTCCACCTAGGCCACCATGCCTGAAACTTGGTTCTTTTACAAAGCCGTAGTTCTCCTCCCCCTCGCCAAGAAATGGCGCCTCGGAAGGGAAACTTCGTACTCAAACTCTGTAGAAGCCATTTCTCGAGGCTACTTTTTCTATTTTCAGAGGTTTCCCCTGCCAGCATCCCACCCATCTCCGGGAAGAACGAGGGACTCTCTCTTCGGAGTCTGGAGGGCGCTGGGAGGCATGTGGGCAGCGTCAGAGTGGCCTCGCCTGGGCGGCCAGAGGAGTCCCCAGCCTCCCTCTTGTGGGCCTCAGGAACTCGGGGGGCCCAGGGGAAGCCTGGAAAACCGAACTTCGCCATCAGCCTTCCTTCGAGCGCTGGCTAGAGGAGAGGGGGAAGGGCCCCCCAGCCGTCCCCCCCCGCCCCCCAACCCCTCTGCCATCCGGCTGCACCGCCCAAGAAAGCACTGAGAACGCAGCTTAGAGCTCTCCACCTACTCGCAGGCCGGGAGAGGGCATCTTGAGGGGCAGCTTCCCCCTCCAGCCCGCGTGTGACATCCCCACTCCCACCCAAGGATGCCGCCGCCGTGCCCTGTCCGCAGTCGCTGAATGTCACTGCTCCCTCTTCCTCCTGATCAGGGTAGACACAGTTCCTGAGGCATCCCCCACCCCAAAACTGCCGCGATCGCCCGAGGGTACAAGGCCCGGGCGGAGGACGAAGTTTGGGGCCCACAGCGGCGGGAGGGGGGGCGCGTTGGCGAGGACCGCACCTCTCAGTCCCAGCCCAGGCGGGCACACTCCCCGCCCCAAACGGCCCAGGCGTCCCCATCCTCCCGCGGACACCGGCATCCCCGCCCTCCCCCGAGGGCGGCAAGCGGAGCCCCCCAGGGCGGAGGCAGGTACCCCCGGGGCGGGGACTGGGGCGGGCGGGGTCCAGGCTGCGCCCCCGGCCGGGCCGGGCGGGCTAGCTAGCGGCGCGGGGGGAGCGGGGCTGGGCGGCGCTGCCTCGGGCTCTGTGCGCTGCAGCCCGGAGCCGAGGAGGAGGAGGCGGAGGAGGAGAAGGAGGCGGCGGCGGTGGGTCCCGGGCGGGGGGAGCGCGGCGCTGCGGACCCGGGCGGCTGGCAAAGGACGAGGCGGAGGCTGAGGAAGGCAGCGGGGAGACCCGGGCTGCAGCAACAAAGGGCAGCAAGCGATTGGCCGGGCTGCAGGCGAGGTTAGCCGGGGACCGGGGTGGCTGGAGGCAGCGGCGAACGGTGCACGTGCTTGCAGACACTGGCGAGTGTGCAGCCGGGGGGGTGCACGCCCGGCGGGTAAGGGCTTGCTCCCCCTCGGCATGGGATGGCGAGGAGGGTGCAGCTACATCGTACTGCCAGCACCCGGCCTGAGGCTTGCAGGGTAGGGGTGCGTGGGGGGTAAGGATGCGAGCCAGGGGGCGGGCGAGTAGTCGCCCGGGACGGGACGCGAGAGGGTGGAGGAGGGGGCGGGATGGAACGCTCTAGGAGGCGCGCTCGTCCGCGCGCTCCACCAAAGGAGCTGGCGACTGAGAACCTCGAATTTTAACTTCGCGTGCCCGCCCGCGTGCGCCCGCCCGCGCCCACCCCTAAATCCTGCGGCCGCCGCCAGCGATCAGCTCTCACACAAACTTTAGCTGCGGGCTAGGGGCTTTGGGGTTGTGGGGGAGGGGAGAGGGACTAGGCCCTCTGATTGGCGTTGTCTGCAGCCAATAAGGCCAAGTGACTCTCCTGCGAGTAGACCCAATCCATTTCTAGAGGTAGAAGGGGCGGGTAGGTGGAAGTAGAGGTGGCGCGGTGTCTGGGAGAGAGAAAAAGGGTTGGACCAATAGGTGCCCTGAAGAGGCGGGCCCAGAGGTCTGTTGATTGGTACTGGCAGTGGACCCTCCCCCGGGGTGGTGCCGGAGGGGGGGATGATGGGTCGAGGGGTGTGGCTATGCGGAGGCGAGATGACCGGCAGGATCCTACCCCAATGGGCTGCAGAGTGGTTACTGTGTGGGTGACGGACAGACCCTTAGGCCAACGGGTGGCCCTAAGTGTCTGCGGTGTAGCCCAATGGAGCAGCGCCGGGGCGGGGCCGCGGCTCGGGTTTAATGAGACTCCATTGGGCTGTAATCAGTGTCATGTCGGATTCATGTCAACGACAACAACAGGGGGACACAAAATGGCGGCGGCTTAGCTCCTACCCCTGGCGGCGGCGGCAGCGGTGGCGGAGGCGACGGCACCTCCTCCAGGCGGCAGCCGCGGCTTCTTTCTCAGGCAGCGGCAGCGCCCCCAGCAGGTGCGGTGGCGGTGGCGCGCGGCCAGGTCTGTCACCCACCCCGCGCGTTCCCAGGGGGAGGAGACTGGGCGGGAGGGGGACGGGCGGGGGGGAAATCGGGGGCCTGTGACGCCCCTCCCACAGGCCTCTGCGCGAGGGTCACCGCGGGGCCGCTCGGGGTCAGGCTGCCCCTGAGCGTGACGGTAGGGGGCGGGGGAAAGGGGAGGAGGGACAGGCCCCGCCCCTCAGCGGGGCCTCCAGGGCAAGGGGCGGGGCTCGAGGATGGAGGGGGCGGGGCGATATGGGTGGGGGCGGGGCTCGGGTGGTCGGAAGGCGGGGGTTTGGAGGGGTTTTCTGAGTGGGAGAGACCCAGTAGGAACGGTGGGGGGGCCAGTGAGTGTCTGGGAAGTACACTCCCAGTGAGGGGGTGCGTGGGAGGGGAAACTGGGGGTGTGCAGGCAGGTGCAGTGGGGAGAGTGCAAAATTGGAGATGTGGAAGGGGGACCGAGGGGCGGGTGAAATGGTGCAGAAGGGTGAGATTGCAGTTATCTGGGGGCAGAGTAAGAATGGATTTGGGTGTGGTAGATGTGGAGTAGTGTTGAGAAAGCGATACAGAGTAGATATTGGATTGGAGGAAGTATTGGGGAAACTGAGAAACAGGTACACTTACTGTGGTGGGAAGGAGGTATGTGGGTGAATCGGCATGTTGGAATAGAAAGGTTTGCTAGCTTTGGGGAATAGGAAGCATTAAAAAAAACATGGAGGGCTGGGACGGATATTCTCGGGAGTCTCTGAAAGATAAGACACCACAGCAGACTTAAATGTGAAGGGAGGCTACTTAGAACTTAGATATATGCAAAATATGTCTAGCAGAAAATCTCATGGGGTCAGGGGATTGGAAAGGGTGACAGGTGTGAAGAAAGATGGGTGGGGCTGGGTGAATGTGATTTGGACTGCACCCAGAGTGAGGATGGGGCAGCAGAGAAAGGTGTTAGTTTGGGATACAAGGTTGTTTGATAGGCTGGATTTCTTGGGTGTAACTTGAGCTGGGGTCAGGAAAGGGGGAACAGGGTGTCTGTCTCAGAAGGAGGCTCCCTGAGTACTACCTTGGGAAAGGGCATTGTGTAGTTTTGAATTTGTAAGCACTTTGGTCTGAGGTGAGTGCAGGGAGTGGTGTGAGACAAGGGGCAAAGGCAGAGGAGGGATTAGATTACAAACGTGGAAAATAGGAAAAGAGAACCAATGAAACAAGTTTGGGGTGGAGGTACCCAGAAATTCAAGGTAAAGAGAAAGAGTATATGAAGACTCCTCCATATAGGGACAGGAGGTGGGAGTAGCTAATGGGAATGTTGGGATAGTTATGTGGTACTCCAAAAAAGGTGTGTGTTTGTTGGCTTGTTTGTTTTGTATGACTATGAGTAAAGTACATTCTTCCTGTCTGTGTACCCTAGATTTTCTGGGATAGCCCTGAAGTAAAACATTCCATTCTTTTTTTTTTTTTTTATCAATTTATTTATTTATGTATATGTTTATTTTTGGCTGCATCGGGTATTCATTGCTGCACGCGGGCTTTCTTTAGTTGCGTGGAGCGGGGGCTGCTGTTTGTTGTGATGCGTAGGCTTCTCATCGTGGTGACATCTCTTGTGGAGCACAGGCTCTAGGCACGCGGGCTTCAGTAGTTGTGGCACGCAGGCTCAGTAGTTGTGGCTCAAGGGTCCTGGAGCGCAGGCTCAGTAGCTGTGGCGCACGGGCTTAGGCGCTCTGGGGCATGTGGGGTCTTCCCGGACCAGAGCTTGAACCCGTGTCCCCTGAATTGGCAGGCGGGTTCTTAACTACTGCGCCACCAGGGAAGCCCTCCATTCTTTTTTTTATTCATAAGTTCTTAACACATTTATCAAAATGAATTTGGGCAGAGTTTTTTTTTTTTTCCTTCATGTTTTTAAGAAGGAAAGCGTAATGCATGTTTCAGTAAAGGATAAGATTCTTACCTGAGAATTTATACTTAGGGTTGAGGGTTGAGGTGAAGTGATGGTTAAAGAAAAAAAGCAGAAGAAAAGATAGAGGCAGAGGAAGGTTTTAACATTAAAGGAGGAACTTAGGGGAATGACTGGCTGGTGGTAATGACACGGTCCGTTGAAATTTTGCCTACCAGCCAAACCCAGGCCTCTGAGTAGAGTGGATGTTATGTCATTGCCGTTACACCAAATGTTTGTCTCTGCACTGCTTGTCAGATGTAAGGCATAACGGGAATGAAAGGTAAAATAGGGTGAGTATTGGAAGGTAGTTGAGAAAGTTCCATAAATAATGTTAATGTACTTCAGAAACTTTCATGGACTTTCGAATACCAGTTAAAAGATTTAGCCAACCGATATGGCTTTATTAAATGCCAGGGTTCCTCACAGGTGACTTTTCAGTCTCTTAGATAGTTCGCGACACAATAATTTCAGTTTTCGTGTATACGGATGCCTGTATTTTTATCAAGCGAGAGAAGAGGAGTTGTTTTATGAAAGCAGGGATGTGTGAGCTATAGTGATCCATCTTTGCTTATAGAACAGTAAATGACTAGTGGATGGGAGAAGTGTGAGGAAGGGATATTTCTTCCCTGTAATGCTTTAATTTGCATTTCCAAAGCACCTTTAAGTGCCTTTTTTTAGGACTCCCACAATCTTCCACAATTTTTGTATCATCCATTCCACTCTTGCTGGATATTTGAGTTGTTTCTAGTGTTGGGAAATTGTGAACTAAGCTGCTGTGAGTGTTCCTGTATCCGTCATCTGGTGCGCACGTGCACAGTCTCTCTGAGGTGTACACCTAGGAATGGAACTGCTGGTTCACAGGCAGCGTGACCGTTTATGCTGGTTTATGCCTGTTGTCCCGGTGTAATTAGTAGTATAGCACCTTTAATTCTCAGCAGTGTCTGGATTTGGATGATGAGCTGTATGGTTGCCCTAGTCACGGGGTATGCTTGTCTTCAACTTTACTAGGTACCAGTCAGACTGTTTTCCAAAGTCTTGTACCACATTATACTCCCTCCAGTATATTACCTCATATATATATATAAATATAATATGTGAGATCCCTGGCTTCTCATCCTCCCCAACTTAGTTTTTTCAATTTAGCCAATCTGGTAAACTTCGCATTTACTTGATTAGTAAGGAGGTTGAACAGCTTTTCATATACTTATCGGCTCCCTGGATTTCCTCGTTTGTAAAGTTCCTGTTTAAGTCTGCCCCCACCCCCACCGGCCGTTTTGTAAATTGGTCCTTGTATCTTTCATTGCTATTTAGAAGTTCTTTATTTACTCTGGATACAAATTCTTTGTCCTGTGTGTGTGTTGCAAATGCCTTCCTCCATTCTCTGGCTTGCCTTTTCATTCTCTTTATGGTGTCTTTTAATGAACAGAACTTCTTAATTTTAATGGAGTCAAATTTACTGGTCTTTTCTTTATGGTTAGTGTTTTTTGTGTCTTGTTTTAAGACTCTTTTCCTACCCTCAGGTTAAGTAGATATTCTCCTATCAGTATTCTAGAAGCTTTACTGACCTTAAAAGATATATGATTATGAGTCAAATATACTCTTTTGCCCCATCCTCGCCATTACAAATCTATTTTTGCTTTTCTTCACTTTCTTCTGTTCTCTGTCTTGAATTTTTACTTGTCTGCAACTATAACTAAGAGCCAGGTGCTGACTTCCCCTGTCTCATAGGAGAAAATGGTCATATAGACAGAAGTTCAGCCAGGTTAGATTTTACAGGTCTCCAGCTGACTGAATTGCCCTTTTTCCTTTTATGAGCTAGCATTTCATTGTGTTCCTGCTATGTGTCTGCCACCATCCTTGGTTCTTTCATATTTGTTATCTCAATTATTCCTCTTTACAGTTCTGCAAAACTGTACATTTTTCTCATTTTTACAAGCGGGAAAACTGAGACTTAGATTGATTCAGTAACATGTCCAATATCCCACAGTTTAGGTAGCTGACAAGGTGGGGACTTGATTCCTGAACTCTCTAGATCCATCCCATCATAGCACATCACCTTGTTAATAAATAAGATTTCACAAGCCTGTTTGATAAGATCCAAAACCGATGAGAATAACTTTCTTTTAATGTAATATATCCTACTTTAAGCACTCATAGAGATAATTATTGTGAAACTGGATAAAACTGTTGACCTCTCTGTGTATGTTAAAATAGGTAGAGTAGTGCGTGGACCTTAAGAGGTCCTTGGATGGGCAGTAGAGGTTCTGTAAGCCCTTGAAATTGTATGCAAATATCTGTATGTACATGTGTTCCTTTTAAAAAATAGATCTGTAATTTTCTTGAGATTCTCAGAGGGCAACCCTAATGTGTTTTAAGGCTACACTGGATATCCTGTTTGAAGACATCTGTGATAAAGTTAATGCAGAATTCTGAAATGAGGTGTATTTTCAAAATAATCTTTAAAAGATTCAGATGTCAGATTTTTTTCTTAATATGTCATTCTCAGTCTTTGTCATTAAAACCCAGCTAAAGCTCATTTGAGATTTGGAAGAAAACTAGGATTGAATAGCAATTTTAAAATGCCAAAAAAGACGCTCTAAATTTAGTTGATTATTTCTTAAGTGAAAGTGCTTAGTTATAATATCATCATTACTAATCAGTGTACCCTGGCTCCAAAGGCCTGATGACTTCACATGACTTTTCATCTTGTCTCTAAAATCCTCTGTTTTACAAGGGATCAAATTTCCTGTGAGGTTCCTAACAGTGTGATTAAAGTTTAGAGAGTGAAACTGTTGAGCACTTAAATGCAGGGATGACTATGCAAACGTAATTCATGGGCTTCACCAGGAGATTTGGGACATGTCTCTACTAATTTATGATGATGATGTTGAAACTAATCTTTGCTAGGGATTATGGAAGCCATAATAGTTTATTGATGGTTCAGTTATTGTTTGTTGAAGCAGATTTATACAATTATAGTTTAATGACATAACAAGGATATTGTCAACTAGGAGCGCATGACATGAAAAATTAAACTTCCAATTAATATAATATGTATTAGTTGAAATGATAATTTTCATGGTGATTTAGCCTCTTAGAAATCCTTGGAAAACATTATTAGCTTATGAATTGAAAACTCTCTTTGTTAATGAGTAGTGAGAAAGAACTTAGTATTATTCTAAAAAGATGGGGAATTAAATATTCAATTCAGCTAACATTTATGGAGTGCCTACTCTGGGCTTGCTGCTGAGTTAGGCTCATAAATATAAGTTGAACACGATTGATATGTGGAGAGAGGAAATACTGGTTGCTTTTGTTTGTTCCTTCAGTCATACTTCCTTCCAGCCTATACTGGATGGATACCATTGCCAGAATTATTCAAACGTTCAACAAATTTGTGTGTGCGTGCATGTGTGTGTGTGCTTGCACTCCACTGTACCTTATTGTGTCACTACTCCTGCAGTGGCTTTCTGTTACTTCATCTGTCATGTTCACACGCCTCAGCCTGGCTTTTGTCACAGCCAACTTTATTTCTTATTCCTCTTCAACACATCCCCGCTCCAGGCATGCACATGGATTAGGTATCCCTTTGGTCTGACAGCTCATTCTTAGCTCTGTGCCTTCTCCTAGATTCCCTTCATTCATTTACTGATGCATTCATTTAACAAATAGGCATTGAGCCCCTCTTATGTTAAGTTGTGGTACTGGGAAGTCTTGGGGCACGCCAAGATGAATCAAACATGAGTCCTGTTCTTAAGAATTGTACAGTCTAGTAGGGGAGACGAGGTCCGTGTATGAGTAAGCAAAATACAAAGTGGAAAATGAATGCCAAATAATAAGAAAGCTAAAAGCTTCCTGTTAGACAAAGTGACGTAGGACTTCTGAGAAGGTGTCTGTTTGCACTGGGCCACAAAGGATTTGAATTGGGATGGAGAGGCCAGGCAGTTGTCCAAGTTCTGCCTTGTCTTTCAAGGTCCAGTTTAAGTCCTCTCCGTCCAAGGGATGTTCTACCCATCCACACTCAACAAGGAATAGTCACGGTTGTTTTCAGACTTTTTTCCTTCTGTATTCAGCGGAATCCCTTCTTTGAAGTGAATCTTATGGAGAAGCCCATTATACATAGAATAGTTAAGGTAGAGATGCTTTGTTTGGTACAAAGGATTATGGTGGCCCTAGTGTTTAACCCACAAGGGCACCTGCAGGTGGTGCCCATACCCAAGGCACTTTCTCACAAGAGATCCAAGGAGCCTAGTTTGAAAACCATTGGAGAGACAGGAAAGTGTTTAGGTTTTAGCATCTGAATTAAAATCTTTCATGACTTAGTGGTCTGAGGTCTGGACCTTCAGGAATCAGTTTTTCTTTTGCAAAATGCGGGCAACAATGCTACCTTACAGGGTTATTTTAAGGTTTACTGATAATCTATGTAAAGTGCCTGGTCCACAGTAGGTGTCGGACAATGGTTGCTATTATTATAGTTTAGTGCTTTATTTCTTTTTTAAAAAAATAATTTGGGGTGAAATTCACATAACATAAAACTAACCATTTTATTTTATTATTTATTTTTATAAATTTACTTTATTTATTTATTTTTGGCTGCATTGGGTCTTCGTTGCTGCGCGTGGGCTTCCTCTACTTGCAGCAAGCGGGGGCTACTCTTCGTTGCACTGCATGGGCTTCTCATTGCGGTGGCTTCCCTTGTTGCGGAGCTCAGGCTCTCAGTATGCAGGCTTCAGTAGTTGTGGTGCGTGGGCTCAGTAGTTGTGGCGCACAGGCTTAGTTGCTCCGTGGCATGTGGGATCTTCCCGGACCAGGGCTTGAACCCGTGTCCCCTGCATTGGCAGGCAGATTCTCAACCACTGCGCCACCAGGGAAGCCCTATGTTTAGCTTTTTGAGGAACCACCAAATGGTGCTTAATCGCTTCTTATACCCACAGCATCTACCATAGGGCTGTACTCACAGAAAAACATCTAAGTATTTGTTGGTTGTTCTTTGATTAGTATTTATAACCTCACCTCCCAATTCACATGTTTTGGGCCTTGAGCATTAATTTTAAGGGAAATAGATGCATCCAGGACTTGAAAGTTAGCCAGTATCACCGTATGGATGTATCTGATGTTGTCAGACAGCAGATATTTGTTCACTGAGGATGCTGTTTGGAGCAGCTGTGCTAATCTTCTGTGTTGGGTGGTTACAGAAGAAAAGAAGTTAAGGTCCCTTCCCTTAAGCAGTGTATGTTCTGTTTCAGAAGATATTGTTAAGATTTGTGGATCCTCACTCAATTACATAGCAGGCTATGAAAAAATCCAGGAGCCTATAAAAGTGAGAGAGCTAAAAATAACTGTTAGCAAGTGACACTCAGGATGACAAAAGAGTAAACTCTACTATTAATCTTTATTTTTTTCTACCACTGTTTTTGGCTCATCCACAATCTCATGACTTGAGTGTTATGACATTGATTTTGAAACAACACACAGCTTTAGCAAAAGCTTAGAGGAGGCTTCACATATTATTTATGATCCAGGATATTTTGACTCTTCTTATGCTGACATGTGTATTTCTGAATAGTGTTGATATTTATGTAATAATAATGAAGCCAAAAGCTCAGTGTTGGACTAAGCATTTCTCTAGATCTGTTTAGAATAGTGTGTAATGAGTGATGTAAATAGTGTTTTACTATAAGACTGTATGATACAACCATATAATTTACTGATGTTATTTTGTAGTTAAAAATAAAAATGATTCAAAACCTTAGAAAATAGAATAATTTAATTTTGATGTAGCATGAGTCCCCAGAATTAATTTGGAATGACTCATTCTCATTTTGATAGCCTTTGAGTTCAACTTTCAAGTTTTTATAGAAAAAAATGAAAAGAGAATAATGGTTTTTAGGGTCATACTTGTAATAGAATATGCTATCTACGTATGAAACAAATCCTAGGGCTCTGGAAAAGAGAAGTGGTATGGATAATTCTGAATCAGGGGAAGAAACATTTCTATTTGCCTTTTGAATGAATTATGCATATTTTTCCTTAGATTTGTCTTTCTAGTTAGATACTGCTTAGACTAAAATTAAATTGGTTTTCAATCTATTCTCTTAGCATATACCAATTTACAGTGGGGCCAGTGGGATGTCAGAAACAAACCAGCCTAAGATTAAAAAATTTGCAGGGGATAATATACAAAGTGGATAATATACATGTGTTTAGTTGAGAATTGGCTGCAGATAAGAGACTTCTGATTTTGTTCCTCTCCTAGCTCTGTGTGTGTGTATGTTTTTAACACTGATTCGGCTTGTAGCAAAGAGCTGCTGAGTTACATCTGCTTCTGCCTAATTAACTCTGTTGGTTGGTGTCAGATGAGAGCTAATTTTGAGATTAAATTGAGGAGTGGGGTGTGTGTCTGTGGCTGGGGGAAGGGAGAAGGAGGATCCAAGGTTGCTTGGTTGTTTTGTACACTATCAAAGTGCAGCTATTCACAGTGTTGTTTTACATTTATTTTTTGCCTTTGAAGTAAAAATGATCACTACTGCCCTGAAATGTGACCTGTACCAGCACATACTTACTATTGTGGAAAATGGTGCGTCCTTCTCTTAGGTGCAGTTATTGGCCATATCTTGAGAGTTCAATCAGTACCTAGATGCCAGGTGGCCTTTGGGACAAATAGTGAATGTTGCCTGGGAAAGTTAATATTGACCATTAAACAATGTTCGACTTTTTTTTTTCCTCCAGACAAAATGTTATACCTGTCTGGCTATTTGAGTAATAGTGGGATTTTTTTTTTTTTTTTTAAATGATGGAATTCTTTTTTAGACTCCATCACAAACCTGATTTTTTAAAATTTGGAGAACAAGTCTGGCCTTAAAGAAGAGTGAAAGTTTACTTCTTTAGGCACTCGCTGTGGGGCTTCATGTCCTGTCCTGAATTCCGTGTTCTTAAATACCCTTTAGTGGTATGAAAGAGCTAACATACCACCAAACATAGTATACCAGTAAATTCACTGCAGCTGTTTGGATTGAATAGTTGTGGAGATCCATAGATGGTTGCTGAACTTTAGGTATGTCCTTATGCCCAAATTAACATTTACATTTTTTTCTTTTGGCAGATTTGCCTGAAGATCTGGACAATCTTCTTTTTTGTCATGGACTGTTAAAACACTTGGAGTTCCAATTCTGGTATTTTCCCTTGTTTTATTATATTTTTAAGATATAAAATGTCAGTCTTGTTGAAATGTGTTGGTAATGGAGGTGAACAATTCTTTTGATTGTGGTTAGGATTGTGGTAACAGCTTGTCATGAAGGTATATTTTAAGTATTTATTAGTTATGAAATGTGTTTTGTTTTAATGTATGTTCATTTGCTTGTGTAACCAAAATGCCTGAAAGCAACTTTGCAATATTGGATACTTTTCTGTGACCTCTTTTCCTGCTTCCTGCAGTTTTATTTTGTGCAATCAAATTAAATTAGTTGATTCATCCTGAATAAATGATGAAAGATGAAATAATTATTTGGACATGGTGAAATGTCTTCTAATGAAATTTTGCCCCGAACCATTTTACTTTGGAAAGATCAGCTTCCTGTTTTAAACTTACTAAAGCAGAGTGATTCCTGTGTTCTATCGTGAAAGTGGTTGCACTATGAAAGCCAATGATTTCATTCCTAAACACACCATGTTCCAAGTCTAACAGTCAGTAATTTATATAATGACACAAAGAGGAGTGCTTATTAGATTTGCAGATGACATAGATGACAGAATCAAGATTCAAAACAATTTTTAACAAGTTGGAAGACAGACTCAAACCAACAAGATGTACTTGAACTGTGATAAAATTTTAAAATCCCAGCATTTAAATTTGCATAAGGAAGAGAATGAAAAGACTCGGCTTGACAGAATTTTTGAAAGAATATCTGGGAGTTTTAGTTGGACTGCCTGCTTGGCATGAGCCAGTTGTATGGCAGGGCTGGTAAGGAAGTTCATGTTACCTTGGGTTGCATTTATAATTGGATAATGCCTGGAATGCCAGATTTTAAGATGGGCATTAGCCAAACTAATGAGTGACCAAGAGGAGGAGGTGCTTGGAAACCTGTGAGAATGTGGGCATGCTAAGGAACTAGGATATGAGTGGTCCAAGGTGGGGCTGGAGGTAGAATGGGGTTTGATTGTAGCAGTTTTAAAAAGATACTTGTTTTCAAGTATATGAAGGCTCCTCATATTAAAGAATTTCTTGAGATTGTTCCAGGGGAACTAGGACTAGTGGGTAGAAGTTATGGGAAGGCAGATTTTGGCTCCTGTGAGCAAGAAATATATTACAGTTAGAGCTGTCCAACAGTGGCATGAGCTGTCTTAAGAAGTGACAAATTCTTAATCACTGGAAGTATTTTGAGACTTTATGGCCTATCTGTTGGGGATATTGCACAAGGGATCTTTTACTGTTTAACTAGAAGTTGGACTGGATAACCTCGAAGGTCCCCTTAGCCCCAAGTTTCTAAATCTGAGGGGAGAAAAATGGAGTGTACCTACAGCTTACTGATTGCAAAAAGGACAATCCTTTTTAAATTGCCTCTTTCAAGCTGACTGAACTAGTATAGTTCAATGGCCTAATTGTTTTCAGCAACAGAATCTTTGAGAGCAAATGTTAAATTCTTCAGTGTATCTGGCTAAAGTTTTGAGGAAAGACATTATTTTCCCCTTTGATGTACATTAAATGTAAATAAACAACCAGAGATAACTTTAATTTTATATTTTATGAGAGATTTTTCGGAGTGTGTAGACATTGTATTGGATGGAAGTGATGATAGCTACTATATACTGAATATTAGATACTGTATTCACTTAATTGTCTCAACAATCCCGGGAGGGATATACTGTTATTTCCCTACAGGTAAAATGATGGAAAAGTAAGTCATTTTCCCAGGGTTTCTCCGCTAGACATTGGTAGGGCTGGCATGCATACTATTAGTCTAATTGCAGAGGCAGAACTAGCTAGAGCAGGCAGTCGTGGCTCAGGTGGAGATAGCGCTGACTTAGACTTTAGAATAATGGCATTTGAGCCTTGAGTCTACTACTGACTGTTATCCTGAGTGAGTTCCACCTTCCCCTGAGCCTCAGTTTACCCATTGAGTCATCCTGCAGATTACATGACAAGTTATACGCAAGCACACTCTGTAAACTTTAAACTATAAAAAAGAGTTAAGATGTGGATATTATCTGTGAAGAGCAAGGTTAGAGCCCAGATATGACCCAACTCCCAGGCCAGGATGCTTTGGCCTGGTGCTCTTGGCAGGTGTACTCAATACCAGATTGGAGACCTAGGGGATTTTTGTGTACACCAGGAGGTTCTCAGAGAGCAGTATCACTCCCTACCTGGTGTCAGATTTGTACAAACCTTGCTCGGATTGAGCAGTTTCGTGAGCTAACTGGGTAATAAGACGTCTAGAGTTTTCCATTGTTCAAAAGGTGACCGGTTATGTTACTACATTAGTTTCAGTTTTCCAACCTGTGGGTTAGAGAATGTCACCGACCCTCTTCAAAGGGATGGGAAAACATGATTCTGTAGAAATGGCTCAATGGGAAATTTTCTTACTTGTGAGACTTGGGAAATAGAATGTTTAGCTGAAATAGAAGAATCAGGATCATTGCTTTTTTTTTTTTTTTGGCTGCACCGCGCATCTTGCGGCATCTTAGTTCCCCGACCAGGGTTAGGGATCAAACCCAACCCTGCCCCGTGCAGTGGAAGTGCGGAGTTCTAACCACTGGACTGCCAGGGAATTCCCTTTTTTTTTTAAGTTTAAGATTTTTTGAAGTAAGTTTAATGTACTTCCATCAAATTTTTTGCATCATAGACTTATTCTTTGATGTTGATTTTATGTTTATAGTAGACATATATCTTGAACCACTGTCATGTAATTTTATTAATTTCAATAAAGGTTATCCATTAAATATATAGCTTAGATGTGATCTCTTAAATGCCCCATGAATGACTCATATAAATAACGTGTAAAATCCTAAAAGAAATTCCTTCTCAGACTGTGACCCAGTTTCTGGTTGGCAAATATAGTCGCTCTGGCTTTGTTACATAATACCTGCCCGTCATTACTTCTGTGGTCATTTTGCATCTGAAAAGGTAATACTAAAGAGTCTTTTAATTTATTTTTAGAAGTTTCATTATTAAGAGCCTTTCCCCCCTTTTTAATCCTTTAAGGTCTTGATTTCCTGGTTAAAGATGTTCTTCACCCGAATGCAGTTTTTCCTGTTGGTCAAATAAGACAACTATCAACATTGCCTGTTTGTCCTCTTTTTAATCTCTAAAGGATGGATGTTTGTAAGATGTTGCTTAATATGGTCTGGAATACTCTGGCCATTTGTTGAATTGTAAATGACTTTCAAATGTGCAAGTTCTGTTAAATACAAGGAGAACCTCTATGGGTAACTTTTGTATTGAAGAAGTCATTTGTCAACCATGGTAAAACTTGCAAACCCACTTTATACAGAGTGGATTCTTGAAGCTATACAGAAAATAAAAAAGCAAAAGCAAAGGCCCTCTGAAGAGAGAATCTGTCATGCAGTCAGCACTTCCCATGGGTTGGATAAGAAGACAGTCTCTGAACAGCTGGAACTCAGTGTTCAGGATGGCTCAGTTCTCAAAGTCACCAACAAAGGCCTTGCCTCCTATAAGGACCCAGACAACCCTGGGCGCTTTTCATCAGTTAAACCAGGCACTTTTCCTAAGTCAGCCAAGGGGTCTAGAGGATCATGTAATGATCTCCGCAATGTGGATTGGAATAAACTTCTGAGGAGAGCAATTGAAGGACTTGAGGAGCCCAATGGCTCCTCCCTGAAGAACATAGAGAAGTATCTCAGAAGTCAAAGTGATCTCACAAGCACCACCACCAACCCAGCCTTTCAGCAGCGGCTGCGACTGGGGGCCAAACGTGCGGTGAACAATGGGAGGTTACTGAAAGACGGACCGCAATACAGGGTCAACTATGGAGGCTTAGATGGCAAAGGGGCTCCCAAATACCCCAGTGCTTTCCCATCGTCGCTCCCACCTGTCAGCCTTCTACCCCATGAGAAAGACCAGGTAAGTGCAGAGAGAATGTCAGTACACTGTAAATATTGCCTATTTGACTTGTACAGTTTCAGTTAAGTTTTATACGGACATAAGTTCTGAGTTAAGTGTGATAAAATAAAATGTTTTGCCTCAGAGCAGGCTTATATATTTTAAGAGGTATATATTTTTTACAGTATAAATTGTTCTATATTGTTTTACAACGTATTAAGGGCTTCCTCGCTGGTTGACTAAGAATTTTTTTTTTTTTTTGGCTAAGAATTTAATGTGATGATTATGTGGTTTGTTTTTTAAACTATAATTGCTAATCCGTGGGTGCTTGAAGGGACCAGGATAGATAACTTTAATCTTCCTTCCTCAAGGCAGGATCATATATATTTCAAAAATCCAAGAAAGGCCATTATATGTTTTTCTCTTTTTAAATTATTATTTATGTTTATTTTTTTAGCTTTATGAGGTATAATTGATATATTTTTCCCTTTATTGTTATTTCAGAGAAGAAGAATCTATAGACTAATTATTTTAATACTGATAGTCTGTGCATTACTGGAACTGTTTTAATATGTGACCTAAATCCTGCCTGTTTCAATTTAAAGTCATTTGTTATTGTTCACTTCTCAGCAGGTGAAAGTGAATGTTTATTTTGTCTCATACTGTATCTTTTAGTCTTTGGTTTCTCTGGGCCTTCTGTCATCTCCATAATAGTTATATGTATATGGCAGATTTCTCCTTAAGTTACTGCTACAATTTAAAGTCTTTGGTTAAGTAGGATTTTCCTTTGTTTTATTTCAAAGCTATGGAAATTACTGCCCAAACTAAAACCAAAACAGCAGTAGCAAATTGTTTATAATGGTTTCGGCCCTCCAGTTTGGGGGCTTGTTGTCTGTCCTTTGGGTGAGTGGATGCATTGATAGCAGTTAACTTTACATCTTGTAAGCCATTAGCCATTGTTGATAGAAAGGGTGGTGGTTGTATGTGCTAACTGCATTTTCAGAAGTGATGGAAACAGTGTTAGGAAAAGCTGTGCTCTTGATGACTTGTTTTTCCTCTTTGGATACTGTTGCCCATAAGGTAGACCCTGCTTCCCTTCTTGCCTTAAGCTGATAGAGGCCCAGCTCTACAAACTGGGTGGGACCAGGTGATTTGCCTTTCCACAGACCAATCGAAACCCTAGAATTTCTTTCTTTTTCTTTTTTTTTTTTTTAAATGTATTTTTTTTAACATCTTTATTGGAGTATAATTGCTTTACAATGGTGTGTTAGTTTCTGCTTTATAACACGGTGAATCAGCTATACATATACGTATATCCCCATATCTCCTCCCTCTTGCATCTCCCTCCCACCCTCCCTATCCCACCCCTCTAGGTGGTCACAGAGCACCAAGCTGATCTCCCTGTGCTATGTGACTGCTTCCCACTAGCTGTCGATTTTACATTTGGTAGTGTATATATGTCCATGCCCCTCTCTCACTTCATCCCAGCTTACCCTTCCCCCTCCCCATGTCCTCAAGTCCATTCTCTACGTCTCTACGTCTTTATTCTTGTCCTGCCCCTAGGTTCTTCAGAACCTTTTTTTTAGCTTCCATATATATGTGTTAGCATACAGTATTTGTTTTTCTCTTTCTGACTTACTTTACTCTGTATGACAGACTCTAGGTCCATCCACCTCACTACAAATAATTCAATTTCGTTTCTCTTTATGGCTGAGTAATATTCCATTATATGTGCCACATCTTCTTTATCCATTCACCTGTCAGTGGACACTTAGGTTGCTTCCATGTCCTGGCTATTGTAAATAGAGCTGCAATGAACATTGTGGTCCATGGCTCTTTTTGAATTATGGTTTTCTCAGGGTATATACCCGGTAGTGGGATTACTGGGTCCTATGGTAGTTCTACTTTTAGTTTTTTAAGGAACCTCCATACTGTTCTCCATAGTGGCTGTATCAATTTACATTCCCACCAGCAGTGTAAGAGGGTTCCCTTTTCTCCACACCCTCTCCAGCATTTATTGTTTGTAGATTTTTTGATGATGGCCATTGTGACCGGTGTGAGGTGATACCTCATTGTAGTTTTGATTTGCATTTCTCTAATGATTAGTGATGTTGAGCATCCTTTCATGTGTTTGTTGGCAATCTGTATATCTTCTTTGGAGAAATGTCTATTTAGGTCTTCTGCACATTTTTGGATTGGGTTGTTTGTTTTTTGATATGGAGCTGCATGAGCTGCTTGTATATTTTGGAGATTAATGCTTTGTCAGTTGCTTCGTTTGCAAATATTTTCTCCCATTCTGAGGGTTGTCTTTTCGTCTTGTTTATGGTTTCCTTTGCTGTGCAAAAGCTTTTAAGTTTCATCAGGTCCCATTTGTTTATTTTTGTTTTATATGTATGTTTTGTTTATTTATTTACTTTTGGCTGCATTGGGTCTTGCTGCACGCGGGCTTTCTCTAGTTGCAGCAAGCAGGGGCTACTCTTCTTTGCGGTGCGCAGGCTTCTCATTGCGGTGGCTTCTCCTGTTGCAGAGCATGGGCTCTAGGCATGCGGGCTTCAGTAGTTGTGGCTCGTGGGCTCAGTAGCTGTGGCTCGCGGGCTTTAGTGCACAGGCTCAGTAGTTGTGGTGCAAGGGCTTAGTTGCTCCACGGCATGTGAGATCTTCCCAGACTAGGGCTCAAACCCGTGTCCCCTGCATTGGCAGGTGGATTGTTAACCACTGTGCCACCAAGGAAGTCCCTCATTAAATATTTTTATAAAAGCTTATGCCATGAGGAAATTCCTTAAGGGAATATAGAGCCATTTCTTGATGGCTTTGGATATCTGTTTTAAAAATATATAAATTACTCTAAGGTATATTAAGGTTTTATAATTATCAGGTGCATGGACTAATTCAGGCAGCTTTAGGCAATTTAATAGCATGTTTTAATAATTTTGTGATCCAGGGAAGTATCAACTTGTGATAGAGGAATCACTACAGATTTTCCACAGTCCCTTTCCTATCCTTCTCTTTAACCTTGCCCATCATTTCTTGACATCCTTATATTTTTTTCATACAGCATCTATACAGAAGTATTTTTAGTCTAAAGGAAGACTCATGTCTGAAAGTGTCTAGAATTGAGAACAGAGTGATTTATTGCTTAGCATGCAGTTGTTCCTGCTCTTTTTATGATGCTGATCTTTAAATTGTCCAGTTAGCATCATCATATAACAAGGAAAGCTGAGAAAATACATCCTAGAATTTTTATTTGATGAAATTTGGGGATTAGTTGTGTTGAGTAATCATAATCTAATTTTTAAAAAAGGACAAATAAACATAAATGAAAATCAGATTGTCGATTTGGCCAGAATGTATTGTACTGTTTCTACTGTATATTACAATAGCCTTTTCCCCTGAAAAATGTAATAAAAAGTACATCAGAATATATTGCCCTTTAAGATTACAGGCGTAAGTAGTTTAATACTCTGTAAACTTTCTAGGTCAGTGTAATAGAAATTCTTAACCTGGGTCCATGAATGAGTTTGGGGTAGGTGGGCTAACAAATCCCCTAAAATAGAACAGTCGTTTGTATCCACACGTTTTCCTAGGTTCAGGGTCTATAGTTTTTGTCAGATTTTCAAAGGAATCTAAAGTGTCAAAGAGCCAATGTGAACATTTTTGTACTGTAGAAAATATTTTGAGTTTCTTATACTGAAACCATATATGTATGCTGGTTGTTGGCTTTTGATTATTCTTGCTTCAGCTGTTGAAGTTGGATCTATATGTAGATTAGTTGTACTATAGCTTCATGTATATAGGACTTGTTCTCGTATCTTTGAAAGGCAGATTATCATTGTTCTTGATGTGCTAGAGGTCTGTAAAATTCACATTGTGGGAGGACGTTTATGATATAAATGGCCACTGTACAGAGATGAAGTCATTTAATCACAATTAGCCAACTAATGTCTTTCAAGAAGCTGTTATTCTGGTTACTTTTGTTGAGCAGTTTCATTTAATTGTAAAAAAGAAAATAAAAATGGTAAAAATAATAACATTTCTTAAGTGTTAAAATGCTGGCACTATTCCAAGTGCCTTACATTTATTGTCTCCTTATCACAATAACTGTGAGGGCCATAGATTATTATCCTTATTTTATAGATGAAAAACTGAGGCTCAAAGCCTAAGCAGTTTGTCCAAGGTCACTTTCAGAGCTGGTGCGTGGTGAAGCCAAGATTCTAATGAAACAGTCTGACTCCAGACCTCTTTACCACTGGTCTGTATACTTGGTCAACAGGGGTGGCTTTTCATTAACAGTGAAAGTATCTCTTCCAGTTCCTCAAATGCTTAGAAGCAGTTGTCCCCCAACAAATAGATTTCTGGCATTTTAAATTTGGTAGTTGCAATGAGCTTATTACAGTTTTTAAAGCAGGCACTATTTATAATATTAGCAATATGGGAAAGCAGTAGGGAAAATAGTAAATCTGTGTCTAATTAAATGTAACATCATCATCATTCCTATGCATGACTGCTAGGAGGAATACAATGCAAGTTAAAATAGAAGAGCTCCTTCCTTTCTGAAATGTAATTGCACATCTTCTGATAGTCTAGAATTCAAACTGGATATTACCATACTGGCTCTTCAGCATAACTTCTTTGTATTTATTTAAGAAAGCTCTCTTTGGTGAGGTGATATGGAAATGAATTAAACCACTGAAGATAAAACTTTATCTTTGACTTGGTGAGGCAACTCCTAAAGGATAGTATTAGTGTTTCTCATTAAAAATGGTAAAGCTCAATTAGGTCAGATTATGAGGACTTTGGAAAGTCAGATATTCTAAGACAGACTTCAGTTATTACTATACATTTTGTAGCATTAAGATTCCATTTGAACATTTGGGCTTTAGCATTTTTATTAAATCAGTTTGGTTCAATTTTAAACATTCCTTGGTATTTCACTTTATTGGGAATATCTTCCTAAAATTTATTAAGTGTCAAATCTTGGTATGTTTCTAGTGCAGTGCATAATATGGGAACTCTCATTCTAGGCAGCTATAGTTGGAAAGAGAGACACTTCTAATACCAGGTAGGGCTTTTGATGTTTTTTTCTTGAAGAAATGAAATAACTGTATTACAATCTTACGAAAAACCTTCTAACGTAATTACCACAACGATACTGTCAATAAGAAAAAAATAAAAATAAGTTTCAGAAGGAGCACAGATGATCAGAAATGGGGCTGAGAGACAGAACTATATTAAAAATCACTTTTCGTGGTCTTGGCCTGTTCAGTTGTTTATTCTGTTTGTCCCCCACCTCCTTTTAGGGAGGTATTTTATTAGGGTTTTTGGTGGGGTAATTAGTATGAAATATTTCCATAAATAGAAGATTAATGTACATCCTACATTAGTTTCTTGTGTTGTGTAAATGGCGTAATTTAAAGAACTTTATTTTTACGGACTTCCCTGGTGGTGCAGTGGTTAAGAATCCGCCTGCCAATGCAGGGGACACAGGTTCGAGCCCTGGCCCGGGAAGATCCCACATGCCGCGGAGCAACCAAGCCCGTGTGCCACAACTACTGAGCCTGCGCTCTAGAGCCCACGAGCCACAACTACCGAAGGCCGCGGGCCTAGAGGCCGTGCTCTGCAACAAGAGAAGCCACCGCAATGAGAAGCCTGCGTACCGCAAGGAAGAGTATCCCCTGCTCACCACAACTAGAAAAGCCCGCATGCAGCAACAAAGACCCAACACAGCCAAAAATAAATACAATAAAAAATAGATAAATTAAAAAAAAAAAAAGAACTTTATTTTTAGATTTTCTTTTCTTCAGTTTTCTCCCTGCCCTAGAGAGACCCTCCTCATCCCTCTCTGGAACTTTTCCAATCTCCCGTACTTTGTGAAGGACCATTCACTAGTCCATATTGTTCTATGATGTGGCAGGCTTCCAGAAGTCTCTCAGCCCTAGAAGAACTGTTCATGGTCTCAGACAACTCTGGATCTTTTTGACAGAAATGTGTGTATTTTTTATCTGCTAATTATAGAGTCCAAATGACCTCCTCTCTGTTGTCCTTCTCAGTTCTCCTTTGAATTGGTGTCCTTTGTATTGCAGATGTCACATTTCTCAAAGAGTGCTTAGTTGTGTGCATTCAACTGAAAGTTGGATAAAGGCCTAAATACGGCAGAATACACTCTTCCATATTCTGTAACCTGAATTTTGGGATCAGTATGAATGAAAGTCGGTTTTAGAATGACTGAAGTCGGACAGAAACCTATTATATAATGTGAATGACTAGGTGAATCCATAGTGCTGTTTCAGGGTCAGGGAAGGAAAAGGATTGTGTTATGTTGTTCCTATGGTTAAGCTTCAGAAGTTCTTCAAAATAGCACTAGGACTGCTTTTGTGAGCAGATAGTACCAGTTGCTGAGGTGTTGTTGAGAGACCCCTCGGATTGTCTAAGACTAGTTAGTTGGGTCAAGGGAAGGATGCGTCTTTCTCTCGCACTCAGAGGAGTGACAGCATGTTCCACTTTTGAGCTTTTATCAAGATGGGACTTGTCTAGACTTCTAATGAAATAGGTTTCAGGAAAAATAGAAACATTATGTCAGAGGATTTTGGACTCTTAAAATGAGTGTTAAGTATTCTTTTTAACTCTTAGATATGTTTGATATTATAGCTGCCTTTTCCTGACCTTCACATGAATGATACATAGAGCACTCTATTTTTTGATTTCCTAATGGTATTTTCTTCCAAGCATTAAGGATGCTAAGGGTGTAATTTCTTGACTAATTTTGGATATTTTCAGCAGCTTTCAGGAATTTACTGTTGTGTTCCTTACACCTATTTGGATTATAGCAGCTGTATTTGCTATACTTTGAGTGCTAAGAAAAATCTATATTTTGTAGCTTTGAAGTTATTTAACAGTTAAGTGTTGTTTGTTGATTTATTCTGACCATATCTTGGATGGCAAAGACTTTTATTCATCCTTTCCTTTCAAACTTTATTTAATAAATAGTACATATTAATGTTTCTCAGAACGAAGGTCTGTATTCTTTTTATATATTTTATCTTTGTAATGTAAAAAGAATACACGAGAAAATGTGATTGTTTTATCACTGCAATAGCAAATTTTGATTGGAAAATTCATGACTTTTTGTTTTGTTTATAAACTTAATTTTCTTGGCCTATACATTAAACTACAGTAGATTTAAACTGTTCTTCTCTAGTTACACCAGCATTTCACATGTGAATCTGCATCTTCTCAGGTACTTTGATCTCTCCAGTCTATTAATGTTTCTGAGTACGTAAACATCAGTTAGCTCACTAAATTAAAGTTTGCAAATGAGTCAGCCATGTAGTTTGTGACATTTTCAGTTAGCAGGGCTATGAGGAAAGTGTGTTTTTGTTTGTGTGTGGGTGCTCTTATCTCACTGTCTTCAGGTGGTGATGGGGAGTTTGTAGAAGTAAGAGAAGGAGGCCTGGCAGGGCTCATTGTGAAATGCCAATCACTGTTATCATGCTTATGCTTAGGACTGGACTGCTTTCCCAGAGAAGTTTCTAGGAGTTGCAAACTGTATACTGTTGTTCTTCCTTTTATAAGCGAACCTTTTAATTAGCAGAATATTAACGGTAGAGTGTAACTTTTTTTTTTTTTTTTGCTTTGTTTTGTGAAATGTAATGCATTGAAAGCGCTGCAAAGTGAACTATATAGGCAGAGTTCTAGAGTAAATGATATTAGATTTAAACTGTGAGGCTGGTTTCTTCAAAGATACAAAATAAATACTAATCAGTGGTCTAAGCAAAATCCAGGAAGGATTTGTGTTAATTTGACAAGTGGGTTTAGAATTCTTTAGCCATTATTTTTTAGAAACCAGCTTTGTTCGTACATCCTTTCTCTAATTTGCTTCACTTTTGATCTTTGATAAAACCAGCTGCAATTTTGTTTCATTAACAAACTTAACTGGTTAACAGATGTTTGTTTTGGCTTGATTGTGTCCTTTCTATTAGAAACAGTATAAGCCTACATAGAAACCATGCTGAGCCTTTTCCTGTCTGTAGCTAGACAGGCATTTCAGAAGAGCAACTTAATTTTATTTACAAGTTCAATTTTTGTTCCTCTGTGCTATTATAGTAGGTACACAAACATTTTAGCTCTTGTTCCTCCTGTCAGGGAGGTCTTTTGTTCCTAATCCTCCATCTGTTAGTCCAGTACCACCCCACCCACCCCCCCTTTTTTTTTTTAGCATTCCAAAATCTCAGCATGCAGAAAAAGGTATTGCAGAATTGGTAATTGAGATATCAGTGACTCTTCCACAGTTCAAGGGAGGGAATGGGACTAGCCTGGTAAATTTAGATAATTTCTTCCATCTTCTTTGATGTTGGGAAGCTGCCATATGGAGAGCAATGAGGCCTACAGGAAGGAGGTGAGCCTTGGTCTGGGCTGCCTGTGATACTCACAGTGGTGTGGGCTGGGAACCAGAGGCCGCACTTGAATGTGTCTGTAGTAGTTTCTGATGCCACCAGTTTTGATTTTTGTCCATGGTTGACTGCCATGCTTGTGACCGTCTCAGATCATAAGTGCGGATGATGAAGTTCAAGAAAACAGAGAATAAAGATTATATGGGGTAAGAGAAACAATAATAAGAGAAGCAAAGAGTGCTCAAACTAAAATCTAGTATTAAGGACATGAAATGATGATTCTTGTTTGATATTTGATCAACTCGTTTCCCAAACCGGTATTTTAATATCATGTACAAGCTTCTACCTTATATCGAAACCCAACTGCAGCTATTGAGCCTTGAGATGTGAGTGAAGCAACAGAACACAGAATCTGCTAGTGGAAGAGTGTGGGCAGTTTGAAGAATATAAGCTGTTCCAGCTACAGTACTGGCAGGGCGTGAGGAGACTGGGAAAAGCAGGCAGTGGTGGGAGCCAGGAAGACGATTCCCGCTTAACTTTGTATTTACGAAATTACAATACTGCAGAAAAGTTGAAAGAGTAGTGCAATAAGTGCTATATTTCTTTCACTAGATTCACTGATTTTTAACATTTTTCCACATTTGTTCTTTCTCTCCCGTGTGTGTGTGTGTGTGTGTTTGTGTGTGTGTATACACACATACATACACATATTCACACTTTTTGGCTGAACTGTTTGAAAATGATAGCAAACATTATGATATTAAATTATAATAATTATATATCAAGGAACATTCTCCTATATAACCACAATACTTTTATCTCATGTAAGAAATTCAACAGTGAAACAAGAGTGTTATATCTAATAGATAGTCCGTATTTCTTCAAATGGACCCAAAATGTCGTTTATAACTTTTGTTTTTCAGCTAGGATCCAGTTAAGAATCTTGCATCACATTTAGTTGTCATGTCTCCTTTAATAGGGAACCGTTTTTCCTCTTTCTTTACTTCTTCTGTCAGTGACAGTTTTGAAGAGTCTAAGCCAGTTGTTTTGTAGGATGTCCCACAATTAGTGTTTGTCTGATTATGTCCTCATGATTAGGTTCAGAGTAAACATTTTCGGCAAGAATACTGCATGGGTCATGTTGTGTATCTCCTTTTTTGTCACATCCTTTCAGGTTGTCTTGTTACTGGCAGTGCTTATTTGATTAGTTGGTTAAGGTGGTGTCTGCCAGATCTCTCTTTATAAAGGCACCTTTTTCGTTTTGCGGTGAATAAGTAATTTGTACAGTGATACTTTGAGACTGTGTGAATAACCTTTCATCCTTTGTATATTAGTTTTCTATTACTTGCTGTGACAAATTACCACAAACTTAGTGGCTTAAAACACCGCAGATTTATTGTCTTCCAGTTCTGTAGGTTGGAAGCCCAACATGGGTCTCATAGGGTTGAGATCAAGGTGTCAGTAGGACTGTGCTCCTTTCTGGAGGCTCTAGGGGAGAATCTATTTCTTCACCTTTTCCAGCATCTACAGCCTGTCTGCATTTCTTGGCTCATGGCCTCCTCCCTCTGCCTTCAAAGCCAGCACATCCCATCTCTGACCATTTTATCATAGTTACATCTTTCTGTGACCAACCGCCTGGGCAGCTTTTCAAGGATTCATGTGGTTAGATTGGGGCCACTTACATAATCCAGGATAATCTCCCCATCTCTAAGTCTTTAACTTAATCACAGCTATAAAGGTCATTTTGCCATGTAAGGTGACAGATGGACAGGTTCTTGGCATTAGGGAGTGGATATTTGGGTGGGGCGGGTGGCATTATTCTGCCTGCCACACAATGGTTTCAGTATCCTCACCTAAATCAGTTTTTGCACTAGAGGTTGCAAATCTTTGAAGGTTTTGGAGCTATAGTGTAATCATATGGTCTAAGTCTGCTTGGAAAGGAATGAATCACAATTTATGGGAGTAATGCTAGCTGAAGGCTGGGAGTCAGGCAGCCTGAGTTCTAGGTCTGGTGGTACATCCTGAATCATTTCCACGAGGGCAGAAACAGGGGCTGCCTCCCACTTCCACTTAGTGTTTCTGTACTCCGGAGTTGAAGAACTGAAGAATGGATTTGGCAGTAATAGCTTGAGAGTTTTTAACAATAGGAGTTTGGATATCCAAAACGTTTTCTTTTCTTTTTTTTAATATAAATTTATTTATTTATTTATTTTTGGCTGCGTTGCGTCTTCGTTGCTGTGCACGGGCTTTCTCTAGTTGTGGTGAGAGGGGGCTACTCTTCGTTGCCGTGCACAGACTTCTCATTGCGGTGGCTTCTCTTGTTGCGGAGCGTGGGCTCTAGGCGGGCAGGCTTCAGTAGTTGTGGCATGTAGCTCAGTAGTTGTGGCTCGCGGGCTCTAGAGCGCAGGCTCAGTAGTTGTGGTGCACGGGCTTAGTTGCTCCGCGGCATGTGGGATCTTCCCGGACCAGGGCTCGAACCCGTGTCCCCCCGCATTGGCAGGCGCATTCTTAACCACTGCGCCACCAAGGAAGCCCCAAAACGTTTTCTAACAAGTACATTTCAAGTTGTAGGCAAGGATCTCTCATTTAAATGCCCACAGAGTGCATGAAGATATGTAAAACAACTTAATAAGAGAGGCTCTTTGGTGATGTTTTGAAGACTAAGTAACATCTGAAGAATTTTATGTCTATTATTTAAATTTGAATCCTCAGTTAGAGAACTCTTAACAGGCCGAAAAAGAAACTGACCTATTTAAAAAGGAATAATATCATTGTCACAATGTTATATGTCAGTTATACTTCCATAAAGTTGGGAAAAAAAGAAAAATATCATGCAGTTGGATGTATATTATATTCTTTTAGTTCTTAGTAAAAACTTGGAAAAAAAATCACATCAAAATTCACAAAGGCAGTTAACCTTAACAATTCTTCATTTCCTTTCATTCCACAGTGTTTTAGTAGAATCTTCTGCAGTAGCTGCAGTTAGTTGGAATGGTTTGGTAATACTGACTGTTCCAGTTGGTAAAGAATAACTGTTTAGCTATCAGCCTGTAAATGTGCTTGCTAGAGCTGATAAAAAAAAGATGATCTTCTCATCTGATGAGCTCTGACACTATAAACCTCCCTTCCAACTTATCTCATTTTTCCACCAGCTATTGAAATATAATAAGATGCCAACAATTACATCCTCACAAAGCATTTATACCAACTTATATAAAATCATCTCTGCATTGGAAAATTGTGTAATATCTTGATTTCAATTTAACATAACATATTGGTTAGCAATAAATCTTGCTGGGGTAGGAACAAAAGCCTACAGGCAGTTTTGATCAGGGGCAAATTATATGTATTTTTCCAGTTTCTAAAAATTTCAGAGCAAAATGAAATAAATAGCTGTCAAGACCGCCACTTTTTAGGTCATTTTAAAATCTCACATAATAGAACATCACCATGTATCTTGCAGTAAGTGCCTTGACTCTCCTGAAATGTGTGATTTGTGCCTGTGACTATTTCAGTTCTCAATTCTGTCTGTGATACACAAGAGCAAAAGAACATGGTTAAAAACTTGTACCTTGTAAAGTATGCATAATAAACAGTTCATATTAGATTTGAAGGCTCTCCAGAAAATATGCAAGAAGATATTAGTATTAAATGCTTAGTGCTTACTATGTACCAGGTAAAGTTCTAAGTATTTAACATATACAAAATAATTTTACATGAACCCTGAGAGATCAGTACTGTTACTGATGGAATTTTACAGATGAAGAAACAGGCCAGAGATGGTACCTTGCCCAGGAGTACACAGGAAGTGTCAGAGCTGGTGTTTCAGCCTGGTGCACAGGTTGGAGTACAGCCACTTGATCACCTTCTAGGCCTCTCATTTATTTGGATGGAATCAAAATGTATCTATTGAATTTTTTTTTTTTTTTTTTTTAGTATTTATTTATTTGGCTGCGCCAGGTCTTAGTTGCAGAATGTGGGATCTTCATTGCTGCGTGTGGGATCCTTAGTTGTGGCATGTGGGCTCTTTTAGTTGTGGCGTGCATGCAGGATCTAGTTCCCTGACCAGGGATCAAACCTGGGCCCCCTGCATTGGGAGCGTGGAGTCTTAACCACTGGATCACCAGGGGAGTCCCCCTATTGAATTCTTTTTTTTAAAAAAATAAATTTACTTATTCATTTATTTTTATTTTTGGCTGCGTTGGGTCTTCGTTGCTGCGTGCGGGCTTTCTCTAGTTGCGGTGAGCGGGCGCTACTCTTCGTTGAGGTGTGCGGGCTTCTCATTGCGGTGGCTTCTCTTGTTGCGGAGCACAGAGTCTAGGCCCACAGACTTAAGTAGTTGTGGCACGCGGGCTCAGTAGTTGTGGCTCGCGGGCTCTAGAGTGCAGGCTCAGTAGTTGTGGCGCACGGGCTTAGTTGCTTCGTGGCATGTGGGATCTTCCTGGACCAGGGCTCGAACCCGTGTCCCCTGCATTGGCAGGCGGATTCTTAACCATTGTACCACCAGGGAAGCCCTTATTGAATTCTTATAACATATAAAGCTCTGTACTAGGCACTATAAAAGTTACAAACTATAAGCCATATTTAAATTGTAGTTAGAATTACCAGTTGAAACATGCCAAGACATTCATTTTCACAGTGATTGAAAATTTATTTTCTTTAGGAATGAGTAACAACAGCCAACATTTTATATATTGCTTACTGTGAGTCAGACACTACTTAAAGTGCTTTAAGTATAGCAACTTGCCTGTGAGGTAGTACTTCTTTTCGTTCTTACACGGGAGGAGACTGAGGCACATGAGGTTGAAGGACTTGCCCAGAGTCACATGGCTGTTGTATGGGGAGTGGAGGCAGGATTCAGGCCCAGGCATCGTGGCTCCGTAGTCTGTATGCTTAACCATTATGCTACACTACCTCATATTTTCCCTCATGAAGAAAAACTTCTTTTAAAGAAAAGGTATTGAAAAGAGTTACACATTAGGTTCTTATAATGCTGGACCTCTAAGTGCCTTTTTAGTGTTTGTAATAGGAGTCGCTGAAAAGACTATTAAAATTTATAGTGTGACCTTATTTAAGGTGGCTTTTCCCAAATGACGTTCTGAGGTAGAAGGAAATGGTACTCTTTAAGATGTTAAGGATGCTAGTAACGTTCTGAGTTCTAATGTCCCTGAGAAGTTCTGGAATTTAGCTTGCTTAGCCCCCAGCTTCCCAAGATGATTTGATAATGGACCCTCTCTCTCCCTTTCTCCTCACTCCTCACAGTAGCCATTCACTTATCTAGAAATCTTTACATTTGGTTAAACACAGTGCTGATGTGATAGTGCTGATGTCAGGTTATACTGCTAATTCCTTTCCTCTTTTCTCCCAAATACTCATCCCAAGGAAACCATTGACTAATTGACTTAGGGTTTGTGCTTCAGAACAGAAAACCAAAAATCATCACATTCATTTCTTGTCTCTATTATGAATTAATGTAGTAAAACTGTTGTATCATAATTCTTCAACTGTAGGATAGCATTTTAGAGGGCAGGTGATCTTCAAGGTCACCAAGTTCAAGGGTTTTAAGCTGACATCCAAGGACTCCTTTCAGTGGTTGTAAACCCTGAAATTGTATACAGAATGTTGGGCTTATATATTTATGAGTATTTTTCTGGAGGCTCTCTCCTCTCCCCTCCTTCAGCAGGTCATTTGACTTAGGCCTGTGGTTCCCAGACTTTGCTGCACATTTGAATCATCTGAAGAGCTTTTAAAAATTCTGATGCCCAGACCATACGATGCCTGTTAATACAGAATGTCAGGGTGGGAGGCAGGCATTAGAACTTTTTCACATCTCTGGGAGATGCCAGTGTGCAGCAAAAGTTTGGGAATTGCTGCCCGAGGCTAACTTTCTTCTTTTATAGATGAGCAAACAGGGACTTTTGTGGTTGAGGAAACAGTCTAGTTACGTTAACTGGACAGGGCCCTTGTTGTTGCTAAAAGAGACCTTAGAGATCATTCGAAAGGAGTCTTAGGAGGAAGAGGCGCTGGGGGCTAGAATGCTTAGGTTCAAATCCTGACTTTTCCGCTGGGCAAGTAAGGTCTTTGTCTTGGTTTCCTCAGCTGACAAATGGAGATAATAAAAGCACAGACTGCATAGGGGTAGTTGGCTACAACCGTGGGGCCTTGAGATAGCGAGGCAGCAAGCCTTTCCTGGGCCGGGCTAGAAAGGGCAGCTGAGCAGAGTCCAGCGCTGTGGGAGGGGCAGTTGCCCCGGCACTTCCTCCCTGGCCTTCCTGCACTTGAAGGAAAAGTGCAAATGGATACCCTTGTCCCCTTCTGCTGAAGGCTGCCTCTCCTATTGGAGACTGGCTCTAGTCACATAAGCCACTAATGGCTAAAACTAATGTTCCTTTGTTGTTTTCCCCCACTTCTTGTTATTTAAATAATGAGGAAAAGAGTATGTTTTCAGAGTAACACATGCTTATTGTACAGACTTCGAAGAATACAGAAAAGTTCAGAGGTGATATACTATGACTGCAGATTTCACTCTAAAGATAACTACTGTTAAAAGTTTGTATTTTCTTCCAGTTTTTTTTCTCCTACGTGTACATTTGTTCTATTTAAATAAAAAGATGTTAGCTGTATAATTTTGTATCTTGCTTTCTACATTTAAAACATGTTGTAAACCTTTCCCCCTATTCTTATTGATTCTTTGACGTGTGCTTTTATTTTACTTTATTCTTTATTTTTGGCTGCATTGGGTCTTCATTGCTGCGCGCGGGCTTTCTCTAGTTGCGGCGAGCAGGGGCTACTCTTCATTGCGGCGCACGGGCTACTCTTCGTTTCGGTGCACGGGCTTCTCATTGCAGTGGCTTCTCTTGTTGCGGAGCGCGGGCTTCAGTAGTTGTGGCATGCGGGCTCAGTAGTTGTGGCTCACGGGCTCTAGAGCGCAGGCTCAGTAGTTGTGGCGCACAGGCTTAGTTGCTCTGTGGCATGTGAGATCTTCCCAGACCAGGGCTTGAACCCGTGTCCCCTGCATTGGCAGGTGGATTCTTAACCACTGCGCCACCAGGGAAGCCCCTTGAAGTATGATTTTAAATGGCTGGTAGTATTTCTCATGTCTTTGTTGCTCAACATTTAGGGTGTTCCTGACTTTTTTGCTATTACGGATAATACTGCTACTAAAAATTTGTGTATGCATGGGTAATTATTTCTTATAGGATAGATTATTAGAGGAGGTACACTGGGGCATAAACATGAATTCTTTTTCTAAGACTTTCGGAACGTATTGTAAAAAGTGTTCCAAAAGGTAGTATCAGTTTATACTCTTGGGCAGAGTATGAGAGACCTTGGGCATCTACTTGCTTCCTCACCTGTACTTTTTATCTTGCTAATGTGGTAGAGGGAAGAGTGGCTCCCTCTTACTTTGCTTTGTATTTCTTTGATTACGAATGACTTGTTTTTTGTTTAATGGTCATTGCTCAATAGCTGTAGTGTTGCAGTTAGCTCCCCATCCTTCATTCCTATGCCCCGGAGGCAACCATCTTCAACCCTTCAACCATATTTAGTCATTTCTTCTGGAAGTTAGAGTTCCGTGTTTTTAAACAGCATTCTTATAATGCTATTTCTTGAATTTCAATTTTAGACATTTTTCTATTGACTTCTTGCCAGGGAAAATAAGGATAAAGGTCTCTTATACACACATACCCTTCTCTTTCCCATTGCCCTTCTCATCTCAACGTAATTAAGTCTTCATTTTTGTTTAAGTATTTGTATTCAGTGTTTATATTTTTACCAGTATGCAAATATTACTTAGTTGTGCCATGAAGTATACTGTTAACAATTTTTGTGATTTTTTTCTTGTTTTTTTTTTTTTAGAAAATTCTTCTCCATCCTACCATCCTGAGCTCAGAGAAGCATTTACTGATATTTCCTTCTAATTTTTGTTTGTCTTTAGTGGTGGTATACTTAAATCCTTAAAGTCTTCTGCAGTTTTAACTTTGGTTAATGGTGTAAGAACCTCTTGCTGTTGTGTTTTTAATAGCTGACTGATTGTTCCAGGATCATATAATAAAATGCTTACTTTCCCCACTAATTTATGATGCCTTAAAAAAAAATCACATCATAACTTTATATTTATCAGAAAGCTAGATCTCTCTTAATACTCAGCTTCGCTTTTACCTTTGAAAATTTTAATTAAATTAACTTTGCAACTTTTATTTCACTTAACCTCATTTAGCCTGTGGAGCTGTCTCCAGTTTTGCTTTGGAATGTAGGGGAGGAGGGAGGAAGCAAAAGGCAGTGGCCTCATGGTACAGTATTCCCATTTTCAAAGATTTCTGGAATACATGTCACTTGAAATCATTTGCTCCCTAAATTCTGTGGATCTCTAGAGAGTCTTAGCTAGCCCTATTATGTCAGCCTGTGTTTCACTAATTCCTTACGACCATTTTGTGAAACTGAGGGTTCAGGGAAGGGTTCATTTTAGCTGATTTTGGCTGTGTTGGGTCTTCGTTGTTGCACACGGGCTTTCTCTAGTTGCGGCAAGCAGGGGCTACTCTTCATTGTGGTGCACGGGCTTCTCATTGCGGTGGCTTCTCTTTGTTGCAGAGCACAGGCTCTAGGTGTGCCGGCTTCAGTATTTGCAGCACGTGGGCTCAGTAGTTGCGGCACGCGGGCCCTAGAGCATGCGGGCTTCAGCAGTTGTGACGCGCAGGCTCTAGGGCGCGGGGGCTTCAGTAGTTGTGGCTCGTGGGCTGTAGAGCATAGGCTCAGTAGTTGCAGCCCACGGGCTTAGTTGCTCCGTGGCATGTGGGATCTTCCCGGACCAGAGATCGAACCTGTGTCCCCTGAATTGGCAGGCAGATTCTTAACCACTGCGCCACCAGGGAGGTCCAGCTATTGGTTTTAATGACCTAAAAGTGCATTTGTCAGAGATCCTTGCTGTATTAAACCTGACACAGTTGCAAGTGAGTGGGTTTCTTGTTGGGTATGCCTTGAGCTGTTGCCCACAGACTCTGTTCCCTACCCTGCCATCTGATCTTTACAGCTGTCTCACTCTCATTCAGTATTGCCCAAAGGTTTATACTGGGCTGTGAATTTGCTAAATTTACCTCTGTTACTGATTTCTAATTTCATTCCATTATGGTCAGAGAATGCAGTTTATATGATTCCAGTCCTTTTATATTTATTGAGGCTTGCTTTATGCCTAGCATATGGTCTGTCCTGAAAAATGTTCTGAGTGCAATTGAGAAGAATGTGTATTCTGTTATTGTTGGGTGAAGACATCTGTAGATGTCTGTTAGGTCTAATTGGTTTGTAGTGCTGTTCAATACTTCTATTTCCTTGCTTATCTTCTGCTTGGTTATTCTATTATTAAAAGTGTAATATTGAGGACTTCAACTGTTATTGTTGAATTGTCTGCTTCTTCTTTCATTGTTGTCACTTTTTCTTAATGTCTTTTGAGGCTCTGTTGTTAGGTGCATATGTATTTATAATTGCTATGTTTTCTTGATACATTGACCTTTTCGTCATTATACAATGTCCTTTTTTTCTTTCAGTAACAATTTTTATGTTAAAATCTTTTTTCTGATAGTAATATAGCCACTTCACCCTTCTTTGGTTATTATTTGCATGGTGTATCTTTTCCATTCTTTTATTTCAACTAATTTATGTCTTTGAATCTGAAGTATATCTCTTGTATACAGCATAAACAATGCTGCCATGAACACTTGTGTAAAAGTATTTGTTTGTATCTGTGTTTTCAGTTCTTTTGGGTATATACCTAGGAGTGGAATTGTTGGGTCATAGATAATTCTATGTTTAATTTTTTGAGGAACTCCCTAGTTGCTTTCAACAGTGGCTGCACCATTTTACATTCCTACCAGCAGTGTATGAGTGTTCCAATTTCTCCACATTCTCATCAACACTTGTTATTCTCCCTCTCTTTCTCTTTTTTTCTTTCTTTCTCTCTTTTTCTTGGTAGGCTAATGCTCCATTATATTCCTTTTCAGACTCTTCATGGCTAATTGTGCTTGCTTGTTTTCCCACACAGACTTTAGAATCAACTATTTAATTATTCAAAAGATCTTGTTGTAATTTTATTAGAGTTTTTAGGGCATTCTTCTAATACTGAGTCATACCAAAGAACAGATGTATCTTTCCGTTTTTTTTAATCCTTCCATTTTCTATTACTCTATTACTTAAAATTTTTTATTGTGTAAAATTTTTTTTAAAGAATTTTTTTTCTTTTTTTCCGTTATTTATTTTTTTTATATTTATTTATTTTTTTTATTTTTATGTATTTATTTATTTATTTATGGCTGTGTTGGGTCTTCGTTTCTGTGTGAGGGCTTTCTCTAGTTGTGGCAAGCGGGGGCCACTTTTCATCACGGTGCGTGGGCCTCTCACTATCACGGCCTCTCTTGTTGCGGAGCACAGGCTCCAGACGTGTAGGCTCAGTAGTTGTGGCTCACAGGCCTAGTTGCGCCGTGGCATGTGGGATCTTCCCAGACCAGGGCTCGAACCCGTGTCCCCTGCATTGGCAGGCAGATTCTCAACCACTGCGCCACCAGGGAAGCCCTGTGTAAAATTTTAAGCATATGAAAAATCAAGAACAATGCTCACCCATTACCAGCTATGACAATAATTGCCTCATGACCTCTCCTGTTTATTTATATCCCTATACATTGCCCCACCCCCTGCCACTACTGAATTATTTTGAAGCAAATCCCAGACATACATCATTTTGTTTATAAATATTTTTGTAATATGACCATTATTATCCATTTAAAGTCTTTTGTATGTGAATGTAAGTATGTAGAATATAGAGTATGAGTATAGAGTACAGAGTAGCATATACTGAAGGATTTTAACTTACTGTTAAATTAATTCCTAGATATGATCTTTTTGGGCTGCTTTGTAAATGGAATCTTCTGTTACACTTTGTAATTAGTTCTTTTCAAAATACAGGATAGTTATTGATTTTTATATATTAGTTTTATACCTAGCCACCTTACTGAGTTCTTTTCTTGTTTATAATAATTTTTAGCTTATTATCTTGGGTTTTTCAGGCAAGCAATGCTGTGTTGGCAAATAATTTTAATTCTATTTCCTCCTTTCTAATTTACATATCTTAAATTTTTCTATTGTCTCTTTTTATTGGCATATCTTATTACATATCTTAAATTTTTCTATTGTCTCTTTTTATTGGCTCTAGTACTTCCTTAATGACGTTAAACAGTACTGGTGATAGTGGATATGTTTTGGGGGAATACTTCAGTATCTCCCAATTAAACATGTTGCTGGCTTATGAATTTGTCATGTTGTTAAAGAAATTTCATCAGGTATAGATTTTTAATTTTATTAAATGTTTTTTCAGCATTTATGGAGATAATGATTTTTTTCCTTTGATCTTTAATATGATTAATTATAATAACTGATTTCCTACTATTTAACCATCCTTGCTTTCTGAGTATGAATCCCAGGTGTTCATGGTGTATTATTTGTTTAATGAGTGACATTCCTTTGAATAGTAAATTTTCCTGGCATATTTAAAAATTTCAGTCTTAGTAAATTCATCCACAACATTTTAGAAACATGTCTATTCAGTAAAGAATTGTTCTTATTAGTAAGCTTATTTTCTGTTGCCCATCCTTTTGTTATGCTCATATTAGGGGGCTAGATTGTGTGTGTGTGTGTGTGTTTGTGTGTGTGTGTGTGTGTGTGTAGGTGAGAGAGAGAGAGCGGGAGAAAGAGAGAGAGTGTGCACCAGTGCACTTGAGGGAGAGGGGAAGGAGGAAGAGAGATACAACACAATGTTGGTTTTAGAAGCTACGGTATGATAAATTGTAATGCTTGATATATCCAAATCTTTGTTGTAGCAAACTATAATATAATAATTTTTTACTAAAACAATTTAAATATTTTTATCATTAAATTGAAACCAAATATGTCTAATGGATGAGAGTACTTGAAACATACTGGTGACAGTGTAGTATGATTGAAAGAATATGGGCATTTTAAATTTAAAATTTGCATTTTTTGACTTTTAAGAAGTTATAAAAGTAATATATACCTAATGTCAAAAATTTAAATGTATAAAGTAAAAAGTAAAAGTTGTTCCTCATTGGCCCTTCATGATCTTCCCCTAAAATAGCTTTCCAAAGACAACCACAGCTAGTGGATTTGTGTGTATTCTTCCAAGCCCTTTTAAAGCACTTGTACATAAACATTTGTATACATATTTTAACAAAAAATAAATTCATACTTTTGGTAATTTTTGTTCTTTTGAAAAAACATGTTTTTGAATATATAAGAAATGTATTAGCATATATTCTTGAAAAAGTTCTAATAATAGAAAGAAAACAAGCCCCGTACAAACTCCCTGAGTCTCAGTCATCTCATCTGTAAAATAGGAATAATAAAATATTTTTCATAGGTGTGTCAATTAGGATTTAATGAGATAATGCATTTGAGCACCTGACACTGTGCCTATTCAATAAAAGAGATGAGCTAGTTGTTTTGAACATGTATCAGCTCTGGAAAATTTTTGAAGATTAATTATTTTATTTTTAGCTTTGGAATTTTTAATGAAGCACATTTTGGCATATACCTCTGTGTTCTGACAGTGATCTTTTGACTTACTCTGTCCTCTTTCAAGGTCTAGTCAAAAAAGAGAAGGTCTTAAATATTTTCCTTATAGCTTTGTGTGCTCTAAATGTAAGTTTAGTTTAATAGCAGAGGTTAACTTTTTCTTTAATAATTATTTAGATTACTTCTCCCCTACTCCTCTCAAGTTTTTGGTTAGTTCAGTGTTTTTTGGATCCAAGTGTGCCTTCATCACAGTTTTTGCCACTTTCATATACTGTTTATTAGTTATGTTCTTAATATTTTCTTTCATATTGCTCCACTAAAGAGGCATAACAACCAAGTGCCATGCATGAATTCTGTACTAGAACTGGGGGATAATTAGGTACATTTGAATTTGGACCAGATCTTAGGGCAAATTAAGCCATTAATGTTAATGTTCTTTATGTGATAATGGCATTTTGGTCATCTAAGATTATCTCCTTATGAGTTAGGAAATGCCTTCTGAAGTATTTTGTGGTGAAGTGTCATGCTGGTGCAGCTTACTTTCAAGTGGTTCATCAACAACCATAACAGAAGTATGTGTGTATAAATATATATGTGTGAGTTCAGATAGATACAGGTGTAGATAGAGCTGTGAGGCAAAAATCTTAACAACTGGTGAGTCTAGGTGAAGGGCATACAAACATTCATCATACCTCTTAAACTTCTCTGGAGGCTTGAAATTTTTTAAAAATGTAAATTTGGAAAAATAAATATAATCAGAATGCTCATTAAAAATTAAATTGCTGGTGGCGCAGTGGTTAAGAATCCACCTGCCAGTGCAGGGGACACGGGTTCGAGCCCTGGTTCAGGAAGATCCCACATGCCGTGGAGCAACTAAGCCCGCGTGCCACAACTACTGAGCCTGCGTGCCGCAACTACTGAAGCCCACGCACCTAGAGCCCGTGCTCCGCAACAAGAGAAGCCACCGCAATGAGAAGCCTGCTCACCGCAACTAGAGAGAGCCCACATGCAGCAATGAAGACCCAATGCAGCCAAAAATAAATAAATAAATAAAAATTAAAAAAAAAATTAAATTGCCTCACTTTCTTTAATTTGATAAATCTACTGAAAAAGGAAACTTTATTATTACCATAAGTGGAAAATATATATTCCTCTTCATAAACAGAAGGTATATAGTTGTAAAATTATTATTAAAATTTTTAAAATTAAAATGTGTTTGGATACTGTTATGTGCCGAGGCTCTCAGCTCAGGCCTTGGTCTCTCAAAGGAAGATTAGCAATCATTGGAGAGGCGTTAAAGACATATTAGCACCAACTGAGACTTTCTCCTTGATGAGAAGGTATGAGAGAAAATTGAAAAGGGAACAAACAGCTTTCTCACTCTGTGTGATTTAGATCACTTCAAATTATCTTGCGTCTCACCTGAAAGCATCTTGAATCCCACACTTTGGGAAATACTACATCCGTTGATTTTAGTGTGGTGTGTCAGAAAGAAAATAAACTTGTGTACCGAATTGTTTATATAGTGCCCATTATATCTTTGTCTTTAAACCTTCTGTGTTGAATTATCATCATCATCATTATTTGATAGTTTTGATTGCTACAGATGCATGTTTAGCTGAATGACATCCTGGCCTAAGGCAGATGTCAAATTTTGCAGTCTAAGTCATTACTAGTTTCTTGCTCTGAAGTTGCTCTTGTAGTTGGGGTTTTGCTGGTTTTTTGTTTTGTTTTGTTTTGTTTTTCTTTCTCTCTTTCTTTTCTTCCATGCTACATTGTTCTGCTGTTATTTGGAAGCCAGTAGGTCGCTTTGCGTCTTGAACAATGAAAGGATCCAGATCGTGTCTGTCTCACATTATGTTATCCCAGTACAAAACTCAGTTGAATAAAACATATTACCCATCTGGCCTGGAAATCTCAGTGGCACTCAAAATAACTTACCAACAAATTGTTGGATCATGGTATCTTGAAATTTTTCTGAAAGTTCAGCTTCTTTGTAGCTGTTGCTAAGAGAGGAACGTCATAGACATGAGGAACACGAGGAAGTGTCTGCACACTGCCAGTTGTTTTATAGGCATTTGGCTCTGCCGCTTTGCAGATGGTTAGACTCTGGGTGGTGGGTAAATGTGTGCCGATTATCTTATTGAATTAAGGTAACCTTTTGTCATTCATTGAATTCTGCAGACCAGTTGGTCAGTGAGCAGCTGCTCTGTGTGGCTTGGTTTGGGTTTGGAAGCACACAAAGACTATCTTAAAGGGTGGTCAGTCTAATCCAGGTATTCAACAAAGCAAGAGTGAAAACCTTCTTCCTCCTTTGATACTGGTTTCTGTTCTGACGGAAGCAAATGAACAAAAACGTTTTTACTTCTTGCTCAGTTAACTAAATGATTTAAAGCAGTGGTTTATTGAGTGTTTGGATGAATGCATTTTTTAACCTAATGTTCTAAGTTGAAGAAAATATACTATCATAATATTTGATGTTAGAAGCATACTAGTTTTATGGCAGAGTCTGTGTTTGAAGAGGCATGATAGACTAATGGAGTTGTTGTCTTCTTTTTAGTTTATTTTCACAGATATCCTGGAAACTAAAAGCATGCCTTAGCGATATCATCTCTTAGCAAATTCCAGCTGTATAATTTTTGTAGGGCTATTTTGTTTTGAATCTGCCGTATTTTTATATGGATTCTATCTCAGTTTCTGGAAACTGTTTCAGGAGGCTTCATTTTTAATAAAGGGGTTCTAAATTGTTTTTAGTAAATTGCCAAAATTGTGTGGCTCATTTCTCCTTTAGGAAAACTTTTCTTGGACTCATCTTTTTTGGCTTTACTCAGAGTACAGTGTAGGGGGTCTCAGAGAAAATGACTGTGGCCACCAGTTGATTTCCTTATTATCAAAGAGAAGTCATTTAACAGTGATTGATGAAGAGCCATCTGATTTCTCTAGTTTGGTCATCTGTTGGGCCTGGGAGACTTTTGATTCAAAGCCCACTTTTTCATTTGGATTTATATGCTAGTAATGATCATGATGTCTATCAACATTTATTAAGCATATATTCTGTGCTGGGCTTTGGGCTTGGTTCTTTACATATGCTCTTTCATTTTATCCTGTCAACAGCTTTATGAGGTGGATCTCATTAGCTCCCTCTCAGAGATGATAAGACAGTCTCCCAGGGAGGGTAAGTAACTCGTCCAGTGCCACACAGCTCATTAGTGTGTGGGCCATACTGCAGTACAGGGCTCTCAGCCTCCAAGGCTCCTGCTCTGTTCTTCCGTGCTGCTATTTTAATGAAGATCTAAGCCCCAGATTTTCTATCAAGCTTAAGAGTAAACAAAAAGTTCTCCTTTAAGGCTTCAGATTCTATGTCTATGCTTGTCTTAATTATCGTAAAAATAATATAACAACGTTAAAGAAAAATTTTGAAGTGTGAACCTTGTCCATAATCTTGCCACCCTGACACAACCATTTTGTTTTGTATTTTCTCTTCCAGATTAGTCTCTGTGCATGTCCTTTTATATAACTATAATCAAAGTATATCCACAGCTATATATTCTGCTTTTTAAACAACATACTATTAATTCATAAATATTTTTGATTGTAAATATCATTCTTTAAAAAGTCTTTTCCTAATCTCTTTGAATCTCCCAGTCCAAATGAAGTCCTTTTAGTAATTCCAACAAAGTACCCTATACTTTCTCTTATTAGCACTTATTACAGTTTATAATTATATATTTATTTGTCTGGTTATTATTTAACTTCAGTTGTTCCCTCTAGATTGAAGAGCTCCATAAAGATGGAGGCCTGGTCTCTTTGATCACCTCTGTTGAGTGAGTGCAAGGAATTATGTTATTTATTATCTAAAGTTAAGTTTCCATTTGTTTGTTACTCTATTGCAGAAACATACAATCTGTCCAGAAACAGCTGGACAGATTTTGACCAAACTTGGAGGGTTTTGGGAGAGTGTGTTTAGGATGATCAGGAGACATGTGTCATATGTTTTCTGATCTTGTGTCTGAGGTAATATACAGAGATTTAAGAAATGAGACCTAAATCGAAAGTCCTAAGGGCAGATTATTGGAATTGCAGCCTGTGGTTTGCATTTTAGAGTTGAGTAGCTTCTCACTTGGGCTACTCCATATCTTGATCTAGGATGAGAGGCAACAAGAATCTCTTTATTTATTGATGACCAGTGAATCTCACAATCACATATCGGCTAATTTCAAATAGATCCATTTGATCTTTTCATTCTCACTTTCCTTCTTTAAACATACATTGTCTATTGAAAGAGATGATTTTAATTGCCATTTCTCTTCTGTGAAACACTTTTGTGAGCTAATGAAACAAATTAGACAATACAGGTGTTTATAGTACAAAAGACATGATCTATCAATGTCTAAGGCTAGAATTTGGTTAAAAGAAGAGACTTTGATACTGTACAGCACAGGGAACTATATTCAATATCCCGTGATAAACCATAATGGAAAAGAATATGTATGTATAACTGAATCACTTTGCTATACAGTAGAAATTAACACAACATCATAAATCAACTATACTTCAATAAAATAAATAAATAAAAGAAGAGACTCTGTGTTTTATACATAACCCTGTGAGATCTATAGTGATTATTAGGAAGGTCAAAAATAAATTAGGTACTTCAGATCTGTAAGCAAGCCAACTGCTCGGTGATATAAAAATCTTGACAAGGTCATCTGTAGACATCTGCACCTGGAAAAAAGTCAAAAGAGTCAAATAAAAACAGAGTTTGTTTTCAATCTCTGACATTTTAAAAACCAGTTTTGAATTTAGGGTAGAAGATTGCCCTTTGAATCTTTGGAGAACAAGTGGAAACTGGAGTCCGTGTCCCAGCCACCGCCCTCTTTGGTTCTGCGGGCTGTGTTCTGGGCATGCTCTGCTGCCGGAGCCCTGTTTTTTCTCCTGCAGGCTCGCCCCGCTCCTCCAACTCCCGTAGAGGATTCTTCAGTCCTTCCTCTCTCCTTCCCACCATCCCATGCCATCTCACTCCACGTAGCAGACGGCTTGCCAAATAACCACATGCTCTGGAACCTGTGCTGGATGCTAAACCAACACTTAGACGTGCCTCCTGTCCTGGCCATGTCAATACATGGCCACGTGTGTCAAGCCGAGGCCAGAGCCAGCAGCACAAGAAGAAAACTACCACTAATGTTCATTAGCAGAGGATACACTCCTCAGATAGCCTTACGTTACATACAGGCCTTCGCATCCTAGCAGACCTTTCCCCTCTTCTTGGACAGTCTCCTGGCCTCCTCGGAGCCGCTGTAGCACCGTGAGCTTTACTGTCCGTCCTGCTCCTTGGCACTGTCTGTAACTCTTCAGTTCTGTGGGCCCTGACATTCTAGGCTGGCTGTCAGTTCCTTGGAGATTGAGACTAGAGCTTAAATTGATATCCTCCATGCTGCCTACCACAGGGACATACTTAATTCAATTAAGAAATCGTAGAGTCTCAAGGTTGAAAGAGACCTTGTGAGTCGTGGAGCTGAGCCCGTGCTTGAATCGCTTCCGCAGAATCCTCCCAAGTGGTCGTGCAGCCTCTGCTCCCACCGCTTCTAGGATGGGAGCCCCTGTGCCCAGAGGCAGCTTTTGTCTCCGCTTTCTGTTGGCATCTACTTGCCGATTTTGAGCTGCTCTCTGCTCTGGGTCCAAATAGGGCTGAACAAGAGTGAGACAGGAATTGTTGAGAGCCTGGTCTGTGCCAGACATGAAGCCGGGCCTCTCACTTAGGCTGTTGTTAGGAAGTGATCATTTACTGTTGCTCAGCTGTGTGCCATAATTCACTGCCTCCTCCCCTCTATTCAGGAGCCTGTTTTCCTTGTAGTTTTAAAGGACCTGCCATCCAGTATCTTTCTTGCGGCATCCTCTCCTCTCAGATGGACTAAGTTAAGCATTATCCATACTAGACGTATGAGGAAATGGAGGCCCAGAGAGAGTTAGGGCCACACAGATGGGCGGCCAACCCTGTCCTCTGACTTCAGAGCCAGTCCTTTCTCTGGAATGCTGTGGGCTTCCTCTTTCAAGCTGAGGACGTGATTCTTTCTAACACTTGAAACCACCTCGTTCTGGCCTGCTAAACCCTCTTGTCGTCTTTGGTCTTGGTAACCTTCACAGTGCTGAGGATGAGCATTCACGTTGACAGCACCCTGGCTGTGCCCACGTGCTGTGTTGTCCCTTGGAAGAGAAGGGGTCTAACTGACGTGTCCCTTTTGGTGTGCAGCCTTACACAGCAAAGTCTTGACAAGGCCACTTTAAAAAAAATTTTATTATTATGTAAAAAAAAAATTTTTTTTTTAAAATGTTTCATTTTTTGGCTGCACTGCACAGCACGTGGGATCCTTGTTCCCCGACCAGGGATTGAACCCGCGGCCCCTGCATTGGAAACACGGAGCCCTAACCACTGGACTGCCAGGGAAGCCCTCACTTTTTTTTTTTTAAAGCAGTTTGTTTATTTATTCTTTCATTTATTCACTCAAAAATATTTATTGTCTACTCTGAGCCAACCACTATTCTCAGAGACACCCCTCCTTTCATGGAATTTATATTCTAGTGGGAGAAGTAATGATAAGCAAATAAACCAACAAGGTAGGGACTTCCCTGGTGGTGCATTGGTTAAGAATCTGCCTGCCAATACTGGGGACACGGGTTCGAGCTCTAGTCCAGGAAGATCCCACATGCCACGGAGCAACTAAGCCTGTGCACCACAACTACTGAGCCTGCGCTCTAGAGCCCGTGAGCCACAACTACTGAGTCCATGCGCCACAACTACTGAAGCCCATGCACCTAGAGCCTGTGCTCCACAACAAGAGAAGCCACCGTATTGAGAAGCCCGTGCACTGCAACGAAGAGTAGCCCCTGCTCGCCGCAACTAGGGAAAAGCCCGCGTGCAGCAATGAAGACCCAATGCAGCCCCCCAAAAAACCCCAAAAAAACAGCAAGGTAATTACAGACTGTGTTAAGTGACAGGAAAGAAATCAAGAGTGAAGTGAGAGAGAGAAAAGCCAAGGATGTGACTGTAGACATTGTGCTCTGGAAAGTCCCTGAGGAGAGATGAAAAGATGAGGAAGGGTCAGCTGTGGAAAGAGCTGAGGAGCTCAGGGAGGGAAGGGTCCTCCCTTGTGTTTGAGGAAGAAAAAGGCAGCTCCTTTAGCTGTAGCAGAGAGAACCAGAGCAGCAGAGAGTTTAAAGTTGGGGAACAACAGGATCTGGTTTGTGTTTTTAAAATCACCAAGAGACAGGACAACTAAATGAGATGTGTGACCCTGGATGTTACTCTAAAGGACAGTGTTGGGATAAATGGCAGAATTTGAATATGGCCTGCCTATTAGATAATAGTATTGTATCAATGTTAAATTTCCTGAATTTGATAACGCCTTGTGGTTATGAAAAGATGTCCTTGTTCTTAAGAGGGGGGAAGAGTTGTGATCTTTGCAGCTTATTCTCAAATGGTTCAGAAAAAAAAGGGAGGAATAGAAGATGGCAAATTGTCTGAGGGCATATGGGTGTTTATTGTAATATTCTTGCTACTTTTCTGTAGGTTTGAGGTTTTTTTCCAAAAGTAAAACTTTAAAGGTCTCTGAGGCTGCTGTGTGTGGGAGTAATTAACAGGGCGCCAGAGGAGGGGTAGGCAGACCTGGGAGGTGGCTCTTGGGATGATGGAGGCGTGGTCTGGGGTGTGACAGTGGGAATGGAGAGAAGAGGACAGATCTGAAATGTGTTTTGGAGGTAGAACTAACAGAACTGGCTAATGGAGTGGATGTGGTGGCCGGGGGAAGAGCAGGAGGTAGAAATTGCCCCCTTATGGTTACAGACTGAATTCCAAAAGAATCTTCTCCTTCCCAAGGTGCTCTCACCCCCAATCCGTTCTACTCAAGGCAGCCACTCTATGAATAGTTAACACAGCGATTTAACACACCCCACGGGTGAGGTGAGGCTCAGGGATGTGAAGTGACTCCTTTGAAGTTGTCAGGTATAGGCAGAGATTTTACTCTCTTTACCCAGAAGACCAAAATAATAGGCATGAGTTTAGTGTTCTTCAAACTGAATTCTGCCCCATTAGTTGGTTGGGAAATCAATGTAGTAGTTGATACCGAATTCTGTCCCATTAGTTGGTTGGGAAATCAATGTAGTAGTTGCTAGCAGCATTAAAAAAGAAGAGAAAAGAAACATTATAGCATGTCCCACTTGGAAAGGATAAGTAATGTTTCATGAAGCTTCTGTTTTAGTTAAATATGCACATAGGTATATTCTAGGTCACGATGTAAAATGTGTTATTTACTTTGAGTTACCATTGAAAGTTGGAAAGCCATGCACAGGATTATTGTAAACAGGTCTTGCAATCCCCATGAGAATAAGAGAGCAAAAGATAAACTCACTTGGGTGGCTACTGTTGGCTGTCCTGTGTTGTTTATTTCCTTAATGATGGATGGGTTATAAGTCAGTGTTTTCTCAGTTGACTTCATAGTCATCCTCTCCTTTCAGTCTTGCAGTCAATAAATATTGAGTGCCTGCTGTGTGCCAGGCACTGTTTTAGGCAACAGCAGTGAGCAGAACAGACCTGACCCTCAAGGAGCTTACCTTTAAACATGTTACCAAGTGAAACCTCAAGATTCCTTCAGGTTTTGGAGTGATAGGTGCTCTAAAGATTTAGGAAGACTGATCTGGGAAGGCCTCTCTGTGAAGGTGACATTTGAGTTCAGACACGAGTGAAACCGAAGATGCAGCTTTGCTTCAGGGAAGAGTGTCCCGAGCAGAAGCAGCAGCCCAGGCAAAAGCCCTGAGTTGGAGGGATGGAACTGTGGCGAGGGGATCCAGGGAGAGTGGAAGGAGAGGAGGTGAGATTTAGGACATTTTTTTGGAGATGAAGCTAACAAGACCTACCCACTATATAGCACAGGGAACTATATTCAATATCATGTGATAAACCATAATGGAAAAGAATATGAAAAAGTATACATATATATATATATTTATATATATATATATATGTGTAACTGAATCACTTTGTGTACAGCAAAAATTAACACAACATTGTAAATCAACTATACTTCAATAAAATTAAAAAACAAAAAAAGCTAACAGGACCAAATAATGGATGGGATGTAGAATGTAGAGGGACGGGATGCAAGGACGAATCTAGGTGGATGATGGCGCCATTTACTGGTAGGGAAGGCTGGAGGCTGATGCAGAAATGTGATTGTAGAGAAAAAGAAATCAGTAGTTCTGGGCATGAGTTTCAGAGGCCCATTGGACATACAAGTGGAGACCCAGGGTGGTCAGTTGGATGATCAAAGTCTTAGGTAAGAGTCTGAACTGGAGAATTTGAGAGCCATCAGTATATAGCTGGTATTTAAAGGACTGAGACTGGATGAGCTTCCGGGGGTGGAGGGTTGAATGGGGGTGGGGGTGGGGTGGGCTGGGAGTGTGGATCAGAAGAGCAGAGGCCCTGGGGCCAGAGTTCCAGAGCAATTAAGGGAAAGAAGGAGGAAAGTTAGGTGGGTGCCTAGAGAAGAAGTTTTGTGGAGAGGGAGGGGAGGACCCAATATCAATTTATGTAGTGTTGGTTCCCCATTTTTGAGCTCTGGACCTATTAGCAGTAAGTGAATTTCCTTCTCTGTGTGAGATATATGTGCTTTTAAATTTTTAAATTTTTTATTTGATAAATTGGGGAGAATAGTACTCATTTCACAGAGCTGTTGGGTAAATTAAATTAGTTAATACAGAGTGCTTCAAACAATCCCTGGCACGTAATAAGAACTCAGTAACTCTTAGGTGCTTGTTGCAGTGGTGCTTATTTTAAGAAATCAATTCAGGCTTAAGGTCTAGATTCCAGATTAGTATAGAGGTAAGTAGTAGCAATAGTGGCTGTTCATCTGTGTATGCTGTGTGATAATCAGTTTTGTTTAGCTGGTTCTCTGAGTAGCATATTAAAGCAGTCTTGAACAATGAGGGGACCCTGTTAGTGGATTACCAGTAAATGGTGATATCAAGTGACCCTAAAATCAAAGTAATGGAAAATTGTCTTCCTTTTTCTCAAACATTTAATTTGTTGTTTCTTCATCACACATCATCATCCTTCCATACTTTCAAGGTCAGGGGGAGATACTAATTTTTACTGTACTGCTACATTGTCACACAAATTGTCATCTGAAGGAGCTTCTTAGATTTGACAAATGAAATCTCAGGAGGAACTTGTTAAACCAATACAATTCAAAATTCTAATTCCTGCTGCCTTCTAGTATGCACCATTTTATTCATCTCAAACAAACGTACAAATTCAAGCATCCTATAAGGCAAATAGATTCCTTTTTAATTAGGGGTTCTATATACAGAATTTTATGATCATGAAATTTTTAAACCAAGAAGGGAACAAATATTTACAGTTGCAACTTCACGTCAGCTTTGCCCACTATTTGAAGAGCTCTGAAAATGGAAATTTATCTCCCGTTTTTTCACTATGGCAGTAGAAAATTCGGCTTCAACTTCTTAGGAGCATGTCTGCTCTGTTATGTATGGAATGTGGAAGGTACATCGAGGTGTTCTTTCTTTGTGACTGACATTACTTTTTTTCATGCAAAGATTTGTTTTATTAAAAGCTAATCTTTGCTTTTGTGTGTGTGTGCTTTTCGTGGTACTATTTCTTAGGCATCTCCAAGTACTAAGGCAAAATTTTATTTTGAGGAGTTATTGCTTTGGTAATTATCGTACAGAATTATTTCTCCATTTAAGTAGGCCTTTTATTCCAAGGCAAAATTAAGCCAACCACAAGGGTTTCTGGGAGCAGAGTAATGTAGTGTTAAGGTGTTGTGTGTCAGTGTGGGCAGTCTAATGCTTTACAGAAGAAGATTTTTAATGATGCTTAAATATGTGATGATTTAAAGATCCCAGTTGAAATGAAGAAGCTCATTAAAATGCATTGAAATAATTTAGAAAAGGGGGGATGCTTTTGTCAAGATTTGAGACATATATACTTTTTTCCAAGGTTTTACTACGGGTTTGATGAGGCAGAAAGTGACTGCCTAATTTCACCTTTATACATGGTGGTTATACCATGCCTGGATCCAAGAATGATTTTAGGTGACTTAGGTGATTAAAATATATTTAATATACTAATCTTTTTTCCAAAGCATCAAAAATAATTAAGATGAAAGACTAGATAAACGCTATGTCTAGAATGAATACTTTAGTTCTAAACATCCCAAAAGCTAAGGGGAAAGAAAGATGTAGTTTATAAGATTCTCATTGTCTGATACGGAAGCATAGAAGTTTGAGGAGAGAGAATGTTTTTCCAGCTTTTTCTGAATTTAAGGGTAATTTGTTTTGGATTCTAATACTTTATGATCAACAATGAGTAATAACATTGACAGTCTTTCTTCCCACTCTTTTCTCTCCTCTCCCCCCAAAGGGAAATACCTGATTGTAAAACTAATGCACGTTAGTTGTACAAAAAGAAAAAGTTAAAATAAATCAAAAATACATGTACTGAAATGAAGCTTCCCTGAATGACACCAAACCCCTGTCCGAGTAGACATTTCTCATTTCTGGGTTCACAGAAAGGGATGGCATTAAATCACAACTCAATGGAGATATTTTTGTAAGGAGCTGTGATGATGTTGAGTTTAGCAAACATTTATTGGGCATCTGAGATTTGCCAGTGTTAGGGTTACGGAAATGATTAAGACAGCACTCTTTCCCTTAAGAAGCTCAAGGTTAAATGGGGTTCACTCTTTCAGTCAGTGACCCATCAAATATTTTATATCCATTCATTTGCTGAGTACCTATTATGGGTATAGTAAATATTTTATATCCATTCATTTGCTGAGTACCTATTATGGGTATAGTACGTAGTGGTCAACCAAGGAGAGTCTAGTGGGGTGCATCAGTAGCTAACCATACAACTAATGCTAATGCTGTGTGCTAAGTAATTGTGCTTGGCATGAATAAGTTACCCTGAGGGCACAAAGAAGGAGAAATTTGTTTTGCTGGGGAAGGCTTTGCAGAGGGAGGAACTTTTAGGTTGAGATTTAGTGTCAGAGTGCACCCGACAGCCCAAAAGTGGGGATGGCATTCTAGGCAGAGGGAATAGCGAGCCCAGAGTGTGATCCCGGAGGTGTGATCCAGAATGCATGTTTGGGCAACGGATAAGAAGCAGATGGCCGAACAGAGTGTATGGCTCAGAGTAGGGGAAGTGTGAGGGAAGATGAGGCCGTAAGGATGGTAGAGCTGTGTCCAGTGAAGAAATTTGGACTTTATTCTGTCAGTAGGCTTTTAAGCAGAGGAGGAGAGATTTATATTTTAGATACATAACAGGTGGAAGTGTGAGACGCGACTGTGGGGCAGAGAGATTGGAGGCAGGGAGTGATGTGTAATTGAGGTAAAGGAGAAGCGAGGTCTTGGGTGTGGAGCAGTATACGTGGGTTGAGAGGACACACCAAAGTGTCGGGACATTTCTAGTCTGTTGTGTGGGATGAGGGAGAGGAGTCTGGGGGATGATGGTTGCTGAGGAGAGGACAGGCTTCTGGGAATACCGACATTCAAGGATTAGCCCAGGAAGGGGGCCTGGTCTTCATTTTATTGAGTGTTTTGGGCAATTTTACTTTTCATTTTCTTCTTGGTAAGTAATAATTGTATTAGTAAATATCTCAACAGACTATTTTATCCACAAGATACCTTATTATCTAATATATACATATATACATATATATATACATATATATATGTATATATATATATATATATATCTTTAAGGATAAAGCCTGTTTATAATAAAATCAAACTTGTTTAAACCTGTTTGTTTTTTTTTTTTTTAAAGAAATCGTGATGAAGTTATATGTGCCACTGTGTGGAGCCTCATCTCGTCCTCTCCTATCATTTAAGCAGACGGGTGCATTTTTTTTTTTTAATATTAACTTTTAATTTATTTTTATTTATTTATTTTTGGCTGTGTTGGGTCTTCGTTTCTGTGCGAGGGCTTTCTCTAGTTGCGGCAAGCGGGGGCCACTCTTCATCGCGGTGCGCGGGCCTCTCACTATCGCGGCCTCTCCTGTTGCGGAGCACAGGCTCCAGACGCACAGGCTCAGTAGTTGTGGCTCACGGGCCCAGTTGCCCCGCGGCACGTGGGATCTTCCCAGACCAGGGCTCGAACCCGTGTCCCCTGCATTAGCAGGCAGATTCTCAACCACTGAGCCACCAGGGAAGCCTGGGTGCATTTTTCAAAGCACCCAGTCCATCCCTTACATCCCTGGGGCAGAGGCGGAGAGTCTTTGGGCTGGTGCTAGGTCTCAATCCTGGCTCCTCTGCCTTCTAACTGAGTGACTTCGGGCCTTTCACTTCATCTCTGAGCCTTAGTCTTCTCATCCGTGAAGTGGAAAGATTAGTATCTGTTGAAACTTTAAAAGAAAAAGCATTTATTGATTCAAAACGGAATGTTTCCGAGAAAGCTACATGACACTTTGAAGAGGCCATTTTGATGTTGTAGACTTGACATTCACACCTATTTCCTGACCACAAAACAAACTATTAACCTTTCAGCTTTAAAACATTTACCTAGTTGTATACCCAGCAAACACACCCATCCCAGGTCTGATCCAAGCCTTACTGAGTCCCTGAGCTTTTTTTTTTTTTTTTAATAAAATATACATACCTGGTATAAAAAATGAGAACAATTCACTTTTTAAAGTTGTTTCTCATGACTTCCTTTAAGCCTGGAGTGGCCTGCTGGCTCTTTCTTAAGAAGTTTCACAAATAGTTCAAGTGAGGGGTAGTAGATAATGGATAGTAGAGACCTTCAGTGGAGGTTGAACAGGCAGGGGTTCTTTGTCTCTTGCAGCAGCCAGGGGTGGGCGCTCCAAGGCTGCCATGGTGCTATGGTGCCGCCAGGACTCAGGGTCTTTGCATCTTTCTGCTTCACCGTCCTTAGCGTTGAGGCCTTCCTGACGCTCTTCTCATTCTCACAGCACAGCTTCTTCATGTCTAGACATCACTGCTTTGTTCCAGCCAGGAAAAGAGGGAAAGGGCCAGAGGTAGCAGCAAAAGCTTTCTCCTGGTGAGGCTTTTCCTTTCTGTTCAGGAAATGAGGCACCCTGTCCTCCACCAGGGGCCTCTACTTATATTTCATTGCCTTGAGCTGAGTCACATGGCTGTCACTAGCTGCAGGTACTCTGGGAGATCAAGAACTTAGCTTTCTAGCCTCTTTGGTTCTAAGGCCAAGGAAAAGATGGTGAGAATGAGTTTGCATCAGTCAATCTATACAGTATCTGCCCTCATTAGGGCAACATTATTTTGGTGTAGATACAAACTTCAGGGTCTTCTGTAGGGTGATCAAGTGTCCTTTTTTGCCTGGGACTGAGAAATTTGGAATGCAGGGCTTTCAGTACTATAGCCTAAACAGTCCTAGGAAAGCCAGGGTGGTTGTCACCCTAGTCTTACCATATTCTCTTTGGTCTAAAAATGTGGAAGTAGGTTATCTCTTGAGGATGAAACTGCCTTGACTGGGCTTACAAAGATTGAAAGGCAGCTTAATAATTTAATTTTAATAATAATTTAATAATATCAAATGGTTATTTAATTATAAATTATATTAAATGATTATTAAACTATTAAATAATAATTTAATAATTTACAATGAGAAATAAGTGATATTGGATCCGTGGAGTATGCTGGAAACAGAAGCTGCTTAGTGCATGTGAGGTTTGGACAGAGGGTCTTAGGGCTGCAATGTTACTCAACCCTAGGGGGCTCTGCTCACAGCATCCTGGGGAGAGTTCTGTAGCGCCAGTGCTGCTCAGAAAAGCCTTTCCAACGGGGCCAAGCTCGGGGTTCCTTGTCTCTCTGCTGGTGAAGCTTCTCCTCTGGACACTGCCATTTTTGTTTCTTCCCCCTTTCTGAGCTTCTGTTGCTGACAAGTCTCCCCTTCTGATGGACAGTCTTTGGATATGTTACTGTCTTCAGGCAAATCTTTTTTCAAAAATTCACATATCCTAAAATTCACCTTAAAGTGTACAAGTTCATTGGTTTTATTAGTATATTCACAAAGTCATGCAACCTTCACCACTACCTAATTCCAGAACACTTTCATTACCCCAAAATGAAACTCTGTACCCACTCACAGTCACCGTTCATTCCCTGCTTCCCTCAGCCCCTGGCAACCACTAGTCTGTGTTCTGGCGCTATGGGATTTGCCTCTTCTGGACATTGCATTTAAATGCAGTCATACACTATGTGGCCTCTTTGTGTCTGGCTTCTTTCACTTAGCATAATGTTTTCAAGTTCATTCAAGTTGTAGCATGTAGCAGTAGTTCATTCCTTTTAAATGCTGAATAACATTCCATTGCATGGATATACCATATTTTGTTTATCCATCTATAAGTTGGTAGACATTTAGGTTGTTTCTACTTTGTGGCTATTTTGAATAATAATGCTTTGAACATTTGTGTACAAATTTTTGGGTGGACACACATTTTCAAATCTCTTGAAATATACCTATATTCTCCCAGAATATACCTAGAAGTAGAATTGCTGGGTCTTCAGGCAAATCTTACTCTGATTCTTTAAGGATACTCTTGTATAGCTTATAGTTTGATTCTCACTGGACAGCATTAGTTTTCCAAGATTTGGGGGTAGATTTACATCAAAATTACCCTCATTGATTTCCTCCACTTCAGCCGTAGGGTTATTGTGAGGCTTTTCTGAGATAAACCTGTATAAAGTGAGGTGCTGGCCCATAGCTGCACATCACTCAGTTCTGGCATTTCCATTGCCCTATGCTTCCCACCTTTGCCTTCTGGCTACCTTCAGACACCCCAGACCTTCTGTTCTCTGTCTTCTTTCCTTCTGTCAAAACACAGGAATCTGATATCATTCACTGATACCTTTGCTTGATTGACTGATGATACTGAAAACAATTGTATGTTATCTCAGGCATAATTTACATGTTAAACCCTATGTTGCAGGCATGTGCCAGCTATAGCTAGCACATGGGTGGGGGTGGAGTTTTAGACACCAGAGGTCCTCCTGTCACCCAGGCTCCTGCTGAGGTTGACCTTGAAAGTAGTCTTAATGTAGATAGACCCTTGGTGGGTGACCTGGGGTGAGAGAGTAGGATTGGAAAGACCTTCTCTTCCTTCCCCACTCCTTTATCTGTGCTGAGACCCAGACTGGATGTGTCTGCTGGGGCTGCCGGAATCCTCCTCTTCACCTCACTTAGAGCCTGGAGTTATGCCCCATCTTCAAGATTTCCTCTACTGTCCTCTCTTCCCTGTTCAAACATAGATTCCTCTTATTTCTCCTCTTGCTGTTAAAGTAATCTGGCTGACCACCTCGTTTACTTAACTTCATCCTCAAACTGTCTGATGCATATTTTATATTTTCTTACATGTTTGACTTTTAGTTAATATTTAATGATAATTTCATTCTGCATCCATCCTCTTATCTGATAGCCTGGAACTCATCCCTGGGCCTCTCAATTCTAGCCTCTGATAATTAAGTTTTTTAAAAAAGAAGTGTGATATTCAGACATATTCTCTTATTAGTAAAGGTATTACTGAACGTGAGGCTAATGCCGTGCATCTATAACAAGCTGTTCTGCTCTGTGAATACTAATGTAATTTAGAGAGAAACCTTTCTTTGTTAAAGACTTTTTCTCCATGGGCCACATGTTTCCAGACTGATTTCATAGTAATTTGTGGTTTTTTAGGTATGTCAATAGAGATGCTATAGCCAGCATGCCGGGATTCTGTTAGATAAACATTTTGTAAGATTGCTTACTTTTAAAAATTGTCTTTGTTTAAAAAGTTAATTTCTTCCCTAATGTCCCAGTAAAGAAATTTTTTAGTAAATCTGATAAATCGAGGTTAAAACATTTTTTTTTTAACGTTTTAAACCTTTTAAACCTCTTTTCTGAAGGTTGATATGTTAATGCTTTTTTTGGTCCACCTACTTTCTTCTGAATTTTAAGAAATCTGTACCAGAATCTGTAACATGCTTATAATATACTTTTGATGATCATATGTATTTTCTTTATTAAAAACAGCTACTAAAAAATTCAGTGAATGATAGTGTGCATATGGTCACGTATTCCTCATTTATACACTTTTGAGAGAGTGACTCATGCAGTGTTTTTGCTTGAGTTTCTGAGAGTTTATAAAAAGGTTACAAACAGTTGGCAATGGAATTGAAATAATGGATGTGTAAAATGGGAGAGAACATTGTTTCTCATCTGTTTCTCTCTTACCTGGATGAAATTTTAACCTCTTAAAATTTTCCAGTGAAGTCAAGTCAGTATTGTGAGCCCAGTATGGTTCTACCCATCATGGTCTAAGGATTTCCTGTCTTGTCGAAGAACATGTATATTCCCAAAGGAGAAAATACAGTTTTATTTCATGATGATAAATAGCTCTTTAAGGACAAAGGAGTCAGGTATAAAAGGATGATCACTGTTTTAGGACTATGACATGCTGTGACAGGAAAAGGGAGATGAAAGTTAAAGCTCCCAATTGTTGGCTGCCTGTGAGATCTCCAGCTGCCCTCCTGGCAGTATTTTAGGGATATATTTCCTTTGACCTTCTGTTAGTAGAAAATCACTGGCCTTAGGATCCAGCAGAAAACTGACCTGAAAAGAGTTGAGTTGTTTGAGTGGTCCTTAAGGTAGGGTACATCCTAGTAAGCAGTGGTGAATGACCTTGGGTGGTAAGTAAAGCTCAATTTCTTAGACAGGGTGGTGGACAGCCCAATGAGAGTGTCACAAATACATACTGAAAATGTGTAAAATTCAGACTCTAACATACTGTTTTATACCTTGACTCTTCTGGATAAGTTGTTATCTTGTCTTTTACCTTCAGGCCTCCTGTTTTGTCCATCATTATCCACCTTGGCTTTGATTTTTTTTTTTTTTTTCCATTGTGCACTTATTATCCCTCTTATTGATTCACTGTGGGGGAAAACTTTTCTGTCAAAGTGATGTAACTTTGATGCCTGGGCCTTTTACCTTGAAGTCTTAATGTTCCTAGAAGTCTACAGAAGACACAGAAGATCACTTTTCTCTAACTCCCTATGTGGGTATTTTATTTGTTAAGGAAAGTTGGCATTTAGTGGGGAGGTGGTGGGGGGATGACCCACGTAGTAGAGGCTTTCTTTGTTCTAATTTACATACTTAACATATTCCTGGCAACCTTCCTTCTAGCTTCAAATTCTGAGCTCTTAGAGGACTTTGATATTTTGGTTTTGTATGCATACGTGTTGGAATCCCTGGGTTGAAAAATTTCTAGATGTTTGCACACTCTACTCAGCCTAGGACATTAAGGGTTATGTAAAAATTAGTTCCCTAAGTGACCATTAACTAGAAATTTTATCTGTCCAGAGAGAGGATTCCTCTAACTTCAAGTATGCATTGCCCTCTGCCTAGCATATTAACTTTGGCAACCAGAGAAAGATGAGAATTATGCTGTGTTTAAATTTTTCATTGTGATGAGACAAATCTATTATTATAAAAGCTCTACTCATCAGTGAGAGTGTTTCCTTCTGTTGCTTTAATTAAAGGAGTGGTGGTATTTTTTAATTTAATTGTGGCACTTTGATAATCTGATACTTACTGGCTACAAGCTAAGAATTCTTCGGATTTTCAAGATTTACATTGCATCTAGTGTGGTGCTGACTAAAAGAATGATGGAAATGTTCTATATCTACACTGCCCAATGTGGTAACCACATGTGGCTGTTGAGTACTTAAATGTGGCTAGCAAGACCGAAGAGTTAAATCTTAAGTTTTCTTTAAAATTAAATAGTCACATGTGGTTAGTGGTTACCATATTAGACAACAGAGATTTAGATCATGTAGAAAATCACCATTTAGTGTAATGACATCCTGAGCTGTCAAGGTTTCTTGTTTTGGGTTGGGAAGTTGAAGCTGGTCATATTTGAGGCTAGTTAAATTTGAAGTTGATGATGGATAGCATTGCTGTTAGCCATAGGGAAAGACTTCTTTAACAAAGACGTAAGATTATCAGACTTAAAGGTATTAGAAATGAACTCTGAGAAAGCAAATCATTCCAGAAAAAATTCCAATATAATTAATTGAACAAATATTTAGAAAATACTTCCTGTGTGTAAAGAACTGCTCTAAATGTGGAGGCCTGAGTCAGTGGAACTTAGGTGGTCCCCTCACGGAGCTTTCTATTTGAGTCTTACTTGGGAGGCTTTGATAGGCCAAAGGGTGAGCCCTGTCCAAGGGGGTCTCTTCTAGAGCACAGAATGCCAAGTAGGGTATCATCATCAGGCTGTTAAAGTCAGCATTTGGATTTAGTTCTTTGCAGCATGGCTGAGGCTGTAACAGCACAAGGAGGAACTGTTTACATCTGGGAACATTAGGATCCTGACACGCAAGATTAATTTGGGATGAGAGAGGGTTGAGGTGGGATTGGGAGTTCTCCAGGTGTACACTGTGAGACTCTCTGATGAGTTCCAGATGTGTCTGAGCCGGCCCCTTAGGTCTTCACCACTTCTGGGAGATGGACCTTCCCAAAACTCTGGAAAGCTGGAGGCAGAGGTATTGGACAGGAACCCCCCCCGCCCGCACCTAAGTGAGGAGGAATTCTCGATATTGCTGAGTTTGGCTCAACAACCAGGATTATCTAATATGTATAAATATTCCCTTAAACAAAACTATAGCGAGTGTTAGGTAAGCCAGATTTTTTTTAAAGCTGCAGCAAGAATTCAGCTTTTTTTTTTTTTTTCTCCGACCTGGCAAGATCCCACCTGAGTTCAGTTGGCTGTGATGTTAGCTGGAAACCGAGGGGCAAAGAAAAAGCCACAGGAAAACAGGCTGCATCTGCTCCTATTCTGTGCAGCCATCCCACTTGCCCGTTAAGTTCTGTGATTTTAGCTAAATAAATCATGAATTTAGAGCAGGGGGGGGGTGTCCCCACCAATCTGTGACCCATCTACAGCCCCACGTCTTCCCACCAAGCCACTAACCAGAACTCACTAGGCACTGCTTGGAAGCAGGGAACTCAGAACATGACTGTCCTGGGCCCTCTTTCTGGCAGTTGGGTGAGTCATGAGGGCCTGAAGGGTGAAGCTCAGGCAGGCAGGGAGCAGTAGGGGAGCAGTAGGTTAAAGACGGAGAGAGGGAGGCCGCATAAACAGTGGGGAGCTAGAGTTAATGATCTGATCTCATGGTGCAGATGTGGAGGGAGAAGAGCCAGCCGTTTCCCCTGGGGAAGGAGACCGTGTCACATGGGCTGTGTCTTGGCAGCTGGGCCTGTCAGGATCCAGTCACCAGAGTTACCCACTGTGGGTACACACTGTCACTGTGGGTTTGTTTTTGCCAGGTCAGGGATGTAGTGCCACATCCCTGTTACAGTCTGTTACATCTGAGGCTGAGGTGGTGGTGGTGTGGTGTGTGGGGAGGTGGGTTGGCAACCTTCACACAAGGTGTCCAGACACTCGTGGTTCGGGAACTCAGCCACTGAGAGTGGGATGCTCGCTTCTCTTGTGTGTCTGGTCCTTGGTCTCTGGCCTTGGGCCATGATGTCAGGCTGCCCAGGTTGACACACATAGCCTGGAATGGGTTAGGCTTCTGCCTCAGACATTAAGGAAGGGAACTGGTTAGTCCTTCCTGTGCCCACAGGCTGGCAGAGCACTGACTGGCACCTGCCCCTTTCAGAGGTGGGCTTAGGATAGCTGTGGAAATTTTCTAGCATTTGGGTCGTGGGAGTGTATGCCATCTTCCTCTAAGCACTGCCAGGCCAGAACCCAGTGGAATTGCAAAGAATGAGTTACCTCTTAGAAGAAAATATTACCTACATGTAAGTAATCTCAGGTACAGATGGGAAATGATTAGAAAATTTGACTTCCCAAAGATTTGAAATCTCTGTATCACCAAAGACAAAATCTCAAGTGTAATTAAAAGACAAATAGGAGACTAGGAGAAAATAGACCATGTGTAGTAGACAAAGGATAAATATAGAGAATATATTTAATTATTTTATAAATTCTGCGAAACAATCAGATATAATTTTTTCCTGTTAGATTAACAGAAGTTAAAAAGATTAATAATAATTCTCTTTTGGCAACAGTGAGAAAAAAATGGGTATACTTTATATATAGTGAGTGTATAAATTGTTCAGACCTTTTTGGAAAGCAGTTTGACAGTATCCATGAAAATAAAGTTACATACCTTTGGTTCAGTAATTTTGTGTCTAGCACAAATTACATGGGCACACCCTTATTCTATCATTGTTAGCATTGGTGAAATATTGGAATAACTAAATGCACAGTGGTACAGCCAGCATGTAGAATATTATGCCACACCTAAAAGGAGTGTGGTAGATTTATATGCAACTGGTATGGGAAACTCTCCCAGATACATTCTTAGTGAGAAAAATAAATTACAAAATTATCACATTTATGTAAAAAAACCCTCGGAACTAGATATATTTCTATATGTATTGCATTTCATGCATTCTTTATGTATTATGCATATGAAATCTATATATAAAATAAATTCATTTTGGTTCTAAGTGTATTTTGTGGATTTTGAAATGTGTTTTTCACATTTTAACATTTCTGAAATCAGTGTATCTAACAATTGGTGGCATAGTTTAATAGTTAATCTTTTTTTTGGTAAAGCATAATGTAAATCTTAAGTGATAAGATCTTAGACTTAAGGGAAGATGGTAGGTAAATGCATTGATCAAGGACTGTAAGGAAGCAATGGGATGGGATTGAGGTGGTGTCAGTAGAGACTTCATCTGTATTATTTGAATTTTTTCACAGTGAAAATGTATTCACTTACTGTGTAATGAAAAATTATATATATATATATCTATATCTATCTATCTATCTATATATATATATCAGAGGAGATAGATAGAGCTGACTGGTTATCTGTGTCATTTGGGTCACTTTTCTGTCTCTACCTTTTGCTTGACACTCAGCTTCATCTGAGACTTTAAGGCTTGCATGGCTGAGAGATTGTTCAGCTCCATTAAGAAGTTAAGTAGTGGTGAAGATTCAGTGGGAGAGAATTGAGTATGAGGTCCAAGAAAAGCAGGGAGCAGGATTCTTGAGCCCAGGGCCAGTTGGTCCATCATAACCTTCACTGTCAGTGTGAAAAGGCTGAAGGTGTCAGTCTGAAAGGTGGTGCCAGGTTAGCTAGGGGTAATTACTGTAGGGTTACTCATCTACCAACTGGGGGTTCCCTGGGACAGGCCTGGTCGGTGGTGTCCCATCCAGTTTGGATAAGGTAATTGTATGGTGAGGCAGAAAATAGGTCAGACCACAGAGTGTTACTCAATGCTGTTGAAAGGAAAGTGCATTGTCTGGGTGGAGAACTAAGCCCTAGTGGTGAAGAGCCAAAGGAGTTAAGTGGGCTTTTAAATCTGAGGGGTGTAAAAAGGCAGGCAGGAGCCATAGGTTGGAGGCAGGGTCTGCTCTGTTCTGGAGGCCTGAGCAGGGAACCTTTGTACACAGAGCAGAGTGTGGGTGCCTCTCCGTAAAGCAAGAGCTACATTTTGAAGATAAACACGGAGAGTTTAGTACAAACACTATAAACAGAGATGACTATTAAAAAAGTACAGAGTGTAGCTTATTGTAAGAGGTCAGCCAGGGCTGTGGGAGCCAGAGGAGGAAGAGAGCACTCTCTGGGAAACCCAGGAAGACTTCTTGGCCAAGATGTCATTTGGGGTAGTCAATGGAGGAAGAGTAGAATTTGAACCTGTTGATTTTTAAGGAGGGATGTGGGAGGAAGGTAAGGAGCGCTCATCACTGTGAACAGGGGCACAAAGGAGAATATGAGGAAGTGTGAGCGGTACAGTTTCTTGGTACAGGCATATAAACAGGTAGATGGAAAAGGTCTATAAAAGGGAAGCAGTAGGAAGTACGATTTTATTTTGTTTTATTTTTAATTTATTTTTGGCTGCGTTGGGTCTTTGTTGCTGCGTGTGGGCTTTCTCTAGTTGCGTCGAGCAGGGGCTGCTCTTCGTTGCAGCGTGCGGGCTTCTCATTGCGGTGGCTTCTCTTGTTGCAGAGCACGGGCTCTAGGCGCGCGGGCTTCAGTAGTTGTGGCACGTGGGCTTCAGTATTTGTGGCACACGGGCTCAGTAGTCGTGGCGCACGGGCTTAGTTGCTCCGCAGCATGTGGGATCTTCCCGGACCAGGGCTCAAACCCGTGTCCCCTGATTTGTTTGGCAGGCAGATTCTTAACCACTGCACCACCAGGGAAGTCCAAGATTTTAAAAGGTAGGTTACAGCCAGGCCATGAAGAGCTGAAGGTGCCAGTTTAGGAGTTTGACCTTGATTCAGTAGGCACACGTTTTATATTGAATCTTTTGATTACCAGGTATTTTTGTACCATCATTGGTTTGATTTTTAAAAAATGTGGTCACTTTAGATTTTTCTGAGAGTTTTTTGATATATGTTCAAATCTTGTGTTAAAAGTATGTAGAGGGCTTCCCCGGTGGTGCAGTGGTTGAGAATCTGCCTGCTAATGCAGGGGACACGGGTTCGAGCCCTGGTCTGGGAAGATCCCACATGCCGCGGAGCGACTAGGCCCGTGAGCTACAACTACTGAGCCTGCGCATCTGGAGCCTGTGCTCCGCAACAAGAGAGGCCACGATAGTGAGAGGCCCACGCACCGCGATGAAGAGTGGCCCCCCGCTTGCTGCAACTAGAGAAAGCCCTCGCATAGAAACGAAGACCCAACACAGCCAAAAAAAAAAAAAAAGTATGTAGAGCACAGGGTTGTTTTTGTTTTTGTTTTCAATCAAATGATGGAATTTCAAAATTACATTTGTTCTACAAACTTTGTTTTTACTCTCTGCCAGCCAGCATTTGCAAGTAACCACTTCCCTTTCACAGGAGATCATAGGAGACCCTAGTTTTTATCTCCATTCAGTGAAAGTGAGGAACTGAGCCCTGTATGAAGAGGTGAAATTGAACATGAAAGATTTACTGAGTAAGATTAGTGGCAGATGAAAATGGGCGAACATTGTTTAGAGAAAGCTGTGATCCTCGTTACCTTTGCTGTGGTATGATTTGGAACAGCTTCTCTGGTCCTGGCAGTTCCTTACAGGCTTTCTTTTAAACCTGACCACCCTTCTGGTGCCAGCTCACCCTCGATGTTAGCTGGAGCTGCTGCTTCGATGGCTGTCTTTGGCAGGAAGCCTCCAGTCAACTTTCTGGATTCTGGTTTGGCTCCCCAGGTGCCTTGCTGAGCTGAACTGACCTTAGGAATCTGAAATGTGGAGGGTTAGTTTGGGGTAGGGAAATGTGATAGCAATTCTTGCTTTTTCTGCCGCAGTATTACTTATCAGGTCTTCTTGTTTTCCCCTAAATGGTACAAGGGGTTGCACTGAAATGGTTATTCATCTGTGTCTGTGATGCTTTTAAAAATAATAATTTCGCTAATATGTCACAACATGCATTGTTTATTATTTTAGTAAATGGATAGTTTAAGAAGCAGCAATTTACAAATTTAAACATGACAATTAACATGATCTGACATAAAAAATTAAATAATCTCCTGGCATCTTTGTCATCAGCGTTGCATTAATGATTTTAGCCTTTCTGGGAGCTTTCATTTTTTGTTGACTCTGACTGATGATGGCAGACTGTGGTAGTGATATGCTTTTATTAATCATTTTTTTAGTCAGAATGCTATTAGCATGCAATGTGGACTGGCAGAAATAACATTGTTTATCATTGCCAGGGTTGTTTTGAGTTATGAGTTCTTTAAGGAAGAAGATAGGGAGCATCTATAGACATTTGGCATCCACTATGGGTTGCCCTCTGGTGGGCCGTGGTAGAGTGTACCTTCTGCTGTGGAAGTTGGCTCAGGTCAAATGGGCATTTCCTGGCCTTGCCTCCTGGGAGTTACAGAGGTGGGCTCACTACTTAGGCTCAGCCTGCTGACTGCTTTCACCCTGGAGTTTGAATCTGGAGAGAATGGTATAAAATGCAGGGACAGTTAGTAGTGACAGTAGAGTTACTAAAATTGCCAGGATTCTTCTTCCCTGGATGGTCCTTGTCACACACATGAGTGTTAATACAGGTGGGCTTAGCCTTTACTTTTGTACGTTTCGCACTGATACCTCTAACCAGCTTTTGTGCACATAATCAGAACCCTGAGCATTGGTGACAGACAGTTCAAGCTATTGCGTGGTGACACTGCCTGCCAGCCAGCAGCTTGGGTTCATCAGGGTTGACTGCTTTTTCTGTGCGACAGTGCTTATTTGTGCAGTTATTTGAATACTTAATAGAGTTGAATTTCACACTGTCCTTAGAGAAATTGTCCACTTCATGGAGGTACCTTAGATACCTGATAACAGGGTACCTCAATTTAATATAATCCGTCTCATTTTTCTGTCCTATACAAATATATATGATAGCATGTTAAATGTGAGTTTTCCATTGCCTAAAATTCTGGCCAAGGTCCCAAAGCTGTAACCAGTCGGCAGTAAGTACCCACATAGTCTCGAGGGATTCTAGAAGCATCCATTGTGGGGCTTGTCAAGAGGTGGCTAAATGGGTCTAGCGACTATCACACCCTCCACCCTATAACCCAGCCTGCGTCAGGAAGACTAGAAATGGATTTCATGCGAGGAACTCCTAGTAGGAGAGACTGCTCTTCCCCAAGGGAAGTGAAGGTTTCTTCCTCTCTGTCCTTCTCCCACTCATTTGAGAGAGGCCTCAAGAGAAAAAGGAAAGGTCGGGGTTGATTGCAAAAGGAGATGGACATTTTATTGAACTGCAGTCACCAGCCAGGTGCTGCTATGGGATTAGGATGGGATCCCGAGGAAGAGTTCCTGAGGGAGTGTGGCGTGTCTCTCCTGAAGTTTGGAGGTGTCTGTGAACAGAGCCTGGTGTCTTCCTCTCACCTGGAAGCAGCTGTGTGGCTGGGGCTAGCCGGGGTGGGGAGTGGGGGGAGCAGTGTGTAGAGAGGGGGCAGCAAACGCCTGACACTTCCTGCTGGCCAGGAGGTCTGCCTGGAGGCAGCCGCTGAGTCACCTTGAAAGACCTTACCTGCAGGTGCAGCCTGTCCGCTGGGTGTGAGACCCCAGGGGAAAGAGGCTGTGGGTGAACCACAGGGGCAGGAGCTGAGAAGGAGGCTGTGAGAGACAAGCCAAAGGCCCTCCTTGCCTGCATCAGGCAGCATGGAGGTTCCAGAGACAGGGTCTCACCAGAGAGATCTGGCATTTGGACTCTTGCAATCGGCAGATGTTTTACAGGCCGGAGGACCACAGACAAATGGATGGACATTTCCGTTTCCTTCTTCTGACATTTGCCTCTTTTCACTCTCTGGCACCCCACACTTTCCTCACTGTTGGTCTTAGGGGAAAAGCTTCACAGTGGATGAAATTAGTTTTGATTTAGATTAGATTGGACTTTTTAATACCTGAAAGTTTGGCTTTATTTATTTAAGATAATTTCTTTTTTAAACTCTAACTACAAATCAGTAGTTCTGTTACTGAACTTGGAAAAAGCCTTCCATGATGGCACAGTCAGTGTTCTCAGCACCAGCAGGTTAGAGCTGGGTTTTACAATTAAGTGCAGTTTCACTTATTTTGTACCCTGAAGATTTCAGGTGTACAACTCGCCAGCAATTACTTTGTCATCTGAGAAAGTTGAAATTTACTATAAGCTGAACATTGTAAACTTGCTAACTAATTTTATAGCTAGTACAAGTCATGTCCCTGTATTGGCATTTGGAACCCCTTATTTAAAGTGTGGTGAAGAACGTAATAAAATTTACCATCTCAACCATTTTTAAAGTGTAAAGTACATAGTACAGTATATTTTTAAAGTGCATAGTTCAGTAGTGTTAACTATGTGCACATTGTCATGTAACAGATCTCTAGAACGTCTTCATCTTGTAAAACTGCAAATCTGTACCCATTAAACACTATTCTTCTGCCCCTTCCCCCCTCCCCCAAACCAATGGCAACCACCATTGTGCTTTCTACTTCTAAGAGTATGCTTATTTTAGATACCTCATGTAAGTGGAATCATGCAATATTTGTCTTTTTTCACTTAGCATAATATCCTCAAGGTTCATCTGTATTGTAGCATATGACAAGATTTCCTTCCTTTTTTTAAGGCAATAATATTCCATTTTATGTATATACCACTTTTTCTTGACTCATTCATCCACTGATGGTCATTTGGGTTGCTTCCACCTCTTACCTATTGTGAATAATGCTGCAGTGAACATGGATGTACAAGTATCTCTTTGAGATCCTGTTTTCAATTCTTCTGAATATGTTCCCAGAAGTGGGATTGCTAGATCATATGGTAGTTCTAGTTTTAATTTTTTGAGGAACCTTTATACTATTTTCCATAGTGGCCGCATTACATTCCTACCAAAAGTACACTAGCGTTCCAATTTATCCATGTCTTCACCAACACTTGTTATTTTCTGTTGTTTTGATAGTAGCCATCTTGATGGATATGAGGTGATTCCCCATTGTGGTTTTGATTTGGATTTCTCTTATGATTAGTGATGTTGAGTATCTTTTTTTTTAAAATTTTTAATTTTATTTATTTATTTTTGGCTACATTGGGTCTTGGTTGCTGTGCGCGGGCTTTCTTCTAGTTGCAGCGAGCAGGGGCTTCTCTTTTTGCAGAGCACGAGCTCTAGGTGCGAGAACTTCAGTAGTTGTGGCACGTGGGCTTGGTAGTTGTGTCTCACAGGCTTAGTTGCAACATGGCATGTGGGATCTTCCCGGACCAGGGCTCGAACCCGTGTCCCCTGCATTGGCAGGAGGATTCTTAACCACTGCGCCACCAGGGAAGCCCAAGTATCTTTTCATATGCTTGTTGGCCATTTGTATATCTTCTTTGAAGAAATGTCTGTTCAAGTCTTTTGCCCATTTTTTAATCAAATTGTTCGTTTTTGGTTGTTGAGTGTAACAGTTCTTTATATATTCTGGATGTTAACCTCTTATCAGATACATGATTTGAAAATATTTTCTCCCATTCCATAGGTTGCCTTTTCACTCTGTCCTTTAATCATATTTTTTTTTGCAGTTAAAACACTAATTATAATATTAAATATTTTGAAATACTGAAAAGTTTAGGAAATAATCGGACATTTTGATCAGATCTCCAACATTTTCCCAGTAGGCCCTATTGAATTAGGGCATGAAGCTTCAATTAATTCCATCATTTGACTAAAATGCTCTTGCATAATCTGGTTCCCATCAACCTTTCCAGCTTTGTGCACTCCATCATCATTCCTCCTTATTCTTTCCCGCTCCTCCTCTGTCCAAAGATTCCCTAAAAATATTCGGTTTCGTCCTTTTGTCTGTACCCTTTCACACACTGTTGTTTCTTGTCTATGGAATATGGAGAGCCTTGCTTTCCTTCTTGTTTTACCTTTTCAGGCTCATGCTCCTTTAAGACTCAACCAGTCAATCAGCAGCTTCCTTCTCCCATAGCTTCTTACATACAGCCCAGGTTCGAACACTTGTCTGGTGGTATTGTGAGGATTTTTATTACCCGCCTCCCCCAACCCAGCACTGTAAACTTTTAGCGCACCCAGCTTTGTCTTGTCTTTTTAGTCCTTCATTCCTGTGGACCTGCCACAATATCTGGCCCAAAATATTTGTCTTCTTTAAATGATTATGGATAGAAAGAAACAGAAAATGCCTTTCTAGAAGTAACAGAACTTTTTGCCAATTATATGTCTGAAATATCCTTTCTCTTCTAATTTTATCTGGTAAGAGTTTGGCAGCTAATTGTAGATTTTATGAACTTACATTGGGTTGCTTTTGTCTTCTGTTGTAAAAGCAATAATTAGAGGAAATGATTCTTTTGAGAGGTTGCTTAATGAATTCTGTTTCTTTTAAATGTGCCGCTTTAAATCTTATTTCAAATAAACTGAACTAATGCCCAAATTATTGCACTGTAGATCAGTATTGAACCCAAAGTATTATGATGATTAATTTCCTTCTGTTAAGTTCCTTATAGTCTTTTCTTTGGTGGTGGTGCTGATTGGGGGGAGGGTTCAACAATCAAAAAAGAATTTATTGATTTTACATTTAGTGTGGTTTACTCTGCTCGATTATATTGTTCCAATGTGAGTTTGTGTGTGATGTAAGATTGTGCCATATTAAAATTCTATTTTCTCTTAAATTACTTTATGGTTTATTAACGACTGGTGTTTAAATTTAATGGTTTAGGATTTCGAAAAGCCTTGTTTCGTAAGTCTTCAAGTGTTTTTATTATAATCCTGCTGCCTAACCTTCTGGTTTCACCGCATCCTTCCCCACCCTTGAAACAAGGTCAGGCACAGGCACACGCTCCGGCGCGCACCCCGGTGAGCGCATCCGCCTCCCCTGCTCCTCACCCGCACCTGACAACACTGAGAGCAGCGTGCCTAGAGTGGTGGCCCAAGTCCAGTGGCCGTGGTACTGCAGCTCCCCTCCCCACTGTGGTGTCCCACAGACAGACCTCTTATCTTCAGTCCCAATAGGCTGGTCAGTTCCTTTTACTTCCATTAAGCCTGTGGGCAGTGAAAATCCAGTAAGTCACCACTAGCCGAAGACTTTCTTTTTTCTGTTACCTTCTCACAAGGCGTGCTGCTTGCATCCTACAGAATATAAGAGATGAGACCAGCATCTATTTTGTGTCTTAGCAGTGAACTTCATCCAAGATGGTCTTGATTTTTAAATGATTTTAGCTTGCATCATGATTTAAATTACTAGTCAAGAAATTTCAGCTTTTCTATAAAAAATACATTCTATTAAAAATTTAAATGTATTCCTCATGGTTTACATTCAGTAAATGATCACTGTGAACCTATAAACAGGGATCTATGTTGCTTTTCAGGCTTTGCAAATTGAAAATTTGGGGGTTATTATGTTTCTAAGAACTTGAAAACTCCATAGGAAATTCAGTGTAATTCAGTTGCAGATATTTTTGCCATATTAAATTAGAATTTTAACCATACCAAGCACAGAAGACAAACAGACACTTTTAAATTAGTTTGTTCAACTAAACACAGTAGGTCCTTATGTGTATTTGCTGGACCTTTTCTTTGTTAATAATAAACTGTATGTTTGTTTAGTAAAAAAGAACAACAGCAAAGTGCTTCTTATAGAACGTTCATCCTCTCAACACACATGAAATGCATTTGTAAACTAGGTGAAGCCACCTAGAATTTGGATCCTCTCGAGTCAAGGTATGTAGCCTCCTTGTTCTGAAGTCACTGGAGGCAGGGTCGTGACGGGAAGAATGGGGGCTGTTTTCTGACCTGCTTCTTGTACGCGCTCTATGACTTTGCACAAGTTAGGTTTAACCTCTTTGACAAAGCTTTGTTTTCTCATTTATAAATTGGAAGAGGATTAAGATCATGTTTGCACATAGCACATGATATGAACTAATTTATTTTCTCTAGACAGCAACTTATATTTGTGAATTGCTTTCAGGTGATGCTATTTTATTTATTTTTTAAACTTCGTCTCATTGGGTCTTTACTGCCCACTTAGATGGTGGGTAAGGCAGGCATTACTGTCCTTGAACAACTAAGAAAACAGGTTCAAGAGAAGTTTTGTGCTTTGTATGTCCTATCTATTTCATGGCCAGTCGGTGACGGAGCAAGAACTCGAGCTTGGGTCTCCTGGTCCACATCCCATGGTTTCCCCATTTTCCCCACTGACGTGCTGTTTAATACTGTGCAGTGGCAGAAAAAAGAAGCATAAAGCAGTTCTCTGCTGATAGTCACCTTCATTTTCCAATGTGATTATATCTTTGGGGAAAAAAAATGACTCTTTGATTTTTCATCTCCCAAATCATTCTTTTATTTATAGTCAATTAGTCCAAAGAAAGGAAATGTTTTTCATATATTTATGGAAGCAACCGCTATTTCTATGAAAGGTTAGATAATATATCACCATTCTAAATGGATTTTTAAAAACTCCATAATCCAACAAATAGTTCTTGAATAATTCTTCACCTGAAGCATGTAAGTTGGATTGTAAACGTTTTATCACTTAGGGTCTCTGCACTGTCACCGCTGTTCTTTGGGTGTGAAGTTGACCTCCACTCTTGAGAAAATGAGTGATCATCTCTTTTCTTGAAAAGAAACCTGAATATATGAGGTATGGCAATGTTGTAATGAAACAGGCTCCACAAGTCACACATCAATACCAGCGTCGTTAGTTTTGGCCAGATGTGCATTACATAGCTAGAATTTATCATCCTTATCCTAGTCAAACTTAAAATATCTTAGGTTTAAGCAGCCTTTATATTCTTTTTAATATATAGCAACGAGATTTAAAACTTTAAATTAATTACACAGATGAAACAGTAAGAAAACAGTGCAAGATAAACATCTGTAGGTAATGTTGTAGAAGGTGAAGTTCTGTAGAACTTCAGAAAAGAAAAAGATCAGTAGGATTTCCTAGAGGAAGTGTGAGTTTAGCTGCGTCTTGGTCAGAATAGCTTTTTTCTATTATCTTACTGCTAATATCTAAACACAGATAAATCTGGCATTAACTAATGTTAATATTGTCTGGAGACATCTAATGTTCAAAACAGAAAGTGGAGATGGATTAGGCTCAATTGGCTTCTGTTGCTCAGAGGATGTGTTCGGGGCTGTTTCTCTGCATCTCGAGCTCTGCTCCCTCTGTATGTGGGCTTGCTGTGCCTATAGGCTCTCTCCTTGGAGATGGGAAAATGGCCACTCATACATCTTGCCAGGTGAGCAGTTCCAGCCCCCAGAGACTTTTCTCTCCCAGCACATATATAGAAACAGCCTTCCTGAAGCGTGTGCCCGCCCCTTAGACTAGCTACTGTCACTGGAGGCCTGGGGACTGTGGTTTGGAGGATGTCCCCATCCATGTGAGTAGGGGTGAGGACACTATGATTGACAGTTCTCCAGGACCAGAAGTGGAAATGGGTTCCCCAGAAGAAATGGAGTGATGTACCAGAGGAAGAGGAGAGAGTGGAAATGTGCACAGCAGCACAAATAATAGCTATCATAGTCTATGACATAGGACTGCAAAACAATTTTTAAATTGTTCAGCGGGTTCAGGTATGGGGGTGTTAAATGCAGGGGAATACTCTGAGTAATTCTAGACAGTTGGTCCAGGTGTCATTCCCTGTTATAGTTTTTAAAGTAGCAGATCTTCAACTACTCTTTTACCTAATACACCATGAAAGTATATATTCTGAGTGTCCCAAGTGGTTGTTCTTTGAAATATTTATATGTATCTTTTATATTTGTGCTTTTGTAAGTTAAAAAATATAATCACCATGGCCATCTATTTGGATGTGACAGCCCTCCATTTTATAAAATAATTACTGTTGAATCAAAATTTTTGCTCAACGTGTGCCGTCAAGTTACCTATCAAAGCCAACTGAATGAATGATTAAAAGGTTCAGATCAAAAGCAACTGGCTTAACTTCATGGAGATTTTCATCCTTTAATTTAAAATGTGTCTATGTCTAACTGATTATCTCTTACATTTTATAAAGAAATATTGACGTCCTGTGAAGTATGCAGTGACCTCACTTCTGGCTGTGTGGGCAGGCAGGCCTCTGAAGCATTGATATTCCTGTAACCTTTGAGGCAAGACGTGTGTGTAGTGTATTAATGAGCTGGTGGAAGTGATGTACAGTAATTTCATCCTTGGGTAAAAACAGATGTGAAAGATTCTGTTTTAATATTTAATCAGGCTCCAAGCCTCTGTTGGCTTGTTTAAGTTGACCTGACAGCATTATACCTGGAAACACTTTGAATTAAACTCTGAGTGCTTGACCTTGTTCAAACGGTTGTAATTTAATAAGGCTGCTGTCTTGGTGGAGATAGCGTGGCTAATAGGCAAATCCTCTTCTGGCTGGGATTATTGTGTTTGTGAGTGCTGTGGATGAGGAGGGCCAGAGATTCCCACGTTCTCACCAGTTTTGGGGAGGAGCTAGATTTGAAGAAGCAAAAAATCTAAATTAAGAAATTGTCTTTTAAAAGACCTTTAAGAACTGGTCTTTTGTTTTAATTTTTAGCCTTACGGAAGTAATGTTTTTAATGTAATTTTAGTTGGGCTCATTTTGGTTGAAAGGAATGAAAAATCATTTATTAAAAATGATTCCAGGTAACACAACAATGTAACGCAATTATACTCCAATAAAGATGTTAAAAAAAAAAAAAAAGATTCCAGGGACTTTCCTGGCAGTCCAGTGGCTAAGACTTTGCCTTCCAATGCAGGGGGTGCAGGTTCGATCCCTGGTTGGGGAGCTAAGATCCCACATGCCTTGCAGCCAAAAAATAAAAGAATGAAAAAAATGAAAAATAAAACAGAAGCAATATTTAAACAAATTCAATAAAGACTTTAAAATTGGTCCACATCAAAAAAACAAACAAACAAACAAAAGATTCCAGCCAAGGGGGCTGGAAAATTCTCAGAAATCAAAGGAGCCCTAGGAGAAGCGGATGCTAGCTATGGCTCTCTGTCCATCTGCTTGTCCATCCTTCCATCTTCCCGTCTGTCTGCCCACCCATTCCCTCTGGTCTCTGTGTTGTTGCCTTCCTCTGCATGTCACGGGCTCTGCTCTCCACTCTCACCTGGTTTCCTCACCCTCTTTCCATCTTTTCCTCCACCCCATAGCTTCTTGTTTACTCAGCATTTCTTTTCTCTCAAGCCACCTATTTGTTGTGGCCCCTGTTAGTTTCAGCTCTCTTGTATCCTTTCAGCTCTGGTTCCTGCTGTTAACAAGTTTGTTTCCTTATTCAGATTCTAGATAGTCGGGTGCTGTGTCAAAGCTACTATGTTTTCTAGAGCAAGGGGTATCCACAGGATCGGTTTTGGCTTGAAAGAAAGTTTGTTTGGAACAAATACCAAGACTTGCCCAATATAAATGCACATATAAATATACATATATATTTTTTTCTGGTTGTGAAAGTGCTGTTACATGCTTTTTGGGAAAAAATGAGAAAAATTAAAAATTAATAAAAATGCAGTTAAAATCTGTGATTCCCACTATTCAAATAGCTAATAACCACTTTGGTATATTTCCTCTCATATTTTTTCTTGTTTACACATTAAAAACTGAATACACATTAAACACCCCCCCCCAATTTAGAATCATATTGGTAATATTTTAAAGGTCTTCATATGTACTACAGTGACATTTGTAGGAATACTCAGGCTGTGAGACTTGTATTAAAAGCTGTGCAGTTTGGTGTGAATATTTTATTAATTCTTGGCCTTCTGACTAATATTAAGTGTGGCATCATTAATCACTTTATATTATTTTTTCTTTGACTTGCATTATTTATCAGTCCATTCGAGAGGAGTTAACTTGTATATATTTCCATCTTTCACAGTGCTTAAGCCAGTGCCTCATATTAAATAGATGTCCAGTAAGTATTTGGTCTGTGCTTTTTGCTTAGTTTTTGTTAAACCTAATTTATGTGTGTGCTCAAAATATACTGATAAAGTTCCAGCTCAGAGGAATAAAAGTATCAATACATGTATATATGCTAATATGCTAGGAATATGGAAAAGGAATAGGGAAATATACTAATTGCTTTAAAACTAATGGGAATTTTGAGTCTTCTGTAGAAGCTAGCTAGTTCTTTTTTAGGAGCCCTTCCAGGGTGGCATTCATTTTCTTTTGGGTTTGCTGTGGTCCAGTGTGGTAGGCAGAATGCTAAGAATGACTCCCAATGACCCTTGCCCTTTGAATAATCCCCTCTCCTTGAGCATGGGTGCAACCTGTGAATGTGTTGAGCTAGCATTCCCATGATTATATTACCATGCACAGTGAAAGTGGGCAGTATCCAGGTGGGCTAATATAATCACACAAGCCCATTAAAAACAGAGCTTGCTCTGGCCAATGGGAAGAAATAGAGATTTGAAGCTTGAGTAGGATTTGATTAATTGTGTTTTGCTGGCTTTGAAGATGGAGGGGACTATGTGCTGCAGAATGTGTGTCGCTTCTAGAAGCTGAATGTGGCCCCCAGCTGACAGCCAGCAAAGAACTGATGGCTGATGTATGAAGTCAGGGGGCTAGTATATTTATGTATGAAGAACTGATGTATGAAGTCAGGGGGCTAGTATATTTATTTGTTTATTTGCCTAAGAAGTAATTGTCCCAGGGACCAAGATACTCCTTTTGAATGGTTGGTTTATATCATGTCCCTGAAGGCAGACCTGTGCAGGAAGCCAAGCTTGTATTAGTGAGCATGGCATCTAACCTGAAGAGTAGATGATTATAGTTTTTCTGTCTCACAACAGGGATGCCTGTGTCCTGGACAGTGTTTAGATGGATGCTGCCAACTTATCTGGAGACTCACTCTATTAGTGTTCAATTGCTCTGTTAACAAATCACCACAATTTAGCAGCTTAAAACAACATATTTGTTATCTCACAGTTTCCATGGGTCAGGAGTCCTGGCATGGATTAGTTGGGTCCTCTGCTCAGGGTCTCACCAGGCCAAAATCATGATGTTGGCTGGGGCTGTGATCTCTTCTGAAAGTTGGGTTCCTCATCCAAGCTCACTGGCTGTGGGCAGAGTTCAGGTCCTTGTGGTTGTAGGACTGAAGCCCTTTGCTCCTAGAGGCTGCCCTGCCACATGTCCTTCTCCACAACGTAGCTTTTTGCTTCTTCAAGGTCACTTTGAGAACCTTTTACAGACTTACAATCTCTGATCCTTTGAAAAGCCTCCATCTGATTGTCAGGTTCACCCTAAATGGTCTCCGTCTTGATGGACTTGAGAATCAATGGATTTGGGGCCTTAATTACATCTGCAAAATTTCCTTACCTTGGTTATATAACTTAACCTAATTATAGGGGGTGAAACCCGTAATATTCATGGTCCTGCCCACACTCAAGGGAAGGGAATTATAGAGGATGTATACACTAGGAGGCCATCCTAGAATTCTGCCTACCACTGCCTTAGTCTCTGCATACATTGCTGACTGACTACCTGCTGTCTGTCACTTTCTTCTTTAGTTGTGTTAATACATCCAGTGTTTGGAAGCTGTTTTTGCATCTCTAAAGCTACTACATGGTTCTATTCATATTCAGTATGTATTGATTTTTAAGTTTAAATTTGTGAAGGCAATCTTTTTTCTCTTATCTTTTCCCTTTCAGTAGTTGGGGGATGGCATGAGGGAAGATGTCTTCACTGTAATTTCCAAGGTCCTGACAACAGTGACCTCTCTTGGTAGTTTTTGTTTGTTTGTTTTGTTTTGTTTTGGGGCTGTGTTGGGTCTTCGTTGCTGCGCGTGGGGTTTTCTCTAGTTGCGGTAAGCGGGGGCCACTCTTCTTTGCGGTGCGCAGGCTTCTCATTGCGGTGGCTTCTCTTGTCGCAGAGCACAGTCTCTAGGCACGTGGGCTTCAGTAGTTGCAGCACGTGGGCTCAGTAGTTGTGGCACGCGGGCTCTAGGGTGTGCAGGCTTCAGTCGTTGTGGCTCGCAGGCTCAGTAGTTGTGGTGCACGGGCTTAGTTGCTCCGTGGCTTGTGGGATCTTCCCGGACCAAGGCTCGAACCCGTGTCCCCTACCTGCATTGGCAGGTGGATTCTTAACCACTGCGCCACCAGGGAAGTCCCTCTTTGTAGTTTTATGGTCTAAAGATTTTATATTATTAGAGAAATTCTGCCCTCATTGAACTTTTGAGGACTGTAACTTAACATTCTACTTAATAGATGGAGAAACTGAGGAGAGGAAATGAGTTGTTTACATAGTTAAATTATTAACCATTGAAGAAATGCAAGTACATTGTTTCTTGCTTATTTACATTCTACATTCTCTCAATGTGATGTCTTCCAGTAAAAGGCACAGTCTAAAATTAAAGCAATTAAGAAAAAAAATTCTATTATGGCAATTTTGACAGTACCTAAACATAGATGCCATTGTTCATTAAAATGAATGCTGGACTTCATTGAAATGAATGCTGGAGAAACTGGGGGTTTCTCCTGTCTTTTGCTCATTTTCCCTGAGTGGTAGTAGCTTGTAGGTTAAACATGCAGCCCTGGTAATCAGGCTGCCTGGGGTAAATCCTCATTCTCCCATTTACCTCAGTCTCCCGAGCCTCTCTTTTCCTGTCTGTAAAATGAGGGTTAAAGGAGAGTTCGTGTAAAACACTTCATGTGATGCTGAGCACTAGTACTGACGGTAGACCAAGGAGAGACGGCTGAGATGGGAGGCATCAGCCCCAGCAGGGAGGAGTCAGAATTGTTTAGAATTGCCAGTGCAAGGTGATAATAAGCAGCAGACTGACTGTAGTCAGTTTATTACTGTTTTTAAATTCTCTACAGACAAGGTGTACCCCCTGTTGCCTGTACCCCAGGTGAACCACTCCTTCCATTCAGCCCCTTGAAATGCCACTGCCTTGCCGGTAAACGCCCCAAAAATGTTTGCTGTTACTGCTTTTCTCACATTTGAGCTGAGGTGGGTGTTTTCATTAGAGAGGAAATGCAAGGTAAACATGGGCTAATAACATTTGTGATAGAAGTATGTAGAAAAATTGGTGTAATAAAAATAACAAGACATTTTTAATATGGCTTGTAAACCATTAAGAGTAAAATGTAGCAAAATCTGACCTGAAAGGAAAATGAAGCAGCAACTGATTAATCAAAACATGTTTTTGCTTTTTTCTTTGTCTGGATCCTAAACATGGTGATACTTCAAACATGTGCATGAAGACGTGAACTATCCCTTCACTTATTATTTCAGTCTTCCATTTTGTCTATAAACTATACTTAAAAGACTATAGTGAACAAACTTACAGTGTCAACCTGAGCTTGGCAATCAAGATGGTCCTTGTCCCTAGTCTTGGCCTCAACCCACTTTCTCTGACTCATCACCCCAGACTCTGTTCAAATTCATTGTCTCTGGCTCTGCTGGGCTGCTTCTTGGGCTTCATCCCCCGGAATGCTCTCCATTCTGTGTCCCTAACTGCAGCCTAAGGCACAGTTCTGCAGTTTAAGTCCCTTTAGCTCAGTGAAGCCTTACCTTCTAGACCCTGTTCTGCATTTTACTGGTGCTAAATCCTTCCTTTAAATTTATAGCAAGCACTTGTTTATAGGGCTCATTTTTTCCCCCTGCCTGCAGATGTTTGTTGAGATTTCACTGTGGTCAAGGCAGGATGATCACTCGGTTCTGCAGAGAGAGGGCTGAACGTGGTGAAAATGGTCATTTTCTTGCCTTCCTGAATTTCTCTCGTCCCATTCTCTTGTCAGGGTACATTCCTTTCAAACCCACCTGTCTTAAACCCACCAGAAGTTGCTTAGACTAAGTGGGTAAGAACTTTCAGAATATTCAGAAGGGACTTTAGAGACCACCCAATACAGAAATCTCTTGAGGAGGGTTACCCTGATCTGTTTGTTTGCGCACTCCATCTGCTCTGTCAGAGGTGCATCCTTCACACTGAGTCTGAAACTTCTCTTCATTCTGGTGCTGTCCAGTGTAGTTACACTGAATTTTTCAGTGCAAAGCACTGTGTAGTTATTCATTTGAACCTTATAAAATTGCTGATACTGGACTTTTTTGGATCTATGAAAATGGCAATTTTATGTGGGTCAATCCAATATATTCTTCCTGATTCTCTGCCTTTTTTTTCAGTTTATATATTCTTCTAGTTTAAATAACCTCCTATCATTTAAATTATAAGTTCATAGTTCTTTTTTTCTTTTTATATATTTTTTATTATTTACGTTTATCCTTACTCTGGGAGACCACAGGGTTTTGACCCACTGCAGCTCAGATTCTGCCTTGGCTCCTCTTCCCCAAATCAACTGCGAGTTCTTCCCCAACTTCTCTCCTTTTTGCACTCTGAACCAAGGTTTCTTTTTTTTTTTTTTACAATGCTATTTTTTTTTTTTTAATCAGTCATCAATTTTATACACATCACTGTATACACGTCAATCCCAATCGACCAATTCAGCACACCACCATCCCCACCCCACCACAGTTTTCCCCCCTTGGTGTCCATACGTTTGTTCTCTACATCTTGTGTCTCAACTTCTGCCCTGCAACCCGTGAACCAAGGTTTCTTAATCACATAATACATATCCACATATATATTGTGGATTTCTTAATATCCACAATATATACATGAAGAGGTTGGCAGTGGGGAGTCAGTAGTGGGGACATGAGACATCTGAAAAGTAATAGTAAAGGTCATCATCTTGGCCTTATTAATACGTAAACGAGGCCAGGCCTGTTCCCTAAAATCAGTTTTAGAGTTTATCCTCTTGATTGCGCAGGAGAATTATTCCCTGTCTAGCTCTTTATTGGCTAGATACCAGGTGGAACTGCTCAGATTTGGGTTAGCGTTACACCAAAACTAGACTCCCACATCCTTCTGGGTAATCCCCCTGCTTTGTGCGAAAGCTCCTGCCTCACCTCCTCCCCCTCGTGGCTGTGTGCATCTTCCCCTTAGCTCTCTTGGGTTCTGCATGGATACTGGCCTTCTGATGAGGAGGGGGTTCTATGGCAAAAGGTACTTTCTGACTTAAGTTTGGACCAGCTTGAGTTCTACAGCAGGCTTAAATTTCTTAAGGTTTTTCTTCATATTTCATGTGTGCTTAGTGTTCTTTACCTGTTCTTATTTCAAAGGAAATTTCGTGGAGCAGTTGTAGTCCTTACAGGATGAACAGAGGGCCCAGCTTCCAAGCCCCACCCCAAAGCACTTAGATCCCAAACTACTTTGAGGGGGGAGGTTATTATGCTTTTGAATTCAGCTATCTAATCTTTCCTCACGTTCTCACTGTTTTACTCCTGCTTTATTGAGGTTATGTATTTATTGAGTAGGATAGGGCAAAGGGAGACCTCCCTCCCATTGTCATTGCTTTACTAATCAGTCTACTTTGGTTATTTATATTTTAGTCTTTCAGTCAATTAGTGAATTCACCTAACTGCCTTACACTTATTTTTCTCTCTCCTCCATAATTATAGCATGAAAATAATTTGTCACCTGCCTTATTAAGAGGAGAAATGAGCTTAGTTTTTGAGGTTTAGTGCCTAAGTAACTCCATCCTGGCGTCTAAAGATATTGATACTTTACTTCTGGGTACTCAGAAATAATCTGTTTAATTTTTTCTGAAGTTTTTTGCTGAGAGTGAGTGCAGTATTTTCTTGCCTGTTATTTTCTGAATTTTCATCCTTAACCTTGTTGTTGTTGGCATTTGGTCATATTCAGACTTCTGGCATCTCAGCCACTCTCCTTGACTTTAAAAACTTAATTGACTGCAGGTCTGCTACCTCCCTGGTAAGTCCTCTCGGGTTTAAGAGGAAGTTTGCTGAGACCTGGAAACTTGAACTTGTATAAAACAGATATCAACACTCATCTTTTATGGATGAAGGCAGGGAGTAAATACACATACATACAGAAGCTAGGTCCTCTGTTACCATTTCTTCCCTGATCTTGGGCTTGAGCTGTTTGTCTTGTCTAGCCTCCCCTTTGCCGTTTTCAAGATCCTTTCCTTTGATCCTTGATAGAGGATCTTGGGTATTTTTCTTCATTCCTGAAAGAATATGTTTTTAAAATATATTTTGAGATTGGTACTTTATTATGTAAAGCATCTTTCCTCTAAAATCTTCAAAACAACTTTAGTTTTCTTTACTGTGGGTAGCCTGGCGGAGTATGATATGTGTCCAGATATTTGATAAACAATGTTTGCATTCCTCTGGGATTGATGCTCTTAAATGACAGCATATATGTGTGTGAGACTTGTGTGCATGTGTGAACATATTTTTTTAAGTTGATTGAACATAATTTTTAACTGTCTTCACTTACTTTAGAACTTAGTCCACCTGCTGTTCCATGCCATTTTTATAGAACCATGTCATTTTCTCTTGATGCATTCCCTGTCTTTCTTCTCATCATGATTTTTAATTTTTATTTATTTATTTATTTATTTAGGCTGCGTTGGGTCTTCGTTGCTGCACGAGTGCTTTCTCTAGTTGTGGCGAGCGGGGGCTACTCTTAGTTGCAGTGCGCGGGCTTTTCATTGCAGTGGCTTCTCTAGTTGTGGAGCACGGGATCTAGGTGCACGGGCTTCAGTCGTTGCGGCACGTGGGCTCAGTAGTTGTGGCTCACAGGCTCTAGAACACAGGCTCAGTAGTTGTGGTGCACGGGCTTAGTTGCTCTGCGACATGTGGGATCTTCCTGGACCAGGGCTTGAACCCATGTCCCCTGCACTGGCAGGCGGATTCTTAACCACTGCGTCACCAGGAAGGTCCCATGATTACTTTTTTAAAAGCAGATTCTATTTTGTAAAATTATATTCCCTTTTATATTACAAAGGATTTCTAAACTGGTTTCCTTCTAATCGTGTCTTCAGTAGCTATTGAGTTCAGCCTTCAAATATCCTAATTTCTAGGCTGTTTGGGCATGTTACTCAACTGTTTTGCATATATATGTGTGATAGATAAAGGTTGAAGAGGATAGGGTTGGAGGAGGAATCCTAACTTTCAATAGGTTTTCTATTAAATAGTCATTCAGGTATATCATTTCCTATATTGTGAGTATGTTAACACAGCTCAGCCATGTATCTTGTATTTAGCTCTCTGCCTGTATTGTAGAAAGGTTATTTATTATATGAGCATTTGCTTTCTCTTATTTCTCCCTCTTTTTGTTAGTTATAACAGATATGATTGCAGTTTATAATATGGGCAGCCATGTCTAATTTTTAGGCTTTCGGAATTACAAAGGAGGCTATGATATATTGGCCTGTAGCGTTGCCTAATTACACTCAGGTTCATTAATGACCCATGTAAGTTAGTGCTCTACCTGATGTCTATGTCTGTGTGTGTGTGATAGAGCAGAGTGATCATGGCACATGGGGCAGACCTGGCAGGACTCTCCAACATGGTGCCCCAGCATCGGCCCCAGGGGAGCCAGCAGCTGGAGCAGTATCTGCTTTTGACAGCAGGGTGTCCTTGTTGCTATTGATTGGGTTGTTCAGTCAAGTGCAAAAAAAATGGATCTAACCATAAACGGTAGTTATATGATAATCCCAGAGATAAGTGTCATGTGAAGTGTTACTTGCATTTGAGGGTGTAAAGAGAGGGAAGGGGGTAGGCAGGTGGTTGGAAGGAGAAGTTTGGTGTCACAAGCTATTCGGTGGAAACTCTGCAGATAACTTTTGTTAGGGAAATCTGAAGTCAAGCACCCCCCACCTAAACTTGGAAATAGATTTCAAAATATTCACATGATGTTAATTGCTTCTAGAATTCACAAGGATTGAAATAGACTTGGGTCTTGCTGCAGAAGCACATTACCTGACGTTAGTCGAGCAACAACTTGTATTTTAGAAATTTGCCCCTTTCAGAGAGTGCACAAACGTGGAAGAAAACTTGTATGCCCGAGTCCCGCTAACAGATCTATCAATACATTCAGAGACAGGAAGCAAGCTGACCTGCGGAGATCACCCAGGCCTTTCCTGCCAGAGAGCTGTGCCCAGTGCCTGAGTCTCCTGCTACCCAGTTCTCTTAGGCCAGTACAGTAGACCTGTCCTCAAGCCCAGCATGAACTTTACATGTTATTTATTTAGCAAGTCTGTAGCATTTTCTTCATACAGTGTATCACTGTGCTTTCTCAACATATAATTAGTTAACCCAGAAATTAAAAGACCTATGACAGAAAGCAGATGCTGTTCTCACAAAAAATGAGAAATAAAATTCAGTCAGGTTTATTATTTAAATGAATTCTTTTTAAATTGAAGAATTGTTATGTGGGTAGCTTTCAACATAATTTTCTTGATATTAGGTGCGTAGAACTAATTTGGATTTGGTTAATTCAGTATTTATTGCATTTAATTATTATTTACTGCCAAGGTTAAAGCAATTTATTTCTTCTGGAAAATTTTAGGATCTTATGAGTAAGGGACTTCAGCCAGACTTGGTAACTTTTTCAAAGTAGCTGGCTGAAGAAATTAGGAATTTCTTTAATAATGAGCCATCTTTTTTTGAATTCAACAATTTAAAAGGCCTGAATAGTTAGGTTATGATTCCAGTGTACCCTTAGTGCAAATTGATCTTTTTCCCCCTGTTGACATATTCTGCTTTGTTTTCAAAGTCTAGTTTATGCAGTTTCCTTAAAAGCAAAGAAAACGTCTTTGAAATACAGCTTTTCATTAAAACCTGTTCTTACTTTGGCAAAAGTAGTGATAATCATAATGATAAACCATTACTATATGTAGCTTAAGAAAAACATCCTTATAAGTCTCTCTGTGTTTTTGAAAATCATGCTATGGGCTGATAAATGCATATACTACCACATCCCACTGTACATTCTGGCATTCTGAATTCTCCTCACTTCCTTGATCTGCCACGCTCCATGTGCTTCCAGATCTTCCTTCATGTAAGGTGCCTTACCTGCCAAGAACCCCACTTCCCACCTTCACTCCCTTTGTCTAGCCAACTCTCACTCATCCTTTAGACCTCAGGGTCAATGTAAGGAATCTGGGAGGCCTTCCCTGACCAGGCTCTGAGCTTCCATTGCCTCCTGTTTCTCTCTCACATAACATCGTCACATTTATTACTGCTGTCTCATTATAAACCCCAATAAGGCAGGAACTGTATCTTTCTGTGTCCCCAGTACTACCACAGTGCCTGGCACATACTAAGTTGCAGTGAATATCTGTAGAATGAAAGACTGTTTCCTTTCTTGTCACCAGTCTTTCAGATAAAGAATTATCTAGTTACCTTTGTCTTAAATTGAAATAATTTAAAGGTTACATGTGCTGGCAGATCAATTCAAATACACCGCGCTCCAATATTGCTGCCCATTGCCACTGTTATCGGTATTCCAAAGGTGATTTAAAATTCACTTACATTGCTTGGTGATATGTAAAATGTATAATTTTTTTATACTGGTGTTGCCATTGTAGTGACCCTGTGAGATATCATAATGCCTTAATGGTAATGTGTCTTATAGATCCGTTTGCATTTTCACTTATATCTATAGTTCTAAATGTTTTGTTGAATTGGTGCTTTCTTTGATAATTCTCATTTTTCTCTAAGTTAAACTGACCTTCTCACATTTGTATTTTTACAATCTCAACAGTTTTATCAGGGACATAGTTTGCTATTGTATTCTCTAGCATGGCACAGTGCTTTTATATAGAGCTTGGTTTCATGTGCAGTGATGAGTCAGAATGAAATATCTGCACAGTAGTACTGGATTTCATGTATTTTGATTTCCATATTCTTCTGTATATCACCAAGTTCCACGTTATCCAGGGAATGCTTATAGAAGTGGCTCAGAGTCCTGTATCTTTATTGACTGTGCTGGCCATAGACATATTTGCAGGTATATTAAATTTGCTTTGTAGTTTTCATATACTTTGCTTGGCTTTGTTTTTTAATTATACTTGATATATGTGTATATGAATTCATTTTTGATAAAAATTCAGATAGTGTAGATCTGGTAATGGTTCCTTTGACCTATCCCATTATTTATTTACTTTGTATATCTGAACACTTTGTACAAAACTGAACATTTCTTTGAGATGTTTCTACAATTTGATAAAATAACTCAATCCAGCAAGCACTTTAAAGAAATTATTTTGAAAATAATACAGAAAAGTTACAAAAATAGTAGAGTTTGTATATACCCTTTACCCAGCATCCCCTAATGTTAACCACTTACATAGCTGTAGTATGATTACCAAAACCAGAAGTTTATTGGTACAGTACTATTAAACTAAACTACAGTCCTTATTTGAGTTTCACCAGTTTTTCACCTACTGTATTTTTTTGTCTCAGGATCCAATCTGGGATCCCACATTGCCTTTAGTTGTTGTTTCCTCTTTGTCTCCTCCAGTCTGTTACACTTCCTCATTCTTTCTTTCATCACCTTAGCAAACAGTTTTGGATACTCACTATGTCTTAAGCACTAAGATTGGTGCTTGGGGGTAGGGAGATAAAAGAATGGAAAAGACATGGCCCTTACCTTCTAGGTCTCATGAGATAGACACCATATACAAGTGATGAACACAATGTAGTACCTTCTATAAAAGGCCTTTGTACTATCTGAATAAGAGGAGAGAGTTAATACTAACTCATGGGGTGATAGTGTTGAGGCGGCCTTTTCAGAAGAAAGGACATTTGATCTGGGTCTTAAAAAACGAGAGAACTTTTCTTCTTGGAGAACTGGCATGGAAGAGGACATTGTGAACAGAGACAACACTATTTGGCATGAATGCATGACAGACAGACTGGTGACTGTGTAGACTGGCACATCACTTAATAGAAATGGAGCATAGGGTATGTGGAGAACAGAGTGAAAGATGAAACTAGTAACACAGTTAGGAACCACCTTTTTTCACTGCTTTTTAGTAATGTAGATATATTCTCATACTTATGAGGTAAGTTTTGACTTTTTAAAAAAATTTCAAGTTAACCATACTTATGGGCATTTAATTTGTAATTAGTGTTTCTAATTTTAGAATGTATAACATAGAGATTTTATTGTCTGGACAAACAAAGGGAACAAATAATTATGTTCAGCTCTTGTAGTAGAACCTAAAATCTTTAAAAATTTCTGTTAAAAATATGAATTTATTTTATAATATCTTTGAGCACCTATTATATGACATACACTTTTTTAAGTGAGGGATATAGCAGCAAAGAAAACAGAAAAATTCCTATTCTTGTTCCAGTACATTCTAGTGGTTCTTTTTGTAATATATTTGAGTTAACATGGCAGGGCAGTTTGTCAAGCATTTGTTTCCTGCCTACCTTATGTAATACACGGGATAAAAAAATGAATAAATATATGACTAGGTCTTAAAGAAGAAAAAGAGTTTTATTGAGTATAAGTTTGCTGGTACAAATAATTTTATCTTTATCTTGCATTCATTCTTGAAGATTAGTTTTGCTAGGTATGGAATTCTGGGTGGTTATTTTCTTTGAACACATTGAAGATATTCCATTGTCTTATGACTTCATTTGTCAAACTAAGGCAAATGCCTTTTCTCTTGTTGATTTTTAAACTCTTTTCTTTGGTTTTTATCTTTGAAGTTTTGCTATGATATGTCTAGATATGAATATCTTTTTATGTATGCTGCTAGGGATCTGAAGATTGGTATCTTTCATTAGTTTAGAAAAATCCTAAGCCATTATTTCTTTATACACTGTTCCTGCGTCATCGTCTTTCTTCTCTCTTTTTGGGTTTCTATTAAAAGATATGTTGCAGTTTCTCACTGTATACCCTGTGCCTCTTACCCTCTCTTCTGTATTTTTCAACGTTTTCTCTGAGCCATACTCAGGATTTCTTCTCAATTGCAGTTTACTAGTTCATTCTTCAGCCGTATCTAATAAGCTATTAAACTCATTTATTGAATTCCTAATTTCAGTTATTGTCTATTTCAGTTATAGAATTATTTAGTTATTTTTCAAATTTGTCACATTTTATAGTTGACAGTTCCCTGCCAAATCTTTAAGCTTTGTTTTTATCTCTTTGAATATAGTAATTGTTTTTTAATCTTTGTCTGTATTTTCAATACAGGCAGACCTCAGAGATATTGCAGGTTTAGTTCCATAACACCACAATAAAGTGAATATTGAAATAAAACGAGTCACAAATTTTTTGGTTTCCTAGTGCATATAAAAGTTAGGTTTATACTATACTGTAGAATATTAAGTGTGCAATAGCATTATGTCTAAAAGAACGATGTACATACCTTGATTAAAAAATATTTTGTTGCCAAAAAATACTAACCATCATCTGAGCCTTCAGCAAGTCATAGTAGTAACATCAAAGATCACCAGTCACAGATCACCATAACAAATACAGTATTAGTGAAGAAGTTAGAAATATTACGAGGATTACCAAAATGTGCCACAGAAACACAAAGTGAGCAAATGCTGTTGGAAAAATGACTGTGATAGACTTGCTTAATGCAGGATTGCCACAAACCTTCAATTTGTAAAAAATGCAATATCTATGAAGTGAGGTATGCCTCACTACAATAAAGTGAGGTATGCCTGTATCTGAAATTTCTGTGGGTCTGATTCTGTCCTTTATTGTTTCTGCTAGTTCTGACTTATGGTGTCTTGTCTCTTCATGTGCTTCATTATATGTTGGATATCGTTTTTGAAAAAACGTTTATAGAATTTTCATGTGCTCTGCCTTAATGCCTAGATTGAGCAGTTTAATAAGGCCTCTTCAGCCCAGGTTCACAATTCAGGTGTTGTGAGTTGGACTGCAAATTCATGTGTAAGCTGGTTGCTTATAGTTCGCTTCCCCCCATACATGTGACTCAGCTTACAGTAGGGGTTGGCCTACTAGAGACCCCAACTTCTTAGGCCCCAGAGGCCACCACAATTTCATCTCAGCTTCTCTTCCTGGATTGGTAAATAACTTCAGGACAAAAGTGGCTCTGAGTGTTGGGCTTATCTCTCTGGCCTCCTGTCCTCACTAGTCTTGGACAGATAATCCAACCCTATCTTCTTAGCTCTTTGGTGCTTGTATGAAGATACATTTCTGTTATCCAGCTTGTTACGTTGTCTTTAGCAGGAGGATTGGTATGAATTGCCTATTCTCCCATCACCAGAAGGGTGCCTCCAGTATTTACTGCCTCAGCTAGACAGTTCAGTATTTTAGTTGGATGGTTTGTTTTTTTTAACATTTGTTTATCCTGGGTTTTTAACCAGATCATAAGCTTTGTGGATAACGCTTTGCCTGATATTTCTTATCCATCTCACATAGCATTTAACATAATGGTAAGTAGATAGTTGGTCCTCTACAGCTATGTCTTGGTTGATTGGCCGATTAAGGGGCAATTTTCCAACCTCCAATGTTTTCTCCTCTGTGTTCATAAGGCTGCTTTTGTCCCTCAAAGAGAGATTTGTTATAATTTAAAAATAGCCATGTCGATTTTTCTCTTCTCCCTTGCTGTTCCACCTGAAAGGTGGGATAACCCCAATTAAACTAACCACTAAAACCCTGGCACAAACTGGTACCCAGGGAGCTTTTCTTAATTTTAATTTGTATGTATTATAAAAGGAAAGATTATTTAGATGTTTTAGAAATTCAAAATTTTGGTAATGAAAATATTTATGTAATGATTTCTCTTGAACTTGATTTGCTGTGGATTTATTTTTGTTTCTTTCATTTTGCCTTAAGATCCAATGGTTTCCTAATGTAAATGGATTACTGTAATCCAAGTATTTTTTGACTGTAGATTTTTTTAAGCTTGCAGTTCTCAAGTACAGCTGTCTCTTGCTCTTTTTTGTGCATGTTTCTAGCATATTCTAACCACTGAGTAAGAAGGGTGTCACCTAGGAAGTTGTAGATATGCTTTTCTTCTTTTATTATCTTCTGTTAACATGCACTGAATACCTGGTATATTACAAATGGACTTGCCTATGATATTTTCACTTCCCTTCCAAATTCGTCCTTACTTTGGTGGGTGGAGGGCAAAAGCAGGACAGCAAGACCCTTATAATTGCCCCTCACCACTGGTTCTTCTGTATTTTTGGCAGTTCTCTAGTGGCTGCTTGAACTATTGGTTGTCAGACTGACCTGATTTGTTTCACTTGTAAACAAAATGGCTTAAGCCACTGTTGATTTTTGTGGCAGCTCAGTTGCTTGGAGCAAGGTGCTAATGAGACATGGGTCATAGGTCTGGGCTCTGAGTGGGTTGGTAAGCTTTGCTCTGGCCCATGGCCACAGACCCTGACTCCCCCCTTGCCAGCTGTCTTGCACATGTATGCCATGGCTCATTATGGGGACAGAGCAGGGGGTGTAGATAAGACAAGGCAAATCTATCATCTCTGCCAGGAAAGACAACTCCTACTGATAGGTCAGTAACCTTTTCGTTGGGAGAACAGCACATTAGTATTAGCTTCCGTGGATGTGTCCATCTGAGTCTTTTTCTTAAAATAACTCTTGCGATTGAATGGGCTGTCTGAAGCAAGTTTAGAATACCGCTCACATTTTAAAACATGTTTGAATATAAGAATGGCCTTTTAGTTTGTAAAAGATCATTATTCTCAATCAAGAGATTTCTTACTATCAATCTCTAAAATAGAAAAGTAATCTTTAGAAGTCAAATTGGATAAAGCACTAGAAATAAACTGTAAAATTGCTATTAGGAAGAAATCATCAAGTTTAGGAAATGTCTCCCAGGTCTTTTTACCCCAACTGACCCCCTCCTAAAAGAAAGCAAGGAAGGAAGGAAGGAAGAGAAGAAGGGAGGGAAGGAAAGAAGATAGATATAGATAGGTAGATGCTCAAAAAAAGAACTTATCTAGAAAAGCATACAAGTTTACTCTTTACTGGAGCATTTTAGCAGATAGTATCTTGCAAAAGGACCCAATGGGTAATTGAACAGATATTCCCTGTAGGAGCTTAGCTTTGATGGTCTGAATTAATCTGACTAGGAATTTAGACATTTCTTCATGATATGTTTGGAGTCTATAGATGATCTGATTCTTTTGGGACTTGAATTCTTAACTTACATGGTGTAAAGCAAAGGGGAGTGTGTGTGTGTGTGTGTGTGTGTGTGTGTGTGTGTGTGTGTGTGTGTGTGTGTTACTTCCTAAAGGTATTGCAGGCCTCAAGATAAACTTTTTGGCTTATATCAGTGAATGCTGGAGTATGGTATTGTACCACTGGTGGTGGACCATAGACAAACACTTCATTCCTGTGGTCATACTTTTATTTTTATATGTTTTAGGGGGGCAAAACCTGCTTCAGACCTATCATTTCATAGATATTACTGCTAAAGATGAGTTTCTTCTTAAATACATTTTTTTAAAATGTATTTATTTTTATTTATTTATTTTTATATGTTTTAGGGGGGCAAAACCTGCTTCAGACCTATCATTTCATAGATATTACTGCTTAAGATGAGTTTCTTCTTACATACATTTTTAAAAAAATGTATTTATTTTTATTTATTTATTTTTGGGTGCGTTGGGTCTTCATTGCAGCACCTGGGCTTTCTCTAGTTGCGGCGAGCAGGGGCTACTCTTCGTTGCGGTGTGCGGGCTTCTCATTGAGGTGGCTTCTCTTGTTGTGGAGCACGGTCTCTAGGCGCACAGGCTCAGTAGTTGTGGCGCACGAGCTTAGTTGCTCTGCAGCATGTGGGATCTTCCTGGACCAGGGCTTGAACCCGTGTCCCCTGCATCGACAGACAGATTCTTAACCACTGCGCCACCAGAGAAGCCCTACATACATTTTTTTTAAAAAGAGCAAAAGTGAGCCAAGTTAAAAACATTGTTAAGATAATAGCACTGGTGATGTGTAGATGAAGCAAAATTGCTGAGGATGGTCTGGGAGTGACTGAGGATTGGAAAACACTGTCTGGATCGTACCCTGCCACAGAAGAAGCTACAGGCCCTCAGAATCAGGCAGAGGTTATTGGAAAGATTCAAGTTCCTAATGTTTAGCTAGAAGGTGAATAAGTTGGTTTCTTAAGTTCCTGGTTATTTATTAGGTGTACCCTCAGGTAGGATAATGAGAGTTATATTTAAAACAGATCTTTGAGAAATAAACTCAAGACAATTTTATTGACAAATCATGGGCAAATAATTCTATTACTAGAAGTAGTATGGAGAAGGAGTGGAAGGAGAAGGAAAAGTCTGGCATTTATTCATTTATTTATTCATTAAATCAACCGGTATTTCCTGAGCACCTGCTGTATGTCAGGCTCTGTTGTAGTCACTGGGGATACAGCAAGGAACAAAACAGGCATTTCTCTGCCCTCATGAAATTCACTTACATTCTAATGGGAAGAGACAGATAATAAACAAGTAGATATATAGCATATCACCTGGTGATGAGTACTACGGAGATAAATAAAGCAGAGTTAGTGAGTGACAGGATTGGGGAGGCAGGATTGCTATTTTAATTAGTTTGATTAGGAAAGGCCTCCCTGAGAAAGTGGCATTTGATTCTGAAGGAAATGCGGGAGGGAGCATGCCGTGCATGGGGAAGGAGTGTTCTAGACAAAGGGAATAGCAAGTGCAAAGACTCCGATGATGGGAGTGTGCTGTGAACTGTCTGAGAAACAGAAGGGAGGCCAGTGTGGCTGGAGTGGAGGAGGAGAGTAGTAAGAGATGAGGACAGAGGGGAAGAAAGGCCCCAGCTTATGCCAGGCTTTGGGAACCAGTGTAAGGCCTCTGGCTTTTCTGGGACTAAGATGGGGAGCCTTTGCAAGGTGTTGAGCCATGAGGGCCATGATCTGACTGACTTAGTTTTAACCAGATGTTCTGGCTGCTGTGTTGAGAAGAAACTGTAGGGTGGCACCAAGGAGGCCAGCTAGGAGGGTAGGGCTGTAAATCAAGCAGGAGGTAATGGCTTAGGCTAGAGTGATGGTGGAGAGTGGTGATACGTGAACAGATTCTGGGTATATTTTGAAGTAGAGCCAACAGAATTTGTAGATAGACTTCGACGTACAGTGTTAGAAAAAGAGGAGGCTTCAAGGTTATTGGCCTGAGTAACTAGGAGGATGAAGTTTTCCTTTACTGAGATGAACAGAGGAGAGGAAAGGTGGGAAATGGCAAAAGGAGAAGGTGGACTGTACCTTTAAGTTTTTAACTTATTTTTGTTTAAAATAGCCACACCTCCCTACCCCTTGCACACAAAGGACCTGTACTTGCCTTTATTCCGAATTTGTTACTGTAGATTTCCTGAAATGCTTTTTAAAAACTATAAATAAAGTAGTCATAATATAGCTCATTTTGCAGATTTTTAAAAACGTCCTTCATAAGCTGTTGGCCTCCAAATAGCAATGTATTCTGCCAATTTGGTGACTAATTGGGTTAGAGGTTAATAGCAAGACATTCTTAGAAACATCAAAGGGAGTGGTGTATCCAAATGAAAGCTTGTATTAGGCAAAGATTCAAAGAATGGGAATGACTAAAAAACATGGTCCAAGCCAAGTAAATATGAAGAGTTTTAACTTTGAAAGGAAGAGACATCCTTGGAAATAACTATCTTAGTTGGATGTTCTCATGGTCAGGTTTTAAAAATGAAAAGGTATTGATTACCATCAAAACATCACTTCTTAACCATGAAATTGCCTTTTTAAAATTAGAAAGTCTATGACATGCTCTCTACTATGATGTCTGGACATTTCTCCTTTCGCCAAAAAACAGTGTTGGATGTAGTGCCTTCCAGCCAAGAGAACCACTCTTCTATCTCTCCATAGGCCAGTTAAACACTTCTCACTGCTCTGTGATGAAATCTGTCAGTTTGCTCTATTGAATTTTTTTCCAACTTTGTTTTAATTGAGCCTTTGGGGCATAAAGTGTGTTTTAACATCTGAAAGCTAAAGGTCTAATATGGTGGGATAATCATTCTATACTTCCTCTCCCCCTAAGCCACCCCCTTTCTCCCACCGAAAATTTTCAATGAAGAGGATTTCCTGAGTAGGTCTAGAGGTTAGTCTTGTTCCAGTCTTTCTATATAGTGGCATTTCTTTTTCATAATCCTCACAAAGGCACTGATAATCACAGTGGTTGGCAGAGAATAAAGCATTCTGTGAAACTTATACCTGGAAATTGAGTCACTTTCACTGCTTAAATTTCCTTCACAGAATAACATAGTTTCTGTTGGAAGAGTATTTGTTATAAAAGCAAATTATTAAGGGTGGAAACTGTCTATACAGGGTGATGGTGTAGGAGGATATCTGCACTAGATTGTTTGCTCCTTAGTGTTTTCAAAGCTCTTTAACAATAACTTTTATAACACTCATTACCTAGTATTATTAATTTTTAGGTGTCACTCTATTCTGTAGCGTGGGAATTCTTTTATAACATAGTGCTCGCTATACATTCATTCATTCATTCATTGGAAGAGTGTACTGAGTGCTCCTCATGTGCCGGACATGGACATGGCTTGTGTGCTGGAGGCACAGTAGTAAGCAAAACAGACGCAGTCTGTGCCGTGTGGAGCTCACAGCCCATGGTGGGGTGGAGGGCAGGGGTGGGCAGTAAACCTGGGCAGTTACAGTGGTGATAGGTGCAGGGCACAGTGAATGTGTAACTCAGTACCTAATATGGATATTAATATGTATGCTGTGTATGCATATTAATATACACCATTGTGGGGGGCAACACCATTGTATGTATACTGCCTATAAGAGAAAATATAAACTACTTATTTATTTTATTCTATTTATTTATTTTTTAAGATAACCTGGCCAGAGTTCTTTCTTGGGTCCACGCCTCTGAACATGTTCACATACGTATTCTAGTCTTCTTCACTAGCAACACCCACTCACCCTTCCAGACCCAGCCTAAATGCCACCTTGTTCCTTCCCTGTCATCTCACAACTCCCTTAGAACAAGGACTATGTTATATGTATCTGAAATTCTAGAGCTTGGTCCATCATCTCCCATGGAGGCGTCGGACAGAGGTTTGTTTAAGGAATGACTCTGTTTCCATACTTTCCTCAGTGCACACTGGAGACCTCTGTTTTGGCTTTCAGGAAGGAGTGACCTCTAGTCCGGTCAGCCCTGTGTCCTACTCCTTCATTTTGGGGTATTTATTCTTGCTCTTCTCAGACAGGGTTGTGAGGATTAAATGTAGTAATGAAGTAAGAGTTAAGCATGTTCAGTAAATGTAAGGCGGTGGAATCATCATAATCAACATTAATTATTACTACACTGCTGCTGTTCCTTACAATACACATTCCAGAAATGTAATTACAAAATCTTTCTGAAGACGCCAGCGTTCTAGGTTTGACCTAGATGTTAACATAATAAACTATTCTCTACCAATTAGTGTGTTGGCCCAGTAGAGGTGCTTGACAAGGCCCCTTTCAGGCTTCTGTATATCACTTCAACCCCTCGCTCCAGTAGTACAGGCTGCTAATGAATTAGGAGTCATATTTGTCAACTGGCAAGGGGCCGCCTAGAGCAGTTCCCTGTGGAGTGAGACCTCGCTGTTTCTCTGGGTATAAAGAGACCTCCAGGAGAGCCTGAATGATTCAGAAAATCTGAAGTGGGGAGCCAGTGGCTCAGCAGGAGGCACCCCTCCTTGGCTGACTAGAGCCGGCTGTAAGAAACCTTTTTTTGGGGGATGGGGCCTCTGACAGACTTGTTGGGGAAATTGAAAATCTTCTTTTTAAGAAACAGATAATTTAAAACCCTTTCTGATTCAGAATGTCAGCAAGTAGTGACAGGCTGGATTATTCACTGATGGGGCTGGGAGGAGGGGGAAGCCTCAGGGAGCTCTGGGTTCTCTCAGTGGCCCAGCTCCCCAGCTCCTTGCCCTTCCTCACGCGTCTTTCCCATGCTAGCTTGGAGTGGATGTTGTTTTTCCCACACGGCCGCCTTTGTTGGTGTCCTTTGCTGTTTATAGGCATCTAGCACCACTGCAGTGCTGCTGGGGGACTATTGCGTGGCTTCCACAGTGATCTTTGCCCTTGGACCGTGTGCTCTCCAGCCTGGGAAGTATGCAGACCAGTGGTCATGTACTGCTTTCCAATGCTGGGAGGTAGAGAGACCCTCTGAGCCACCCTTAACTCAGAGGACTCCACAGGCTTACGTAAGCTAACGCGCGTCATGAGTCAGGCATCTGAACTCAACAAAGAGTGCTCTTAGGAGAAACAAATGGTCTACCTGGCATTTATTATTTGTACATTTCTTTTAGCTGGCAGTCCTCTTATTTCATCAAGGGTAATAATGCAAGAGTGTACAATGCAAAACTCAAGGAAAAGTAATTGTATTTTGTTTGACTGTAATACCAGATTTTTTACTCTGCTCAAAATTTGTGACATTGTTAATCCCACTTTATGAACCAGGATACTTGAATAAATCAAGTATCCATTGTTTATGCCAGATGCAAGAGTTTGCTTCTCTTGCCATGGTTAGATTATCACTTACTTGATAGATAAGTAATTTTTAAAAAATCTTATATCCTAATGGCGCATTAGGCCCCGAAGAGGATATAGAAAGTATAAGACCCTCTCTCAAGAAACTAGTGGTATGATTAAATGGATAAGAGTATGCATGTGAAACAGAATACTTGATATTTTGAGTAGTAATCAAGTGTAATAGTGTATGATTGATTTCAGCTTTAAGTGCTGTGTGTGCAGGAAGAGAGATAAAAAATAGATATTATTTAGTAAAATCCACTACTACAGAAGAAATAAATATTAGTAATATTTTCTATTCTCCTGTCAAGAAGAACATCTTGAATCACTGATTTAATCACTGATAGAGAGCCTGGGTTTTATTCGGTACCTTACAGTTTTTAGCTCATTTACGTCATTTGACATATGAACTTACCTTTTTGAAGAAAAAAATCTTTAGTTTTTATACATAGTTGTTGAAATTTTCAGAGTCCTTTTCTTGAAAAATTAAGACATCAAGTCAACAAGTATTTGTTGAGCACTGACCTTGGACCAGTGCATGTACATTTTTTCGTTTTTAAACAACAGCAGAGTATAACCCTAGAATAATGCCTCTTAAGATGACTTTGATAAGTACAAGATGGTGAGTTGAGCTTTTAGCCAAGAACCTTTGTTTTCCCTTGCTGAATATATTTCTTTTTTCTTGTGTGGTAGAACTTGAGTTAGAAATGTTCAGACTGTTTCTGTCCAAGCTGCATTCTCACTATTGTCAGGATTTGTTTAGTGATTTATAATTAATTAGAAAAAAATTCACAAAGCTTGTGAGGCACTGTAATGGGAAACACCACATAGTATGAGGTGCTGGTGGTGGTTTGGGCCTCATCTCATATATCTGGATACATCTTTCACGATTTTATGCCTATCTCTGCAAAACAGAGATTCTTTCCTCTTAATGGAATTTGAAAAAAAGTCATTTATCTTGAATGAAATTGGTTTCTTCTGTTTACTGCTGGGAGATTTAGTTTTCAACCAGGATGTCTGATCTATTTTATGTGCCTGCCAAAAAATCCCAAAATACTGGCCGCCTGAGTTCTGGCTAATGTTTCCAGGCGCTCTGTTTTGAAAACATTCCGTTTCTACCCTGTGTTACAGATGCTCTTGCATACAGTGAAATCCTGTGATAAATATTTTTCAGTGAACATAAAGTATTTGAAAAATAAACGAATGGCAGTGTTATCATTAGTCATACATTGACTGAGCGCCACCAGTGTATTCATCATGTACAGAACATAGTCCAAGACACAATCCCTATTTAGTGGTTTTATAGTCTAATCTGTGAAATGGTGATGTCAAAAAAAAAAACAAAACTAACTAAAAACAAGGAGCCATCAGTTGGGCAAATTGTTTGCAATTATGATTAATAACCTGCTCTGGGTAATTAATAGGAAAATATACGTGGTTATACTGGGCTGCTAGTTTCAGATATATAAGCAGTAAGTGTGTATTCAAAATAATTCACAGTAAATAAAAATAATTCTTTTTAATAATCCTAGGTTGGTTCTTACCTGTATTTTAACCCACTCAAGAAAAAAGTGAGCACAGGTAGGAGGTATCTACCATTCTTTATAGTAATATTATTTAGGTCTTAAAATCAGTCAAGAGCAAATTGTATTATTTGAAAAATGATTGCTTTTCAGAGACTGATTATCCTTGCTTTTATTTATCCTTTCTTGATCATTTTAAGGTACTTCGAAATACTTAATACCCATTTTGACTTCTTTTGTATTAGAAATAAAGTATTTATTGTGCATTAGATAAAATGACAATGTATTAAGTTTGGGTCTACAAATGCAAATATCTATTTAAATTCAGTATTCAGATTGGAGTTTTGTGAGCAAAATATTTAACAAAGTTTGTATTTAATTTACCTGTTCTTTTGACTCACATAGCTGAAACGAGATATAGTGAGTATAGATATAAAAATTTATGTATTTGAATAGGATTTCCCCCACTATTTGCAGGTGCAGTTTTTTGATAGTTTTCTTTCAAGTTTGACTGTGCAGTCCACTTGATTTCATTATAGTAGAAGCTTTTGTATTTGATGTGATTAAGAATTGGTTGGTTAACCCAAAAAGCTGGTTAAAAGTAGGGAATAAAAAATTATATCTGTATATATATATATGGCAACATTTTATTAATATTTTATCTTATAAAATATGTATCATGTGTATATATTTGCCAGTTGTTTGGTGGAGGCTCCAGCCTTCTCTTTGAGCATAGGTCGGAGTTTCCCATCTTTTTCCTCTACAACTTTCAATCTCAGTTTCCTTAGATGCACTTGTGAAGCAATTCTTTTAGTTGTAATTTCCTCCAAGTCTTGTAATAATTTTTTTCACTGTTAGTCAGATCTGTCCAAAAACATTCAACAAAGTGTCCATAGAGACTACAACTCTCTTTGTACACATAGTTTATTGGGTGTTGGATAACACTGTTTAATTAAGGTACTTAATTATAGTAACAGGCATAACTGACATAAGCAGATTTGAAAACAAACACAATTAAGCATAGAACTCAACAGGTGGAAGCAGAAGTGGACGGGTGTCCTAGACAATAGCTTATTAGCCACCAGTGTTGAGCATTTTGTGGGGAAATCAAGAGCTCTGGGCTGGTGAAGCTGTGACATGGTGGTCAGTGAGGAGAGCTTTTTTTTTTTTTTTTTTTTTAATTTGAGGCTCTTGCTAACTTGGCTCTCCATCTAAAGGACCTCCTTTTTATCCTGTCCCCGCATGAATCCTTGCTCAAGTCTATGTATTTTCATCATTATAGCTGCCGCCTCTCCCCTTTCCACCCAAGTCTGCTGCCTTTAGCCTCTGCTGTTTGTTTCTACCTGAAATCCCTCCCATCCTCCATTTGAAATTTTGCATCAAAATTCACCCCCTTATAGAAGCCCTATGGATTGACTCTACCCAACTTTTATACTTCTGTTGATAATTTATATACTATCTGTATAGCTTTAATGAAATAAAACTTCAAACACTTGAATTTTAGTATTAAATATAGTGTCCTTTATGTATAGTAAGTGCTCAAATATTTCTTTAGCCATATGAACCTATAAAAGAAAATAGGACAGTTCTTTCCCTGCACCCCACCTCCAGTTTTATTGAGTTATAATTGACCTGTGACAGTTCTTGAGATGTTTAATTTTCCATTTGTGCTAAGTAGGAAGCCTTGGGAAGGCCTTGTTAGAAAATGAGAGAATGGGAGACCAAGCATGGTACTTACTCTCTGCTACCCAATGAGAAAAATATGTACTTAACGCTGGTGAACTCTTTCATTTTATACATGTAACACCTGAATGGGGATGGTAGAGTTATCAAGCTCTCACATCTTATTGCTGGGCGACATTGGGGAGCTCTTTTTTTTAGGATAGCTGTCCATCTGTTCTCCTCCAGGAACTCCTGGATCTGTGCCACTGCCACTTGGCTGCTGGCTTCAAGAGAGCCTAAATCAGTGAGTTGCTCACACCAGGCAGAACAAACAGGCTCTTCTCCTTAAAGTGTCTGTAATTATATGACCATAATTAGAAATAAAACCTTCTTTAGATAATTTGCAGCTCACCAGGAAAGACTTTCTGCTTACACACTATTTTATCCTCTATTGTTTCGTATGCTAATCGGGAAACAGGTTACTTGGCCTAACAATAGACCATTGAATTGAGTGGAGAGATCCAGATTCCCCATACTCCCTAATTTTGCTGTGTGGCCTTGGGGTCATCGGGTGCTCTTTCTCAGCTTTTGGTTGGTATTGTTAACATGATGCAGCTAATGTATATAGGAAGTGTTGCATGTGACAACCTGAATTCCTGCTGTTAGTTCCCTGGAAAAAGAGAGAACCTAGAAATAAATAACTCATGAGTAGAAACAGTAGTTTTGGTGGTTGTGGTCAGGGTTCAAGATTGTTGTCATTATTGTAAATGATAACATTGTTTAGGTGGTTCTACAGTGTTCAAAAAAATGTAGGTCACTGTTGATTTTTGTCTGATGGTTTGAGTTAGAGTAGATGCTGACTAATTCATAAGCCCCAACTGCAAGGTAGATGTTCAGTATTGATTAGACCTATGCCCCTGGTTGTATGTTGTTAAAAAGGACTCAGTGGTGAAATACTCCTAAAGCTAAATCAATGAGCTACAAAAGTTGTTTTTCTCCCATAAATATTTGTATTTTATCCCTTTAACTAAATGAGAAGGACCATGAGGAATTTCTGTGATCTGGGCTGTTAAGAAAACCAACTGTACCTTTGGAACAGCATGCTCATATGTTAACCATTCCAGGTGAATATAAATTATTCACATGTACATCTTAGCTGAGGATAACTCTGGCCCAATAGAGGAGACAACATAACAGCTTTCTCTGGAAAATTATCATCTTTTTTTCTGGTGACATGGGTAGAGAACTTGGCTCAGAGCACACCCAATTACTGATAAAAATTTCAAGGGCTTTGAGACATAAGTCCTCACAGTGTAAGTGTTCAAAAATGTATACAATTTCTGTGATGCTCATGGCCAGTAATTGTTAAGCAATTAGCTGTATTGGCAGAGTCACTAGGAAGTTTTCTGCCTTGGCAATTTTTTTTGAAGACTTTATTAAATTTAGAGCAATTTCTGGCTGACTTTTCTTCCTCAACATACAGACTTGTCCAGAATAACACCAGTCTTTATGAAATCATCATGAAATCCACTGAACCCAGTAGCTTCTAGGCCTGTCATTCTCCTCTCCTTGCCTCCTCTTCCAAGTTCCTAGAATGGGCTGTTACCTCCTGCCGGGTGGACTTCCTGACCACGCCAACCCCTTCCTTAAATCTTTACAGGGGCTTCTCATTTCCTTTTGCATCTACTCTGGCTGTTCGCCCCATGCATCAAAGCCAGTCTCCGCAGGCTCTGGATTATCTCATTTCCCTCATCTGCTGCTCAGGTCCCAGCCTTCTCTCTCTCCATTCGGCTCAGTTCCTCTAGGTAGCACCTTCCTTGTGAACTCATTACATTAGTCTTTTGAGCTGTCTCCCAAGCATTGTCATTTTCTTAGATTCTCTTCTCAACAAACTGTGCTTTTTTCTTCTGTTCTAAATAACTCCTGAAAGCCAATCTTCTGTAAAAGTCATTTTGAATTAAGTAGAGAATTGCTGATGGTCTCCTCTTCATCCACTTTGACAATAAAAAAAGCTCCTGTGGCTTCTTCCTCTAGTATCTACCCCTGTTATAAACTCACCTCTGCTTCCCACTTCCAAAACGACCCTTGCCCTTGACTTATGTGTGTATCCCATTCCTGCTCTGGTGACTGTTCCTAATTTAGAGGCTTACACGGGGGTGAAGAAAGCAGGTTCTGAGGTCAGTTGCCTGACTTGGAATCTGATCTCTGCCAGTTGCAGCTGTGCTCCTTCGGGCCCATTATTTAACCTTTCTGTGCCACAGTTTCCTTCTTAATAAGACCGGAACAATAAGAACACCTCGCTGAGATTGTTGAAATAATTTAAGCACCTCATACAGTATCTGGTACATGGTCACATGCAATAAATATTAGCTGATATTATTTTTAACTGGGGGAGAGAATGAAGAACACACCCCTATTTAATAGTCCCATATCTATATCTACACACATATACACGTACATACACACATGTACATACATGTATATATATGTGCACACACATCTACATTCACATACATAGTTACATAGTTTTGGGAAAACATTCAGAATATCATTTCTTTTTTAGAAAGTGAAAAATTACTTATTTTTAAATGCAAAACACATAAAGTTGAACAAAAGCTTGGCTGGCTAGGCAAGGGTTTCAACAGAGGTGGGGAAGTACACTGTACCATTTGTTTCTGCACACCTACTAAAGGTCTGGCATTAGTGGTTTGGTCTTTGTTTAAAAGCACCAGAGCCTCAGATGCATGTATGGGCACTTGGCTTGCTTTTGAGTAACCATGATTAGGGTGTCAGGTTTTCCTTAGGAAAGTTTCAAAAGCAGGAGCTAGTCCACCCAACCTTAAGTAAATGAAGGAGAAATTAATTTTTTAAAAAAGGATAGTGTGAAGGAGAGCATTCTTTTAAAAAATGACTGTAGAAGGGAACTATTCAGATAAGTCTGTCGTGGGTTTATGCATACCCCTTTAAAGTCTGATGTATCTTCAGTACAGCCATTATTTAATAAGAGGATAATTAATTGCTTTTGTTTTCCTAGTTTTGTTGCTTATAAATATTCTGTTAAGGAATTTTATAAACGTACTGAAGATAATCCTGGGCTGATGGGTATATTTTCTAAATAGAATACTTACCAGGCTTATGTTGATTATTTATATTTGAAAATGTTGACTGTAGATATCATTGGATTGCTTTCAAATTAATCACTTATTCCTGATTTACCAGGGATATATCAGTGAAACATTTATTTAGAAAACAAATAATTTTAGATATGAAAATTGAATCTCTTAAAAATTATAATAAATGATTTAATATACCAGTGTTTTTGGTGTAATATTGAAGGACCCAGAAGTATGCAGTGTGCATATGACTTTATTTTATATATATGTGTGTGTGTGTGTGTGTGTGTGTATTGCTATTTATCATATCTTAGAGGTTGCTACTCTTGTAGATATGAAAATTACTTGAATTTCCCTATTTTCATTTATTTATGTAATTTTATAGCTTACATCATTTTCAGTTGTTTTATTAATGCCAGTTTTATAAAATAAAATAATTAGAGAACTTATGAGGAAGGGTGGCATGAAAGAGGTGACCAGAGTTACACTGTTTCATATTTGTAACTTTCGTTTCTTTTCAAATGTAGATTTATTCCTGGTGATACAAATTGCTGTTTTCCTTGGCAGGCATTAGAAGCAAGTCTATGTGAAATTATGTAATGTCTGAAAAGTTATATTCATGATTAATTGGCCTCTCCTAGAATGGTATTTGTGTGTGTGGAATAAGGCGATCATGCTTTTCTATTTGGCAGTGAGTTAAAGTGCCCCTGCTCAGATCAGGTTACTCGACAGGGCTTTTTGACTGAGAACTGTATATTTAGCTTGATCTCTTTTTAGGAAGCGTAAAATGTAGCTTCAAAGCCAAATACACTGGAATTCGTATTGTAACCAGTGTTAGTCTTTGGATAACTTCAAAAGCAAGCCATTCCACTCTGTCACACCTTAGTTAACAAATAAAGCCAGAAGATTTAAAACAACAGCATTATCATCTCTGGGGCCTCTGAACTCACAGCCACTCTTGATTATCCAAAGTAGATTGTCTGTAGTGTCAAATAATAGGTTTAAATTCTTCCTGACCTTGACCCAGACTGATCAGTTACAATGATCTATTTATTTATCTAAGCTGGACTTTACAGGAGCTAGAAAATAAGGCCTTTAAACAATTGCCCCTTCCCACGTGTCAACTTGAGAAATGATGACATTCATTACTAACAACACAGTGATTGTGAACTTGATAACCGGAGAGGTACTGCAGTGGTCCTGGAGCCTGTTTGGGGAAAGTTAACTTCTGTTTTCTCATCTGTAGTGTGCAGATAATAGTACCTACCTTCTGGCATTTTAATGATTGATTAAGTGCTAACCTGAATATCTGTTCTTAGTGCTTTTCAAATATTTGCTGCTGCTAATTACTGTTACTCCTGCTGCTGCTGCTACTACAACTGCTACCACACCAACTACTGCATTACTGTGACTAATAAAATAGTTCCTCCGGCAGGGCATTAACTCCAGGGCTCTGCTCTTCAGTGAATCCTCATATTGAAATGGTAAAACACATCCCAGAGTTGAATATGAGTAATTTGGGGGTTACTTTTTTAAAGTATCTATATTCTTATTGCTCAAAGGTGTGGACCACAGATCAGCATTAGTATCATGCGGGAGCTTCTTAGACATGCAGAATCTCTGGCCCCATTCCAGCATTACTGAACCAGAACCTGCATTTTAACAAGATCTCCAGGTGTTTTGTTTGTATATTAAAGTTTGAGAAGTATTTATCACCATCATTTCCTGGCCCCTCCCCCATCCTCAAAATCATCTGAATAACTTAGAGATGACTACCAGCAGTGGACCACCAAGCAGTATCACGTGAGCCAGGCCCTCAAAACAGACAGGCAGTTAATTAGAAAGAAGGGAAGATAAAAGGAAGGAGGGAGGAAGAAAAACCATGCCTGACAATACTGTTACTGTAATTCTGTAGGTGGGTCTGTGCTCACTGACTTCAGATTGTTCTTTGTTGTAACACGGACTGTGGAAAGAAGTACTGAAATTTTATGGGCTGCTAGCAAATTTCTGTGGCTCTGTAAGTTCCAGTGATCTGTCAAACTTACCTTGCAAAGTTTCCTTTTAACTCACGGTCTCAAAAATTAGTATGCACTGCTTATTTTCTTAAACACACACATACATAGTGCAGTCCTCTTATAATCATGCTCCATTTAGCTTTTTGATGCGAAGATGATGTTCTTAATGTGCTGATCCTGAAAGATCAGTGGATAGGAGAGTAGAGTTTCATTGACTTTCCTCACTGTCCCTTGGCTAGTGCTTCCACTTTGTTCGGTTTGTTTACTCCAATGTAAAGGTTGTGAGGATGTATAAGAACACTGGTCTTTGATTAACCATGAACTATGGATGGTTGTGGAGGCACAGCTTTATTTGTATTATCACATACTAGGGGATAAAGAAAATTACTAGTTTTTTTACTTAAAATATGACCTTTGAATCCATTTTTTAAAAGTTAATTTGAAAAACAAATTTAAGTTAAAATATGGTATCATTTTCAACTGTTAAATTGGCAAGGAAAAAATTAGATAAAACATGTTAGGAGTATAGAGTGACACAACCTCATGCAGTTAAAAATACCTATGTTCTGTGACCCAGCAATCTCACAGCTAGGCATTTATTCTGCAGGTGTATTTGCACAGGCAAATGCACATGTGTACATTTCCGTAGAAGCAAAAGAATGGTATTAACCTCAATATCTATTAGAATAAAACTGGTTTAGTACACCTCAACTTTTAATTTTTTTTAAGATGAAAGTGTCTCAGTGAACCTTTTGAAAGGGAATTTGAGCGTCCAGGGATTACCCATAGGAGGGAAACCTATTTTCCATTCTGTATATCTTTGTGCTATTTGAATTAAAACACACACACACACACACACACACACACACGTAACTTTAAAAATCAACAAAATAGCCCTCGTATTGAAGAAATTTAAGCCATGTTTTTGACGCATATGTATTTTCCCCCCTACCTTTAAAGCATGTTCATGTGACATAAACTTATTATGTCTCTGGGGCCCTCAGACCCACAGTTTTTAGGAGTAGGCAACAAATTCTCAGTAGCCTCTCAGCTCTGTATTTACTCTTGTGCTTCTCAGACTCTTCTGAGCATAAACTGCCAGATGTCCTAATCATTCAGAGCTGTGATTCTCAACGTGGGGTACCACCAGAATCTCCTCGAAGCTTTTAAAAAAATCAAGATGCCTAAGTCAGCTGCAGGCCTATTTAATCTAAATCCATGCATGTGGCTTAGGCGTGTACATCCTAATGTTCATACCTGTTTAAGAACCACTGTCTAGAGAGCAGTTCTTGGTAGGGTTCCTCTTCCACTAAGGCACCAGCTGTTACCTCCTCCCTGCTCCAGCCTCCCAGGAGTTGATGTGGCACCAGAGTAGAATGGGTGGACCCTCTGCTCTACCGCCAAAGAAAAGGGAATGGCATTTTGAATAACCACATGGCTCTAGCTGTTGTATTAGAATAAAAATGATAATGATAGTGATAATAACAAATCAGGTTTCCAGATAAGAATCAACATTTTTCCTCATATAAAGAACATCGAAAGTAAATAGGGGATATCAAAAGCTGATTCTTTGAAAACATCAATAAAATTCAGAAATTTCTAGGTAGGCCAATGAAAAAATAAAGGGAAAACACAAATTACCAGTAACAGGAATGGGAGCGAGGATAGCACTGAAGACATAAAAAGAATAATAAGGGAATATTATGGGCAATTTTATGCCAATAAATTGGGCAGCTTAGATGAAATGGGAAAATTCCTTGAATGCCCAGATCACCACAGCTGACACATACATACAAAATAGAAACTCTGAATAGCTCTATATCTACTGAAGAAATTGAGTTCAAAATTTAAAACTGTGGTACAAAGAAAACTCTAGGCTCAGACAACACACAACTTTAATGGTGAAGTCTCAAACATTTAACAAATACAACTGTTAGATAAATTCTTTCAGAAAGAAGGAGGTAACACAATTGTATTTTCTATAGTAGCAATGAACATTCAGAAATTGAATACCATTTACAATGGCATCAAACAATATGAAATATATAGGGATGAATTTAGCAAAATATGTACCCTGAAAACTGTAACCGTTTCTGAAAGAAAGTAAAGAAGACCTAAGTAAATGGAGAAATGTACATTTAATGGGTTGGAAGACTCAATAATGTTACCAAGTCAACACTCCCCAAACTGATCTATACAGTCAATACAGTCACAATAAAGATCCCAGCAGGCTTTGTTCTAGAAATTGACAAACTGATTAAAAAATTGATATGGTAATACAAAGGATCTAGAATAGCTAAAACAAATTTTGAAAAGGAAGACCAAAGTTGAAGGACTAATTCAGTGGGAAGAAGAAAATCTCAGCTAATTGTCCTGGAATAACTGGATATGCATATGGAAAAAAAGTGAATCTTGACCCTTACCTCACTCCGTACATAAAAATTAACTAAAAATGCATCATGAACTTAGTTTATAAACTAAAACCAGGAAACTAAAAGAAAATATAGGATAAAGCCTTTGCAACTTTGGAATATGCAAAGATTTCTTAGATTGGACATAAAAAGTAGAAAAATAAGTAAATGGGACCTCGTAAAAATTAAAAACTGATGTTTCTCAAAAGAAATTATTAGGAAAATGAAGAGACAAGCCACAGAATGAGAGAAAATATTCACAGTACATATATATATATATTTTTTTTTTAATAAATTTATTTATTTTTGGCTGTGTTGGGTCTTTGTTGCTGCGTGTGGGCTTCCTCTAGTTGCAGTGAGCGGGGGCTACTCTTCTTTGCGGTGCAGGCTTCTTACTGCGGTGGCTTCTCTCATTGTGGAGCATGGGCTCTAGGCGCGTGGGCTTCAGTAGTTGCGGCATGCGGGCTCAGTAGTTGTGGCTCACGGGCTCTAGAGCACAGACTCAGTAGTTGCGGCACACAGGCTTAGTTGCTCCGAGACATGTGGGATCTTCCCAGACCAGGGATCGAACCCGTGTCCCCTGCATTGGCAGGCGGATTCTCAACCACTGGGCCACCAGAGAAGTCCCATAGTACATATATTTTATATGTTATGTATATATGTATACAAAGGACTTGTAGCTAGAACATATATATATGAAGGTCTTGCAACTCAGTAAGACAAACAACCCAATTTAAAAAATAGGTGTTATAGGTTGTGTTCATTAGGAAGCAGGCACTGAGATAAAGTTTTATAATTATGTGGATATGTATATTTGTCCAAACTTTAAAGGGTACATATTATTATTGTAAATTGCACCTCAGTAAAGTGTTTTTTTTTTTTTTTTTTAAGTAAGATTTAAGAAGAAAAAAAACAAATGAGGGTTTATGTTCATGTGGGGTATTGGTTCTTCTTTTAACTTTCTTTTTTTGTAATGTTTTTATCCGATTTTGATATCAGAATTATGCTGGCCTCATAAAATGAGCAGAGAAATATTTCTTCCTTTGGTTTTTGAAATTGATCATTTAAGATTGGTATCAAAAAAAAAAAAAAGATTGGTATCGTAATCTTCTTAATCTTTGAAAGAATTCACCAGCAAAGCTGGGGTTCGTTGTGTGGAGGTTTTAAGTTATGAATCATTTTCTTTAATGGATTTAAAGTTATTCAGATGTTCTATTTCCTCTTGTGTTAGTTTTGTTGGTTTAGTCTATCAGCGAAGTCCATTTTACTAAGTTGTCTAATTTATTGACATAAAGCTGTTCATAATATTTCCCATCATTTTAATGTCTTCAAGATTTGTAGTAGTATCCCCTGCTTACTTCCTGGTATTGCTAATTAGCATTTTTCTTTTTCTTAATTATTCAAACTAGAGCTTTCTAATAATAAAATTAACCGTCTACCTTCCTTATGACCCTGCATTTCCACTCCTAGGTATTTACTCAAAAGAGATGAAAACACCTATCCACAAAAATACTTACACAAGAATGTTCAGAACAGTTTTATTCATTTTAGCTCTAAACTGAAGAAGACTTAAATGTTGATCAACTATAGAGAAAATAAATAAATTTTTGTATATTTTACAATAAAATACTACTCAGTAATAAAAAGAAATGAATTGTTGATATATGCGACAGTATGAATGAATATGATAATACGGTGAGTAAAAGAAACCCTATACAAAAGAACTCAGTTTCTGCTTCCATTCATATGAAGTTTTAGAACAGGCCAATCCAAACTGTGGAGGTAGAAATCAAGAATAGTGGTTGCTTGGGAAGGAGAGTTGGGAAGGGGTTGACTGGGAAGGGGCAGGAGAGAACTTTCTGGGGTTATGAGTGCTCTATATCTTGATAGCAATATGGGTTACATGAGTGAAGGGGTGTTTTCAGAACTCTCTGAACTGTATCATTGTATATAAAATATATCTAAACTTAGTTGTACAATGTTGCGAATATACTTTACATTGAACCTTACACTTAAAAATAGCTAAAATGGTACATTTTATGTTATGTGTATCTTACAATTTAAAAAATGTAAGTGGGTGGATATGATATGAAGGTTCTAAATGGACATTTAAAGTGCTTATTTTTCCTCATATAATGTGCTGTTTTATTATTATTTCTTTATTTACCATTTATATACTAAAATAAGAATGTAATTTAGAAAATGATGAGAAAGAACCATGTATGAGAAATAATGTTACATTTATATATTCAACAAATATTTATCAAATAGCTACAGTGTGTATAGTTCTTCATTTTGTGTATTAAGATAAAGCAAACAAGGATCTCCTTCAAAGAGCTCATAGTGTACTAAGCTTTGACTTACAATATGCAAAAAAAAAATTTGATTTCACAAAAATAAAGAGCTTTCTTCAACATACTGTATAATACCCTTTAGTAGGTTTCTGTAGACTCTTGAAGTTCTAGGGAATCGAGCTTAAAAATCCTTGCCCTGGAAAAAAAAAAAAAAAAAATCCTTGCCCTGGGGTAAAGCCTGTCACTCTGGTGTTTCTCTTCCTGGCCTTGCTGTAGTTTGCATTGACAGGGGAGGGGTTTATGTTTTTTTGTGCCCTCCCTACATAGCCTGCAGTGATGCTGAAGGACCAGAGAGCAGACTTTCACTGATAATGTACCTGTAAGTGCTGGGTTGGTGCCTGGCCTAAAGCATTAGTGGATCTAGAACCTCCACCACAAAGAGTTTTAGGGCAGAGTCCAAAAAACAAGGTCAGAGCTCTTGACATTCAGGTAGTAATTACCATCCTCCTTTCCTACTTCTTAGGACTACTGTAATTGAAAGGGTCAGAGGTACTCTGAATGTGAAGAAAACAAAAGCAGAAAAGTCAGGGGCATAGAAATTCTACCCACCAGTGGGTTTAATGTGCCCACCGGGCAATTGGAAATTAAGTGTGATAATGGAATCACACTACTATTATTGGTTCTGTGAGGACAAGCACTTGGAGTACCAGTTGTATTCTGTTGGCATACTTGGGTGCTGAGTAAATATTAGTAACTTGTTGAATAGTGCCTAGCATCTCACTGCCATGTAAATCTCTGTGAAGGCAGGACATTGTTGGAGGGAATGGTGGTGGTGATGGTAATCTTACTGAGAAAGTGACTACCATGTGACTTTTCTAGCTTGTTAATATCCATCTACCTATGCCTCATCTTTTCATTCTACTTCCCTGTTTGTATCTCATTACAATCAATTCAGTTGCCTGTGTCTCTGAACAGTTAATTCAGGTTTCTCTTGGTGGAACTGGTAATGAGAATATCTATGTTCACATCACGCCTAGGCGGAGTTGTATGTAGGCACCATCTAGATGAAAATGGATGCCTTGGGACAACTGAGCAAGCCGCTGTATGATTCCAACTAATATATGACATTCTGGAAAGAGCAAAACTATGGATACAGTATAAAAAAGATCAGCGGTTAACAGGGATTAGAGGGGGGAGGGAGAGATGAATAGGCAGAGTGCAAGGATTTTTGGGGGGCAGTAAAATACTCTGTATGATACTACAATGGTAGGTACATGTCATCATAAATTTGTCCAAACCCATAGAACGTACAACACAAAGAGAGAACCCTAATGTAATCTTTGGGTGGACTTTGGGTGATAATGATGTGTCAGTGTAGGGTCATCAGTTGTAACAAATATATGAGTCTGGTGGGGGAATGTTGTTAATGAGGGAGGCTGTGCACCTGTCAGGACAGGGGGTATGTGGGAAATTTCTGTACCTTCCTCTCAATTTTCCTGTGAACTTAAAATTGCTCTTAAAAAAGAAGTCTAAGAAAAAAAGAAACTATTAAAGATTTGTGGTACTTGAATATGAATTGATTTTAAAATTCCATTTTTCAAAATCTAGGGTAGAGTTTATATTATATTGCTAATATTATGACATACTTGCTGAAGAGAATAGTTTGTAAATCCTAAGCTGACTTCCTATAACCATGTGTTGAACTTCCAGCGGTGTTGAATCAGACTTTGATCCCTCTTAAGAAGATAAATGCAATATCTGCAGTTTCTAATGGTAGGGGTGTAGGAGAGACTTTCAGATGAAATCTTCAAAGCCAAGTCTCTGCCCAGATAAGAAATTAAAGACCCTGGAGAAGGCAGTTATTTCATTGTCCTACCTCCTTCCCCCTCCGCCCAACTTGTAGGCCTCATTTATTTACTGCTCCCCCCCCCCCAAAAAAAGAACAAATGAGATGCTATTGTTAAATGCAGTGTACAGGGTTAGATTTGTTTCCTTCCAATAGAATCACTTTCCTTAATCAGCACTCTTATAAATGGCACACCTGCCTAATTAGAACAAGTTCTAGACGACAGGATACAGTGTGAGCATTTCAGTTAGCTCCACACATTTGATAACTATTGTGACTGATGTTCTTAGAAAGTCTTCCCTTCTCTCCTTTTCTTATTCCTCTGTGGCTAAGCTTTTTATAATTTTATACTTCTGAATCAGCCTTTGATTGTGGGAATTTATCCGTATGTGGTCATTGATATTGGTTTTGTTTCTAAGTGATTCCTTAAATGAAAAAAGAAGTGATGTATTTATGCTTATGTGTAGGGATGCTTTTAAATATTTTTTTATTTTTTATTTACTTGTTATCACTCTTAAAATACAGAAAACTCCCTTGACTGTGACAGGGAGGTAAAATACAGCAGTCACGTTCAAGATCTCCATACATTAGCAATAATAAATCCTTTTGCCCTGAGTAATAACAGAAACTCAATTTAGAGCCAGTGGGGATGACGTAGTGCTCCCTCACAGAACCAATCACCCACAGAGAAGTATAATGAGCAGGGGAGGTGATACAATAAAACCTGTATGGCCAGAGGAAAATTATGGTAAAATTGTTGCCTATGAAAAGTCTTGTAATAAGTATATCTCCAGTTATCTTCCAGAAGAAATTATTTAGGCATCTATTCAGGTCAAGATTCATGACAGAAGTACAAGAATAGCCTTTAGAATAAAGCAAAAGGGTACATGAGTGTAGAGAAAATGGCAGTGGACATGCTGTGAACAGAGTTGTGTTGTGCCTGAAGGATCTGAAGTAGCCCCGGTGCTGCTGTGAGGGCGTGCTGCTCACCAAACCTTGCAGAGGGATGGCTGCACTGACCACTGTTGCAGCACATGCTGACGGGGACAAGATAATGCCCTTAAAATACAAAATGGTTTAGATTATCACAGGAGTATACTCTACTCTTAGAGTTAGTGTATTTCCCAAGACCACAGCTTAAGCAGATTGCTGTAAAGGAAAATCCTGAGTGGGCATGATCCATATCCTAATTAGGAGTGGGCTTGATCTGTTCAGACATCTATCAGTTGAATAAGTGGGTTAAGTGGCAAGAAATGAAGTCTAGTTCTTTATTAGATAAGTGTCAAGTATAGTGCTGAGATGGCTAAAAAAAAAAAAAAAAGTTAGTATGTTACCTAAAACAACATGAACAGTTTCAACCTGTGTTGTCCCAGTGCTATCTGTTGTACAGTCTGTGGAAAACAATTCATTACCAATAATAAAACACCAAAGTTTGTAAAATATTTTTTAAATAGATTGAACAGATGGATGCTTTTTTATAATTTTGTTACTCTCACTGCAGTGTATTCATCTTTCTTGATTTCTTTTTTTTTCTTTTATTGTGTTATTTCTTGAGAGGCAAAGGGGGGTGGTGGTCACAGTTAGGTACTGGCAGCTGGGCGTGGCCCCAAAGCTATCTTGCATACAACCTATAGTGGCTATTAGTGAGTGAGCCCCAATAGTTAATACCTGTGGGAGTGGTGAGGCAATTTCCCTCCCAGCTGATTTTAAAATTTTGATTCTATCTTGTCAGATTAGACCCATGGAAGTACAATTATGTCCAAACATAAGTGCCATACATTATAAATGGTCAGAGTAGGAAAAAAGCATTCAGATTAGACAGTGGTGGAACCCACCTTGCCATCAATGGTTGCTTCATATTGTAGTCATTAAAAATATACATTAAAATAAAGAACAGTAGTCAGTATTTTGGGACCTGTTGAACCGGAGGAACCAGTTCCAAACCTGAAAGCAGTCTGTTCATTTGTTCATTCATTTATTCCATGAATGTACTTTGAGACTGGAGCTACAGCAACTAATCTCTGCTCTCTTAATGTTTTTAGTAAGCGAAACAAAATAGATGAATGATACATCATATGTCAGATAGTGATGAGTGCTATGCAGAAAAATAAAGCAAGGCATGGAGGATCCAGAGGTGTGGGTGGAGTGCAGTTTTAGAGGGAGTGGTCAGGGATAGCCTTTCTGATAGGTGATAACGTGAATCCAGCTCCAAAGGAAATGAGGGAGCAGCTGTGGGAAGCGAAACAGCTAAGAGCTTAGAGTCAGCAGGCTGGGCTCCCTCTGTCTTAATAGCTTTGTGACCATAGGGAGGCATTTAACTTACCTGTGGCACGGAGACAGAAAGAGCCACCGAGCCTATTTCACAGGGTTTGTGTTCGGCACAAGTGAGACACTTGAGAAAAGCATTTTGGTAAAGGAAAAGTAGTACCTCGACTTCAAATTTCAGTGTGAAACGATAAGAGGGTATAAATTAAAGAGATAAATACAGCAGAGTCTTAAAACAGCCCTTCCATACAGCTTGTTGTGGAGTTATTGAATTGAGTTGTCTGAACTAAAGTGTAGAGAACATTCTCCAAAGATGAACTGTTTGATACTGGGGTGTACAGGATTTATATTCATCTTTGTTTGCTTTTGTGGTATTATTAGTTTAAGATTTTATATTTGTTTGTGCTTTTCTTCCTCTGACATCTTTTTCTTTTCTTTTCCTTTGAAGCTTTCCTTTTATTAAATTAGTTACAGGCCTCTTGACTCTCAGTTGAGCATTTTCTACGCTGTTCCTGTACTCCCTGATTAATTCATTAAAAACAAAACCCAAAAAAATCCTCTAAGATGAATACTTTTCATGGGGGCTCACAACATCCATCTTTTATAGAGTAATTCTAAACTCCAGAACAAATTACTTGCACTGATGTTTATTAAGGACTTGAAGTTGTTTGTTTGCCCTGTTTGTTTTTATAGCCAGAGTGAATTTTGCAATAATTGTTAACAATGTTTGAATAGAACCTTATAGTTTACAAAGTGCTTCACACACTCGCTCACATGGGAACTTTAGCAACCCTGGAGCAAGACAAGGTGGACGCTATTGTGCCCTTTCACAAAAGAGGGAACCCAAGGCTCAGAGAACAGAATTTAAATTCAGGTCTTTCCATGATACAAGTGTGAATATATGAATGAAAAATGCTGAATTGTTTCCAACACTTGGAATTACTAAAATGGTATGTTTTATAAGTAGATGCAGGAAATTTTGTAGATGACACCAGGAGAAGAATCCTTAAGGGATTATGGAAAGAGAGGGCTGTGTCCCTGATCATTGTGAGTGGAGACCGTGGAGGCAAAACCCCTTTTGGTGTCTTTGTCAGGAAGAGGATGTGAGCCTGGATGCCCATGGCTCTGATCTGTGCATGAACTCCCTCCCTCCCTCCCTCCATTCCTTTTTTTTTCCAGTTTCTTAGACTAACAAGACTAACAAGCATCTTATTTTCCTTCAGGGCAGAAATAAAAGTAACCATATGCAAATATAAAACTTATCAAAGATGTGTTGTCTTGGATTTAAGAATGTTTCTTCAGAAAAGGCTGTCTTATTTTGATATCAGGCGTCCTGAAGACTCTTAAAATGTCTTTTAAAGTATAATAGAAGCAATGAAAAATTAGAGCTGAGTTGGGAAGGGCCTTAGAAATTATCCAGCCATGGAACCATTAAACTGTTTGATCTGGAAAGGACCTTTGAAAAGGTCCCAGATCCCAACTCGCGGGAGGCTCCTTCGTCCACCGTGGCATCCTCGCCATCCTGATAGGGTCCGTGCAGTATCTCCATGGCTTCTGATTACAAAGACTGTGTGAGTTCACTTATATGAGGTGCCTAGATTACTCAAACTCATCGACACAGAAAGCAGAAGGGTGGTTGCCTGGGGCTTGGGGGAATGGGAAGTTAGTATTTAATGGGGACAGAGTGTCAGTTTGGGAAGATGAAAAAGTTCTGGAGATCAATGGTGGTTGTACAACATTGTGAACATACTTATTAACGCCACTGAACTGTGTACTTAAAAATGATTAAGATGGTGAATTTTATGTTTTTTATATATATATATATGTATATATGTATGTGTGTGTATGTGTATATATGTGTGTGTGTATATATATATACACATACATACATACACATACACACACACACACATACATACACACACACATTTTACCACAGTGTAAAAAATAAAGAAGCAAGAAAAAAATTCATTTCGTTGCTGGACAGCTCTGTTGGAGAGTTGGAGTCTAAGATGACTCACTGGGACATGGAGGCATGGAGAACAAATTAACCCCTCCCCCTGGATGAAGACACCCAGCTTGTCCCCTCCCAACAGTCTCTTCCCAGCCAACCAGCCTCAAGTTGCTTCAGTAGGTCATTTTGTTTTGTCTTACAGTTTATTTGAATCATAATCAAGATAAGGACTGTATGTTGTAATTGGCTAATAAGCCTTTTAAATCTCTCTTAATCTATTGGTTCTTCTTCCATATCTGTTTCTGTCTCCCTCACTCATTCTGTCACCCTTTTAATTTACTTGTTGAAGAAACTGGGTCATTTGTCCTCAAGAGTTTTGGTACTTGCGTCCCTCTGCTGTGTAGATTGACATGTTCCTCTGTCCTCTGTATTTCCTGTGAAGCGGTAATTGGATTGAGATACTTTACTTTAGAAATGTTGTAATCCAACTATATAATAACTCATTCTGTATCTTTTTTTTGAAAGTGCCCCCCAGCTTTTTGCTTGGAAAATTGTAAACATTGAAACAAATCATTAGACAGTTGAACGAATAACGTCATGAACATCCAAGTACCTTTATATAGATTCACCAGCCGTTAACATTTGCCACATTTGCTTTCTCTCTTCCTCTCTGCACACACATAACACTAGTAATACACATAGGTTTTTCCCCCTGCATCATTTGAGCTCAAGTTATAGACATCATGACACTTTACTCCAAAATATTTCAGCACATAACTCCTAAGACAATTCTTATATAATCACAGTCTAGTTTATGTGTTGTCTGCTGTTTAGTGCATGTTACCCTAATTATCCAAATAGTGTTCTTTACAGCAGTGAGTTATTATTATTTATTTTTTTAAATTTATTTTTAAATGTTTTTATTTATGGCTGAGTTGGGTCTTTGTTGCTGCGCGCGGGCTTTCTTTAGTTGCAGCGAGTGGGGGCTACTCTTCGTTGCGGTGCGCGGGCTTCTCATGGCGGCGGCTTCTCTTGTTGCGGAGCACAGGCTCTAGGCGCGCGGGCTTCAGTAGTTGTGGCTCACGGGCTTTTGAGCGCAGGCTCAGTAGTTGTGGCGCACGGGCTCAGTTGCTCCACGGCATGTGGGATCTTCCCGGACCAGGGATTGAACCCATGTTCCCTGCATTGGCAGGCGGATTCTTAACCACTGCACTACCAGGGAAGCCCCATGAGTTATTTTTTAAAAATTCGAAATCCAAGCAGAGATTGCAAATTGTATTTAGTTTTCCCACCACTTTAATCGCCTAAATTGGTTCTGCCCTTTTTTGGGTCTTACATGACATCAACATTTTTTGAAGAGTCCAGGCCAGCATGTCCCTAAATTTGGATTTGCCTGATTGTCTCCTTATGATTAGATTGAGGCTAAATGTTTCCAGTAAGAACACTGCATAGGCAGTGCTGAGTCCTTCAGCGCCACGCTCGGGAGGCATCTCATGTCAGTTTGTCCCATAATGGCTGATAGGTTCGATTGCTCAGTTAAGGGGTTGTCTACCAGACTTTTCCATTGTAAAGGTACCATTTCCCCATTGTAATTAATAAATAATCTATAGCATGTTAAAGGTTGCTTTTTTAATAGTTTAAAAAACATATGCCATTGGTCATGGGAGAAATTGGATGGCAGAGATTATGAGCACATTAGAGTTATTACTGCTGATGGAAAATAATTTTTAAATACTGGTTTTTCTTGAGAGAGGAGAGATAAGGAGGGGAGGTAGTAAAGGTGAGAAATGGGCTTTACCGAAGACAGACTTGTGTTTGAATCCCAGCTCCACACTTGAACCTCTGCAACTTTAGAAAAGTTACCTCACTTCTCGGAGCCTCAATTTCTTTCCTGTGATGGGCATAATAATATATATTCCTGGCAGGGTTGTTAAGATGATTAAATGAGCTAGTGTATGAGTGGCCTCTAGCCTAGCAGCTGCCCCAGGACCATCACATGGGAGGTGAGGAAGAAATGCTTCCCAAGCAGTTTGCAGAGTTTAAACCTGTCCGTGAGTGTTCGTTCTCAAGATCAGATTGAAATATGCAGGCATGTTGATAAGAAAATGTGATCAACAGGTTATGTGGTGGTATGAAATTTCAAAGAAAGGAATTCAGAACTGGGAGATGTTTGGTTCCATTTTCAGACCTCTTAAATATGATTTGTCTGTAGTGGATTTATGTAGAATTGAGTTGCCATTGATTCAGACCTCTTTCTGACTGCAGTCCATTTTAATCTATTACCAGGGATTATTTTTTGAAACAGTTTATGTGTAGTCTGATCGAGAATAGTGAATCATAGTAATTCTGTGACCCATTTACGTACATTACTGTAAAAGTTTCATTTCATACAAGTGACAGCTTTTTAAAGTTAATTAGACTCGGCTATACTGAGGTTAGCAAAAAGTGCTTTGAATTATCAATAATTCAGCAGGGCAGACATTTCTGTATAATGTAGTGGTTTTATAGAGTATTGTGAGACAGTTATCCCTAAAAGAAATGGTTGTGAGCATACATCAGCATGGTGGGGCTCGCTTGAGTGTGGCATGAAGTGATATCATCTATGCTTTCTATTATTGAGCAGAGTGTGGGACATCGGTCTTTCTGGCCATGAACTACTAGCAACCTTTGTCCTTTGTGTTACCTTTAGTTAAAAACGAAGAATGAGCATGAATGCTGGCTGATGGCCATGTCTTTCTTACAGCTAAAAATTCATCTGGGAAAGAAAAATGGGATTGCAGATTTGGATTTGTTTCATTGCATGAATGATATGTGACATTTTGTAAATTATTTATCAGTGCAAGGATGGCAGCAATGGCTTGAGCATTGTTATATCAAATGAAAGCAGGAATCCCATTAGTATAAGGACTGGGTTTTAGCTAGAATCTATCAGGGGAATGTTGTCACTTGAAAACCAGATTGTTCTTTTAATTGCTATTTAAAGGAACAAAAGTGTTCCCAAGGTGCTGCAGTTGAGCAGTTGCGAGTAATAACTATGGATCCATAATTATGCAGTGCTGATTATCTGGCATTTAAAAAATGGTGGCAGGAGTCAGTGACCAGTTTGTTGTAGCTTGTCTTTTTTGGTTTTTCTAATACAGTGTTTTATACTCTGCTTTTTAACTGGGGCTACAAAAACGCATTTGCATAGTTACCTGAGAAAGTGAAACCTGTGCATATTAAAAGAACAAATTAAACTGAAAATTAGGGCAAGATAATGAACACTTATATTGTAAGATGAAATTAACAGTCATATCGAACAGTTTTGCAAATGCTTGGTCATAAGATGAATTCTGGTTTTTGATGACATGTCACATTGAACCAAGACGTTTGTTGGAATCATTATTACCATTTGAAATATTATTTTAGAGATAAGTGTTTTTAAACTAGCATATGTTTCTTTCATTTATATTCAAATATATTTTTATATAGTTAGCAAATACATTTTGAGTGCCTGCTGTGCATCAGGCAATGTATCAGGCGTTTGGAATAGAGTGGCTGAACAAATGAGGTTTATTTTACGCTGATGTATATTTAGGAAGTTAGGCCTAGCAAAATCTTGTTTTTAATTTACATTAAAAAAAATTTGTGATTATACTAAGCTTTCTTGCCCTAAATTTTTGATTCATGAGATTCAAATATAAATACATTATAGTTACATTCAGATGGCTAGCAGACAACATGTGTGAAGCTTGGAATATGAAATAAAATTTTAGTTTTCATACAGTTTGGCTGTTCAAAATAATGTGACCAGATCTGTAGACACAGTCAACTCTTCATTTGGATGGGAATACTAGTGTTGCTGGTAGTCATAAATAACAATGGAGGCACTAAAATGTATGCAGATTTATACATTGTTAGAAGCAATTTCCGTAGTGAGAGTTAAAGGGGTGCTAGGGGGTTAGACAAATGTTTTGTTCTTTCTTTTATTGAAAGTGGGAATGTCAGAGATTGAGAGTTTGTCTCCTTTGTGTGGCATGGTGTGGTTTACTTTTGAAGACCTTGGTGCCAGAAAGGCCTTGTTAATTGTCTTTTGATCATCTCAAGTGATCCCACAGAATTTTAAAGTTCTCGCTTAGTTCTAATGCTGTTATTATGTCACCTTTTAACATACCAGTATTTTATGTCAAATATTTAATTGATGCATAATAATAACCTGTACTAAAACATTTGATAAAGTTTAATTAAACAATCTGGTCTGACTAGAAGATACTCATAGACTGTAATACTGAATAGGTGAATCAGTTTATAGTAGGCATATAGATCACGGGAACAATTGAGACTTCAAATGAATTCTTAATGTTCATTTCAGGAAGGTAGTGTAATATATAAAGGTTTTAGATTTCATTGGCTTAATGAAAATTACTTCTGAGTCTTATACATTACACATAAATGCATTATTCTGGCAATACTTTAGTGTCAAATAATTTGAGGGGTTTTTTATTAGCAGAAAATGTTGATATGAATACCTTATTTCAGCAGTTTTTCTTTGGTAAAGAAATATGTAAGAAGCTTTTGATTTTAATGTTTTGTTTTAAATTTTGAAATGGAGAACTAACAGTTTTTTCATTTTAATTTTTTTCGTAGCCCCGTGCCGATCCCATTCCAATATGCAGCTTCTGTCTGGGGACAAAAGAATCAAATCGTGAAAAGAAACCAGAAGAACTCCTCTCTTGTGCAGATTGTGGCAGTAGTGGTAAGTTGGTATTTTGTGTATGTGTGTACAGTGACTCCCCATTATAGCTACATGCGATTTCTTTCTATCGAAAAAAAATCTGTTATTTAAAGTAATATTTGATAATAGAGTAAGCTTTAAATTTAAAAAGTAAATGCAGGTGGGGGGAAGTGTGAGTATATTAATACTGACATAAACCATATGTCATAAAATAAATTTTTTTTAAAAAGCTTAAAAAATTATTTATTTATTTATTTATTTATTTTTGGCTGCGTTGGGTCTCCGTTGCTGTACGCAGGCTTTCTCTAGTTGCGGCGAGCAGGGGCTACTCTTGTTTGTGGTGCGCGAGCTTCTCATTGCAGTGGCTTCTCTTGTTGTGGAACACGGGCTCTAGGCACGCGGGCTCGGGAGTTGTGGCTCGCGGGCTCTAGAGCACAGGCTCAGTAGTTGTGGCGCACGGGCTTAGTTGCTCCACGGCATGTGGGATCTTCCCGGACCAGGGCTTGAACCCGTGTCCTCTGCATTGGCAGGCGGATTCTTAACCACTGCGCCACCAGGGAAGCCCATGTATTCATATTTTAAATTAAGCTTTGATTTCATACCAGCATTGATAATTCAACGTGGACTATTCTACATTGCAGGTAAATTCAAGGTAGAGAATTCCAAACTTTCATGCTGAATGCACCTAAAATCCCTAGTTTTCTATAACCTGAAGTCTCAATTTAAGACGTTTCAGTTGGAATACATAGTGTTTCAGGTCCTGACACCTACTGGTGAAATATAATATTACAGCCCAGCTCTGTGTGACAGCTGGAAAGGGAGGGACAGTATTCTGGAAACCACATTGATAGAATCAAGAAGTCATCAGGCATGAAAGAAATTCAAATTGCCCAGGATAAGAAAGGAAAAGGGTGGTCTATGCAGAAGGTGATGTTGCAATCAAGGAATTGCTGGGTAGGGACGCTGGGCCATTGGCAAATTGCAATACCCAAAGTGCTTTCAAGGTTGCTGTCACCTCTTTTTCTCAGCATAGGATTTTAAGACCGCACCTCCACTTTTATAATGGAAATTAAAACTCAGATTGTGCTTACACTAAAAGAATTTGTCTTAGCAGCCAATCTTCCTTCCTGTTAAGCAGGTGATAAGTTGCCCAGGTGAGATATATATGGTTATATGTATGTATGTATACACACACACACATACACATGTGTGTGTGTGTGTATATATATACATATATATCTCTCTCAACAGAGTGAGTAGCAGTTACTGGGTTTTTAAAAATTAATCTCTGTGTTATTCTTCAAATTTTCTTCTCCCAGCCTACTGAAACTTTTCTCCCCAAAATGTTATTTTTAAATTAATTACCAAGTATTTCTCTGGTCACAGTTAATTCTTTAAAAACATCAACAAATCTGCAAAACACGACAGCATACTCTCATTTAGGAAGTCAGTATAGTATAGTGGTTAAGAGCAAACTAGAGAGGCAGCCACAACTCCTCTACCTTGAATGAGTTAGTTAACCATTCTGAGCCTCAGTTTCCTCATTAGAAAACTAGAGATAATGGTGGCACCTACCTCTTGGGTTGTATGGAAGTTAAAGGAGAGAACACAAGTAAATAGCCTAACATAGGGTCTACAACAACTCTGGTAAGTGTGTTATAAATGTCAGCAGTTGTGGGATTTTTGTTGTTGTTGTTGTTTGGCATGTTTGATATTTTTCTTGATTGCTGCAAGTAATTTAAAATCTTATCATTTATGACAGCTGCTTGATGGTTGGATAGAGGAAATGTTTCACACTGACGAATGGCACTGTTGTGTAATGATTCTTCCTCCTCCTGTGAAGGTTTAACTTAATAGGCCCTAAATGGTTCTGCAGCTCTCAGAACCTAAGAGGAGAGAGCCTTGGAAATAAGACATTTCAAACTCTGCTTGAGAAATGCTTTCTGACAGTCTTTTTTTTTTTTTTTCTGACAGTCTTTTTTGATGGGCTTTACAGATTCATTAAAACTCTTTCACCTGCCCGTGGTATCATAGCTAGTGACAAAAGGGCATGGAAACATTATCTGTATGTTCAGGTTAATAAATTTCAATCCTGCAATCTCCTTGTTTTATCCTGGTGAGGTAGTGCCTCACTCATCAGTTCTGACTCTGTAGTTATCTTTTGGGTTTTCCCACGAGGCTCATTCTGAATGAATTATTGTTTTGTGTAACTGCCTGATAAATTTAGTGGTGTTCTCTTGTCTAGGGTTTACCCTTTGTGGTTTTTAAGGTGGTACTTTAAAAACACCCTTAACTGTTTCATTTCTTGAGTATCTATTTGTCTGGGCGCCTAGACAGATTAAAGACATACTTAAATCTGGAAAGAAAAGTTCCCTTCATATATTTCCTTTCCTTTCCTCTGGTGATACACACTTACTTGAGTTGATAAGAGATCATTATCTCCTAGATCATAACTTCAAGGCCTCTTTCACAGGGTATATAAAGGCTTGTAATTCTAAACAGGTAGATCTTAGATTTTCTGATGTAACCAATCTCCCTTCGTCTTTCCCAGATGGAAGACCTGCCAAAGGAGAGTTTTGATTTCCTTTATACTTGGAGGTCGCTGAAATATTTTTCCCCCTGAAGTTTCTTACTTTTCCAGGGTGTACAGGTGTAGTGTTGTGTTTTCTCTTTTCAAAAATGATCTCGTTTTCTCTTTTAACACATTATTGACTGGGGGATTTTTGCAGAAACTAACGCCTGTGGCCTTAATACGTCTCCGGCCAAGAATGTGTTAACAAATGGAGAAGAATGGATTGCGGATGCTATCTAGGAGGCTTCTATCCAGAGTCATTTTGTGAGCCTCCTCCCTTCAGGTAGAATGAGCTAGAGGCTTTGGAGTCGAGATATGGGTCATGGCAGAAATTCAAGCCCTGGGGTCATCATGTCCCTTTGTTTAGGATAGAGGACGGCTCAGAGTGCTTCTCTGGACTCCACAATATGATCTGGCTCTAGTGTTAAGGTTCACTTAATCTTCCCTTGAGTGTACTGTGCCAGTCTGAATTTAGCTGCTTTAGTCTACCCCCCACCGCCCCTGCCCACCACCCCCCACTCCGCAACCAAAAAAAATTTTTTTTCCTAACTCAGGGAGATGCACTGTAGACACTTACTTCATCTGGTAGATGAGTGGATTTTGCAATTTGCTAGTCTTTAAATAGAAGGATCAAAATAAAATATGGTTCTTCTTAGAGAGCTTGGAGGGATTTTGTAGTTATAATGCTCTGTTGTGACACGTTGGTGATTATAGGGGAAAAAGAATAAAATAGGCTGGACACTGCTGGCTCAGCAGTGTCCTCCAGTAATGGTGAGAGCCCCATTGTCATGGTCCAGTTCAGTTTCAGAAGTGGGAATTACAGAGTGGCTGGTAGCCCTGGTTGGCCTCATGGAAATGGCCACTGTCTCACACTCTAGAGAGTCCACTGGTTCTGGGGTTGCATTGAGACTGTTTGTAATGATCAAAGGAATCCCTAATGTAAGATGTTTCTGTGAAAAAAGTACCCATAGCAGTATAAAACCCAAAAAAGGAAATATAGATGGCAGCCCATAAGGAGGATCACTCTTAAATGTGTTTCCCATATGTGCCTGTAGGTTTTTAGTCACCTCTGTCTGAAGTACCATTTGTATGATATCACATTTAGACTCTGCTTAGATTTCATAGACCTGAGTAATAAGTGTTTCCTTCTGCTTACATCATAAAGTAAAGCCAATTAGAAATTTCTGTGTTTTTAAAGATGGCTCAGTGCTGCAAATGGGCAGTATATTCTTTAACTATGTTTTTCCTGCTAAAAGTTCTTTTGAAAAAAATAATTCAAGTTTGCAGGTAGTAAAAATGTGAAGTGAGGTACATAGTACAAGGAGACCCAAATGTGGTGTTCCAGTCCTCTTTGCTTGCTGGCTATGGAACTGTAGCTTTAGACATCTGTGAAATTCAGAGGATGACGTCTGCACCCCACATCTACAGGGCTATTGTGAGGATCCAGTGAGCTAATGCTATGAAGATTATCAGTAACTATAAAACATTACCCAAAGATGAAAGATTATACGAAGCACTGAAATGAATGTGGGACTCATTACATAGTCTTCAGGTCTATGGAAATGTTGGGACTAGGAAGTGATTTTACTTGACTTTCATGGATCAGCCTACTTTGAAATTAACACTGTTATATTCTCTTTGCCTCATTAAGACCAAATTATCTTTAATTAGCTTCACATAAGTATTAGATATTATACCAAATGAAATTTTGTGTCTGCTGCTCAGATTGCTGGGTGGTTAAATCTTACTTACAGATGAGTTGTGTGCATGTGTGTTTTCAAATTAGCAAATCTAAGATAAGTGCACAGTTCAAAATTACAGCATCATTCTAAGTGGAAGCTCATTGACACTGGAGACAGCAAGGCTGCTGTGATGCAGCTGGGAGAGCAGGAAGATCACCTTTGTACAGTAAAGGGAGCCAGAGCCACAGGGTCCAATGTCAGCCCACCCTCAGGAGATCTGAAGTCTCTCCTGGGTTCGTCTTTAGTTGTGTGTTAACCCTGAACAAAACTTGCCTGCCTTCTGTTCCCAGAGTGAGCTTGTTGGTGCAATATACGGGTATATCGGTGTGTGTATAGTGTGTGTGTGTGTGTATTTTTTTTAATCACTAGTTTCTTAAGGTTACTGTGAGAAAATGCCCCAGGGATTTTGTTGGTTAGTCATCCAGTTTCACACTGAGTAGACACAGAAATAATTAGGTTTGGAAGGAGACCCTTGACTAGAAAGAAACCTCAGGATGGACTCCAAAGAGGAATAGACAAGGATGGAGGAAGAAGGGTTGGGGAGCCCCACTCTCCACAAGCCCAAAGCTGGATTGACCATCCAAGCAGAGTAACAGGAAGCAGAAGCCTTGTGCTGGCCTGTTACTTCGCTAAACTTATGCTGGTATGATTAACAGTGACCTCCATGTAGCAAAATCTAAAGGTGCCTTCTAAGTTTTGGTCACAATCTAATGGACATCTTTCAGTCCACACCAGATAGATATTCCTCTCAGCCATACTTGACTTGTTGAGAATATTTTTCCTTGAAATGTTCTCATCCTTTGGCTTCCGTGATTTCATATTCTCTGTGTTTTCTCTCTACCACTTCTTTCAGATCTTTTGTGAGCTCCTTGGCCTCTCTTCATCCCCTCATAGTTTCTTCAGGATTCTGTCCTTGGCCCCTTGTTTCCTCACTGTGCTTCATAACTTCTCCTGAGTTCCAGACCGTTAGATATAAATGCCTCCAGAACTTCTCCACTTGACACCCCGTAGGCTCCTCAGAGATTATATCCAAAACAGCTGATGAACCTTACACTGCTCCCTCCCCCCACAAAAAACAACCACCACAATAGAAACGACAGAAATCTTAGCAAACAGACAACATCCTGCTTCTCCTCAGGGATTTCCCATTTCAGCAAATGGCACACCACCAGCTACTCATTCAGTTCTACAAGCCGTCCTCTGTCCTATTCTCTCATAGCAAGAAATCACCAAAAATGCATGGGCTGTACGTCCTAATATGTATCCTACATCCTCAGTATATCCATAACCCTCACCAGACCTGCTCAGAGCTGCTATTATAATAACCTAACTTTAATCTTTACCCTCTTTCCCCTCATCCATTTTCCATACTTAAGCCTAAGTTACTTTTTTTTTTTTAATTTTTTTTTTAAATTAATTAATTATTTATTTATTTAATTTTTGGCTGTGTTGGGTCTTCGTTTCTGTGCGAGGGCTTTCTCTAGTTGCGGCAAGCGGGGGGCCACCCTTCATCGCGGTGCGCGGGCCTCTCACTGTCGCGGCCTCTCTTGTTGCGGAGCACAGGCTCCAGACGCGCAGGCTCAGTAGTTGTGGCTCACGGGCCCAGTTGCTCCACGGCATGTGGGATCTTCCCAGACCAGGGCTCGAACCCGTGTCCCCTGCATTGGCAGGCGGATTCTCAACCACTGCGCCGCCAGGGAAGCCCCTAAGTTACTTTTTAAAATTGTAAATCTAATCAGAATTTTTTAGTGTCCACCAGTTAACCTTAGGAAAAATCCAAGCCCAAAACACTCTTCTGGATTGGGCTCCTGTTGACCCCTTTGCACATCACCATCCCCTTCACGCTAGTTATATCAAACCTCTTTCCTCTTCTTGAATGTCACCGTGTTCTCCTCTCCCTCTGCACATGCTGTCTTCTCCCACCCTGCTCCCCTTCTGGTCCCATCTGTTCCCACTTATCCTTTGGGTCTCTTCTTTAGGAAGGCCTGCCTCTAACCTCCTGCTAGATTCACCCATATCTCCAAGCCACCCCATCCTAATTCTTGTCTAATGGTTGTCTTTCCTGGTGGACTGTGTGATCTGAAATGTCTGTCTTTTTCCTCACTGTGTCTCAGATGGACAGATGGTTGGTCAGATAGCCAATCCGAGGGACCGAGTGTCTTGAGTCTTTCATAGTTTTCCGTTGCTGCTATAACACATTGCCACAAAATTGTTGACAGAATTCAGTTCCTTGCGTATGCAGGACCGAGATCCCCATTTTCTTGCCGTCAGGTGAACGGCATTCCCTGCTTCTGATGGACACCCATATCCCTTGGCTTGTGTGTGGCTTCCCCCACACTGGGTGGAGTCCTTCTCCTAGTTTGAACCTCTCCTCCTCCTCTCATCTCATCTTACTAACCCAGCTGGAAGATTCTCTGCTTTTAAGTACTCTTGATTAGATTGGGCCTACCCAGATAATTCAGGATAGTCTCCCCATCTCAAGGCCTGTACCCTTAGTCACGTGTGCAAAGCCCCTTTTGCCATGTCAGGTACTATATTTGCAAGTTATAGGGGTATAGATATCTTTGGGGGGCATTATTCTGTCTACTACAGAGCCCATGTTTTTTTTTCTCCCATAGTACTTACTCCAAAAATCATTTCTACTGGTTTGTGGTCTCACTGGTACTTGTTTAATTTTAAACAGTACTCCTCTGGTTTTGCTAGATAAAACTGTTATAAGCTACCAGTGCTTAATATGTGCTGGTAATAGGAATGAATGAGTGAATGAATATATATATATTATGTTCTCAAATCAGATAAATTGCAAACCACAAAAATAAAACAAACTCCAGAAAGGTAAACCACCCTGAATTGTGTCATCAGAGAGAACCCAAATTTTAGGGGGAATTGTTGAATTTATGGAATGGCTAAATGGGAGGTAAGGACTTGCATTATCAATAGTATTGTTGTCCTTTATCTAATTATTATAGATTGTGTAGTAGTATGTCAAGGTTTAGTTACAGTCTTTTGTGTTACTTTAAAGTTGGCCGTGAGAAAGTAAAGTGGAAATGTTTCTTCATCCCTCAGCATCCTTTACAGAATCATAGAAATTTAGAGCTGGAAGGGATCTATGGCCAATTCTCTTGAGCTAAATAAAGGTAAGATTGCTGCCTAAAGAAAAGATAGGCTGAAGATTTTAGAATTTGATAGGGTAGCTTAAGTGGTAGTAGTTGAGATATAATATTACTTTGAGAGAAAGCATAAGAGGAAGCATATTCCTTGCTCTTGATTAAAAGTGGCTGAAATCCATTAACTTTCAAAATGTACAATTAATTATTAAAAAGTATTTTTCATAGGATATCTGCGAGAATAAATAGTAAGCTATATAATATGATGTGAATTACCTTAGTTGCTGGATATTGAGCTATAAAGTACAAAAGCAGATTTTAATGTAGAGAAAAATTTAGTGCATGAAATTGAGGTCATATGTGCTAGTGATGTATGACTTACAGGAAGTAATAAAAAGGGAGAAAAAAAGAGAAGTAAATGGTATACTTTTAAGCTGATGGAACCCATTTTAAGGGTGGAATTTAAATTGCTGTTCTTTAAAACTTGAGTTTTTACCCCCCTCACTACCTAAGGGGGGAAAAAAAAAACCTGATCAAAGTAGAACTTCCCCTCCCCCTTCAGAGTGTAATTCTTAAAGTCGAAAAGCAAGCTGTCTTTGCTGTTCCTGAGCAGACAGAGGTGATTGATAACCATTTTTATATATTTAAACTCTTCCCCCCCACATTCATTTGAATGAGAGAAGCCCTTGTAAAAGAAAAGTGTCATAGGTTAAATGCATCTGCCTGGGTGTCTCTCCTGCCTGAGGTCATAATCCTATGACAACATTTTATTTGCTCAACATCTTAAATACAGATGTTTAGATTTTTTTTTAAACTCAGGAATAGTGTGCTTTTATTAACAGTATTGATGATTGATTTTGAATGTTTTTACTTCAAAAAGCCAAGTCTCCTGGTGGGTGGAATTTCATGAAGCACCTGTTAAGCTTTAGGGAGGAGGACCTTTTTGGCAGCAACCCAAAATACATATTTAAACAATGAGCCTGCCAAAGTCAGGAAATTATAAAACAGTTTTGAAATTGCAGGATCTGCTTTTTTTTTTTTTTTTTTTTTTTTTTATTACCCCTCAGGTTTCTTTTGCAGCTTGGTTATAAGTTCTTTCACATGGGATTTACTAACGTTCTTACTGTTTTAAGACCAGATTTAGAAAAATAAAATCAAATTTGGAGATCTTAGGTTTATGTGATAAAAGACCATCAGATTTTAAACTGAACTGCCTTCCAAAGAGTCTAGGCTCACACTTCCCAAAACCTTTTGGAGCAATCTATTATTCAGCGTAGCCTGGCCGGCTTCCTTGAATGGCATTGCCCCTCGGGGTCTCCAGTTTTCCTCTGTGAGGTGAGAGTTGCTAGATGAAAAGTGTGTCCAAAACAGTGCAGAAAAGCTGAACACTCAGAAAAATGGGGGAACGCTTGCTAAGGGTATGTTTCTTGGCATATTCCATTTAGCCTGGATCTTGCAACTTCCAAATTCACTGTTTCTATTCCTACTTACAGATTTTAAATTCAGCGTCCCAGGGGCAAGATGGCAATAGTTTCTTCTTTGTGTATCCCAGCAATGAGACATTCTTTGTATCCTATTGGATTTTTTTTTCTTTTTTCCATTTGTTTGTTGTATTATGTTAAGCAGCCACAGATTTTTAGTTAGTTAACTGTTGTTTTAAGATTTCATTATACTCAGAGAGCAGGAATTGTTTGAACTTCGGCACTCTTCTCGCAGGCTGGCAAGCCAGGAAACTTCGGAGTAGATGGTGATCGATGAAGAGGGTGAGGTCAAGAGATTTAACAGAAGGCACAGGCCTGAGAACGTGATCTTGAGCATACGTTATCTTCAGGTTCTCCAAGACTTGTGATTAGAATCGGTGTAAATTTCCCAAATTTCTCTTAGGGAAAACATTTGTACAGTCACTCTCTCACATATGGGGGTGGGGCAGGGGAGACAGAAAGGAAAGTGTAATTTGGATTCTTTGATATATATTTTTTTTTTCTGATACGGTTTTTTGTTTGTTTTTTGACCTCACTATGTGGCTTGCGGGGGATCTTAGTTCCCCAACCAGGGATCGAACCCATGCCCCCTGCAGTGGAAGCTCGGAGTTCTAACCATTAGACTGCCAGGGAGTTCCCTCTTTGCTCTTTTTGTACTTTCAAGTTCCTAAGGTTCTTTGGCTGGCATCATCACCATCTATTAAATATTAGGGAACGGGAGTTTAAAAAATTGAAGGCACCAGTCCCATAAAGCAATTTGCTTTTTATTCTTATAGGACATCCATCCTGTTTGAAATTTTGTCCTGAATTAACAACAAACGTAAAGGCCTTAAGGTGGCAGTGCATCGAATGCAAGACATGCAGTGCATGTAGAATCCAAGGCAAAAATGCAGTAAGTATTGCTCTCAGTAGTCTGTCTCCAGGTAAATTGTTAGTTTTCAGTGTTAAGGTTTTTCATTTTTGTAGGTTGTTGCTATTTTTAAATGTTTAAATACATTTCAACAGGGATCGTGGTGCTCCTTCCTTATATTTTATTTTTGTTAATTGGACAACATAAGAGTCTGTGGCCTTTTACAGTTGACTTCAGTCTCAATTAGTCTCTAATATGTTATATTGCAGGATAATATGCTTTTCTGTGACTCCTGCGATAGAGGATTCCATATGGAGTGCTGTGATCCCCCACTTTCCAGAATGCCAAAAGGTGAACTTTTAAACCATATTAAAAAATGTGTTTTATTATGTCACATTAGCCTTGTCCTAATGTCTGACAGCTCAGAAATATACAGGTTCCTTAAGCGTTTTTTTCATCCCTCCTACCTTCCCTATACTTGTGGGTTTGGCACAGGTTGTGAGCAGAGAAGTGTAAAAGCATTTAGTTTGGGGGTAATGTATATAATAAATACTCTAATTCAGACACAGGACTAAAAAGACCATTCCTCTCCTGAAACCACTCCCTTATTAGAATAAGTTTAGATTAGGTAGGTCAAAAGTTTAGAGTACTCTCCATGTTATTCAGTACAGTGTTCAGAGGTAAGAAATTACCTATTTTCGATGATGGTGATAATGATGGCTCCAGAAAAGTCCTATGACAGGAGCCATCACCATTTTCTTGGCCATTAGTTGGTAATTTTGAACATGAGGATCTGAACTATCTTACATGGGTGTATCCATATAGAATATGGATTTTCTTTTCTATTTATCAGGTAGTCAGCCAAGATCAGCCTTCTTTTTCTCATATGATAATATATTAAACATTAAAAATAACTTTGTGTTCTTATTACAAAATTTATACATTTTCATTGTGAAAGATTTAGAAAATATAGATTGACAAAAAGGGATAAAAAAAACAATCAGAAATTCCTTCCCTGCCCCCACCCACCCCTTTAAAAAGAAATGGAACATTCTGTACATGTTTATGGTTTTTCCCTCTTAACAATAGCTTCTCACATTCCCACATCATTAAATGTTCTCCTAAACATACTTTTTAATAAGTGTGTAGAACTCCATAGTACATAGAGCAGGGGTTACAAACCTGGTGACTGTGGGCCACAGAAATGTTTTTTGATTATCTATCTATCTATCTATCCATCTATCTATCTATATCTCTCTCTATATTTTTTAAAGACTTCTCTTAACTGTGTTACAGAAGAGCTGGTGCAATATTTTTTAAATTTTGAATTTGAATTGTCAGTGCCCCATTCTGCCTCAGTCTCACTGCTACCTGTTGCCTTACCTTCCAGCTTGCTTCAGTCACATATATTATACCTGGGTGGTTCCTGAACATAATTGATTTTGCAACCCCATGTAAAGAAAAGAATAATTTATTTAACCAATCCTCTATTTTGGATATTACAAATGTTACCAATTTTTTCCATCCACAATTATTGCCTTAAGATAAATTCCTCCGGGAGGAATTGCTGGATCAAAGACTGTGTACATGAAAGGTTGTATCAGTTTTCAGACCAACCACCAGTGTATGAGAATACCTGTTTCCCTGTATAAATGACCAACACTCACTATTACTATATTTCATTGAATCTAAGACACACTTTTTTAAAAACCATTTTAACATCTTTGAAATCAGATGCATCTTATAGTCAGTGGTATCTTAGATTCAATGTAATACAGTGTTATTATTCAAAATTTTTACCAATTAGGTAACAGAAAAAAGTTGTCTGATGATTTTTTTCTTTAAATAGTGAAATTGAACTTTTTTTGTGTTTGATTATTGGCTGTTTGTATATCATCTTGTAAAGCACCTGTTTTTATTCATTAATCATTTTTCCATTGGGGTTTTCACTTTTTTCTTACTGATTTGCAGAAGCTCTTTATATTTTTATGTAGTCAAATCCATGAATCTTTTTCTTTATGGCTTCAGTCTTACATGTCAGTCATGCTTAGATTATATTAATATCCACATAGTTTTCCTGGTGCTTGTAACATTTAATTTTGCCATATAATATTCATCTGCCTAGAATTTGTGTTTATAAAAGATAGGAAATAATTATTTTCCTTCCAGATAGACAGCTATATGTTCTATCACCCCTTACTGAATCGTTTCATCCTTTCCCCACTAATTTGAAATACAACCTTCATGATATGCTAAACTTTTCAGTTGTTCTGGCCTTTCAATTCTTATCCATTGACCTGCTTGCATATGCCAGGTGCATAGTTTTAATTATTGTAGCTCCATAGTACTTAAACATTTTGTTTTACTTTTAAAAACTATATCTTATAATTCATTTAGTTAGAAAATTTTCAAAAAGAGACGATAAAACAAATACTTTTTCCCCAGAAGTTTCAAAAAAACAATTGACTTGAAAATGTCTCCCTCAAATCAAAAGATATATAATAGCTGACAAGATTGGGTTTTCATGTGTTTTTACATGGTCGAGGGAAGCTTGGTGACATGTTGGGAAAAGCCTATTGGAAGAGTTCTGAGATGGGTCAGCCCCCTGCTCTCAGCACCTTGACCCTGGGGAAATTGACCTTTAATGACAGCTTCCTGAGGAGAATGACAGAAGGGAGTGATCCATCTTCTAGGGTCAAGTTCTGCATACAGGCATCCTTGGGCAGCTTATTAACAGCTGCAGTTTATATTTAATCTCTCTCCTAAAATCAAACATTAAAATATTTTTCTCATATATATATTAATTCAGGGATGTGGATTTGCCAAGTCTGCAGACCAAAGAAAAAGGGAAGAAAACTACTTCATGAGAAAGCTGCACAAATAAAACGACGATATGCAAAACCCATTGGACGACCGAAAAATAAATTAAAGCAACGATTGTTGTAGGTTGAGATCTTATCAAAAGAAATCTTTTATGTTGTGCTTTAAGATATAGTTGATTGTAACCCCCTTAGATTCCATTATCTTTTTAGTATCATTTTTACAAACTCAAGGGATGAGGAATATTTCTCCTTTTGCATAAGGTGTGGAAATTTTTTTTGAAAATAACATTTTAAATTACAGTTGGCATTTCGGGGTCTTCTGTTGGCAGTATCTGTGATGCTAAGTGACATTTTTCAAGCAGCAGGATAGAAGCAGAATGTAAGAACTGGAAACAGTTATTCTGTCTACTTTATTATTGGCTGAACATTAGAAGAGGTTACTTATATGAATATTTTTTCTGGGGGTTTTTAAAACAAGAGAGGGATTTGTTCACATCTCTAGTGACTCTCTTTTGTTGCCCCAGATAACGTTTTAGAAAAATACTTCTCTTTTCTGGTGCTAATTTAGTATTACAACTTTTTAAGATCCCTTTTCTGAAATAGGAGCTTCTAAGAAACCTGCTAATGACTGTCCTAATTTGCCTCCAAAGAGTTAGACAAGACCATTTGGTATGTGCACATGTGTGCAAACATACAGACAGAATAATATATTTGCAGTAGCCTGCAGTTCTACTATGATAGCCCCATTTCCTCTAGCCTGTTGCCACATAGATGCCTTTAAAGCCAAGTAGAACATTTAGCAGGAGTTACTTGGAGAAGTAGAGAAAAGATAAGAGGAGAAATGGATGTATTTTTTTTTTAACCTATATAGAGTATAGAACTGACTGTCAGCATTAGGTAAGATGTTTAGAAATGAAATCAGTAGACTTGCATATCTGAAGCAGCTCTATCAATAAGACCGTTGCCCTTCTCTTTAGGCTTAGTGAAAGGGTCACTGTGATGTAGAAATGAATAGAGCTCTGCACACACAGTGAAGAAACACCAGGTGTCTAATTCACTTGCTTACTCTTCCCCCCCTAATTTTATCTGAAGCAATTCACTTTATTACCTGCTCTCAGAAAAACAGTATCGTCCCGCACCTTTATCTCCCAAAGGAGAAATAGAAAAATGCATGCTCCTTTCTAGAGTGTTCTGTGAAACGTTATGAAAACCTTCTAACTGGTGGACATCTTAATATGGAATTTGTGTTAATTTCTAGAGGCAGACATGAAACCTATTCACGAATAAAATCTTTCATATTAGCATCATTTGAAGTAGAAATTATATGTTTTTGCATTCGTCCAGTGTAAGAATTTTTCCCGAAATGGGACTGTATCCTCAGGGCCCAATTAAAAAAACCAAATTAGGATATAAACTTTCTAAACAAAGGACACAGCTGAAAATTGCATCTGGCACCAATCCTAACCTTTTGTTTGTCCAAAATTGTCCTTTGAGCTTAGGAATTTTTAAGACAGTCTAGGGAGTTTTCCTTTTTACATGCTTTATAAGCATATTATCCTTTCTGGGCAATCGATTCCAGATACAGTCCAAATGTAGCATTCTGATGTGAAACATTTTAGCCTGGATGAGTAGTTTATTGGTAACTCTCACTGTGACACTGGAGATCTCTAGCTCTAACCTGATTTGGCTGACTCGGTGGCATTGGGTGCAGCTCCTGGCGGTTGAGCTGCTTCGGATGAGCCTAGTAGCTCACTCTGTTGATCTGTGCCAGCCGCCCCTTTAGCTGACTGCCGAAATTGTTCATTAAATCTCTGTGTACAGGATGACCACTAAGCTATGCTCTTCTATTTGTAATTATTTAAGATATTTTTATAATTCAAGATCATATCATTTTCAGGCTTCCATTTCGTCATTACTAGCCTTCAGCTCAGTTGATAATTTTTAAGCTCCATTCTTGGGCCCCAGCACTGCCATAATTCACATGCAAATGTTTCTGTTGAATAAAATTCTGCTGCAAAATGGGTAGCTTTCCAAGCCCTAGCCTGAGGTGAGGGCAGGCAGCTGCCGTTCCTGTAAGCAGCTGTGGTAGTGGAGTGACCTCCGGTCTCCATTGAGCACACAGCTGTATGGGCAGAATCAGCATCAAATGAACTGAAATAGCAGTCAGAACCAGTGTATAAAGATTCTGATGCCAAGTGTCTGATAATGACCATGGTAAATGTGCTGCTTCTTCACCAGACTTTCCATGTCATGTCTGACCCGCTGTAGCTTTTCTTTAATCATTTCTTCAGTTTTTTGCTATTGTTGTCCTTTTTTCAGCAGTATTTTATGCTGTAACTAATTGTCTCCTCTACTTAGAGAGTATTATTGGTTATCTTATCATCCTAAGCATAAAGTGCTAAGTGGAAGAGGGTATCTTTTAATGTTTTCTTTAAAAAAAAAAAAGTACTAATTTATAGATGTAACCAGATTCTATTTATATAAATTTTCCATTTGAGTTAAAATTACTTCTAACTAGAGATTAGATAAGCTTCTTCTTTTGCTTCTAGATAATACTTATGACTTATTTCCTTTCATACTTTAAAAAAGACATTTCAGGAAATCATAATTACTTGTGACGACACAAGGGGTCACGTTTTTATTTAATTATAATGAAAGCATTGGGTGATCTTTTAGTCTCTTCAAAAATTTTCTTATCCATATTGCCCTTGGTTCCACATGATTCTAACAGTACCTGTTGGATGGGCCCTGGGAGAATCATGACATGCCAATGTAGGGGCTGCAACCTGTTTCAACAGAGAAACACCTAGGTGGAGGCACACACACACAAGCAGCGCTTCGGGTTGCAATTCAGTTTCTTAAGTTTAAGCACATTGAATGCATCTAGTTGCTATAAAACTTGTGTTAGATACCTTTATAATTCTATTATTAAATGCTGATACTATTCTCTAAATTTTTGCCTAGGTCTGTAACCAGTGATGAAGGATCCATGAATGCATTCACAGGAAGGGGGTCACCTGGTAGGGGTCAAAAGACTAAAGTCTGTACCACACCTTCATCTGGTCATGCTGCATCTGGGAAGGACTCAAGCAGCAGATTGGCTGTTACAGACCCCACTCGGCCTGGTGCCACCACCAAAATCACCACCACCTCCACCTACATTTCTGCCTCTACACTTAAAGTTAACAAGAAAACCAAAGGGCTCATTGATGGCCTTACTAAGTTTTTTACACCATCACCTGATGGTCGCAGATCACGAGGTGAAATAATAGACTTTTCAAAGCACTATCGTCCAAGGAAAAAGGTCTCTCAGAAACAGTCATGCACTTCTCATGTGTTGGCTCCAGGTACCACACAAAAGCTAAAACCTCCACCTTCTTCACTCCCACCCACAACCCCCATCTCTGGTCAGAGCCCCAGTTCACAAAAGTCCAGCACTTCTGTTTCTTCTACCTCTCCCCAGAGTTCTTCCAGCCAGTCCAGTGTGCCCTCCTTTAGCAGTCTCACTAATAACAGCCAGCTGAAGGCACTCTTTGATGGGCTCTCTCATATCTATACCACTCAGGGACAGTCTCGCCAAAAGGGACACCCAAGTTATGCACCACCTAAACGTATGCGTCGTAAAATCGAATTCCCTTCCACGGCAAAATCGAAAGCCCATTTCTTTGGAAAAAGAGATATTAGAAGTAGATTTATTTCTCACCCCTCCTCCTCTAGCTGGGGGATGGCTAGAGGACGTATTTTTAAAGCAATTGCTCACTTCAAGCGAACAACTTTCCTTAAAAAGCACAGGATGCTAGGCAGGTTAAAATATAAAGTGACCCCTCAGATGGGGACCCCCTCACCAGGGAAGGGGAGCTTGACAGACGGAAGGATTAAACCTGATCAGGATGATGGTAAGCAAAAGGTCAAAGCTCCAACCAAACCTGCGTCCCGTCCCTTTCTCCCCAACCCCCCCAAAAAAAGAATCAGTCAATTCCTATTTGTCACATAGGTCTTAGCTATTTCTCTTGTTCTCACTTCACTTTCATACAGAAGCAGTGAAACTTTGACCTTTTTCTAATGCTGACTAAACCTCCAAAATGTTTTTCCAACTAATACTCTCCCACTTTTTATGACTTATTTCCATTTGTAGTGACACTAGGACCCCCCAGATGCGTCCGTAGCATTGCTTATGGCTTTGTAGTCCCGCATGAGTAGCCACTGTTAACGCCTCTGCCATGTTCCTCCCCGTGCTACCTCTTCAGCCACAGCGCTGCGTGGCCATGTGCTGTCCGTGCTTCCGGCAGCAGGGACATCAGCTCCTCGTCTCCCTCTGTCCATTGCTTTCTCATGACAAAATTCATCCTGCTTCCTTCTCAACAAAGCCTGATCTGTGACTCTGTGAAGTGTGCTTTTGGATGTGAGTGTGTCTGTGTGTGTATTCACCTCAGGGAGAAAACTGATTTCATGATTTCATTTAACAAATTGGCCCATTACATTTGCTATCCTTTATAAAACAAAAGCCAAAAAATGTGTCATTTGGACAAAGTGGTAGATTTTATTATCTCAAACGTGATCATGGGAATTCTATACCTAGACATTGATATACCTTCTAATCTTGGTTGAAAACTATGATTTTGCTTTGTATTGCTCGCTCTTTCCATCATTTATTTGTCGAAGCTATAAAAAGGTGACAACAGCAATAATTCAAATAACAATTTGAGTACAGCAGGGAAAAGGTACTGCTGGATCTGTGAGCAGTGCTTAGACGTAAAAGCTAATAAAGCTTAAAAAAAATCCATATTTGCCCACTTTGCTAATTTGGTGCCATTTTGATAATTATATGGTGGTTATTCATGATGCAAGTCAGTGAATACACTTTCTGCTGGTTTTAAATGACAGATACAGAAATCAAAATAAGCATCAAACAAGAAAGTACAGATATAAATGTGATTGGAAACAAGGATACCGTTACTGAAGAGGATTTGGATGTTTTTAAGCAGGCCCAGGAACTGTCTTGGGAGGTAAGGCCAGGATACTGCATTCTAGTAATGAGGATAATACGTGACCTTTATATATGAGTACTATGAAATTAACTGCCTTGATTTTGTAACGAATCCCCCTCAAAATCCTTTGTGGTTCTTTAACTGTTACCATCATTTTTGTTGACTCTACATTCGAAAGTAATGACTTTATATAGAGTTGTCTCCACTCTTAAAAGTTGGTAATGGCTCAGTGGGTCTCACAGAATAGGCCAGAGTAGCAGTTATTGAGCCAGATTTTGAAAAACGCTTCTAGGGGTGAAGGAATAGATTTCTGATTATTTTTGCTCAAATTAAGAAAATAGCCCTTTTAAATCGTTCACAAAAAGAAGAACATCACTTTTAAATTGACCGATGTTTCTTCCAGCACAGGTGGCCAGCCATATGAAAAATGTCTCCTGATTTTAACTGTTGGACATTGGCAAAGGCAATATCGTGTTGCATGATCAGTTGTAATCACTTTTATTTTCATTGTCCAGTAATTTCTTTAAATGATCCCCCTTAAAATATTAACTCTACATAGCTTATTGTCAGCGAAACATTGAAAGGAAAGGCTGTGGGACTTCTCAAAGACAAATTTATTATGGATTGTGAATTCTTCTGTCAATAGACCACATTCTGTTACCAGGGCACCACATTCATGAATAGATTCCCACCCCCACCTCACTTCCTTTTATGGGGAGTAGGGGGCTATCTATAGGCTCTTAAGCTTTATTTTTTGTAGCAACCACTTGGGCTAAATACTTGTGCTTGTTTCTACTTGAGGGGCCATTGGATATTTCCATTCCTCATTCTGCATTCTTCGTAGTGTTTCCTTTGGCTAAGATAAAATGTTAAATCCCGCGCCCCACCCCCCCCCGCCCCACCCCACCATCACTGAGATTTGAAGTCCTTAAATATTACCATTTTGGGGGACCGTATCTGGCATTCGTATATAGACGTGATGAACAGCAGGCAATTACCTGAAAGTTACTGCTAAATCTAAGACCCTTTCTTTCCAACCTGGTAACACTGGCGTTTTCATTCAAGAACATTTCTTGTCTGTGTCAGGCACTGGACTAGACCCAGGGAATGCCACAGTGAATCAGGCCGGCAGAGTTCTTAACCTCCTGCATGGGAGTAAAAGGAGATGGGAATCAAACTGCAAACTTCGCAATTGATTATTTATCTACAGTCCGGTTAAATATTACTTGGTGGAGGAACAGGGGACTGTAACAGTGTGACAGTGTGTAACAGCCACATCTTCTTCTAATTTCCTCAGTTTTAATACATTGTAGCAGATCGTTATATTTAGTTCAGTAGACATTTGTATGTATTAACAGGTATTCATTTCCTATCTTGGTAATACTGTTTCTTAGGGTATTTATATATGAATCTTATACAAAGTTGATTATTATTTCACAAGGGCCTATAATGTTTTTTTTCAACAACATGAAAATTCACGATTACGATCAGTATTCTGGTCTTGATAGATTTTCGTATCCACTGGTGAAAGAACCAAAACGTAAGTGAAGAAATCCTCATATTTTGTCTTCTTTCTGCCTGACAGAAAATAGAGTGTGAAAGTGGAGTAGAAGACTGTGGCCGGTATCCTTCTGTAATAGAATTTGGGAAATATGAAATCCAAACCTGGTACTCCTCGCCTTACCCACAGGAATATGCAAGGTAATGGAATAAGCCTGGCAGGTATACAACCTTAATGTCTCATATGTGAGGAAGGAACATTCTAAAGCTGGAATTAGGTGATTTTTAGGACGTAAATTTTAATAGTCAGTTCTTTTTTTTCTTTCGGCAGCAGTGGTTCTTCGTTTCTGCGTGTGGGCTTTCTGTAGTGGCGGCATGCGGGGGGCTACTTTTCGTTGCGGTGCACGGGCGCCTCATTGCGGTGGTTTCTCTTGTTGCGGAGCACGGGCTCTAGGTGCGTGGGCTTCAGTAGTTGCAGCACGTAGGCTCAGTAGTTGTGGCTCTCGGGCTTAGTCACTCTGAGGCATGTGGGATCTTCCCGGACCAGGGATCGAACCCACGTCCCCTGCGCTGGCAGGCGGATTCTTAACCAATGTGCCACCAGGGACGTCCCGATAGTCAAGTATAAGTGCTTCCAAAACTATTACTTTCGCCAGTACCTTCTTACAGTATTCACTGTTATATGTAAACACCTTATACTGCTTAGTTACACAGGTGTTGTAAATTTTGCCTTTTAACTTTTAGATCGTTTTTTTCTCTCTTTGGTTAATTGGGGAAGTATTGTTTGTGTAAGAAACCAAATCAAGAAAAAAAAATTAGCCATTGTAAAATATTTGGTAGTTTCTTCTCAGTTGCCTTTTTCATTTTCCTAATTAGGCCTGTTAGTTTTATCTCTGATTTCTGGCATTTTATTGTCAAGTTTTTTTAGAGAAATTATAGCAAAAGAAGGAAAAATGGGAGAAAGTAGGTGGGCGTGGGTAGCCTTAAGAGACCCTTCCCCAAATCTTGACTTTTAGAGCCATTTGTGACTAACTTGTTAAAAATGAAGAGAAAATAATGGTACTAGAATTTTCTTTTGTCTTGAACTAAGATTAGCTGTGAAATTGTCTTGAACTAATGTATCTAAAAATGGGTATCTTGTGAACAGATTTCTTCCTTCAGGTATGTCAGGGCACAGTTTATTAGTATCTCCTCAAATGCTTTAGCCTGCAAAGTTTCTGGTTATCACAAATTTGCTTTTCTTCTAGAATAGATATCGTCCTTTTCTCTTTCTGGTGGTTGTCTGCCCAATCATCAGAGAAAACGGGCAGGGTGTTCTAGAAGTTAAGTGACAAACTAAGAGGAGTCTTGGTTTCTCTTCCCAGTTCATATCACGTAGCTGTATGTTCCTTAACAACTTTTGAAAAACACCTATGAGCTTTTATTTGTATGGGTAATCATAAGTCATGTGTTCTAAGAGCTTTGAATAATTTTGCTTATGAATCCAAGATTTGAGATTACTGTGCTGCGTCTGTACCTAATTCTTCCGAAAACACTGCTCCCCATTTTTATACCCCAAAGACGTTGAAAGTGCTTTTAAACATTCTCTTGTAAATATTAGCAATGTCCACTTAAGCATGATAGGGCACAAGTAAAAAATGGTATAATTTTTAAGGTGGAGAAAAAGCCAGCAGAGGAGAGAAAGCTGTTTGTCTAATGTTATTCAAAGAGTCGGTGGAATTGGTAGGAACAAATAAGGTCTTTTGACTTGACTATATTTACTCCTTTAGACCATGTACAACTGGTGATAACTTTAAAGTTACCTCATCCATAAGAAATGGAAACAACTAAATTCTGGGACTTCTCTGCCTTATAAGTACACAGATCATTTTAAAAATAATGAATTCACTTCTCTCTGAGTAGAAGATTGTTATAGTTACACCACTGATTACACGTACTGTTGAAATTATGACATTAAGTCTGAAATTTAAAAAATATGCATGGATGACAGGACGCCATTGTTTTTAGAGTCATAGTTCCAAGTCTGAAAACCTTTCTTTCTATAGGACATTTCTAAGGAAACAAATTATTTGTTTGCAAAGTAAAGGCAGCAAATATTATTAGATTGAAAAATAATATAAGGTTTGTACGCTCTCTTTACTACTGGCTTTCTTTTTTCTTTTTCTTTTGTTGAAACTACTTCTTTCAAATACTATTATACAGCCTTTTTATGGCTTAGAGAAAATAGAACAATATTTAATATTTTTCCCCAGGAGTATAATCAATCTGATTATATTCTTTGATTTTAAAATTTCAACAGATTACCAAAGCTTTACCTGTGTGAATTCTGTCTTAAATATATGAAAAGTAAAAATATTTTGTTAAGACACTCAAGGAAATGTGGATGGTTTCATCCTCCAGCAAATGAAATTTACCGAAGGAAAGACCTTTCAGTATTTGAGGTAAGCATGTGTAAATAAAAAACTCAGCATTTGAAACCTAGTGTTTCTAATTGTTGACTATGTACTGATTTGTTCGTAGAAGGTACAAAGTATATTCGGTTTTGGCACTGAAATTCAGACTGCTTTTTCAAACATCTCCATGTTTTGGAATGTTTTTCTAACCATATTAAGTAACCGTTGAGATTGATGATGAATTCCTACTCCATCACATTAACTTTTTTGTCTTCTCCCAAATCCCTGTCTGCACCAGATATATTCGCCAGTGAATTTATGGTCTCCTAAGCTCTTTGTAAATTCTACTTTCTTTGGCAGGAGAAATTAGCTTTGTTCAGCAGCTCCAGCCAATGTCTGGCAGGTGCTCACTCTTCCAGGGAATTGAGCAGCTGTACATATCTCCTCAATACACAACCACCTGTGTTTCCATCCATTTCTTGGCAGGGTAGATAATCCTTTTGGTGAGACCCCAGCAGATGTTGGGACTCCCCCGACCCCCATCTGGGTAGATGGCCACCCCTGGAGAACTCTGCTGTTCACAGGAACCCCTTGTGGCCATGTGTCTGTCATTGTGTGTTCTTGAAGACATTTTGTGTTTTCAGAATTGATTTAGTAGCAGAAGGTCTTTGCCGCTGTATCATTTCATTGTTTCATCATGTTCTATTGTCGGTTTCAGGGATCCAGCTTAGCTGAGTCAGTTGTACCTTGAGGAGGCCATGCCTTCTTTTCCTGTTATTGCCTAGTCACAGGCCTTCTTAATTCTCTCACTCTGGTTGAGCACTTCCATTGCCCTGCCTTATTTTCTTCTCTGTTACCCATCTTGGTACATTGCTTTCATTCCTGGATGCTCAGAACAAGCCTTCCTTGCACAGCAGATATGATATCTTCTTTCTCTGAAATACAATTTTACTTTAGGATTCTCTTTTTCTGAGTTGTTCAGATTGGAAATTTATTATTCTGCCCCACATTTCTCTTTAATTCTTGTCTGTAATGTCTTGCATTAAATTTAACGTAGGGGAAGGTCATACATAGGTTTCTCTCATGGACCAGGCTTCCTCTCTCAGACAGTCTTGGGCCCATTACTTTTTTCCCCAAGACTCATCAGAGAACGCATGTAACTCCAACTGCATCTTATGATTTTTTAAAGCTCCTCTTCCTGGTTATATCAGGATCTTTTGGCAAGCTTGAAGGAAGAAAGGTATTGTTGCTAGGAAGATTTGATAATATGTTAGTTCTTACTAAACGGGAGGCACAGGGTTTCTCAACGAGGGGACTGTTCGCATTTCAGGCTGGATGATTCTTTGGTGTAGGGGGCATCCCGTGCGTTGTAGGACGTTTAGCAGCACCCCTGGCCTCTGCCCACTAGATGCCAGTAGCACTACGCCTCCCCCAGTCAGAACAACGAAAAACATCTCCAGACATAGCCAATGTCCCTTGGGGGACAAAAGTCACCCCCAGCGAGGACCACCGGGCTAACGAGAAAGCCGAATGCAAGTCGCTGTCCTCCTGTTGTTAGTATTGGGATGCTACCTGGCCAGCCCCAACAGGTTGAGACAACAGAGCTGCTCTCAGTTGAACCTTAATTAATGAATGTCGCAAGTTCCACTTAACTTTTGGCACCTTCCTTGATGCCTTGGAAGCTTTCTTCTAACCAAAAGAGAATGAAAATCATTGTCTCATTGTTTCTCAAAGGACAAAACACATTTTTGGCTTTAAGTAATTGTTAAATAAATGAGCATAACTCTTGCCTGAGGGGGTGAAACTCTCATAAACCCAGAGAGAGTCTTCTCAGGGGTAAGAGAGACTCAGTCTTGTTAGCCTGATAAGAATGGTCTATTTCAGGGTAGGTGCTTTGGGACCATAGAGAGATGAAAGGGGAAAAATCAGAAGCAGAACTGTAAAATTTATGCATAAAAATTATTGAAGGAATTGGATTGGGTAAGTGCCAAGGTCCCTATTCTAGAATCTGAGTTAATACTAAGAGTACAGCATGTAGGAAGTTTTCTCTTAGCAGTGTCCTAAGTAACTTATAAAATAAATGAATAATAATCGCAGATTGCTACTTTCCTATCTTTTCTTTATCCCTCTGGAAAGCATGCCATTTTAGACCTTTCACAACCGATAAAAATTTTGCTTCAGCATTGTCATCTCTCTATTTTTCTGGTTCAGGGATACATACATCTCTGTCTTTTTGTAATACGCTACCATTTCCAAAAGGACCATCCTCCCAAATACATAAAAACTTCCTTTAATTAAAGAGAGAATTGTATCCTCTGTGCCCCTTGCCCATATTTGATTATGTTGCCATGTGTGGGACCTAGGTCTCATCCAAGGGAAATAGTTATATGAAGTCTAAAAATAATTTGCAATATGAGAACCTGTATGGTCCACAGGAGACTTGAGAACGGTCAAGTTCATTGTTAAAGAGCTCTGGTTAGCAAACATCCATTTCCCCTAAGAAAAGTGCTAGGGAAATTCTTCTTGAATCTGCTGTGCTTTCTGTTTTCAACAAGTAACTACATTTGATCCATGAAATTGACATTTGTGCCTAGCCTCCTGTCTGTAACCATCAGTATCACAGCTTGATTCTTTTATTTTGAAGAGAAGTAGACTGTAATCATGGTACTTATTGTAGGTTGAAATTCATCTCACTTTCTCTGTAAGTATTCCCAACACAGAAATTTTATCTTTTCTAATTATATTTAAAATGATGCTTGGAATAAAACCAAAATGGAAGCCTCTTTTGTTAATCCATACTTCTAAGGAATCAGGATAATAGTTTATTTATTTTATTTTTATGTGAAGCCCTTTTGAAAACAACATAAAGTTTAACTTCCTTGAGCAGTATTTTGATCGTTTTACATTTCTTTAATTCCAGTTTACCTGGTTCAAACAGAGAGGACCTGCCTAATCATTTTTTACTCGTAATAAATTGCAAATAAAAATTACTTCTTTGTTAGCAGTGTGGCCTTTCTTCAGGTAGTGTAAAGAGAAATTTAAGCTACCTAAAATTTACCCCAATTTAAGAGAAAAGGTGGAATTCTGATTTGCCAAATGACAGCTATTTTCTGGTAAACTTTATACTTGGTTAATGGAGTGTTTTAATCGCTCAGTTTGGGATTTGGAAATAAAATTATATACTTTCCAAAATACCGTATAAAAGAAACAATTTTATATTGAGTGGTATTTTTATGTTAAATAATGTTGTCTGTTTCTCTTTGCTAGGTTGATGGGAATATGAGCAAAATTTATTGCCAAAACCTTTGCTTGTTAGCCAAGCTCTTCCTGGACCACAAAACGTTGTATTATGATGTCGAGCCATTCCTTTTTTATGTCCTTACAAAAAATGATGAAAAGGGCTGTCATCTGGTTGGATACTTCTCTAAGGTAAAACAAGAGCCAGTATGACCTTCATTTTCTTTTTCAAAATGTTTTTGGTAGAGCCCAATTCTTCAAACAGGGCTTTTTTTATGACTCTAATTTGAATAAGTGACACATGTTTCTGAAAAGCTCAGATTCTTGTTCAGAGCTCATTAAAACCAACAACAACAACAAAAAACAATAAGCATCGTGCCTAGGAAGTGTGTAAAGGGCCTCAGCACTGTTTGCTGTCTCGACTGTCAGCATTCACTTAACGTTATAATCGCTGCCTTGCAGACCACCTAGCATCTTTCATTTTCTAAATGTTAAGCTTATTTCCCTTTTCCCCCCAAGTGGTGTCAACATGAAGGTTTCAATGCAACGTAGCATTTAAAAGATAATTCTCATTTCTCCTCGTTGCATTCCCTCTGTTGGTCATCAGTATCTCAGTGAGTTAGAACGTTGGCATTTGGACAGTTAAGCTAATATAATGGCTGGTTTTACTCTTTTGTCTCTTATTCTCTGTGCTATTGTTTTAAGATCTAAAGCAGCCTCACCTTTAGAAAGCCTAAGTTATCTCCAGCTGTTAACATAGGGGAGCCCTTGACATAGTGAGTGGATGTAGTTTGTCTTTTTCACTGGTTCAGAGCAATTCTCTCACATTCTTCTGTTCAAAGGCTTCTGAGAAACAATAACTCATATGCAATAATGGAAATCTGAGTTTGGAGATATTTACCAGGTAATGAGCTTAACTTTTCTTAGGTACTTAGGAAATAGTTTAATATGCCAGGATGGTAATTATAAGACTTCCAGGCAGAAGGTAAATGATCCAAACCCTGTATCTTATTTTTTTTATGATGTATGTGTGCATATTAGGTGATAAGTGAATTTCACTGACTCTACTGTTGCATAATGTAAATGGAATGCCTGATGGAAGTGTCATTTTCATGGAAGATCAAAAGATAGAATATATATGAAGGTCCTTTGCATATGGAAGTTTTTCTAAATTTAAGAATCAATCCAGAGACCATAAACAAAAATAGGAGTAAGTGACAGCACTCGTGGGAAACAGCCTCAACGCCTTAATCCACATATTTGGTAAAGCTCTAAAACGAAAAAGAAAAAAGTCAACTTTATAGGTTATGGATTCAAAAGATGATAGAGAATTAACACAAGGTGAAACAATAACTAGGAAATCTATTTATATAACTTATAAAACATTTTACATTCTGTATACATGTGTAAACATCTTTTTCTCCAAAGAGTTGAAAAGAATAGTGGTCATAACTGTCCTGCCTGTGCGAAAATGGTGTTTCTTTAAATGTATCTGAGTTTAAAAACAGATGCTCAGTGGTGCCTGCTGCCCTTGTCCTGCCTTGTTTCAAGTTGGCCTCTGGGTCTCAGTTCATGGTAACTCTTGGGGTTCGAATCTCTGCCTCTCTTCCTCCCAGGGAGCCCAACATTTTACTTAGAACAAGCTAAAGTTTTTACATTTTGTCACAGTTTCTTTTATAGTATGGCAGCAACTACTATCATTTCTTACTATACCCGGAATACTATTATATTCTTTGGCAGTGCAGTAAAACAAAAATTAATCTAAAAAAACAGCCATGTTAAAAGACTAGACGCAAATTAAACCATATTCTAACATGTCAATTGGAGTGTGAAGGACGGACTATGGCCCTTTGGGGTTATACTTAAACCAAATTCTAGATGTTATAGCCAGAGAATGGCCAAGATGACCTAGAAAAGTTCAGTGTAAACCATTACATGCATGTGACTTTCCAAGCACATAATAGATGACACAAAACAGGAAGGAAAGAAGGAGGAGTTATTTTATCCATAGATTAGAGTTTAGCTGTAGTAATGTGTTAAAGGGCAGGGGGCAGGGGCTGGGGGGGGAAGGACAACTCTTGGGTGGGATTGCCAAAAATCTTATACAGGTAAGAATAGTTTGGGACAAAGAAAAGACTGGCATCAAGGATGAATCCTTAAACCCAGAGTACATCTCTTTTTAGATTTGTGACCCATTTGTCTGACTTTGCAAAGTAGACTAATTATTTGAATCTTTGCCACAGATGTACACAGCCAGTGATGGACAATCCAGTTTCTTAGGAAAATTGACACACATCATTTCTTCCTCCTCATTTCTTGGAGACTCCACAGACAGCTACAAATGTGTAAAAGTCAGGAGCACATCTTTTTCACAAAGGAATCTTTAATTCTTCCCTGTAGGGTTTTTTCTACAACCATTTCCTGTGATCTTTCAAATAGGTTCATTAAAGATCTGGGTGTTCCTAAGTAATTCTTTGGTGTGGTTAGTACCATTTGTGGTCAATCTAATTTGTGGTTTATATTTGGCCAGAGCATTCACAACCTCAGAAGCCTTTTCCAGATCTCCTCTGTGTAGGTTTTGGCGGCTTCTGTGTACCCTGAAGAAAATATTGCTGCTCTGATGCCATATCCCATGAAAATTGCAAATTTTTCCTGAACTATAAGAACCATTTCCCACCATATTCTTTCCAGTCTTCCTCCTGGTTTCAGACTGTTGGTAATATTTTGGCCTCCACTTTGGTTTGGAGGCTTGGGGATTTCTTGTTGCTGTTGTCTTTTTTGTTTTGTTGTCCTACTTTGAAATGCAGATTAATTATTTCTCCAGCTTTTTACTTTGACTGTTTACTCATAGGAGAAATGTATTTGTGCAAGTCTACCCACACATACAGTATTTTAGTTTCACTGGGGCCTTTCGCAAAGTATTCCTAACTGACCCCGCTGGGTGACTCTCTGGATGGTTTTTTTTTTTTTTTTTTTTTTTCCTCCCCATCTCCCAGGTTGTTTGAGCACGGAAAACATTTCTTCCATACTGTCTGTGTTCTGTTTCATTTGACTCACATTTCCTTGGATTCTTTATTCGTATTTCATGGTACTGACATTCAAGAATAAAGATGTAATTGAGAGGCATGCCTGGAGTGGGTAGTTTGTTGTTAGCTGATAGTTTGATTGATTAAGACGGTAGGATTATTCTGCTTGATCCTGACCTAACACATTGGCTCACCTTAGTGGACCGTGGTACAAGGACGATGGCAGGTGCAGGGAATTGCCCACTTCAGCAGCGCTCTGACATACTTGTTCTGTCTCTCTTTCCCTCAGGAAAAGCTTTGCCAGCAGAAGTATAACGTCTCCTGCATAATGATCATGCCCCAGCACCAAAGGCAAGGATTTGGACGGTTTCTCATTGATTTCAGTAAGTGAAGTACTTTATTTACTTTCATGATCCAGGGAGCTGATGGCTGTTAAAGGAGAGTAGCACATAAAACTTTATTTAACCTACTTTGTTGTTTTTATCGATAGATAACGGGTTTTCTACTTATATTTACATAGGTTAGAGAATCTTCCTCAAGTGAAAAATGTACTGCTGCTCACTATTGTACTCTAGGAAATTGAGACTCGATCTCTCGGCAGTGTCACCAGCTCGTAAAGCCATTACCCTGAATGAACCGGCAGAATTACATTCCATTCTGTGGGGCTCATGCTCATTAGCACCAAAAGCGGCAATTATTTGTGATTAAAGCCAAAGGAATTGTTATTTAAAAGGATTTTCAGCTTTCTAAAATTTTGCCTATAATCTTGTGCAGTACAGAGCAGGAAAGGGATCTTTATCTTCAGAAAAACAATTCTTTAGGTAGCCTATCCTTCTAGGCTGTCTGGTAGAAATAAATATCTTGTTTTGTTAATTTCCCTTTTCTATTACAGAAATTATTACAATGTTCGTATCTAGAGGTTGCCCAAGAAATATTTTTTATACACATTTGTATCTTCTGAGTCTCCTCAGTAAAAATCGGAATACTATTTTAAAGTACGCATAGGATAATGTTTTTTAAAAACTGGTAGTTTTTTCCTCCTTGTTTATATTATACTGGATGTGTTAATGTAGTATTAAGGCTGCATTTGGAGAATGGATTCAAAGTATCCAGATAACACGAAGGTGGGGTATCCCATGATAATAATCACTTGTAAAAATCTGTCGCTAGGAACTGTGTGCTTCTTCATAACCAGATTTTAAACTGAAAGAAGGAAAATATAGCAGATCATGTAATCTTCATAAGGTACATCAGATGCAAAAGCAAAATGTAAATGTCCTCAAGAAAAACCATGAAGCAACATGTTGAGTCTAAATCTATATTATTAGATGTTGAAATGTTAAAGTTTGGGTGTAAGATATAACCGTATAGCAGCTTTGGACGGATTTGTATAATTTATTGACATTGAAGGATATTCTTTTTTGAAGTATCTTTATTGATTATTTTTACATTTTCAGATGACATTTCTAGTTATTTAATTTGTTACCCTAGTCTTACTCTTCTTTCTTGATCTAGTTATCCCATGGAGGGCCATCTTACCAGAAGTTTACCATTTTTATTTTACAGTCCTAGTTGTAATGAGTTAGTTCTAAGGGCAAATCCAATTGTGTTGTTTTGGAGTTTTTTGGGGCCACTGTTCACAAGTTGTTCCTAAATACTATAATTTCTGATATGCATAGCAGCCATTCGAGCCTTAAACTTTGGATAGTATCTGCATGCTTACAGAGTAAGGCAGACTTCTTAGCTCAATATTCAAGATCTTCCAACAGCTAGTTCCAGCCTATGTTTTAGGCTTTTTCATGTATTATTTCATATATTAATCTCCATTTGCTCAAATATTCTGAGCAGGTTCCCATACTTCCATTCTTTGTGCAGTCCCTTCCTGAAATGACCACTTCTTCCTTCTCCAGCCTCTGTCTGTTCAAAATCCTACCCATTGTTAAGCTAGCTCAGGAGCCTCTTCTTTTTGATCCCACCTCCTGGAGTTTCATCCCGTTCTCTTCTTTGCTCCATATCTCTGCAGTGTAGCACTTAGACTCAATTCATTCTTTTGTGGTAATTATTTGATCTAAGTGTCATACTTCCAACTTACTGTAAACTCCTTGGGTACCTTTTTTGTATTCAGGTGGACAGTGCACTCAATAATCTGCATTAGATGTATTTTTGTTAAGTTGTATTGAATCTCCCAAGCGATATGGTCACTGCCCACAATAACTTTCCACCTAAAATTTAAAAGGGACTGGTACTTACCGGGTAAAAATGCAAGTCTCTAAATACAGTAGCCTCTTACTTGTACAGTGTGATCTGGTACTGAGGCCTTATGCATAAAATAACAACCCAGGAACAAAGACATTCCCTTCAAATGCTAAATCTTTATGTTAGCCATTTTAGTGAAAACTGTATTAGAGTCTACTCTGTTTTTTTAAAACATGAACTAGGGAACACAGTGGAACCTATCTGGATGGCTCAGGGCCATCATGATAAATGCCTTCCATTAGGGTGCATCTAGGCAATGCAGTGCTGCAGGTGTCATTTTAGATTTTCTCTTTCATATACCCTTGGTGTCACCCTGCACTGGAGTGGGTTAAGGAGTATGATGAATGATTTGAATAAAGTTGAAAGGGAATTGGTGCTATTTCTTCAGAGAAGAGAAGACCAGCGGAAGAATTTTATAGCACTCAAAGAAAATGGGGACTGGTATAAACCCAACAGAAATTCAATTTAAAGCGAAAAAATAATTCCTTGGCTACACAGGTTTTAAAGAAGATAGAGTAGGCTGCTGAAAAAATTGATAGCATCTCCTTCTTTGGAGTTACTTAAAATAGTAGACAAATATCTTTCCATGATGATTAGATCCAGTCTTCTGCAGAAGTAGGAGATAAACCCCATGACCTCGCATAATCCTTGTCAACCTTACATTTCAGAACTCAGGGAAAAACAGATAACTGGGGGTTACAGGTTTTCTAAAATCTGCTCTGTTTTTTAAAGGAACCTTTTAACAGTTAGATTTATTTTATTTCTGTTTGTACGTGAGCCTGAGGGTCTTTTGGTCGGGGAGGTATTTTCAGTAATTCAAAGAAAGTTGTAAGGCAGGAAATCTTTATTTTGTCTATAATCACTGCTGGTTCAGGAAGCCAAAACAAGATAACAACAGAAGGAAAGCTGTTCTCTGCCCAGCTGCCCATTGGCACACTGGATCATAGACATGAGCAAAAAATGATGTGTTGTGTGTATGTAAAGAACTGTGAATCCAAAGCTTTGAACACTGTTCTCCAGGACAGTCAAGAGGTGGAATGGTCATCCCAGGACCAAATGCTGTCCTTGGAATAATGTTGTTGTCTGTCTCTTCCTAGGACAGCTTGTCTGGGATGTGTCTGAGCAGGGCTTCCCAGGAGGTCATCTGCAGAGCTTTGCCGGAGTGACTAAAGGGCACCAACTCCCAATCTGCTCATAAACCAACTCATGGGTTTTGTAACTCTGCCCAAAACTTAAGTGGCTAGAGGAAGGAGTGACTTGTCATGGGTTGAAGCTGATACTACATCTCTTTTTCTCTCCTGGTTTCTGAGCTTCCCTCTCTCCCTCAGTCAGAAAATTTTAAAGTCCTCCCCATCTCTGTCTACACACACACCATTCTCCATACACACACACACACACACACACACACACACACACACACACCATTCTCCATCCCCACCATGCATCTCAAAAGTTCAGAGAAGCCCCAGCCCCATGAAACTTTTGTGATTCCTGCTTCCGAGCCTCCCAGGACAAGGCAAGTAGCTGCTTTTCCTCCCAGGGTGTTGCTGGATCCTGGGGCAGCCGCGTGTTCCCTGCCAGGCCATGCCCTGCTCCTGCTGCCAGAGCTGCCCAGCAATGCCTTATCCAGCTTACTATTTTTCCTTTAATTTTGAAATAATTTCAGACTTAGAGAAAAGTTATAAAAATGGCACCAAGAATTCCCATATACTCTCTACCCCAGTTCCCCAGATATTGACATTTAATCACATCTGCTTTTTGCTTTTATTTCCCTCCCACTCCCTCCCCATCCCCCTCTATCATATTGAGATGTATTTCTTTTTCGGAATCATGTGAGAGTAAATTGCAGACCTGTATCACCTTTACCCTTACTATTTCAGAGTGTTTTTCTAAAAACAAAGATGCTTTCACATGTAACCACAAATTATCAAAACCAAGAAGTTAATGTTGATTCAGCACTATTATCTAATCTCTCTACCTTGTTCAAATTTCAAATTTTGCCAGTTTTCAACTAATGCCCTTTTCCACGGGGGGAAAAATGTTTTTTCCCCTGTACAAGATCTCATGTTGAGTTATGTCTCTTGAGTAATCTGGAATAATACCTTAGTCATTTTTTTGTTTTGTTTTGTTGTTACCTTGACATTTTTGAAGTGTACAGGCCATTTATTTTGTACAATGTCCCTCAATTTGGGCTTGTCTGATGTTTTCTCATGGTCATATTCAAGTTCTTGATTTTTTGGCAGGAATATCACAGAAGTGCTGCTGGGTCCTCCTCAGTGCCTCTTATCAGGATTACATGATCATTTATTTGTCCCATCACTGGCTTCAGGTGGTGCCTTTCAGGTTTCTTCATTGTAAAATAACATTTTTCCCTTTGTAATCAGTAACTATCTGGTAAGAAGATACTTTGGGATTGTGTAAATATCCTGTTTCTCATCCAATTTTCACCTACTAATTTTAGCATTTATTTATGATTCTTAGCTAAAATAGTTATTACTTTGGTAACTACCAAATGGTGATTTTTAAAATCCCATTGTATATTCTACTTATTTGTTGACATTTGGCTGTAGGGAAGAGCTTCCTTTATTAATTTTTTAGTTAAATAATTACTTCATTTATTTCATTAGTCTTTAATTTATATAATTATGGACTACTCATGGAATTTTATTTTATTCTTTGGATTATAACCTGTTGCTGCCATTATGTATTTTGATGTTCAAATTGCCCCAGATTTATTCAGTGGGAACTGCTTCAAGCTGGCTCCTGTGCCCTTCTGACATGTCTGATCCTTCAGCCACTTCCTTTGCATTCCAGATCAACACCACTGCAAGGTTGTAGTCTATCCTTCCACGTTTCTGCGTTTGTAACTCTCTTCTCTGATAGGGAGAAACCTGACTTCCATTACCCACAGTATATTTATTTATGTACTCAGTCCTAGAATACACATTAAGTAGTTTTAGAATTGCGAGCTCATACCACTGTGTAAAACAAACCTCCTAACTAGAGGTCAGTTTTTGTATGTAGCTCTTTTTGACTTTACCCTGAGTGTATTTTTAGTTAAAGTACTGTTCCAAATGTTAGTTAGGTTAGTTCTTTTAAATTTTTCCCCCTTCAGGGAGGTTATATTATTCATTTGAAATACAGTTAGGCTTATTTGTTTCTGTTTGTTATCCACTTTAGTTTTTCTCTATCCTTGTGTGTTTTTTTTTAAGACTATAAAACATTAACATGATTTTCAAAGTTGAAACTATATTAAAAGGTATACTCAGACAAGTGTCACTCCCCTCCTCCACTCCCTCCCCCAGTCCCATTCCTGACCCTTTCCTGCAGGTCGCCAATCTTATTAGTATCTAGTTTATCCTTCCTGTGTTTCTTTTTGTACAAATGAGAAAATAGATGTGTGTCTTCTAATTTCTCCTCCTTTCTTACACAAAAGGTAGCATACTATAGATAGTCTTTTATGTTTTGCTTTTTTCCGCTTAAGAGTATATTCTGGAAATCACTCCATGCTACTTCATAGAGATCTTCTTATTTTCTTCTACAGCTGCATAGTTCTCCAATGTGTGGATGTATGTATGTGGATGAATATACTTTATTCACCTAGTCTCCTAGATATAGACATATAGGTTGTTTCCAATATGTCACAATTTTAAAAGTGCTATAGTAAGTAGCTTGGGCAGATGTTGACTGATACATTCTTACAGAGCGGTGAGAGTCTGTTATATATACTTTCAGTTTTTTAGGACTCTGCTTGGCTGGGCCATTGCCCAGCAGATAACAAGCTTTTACTCAAGTCTGCAGAGCCAAAACCCTGCCTGGGGAGCAGGATACAAAACCCATGCTCCTTGACTGACCTGGGAGAGACCCAGGGAAAGCAGCTGATTCAGCAGTAGGTTGCAGGACATTGTGCCAGGTCATGGTGAAAGAGGCTGGCATCAGCACTTACTTGTGTGTTTGTGTAAATGCATTTATCAGATTCTAAACTGGATAATGGAGATAATGGATGAGAAGATTCATTTCTTACCTCTTCATTTAACATTTGTTGATTGGGGCACCTTAGTCTATACTCTGCTATATACCAGCAACAAAAATGAAGAAGACATAGCTCTTGCCGGGTGGTCAAGTTCAATGACAAGCCATCAGTTGCTGGGCAGTACATTTCTACAGTAGATATTGAGAGCTCATGGCATGGGAAGTTAAAGTGAAAACATTCCAGGCTGAGGGAAACAGCATATTCAAAAGCGTGGCCATGTAAGGAAACATGTTAGATGTTTGGATAACAACAAAAGAAACTCCAAGTAGATTAAAGACTTAGGGATTAACAAAAATAAAAAATAAAGACATTAAAAAAGAAGAAGAGGGGACTTCCCTGGCGGTCCAGCAGTTAAGACTCTGTGCTTCCAATGCAGGAGGTGCAGGTTCCATCCCTGGTCGGGGAACTGTGATCCCACATGCCTCGCAGCCAAAAAATTTTAAAACTAACTAACTAACTAACTAAATAAATAAATAAATAATCTTTTAAAAAAGAAAAACAATAGAAGAAAGGATATCTAATTATTTATCTGATCTTTAGATGGTCAAGGACATCCTAAGCATTAAAAGAATGAAAGAAGTCACACAAAAAATACATAAACTTCACTGTATAAAAGTGTAAAACTTCTATGTAGGAAAAAGTATTAATATTTAAAAGTAAACATAATGGGAAAGATGTTTGCAACAAATATACCAGGCAAAGTTTTGATACCTGTAGTATTTAAAAAAATATAAAAGTAAAGGTTTGATAGTGTTAAAACATAAACCCTAATGGAAAAATGAGCAGAGGACATGAACACAGAATGTGCAGAAAAGGAAAATCACTGGGGGCAGCAACATTGCTGACATTTACTGAGTGTCTATATGTGCCAGTCACTGTCCTAGGAGCCCTGACTCATTCTGTCCTCACATCAGCTGTTGAGATGTGTGCTTTTAACCTCATTGTACGGGTGAGGAAACTACTGACAATGGAAAAAAAAACAAAAACAGAATAACCTCAGTATTTAAAGGTAAAAGAGAACCATTCCCCTGAGAAAATTACGATACATTCATATAATGGAATATTATTAGCCATTGAGAATTATGTTTTGAAGAATTTTTAATAAAATAAAATACTTATGATAAATAAGTGGCTTTCAAAATTGTATATATAATATGTTCTCGATTATGTAAATAGTATATGGACAGAAAGAAAGGAAATACACTTCCAGATTATCTGTAGAATTAGAATTACAGGCAATTTTAATTTTCTTATACCTTTTGTTGTAACTAAAAAGCAAATTAATTTAAGAAGCAAGAGTCGGGGAAGGCTGATGTAGGGCAGTGGCAATGCGGATGTGTGGAAATGAGGCAGGTGTTTTCCTGGTCGTTCTGCAGCAGGTAGAACTCTGCCAGGCACCTAGTGGTGCTCAGTAAATACTAGTTGAATAAGTGAATGAACTGAGCTTGGAAAGGTAGTGAGTGCAGCTTTGGCCATGTTGCCTTTGCTGTGATTTTAGGCATCCGTGTGCAGCTTCCCATGGAGTTCAGAGTTCAGTAAGGGTATGCAGTAGGGGGAGCCTACAGGGAATCGTGAGCGTGCCATAGTGGTTGAAACCATAGGTGTGAATGAGGACAACCCAGGGAGAATGTAGGGAAACAGGGCTGAGGATGGTGTTCTTGGAGTTCCAACATTCCAGGGGCTAATAGAGGATGAAGTCATCAAGAAAATTGTAAAGGGTCCAGAAGTAGGAAGAGGATCAAGAGAAAATGGTGTCAGGGAAGCCAAAAGAGGTCAGTATTTCAACAACAATGGTACTCATAATCATAGCTGACATTTCTAGAGCACTTACTATGTGTCAGGCACTGTCACCCGAATCACACACATTAACTTGCTTAATCCTTGCAAAGACCCTAAGAGGTTGGTTACTGTTATCATCTCTCTTTGCGGGTCACAGAGACACTAAGAAACTTGTCTCAGGTCACTCCCCAGCCACTGTTCAGTGCCCCAGAGAAGAAGGTTAAGATAAGGTGTAAAAAGTATACTTTGGAGGACTGTGTATAAGTGGAATTTAAAGAAGCAGATTCAAAAAGCTCGACTGTCAAGGGCTGTAGGTTGTTTTTGTTTTTAAGCTAGAGAGACTGGAGCATTGCCGGAAAGAAGAGAGGGGAGCACTGATGGATAAAATCAAAGAGAAAACAAAAAGTGATAACCAGATGGGTTGTTTAGTACAAGCTGAGAAAAGACATTTGATGAAATTCAATACTCTTTCCTAATTTAAAATAATCAAACATACTAACTTGAATCATAAGAATTCTAAATCTTGTATTAACTTTTTCTTCTTTGTTTCAGACTTGACTTACTCTTAGGGGAGCTATAAAGGGTAGATGACAGTTGGGTCCAAGAGTCTACAAACGTAAATCTATAGTTTTCTTGAGACTGGTATACAGTTGACGTTTGTCAATTACATAAATTGTCAGTTAGCTGTACCTTCAGTCATTTTAAAAACGACTGTCTGTTTATTTGTAGGCTAATCATAAAAGTTTGTAAGCAGCTTCAGTTCTTGGCTTTCTTTATTCAATATTAAAATACTGTACGATGTGTCAGGGTTGCACTTAATGGCACAGAACTCACTCTAGAGGAATTAGGAGTGATGGAATGAGTTAGGCACTCATTTCAGGAAATCCCCTTTGCTGTTCTTTTCTATGATCTTACATGTTGAGAGGTTTCACTTTGGCTTTCGTGGGGAATGTATACTGTTTACAAACTGAGTCTGTCATTGGTGTGTGCTGCTAGAAGACGGCTGCAGATGGCCCAGTTTTGTGCCTACAAGTTATGAACTTGGTCACGTCGCAAGTGTGGTTAGCAGTGTCCTTGTACTTGTTCCGATTTCTTTTTTTTTTAAGTTTAATTTTTATTTATTTATTTATTTATTTATTTATTTATGGCTGTGTTGGGTCTTCGTTTCTGTGCGAGGGCTTTCTCTAGTTGCGGCAAGCGGGGGCCACTCTTCATCGCGGTGCACGGGCCGCTCATTATCACGGCCTCTCTTGTTGCGGAAAACAGGCTCCAGACGCGCAGGCTCAGTAATTGTGGCTCACGGGCCTAGTTGCTCCGCGGCATGTGGGATCTTCCCAGACCAGGGCTCGAACCCGTGTCGCCTGCACTGGCAGGCAGATTCTCAACCACTGTGCCACCAGGGAAGCCCCCCCGATTTCTTAAGAATGGTGTGTGTGCGTGGCCACACACACACACACACACAGACACACCTGGACTTAAGGAAAATAAGAAATACAATAAACTTTTATGGAAGGATGCTTCTGCGTACAATTTAATATCTAGTTTCACTCTCACTGACAATTAATGGGTTAATTTTCCACGCCCTCATTCTTTCACCCGTCTGGTTCTAATGACAGAGATCTCTTCGTTAGGTACTTCAGAGAGTCCAGACCTACGCTTGTCTTTCCTTTAGCCTCCTTATAACTCCTGGTTGATTTCTTGAGGAAGCACCACTTAGATGAGAAAGCATCTTCTCTCTGCTTTCCTGCTGTCCCTACTTCTCTGCCCTTCTAGGTCCATCAAGCCGAATTAGAAAGAAAGTCACATCCTGCATCTCTGCCTAGAAGGGTGTGATGTTGAGAGGCTAATCATGTTAACTGTCTCAAAGAGAAAACTTCTTCCCCTGTATCTTAGACGCTAGCTACTAGCTTAAATGTTATATTATATATCTAAATAGAGGAATACATTTCACAGTATCTCAGGTTATCAGCTAGCAACTTCCGGTTTTAACAGCCTTCAGTAGATTACTTTAAAAGAGCTACCACTTACAAACTTTTTTTTCAAAACACAATTTAAATAAAACTTAAGAATACTATTAAGCAAAGATTTAGAGTGATTTCATCCTACCTGAAAATTGCTTTTTTTGGAACGGCTTTTTGATCCTGACTGGCCTATCTCCTATAGAAAGTAGGAGTTTTAATTTAGAAATTTGGTTGGTTGGATTCCAGTGTACCACATTTACCTGTTAGTAAATTCTAAAGAACCAAGACTGGACAGGAGTCACTAGCTTCTCTCAGAGGGCAAGTTGAGTACAACATCAGGGCAAGCCCGCAGGAGCTGGGTCCTAGCCAGACAGGCCCTCGTGAGACACACGATGCTCTAGCGAGGGTCTCTGGGCATCTCTGCACCATTGTGGTTGACTTAGGGCTACACTTTCCAACAAGTGACCCAGGAACCAGTCCAGGTAGCCAGAGATGGTGCTAACTTCATAGCTCTGGTGCCAGTCACCTCACCCTGAGCAGACTTATCCTTTTACCTGGCAGGCATATGAATTCTGTCTTCTCCCTGGTCGGGTAGAGGCCATGCAGCACTCCCTAGGGGCATAAACTCTCTGTTGGGTAGGCTGCAGCATAAATATTTCACTTTCCCCCATTTGTGAGCCCCATAAGCCAAGCATCAAAGATGTGTTCTGAGAGACCATGACAGTGTGTCTTAGGTACATGATCTATGACTGAAACACTCTGACCCCCTGTGAAGAGTTAAGCAAACTGAATGAAGGAGCTGTATATTTGACATGTGGTATTTACCTACTTATGCAATTTTTATTTAATAGTTTTCTCTTTTTTCAATGGCACTGACCATAAAAAACATGTTCTAGGCTAAGTGCAAAATCATTTAGAAAGTTGGATATGTCTTATATATTCATGGTTTATTACCCATGATGGAGGTAGAGTCTTTGTTCTCAGCTGTAATCTCACCTCCTGGAAGAGCCTGGCACTGAGTAGGTCCTTATTATTTATTGAATAAATGTTAAATGAATTACCTCTGGAAGAGCTTTCTTAATGTACTTTCTCTTCTCACACATGATTCTTAGGAAGAAGAATTTTATATTATTAGGACATAATTAATCAGGTGTAGTTTGCTTACTTCCAAATGATGTCGGGTACGCCCTGCCTTCTTTTGAGGTCCGGTATTTTTGTTCAAGGGCAGCCTCTATCTTAGGGTCATATAAGTTGCATCGGAAAGGAGGCTGTCGTTAATTTACTATAAACCTTGGGCAGAGAAATGAGAGCTGTGACAGAATTCACATTTACACACAGTTGGTCGAAGAGACACTTATCTTTTCCTTACTTCTATCAGATAATTCGTTTCTTCATGCATTAATTTTAGAAGGAGAATTCCAACTTTAGTCCTTGGAAACTGTCAAAAAGGCTTCTCTCTGCAGAGCTTTCCCAGCAGCTGTCCTCCCCGGGTGAGCACAGGCAAGGCAACCATTAAAGAATAATAAGTTATGCTTTTGAAATGGTGCTCGAGTCCTTTATGGCCTTTTCTGAGAAAATAACTGCTTCCCCACCTCCACCATGACACTTGTTGGAAGATAGAACCAGCAGCTGTATCCTCAGACTTCTGCTGGGTTTTAGAAGACATGTTTTGACCTGTGTAATCAAGTATAATGATGACATATATTTTAATAGGCTCCTAGTTTATAATATAATAAGGTAAATGGCTATTTTTCCTTATTTTCTCATTATAATATGTTGCATTAGAAGCCTTTGTCATGACTGCTTTATTACATTGGGCTGAAGTACACTATATTTTAATATGGTAAAGATAACATCAAGGTTGAAAATTGAGCTCTCAGTGATTTATTCAGAGGGTGACTGTTACTGAATACATTGAAATAAGTTGCATGAGGCAGTGCAGCTAACGATTTATTTATGTATCTTTTTTTAAACTAAGCTTGTCATAAATAAGAGCAAATAAATAGCTCTTATAGAATAGTTTGTATTCATTGCTTCAATGAAAACATTGTAAATATGAAACATACGGTCTGCAGCAACCGTTTTGCCTTACATAGCTGAGAATTTTTCAAGTTTTGGCATGCAGGTGGATTTTTTTTTAACAAATCTTTTGTCTGTTTAGATTTCTAACACTGACCGGCATTTTCAGCAAGTCATTTTGAAACCCACTACTGGGCAAATTCCACTCCAATAATTAGTATGAGAAAACCTAGCCATCAAGAGTAGAGGGAACCCTGGGAATACCCTGGCGGTCCAGTGGTTAGGACTCCACGCTCTCACTGCCAAGGGCCCGGGTTCAATCCCTGGTCGAGGAACTAAGATCCCACAAGCTGTGCAGCGAGGCAAAAAAAAAGTAGTAAAGGGAACCCTGGCAACACCATCACGGGGACTAGGACTTGTTCACTGCCAAACTCCAAACCACAAGCACAGTGCCACGCACGTAGGAGGCCAGCCCACAAAAGGTTTGTTGAGGGAGTGAGTGAATAAATGAATCCCCAAATGTAGTCAGTCCTCTTCTTTGTGTCTCTGACAACACCTGCCAGATTCACCCAGCCAGCTTATGGCAGAATTGGTGCTTGATCTCAGATCTCCTCTCTGTCTTTGTTTGTTTTCCACTCATTGATCCCTTTGTCCTTTCCTTCAGTCAACATGCTCTGCCAGAGTTGGCCTTGGTGATGAGACCATCAGGATAAATGCTCCAGTTCTTGCCCACAGGGAAGTGGATAGTCAGACACACCGAGGATTCACCCCGCCATGTATGCCGTGTGTGTGGGGCTCCATCAGTGCAGAGGAGGAAATGCTTCCAGCTCTCGTTTCTTTTCCCAGTTAAGATATATGCAAGGGAAGCATTTTTCCATTATTAAACCAAGAGCAAGAAAGATTTTGCTCTGATTGGTGGAAATTAGTGCTATACCTGGTTTTGGTTTCAAGGGAACTATATTCCCCATAAATGTATTTTCCAGCTTGTAGTATTATGTTTGAAGTAGAATTTTCTAAGATAATAGTTTGAGAACATCCTCTCATGAGGGTATTTCTAAATAATATATTTATAATTTCAGCTGGTTGTAAGGTAGTAATTTTTTAATATCAATTTGTTTTGGGTAAAGCAATTTTCTTGCATTTGTTTAGAATTCTGTTAGGAAAATACTAGTTAGAAATCTGGGGAATTCCCTAGCGGTCCAGGAGTTAGCCCTCTGCGATTCCAGTGCTGGGGGCCCTGGTTCGATCCCTGGTTGGAGAACTAAGACCCTGAAAGCTGTGCGGTGCAGCCAAAAAAAAAAGAGAAAGAAAGAAATCTGATTTTTTTTCTCCCCCATAGATTTGTGTTTAATGTGTTTCTGCTGTAATATTAGTGCTACATTTTCATGTTTGCCAATATAAAAACCTTGTTTTATACTTATTCATGTTGAGTCCTGCTTTGAATTAACATCATGGAGGAGCTCCTTTTTTCAACAAAATTGTTTTAAATTAATGTTTATAAAGTGCTTAAAAATAGTTGGGTGGATTAAAAGTAATTCAGTTATGCATTTATCCACATTGAAAAAAATACAGCAGAAGGTATTGAAAGAAGTGTTGCTGAAACCTTGAGGAAAATGTAATATAAGTAGACCTCACTATACCCAATATGTTTGCATGTGTCCTTTTTGGGGGCCAAATTGAACCATTATTTAAAATGAAGTAGAGGGACTTCCCTGGTGGCGCAGTGGTTAAGAATCCGCTTGCCAATGCAGGGGACACGGGTTCGATCCCTGGTCCAGGAAGATCCCACATGCCGCAGAGCAACCAAGCTCGTGCGCCACAACTACTGAGCCTGTGCTCTAGAGCCTGCAAGCCACAACTACTGAAGCCCGTGTGCCTAGAGCCCGTGCTTCACAACAAGAGAAGCCACTGCATTGAGAAGCCCGCGCACTGCAACAAAGAGTAGCCTCCGCTCACCACAACTAGAGAAAGCCCGCGCGCAGCAACAAAGACCCAACGCAGCCAGTAAATAAATAAATAATAAAATGAAGTAGAGAATTCTTTCTGTAAAAGGAGTTTTCCTATGTTTCATACTAGACAGCAAGGAGGCAAAAATTATATTAGGGTCTTGTCAAAAGGACTCAGGATTCAACTTGAGGAGGCTCCCACTAGACATTAAATATAATAATAAAGATAACAATTGCAATTAATTGAAACTCATCAAATGTATAACCTCACACATTCATAATGACGTTTTAAAACAAACAAAAGAGGATGATGGGAACTAGTATCTTATCTTGCAAACTGGTAAATAAAGCATTTAACCTGCCTTTCCTACATGAACTATACCACTAGGTAACCAAATAGTAAATGAAGGGAAGCATCTTTTTATAAACGTATTCCAGCTAATAAATGAAATGAAATGATAGAATTAAAACATCACATTTTGCAGTTTCGCCAGTGAATTAATGGATCTAGACATTGAACAAGAGCAGCAGCAGACATTGCAAAAAGGGGGACAGAATTTATGTGCTTCGTGATCAAGGAACATACCATCATCTGTAGTTTTGTCAGTGAATCGAACTCAAGTCTGATCAAGCCTCTGGATCCAGCTGCCATTTTGCAGGAAAACAGAGGAAAAAGGAACAAATTGAACTGCATTGGATGTATGCAATCAGGAAAATCCAGATTTAGGAAACTCTGTAGTCAAATGGCCCCTGTGCATCAGCAGATAAATTATAAGGAAAACAAGGGAGTGGAGGGGGGAACGCATAGATTAAAAGAGACTTAAAAGACATTCCTTATTCTTTTTTTAATGGACAAGATTATACTGTAGTGCCTGGGGACATTTTGGTGATAAAAGTATAAAGAAACATGAGGGATTACTATTAGTCACGATTGTGGTCACTTACGAGGGAGAAAGGAGGGGTGAACGGGATGGGACAGATGGGAGGTTTTGGGGGATAGCTGGCAAACTTCTATTTCTTGATCCCAAGTGATGGTTATAAGGGTGGTTGTCTTATAATAATCCATTAAGCTATATATATTTGTTTAATGTAGTTTTTTGTATCTGTGTTTTATTTTTGCTTTTGTTGTTGTTTGTTTTTTAAAGAAAGTGGTGGTCTTAAAATAGGAGGTTGTGCCCTATGGTGTTGTTTCAGGGCTTAGATTTTTGTAACTTTTAGAACTGGAAAACTTTTTTTATTTATTGGTGGCATTATATTAGTGATGTTTTTAAGAGATGTAGTTTTTCACCTTTTCTGCTTTGAGATCGAAACATGAGTACAAGGGTATTTGGTGTATTGGTATCACCTTTATGTCAGACTTTGCAGAATCATTTTTATGTGAAGGAAATGTACTGAAATTTACTAGAATCATATCCTCTCATGTGTTGAGTCAAGTCCATTAGAAAAATAGCATACCTGTAAATTACACTTCCACTCTTAAACCTAGAGAAACATAAATGAAGGGCTGTGTGTTAACACAGATGATAAAATAGAGGATTTGGGCAAGGAATAGCTGTGCAGAACTGGGGTGGACTGAGGAGAGAATATGGAAGAGAAAGGCCAAAGAGATACAGAGACACTGCAGCATTGGGACTTTTCTGTTTCCTCCCTCCCTTCCTCTCTTCCTCCTTCCCTCCATCCCCTACCTTCCATCTTTCCTTCCTTCCTTTTTTTTTTTTTTTTTTTTTTATCCAAAATGAGGGAAAGCAATACTGGAAGACATTGTAAGTGTAGGAAATTGCCCTTCCTTCCACCTAGAATACCAGGTGTTCAGCAGTTCTAATATTTGGGGAAGATTTTTAGGCACTAGAAACAGTGCTTACAGAAGAGAAAAGATGTTAAAAACTTAGATTTTAAGAAAGGGAAAGAAAAAGGCTAGAATGTCTTAAAATATGCTGAAACAAGGTTCTGCTGATTATTTATTGCAAAAACAGGCTTCCTCCTTCTTAAGAAGCAGATGATTCTCTGTTCATAGATTAGAAGTCCTGCCCTGTGGTTTGCCCAGTGTTGGAGCTTTTCCCCATGATTTAAGGAAGCTAATGAGATTTTTTTTCCTACCAAAGCAGAAGACGCGTCTGAGGGCTCTGACAGCCTTCTACCCCTGCAGCTTTCAGTTACATCCAGTTAAAAACTTGCAGACCATAAAGAATGTTTTTAGAGAGGAAATAAAATGAATGATGCCTGTGAATTTGTTTTAAATGTTGTTTATTTTACCAAATAATTTAGATAAATCTTTCTTGAAAAGGAAGAGAAATCCTCAGTTTTCGTGAATAATCTGGAGCTTTTCAGAGGATCACTTTGAAATACCTCCCTGCCAACTTTTCATAAATTAAGCATAAACTTTCTTTGACCTCATCACACATAACTAAATAGCTGTTGAAGGGTTAAAACCAAATAAAAAGCGATTCTGTATCTCGATCCACATTCTCCTGCAAAATTATACAGGAAGTTTCTTTTGGTTCTCAAGCAGGGTAATTACAAGAGACAGTTATATAATTTACAGTTTCAATCTGTTCGTCCTTAATCACATAGTTCCACCTAGTTGTATATACCCCCACGAGTATCCACATCATAGTTTGATTTGTAAATGATGATTGCAGTGTAATTGATTGCTTGCATGTAGCATATTGAATTGATTCTTAAAAATGAACTTTAGCTGTTAACATGTCTATTTGAGTTCCTGTTATTTACGTAGTTTGTGGTTCTTGTGTTCAACAGTTGCATACTGGTTAACAAATTAAACTCCCAGAGCTTTTTTGCTTATTAAATTTGGAAAATGGAGTGTCTGTCTACAACTTAACTAGAAAAGTGCCTAGAACACAGTGGGTGCTCAGCTGCTAAACGCACTGCTAAACCATCCCAGCGCTTGGAAAGTTGGATGGACATTCTTTGATTAACAGTGACCACAGAGTATAAAGGCTTATGGGGGGTAATATTAATATATTGTTACTGAAGTCTCAGCTCTAAGTACTGCTAGAATTAGGGAGCCAATCTAAACAGTGGACTTTGAGAAAGGTATCACCCACTAACTGAAGGGGTAAAAACTGATGTCTTTTCATACTGCTAGTGATGATATTGCATAGGTTTTTGTTTTTCCAACAGCTAACATCTGACTGTAGCCAGTTTGGGCTTTAAGATCCCTATAGGATTAAAGGCTAGATACCTACATGATACCAAGTCCACTGGCAAACCAGTCAGTCACTTGACTGAATACCTCACCCCAGCCCAGCTCCCTACCCCACCCCCCCCCCGAAGAAGCCTACGCATCTGTCAGAATGGGCTCATCAGTAACCCTGTGGGGATACCAATTTATTGCCAGAGGCTTTTTACCTCGAATCCTGTTTGAAAGCTTATAGGAGATAAATAAAAAATAAATGAAAAGAGAAGTTTTTGACTTCTGTAGACCAGTGGAATAGGACTGTTTGTCTAGATGACCTGAGGACAACTAGAGATAGTTTCTCTGCCTTACATTTTCAGCATTAGTTGATCAATCAGATTGAGAGATAGGCCGTGCTTTGATTTTAGAAAGTTGTCTCAAAGACTGACAAATCCCTTTTGAAATGTACTTTGAAAACAAAGAAAAATTTTAGAGAGATTTCTCTTCCCACTTTTTTCTTTCTTCAGTCTTGCTGTATTCTTGTGTTTGCCGTGTGAAAGCTTATCACCCAGGATTAGCAGGTAAATACACACACACACACACACACACACACACACACACACACACACGCAGTATTTTAGGGGAGTTGTGGGAGAGCAAATGGAAAGGCAAGTTGCTCTTCTAACTGTCTTATCTCCAAACTTGGTCTGAAATCAGTGGCCAGTGTCCACATTGGTTTAAATGCCCCCCCTCGGTCGGCCGGGAGGATTAGACCAGACAATGAACTATCTCAGCTACCCCCCCCAGAACCACAGAACCTCAGTGGTCAAAAGAAACTCTAGTCTTTGGTTTTAGTACTTTACTTAAAGGAGAGTTCAGTTGTAATGTTTTACAGGAGAATGGTCTCACAGGTGAAGTATTATGAGTACATACAGTTACTTGCTCAGAGGAGATGCTTTATTTGAAGTGTGTATGGGTTTGATGCAGTATTTAAAATGTTGTAATTGTTCAAAGATAAATTCTTGTTACCAGGATTTTGTAACTTAAATATGAAAATTTTATCCAGGTTTCAACTTGGAAGAAATTAGTTTCTGAAATAGTTTTTCAGATTGAATCTCCAATGTGGACCTTTGCCTATTTACAAGAAAGGACATAATTTTTAAATGCCAAATTACTTCATCATAAAAAAATTTTGGGGGGTAAATTTGTTTTTCCCAAAACTTTCCAGAATGTAAAAGTGGTTTGAACTGTGGAAACCTATAAAAGGTCAAAGAGGAGGGCATTCTTCTGACATGTCTTTCTAATTTCTGTCACTTCAGAGGTCATGGTACCCGTACTGTATTGCTGTTACCTAACCAGAGGTGCCTCTGAGTGATGAGTCAGAGCTTTACTTAATTTGCAATAGGCAAGGGCCTCATGAAGAATCTGGTTACTTCCCAAATATATTTAAGGAAAGATATTTTTTAAAATTCTTGCCTTCCCCAAATGATTTTAGTTTAGGAATAAGTGATACTGACAAAGTATAACATCTCTCATTCCCTGATCATTTTATCCTTCTCAGAGGTGCCTCGTTTTCCTAACAAGAAAATTGAGAGACTGAATCTACTTCATACATGATCATCTTCTTAGAAAGAAAAATTGTATTGTTCTAAGACACCAGACCAGGACCTTGCTGGTGTGGTGACATGCCATACATAAACAAATGTTTCTCAGTTAGATGTTTAAATAAGTGAAGCTTCTGTGAAGTCTATCACAGAACTCTCTGCCAAGTGACCTTTTCCTCCCTGGCCTCAACTCTTAGATGTCTCTGTTTTGCCCAAGATTCACCTTCTACTTGCTATAACCACAGCCATTTGGGGAGACAGAAATGGAGAAGTGGGATTGGTGTTGCACCCCAACTTAATATTCTGGCCAAGGTATAGTCCCCAAGACCCTTTGCCTAATATACCCCCTAATACATCTGAGACCAGAGTGGCTTGAGAGGCAAGAGTTGAAGACTGGGTGGGATACGGACATCTGTAGATTTTTAAAGGCCTTGAGTGATTCTGGTGTGCAGCCAGGGTTGAGAACCATTGGGCTAGATCAGAAGATAGAAAAAGGAGAAATAAAGCGATGCAGTCTCACTCAGGTAGATTATCAGTTATAGAACACCATTAACTCATCTTTGGCCTGTGGCTGTCTCACAGGGGTCTGTCTCTAGCCCTGGTCACCCCCAACTTAGGAACTCATTCACAGATGTTCACCCTCCTCAACACAAGGGCACCACAGAGGGAGGAGAGTCCCCTTTCCTGTCTCCTGATGCCCTGCTTATGAGTTTGTTTTCGTGAGTTCATATAAATACCTACCTTTTCCCTGAGTGACTGACACACAGAATGACCACCCCCTTCAAGAGAGGCCATGCCCGTTCACAGAATCATGGAACTCGTCTGGTAAATTCCAGCATGGTCTTGTAGGCTTGCATGCACACGCGTGCACGCACACACACAGCATAGCAGGGGCATCATGCCCCAATCATACAGCTGCCCCTCATTCCTCTTCCACTAGACTTGGGAGAGAGGCGGGGGTGTTCAGTAAGAAAGACCAGTGGCCCCACTGCGTGACTGAGGGAGAGCCCAGCACCAGAGCAGTCTGCGGAGGAGCTGGTGGGATCTTTGAGAAGGGAGATTTTAAAGGGCGGCTTACATAAAAAGAAACGAAATTGAGTTATTTGTAGTGAGGTGGGTGGACCTAGAGTCTGTCACACAGAGTGAAGTAAGTCAGAAAGAGAAAAACAAATACCGTATGCTAACACATATATATGGAATCTAAAAAAAAAAAAAAAAAAATGGTTCTGAAGAACCTAGGGGCAGGACAGGAATAAAGACGCAGACCTACTAGAGAATGGACTTGAGGACACGGGGAGGGGGAAGGGTAAGATGGGACGAAGTGAGAGAGTGACATGGACATACATACACTACCAAGTGTAAAATAGCTAGTGGGAAGCAGCCACGTAGCACAGGGAGATGAGCTCAGTGCTTTGTGACCACCTAGAGGGGTGGGACAGGGAGGGTGGGAGGGAGGCTCAAGAGGGAGGAGATATGGGGATGTATGTATACATATAGCTGATTCACTTTGTGATACAGCAGAAACTAACACACCATTGTAAAGCAATTATACTCCAATAAAGATGTTAAAAAATGTAAAAAATAAAAACAAAATAAAGGGGGGCTTGTGACCCAGGGCAGCCAGCCCTCCTTCTCCAGAGACTTGCTGTTTCCATTCTCTGGGTTTCACTGGCTCAGGCCATTTTCCCAGGGACACACTTGGGTCTTCTAGAACATTTGGGTCTTTGTTTCATCTGTCCTGGGACCGTCCCTGGGTTCTGCTAAAGCCCTCCAGCCATCATTGTTATTGTGGTTTGATAGGCTTGCTGTTTCCTGAGGGTAGTCCTTGAAGTTAAGGACTTAAGGGCCAAAGGGAATTTAGGGAGCATAGAACTGTGCTTGCTGGGAGCTTTCAGCCGCCAGTTTCTTAAGATCGTTCCTCGAGGCAGAATATGTTTGTTTGTTTGCTTTTTCATAGCTTCTTCCTTTAATTAAATTTATATTTGGGTGGTTAGATGGGGGTGGGGGTGGGAGGAGAACTGTCTGAGGCAGTAGAGTGGGTGGAATGGTTTTCAGGCGTCTCAGGCAAAAGTAGGAAAAAGGAGAAGTAGCTCTTCTCAGTCTGACTCCATACAGCAGTCTGTCTCCTCCTTCTGTCCAAATTTTATTTCCCCTGCAGTAAGGATATCTAGTCACCAAATGATCACCTTGAGATTTTATTCATTCAATATGTTGAATAATAATAATAGCTAACACTCATATAGGGTTTCTGTAATATGCCAAGCACTGTTCTACGTGCTTTGTATTCATTCATTTAATTATTATGACAACCCTAAGTGATCAGTATGATTACTCTCCACATTGTATGGATGAGGGATCCGTACAAGAGATTAAATAACTTGCCCAAAGCCACATAGCTGGTACACGCAGACCCTGGATTACGTTGCAGGCAGTCTAGCTCTAGAACCCTTGCCCTTAACCAACCTGTAGTGCCTCTTATGATCTGTTATACTGTATTCAGTAAGTGCCATATTGTTTTAAAATACTTGTGGCCTTGTTGCCCATCTTTTAAAAATTCTTCTCATCTTTTATTTAATGCAGATGGTCTCAAAGTATGGTCAAGGGACCCCTGGGGAATCCCTAAGACCCTTTCAGGGAATCTGCAAGATAACTATTTTCAAAGTAATAGTAAGATACTATTTGTCCTTTTCACTCTCATTCTCCCGCGAGCATTCAGTGGAGTTGTCAAGAATTTCATGACCTGTGATATCACAACAGATTGAATACCAAAACAGATATGAGAATCTAGCTGTTTTCTCTTAAGCCAGTTGTGTGAGAGTTTGGAAAAATGTGAAACAGTGCCACTCTTCTCACTATTTTTTTTTGTTTTGTTTTGCATTTTAGAAAATCATGTTAACACATAATGGGTTTATGGGGTGTGTTTTTTTTTTTTTGAATGAATGAATAAATAAGTATTTGTCACATTTCTCTCTAAAATTAATATCTATAGCCCTTATAAACAGAAGCTCTTAAATAACTTGTTTTTAATGTAAAGAGATCCTGAGACCCAAAAGTTTGAGAATCACTTATTTAATGTATAAACCCTTGCTCTTCAAGTGTGGTTCTTGGTATAGGAGCTTGTTAGAAATGCAGAATCTCGGGCCCTACCACACACCTACCAAATCAGAAACCAGTTGTAACAAGAGGTGATTGTTTGCATAGTGAAGGTTGAGAAGCATAGGCATAGAAGCTATGGACAAAGGCACTCTGCGACTCAGTGACCCTGGCTGAATTTCAGTATGGCGGGGCTTTGGAGGTTCCTGTCCCCAATTCTCTACCACCAAGGATCTGGGTGAGGTCTCCTCACCTGAGATTCTTCAGTCCCACTGTCTCTTCATTGGCTCTCCTACTGCGCAAGGCGGTTTTCACATCCCCATCGAAGTCAGCAGCCCCACAGCAGAGTTTATGGTCCTCAAACTCGTGTGCATCAGAATCACCTGGAGGGCTTGTTAAAGGCCGGGCACTGGGTTCTGCCCTCAAAAGTTCTGATCCATAGGCCTGAGAATTTGCAGTTCTAACAAGTTCCCAGGTGATGCTGGTACTGTTGGTCTGGTACCATGCTCTGAAAACCACTGGTCTGTAGACAGTAGACTGAGAAGCCAAGCAGTGTTTATTCAAGTTGTTACATAATTACATCAAGCCCATATAATTATGGGAGCGATGTCTTAAACTTTCACATTTTCAAAACCAAGCTCTTAAAATACAAAATATCTCAAAAATTCAAAATTTCCAATTTTACTGGGGACGCATCTGTATTTTTAATAAATGGAAAGCAGTAAGGATTCAGGCAGGTCCCAGATCATTTAGAATACCCCTACTCTCTTAAAACAGTAGGAAGGCTAAGGTTCAGCTTCCTTCTTTACTAATTGCAAAATCACCACAAAATTTCAGTGAGGAGACATAAATAGCCTGTGAAATTCATTTATCTCCACTTTTTAAACTGATAACATGCCATTTGTCCACTTGGCCACAGAGCTGCTTAACCCCAGAAACCAGTAACAGATGAGCGTGGACCAGTGAATTTCCGTCCCCAGTCATGAGATACATGGTTAGAGCCATTGGATTTCCTCTGATTGAGAGCGGCCATAAATCCCTGGCCTGCTGTTAGTTCCCAGGCTTGCAAACCCAGTGCTGACTACTGATAAGAACCCTTCAGCGGGGTTTGCTGAGCTAAACAGGTGTCCGATGAAAAGTGTATAATCCTTGAAGATTATTTTTTCCCTAAAAGCAGCTAGTTACTCCAAAGCCATATAATCCAGACAGATGGGATTTGGGAGTACCTTGCCAAAGTCTGCCCTTTTGTCTTTGAGGAAGTTCATATGATTTGGCTCCAGGTGGTAGAAGAAAAAGGTGTGCAAGGGTGAGGGTGGCTGCCTTTGGGAGGAAAATCCTTACCTGTGCCTACCCCCTTGCTGAAGAACATTATTCCACTCTGGTCTAGTCTAATATTCTTAAAATATTACTTGTTTAAAAGGAAGGAATGTTTCATATTAAGCAAGGGTTAACCTTGCATTTAATATGCTGGGAGTTCAGTTAATTTGGGAATTCAGGCTGCGAAAACAAATCGTGACCTTGTCCAGATAGTTCCTTCCTTATCCTAATGGATCTGACTACAGGAAGGCAACTTTCTACCACTTTTTTTCTGACCCCTACGAGAAAGTTAACCATTTCAAACATTAGAGATCAGAGGTAGTTAACATGAGGACTGATTATCTTACTACAAGTAGGTCAGCCTTAACAGAGGTGAGGTTAAATTTGGGTCCCATGCAATACAGCCTAGAAACGTTTACGTTTTTGCAGACATCACCTTGTTCTTACTTTCCCTGTAAGCAAATACCTTGATAATCTTTTGAATATAGTGTGTGGTCCATACACTGAAACTCAGACCTCACTTTCCTTTGGGTAAGTAGTTCCAGTGAAGCAAAAGAAGCAGCTAGTTTCCTCGAGATAGTAATCAAGATAGTTGATGTGGATGAGGGGTATACGGGCCAGTCAGCTTTCAGTTGCAAGTCTCCCGATCACAGAGGAAGTGCTGTTCACCAGCACCTCTGGCTCACAGACAATTTAAAGGGAATAATTTCACCAGCGATTAATTATACTGCAGCTACTGGGATTTGTCCTCCAAACATCACTGTTTCCAGTCTGAACAGCCAGGTTTCCCCAGGGGTAGTTCAGGTTTTCTGATTGAAAGTATCCTGAGTTAAGGAAAGGTGTTAGAGCACCACGGGAATCTATTCACCAGAGGTGTATTGTACTTGTTTCAGATGCTTCAGGATAATACACCGGCTTCCAAGATAAGTGCTTTTTATTTCCCTGCATCTTAGATCAATTATTTGGAATCTTTTTGGTAAGTTAAATTTAAGAGCTGTAACTTAAAGCACCACATCTCTATAATCACTCAATAAGTAAATGTTCTTACCAAAAATTATTCTGTCAATGGGCTCTATAGTAATGATGATTTAAGGAGCCTAGAAAAAGTAGAAGGAAACAAAAGATGGCAAGAAACTCATTATTTAAAACATTCCATGTTTATGGAGGTCAAGTCATGAAGCTCCACCAGCTACAGCTTTTTTGAGGACAAGTGCCTGCTGCAGGTAAAATTTAAATCATGTATTACATCAACCTCGTGCACAAATGGAGTAGAGGAGACATAGCACAACTTTTCCTGCTAAGCTACTGTACATATTTTAACATATTACCAGTGATTTCAGTTAACTCGTAAGGACCCAGAAATTTGTCCTTGGTCATTTTGGTTGTTGAAATGGATTCCATTTAAACCAAAAATTTCTCCTTCAGGAGAAGACTTCGTGGGCTTACAAATGGCTCTTAGCATAAGTGTAAGTTCCTTCCACTGGTGTAAGCTCCTTGAGGGGCTCGTGAGTCCGAGAGGAGAAGGGAAAACTAACTGCAGGCAGTGCAATGATGCCTTCGGACAGTGGCGTTGTGTGGTCTGTAATGTTGGTGCCCATCATCCCTGAAAACCTGCTTGATGTTTTCTGGCTGGAGTTTGGGTTTGCAGTTTTTCCTCTCCCGCATCCAAGAAAGTATCACTTCCTGGCAGGTGTCGGTAGCCTTTGCAGCCTTCGCTAGCGCAGTGCAGACGTGTTCGCTGTCAGTGTCTGGTGGGCTCGGTGTACGTGGGCTCGCTGGGGCTCAGTCACAGACCACGGACTGTGTCCAAGGGAGTGTCCCAGGAGACAGCCACTTAACACGGTGGGAGCAGCAGGTGCCGGAAGGTCCATGCCTAGATGCTCTCTCTCCACAGACCCCAGGTTGCCTGAGAGTTCCAGTGGCCTAACCCATCTGGTCTCAGGCCCTGAGAAGGTATATGCTACTTCCTCAGGGTGTAAAAGCTTGCACTGTGTAAACTACCTTTGGGAGGGATTCTGGCTGCTTTCTCTTAGCCCAGTGTAGGGCTTGTGGGAAGAGAAGACAGAACAAAGAAATACATGTGCTTCCTGGGTAAGGTTGCTCATCACAGTGGGGACATAAGGTAGGGAGGGCACATACTACCTTCTGACCACTTTGGTTGTACAGAGACTTTTTTCTGCTGGGCTGGGGTGGTGGCAGGGGGGCTTTCTGTCCCCAGCTGTGGGGTTCAGATAAGAACCAACGAGGGGCTAGGGAATTTCACAGTCACTGCAGGAGACTTTTAATGGCAGGGTCTCTTGGACAAAAGTGGATGGTCCCATATCCGCGATACTGTGGCTCTTTTCCCCTCCCCTCCCCCCAACCCGCTGCCCCAGAAGTACAGAGCTGGGACCTCCAGCCGACGGAGTAAATTTCTCAGCATGTGCCAGGCAGGTGACAGATGTGCCAGTTATCTGTGTTCTGAAGTTTGGGCACGCTTTGTACTCTGGTGACAGAGAGCTCTTCCCCACATTGACGGGGCACGATCTGGGCTGGATTCTGCACAGTGGCCGTCAGCGTTAGCATTCCTGACATACTGCTCTTGAAAGCCGTGGTGTGCAGCCGAATGACGTGTCGACAGTGGTTTGACTGTCAAATTTTGTGGTGCTTGTTTGCATTCAATCAAATACTTTGCACTTAAACATGAGTTAAAGAGACAAGTCAAAAAGACTTCAACAAAACCTAAAGTTAAATATATGCCTATCCTTTATAATAGCGTTCAGATTAAAACCATCAAAATGCAAAATGTTGTGGTTATACCCCTCCAGGGTCAGAGTGAATTTCTTGTTCTATATTTTTGCATTTACAGTGATTCTGAGAGGCAGGAGAATGCATCAGAGGCATTGATTTCTTCTAACAAAAAATCCAAAATTGAGAAAATTCTTGAAAATGCGGCCATTTTGAAAATGTAGATAAAGAAGAAAAATGCTGAAGATTTGGGTGGTTTACAGAGCAGCATGATTTTGTAATTGCTGCCACCTACTGTATGTGGTTGATGTTTGTTTAAATTTAGGAAGTTCATGAAGGTGAGGCTGTTGAAATAGATAATTAGAGCAAGGTAGACATCATTAGTTTATAACATTTCTTCTCTACTCCATAAGTGGCTCTTAATTACCGAGACAGCCGCCAGCTTTCATTCATTACCTTCAAGTGGGTTTAAAGTTTTTCTCATTTTAAACTTCCTCTGCCAAGGAACCTTCACAGCAATGCTGTCGAGTGCGCGTTCAAAAGCTTACCGTGCTCAGGGCTTTTCTGAGTTCACATGAAACTGTGTGTCTTAAGGAGGTTGTTTTGCTTTAATTTGTAGGAGCAACGGTTGGATTATAAATTAATTTCCATGAAAGAGGTGAAAATAGAGCTAGTGGAGCTGGTATGAGTTGCAGCAGTTGACTTAAAAGACATTCTCTTATTAGTCCTAAAACAAAGCTTCAGATCAGCCGCTAGTTAAATGTAACAAGCAATATAGGATCTCAGTCAACAGAGGCCCTTCTCTTTTATTAAGACCCAGCTGTCAAAGGGTCATTCGGTCCTTCCTGTGGAAAACAACTCGCCCATTAATGTTTGGGGTGGTCCCTCGACAGGATTTCTGAGTGAGTGCCTGACATTTAGTTTTTGAAAGGATCTAAAGCTGGGGCACTTGGACGTTGAGACTTATCAGAAGTAATGTGTTCAACCTTAGCTTCGTTAAATATGCCACAGTGTATGTCTGGAATGCTGCCACCAGCTACGTGAATTGACTTACAGGGCTGCTATAAAAGATTCAGGAGCATAAACGTCGTGGAGATCAAATCACTGTAGCTGGGAAGAGACTATACATAAAATTAATGCACTTCTCTGATGTGATGTTTTTACCTTGTTGCTACTTATATTATTTCAAGTGGCCCCTGTTCCAATGTCTGAAAACACCACAGTGAGGTCCACTTTTGCTTTTTCTGCCCTAGGCTATTTGCTTTCTAGAAGAGAAGGCCAAGCAGGATCTCCTGAAAAGCCACTCTCTGATCTGGGCCGTCTCTCCTACCTGGCCTACTGGAAGAGTGTCATCTTAGAATATCTCTACCACCACCATGAGCGGCACATCAGCATCAAGGCCATCAGCAGAGCTACGGGCATGTGCCCGCATGACATCGCCACCACTCTGCAGCACCTCCACATGATTGACAAGAGGGACGGCAGGTGAGTACTGGTGCCCTGGGCGACCCGGCTGCCTCTTAAGCATCTTACATAAGAAAAGGGTCCCTAAAGTTAGGTGGCTTCATTCCAGTTAAAGGTAAGAGGTTCCCCAACGGTATTATCAAAACCTTTCTCCTAAAAAGAAAACAGGAAATGACCCTTTTTTGCTGGCCAGATTTCAATTTGCTGTATCCTTTCATTGATGAGCTTTCTGGCTTTTCCTAACCCAGGTAATATTAGTGCTAGCATACGTCAATATGTGAAGGTGAAATGAAATTTCAGCTGTTGATTGCACTTTGTTCTGCCTCCTCACATTACAGATTTGTCATCATTAGACGGGAAAAGTTGATATTGGGCCACATGGAAAAGTTGAAAACCTGTTCCCGGACTAATGAGCTTGATCCAGAGAGTCTGAGGTGGACCCCAATTTTAATTTCTAATGCTGCAGTTTCTGAAGAAGAACGAGAAGCTGAAAAAGAGGTAATTTGGCTTCATCAGCCTAAGTTGTGTAACTTCAATCTTGTAGCATTCTGAAGCTAAGAAAGTCATTAACATCATTGTCAAAAGCTTGGTTATCTAGAGAGCTCGTGAAATGATATAGCACTAATTTATCCTAACTGAGGTTGCATGGTAAGACATAATTTTATTGAGTATGAAAAATGAAACATTTATCATTGATCACAAAGCAGCATTTTTCACTACTGACAGCATGTAATCAGATCAAATTTGGTGCTGAGCTCCAAGGCTGCAATGTCAATCGATTCTTTGTGTTTATGAACTTGCTTAAAGTGCTCCATGCCAGTGAGCATGTAATGTAGTGATAAAGGACTCAAACCAATTCGCTGCATCATTAATACTGCTAAATATCCCATGAAACCCAATCTTCTTTGATTTGTTATCCTAACTGATGCAAAAGAATTCTGAGATGATGCAGCTGGAATGCTGCTTGGCTGGCTGACTATCCTGATCAGAAATGACTTAGAGATCCTTTGCCTTTTATCCTTAGAGGCTCTGGCTGTGTAACTGCCCTCTCACTAGCCCGCTATTTTTACCCTCCCCCCTTAGGCTGAGCGGCTAATGGAACAAGCTAGCTGCTGGGAAAAGGAGGAGCAAGAAATCCTGTCATCTAGAGCTAACAGTAGGCAATCACCTGCAAAAGTACAATCGAAAAATAAATATTTGCATTCCCCGGAGAGCCGGCCAGTGGCAGGGGAGCGAGGGCAGCTAATGGAGCTGTCTAAAGAGAGCAGTGAAGAGGAAGAGGAAGAGGAGGAAGAGGAGGAGGAGGAAGAGGAAGAGGAGGAAGAGGAGGAGGAGGAGGAAGAAGAAGAAGAAAATATTCAAAGCTCTCCTCCAAGGTTGACTAAACCACAGTCAGTTGCCATAAAGAGAAAGGTATGTGTCTGTTTAGATTTTCCGTCCAAGTCAGTTTCAATCACATGTTATTTATCATTGCAAACATTCTATCTATTAGTATTTGTTTCACTCTCCATTCTTTAGATGTAGTTTATTTGTATCCAGTCCCACTGATCATGTATCGTCATCGTTTAGCTTACAGTCATGATTGTGTTTATTCTTTGTGGTTTGTTAATGCTGTGACAGGAAACCAGGGACAGGCAGGCTTGCTAGTCTGGTAGTTACTGCCACCTGCTGGTTCATGGGACTGGAGTAAATCAGGCTATGGGAACAGAAAAGGGCCCAGGGGAGCACTTAAACCACACTTCAGTGAATTTTGATGAAAACACCAAGGCAGAGAGAGGATAGGAGACTTGTCCAAGGTCACACAACTCTTTAGAGATGGAGGCAGAACCAGATGAGTGCTCAGACTCCAAGCCCAGCACTCCTGATGCTATTTCTTGTTCTTGGCATAGAATTGTTAGAAGGTATTTTAAGCCCTTCAGTTTAATGCTATTTTGCTTTATGCAAGTACACATTACTGAAATGTCTCATATCTTAGTAGCCTGGTGGTTTCTCTAGATACACATACCCTGTGCAGAAAGTAAAAAATTGATTTTGTCTTTAGGTAACTGCTCAACCCAGAGCTGATATCTTTGTCTTTAGTATCTATCTGTGACATAGAGAGGGACCAGACACTGTAGGATAGCCAAGACTAATAGTGACAGAGCAAGTTAAGGCTGTGCCCCAAGGCCACCCTATGTGGTGTCTGTCAAAGAACCTGCTGTTCTGACTCCCAGCTTGGCGTGCCTTTATCTAAGCCTGGCAATCTTCTAGTGGAAGGGCAGCTGTGGGGAGGTGCTAGAAAGGAGCATCCCATAGAGTGGACTTTAGGCTTATGAATAAGATTTTGATTTCTTACAAGGAAAATGTATTCATGCATTATGTATACAACAAAAGAAATTTGTTTTAAAAACATAAAAAACCAGAATTATCCAAGGCATGATAAATGCCTACTATCATATAAATGGACTCAACCTAAAGAAAACCAGTTCTGTATATTGGCTATACTTATGTTTGGGAAAATTCTAATGGATTAGGGAGAGAGCAGGCCAGCTGGGGGGATTAATAATTTTAAGTGTTAAATTACAGAATGTGACTATCAGGATTTATATGTGCACTTCAGTGAACATTCAGACAGTTAAAAATGTGAGACACGATAATTCTTGGATACATTTTACTTAGAGTTTGAGTTTTAACCAAGCATATTGAACCCTTCTTTGCAATGTATTTTCAGTAATTTTTCAGACCCATTATTGACAGATTACATCTTAGCAGCAAATCTGCCTATTCTTCTTATATTTGAATTTTGTATCATTGAGTACTTTTTGCTTGGAAAAAAAAAAGCATTTTATATTTGCAATTATGGAGAGTCATTTGTGCCAACCCGTAGAACAATTAGAAAAAAAATTTTATATCTTATGTAAATAAGACACTTTCCACATGTCTTTAGATTTTCTTTAGATGCCATCTATGTTAAAATATTTTGGGGAATTCCCTGGCGGTCCAGTGGTTAGGACTGCGTGCTTCCACTGCCAGGGGCTAAGATCCCACAAGCCTCGCGGAACGGCCAAAAAAAGAAAAAAAGTAGAATTATCAGTGATATCCCTGCAGCCACCAATACATGACTCTAACATTGTAAACAGAGTAATTCTTTCTTCAAGTACCCTTTCTTCTTTTGCATCATTCCTGACGTCCTATGAAATGGGGAACAAGTAGGCTAGTCTTGTACACCATCATATATCTTACAGTGCTTTGCACGTAGTAGGTGCTCCTTGAACAGTTATCAAGTATTAAAATGCGTGACCCAGTGGCTAGTTGATTGTTGAAACGATTATAGAAACATTGGTGTCCATGATGACTTAATCACTGTGATATACGGGATTTTGAAGCCAGCAGGTACTACTGGAAAATATATGCTAGAAAAGCAAACCTTAGCTTTTAAAATCTACAGTTCAGCTGCTAGGATGTTCCCTCTCAAAGCATCTGCTTGAGTAAACAATTGTTTTATTTGGAAAGCACTTGCCTCTGTAGTAGGAGCCCGAGAGGGATGTTAAACATCAAATGGAAGGTTAAGTACAAAGACATTACGGAAGTTTTTACGTGTAAGAGTCTCAGACACGCGTTCAGTACATGTTTGCTGCATATCGACTCAACACTGTAATTTCTCATGAGCTCTGATGTATTATGTTTGGCATTAATTTCAGAGGCCTTTTGTGCTAAAGAAGAAAAGGGGTCGTAAACGCAGAAGGATCAACAGCAGTGTAACAACTGAGACCATTTCAGAGACGACAGAAGTACTGAACGAGCCCTTTGACAACTCAGACGAAGAGAGGCCAATGCCACAGCTGGAGCCTACCTGTGAGATTGAAGTAGAGGAGGATGGCGGGAAGCCAGTGCTGAGAAAAGCATTCCAACATCAGCCTGGGAAGAAAAGACAGACAGAGGAAGAGGAAGGAAAAGACAATCATTGCTTTAAGAATGCTGACCCTTGTAGAAGTAAGTGGAGGAATTATAAAAACCTTACCCTTGTGAATATCTGTCTATTATTGCCAAAAAGCAGGCACCTGAATTCTACCCAAAGGCATTTCTGAGGCTGTACCGACCCACCAGAAATAAGTGCTCATCTGTCCTTTCTCATTCATAAAAGGTTCTATCCCTTCTTCCTGGAATTGGATTTTTATGTTCAACAACTTTAGAAGTTTAACATAGACCAGAACATCCCTCTAGGTGGGTTCATCTTACTTTCCAGAAATTGGCTTATCCTCAAAAATTTTGAAGTCTGTCAATAAGAAACGCATTGCAATTCCTTGATTCTAATATGTACTTGTTTTCACATTTAACATTTCTGAAATCAGGGTATATATTATTATTGATGTGAGCACTGAATGCAGTCGTTTCTTTTTTCCTGAAAAACAAATATTAGTAAATTGATGATGTATCCTATAATCAGTGGTGTCTTTGTATATGTTCTTACCAAGAATCATCTAAAACCTACCCACACCATCACTATTAGCTTTGATAATATAGGATAATGTGGAAATCAAGAGATTATCCTTCCTTTCAAATTACTGTTTTACAGTTGCTCTTGGCAGGGACACCCCACCCCATCCTCTAAAAAAAATATTAAACACCACTGACTCCTCTTTGATGCCCTATTTAAAAGAAACCATCCCTTGCCTGTCAGGCTGGGAGCTTGAGCTTCCAGCTCAATCATGAGTATTTGTGGGACAGTCTGTACTCTACAGTGGAAACGACTCTATTCAAAACCTTACTTTATTTCAGTCTAGAGAACAGGCCATCTCACGTCCCTGGAAACCACAGGTTATCACTCTTGCCTTTGAAAAGCCACAGTTTTAAGAACATGAGCAAGCAGCTCCTTGACTTTCTTAATTAACAAGAATACTGTTGCCACATACATACTTCGCTGAGGCAGTGACATTTCACCCTGGGTATAGAGGAACCAAGCCTTGTTTGTTAGTTTCCTTAAACAAATAAACATACAAAAACAACTGCAGAAAGAGGTCATTTTTTTGGTGTGGAATTTGAGCCTTATTTCCGCTTCTTAGCTGTCTTCTCGGGAGCCTGTACAAGAATCATCACTGCCTTCATGCTCCACTTTGTGCCACTTGCCTTTAAAAATTCCAGGTTGCCATATTATACCTGATTCCTTTCAGGATCTTCTTTCTTAAAAAATAATTATTGGAAAACTCATCTTCTGACTTAGAGGGGTTTCCTACAAACGCTGATAGGTCTAGTAGCACGTGGAATAAGAATGTGGAATCCGAGGTCATTGGCATGCCTGTTGCCTGTCCATATGTATAGACATATGAACATAGTGAGATGTCTATTAACTGGAGATTGTACTTTGCACTTCTGAAGGAATCAGTCTACAGCACCGTATCTTTTCAGCTAGCCAATTTGAATGTAATACATTCAGGTAAGTTTACGTGTAATCCTTTTATTACATAAATGAGCTAAGAGCTTACCCTGTTCTGCACTGATTGGATTAGATATCCAATTTGGCAAACGGGATCTCTGTTCCACACTGATTATTAGATCTTGTTTTTGTTCTCCAAAATAGTGTTTCTAATAAGGCTATTTCTCTTTGTGAAGCTTTTCCTTTAAATTGACCCCTCTAGGAGATCAGTATAATCTTTAATTTTATAAAGATCTTAAGACTTGGGTGTTTTATATTTGTATTTATTCATATATTTACTTGTTTGCTTGCTTATATTTATATAAATATATTTATAATATATATATTTACATATTTATATTCATATGTGCATATAGGTACAGTAAAAATAAGGTTAGCTGAGCTAAAATGAACTTGACAGTTATGGTTTGTTTCTTATTTAATATTCAAACCATACATTTGCACATTGATCCAAAATGCAATGTGGATAGAATTAGTGATAAAAAGAATACCTGTATTTTAAATGTTCAATAATTTCATGGTAATTACATTATAGTTTGTGTCATCCAGAAATGATGATCCTGGAGTAGATTACAGATGTATTTATGTTCTGGTTATTTAGTTATTTATTCATTTGTTTCAGAGGTACATAGTTTATTTTTATGCCAGAGAGAACATTCAAATCAAAGTAAATAATGTCATCTGAGATCATTTCAATCCAGTAAATGTCCACAAGCTGAAGTTCACTTTCTCAGGATAAATATGCAAGTTAGACTTCTATTCATTTCTCCTGTACAGTGGTGATTGGGATATGAGCTAACTTTAACCCTTTCCCCTGCATTTCCTAATTTGCAAATATTCAAATTGATTCTTTTCACATTGTGGAATTCCAGGCTTTTGTATCAGAGAGTATCTTGCTTGTCAAACTCACATAAGTTTAGTATAGTGGCCTGTATCCATGTGCTTCCTATAAAAAGCACAACTTTCTGTTAAGAGTGGGTTGTGTGTGGAGGTGTGTGGTGTGTGCACCATATATTGTTTTCCAGGCCTAGGTTATTTACTCCGTTTATACCACAATATTATTCTGTATTAGGTTTGACTGTGTCGTTAGCATCAACTCTTAAAATGCTAAATTGAAAGCAGCATGTGCTAAATTATTTAGAAAAATGAATTCAAGTTGTTCGTGGTGATGCTTTCTAAGATTTTATTTTCCTTCCTCTCTCTTTCTCTCTGTCTCCTCACTAAGACAATATGGATGATGATGCAAATAACTTGAAAGAAGCCAGTAGAGACAATCCTGAACCTCTAAAGTGCAAACAGTGGCCAAAAGGAACAAAGCGTGGTCTATCTAAGTGGAGACCAAACAAAGAGAGGAAGACTGGATTTAAACTGAACTTGTACACCCCGCCAGAAACACCCATGGAGCCCGATGACCAGGTAACAGTGGAAGAACAGAAGGAGACTCCAGCAGACAAAACCAGCCCTGCTCCCACCAGGACTGAGGAGGAGGTCAAGGAAGCCGTGGAACCCCTGCTGCCTGGGGACGAAAACAGAAGGGAGGAAGCGTGTGCACCTGTAAGTCCAAATAAATCGCCAGGTGAAAAACCTGAAGACGATCTAATCAAACCCGAGGAGGAAGAGGAGGAGGAGGAGGAGGAGGAGGAGGAAGAGGAGGAGGAAGAAGAAGGAAATGTAGAAAAAGACCCCTGTGGTGCCAAAAGTCAGGAAAGAGAGGAGCCCGAAGTCTGCACGGACAAAGAAGACCCTGTGCATTTGGATGATCATGAAGAGGAGGAGGAAGAGGATGAAGAGCCATCTCACAATGAGGGGCATGATGCAGACGATGAAGATGACAGTCACATGGAGTCTGCCGAATCGGAGAAGGAAGAACGCCCAAGAGAAGCCTTCAAAGAAGTACTGGAAAACCAGGAGGCTTTTTTAGACCTTAGTGTGCAGCCTAATCATTCAAACCCAGAGGTCCTAATGGACTGTGGCGTTGACCTTACAGCTTCGTGTAACAGTGAACCTAAGGAGCTTGCTGGAGCCACTGAAACTGCCCCTGAATCTGATGAGGAACCCACAGGAGAACAGGCACAGGAGCAGGACCAAAAGAACAGTGAAGAAGTAGATTCTGAGTTCAAAGAGGGAAACACAGCAACCTTGGAAATCGACTCTGAGACCGTCCAAGCGGTTCAGTCCTTGACCCAGGAGAACAGTGAACAGGACGATACCTTTCAGGATTGTGCCGAGACTCAAGAGGCCTGTAGAAGCCTACGGAACTACACCCACGCAGACCAAAGCCCACAGATCGCCGCCGCTCTAGACGACTGCCAGCAGTCAGACCACAGCAGCCCAGTTTCATCCGTCCATTCCCACCCCAGCCAGTCAGTACGTTCTGTCAACAGCCCAAGTGTCCCTGCCCTGGAAAACAGCTATGCCCAAATCAGCCCAGATCAAAATGCCATCTCAGTGCCATCTTTGCAGAACATGGAAACCAGTCCAATGATGGACGTCCCATCCGTTTCAGATCACTCACAGCAAGTCGTAGACAGCGGGTTTAGTGACCTGGGCAGTATTGAGAGTACAACTGAGAACTACGAGAACCCCAGCAGCTATGATTCCACGATGGGTGGTGGCAGCATTTGTGGAAACGGTTCTTCACAGAACAGCTGCTCCTATAGCAACCTCACCTCCAGCAGTCTGACACAGAGCAGCTGCGCTGTCACCCAGCAGATGTCCAACATCAGTGGGAGCTGCAGCATGCTGCAGCAGACCAGCATCAGCTCTCCCCCGACCTGCAGCGTCAAGTCTCCTCAAGGCTGCGTGGTGGACAGGCCCCCAAGCAGCAGCCAGCAGCTGGCTCAGTGTAGCATGGCAGCTAACTTCACGCCGCCCATGCAGCTGGCTGAGATCCCCGAGACCGGCAGTGCCAGCCTTGGCTTATATGAACGGATGGGTCAGAGTGATTTTGGGGCTGGGCATTACCCCCAGCCATCAGCCACCTTCAGCCTTGCCAAACTACAGCAGTTAACTAATACACTTATTGATCATTCATTGCCTTACAGCCATTCCGCTGCTGTAACTTCCTATGCAAACAGTGCCTCTTTGTCCACACCATTAAGTAACACAGGGCTTGTTCAGCTTTCTCAGTCTCCACACTCCGTCCCTGGGGGACCCCAAGCACAAGCTACCATGACCCCACCCCCCAACCTGACTCCTCCTCCGATGAATCTGCCACCGCCTCTTTTGCAACGGAACATGGCGGCATCAAATATTGGCATCTCCCACAGCCAAAGACTGCAAACCCAGATTGCCAGCAAGGGCCACGTCTCCATGAGAACCAAATCGGCATCTCTGTCACCAGCCGCCGCCACCCACCAGTCGCAAATCTATGGGCGCTCCCAGACTGTAGCCATGCAGGGTCCTGCACGGACTTTAACGATGCAAAGAGGCATGAACATGAGTGTGAACTTGATGCCATCCCCAGCCTACAATGTCAACTCTGTGAACATGAACATGAACACTCTCAATGCCATGAATGGGTACAGCATGTCCCAGCCGATGATGAACAGTGGCTACCACAGCAATCATGGCTACATGAATCAAACACCCCAATACCCTATGCAGATGCAGATGGGCATGATGGGAACCCAGCCATATGCCCAGCAGCCAATGCAGACCCCGCCCCACAGTAACATGATGTACACGGCCCCCGGGCATCACGGCTACATGAACCCGGGCATGTCCAAACAGTCTCTCAATGGGTCCTACATGAGAAGGTAGGCAAAATGGGCAGTCACAAAACCCCTGGGCATCACTCTCGGATTGATCTGCACAAATACCTTTGAAGAGTACGATTTCAAAACCAGCAATTGGTGTGAATGCAAAAACATTTGTTGGCACCATTTATTTAAAAAAAAAAAAAAAAAAAGCTGTATGCAGCAGAAAGCCTTATACAAGTTGTTTTTCTTTCTTCTTTTTTCTTTTTTCCTTTTTCTTTTTTGGTACCTTTGTTTCTGTTACTTTTATATGAAATTCTCTGCAAAGGAAGGCCTCTCTTTGGACTACAGTTTGGAGGCAGCCACTTGCTGTGCCTGCTTCCATTAAACAATGTGGATATCAAGCCCCGTGCCCCAGCCCACCCCCAATTATCTGTTTTAATACTGAACCTAGAGTTTTTTTTTTTCTTCCCCGTCTACTCCATGTAAATGCCTTTAGCATTTCAGTTATTGTATATTTTGTTTGAGGTGACACTTCAGCATGCCGCTAATGTCTTTGTTAGTGACAGTGCATTTTGTAGTACTGTACAAGTGTTGTGCTAACGGTAAGCCATTTCTTAAGTTTTTTGCCTTGATTAGGGTGCCCTAATTTGAGGGTTTAAAAAAAAACTATATTTTTGTTAATTATAAAACTGTAAAGAGCTATAAAAGCTATTCCCATTTGGTTAGTCAAAAGGGTTTTATTGCTAAATGTTTGGTGTAAAGTTGAGACCCTTTTCCATTTTGGTGACAGATTTCTTTGGGGAAAAAAAGGCAGCTTTCTGTTTTATAAATGCAGACTTCTGTTTATTGAATGAAGCATATCTCAGTGTTTATCTGTCAGGTTTTGAAACATTTCATATATGTCCAAATACTTGGCAGGATTTAAAAAAAAATAGTGAATTTGGTGTAAAGTTGCTATTTTATGGAAATGCCTCTAACTTTACATTTTCATTCCATCTGTAGATTTTTCTATCTTTATAAAATATTGGAGTTATTTTTTAAGGAAAAATAGAGAAGTAGCTTGTGAATAGCTCAAACTAAGCTTACAAATCGCATGTAAAAAAGCAAAAAAGTTATTTGTGTCTGTTTATATTGCTTCCTTTTTTGTAGCCTTTGTACCTGTACAGGGTGACTGTAAGGGCCAAGCAGGAGAGGCGTAATCCTTGTATAAAATAGGAGCCAGCGACACTCTTGTATTTATCTGTTCTCTTTTTAGTCAGTCACTTCAAAAAAAAAAAAAAAAAAACAAAAACAAAAAAAGCTGTACATTTTAACATAAAATAAATTATGATGAGCCATTTTTAGCCTCTTGTGTCCTGTCATATTATGATTGATAGAGAATGACCAATTGAACTGTATCATGTGTCACATCTCAGAACACATACACATTTTGGGAAAATAAATTATTTAGTGTAAATCGGAGTTAAGAGATTTTCTGATTTGTTTTGACTTTGTGGGAGGGGGTTGGCAATAAATAAGAGTAATATCTAATAAAACCATCACATATACCAAATACCTATTTAATAAATTAATTTATAATGGATTTTAATGCTTTTCATGAAAGTTTATTTTATGCTAGTGCATACCTTCTGTATGCCAATCATTGTCTTTAAAATAAAGTGAATTTGTTTTTTTCTTTTTGACTTTGATCTTCATTTGCAAAGGGATCCTGCCCAAATATCCAGCTGCCTCATTTATACAGTCTGTATAAACTCCCCTCAGGGCCTAGTCCAGTGGTAGCAAACTTCATTTTTTTAAAGATGAATACAAAAAACACCCAATTTGGACTTGTATGTTTGAAAAATCATTTTCTTGAAAAAGGCGTGAAAGTTTTGCTCTGTTGTGAATGAGTGATTGGATGTTATTTTTTAGAATCTAAAGTTTAGATTCTAAAAAAGAAAAAAAAAGGTCATTGTTCACAGACGTTATCTTACGGCATTCAGAGAAAGTTCTGTCTGACCGTTAAAACATTTGCTTATTCAAGTGACAGGCCTTGAAATGAATGCTTGACTTGGCACCCACGTGGAAAGGAGGACAGGACATACGGCCCCGAGTCACAGGTCCCGATGGAGGGAGGCTGCCCGGCAGGGTTTTGCCTTCTGAACTCACCCTGATTATCTTTTCCCACAGTTACGAAGCAGTCTGGGCTTAGTGTCAAGATTTTATCTTTTGGTCCCTTCTCCCCACAACTGCATAGCCAGTGGGGGGAATACCTGTAGTGGCTGAGGAGGGCTTCCAAGAAGACGCGTCTGCGAGGGCTGTCATCACCACGGGGAGAAGAGAAGCTTTAAGGTGCTTTGCTGGTAGGAAAGGAAACCTCTCATCCCCCTTCAGAGCGGGAAGCGATGGTGTTGCTGCCTGTTGGAATCAACTGCTGGCATCTGTTCGGGAGCTGCTGAGGATCTTAGCAGCCCAGTGGATCCACACCTCAGGCAAGAGGCTGCCCCAGCCTGGAAGCGGGGGCGGGGGCGGGGGCGGGGTGGGGGGACCTGCTAACCAGCTGAAGGGAAACCAGGCAGAACCTCCCACAGGCCCCACCTTGAAACCTCATGTTTGGTCTCTTCTCTTGGGTTAAGTAAGGTTCTTCGGGAACTGAGATGGTCCTCTGTTCCATGTGTTGCAATGGCTTGTAACCACACGCTTGTGGTTTGTGTGGCATCTGGGCTTCCCCCACTCTGCCTGCCTCATAGTCCTCCCGGGAACTTGAGGACAAGTCCCAGTCACTGCCCCAGACCTGCCGCACCAGAATTTAAGAACAGTACTGGGGACTCCTTGTGTTTCACAGGCTCCCTAGGGATTGCGGCATAGCCAGAAAGGGGAGCCCCTCTGCTGGCCCTAAGTCCTAACGGTCATTGACAGAAGGGAAAGGCTTGGTATAGGAGGGAAACTGCTGATCTGAGGTGGCCTCAGATCACCCTGCCCGCTGCTCTGCACTTCCTTACTCTCACTTAGAGAAATCAGCTCAGCCTTAAATGTGACACCAGCGATCTGGGAGAACAGGAGCTTGGATTCATCAGGACTGAAACAGAGTCACCATTAGGTGAAATTCATCAGCAGGCCACATCTTGTAAACCCAGTAATGTGTTCTTTCATTTATAAGAGGCTTAACAAGTGGTTGTCAGTTGCAGCCTTTATTTTTTACCGGCACAGGTGGTGCCTGCCCAGGTGTGAAGGCATCAGCTTTCCTCGCCAACATTACGTTTTAGAGACAATGGCTCACAAATAGTATCACAAAAATAATGACTCACAAACATCCACCCTATGTAGGAAATGGGGCAGTTTCTCCAATTTACACATGAGGGGATTGAGGCTCAAACAAGCTAACCTAATTGCCCAAACACACTCAGCTGAAATCTGTGAGCAGAAACAAACTCGGTTCTCTCCAAATCACAGCCCTTTGTCCTAGAACACTTCACTCTGGGAAAAAGCCCTAACTTGTCATCTCTCTGATTTAAAGGCTTAGGTAACAAATACATGATGCTTTTAAAGTTGTTAGGTGCTCTACATATATAGGTCACTTTGTTGTTACAAGCAGTACTGGTTTACAGTACAAGTACTGTTATATTATGAAGCAGGACCTTCAATTTCTCAGTACCCACACTCCTGGTTTTCCTTCCCCCTCCTCCATCTTTCCTGGATCTGCCTCCCAACAAACAAACACTGAGGCCTGGGGCTCCCTCTCTGTTTTCTCTCATTATCTCACCCAGTACAATGACTTCCAACACCACCTCTATGCAGATAACGCCCAGGAATTATGTCTCTAGTAGTGGACCTTCCTTTGAGCTCTCTCTAGATTCAAGGTGAAATGACATGGGACGCCTTTTGTATGTCTTAGACATGATATAACTGGTGATGTCCAGCCCCCTACCCCCATTTCTGGCCCTGTCAACCCCATCTCAGTATTAAGGCACCACCAAGAAACCGAATCACTATCTTCCAAGTCTCTCGCCCCTCCCAGCAGGTTCTGTGTATTCCCCAAGATAATTCCAAAATAATCTTGAATACTAGTCCCCTGGCACTATCTTAGTCCAGACCATCTTCCTCCTTCCTGTCAACAGTTCCACAACCTCCTTACTGGTTGCCTCCTCCCTACAGTCCATTCTCTCTACTTCAGTCAGGGTGATATTTTTTTCTTTCCAGAATGATCTTCTTAAAACAGATCAGACCATTCCGCTGCTTAAAATTCATCGGTGGTTCTTATTTGCACTTGGAATAAAGTCCAATCTCTCTACCCTTCTGCGTCCACCTGCGCTCTCACCCACAAGCTCCAGCTTCACTGATGGGCAGTTCCTGAAACACACCACCTCAGGTTAGAAACACATCTCTTTGCCACTTTGGTGCCACTTCACCTGTGCTGTTCCTCAGCCTAGAATGTTCCCTCCCCATTTGGCAGGTGCTCTCCTTCAAGTCTCAGCTCATCCCATCCGCTCAGGTCTTCTTCAACCACCCCATCTTATTAAAAAAACAAAAACCTTCTGTTCTTCCTTTCTCCTACCCCTGGCTCCCATCTTAAAGAGACCAGACCTCCAACTTCTGCTTTCCTCAGCAGGACTTAACAGCCCCACAAAGAGGTGGGAACGTGTGGGAAGGTGGAGAGAGAACACCAAAAGAGCACTCCAAGGAACACCAGCACTGGACCTGTCCTTCCCACATACGGATTCATTTAAATGTAAATACTTCATTATGATGGATAAAAGTAACATTTTATTAAAATGGAAATATTTCTTTCTTTCTGGATAAGTAATAGATCAGACCTAGGAGATAACTGAGTTTAGAGGGGGCTATTGGGATCCTATGATGGGAAGGTCTAGGTAGGGGCCACTAGAATCCCTTTTGGTCTACATCTCTTTCCCAAAAGCCTGTGTATATGGCTCCCCTTACACCCAAATCTGAGTCATTATGAGGACCCATTATGGGCCAAGGTGACCATCCCAGAGCAGATACTAGGCGGTCCCAGGAAGCCCTACCAGCCACAGGGGCCCAGGCCACAGGTCCTCCTCTCTGGCACAAAAGCAGGGCAGCCGCCCTAAGGTTACAGGGTGACCCTCAGGCAGCTTTAGTGGGCCCCTTTTCCTGTTTTCCCCGTAGGCCTTTATCAGGCAGTTTTGGTTTCTGGTCCTGGACTGCTGGCATCTCCATCAGCATCTCTCTCTCTCTGGGTTCTGTCTGGTTTCCAGTTCCTGGTTCTAGAAGCCATCTCTCCCCGCTTGGTGCCTGCTGCTGTTTTCTCCTCAAGAATGAGAATCACGCGGTCATGGTGACTGGCTTAGCTCTCAGGGGCGTGGGCATCTCCACACCTGAGCTCACCCGGCTGCCTGGTCCTCTCATTCCAGGGCAAACACCTTTGCAAATACTTTCTGCCGGGGCTGAAAACAAGCTCATGTTGCTTTGACTAGAATCAAAACAAAAGAAGCTTCCCCAAGTTCCGGTCCCCCAAAGATTGTCTCCGTCCAAAATTATAAAGTCAAACTCTTGTTCAAATTTACCAGAATTTGTTGAATTTTTCTGGGTAGTGGCGCTTCTGGCTAAGATTCTGAACAGCCCTGGCTCCCTGAGGAAGATAGGGGAGCCCAAAGCGGGGGGCCTCTGTGCAGGGGACCGCCACTCCCTACCCCTACCAGATGAATTGCTCTTTGCCGCCTCCAGAGAGCAGCATCTATGGATGGTGACCTGAGCCTGGGGGTTCCATCGAAAGGAAGATGCAGGAGCCACCGGTAAGGAAACGCGCGTCTTCCCCATGCCCACCCCCCACCCCGGACAGCCGACTCACTAACAAGCGGTGCAAACTCTCCTGCAACAGCTCTCGCAGGCACTTTTCTGTGGTTAGAAAATCAAGTTATATTTTTAAATTATTTTTTAAAGAATGTGACTTTCAGACAAAGCCAAATATTTAATCACAGCACAATGTCTACACATCTTTAAATCCTTTTCCGCATCCATCTTACCAAAAAAAAAAAAAAAAAAAAACGGCGCATGCGTGCTCACTTGTAGCCAGTTCCGCTGGGAAGCCCGTCTGCCCCATTTTGCTGTGAAGCCAAGTGCTGGCCTCCTACCGGAGGCCACTATGAATTACCCGCTCTGTTCACCAGCCCCTGGGAAGTTTAAGATTGTTTCGAAGGAGTCAAGCTTTGGTTTCACGTCCCTTCTCTGTGACGAAGTCACAGGCCAGAGCTATTTTCAGCCTTCCCCCGTCATTCCCGAGTATCCTGCGCTCCCCGTGAGGGGGCCTTACAGCTCCTTCTCACCAGCCTTCTCACCGTCCCCGCCGTGCCGGGCCTGTCGTCTCTGCTGCACCAGTTGCTGGTCCAGTTCCCGGAGCTGCTTCAGAAAGCCCCGGTTGGGTAGGACACAGCGGTTCTTGGCCACTTGTTGGATGGCGTCCACCAGGGTCATGTTCCTGTGGATCATCAGGTAGGCCAGGACGAGAGTCGCCGACCGGCTGCGGCCCATGGCGCAGTGAACCAGGATCTTATCTGCAATGGAGTGGGGAGAGGAAACACCCCCATTGTAGGGGCAGGGTGGCCCGGAGGTTGGGGCATAGGTGTGGGGCTCACGCAGAGCCAGCTCAGATCCTGACTCTCCCACTATTGTAGGACCCTGGGCAGGTTACTGAGTGGCTGGGAGCCCCAGCTTCCCCATTTGTACAATGGGGATACTGTCAGTATCCTCTTCATTAGGGTCGGTGTGAAGGCAATTGGTGCAAAGCAACTTGGTACACTGCTTGGTGCATATTAAAGGTTCAATAAGTCACAGATGTTATTATTGTTGCCTCGGTGAGGAGGAGGAGGGATTGAAACTGATGCTTCCTACCTGCCAAAGCACCTCCAAGGGAGAGCCTTGTGAGTTTTTTTTAACGCTCACTTTTAATTTATTTATAATATATTCATATTATTTATTTACTTAATGCTTACTTATTTTGAATAGGGCAGCCACTAGGGTTCAAATTTCAAAAGGTATAAAATGATGGCATTGAAAAGCCTCCCACCCACCTCCTCAGTTCCCCAAAGCAACAAGTATTACCAGTTTCTTCTTCCGGAGAATTATCTGTGCATATACATAGCAAAAATATATTTTTTCTCTTATTTTCTTGCCCAAAAGGTAGCAAGCTTTACACACTTTTCTCTACCTTGCTTCTTCCATTTAACAATATATCTTGGAGACCTTTGTATATCAGTCTCTGAGGAGTTCTCTCTTTGTTATTTTTTCTTGTGGCTGCACAGAGTTCCTCTGTATGGATGAACCGTAATCCACTTTAAACGGGGTGCATTCCATCCCGTCCTCGGCTGCAGGTGGATTGTGGAGGAATGCAGGCTTTCTGCACCATTTGCAGTGCTGCTGCATTTGACCTCGGATAAGGAGAGAGCACCCACAGTCCCAAAGGGCCCTTTGAGGGACCGAGACAGCGGGTGCAGTCTGCTTGCCGTGGAGTCTGTGAGCATTCATGTGGCCGCGGGAGCCTGCAGAACCCTGGCCTTCTCTCTTGCAGTCCTGCGTTAGAGAGTCGGTTCTGCTACTAACCACCTGGGTGTGGGGGTAAGCCACTCAGCCTGTGGCGCCTCGACTTCCTCAACTGTCAAAAGGGGCAGCAGCCTCAGATCAGCTGTGAGCAAAGCCAATTGAGTAAAAATCACATGGTCAGATTTTTAAAAAATTAAAAGTTTTATTGTGTCATGTGGTATAACCAGGGGATGAATATTCTTATAACTTAGGTGACCAAATTGTCATCTAGATCAGCGGTTCTCTAAGCATAAGCCAAGACCCTAGGGGTTCCCAGGGTACTCTGAGGAGATCTGTGGAGTTAACATTATTTTCAAAATAGTACTGTGGCGGTGTTTGTCTCTTTCACTGTTTTGACATTTGCACTGATGGTACAAAGGCAGTGGTGGGAAGAACTGCTGGTGCCTTAGCGTGAATTATGGCAGGGACACTGAACTGTAGTAGTAATCATTGCATTCACCACAAAGCACTCTTGGGGAAAAAACAAGCCAATTTCCCTTAAGAATATCTTTGATGAAGCAGTAAAAATTAATTTTATCGAATTTCAGCCCTTGGTTACACTTCTTAATATTCTGTGTGATGAATGGGATGTGTACATAAAGCACTCTGGCTGCATACCGAAGTACGATTGTTATCTCAAGGAAAAGCTTACGGGAGATTGAGTTGCAAGCTGAATTAGCCACTGTTTCGTGAAACACCATTTTTACTTAAAAGAGTAAATGACAGAAAAACCATGGTAATTCAAACTTGGGTATTTGGCAGACTTTTTCTAGAAAGTGAACAAAGTGAGCCTTTCACATCAAAGAAAACAATTGAGAGTATCTGTTGCCAGTGATAAAATGCAAGCTTTCAAGCAAAAATTAGAATTTTGGAAAACTTGTATCTACTGTGAGATTGACAGTTTCGCAATACTCAAGATTTTTCTGTTAAGATCGGCAGTCATATTAACAAATGTGTCTTCTGACAATGTACAGTGAAAGTGTCAACATTTGGAAGATCTGCATAACTTAGTGAACAAGATTTTCCACATAACCAATGTGAGATATTACAAAATCATGTGTGGGTAAAAAATCCATTCAAAGTGCAAGAGAGACCAATGGATTTTCATGTAACAGAGTACGAAGTTTATAGATGTGGTTTCAGATTCCACATCACAACTCACCTTTAAGACGCTATCACTTGTCAAGTTTTGGTGTAGTATCAAAGAGGAATATCCACAGTTTTCTGAAAAGGCTGTTAACATATCCCTTCCTTCTCCAGCTATATATCTGAGTAAGGCTGGATTTTCTCCATATACTTCCACCGAGACACCATATCACAACAGACTGAATGCAGAAGCAGATATAAAAACCCACCTGGATTCTCATAAGCCTAGCATCAAAGAGATTTGCAAAAATGTAAAATAATGCCATGCTTCTCCCCACTTTATTTTGGAAAATATAATTTTTTTCATAAAAATATGTTAATATGCAATGGGTTCACTTTATTAGTTTTAAATAAATAAATATTTTTAAAATTTTCAGTTCTTATTTCTAATAGAGTAGATATTGATAGATCTACCCTACATAAATGCTCTTTGAGGCCTTCAGTAATTTTTAGGAGTGTGAAAGGGATCTGAGACCATAAAGATTGAGAACTGGAAGATATAGAAGAATCTCCACACTGGACTTCCCTGGTGGTGCAGTGGTTAAGAATCCCCCTGCCAATGCAGGAGACACGGGTTCGAGCCCCGGTCTGGGAAGATCCCACATACCACAGGGCAGCTAAGCCGGTGCACCACAACTACTGAGCCCATGCTCTAGAGCCCGTGAGCCACAACTACTGAAGCCCTTGCGCCTAGAGCCCATGCTCCGCAACAAGAGAAGCCACCGCAATGAGAAGCCCGTGCACTACAACGAAGAGTAGCTCCCGCTCGCCACGACTACACAACTAGAGAAAGCCCTCCACAAGAAAAAAGCTCCCTTCCGCCACTATCATGGCAACAGCTGGGCCGAATGAGAAATCACCATGAGAAGCAGCTTTCCATCCTTCAGGCCTCCATTTGGTGGCGCTCTAGAGCTCACAAAGCACCTCAACATGTTTTATCTCATTTCATCCTTAATACAGCCATCAAGGTTTCATTATCCTCATCCCTGCTTTACAGATGGGGAAACAGCCGAGGCGAAATGACTGCTAGAGGTCACCCAGAAAGATGGTGCCATCTCTAGAAATAGTTCAAAGCAACTTGTTATTGAGACCCTACTGTGTGGTGGCTACTTGCTGCTGTGCTCTGGGGACAGAAAAAGTAATGAGATTAGCGTCTCTGGCTGTCCCCAGCACTGCCACCACTGCCATCCCAGTGGCGGCCCTCTCCTGCGGTTCTGGGATCCCTTTGCTGGGGTCAAGCTGGCTGGGGCAGCTTGAGCTGTGTGACTCCAGTGCTGTCCCTGTTCCTGAGTCTTCTGCCTGAGGCCTGGAAGGATGACCAAGGAGACACTCATGGACATCACTGGGTTTATGGAGCACCAGCAGGAGATGAGAAGGGCTTGGCAAAGAACACTTCTGAATGGACGTGGCTCCCCGTGTCCCTCTCACCTCCACTCCCCACCTGCCTCATGGCACCAAGCCCAGGACAGCGGTGATGGTCAGCAACCGCGGCAGCATGAGCCGTGCAAGTGGGCCCAATACCAGGCACCAGGATTCTCTTTCCCCACCCACCCCAGCTGGAGAGGCCTGCACACCCCTCCTGTGGTAAGGACCCTGCTGGTGGCCTTTCCACACACACAGTGCTGACACAGAAGGCGCCCATAAAGAACTGTTAATTTTATCACAATTCGTTTCCACGAATCTCCACAGGCTAAGCATGCGGGCCTCCAATCCCCATCGCTGAGCTGCAAGAGTGTGGCCGCCTTTTCCCCGTGCACCTGGGCCAGAAAGGCCAGAGGGCGAGAAGCAGGGCGGCTTCTTCAGTGCTGGGTGGGGTTTGGGGGCGGCTGGCCCAGCTCATGGACATGACTGTCCTCCTGGAGTGGAATGTCTACCTCTGGTATTCTAATCCCCACAGACTGTTCCAGAGGCTGCCTGGCCCCTTGCCAGCTCTGCTGATAACTAAAGCGTTTCTTCCTCCACTGGCAAAAAGGGTAATTCTTTCTGTCATGACTAAAGACTTGAAACAGACGAAAGCTGTAGTTCATTAAGTCTTTAGGGAGCCTGAAGTCTGTGAAGCGGGAGGAGGGGGAGGGGAGAGAGAGGGGGAAGGGGATGGGGGTCCTCCGCTCCAGCAGAAGCTCCTCCCGGCTGAATTTTGCTTTCACGACAGCAGCACTAATGCCGTCAGCCGTGTGAGCTTGGTGGGCCTCCTAGGGTAGAGGACCTGTCCCCAGAGTCTCAGGGCACTGCTCCCTCTTTGCTCTGTGGCTCTGCTAAGCACCACCCTTTGGGGCCCAGCGTTGGATGGTGAGAAACTGCTCTCAGGAGAGTTCGGGAGACATGCAAGGAAGGCTGCATTCAGCCTGTTCACAGCGTGGCCCACACCAGAGGAAGCCGAAGGGAGCATTGTCAGGCTTGGCATTTTCTAGGTCAGTGGCTTTCACACTTCTTTGTGTGACAGCCCCCTCCCGCCCCGTGCAAATCATAAAATTCACAGCTAACAAGTACATGGGTTCAGCCTACCCCATATCTTCCAAGCACTTTATATGTTCGTTGTAGTCAGTCCTCAGAACAACCTGATGAGGGAGATGAAATTAGTATCCCTGTTTTATCGAGGAGGTAGCTGAAGTGCAGGGAAGCAATGTGTCTGAGTCACACAGCTGGGAAGTGGCAGGACTTTGATTCAAGCCCAGGCCACTGAAGCCAGAGGACTTAGATGTTAAGGGGGCTTCACAGGTATGTGTGTATCAGACAAGAGTTTCACAAAATAATTTGTGCTTTTATTACATGCAGTGTACGCTGATGTCTTCTACTCTTTCCTAATCTTTTCAATTTTTGTTTTTTTTAAAGAAATCCTAGTCAAAGCCACTAAATTGATTTTACAACCCACTGATAGGCCACAATTTATGTTTGAAAAATGATGGTTTCAATTAAATATTTCTCCTTTGGCCTTCACCAAAAGGTGAATTCCCACAATCTTAGGAAGAAAAGCCAAATCCAGAACCTCTACTGTTTACCTAATGGCACGTTTTCACTGGCAACCAGAAGGTGGGCCTCTGTCACTCAAATCAGACGTATAGGCTAAGCCTGTTATCACCAACCACCCCCCTGACTTCCTTGGTTTGTGGAGGAGGCCCTTTGTCTCCCACTCACTACCTTGGAACCTGCAAAAGCAGAGTTCCTACTTCTCCCAAAATAGTTCTGCACACATGGAAGTCCTCAGAAAAAGGATGCATGGCATGTTTTAGAACTGCCAGGGGGCAGGCTTGTATGTGCTGCAGTGGGTCAGGATACCCTTAAAATACCCTGAAAATCTGGTCTGATTAAAGCTCAGAAGCGCCGGAGAAACAGCCTCTTGCTCAAACACAGACTTCATTTATTTCTTCAAACCTACCGTATCCATAATAGATTGTAAGATGGCTTCCAAAGCAGCCTCTGGACTGTTTGTTCAAGAAAAAGAAAGAATAAAAGGAGAGTGGTGATACTAAAATCTGATCTTTAGAGCCTCATGGTATCCGCCCTGGGATTTCTAAGAAGATTTCATTAAATTAAAACCACAGTAACTCAGCTCTGAGGGTGCTGTGCCAGGAGCAGTGAAGGCAGTCCAAATGGGGCTCCCGTGGCAGTATGTTGTCCGTACTTCTTTTTCTGACGAAGAGTGACAAGTTCAGTTGTTTTAGATCCTATAACCAGCTGGAATGTCTCACCTTCCATGATATTGGGTGACCTCTTATACAGCAAAGTCACCAGATGCTCAAAATAAGGACAAAGGACTCTTCCGTGAGGCCTGAGTGACAGAAGCGATGCCCGCTGGTCCCTGATTAACTCTGTGACCCTCAGCACATCAGTTGGCTTCTCTGGGTCTCTGTTTCCCCAGCTCTCAGGGCAGAACACTGGACTAGATTATCTCTAAGATTTTTCAAGAGTGTCTGAGGTTGCCTGGTGAGTTCTTTCGGAAGGGTCAGATCAGGGTAGGGCAGACACAGGGGTGGGTCCCATGTGGCTGATTACAGACCACACGTACAGCTCTGCAGCACCACAAGGGATGCTTTTCAAAAAGAGGGAACGAGACTGGCTGTGAGGAGCAGTGGTGGGAAACGGTATACACTAAGCTGAAACTAGCCAAGGAAGAACAGGAAAGACAGAGGAAAAAGACATGTCTTTGCCTTTTGGCCAGACTGTCCATCAACACCTCTTACATCAAGAGTATAATAAGAAACATACGAGTGCGTCTGGCTCCTAAAATGCTACAGGAGTGTCCCGTGGTTCTCCAGGGCGTGACTAGACCCTTCCAGGCTGCCTACTGCCTGTGCCATAGAGGCTGAGCACACGCCATCTCCACGTATGGAGTCTCTGACAATGCTGACGAGCTTTTTATTTTGTTACTCTGACTACTCAGGGCACAGGTTACAAACTGACAGCCATTGGGTTTCTTTTGTTTGGGCTGTGCCGCGTTTTAAGAGATTTTCAATTTGTTGCCAACACTTAAAATTTGAGCAATTTTACGTTAAAATCCAGATTGGAGACTTTTCCTGAAAAGTCAGATCTGCCACATTGGCACTGATTCTCACAAGACAATCATTGGCTGGGACTGAGTAGCAGCTGTCCCCTTTGCAGGGGATATGGGGCTCTCAGCTCAGCCACAATCACCCTCTCCCCTCACCCCATGGCCACATGCAGCCAGCGTCATTCATTTATGGCCTCTGCCTGGTCCTGAAGGGTTGGGGTTTGAGCCCTCAGCTTGAGGAAGTCTTTAGATATGCAAATACAAAGGGCACAGAGAAGGGAGTCTGGCCTCCCACTGGCAACAGGGTCCTGTCCTGCTCCCCATCCCTAGCCAGCTGGTCTAGGCCCACACTCCCTGCATGTCCTCTGACCTGTGGATATGCTTTTCCCTCTTGACCCTTTCTCGGCTAGGTGCTTTCGACCACCCGGTCTGTCTACCTGTCACGATCCACACCAGCCTGACATCTCCACATCGATGCTCTGAGATCTGCCCAGGCCTAAACATATGACCCCAAAGCCCATTCTTTCCTAATCCGGCAGTGGGGGCAGACTCTAAAATGGCATGCCAGGACCCTGGCAGGCTATCCTATGCGTGTATCATACCACTGTAGTTCAAAGTTGGAATGTCTTTTTTTCCTTTTTTTTTTTTACCCCCTCTGGGGTTTGGAAACTTTATTATGATGATGTGCACGTGCTGGTGTGGTTATGTGCTTCGTGGTGCGAGACCTCTCTTTATCAAACACATCTGACAGCCTGCTGCGCACCAGGTTCTAGGCTAAGTGCTTTTTGTGGGTTACTGCTGATCCTCATTATAACCTTTCAAGGTAAATATTTTCATCACCGGATGGAGAAATCAAGGCTTAGAAATCACATTGTTGTGCAGCGTGAATTTGAATGCAGCCTTGTCTTCTCCAAAGCCTTCCAGGCCCCTTCCATTAAGGGGATGGTTGAAGATATAGTAACGGCAAGCTGAGCACATTAAACAGAATCGGAAGGATCGTGTGGTGGTAGCTTTTTGTTTTTTCATGTCAAATATGTTTTCAGTTAACTTCAAATACTGTGAGGCGAATTTCACCTTATGGTGATGAGTCAGAGTCCGGTTGCTTTTTTGATCCTGCTTGGAAACCCAGAATGTGCCTAACACAAAAGATGGTCCATAAATAGACTCATAAAAAGGATGACTTTGAAATGAGGTATCCCCTAAGACAAGAACTTCAGCTCTGTGGGTTTTTTTTTTTTTTTTTCCTTCCCTCTGTCATAGCCTTCTGAGCCAAAATAAAGACAAACTCTGGCCAGCTGCAGGTTGCAGTTCCTGAAACAGGCCAGTTGGTCAGTCACTGAGCCTTGTAATCCCAACCACTTGTGGTAAGAAAGGCCTTTAGTAACTGTATACCTTGAATTATGTGATGGCCCCGTTAAAGGGTGTGACACATGGGGCTGAAGTCAGAGCACAGATCAGGGAGTTGAAGTCCCTCTGGCCTCTGTGGAAAGTCACTGAGATACATCCTGCAGTAATCACGGCATGTTGGCTCAGCCAGATGCATACCTACACTGTGCCCTTCTCTCCAGAATAGCCTCGTAGACTACCTGGATTAGGGCCGCGAAAACTGCATTTTGGGTACAAGGACTAGCGCTGTGATTTAAAAGACGGTTAATTAACTTTGGGAAACTTGGACATCATGAGTGCAAAACTCAGATTCTCAAATATAGTTTTGCCACTTAGAAAGAATAGGTTGTCAGCTTTCTACAGGAGGGTTCACTAGACTGAATATGACTAGGGTGGGAGGATGAGGGAGGCAGGTATGAACTTGGTTGGCTGGCAGGAGAATCTGAAGTCTCCCCTAGATTCCCACTCAAGTCAGCTCCCTGAGGGTTTTCGAGCATCGAGGCCCTTGGCTATTAGTCTGGTCTGGACCCAGGCACAATTAGCACCTTGGCAGCATCCCACCTTTGAGGGCTCCCAACCACCCCTGGCGTTCAAAAGATGGCTGCTGTGCCTTAGGGAAGACAGATTCAGGCCAAAGGCCTCTCCTCTGAGCCCTCCTGATTCTGATTTCCCATAGCGGCAACCAAGGGCCAAACCCCAGCAGCAGCAAGCTCAGTGGTGCTCACAGCCTCCAGGGGAGCAGACATTTCCAGCAACCCTGGCAGGGCGGGATTTGCGAGGGGAACTTACTTAAAGTGTGCAGATGCCCCTTCCCACCAGGCTGAGGGGCGGGGCCTCAGGCTGGGGGTGGGGCCTAGGACTGGGGCGGGGCCTTGAGGTGGCCAAGGGCTGGGGGCGGGGCCGTGTGCGGGCCGAAGGTCTCTTACTGTGATCGCAGCGGAGCGCAGCATCAATGAAAGCGGCCGCTGGGTAGAAGAAGACGCTGAGGTCGAAGGTGGGCAGGTCATCGGCCTCGACGCCGTGGTACTCGATGGCCATGTCGCGGTAGTAGTTGGGCCCAGTGTCTACGTTCCAGCTGCCGTGGGCCGCGTTCAGCACGTGCGTGAAACCTGCCTTCTGCAGCCTGTAGCGGTCCAGCGCCGTCGCCCTGGGTGCGAGGAAGAGAGGCTGGTCGGCTGTGCGGAGCCTTGGCCTGGACCTGGGGGAAAGTCGGGGGCAGCCCACGGGTTTCTGCTCTCGATTCCAGCTTCCAAAATAAGGCCTAGCCGTTGAAATGAAGGACTTCCCTAGTCCAAGCCCTGCTCTTACTGACCCCTGGGCCGCTGTGCCCTATTCTTTCATTTTCTGTATTTCATTCAAATACAGAAAAGCTTGGTGCTGGAGACTCCAGTGGTCCACGGGAGTGGACTGTCAGCTGCCAGATCCCCTCTAAGGCCATCAGAATAACCTGTTCATCAGGCAAAGCTGAATGTAAGGGAGAGGGCCACCTTCATAGAGCCTCGGGGAGACCCTTTAAAGCGGGCCCCTCCTCTGAACCCTCTGGATGTTTACAGTGTTTGGAGGTTGGGGCTTGAATGAATGGTTTAAGATGGGTCATTCAGGGAATTCCCTGATGGTCCAGTAGTTAGGACTCCACCCTTCCACTGCAGGGGGCATGGGTTCGATCCCTGTGAGGAGGACCTAAGATCCCGCAAGCCCTGTGTTGTGCCCTCCCCCAAAAAAAACAAAAACAAAAACTTGAAAAAAAAAAATAAGATGGGTCATTCAGTGTCAGGGTTTGATTGGGATCTGGCAAAATTCTTTTTTAAATATATTTATTTATTTATTTATGGCTGTGTTGGGTCTTCGTTTCTGTGCGAGGGCTTTCTCCAGTTGCGGCGAGCGGGGGCCACTCTTCATCGCAGTGCGTGGGCCTCTCATTATCGCGGCCTCTCTTGTTGCGGAGCACAGGCTCCAGACGCGCAGGCTCAGTAGTTGTGGCCCACGGGCCTAGTTGCTCCGCGGCATGTGGGATCTTCCCAGACCAGGGCTCGAACCCATGTCCCCTGCATTGGCAGGCAGACTCTCAACCACTGCGCCACCAGGGAAGCCCAGGATCTGGCAAAATTCTTAATCTTGATGTTCAAGAGATTGGTGAACACAGTGCAAAACCTTTGCTTTGATAAGTGAATCATTGTCTACTTGGGCAAAGCACTGTTCTGAAGAGGAGAGCTGTTTGAGCAGTCTGTTATTGGAATTGATTTTAGGAAGTTCTTGAAGCCAAGAATTTCCAGGAACAAAGAGTAAAGGTCACGTTAAAGTAGGTGGCCTTAGAACATGGGGCAAAGGAAGCAGGAGTTATTTCGGCCTAGAAGGGCCAGGGGATACTTTATTGGAGAGAGGGCTTTGAGCCTGCCTTACTACAAGTGTCAACACTTGGTGATGGAGGGGAAGAAGGAGGCAAGGGCACGCCCAAGCCAAAGAAATAGCACAACCTAAGGGATGGAGGCTGGAGATAACGAAGGCCTTTCAGGAAATGTTTATTATTTCCTGTAACCAATCATTTATCCCCAATTTAATGATTTAGAATGTATTGTGTGCCAAGCACTGTCCTGGGTACTGATGATGCAGCAATAAGCAGGTTAGTCAAGGTCCCTTGGGAAGCTTAGATTCTGATGGGGAAAGCAAATAAGTGGATAAATAATTTCAGATAGCAGTAAGAGCTGTGTAGAGTGACTGTGGTCCTGTTTTTGGTAAGGTAGTCAGGGAAGGCCCCTGCGGGGAGGTGGCATTTAAGCTAAGACTGAGGGGTGATAAAGGCCTAGGCAGGGGAAGAGTTGGAGGGAAAGTGTTTCATCCAGGCAGAGGCAACAGCAAATGCTAAGAACAGAACGGAGACTAGTGTGGTTGTAATAGCAAGGGTGGTAGTGGTACAAGGGGAAGCTGAAAAGGGGGGCTGGTTCACGGTGGGCCCTGTAGACCATAGGGAAGAGTTTGGATTTTACTCTAAGTAATGTGGTATGCCACATGCCACAGAGGAGTTTAAGGAAGGGCTGAGCATTGTTTACTTTTTTAAAGATCAGTCTGGCTGATGCATGGAGATGGGTTGGAGAGGAACAAAAAATAGAAGCGGGAGCTCTGTTGGAGGCTGTCATGGTTATACAGCCAAGAGAGGAAGGTGGCTGGACTAAGTCACAGCAGACTTGCTGATGGATTGGGAATGGGGGCAGGGAGGAGGGGACTGGTTTGGCCAGAGCATAGCATATGAGAGGAGAGATGAGAAAGGTCTGGAGAGGGAGTGTGGGATTTGACCATGGAGTGCTTGGATGTCAGGATCTGCATTTGGGGGTCAAGGAGAGCTTTTGATGGTGTTTGAGGAGGGTGATCCCATCTGAGCTTCGAGATGACATCTCCCTCAACAGCACAAAGCCCAGTTCTACAGCTCAGGGAAGAGGTGACAACGGTCTGGAACTATAACAGTAAGAGGCTAAAAGTGGCAATGCGCTCCAGCTGAGGACTCATCTCAAGGCCACTGGTAAAAGGACGTGGGCAGAAGTGAGCATGTTGGATGCCAACATGGATCAACACCCTGGGCGGGGAGGCTCCAGGCATTAGAAGCACAAGGCATGGTCCCTCGGCCAAGGGCCCCTCATGTATCGCTGGTTTCCTGGGGCTTTTTATTGGTCATGAGAGGAACCACAGTGGAGTCCAGTGTTTGGGAGAGGGAGACCTGAACACAGGCATTGAGCTTTTAGAAACATGTGCAAACAGCCCTTGGGAACTGAGGCGTGGGGAGATGGGGAGTTCCACCAAGCCCCGCAGCTGGCTTTTAGGGCTGCCATCCTGACTACGAAACCCATTCTGCTTTCAATTTTTCCTCAGAAAGGTCTGTTTTTCATTTTTCTCCTCATCCCAAAGTATGTATACAACAAACATTATGCTTTGGGGACATAGATCTGCGCTCAATTAAAGCCTCCACTAATGCAGTCCATCTTACTGAGTAGCAATCAACCTTACTTTGAGGTTGAGCTCAGTGGAAAAATTAAAATTAACTGTCCTTGACAGGAAGTTCCTACCCACCATAAAGACTGGTCTCGCTGGGTTCCGCAGCTGGGTTTCAACATAATCAAATGGCAGTAACAGTTTGCACTTTGCTGCTTTGGGGGTCAAGGATCAGGGTAGATACGCAACAAGACTCATTGCGTGACACCTCTACATTCACCTCGCCGCCCCACCAGAGCTGGTTTTGACTGTGTCTGAGGGAGAGAAAGGGGCTCATGCGGAGGATTAGACCTGGTGGGTATCCTGAAGCCCATTGCAGGTTTTCGGGCTCTGTGGCTACCTGGGCCCGGAAGGGGAGGTGGTGTCCTCACACACCCCTCTGGAGATTTCCCCCAGCTTGGTTTACTTAGAGTCCAGTTGAGGGCTCTGGGTGGTGTCCACAGCAGGATGGGGATTTGCAAATACACAGAGTGACTCTCAGTAGACAGTGGCTGTTTTGGAGGCAAGAGCCCCAGTTGGCGCAGACACCTAGCTCATCTATCACTGGGAGTGGGGTGGGGTCGGAGGGTGCCGCCTGGTGCTGCGTTGTTTAATTTTCTTAACTTTCAGGGCCACCTGCTCAGATATGTGGGAAAGACTAAGAAATGTGCCTCTGCTGAAGGAGAAAAGCTCAGAAGAAAAACAGGGTTAAGAAGTTACTTCTAGGATTTAGGTGGTTCAGGAGCCTAAACAACAGTTTCTGGTTGTTTAAGAAAAATCCTAGGTGTAAGTAATCTACTGGGGACACAGGGTGGGAAGGGGAAGATGGGACGAAGTAAGACAGTGGCATGGACATATATACCCTACCAAATGTGAAATAGATAGCTAGTGGAAAGCAGCTGCATAGCACAGGGAGATCAGCTCGGTGCTTTGTGGCCATCTAGAGGGGTGGGATAGGGAGGTGGGAGGGAGATGCAAGAGGGAGGAGATATGGGGATATATGTATATGTATAGCTGATTCACTTTGTGATACAGCAGAAACTAACACAACAATGTAAAGCAATTACACTCCAATAAAGATATTAAAAAAAATAAAAATAATATGTCATCTAATTACAAAAATAACACATGTTCTATGCAGAATGTGGAAAACATATTCCCCCTCCCACACACACAAAAAAAACACCTGTATTTCTACTCCCTAGAGATAAAGACTATTTGCCTTTTCATATAAGATCTTCCAGTTGTAAGGAGAAACTAACACACCATTGTAAAGCAGTTATACTCCAATAAAGATGTTAAAAAAAAAAAAAGATCTTCCAGTTGTTTTTCCATGAATAGATTTGTATATATAAAGGTTGGGGTGGGGGTTACAATACTATATATACAGTTTCCAAAACTTTGCATGGTGATATATTGTAAATTTTTTTGAAGCATTTTTTAGTTTATTTTATTTATTTATTTTTGGCTGCGTTGGGTCTTCGTTGCTGCGTGTGGGCTTTCTCTAGCTGCGGCGAGCAGAGACTTCTCTTGTTGCGGAGCAGAGGCTCTAGGCGCGCGGGCTTCAGTAGTTGTGGCACGTGGGCTCAGTAGTTGTGGCTCATGGGCTCTAGAGCGCAGGCTCAGTAGTTGTGGCGCACGGGCTTAGTTGCTCCGCGGCATGTGAGGTCTTCCCGGACCAGGGCTCGAACCCGTAACCCCTACATTAACAGGTGGATTCTTAACCACTGCACCACCAGGGAAGCCCTGGCAGGTGGATTCTTAACCACTGTGCCACCAGGGAATTCCCTGTAAACATCATGTTAGGTCAACATACAGCCTTCAATAGCTGCATACTATTCCATTCCATAGGTAAATCTCAATTTTACCTCACCAAGCTCCTAGCTTTGGACATTTGTGTTCTCTCTCTCTCTTGTCTCTCTCGTCTGTCTCTCTCCTGGAGAGAGAGTGATGGGTGTTACAATAAGAAACACTGTAAACAAACAACTTGCTGTGTTTCTTTGGGCACATCTCTGTGTCCTTAGGAGAGATTTTTTTGAAGTGGAATTGCTGGGTCAACGGACATGAGCATTTTAAACACAGTTGATACTCGTTACTAAATTATCCTCCAGAAAGTTTGCTCAAATTAACATTCTGATTTTTGTTCATTGCTAATTTCATACACCAAAAAAATGTCTCATTTTCATTAATTTATTTTAGCAATGAGGCTGAACATTTTCTCCCACCTTTGTTGGACTTGTACGGTTTTACTTTTGAAGAACGTTGTCACATCCCTGTTTTTGACCCAGATCTCTTTAGCTCTTCTCCCTGCCCATGAACCTCTGGCCTCGCTCTGGATTCTGAATCTGGGTTGGAGGGCCAAGGAAGGGACTTTCTTCCTCAGAGACCTTCCCTCCCTTCCTCCTTCTCCAGCCTGGCCCAGCCTCCTTCCAGCCCCTCAGAGTTCCTCCAGGAAACTTGCTTTAACCAGCATACCCTCCACGTTGAGGAGTGGCAAGTAAGAGCAGTCTCCCTGGGCAGAGCTCTTGGCATTCCACTTTTTCAGACCCCTTGGGGGCCCTCCTGATTCCCAGCCTACATACCTCAGCCCCTGTCCGGAAGTCCATTTCCCACAGTTGTGTGCTCTCACAGAGAGGACGAGGGACATGCAAGTACGCGTCTGTACAAGCCATCCACCAGCTGCCTTGCAGTGGGGAACCAGATGCTCCCGTGTTGCCAGGATTCTGCACTGGGCATTGACGAAAGTCCACGAAAGCTTGGGCAGTCCTCCGTACCCTCACGTCTGTGAGGACCCACTGAGTTCCCGCACCTAATCATGGACTCCTGTTCGCCCACGGCCCACATCCTGTAATCTGGCACCTTATTTATTCTGATGCGTGTGACACTTGTGGTGGCACATCAGTTCGTGGGCGTGACCCTGATGGTGACCTTCTCCTTCTCTGGAGTCTTGACCACACCTCCTCCTTGCAAGTGAATTTTAAAACAGCAGGCACATTTCTAGCTTTTGATCTCCCTCAATTCACCTGATATGAAAGCGAAATTCACTAGCTGTCTGGTGTTTTGGGTGTTCTTGTTACTTGCTGATGATGAAGCTGTTTGGCTGTGAGGCTCTGCAGAAAACACAGGGCTCACAGGTGTAGTTTGTAAGCTTGACCCGCTGCATGAACCAAAACAGTGACCCTCTGGGACCCTCAGTTTTCTTTATTTGTTAAATAGAACCAATTACATTGGCAGTACTTTCCTTACCAGATTCTTGTAAAGTTGAGTGATGCGATATTCAAGTTTCTTTAAAAGGTTAAAAGATAAATTCCGGGGTGGGGGGCAAACAATAGGAAGATTCACGACAAAATGTTATCAGTGGTTATCTCTGGGTAACGGAATCATAGGGAATTTTAATATTCTTTTTGTCTGTGCTTTGTAAATTTTCAGTAATGAACATAACGTATATTCACTTAGTGGGTAAATATATACCATGATTTTTATTGATGTTCTATCCTTAGTTCTCAGGAGAGACTGTTGCAAAGACGTAAGGTGGTCTCGGTGTTTTTAACTCCTTAGCGATCTCTCCATCATCTTCCCCACCCCCCTAGGCTCTAGACCTCCAAGGATGGAGGCTAAGAGGGGAAAGACAATACATGCGAAGCCTGGTTTCAAGAAGTGGTGTTGTATTCATCACTAGACTAGGCATTTGGCTAACCATGAAAGGAAATGGTTGACATCGCTGGGTGAAAAGCTGTCACCCAGCATGAGAAGGCCCAGCCGGGCCAGGGCCACCGCGTCTCACCCTGGGCACCTTGCTCATGACTGGTGCCCAGTTGTACCTTAGTCGCCTTCGGTACCTGGCGGCTCAGAGTCTAGGTTTTCTAGTTCTTTCAGGTGACATTCAGCATGTTAAATTGTCAATCTTGGCTGTGTTTTTGCTGCCCACCCTGGAGAAGCAGGTCAAGTTTTAGCTCTACTTGGTGCCTCAAGGCTGAATTCGTTCTTTCTTTTTTGGGGGGAGAGATTGCAGCTGTCCAGGTGCACCAGTGAGAGGTCCTCTCTCGAGCTGAGGACCGTCTCAGCCATTGATTTGCCTTCACCTCACTCTCCAGCCTCTTCGGCTACAGGCCAGCCCCAGAGCTGCCACTGGCTTCAGAGGCTGTTGGTCTGGTTGGGAGCAGAAAAGCAGAAAGGGTGAGCTGGAGAGACCCCTGGCAAGTGAGCTCAGGCTGGGTGGAGCTGGCACAGGCATTTGAAGAGTCAGGCTTTATAGGGAGGGGCTGCTGGCTGTCGATGACCCCAAAAGCCAGACCTTGGAGGCGCCTGTAGTTATAATAAAAATAGGGCTCCCACCATTCAAGCAGAAGCAGAACAGCTTCACAGAGCCTTGGTGTTGGCTTATAGGGCTGCCTCTATCGTGAGAGGGAAGAGAGATTTCTCAATTATCCTGTTGCAGCCAAGCCTTACTCTGGGGAGCTTGTCCTGCCCGGGACTTTACAATCTCTTTGATCGTAGCCAGGATATTTCCCCTCCTGCTGACTACTGGGGAGAAACAAGACAGAAAGAAAAAAGAATTTGCTCAGAAAATGGAAGATGTGAATGAGATTTAAGTGAGAATATTTAAATTACAGAAATTTAGCGCTTTCAAGCATCCTCAAGCACTTCTGAAGCGCCCACTTAGGGACTGCTGATTGATAAGAGGTGATGAATTATTCTTATCTCATCATCAATGCCGGTCCCTGGCTCTCTGGAGGGCAACCCTTGGTTAACCTAATTTGAATCTAATTTGTACGACTTAAAAGTAATAAAACAAGTACGTGCTTGAGCCTAATAAAGCCTAATTTATTTAATAAGACATTTCTTAAAGAATTTTACTTTAGAGCTGGAAGGGACCTTGGAAATCATCCCTTTATTTTACAAATAAAGAAACTGAGTCCCAGAACAATAAGATGTTTTGCCAAAGGCCGCATGGAATGGCCACCCTCGCTGGAGGCTTGAACTCTCTGCCCCGAATCCTGCTGGAGGGCTTTCGCTCTACTCCACACTGTCTGTAAGGTTCCCACTTGCAGATTCAGGCCCCCTACCAAGTTGTGGGAAATGGGTGGGAGAGGGTGCCTGTGCCTTGAGCCCTTGAGCGAGGAAGACTTCCGCACGAGGCCATCCAAAAGTTGGCTGCCTGGCCTGGACTGACCCCCGCCGCTGACCCAGCACATTCCATACCAGCCACATCCCTCTCCCGTCGGTGGCCTCTTCTCGCCAGGCTGGGGTGATGGTGGAGTGGGTGGGAGGATGGGGGGGACATCTCTGCTCTCCTCAGGCTGGTAAGCAACAGACACGTGGAGTCACCAGGCATCCCATTTGGTGATCCCCTTGGGATAAGCTGAGATTGAGAAAACGCTTTAGGCGTTCTGAAACCCACAGGCGTGTAGGGCTTTGATGTGGTACTGCCCCCTCAGGCTTTAGGCCACCCGGGTCCCTGGAAGGCCGGGACAGCATCTATGGAGGGAGTAGGCTGGAGAAGGCCCATTGAGAGGGACTTCCTTCCTTCCAACCTGGACTTGGGTTCATGACAGCATCTCCTGGGAGAAATTCGACCAGGGGTGTTTTCTGTCCCAAGGCTGTCCTTAGCAGAGGGGTGCTGAGTGGCAAAGTGTAGTGACTGTTCTTTACCTTCGTCTCACACTGTGAGTTGGATTTCCAGAAGCTGCCCGATCTCTAATAGTTCACACACAGTGGGTGTGCCAGGAACTGTGCTGAGAATCAACTGTATTAACCCATTGAATCCACATCTTCTAGGTGAAGAAATTGAAGCTCAGAAAGCTTGAGTGGCTTGCCCGAGGCCACATGGGAACCAGTATTTGACCCAGACCTTGTGGCTCTAGAGCAGATGCCCAGCCATTCTGTGCTTGAGGTGAGGGGAGTGGGGAAAGAGTGAGCTGGTTCTTGGGGGTCAGTCTGGTGCCCAGCAGGTCCCAGGCATCGTTGGTCTAGGCTTCAGGAGCAGCCGGTGGCTCTGGCTGCCTCAGGACACCCATTCTCACTCCTGCATCCTAACCACCTTAACTTTCAGATCCTTGGCTTTTAAGAATCTTAGGCGTTTTTAGGGAATGGAAAAACTCAACCTAAATGCAAATATCAAATTAAAAGTGAGGCTTCGAGCATGAGGAGCCAACTCTGAGCGTTTCACTGCTCTGGGCAATACCTACAAAGAGACGGAGAAACACGGGCAGCTGTGCCTGCTTTCAGCCGGGCTGTAACCTTGGTGTGGTTGCATTGACGGTGGAATTAACTTCTTTCTCAGTCAGCATCTGTGAGTCTCATTAACCTTGTTAAGTGGGTGTCAAGGAGGGACCCTGAGCAGAGATGGGGACAAGGTCAGGTGGGTGCTGACCTTGGTCCTCTCCTGGGCTGTGCACGCAGGTCACACACACTGACTGTGGAGCCTGCCTAGACTGTGCGTGTGTGTGTTTGTTTGGGGGCTCAGTTAGGCAGAGCTGGATTGAATCAAAAGGGCAGAGACATTCCCTTGGTTGAAGGAAGCAAACTTATGGTCAGATGTCAAGGAAGTAAGCATATCTTATTGCGTCAAACCCTACTGTCTGTCACTCTATTACACTAGGCCATTTGTGTCCTGCTCAGACACTCAGTGGCTTCCTGAATAGAGTCCCTTGGCCCTGACCTACCTTCCCAGGTTTCTTTCTCACTAAGTAGCAATAATAACAACATTTGCATTTGTCTGTTACTTCATAATTTACAAAATGCTTTCACATTCCATTATTTCTTTGAATCCTCTCAGTAACCATCTTTAGAGGCCCAGAAAGGTGAAAGGACCTACCCAAAGCCTCTGCACCTGGAGACGACTGTGGCTATGGTACATTGTGTGTTACCGTTTAGAGTGTTTGCTGCCCATCCGGAGGGGTGGGTTACACTTTCCTGCCCCATTGTCATGAGGCTTTGGCATGGACTTGCTTTGGCCAGTGAAATGTGGGTATCAGGGTCTTGTGTCACTTCCTAGTCAGTCTGTGGTTTGCCATGTCTCTCTTTTCTCTCTGCCGGGAGCCTGACAATATCCCAGAGAGGGGCTGAGTCCTGAGTCCTGGAGTCGAGTGGAGAGACCATGGACATGTCACACGAGGGAGAAGTAAACCACTGTTCTGGTAGGCCAACAAGATGTTGGGGACACCTGTCATCACAGCACAGCTAAGTCTAAGCTGATCACACAGTAGTCAAACTTGGTTTAATCTCAGACCCTCTGGAAGCACACTCTCTACTGCATTCATCCCCAATGTTCCAGATGAATCGCCCTGTTTGTTCGCACCTCCATGCCTTTTCTCACCCTGTTCCCTCTGCCTAGAATTCTGTTGAAATCCTATCCATCTTCCAAAGCCAAGCTTAGAATTCACCTCTCCTGTGATGCTTTCTCAGATCCGTAATACCAAGCACTTACTGAGCATTTACTATGTGGCAGCTACTACTCTAGCACTTCACTTGTTTTAATTCATTTAATCTTCACCTGTGAGATAAGCCTCGTTACTGTTGCCATAGAAGAGGAAGAGAGGTAAAATAACTTGTCCAAAATCACACACTGGTAAATGGCAGAGCCAAGACTCAAACCCCATGCTCCTTCCAACCCACTACCTATTTCTCTTTCTGTTCCCTGTTACATTTCTACACATCTCTTCTCCTCAACTGGAAAATGGCTTCTTTATCTGACTGACCACATTTTCTTGATCCTGGTTTGAGAATATATACTGCCACTGCCTGGTGGTGTACCCTTGGGCTGGTCACTTAATTTCTCTGAGCCTCAGTTTCCTCTTTGTATTCCCCAAAGCTCCTAGCAAGGTGCCCAGTAAATACTGACTGACTAAATGGATGAACTCCATGAGCCTTGGTTTGCTCATTTTTTAAATGGGAGAGGTAATAGTAACTCCTTCATAGAGTTGTTAGGGGGTTTCAATGATGCCTAGCACAGGGCAAGGCACATGGTAAGAATCCAATATAATTTGGCTATTGTTACTATTATAAGCTGTAGGAAAGGTAAATGTAGTATGTAATATACAAAGAGAAAAAACTTACTTCTCACCGTGGGGATTGGGAAAGCTAACTTCATGGCAGAAGTGACTTGAGTGGACTTTGAAGAATGCATAGAATCTGGACACGGAGATGAGGGGAAGGGAAGGGCATTTTAGGCAAAGGGAACAGCACAGAGAAAGACACAGAGACAGTGTAAATCTTTAAATCTTAATCCTCCTTCCCCTATTTATACCATTTGTAGGGTCAGATCTCAGGAAATAATCCTAAGTATTAAAAATAAGTTTATGCATAAAGATGTCCACTGCAGCATTATTTATAAAAGTGAGAACGTGAAAGTGACTGTTATGTCCAATAGTAGGGAAAGTGGTTAAATAAATGATCTTCTATCCATCTGATATAATACATATATAATTATAGTTACTATTATATTATAATGAAATATATGAGAAGTATATAATAAGGGAAAAGTTTATGAATGATTCTACGTGGAAAAGAGACAAGATAAAATGAATAATCAATATTGTCGCAACTATATAAAAAGAATTTAAAACCAAATGTATCATGTAGAAAGTGTAAGAGGAAATGTACTGCAGTCTTAGTAGGTGTGGCTTGGCGTGATGGACTTGGGTGATTGTCTTGAGATATTTAAAAGTTTTCTTCCTTACATTAATCACTATTTTATTATTATAGCTAAACTTCTTTTTTTAAATTAACTAATCAATTTATTTATTTTTGGCTGTGTTGGGTCTTCGTTTCTGTGCGAGGGCTTTCTCTAGTTGCGGCAAGCGGGGACCACTCTTCATCACCGTGCGCGGGCCTCTCACTATCGCGGCCTCTCTTGTTGCGGAGCACAGGCTCCAGACGCGCAGGCTCAGTAGTTGTGGCTCACGGGCCTAGTTGCTCCACGGCATGTGGGATCTTCCCAGACCAGGGCTCGAACCCGTGTCCCCTGCATTGGCAGGCAGATTCTCAACCACTGCGCCACCAGGGAAGCCCTATAGCTAAACTTTTTGAGTGCTTACTCTGTACTAGGCACTGCACTAATATTTGACATATATTATCTCAATCCATACAACCCTATGAGGAAGGTTCTCTTGTTAACCTATTACAAATAGGGAAGCTAAGAGGTCTATATTTATACAATGAGTTTACATTACTTTTAAAATAGGAAAACAATATAGTTACTACGTTTATGTAATATTTTATTATTAAAAGAGAAGAGATTCAGATTCCCCCCCCCCTTTTTTGCTACTTCAAACAATGATAAACATTGTTGTACATATTTCCTTGTGTATTGGTACTCTTATTTCTGTAAGTCACATTTCTGAAAGCGATATTTGAGGTCAAAGTGTATGCATGCCTTTTTTATTTTGAACTAATTTTAGACTTACAGAAAGGTTGCAAAAATAGTACAGAGATTATTTGGCAATAAAAAAGAATAAAACACTGATACACACTACAGCTTGGATGAACCTTGAAAACAGTATGCTAAGTATAAGAAGCCAGTCACAATAGGCCATTTATTATTATTCCATTTATATGAAATGTCCAGGATAGGTAAATACATAGAAACAGAGCAGACTGTTGGCTGCCTAAGGCTGGGGGAATATGGGGAATTGAGAGTGATTACTTAATGGGTTCAGGGTTTCCTTTTGAGGTGATGAAAATGCTTTGAAATTAGATGGTGGTTGTACAGCTCTGTGAATATAATAAAACCACTGAACTGTACACTTTAAAAGGGTGAATTTTATGGAATGCAAGTAATATCAATAAAGCTATTGCTTTTTAAAAAGTAAACAATAGAGTCCCTATTTAGGGGAACCCAGGTTCCCCAATGTTCACAACTGAGAAATGATTGGATAAATTACGGTACAGCTATACTAAGGAATATTGAAAGTACAGAAGAGTATAATTCCTTTTTTCTGCTAAAAATTATTTAAAAGAAATAAAAACCCTTTAAATGTATGCATATATTTCCTTATGTTTGCAATAACATATATAAAGTGAGCTTAATACTGGTTACTCAGGGCAGAGTTAAGAGAGGACAAAGGGAGATTATGCAGTTGGTTTTTATAACCCTCTATTTAGTTTAATTTAGTGTAAAAGGGCATATAATTTTTGTAATTTTTTCCATTTAAAAATATTAAGAAAAAAAAAAGAAAAGGGGTTCTGCCCCTGGATTTCCCATGACTAGACAGTTATCTCTCGGTTTTTAAGCAGCAAGGTGTTTATTAAAAATCACACATGCAGTGGTCCTGCACCATCTCAGAGAAATGAACCATGAGCTGGAATCCTGGGGGATGGAGGGAGGAGCAGGAGTGCTAGTCAGGATGAAAGCTTCTGGGTTAGGCAAAACTGCATTTGAATCCCAGCTCTCAGCCACTTACTGAGCTGTGGACCTTGGACCAGTTACTTAACTGCTCTGTGCCTCAGTTTCCTTGTCTTTAAAATGGGAGTAATTAGATGACCTCTCATTGGGCTGTAGTGAAAATAAAGTGAGGTCATGCATGCAAGATGCTTAGCACAGTGCCTGGCACATAGTATTCAGTAAACGATAAATATAATAATTATTATTATTTACAGTAGGCACTTCCTAACTGAAGAGTGGGGAATGGTGACTATAAAAATCTAGAGGAGGGGACAGTGACCTCAACTTTGCTAGGTCTACCGCGCTTCCTGACACATATGGTGATGTGCTCTTATGCCACCCACCTGAGAACTGACTTTATTCTTGCTGGTCTTATCCCCATCTAAAACAAAAGACTACATTTCCCAGCTTCCCTTGCAGCGAAGGGCAGGGGAAGTCTTGGGTGGGACTTCCCTTCGGGAAGCTGTCCTTTTCCTCTTCCTTGCCTTCAGCCTTCCAGTGGTCTGGATCCTACAGTTGATGGCAGGAGCCCTGCTAGCAGTGTCAGACCTTGAAGCAACCCTGAAGGAAGAAACCACACCCTGGGGATGGTGGAGCCCAAGCCTGGGAGCCTGAGCCCCTGGTGACCCTGGAGTCACTATGCCAGCCCCAGCTCGCCTTCCTCTGCACTTCTTTTATGTGAGAGAGAAACCAATCTCTATCTTGCTTCAGTCCCTTTTCTGAGTTTTCTGTGATAGGAAAATAAACACAGCCCTAACTAATAGAGTTCTCTCAGAACCAACCTAAAAAGCAAGAGCTCATGGCAGGAAGGTGGCGAGGGCTGTGCCCTGGGGAGGGCTGGCTACCAAAGGGGAGGCTGGGCCTGGCCACTTACTCATCGCCGATGTAGAGCTTGGGCCAGACCTCGTTGACATGCGTGTACTGGGGACCGCCCTTCCAGAAGAGACGCTCCAGCTCGAAGGCTCCGGGGGTCCAGTAATCCTCAGCCTCCCCCTCCTCCTCCACCTTCGGCAGCAGCTTCTTGGCGGACGGGTAAGCATTCTTGAGGCTTGTCTTCGGTTCTCTGGATGTCATTTTTGGAGCCAAGGGATTTTCTTTCCTTTCTGCAGCTGGTCATGAAAGAGGGTCAGGATTGGGGTTAGCAGGGACAGAGGTAGGGAATGGGCTTCACAAAAAAGAGGAGGGTATAAGCTGATCTGAAGATTTGGCAGGCATCCTGCTTCCTATTCCCAGGCCACAGAGGTCAATCGGGAAGGCCATGATGGCAGTCAAACAACACTTCCCCAAGATTCCAGTCTCCTGCAAAGCAAGCATGCTGGGCGCCCTCTGACGTGGGCATTCGCTGCAGACACAAACAGGCTCCAGGTCCAAGAAATCCCTGCAGGCTGCCTGCCCTTTGCCACCTTTCTTTTAGATTTAACCCCTTTTTTGGTGCCTACTCTTTCCTTTCTGTGACCGGAGTCTGCTGGCTCAGGCCATTTTGAACCTGAATAAGAAGGCCCAGGAGGTCCCTGCCATTCCAGGCCTGCGGTATTCAGCGTCTGCAGAGAGCTGTCATGCAGTGGAAAGGGCACACCTGGAAATCCAGAGCCTGTGTGGTCGGGGCAGCCACGCACATTCCGGGGCTTCGGAAGTCTTGGGGTGGAAGGAAACTTGGCTGCGTGAGGGTTTGTCAACTTGTTAGGAAGCTGAAGTCAACGCCGGCTGCTCTCACACGAGGAGGCTGGCAGTTGTGCTAGCTTACCAGGGGTTTGGAAGACACGTTCCAAGCTAGAAAGCTGTGTCTGCAGATTGGAACGTGTATTTGCAGAGCTTGTCAGGCTCTGCGGGTGGAATATGGGTGAAGAGTTTCCATTGTCCCCAAAGAAATGAGTTCATTGTGGAATTGGGCACCATGTGTTCCGTGAGCTGAGTGACTGATACACTCAGGCAGCCTGGGAAGGGAGGTTATACTCATCGTGCTGGGAGACTGGAGGGAAGGGGGAAAGGGTGGAGTGACTGAGAAACGTGAGCGCAGGTGAGTGATGGGGAGGGAACGTTACTCATTTATGTAACAAATACTTATGTAGCACTTACTCTGTGCTAAGCACTGTTCCAAGTGCGTTGCAATTATTAACTCATTTAATCTTCTTAACAACCCTAAGAAATAGGCACCATGATTATCTCCATTTTGGAGATGAGGAAAACTGTAAATTGAGGATGCTTATAACACATGGTCTTAGTCTTCTGAGAAAAAAAATAATTGCCCGGAGGGCAGGGGTTGGGGTGGAGGATGTAGCGTGAGGAGGGCCAGGCCAGGGACTTGAAGAATGTAAAAAAGCTCCAGTAGCTTCAAAGACCATTAGGATCCTATCGAAAAGACCCAGAACACATCTCGAAGAGGCTCCCACTTATCAAAAATGGGACAATTTGAGCATGAATAATAAAAATAACTGCAGTTAGTAGAAACACATCAAACATTTAAATCATAATGATACTCAAAACAATTATTCACTTTTGGAAGATGCTAGAGAGCCAGCTCATTATGAAGACAGGCCAGTAAAAGAAAAGAATCTAGCATTTGTCATTCCTTTCGGCTGCAAACTGTACTACTGGGTAGATGAGGGAAATTTTCTTTTATAGAAGAACTTCAATAAAGAAGGAAGGAAGCACCATTTTACAACACCCGATGAGCTAATGGATGTAGGCACTGAGCACTGACTGCTGGCAGCATAAGAGATGTCAGACGTTACGGGCCTTCTGATGGAGGAACACACCACCGCTACCACGAAAGGAGCCTCGCCAAAGGAAGACCTGGACCTTTGATCAGAGTCCTCAGAGTCTAGATCTAGCAACCAATTTGCAGGAGATTCAGAAGACAGTTAAGTTATACCTCAGGGCCTTATCTTTTGGAAATACGTAGTGAAGTGTTCACAGATGAAATGATATAATGTCTGGGATTTGCTTCAGAAATAATACTATTGGAAAATACAATAATATATTGTGTCGGGGAGAGGGGTATAGGTGGAGGTGTGATGAGGCAGGATTTGCCAAGGATGATGGCTGCAAGGTCATACTGTTCCTCTTTGTGTTTGAAATTGTCCATTAAATTTTTTTAAAAAGAACAGGAAAAGGCTGAAACCACTGCTCTGAGAAATTTGATTCTCCCAAGTTCACAGTAGGTGAATTAAAGGATCACTGGCTAGCAGTGTTTTTGGGGAAGCCTGGATCTGTGACTTTCTCCTGCAGAATCCTGAGTTGAGGGGTGGGGGGCAATGGGCTGCAGAGGCCACCCTTCTTTGGAGTCTGTCAAAGCGTGACCTAAAGACCACCTCCCTCAGAATCATCTGGCACTTGCTAAAAATATAGATTCCTGGGTTGCACCCTAGGCCAGAGTGGGGCCTAGGAGTCTGTATTTTAACAAGCTCCCAAGTGAGTCTGTTGCTTACTAAAGTTTGATAATAATTGCCCAAGAATGTGGTTCAAGAGTCAAGGAGCTGGGACTTCCCTGGTGGTCCAGTGGCAAAGAATCTGCCTTTCAATGCGGGGGACGCAGGTTCGATCCCTGGTCGGGGAACTAAGATCCCACATACCGCGGGGCAACTAAGCCCGCGCGCCACGACTACTGAGCTCGTGCACCTCAACTAGAGAGCCCACATGCCTCAAACTACAGAGCCCATGCGCCCTGGAGCCTGCAAGCCACACCTAGAGGGAAGCCCACGCGCCTTAACCAAGAGCCCGCATACCTCAATGAAGATCCTGTGTGCCACAACTAAGACCCAACGCAGCCAAAAAAAAAAAAAGAAAAGTCAAGGAGCTGTTGAGTCAAGAGAAGGGTAGGAAGGGTGCTCAATATGCTTTCCATCTTCTCATTGACGTGCAGACCCAGGTCTTTAGCCCAGAGTAAGGGTGTGGGACTGGGACGAGGGAAGGGCTGGACAGCCTTATTCCAAGGCTCCTTGAAGATGCTCCTTCATGTTGTTTTCAGCCTCGGTGTCTGACACATAAGAGGTGCTCAGAAGGTGAGTGAATGAACGGAAGAAGTGACTCGGGGTGAACGAGTAAGACTGGGGGGCCTGTGCTAGGGGCTCAGTCGGAGCTGATGAGGCAGGACGGAGCCTTGGGCTAATGTGGAGGCGGGGGAAGGTGAGCGAGGGGCAGAATACAGGATGGACAGTCCCCTGCAGCAGGGAGCTGCTCAGACCCGAACTTCACTCTGGGGCCTGGCGGCTGGCATTTGCAGTCACCAAAGGACGTGTTATTTTAAGGGATGGCCTGAAACTTCTGTAGCAGAACCAGCCCAGACACCTCAGTCTCCCGAGAGTGGTCACGCCCTCCCCGCTGCAGGCCTGAGGCGCCTTAACTTTGAGAAGTCTGGAGTTCTGCCCGTCTATGGCACCAGCTCTTCTTGTTTCCAAGTGAGTCAAAGCTGGGCACCATTTACCTAAATTTAGAGGTTTGGGCCATTTTGAACCCTGCCTGCCACCAAAGGAGGCTTCAGAAGAAGGGATTTTAGGGAGACACTGGAGTAACTGCATTCTGAACCTTCTGCCCGCCTCCTTGTGGTACTGAAGCTGACCTCACCCTTGCTGAGGCTGGTCCTCCTTCATTATACTGTGGAAGGAGCCATCCCCATCCCCATCTCCGTGCTGAAAGCCTCGGCTGGATTTCCAGACAGAAGAGGAAGTGGTGTGGTCTACCCAGAGCAGCTTGGCACGCAGAGGGAGCTCTGGGATCTATTATCCTCCAGCATGCAGATTGGATGGGGGACGAGAACAAAGCACAGAGCCGTCCAGAAACCACAGACCTGTAATCTTTCCAAATCCTGAAGGCGGCTTGTGTGCATCCCTCTGTGCATGGCTCCCAAATCTTTGAATCTCAGAGAGGCCGGGAGTGTCTGTTTCCCAGATCACAGCCAAAATGGAAGGGGAAGACAAATCTGTTCTGTTTGGTTTCCATAGATTCGACCTAGAGATTAACTGCCAAGGTCTTGATGACACATACAATATCAATCACGGGCGAAATGTCATAATGAGAGCTGGGCAGGTTGTCAAGAGAGGCCTCCAGGTTCCTGTTACAGCTTCATATTTAAAGGTTTGGTCCCGGGAAACCAAATGCCAACTTGAAGGCTATGTGGCCTGTATGTGCAGCAGCAGCAGCCTGCCTCTTCCTCAAAGGACAGCAGACTCAGGCTCCTTGCTGGACGGGCCAGGCAGGTAACATAGAGGAGTTAAGTGCATTGGGTGTTAAAGAATAAAACAAACAAGCAAGAACCTAACTATTGGCCTCAGGTAGGAGGCATCAGGGAGTGGTGGGGACTGTGGCAGAGGAGAGAGCAAATGCCCCCACTGAAGGGGGTGGCAGCTTGCCATTCCATGTGGGAATGCAAGCCCAGATGGTCGGATAGTTTTATGAAAAGTCAGAAAGCCAGAGTTTTGTGGGAAATCTGCTGATTTTAAAATTTTAAGTCAGTAGGCAGCTGTAACAGAGGCTATCCTTGTCCTGTCACATTCCTCAGCTGAGATCACTGCAGTGAAAGTGGACAGCTCCCTTACACAAAAGGCTTCCTCACTCAAGCCCCTGTATTTCCCTGATTGAGGCTGTTTTCTGGTCTTTGTGCTGGTCGGGGAGTTACCTGCTTCCTGGAACACCTCACAAACAATTTGTTCCCAAACTCTGGTCTCAGCGTCCACCTTTGAGGGAACCCAAACTAAGATACTGCTAATTTTAAAGCATTTAAAGACACTGTGATAACAGAGAATGCAGGGCCAAGTGTTACTTGACCCATAAGATCTGGAGTGCCATTTTCCTCTGTGAAACAGTGCCCTTGCCTTTGAGGAGCTATTTCCAGGAATAATCAAAATAGGGATCCCTATTTTGACCCCTATCCTGATTCCATTTCAGACTTTTCAATGGTACAGCTCGTGTTTGGTTAAAGGTTTCCCTTGCCCAGTGAGGAAAGGCTTTACTCTGAATTCACAAATATAATTTTGACACCATGATTTGACTTTATGTAAAAAAAAAAAAAAAAAAAACCCTTATAGAATTTAGGATTAAGACATACACACTACTATATATAAAATAGATAACCAACAAGCACCTACTCTATAGCACAGGGAACCGTACTCAATATTTTGTAATAATCTATAAGGGAAAAGAATATGAAAAAGAAAAAAAAAATATATATATATATATTCTTGTATATAACTGAATCACTGTGCTGTACCCCTGAAACTAACACAACATTGTAAATCAACTCTACTTCAATTAAAAAAAAAACAACCTTGTATATTTTTGTTCTTGTTTTTAACTAGGAAAAAAAAAAAAAACAGCAAAATGTCAATACTGTGGGCAAGTGGCAGGACTCAGGGAGATTTTTTTCCTGTCTTCTGTTTTGGGATTCTTTTAATAAATAATCATATTTTATAATAAATAACCATGTCTATATTTTTTAAACTATGCTGGCCAAATAGAACAGTCTGGGCTGGAAGCTGCTTGTGACTTCTCACTCCATCTTACGTGTTCCCAGGACATGCCTCTTTCCTGGGGCTCCTCTACCTCTCTGTTCCTCTCTCCCCACATTCACTGGCTTGTGTCTCTTCTCTGCTCTCAGAGCCCCAGCAATCACTGAGGACTCAGATCTACACGTCTTATCCTCCCTGAGCTTCGCTTTCTTCTTTAATAAAATGGAGCTGTAACAAGAGGGGTAAAGGCGATTTTAAAAACAAACAAACAAAAACCCAACCTGAATTCTTTTGCTTTCTAAGGTGGAAGATGGGAGAAGCCCAGTGGAGAGATGCATCCTTCATTTGAGTGGGAAACTTAAACCCCTAAGTGGACCCCTTGAGCCTGCAGAGACTGGCCAGGTAGCCATGCCCAGGAGTGTGAGCCACAGAACAGGCCTCCTGCTTAAGAAAAAAACACAATTTAAGGATCCTTTTCTTGGGGAAAAGGTAAGTCCTAAAGCGTGATTCCGAAAGTGATGGAGTGAACAAAGAGAGCTAAATTGTTCTGTGCAAGAAAGCAAGGAGCATTCCAAGCCTCTAGAACATCCCCAGAAGGGGTGTGAGGGACCCTGCTGCGGAGTGGCGAAGGGAGGGCTTGGGGCCAGAGCCAGCCAGGTGAGGGGCGTCCAGGGCACACAGCCACGGGACTCCTGAGAAAAGTGATCCCAGTGCTTAACTTTGCGGTGCCCCCTGGCAGTGTCAGCCCTCTCTTTGTCACCCCAAACCTTCACTGAAATTGTTAGACAGGACAGACAGCTGTGTTCGTGGCGGGCTTGAGAAATCAAAGGGGAAGAGGCTTGTGCTGGTCGAGAGAAGAGACCAGAAGTTTATGCAGCACCATGGACAGTCTGGTTCTGTTCTTATACAAAAATACATGTCACCAAAATATTAACACTGGCTCTATGTTTATTTTAGAATGATGAAATTATATGCGATCCTTCTTTTATTTTTAAGGAACCATCTTTTCTAAAAATCTCTGTGCTGAACATATATCACTTGAGTATATGGAGGGGGGAAAAAAAGCCTGTGAAAGTTGTATTTGAGAACTCTTCTGGATGTAGTAGATGCGCACCCTAAACCTACGGGCTGAGGCACAGGAAGGTGGCCTTCAGGACAAGGCCTAACCAGGTGTTCTTTACATCACATATGGCACTGAGTGCCCTCCCAGTCAGTGTGAGCTCCCCAAAGGCAGGCCTGTGTCCTCCTTGAGCCCTCTGGTGGCAGAACCAGGCCTAGGTCGTGTCACAAAGTCATTCTAGTCCCTCAGTGCTTCCCGGGAAACCAGAAGGGAGTCAAGTTTTATGGCTCCTGAAATTTATACCATTTCTTTAAGAAAAAGAACAAATAGGTGCAGGGCCTTAGAAGAGGCTGGTGCAGGGGGTTCTGAAGCTTTGGGGTAAATCCACCTCTGAAAGAAGATTCTTTCCCCTTTGACTGGAGGCAGACCTCAGATGAGGAGGGCAGCATCCCTCCCCATCCCTTGGGGCTCTTTGACTTGCCTTACCCTGGTCTTGGTTTAGGCTAAGTTAGCCGACATCAGGGGTGCTCTGGTGGGTCATGAGTGGGCATGGGAAGTGGCCTTGTTTTGTTTGTTTGTTTGTTTGACCGTGCCACGTGTGCAGCCTGTGGGATCTTAGTTCCCCAACCAGGGATTGAACTCGAGTCGTCAGCAGTGAAAGCGCAGAATCCTAACCACTGGACCCAGGAAATTCCCTTGTTTTTTTTATCACCTCAGATGTTCGGCCTGGCCCTGCCCGCCCCCCGCATGCCTCCACATCCCTCTGTTCAGCACCAGGGATGGGCTGGGCCAGAGAGGTCTCTGCCTTCAAGTTTTTGGTCTAGTAGAGCAGTTATAATCTAATCTTTTAAAAATGAGTCCTCTTCCTTTGAAGGTATTCTGTATCTGTGGATATCACATATTTATGTCCCTCGATGCATTGGGCTCATGGGGGAAAGTTAGTGTGTGTTGCATGCATACCACATTTTTTCCATGACACCACCCAGGTTGGGTTTGGAATGTGCCTTGAAAGAAGAGGGAGGGTACAAATGTTATTGTGGTTAGGAAAATTACTCTATTAGGAGAGTAATACCTACTGCCAGGGTACGTGGAGGGGCAGAATTTGGCAGCAGTATACATATATACATATACATATTTTTAATTTACTGCAAGTCATGCTTGTCCTTACTCATCTTAAATCTACAAAAACGATCCCAACTAGGAAATAAAAGTTGTGGGATTTTTAAAAAATTAAAACCTGGCCGTAAAAACCCTAGGAATTTTTTGTCGCTATAATTTAATTCCTAGTGTATCAGACACCATCCAAGTTTAACAGATACTTTTTTCTTTTGGATTCTGGCAAGTATGTTAATAGGAGGCAATTATGTGAATTAATATAAAATCCTTTTATTTAAAAAACAGAAATGCCTTCATTTAAAGAGGTAATTTAATATTTCTTCTAAGATGGTGTTGATGTCATTAACTTGTTTGATTAACTCTTCAGATGGTTTCAAAACGCTTCGGGGTGGTAATTTATGAACTCCTAATTGATTTTTCCAATCTCAGTTTGGCAGAGTTGGGCCTCCTGGAAACTGTGAGGAGGCTGAATGCTCACATGTGGCTTCCTTCTTAGACAAGGGAGCCGGCCGGGATGGACTTGATCCCTGCGGTCGGCCCAGTGGGGCGGAGGAGGCTCTGGGTCAGGAGACAAGAGGCCATGATGTCTGACCAGACCAGCTGTGGTGGAAACACTGCAGGCAGTTACACAGCTCATGAATTCAGGAACAGATGGCCTTTTAGCCCCGCTCTTTCGAAAATCACTACCCACTCTGTGTCACCTCAGAACATGAGGCTTCCTTGTGTGGGAGAAAGATGGGGGGGTAGACTGGGGGGGTGCAGCCCTCACCATGGTCTCACCACCTCTCTCTTCCTGTCCCCACCACTGTTACTCACTAGGCCGGTGTCTCAGTGTTGCACGGGGCAGGCTCTGGACCTTGGGAAGGCTGTAGGCCATGCTCCCACCTCTTAAAGATGCCACAAAAGCTCACTGAGAAACCCAGGCCCTGGCAGGACCCAGCGAAATGACCAATACACTCGGTGACTCTTAACGTGTGCCTGGTGATCATCTACTCTCAAAACCTCCTCGATAGGGAATAGCTGCCCCCACTTTACAGATGAGAAAACTGAGGGTCAGAGAGTTTAGTCACATGACGCCAAGCTAGTAAGTGGTATGACTGGGCCTCAACCCAGGCAGCCAAGAATCCCCACCCAGGCCACTAGATAGGTCACTGTATCTTAGTCACAAGGTATACGTTCCTGAGGGCGGGCCTGGGCCTAGGCCTAGGCCTCCCTCCCCCGCCATGAACCCCAGAGCGGTGGGAAGTTGCGGAAGAGCCCTCACCGGCCTTGGGGGCTCACGTACCCAGGCTTCAGCTTCCTCATCTGCAGAATGGGGATAACATCCGCGCCTCCCTGCTTGTTGGTTAAAGGAGATAACGTGAGTCCTTAACACATGGGCATGGACTCGGAGAGCATGTCATGTAGGGGGACGGGGCGGCAGGGGCGGGGGGGGGATTCTCAGCTGTGTTGGGAGCTAAGTGCCGAGCCGAGAGTAAGGGAGCGGGGGTAAAGCAGTTTGGCAGGGAGCAAGGGTTTTTGTACTTGTGGCAAATGGGTCGGGGCGCTAATGAGTCTGAACCTTCTCCTCTGAGTGATGGGGCTCCTTTGCTCATAAGTGAAGTACAAGCAAGGCTTTTGGGAGGAGGAGTAAGGCCTCTCTCCAGCCTGTTGATGCCTGGTGGCCATGCCAGGCTGTGATGAGACTTGATCCCCTGTTTACTGCGCAAGTGGTAGGCCCAGAACCATCAAGGCTCACCTGAAGCGAAAAGTCAAGCACCATGTGTGTGCCCTGGAGTCAGGCTGAAGAGGACGAAGGCAGCTAGCCCCCCCGCGCGCCCCCAGCCCGGCTTCCCCGGCACCGGGACCTGGAGAGGCCGCCCCCAGGCCCAGGTGGGAGTTCAGGCAGCGGGGGAAGCGAGAGAGAGAGAGGCGTGCCCCCGCCCCCAGCTCACCCCACGGGAGGGACACCCAAGCACAGCGGCTCTGCCGTCAGGCCCCGAGGCGCACCGGCCTCACTACGGTCTGGGCTGTGTGATGTCGGGCAAAACACTCCACGGCCTTGTGTCTCAGTTTCCTCATCTGAAGCGACGTCGACAAGGTACACCCCGCCCAGGGCTGCCGCAGTCCTGAGGAGTAAGTACGGGAGCTACTACTTAGAAGGGAAGCTCTCGGAACCGTGCCTGGCACACGGTCAGCCAGGGCCCCTTACTGATTCGCGGGGTTGCACAGCGTCGGGGGAAGGCCAACCCTGGCTCCGTGGAGGGCAGGCTGCCCCCTCCCCAAGTGCACCCAGCTGGGCGTCGCCAGGGTTGCAGGGAACACTAACAGCCAAGCCCCCGGCCTCAGGGCCCCTCTCTGCTCCCCGTCCCCCTCGAGTTTGTCAACAGCCGCAGGAACTCCACCCTCCGTCAGGACTCAGTCCCCTCCAACCCAGTGCCACCCCAGGACCGAAAGGTCCCCCGTGAGGGCTTCCAGCTTATCAGATGGTAGAGGACCAATGTCCCCCCTTCACCCTCAGCCCAGATCTGCTTTTGACCCCGAAGAGCCTCCGACCTTCCCATCACTCCTCAGACCCTCTCCCACGTCCCACCCCGCCACATACCCAAGGCTCTTCCCTTGTACGGGACTCAGTCAGAAGCCCTTCAGGTGTCGTTTGCAAATGTCATTTGGTGGGAACAAACTGCTTGTGTCATGAAGAGAACAAGGAGGGCGTCACAATGGAAGGGCAACAGAACAAACACTGAGTACCAGAGCCCCTCAGATGCTGGGATCGGAAGTGAGGAGACCCCGCCCCACATACACCCCATGCCCTCTCCCATCTTACTCAGCAGTTTTTCCCCTTGGAATGTTTTCAGCTTTTCTGAACAGTCAGAGCCCCCCACTCCTTGGGTTCCAGGCCCGTGAGGGGCCACTGGGGCCTCAGGACAAGGGCCCAGGATCTAATGGGAAAGGCCTGGTCTGAGACACAAGATATCTTCCCACCATCCTGCCTACACGCGCCGCTGTCTTGGTCCAGAGGCCAAGTCCCTCAGTGACCCAGTCTCCCCATCTCTACCAGAGCAGTCATCCCCAACCCCATCCTCCCACCAGGACGGGGAAAAGCTCCAAAAGTAGTCACTCTGTCCAAAAGATGCTCAGCGTTACCCAGGACACAGGAAGAGTTCTCATCCCCGGGGTTTGGAGTACTTAGTTGTAATTTGTGCTGCCCTATGCTTGATGTGAGTCACTACAGGTGTCTCCATTCCGCCCCCACCTCCCGCTGAGACTTTTTTCCCCTCTACTGGCTAAATGGATAAATGGAGAACCTTGCTGGAATATGATATGCGATACAATGCATCCAGGGCCTCAGAAGGGCCCGATGAGCTTTAACCTGTCCTATTATCCTTTAGAAATGGTCATTGAACTGGAAGCCTAGATTTAGAGGAAGGGAAGCGGAGAAAATTTCTTGGAGTCTCTAGGGAAAGACGGGGCAAGAAGAAGCCTGTCAAACAGAAAAGGTGTCAGCTGTTCTCTGCCGCTCCAGAAACAGGGTGGAAAGGGGTCTTCTAATCCCCACACCCAGGCCCCCAAAGAACATTTGATTGGACCCAAGAGGTGCCAGCCTCCCACCAAAGGGGCTTACCTGTGCGCACCGGGTCCTGGCCAAGTCAGGAGGTGCTGGTCCGTGGGACGTGTGGCAGCCGCACACCCAGCCACCCCGACTGGCATCCAAGAGCCTATTTTTAGGGTCAGATCTGCTGACGCTGACCTTGTGTGCTGCCCAGTCTGAGAAGAGACCCGTGGCATCTGCTCGCAAAATGATTTGCCAGTGTGACCTGAAACCCTTGACTTCGGGAGTTCTGTACCTGGAGCCCACACACTTGTCCCTGGCCCGCCTACAGAGGCAGGACACGCAGGCACCAGGGCGGGGACAGGCAGGGGGAATTTCCCAGCTTTGTTTTCTTGGGATGGACGAGGCCAGGTGGCTGCTCAGCCCTGCCCAGGGCTCTGTCCTGGAACAGCTGGAACGGGGGAGTTTTGCCCACTGGCACAGAGCCTGTGGGAGGGTCGGGGGGCACCCAGCCTGGAGAACTCTCCACTCCTGTCTTCTCTGGGAGTTTGTGGAGCCATCTCTGGAGAGTGGATGGAATGAATGCCACATCACGCAGGGCGATCAGTGAAACACCTCCGCCTTCCAGAGAAACTCTGGAAGCTTGGGTTCATTTGCATTGTGTCACTTCCTGTGGGACCTCCAGCAAGTGTCCAATCCATCTGGACTTCAGTGGGGAAAATAATCATAATGTTGCCCTCTTATGTTGTTATGAGGGTTAAATGAGATAAAGTTTGGAAAGTACTTAGCACGATGCCTGGCACATGCTAAACATTTAAAAAATGCTGGATGGTATTAGGGTGCCAAAAATATTCCCAATTCAACAGTCATTCCCAGGTCTCTCTTCTTGGCGGTTCCTTCTGTCAATCTCCTGCCTCTTTGGCTCCAGCCTTCTTTGCTCCAGGATCCCCACCACCACCCCTACTACTGTTGTCCTCCTTTTTAGGGCTGAAGCGGGGTAGTCCTGTCCAGGCTCCTCTATTTTTCTAGTAAAATCTTTCCAGCGCTTCCTATAGTTCCTGTTAATGAGTGACGTGGTTTTCCATCCTTCCCCATCCTTTCACCCTCTTTGGGCATCCTTCAATGTGTGAAGGATTAGGGGGAGTGGGAAGGGGGTCCCCAGTCTCTCCACGTCCTTCACTTAATAGGGTCTTTTTATGTCGGGGTCATTATATTGACCTCTGCAACTTTGTATTCAACAAACCAAAGATCTTCCTCACAAGTTGCATGTTTAGCTACTGCCAGTTTTATTTAGGGTGATTATTTCTTCTGGTATTTTTCATTGCGAAACTTCTGAAAAGACTCTGCTTCTGTTGATTTCTTGGTGCAGAGAATATTCACAAGGCAGAGTGCTCAGGATCTAAGTGTACAAGGAGGTCAAAATGTCAGCGTCCAAATGTCCTTGCTGTCAAGTGCTGGAGTGAGAGCAGCAGGGTCAAAGGCCCTTCTGCAATTACCCCGAGAACTAGAGGAGCCAGAGATGCTGGATCTGACAAAGACTGAAGAAAGATTTCCATCTAGCTGGGAACCTGGGGGGCCGGTCCTAGCCCTAGCCCCAACCCCAGTCCCAGGTAAGGGCTAAGGAGGCAAGAGGAGCTGCTGAAGATATAAGTTGAGAGGGGGCAAAAAATCAAATATCTAAAGACATCTGAGATAGATAGGTAGATAGGTTGATAGATAACCAATAAGAGAGGGGGATAATATTTCACACTGTCTAGAAGGGTGGCCAGGAAAATAAAGCCAAGAAAAGAATGAGGTGGGTTGCTGGATTATCACCTCCATTAGAGTAGCCCCTAAATGCTGTGACCAGAAGACTGGTGACCCTCTCCCCATACCCCGCATGCCCCCAATCCTTCACACATTAAAGGATGCCCAAAAGAGAGTGACCAGGGTGGGGAAGGGTGGAAACCACATCATTAATTATGAGGAACTATAGGAAGCCCTGGGAAGAGGTTATTAGAAAAGAGTGGTGCTAGCAGCAACAGACACCTGGTCCGTCTTCTAGCAGCTGAAGGGCTGACCTGTGAGAAACCACGGTCTTCTCTGTGCAACTCTCAGGGCAGAGCTCAGGCCGTGGGTAGATGCCCCAAGAGCTGCCTTGTGTGGACGCAGCAAACGCACCATTATGCGAGAATGGGAGCAAGCCAGGTAAGCATCAGCTGGACTCAGAGATGCCTCCAGCTGTTCAAGACTCCAGGCATAGGCCACCAGGATGCTGTGCAACAGCAAGCTGCCCTAGTGCAGATAAACTGTGATCTGTAGAAACAGCTGTTATTTTCATTGCAGCTTCTTAGGAACTTACATACGGCAACATTTGACACAGGTTTCTCCCCGACACCACCGCCTTCTCTGACCCATGTGATTTTCATTAGCAAACGCCCTTCCCCCAGAATCTCCCTCTACTTTCTCCATTTTCACGTGTAGGTAGACATTGCTCTTTGTCCCAACTTCTCTGGATCAGAGTCCCACTTAGGCCCAGTGGCAAGGTGTGGTAGGCAGAATACACCCACCCCCACCCCACCCCCAAAGATGTCCACATCCTAATGCCTGGGACCTGTGAATAGGTTATGTTACAAGGCAAAGGGGAATGAAGGTTGCAGGTGGAATTAAGATTGCTAATCATCTGACCTTCAAATAGGGAGAGTAGCCTGGATCACCCAGGTGGGCCCAATGTAATTAGAAAGGCTCTTAAAGTGAAAGAGAGAGGCTGAAGAAGAGGGTGGAGTGATGCCACATGAGAAGGACTGAACTTCCTGTTGCTGGCTTTGAAGATGGAGGAAGGGGCCCTAAGCCAAAGAACAGCCTCTAGAAGCTGGAAAAGGCAAAGAAACGGATTCTCCCCCAGAACCTGCAGAAGGACTACAGTCCTGCCAACGCCTTGATTTAGCCCAGTGACACCCACATCAGGCTTCTGACCTACATAACTGTAAGAAGATAAGTGCTGCTTTAAGCCACAAAGTTTGAGGTGGTTTGTTACAGCAGCAGCAGGAAACTAATACGTGAGATTTAACAATACATGACTTTTCTGGGTTGAAAAATTCCAGAGGCTTCTAGTGCTCTGTGGACACCTGACTTTACGTGGATGCTGAATATAGCTAGAGCCCAGGGGAGAGGGGGCTCTCCCACCTCGGCTGCAGATGTGTGTAGTCTGATGGCCATAAGTCCTCTGCCCTCCAAGAAGTGTCTTTCTTCTTTCATATTAAGAAGACAAGCAAACAGACTGAGGCCCATGTTCCGCAGGCCACCCAGAACCCTCCGCAGCATCTTGAAGGACTGCTTTCCTCTGGGAGAAGTACAGGTAGGATGGCTCTCATTTCTCCTGAGTCAGTTTCCCTGTAGCCTTCTTGCCTCTCCACCTCACTGGCGCCCGCCAGCCTTGCCCTCCTTCAACCTCACCCCAAGTGCGACACCGCCCTCTTCTGTTCTTCCTCCAAAGCACCACCCACCCAGCGCCATTGTATGTGGCAGAAGGGACCACAGCACAGAACAGGAGACAGCTCCAGATTCAATGTCTGAGCTCCTTGATCTTAGAAAACTGTTGTCCGGGCCCCATCCCCAGGGAATTTCTCCCTCTAGAGACAACCGTCCCTGTACCTGCCATGTTCACGAGGCCCCTCTCTGTGTATACAATCGTCGCAGCTTTCCTTTTCCTCCGTTCTGGGCCTCTTCCCCTCTTCTCTAGAGCTCCTTCAAAAGGCTCCAGATTCCTGCTCTCTGATGACTATGCCGAACAGGTCAGCTCCCTCTTAGTCTCAACCTCCCAAGCAGGCTAAGCTAGGGGCCTTCCTTTCTCATCAAAAAGCCCACCATGGCATTTTCCTAGATGAGTTACCATCCCCAATCCAAGAGGAGAATCTTTTGACTCCCTTAGACAATATCATCCACAGACCCTGGAAGCAGGAGCCCCATGCCTTGAGCTTGTTTTTTAGAGGTCCATGCATCTGTCTGTCTGTCTCTCTCTCTCTCTCTCTCACACACGCACACACACATATTGAGATGCTGGTAAGCACTCATTAGAATAGCTAAACCAAACGAGAACCCAGCAATACCAAACCTGGGTAAGATTTTTGGGGGGTGGGGAAACGTTCTGTATCTTGGTCATAGCGGTGGTCACACAACTATACACATTTGTCAGTAAAACTAAGAAGAGTGAACTTTGCTGTGTTAAATTTAAAAATAAAAAGGATATGGGTGCCTCATTCACCTGGGATTTGGCTTTCGGCACAGGCAAAGAGTGACGTGTAACTCTATCCACTTTTGTGACTAACACCACTTAGGCCACAGAGAGTGTGTTTCCCCTTCCCTTACTCTGTGCCCTCAAAACAAAAGGTGACCGGTCTGAAATCCTTGAAGGTGAAGGTCGGTGGGTTGTGTTGCTGCTAATCTGCGGGTCCAGGGAGGATTGGAGCTGTGGAAGCCCGTGGCCGAGAGAACAGGCAGCTTATCCTGCTGAACCTGGTAGCGCCAAGCCCCCATTGTGCATCTGTGTTCTGCTCCAGGGCTCTGGAGGTGACCTGGCGTTATTGTGGTATTCACAACAGTCACACAACAGCTGAGGGATATTTTGGTGCATTAAACAATTCATAGGCTCCTCTAAAGCATATATATGTAGGTCTAGATGTAATAAATGTGAAGCAAAATGCCAGTTCTTTACATTGACTACTAGAATTGTCAATCATTTTATTTTTGTAACAGTCGTTTATAAGATTTAACAAAGGTTTCAAAGATGTGAGTTAAGATTTTGAGGTTTACTTAAGATCATTTTGATTTAAAACTTTGACATTTAATAATTACATATTCCTTTTTACTTTTAATAGAAACTTTGAATATTTTAGAAAAAACTCTTTTGAAAATGTACATGGAAATGTTTTTCATGTTTTATTGTTTTCATTTAACTTGCATTTTGATAAAAAATTTACCTTTGTTCACTTTGAATTCAATTACATTTTAAAATTTTATTTTATTTTTGGCTGCATTGGGTCTTCGTTGCTGCGTGCAGGCTTTCTTTAGTTGTGGCGAGCGGGGGTACTCTTTGTTGCGGTGCATGGGCTTCTCATTGCAGTGGCTTCTCTTGTTGCGGAGCATGGGCTCTAGGCACGCGGGCTCAGTAGTTGTGGCGTGCGGGCTTAGTTGCTTCACGGCATGTGGGATCTTCCCGGACCAGGGATCGAACCCGTGTCTCCTGCATTGGCAGCCGGATTCTTAACCACTGTGCCACCAGGAAAGACCTCAATTACATTTAATTTTTGATCCTTCAGATCAGCACTGTCCAATAGATAATGCAAGCCATGTATGCAATTTAAAATTTTCTAGTAGCCACATAGTGAAAAACAGGTGAAATTAATTTTCCAGGCAGGATTTTATTATTTATTTATCTATCTATTTATTTACTTATTTTTGGCTGTGCCTCACTGCATGTGGGATCTTAGTTCCCCAACCAGGGATTGAACCCCTTTCCCTGCAGTGGAAGCACATAACCACTGGACCACCAGGGAAGTCCCCCAGGTGAAATTAATTTTAATAATATATTTTATTTAACTATGCCCCAAATATTATCATGTCAGCATGTACTCAGTACTCAATATGAAAATTATTGAGATATTTGATGTTCTTTTTTCCATGTGAAATCTGAGTATCTTACACTTACAGCACATCTCAACTTGGACCAGCCACATCTGAAGTGCTCAATAGCCCCACAGGGATGGGGGCTCCCATACTGGACAGCCGAGGTCTAGATCACTGAGAGTGAGACAAGTCATTGTGCTAATGGGGATCAGGATGGGGATTTCTGTTTGTCCTCTTGCCCAGACCTGACCTACCTCCTTCCAGCCTGGGTTGTCCCCCGTTCCTGAAGCCCATTGTGTGGGTGCCTTGGAGGTTTCTGTGGCTCTCCAGGGAGTTTGCTGGCAGCCGGCAGGGCCACGTCTGTTGTGGAGCTGTCACTCATGACTTTGATGGCCTAGCGATGTCGGGACTTCATGTTTGGAAAGAAAACCTAGGGCCGAGGATGTTTCTCTGAAATCAATACCTCTGTTTATCTCCCTGGCTGTCAAAACACTGGAGTGCCTGCTGCCAACCTCCTGCTGGAGGGCTCTGGAGCCCTTAGGACCCAGGGCATGGGCTGTGGGTCATGGTCCTCCCAAACTGCCCCCTTTCCCGGGAGATTGCCGTTTGAGCCCTGCTCAAGTCTGTCAGTGATCTCAGCAAATGGGTAAATTGCATCTCTATTAGCACCTCTCTCTGCACGCCAGGACTTATTTATTTTACAGATAGATGGCTGTTTCCTCTTCACGGCCTGTTAGTGCATCAAAGTGACATTGATGAGGCTTGACAGTGTGATTATTCGTGTGTGGGAGGCAGGAGAGCAGGGGAGGGACGGGCATGGGCTTTCAAAACATCAAGACTTGGGTTCAAATCCTGCCCCTGCCACTTAGCTCTGGGCTGGTACAAGCCCCTTAACTTTCCTGAGCCTGTATGTTGGGACTAATAACAGGATCTACCTATGGGGTTACCATGCAGATTAAATAATATAATGCACGTGAAGCTCTTGGCTTGGAAGAAGCATTGATGTTCTTCTCATTCTCCCTCAACTCTGGTTAATTGTTTTATCTCCCATTGGACGGATTAAGAAATCCCTAAAGAGGATTAAATTAATAAACCATTAGGTTAGGAGCTGAAATCCCCCTGTGGTTTCAGCACATGTTTATTGAAGTGATGCCCTACTCTGTGTCCAGGCCCTGTTGTAGAAGCAGGTGGTGGGACAGGAGGCAGGAAATCAGGGCCTGCCTTGGGTGAACTCACCGTGCAGTGGAGAAACAGACCTCTAAGCACCCACCGGCAGCTCAGTGAGCAAGGGCTGTGTTGGGGGTGCATAAGGGGCCAGGGTTGCCCAGAAGAGCCCGGAAACTCAAAAATGTCCGAGAAGGCCAACTTTGGCAATGGGGGAAGAAGGCTTGATGGGAGTATCCCGTGGTAATGTGCTGGTCATCCATGAACCCAGTAGGCACTCGACAAACTGTCATAGACATTTTTAGTTCAATCATTGGCATTAGCCAACCCATGATAGTTTAGTCATGACAGGTACCTTGAGCCAATTCCAGTTAGATCTGGGGGCATCGTCTAGGATGGGAAAAAACACACACATATACACATATACACTCACACGCATATGTACACACACCAATATATACACCCCACACACCCATGTATATACACATACCCGCATATATACAAATATATATACACATACCCATGTGTATACATACACCCATATATAGAGAAATATATATACACACACATATATATATGGGCTGGACTGAGCTCAATTTTAGGAAAGGGTTGACTTTGACACATTGTGTGCAGTGAATCCTTATCAGTCAGGGACCAAAAAGGGACAGAATTCCCCAGGGATGGTTTAAATGAAAAGATATTGATGGCCTACATACAGAGTGTGAGCAGGGTTAAGGGAACAAACCAGGGATACCGAAGCACCCAGGAAGTAGCAACAGTGGAAAGCCAGGGGCTACAGATGTGGCTGTGACCCAGATTCGACCAGGCAGACGAGGACAACACTCTGGGGGATGGTAGAGCAGTGAGGTGGAAGGCACCTGGGTCCCTGCATGACCTCCTGGAGCTGAGTCCCCTCGCCCGTCTGGACTGCCCTCCTACCTCTGTGCAGTGACATGAGAGAGAAATAAGCAGCTGTCTGTTTAAGCCACTGTGTTTTGGAGTCTCAGTTACAGTAACCTAGCCTGGACCCTAATGCAGTCAAAGGCTAGTGTGGTTGCAACAGGGTGAAGGAGGGAGAAAATATTGGCAGGTGAGGGCCTGTAATCGTGGGGCCCTGTGGCCATGGTAAGGAGTTTGGATTTTCTTCTAGGGAGGATGCTTACATGATTTGATTTGCATTTTAAGAAGAACCTCTTGACTGGTATGTGGGGAATGGAATGTGGTGAACAAAAAGTGAACTAAGGAGGGGACTGCTCTGGTTGTCCAGGGAAGAGATGCTGGTGCCTTGGTCAAGAATGGCAGCGACAGAATTTGTGAGAAGGGAGTCACGTTCCAGATATGTTTTGATGGCAGATTATAAAGAATTAGCTGGTGACTTTGACTTTGAGGTATTTGTCGTATGTTCAGGTATAAATGAAATAAAGTGCTTAACACAGACCTTAGCACACAGTATTATTGTTGTTTTAATAAAGGTTCTATGACTCTGATGAGGTAACTTTTTCCAGCACAAGATGCTGATGGATCTTAGGAAAGAAACTCATGTGTTATTAAGCGACTCACCACTTTGGTGTCTGTGCACATGGTCTCAGACTGTCCCTGAGGCCACTTCTCAGGGAGGGAGGTCAGGTGTGCCCAGGACCCGGGGAGACCCTCACTGCTGCAGTCAGTCTGGCTTGGAATGGGTGGAAAATTCACTCACTCTGCCCATCCCAGTAGAGCACCTGTCATGTGCTGGGCAGCGTTCTAGAAACGGAGGGAAAGACAACAACAAGGTATACTCTGTCGCTGCCCTCATGTTGCTGTTATTCTTTTCACTGGGATGTACAAAGAAAGTGAGGTGTCTTTATTTTTCTTTAGCTCTTCTCATCTTCCCCACAAGCCCCTCCCTATCTGCTGGGAACGGCAGACACTTAAATTTGCTAAGTAATAATGTCCCAGCCTCTTCCCAGTTAAAACCTCAAACTCTCAGAATCCTCTTCTGTTGCACAAGAAGGATTGTGGATGTATATCAGGGTTTATTGCAAGAACCAAGGTGGGGAGGGAGCTTGATGCTGGGGGACCCCTTGAGCCTGGCTGCTGCTCACATTGGGCAAAATGGTCTCCTTCCAGAAGCCTAAATAGGTAAAGAGCAAGGCGCTCCCTGCACGTTTCACTCTGTCCCTGGGACGTTGTCTTAGAGAACAGAGGTCACCACCTCTAGGCCTCACTGCCACCTGCCCCCTCCTCTATGCCTTGTTCTCTTCAGTCATTCACTTTCTTTTACTTTCTTACCTGAACATCCTCTGGATTTGGCCTCTTTTTCCCATTTGTCAGGGGCTATAATAGTGAAGTGACTTCCAGGTAGGGTTGACTGATTTACAAATACATTTTTAGTATAAGTATGTCCTCTGCGATATTTGGGACATATTTATACTAAAAAATTATTTGTTGCTTATCTGAAATTCAAATTTAACTGGTATCCTGTATTTTATCTGGCAATACTGCTTCTAGGGAACCTGATTATGGGGGAGAGGGATGAAAAACACAGCCATTTAGTATTTTCAAAATATTATGCCTAATATAAGGCTTCGCTCCTGCTGGCCTCTTGGCTGGACAGATTTAGAGGGCCTTCCGAAAGAAGGAGGCTGCCCCCCGCCACCTCCTCCCTAGCACGGGCTGTTCCCAGTTCCTCAGAGGAGTCCATTGTGTGTGTGTTGTATGGAGAGGGCGGGGGAGATGGTAAAGGAACCAGCTTTGGCTTCCTGCCCTCCCCCCCATGCCCCACCCATCACACCAGGCAGGCCTCCCTGGGATGTGGGTAGACCCATCCTGCTGGCAAAGCTATTGCTTACCTAGAACTTTTATGAGGGCATTTTTATTGAGCTGTAATTGAAAAGAAAAGAAAAAAAAAAACTCCAAGACATTCCAGATTTTTCTCATAAGCCTGCTTTAGGCGTGTGTGTGTGTGTGTGTGTGTATGTGTGTATGTGTGTGACATTTAACTTTTCTCTCTTCTTCCCTAAGTTAAGGACCAGAATAAAGATGAACTGGCAGTCTGGAGAGCCTGTAAAACTCTTTTCATTAAGCAAATATTCTAGTGTTTGGAGAACCACGGCTTTATGTAAGAGGGCTGCATTTGTCATTACAGTCTAATATCCTAATGTAAGTTTACAACCATATCTAAGAAACCTGTGATAGAATGCAGAGCCTCTTATATGTGTAAAACTGCTTGGCAAAAGTTTATAAATCATATACATCTATTTAAAAGAATGTGAAAGTAAATCCAGATGACGGCCTTTGGGAAACAGGCTGATCGTGGTCACCCCACTGTGCCCCATTGCTGTTCTGAGAAGCTGCAGGAAAAAATTGCATCTTTCTTGGGGTCTGTGTGACCAGCCCTCCCCTCCCTCACCCAGGAAGGATGGAGATCCAGACCTTCCTTCCCAAGTCCCTGGCTTTCTCAGCAGGAAGGAAAGAAGCGCAAGCTTTCTTCGAGGGCCTACTATGAGCCAGGCACCAGGCTGCTTCTCTTGTTTCCATGCTTACAACAGCCCTGTGCAATGCTGGGATCCATCTCATTTTTACACTTGAGGGATGTGAGGTTCGGAGGAGCTAAGCTGCCCAGGCTCACATAGCTGGTTAAAGGATGGAGTCTGAAAGAAAACCGGAGTCCATGTGTGTGTCCAAGGCTCCTGTTCTTCCTGCCACCCCTTTCCCACCCCAGGCCACTCAGCTCAGCGGTGGCGGTGTCTGTTGTGATCTCCTTGCCTAGAGATGTAGTGCTGCTTCTCAGGAGTCACAAAGCCAGACTGAGAGTGAGAGGGGTCTCAGGCCAGCCCCTTCTGTGTGGTGGCCGTTTCTGAGACAGGACTGCCTCCACTGACCCATTGTCCTGCCCAAGGGACTCATTCTCGTCGGGGGATGCCTGTGGTCTGACAGAAGTTCAGGAAGTGAATAGATGAGGTTCTTTCGGGTGCCCAAAGATAAACTCACTCTCCAGTGACCTCAGGGATTCGTTGTAAGAACACACTGGAAAGCAATGCATCTCCTGGAGAATGGGCATATCTCCCAGGATACAGCACGACTCCAGTGACCAGGTTCACGTGGGGTCTCATCAGGTGTGGACTGCTCCCCACTCCAGGGCTCTGGCTTTACAGGGACCTGGCCCCTCTCTGTTTGGCTTCTAATATTGCTGTCACCACCAGCTGACTCCTTCTGCTTCTCCACTTTGTGATTTCTGCTGCCCATGGCTCCTGCTTCCTGATTTCAGGTACCCACCACCCATCCTGCTATCTCTAATTGGCTCCCACTTAGACTCCCCAGGAGAGAGGACCTCATTGGGTCGGTAGCCTTGCCCAGGACAGAACACCCATCAGTGACAGCCTCTTACATCAGGCCAGTTTGGCTGCAAGTAACAGAGACTTGGAAGACAATGGTTTAAACAAGACAGACATTTCTTTCTCTCTCATGTAAAAGAAGTGTGGAGGCAGAGCAGTCCAGGACTAGCAGGGAGCCCAGCCAGTGCCATTCACACTCTAAGTGGCACCATGGAGGGGGTGGGGGTGGGGGTCAAAGGACACACACTTTGCCCTTTAAGGAGACTTACCAGAAGTTCCACACAATAATTCCACTACATCCAATTGGCCAGAACATAGTCACTTGGCCAAACTTACCTACAAGGGAGGTTGAGAGAGGTTCTACTTTGGCTGGTTGCATTGCCACCCAGCTAACAGCGGAGGTTCTTCACCAAAGTAAAAGGGGAGGATGGATATGGGGAACAAATAGAAGTCCATGCCCCGGGACCCATCCTGATGCAACCATCTATGGCTAGGACAGTAGAGCAGCAGAGTCATATGGTAGAGAGTGTGTGACACCAGGAATCTCTCAGAAACGGGTGCTGGCATGATGGGGGCCTTGCATGGGCTGTACAGAGTGCTGTCTGTGTGGTATGGTCTCTAAGGGACCATGAGAACCCCTTCACCCACTCGCAAGTTTCCCCATTGGAGTCCTGCCTACAAGTTCAACATTCAAGTGAAGCAGTGCCTTCCTTGCACCCCTTTTATTTTTTTATTTTTTATTTGTTTTTTACTGAAGTACGGTGGATTTACAGCGTTGTGCCCATCTCTGCTCTACAGCAAGGTGACTCGGTTATACACATAGAGACGTTGTTTTTTGTATTCTTTTCCATTATGGTTTGTCACAAGATATTGAATATAGTTCCCTGTGCTATATATTAGGACCTTGTTGTTTATCCATTCTAAACGTAATAGTTTGCATCTACCAACCCCAAATTTCCGGTCCATCCCTCCCCCTCCCCCACCCTTGGAAACCACAAGTCTGTTCTCTATGTCTATGAGTCTGTTTCTGTTTTGTAGATAGGTTCATTTGTGCCATATTTTAGATTCCACATAGAAGTGATATCATATGGTATTTGTCTTTCTCTTTCTGACTTACTTCACTTAGTATGATAATCTCTAGTTGCATCCATGTTGCTGCAAATGGCATTATTTTGTTCTTTTTTATGGCTGAGTAGTATTCCATTGTGTATATGTACCACATCTTCTTTATCCATTCATCTGTTGATGGACATTTAGATTGTTTCCATGTTTTGGCTATTGTGAACAGTGCTGCTATGAACATAGGGGGTGCATGTATCCTTTTGAATTATGGTTTTGTCTGGGTATATGCCCAGGAGTGGAATTGCTGGATCATATGGTAATTCTATTTTTAGTTTTCTGAGGAACCTCCATACTGTTTTCCATAGTAGCTGTCCCAACTTACATTCCCATCAACAGTGTAAGAGGGTTCCCTTTTCTCCACATCCTCTCCAGCATTTGCTATTTGTAGACTTTTTAATGACGGCCATTCTGACTGGTATGAGGTGGTACCTCACTGTAGTTTTGATTTGCGTTTCTCTAATAATTAGTGATGTTGTGCATCTTTTCATGTGCCTACTGGCCATCTGTATGTCTTCTTTCCGGCACCGCTTTTAAAGTGTGCATGTGATCCTGGGGAAATTAACCTGTCCTCAGTTCTTTATACTTGCATGTATATTTTCTCGTGTCTGCTTAATGAGCCAACCTCCGCCCCAGTTGCTACCAGGACCAGGAGGGCCTGAGCAGTCAACAGCACTAAGCCCTGAGAGGCTTGAAAATGAGTCTGATGGGGTCCCAGGAGTCCCATTGTGGGCCCGGAGGGTACAGGAGACAAAGTCTGAATACCTGTGCAGGACTGTGAAAGGGAAAGTGTTTCGAGGGATGGGCTGATGGAAGGCTCTGAAGTAGGAGCTGGGGTGCAGGAAATCTCAGAGGAGGGGAGATTCTAGCAGGTCCCAAGGAGAGAAGGCCAGGCTGACCAGACATCAAATGGCTCAGGAAGCACAGATGAAGAGATTAGTGCAGAAACCTGGGAGCATAACCTAAGGAGAGCTGAGTGATCCGGGGAAAGGGAGAACACCGGTAGCCTGTTCCTCCTGCTTACTAAGGAAGGCGGGACCTGGGTAGGTAGGGGTGGGGTGGGGTATTTGAGTTTTCCTCCAGCCAGGTTTCCCCAAGGCCCCAGTGGCTGCAGAGTTCATACTGCAGCTGCCTTCCCCAACGCCAGTGGGGGAGGAAATGGAGGAGGCAGGTGTCAAGGCCAGGCTGTGAGCTAGGGGCCAGCGGACCCACAGGGGCCTCCTGGGAACCAGGAGTCTTGGACCACTCAGCAGGAGTCTGTTGGCCTGGAAGGTAGCGTGGCCGGAGCTTATGCCAGAGCTTGGGAGAGCAGGGCGATGTTCCATTCCTGGCAGCCTCCCCACCTTGCCCACCCCAAAGCCTGTGCCACCACCATTCCCCGTGGGCCCCTAACCATCTTCTGGTCTCCAGTGGGGCTCTGGGCAGATAAAAGCCAGGGCTCTATTGTCATCTGTACTCCTCTGTAGCTGTGACATCGTCTTCATGCACTTGGCATGGGGGTGGATTGATGTGGCTGCTCTGTCCTTTTCTCATTCACATGTTCCTCCAGAGGCTGACTCAGTGATTAAAAACTGGGACTTTAGTTCAGACCTGTCTCCACCGTTGTTATCTACTGATACATAGCAAACTACCCCAAATGTTAGTGACTTAAAACGAGAGCATTTTGTTTTAGCTCGTGATTTTGTGGGCCCTTAATTCAGGCAGGTTCAAGCGGACTGTTCTTCTTTTCCACATGGCATTGACACCTATTCCAAGTGGTATTCAGCTGGCAGGTGTGCTGAGGTCACTGTAATGTCTAGGGTCTTGGCAGGGAGGCTAGAAGGCTGGACTCAGCAGGGCCTACACCAGTTCGCCTACACATGGCTTCTCCAACCCGGTGGCCTTCGGGAAATCAGACTTCTTGCATGGTGGCTCAGGGCTCCCAGAGAGCGTGTTCTGCCCCAGGCAGAAGCTTGCAAGGTATTTTATGACCCAGCCTCAGAAGTCCCAGAATGTTACTCCTTCCCGAAATTCTATTGGCAAGCAAGTCACTAAAGGCCAACCCAGAATGAAGGCTCAGGAAGTGTTTAAGAAAATAGGCTTGCTGACTGAGTTTGTAATATGGTTCTACAAGTGCTAGCTAAGTGACCTTGAGAAAGTTTACTTAAGCTCTCTTTGAACCTCAGTTTTCACATCTATAAGATGGGAATATTAATAATAGTATCTACTGCTATTGCTTATGAGAATTAAATGATTATATATATATATATATATCTTATCAATGCCTGCTCTGGAAACACCTGGCTCAAGATCACCAATATCTGCAGTTTCCTCTTCTTCCTGGGCACCCTGCTAGACCACATTTCCCAGCTGCCTCTGCAGTTAGGTGTGACCATGTGATTGAGTTCTGGCCCTGGAAACTAGAGGGAAAGTAATATATCTGGCCTCTGCATCCTCCATGCTTGCTCCCTCTTGCACCCATCAACTTGTGTTGTGAGACAGAAATAAAGCTTTGTTTGTCAGAGCCACAAGCCTGACTAACCCTCAGGTACATAAGCTCTCAAAGTTAGCTGCTATCTGGCTTAACCTCTCTCCACCTGTGTTCTTGTCTGTAAAATGGGGTGATAATGGGACCTATCCCATAGGGTTGTGAGGATTAAATGAAATGTACAGTTGACCTTTGAACAACGAGGGGGTTAGGGGCACAGACCCTTCTACAGAGAATTGAAAATTCACGTGTATAGCTTATAGTTGGCTCTCCTTACACATGGTTCCTCCATATCTGCGGTGCCTCTGGATTGTATCAGTGATTCACATTGGTGGATTCAACCAACTATATATCATGTAGTACTACAATATTTACTATTGAAAACAATCTGTGTATAAACAGACCCGCACAGGTTTAACTGAACCTTGAACCTTCGTTGTTCAAGGGTCAACTGTATAGTTTGACTTACTGGCCTAGCTTCCCTTTGATCACAGTTATTTCATCTAAACTCTATAAACGGGTCATCATTACCTTTTTCTTGAAGCAAGATTATCCATAATCAAGCCTCTTGAAAGTTTTAAAAGGATAACATGAATTTGCCATATTTTAGGCCTAAAACCAATAATAATGGCACCATTTTAATTCAGAATAGTTCCTAAAACCCATTTGCTGATGGCTTTCAAAACCTAAATATAGAGAATAGAATGTTTCTAATTTAAAAAGTCAGTCAATTTATTTTTGATTTTTTAAATTAGGAAATATTTTAAGAATACAAAAAAAAAATAACAGACACCTATATTCCCACAGCTCAATATGGTCAAATCTTAACATTTTGCCGTATTTGATTTGTGTTTTTTCTAAAGAAATAAAACATCACAAATGAAACTGAAAAAATAAAAAGATGTATGACATATCTAAAGCATTTAGCATAGTACCTGGCATATGCAAAGCAGTCAGTAATTGTCAACAAATTTTTAAAACTTTTTATTTTGAAATAATATTAGGTTTACAGAAGAGTTATAAAGATAGCAGAGGCATTTCTTAGATACTCTTCACCCAGCTTCCTTTAATGTTAACTTCTTATATAACCATGGTCCATTTATCAAAGACATTAAAATTGGTGTAACACTATTAACTAAACCACAGAATTTTTTCAGATTTCACCAGTTTTTTTTGCGTAAGTCTTTTGCTGTGCCCAAATCCAATCCGGGGTACCATGTTGCATTTAGGTCAGCTAATTTTTAATCATTCATTCATTCAATTCACTGAGAGTGCTGCCAGCCTTTAGTCCAAGACTGGGACTTCCTGTGCAGCAGGTGATGCCAGGGGCCCCTGTACTACGTACTATGACAGTAGTCACAGCTCTCATTTTTGAGAGCTTGCCACACGTTGTACAACGCACTTTCTATATGCCCCACTTTATCCTTACAACAGTCCTATATGTTGGCTATTATTACTCCCATGTTACAGATGGGGGAAACTGAGGTATGGAGAGGTTAACTGAGTTTACACACCTGGTAAGGGGCAGAGGTAGAATTTGAACCTAGGCAACTGGCTCCAAATTCACAGTCTTAACAATACCTCACTCCTTTCATGAGGCTGCTCTATAGAATAGGAAGAGTAGATGCACCATTGCAGACTTCCTGGGCCAAGTGTGGCAGGCAGGAAGGGTTCCCGGTGGAGGTGTCAGTCTGGAGCTCAACCTCTGTTTCCTTGTGTGCTCTGGGGAATGTTTGGCTTTCCCTGCCTTCTTCTCCCCATAGCCCCAGAATCTGAGCCCAGCCCTCGGAGCCCCAAGAAGGTAACCTGCTGAAACTCAAGCCCCAGGCCCAGGGTGTGGCTCTGTCCCAGATTCAGGGCACTCTACCCCAGCCAGCAAGGGCAGTCATAGACCCGGATGTTGATTTAGAGACTGGCTTCTGGAGCCACTATTTTGGATCCTGCTGACCACACATAAGCAAGAGATAGCAACAAGGGCTGAGTTGTCAGGCTGAATGGGGGGATCCAAGGGAATTGGGGGTGGGCAGACTACTGACAGGACTAGCTCTGTCTGCTTTGGAGAATTATAGGCCCCACCAACCTGAGGATGAACTGAGAAGTTTTCCATCCTGCCTGGTTGGGCACAGCAGCACCAGCCCTCCTGCCAAACTCCAGCTAGGACATGTGTTTACCCTTTGGAAAAGGCCCAGAGAGCACCTTAGGCAGCCAACAGCCAGCTGGGATTAGGACCAAGCACTGCAGGCAGCAGGGCAGGGGAGCTGCTGGGCAGTACCTGCCCTTTGAGGCCAGAGCCCGGAGATCCTGGATCCAGGAGGCAACATCCAGCCTCATTTTAGCTTCTCTGAGCATCAGTTTGTTCATCTGTAAAATGGGGATATTAATCCCTGTGGCCCAGAGAGGGCCGTCTACGTTTGTGCAGTTTATAAATTGCAGAAGGAGTGAATGGGGCCTAAAACCCAGCCTGTGCTCAGGTCACTGAGTTGGGCACCATAACTTGGAACTACGTCTGCTTGGGAGGAAGGGACACCTTTTTCTTGACCAAACTGTTTGCCCAGGAGTGCTCCTGCCTAAAAGGCTGGTTTGGTCAGAGGGTGCCCCTTTTTGGATTTGCACAAAGGAAAAGCACTTGCCCTCTGGAAATAGAGCAGATGGTGGAGAAGGGCAAAGGGCCCTTAAGTTCCCAGGAGAAGGCAGGGCTGTTCCCAGAGAGCCTTGGCAGGGGAGCAAAGAGGGAAGTCAAAGGTGGCCCAAGGGGACAAGATGAGCTGGGAAGAGGGTGTCAGGGTGACCAAATGGTGAGATGCTGTGTGCAGGTGGGGCTGGGAGGAGAGGAGGTGCCCTCTGGAGGCGGGCCCAGTCCCAGGGGCAAGTCCACTCCCCCTGGTGGCCCCTGTAGAGAGGGCCCAGTAACACGGAACTCTACCTGATGGCAGGGTCATAGCCAGAGAGTGTGGGAGTCATGGGGACCTTGAGCCCAGGGAAAGCCTGGTGAGGGACAGCCAGCTGGAAGAGAATGACAAGGCACCAAGCAATTATAATTCAGAGTGACAGGTGATACCACAAGGGGTGGATGGACATTTTGGTAGCATGAGGAAAAGCACTTCACTCAGGTTTGCTGGGTCCAGGGGGTTCCCCAGAAGTGACATCTAAACTGAGACCTCAAAGAGACCCCAACAAAAATGAGTGAGGATATGCATTCAGGTGCTGCAACCTGAAGCATGTGCAAAGCACCAAGAGGTAAGAGAGTGGTACATTCTGGAAACTGCAAGTGTATTTAGCATTTCTTAATTACAAGGCATGTATGGGAACAGAATTAGAAGAGGTATGTCTGGAGACATGAGACGGTCTCAGAAAATGAAGAATCTTTATGCTCTGTCAAGGTGTTTGTCCTTCAGGGGTTGTAAGTGTTGGGGTGATGTGATGAGATTTTCATTTTAGTAAGCTGTCTGGGGCCCGCGTGGAGATTGGAGGGGGCAAGGCTAGAAGCAGAGAGACCATCAGGGGCCTGAGCAAGAATCCAGGTGAGAGGTAAGGTGGCTTGAACTTGGGTAGTCAGCAAAGATGAAGCTAAGTGAGCAGGTCTGAGCCCTGTTTAGGAGGTAGAGTTGGTCGGCCAACTGGAAGAGTGGCAGAAGTCCACCACTGATTTGGATGACAAGGCCTATCAGAACCCTTCACTAAAATGGGAACTAGGAAGAGGAGTGGGTCTGGGTGGGAGGTGATGAAAAGTTCAGTTTGAAGCTCAGGTGCAGTATTCCAATGAAGGTGGCCAGTAGGATACAGAGGTTCTGAACTCAGAAGAGAGAATTGGGCCGCCCTAGGGGTCTGAGAGTCTAGAGATGTGAACTGAGGCTGTGGGAACAAGAGGACCCCCAGGAGAGCGAGAACACTGGAGAGAAGAGGCAGAGGCCAGCGTCCTCGGACACCTTGATGTTTAAGGGTCAGCCGGAGGAGGCCAGGGCTACGTGGAAACAGCCGGAGAGGGAGAAGGAACGCCAGCCCATCTAATCCTCATAAATACCTCACGTACAGGTGAGGAACCTATGGGCTTTTTACATTGCTTTATTTTATTAGGGTACAAACAGTAAGAAACTCAGAGCCAAATGTTGCCCCATCATGTAACCGTCCTTCACCAGGAATTCTGGCATGTCTCCTCCCCAACCCCTGTGCTCTTGTTTAATGCTTCTATTAGGTTTCTGTGACTTTAGTCAGTCCTTTTTGAAAGAAGAACGAAAATGAAAAGACTGACCGGATTCAGGAGATGCTGTTTGTGCACGGCGAGTTTTGATAGTCGGTGTTTGATGCAGGGTGGGCACGGAAAGGATGGGGATGCATTGAACTTTGGTCTTTACTCAGACAACTGACTCAGACTCCACCTCTAGGCTGCCATCATGGGCTGGCAAGCCTTCTGGAACCTCGTGACCACTGCCCCACAAACCACCAGAAGGTCTCCTGTCTTTATTATGATGAACCTTTTATTATAGAGACAGACTGAACTCTTTTCTGCATAAAGAATCTTTGGATTGGGTCAGGGAGATCCACCTGCTAATGGTCACCACCCAGCTCTCCCTGCCTCTGCCTCAGCTAAGCCCCCACTTGCTGTTTACATCTCAAGGTCACTGGAAGCAAGGTCCCCAGGGCCAGACTGGTTGGGTGGGCCATGCTGGCTGGAGGGTCAGGGTTCCTGGTTGCCCACCAGGTCACAGCCGCCCCGTCTCCCGCCCCAGTCGGTTGTCCAGAACCTGCAGCTGCCGGAGGAAGCCTGAGTTGGGGCAGATATCCCGGTGCGCCTGCACCGTCTGGATGGCCTCCACCAGCGTCATGTTCTCGCAGATCATGAGGAAGGCCAGGACAACCGTGGCAGAGCGGCTCACCCCCATGGCACAGTGTACCAGCACGCGGCCTGCGGGGAGACCCAACCTAGCATCAGCCACCTGTTCTCACACCGCCTGCCCCTTAGGGAATCAGGGATGCTTCTGCCCACCTATCACAGCATCCTGCAATACTGACACTGTCCTCACTGTCATATGGGCCAACTGAGGCCCAGAGAGGACAGGGACTCACTCAAGGTCACAAAGCAAGTTAGTAGCAGGGCTAAGGTTAGCACCTGGGACTCCCTTCTCCTGGTGCAAGGTGCTTCCTCTGGCATCCCTTGCCACTCTAGCACGGTGGGGGGTCAGTACTCCTGGAGTCCCCTGGGTTTGCATCAGATTACAGGGGGTGTCCACCTCCCTCCCTTTCCTCTCAGTTCTGCCCTCTCCCCAGCCCCTGCAGCTCTACACTGAGGCCTCATCTTAGAGAAAACTGCTCAAGAGCCTTTGCTAGGTCCTGTACCTTCTGCCCAACACCTGGCCTCTTACCGAGTGATATGGTTACCCTGACGACCACACTGGGCCTTAGTTATATCTATGATTGTTGGTTTCCAGGGTGTCCCTGAAGGGGATGCTCACTAAATGGTAGTAGTGAGCCCCATGAGGTGGGAGGGTTGCTGAAGGACCCCACCATCCATGCTACTGGAAAAGTAGATAGCCCCAGATCCTGCCTGCACCCCACCTCCACCCCAGTGCCTTCCCCAGCAGCTGACCTTGGGGAATGCTGAGGGCACTTCGGATGTATCGAGCAACGGGCAGAAAGTAGACACTGAGGTCGAAGAAGGGGTTGTCATCAGCCTCGATGCCATAGTACTCCAAGGGCATGCCATGGTAGAACTTGGCACCTGTGTCCACCTGAAACTTGCCTGCGGCGACATTCACGATGTGGGTGATGCCCAGCTGGGTCAGCTTGTTCTTGTCCCGGGCTGCGTACCTGGAGGGGGGGCACGGGGGGGGTTGGGAGGTGGGGTAGAGCTCACTGGGTCAGCTCTGGCTAGGCTGGAACTTGCCCCCTTGCCTCCTCTGCCATCCTCCTCCAAGGGTAGACTGGAACCAGTGAACTGGCTCGGGTGAAGGGGCTTCTCTAGTAGGAGTTCAAGACTCCCTTTCACTCAGCCCAACTTTTCTGGAAGGCAGGTCGGCCACATGGCATCAGAAGCCTCAAAAATGTACACTTACTTTGCCCCAGCAGGTCTTCTAGGAACTTAAAGAATCCCAAATGTGCTCACAGACAAATGTAAACTGGATATAATGTTTAAGATAGAGAAAAAGTGGGGAAAAAAATCACTAAATAGCCTATAAGAGAAGATTGACTATGGTATAGCTAAATGAAATACTACACAACCACTAAAATGTGGTAGATAGATGCTGGTGAACCAAGAAAGGTGTTGGTGCTATACTGAGAAAAATGGAGGATGGCAAAACAGAACATTGTTTAAAAGTGTTTTAAAAGTATGTTGTGCAATTCCATTTAAAAAGTTTTCTATATGAAGCAGATTACAAGATGGGATTATAAAGCGATACCATTTTTGTATGCATTTTTAAAAAGTCAACAAGGATTTTATTACTGATTATCTGTGTGTGTAGGGGGGATACATATTTGCCATACTGTTAATAGGATATTGATCTATATTTTCTAAATATTAAGGAAAACATAAAATCCTCATATATTCATCCATATGTTCTAAATTTTAAGAAAACTTTTGGGGAAAATGACTCACGTTCCACTCTATATATACATCCTAGAGAGAGAAACGTGTGTGTGTTCCCAGGGCACATGTACTAGCTTCTAGAATCACTGTTTATAATAGCCCCAAAGTGGAAACAACTCAAACAGAATAAATAAACTATGGTGTATTCATACAAACGAATAATATATAGCAACCAAAAATGAATGAACTATAGCTACACGTAATGTCGGCGAATCTCCCAGTTTTGAGCAAATGACGCCAGGCACAAAAAACACAATATGATTCTATTCCTACCACTTTAAAACATAGGCAAAACTAACACAAATGGCGAAACTAAAAAGAAAAGCAAGGAAATTATTGTTTCAGTACTCAGTGATTATCTACAGGGAAAAGGGTTATGATGAGAAGGGTTCTGCGGGGGCTTCTGGGACACAACTAATGTCCTATTTCTTGACCTGGGGGGTGAAACTGTTCGTTTATGCTCTGTGCACTTTTCTTAGGTGTGTTCTATTTCCACAAAGTAATAATAATGTAAAAGGAAATAAACATGTGGAAAGAGATGGTTGGAGGCAAAGAGGGTGCCAACTCTGCCCCTCGGCTCTGGAAGAGGCTCCCCTTCTGTTCCCCCCAACACCCACTGTGGATCGTACTTACGCATCTCCCAGGAAGAGGTTGGGCCAGACTTCGTTGATGTGGCTCAGCACGGCAGCCCGACGGACCCACAGCAAGCGCTGCAGCGAGGCCAGCGTGGGTGGCTGGTAGGGGGGTACCTGGACTGCCCCGTGGATCTTGGGCCTCCGGAGGTCCTGTTTCTGCAGCGAGTCCATCCTGGAACAGAGCGGAAACTGTGGTGGCAAGGGGCAGGCTCCTCGCAGGTGGGTCCAGCTGACAGGGAGGCCCAGGCATGGTGCAGTGCCCAGGTGCCACTGGGATGCTTCAGAAGGGCCTCAGTTATTTCACATGAGGTTATTAACCAGCTCAGCTGGGGCTGAGGCCTTTCCCCAGGGAACAAGGGAATCAACCCCTCGTCACCGCTGTGGAGCTGGGAAGCCCTCTCTCCTGCCCTCTCCAGAGGCCCCTGATGTTGGAAGCTTTTTTCAAGGGGCTCTTGGAGTTCCCTGTTTGTTAACAACTAGTCAGTGCAGACCCCACCCCTTAAGTCTCTCATTACTTGGGACTTGGTAGGGGTGGGATGGCTGTGGCCCTCAGAGGGCACCTAGGAAGACCCCCGCCAACTGGGCAGCTCATCTCAAGCCCCCTTCTCCACTACTTCCAGGGCTGGTCCTCAGACTCCCATCCCTTCCCATCTTCAGGTGCTTGAAGGTCAGAGCCCATCTCTGGAGTGAGGGGCCTGGGCTATGAACTGACGTTTGTCAGCACTTCCGTACTGAATGAGCTAATGCCTCTTAGGGGCCCGGTGCCTCACGCATGGTAGGTCCCTATCATACATAGGAGGAAGCTGAAGCAGGAACATGAAGGTCACAGAGAATCATTTTTAAGTAATGCTCAAAGTCTTAATGGCTGTTAAGGAGCAAGGCCTGGGTTTCAGTCCAGTTCCGTGCTCCTTCAATTCCATCCCCAAGCCTTCGAGTTACCACCTTCAGGGACTCCAGAGAGTGGTCGCTAACTCATCTGTCTCTACAGGGGAGCCTAGTGTAGCTGTTCCATATCTGCCTGTAGGCCCTGGGACTTCCCTCCTTACCCCCATGACTCAGGCCAGCGCTGCAGGTTGGGCCTCACCCAGGTGGGGTGGCTTGTGTCAGGAGTCAGCTGGATGAGGGGGTCTGAGACCCTGCAGAGCTGGGATGTCAGTGGCACCAGAACCTGGGTCTGGTGCTGGGCTTGGAAGGAGTGCCTCTGTTGGCTAACTGTCCCTGGTCCCCTCAACCAGTAACTAGGGAAGGTACAAACTGGGAAGAACTTCTTTGCTCTTTGGTAGGCGGTGCCAGGACCAGGAAGAGAAATGGGAACACAGAAGGCCACCGGTTTGGCCAAGCTCACCCAGCGAGCAGTGGGAGGGCAGGGCGGAAGTGAAGACCCGGCTTTCCCTTTCATCCCCCACTGTGACCTCTCTGGGCAGGCTGAGCTGCCTGCCACCTACCTAGGGCATGGTCTGGGGCTGGGAGTCGGGGTGTGGGTGCAGGGACAGGACTCAGCACGTGAGCGGAACGGGGCCGGGGCAGGTTCCGCCCGGAACACAAATGCTATGAAGCAGCTAGAATTCCAGGTCCTCCTCTTGGAGCCCGTGGGGGTGGGGCCTGAGAGCTGACCTAGGCCACTGCTGACTGAAGTGCAGACCTTCCAAACGCCCGGACCCCTCTCTGCTTGGTGTCTCTTTGCGATTAAAGGCTCTTGGCCCTGGGCCTCCCCATGGAGATGGGAGGCTACGTGAACTGGTGGGAAGAGAACTTCAGAGGGAGGGTGGAGAGCCTGGCCACAGCTAATTCCGAGGTCAAGAGCAAGTCTTTGCTCCTGTCTGGGCCGCGGTTTCTCTCTCTCAACTTAAAGATACTGGCCTTGCCTGCCTTGAAGGAATCTCTGGAGGGTCTGACCTGAGAATGAGAGAGGAGTGGCTGGGTTTGCAAAAACTACAGGGTACAGCGCAGTGTATCGTGTTGGGGTGGGGAGAGTCCCACAGCCACACTGGTCTGGAGCTACCAGCTGGGCCTGCGGGAGCCCCAGGTCGGGTGCGAGGGGGCTTTGAGAAGCCTGGCAGGCGCCGCTGCAGGCCTCTGAGATTGGTGTGGGGTAAGGCTGCCACCCAGTGGCCAATAGGTGCCTTGCAGCCCAGCGGTGCCTGGGCGCGGATCGCCAGGCTCCAGCTGAGACAGAACTTGTCCCCGCTCCTCCTGGAGGCTCCTGAGAGGAGAAGGAGCCAGTAGAGGGGTCAGGGATGCGGGCTGACCCCTTTACTGGCTCAGCCTCTTCTACTGGCTCACACCCCAGCCTCTTCGGGGCCTAGGCCCAGGTCTGGAGAAGGGGGCTTTTTCCTCGGACTTAGGGGTACCCCTTGCTAGGCCTCACGTTGGACCTCACACCTGACGCTCATGGATGTGCCCCCTACCTGTCTGCTCTATCCCACAAGGGTCCAGCCCACCTTTTCAGCCAAGGTCAGGCCTAGCCCCCACCCAGCGACTCATCCTTCAAGCTCCGGGCACACCCAAAGAAGGGGAGTTGGTGGCTGCCGCAGCCCCCTGGTTTCTGCCATCCCCAGACCTAGATGCCGCCTGACACCTCCTCCCGCATCTCCTCAGCCACCGCGGGGTGAAGCCTGGGCCCAGCATCCAGCAGGGTCAGGGCCGGCCTGCCTCTTCTCCCCGCTCCCTCTCTGGTACTCCTCCTGCGACCTTCCTGTGTCTCCTCCCTAAGCTGAGCAGCTGCCTCTGTGGGCAATGGTTTCCCTGAGTCGCTGCTGTTTACAAGTTCAGACACCTGTGTTCTGCCTTTGTCGGTGCCTCTCCTCCCCTCTGTGTTGCTCTCCCCCGTTGCCTCTGTCTCCCCGCCTCTCACAGGAGCTCGTGCTCCTCCACAGCCTTCCAACACACCACCCAGCACGCCGGTAGCCTCAGGCCAAGGCCCAGGCCTCCGCAGGGCAGGGGGCCTCTGTCTGCCATCCACCTCCTCCCTGAAGCTCCAGACGTGCTCCCCCTGGTCTTCCCGCCTGTTCACTCTCCCTGCTTTCTCCTCCTCCTCCCCCCAAGGTAGACCACAGGGACTGTGGCCACAGGACAGCTGGGGCTGGACATCTCAGGGCAGGACAAGTGAGGAGTCTGGTGAAGGAAGCCTCGGGGAGGGTGGCCGGCGGGTGGCCTGTGGTGAGCTGCCTGGGGCTCTGCACTCTGTGTGCAGGCCTTGGAGGAGGGCAGACCTGAGCCGAGTTCTCAAGCCTGGAGCTTGTTTCTGTGTAGTCTTCTCTGAGCTAGTTTTCTCAGTGGAGCTGCTGTGAGAATTCCATGAGATAAGAAATGTTCAAGGCACCTCCCACGGGGTCTTCCTCCTGGTAGATGCCCCATAAATGGTGCATCTTACTCTTATTATCATCACCATTATTACTCTTTCCCTTTCAAGCCTCAGCCATATCCCATGGGCCAATGAGGCTTGGTCTCTATCTGTTTGTATTTCTTGATGTGTCTTTCTCTGTCCGGCAATAATTATTATATTCACCACTAACTAAGAACGTACTATGTATCAGAGCTAAATGCTTACATTTTTTTTCACTGAATCCGCACAGTACCCTTATGAGGCAGATAATATTATCATCCCCGTTTTACAGATGAGGAAACTGAGGCTCAGAAAGATTAAACAGTATGCCGTAGGTCACACAGCCAATAAGCGTGGGAGCCAGGATTCAAGCCCAGGTCATTCTCACTACTCTGCTTTGTCTGTGCCTCTATCTCTGACCCAGTCCCTCCCCAAATCTAACCCACCCCCCCACCACACACACACACACACACACACACAGGCACAGGTGTCCTGGCCCTCATTACCCAGCATGCTCTGCAGCCCCCCTGAAATAGGGGCACTCACCCACCTGTGGGGGTATCTGGCCCAGGCTGAGGTCTTCTCTGACGGGCACTTTTTGCTCCCGGCTTCCAGCCGCCTGTCTCTGCACGCTTGATGCTGTTTCTATTTTTTGATTGGAGTTTAATTATAAAGCATGATGTGCTGCTCCTCTCCTCTGGCCTCCCCCTGCCACTCCCAACTCACCCACTGGTCCCCTGGCATGGTCAGTGCCAAGCCCAGCCAGGCACCTGGCCCTGCTGGGAGTAGAGACAGTCTGGCAGGGGTCTGCCTGTGGTATGTGTGGATGTGGATGTTGCTTGTGAGGCAGGAAGAAGGAAGACTGAATAAGCCGTTTTGAAAGGTCGGTTGGCCTTCAAGGGTGATGTGGAGCGTGGGCAGAAAGTTAAAGCTAGAAGGATCTTCCATGGAGGAGGACAGGGAAGAGAACAGCCAGATCACGCGCACACTGGCAGCACTGCCAACATCAGAACCCAGGTCCAGGGGCCCTTAGTTGGGAGCCGAGGATTACAGGACTGGCCCAGGATAAAAAGATCCAGAAGACTCAGGCTGAGGGAAGTGTGGGCAGACAGCGATATAAGTGGAGTTTAGAGCAGGTCTTTGGAGCAGGCCTGGCCTGCAGTCAGAAGCTGTGTGTCCGCAAACCACTCTGCCCTCTGCCAAGCTCCTCCCTCCCCCAGAAGACATTCCTGCACAGGCCTCACTGCTCCTTGAGGCCAGTGAGATGGTCTTTAAAGTCCCTTCCAAGGCTAACGGCTCAGTGAGGGACCTTGGATTTGGGCCTATTAAGAACACTCCCTGCTCTCCAGAGACCCTCTTCATATACCCATACTTTAATACCCTTCCCCACTCATACTCCCAGATGACTGACACACACACAGACATATGCAGACCCGTAGCCACGCCTCCACTGGGTCTCTGAAGCCCGAGCTCCAGGGAGCTAGGGCTCAGCCCCTACTGGGGCTCCCTGAGCCCTGGGGAGAGCTGGTGGAGGCGGCTGTGGCCAGGGGCTATCATAAACACTTAGAATCCTCCTCTCCCGTGTCCCCCCACTCCTGAGGGAACTTGGGGTTCCTGGCTGAGAGGGCAGCCCCTTCCCACCTGTGAGAACTGGAGACAGTGGCTGAGAGGGGTTGCAGGTAGCAGGAGGAAGCACATGGAGTTGCAGGCTCTAGGGCGGACCCCACACTGGTCTCTTACCATCTTCTGGGTACCCACCTGGGCCAGAGCCTCCAGCAGCACCAGCAGGGCCAGCGCCAGGGTGGCAAAGTGGCAGAGCCCTGTGGCAGGGAGTAAGGACCAGTTCTGGGGGAGAGATGAGCTCCATGTTACAGGCAGGTAAACCACGGTTCAGACTGGCCGGGACTTATCAGGGCAGGGACAAGAGCTGCCAGCTAACCCTACTTCTGCCTTGAGCCTCTGTGTAAGGTCAAGTGGGTACGGGTGCCGGGAGAGATGAGGAGGCAAGTTTGGGGCCCAGGGCTCATGGAGAGAGATGACCTCCCCAAAGCCCCCTCATCTCTCAAGAGTCCCCAGCCCCAGGGCTGCTGTGTACACACACAGGTTGCTCACTGCACAACTCCTGGGGCTCCAGCTGTTGGATGCACTCCCGGTAATTGTGCAAAGCTGTAGTCCAGATGACTCTCCCAAAGCTAGCTGCCTGAAGGGAGAGATGCTGAGGTCTGAGGTCAGAGTATTTAAGGGCCCCAGGCCGAGGAAGTGGGATGATTGGGCATGATCAGAGATTTGCTCTTCTCCCAGGTTCCCAAACCTTGTTTAGAGGAAAGAGAGCAGGATGGGAACATGCCATTCCTGTCCGCCTCTTGGCTCCCACACCTGCAGAACTCCCCACCACAGTTTCCCGCCCAGCTTCACCCCAGGCCTAATCCCAACGCCAGCTACAACCCTCATTTTCTTCCTTCACACTCACCCCCAGACTCTAAACCTCGCCCTCCGCCCTGCCCTAATCCCCAACCCCAAGATGCTCATCCTCCTGACAGCATGTGGGAAGGGGTCGATAGGGCTCAAATGCTGCCCTTGGTTGGGCTGGCTGTGCATTCGGAGGCAAAAACACCTCTTATGGGTGGGGGCAGGGGGAGATTCAGTCCATGCCCCAGGGGAGCTCTTGGCAGGAGGAGAAGCTGCTGCTCTTCTAACTCCCAGGAGAGCCCAGGCTAATGCCCCACTCCCACCTGGCAGCCCTTCTGAGCCAGTGGGCGGTGGGGCACAGCCAAAGTCAGGGTTGAGCAGAGATGAAGGAAGGAGCAGTATGGGTAGCAGGAGCTGGAGGCTGGATGGGGGGGCGTGGAGAGCAGCTCTGGAGGCTTAACGTTCCATCAGATGGCCCTCGGTGGGGATGTGAGTGTGAGGAAGATGGGCTGTTGGGGACAGTCCCAGCCTGGCCATGATGGGAGAGGAAGGGCAGTGGGAATTCTGCAGCTCCTTCACAATCTGGTACCCTCACAGCCACTGACCCCAGGAAGAGGCACCCCTGCCTCTCCGTTGAGCTGGAGGAAAACACAGAGCTGACACCAAAGAAATTGCAGCAGCACCTCGGCAACCATTTGTGGGCTGGGAGCCTGAGAAGCATTGTTGCTGCTAGGGGAGCCCAACTCCTTCTCCTGGGCAGCTGGGGACGCTGGGGCCTCCGGCGGAAGGGAGGTGGCTTGGGAAGAGGAGGTACTGGGGATCTGTTCCCCTGAGGCAGCTTAAAGACCGGGCGCTATTGCTCCAAACGCACTGAAGGTGGAACAAGAGGAAGGCAGAAGGTAAATGGACAGACTTCAGAAAAACCTTTATGTCCTAAAGGGGTCCCCAGGACCAGAGAGGGAGGGAGGTTAGGGAGAGTCCTTCTGTAGATCTCTGAGATCACACTGGGTGGGGTGAAGGTAGAGAGTGGGGTGCTGGGTCCAAGGCAGAGAACTGAACGGCACGGCGACAGGAGAACTTTATGTCAAGCAGGGCTTGTGCGAGGAGGTCATGGCTGGTGGCAGGAGCACCTGTTCTCCTTCCCCGTGGTGGGAATGGATGCGCAGGGCTGACAGAATTCACTAAGCTTGGAGCAATAGCTGCAGGACACTCTTCCCCTGGAGCTGGGTTCCAGGCCTGAGGGGAGGGTGTGCAGAGGCGTGGGAAGGGCCAGACAGCCCTCAGGTGCAGGACTGGCTGTGCTGCTGCCGCGGTGGGGTTCAGGTGAGCCCCACAGGCTTTCAGCCAAGGAGGCAGGACAGATCAGCATTAGGACCAGGTTGGAAGGCCTCACCTCTTCCGTTTTACGCTTTCCACCCTTTTCCTTCCTAGCCTTTCCATCTTCTCTGGGTCTGAAGAATCTGGGTGGGCTGGAGGAGAGGGTCCTATGAGAGGGGTGCCTCAGCCAGGCCCAGGTGAGACCTTGGATTGGTGAGGGGAGCCCAGCAGCTTGGGGAACGGGCCAGGCCGCCTTCAACCCTCTCTTCCAGCCACACACAGCCTTGTTATCCAACCTCTGAACTGGTCCCATCCATGTCCCCTGCCAGCCCTCACCCAACCCCTTACTTCCAATCGTACCCTTGCCCTCTGCCCAGCCGTCACCTGACCTCTCACTGCTAACTGCACCCAGCCTCGGCCCCTCACGCCCTGCCCGACCCTCACCTGGCCCCTCAGCGCCGGCCTGCACCCCGCAGCTGCTGGTCCAGCCGGCAGAGCTGGTGGAGGAAGCCTCGGTTGGGGAAGACCCATCGGCGCTGCCTCACGGTGATCACTGCCTGGCGCAGGGACAGCTGCTGGCGCAGCATGAGGTAGGCCAGGACCAGCGTGGCAGAGCGGCTCACCCCTACCACGCAGTGCACCAGGACCTTGGCTGAGGAAGACATCCTGCTGAAAGACCCTTTCCCACCCACCGGCCCACCCAGGGGCTGAGGTGGGGACCCACGTTCCCCTGGGTATATTCTGTGACCCTGAGTAAATCATTCAGCGTGTATGGGTCTCCATTTCCTGCTCTGTCAAATGGGCATCTCAACACCTATTATGCCTACCCTTGGGATGGGGTCCACACTCCCCAACGTGGCTCACAGGACCCTCTGTGAGCTGGCCCCTGCTGACCCTGCAGCCTCACCTCAGGCTGTCCCCCCCTGACCCTCAGCTCTAGGAACACTGGGTAACTTTCAGTTCCTTGAAGCTGTCCTGGTCCCTGGCCTCCAGCCTTACCACATGCTACTTCAACTACCTGTAAAAGTTTTCCCCCTCTCTTGGTCTGACTAACATCTGCTACTCATTTGTCGGGTTTTGGCTGAGACGTGGCTTCCTGCCACTCATGGTATCACGTGAATCACAGAGCAGCCCATCCTTTTTGCATGTGGCCCGGTGAATACTGTTGTAGAGGGAAGCGCCCCCCACCTCCCTTTGCTCTTCACATTTGCCCACGCATCTGAGTAGCGCTCGTAATACTTTGCAATTTGACTGTCTTTCCACCAGGGGCCCTGCCTTGCCTAAGTGTGGATTCCCAGTATCTAGCTCCGTGGCTGGCACAGAGAAGATAATAGTCGGTGAATGAATGGCGAAGGAAAATGAATGTCAGAGTGCTTTGGATTGAACAGTGCTATGAGCCATAGTCTTGTCTTTGCCACGACACAGAGGAGAAACTGAAGTCCAGAGGAGACACTGGCTCACCCGGGGTCAGGTGGCAAGGGGCATGGCTCTCCCCCAGGATGAACACGAAGCAGCTTCCCCAGGCTCCTTTGTTGTACTCCTGGTATTAGAAGATTTTTTCCATGCGAAAGTACTTTGGGGCAGAAGCCAGACATCTAGGTACTAGATGGCAATGTCCCAAGGCTGAGTGATGCAGAAAGAACTGTTTTGTTGTTTGGGAGACCTGGCTTCTAGCCCCAGGGCTGCTCCTAACTCGTGGCATGACCTTGTATTCCAGGCCTCAGTTTACCTATCTGTGAAGCAATGCTGTTGGATAAAGTGCTGGAACACTGAACAGAGAGTTTTAAAAACCTGATGGCCCTTTAAAAACTAGGGGTGTGAGGACACTAATGTTTAAGGGGAAACTGGACATCCCCCCATGACCGAGCAGGATGGGATATGGGTTCAGACCCCAAGTCTTACCCCCAGGTGTGCTGAGGGCACGGTGGATGAAGTCAGCTGCAGAGGAGAAGTAGGCACTGATGTCGAACTCAGGGAGGTCGTGGGCTGGCACCCCCAGGTAGCTCACAGTGCTGCCGTAGAAGTCAGGGCTGCCCTGACAGTAGAGGCCCCCATGGGCAGCATTCAGCACGTGGGTGATGCCCAGCTTCCATAGCTCAAAGCGGTTATTTGCTGTGGCCCTGGGGAGGGGAGGAAGGGGAGCAATGAGGTCCAGGAAGGCTTTGTCTGGACCCCCGCTTCAGAGCGATGAATCCATTAGGGTCCAAAAGGAGCCAGAAGGAACCCATGGGGCCTGCAGCTCACAGCCCCACCATAGGAGCTTTCTGGTAGGGGAGCTGGTGGTAAAGGGATTTAGCTTTAGCCTCTCTTTGCTTCCTGAGGCAATCCACCCCTGCCTTGGCCAGGACAGGAAGGAAAAGGATTGCTTCAGCCCTGGGACCCAGCTGCACCTCCCTTCTTGCCCCATGCCCTTCCATGCACATCTGGTCTCTCCTGGCCACTACCTCATACCTGCTTCTAATCTGCAAATATTTAAAGGTGACACCTCCCCTGATTCACCTTCAGTCAGCCTTCCTCACCCACTGTGTCCAGAGGAGGGAGGCTGGAACCGGAAAGGCGAGCTCTCTGTCCCCGTCATCTCATACCCCAAATCACCACTCCCCAGTCCTTTGCCCCCCAGACCCTCCAGTTGTTCTGGATGTGCCAGAAGACTCCGGGAACCTCTGGGAGCTCCCTTCTTTCAGGCAGGCAAAGTCTCTGCTCCCCCTGGTGGCTGCACCTGCTCACTGCACTGTCCCCAGTACAGAGGGGTCCTGGAGAAAGTCCCTGGCCTGGGAAGCTCAGAGAAGAACTATTGCCCTTGTACCCACCCCACCCCCATCTCTGGTAAAGATCCCAAGAACTGTCTCTCCTTGTCTCCACCCCCCTTATCCCTTCAGTCAGCTACCACTCACGCATCTCCTATGTAAAGGTTGGGCCAAACTTCGTCCACGCGGCTGGAAGAAAACTTCCCTGCCCTCAGGAGCTCCTCCAGTTCCAGGACACTGGGGCAAGGCGTGGCTTCGGCATCTCCCCTCAGCTGTGGGAGCGAGGCCTCCGCCATGGGCCAGCCCACCTGCCCCTCTGTCTCTGCGGTCACTCCTCTCTGCCTCTCCAGTGTCATTCCTTTCCTAGAGATTGGCAGGGACAGGTGAGACAGCAGCAAGTGACTCAGCAAGTCACAGGGGCCTCTAGAGAGAACAGGACATTTTCCTCTCCAAGCCACCCCCTAACCCCAAATTCCATGACAACATGGAATCAGACATACCTCTGCAAGTCACCTCTCAGCCTCAGTTTCTCCCCCTCTAAAGTAAGGAGAATTGTGAGGATTAAATGAAACAAAGGATATTCTGCGTCTAAACATAATAGATGTTTAATAGATTTAGACTCCTGTATGAGGCTATTTGGTTCTGAGGACTGAGTTGAAGTAGAGATCCAGGTGCAGAGGAGGTGGTTGCCTCCAAGGATTCGTGATAGGAAAAGTTCTTCAGGTCTGGGTCACAAACTAAGTGGGAACTGTATGGCTATTGGATGAGCTTCTGGATTATGGGGCTCAGGGGAGGTTTCCTGAGTTATAGAGTCGGAGAAAAGTGGCGAGGAGGCATGGAGGACCTCATCTAAAGGGTGCTCACAGGGTTTATGGGGGAAGGTTTGAACAGTGGTTCTGTAATGAAAATGGCTGATTTCTCAAAAGAGAAGGCTAAAATGGGCCGCATATGTCAAAGGGGGGAGAAGGGAGATGAAAGTTCCCCTAGACTTTCTGAAGAACCAAAGGGCTGTCATCAGAAATATTTGGGGGGGGATGGGAGAGTCCTCTGCCTATAAGGGCTTTTGTCTCCACAACAGAAACAGAGAAAGGTCTGTATCCGTCCTTCTGCGAGAGCTAGTTATGGGATGAAGAAGTGAGATGTCTTGCCGGCTCTCAGATGACTTCATGAAGGCTTGATCCAGGGCATGAGCTGCAGTGGGGAGGCTCCCAGCTGCCCCTGGCTTTGAGTCTGGCTTGAGGGTAAAGGCCACACCAGGGCATTCAATGGTAGCAGTTTGCACTCATGTCCACCCCAGAACCTATCCCCACCCCCATCAGAGCCACTGAAGTCTGCCTTGCACCGCCTGGGAAACCAAGGCCAGGAAGGGGCTGGAGCCCAGGTCGCAGGTGGTTTTGGACTTGGTTTACGCCAATGCTAGGCCTGGGCTGGGGGCTTCCCTCAGGGTGGGGTAGTATAGTAAAGTGAGAAGAGCATAGGTTCTGAAGTCAGGCAGATTTGAGGAGGAATACTGGCTTTGGCACATATTAACTGCCCAACCTCAGGCAAGTTTCTTGCCCCTTCTGTGTTGTAATACTCTGTAGAGGTGGCACAAGGATTAAGTGAGATATTTATATGGCATTTGGCATAGGGACTCTCAGAGAATAAAGGGGCAATAAATGGTAACAATGATTGGAGGTTGGCTATTGGAGAGGAGCTGGCTCCCTCCAAAAGAATTAGGATAACCTCCTCTGGCCCCCAAACACTATTTGTTACTCCCATAGGCCCCGCCCCATCTCTACTAGCCCCTCAACTTCTCACACTTCGGCTTTGGGCCTGACGCATGCGCTCTCGGGTTTCCTTGCTGCGGTTTCTAGTCTCCGTTCTCCCCTCGCGCCCATCTTGAGCCCCGCGACCCTTCCGGTTTTGGCCCCGCCCCCGCCCTAGGGCTCCGCCTCCCGCCGATAGGGCCCCGCCTCCCGAAGCAGTTCCGGTTCGGATTCGAGCGGCTGCCGGCGCAGGTGAGATCGAGGCCGGCCGTGGCAATGCCTGCACGCAGCCGCCACCGCCCCAGGGTCCACTTCGGCTCTCCTACCGGGGTTCCGCCCCCGCCGCTTGAGGCGTCTCACTCCGGCGAGGCTCGGAGGGCGCCGGGGTCCGACAGCTGCTCAGACGCCGACTCGGAGGCGGGTCTGGGGAGCCCGACTCGGACCGCGGAGGTGAGCAGGAGCTGAGGCGGGGAAGAGGGGGTTTGGGAGGCGCCTGCAGCCACGGGTGAGTGGAGAGTCGGGGATGGAGCCGGGGGCTGCCACGGACAGGGATCCGGAGGGGCCCCGGGAGACCGTTGAGGGAGCGTGGAGAGTCCCCTTTAGCATGGAATCTGAGGGAAATGGAGGTTGTTGAGCCGAGGGCCTGAGGGGCGTGACGATGGCCCGAGACAGAGGGGTAAGTAGAGGTCGAGGGGAGAGCGAGAGGGAGTGGGAGGCTGAGGGAGATGTGGCCTTGAAGAGGCAGGGGCTTGAAGGTTTGGAAAGCCGGGTAGTGAGGCAAAAAGACCGAAGGGGTACCGCGGGAATATGGGACTGGAGGAAGAGATGCTCTGAGATTTGGCACTGGGGACGCGGAGTCAGAGGAGCCGGACCAGGGTCGATGTTACCACCTGGCCGGAGAGAGGGAACCGGGGTGGGACTGACGAGATCGCTGACAAGAGTGGGTGGTGGTAATTAGGGGAAGGATTTAGACTTGAAGAGGAAAGGGCTATCGGGTGGCAAGTCGTCTGGCTTTAAAGGCCAGAAAAAGAGAAATGGGGTCAAGAAAGAAAAGGAGCCCTTGGAGGCTCTAATTTAGGGCTTTGGCATTTTCACAGGTGTCTTTCAAAGCATGAAAGATCACTAGGGTAATATACTTGGGTTATGGGGCTTTCTCATTTGTGGACAGTGAATACTTTTAAGAATCTGGGGTGGGAGGGTTGATGTTAAACACTGATTTGCCCAAAGGACTAGGGGAAGTAGTGAAAAGGAAGTGATGTTTGGAAAAGATAGTGAAAGGAGTGATTCTGTAAATAAAGATAATCATTTGGCTTTCTTCTAACAGTAATAGTGTGTTTCTTTTTTTTTTTCTTTGTATTTTTCTTAAATTTAAGTTTATCTTAAGTACCAGACAAGTTTAGACAATCTTTTTAAAAAAAAAAAAGATTTAATACATTACTTTTAAATTAAAAAAACTAAACTGGAAACAAGAATTTGGACACTTAGATTTTACAGATACTCAGTATCGACTGATTTCACTTTGGTAGCTTGAGTTGACACATATTGGCCACAGGGTAAAGATGTGGTCAATACAAGTGTCTGCGTTAAAAAAGTACATAAAACTGTATGTGAAATCACCACAGTCCAGGAGGCTACCAGATGTTCCTCTCACCTGTAACTCCAGAATTGGAGTTGTGTCTTGGAAATTGGAAGGAGGGTACCTTGACAGATTTGCAGGACCAATGCTTTGCAGATATTGTATGAATAATACTTTTAGTAGAGTTATCTAGAAGAATAAGAATAGAGGATGCTTGTAGTTGTCAGTTAACAGAACTGGGATAGGTGGGTACACAGATGCCTTTTATAGAAGATATCGTACCAAAACCATAATTATGCCAGAAAAATAATGATCGCAGTATTTATACTCTCTTTAGTTGAAATAGGTTACTTTTCTTTTGTAATTGTTATATTATAACATGTCTTTGTGAAGTGTTGACTTTAGCCACGTCTCATATGTTGTTTTACTTTTACAACCTTTTATCCTGTTATAGGTTTGCAAAGTTGTTGGCATTTCAGAACAAACTTTTAATCAAGTATTTCTAGTCTAAATGGGTATCCAACGGTTTAATCTTCATGAGATGATAATTTACTGATTGCAGCAAGCTGTTAAATTAGTTTATGTGTATTGACTATATGTCATATCTTCAAATGCTCAGTAGACTAATAATTATTTCTTCAAGGGAGAGATGAATTCTTAACTTTGCTTTTAGCTGTTGTTAAAAGATTAACTCCTTTTTCTTTAAATTAATATAAACAGTCTTTAGTTGAAGAAGTATATATAGTATTACTATTGTTTATTTATGTTTGTTTACCCTCACTAGACTGAGATTCTCTAGAGACCTTGTCTTCATACTTAGCTCTAAATAAAAGTCTTGGCATGTAAAAATTTGCTGAACTGAACCGAAATATAAGAACTCTCTATTAAGGTTACATCTTAATGTTACTGCAAAATTAAACTGTTACATGAATTTGTACAGTTAATACATTAGCGTCCCTAATAGTTAGTCTGTCTTTGTTTTGCCTTGACAGTTTTCACAGCCACTTAGTTGTAAATAAAATCAGTTTTATGGTAGAGCAGTTTCTCTAAGGCAAGAAAATCTATATTACTCCAGAAGAAGCCATTATGACTGCTGTGGCAGAACATGCAGATATATTTAGATAATCACTTTTGATTTCAGTAGCATCATCGCCATTCTGCAAAGACTCTGTACTTTGCACAACTACTTGTAAACATTTTTATTTTGTTAATCACTAAGATCTTCAGTGCTTTTTCAAAACTTTACCATAGCTGACTTAGAGGCATTTTCATGACTTTTCTGAGAAATGAAATTTGAACATTGTTTTTGGGAAGATGTTGAATCACAGATGTTCTAATGAATATCATCATTATTATTTTGTCTTATAAGAATGACCATATTAACTAGTTATTCTTTCAAAATTCTTACCTCCAGCCCTGATGTAATATTATGGTGTTGATAGTAGCATGTACCTAGCACAGCCATTAATCATAACAGTGGTTCTTACTTTAGGTCTTAACGATTCTCTTGGCTTTGAGAAATCAGGAGGTTAACTAAAAATTAGAGGAGCACGGGCCAGGCACCCTTTGAGAACAATTCAGTGTTTACGTGCTGCCTTTGTCACTGGTAATTTGCCATTTGAGTATGTGGGTATGGATTTGTGACAGACCTGTACCCCCTCCTCCCATACACATAGTACCATCATCAGTGGATCTTAACCTAGCTGAGCCTAGACTTCAGGCTTCCATATTTGAAATGTTTTGTTACTTCACTAAATGCTGGGCCCGACTAGTAATAAAATCACCTCACTGCAGAATGTAACATAATATGAGTCTATCTTGGCTTTTGTTTAGGATGGTAGAAACTAGGAAAACTTGGTCATAATAGTTTCAGCACGGTGTTTCACCGTTAAACAGTGTTTTATGATAGGTACCTTAGAAGAATGTTGTGGAGGCAGAGACCTATGTTTGTATTTGTCTTGAATATTTATTGTGGGCTTAGTGTAGCTTTTGAATTGTGGCTGAGGACAAGAGATTTATTTATTTATTTATTTATTTTATGCTCTGAGATTTGGCACTGGGGGCGAGGAATTTTTATTTATTTATTTTATTTTTGGCTGCATTGGGTCTTCGTTGCTGTGCGCAGGCTTTCTCTAGTTGTGGTGAGCGGGGGCTACTCTTCGTTGCAGTGTGAGGGCTTCTCATCGCAGTGGCTGCACTTGTTGTGGAGCACGGGCTCTAGGTGCACGGGCTTCAGTAGTTGTGGCTCACGGGCTCTAGAGCACAGGCTCAGTAGTTGTGGCACACGGGTTTAGTTGCTCCACGGCATATGGGATCTTCCCGGACCAGGGCTCTAACCCGTGTCCCCTGCATTGGCAGGCAGATTCTAAACCACTGCACCACCAGGGAAGCCCTATATCTATTATCTTGACCCTTTTTTCTGTTCTCTTAAAGTTCTTGACAGGTAAGAAATTCTAGTAGGAGGTGAGAACCATGAATTCTGCTAATTTACTGTCTTCCTGTAAGTTAAACTGTGTCACTGAGTTATTGGAAATGCCTGCAAATTGGCTTTAGTGTGGAACTTTGAGACTAAATTAAATCTATGTCAGTTTCATCAATACAACATTGGTATGAAAGTCAGAGATTACCAGACCATACATTAAATTTTGGGGCCAAATCCAGTATATTTGTACAATATTGTAATGGAGTTTGGAGTCTTGAGCAAGTTTCTCATTTTCTATTATGTTGATTTGATTTGGGGGTGTAGCATATTTAAAAATGAAGATTTTTACCAGTCAATCTGTCAGACCACTACTAGCCTGCCCAAATATTATTTTAATGATTAGAATAAAAATTTGAATTTTATATACTTGGCTTCTTTACTGGTGTGCTCTGGCATTTTGCCAGGTTAAGGATTTTTCATCAAACTTACCACTAAATTTTGACCACTGTGTAAAAACTTTTACTACAACTGAGGATATAACCTGCACAGTGTTGTCTGTTAGATTCTTATTCATTGAACTGAGACAGTTCTGAATGTGGTAGAGAATTAGGTACAACCAAATAGTGGAAGTCTTAGTTTAAAGGCAAGTTGGAGTCAGAAAAGGTTTGTGTTCTTTGGTATACATGACAACTTTTTTTAATAACGGTATATAAGAGTACATGGTCTGTGCAGCAAAAAAAATGTCCCAAGGCTAAAGTGAAGCCAATAGAATGATAATGTAACTGAAGAAACAATTCAATTAATTTCAAATGTGCTACCCCAAATTCTGCTGCTCAGTGGGACATAGAAAAATGGTAGAAGATCACGGCTAGAGTTTCAAAACTGGTAGGAAGTGGTTCTGGGTCTTTGAAACTGTTTTGTAATTATAGCAGATTCACAGATACTTGGAAACAGTGCTTACTAAGAAAAAGTAAACTACCTTTTGATAACTATAAAGGGAAAATAATAGTTTTTTGTTTGCTCAATGAAAAGATTTTAATTTAGAATTAAAAAATTTTAATGGGATTTTTAAAAAGCTGCATAGGGACTTCCCTGGTAGTGCAGTGGTTAAGAATCCACCTGCCAATGCAGGGGACACGGGTTTGAGCTCTGGTCTGGGAAGATCCCACATGCCACGGAGCAACTAAGCCCGTGTGCCACGACTACTGAGCCTGCGCTCTAGAGCCCATGAGCCACAACTACTGAGCCCGAGCGCCACAACTACTGAATCCTGCGCACCTAGAGCCCATGCTCTGCAACAAGAGAAGCCACCACAATGAGAAACCCACGCTCCACAATGAAGAGTAGCCCCCGCTTGCCACAACTGGAGAAAGCCCGTGAGCACAGCAACCAAGACGCATCGCAGCCAAAAAGAAATAATTAATTAGTTAAAAATAATAAATAACAAGTGTTGGTAAGGATGTGGAAAATTAGAACACTTGTGTGTTGCTCGTGGGAATGTAAAATGATGCGGCTGCTTTGAAAATGGTATGGTGATTCCTGAGAAAATAAAACAGAATTACCAAATGACCCAGCAATTCCACCTCTGGATATATACGCAAAAGAAGTGAAAGCAGGGACTTCCCTGGTGGTCCAGCGGTTAAGACTCTGCGCTCCCAATGCAGGGGGCCCGGGTTTGAGCCCTGGACAGGGAACTAGATCCCGCATGCTGCAACTAAGAGCCCAAATGCCACAACTAAGACCAGGCGCAGCCAGATAAATAAATAAATAAATAATTTTTAAAAAATGACAGCAGGACTTGAAAAGATATTTGTATACACCTATGTTTATAGCAGCATTATTCACAATAACTAAGAGTTAGAAGCAACCCAAGTACCTACTGATGGATGAATGAATAAACAAAATGTGATATATACATAGAATGGAATATTATTTACCCTTAAAAAGGAGGGAGGTTCTTTTTATTTTATTTTATTTTTATTTATTTATTTATTTTTGGCTGTGTTGGGTCTTCGTTTCTGTGCAAGGGCTTTCTCTAGTTGTGGAGAGCGGGGGCCACTCTTCATCGCGGTGCGCGGGCCTCTCACTATCGCGGCCTCTCTTGTTGCGGAGCACAGGCTCCAGACGCGCAGGCTCAGTAATTGTGGCTCACGGGCCTAGTTGCTCCGCGGCATGTGGGATCTTCCCAGACCAGGGCTCGAACCCGTGTCCCCTGCATTGGCAGGCAGATTCTCAACCGCTGTGCCACCAGGGAAGCCCAAGGAGGGAGGTTCTGATATATGCTACAACATGGATGAAGCTTGAAGATATTATGCAAAGGAAAATAAGGCAGACACAAAAGGACAAATATTGTAGGATTCCACTGTTGTATCTAGAATAGTCAAATTCATAGAGACAGAAGGTAGAATGGTGGTTGACAGGAGCACAGGGGAGGAGACAATGGGGAGTTATTGTTTAATGAATATGGAGTTTCCATTTGGAATGATGAAAAAGTTCTAAAAATGGATGGTGGTGATGACTGCACAATGTAAATGTACTTAATTCCACAGAACTGTACACTTAAAAATGGTTAAAATAGTAAATATTCAGTTATGTATAGTTTAACACACACACACACACACACACACACACACACACACACACACACACACAAAGAACATATCATCATATCTGTGATGCAGGCATTAGAAAGCCAGTACTGCCACTCTACAACTGCAGCTGCTTCCTGACACAAAGTCAGTGACTAGAAACTGGAGAATTACTTGTACACTCACATACAACCAACATTTCAATAGTCTTTCTTTTGGATACCCAAAACTTCAGGAAAATGGCCCCTACTTCACTTTCTGCTTTCCTCTCATGTCAGAGCATCTAGTTGGCTGAACCTAATTCACGTTTAGAACCCTAGTTGCAAGGGATCCTGGGGAATAATTTTTACCTTTTTAACCTCTGTAGTACAAAAGACAACTAGAGGGAGATTGGAAAGGATCCTGAGTGCCAATTCATCATATTTGTGAAAGGATCCTGAGTGCCAATTCATCATATTTGTCACAGGCACTGAGTCAATGGTGATTCATAGATGGTAATACTCCTTGTAGTCAAGTCATCATTTCCAGTAGTTGGCCAGATTGTCCTGCAGCTGGTCAGTCACAAAGATAGGATAGGACAAAACAAATAGCTTCAGTGAGGCAGAATAGGGGAAAAGTTTGTTGATAGTTATTGTCTCCTTTTGCAGTTCTGGGCTGATTGTGCTTAGTTTGTTAAACCTAATATACAGTATTTGCAGTTTTAATATGGTAACTGAGTTTTAATAAGTAAATGAGTTATTTACATTATCGTGAAGATAATTTAGTGCATGTCACTCCATTGGTATGCATTAAAGGCTCATTGATTAAAGAACAGTCATGCTACTGTTAAGAAATACCAGATAAGCTGTTTTCATTGTATTAAGTATGGAGATAAGATCATGGGAAATATGCTGAGCTCTTTTGCTGTCAAGCTGCTGACATATTTAATGAGTATGAATTAAATTTGGAGAGAAAAGAAATAAATTTTCTAGTAAATGAACAAGTTGATGTGCTGAAAATTGCATTTTTTAATAGTTTTCAAGGGACTTCCCTGGTGGCGTAGTGGTTAGGACTCCGCGCTCCCAATGCGGGGGGTCTGGGTTCGATCCCTGGTCAGGGAGCTAGATCCCACATGCATGCTATAACTAAGGAGCCCGCCTGCTGCAACTAAGGCCTGGTGCAACCAAATAAATAAATAAAAATAAATAAATAAATATTAAAAAAAATAGTTTTCAAAAATTTCTCACCGGAGTCCATCCAAAAGATAAGAAATGTTTTGTTCCACTCTGTACAGAACAGTCAGCTACTTTAGTTTATCTGTTATCTATGAGTTGGAACTAAGTTTGAGTAATGCCTCTTGATGGTAAGATTCTGCATGAGTGGACTATTCTCTCAGTGCCTTGATAATAACATATTGACCTTTGATAACTAATTTCTTAATTGCTCATGATTTCAGAATAAACTTCTTTTAAATTTTATCTCAAATTGAAATGTTTCCTTTACGTACCAGTTAACATTTTGGACAAGTACCAGGCTTTGCATGCAGTGCTTTTTGATGTGGATCAAACTTTAATGACGTAGCTAGGAGTTAGTGTCTAAATAATATGTCAGATTTTTCAATTCTATTATTCTACTTCTATAAATCTAACCCAAGGCACTGCAGTACTATTTGTAATAGTAATAAAATTGTGAACAGTTGCCGACAGTGGAGAAATGGACAAATTATTGTATAGCCATACAATGGAATGTCCTTTTCAAAGGATAGTTTGATAACATTAGACAGGACTCATGCAATAATGTTAAGTAAAAATGATACAGAATTACCAATGGTATGATTTCTCTATAGAAATTTTCTCTATAGAAAATTCTGTGGATGAAAGATAAATAAAAAATTGCAAGCATTAGTTCTCTGGGGGGTACTTTTGAAATTATATTTTAAATGTTCTTCAACAAATATGTATTGCTTCTATATATTTTTCTGTCTTTTTATTGTAGAAGTGCATTACTCTAAAAGATCCAAACAATGCAGAAATTTGTAGACTACAAACTATAAAAGTCCTTCAGTCACCTACCTAGACAAAAGAAGTCCAGTTTATCAACTTGTTCTTTTATGGATTTTGCTTTTGTTGTCATATCTAAGAAATCTTTACCTAACCTAAGGTCAGAAAGATTTTCTCCTGTGTTTTCTTTTAGAAGTTTTCTAGTTTTAGATTTTACATTAGGTCTGTGATCCATTTCAAGTTAATTTTTTATATGTGGTGAGAGGTATGGATTAATATTTTTTGCATATGGTTATTCATTTGTTCTAATACGATTTGATGGAAAGACTATCCTTTCTCCACTGAATTGCCTTTGCACATCTGTAGAAAATCAGATATCCATATGTATGTAGGTCTATTTCTGGATTCTCTATTCTGTTCCATTGATTTGTATATCTTTATGCCAGTACTACTTTGTCTTGATTAGGGTAGTATGATAGAATTCTAAAATGACCTCCAGTGACCTTTGTATAGTGGGAAGGACCTGTGAGTCTGATTATCACTCTGTGATTATGTTATATTATATGGCACAGTTGACTAAGAAAGGGAAATTATCTTAGTGGACCTGACCTCATCAGCCAGCAAAGGACTGGGCTTTTCCTGGAGAAAGAGATTCTAAGTACAAGGGGGATTCAACAAAGAAAAAGCTGCTGGTTTTCAGAATAGGAGGAGGCCCTGAATGCCAGTGGCCACTAAGTTTACAGTAATTTGTTACACAGCAGTAGAAAACGAACACTGTATATAGTAAGTCTTGTAATTAGCTATCTAATCTTATTCTTTTTCAAGGTTGTTTTGGTTATTCTGTGTCCTTTGCATTTCCATATCAACTACTGAAATAAGTTTATCAGTATCTATAAAAAAGTCTGTTGGGATTTTGATTGGGATTCCATGAAATATATAGATCAGATTTTGGAAGAACTGATGGATGTCAATGAAAAATTAACCAGTCGATCTAAGAAAGAAACGGAAAATTTTATGTGAGCCAAATTGAGCACTGTAACCCAAGAACAGCACATCAGAAAGCTCTCAGAGCTGTTCCACCAATAAGAAGTGTAGGCATAGTTATATAAGTTTTTTTGAGACAGAGGGCTGTACTTTAAATGACGTTTTATTGACAGTTACACGCTCCAGATCTAAAAGTTGTGTGGCCCCTTACAAGATCAAGAAGGAATGTTATCTCTTTTTTTTTTTAATACATTTATTTATTTATTTATGGCTGCATTGGGTCTTCATTGCTGCATACGGGCTTTCTTTAGTTGTGGCGAGCGGGGCTAGTCTTCGTTGCAGTGCGTGGGTTTCTCATTGCAGTGGCTTCTCTTGTTGCGGAGCACGGGCTCTAGGAGCATGGGCTTCAGTAGTTGTGGCACATGGGCTCAGTAGTTGTGGCTTGTGGGCTCTAGAGCGCAGGCTCAGTAGTTGTGGCACATGGGCTTAGTTGCTCCGCGGCATGTGAGATCTTTCCGGACCAGGGCTCGAACCCGTGTCCCCTGCATTAGCAGGCAGATTCTTAACCACTGCACCACCAGGGAAGTCCTGGATATATTTTTGATAGGCTGATTGTTGGATAAGCGAAAGAGAGGTGACAAGGATGATTCAGTTTACCAAGTTCTAAGGTGGATTCTTTTTTTAAAAGAATATTTTCTTGTAAATCGTTCTTTTTTTTTTAAATGTTTATTTATTTATTTTTGGCTGCGTTGGGTCTTTGTTGCTGTGCGCGGGCTTTTCTCTAGTTGTGGTGAGCAGGGGCTACTCTTCGTTGCGGTGCTTCTATTGTTGTCCAGTGGCTTCTATTGTTGCGGAGCACAGGCTCTAGGCACGCGGGCTTCAGTAGTTGTGACATGCAGGCTCAGTAGTTGTGGCGCACGGGCTTAGCTGCTCCACGGCATGTGGGATCTTCCCGGACCAGGTCTTGAACCTGTGTCCCCTGCATTGGCAGGAGGGTTCTTAACCAGTGCGCCACCAGGGAAGCCCAAAGGTGGATTCTTAACCACTGCGCCACCAGGGAAATCCCAAGAAGGAATGTTATCTTTTAAGGAGTTGTCTTGCTGGTGCTAGGAGAACGTTGCTCTTTATGGCTGAGCAGGTATTTATGCCAACGCGGGAGGTTTGGTTGATGCGTAATACAGATGCACAGTTCTCAGTAGTGGGGAGAGAGGAGGCCAAAGGGCAGAGAAAATATTTTTGTGTTTGAATTCTTCTTGTCTGGACATAAAATATGAATTTTATTTCACAGCATTTTTATTTTCTTAAAAATTTGAGTCTTTTGACCCACCCATGTCACTATTTATTTAGATCTTTAATTTCTCTTAGCAATGTTTTATAGTTTTTAGTGTACAGATCTTTCCCATGTTTGGTCAGATTTATCCTTGGGCATTTTATATTTTTTGGTGCTATTGTAAATGGTATTATTTTGTAAATTTCAATTTTTTGATTGTTTATTTCTAGTATATAGAAATACAATTGATTTTTGTATGTTGATATTAAGCCATCTTGCTAAACTAATTTATTAGTTCTAGTAACTTGTGTTTGTGTGTATGTGTAGATTCCACTGAATTTTCTACATAGATTATCATATTGTCTGCAAATACAGTTTTGTTCCTTCCTTTCCAATCGTATGCCCTGTATTTCTTCTTCTTGCCTTATTCTACTGGTTAGATTGCTCAGTGTTTTACCGAAATGGTGAGAGTAGACAGTCTTGCCTTGTTCCTGATATTAAGGGGAAAGCCTTTAGCTTTTCATCATTAAGTATGATGTTAACCATAGGTTTTTCAAAGATGTCCTTTATCAACTTGATGAAGTTTCTCTTTATTTCTAGTTTGCTGAGAGTTTTTCATCGGGAATGAATATTGGATTTTGCCAAATGCTTTTTTGTCTTTTGAGTTATTGTGTGGTTTCCCTGTTTTAGCCTATGGTGAATTATTTTTATTTTCAAGTGTTAAACTAACTTTGCACTCCTGAGATAAACATCACTTGGTTATGTTGTGTTATCCTTTTAAAATATTGTTGGATTTGATTTGCTAAGATATGTTTAAATTTTTTGCTTTCATCTTCGTAAGGGCTATCAGGCCGTAGTTTTATTTTCTTGTAACGTCTTTGTCTGGTTTTGGTATCAGGGTACTACTGGCCTCATGGAATGAATTCAGAAGTATTCCCTCCTCTTCTGGAAGAGTTTTATTTTAGTAGTCCATTTCTCCCAACTTTTGTGCTATTGTTGACATATTTTACTTACATATTTACCCATATATCTACCATTTCTGGTATTCATATTTTCAAATGATGGCATTTTTGTTCTGCCTGAAGGACTTCCTTTTCACATTTCTGGTAGCTCAGGTCTGCTCGAGATGAAATTATTCAGTTTTTGTGTGTCTGAAAAAGTATTTGTTTTACCTTTGTTTTTGATCAACATTTTACTATTCATAGAATTATAGGTTGATCATTTTTTTTCTTTCAGTGTTTTAAAGACATTGTTTCACTGTCTTCTAGCTTGCAGTGTTTCCAGTGAGGAATCTGCTATCATTCTTATCTTTGTTCCTATGTGTATAATGTGTGTATCCTCTCTTTTTACTTTTAAGATTTTCTCATTGTCATTGATTTTGAGTAATTTGATTATGATATGGTGTGGTATAGTTGTATTTGTTTGTTTGTTTTTTATTTATTTATTTTTGGCTGCGTTGGGTCTTTGTTGCTGTGCGCGGGCCCTCTCTAGCTGTGGGAGCGGGGGCCACTCTTTGTTGTGGTCCACGTGCTTTTCACTGCGGTGGCTTCTCTTGTTGTGGAGCATGGGCTCTAGGCACGCGGGCTTCAGCAGTCGCGGCTCGCGGACTCAGTAGTTGTGGCTCGTGGGCTCTAGAGCACAGGCTCAGTAGTTGTGGCGCACGGGCCCAGTTGCTCTGCGGCATGTGGGATCTTCCCGGACGAGGGCTCGAACCCGTGTCCCCTGCATTAGCAAGCGGATTCTTAACCACTGCGCCGCCAGGGAAGCCCCGGTGTGGTATAGTTTTTTGTGTGGTTCTAATGTTTGGAGTTTATTGAGCTTTTTGATTTGTGTTTATAGTTTTCACCAAATTTTGAAAAATGTTAGCCATTGTTACTTCAGATATTTATTTCTGTCCTCTCCTCTCTCTCTCGTTGTTTGGGGACTACCATTATGCATCTATTAAGTTGTTTGAAGTTGTCCCATCTCTCACTGATATTCTTTTCATTTTCTTTTTTTTTTTTTAATCATGGTAAAATATACATAACAAACTTATATTTTAACCATTTTTAAGTGCACAGTTTAGTGGCATTAAGTACATTTACATTGTTGTGCAACCATCACCACCATCCATTTCCAGAACTGTTTCATTATCCCAAGTGGAAACTTTGTACCCATTAAACAGTAATGGGTATTTGTCTCCTACTGCTCAGTCCCTGGAAACCAACATCTACTTTCTGTCTCTATGAATTTGACTACCTCATCCAAGTGAATCATACAATATTTGTCCTTTTGTGTCTGGCTTATTTCACTTAGTACAATGTCTTCAAGATTCCTTTTAAAGGCTGAATAATATTCTCTTCATTTTAAAAAATTCTGTTTTTCCTGTGTTTCATTTTGAATAATTCCTATTGTTATGTCTTCAAGTTTACTATACTTCTGCAATATCTGATCAGCTGTTAATCCCATCCAGTGTGTTTTTTATTACATATCTTGTAATTTCATCTCTAGAAGTTTGAGTTGGATCTTTTTTATGTGTCTATATCTCTATTTAACTTTTTGAACATTTGTAATACAGTTATCATAACTATGTTAATTTCCTTGTCTGATAATTTTATTATCTGTGTCAGTTCTGGGTCAATTTCAATTGATTTTCTACTCATTATAGATGAATTTTTCTACTTCTTTGCATGCCTGGTAATCTTTGGTTGGTTGCCAGACATTGTGATTTTACCTGTTGGGTGCTGAATACTTTCTTATTCCTATTAATATTCTTACGCTTTGTTGTGGGATGTAGTTAAATTACTTGAAAACAGTTTGATCCTTTCGGTTCTGCTTTTAAGATTTGTTTGGCTGGACCAGAGACATGTTTAGGTTTAGGGCAGGATTTCTCAATATCAGCACTATAGCACTTTGGGTCAGATAATTCTTTGTTGTGAGGGGCTGTCCTGTGCATTGTAGAGTGTTTAACAGCGTACGCAGCCTCTAGTCTTTAGATGATCCCCTAGTTGTGACAACCAAAAATGTCTCCAGAAATTGCCAGATATTTTGGGGGGGCAAATTGCCCTCAGTTGAGAACTACTGTTTTAGGGTTAATTTTGCCTTACTGCTATGGAAAGATCTTATTGTGTACTCTACCCAGTGCCCCACGAATCATGAGATTTTTCATTTTTTTCCAGTCTGGTTGTTTATAGTAGGCACTTTTAGTGGTCTTGTGTGAATACTGGGCGTTATTGCCTCTAATCTTTCTGGGTGGTTCTTTTTTCAGTCTTGTTTGGTTTCCTCACGTATATGTGCTGATCAGCATTCAGCTGCCTATTCAAGGGAGATCCTTTGCAAATCTCTGGAGTTCCATCTTAGTCTGCTTGGGCTGTTATAACAAAAATACCATAGGCTGGGCAGCTTAAACAACAAATCTATTTCTCGCAGTTCTGGAGGCTGAGGAGTCCAAGATCAAAGTGCCAGCAGATTTGGTGTCTGTGAGGACCTGCTTCCTAGTTCATAGATGGTCATCTTCTAGTTGTGTCTTTACATGACAGAAGGGAAGAGAGAACTCTCTGGGGTGTCTCTTATAAAGGCATTAATTCCGTTCACGAGGGTTCTGCCTTCATGACCTAATCACCTCCTAATACTATCCTATTGGGGGTTAGAATTTCAACATATGAATTTGGGGGGAATATAAACATTCAGTCCATAACAAGTTCTCTGTCTGTGTATCTTTCTCCTCTCTAGTATTCTATCCCAGGTACACTAGCCACCTTGATTTCCCTAGACTCTCAGTTCCTTTGCAACTCACCAGGTCTGCTGGGCCTCGCCCAGTTTATATCCTGTACCACTCATGGCTGGGGCAGTAGGGCTCACCTTGTTTCCTACTCTCAAGGATCTCCTTTGTTGTCTGGTGCCCACTGTCTTGAAACTGGTTTTCTCCCCATATATTTTATCTATTTTTTGGCTGTTTCAGGTGGAAAAGTAAATCTGGTTTCTCTTATTGCATCTTGGTCAGAAGCAGAAGTCTCTTTAACTGATAGTTGATTCATATTAATTATTGGTTAAAGCTGAAAGTATTCTGAAACATTTACTTACCTAATTTCTTCATTATGTATATTTGTATGAAACTTATAGCTGTCATATTCTTCGTTAAAAGTCTCCTGTTCCCTGTAGTTCCTATGGTACAATGTAAATATTAAATTTCCTTGAAGCCTTTTATCATCTGTTAATATACCTCTTTAATGCAGGTTTTCATAGTGTTATCTAAATATGGGCCTCTAACTGTATGTAGTAGCATACAGTTAACGGGTGTGCCCTGACCTGATGAAGCACAACAGTGCAATGCGTCATGCTTTTAGGGCATTGCCACAGCAGGCTCAAAGACTTCCAGGAGGCTTTCTAGCAGCTAAAACACCAGCATCAAAGCCTGTTTGTTAGCCACATTGAGGGTATAAAGAACAGATTGTTAGCCAGATTGAAGGTGCTATAAGACAGAAAAAAAAAATAACCATGAAAGAGATCATTTTGAGCATTGTGTGAGATGAAACTACTGAAGAATAAGGCTAAAAGGATGGGGGTGACTTGGAGCCCGTTGGTGGTAAGCTGTTAGAAAAAGGAGAAAGGTAGCAGAATAGAAGTAAAATGACAGAAGGAATCTGGCCTTATTTTGTATGAGAAGAGCTTCTCATACTTATTACATCGTAATTGTTGCAGAGTTTGTAGCATGTGCTTGTTGGATATTCAGGGATATTCTCTGAAATAATTTATTCAGAGAATACCTTGGGGAAAAGATATGTATGTAGTGTGTAGGATGAAGCCATCTGGCTATCTATATGGGCTAAAACATAGCAAAATCATTTAAAATGGAACTATATATATGTAATACATGATATAAAATTATATATATCAATGTGTATAAATTCCATGAGTTGAAAGTGAATAAATCATAATTCCTTGGCCTTTGGGGTGGCACTGATATACTGTAGGTAAAAAAAAAAAAAGTTGAGTATGATTTTTTGTAGCTCTGCAGTGTATAAGAATTAGCCTTTTAAAATATGTCCTTACAGATGCATGTACTGTTAATTTTTTAAGACTGAAAAGCTATTGTGGATTAATACTATTAAAAGCTCTGTTTTGAAACACTGTGATTTAAGGTTTCCAAAAACTAGGATTGCTTTTTAGTAATTAAGAAACAAATATTTAATGGGCATGTTTCTTGTTGGCTGAATACTTTTGATGGTGTAAGAGGTACTTAGGTAGTTGAGTATCTGCCTTTTTCAGGTGATTTTAAGTATTCATGGCAAGAGTTTGTGTGGATAGAAGAATGCAGAAGTAGCAGCTTTTTACTTTCCTTAGCATAAGGAAGCATAGAAAGTTTTTCATAGCCAAAAATGCATGTTGTAAGGGAATGATAAGCACTAAAATCAGGAATTACTACATCTGAGAGGAGAGGAAGGGGTTGCTATCAGGGAAGGACATTCACTTGTATTGATGTTTTGTTTTGCTTTTAAAGCAAACTTTTAAAATGAAGTTCAACGTATGTAAAGTGTAGATCATACGTATACAGATTGATGAATTTTCACTTGTATAACTAATACCCAGATTAAGAAACAGAACATATGTATTGGCACTGTTTGGTTTTTTTTTTTTTTTTTTCTTTCAAGCTGGGTAGTGGGCACATGGGTGTTTGTTGTATCATTCTTTCTCCTTCTTCTTTTTTAATGCTTTAAAGTTTACCTACTGTGGGTTTTTTTTTAATATATATAATATTTATTTATTTATTTTGGTTGCACCAGGTCTTAGTTGCGGCACGTGGGCTCCTTAGTTGTGGCATGTATGTGGGATCTAGTTCTCTGACCAGGGATCAAATCCGGACCCCCTGCATTGGGAGCGCGGAGTCCTATCCACTGCGCTACCAGGGAAGTCCCCTTGCTGTGTTTTTTAAAAATCATCTCAGAAGGAAATATGGTCTTTAGAGATATGGAAAATGTCAGAAAGCCCACAGGCTTTAGTAGCTGAGAAAGTACTTTAGGGAACTAGGTTTTTTCTCCACGTAGGCCTTTGTCTCCCGTATATCTGATAAAGTTTATAAACCTGATATAGGCCCAAGTTACTGAACATTTTAGAATGGAAAAAGAACATAAACAGAACTGTGTGGGATCAAAGTAGTAAAAATTATTAGTACTTTTTGAAACAGCACATTATTGGCCTTTTATAATTGCAGTATAGGGAATTCCCCAGGGGTCCAGTGGTTAGGACTCCGTGCTTTCACTGCTGAGGTCCCTGGTTCAACCCCTGATCAGGGAACTAAGATCCCGCAAACCACGTGGTGAGGCCAAAAATTAAAATTAAAAAAAAAAAGGAAATACTATAATTGCAGTGTAAAATATGGCCCCTCAAATTTATGGTACATTGAAATGTTTTATCACTAAATCTCAATGATAGTTTAAGAAGAAAATTCCTTTTTCAATTCTGTAATGGAATATTCAAGGTATAGAAAGAAATGAGCTGTTAAGATATTTATAGATATTTATATCTAGTAAAGGCTTTATATTTGTTATAGAAATTATTTGTATAGTAGATAGAAATATGCTTAATCTAAGGGGTTTCCTGCAATTAGTTATCTATGTGCCTTTGTGGGGTTGTGTTGTTTTTTGGAGGCGGGGTGGGGGGGATACTTATTCCAAGAACATGAAGATTTCTGAAATTTGATTTATTTTTACGTATAACAAATCTTTCTATATATCTCATTTTATGAAAAGTGTTGAGTTATTTTTCTCAATTGTTCTCACCAGTAGGCTTTTTCTAATTAAGTTACGGCTTGCTGTGGTGTGGAAAAGCCATTTGTAAAATATTACCAAAAAAACATTTTGTAAAAATGTTCTGTCATTAGCTTTCTTTCTGCTATTGGGGTTATATGCATATAATTATTAGAATGTTAATCTGTTGAAAACTACTCATTAATGAATAATTTTTGTTTCTTTTACTCTCGTCCGGAAGCCAATAGGGCAGTGTAGATGAATTACTGTTTCTGATGTGTTTACGTTTATTTTGTCTTCAAAGGAGTTGTTAGGACACCCTGAAATTTTTGTTTTATTTTCCTGTTTTCCCTTGACAGGGAGTGGAAGAGGAAATGGCTTTTCCTAATCAGCTCTGCATTCGCCGCTGGACTACCAAGCATGTAGCTGTTTGGCTGAAGGATGAAGGCTTTTTTGAGTATGTGGACATTTTATGCAATAAGCACCGACTTGATGGAATCACATTGCTAACGTTGACTGAATATGATCTCCGGTCTCCTCCTCTGGAAATCAAAGTCTTAGGGGACATTAAAAGGTTAATGCTGTCAGTCCGAAAATTGCAGAAAATACATATTGATGTTTTAGAAGAGATGGGATACAACAGTGACAGTCCCATGAGTTCCATGAGCCCTTTCATCAGTGCTCTTCAGAGTGCAGAGTGGCTCTGTAATGGGGAACCTTCACACGACTGTGACGGACCCATCACTGATTTGAATTCTGATCAATACCAGTATGTGAATGGTAAAAACAAACATTCTATTCGAAGATTGGACCCAGAGTATTGGAAGACCATATTGAGTTGTATATATGTTTTTATAGTGTTCGGATTTACATCTTTCATAATGGTTATAGTGCACGAGCGAGTGCCTGACATGCAGACCTATCCACCACTCCCGGATATATTCTTAGACAGGTAAGTTTTGTTTCTAGTTGCCACGTTTGTAGAAGATAGCTGTACTAGCAGTGATAATGATATATTCATGATAATTACGTTGTTTATTATTGTTGTTTTGGTTGATATATACTTCCCATTTGCTTTATCTGGTAGTATATAAAGATATGCTTTAGAATTGCCTTTTTCCCTTAGAGTAAACTAGACCTTAAGCCTAGATGAGTAGGAAGAACCACTGCTTAATTTATTTTTCTACAGCTATGTTATAGCTCCTTGGGCACTTCAGATTTTAAAAGGGTTTCCTGGAATGTTATATGTAATAAATGGAATTTGTTTACTTTTTTAAAAAAAAAGATGAACAGGGTTTTGCTTCTTTTAAAAATATGGGGAGGTCTCATGTATCATCAAATAAATTAGAACTATCATAAATACAAACTGATTCGTGGAAAGTATTCTGTTTTTATAAATACTGAATACATAAAAAAGAATATAGTATATTATATGAAAAATAAGAATAGAACAAAACTCAAAACTATTAGTTTTTATATTTGTGGTTTTAAAAAATCTTTTTAAAGTTTGTAGTGCTGTCTTATTTGTTTTTATAAAACGTGCCCTTCTGAAAGTGCCTTATAGTATATGGGTTTTTTTTAAATGAAATGAATTAAAATGTCCACGTTAAGATGGCAGAATGACATATATATAACATTTTATTCTCTCTCAAGCCCTGACTAAAAGTATAGTAAAGAAGTTGTGTTTGTTTGTTGGTCTTAAGTTGTAAACTTACAAGGAAAAGGTAGATAAGAGAGGAGAAAACAGCAATACATTTTTGGGAGTTTGAAAGCAGATGGGTGAGGGACTTCCCTGGTGGTCCAGTGGTTAAGACTCTGCACTCCAATGCAGGGGGCCCGGGTTCGATCCCTGGTCAGGGAACTAGATCCCATATGCCACAAATAAAAGATCCCGTATGCTGCAACTAAGACCCGGCGCAGCCAAATAAGTAAATGAATATTAAAAAAAAAAAAAGAAAAGCAGATAGGTGAGTGGCAACTAGCAGAGCTAAAGTAACCTAATTCTAAAGCAGCAGTCGGGAAAACTGAGAACCAACACAAACTATCTTGCAGATTTCTCAAAGCTCTGGATACTGTGGGTGAAAGGGTGGTGCTAAAATAAGAAAGCTGTTTAAGAAGCTGTTAGATCCCTATATCTCCTTCCCTGTTCTATCGTACACAATTTTTCCAACAGAAGACCCTAAGGAAGTAAGGAAGACAGCACGTGGATATCTGATGAAAGAGTACTCTAGGCAGAGGAAACAGCGAGGTGCAGGAATCCTGAATTGGTAGTAGGCTTAGCATGTTTAAGGAACAGCAAGTGAGAGATGGAGAGAACAGTTGGAGATGAGATCTGAGAGGAGACAGGAGTCCAGATTTTGTAGGTACTTGTAGACAATTGTAAGGACTTTAGCTTTCATTCTAAGTGAAAAGGGAAGCCATTGGAAAGCATTTAGGAGAAGAGTAGAGTGATCTAACTTCCATTTTAAAAGGTCACTCTAATTGTTGTTAATAGAATAGCCCGGGGGTGGGGATGGGAAAGCAGAGGTTAGTTAAATTATTGAATTCATCTAGACAAAGATGGGGTGGATTGGATGAGAAGAGTAGTGGTACATACATATATATGTGGGTGTGTGTAGATATACATATATGTATGTATATATATGTGTGTGTGTGTGTGTGTGTATGTATATACATACAGGCAACAAGATTTGCTTATGGATTTGCATGTAAGGTGTAAGAGAAAGAGAGAATTCAAGGATTATTCCAAGATTTTTGACTTGATCATCTGGAAGGATGGAGTTGCCCTTTATAGAGGTGGGAAGACTGTGGAAAGACCTGACTTGGAGAGAAAAATAAGGCTTTGGTTTTAGACATGTCAAGTTTGAAGTATCTTTTAACACCAAATCAGAAGTCAAGTAAGAGATGGAAAGATGAGTTAGTGTTCAGGGAGATCTAGGCTGAAATTTGGGAGTTACAAGTGTAGGTAAAGCCATGATATTAGATAATGTCTACTAGGAAGTGAGTTTAGAAGGGAAAAGAAGATTGAAGATTGAGCCCAAGAACAGGTATAATGTTTAGAGGTCAGAAAAGTAAGGCAAAACTAGTAAAGAAGAAGACTGAGGAGGTCAGGGCAGAGAGAGTGAGAGAGTATTATGGAAGCCAAGTTAAAAAAAAAAGAAGTATTTTAAGAAGACAGGAATAAATTATAATTAGCTGTGTCAAATGCTGCTGAGGGGTCAAGTAAAATGAGGATAATTGACCGTTGACTTTGACAAGAGTTAATAAGGGCAAAAGCCTGATTATAATGGGTTCAACAGAGAATGTGAGACTGGAATTTACCTAAAGGTATATCTCCACAAATATGAAACAGCATATGGACAGAGTTATTCATTGTGACATTAATTGTAATATAAGTATTGGAAATAATCTAAATGCTTATCTATGGAAAACCGGTTGAATATACTGTGGTACACCTATACAATAGAGCACTGTTTAATCATAGAAAAGAATGAGGAAGATTTCTATGAACTGATGTGAAATGGTTTGTAGGAAAAACTCAGTAGCTGTGAAGCACCATGAGCATCCAGATCATGGTTTCTAAATACCAATCTGTACTAAAGGAACAGACCAGGGCTCCTTAGAGAAATGGCTAATTTTAAGTCTGGGGCATGGTAAGCATAAAATTAGCCTGAAACAGATTTTGTGCCATAAAGCAAGGAAGTGGAACCCTATCAAAAGAACATATGAGCTGGTTTTAAGGGGCTCCCACTGATCAAATTAGGACAGTTGGAACATCAAAAAGCATAATGATGGTAATGGATTATAATATACTGAGAAAGAAAAAGAATCTATGAACCCATAGTGATAAACAAAACAAACAAAAAGTGGTGGACTGAGAGGGGAAGTTCTTCAAGGGAATTATAAGGGAAGTTGAAGAGCCATAACCAAGCGCAGTACATGAACTTTAATTGAATCCTCGATCAAGAAAAAAAAAATACTGCTATAAAGGACATTTTAGGGACAGTTAGGAAAATTTGAATATGGATGGCATATTAAATGACACAGTTTAACACTAAATTGGTGTTACAGTTTCCTGGGTGTAATAGTGTATTGGGTTATGAAGAGGGTATCCTTCTTCTTAGGAGATACATGTTGAAGTATTTAGGGGAGAAGTGTCATAATGTCTGCAACTTATTTTGGGAAGGGTTTAGTCTCCTCCAAGAGTGTGTATGTGTATTTAGGTTTGTATAGAAAGAGGGAAGTAAAGCAAATATGGGAAAATGTTAATTATTGTAAATGATAGATTTAAGTGAAGAATACAAAGTATTTATCTTTCAGCTTTTCTTTTGTTATGATCAGAATTTTTCGAAGTAAAAAAATTGGGTAAAGAAATGAGAGAGAGGAAGAGAATGGGAAGAGAGAAATTGGAAACAATCAAGTCTTACAAGCCCTTAAAAGTTTTTCTATAAGGGCAACAGAGAAATGGAGTTGTATTAGAGAAAGGAGGAAAGGATATGGAGTCACCAGGGTTTTGTTTTGGATGGGCTATATTATACAGCATGATTGTTGTACTGATGATAGGAATGACCCAATTTAGAGGGAAGGAGATACTGTTAGAGGAAAGAGAGGGTATAATTGATGGAATAATATCCTTGAGTAGATGAAAAGGGGTAGGATCTAGTGGGTGGGAGAGGCTGGTCTTAGGCACAGGGTCTATTAATTCATAACAGAGGTGAAGACAGAAAATATGGAAACAGAGATATAAGGTTGCTAGATGTTATGGTAAAGCATGAGCAAGTCCTCTGCTGATTGTTTTTGTTTCCTCTGAAAACAGAGATTTAGAAGAGAGAGAAGGTCGGAGCTTTGAGGAGAAAGGATGAAGTGTAAAATAGTCATCTATGAGAGTGAATAGACTTGTGTGATGTAGTAGCCCACTAAAGACCTCCTTGAGGTTAATAGTCACGTTGATATTGTGTGTTTTTACCAGCCTCAGTCAACTGCACAGATACAGGTATAGAATAGGTAGACGATTGGACTTAAGTGGGCTTGAAGTTTTGCTAGGCAATGCAATGAAGGAAAAAGAGGAAAGGGAGTGATTATAATGACTAACCATGGACATAGGTAGATAAGGAGGGACAGGAGGATATGAGGTAGGTGAAGGACAGTGAAAGTGTTATAAGATCTATGGATTTGGGGACTCAGAATTATTGAAGTTGGAGTACTAAAAGGAATAAGATGGAAAGACAAGAGGTGTTGGTTAGTATAGAATTCTTGACATTGAGATTATGAAGAAGAATCTTGATAATGACAAGATCGAGTTTATAACCGTGGATGGTGGGTCGCTGAAGTAGAGTAAAAGACGAGGTCATAGGAGGAGAAGTAAAAAGAGGAGTGAGAAGGATATATACCACAACAGGAGAAGTTTTGGAGAGTGACAGTGAACCAAAAACTAAAATCTCAAGAAATCAGAGAATGGATGCTGAGGTTCTATATGACTACGAAAGGCATAATGGGAAAAAAGAGGGAAATGATTGATCATGAGGATTTTATTTTAAAGTGTACAATTCAGTGGTTTTTAGGATATTTACAAAGTTGTGCAACCATCACCACTAATTCCAGAACGTTTTCAACACCCCAATAGACTCATATCCATTATCAGTCACACCCCATTTCCCTCCTCCCTCCAGACCCTGGCAACCACAATCTACTTTCTGTTTCTATTTCTATGGATTTGTCTATTCTGGACATTTCATATAAATGGCCATTACAGCATGAGGCCTTATTTTGTGTCTGGCTTCTTTCATTTAGCATAATGTTTTTAAGACTCATCCATATAAGTAGTATGCATCAGTACTTCATTCCTTTTTATTACAGAATATTATTTCATTGTTTGGATGTACTACATTTAGCTTATCCATTCATTAGTTGATGAAGGTTTGAGTTGTGTCCACTTTTTGGCTACTGTTAATAATGCTGCTATGAACATTCATATACAAAGTTTTGTATAGACATACGTTTTCAATTTGCAATGGGGGTTTGAAACCAAATTTTGCCTAACAGTCTACAGTGCCACCAGCTACAAAGCCCTGTGCTCTTAAGTATCTAAACTTTATTCACAGGAGAATGGTAGCAGGTGCTGGCAGCATTCCTCCTATATCCCCTCAGATCTCTTTTCCATTTTCTTGCACATTTATACTCCCAACATCCAGCAATTGTATGTCTTTGTTGGAGAACTGCTCTTGGGCTGCTGGAATACACTTTGCCTGCTTAAAAAGAGAGCCAAACATACTTGGAAATTTACATTCCTTCAGCAGCAGCCCTTAACCAATAACTGATGAGGTGGGGTATAAATATTTCATTTCTCTTTGCCCTAATTAGGACAACTTTTAGGTTGGACCTACACTGTCTCCCAGAGTCCTCGCAGGGTTGAGCCAAAGTTACCCTTGCCTGAGTTTACCACAGGGCTTTGCTTGACGTCTCACTCTTGCCTTGCTTCCTTGCCTTCCTGATCTCATTTCCCCACTGCTGTATATTTTCCCTTGGGAACATTCCTAATAACTTTCACAGTGATCTTTGTTTCAGAGTCTGCTTCTGAAGCTTACTTGACACAATTCCAAGAGCTTCAGCACATCATAAACAAAAAATTAGGAGATAGAGATGCTTCTAGAGGCAAGCCCACTTATATGTGAGGAGGGATAGCTAATAACCATAATAGAGAAAACAGAAGCACTATAAAAAGCACACATAAATAATGGAAAAACCACATTAATCTGGGGCTTCACTGCCTTTCATTTCTCAGTAGTCTCTGAGGTCATTACCATGTCCGGTGTAATAATCAGTGTTCACAGTGATGACTCTGAATTATGAAAGAAAATTAAATTCTATCCAGAAAAAAAAAGGCATAACATGTATAATGCATTTTAGAAAGCATTGCATCAGAATAAATATGAGATATTGAAAACACATTTGACAATTTCCTTACAACACTTCACTGAAAAAGAAACAAGAAAAAGTGGGGGTGGGGGCCCCCAATAATCCCATGAAGGCAGTAGCAGTGATAATAATGAAAATTTGGAAAGTAGAAAGCTAAGTGTCTGTTGTGAGGTTGGGAGTGGGGACTAGCGGTGCCCAAGAGGTGAGTCTGTTTGTACTGCAGTGCTCCAGAAAAACCCTCAAAACAGGAGGCATCAAACATCTCTCAAGACTGGGTATAGATAGGAGCTAAATATGGGAGAACTGGTTGAAAATCAATTTAAGACCTGTTCTACTGCAACAGAAGACAGGTGATTTGTTCTCCAGAGTAGTTGAATGTGAGGGACTCTAGACTCGGGGACACCATGCCCAGATGAGAACAAAGGTACCTGTTTTCATTGTATTTTCAAGGTGATTAACTGTAAATCTAGATCACAGAGACTTCCAGCTCCCTTCCTTAAGTAACCAGACTAAGTTCCCAGCCCCAGTCATACCCAGCCCCAGTCATACCCAGCCCCAGTCATACCCAGCCCCAGTCTTCCAAGCAGGAGAACAGATTCCTCTCCTTGGAAAACCTGCACAAGAGAAAAGGACTACAGATACTGTGGTAGGAGAGATATCCCTATCTCATCAACTAGACCTCTGTTCTATCACAGTGAAACCCATACTTCACAACCTCAGTCCATGCACACAGAGCATCACATTATTTTTTTTTTTAGTACTTCCCTGTCAAATATGAATGGTCAGTCAAGAATCACCAGACATTTGAGGAAAACAGATCAATGCAAATAGAAAAAAAGCAAACTGGGAAACACAAAATAGGGAGCAGAAGAACACTTCAAAAAAAATAACCATTCGTATACTCACAGATAAGAGATATTGCATTCTATAAGATAGTAACAGTAGACTATGAAAAAGGAAAATTCAGAGAAAAAAAGCTTTTGAAAAATAAAAAATGAAAGTAGAAATTTAAAATCCGGCAGGATAATTGGAACATGGATTTGATGAAATTGCCCAGCATGTAGAGCAGAGATAAGAAGTAGAGGAGGAAAAGTAAGATCAATCCACTTGGCCCAACAGTGGAAAAAATAGGGGTTTTAGGAAGAACATAGAGAAAATGAAGAGGAAGATATTATCTAAGCTATAATAAAAGGAAATTTCTCAGAATCAAAGAATGTGACTTCCTAGTTTGAAAGGGCCAACTGAGCACCCAGTACAAGAAATGAAAAATTTCAGAACACTAGGTATAGACAGAAGATCCTAAAAGCTTCTCAAGAGACAAAACAAGTAACACACAAAGATTGGAAATCCAAATAGCATCAAACTTCTTAGCAACCGTGGAAGTGAGATGACAATGGAACAAATGCCTCTAACGTTCTGAGACAAAATAATGTCTAACCTAAAATGTTCTGCCTAGGCAAACTACCAAATAGACATAAGGCTAGACCCAAGGGTATTTTAAAATTTGCAAGTCTCAAAAAAATTTACTCTCCAACCCCACAGCTACTAGAATTGCTAAAATGAAAAAAATTGCTAATGACAAGGCCTGACGAGGATTCAGAGCAACTGATGCTCTCATACTTTGCTGGTAGAAATGTAAAATGGTACAACTGCTTTGAAAACAGTTTGATAGTTTTTTAAGAAGTTAAACATAAACTTAACATAGGACTCAACAGTTTCATTCCTAGGTATTTACCCAAGAAAAATGAAAACATACGTCCATGCAAAGACCTGTATGTGGTCTTTATTCATAATCACCCAAACCTGGAAATAGCCCAGAATACCCATCAACCTGTGAATGAACAAGGAAATTGTAGACAAAGAATAGATAAAGAATTAATTGTACATGCAATAACATGGATGAATCTGAAACATATTACGCTGAGTGAAAATAGCCAGATACAAAAGGTATTTGGACAAATACTGTGTGATTGCATTGATATGCCATTCTAGAAAAGGCAAACCTATAGGAATCAGAGATCAGATCAGTGGTAGCCCCCCAGCTGGAAGTGAGGAAGGGAATTGACTACAAAGGGACACAAGGGAACTTTTTGGAGTGATGAAAATGTTGTCTTTATTGTGGTGGTGATTACATGACTGAATGTGTTTGTCAAAACTCTTTGAACTGTATAGCTAAAAATGGTGAATTTTTCTGTTTGTAAATTAAACCTCAGTAAATCTGACATAAAAAAACAAGTTTATCCTCCATCCCTCCTCTGAGAAAATAATTCATGGATACACTACATCAAAACTAAGGAGTAAACTGAGAAAGAGGAGGACATGGGATTCAGGAAACAGAGGATCCAGTATAGAAAAGAGAAATTCCCAAGATGAGGGTTAAGTTTTATTCCAAGAAATAGCCATGCAGGAGGGACTAGAAAATGCAGCCTTTCTAAAGAAGGAGCTCTAGGAGAGATTTCTCCAAAGGAAACTTTGAAATTGATAGAATAGTCTGAAGATGAATTGGTGATAGGCACACAAGAAACAGAACAAACTTTTTTTTTTAAGTTATTAGCTCTGGAGAATTGTAAGAAGTTGTGTGAGAAAGGGATTTAATCTTTGCGTTCCATTGTCTTAGCTATGAACTATACTTAAACATTTCATCAAGTAAAAGCCAAAAATTATTTTAAACAAAATTATGAAATAATATTGAGAGCATGGGAGAGAAAGAGAGTGTGTGTATGTGTGTGTATGTGTTTTTGTGTGTGTGACTAGAAGATATAATGTCAAATAAAACGGAAGAATGAAAGTGACTGCCTCTGGAGAGCAAGAATTAGGTTTATGCTGGGGGTGGGGCAGAAAATTACTTTTACCATAAACACTGTAAAACTATTTAAAATATATACATATGTATATGTATACATATGCACACGTACACATATATAGGTTTTGTTTTTGTTTTTTTTTTAATTTATTTTTGGCTGTGTTTGGTCCTCGTCTCTGTGCGAGGGCCCTCCCCAGCTGCGGCAAGCGGGGGCCACTCCTCATCGCGGTGCGCGGGCCTCTCACCATCGCGGCCTCTCTTGTTGCGGAGAACGGGCTCCAGACGCGCAGGCTCAGCAGTTGTGGCTCACGGGCCCAGCCGCTCCGCGGCATGTGGGATCCTCCCAGACCAGGGCTCGAACCCGTGTCCCCTGCACCGGCAGGCAGACTCCCAACCACTGCTCCACCAGGGAAGCCCCTATATAGGTTTTTTTAATGTTCATTTAAAAAGTTTAAATTTTTAGAAGTCATTTAAAGGGATCTTTTATCTGAAAATTTCTATTATGTGAAATAACCCTTTCCCCCATAATGCCAGATAAATAAGGCAGCAATAGATTAAAAATTCACAAGAGGAGGGGGCTTCCCTGGTGGCGCAGCGGTTGAGAATCTGCCTGCCAATGCAGGGGACACGGGTTCGAGCCCTGGTCTGGGAAGATCCCACATGTCGCAGAGCAGCTGGGCCCGTGAGCCACAATTGCTGAGCCTGCGCGTCTGGAGCCTGTGCTCCGCAACAAGAGAGGCCGCGATAGTGAGAGGCCCGCGCACCGCGATGAAGAGTGGCCCCCGCTTGCCACAACTAGAGAAAGCCCTCTCACAGAAACGAAGACCCAACACAGCCATAAATAAATAAATTAAATAAATAAATAAAGCATGACACAAAATTAAGAAAAAAAAAATTCACAAGAGGAGTCTTTATTTTCTGAGGTAACAGGTAAAAGATGAGTCCCTGAATGAAGACAATTGACTCTCTTCAGTTACTCTGAATAAAGTTTGGAGTAGACTGTTAATATCTTTAAGACTTCATGTCTTCTTTTTAAAAATACCTTTATTTCCTTAGTTATAAAATTAACATGCAATTGTATAAAAATTTTTAGTGTAAATTTACAAAGAATAAAAATAAAACTGTCAATAATCTTACCACCCAGAGATGACCTATTTGGACTAATTCATTTCCATCTCCTCCCTTCCACCACTCTCCTCCTTCTTTTCTTCCTCCTCCTCCTTTTCTCCTTTTCCTTCCTTCTTCTTCCTTCTTCTTTTTCTTCATCTTCTTCTTCTCCCTGCCCCCTTCTTTCTTTCTTTTTAATTGAGAATGTGACATGTCTTTTACTAGTGGGTAATCACAGGAGCTGTGGATTTGGTGAGGAAAGACAACAATGGAAAAGATAGAAGAAAACAAATATAAAACAAAGGAGGGCAGAGAGAGAAAGAAAGGAGTAAAACAAAACAAAAACTCTGTTTACTTGCTTGAAAACAAAATATACTAAAAAAAAGAGTAGTTGAGTTCAAGCCCTGACTGTCTGGATTCTGAAATGAGCACACCATTTAAGAAGTGAGCCTTTTTCCCCCTGTCTTTTGGGGGCAGTCCTGTATACAGGTCTGCCATGCTATATGGGAAAGGAGGAAAAAGTTGTTATTTCTTTACAGGGAACCATGACTGGGAATCACAAACAACAAAGAGGTCCTGGTAAATGAGGTACTTTATGAAATAGTTTTTTCCCCAGGTTCTCCAGATATCATCTTCTAAAAGAGGTAGAAGTTAAAGAAAACAGGGACTTCCCTGGAGGCGCAGTGGTTAAGAATCCGCCTGCCAGTGCAGGGGACATGGGTTCGATCCCTGGTCCAGGAAGATCCCACATGCCGTGGAGCAACTAAGCCTGTGCACCACAACTACTGAGCCTGCGCTCTAGAGCCCACGACCCACAACTACTGAGCTCACGTGCCACAACGACTGAAGCCTGCGTGCCTAGAGCCGGTGCTCTGCAACAAGAGAAGCCACCGCAATGAGAAGCCCGCGCACCGTAACAAAGAGTAGCCCCCGCTCGCCGCAACTAGAGAAAGCCTGCATGCAGCAACGAAGACCCAACACAGCCAAAAATAAATTAATTAATTAATTTTAAAAAAAGTTAAAGAAAACAGTTTTAAGGTCATTATTAGCAGAGTATCTTACTGACAGGGTGGCGCCATTTACATACATATACTTCTTGTCAGTCCAAAATTTAAATTTTTTTCTGTTCCAGCGTTCCTAGAATTCCATGGGCCTTTGCCATGACAGAAGTATGTGGCATGATTCTGTGCTATATTTGGCTCCTGGTTCTTCTTCTTCACAAGCACAGGTACCTCTCTTATTCCATTAAAAGACTGAAAGTGTTTTGACTGTCTTATGCAAAGGTCATCAAACCTTGTTTCTTCCTTTGCTGTTTCCTTGTTACTTTCCTTCTCTAGTCATTGTGACATTGTAATTACTGACATAGGAAAATGTTTGGGTTTGATCAACAAAAGAGTCAGCCTCAGGTAGTACTTACATATTTAGTAATATTCTGAAGGTATTTTGCAGGGAAGGATTAGAGATGACGATATTCAGCCATGGGCCAACCACGACAATCTAAGTCTAGCCTTGCCTTTCTTTGGAAACAAATTGGAAATGTCACTTTCTATAGAAGGCTAGAAACTCCTCCAAGGGACAGTCTTTGGTCAGATGTTTGGGTGGAAGGAATTATTCTCTGCTTGGAGGAGGCGCATTAAAAAAGAGGTCATTTTGCACACTGTGCACATCTAGCAAGTGTAGTTTACTTCAGATGGTATAGAAGATTGCTGAATAAGGAAGGTGCTTCTTTTGCACTTTCACAAGAGATATAAAGGGAAGAAGTTTTCTGCATTAAAAAAAAGGAGAAAAAGCATAAGAGGAGGCTACTTTCCTACTTCAATGAGGGGAAATTATTTAAGTAAAAGAATAAGGCATAGTGTGGAATCTAAAGAGTAATACAAATGAATTTATTTACAAAAGAAAAGCAGACTCACAGACATAGAAAACAAACTGATGGTTACCAAAGGGGAAATGGAGGGGGGAGGGATAAATTAGGAGTATGGGATTAACAGAGACATACTACTGTATATAAAATAGACAAACAACAAGGATTTACTGTATAGCACAGGGAACTATCTTCAATATCTTATAATAACCTATATTGGAAAAGAATCTGAAATATATATGTGTGTATATATATAAATATGTATATAACTGTATCACTTTGCTATACACCCGAAACTAACACAATATTGTAAATCAACCATTCTTCAACTAAAAAAAAAAAAAGGCATAGTGAAGAAAAAAAAGATCTGATAAAGTTGTGGGTCTGCTATCCATTGTCTTTGGACACTGAAGAGGAATAGGGACACTTTCGTGAATTTTTTATTCTTTCTCCTCACCAGGGAATGCTTGAGGTAAACCACAGTGATGGGCTTTAGGTCCTAAGCAGCAGTTATTTCAGTGCTTTGAAGGTGAAAAGAAGGGTTGATGATTGCTATTCTTGTCACACTTTTAGGCCATATTGCACTTCATTCTCTCTCACTTTGCAACAATATTTATAACTGGATTGCTTAAAACCAGAGGTGGTTTAAAAACACATGTATCACTGCTGCTTTCTGGTTTAACTTTGCCTCACAAGACCCTGTAGATTTGAATTTATCCACTCTTCAAAACAAGAAAGAGTTTACCTTATATAGGAAACCTTGGTAGGTTTAGCAAAGCGTAGCAGTGACCAGCTAAATGCAAGTTTTGATGTTTAATTAGTCAAAGAAAGTGTTTCTCAAAGTGTGGTCTTTGTAGCACTTTCTAGAATCACCTGGGCTCTTGTTAAAATTCAGATTCCATGTTGTCTTCCTCAAAAAGCTCACAAAATGATAGCGTGGGAAAAAGAAGGCAGAGACTTTTGCTCTGGACTTTCCACCATATGGTAAGAAGATTCACCATAAATCCTGTGTTAAGAAAGGATTGCATCACTGAACTTGCAGGAAGAAAGGAAAATCTCCAAGAGCCCCAAACACACAAACACATGAAAAAGAAAACACAGAAAAAATAATCTGTGGTGTACAATCAGAGGAATGAGTAAGCATCTCTGAAAAAGCATTCCACTGGTTGTAATGCCAGAGCTAAGATAAGGAGACTAAGCCTTAGGTATGTAACAAAGTTGAGTGGCTGATACCAAGACTCCCAGATTAAGCTGTGGATTTTGGAATGGGCTAGAGTGTTCTCAAGTCAGTAGGGCTAACTGGGTCTCAGAAGAAACGAATTTAATTCTTCTCTGGATGACAGTATATTCAATTTAGGCTCCTGTGTTTTCCCAAAATATTGGAGAGCAGGGCTATTAAGAAAGGTGAGAAGTGGTAGAATCCTCCTGCTTTGAGTTGGGACCCTCTCCATTCAGTGTTACTTTTTCTCTTTCTTACCTTCTTTTCTTCTTTTTTTACATTACCACTGCTACACTCTAGAAGTAGTAGTGAACCAGAAATGAAGCAAACCCTGCAGGGACTGAAACCTAGCTTGAAATAATTTCAGTTTCTAAAATTGCATTAAGGTGACCCCAGATTGTTAAAGCCCATAACCACTTGCCAAAAGAAATATCAAATCTCTCTTTGGGAAGATAATATAGGCCTAAATTTAATTCTAAAATTTTTTATATACAATATCTGGCACTCAAGTAAATAACTAATAAAGGGGTACATAAGTATATAAGAGAATATGATCAAAATTTAAGAGAAACAATAAATAATGGAATAGACCCACTGTGGATCCGGAAAATGGAGGTACCAGATACAGATTTTAAAGTAACTCTGCTGACTGTGTTCAAGATAATTTTAACAGAGAATGAAATGGAAACTCTAGAAGTAAACACATTTTTTAAAATCCCTAAAATTGAGAATTCAGTAATGAGTATGACATCAGGTTGAATCCAGCAGAAGAGAGAATTAATGAATCAGAAGATAATTTGAAGAAAAAAATTTTTTAAAGATAGAAAATAGATGAAATATTTGGGGACACTGAGGGGATAGCCTGAAGAAAGTTTACCATATAGATAATTAGAGTTCCTTGAGGAGAGGAGAAAGAAAATAAAACAGAAGTGTATTTGAAGTGAAAAAAATAAAAATTAACATAAAAAAATAAAATGCAGATTCCTGAGCTCCATCCCAGGTATACACACTGAAGTTTGAAACTTACCTAACCTTGTGTTGAGTACTTTTTTTTGAGGGTGGGAGGAGCATTTCAAAAATGTTTAAGTCTCTGTACTTAAGAATCGTATAGTCTGTTTTGGTTTAAGACATTAAAAAAAATTGTCAGAGATATACTTAATGTAAAACTTAGTATTAAAAAAAACCCTTAGTATTTTATAGCTTAAATTTAAGAGAAATTAAAGAATGTTTATTATATAATTACTGTCAACCAATTTACAATGTCACTAATGAGCAAAAAAATTCCCTAGAATCACGTATCTAACTTTGCTTCTCATTAAATAAGTTATGACAATATATGAGTAATAAAACTAACACTAAGCTAAGTGTCAGTCTAGGTACTATCTTACTTCTCTCTTGCATAACTCTTACTTTCTCTTAGCCATATTTTCTTAACAGTGAAATGATGCTCTTAGGTCTGCACTGTCCAGCATGGCAGGTGCTAGCCACATGTGGCTATTTAAATTTAATTTAGTGAAAATGAAATACAATTAAAATTCAGTTCCTCACTTGTACATTTCAAATGCTCAAGCGCCACATGTATATAGCTTATCAGACAGTGCAGTTATTATAGTCCATTTCCATCATCCTACTGGACAGTGCTTTAGGTGGTCTCTAAGATTTCTGTCCTCTTCAAAGGATCTAATGGTTTTCCTGCTTGTTCTCCCTCTAAGTAAACACTAGATGCCTGAGGTATTTTGGTTTGTTTTCTTCTGATCTTTCTCCCTTTTTGGTCACTGTTCACAGGTCAATACTTCTGCGAAGGCTTTGTAGTCTGATGGGCACTGTATTCTTGCTTCGCTGCTTTACCATGTTTGTGACCTCCCTCTCCGTGCCAGGACAGCACCTACAGTGTACTGGAAAGGTAGCCTACTGCCTTCTTTATCATTCTTTCCTCTTATTCTTGGTGTGTTGATGGCACCACGTATGAACTAAGGCTAAGACTTCGCTTTTAACATTAAAATGTGCTTTACAGCATTTTCAATATCTGTAATAAACCTCCAGAAATAATTTGGTAAAAATCTTAAGCCAGAATCTACCTTCCTGTTACTTCTATCCATTGATACTAACTAGTTCAATGCTGTAGAGCTACAGAAAAAAAGTAACCTCCGATTATCATTTTCCCTTTCTCACCATCCTCAACATCTTTAGTTCCTCATGTGACGTGACTCTGGCCCCTTCACTGTCCTCATCACTCCTTTTTAAAAAGTGTTGCAGTTGGACCATATTCCATTTAAAGTGTAGTACTCACTACTCTAAACTTTACTCTTTCTGAGATATATTTAAATAATGGCTAATTTTTTTGTTTTTGTTTTATACTTTGTTGCTTGTTTTGGTATACTGTAGACATACCTTCTCTTCTGGTTAAATTGAGAGAGGATGGATTATGCAGATGGGAACAAAAAAACCAGGGTAATGAATTACTGTAAAAAATAAGAAAATGTTTAAAAACCCTGAAGATCACCTGTGCTTTATATATAGAATTGGCTGTTGTGACTCATTAAATTTGGACAAGAGAATTTATTAGCCTACTTTTCTAAGCCTCCATGCTTTAGTTATGTGTTCCCAAATATTCAAATGATATATTAACACCTTTGTTATTTTAATGTTGTTTGTAAAGTGTAAAACAAAATTAAGTGTCTGTTCTTCTACTGCAATATAAATAGCTGAAATACCTGCAAGGGAAGATTAAGCAGCCAAAGGAGATCAGGAACTAAAAATATAGCCCTGAGCTGCAGAGTGACCAAACTTTCTCCAGGTATAAGGAGACTGACCAGTAAGAAAGGAGGAAGGGTTAATGACATTTAGGATTTAGTGTAAAGGAAATGTTTTATTTTTAAGATAAAAGCTGTTTTTGTTTCTTCTTTTTTTTCCAAAAAGGGAAAGTACTTCTTTCTAGTTACAAAGTTACATAAACTTATTGTAAAAATTCAAATTTTATATAAATATATAAATTAAAAAGTAAAATCTCACAAAATTCCCACTTCTTTCACCCCACCCCATAAACAATACTGTTAATAGTTGTGTATATACCACATGGACTATTTTTAACAATGCTTACATATTCATACAAGTTTATATAGATAGATACTTTTTAAACAGAAGATAGGATTATATTGCAGACATTGTACTTTAGCTTATATTTTATTTAATAGTATGTTGTTTACTTTCTTCTGAAGAGATACATATAGCTATACCTCATCCTTTTTAATAGCTGCAGAGTATTCCATTGTACAGTTTACCAGTCTCCAGATGATGTACATTTAAGTTATTTTCAAATCTTACTATTTATAAACAATGCTGTCATAAACATCCTTGTACATTTATGGTTTTTCACTTATTTAATCGTCTTAAGATAAATTCCTGGAAGTGGAGTTAGGAAATTAAAGAACATACACACTGAAAATTGTGATACATATTGCTCACATTTTCACTAGGAAAGACTAGTTTTTCACTACTATCACCACTATGTGCATGTCAGTTTTCCCATCACCGTGCCAGCACAATTTTTGGAGTCACTGCCATTCTGATTAATGAAAGATGATATGTGAGACTTTTATGGTCTTATATTTTAAATATTTTAAATATATATATATTTATAATATATAAAATAATATATTTATAATATTTATAATATATAAAAATATATATTTTAAATTTAAATTTAAATTTAAATTTAATCTGTCGACTGAAATAAAAATGCACAACGTGAGAGCTGTGAGTTTATTTCGAGACTTACTGAGGACTATAGCCCAGGAGACAGCTTCTCAGATAGCTCTGAGGAACTACACTGAAGACGTTAGGGGGAAGGTTAGCATATATGTGATCTTGGGGAAGGTGTACGTGCAATCAAGCCACACGTCTTGGTAGAAGGTTGCTGCTAGTCGTGAGGAACAAATGTCTTAGTTAATGATTTTAGTGCTTTTCTAAGTATGGGAAGATGTAAGAAATTGGGTTCATAAAATTTTCTCCTGAAAAAAATCTAACTATCCTGAAGGCCTTTTCTGTCAGTTTTCCCAGAGCATAGAGTGCCTCATTCCTGACTGTGTCCTGAAGTCTTTTCAGGGTATGTTGAAGGTCAGCGACTGCAGTGGCTAATGACTTAATTCTTGTAGAACCAGATGGCAAGTGACATTCTTTAGTTAGCAAATCTATTGAATTTCTGTGCATGGTGTGAAGGAGGGATAGAACAGTTACCCCCAATTATTGTAGTATGCTAATTGATTAGAAGAGATTTAAAAGAAGAAATACGTAAGCTTATTATAATGAAAGGAGAATTTCCTGTAGCTGAGGGATTTGATTGTGGATCAGCCACTAAAGAGAAAAATATATGTGCATAGGGCTGCAACATGTGCTACAAAAATTAGATACCATCCCACTACAGTGTGGACAGCCCTTTTTCTGTCTCTAATGACTGTTTTTTATTATCAGTTAGTTTTATGTGGACATATTTATTCAAATCTGCCCTAAATACTGTTAATTGCTTTGAATTATAATATAACCTACTTACTGACCTTTATTTGCAGCAGTCATTAAAATTAGATAGTTAAGGTGATACTAACTAGCAATCAAATCCCTTACAGTGAACTCCGTAGGGCATTTTCATTGTAATAAAGTAATTGCTTGAAATCTCACTCCCAGAAGTAGTAGGTTTGGAGACAGAACCAAGAACATGCCTGTTTTTGAAATTAGGCAATGGAACCACCTTAAGAAAAGAAACACTTGAAGCAAATTTCTCATCAAAGTGTCTAAATTCATTCTGTTGTGCTGTGTTTCAATTTTTATTTTTATTTTTCTGGAAGGTTATTTGGGACATTTTAAGATTGGAAAGGATGGGGAGACTTGAGTAATTGGGCAATAATTGCTTTCCTTTTTTTTGTGATACAGTATTTTTTTTTAAATTTTTACTGGGGTATAGTTGATTTACAGTGTTGTGTAATTATTGATTTCTTTTGCCTGGCATCACTTGTTTCCTGTCCTTGGCTGAGACATTTTCCTAGCAATCTCTGTTCTTCACTACCTGATTTTTTACTTTCACGAGCGTAACATCTCTAACCCTATTCTCATTAGAGGTCATGGAAAGAACCAAACCATGTATATTTTAGTACCTTCCCTTTCCTTTTCTCTAATAATGAATTTCTCTCCCTACCGTCAACTGAGGCAGAAAGGGAAAGCCTGGGTAGTGTATAATCAGGTGAGATTTCTAATGAAATGGTGATTCTAATAAGATTGTTTCTTTTGTTCTTTAAGACATAGGGCTTTGGAATTGGACGCCCTGTGTTCACATCCTTATTACGTTACTTACTAGCTGTGTGACCTCTCTAAAGCCAGTTTCCTCATCTGCACAGTTGAATCAGTTCATAGGATTTTTGTGGAAATTAAATGCGATGACATAAAAACATATAGCAGCATGCTGCACATAGTAAATGCACATAAAATTGCAGCAGTTTTTTATATTATTATGTGTTAAGTGCCTGTTTAAAAAAAGTGACCATTGCTCAAACTCTTCCTCAAAATGGATTGCTTTTTTAAGTTTATGCGTGGGAGTTGGGATTAGGTTTGGCTACTAATAGGAACTTCACGGTGGCTATAGTTTAATAAACAAGCAATGATTTATTCTCTCTCATAAGTCTGAAAGTAGGTACTCCATCCAGGTCAAGTGTGATAAGTTTATGGAGTCATCAAAAATCCATGATTCTTCTGTCTTTCTGCTCTCCTGTCCTAACACTTGGCTTGCATCCTCAAAGCCACTTTGTGGTCCAAGATGACTGCTAGAGCTTTAGCTATCATGTCTGAGTTGTAGGCTAGAAGAAGGAAAGGTAGAAAAGACTACCTCCAAGCTGTTGTCTCTTTCATTTTTAAGTAGCCTTCCCAGAAATCTTTTCCACTTCCACTTACATCTTATTGTACAGAACTTAGTCACGTAGCGGCACCTAGCTGCAAGGGAGGGTGGGAAATGCAATGTTTTAGTTGAGTTCATTACTTCTTCAAATAAATTTTAGATTCTATTACCAGTGAAGAAGGGAGAGTGGATATTGAATGGTAGCCATTGTCGCTGTCATAGCCTGTTTCTAATTGACAAGAACAGCCAAGCAAATACTACTGTATTATAGGGTATAAAACTTGGGAATAGTTTTGTGTTGTAGTAAGCTTTTCATTATAAAGGAACTCCAAGTAGAGAAGTTTGAATTGCATTGATTTCATTAAATTACCAAAATAGTTCTGAGTACAGCCAAGCTTTGACCACCCATTCTTGGTGTCTGGAATTAATTAGACTGGGGGTCTGGTTGCTTTTGCTTAGATCTTATTTCTAAGTCATTCAGCCTTTGAATTTGAATGGGAGTGGTAGGAGCCTCTACTGCCCTAAGCATTTGAAGCACTAATTCTTAGCTTTCTTTATAGGTATATGGCAGTGTATGGGAGAAATTACACCGGGCCTTTGCCATTTGGAGTGGCTTTGGTATGACCCTAACTGGCGTTCACACTTGTGGAGATTACATGTTCAGTGGCCACACAGTCGTCCTAACTATGCTGAATTTCTTTGTCACTGAATGTAAGTATCTTTAGTGCTTCTATGCATATCAACTGACTAGCTGCAGAGGAGGCTGTGGGAAGGGCATCAAATCCTGTGAAGAATGGGAGAAACAGACTGATGTAAGAAACATATGACTGAGAAACACTGGAAGAAGTGTGGTTTTAAAATGATCTTTCTGTCCTTTTCCCAGATACACCAAGAAGCTGGAATTTCTTGCACACTTTATCCTGGGTTCTCAACCTCTTTGGAATCTTCTTCATTTTGGCTGCCCATGAACATTATTCCATTGATGTGTTTATTGCCTTTTATATCACAACAAGACTCTTTTTGTACTACCATACTCTAGCCAATACCAGAGCATATCAGCAGAGTAGGAGAGCAAGAATTTGGTTTCCCATGTTTTCTTTTTTTGAATGCAATGTTAATGGTACAGTCCCAAATGAATATTGTTGGCCATTTTCAAAACCAGCAATAATGAAAAGAGTAATTGGATGAAGACTGTCTTTGTAATGTGTTCTTGATTAAATATACAGTCGTTGTTGAAAGTGAGTAACTTTGCTTTCTCCCCCTAGATTGTTCCTGGATGTCTTGCTTTTTGGCCTGTATGTTGACAAAGTAAAGCTCCCTGTCCTGACCAAGGCTGTGATTATAGCAAGCAAGAAAGAATAATTAAGAGTCCTTAGGTATCTGTTTGAACAGATAGCTTAAGTAGATGTTTTCTGCCCCTTCTCTTTAGGCAGACTTAATGTTATGATTGAAGTCAGTCTCTTACCTTTACCTATTGAGTATTTGCCTATTGAGCTTAAGCATATCAACTTAAGCAATTTGCTGGTTGAAAGATTTTTTTAATTTCCAGTAGGACTCTAGTCAAGAAATAATAATAATAATTTTTTAAGCTCGTTATTTTCTTCAAAGGAAAAACCCCTACCAAGTGAGCAGTACTTGTTCTTTGAACTAATCTCTGTGTCTTTCTAAAAAATGCAACTCTGGAAAGTGATCCTTTTTACTAACAAATTAATTTTTGCCTTCTGAACCATCCGTAAGAAAAGTATACTGAATATACCAGTATCCCTGAAACAAGAAGAGAATGAAAGGGGCCATACATAAGGTGGCAGAGTACAAATATAGTGCTGGTATTTTTCACCAAAATCAACAAAAGGTGCAGTTCCTATTTTGTCCTGAGGGTTCAGTATGATCATCAGTAAGTATGCATGAGGGGAAAATGGCTGCATCCATAAAAATAAAATAGGCTTAATTTTAGTGATGAAAGTACCTGGAATAACTTTGTGCTGTGACTATTAGCTAGACAGATGACAGCCCAATTTTATACTTTTTAATGGTGTTATTTAATGAGCAAAATAATGGAGTGTTTTATCAGATGTTAAAGTTCTGAGTCCTTAAGTAGGGAGGTATGCATGCAAATTGTTCTCTTTCTGAAATTTATAACAGGTTGCAGGCATTATGTAACGTTTTGGTTTTTGAAATTTCTCATTCTTGGCCATCAGAACTAAGCCATCTCAGACATATGTGGATATGAAAAGGTTTTGTTGTTTTTTATTTTTAAAACAATTGTGTACATACATTCTTTCTATTTAGTTTTAATTTGGCAGTCAGGAGTGTTATACCTTAGTTGCTGTTTACAACACTAGAAATTTAGTACCTTAAGTAATTTGACCTCTGTGATTACATTTGTCACTTTACTTTTAATGATTTTATACAGTAGTTTTGAGAGTTGGTTGGTTCTAGAATTAGACTTTGAACCCCAGCTGATGAGCTTAGCCACTTGGAATATTAACTGTGTAGCTTTTACATTCCGTTTTAAAACAAGGAGTTAAAAAGGTGCTGGCATATTGAGGTCTAAAATTAGACCACTTAGCAGAAACCTGCTCCTTAAATGGTGAAATATTTTATTTTTGCACTTTGAGTCATATTCCTACCCCATATAAGCTACAGAAGAGCCTGAATGGATTGGGCAGGAAGCAAATATAATGCAAACAAGTTGCAGCTAGTGCTGAGTGATCCCAATTTGGGTGTACTCTGAACATTATTTTTTATTTTTCACTTGAGAAAATGGCACGAGGCAATTTAAGTTTTATTATGCTTTTAAATCTCATACTTTAGAATCTGATAACATGTTAAATTGTTGATTCTGTTACATGCTGGGTATGAAAATGCCAACATTTCATCTAAGGAAATTGCATAATCATGAAGGGTGAAGGATGTTTCCTATGCAGTTAGAGTACTTTGACCCTTGAGGTCAAAAGATATGTAACTCCCATTTTTTTCCAGATGGCAGAAGAGGACTGAATTTAGCTAGGGAGGGACTGGCGTTGGCTTTTGGGAAAATGTTTGAAAAAAAATCCATGGCAACATTAAGTCAAGAATGTTGAATAGCTACTTAATGGTAAATTTCCTAACATCAATCTTCTTTCCTTCGTATGGATTTTATTCTAGAACAAAATAGAAAAAAAAATTGCAACTAACTTTGCAGACCTATTGATACTGAGAGTGCCTAATAGCAGACTGCAATGAGGATTGTAAAATAACTTCCCACACTTACATTTATCATATCTGTTTTGAGGAAAAGGTAAGCTAGATTTATAATTTATTGTTATAACTATTACAGGGCAGTGTTTACATATATTAATCATCTCCAGGTCTCTTCCTTGGAAAACTTTGAGACAAAATTCTTTTCCATTTCTTTTTTTAATACAAAACCTATAGTTTTGTTGCTTTTTGTTTTGTCCAGAAATTTCCAGATTTTGTCTTTGTATTTTTTTTCTTGTTAAAACCATAGTGAAGGTAGGATATACATTTTGGGTGTGAATGTGGCTAGGTAGAGAAGCTACATGCCTTAGATCTACATATTTTTTACCTTGTCTACAGTTGGAAACGTGTGAGAGGCTTACATCATTAAACACTGAGATTTCAGTATAGAAGGAACCAAGGTTTTTTGTTTGGGGCTGCAAACTGGAGGTTATATTGAAAGTCCTCCATGCAATTTCTGTCTTCCTAGGGGCAGCGTTACCTTTTATTTTTTTTTCCCCTTTCTTTTTTTTTTTTTAATCCCATGAAGAGCAGCGTTACTGAAGGGTAATTGAAGTTTCTAATCAGGTTTAGAAGAAGGCAAGTTTGCTATTATCACCAGATAATTTGGGAGAAACCTTTTTTGGCTGCAGAATTCTCAACATGCCTATTTTCTCCATAGTTCTCTGTGGCCAGAATTGCTAGAGTAAAAATACAACTTCCATGTGCTAGATCTGTTTATTAGTATCCCTTTAAATCAGAAAGCAATGAGCTTAGCCATGGAACCAGTCAGTTAAATAAGTGTGGACTGTTCACAGGAAGAACCCCATGCTAGAGACCTGCTGATAGGGTAACTCTGACACTGCACATGGCATTCTTCCCTACCCTGTACCTGCCTGAGTGTTGTTACTTAGAATTCTAAAAATCTTATAATTTTGTAAATCATAAGGACAGAGGCATCACATCCTTTTATAGCTAATATGAAACCATGTGTTTTAAGGAAACCTGTTTGGAAAGTGTTATTTATATATTCAAAGTCATAATTATAACACTAACCTGCTTTGATGGTATTAGTAAAAAGCAATTTCATCATCAGTTTCATAGTAAACTTTTTTTTAAGGATTCTTGTTCCATAATGTTTGAGAACATTAACCATATTCTTTTTTTAAACTCTCTAATCTAATAAATTTAATTCTTTGATAGTCTTGTAGACTTAAGTTACCCCTTACTAAAAGTAATTATGGTAATAGTCATTTGTCAGTTCTTTACGGTATTCAGGCATTTGAGACAGGAAAACTTTTTTTACAATAGTCCCATGGCTTTCTTAAACAGTATTGGTTTCATTCAGATAGTTTCAGAGCCAACAAAGGATGTCAGCTTTAATGCCATCTTTACTTTGGCAGTTAAGACAGTTTGCATTTGTAAAATGTTTTAATCTGAATTACCCCACATTGCTGTAGAGGAAAATTGTTAATAACACCAAAAGTCAGACTGCTACAGGTGAGCAATGAGAAAGGAAAGAGGTTGAGGGTTTTTTCTTTCTCTGTCTTTGAGTAGCTTTGAATGACTGAAATTACTATGGAAGTAGGTTTTATTTCCCCTCTCACCTATCCCTCACCCCCAGCAAACGCCACCAATTTCAAGTAACTAAAATATGCCAATTATTTTGCATCAAGTTCAGTGAAAACATCTGTGAAATCTATAATCCAGCTCCCCAAAAAGTTGGTTTTTTAGAATATGTTCTACTCTAAATTGACCAAAGGACTTTTATTCAGTGTACTCCATGTTTAAGCATAAGGAAGCTTTGTGCCTAGTATGGAAGGAGAAGGAATACTATCTTACTTTTGTTGTTATTTCAGGTCTGTTTCAGTCTGAACTACTGGGTTGTCTGAACAAGCCAAGCAATGTTACCAGTTAGTAGTATCATCTTTAAAATGCTTAATTTTAATAATTTTTTATTCAAAGAATCTATGAATTGTTAAGACAGTTGAAGTATTTCTGATATGAAAGAAAGGGAGTGGAAACTGGTACTTAATGGGGGAAGCAAAATTAGCTTGGGCTAAAGTGGGCATGTTTTGTTTTAAGAATGCTACCTAAATGTCACCCAATCTGCAGAGATACTAGTATTACTTGAAGATGTGAAAGTTCCTGTCGTAGCCATACCTTGAAGCACAGTGTTGTATATAAGTAAATATCTTGATTCTAAATTAAATCCAGATTTAACTAATATATATTATTTTATATCTTTGTTGTATTAAAATGTTTAAAAACACTAAGAATAAAACATTTGAAAGTTGGATTGCAGTCTCTTATTTAAATGCCTTTCCATTATTAATACAGCTGGTTTATTTTTTATGCAGTGAATTTTTATCATTTGCAAATGATTGGGCCCTGCAACTTTAAATCCTAATGTATACCTGGTCCCTGGCATTTACTAATTCTTGATTGTCTATTGATAAGCCATTTGCCTTTTCTCCTTTCTTTTCTGTAAACCAGGAGAGAAAAGTAATCTTCATGATGGTGTAAGAATAATTATAGATGAAGTCGAGAAGGAGGAAAGGGAAGCAAAGCAAATAGCTACTTATTCCTGGGCACATTAAAGTTTTTGTTTATTGGTTTTGGGTTTATTTTAATTGTAAATTTTGTAGAAAGATGCCATCATCCTGTCAGGTTAACTTCGGAGATAATGATGAACAGGAAAAGAAAACAGTTGTTAGGGGTAGCCCAGCAGCCCAGAGCCATGGAATAGTGAGAACACTAAGTATTGTCACAGGGCCCTATGAGTTTTTTAACTCATAACTGAATTTGTCTTCATGATCACTACTAATTGTAGCCTCTCTGGTGCTGGCACCAGCTGGTCTCTCTCAGGAACTCCGGAAAAGAATAGTCCAAAACAGACTGAGAGGCTGCTTGGTGGAATAGAAAATGTGGTGGATTTAGACTCTGAGGACCTAGGTATGGGTTGCAGCTCTGCTGCTGATTAAACTGGGTCTTTTCTTCCAGCTCCACTTAACCTTATCTGTGAAATGTAGGAGGAAATGCCTACCTCATAAGCTGTGTTAAGGGCCAGATTATGAAAGTACTGTGGCCTTAATGGCTCAGTACCTGGTATATAATGCTGAAATATTAGTTGAATTTAGGGCAGTAACACAGGGGCTGTAATCCCAGGGAGTTAATAATCTAGCAGGGAAGATGACCTAAAAATGGAACTGACAACATTCATTGGCAGAATAGAGCAGTAGTTTTAAAGCTACCTGGGTGAACATCTTGTGGGGTTGGGGAAGAGAGTTGGAGCTTGTACCATTTCCATCCAGAGTTGGTGTTTTACATATTTGGCTTTCCTAGTAGGCTTTCCCTTTGAAAACAGGGTTGAGGTTAGGGGAAGTAAATGTTTGGAAACCACTGAGGCAATAGACAAATTCACTATCTTCATTTAATAGTAGTTTGGGAGAGGAAGGGCTCACTGGGGACTGAGGATCCAAGAGGAATTCACGAAGTATGTGAAACTTGAACCTAGCCCTCCCTGACGGATAAATTCACTAGGCTGTGATGAAAGGCTTAGAGGGCTCTAACTGTGATGTGAAAAAATTGGATTTATTTGTGTATGTATTAGGGAAATGTTGACAGGGTATGTGTTTGATTTTATTTTAAATGGACGCACTGGGAATGCCTGTTGCCAGGGTCTAAATTGTGGGGACAGGTATAAGTAATTCTGTAAAACAGGAATTGGTAAAGGGCAGAAGTTTAAGTCTAAAAGAGAGAGGAAAGATGATGGAAAGTACACAGAAGATCACTGGAGATGAAAGGAAGGCTAGTGACCCCAAGATAGTAGGTCAGGGCACCAGGACTGGACACAGTTTGTAGGAGGCCTTTGTCCCCAGCCGAGGAAGATCCAGACACCAAACAAATGAGCTGCCAACTGCTACTGGCTGGTGCGATATGACTCTAGGATATGATACACCTTGTATCCAAAATTGTCTCTGTTGTGCTCATGCACCTAACCTGTTGAAATGCTGACCTGCCAGGCATTAAGTGGAGTGGAAGCTGACTCTGGTGAAGACGTGAGGAGATGCTGTGGTAAGAGAATGCCTCAGAGGAGTTCAGTGATCACCCTCAGCTGTAACTTAGAAAAAGAACAGATGACAACTATAAGGCCTCTGCTGGAGTAGCATGATATTTAAATGCTGTATGTTCTCACCTCACAGAGCTCCCCATGAGAGCCAGAATTACAAAACCACCATGACCTACCTGTTCATATTCCAGCCTTAAGAGCCCTGGATCACACTCTGAAGAGAATACCTGTACGTAATGTTTTGTTTTGTTTTTTTAATTGGAGTATAGTTGATTTATACTATTGTTAGTTTCAGGTGTACAGCAAAGTGAGTCAGTTATACGTATACATATATTCATTCTTTTTCAGGTTCTTTACCCATATAGGTTATTACAGAATATTGGTTGGTTATCTATTCCACATATAGTAGTGTGTGTATGTTAATCCCAAGCTCCCAGTTCATCCCTCCCCCTGATGTTTCCCCTTTGGTAACCATAAGTTTGTTTCCGAAATCTGTGAGTCTGTTTCTCTTTTCTAAATAAGTTAATTTGTATCATTTTTTAAATTGGATTCCACATATGAGTGATATCATATGGTATTTATCTTTCTCTGTCTGACTTACTTAGTATGACAATCTGTAGGTCCATCCATGTTGCTGCAAATGGCATTATTTCATTCTTTTTTATGGCTAATATTCCATTGTATATATGTACCACATCTTCTTTATCCATTCCTCCGTCAATGGACATTTAGGTTGTGTCGATGTCTTGGCTGCTGTAAATAGTTCTGCAGTGAACATTGGGGTGCATGTATCTTTTCTAAGTATGGTTTTCTCTGGGTATATTCCCAAGAGTGGGATTGCTGGGTCATATGGTAGTTCTATTTTTAGTTTTTTAAGGAACCTCTATACTGTTCTCCATAGTGGCTGTATCAATTTACATTCCCACCAACAGTGCAAGAGGGTTCCCTTTTCTCCACACCCTCTCCAGCATTTATTGTTTGTAGATTTTTTGATGATGGCCATTCTGACCGGTGTGAGGTGGTACCTCGTTGTAGTTTTGATTTGCATTTCTCTGATAATTAGTGACGTTGAGCATCTCTTCATGTGTTTTTTGGCCACCTGTATGTTTTCTTTGGAGAAATGTCTATTTAGATCTTCTGCCCATTTTTTGATTGGGTTGTTTGTTATTGTGACATAGAGCTGCTTGAGCTGTTTGTATATATATTTTGGAGATTAAACCCTTGTTGGTCACATCATTTGCAAATATTTTCTCCCATTCTGTGGGTTGTCTTTTCGTTTTGTTTATGGTTTCCTTTGCTGTGCAAAAGCTTTTAAGTTTTATTAGGTCCCATTTGTTTATTTTTGTTTTTATTTTCATTACTCTAGGAGATGGATCCAAAAAGATATTGCTGTCATTTATGTCAAAGAGTGTTCTGCCTGTGTTTTCATCTAAGAGGGTTTTATGGTGTCTGGCCTTGCATTTAGGTCTTTGATCCATTTTGAGTTTATTTTTGTGTATGTTGTTAGAGAATGTTCTAATTTCATTCTTTTATGTGTAGCTGTCCAGTTTTCCCAGCACCACTTATTGAAGAGACTGTCTTTTCTCCATTGTATAGTCTTGCCTCCTTTGTCATAGATTAATTGACCATAAGTGCATGAGTTTATTTCTGGGCTTTCTGTCCTGTTCCATTGATCTATGTTTCTGTTTTTGCACCAGTACCATACTGTTTTGATTACTGTAGCTTTGTAGTATAGTCTGAAACCAGGGAGCCTACCTAATGGTTTTTTGATACAGACTAATCAGCTGCCTTTAATAAGACGTCAAAGTACATGAAATTTGATCCTATTTTTCCACAAAGACTGATTTTGGAGGCTTAGCTGGAGAGCATTTTGGCAGTAAGGATGCAATTTGAGGACTTCAACATGGTTGAAATCTCACATGCAGACATGTAGAAATGTGATACGCCTAACTGTCCCGGCAAGATTCTGAACTTTCTTCACTATTGATTCCACAGTGGTGCCTGTGATTCTTACTCTCTTTTTTAAAAGTTACTAATTTCAAGTAAATGAATCATGAACAGGGTAACAAACTGTACATACTGAAGAGTCTTCTCCCACCCCTGTGCCCCAGCCTTTAGCTCTCCTTCCAAGAGACAACCATTTTTAATGAGTGTGTTTTTCCAGAGCTATTCTATGCATATACAAATATATTTTTTTAAGGTTTATTTTTACATTATTTTACACAAATTGTAGCATATACGCATATGTGCACATATAAACATGGTTTTGCACCTTGATTATTTTGCTTAACATGTGCCAATCCCTTCCCCTGTAGGGACACACCTTAGTTGAATGAGTTGAGTTTATTGCTCATTGCAGTGAGGGAGAACACACACCATGGGGAATTATAGGGCATCTCAGTTGCAGTGTGTTGGAAAGGACTTAGTGGATTGGGGTTTGGATTAGTTGGTTTTAGGGGAAAGTGTTAAGGAAGCTCATATTTGCTGTGGATTGGATGCTTTCAGGTTGCTGGAGCAATTCTATGGTTGCATATTTTAATAAATCTTAATAAGGCAGGAGGAATGAATTGAGGCTAATGTTACAATTCATAAGTGCTGCTGTTACAGCAGTCACTCATATCAGCCAGGATAGAGGGATGTTTGGTCATGTTTGTAGTTACAGTAATGTTCATGTTTTTATCTGTGTTGAGACATCATTACTACATAGTCTTGTTTTTGTCCTGATCTGTCATGGCCACAGATCTCCTTGTCTGATGTTGGGGTGTTTTGGGAAATTTTTTATGTTCAACAGGAAAACAATAAGGCCTAGCTGTGAGTGCCAGGCCAGCTTCTAGCAACATCGAGTTCTAGATGATGGTACCAGACCATCTCCCCAGTGTCAAGGGGAGCTTTTCTCTTAGTGTTGTCTCCACTGCACAGATGTCCTAATTTATTACGCGTTCCCAGAGAGATGGACATTTAGATTGTTTACTATTCAAACAGTACTGCAATAAATAACATATGTTACTTTGCCTGTGTGCAAGTTTATCTGTAGAATAAATTGCTAAAAGGAAAGTTGTTGGGTCAGAGGCTTTGTGCATTTTAAATTTCATTAGATATTGTCAGATTGACTTCAGTAGAAGTTGTACCAATTTATTTTTCCACTAGCAGTGTATGAGTTTGCCTGTTGATCCACATCATTGCCAAAATAAGGTATTACTTAACTTTTGTATTTTTGCCAACTTGATAGGTTTAAAAATGGTATCTTAATTCCCTTTCTGCATAAGTAAGCTGCAGAATTATTTTTAAATTGCAGTAAGGGAATGGTGGAATGGTGACAGCTTTATTAGCATGCGAATCTTTCTGGAAGACTAACTGAATCACGGACTATGTCGGATATTTTGTTAAAAACCCATATGGCTATAAGATGTTGAATGGGAAAAGGAAGATGATTAATAGATTGAGGAGTGTTTCTCCCATTTTATTTGTAGCATAGTCTTTAAACTTGGCCATCTTTTGTCATTGGAGAGTAGTGTTTTTTCATGATAATTATCTTCCCTGAACACTGATGAAAGCTAAATGCCATCTAGTCTAAGGGAGAGTCCAGAGGACCTAGTTGCTCTCCTTGTTTTAAAGTTCTATAAAATGTAACTGTTAATACCTGTCTGCCTACCAGCAGCTACGGTTGGCTCTGACATCACTTATGAGACATTCTAAGGACTCGAATTTACCTGTCCCAGATATAGGGCTGTATTGTAGATATGTAGGGCCTGAGATATGGAAGATGTTTTGAAAAAATAATTATCAAACATTTATTGAACACCTACTATATGACAAGCACTATTTAAGCACTGGTGACAAAGTCCCTGCCCTCAGGAAGCTTACTTTCTAGACAATAAACAAATATATGAGAAAAAAAAAGCATCCCTGAAAGCTGTCAACTAGCATAGTTACAGTGGTGTTCCCTTACTGAACATAATGTTACCGAATATCAACAGCAGATGAGGACTCTGCATGATCGGGAAAGGCCATCTTCAGTCATAATTAAGCCTGAATGAACACCATGCAACACAAAAATAACAATACACCCCCCCGATTAATACTGGTGGCTAAGAGGGACTTCCCTGGTGGTCCATTGGTTAAGAGTCCGCACTCCCACTGTAGGGGGCGTGGGTTCAATCCCTGGTGGAGGGAACTAAGATTCTGTATGCTGCGTGGCACAGCCAGAAAAAAAAATACTAGTAACTAAGATACTGAATTGCCCCAGCTTTCTGAAAACACTCAATCTGGAATAGCACCCCACTTGTTTTCTTGAACACTCTGTAACATCACCTAACACAGCCCAAATCGTGTACAAGTCCCTCCTAAAACCCTCTGAGATTCCCCACTCTTCTCCATGGTGTTCAGTCTCTCTTGCTACAGGGAGTTTAATTTTAAAAACTAACTTTGACTAATGTGTGTTCCTGGTGATCTTTGGCTGGTGGGAATTGACTCTTTAGGTAGCAAAAGTGCTGTCTTTGTAACACACACACCCACACCCACACACTAGAAAACAGGATGAAAGAGACAGGAGCATTTGCTGCCTGACAGCGCTAAAAGGCCTGTAGAGGTGACTTTTGTGCAGAGGCCTGAATGAAATAAGGAAGGACCCATGTGGATATCTAGGGGTGGAAGGAATAGCAACTGCGCGGGCCTCTGGAGCAGGCTTGGCATGTTCTGCAAACAATTATGAGGCCAATTTGGCTTAAGAGTGAGAAGGGAAAGGGTGATTGGAAATGAATTTAGAGAAGTAGCCAGGGCTCTAATCCTGCAGGCTTCAAAGGTCCTGGTAAAGACTAGATTTTGCTTCTAGTGTTATAGGAAGCCATTGAGAAATTTTGGTTTTGTGTAGGGGAGTGACTCATGTACCACATCGCCATGGTAGCCAAAGTTACACTGCCCTTGGGCTAAGGCAGAGAAGGCCTCATTCACCCACCTCCTTCTGTGTGGGGCGACTTGCCTGGCCTTGGAAACAGTTTCAACAAGCTCATTTGGGTCCTTTATTAGGAGCCTAGAAGAATGAAGGTTGCACAAGGAAATGAAAGCTGCAGCAGAGCCATAGGAGAATGCACCATGAGCTACAGTGGATTGAAGCAGCAGTGGATGTAATAGGAAACTGGAGTTTTCTTTTCTTCACTTGAATAAAAAATTCACAGGCTGTCAAAGTAGAGTTATGAGTGTCTTGTTTTTAGTTTAGAGGTCGGCCTTTGCAGATGGGCACCAGCAGAGGGTGCTACAAACTTCCAGCAGCCTGTGTGCCTTTGTCACTTAGGCACAGAATGAACTACGGAAGTTGCTGTTTTGAACCAAGTATAGTGTGGGTATCAGAATCACCTGGCTTGTTAAAATTCTTTAGATCCTACCTCCTGAGTCTGATTCCATTGATGGGAGGAATTTCCATTTCTAACAGGTTTCCAGGCAATGCAAATTCTTCCAAATTGGTTCTCTATCTGGAGGCAATCAGAATCACCTGAAGACCCTTTCTACAAGGCTGGGCACCCTTCCCTAAGGGCATTTCACAATCGGGTGTAGTGAGAATGCAGTTGTTCACATAGCACCCTCGTTTCTTCCTCTTAAGTGGATGTGAAAGTTCACTGGAGCTTGTAAGCATCATGCTTAGCTTTTTTATTCCCCCATTTCTTCTTTTAATTTTGCTTTCCAATTGTATGTTACCAGTGTATATAAATACATTTGATTTGGGGATATTGATCTTTTGTGACCTTGCCAAACTCATGTATTAGTGCTAGAAGTTCTTTTGTAGATTCGTTAGGATTTTTTGCATAGTCATAGGCAATCTCATTGTCTGTGAACAGGGACAGTTTTATCCTTCCCCCTTTCTATCTTGAACTCTTGTTTCTCTGGTGGCCAGAAATAGATCTGCTGACCCCATGCTGTCATGATATTCAGGAGCAGATAACGTACCAGTTCACAAAGCAATTGACAGTATTCTGAATCCTAAGTGACCACTGAGGACACTTAGGGGGAAAACATCTGAAATGATGATAAGGGCATTGGCTTTGAAATAAGAGAGACCTAGCCTTGATGAAATAGTTTTTTCTCATTGGCCAGAGCTAGAGAGTCTAGCCTTTAGCACAGCCCTGCCACTCTAAGCCAGGAGTTCCTGAGTTGCAGCATCCCAAGGGACTCGGGTTAAACCTTGGGGCGGACCAGGGCTTGGCAGAGGTGAAGGTAGCCCATTTGATAGGTCCTGGGAATTGGTAGCTGCATTCTCATGGATGGCTCCAAAGGGAAAGCAACAGATTGGGCTTCTAATCTAGGCAGCAGGGAAGAGGAAGTTTGCCTTTTCCTGGGCAGTAGTTGAGTGGGGATGAATGGCATCTGGGGGCAAAGTAATGTGTTTGTGTCCTTTCTGCCTGCACACTGCCTGGTGCCTTCATACATTGGCACTAGGAGCATAACCTCCCTGGGCCCTCCCTTTGCCAAACCAATTTTCCTGGGGACTAGCTTCTGGGGTCAGTTTACTGAGAGTTCCCATTTTCACAGCTTCATCCTTCCTCTGCTTCTGTTCTTAAAGGTGGCCATTGTCTTCTCAAGGAAAATATCATCATGTATAAAATGCATTACATTTTCATTTCCCTAGCTGTAGGGTAGCATGTTTTGGAATAGATTCAAAATTGGTACTGCCTTTGGCCTCCCACTCTGGGCTCCACCTCTCACCCTTTATAATTCTTCCTGTTAGGAAAATTATTTAAAATAGAAATGGCTGATAACCTCAGCTGTCACACTGTAATAGGTCTTGGCTTATAGGGGAAAGACCTTGGTTTTGTCTCCTAGTTTTGATGTAGTGGGACTGTGGGTGAGTTTAGGGAAGTCATCAAACCACTCTGACTCAGTTTCCTCATTTGATGTAATGGGATGATAATATTCAGTATTTGGAAGGTAGAATAGTATAGTGGTTTAAGGACATGGGCTCTGAAGCCAAGCGCCTGGAGTCAAATCTTGGCTCCTCTACTTACTAGTCATGTTAACCTTGGGAAGTTACTAAGCCTCTTTGTCTCTCAGTGTTTTTTTTTTTTTTTTTTAAACATCTTTATTGGAGTATAATTGCTTTACAATGGTGTGTTAGTTTCTGCTTTATAACAAAGTGAATCAGCTATACATATACATGTATCCCCATATCTCCTCCATCTTGCATCTCCCTCCCACCCTCCCTTTCCCACCCCTCTAGGTGGTCACAAAGCACCAAGCTGATCTTCCTGTGCTATGTGGCTGCTTCCCACTAACTATTTTACATTTGGTAGTGTATATATGTCCATGCCACTCTCTCACTTTGTCCCAGCTTACCCTTCCCCCTCCCCATGTCCTCAAGTCCATTCTCTACATCTTTATTCCTGTCCTGCCCCTAGGTTCTTCAGAACCATATAATATATATATTTTTAGATTCCATATATATGGAATATAGCATACGGTATTTGTTTTTCTCTTTTTCTCTTTCTGACTTACTTCACTCTGTATGACAGACTCTAGGTCCATCCGCTTCACTACAAATAACTCAATTTCATTTCTTTTTATGGCTGAGTAATATTCCATTGTATATATGTGCCACATCTTTATCCATTCATCTGTTGATGGACACTTAGGTTGCTTCCATGTCCTGGCTATTGTAATAGAGCTGCAGTGAACATTGTGGTACATGACTCTTTTTGAATTATGGTTTTCTCAGGGTATATGCCCAGTAGTGGGATTGCTGGGTCGTATGGTAGTTCTATTTTTAGTGTCTCTCAGTTTTGAGTTGGTGATAGTACTTACCCTCATAGGGTTATTATGAGGATTTATGAGTTAATACATGCAAAGGATGTAAAATGGTACCTGGAATATCCTAAGTGTAAGATGTCATCATCATCATCATCATCATGATTATAAGGATCCAGTGAGTTCATATTGTAAAAATACTTTGAAACTGAAAAATGATACCCACCTTTGACTCTTACCTTAGTTATGCTTAGTCTGCAGGTTGAGGAGGGCTGTTTTGAACATCACCTTCCCAAAACCCTGAAAAGCTGCTCTTGCCTGACAGTTCCTCTGCCCACAGAATGGCGTGGAGGACCTAGGTCCCCTTTATTTACACAGAGCCTTAGGTGCTGATGCTATCACACCCCCAGGGAGTGACTGAACCACCTCTGTAGAAGGGAGTTGAAGAGGGAGGTCTCAGTAGGTGGCAGGGACAAGGCTAATGCCCTGGCATGGGACAGAGACCTGACAGGGAGTTGTGAGATTCCTGGCTCTTGTGCCAAACTTCTGGAGGACTGGAGGGTAGTCCCTCCAGGCCTTAGTTTCCTTTTCTCTAAAAGAGGAACAAGAGTCCCTGTTCTCACTTCACAAGGCACTGGAAAGAAGGCAGTGAGTTAATAAGTCCCAGATATTTTTTTTAAAAAAAGGTATTATTGGAGTAAAAGGTTGTACTATTACTTGGCAAATTACCATTCCTGAGCCAAACCTCCCTAAAAGTGAGTTCTGTTGGAGAGTTAGGGTGTGTGGGTGAGCAGTAAGCCCTGCTCTCTTGCTGGCCTCTGTCAAGGCTTTTTGCCAGATTGTACTCTAAATTGCACTCTCTGAAGGCTTTGGGTCAACCTGCAAAAGTCTGGCCACTCTGCCACTCAGTTTTTCCAGTTTTCTGTCTCTGCATGGTCAGGAGCCTGGGGAAGCCTTGCTTTGCTTTTCAGCCCTTTTGCACTCACCCCACATCATACAGGTGTTTTTGCCCTGGCACCAAGTCCTCTGCGGTAGACTCCATACTCTTTTGCACTGTGACTTCACTGTTCCATCCATCAAGACACAAAGTCTATTTCCCCAGCCCTTGTAGGTGCTGTCTTTGTGGCTTGCTTTAATAAAATGTGGTGGAATTGCTGTTATGTGACTGAGGAGGCTACCACTTTCACCCTCTTGGGATGCTGGCTGAAGCTGCTGTGCCATGAAGGAGACTGGGATGAAAGATCTTGTAAGGAGAGAGCGGCTCAGCTGACCAAGCTCTCCCAGCTGAGCCCAGTCCCCAGCTCACCCACCAGCTGATGCAGCTGCATGAGTAAGCCTGAGGGAGACCAGGAGAACTGTCCAGTCAATGCACAGGGTCATAGACATAAACTGTTTTAAGCCACTAAGTTTTGGTATGGTTTGGTTTGTTCTTCAGCGACAGATAACCCACATACCTAATACTGTATCTCTAAAGCCCCTTCACATTGGTCTTCTGTGTCTTGAAAGACCTGGCTCTACGTCTTTAAGAGTGCAGAGTGTGTTTTCCAGACTTCTTGGTCAATACCCAGTTCCATGCTGTCCTGAAGTGTGTTTTCACAAGGCTGGTCTTGGCTCTGAGGCAGCTGTATTTTAAATGCAGTCTCACTGGTGAGTCACTGGTGCATTGTCGCTTGGCTTTGCCTGGAATTAAAAGGACCAACAAATATGTTTTCAAATCTTTTCAATTAGGAAATCACAAATTTAGGGACTTCCCTGGTGGTGCAGTGGTTAAGAATCCACCTGCCAATGCAGGGGACACGGGTTCGAGCCCTGGTCCAGGAAGATCCCATATGCTGTGGAGCAACTAAGCCCATGCACCACAACTACTGAGCCTGCGCTCTAGAGCCCATGAGCCACAACTACTGAGCCCCCGTGCCACAGCTACTAAAGCTCACATGCCTAGAGCCCGTGCTTTGCAACAAGAGAAGCCACGACAATGAGAAGCCCATGCACCGCAACGAAGAGTAGCCCCTGCTCGCCGCAACTAGAGAAAGATTTCTGCCTGCGACCAAGGTGAAGCAGTAGGGTCCAGATTTACCCTTCCACTTCATTGATGCCCTCTAGTTTGTCACCATCATCATCCTAAATACGGTATTCCAGTTGTGATATGGGCCTAATACTGAGGACGGCCAGCCCATGCTTCCCTTGATCTGGACTCTATATGTCTATCATTTCACATTTGTAATTTCATGAAGGAGGTAGAACCTGAGCAGGCACTGTCTGGTAGCTTGTGATCTGGCCTCAGCTGACCTCTCCAGCCTGGCCTTGCTAGAAAACCCCTCTTCCTGCTACCTCCTCCCCTAATATCCCATCTGTTGTAATTCCCATTCTTGTCATATTATTTGCAGTTTGCTGAACATGCCATGCTGCATCGTGCCTGAGCATTCTTTCCTTATGTGCTGCCCTCCCCCTCCTTGTCTGCCACACAAACACATCCTCCACTTTTAAGAATCCGTTGAATTCTGAGGCCTTCCTGATGCTCTCAGGGTGATCTGATCCCTTCATAACCCCACTGTCCTCTGTTCATACAGCAATTCTTGCGCAGACAGCACTTTACAATACTTGTTGATGTTTGTCTCCCTTTCTAGACTGTGAGATTGGTTTTTTTATTAATTTATTTATTTTTGGCTGCATTGGGTCTTCGTTGCTACATGCAGGCTTTCTCTAGTTGTGGCAAGTGGGGGCTACTCTTCATTGCGGTATGCGGGCTTCTCATTGCGGTGGCTTCTTTTGTTGCGGAGGACGGGCTCTAGAGCGCAGGCTCAGTAGTTGTGGTGCACGGACTTAGTTGCGCCGTGGCATGTGAGATCTTCCTGGACCAGGGATCGAACCAGTGTCCCCTGCATTGGCAGACAGATTCTTAAACCACTGTGCCACCAAGGAAGCCTGAGATTGTTGATTTTTAATTAGCCTCCGGCACAGTGTCTCACACACGCTAGTTGCTTAATAAATGTTTGTAGAAGAAAAGGAGAGAAGAAGAAATGTGTGTTACAAAATCTGAAAGAATAGGGATTCCCCCCTGCTACCTGCCCCAGCTGGAAGAATAGCCCATGCAAAAGCTGAGTGGTTCCTTCTGAGTGATGAATACAGTAACTTTTATTTTTGTTAATTAATTATTTATGGCTGCGTTGTGTCTTTGTTGCTGCGCGGGCTTTCTCTAGTTGCAGCGAGCGGGGGCTACTCTTCGCTGCGGTTCGCCGGCTTCTCATTGCGGTGGCTTCTCTTGTGGAGCACGGGCTCTAGGTGCGCGGGCTTCAGTAGTTGTGGCACGTGGACTTCAGTAGTTGTGGCTCGCGGGCTCTAGAGCGCAGGCTCAGTAGTTGTGGCGCGCGGGCTTAGCTGCTCCACGGCATGTGGGATCTTCCCGGACCAGGGCTCGAACCCGTGTCCCCTGCATTGGCAGGTGGATTCTTAACCACTGCACCACCAGGGAAGTCCCTGAATACAGTAACTTGATTTCATTGCTCTGTTAATTGGGACTTCACTAATTTTGAAGGAATAACAAGTTGGATAGTTTATTTTATACCATTTATAAACACAGGGTTTGTTCAACTAAAATCCTGCCATATAAACAAGAGCAAGCATTTCAAGTAGCCTTAAACACCTGACAAGTAATCCTTTCCGTATACACAATTGATGGACTGAATTAGAAAAATATTCTCATCTGTTCATTAAAACAGATTTCCCTTAAGGCCTATACTGAGAAGCAATTTATTAGCATAGTTCCACTAGATTCCTGAAGGTATAAAACTGAATTTCTTTTAATATGCTTTATGATTCAAACCAACTCTTGTCAGCTGGACCTAGTTAATCTGAATTAACTATACATGAAGTCCTTGGCACTGCAGAGAGCTGAGTGATTCATTCAAATGGTGTGTCCTTGTAGCTTGTCTCATAAAATTGCTGGAAGCCCAGAGAAAATGGATGCTGTTTTGAGGGCAGTGAAGGAGTTGTCCCTGGTACACTTTGGCTTCTAGATTTGAACCTCATGAGCTTGGTAGCTTTCTACTAAATGGGAGCTGTAGCAGCAGCCCTGACTCTTAAAAGGCACCCCTCCCAGTGACTTCCTACCTCCAACCCCCAAAATGCCCACTTCTATATACATATCATACCCATAGAACTTTCATGGGGCATCAGGACCTTAAATGAAGAAAACCACAGACTCATCATGGAGGGTCATCCTGTTAGAAGACAAGGGAAGAAACCTTGCTACGCACGAACACACTTGCCTACTGGGGGAACAAAGAGATCGCTAGTGCTGGGCTGTACCCCCAGCAGGGCCTTAGGCGTTTCTTCTACCTACAACTTTTCTACTCTTGGCTCAAATATCCTAGAGCTGGCGTTTCAAGGGACTAATGAGGTTTTGGGAAGAGCTGAGGTGAGTGTGAAGGCTTCCCCTCCCATCAGAGAGCAACATTGGGCTCGTGGGACAGGTTACACCCTTTCCTGAGCCTCCCCAGATCCTGAGCCACAGCTGGGCATACAGGCAGAAGCTCTAGGGATTCTAGTAGCTTCCTCCTGCACAGACCAATGACAGGTTACTTTGGAGGCCACCCCTGATGTGCTGTGGTTTCCCCCACCAAGTCAGAGTCCATGGGAAAACCCTAAAACCAACATGGCCTGGGGAATTCCCTGGTGGTCCAGTGGTTAAGACTCCGAGCTTCCACAGCAGGGGGCACAGGTTCGATCCCTGGTCGGGGGACTAAGGTCCCACATGCCACACAGTGTGGCCAAACAAAACAAACAAATAAATCTTGTTATTTAGCACAGGGAGATCAGCTTGATCCTTTGTGATGGCCTAGAGGGATGGAATAGGGAGGGTGGGAGGGAGGCTCAAGAGGAAGGGGATATGGGGATATATGTATACATATGGCTGATTTACTTTGTTGTACAGTGGAAATTAACACAGCATTGTAAAGCAATTATACTGCAATAAAGATGAAAACAGAAAACAGAAAAAAAACCCAAAAAAACATGGCCTGACACCATGTACTGAAAGAGAAGGCTATACTCTGAACTAGGCAGGAAAGCCCTGGCTCTGTATGTTCTAATTGTGTCCCTACATTGACCCATTGTTTATTATCAATCTTTGCAATTTCCTTCCTTCATTTTTCTTCCATTTTTTCCTAGTTACACTAAGCTTGGGTATGAGGCTTTTACTGCTAAAATAGCTCTTCCTGGTTGTGTTTACAGGAGTGCCAACCTCTGCAAAGGGGCCTAGGAGCACACCTTTGGAATTCCTGGCCCTTTTCTTGGCAGTTATTTCTGAAATCATGGTTCTTTTATATATTTCAATATTATATGTAATAAATATATATATATTATATAAACATTTCCTATTTTATACATGTATTTTGAATATTTACATTTCCTGTACCATTGGTTGATTCTCCTAATTGGCTCTTCTGCCCCTGTTCTCTGAGATGCCCCTTTCCTTCTGCAAGGAACCATTTTTTTCCACTCAATTTAACAGCTATTTGTTGGTCCACAATGAATAAGGCCCTTAAGGGGAGTTAAAGATGAAGATTACACTGTCTATCCTCAAGACTTTATAAATCTGATAAGGAAAGTGGAAAAAAACACAAATGACTGTAAACCATAAGTATCATTCTGTCTGTTGAGTACCTGCTATATGTGCAGTGCTTTAAGTGTAATTTTTCATTTAATCCTTGTAAGCCTTGCAAAATAGTGGTGTAATCCCCCGTTTTACAGCTTGCTGAGGAAATTCCTAAAGGTTGTACTGCTAGCAAGTGACAGAGTTGGGATTCGAACCTGGTATACTGTCTTCCAGAGTCCATGAGCTCCCCTACTGTATCAGGAGGCCTCTCAGTGCAGACCATAGAAACAGATTCCATAAAAGTGATGTGAGGTTCCAAGGAGGAACTGAATCTGGAAGGGCTTTAGAAACACATTTGAGATAGGTATGCTAGTTTACATCCTGTCAGCAGCAGATGCCAAGATGGAATTAAATGTGCAAGAGATTTACTGAGGGATATGCCGGAGACAGATAAAGAAGAAAAAGCAGCAACAGCTTCAGATTTGGATACAGGAAGAAGATTGGGTAGAAGAGTTTCAAATGGCAGTGTAGCTCTAAGAAAGTTTCAGCCAGGTCAAAGGGGCATCCTGTTAGACGAGCCCCATGTTTTGCAGGGATGGACCTGCATGAATACCCCCATCATGCTTGGTCATCAGCAGCAGCTCGTGTGGCTTCACTGGATCCAGAGGGTCAGCAGCCAGAGCAGTGAATCTGCCATGCTCCTCACAGCAGCAGATGTGAACAGTGCCTTTTCATGGCTGCCATGATAGCCTTAGAAAAACTGGTTAAATTTCAGGGGTAGCTATGTTGAGAATGACATTTGAGACAGCACACTTTCTATGGAACACTAGGCTCTCAAGATCCTTGTTGAAAAAACTGGGAATTTGTTGCATTCTCCTTTCAGAGACTCATCATGCACAATAATTCAAGGCTCTGTGAAGTTCCACTTAAAGAAATGGGTTAACCTTGGTTTAATATAACAGTTCCCACACCTATTTGATTACAGAGCTCTTTCTATGTATGTAAATTCTATTAATGCCCTGTGTGATTATTGTTCAGCAAAACTCTGTGCTTGCTTAGAAAGTTAGGTATCAGCCATATGGTGAAGGGTTTTAACCTGTATTTAACCTGGGTTGCTTTATAGAGGGGTTCTGAAGAGGGGATTCATACAATCAGAGTTGTATTATCTGGCAGTGGTGTGTAGTGGTGATTGGAGCAAGAGGGTGACCCTTAAAGTTAATCCCTGATTACTTACAGCCATAACCAGTCCTGGGATTGCCCCCAGTCTCCAGAAATAGCATGTGAATCATTTGAAATCCAATTGCTTTACCTCCAATCAAAGGACTAGGAGAACTCAAATTGTTGGGAGGGGTGGGTCACCCAGTATCAAACTGACCAACCTCCTACAGCCAGAAATAATGGCCCATTGTCCTGCTGGCTTCCTCATCAATTGCCCTCTGTACTGAGTGTCTAGGCAGCTGCCAGTCAAGTTGCCCTTGTGACTTTCCCAGGCCTCAGAACTCTCCTTCACACTCCTTCCACTGCCTCCTGCACCAGCCCTAGAGACACAGGGCAGCCACACAGTAGATGCAGGAAGCCGTGGGATGTGAGTCATGAGACATTCTCATTGGTGACCCAGTGACAAGTCTATGGACAAGCTAGCTTCCCTCTCCCCCTTTTACCTTCATTGTGGAGACTCACGCCCTCATCACAAACCTACCAGGGAAAAATTTTCAAGGCAACTGTCTCTGTTAATGGGCCATGACAAGGCTGGTCCAAAGCAGTGGACTCTTTGAACATTCCATAAATATGGTTAGTTACCTGCATGGGGTAAGGCTTTGATGATGCGGAGGCAATGTGAATGGTTAAGAGCATGTGCCCTGACTCACAGCTGGGCTTAAATTTTGTCTCCACCACTTAAAGCTATCTATGCATACTGGGCTAGTTACCTAACCTCTGTGTTTCTAATCTATAACAGGCATCCTTATAGTACCTGTGTTCATAGGGTTGTTAAAAGAATTAAATAAAGCATATGAAGTGTTGAGAACAGTACCGGCACAAAGGAAGTGCTTGATATATGTTAGCTGTTATTATTTTGATTGTGTTTATCCTTACTAGTGTCATCATTATTAGTTACTGGATGGGTGGGTGGGGAGGTGGGTGGGATAAAGTTAAGTAAGAAATGGTTCCCACCATTAAAGAGTTTGATAGGGAAGGCAGAAGGCAGAGTGTTTTTTAAAAACATGAAATGTAGGTAAATTTTTTTTTTTTTTTCATGTAATGTCTGAAACATTTATATTAACATATTTCCATACATATTTCCATACAAATACAAATATAAGATTTTTAGAAATTTTATGTAATGTCTGAAACATTTATATTAACATGTTTCCATACAAATAACCCAATGAAAGTTTAGTATTAGTTGTTTTGTTTGTTTTTTTATACTGCAGGTTCTTATTAGGCATCAGTTTTATACACATCAGTGTATACATGTCAATCCCAATCGCCCAATTCAGCACACCACCATCCCCACCCCACTGCAGTTTTCCCCCCTTGGTGTCCATATGTCCATTCTCCACATCTGTGTCTCAACTTCTGCCCTGCAAACTGGCTCATCTGTACCATTTTTCTAGGTTCCGCATACATGCATTAATATACGATATTTGTTTTTCTCTTTCTGACTTACTTCACTCTGTATGACAGTCTCTAGATCCATCCACGTCTCAACAAATGACTCAATTTCGTTCCTTTTTATGGCTGAGTAATATTCCATTGTATATGTGTACCACAACTTCTTTATCCATTCGTCTGTTGATGGGCATTTAGGTTGCTTCCATGACCTGGCTATTGTAAATAGTGCTGCAATGAACATTCGGGTGCATGTGTCTTTTTGAATTACGGTTTTCTCTGGGTATATGCCCAGTAGTGGGATTGCTGGGTCATATGGTAATTCTATTTTTAGTTTTTTAAGGAACCTCCATATTGTTCTCCATAGTGGCTGTATCATTTTACATTCCCACCAACAGTGCAAGAGGGTTCCCTTTTCACCACACCCTCTCCAGCATTTGTTGTTTGTAGATTTTCTGATGATGCCCATTCTAACAGGAGTGAGGTGATACCTCATTGTAGTTTTGATTTGCATTTCTCTAATAATTAGTGATGTTGAGCATCTTTTCATGTGCTTCGTGGCCATCTGTATGTCTTCTTTGGAGAAATGTCTATTTAGGTCTTCTGCCCATTTTTGGATTGGGGTGTTTGTTTCTTTGATATTGAGCTGAATGAGCTGTTTATATATTTTGGAGATTAATCCTTTGTCCGTTGATTCATTTGCGAATATTTTCTCCCATTCTGAGGGTTGTCTTTTCGTCTTGTTTATGGTTTCCTTTGCTGTGCAAAAGCTTTGAAGTTTCATTAGGTCCCACTTGCTTATTTTTGTTTTTATTTCCATTACTCTAGGAGGTGGATCCAAAAAGATCTTGCTGTGATTTATGTCAAAGAGTGTTCTTCCTATGTTTTCCTCTAAGAGTTTTATAGTGTCCAGTCTTATATTTAGGTCTCTAATCCATTTTGAGTTTATTTTTGTGTATGGTGTTAGGGAGTATTCTAATTTCATTCTTTTACATGTAGCTGTCCAGTTTTCCCAGCACCACTTATTGAAGAGACTGTCTTTTCTCCATTGTATATCTTTGCCTCCTTTGTCATAGATTAGTTGACCATAGGTGCGTGGGTTAATCTCTGGGCTTCCTATCTTGTTCCATTGATCTATGTTTCTGTTTTTGTGCCAGTACCATATTGTCTTGATTACTGTAGCTTTGTAGTATAGTCTGAAGTCAGGGAGTCTGATTCCTCCAGCTCCATTTTTTTGCCTCAAGACTGCTTTGCCTATTCGGGGTCTTTTGTGTCTCCATACAAATTTTAAGATGATTTGTTCTAGCTCCGTAAAAAATGCCATTGGTAATTTGATAGGGATTGCATTGAATCTGTAGATTGCTTTGGGTAGTATACTCATTTTCACAATATTGATTCTTCCAATCCAAGAACATGGTATATCTCTCCATCTGTTGGTATCATCTTTAATTTCTTTCATCAGTGTCTTATAGTTTTCTGCATACAGGTCTTTTGTCTCCCTAGGTAGGTTTATTCCTAGGTATTTTATTCTTTTTGTTGCAATGGTAAATGGGAGTGTTTCCATAATTTCTCTTTCAGATTTTTCATCATTAGTGTATAGGAATGCAAGAGATTTCTGTGCATTAATTTTGTATCCTGCAACTTTACCATATTCATTAATTAGCTCTAGCAGTTTTCTGGTGGCAGTTTTAGGATTCTCTATGTATAGTATCATGTCATCCGCAAACAGTGACAGTTTTACTTCTTCTTTTCCAATTTGTATTCCTTTTATTTCTTTTTCTTCTCTGATTGCCGTGGCTAGGACTTCCAAAACTATGTTGAATAATAGTGGTGAGAGTGGACATCCTTGTCTCGTTCCTGATCTTAGAGGAAATGCTTTCAGTTTTTCACCATTGAGAATGATGTTTGCTGTGGGTTTGTCATATATGGCCTTTATTATGTTGAGGTAGGTTCCCTCTATGCCCACTTTCTGGAGAGTTTTTATCAGAAATGGGTGTTGAATTTTGTCAAAAGCTTTTTCTGCATCTATTGAGATGATCATATGGTTTTTATTCTTCAATTTGTTAATATGGTGTATCACATTGATTGATTTGCGTATATTGAAGAATCCTTGCATCCCTGGGATAAATCCCACTTGATCGTGGTGTATGATCCTTTTAATGTGTTGTTGGATTCTGTTTGCTAGTATTTTGTTGAGGATTTTTGCATCTATATTCATCAGTGATATTGGTCTGTAATTTTCTTTTTTTGTAGTGTCTTTGTCTGGTTTTGGTATCAGGGTGATGGTGGCCTCATAGAATGAGTTTGGGAGTGTTCCTTCCTCTGCAATTTTTTGGAAGAGTTTGAGAAGGATGGGTGTTAGCTCTTCTCTAAATGTTTGATAGAATTCACCTGTGAAGCCATCTGGTCCTGGACTTTTGTTTGTTGGAAGATTTTTAATCACAGTTTCAATTTCATTACTTGTGATTGGTCTGTTCATATTTTCTATTTCTTCCTGGTTCAGTCTTGGAAGGTTATACCTTTCTAAGAATTTGTCCATTTCTTCCAGGTTGTCCATTTTATTGGCATAAAGTTGCTTGTAGTAGTCTCTTAGGATGCTTTGTATTTCTGCAGTGTCTGTTGTAACTTCTCCTTTTTCATTTCTGATTTTATTGATTTGAGTCCTCTCCCTCTTTTTCTTGATGAGTCTGGCTAATGGCTTATCAATTTTGTTTATCTTCTCAAAGAACCAACTTTTAGTTTTATTGATCTTTGCTATTGTTTTCTTTGTTTCTATTTCATTTATTTCTGCTCTGATCTTTATGATTTCTTTCCTTCTGCTAACTTTGGGTTTTGTTTGTTCTTCTTTCTCTAGTTTCTTTAAGTGTAAGGTTAGATTGTTTACTTGAGCTTTTTCTTGTTTCTTTAGGTAGGCTTGTATAGCTATAAACTTCCCTCTTAGAACTGCTTTTGCTGCATCCCATAGGTTTTGGGTCGTCGTGTTTTCATTGTCATTTGTCTCTAGGTATTTTTTGATTTCCTCTTTGATTTCTTCAGTGATCTCTTGGTTATTTAGTAACGTATTGTTTAGCCTCCATGTGTTTGTCCTTTTTACGTTTTTTTCCCTGTAATTCATTTCTAATCTCATAGCGTTGTGGTCAGAAAAGATGCTTGATATGATTTCAATTTTCTTAAATTTACTGAGGCTTGATTTGTGACCCAAGATGTGATCTATCTTGGAGAATGTTCCGTGCGCACTTGAGAAGAACGTGTAATCTGCTGTTTTTGGATGGAATGTCCGATATATATCAATTAAATCTATCTGGTCTATTGTGTCATTTAAAGCTTCTGTTTCCTTATTTATTTTCATTTTGGATGATCTGTCCATTGGTGTAAGTGAGGTGTTAAAGTCCCCCACTATTATTGTGTTACTGTCGATTTCCTCTTTTATAGCTGTTAGCAGTTGCCTTATGTATTGAGGTGCTCCTATGTTGGGTGCATATATATTTATAATTGTTATATCTTCTTCTTGGATTGATCCCTGGATCATTATGTAGTGTCCTTCCTTGTCTCTTGTAACATTTTTTAATTTAAAGTCTATTTTATCTGATATGAGTATAGCTACTCCAGCTTTCTTTTGATTTCCATTTGCATGGAATATCTTTTTCCATCCCATCACTTTCAGTCTGTATGTGTCCCTAGGTCTAAAGTGGGTCTCTTGTAGACAGCATATATATGGGTCTTGTTTTTGTATCCATTCAGCCAGTCTATGTCTTTTGGTTGGGGCATTTAATCCATTCACGTTTAAGGTAATTATCGATATGTATGTTCCTATGACCATTTTCTTAATTGTTTTGGGTTTGTTTTTGTAGGTCCTTTTCTTCTCTTGTGTTTCCCACTTAGAGAAGTTCCTTTAGCATTTGTTGTAGAGCTGGTTTGGTGGTGCTGAATTCTCTTAGCTTTTGCTTGTCTGTAAAGCTTTTGATTTCTCCATCAAATCTAAATGAGATCCTTGCTGGGTAGAGTAATCTTGGTTGTAGGTTCTTCCCTTTCATCACTTTAAGTATATCATGCCACTCCCTTCTGGCTTGCAGAGTTTCTGCTGAGAAATCAGCTGTTAACCTTATGGGAGTTCCCTTGTATGTTATTTGTCGTTTTTCCCTTGCTGCTTTCAATAATTTTTCTTTGTCTTTAATTTTTGCCACTTTGATTACTATGTGTCTCGGCGTGTTTCTCCTTGGGTTTATCCTGTATGGGACTCTCTGCGCTTCCTGGACTTGGGTGGCTATTTCCTTTCCCATGTTAGGGAAGTTTTCGACTATAATCTCTTCAAATATTTTCTCTGGTCCTTTCTCTCTCTCTTCTCCTTCTGGGACCCCTATAATGCGAATGTTGTTGCGTTTAATGTTGTCCCAGAGGTCTCTTAGGCTGTCTTCATTTCTTTTCATTCTTTTTTCTTTAGTCTGTTCCGCAGCAGTGAATTCCATCATTCTGTCTTCCAGGTCACTTATCCGTTCTTCTGCCTCAGTTATTCTGCTATTGATTCCTTCTAGTGTAGTTTTCATTTCAGTTATTGTATTGGTCATCTCTGTTTGTTTGTTCTTTAATTCTTCTAGGTCTTTGTTAATCATTTCTTGCATCTTCTCAATCTTTGCCTCCATTCTTATTCCAAGGTCCTGGATCATCTTCACTATCATTATTCTGAATTCTTTTTCTGGAAGGTTGCCTATCTCCACTTCATTTAGTTGTTTTTCTGGGGTTTTTTCTTGTTCCTTCATCTGGTACATAGCCCTCTGCCTTTTCATCTTCTCTATCTTTCTGTAACTGTGGTTTTTGGTCCACAGGCTGCAGGATTATAGTTTTTCTTGCTTCTGTTGTCTGCCCTCTGGTGGTTGAGGCTATCTAAGAGGCTTGATGGGAGCAATGTAGGTAAATTTTAATTAAAAAAAACCATAAATATTGAATTCTAGTTAATTATATGTATGCTGAAGTATTTAGGAGTGAAGTATACTGATATCTGCAATTGACTTTGAAATGGACTGATGAATGGATAGATGGAAAGATATGGGATAAAGCAAATATAGCAAAATGGTAAATGTAGACTCTAGGTAATGGATATATGAGAGTTCACTATACAATTCTTCCAACTTCCCTGCATATTTGAACATTTTCATAGTAAAATATTGGAAATATATGTTAATACCTTATGCCATAAGGTAAAACATAGCATAGAATTTCAGAGGGAGTAAAATGACGTGTAACTGGTAGGTCAGAAAAAACTGTGGTGGGAGTACATTTGAGTTGGGCTTTAAAAGGATTCAGAGGGTTTAACTCAAAAATGGTGGGGACAGGGAAGCATTCCAGGTGGGATGAACAGCAAAGGCCATGATACTAAAAACACTGTGATTTGGGAATGTATGACCTGAATTAGTACAGGTGGTAGGAGGGAAACATGACTATGATGGAAGGCAGAGTAGGATAATGGTCCATCTTCCTTATATCACGGACCTTATCCTACAGATAAATGGGAGCCACTGAAGTTTCTTGAGCAGGAGAGTCTCTGCATTTTTCCTGTCACTTTGGGCTAGGCTTTCCCATATAGGAAGGTGTGAACTTTTTCAAGGAACTAAACAATGTTTCATCAGTGTTTTAATTAGATGAAACTAATTAGATTAGTTAGATTAGAACTCTGATCAAGACCACAGGTTGGACTGGATGATAAATAGCAAAGTCCTTTTATTACATATCAGTCTCTATACAAACCCAGAACCATTACACTGGTATATCAATTGAGAGGAACTGCATGAAACTTGCACTTAATTTGTGTCCTGACTGTTAAGCTGTAACTCCACTATCTGCTTTAATAGTCACATCTTACATTAAATACTAAATCAGAAACGGAGTCCACACTGCATGTGTCTGGAGAGCTTTAGAATGCTCCTCTTTTCCCCTAGGGACTGCTGGGACTTGATAGACAGTCTAGATCAGTGGTTTTCATGCTTAAGTGTGCCTAAGAATGACAGCCCAATGTTGTATGCACAAAACCAGGCACACTGTCCTTTAGGTGCAATTTCAGGGATTTTTTCACAGGTACTGGCTTGACTTTTGAGCCCAGTTAATCCTAAAATGGCCCTTATCCCCAACTGTGGGTCTTAACTCCCCCAAATATTTTAAGTCCCTCTATTTATCTGTGCTCTCCTTAGTTTTCATCTCAATCCTGTCTGTGCTTCCTTCTTCCTGGTTTGTCCTCCCACTGCTGCTCTTCCTGCCACCCCATCCCATGGAGCCCTCTAGAACCTTGTTCCATTGTAAACAAACTACCCTAACTCCTTAGTTTCACCACTTAGCGCTCTTTCACTCTGCTCACCTTGGCAAAAAACTACCTTTTTCCATTGATATATTGGATCTCAGGGAAGACTGCTCATTTTCCCACACCCTCCCACATCCTAGGGCTGGACCTGGGGACAGGAAGGATGGCCACTTTCTTAATTCCTCCACCCTGCTATAAAATCACCTCCTTTGAGGTTCATGCCATCAGTTATACCATCCTCTACTGAGGTCATCCTTTATGGCCAGCTTCCTGTGTTCCCTGAGGACTTTGGCACCTGACTCAGTTTTCCTATCTCTTATGCTAGCAACATTCTGGTGACTTCAGTATCCCTGCCAGCAAACTGTGTCTATTCCACCACTGTGTATTGGATGTGTGGGGGGCAGGTAGCTCCAACAACCAAGCCTCACCTCTTGTCCTGGACCACCTTCAACTCCAGTGAACTTCACTTCCACCCTTCCATGGCTACTCCCCACCCAGAATGCTCCACTGCTAAACCTTACACCCCAACATCCCACATTCTAACTGTAACGACAGCTTAGGGTTCTCTCTTTCTCTTGTCTCACCTCAATAAATGTTCCAATTGTATAAAGATTCCCAGTGCCAAGCCCCGAAGACCCAGGCAAGAGGAGCCCCCACCCCAAGTCTCATACTTTAGAGGTCCCCAGTCTAACCCTTCTCAGATGGTGCCTATTCCTCTAGGGTTAGGAGTCTGCAGGGCCAAGGGAACATGCCCACCAAAGCCCATGCTCACCCTCTCCATATCTGGACCAAACTGTGGATACAGAAGATCTCAGTTTTCCCTGTTGAAAGAGTCCTGAGCCTGCTTCTGGGGCCTGCATGGACTTTGTCCTCAGAGTCCTTTCTCTGGAGCATGAATTGAACTGCCAGTGACACACCGCTAAGCCCATGGGGTGGTCAAGGAGTGAGCTATGTGAGGGAGGATGGAGCTTGCATGTGCAGGCTACGGTGTACCCTTCACACTGTGGGGCGGAGCCTGGGGCAGGAAGAGAAGGAGTGTGTATCTAGGGCTGGCTCTTCCCATGTGACCTCATCTGGCACAGTCAGGATTAGGACTGAGTCCTAATGAAGGAATCTTGAAAACCGACCTGGCTGGATTTCAGAACTGCTGTGAACTCCATGTACATCCTGCTTCCCCTTTTTGACCAGGGGTGTCTTCAGCAGTTATCTTGTGCCTAACCTTCTCCGTGTGTGTTGGATATGTGTATGTGTAGGGGTAGGCAGATTATCTTTAGTTCATAGATCTTCAGATTAAGAGGAACTGTACTGGAGCTGCCGTACTTAAAGGAACTACACCTGACTAGCCTCTTGCTGATGCTATAAATGTGAAGGTTTGGGGGAGGCTTTAGGAGGGAGTTAGTGTATTTTCCGTGTAGAAGAAATGTAAATAATGTGACCAGAGTGTTGACTATGGTAGTTTAAAATATATCCGCAAATTCTTTGATACTCCTTTCAAAAGGAGGAGCCTAATTTCTCTTCCCTTGAGGGTGGACTGGTCTTAGTAACTCGCTTCTAACAAATAGAATAAGGCAGGAATGACAGTGTGATTTCTGAGGCTGGATCATATAAGACATTGTGGCTTCCATCTCTGTCTCAGATCACCTGCTGTGGGAGAAGCCAGGGGCCATGTCATGAGGACGCTCAAGCAGCTGCCCTATGGAAAAAGCCACATGGTGAGGAACGGAGGCCTCTTGCCGAGAGCCACGTGAGGGAGCCACCTTGGAAGCAGATCCTTTAGCACAATCAACCCTTCAGATGACTGTAGCCCAACTAATATATTGACTACAATCTCATGGGAGGCCCTGAGTGGAGAACTACCCAGCTAAGCGTAATTTTTGACCCACGGGAAGTTGCAGATAATAAAATGCTTGTTGTTTTAAGCTATTAAGTTTTGGGGTGATTGGTGACACAGTAATAGCAACTAATATTATACTTATTCGGTCTTGACCTCACTTGACCACTCCACAGGATGTGACACTGTTCAGCACTCCCTCTTCCACCCACTGCTTTCCCACATTGGCTTCCAGGAAAGTACTTCCACTTGAGTTTTCTTCTGGCCTCCTAGCCAGTCTTTGTCAGTTTTCTTCATTAGCTCCTCTGCTACTTGTCCCTGAAACAACCACTTCTCCTAAGACTTCTATCTTTATTCCTATCACATTGCTTATGGACTTTAATCACACCCATGATTAGTCATAATTAAAACTAAAATTTTCATGTCAATGTCTCCTCTCCAGACCTGTGTCCTAGGCTTCTGCTTATAGGACAACTCTATTTAGAGTTGGTGGTCCCTGGCTCCTCATACTTATTTGAAATTGAATCATCCTCTTTATCTTCACACCTGTCCCTCTTCCCATAGCCCTTCCAACAATGAGTGAGACCGTTGTCCTCCCAGCTGCTCAAGTCAAAAATGTTGCTCCCAGCCACCCCAGACTCCTCCTTACTTGCTGCTTTCAGGACCTTAGTCCTTTGACTCCAGCCAATATCTTTAGACTCATCTTGCAAATTTTTCTACAGGTTTTTCCAGCTTTACTTAATTACTTGTGGTTTCCAAATGATTCTTGCCACTTCAAGCCCCTGAATGGCTTTGCATATGCCTCTTTCTAGAATTTTGCTTCTCCATCCTTGACCTGTTGGCTTTCCAATTTTGATAAGTCCTACTTTCAAACTTTAGTGCAAGCATCTCCTCAGTCTATCTGTGCCCACAGTTCTCTGTGCTTATGTTTTGCATCGTCCTTGCAACTCCTGAATTCTCCATCCTACTTTGTAGGGCAATTCTCCATGGTATTTCTACATGTCTTGTGACAGCTTTTATCTCAAACTATCTTCTTAAGAATGTTTGCATAGCAAACAGCCTTGGGAGACAGGGGTAGTAACTCCCTCTGGGACAGGAGGCAGAGGGCAGATTTTATTTCCAGAGAAGTATAATAATGTATGTCTCTGGGGCAAAGACTGGGCAGGTTAGCAGCTCTGATAAGGCAGGAGGTTTTCTAAGTTTAGGATTCCTCAGCTGTGACACAAATGCATGGTGTGCAGTTTCTACCTAGGGTGCTCTGCATCACCCCTGTGGAACACAGAGGGCAAGGGGAACTGATGTGAACATGAAGCTTATGCTGCCTGCTGAGCCATACATAATAAAGTCCTTTGTCTGAACTTCAAGTTTCATGTCTTCTGCCAGCATCTATGAACCTATGAAACTATGGCAGGCTAACTTGCTAGCTTGCACATAGGGAAAATCTTGGACTCTTCCCAATTCTTGACACCTCTCCACATGCTTGACTGTAAGTGCCTTGAGAGCAGGAGCTGTGTCTGAATGGACTTTTCTTCCCTTGTGGGTGACACAAGGTAGTTGCTTTATAAGCGGTGGCTGCTACTAATGATGCTTTGGTCCAAAGAGCTTTGGATGTAAGCACTCAGATATATTTACTGAATCCAACTTTGAAATAAATTGCCATGATTCTGCTGCTGGTTTTAGATATTGTGTACATTCCTTGGAGTTGTAGAGGGTGAAGGCTCAGGTCTGTGTTCTGTGGCACAGTGAAATTCTCTGGGGGTTAAAAATGCTAGCTAGTTCACAGGGTGATAAGCCCTACTGCAGGTAATGAAGGTGGCTGAGCAGAGTCTAGGTTTTTCTGGGAGGTGGTATATTATGCTGCAGTTGTGATGGGATGGCATTCTCTGCCAGTAGTCTCACAGTAGCATCAAACATGGCCAGAGCAGACCAGTTCCCTGTGGAACCAGACTGACTTCAGACCAATCTGTCTGAGCTTGAATGAAGGAATTTATCAGTGCTTCTGGTGCTTGAACTTTTAAGAGCAAAGGCTCTTCCCTTCCTCTAACCCTTTGCAATGACTAATCCCAACCATGACTAGGCAAGATTGCTGGCTGGGTTTGCTCAGGGGAGGGAAATCCACCAGGCTGCAGCTTTAATCCGGCTTTGCATTGTGGAAGCCTGTCTAGCTATCCTTTTTTCCTGGTTTAGGAGGAGATGGAACCTTGTCAGCATTTGACCAGAGGTGGCTTTCAGAGCCAGAGTCAGGGGTCAAAAGGCTTTGCTCATAGTCTACGGCCAAATGGTTATTAAAGACCACTTCATCTCATTTAAACTTATAAATAAAGAAACTGGGGTACAGAGGGGATAAATTGCTGATAATTGGCGATCGATTCCGGAGCCTAAATTGACTCTATTTCCATCTCAGTAGACGCCTCACTTTTTCTTATTCCCTTGGCTCCCTCACTCTTCCTGCATACCCAGGGAACTTGAGTGCAGCATTCTAATGCTTGGTCGGCATGATTCCTAAATTTTCTAGCAGGCTTGACTCACTAAGACAGCTCCAGTTCCCTGACTGTGTAAAGCAGTCCCACCTCTAAGCGAGACGGAGGCGGCAGAAAAGGAACCCTAGGGCGTGAGCCGAGGAAGGGGGGCGTGCGGGGCAAGGCGGGGCACCCCGAGACGTGCTCGTCTGTTCAGGGAGCGGCAACCCAAGAGAGACTCTCAGGTCCAGTTCCGCCCTGCAAGGCGATTACACGGTGGTGGGAGGCGGACGAAGTAAGGGCGTGCACAAGGGGCGGGAGGTGCGTCTCTGTGCCCCACTCGTTTCTCCTTGGGCCAGGAGAGAGAGACAGTCTTTCAGAAGCGCACGCTGCACTTGCTCAGTGTAGAAGGGGTAACGCTCAGCTGACTCCCTCCTAGACTGGGGACTGGCTCTGCAGGGTGTGCGAGCCACAGGGTGTGCGAAACTCTCCAAAGGGAGTTGGAGAGAAGTACGTGACCCGGGGTGCGCGGCCACTCCCAGTCGCGCCAAGCCCCGCGCAGGCACGCGCCTGAAGCCCCGCCCCGCCCGTGACGAGCGCGCGCGGGGCCTCCGCCACATCCCTAGCCCGCGCGTTCCCCTCCACGCTGCCTCCGCCGTTTCCCGCCCCCTCGCCTCAGGGGCTGCCCTCGTAGCTGCCTGACTTGAGGTCCGGCAGCTTCTGCTTTTCCTGCCCCTGCCGAGGGATCGAGGCAGCTCACCCCGTGGGCAGAGGTGCTCTCGGAACACGTGGCCGTTTCGGAGCAGGTTGGAGTGAGCAGCGGACGGCGCTGCGGGGACAGGCGCGGCGGGCAGCCCCAGGGGCAGCGGCAGGGTCCTGGCAGGGGGAGGACAGGGTTGCGGCGGGCGGAACGGTGTCTCCTTCACTTCGCCCTCCAGCCGCGGCAGCTGCAGCGGGACGCAGAGCTAGCCGAGCGGCCTCAGCTGCTAGCGGAGCGGCAGCGGTGCCTGCCCCTCCCCCCAGGAGACCATCAGGTACCGCCGCGCCCGCCTCACTCGGACCTTGGGGCCTAGGCTCCGGCGGCCAAGCAGGACGCCTGAGCCGGACTCGGGGTCGGCCCCGACTCCCTAAGATGGCCGCGCTGCCCCGCGGCCCCTCTCCCCTCTGTCTGAGACCCCCTTCTGATCCCTTGATTCGCCTCTGAGCCCCGCTGACCGCACTTCTTGTTCCTCCCTCAGATCACCTCTCCCCGCGGCCTCGCTATGGCGACCTACGGACAGACCTGCCCACGGCGTAAGTAGAGCGGAGATCTCTGCGGGATGGGGCGGCGGTGTCTGGGTAGCCGAAGCCTCCCGACGAGAAAATCGCAGCTTCTTTCCCCCTCTCTCTCCAAGAGCTTGGAAGTTCGCCCCTTTCGGTAGCCACTCCACCGTCTGACTTCCCTGGCTTTGCGGCGGAGGGGCTGGGTGGTTGGATTTCGGATAGGGGGACTGACTAGGCCTGGGGAGCTGGTCTATGGCCGCATTCACGTTCAGCTTTGACGAACTCAGAAGCAGAAAGTTATTAATTATCGGGTTCAGCTTTTGCAGGATTGGGTCAGTCACTTTTTTAGAGGAAGTAGTAACCCCCCGTGTGAGGGCGCAAGGTCATTCATTACATGTGCTCCTAAGGGCGTGGACGTGCTATGTAGGATGAATGAGCTGGTGTAACGACCTCAGATTGCTTGCCCTTATGCCTCACAGCGTGGGCCGAGGACTTGAGTGTCATATTAATATGTTTAAAGTGCATTTGATATTTAGTTGATGTAGGCGCTTGAGTGAAACATAAATGGGTGTATTTTTTTTTAAGTTCCAATATTTAAGTTTCAGAAATATGAATTATCTTTCTCTTTCTACTTCAGAATATTGGTTTTGATCTCCTTGAGGATACTAAAGGATGAATAGGGGGGAGAGGGACTTGTCTTAGTTTTTAATTTAATCTCATTTGGTTAAATCAGCATATTCCAGTGAATTTTGGCAGGTATATCTGTATGTACAGATATATACGTGTGTATGTGTTTGATTCTTTGTACTAGTCCCATCCTAGGAAGTGAGGCTACAGGCACTGTGTAAATTTAGGAATAGAAAATCTTTTTACATTTTGGAGGGAATTTCCCAAGTTTGTATAAGCACTTAACTGTGATTATCTATTTTAGGAACAAACCTTTGGTGCCGATACCTCCTTCATGGATCGTACTAGACTACAGTGTTATTGTAGCTTCTAGTGGTATCAAAACCAAGTTGGACTGCTTGGATTTAAAGGTAGCAGTGGGTCATAAGCTAGTTCTTGGACAGACTGGGGGAGAACAGGGACATTAACACTGGAATGTTTCTTCCCAGCAGCAATGTGTATTCCTCCATCATATGCTGACCTTGGCAAAGCTGCCAGAGATATATTCAACAAAGGATTTGGTAAGAAATGTTTTAAAAATTTTAGATCTGAAGCGAAAATGTGTGTTTGGATTGCTTAGTGAATTAGTAATTTCTTCAGATTGTAAATACCTTGCTGCAGTAATTCTTCTATTAGCTACATTTAAGATAATATTTCTGTTAAAAGAGTACTGTAACAATCCACATTCCCCTCCATCCCACATTTCCTTCCTCCATCCCAGTGTCCTCCATTTTTTCATACTTTAGTTCAGGGAATTTACCTTTAAGAAAAAAAACAATTGTGCTTTCATTTCGTTCGGATATAGTTTAGGCCTTGGTTGACTAGAATTACGATGTTTTACTGTTTTTTGCATTTATGGTGGTGACTCATAAAGGGTTATGGGTTTTTGCAAATAAATATGGGTTTTCTTAAAGATTTTGTTCCACACCCCACCCTCCCTATCCTTTAGATTATTTCCCCAGTTGTTCAGATTATTAATTCCAAAGCGAGGTATGCCTTTGGGATAAATGTTCTAAATGCCTGTATTATAATAAACTATTGACTGTTCTGATAGTCAAGTTGAATTGATTTTCTGATCTGATGTTTAGGTTTGAAAAGCATTTTTTAATAAATGCTTTGATAAGATGATTTGAAAGCTATCTTTGAGGGTGGGTGCCAAATACATACCAACATACTAGGCAAAGCTTCATAGAGGTGTTCTGTCCTTTACATGTTATTTACATAGAATAATTTAAATTGTTTTCATTTAAATATTGTATATCAACACACATTTTTATCCCCCTTTGAATATGTGAAATCTTTCTGGTTTTTGTTTTTTTAAATGTAGAGTCAGCTATTGGTATGCATCTTTTATACAAAAAGATCATTTTGATCTTCTTTTGCTCTCTACTTGAAGGTTTTGGGTTGGTGAAACTGGATGTGAAAACAAAGTCATGCAGTGGCGTGGTGAGTGTTAGGTATTTGATAAGTTCTGACGAGCCTTTATACAATTTTTCAACCCATAAAATAGTCATAACTGAAAGATGTCTACCCATTTTATCTTAAAGAAGGAGCAAAAGATAATTTCGTTTTAAGGGAATTTTATCTTGATTTATTTTGGCTTTGGATATGATTTCTGATTTTCATGTGGTCTTTTGCCATATTACTTTGTATGCACAAGGAACTCAGGAAAGACTCTGGTCATGTGGGATTCTGTTTACTCAGTAAGGTTGCAAGCTTAAAGGCAGGGAACCTGTTATACTTTTTTGTAACCCCTTCTTTTAATGCCTGTGAAAAACATTAAGAGTTCTGGGCATAAAAATATTCAGTAACTCTTAATTTGAGTGTACTAATCATTTATGTAATGGTCATATTCTAGCAGCCCGCCTTGGGGAGGGTTTCCACGTGTATTTTGTGAATTTAGAGAGTCCTAAATTTGAGTATTTTTAAAGAGGTTACTATTTTGATATTTGGATGTCTTGATCCTGCCTAACACTCCCTCAAAGAGAGTAAAGTAAAATTTAATTTTGTGTAATTTTTTTCTTCGAAAATTTTTTGTTTTGGGATTGTTTTGGGGATGGGTATAGTGTGTGCATATTGAATATTATTGGTTATTTTGATAAATTCTTCCTATAGTTGTTAACGCCCTTAGTGCATATAACTGGTATTTATTTAAATTAATCATTTTGTAGTTTCTCAATGCCTAGACTGGGATTTCTGGGGTTTTATATTGGTCACATCTGGTTTTTGGTTTCTTTGGTCTGAAAGGAAGCCTGAGTATTTAGTGTGGTTGAGTGACTTACTTGCTCAAGGTAACAGGTTACAGAGCAGTGACTTAGTGTTTGTTTTGTGTTCCCTCTCTTAACCTGTTGCCCTTTATAAACCACTTGCTGTGTATTTGCTGAAACACAAAAGGCCTTCTAAAAAAAGTAGAACACTCAATTCTTGTGTTTAAAAAGCTTGTTGGCTGGCTGGAGAGCCAAAATAAACTTTAAAGTGGGGAACAGTCAGAGCAGTATATCTAGTACTAGACTGTTTGATAAATCAAAATCTTTGTTGGAAAGGAAAGGCTTATTGTGGATAGGAACTTTATGAAATTAAGCTTAAGAACATGAAGGATATGTAAGAGCTTGATTAGATATAGTATGTTTTAATTTACATTTAATGTATGTAATTCAAAAACATGGTACTGATCTTGTAATATGTACCTGGCCCCAAATAGTCCCATTTCTCACCTGAATTGCAAAGATGTCTGGGCCACTGCAGAAGGTAGAAGCCTAAATGTCTTGGTGAGGAGTGAAAGGGAGGGTATAAGCTCTACCAGTGGTGTCATCTGACCCAATTCTGGTCCCAGATCACAGTGTGATCTTCTTGGTTTTGTGTCTTGAGGACTCCTTGGCATGTACTTATTAGCATGTATATAAGCTGGCTCAGTCTGTGGGCTGATGGGTGGCAGTGGGTGGGGCCTCAAGAATCATTAATCATTGTCACTCAGGACTAAAAATAGCTACTCGTACACATTTGCATTTCAAATCTGTTAGAGCGTGGCTCCATATATATTTTATTGTTTTAATAATGCATTCTTGTTGTGTAGAGCATGTGAAAATGTGCAGAGCTTTCAAAGTCTCAGTCCAATTTATCCTCCAGAGGTAGGTTTTGTTATTACAGTTGAGGTAACTGAGACCCAGAAAAGTGTCTTCCTCAGTGTTACTCATTTGGTAAATGCCAGCCAGAACTGGATGTCAGGACTCCTAATTTCATATCCAGTGTTCTTCCCTAACACAATCTGGTGCTTTTTAGTATGGGCATTGAGTGCCAAGCTTTGACTTGAAATTTCTGTTACTGAAAGCATCTAATTTCAGGAGATTGTATATAAGACCTAAAGAATTGAGTCTGTTTCACGGCAGAGCAATAGTTACACAAATGCTCTGTTTTCTAAGTGAAGGATGATTGGTCTTTTCTCCTATTGATAGACTTTTTGATATTTCCTCATTCTGCAGGTATCACAGTTTCAGGTCGAAGGCTTTTCTTTATTAGATCAGATTAGCCATCTTTAAATTTGGCTTTCCAATGGCCTTAAGAGTATAACCATCATTAGCAGTCAGATCAGAACCCTCAAACGGCATTTTTAACATTTTATCTTGGAAGATTTCATTTTCTTGCCTGTATACTAAGCTCTGGAAGGTTAGATTTCTGGATTATCTGTAGCAGATCTTGAATTTCAGTTAAGCCCTCTCCATATTATGCCTTTCTTTTCAGTTGGTGTGCAATTAGGGATTGGCAAATTATTTATATTTGCTACAAACATAAGATTATATAGTGCACTTCAAATTGATCACTGCATAGGTTATTTTTTCTACTAATATCATCAGTTTTACAGAGTATGGTTTATATTATGCATGATATAAACCAGTTATAGAGTAAATCTATAATTGCCCTCCCCGTTTTTTTTTTTTTTTTTTTTTTAATGAGAATGTGAAAGATGGCTGGAAAGGCATTAAACCTGATGAAGACTCTTTATGTCAGAAACAATATTGAGGTTACCAAAGAATTAAAAAAAAAAAAACTTGTTTGTGGCATAGATTCTTACAGTGGGATGCTTTCCTTTTAAGGATTTTCAGGAACCATTTCATAGTAAATTGTGTATAAACTCAGATTTTAATGAAGGGGGTCTGTGATTAGCCATACTGACCTATTTAGTGTTTCATTCAATATCAGGCAGATTGGAAGCAGTACTAAAACATCCATCCACCCCCACCTACCTCCCCCACTGATTTTTTTGAATCCCAAATAAAATCACCTTAGCAGAAGTTTCCTTAAAAGTTGTATAGTTTGTTGTTCACTTGAGAATCAGAAACAAGTAACTTTTGATCCATTGGTTGGAAATGTCAGCAGTAGTAAGGTGTAGTCAGTAACTTACAGGCTAATTTGTCGCTCTTGTATATACTCAGTAGCAGAGGGTAGGAGTGTTTGGGAAGCTAGAAAAAAGAGGATTAGTGAAATTATTGTGTTTCAGTGGGTTTTTGTGTGTGTGTGTGTAAATTAGGAAGTGGATTCTTCTAGGCTTACGAGAAAGTTCCTGAAGTTTGTCTTGTCTTGTTAGGAATTCTCAACATCTGGTTCATCTAATACAGACACTGGTAAAGTTACCGGGACCTTGGAGACCAAATATAAATGGTGTGAGTATGGTCTGACTTTCACAGAAAAGTGGAACACTGATAATACTCTGGGAACAGAAATCGCTATTGAAGACCAGGTAACATTTGAAAATGTGCTTTAGTATTAATTATTTTATTTTTGTATTTCAAAAAAGAAATAGAGCTGAAAACAAATTCTTTTTCTCTCGAAATAGATTTGTCAAGGTTTGAAACTGACATTTGATACCACCTTTTCACCAAACACGGGGTAAGCATGGACATTTTTATCTGCTTTAAATTTAAAAGCATTCTTCTTTGGTATATTTAAGAAAGGTGCACATTCAGCTGCCTTGTGGTGGTGAATTTCTGTTTCTGCCTTTGGAGCATGAGCAGTATGGTTGTTGGCTTGCCTTCAAATATTTGCCTCTTACTGTGACACTAACTTGGGTACCTAACATGTTTTTTGTAGGCTTTTGTGACTGATAACCAGTTCTGCAAAGCAGTCTTCCTATGGTGGTGGTGGTCCAGTTGCCCCATGTGCCTGTCTTTCAGTTCATTGAGCCATATTTTTTTTTTACCTCTTATGATATCTTGCTACCTGTTATACAGGCATACCTTGGAGATATTGCAGGTTTGGTTCCAAACCACTGCAATAAAGTGAATATTGTAAAAAAGCGAGTCATACGGATTTTTTGGTTTCCCAGTGCATATAAAAGTTATGTTTACACTATACTGTTGTCTGTTAAGTGTGCAGTAGCATTGTGTTGGGGAAAAAAACAATGTACATACCTTAATTAAAAAATACTTTATTTGTAAAAAATGCCAACCATGATCTGAGCCTTCACCAAGTCGTAGTAGTAACATCAGAAGATCAGTGACCACAGATCACTGTAACAACTGTAATGCTAATAATAATGTTTGAAATATTGTGAGAATTACCAAAATGTGACACAGCAACACAAAGTGAACAAATGCTGTTGGAAAAAACACCCAAACAGATTTGCTTGATGCAGGATTGCTGCAAACCCTCAATTACTACAAACAGGTGTGGGGGGGAGGGAAACACAGTAAAGTGAACTGCAGTAAAACAACGAAGTGTGCCTGTACTCCCCAGTTACAGTGAGGTTCATTTAAATCTGTTTTGTGCCCTCTGTGCAGAAGTTATGTCTGTAAATCTTTCCCACTGACATCAGTTTTAAGACAGTTTGTTCTTTTTCCAGAAAGAAAAGTGGTAAAATCAAGTCTTCTTACAAGAGGGAATGTATAAACCTTGGTTGTGATGTTGACTTTGATTTTGCTGGACCTGCAATCCACGGTTCAGCAGTCTTTGGTTATGAGGGCTGGCTTGCTGGGTACCAGATGACCTTTGACAGTGCCAAATCAAAGCTGACAAGGAATAACTTTGCAGTGGGCTACAGGACTGGGGACTTCCAACTACACACTAATGTGTGAGTATTTCTTTTGTGGGATATTATGATGTAGGACCTCAAAGTGGTATTGATGTCTCCTGTCATCTCCTGTGAATCTAAGTACAACCTAAAGGAGTTCTCTTAACATAAAAAGATCATCCTTGGGCATTTCTAGAATGCCCTTCAGAAGTGTACAGTAAAAACCATTAGTCTGAGTTTTGGTGCTGAGAGAGTAAATGTTCATTTCGCATGAGGCTTGATGTGCTTTGGATTTTTAGAAGAGGCTAAGACGGGAGTTCCTTGGTGGTCTAGTGGTTAGGATTTGGAGCTTTCACTGCTGTGGTCCGGGTTCAGTCCCCGGTCAGGGAACTGAGATCCCACAAGCTGCATGGTGCGGCCAAAAAAAAAAAGGCTAAGACATTGCCAAACTCTATGTGCATTCATTTGACTTGATTGTCTGTGATGTGTGAGGTGCTCATTTGATAGGATTACCTAAAATGTATAGAGTTTTTACCTAACCCAAATTAAATGTATATGTAGAAAGGACTTAAAAAGAATTTTTTCCCTTATAAAAATGATGCATTGGTATATAACAGAAGTACAAAGAAGAAAACAAAAATTTTTCATAATCCCACCATCTAGATGTATAATTTTTGTTAATTGTTAATGCTTTGCTGTTTCATCTTTTTATATGTGTGTATATAAAATACATACCAAAAAGTCTGTTTTGTAACCTTCTTGCCCACCTTAATACATTTTGATCATTTTCCTATAGCATTATGTATTCTTAGTGATTGTTAGTGGCTGCATGATAATTCTGCTGGATAGATATACCATGATTGATTTGACCAATCCGTGTTTTTGGACATAAGTTGGGAAAAGACCATTGATGACCTTTTTTAAAAAAATTATTTATTTTATTTATTTGTTTTTGGCTGTGTTGGGTCTTCGCTGCTGCACGCGGGCTTTCTCTAGTTGCGGTGAGCGGGGGCTGCTCTTCATTTCAGTGCGCGGGCTTCTCATCGCGGTGGCTTCTCTTGTTGTGGAGCACGGGCTCTAGGCGTGCGGGCTCTAGAGTGCAGGCTCAGTAGTTGTGGCGTACGGGCTTAGTTGCTCCACGGCATGTGGGATCTTCCTGGACCAGGGCTCGAACCCATGTCCCCTGCATTGGCAGGCGGATTCTTAACCACTGCGCCACCAGGGAAGCCCCGAAAAGACCTTTTAAAACTAAAGTTTTCAGTGGAATACTAGAGACCCATGTAAGCAATGGCTTTTATTTAAATGTAATGCTACAATATTAGCCTTGTGCCTTAGACTTTATTACATTGTCTAGTCTAGGTTGACTAATTTAAAATATCTTATAGCAATGATGGGACAGAATTTGGAGGATCAATTTATCAGAAAGTATGTGAAGATCTTGACACTTCAGTAAACCTTGCTTGGACATCAGGAACCAACTGTACTCGCTTTGGCATTGCAGCTAAATATCAGTTGGATCCCACTGCTTCCATTTCTGTGAGTACTGCTGTGGGCTTAGAATGGGATTTTGGTTGTGGGACTTAATCTTTGGGTATATTGGATTGTGCTGAAAATTTGAACTGTGGTTCACACAATTCCCAATTTACACACAGATTGGGACTAGAACTCGGAATGCTGTTTTTTTTTGTTGAGACGGAGATGTTTGCTATCCAGGCCACAGGAGTTTGTTTAAATTAACTTCAAAAGCTGCTGAAGTAGTGTAGATAATAACTATGAGGGCCAAGCCTGTCCAAACCCAGGGAAGCCAGTGTTTTGGGCCCTGGGCAGTTCTCATCCTGGTTGGAAGGTAATACTACTCTGTTACTTTGTGTTTGTCTTTAATGGTTTACAAAATATCTTCAGATTTGATCTGAGCAGCCAGTGGTACACATGCTGTTTTGCAAGTGAAGAAACCAAAGTTTGGAGAGAGGAAGGACTTAGACCACAGCTAGGGAAGGAAGGAAAGAGAGGTAGGGCCAGGACTGGACTTGCATGTCTTTTGATTTCCCTTCTGTCTAGGGTGACGAGGTAGCTCATCCTGCTTTGCCCGGGACTATCCCAACTTGAGCACTGAAAGTCCTGCATCCCAGGAACTCCCTCCCCTCTATTGTGGGTTGGTTGGGTTGCATGGCCACCCTAGTCCTGTCCTTACACTCTTTCTGCTATTTCTTCCTTCAGTCATAGTGGATTGTGGTAGGAGGGAGTACAGTGTCTGAGGGTATAGAGCGCTGGCTCCAGTTTCAGGCAGATCAGTAGCTCTTCTTGCGTGTTAGTTGCTTACAGGTCAAGCACTGTATGTACTAGAATGAAAGAGAGTTAAACCTTCCATGAGAGTTATTTCTGTTACATAAAGTCATCTTCATTCCTGAGGACGATATGGTTTGATGATTTAGGCAGTTAAGTTTTAGCCCCATTCTTGTTTTAGCTTAGCCGAGTTGTAATCAGAGAGAATGAGAAGCACCCGGAATGCTTTTCCTGTTGGCAAGGCAGTGATTCATTTATTTTTCCCTTCTCTATTTCTAACTACACTGTAGCAGTAAAATCCTTAGGATTCACACAGCACACTATTCTGTGGTAGCTACATTGCTATTCTCTTCAAATGTATGTCTGTGGCACCATCACAGGTTTAATGCCAGCAGAAGATGCAGCTCTCTCACAGTCTAAAATGGGAAGGCAGCTTGGGACCTGTGTGCCAGTGAGTGACTTCTGGGGATTAGTTTGGAAAACTATTGAATATTTAGCATGGTCCATCTAAGTAGTGCTGCTGTTACCCTAATCAAGCATAAAAGCATTGCGTAATGCTCCATTAGTTTCATGGTTGACTCCTAAAATAGTAGGAGCTGTTTTATTGTTTGGGGCTCTTAATTTGTTTGGCACAAGATGGTTACTAGTGGGGCATTTCTTCCTTAGACAAATAACTCGCACGGTCATTGGTGGCTCATGAAGACTTGGCTGTAGTGCCAAGTGAATACAGGTGTTGTTTATGTGACTTTTGCCTGTATAGTTGGATCATTTCTCTCTCAGTTGGGCTGTTTTGATATACATTACAAAAGAGTGTAGACATCAAATCATTTCCAAGTCTGTTTTGATCCCAGAGGCTGTTTATTATCTTTTTATTACCATAGCGCTCAAAATGCTGAAGAGCAAAGTTGCCTGACTAGGCAACCTAGGCCATGGAGAGCAGGGTGAGATGCCCCCATTTACAGCCATAGGCCTGTGGTATGGTTTAAGTGATGTCAGTGGTGGGAGAGAATGGAGCTAGAAGCTTTTCCTGACCATGTCTTGCTCTCCAGGATTCCTTCCGGCCCTTTAAAGTCTGTGACTAAAATCCTAAAATAGTAGAATTGTACAAGGAGGGAAGGGTCTGGATTGGTAAATGATGCCCCTTTGGAACGTCTTCTTAAGCACAGTCTAGTTATATACAGCCAAGACTCAAGGGCATTAATGAGAGGTGTGAGAAAATGAGTTAAAGGAGTTGTAGTCGTCTCTTTCTTCAGAGGAAGTGCTTGTCATTTGGAGATTTAGAACATGCATGGTTTAGATTCTTTAGGAATACCCCTGAAAGTAGTGTGTGTCGTAGTCACAAATTTAAACTGTACACATGCCATACTTTGAGGGTGGTGTGTGTGTCAATGTCATGTAGTTAGTGAGCCTGGTGAACTTCCATTACCCACATTCTGGTATGGTTTTATGTGCTAGATTAGACTCAACAAGGACAGTTTTTATGAGAGTGCTTAGGCTTTTGTGCTATATGGACAATTTGGGGTCTGTGGACACATCCCAAAAGATTGAAAGAGTTTTGTGTCCTGCTGACAATTTGAATTTAGTGGATGAGGATTAAGTGGCACCTAGTTTTTGCTTAGCTTAATACAGTATTAAATTTTATTAACTCGTGGAAAAGTGAACGCGTCATAATTGTATGATAGGGAAACACCCAGGGGCTTTGTCTCTCCATTCAAAAATTTGTCTTACATTTGTTTTTGCGTTTTATCTTAGGCAAAAGTCAACAACTCTAGTTTAATTGGAGTGGGCTACACTCAGACTCTGAGGCCTGGTAAGTATTAAGGATTGTTCTGATAGTGGTTTCAAAATTAGTTTCATTTCTCAGCTTCTTTTTTTTTTAATAGAAACTTGAGTTTATGCTTCAAAAGGCAGTATTAAGAGAAAGAAAAGACATACCATAGACTGAGAAAAATGTTTGCAAATCATACAAAGGTCTTGTGCCCGTAACACATAAAGAATTCTTACAACTCAATAATAAATATGACAAACAACCCAATCAAAAAATGGCAAAAGACTTGCAAAGACATTTATATGAAGACATACAAATAGCTAATTAGCACAGGAAAAGGTGCTCAGTGTCATTAGTCATTAAGTAAATGTAAATTAAAACCACAATGAAATACCACTTCTACCCACTAGAATGGATATAACATTAGAAAATAACAAGTGTAGATGAAGATAGGGAGAAGTTAGAGCCCTCATACAGTGCTGGCATGCACATAAAATATTACAGCCACTTTGGAAAACAGACTGTTAGATATTTTTTTTTAAATAGATCTTTATTGGAGTATAATTTCTTCATAATACCGTGTTAGTTTCTGTTGCACAACAAAGCGAATCAGCCATATGCATACATATATCCCCATATCCCCTCCCTCTTGAGCCTCCCTCCCATCCTCCCTATCCCACCCCTCTAGGTCATCACAAAGGACCGAGCTGATCTCCCTTTGCTATGCTGCTGCTTCGCACCAGCCAGCTATTTTACATTCGGTAGTGTATATATGTTGAAGCTACTCTCACTTTGCCCCAGCTTCGCCCTCCCACCCCATGTCATCAAGTCCATTCTCTTTGTCTACCTCTTTATTCCTGCCCTGCAGCCAGGTTTATCAGTACCATTTTTTTTTTTTTAAGATTCCATATATATGTGTTAGCGTACGGTATTTGTTTTTCTCTTTCTGACTTCACTGTGTATGACAGACTCTAGGTCCATCCACCTCACTACAAATAACTCAGTTTCGTTTCTTTTTATGACTGAGTAATATTCCATTGTATATATGTGCCACATCTTCTTCATCCGTTCATCTGTCGGTGGACATCTAGGTTGGTTCCATGTCCTGGCTATTGTAAATGGTGCTGCAATGAACATTGGGTTGCATGTGTCTGGTTTTCTCAGGGTATATGCCCAGTAATGGGATTGCTGGGTCATATGGTAGTTCTATTTTTAGTTTTTAAAGAAGCCTCCATACTGTTCTCCATAGTGGCTGTATCAATTTACATTCCCACCAACAGTGTAGGAGGGCTCCCTTTTCACCACACCCTTTCCAGCATTGATTGTTTCTAGCTTTTTTGATAATGGCCATTCTGACCGGCGTGAGGTGATATACCTCATTGTAGTTTTGATTTGCATTTCTCTAATAATTAGTGATGTTGAGCATCTTTTCATGTGCCTCTTGACCATCTGTATGTCTTCCTTGGTGAAATGTCTATTTAGGTCTCCTCATTTTTTAACTGGATTGTTTGTTTTTTTGATATTAAGCTCCATGAGCTGTTTGTATATTTTGGAGGTTAATCCTTTGTTGTTTCATTTGCAGATATTTTCTCCCATTCTGAGGGTTGTCTTTTTGTCTTGTTTATGGTTTCCTTTGCTGTGCAAAAGCTTTTAAGTTTAATTAAGTCCCATTTGTTTATTTTTGTTTTTATTTCTGTTGCTCTAAGAGGTGGGTCAAAAAAGATCTTGCTGTGATTTATGTCAAAGAGTGTTTTTCCTCTAAAAGTTTTATAGTATCTGGTCTTACATTCAAGTCTTTAATCCATTTGGAGTTTATTTTTGTGTATGGTGTTAGGTAGTGTTCTAATTTCATTCTTTTACATGTAGCTGTCTAGTTTTCCCAGCACCACTTATTGAAGAGGCTGTCTTTTCTCCACTGTAAGTTCTTGCCTCCTTTGTCGTAAATTAGGTGCCCATATGTGCGTGGGTTTATCTCTGGGCATTCTATCCTGTACCGTTGATTTATGTTTCTGTTTTGTGCCAGTACCATACTGTCTTGATTACTGTAGCTTTGTGGTATAGTTTGAAGTCGGGGAGCCTGATTGCTCCAACTCCGTTTTTCTTTCTCAAGATTCAGCTTCTTCTTTTGCAGACCTTTCAAGCATACAGAAGAATTGACAGAGAGTACAATGAACACATGTTTACCTTTTGCCACAGTTTTTTATTCCTTTCCTTTTTTTTTTTTTTTTTTTAATGCTGAGCCGTTTGGAAGTTGCAGCTATCATGACATTTCCCTAAATGCTTCAGCATGCATCTCCTCAGAATAAGAACATTCTCCTGCATAACCACAATACTGTTATCACACCTGAGAAAGTTAACAGTGATTCCATATTATTATTTAATATCCATTCTCTATTTACTTTCCTCACTTGTACCTGAAATGTCTTGTAGTAATTTTTATTTCTCCAGTCATAGTTCACTCATAGCTTTGGTTGTTTGGTCTCTATAGTCTCATTTACTTTACATAGTATTTTGAGCCTTGCTGTGGTTTCTAGAGCAGTACTTCCCAAATAGCAGTGTGTGCATGAATCACCTTGGGAATCTTATAAAAATACATAGGTCTGGGGCGAGGGGTTCTGACTTTCTAACAAGCTCTTAGGTGATGCCAGTGTTGCTGGTTCTTGAACCACCAGCTGAAGAGCAAGGTTCTAAAGCACTTGGAACTTTTTCCCCAGACTTTTTGACTGTTTTGAAACCTAAAGAAAAGAATGGTACTACGAACACTCATACCTTCCCCACATTGACCAATTACTAATATTCATCTTGTTTGTTTTATCTCTCCATGTCTGTATACATAATCCTTCTTTTCTTTTTTCCCCACATATCCTTATGAATTATTTAAATATATGTTTTCCAAACACACAGACACATCAGCCCTAGCATACATATCATGAGAGTAAGACATTTTTAACTGCATCATTTTAAAGACATCATAACTATAATACTGTTTTCACAGCTAAGGAAATTAACAGTTTGAAATAATACCTAATATATAGTATATATTTGGATTTCTGCACTTGTCCCAGAAATGTCTCTTAATTGTAGCTTTTCCTTTCCAGGATCCAATTATGGTTGTCTTTTAGTCTGGGTAGTGTATTGAACATGATTGTATTTTCCAGAGCTGTTTGAGCTTTATTATGAACGTTCTTATGCTCGGGGACTAGATGCCTTCCTTACTGTGGATGTGCACATGAATTGTCTGGTGTCTCAGATACTCCCAAGCGCCCTCTGGTGGCTGGCACTAGTAGGTCATCTGACAAGCTGAGGAAAAGTGACAGGTTGTGGCGTGACTGCAGACTCCCATGAGGTGTTTCAGGCACATGATGGTTGTCTGCTTTTGTTTACAGGTGTGAAGCTTACACTGTCTGCTCTGGTAGATGGGAAGAGCATTAATGCTGGAGGCCACAAACTTGGGCTTGCCCTGGAGCTGGAGGCTTAATCCAGCTGAAAGAAACCTCTGGGAATGGATATCAGAAGATTTGGCCTTAATATATTTCCAGTGTGACCAGCAGGCTTCCCCCCCCCCCCCCCCAAGAAGGTGATCAAAACAAAGGATGATCTAAACAAGAGCTGTATTTTAAATATTTAGGCAGTTACTTGTTAGCTGGTTTCTAGTTGAATTGGTTATCTATCTAGTTACCAGTGCTGCAGTCGTGCAGTCACCTATACATTATTTAAATGTATTTAACTGTTAAATGCGCTACCCACCAATAATGAAATAGACCTTTATGAAAACTGTGCAGTTGTGTGCATGTTTGTTTTTATGTTTCTTTTAACATTGAATATTGCCATTGAATGAGATGGATCAGTGGATGTTTTAAGATGAGGTTAAAATTTTTTGTTAATTTCAAACATCATTAGAATTACTTTTGGTATCCCAAAACATTACAAATTATGAATAAAACAAGTATACATAATTTATGACTCTAAGTATTTGCAGAGTTAAAAACTTGGCAGCTAGGGTCAAATCTTCCTTGTATCTAGCTAGTACTTTATTTTTCCAGTGAGCATTTATTTTGCTCTTTTCATAAATCTGTGCCACAAAGTCCTCTGACCCGAGAGTAACTCCATGAGATTTTTAGACTACAATAAAGTAAGAAGATACATGCCTTTATATCTTCAGTTTGTAAATTTGAAAAATTACATTGGATCATCGTGAACTCCAGGAAGAGTTAGCAAGTGATGAAAAAAGAGGAATGAAGGGATGGTGCTGAAGGTTGTATACACCCACCACACCCCTTTGGGTTATTGCTTTGGAAATGATCCAGGCCCTAGTTAGGTGGGATGGGACGAGGTGTAGGGAAAGGGAGCAAGGCATAGACAGACAGTGTCAGTACCCAGAGGGTCTGTAAAATGGAAGTGTATGGGCCCCAGTGAGAGGTCGTTACTCATTTCTTTTCAGGCAGACACTGAAAAGCTTGGGCCTAAGTTTGTGACCAGAGTGCCTTCAGGCTATGTGGCCATTGGCCTTAATCTGGACTTGAGCTGAATGATAGAAATTAATAGATGATTCTGGTTGGAAAAGTAGGAAAGAGGAATTTTGATGGGAGAAGAATTAGATACCATCAAAGGTTAGAGAAGGGTTTTGTTGAACAAATTCATAATACTAGATCTGTGGTATAGTTTGAAGTCAGAGAGAACAGATAAGAAAATGTAATACTTACTCATTACCCAAAAAAGTGATACATGCTGAAAATTTCCAGGTCAAGAAGAATCTGATGAGAGATTAGCAGCCCAAACAAGCTTTCCATACAGGTGGAATGGGGGGCACAGAGGCCCCTTGTGATCTCACTGTTTGTCCTAAGGGACTGGCTGGAATGGCCCATTGAATAAGACACATAACTTAATGGCAGTAAGTTGGAATTTGAACCAGTTTGTTTGAATCAGGCAGGACCTATTGCTAGGTAAGAAAAAAAACAGGAAAGGGTGTCTGCAAGCTAGGTATGAAAGCGTCTCTTGTGTTTTCAGGATAGATACTTAAGAGTAAAATGGACCTATTCACCCATGTGCTTCTTATATACTTTTATAAGTGGGAGAGAGGAGGATAGTTTACAGCCAGGTTCCTGAGGGTTGTCTGAAATGCAAGTATATATCCCAAATGCTGTAGGGTTGTGAAAGTTGCCAACTGTGGGCTCATGGGGCTCCTGTGGCCTTGATATGTTAGAAATTAATAGATGATTAATTTATTAATCAGCAGCCTCCAGGTTCAGTTCCACCACCCAGGCCTAACAGATGGTGGCAAAACCTAATTCTAGGCTGATGCCATTTCTGCCTGAGGCCTGAGGCAGTGTTGATGGAAAGGACACTTCATATCTGAGCCTGATCTTCATTTGTGGTGTGGAGATAAGATCTTCCTATGGATTGTGGAGGTTTAAACCAGAAGAGTGAAGCACCTGGCTCCCTCTCCACTTTGGCTCATAGGCTCATAGATGTTTGTGTCGGAAAGCTTAACTTTCTCTTCATCTTCCTCTGGGGAACTTGTTAAAAATTGCCTCCTACCTATTGGCCTGTCTGCTTCACACCTCTGGCCAATGATCCCACTCAGTCTCTCATGTTCTTCAAGGACTTCAGGGGGAGGACAGGATATATACTCCAGTCAACCTTGAGGTCCTCAGATCTAAGTCAAGTGGCCTGGTCTCAGGTGATGTTGACCAGGGCCTCCACTGCAGAGGTGAGGCCAAGCTGACAGTTCGTGACAACATGGGCAAACGGCCAGCAGAATTGGCATAACCTACAACACTTACACGGAGCAAGGCCCTTTTCCTGCCATCGGATCCCAGATTGGTCTCCACTAGTTCCAGCTGCACTGAACAGGAACTTCATTCATTTGCCCCTCTTAGGAAGAGGTGTCGGAGGGAGACCACAGGGGCTCTACCAGGCTTCCAGCCCTCAGATCCTGTGGAGGCAAATCTCCACAAGGAGCTGGGGTTTCTGACCAACTGCATGTGGGCAGGTCAATTAAAACTTCTGATATCCTGCTTCCAGTCAGCTGGAAGCTCCTGTGGTCAGGCCACAGCCCTGGTGCCAGAGGGTCCTCAGGAGTGTGCCAGGGAGGGGATGAACATCTGTGGCCTCAAGGCTCCCTTTTGTTGAAGATGTAGCCAGTGCGGGGCCTTCCCTCCCTACCCCACTTCAGCACATATGGAGGCTCAGAAGATGGTCGTGTCCCAGGCCTCACTTTATTGTCAGATTTAAAACTCGGTGTTGATGGCTGGGGGTCCCAGGGCCCCTCCCTTGAGGCCACTCGCTAGGGGCCAGCCCTAGATCTTGAAGGCTAAGGTGAGGCCGTCGCCCAGGGGCAGGAGGCTGATGTGGACCCTAGCGTCCCGCAGAATGCGCTCATTCAGGTTTCGCACACACTGGGCCGCCTTGTCCTGCGGTTTAGCCTGCAACACCTCTCCACGCCACAGGACCTGCGGAGGGGCGGGGCATCGTGGGGGCGGGGCCTGGGGGGTGCCTGAGCAGGAGGCGGGGTGAGAGCTGGAGACCCAGGACCTGAGCAGGGGAAAGTGGAAAACCTGGGGACTCAGTTCGAATACCTGGGGGGAGGAGCTTACGTGATTGTACTAGGCGGGGCTCTGGGGCAGTGGGGCGAGGAGGAGCCCAAGGAAAAGACGGACCCAGCTCAAGAGGGTCTTTCTTCTCCCCCGGGGCTGTCCCTTACACTGAGTACAGCGAGGACGCCTCCGGGTCGCAGCAGCTGCAGGCACCGCTCGTAGTAGGCGGTGCAGTTCTCCTTGTCCGCATCCACCACGGCCACGTCGAAGGTGCCGGCCTCGCCCGCGGCCAGGAGCTCGTCTTGCGGGGTAGGGAGGGGCAGATGCAGCTGAGTCCGCAGGCCCCAGCGGCCGGAAGCCCCCGCCCAGGCCGGCCCAGGCGCTGTGACCATTCAGGTACTCGAGGGCCCCTGCCTGCCACTCTGCATGTGGCCGCGTACCGGGTGGCGGGGGGGCTGTCATTGCCCAAGCCCGCCCGGCGGACCGGGTCACTACCTCGCGCCGGGTGGTCCCATTTGGGAAATGGCGCCAAGGCCCTTTCCGCTCCGTTGCTCACCCAGGGTCTCCAGGGCGGGTTTCAACCGAAGTTCGATCTTGTGCTCCTCCTCGGCCTGCGTGCGAAAGGAGCGGGGTCAGAGTCAGCATGTCCCTTCTCCCGGGGCTGGGAGTGGCCGGGCTCCAGGGGCCCGACGAGGGCCTCAGGTGTGTGGGACACTCACCTGCCTCCACAGGGGACGTCCCAGCTCCGGGGGCCCTGCGTCCACCTCGCAGGTCACCACGCGCCCGGCCGGGGGCAGCGCCAGAGCCAACGCTAGGGCTGAGTAGCCTGTGAAAGTGCCTGGGGACGTGGACACGGACAGGCTCAGGCCAGAGTAGGGCGACGGTCCGGTGACTCCGGCCCCCAGTGACCCCAGCCGCGCGCCCTACCCAGGTCCAGCGCCTTCTTAGCCTTGATGAGGCGAGCCAGGTTGGCCAAGAGCTGGGCCTGCTCACAGGTCATCATGGAATCCCCCTGCGGCTGCTCCAGGGTCAGCTGCTTGGGGGGAGGAGAGGGTCGCACTAGCCCTGCCAGTCACCCAGCTGAGCCCCAGGTTTAGAGCCCCCAGAGGCGTGGCTGTGGGCGTGGCCCAGGGGCGGACCCTCATGGAACGCCCAACCATGGCCGGCCTGCGCGGCCAGGAAGCCCAGACGGGGCCACCGACCAGCCCAAGGTCACACAGCCACGTGGGTCCCTCCCGGCCCGAGGTGGGCGCCCGTTCCCGCTTCCGGCCCTGCTGACCAGCCGCAGGCTCCGCAGCGCCGGGTGCTCCCGCATGGAGCGGCTCAGTAGATACTGCCACAGGGGGCTGTCCTCAGGGGGCAGCAGGCGCTTCTCTCGCCGGGATCGCCATGGAGGGAACCGTCTCCCTGCCGGGGAGGGGTGGTGCTGGGTCAGGGCCTGGGGCTCCAGGGCGCCAGGGGTGAGCCTCAGCCGCAGCCAGCCTCGCGGGTTCACGGGCTCTGTTCCTGCGTCCGTCCGCCCGCGGGGCCTCTGCCGAGGGTGCCGAAGGCCCGGCCCTACTCACCCAGGAAGAGGCCGCTGGCGAAGGCAGCGCCCAGCGCGACCGAGCCCAGGGCCAGCGCGGCGGGCACAGAGAGCCGTGGCACGGGCTGGGTCATGGTGCGGGCAGGAGGCAGCGGCGTCCAGGTCACTTGCGCTAGGGCTACTGGGACCGCCCTGGGACCCGCGGGCCCTCGCGCCTCCAACTTGCCGGGGCAGTGCCCTCGGAACCGCGGCCTCGACCACCATCTGGCGGCCTCATGGCCTTACTGCAAGCCCCGCCCGCGTGGGTCAGTCGTCATCTAGTGGCCGCTTTCGGAACTGTGCCGGCGGCTCTGCTGCTTCCTCATCGCTACCATTTTTGCTGAGAACCCCCAGGGGCGTATGTGGGTGGGCGAGTAGAACGTCGGTATAACAGGATACGAACAGGTACAAATGATAGAAATTAAAGGAACCCTGGGAGGGACCGAGAGGATCGGGGGGGGGCCTCTTTGGGGAGGTCACCAAGGATGTCAAGTTGAAGGAATGTATGTTTGGGGGGAGTTGGGGTTTGGGAGCCCTGGGTCAGGTCTGGTTGATGGGGTGCTGAGACAAGACCCTTAGTTAAAATCATGCTCTTGGGTGCGAGGTAGACTTGGGTGTGAGATCTTGGGCCCATCAGTCTCTGAGCCTCAGTTTCCTTTGTGTAAAACTGGGACCACTGTCTTACTATTAATGGCACCAGATCCCATAGCCTGGCACACAGTAGCTGCTCAAGAAATGGCAGCCGCTGTTATCATAAGTTGAAGATATCTTGGGGAGGAAAGATCAGAGGGCAGGTGAAGTCCCCTTGTAAGGCTGTTCCGCAGGGACGCTATCCAGTGAACAGTGATGGAAACACCGACTGTGTGCCGAATGGGGCGAGGCGAAAGAAGCTGTCCTGGCTTGTGTTAGTGAAGCTGGGCTCAGAGACCACAGAACACAGGGAACTTGTGTGTCCCGGCTTCACAATTTCCTCTTCTGTAAAATGGGTTTCTTAATAGTCCTGACCTCTCGGGAGATGAAATGAGAAAATCCAGGTGAACGATTCACACAGGGCCTGGGACTTATTGGGCTATAGCTGTTCCATTTAAAAGGAGTCAAATTCCATCGGCCGTTGCTCCGCGGCTGTCCCCCTGACACCAGCCTTCAACAACCACACTGGGCAGACTGGAGCCCCACTGGGGGCTTTCTAGGCGAGGCTCAGCCCCCGCAAGGCTCAGGGACAGGCTTGTTGGGGGAGGTTGGTTGAGGGAGCGCCTTGGCTGAGGCTGAAGACACGGGGCGAACTAAAGAAGCCCGGAGCTCAGAGCACGGGACTGACCAGAGCTGTGGGAGCCCTGGGCCCGTGGGAGGCCACGCAGGAGCGTGGACACACAATGAGCTCTTTTGACCAGGAGGAAACCAGAAGTGCTTTCATGGTTTCTCTGCTGAGATCCTTCCACCAGGCCAGGCGGCACCGGGGCGCTGGGCTCAGCCAGGGCTGCAAACCGGCGCTCTCTTTCCTTTCTGGGGGTCTGGGTTTGGGCAGGCCCCCAGCTCACACCAGAACCTCCCTCCCCGTGCCTGGCTTCAGGCCGGAGCCTGTGGAGGTGGGAGGCGGGCGGGGAGGGGAGGCATGTCACCATATATCCCCCTCAGATTAAAAAACTAATTTGAAAAGATTAATGTATTCCATTCTTGTTACGCTGGCTCTGATACCTCTGGGCCTGCGGCTGCTCTGCCTCCTGATTATTGAATTTTTATGGCCTGGTAATTAATTGCAGATTCCCTGTTTTGTTCTATTTCTTTTTCTCTGACATTTTAATTTCAACAAAAAGCAGTGGTCTCCATGCAGGTTCTCTCTGGAGATCCTAATGGTCTATAAAACAGAATGACTTATAGATGTGGCACCCACTTCAGTTGGCGAGCGATTGTTTGAAACCTTGCTGATCACGCAAAATTTAATTTTTCCACCTCCCTCCCCCGTTCGCTACTCATTTCTTGTCTCTTCCATTACAGCGCCGGTGTCTCAGTTCACAATGAAGGGAGCAAAGTGTCGCCTCCAAATCTGTTACAGGGCCTTTTCCTAGAAGACCAGGGGGCTGAAGACAAAGTAGGTTTGGGTTCTTTTCCTTGGAGGTGGCCCCAGTGGTGGCGGTGGAAGCTGGGCGTCCCCAGAGGACCACGTGGATGTGGGCAGCTGTCCCCAGGGGTGGGGGAGGATCATTTCTGCCTCTCTCAGTTGCCCTTTTGGCCAAGTGCAGCTGCCCCATTAGGCACCAAGGCACCTGCTGGTCATGAGGACAGAGAGGACGCGTGCCCATACATGCTGTTGGGTCGACACCAGGAAGTCAGGGGGTTTAACCCCTGCCAAATTCTTAGCCAGACTGGGTCACTGGAAACAGCTGTTCACAAAAATGGATCGGGTAGAGGCCCCTGAGTTACTAACCTAATGCCCCCAACCCCTACTTCTCCCAGCCCTGCTAACTTCACACAGGCTGGGCGCCTTCCCCCAGGAACCCCTAGGACTGGGCGGGGTAGGGGCAGAAGAGTAAGGTCATGGAGTCAAGTTGGGCCTAAAGGATTGGAATTCAGATATCTTCAGGGGTCAGGCAGGCAGGGGAGGGGAGGGCGGTAGGGAGCAGTGGGGACTGTGGCGCTCCAGAACTGATGCCCCATCAGGTGTGGCAGCCCCTCAGCTCCCACTCATGTGACTATGTGGGAAGAAGAGCATATTGTGGCTGGAGCTTCTGATTTTTCAAAAGAGGTTGGAAATCTGGCTTTTAATGTGAAATCTCACAATTTAAAACATTTGGGTTAGACTTTTTTTTTTTTTTTTTACGCTCCATGTCAGCCAAACTGAATACATCTTTGATCTTTGTGTCTGACCTGGCCCATAGGACAACTGTTTCTTCTGATTTGGAGCATAGGTCAGAGAAGTTAGGACATAGGAGTGGAGTCTGTCAGGGCCAGAGAGGCCTCACTGGCTGGCTGATCACCCCCAGTCCCCAGGCCCTGCGCCAGGAATCCTCCTCCTACCTTTGGGCCCTTCAGTCCCCTTCCTGCACTTGTGGGCTCTTCCCCGGCAGCTGTGGTTCTCCCAGAGGTGCCTGTGAGCCTCTGTCCAGGGCTTGCCTTTTTTTGGCTGCACCACATGGCTTGTGGGATCTTAGTTCCCCGACCAGGGATGGAACCTGTGCCCCCTGCAGTGGAAGTGCAGAGTCCTGACCACAGGACCACCAGGGAAGTCCCCAGGGCTTGCCTTCTTTCGGCCTCCTCTCCCCACAGACAAACTTGCAGCCTGGAGTCTGACCACATCTAGGTGAGGTCTGCCGAGCTTTTCACCTAAGACTTTGGCGGGCAATGCTGTGACTCTAGGGGCTCCAGGGGCCGTGGTGGGCCGAGTGGGCTGATGCAGACAGACCATGAATCAGGAGCTTCTGGGGCCCCTCAGATGAGCGGGGGAGGACGGGGGCCACGGCCTGCTCCCGCCTCCTCTGTGCTGAGATGCTGCGGAGCTGGCGCTGGCAGTGCCCTGGCCTCTCATGCCTCAGTTTCCTCATCTGGACAGGCCGGATGGGAAGTGACAGCATGGGCTCCGGAGTCCGAGGGACTTGGGTTCAAACATTGGTCCACCACTCACTTTGTGGCTGTGTGAGCTCAGAGTTTCTCAGCTAGAAAAATGGGGATGATCCTTCTGTCTTAGTGTTCTGTGCTGTGTAACAAACCACCACATGCTGAGTGGCTTAAAACAATGCCATTTTTTATCTCGTGGTTCTGTAGGTCAGGAGTCGGGCCAGGCCTGGCTGATCCTCTGCTCAGGGTCTCACCAGCCGGAAGGCACCTCGAATACTTCTGGTGCTTCAGATCACTCTGCCTTCCTTTTCTGCTTTTCAGGGCTCACGTGATTCCAGGGGACCCACCCGGCTAATCCAGGATAATCCCCCCATTTCAAGGTGAGCTGGTTAGTGACCTTAGTTCCATCTGCAAAGTTCCCCTTGCCATCTGAGTTGATGACCGAGAGAGTAACATTGGTGGTAGAGATCATGAGAGAGTGGTCAAATTCTGCCACAGACTCCAGCCTCTCAGTGTGGTTGTCAGGATGAAGATAACCCTGCCCCGTCCCCCCTCTTTGAGAACCACGGTGTGAGGTTTTTGGTTTGTTTTTATTTTTGTCCGCGCCACGTGGCATGCGGGATCTTAGTTCCCCGACCAGGGATTGAGCCTGGGCCCCCTGCATTGGGAGCGAGGAGTCTTAACCACTGGACCACCAGGGAAGTCACATTAGGTATTTAAATACAGAGGATTCCCTGCTACTGCATAGACAGAATGGGCGGGGGGCATGTTCCTCACAGCCACCCTCTCAAGAAGCTAGCATTGCCCCCGTTTTCCAGATGTGCAAACTGAGGTTCCCAGATGTCAGATGACATATAAGTGGCAGCGCCAGGTGTGAACCTGTCCCTGTCTCAGCTTCACATAAGAGTTTGTCATCTCACCACTGGCCCAAGTCCAGAGCTCCTGTATCCCCTGGAAATTCATCGGGTTCTCTTGAGAGGCTTCCACCATGCACCAGAGATTTACCTGTGACCTGATTTCTCTGGTTCAATTCAGGTCCTGGCATTTGGGTGTCTCTGGGAGTCCCCAGTGGATGACTTAGGTGTGTGTTTCCATGGTGTCACCTGCTCCTTTCTTCTTCTTCTTCTTTTTTTTTTTTAAATAAATTTATTTATTTGTTGTTATTTTTGGCTGTGTTGGGTCTTCGTTGCTGCGCACGGGCTTTCTCTAATCGTGGCGAGCGGCGGCTACTCTTTGTTGTGGTGTGCGGGCTTCTCATTGTGGTGGCTTCTCTTGTTGAGCACAGGCTCTAGGCGCGCGGGCTTCAGTAGTTGTGGCATGTGGGCTCAGTAGTTGTGGCTCACGGGCTCTAGAGCACAGGCTCAGTAGTTGTGGCGCACGGGCTTAGTTGCTCCGTGGCATGTGGGATCTTCCCGGACCAGGGATCGAACCCGTGTTCCCTGAATTGGCTGGCAGTTTCTTAACCACTGCGCCACCAGGGAAGCCCTGCTCGTTTCTTCTTGATGGGATGGCCAGGGTGCCACTATCACAGCCACTCCTGGACGTCATCGCTTTTGCCGGACACCTCAGCTGACCCTCAGGAACCGTCAAATGGTCAAGACTTCATGGGGGTCCTTTTGAGAAATAGCAAAGAAAGTCCCCCTGCAGCTCTTCTCTCTCCTCCTTGAGACACTGGCCTGCATTGTGAATCCTTCCTTCCCCAAAAGAAGACAAACACACACGTCCCAGCCTCCCCTGCAGGTACCAGACCTGATGCCCGCAATCAGATGCAGTGCACAGGACTCGCATGCCAATGTGGCACGTGCGTCCATGGTTGGAAGGAGAGTGGTGCTGTGTCTCATCCAAGCTCTGGCCCTTCCAGAGTCAGCTGTTTGCCACAGAGTAGAGTTTGCTATTTGCAACAAAGTGGATTCTGTTATTTGCAGCAAAGTGAAGTCTGCTGTTTGCCACAAAGCAGCTTCTAGATTTGCAGTCAGGAGTCCTGCCTGGTACCTGCTCCTCTGTGGGACCGATTCTCCCGCCTCCAGCGCACAGTGTTACCATCCACTGCAGAGCCAACCCCCTCCTTCTGCTTTGCCAACAGGAGCCCGATGTTGTTCAGGCGACAACGTGCCCAGCTCCGGGGGGTGGACTGTGGTCACTCTCAGGCTGTCACAACCCCCCTCCCCCCAGCCCCCCCAGCCCAGTCCCTTTTTCAAGATACCCAGGGATATCTTGCCAGGGAAAAAGGGGTGCTTCTCAGGACTTTTTATTTCCTGATAATAAGAAATCCCCTCTTCTTGCTTAGCTTTTTCTTACCCTGAAGAGGGTTGTGTAAAGATGAAATGCTTGGAACTGTAGCAGCCATATTGTGACCATGAGGCAACAAGGTTAAGGATTAAAAACAAACAAACAGTGAGGATGGTGATGGTCCTTGAAGACATTATCTAGACATTTAAACCACTCCCAGCAACTGTTTGCCTCTAGCCTCCTTGTTATTGAGAAAATGGAGCCCTTTGTGTTTAAGCAATGATTAGCTATTTATTCTTTATTTGAAGTTCAAAGCATTCCTAACTGATACAGGCACTCTAGCAGAGTGGCCTGTGCCCAGGGGTGATTGAGAGTTGGTGCTGAGATAACCCCTTTTGCTTTTTTTCAGGTTGAGTGACAGATTCCACACTGAACTCAAAATCACGCTCTCCAAAGGTGAGGCCTCGTTTTCCTCAGGGGTCAGTTTTCTGCCAGGGGATGCCCTATCCCCCACCTGACAAGTGGAAATGCCAGTACCGTGCACCCCACTCTTGCCCTGCTGCAGACTCGTGGTGTCTCATCAAGCCTCCCCAGTCCCTGGTGAGGCAGGCATGATCACCCACCCTCTACAGATAGGAGACATCTGGGGTCTCATAGGCAGGATGTGGGGATTGGCTCCAGTTCTGTATGGCACAAAGCCTAGGGTCTCCCCACTCCAAGGAGAGTCTCTCTATTTGCATCAGAGCCAGGGGTGCAGGGGCTTCTGGGACAGTGGATGACCAGACAGGGTGGGAGCTTCTGTGCAGCAAGCTGGGTCCAGGTTGGGGAAGCCCACGACCTCCCAGCATAGCGGTCAGGTTTCTGCTGCAACATTGCTGTGTGGCAGCCCCAAGTCTCAGCAACTTCCAAAATAACCACCTACTTTTCTCGCTGCTGGGTCAGTGGACCAGCTGGGCTATTTCTGCTTGGAGTTGTGGGTCCAGATCATTCTGAGACCAGCAGCTACCTGGGGGTGCTCTTTCCCAGGGGACAGCATGGGGGCAAGAGGCCAACCACACAGGTGCTTTGAAAGCCTCTGCCTCAGTCAGGTCTGCTCATGTTCCAGCGGCCCCAACAAATCACTCGGCCAAGCTCCGCATAGGGGGCAAGTGTGTGTACTCTGCCCTCTCTGTGGGGTGGCCCTGTGAGCTCACGTGGCAAAGGGTGTGGCTGTGTAGCCCTATTATGGGTCAGGGAGAGAAGAGTCAGGATCATCAGTTCAATCTACACACAGATCCCAAGGGCCCCTGGGTGTCCCCAAAGCCGTGGGTGCAGAGATCCCCACAGGGCAGGGCCTCAGCAGGGGCAGGAGGGCCAGGCTCCCTGCCTTGTGCCTGAGCTGAAGATTCCCCAGTCTGTTTCTCAGAGGAGGAACTTGGAGCTCTGGGAGTCAGAGTGTCACCTGAGGTCGCAGGGCAACCTCCTGCCTCTGTCCACCTCACTGCCATCCTGAACCCAGGGGGGAGGGAGCAAGGGGTCAGGCTCACCTTCCCTGGGTTCAGCCCAGGGCGCCTACCTCCCTGGGGAGAATGAGCCCCTTTCTTTCATCCCCACGCTCAGCATATGCCCATTTTCCTCCGAGACACCAGGACATGGAGCCTGGAACTCAAGGATTCTGATTGCATTGCATGGGAGACCTCTCAGTGCTTGTTTACTTCTGGTGGCCCCTGAGCTGGCCTGGAGACATATTTTGTTTGCCTCGATCAGTATTTTGTTTATTCGAATGGAGCCAACACTAAACAATCAGAAAATTTCACAAAGAATTCAGATTTGATTTCCATTTCTTTTGAAAGAGCAGCAGATTTGACAACACTGGGCCAATTTTGCTGCAGGACAGGTTGGCTGGTGCTGTGTGGTGCCTCCCCCTATCCCCCACAGGTCATGTGCCCTTGCCCCAGTCCCCACCACTCCCTGCTGCCTCAAACCCAAAGAGGTTCCCTCATATTCCACATTGGTCTTTGAGCTGCTGGCGCATGAGCTGTAACCTCTGGTTTAATCCACTCCCCAGAGGCCCAGAGAGGAGAGACACCTGCCCAGGGTACACAGCCCATCTCAGGCTTTTGTTTCTCTTTCTCGCTTCCTGAGTAAGAACTTCACCTGGATTCCAAAGAGCAATCCCTCTTGTGGGCTCCAAACAAGGATCCCAGACTCTGCCGCCCACCCCAAGCAAAACTGTTCATGTCATGGTTGAAACTCAGAACACCTCTGGTGTTGCTACCCTGAGAGCACAGCCACTTTGAGGGGAAAATCTAGACTGAGATGAGCTTTGGGAGATGTTACAGGGACCCAGGTCCCTGAGTTACACAGGGAATCCCCCTAGATCTATAAAAATGAAATGCTAATGGCTGATATTTATATAGCAATTACTGTGTGTCAGTCACTTCAATTACTGTGTGTCAGTATAGCAATTACTGTGTGTCAATTAAACTTCATATTAATTCACTTAATCCTCACATAAACCTTGTAAGGGGGAAGGTACCATTTTTATCCCCATTTTACAGGTGAAGAAGCTGCAGCACAGAGAGGTTAAGCAACATTCCTAAATTTGCACAGCTTATAAGTGGTAGAGTTGGAATTTGAACCCAGGTTCTCTGGTTTCAGGGCTTATAGTTCTTAACCACTGACATATCCTAGAGGAAATACCTACTGAGGTGGCCACTTTTCCTGTAATAACTCATTTCACCCTTGGACTTGCCCAACAAGGTAAGGTTGAGTTTGGCTGTGAGAGACAGAAAAATCCAAAAAAGAAGTTGGTTTCTACTTTATACAGATGTAACTTGGAGGTTGTACGGAGGCTCCAGGGTCAACTGAGACTCAGGCTTCTCCTCTGCTGTGCTGCCATCCTCATCATGTGGTGTCTTCTCATTGAACAGGATGACTGCTTGAGTTCCAGCCATCACACCTTCAACCCAGTTTTTAGGAAGAAGAAAGGGACAAAATAGAACTAACCTCCTTCCTTTAAGGACACTTCTTGAAAGTTTCATAAGATACTCTACTTGCATCCCTTTGAGCAGCACTTAGTCACATGACCACACTTTGGCCTGGAAATAGTCTTTATTCTAGAGGGTTATATGTTCAATGAAAAAATCAGTTCTATCATTAAATTTAAAAGGGAGAATGGATACTGGGAACATTCAGCATCATCACTGTGTTTTTTACAGATAAAGAAACTGAAGCTCAGAGAGGTGAATGACCTTCTGGCGGTCACACAGCCAGGAAGAGGTGGAGCCTGGATCTTCTGCCTCTGGGCCCTTTGGAGCAGGTGGGCTCCAAAGATATACTCTGCCGATTTCCTAAGGGGTGAGGAGGGCTGTGGATATGTGCATAACCCCCTCTCCAGGCCCCAGGAACACCCAGTGCCCAGGTCCTGCCAGCCAGGCAACCTTGTGCCTGCAAGCCCTGGCAGCCTGTCCGGGCCCAGATCCATCACCCCGGCACCAACCATGCCCTGGGCCTGACTCCATCCATCCCTCTAATGCTGCATCGACTGTGCTCGGGCACGTTCCTGAGGCGGCCTCAAGAGCGCTGAATAATTCAGTTCTGCGTAATGGGATAATGAATTTACTGACAACCCAGTGTGGTCTCGTTACTTACATTTCAAGAAATACTGACTCCCTAGGCCTGCTCTGCAGGCTGGAGACGTACACGTGCCAAGAAACTGTTGCCTTTACTTGCCTCGTGGGGTTCAGGCTTGACTGAATGGAGACCCTACTCTGGTCTCACTGATTCTTAAACTGCTTCGGCTAGTGGGGAGCCTGGGGGTAGGGGGACTGCCTGGTTGGAACTTTGGGGCGAGGTGGAAGTGGAATCACAGACGCTTGGACATGCAGAGCTGGAAAGGACCCCTTGGTCCTGCATACCCATTTTACGAACCGGGAAACTGAGGTTGTGGCAGGGACGGGCCTCTGCTCCTGCACACTGTGTTCTGTGGCTGGGAACGCCGGGATGCCTCGGAACTCTGGGGAGGAGGCCTGCTTGTTTTCCTTCTAACCCGCTGTTTTCCCCGTCCCCCCAGCTGCTGAAGGGTTGCTGCTAATGACTCCCAGCTGCCCCTTCGCTGGAGGCGAGCCCTCAGCCAAACGAGAGGCGTCCCCCGGAAGGCCAGCCCACCCTGCCTTCCTTTCCCGACCTGGGAAGATGATGGCTGATGACCGGCTGATGTGGTGCAAAAGGCCACCCCAAGCCTCAAGGTAGGACAAACTCTGTGATGCTATTAGGGGTCCAATATCCTTGGTGGGACTGCGGCTTGATCCCAGCTGAGACTGCGTTCTGGCTTAGCTTTTACCCCTTCCCTATCCTGCTTCCCTCACTCCCTTTCTCCTCGGGGCCTTCCCCCACCCCATAAATCATCTGAATGGGAATCCCTGACTCAGGCTCTGCTTCTGGGGAACGCTCCTGAGACAGCTGCGTTTCCTGGTCTGAGCCCTCCTTTCCGAGGACTCCTCCCAGAGCACTAAGAAAGGCTCAGGGCCGGGAATCCTTGCCGCTGGCTCTGCTGTGTGATGGTGAGGAAATCACTTCTCCACCCTGAGCCTCAGTTTCCCCTTTTGTATGGCTGGGGTTGGGAGAGCCTCTCTCAGGTCCCTTCCAGCTCTGAAGGTCTGTGATATGACCTGAGGTGCCAGGAAGCCTTCTCCTTTCTTAACTAGCGCCCCATGTGCATGGAGTCCTACCATCGGGGACTTTTCTCTGAAGGCTTTTTCAAAATGCAAAAGCATCTGAGATGAGAATGAGTTTCACGTTAGGTGATCATGCTGCAGGGCAGACTCTCTAAAGGTGGGATCCTTGGGTCACCTGAATCCATCACCTGAAGGGGACTGCCTGGTTGGAACTTTGGGTCGAGGTGGAAGTGGAATCTCAGAAGCTTGGACATGCAGAGCTGGAAAGGACCCCTTGGTCCTGCATACCCATTTTACGAGCCGGGAAACTGAGGTTGTGGCAAGGACGGGCCTCTACTCCTGCACACTGTGTTCTGTGGCTGAGAATGCCGGGATGCCTCCGGGCTCTGGGGAGGATACCTGCTTGTTTACCTTCTAACTCCCTGGTTTTCCCCATCCCCCAGCTGCTGGAGGATTGCTGCTAATGACTCCCAGCTGCCCCTTTGCTGGAGACGAGCCCTCAGCCAAATGAGAGGCGTCCCCTGGAAGGCCGGCCCACCCTGCCTTCCCTGACTTGGGCAGACTGCAGCCAATGACCGGCTGATGTGGTGTAAAAAGGCCACTATTGGGGACTACCCTTGAGTCCTACCATTGGGAACTTTTCTCTGAAGGCTTTTTCAAAATGCAAAAGCATCTGAGATGAGAATGAGTTTCACGTTAGGTGATCATGCTGCAGGGCAGACTCTCTTAAGGTGGGATCCTTGGATCACCTGAATCTATCACCTGAAGGGTGCTTATTATTAATATTTCCCTTCCCTTCTTCGTATTTCTTTGAATGTGGTATGTGATGTCTGGAGCTGCAGCAGCTATCTTTCAGTCATGAGGAAACAGCATGAGATGTAAATAAGCTAAGGAGAGTGAAGCAGAAATATAGAAAGAAACTGATTTTCAATGGCATTTCTGAATCATTGCACAAAAACTGAAAACTACCTGTAGAATCTCAGTATGTGAAATAATTGTCTTTACTGCTCAAGCAAGTCCTGGTTGAATTTTCTGTTATTTGCAGCCCAAAGCGTTCCAAACAAATCAACAGTCTTTATCTCACTGAATCATAATAATAGTCTTTTTAAAAATTTATTTATTTATTTATTATTTTTGGCTGCGTTGTGTCTTCATTGCTGCGCATGGGCTTTCTCTAGTTGCGGTGCGTGGGGGCTACTTCTCATTGCGGTGGCTTCTCTTGCTGCAGAGCACGGGCTCTAGGCATGCAGGCTTCAGTAGTTGGGGCACACAGGCTCAGTAGCTGGGGCACACAGGCTTAGTTGCTCCGCGGCATGTGGGATCTTCCCAGACCAGGGCTTCAACCCGTGTCCCCAGCATTGGCAGGCAGATTCTTAACCACTGCGCCACCAGGGAAGTCCATAATAACCGTCTTTTAAAGTAGGGATTATTATTATTGGCTCAGAGAGGTTAAGTGACATAGCTAAGGTCACACAGCTGACAAAGGGCAGCATCCTTTTGGGCTGGAGCTTTTAGGTTGGGAGGAATTTTGATTATTGATGAAAATTTAATTCCTGTCTCTGTTGTGTGTGTCCTATTGTAATCTAACCATTGGGAATAATCTCCTTCCTTCTCCATTCTTGTCTTTGGTCATTCTCTCCCTATCCATCCCACCCTAGGTCTCAGCTTAGAGACTCGACAAAGGTCCCTTGTGAGGTGGGGAGAAGGAGGTGGCAGGTAGCCACCGTCCATTCCTTCATGGAGTTTTCCAGATGAGTGTGGCCACATTCTGGTACCAAGGACGAGTGGAAGGCTGAGCCCGTTTTGGAGTGATTCTGGCCTCTAAGCAGCCCTAGACTCCTGTGTGGGGGTTACAGTGAAAGAGGGAAAGAACGCAGACAGAAATAGACAGACAGAGGGATGGAAGGAGAGGGAGAGAGAGGCAGAAGTCGAGGAGGAGGAGGGCGAGAGGAAGGGAGAAGAGAAGAAGGACAGGTCTTAGAGATAAACGTTGAGACAAACGTGACGGTGAACCTCAAGTCAGACACAAGCTAGTCCATCACCCTGCCCCCGCCCCCGTGCCGCAGCCGCAGCTTCTTCACTGTGTAATGGAGTAGACTGGGGCACCGGCCTCACAGGGAGGTCGGCAGGGACGGATGGCTCAGCACGGACCTGGAGCAGGCGCTCCGCCAGCGGGTGCTTCTGCCCCACCCAGACTGGTCTGATGGTTTGGTTGCTGCTCTGAAGGTGGAGGGAAGATGATGTGACCTCAGGTGAACTTTTGTCTCACCTCTTCTGGAGAGCAGTGGCCTCTTGGAGAAAGGGGAGCAGCGTTTGTGTGTATGTGTATGTGTGTCCCAGACTAGGTGCTTTCAGGTTATCAGAAGGCTGTGTATTTTGCTTGACGGGAAAGTGGCCTCCTGGACTAACAACAATACCAGAAACGCATTTGCCTCCTGACCAAGAGGGTGGGGTGGGGGAAGATTTTTAAGGAGCCGTCAGAAGGAAGGGAACTGGGGAGCCACAGCTGGGGTTAGCTGGGGGGAGAGTCACTGCTCCAGACCCCGAGACTGAGCTCCCAAACCTCGGGGGTGGATGTGTGTGTGGGGAGCCCTCTCTGAGGGGCCTCCCGTCTGCCCCAGATTAATGAGGAAGGCAGGGACAGAAATGGCCCCAGACTAAGGACGAAAAGAAGGATCTCTGAGTGGTGGGGTGGAGGGGGCATGAATTGGGAGATTGGGATTGACATGTATACACTAATATGTATAAGATAACTAGTAAGAACCTGCTGTAAAAAAAATAAGATAAAACTCAAAAACCAAAGTATTCATTAAAAAAAAAAAAAAAAAAAAAAAGAAGGATCTCTGTCAGGAAAACAAAGCACCTGTGAGTGGTGGGCAGCGAGGAGCCCAGGGATCGCCTTTGGCTTGGGTGCTCTCTGGCAGAGTCTGACCTCCAGGGCCTGGCGTGGATCCTCAGCTGAATGAGTGAGTGAGCCCTGGGCTCCGCCAGGCCTGGAGGCTGTGAGCAAGGATGAAGGGAGCAGTACTTCAGCATCAGCTGGGAGCTCAGGGCTGGGGCAGGAGGGGGTAGCTCCTCTCCCTGGCTCACGCCCTGCTCACCTGGCTAACTCCTCATGCCTGTCAGGGAGGCAGGCAGTGCTGTCTCCCCCAGGCCCGATGTGCCCCTGACTGAGCCGGTGCAGTGGCTTAAAAATGTGACTGAATCCTTAGACCCTCCTCTCATCAGGAGGTGGGGGTCTGTGTCCCCTCGCCCTGAACTGGGGCAAGCCTCCTTGAACAGAATGTGATGGAAGCGATGTTCTCTGACTTCTGAGCCTGGTTAGAAAAGGCCAGGTAGCATCTCCCAGGTTCTCTTGGGAACTTGCTCTGGGAGCTGTCAGCTGCCCTGTAAGAAGTCCATCTCTGCGGAGGCCGCCTGGTGCAGGGATCACAAAGAGTGAGAGAGATGCCTGAGGGGCCCCAACTCATCCATCCCCAGCTGTTTGAGTCTCCCCTGCCCCAGATATCAGACATGTGCATAAGGAAGCCTTTGAGATGACCCTAGTCGCAGCCACCAAATGCCTGCAATGCATGACAGACCCAGAGTGAGAGCTGCCTGCAGTCCAGGCGACCTCCGGATTCATGAGTGGAAGACAAGATCATATATGAGTTTCCTAGGGCTGCCTAGGTAACAAATGGCCACAAACTGGGCAAAACAACAAAAATTTATTCTCTCAGAGTTCTGGAGGCTAGGGTCCAAAATCGAGGTATTGGCTTGTTCCTTGTGAGGGCTCTGAGGGAGAATCTGTTCCCTGCCTTTCTCCTAGCTTCTGGTGGTTGTAGGCAGTGCTTGGCTTTCCTTGGCCTGTAGGTGCATCACTCTGGCTCTGCCTCCATCTTCGCATTGTGTTCTTGCTGTGTCTCTGTGTCCAAATCTCCCTCTTCTTATAAAGGACACCGTCACATTTGATTAGGGGCACCTGTACTCTGTATTATCTCATCTTGACTAATTACATCTGCAATGACCCTATTTCTCAAATAAGATGACATTCTGAAGTACTGAGGGTTAAGACTTTAACATATCTTTTGGGGGGACATAATTCAACCTGTGACATATAGTTATCATTTTAAGCCACTATTTTGAAGTGATTAGTTATGTAACAGTAGTTACTCAGAACATGAGAATTAAAGGATGGCGAGGGAAGCAACTGAAACATCAGTGGAAATGTAATTTACCAGAGCATCCTTCTAGGAGGCTACTGTATGTGGTTGGGATAATTGATTTTCTAAGTAGCTTGGGGTCGGGTCTGGATCCTCCCTACAAAAGATGGATGTTCCAGCAACAACATGTGCTTGAATAATAACAGACAGCTTCCCTAAAGCCTTCTAATGTGGGAAAAGATCTTGAGTTTCGCTTTGTATTCCTCCCCCTTAAATAAATGTTGAATATTTACTTAAAGAGAATCAATGTGATTATTAGAGTGTTCCTGGCCTCCATATATCTCAGCATGGCCTTGTTTACTAACACCTACCCCGTCAGAGCACTGGTTAACCGTGGGCTACAGTTGCCTGGTTAAGTGTCTGGTTTCTCCATAGACTGGAAGCAACCCTAAGAGCAAGGACAGGCTATGTCTTGTTCTCTCCTGAATCCCCAGCACAGTTCTTGGCACATAGTAGGTGCTTAATAGTTAGTCTCTGAAAGCATGGATGTTGGAAAAGGAGCAAAGGGACTTAAAATCTATATGATGATGAAAGGTATACAAATATATCAGCTACAGAACATCTAAGGATGCTAGAAAAAAATATTTTTGAAATTTGAAATTCTTTTCTGTTAATGGAAGAGCCTATAAGCAAATAAGGGAATTATGAGAGGCCAGGAACAAACTGGAAACATCAGTCCAGGGAAGTAAAGACTGCTGGACACCCTGAGGACTTCTACCTTGTTGGGCAGCCTACAACTTCCACACCTTGAGCTTCTGTGGCACAAGAAAGACAAGGAAGAAGCAAGGGATGATAAACATGACCAGGAAGATTTGAAAAAGAACCAGACAGAGGTTCTAGGAATTTAAATATATCACATACGAAATTTAAAACTCAATGGAACAGTTAAATAGAATAGACACTGCTGGAGAGGGAATTAGTAAACAGGAAGATAGATTTGAAAAATTATACATAATGCAGTACAGAAAGAAAAATGAAACTATGAAGAAGAGGTTAAGAGACATGGAGAGTGGAATGAAAAGCTCTAATATATGTCTAATCAGATTTTTGGAAAGTGATTATAGGAATAATGGGAGAGAGGTATTATTCAAAGAGATAGCAGCTGAGAATTTTCTATGATTATTAAAAAATATGAATCTTCAGATTCAGGAATTCCAGTGAATCCCAAAAAGGGTAAATAAAAAGAAGTCCATACATAGATATGTCATAATCAAATTAAAGAATATCAAAGACAAGTAGAAAAAAAAAAAAAAAAGACAAGTAGAAGATCTTAAAAATACCCAACAGGAAAAAACTTTGTTGTTCACAACTTCTCTAATTAGAAGAAATTAGACTAATGGTGATTAGTTATAATAGTATGAATAGTCACAATGAAAAACAGAATAACGATGACTTTAAAGGGCTTTTAAAATTCACACCAACTAGGGACTGTATACCCCAGTCCCTAATAAGACTGAAATAATTTCTTAAAAGATAATTTATCTTTTAAGGATAAATGTAGATCCTAAGTATGTACTAAAGAAAATTGAAAACATATATTCATACAAAAACTTGTACACAAATGTTTATTGCAGCATTATTTATAATAATGAAAAAGTGGAAACAACCTAAATATCCACCAACTTATGAATGGATAAACAAAATGTGGTATATCCATACAGTAGAGTGTTACTTGCCATAAAAAGGAATGAAGTTCTGATCCATGCAACAACATGGATGAACCTTGAAAACATTATGCTAATCAAAAGAAGTCAGACACAAAAGTTCACAAATTGTATGATTTCATTTATATAAAACGTCCAGAATAGGCAAATCGATAGAGACAGAAGGTAGATTCGTGGTTGCCAGAGGCTGGAGTGACATGTGTGGAATGGGGTTTCTTATAAGTACACTAAAACCACTGAATTGTACACTTTCAAAGGGTGAATTTTGTAGTATGTGAATCATATCTCAATAAAAATGCAAAAAATAAGAATAAGGGTAGAAATAAGGACGTTTTCACTTACAGGCATACCTTGGAGATGTTGCAGGTTCGGTTCCAGGCCACTACGATAAAGCGAATATTGCAATAAAGCAAGTCACAGAAAGTTTTTTGTTTCCCAGTGCATATAAAAGTTATGTTTTGGGAATTCCCTGGCGGTCCAGTGGTTAGGACTCGGCACTTTCACTGCTGAGGGCCTAGGTTCAATCCCTGGTTGGGGAACTAAGATCCCACAAACTGCGTGTCGTGGCCAAAAAAAAAAAAAAAAGTTATGTTTACACTATACTATGTTCTGTTAAGTGTGCAATAGCATTATGTCAAAAAAGTGTACATAGCTTAATTAAAAAATATTTATTGCTAAAAAATGCTAACCATCTTCTGAGCCTTCAATGAGTTGTAGTAGTAGGTTGTAGTACTACTTAGTAGTACTAAGTTGTAGTACTCTACAACTTACTACTAAGTTGTAGTAGTAAGTAAGTTGTAGACAGCACTGATCACAGATAACCATAGCAAATATAATAATAGTGAAAAAGTTTTAAATATTGTGAGAATTACCAAAATGTGACACAGAGTGATGAAGTGAGCAAATGCTGTTGGAAAAATGGCACAGATAGACTTGCTTGACGCAGAGTTGACACAAACCTTCAATTTGTAAAAAAAAAACACAGTAATGAAGCACAATAAAATGAAGCTCAATAAAAGGTATGTCCGTTTACTATAACTGAGAGAATTTATAAACAACAGACCCCCATTCAAGGAGTTTCTGAAGGATGAGCTTGAGAAGAAAAATGATCTGAGGAAAAAAGTCTCAGATACCAGAAGTGATGATGAATTGAGAAATAATAAAAATATGGGTAAATCTAAACAAACACACTGATTGTCCAAAACAATGTCTGTTCTGTGAGGTTAAACAGGAGATGGAACTAAAAGCCTGGACCGTAAGTATAATAAATGGAATTAAAGCTTTCAAAGCACTTTGCATTGTTCAGGAGAAGGGTAAGATATTGATTAACTTTAGACTAAGTTAAGTTAGGTAATAATTTCAAAATGCTAAGTCACCAATAAAAAAAAAATAATAGAATGCCTATCCTCTACACAGTAGAAGGGGGAGAAATGGGATGAGTAAAAAACCTCAATTCAAAACAATGCAACAAAGAAGATGAAAATAAATCCTTAGGAAGCAGGACATATTAAAATAAAAACAAAACAAAAACAAGATCATAGAAATAAAGTCAAATATATTTGTAAGCTCTATAAATATATATAGACTGAACTCTCCAGTTAAAATTATATACTCTCAGATTGGATTGAAAAAAGAATAGCCAAATGTTGCTTACATGAGACACGTCTAAAAGAGATAAAAAATTGTAAGTAAAACAGTGAAAAAAAATCAGAAAAATACTAACCAAAAGAAAATTAGCATGGTTATATTACTATCAGACAAAATAGAATTTAAGGCAAAAAGGCATCATTAGAGATATAGAGGGTCAATGTATGAAATTTAAATTTACCAGGAGAAAATAGTAGTTCTAAATTCATGGATACCTAATAATGTAAGTCCCTTATCAGATATATGACTTGAAAATATTTTTTTCCCATTCTGTGGGCTGTCTTTTCACTTTATTGATGGTGTCCATAGAAGCACAAAAGTTTTCAATTTTAAGGTCAATTTATCAATTTTTTTCCTCTTTTTTCTCATGCTTTTAGGGTCATATCTAAGAATACTTTGCCAAATCCAAGATCACAAAGATTTAACCCTATGTTTTCTTGTAAGAGTTTTATAGTTTTAGCTCTTACATTTAGGTCTTTGATCCATTTTGAGTTAATTTTTGTGTATGGTGTGAGGTAGGGTTCAACTTCATTCTTTTGCATGTGGATATCCAGTTGTCCTGGCATCATTTGTTGAAAAGACTATCTTTTCTCCATTGAATGGTCTTTATACCCTTGTCTTTACACCCTTGTCAAAAGTCAGTTGACCATAGATATATGGGTATATCTGTACTTTCAATTTTAGTTCACTGATCTATATATCTATCCTAGTGCCAGTACCACACTAGCTTGATTACTGTTGCTTTGTAGCAAATTTTGAAATCAGGAAGTGTAAGTCGTCCTACTTTATTCTTCTTTTTCAAGATTGTTTTGGCTATTCCTGGTCCCTTGTAATTCCATGTAAATTTTAGAATCAGCCTGCCAGTTTTACAAAGAAGTAGCTGGGATTCTGACAGGGATTGCATTGAATCTGTATTCAAGTCTCACATCTCTTTGCAAAGTGAGCATATCTCCAATCAGCTGGTCCACGAGAGTAGGACCAAAGGATGTTCCTGACCAGGCTGGTCTGGTGTGCCCCCATGTATGTGTCCTCAAGAAGCTACGTTCAGTGTGGGTATCCCTGGGACTGAATGCGTGCAGTAGGAGTGTAAATGACTGATACAGGAACCCAACTCTTCAAGACCTTTCCAAGGTTGTCCTCATGACTGTAGTAATGGATGATCTTAGGTTGGGTCCCCCAAGAAGCAGACCTTGAGGCAAGAATTCGCGTGAAAGTAGTTTTGTGGGAGGTGGTCTCAGGAAGTTCTGGAAGGGGAGTGAGGAAGGTGTCCAAGGAGGGGAGAGAAGTCAGGAGTGTGTGCCTAAATGAGCAGGTCGTTGCTATGGGCATCTGGGGCTCCATCCCGCTGAGGACCTCTGTGAGAGGGTAGAGAACAGGGTTTCTCAACCTCAGCACTATTGACATTTTGGGCTGAATAATTATTGGTTGTGGGGTGCTGTCCTGGGTGTTGTTGGATGTTTAAGCAGCATCCTGGCCTCTACCAGATGCCAGTAGCAACCATCCAACCAAAATGTCTCCAGATATTGCTGAATGTCCCCTGGGGGTGCAAAATTGTACCTGGTTGAGAATCACTGGTATAGATGTGTCTCAGAATTGTCCCATCCAAGAGGGGAGAAGGTAGGGGGGATATATACACCAACTCCCAGTCATCGTTGTTAAGGCTGCTTCTGAAGGTGTCAAATCCTTGCACTTCTGGCCTGTCCTGAGGGTCTCCCGAGTCCTAGGCCAGAGAAAGCTCTCAGGCAGCAGAGAAACTGCCCATAGTGAGAAGCCTCCAGCATGCGTGGAAATAACGAGGGCTGCAGGGATGTGGGCCCCCACAGTGCAGCTACCTGGATTATGCTGTGTGAGGCTTTGGAGACCCCAGCTCCTTCCCAGATCTGCAGCTTGGCCTGGACTTCCACGTTCCTGGGGCTTTGCGGGTTCCACTGCATCAGTGTGTTGAAACCAACCCACCCCCGAGCAAGGCTTTAGCCCCTCAGCTCACTTCCTAGTCTCTGCATCTGTCACTGCTCCTGCAGGATGAGGAAAGATGGCTTGAGAAGACTGATAGACAGAAATGACCTAAGTGATGTTTCCCCAGGTGGAAGGCACTGGTGGGAAAGTTGCTCACAGAATTCCCCTCCTCTTCCTGTCTCAGCTCCTTGCACCCACTAGAGACGCTAAGGATGTTCTCCTTTTTCAGTATGCTGTGTGACTTTGGGCAATCACACCTCCTCTCTGGGCCTCAGTCTTCCTTCTATAAAAAACACGGGTCTCCTGGGGGTGGACCAGATGACCTTGAAATGTCCTTCCATCTCGAGTGGCTGCTGAGAGCCCTGGGAGGCGGTGGGGAGTCACCAGGCAGCCAGAGCCTGGGGGCCGGCCAGAAAATGTGACAGCTCGGCCCCCAGTGGTGTTGCTGGCCTCTGATCTCCACTGTGTGCCCGATACTCTGGGTCTGGTCACAGCCCACTGCGGCCCCTCGCTCACTCAGGAACATCTGCTACAGCATTTACCACGTTAATAGATTAGCTTTGAGAATCGGGCAGGTGTTTTCCACCCAAGCCAGAAAACATCAAAATCAGATTGCTCTCCAAGACTTTCCGCACAGGCAATCGAGTTAGAATGACTCGTACGGTCTAACAGATAATAAAACACACATAACATTTGCTTTAAGGTACAGGCAGGGGTATTTTGTCCCATGCTTAGGAGAAACAAAAACTCACTCTATTTGGGAATAGGGTAATTGAATACAGATGGGAGGAGGTAAATGAAAGAATTTAGCAAATATCTCAGTGGAATAGCTAATGGGAATGAGACAGAATAGGAAATTAAAAATTATTCGAAGCAGATGGACCATTCTTTGAGTTTTTAAAAATTTATTAGGGCCGCGAAAAAATGTGTCTGTTTATTTTCTACGGCCATGAAATTAATGACTTGGTGAGTTTTGCTTGTGCAATTTTATGACTGCCATGTCATCTGTCATAATTTGGGGGCTGTTTGATATAGATTTATGAATGTCCCCACCCCCGCACCCCTCCCTGATTTATTGGCGTGGGTCAGACATGAATTAGGCTGTCCCTTATCAAGGGAGCAACGCCAATGGCAGCGTAACCCCACAGGCCCTGGGTGGGGGGCCTTGGGGGATTCTCAGCCCAGAGGTGAGTGGAAAAGCCATGGAGGGGCTGTGGGAAAGGGGTAGGCCTGACCTGGCTGAACTTCCTCTGCAGGGATGACCCCAGCCTGCCCGGGCTGGGGAGGAGGTGTTGGGAAGGGGTTTCTTGCAAACTATGGGGAGCAGGAAGCCAGCCCGGGCTGCTTGTGCTGGGCTGGGAGTGAGGTGAGGGCTGTTGCTGCTGCTTCAGCCCAGCCCAAGGGCCACCTGGCTTCCTGTCCCTTCAGCCCCCATAGCTGGGCTCATCTGCCTCCAGACCTGAAGCTCAAGGAAGGAGAAGAAAATTCACCAATTGGGAATCTGTGTGCCTGGCTACCTGCTGGGGGCTTACGTGCATCCTCTAGATGGTGGTTAAAATAGGGCTTTACAACCAGCAGATTTGGGTCCAGTTTCGCTCTGATTCTTCCCAGCTGTGTGGCTTTGGGCTGCTTACTACCCTCTCTGAACTTCTTTCCTCCTCTGTAAAGTGAGAATAGAAATGCCTAATGGAAGGGATGTTTTGAGGCTCAAAGGAGATAATGTAACATCCCAGCACATAGCAAAGTGCTGGTAAATGGTAACTCTTATTATTATTAATAAGCATCTTGAGGTGGATATTATTATTTCCACCTGACAGATGGGGACACGGAGGCTTAGAGAGGTTAAGTGATTTGTCTGCGGTCACATGGTTAAAGGGATGGAGCTGGGCTTTCTGCATGGATTTGCTCTTCCTTCCATAACTCTGACACCCAGCCTATTCTGAACTGAGAAACTCCAGACCCCTGGGGGCACAGTTCAGGGCTACGGACTCATGACTCTGTTCTCTGCTTCCTCTGCCTGGGCCTGGCCTATTCCCTGCCTGGCCTAGGTGTCCACTACAAACTTAGTCCTGGTGGTCAGTCCCTTCTGCTGCTCGGGCTCCCTGTGGGAACAGAGAGCCTCTTCTACACCCCATCGCTGGGGTAGCTGGGCACCTTGTCTAGGTGTGGGTGGGAGAGTCTGTCCATCCTCAGGACCAGGCGCATCCCAATCCCTTACCTCCCTCCCCCTGACGCAGCTCCCGGAGGGCGCTGCAATGAGTGGGGCTCGAGGGTCCCTCAGGCTAGGGAGTTCTCTAAGGGCAAATCCCTGCCTTGGCCGGATGCCACGGTATGTGGTGTGTGGCCTCTGGACAGGCTGCGGGTAGCTTTGAGTCCCACCTGAGCTCTCTTCTCTTTAGCCCCACCTGTTCCCAAAGTCCAGGCCCTTTCATGCCTCTCTCAGCACCTCCAAATTACTAACAGTAATAACTCCTATTTCCCGAGCACCTGTGAGGGGCCAGGCACTGTGCAAAGTGACTTGTTCATGCAGTCAGCCATTTATCCCTCCATTGTTTCAATATTTATTGAGTGATTTCTGTGTGCCTGGCACTGTCCCAGCACTGGGGATACAGCAAAGAATAAAACAGATACAGTCCCTGCCCTCACTGAACTTACATTCCAGTAGGGAAGATAGGCATTCGGTAAACATATTACTCTCTAATGTGTTAGGTAGACGTAAGGGCTTCGAAGAAAATTAAAGCAGGGTAAAAGATAGGAAAGGAGGTGGTGGGCGATGAGTGGTAGTAAGTGGTGGTGTCTTTTTTTTTTTCTTTAATGTGTACACTTTATTGAACTGGTCTCAAGTCAGTGTACAGGTAAGCCCTGGCTACCTCCGCACCTCAACCCGCTCCCAGGGGGACCAAGAGCCTTCATACATCTCAAGTTGGGGGACAAAAAGGGGGGCCACGATGGCTGACCATTCAAAATAAAACAAACAAAAAGAACACGTATTAAAGCGAAGATTAAAAAAAAAATTTTGGAGTACATAATTTCCGCAAAAGCAGTGCTATCACCCTCCCCTGTGTGGACTCGGGCGAGGACTGGCCCTTCTCCTCAGGGAGAAGCGGGGCAGCTTTTGGGAAGGCAAGGGACTTCCTGTAACAATGCATCTCACGATATTTGGAATGACTATTAAAAAAAAAAAAGAACAATGTACAATCAAAGACCTCGGCTACCTTGTAGAACTTTGGGGATGCTCCATCCAACCAACTGCTGTCACCTTCACCGTTCCAGTTTTTAAATCCTGAGTCAAGCACACACACACACACACACACACACACGAATCAAAAAAGACAAAAAAAAACCCAACCAGATAAAGCCATGCCAGTCTCATCTCGTTTTCTGCACGAGTTAGGTTTTGTCAAGAAAAGGGTGTAATGCAACTAACCGTCCACCTAGAAGCATTTGCGGTGGACGACGGAGGGGCCAGACGCATTGTACTCCTGCTTGCTGATGCGCATCTGCTGGAAGGTGGACGGTGAGGCCAGGATGGAGCTGCCAATCCACGCGGAGTACTTGCGCTCAGGGCGAGCGATGATCTTGATCTTCATTGTGCTGGGAGCCAGGGCGGTGATCTCCTTCTGCATCCTGTCGGTGATGCCTGGGTGCATGATGGTCCCGCCAGACAGCACCGTGTTGGCATAGAGGTCCTTGCGGATGTCGACGTCACACTTCACGATGGAATTGAAGGTAGTTTCGTGGATGTTGCAGGATTCCATGCCCAGGAAGGAAGGCTGGAAGAGACCCCTCAGGGCAGTGGAACCGCCCGTTGCCAATGGTGATGACCTGACCATCGGGCAGCTCGTAGCTCTTCTCCAGGGAGGAGCTGGAGGCCGCGGTGGCCATCTCCTGCTTGAAGTCCAGGGCGATGTAGCAGAACTTCTCCTTGATGTCACGAACGATTTCCCGCTCGGCCGTGGTGGTGGAGCTGTAGCCACGCTCCGTGAGGATCTTCATGAGGTAGTCCGTCAGGTCCCCACCAGCCAGGTCCAGACGCAGGATGGCATGGGGGAGGGCGTACCCCTAGTAGATGGGCACCGTGTGGGTGACCCTGTCACTGGAGTCCATCACGATGCCAGTGGTGCGGCCAGAGGTGTACAGGGATAGCACAGCCTGGATGGCCACATACATGGCTGGGGTGTTGAAGGTCTTGAACATGATCTGGGTCATCTTCTCACAGTTGCCCTTGGGGTTCAGGGGGGCCTCAGTCAGCAGCACGGGGTGCTCCTCGGGGGCCACACGCAGCTCGTTGTAGAAGGTGTGGTGCCATATCTTCTCCGCGTCCTCCCAGCTGGTGACGATGCCCTGCTCGATGGTGTACTTGAGGGTCAGGATGCCTCTTGCTCTGGGCCTCATCACCCACATAGGAGTCCTTCTGGCCCGTGCCCACCATCACGCCCTGGTGCCGGGGTGCCCCCACGATGGAGGGGAAGACAGTCCGGGGAGCATCGTTGCCCGCGAAGCTGGCCTCACACATGCCAGAGCCGTTGTCGACCAGGAGTGCAGCAATATCGTCATCCATGGCGAACTGTGGGGAGAGCAGGACCATGAGCCGGGGGTCGGGTGGGCCGCCCTCGCCCTACCCACTTCCCTGGTGTCTGTTTTAGATAGGCTGGTCTAGGAAGGCCTCTCTGACATGGTGACATTTTTTTAATATATAATTTTATTTGTTTATTTATTTTTAAAATTTTATTTATTTATTTTATTTTTGGCTGCGTTGGGTCTCCGCTGCTGCACAGGGGCTTTCTCTAGTTGCGGTGAGTGGGAGCTACTCTTCCTTGCAGTGTGCGGGCTTCTCATTGCAGTGGCTTCTCTTGTTGCGGACCATGGGCTCTAGGGTGCAGGCTTCAGTAGTTGCAGTATGTGGGCTCGTAGTTGTGGCTCGCGGGCTCTAGGGCGCAGGCTCAGTAGGTGTGGCTCACGGGATTAATTGTTCCGTGGCCTGTGGGATCCTCCTGGACCAGGGCTCGAACCCATGTCCCCTGCCTTGGCAGGCAGATTCTTAACCACTGTGCCACCAGGGAAGCCCTGTGGTAACATTTTGAGCTGAGACCGGAAGGAAGTGAGCTATGCATATGGATATTCAGGGAGAGACTTTCCAGGTATAGAGAATAGCAAGGGCAAAGGCCCTGAGGTGGGAGGATGGTTGGAGAGTCTGGGAAAAAGCAAGAAAGCCAGAGCAGAATAAATGAGGAGGAAAGTGATTTTAAAGTCCATTATCTCATTTGAACCCTACCACAGTTCCCCAAGGTGGGCGTTATTAACCATAGTTTTACTGATGGGGATACTGAGACTCAGAGAGGTCAGGTCACTTGGCCAAAGTCACACAGCAGAGAAAGCTTCCAGCCTTGCGCCTCTGGGAATTTTTCCTGCTGTACCACATTACTTCTCTGGACATTACAATTGGGTGGCACTACAGAGTGGGACCAAGGGTCCAGAGAGAGGGTGAGAGCTGGAGAAAACTGCAAGGTGGTTTACAGTTCCTGAGATGTCTGGAAGGTGTGGCTCTGAGTGCAGGCAGGGCTTGCTCCTTTGGCCAGGAGGCCCATGGCAGCCCAAGCTGTAAGGATTCTTTAAGGCCGAAGCGCTGGGCTGTGACAGGGCAAGATGGATGAGAGCACTGGGCTTAGTACCCGACTGAATTTCCTGAGCAGTTTTCATCCAGATGGTCTGGGAGAATAAGGTTTAAGAAGATTGATTCCCTGGGAAGGGAGGACAGGAAGGAGAAAGGGCTCCTGGCCTGTCTGCTCCCAGTGGAAACGTCTCGTCTTTGAATAAAGGAAACTACTGCTTTGAAAGGTGTGACTGGACGGGCTTAGTGGCTCGTGTGATTTGCAGGCCTCAGGAGTGGGGCAGGAGGCCAGGAAAGGGGGTGGTGATGGCTTTCCCGCCTGGGAGGAGGGCAGAGGGGGAGGCGCCCCTCCTTCTGGGCAGGGGCACCTGCATCCCGTGCAGTGCTAGGGGTCCACTCGGGTGCAGTCTCCTCAGCCCCGCCTGGATTTCTCCATCCCCTGCTTCCTCTTTCACCTCTGAATGACTTCAGGTCTCCTGTTGACCCCAAGTGCTCACAGCTTCATGCCTCCAGGTCTCTTCTCATGCTGAGCCTGGGCTTGGAAGGCCACCATGCTGTGGTGGGGCGGCCAGTGAGGTGGCACTTACTGTGTGTGTGTGTCGGGGGATAAATGATACAGGGAACTGGCAACATGGCAGGAAAACTGGCATGAAAGTTGCAAAACCCTTCTGGGAGAGAAAGGACCAAGACTTGAAGGTATTCAGAACTTTGGGAGCGTGTATGCGAAATGCTGTGAATGTTCTGAAACTAACTTGGTGATGGTTGTACATTTTTGTGACTTGACCAAAAACCATTGAATTGAACACTTACAGCGGATGAATCGTGGGATGTGTGAGTTGTATCTCAATAAAGTAATTATTAAAACAACACCAAAAAGACCCAGTGGCAGGGAAGGCTGTTGAGGTCCCTGAGATAAAAATCATCGTGGGACAGGCTTGGGACCGGTGGGTCGGCTGGTGGCAGGGGAGGTGGCTCTGCGTGGGGCAGAGAAGGCAGCAGAGACTAAAATCTGCCTCAGTCCAGTTGTACTGGTTTGTGTCCTGGGATTTTGTGTGTAGCAAATTATTTTTTTTAATATACTTTTAGAAAATTTCAAACAGACGAAGATACCAAAGGATTCATTAAGAAAATGTCAAAGGGAACATTTTAAATATCCCAAAAGAGAATAGTATAATGAACTCCTGTGTACCCATCATCCGACTTCAACAATTATCAACTCATGGCCATTGTTTTTTTCATTCACATCCCCGTTCACTTCTGCCCTTTCCAGCTTATATTGAAGCAAATCCCACACATCATATTTCATCTGAAAATAGCATTATTATACCTAAAAGAATTAATAGTAATTCCTTAAGATCATCAAATATCCAGTCATTATCCAGATTTCCAAATGCTCCATTAATGTCTTATTTTTAAAAATTTTAGTTTGTCTGAGTCAGGATCTAAATAAGGCCACACATTGTGATTAGTTCATATATCTCTGAGTCTTTTTAAAAAAAAAAAAAAATTTATTTATTTATTTATGGCTGCGTTGGGTCTTGGTTGCTGTGCACGGGCTCTCTCTAGTTGCAGCAAGCGGGGGCTACTCTTTGTTGTGGTGAGTGGGTTTCTCATTGTGGTGGCTTCTCTTGTTGAGAAGCATGGGCTCTAGGCACGTGGGCTTCAGTAGTTGTGGCATGTGGGCTCAGTAATTGTGGCTCACGGGCTCTAGAGCGCAGGATCAATAGTTGTGGCACATGGGCTTAGTTGCTCCACGGCATGTGGGATTTTCCCGGACCAGGGCTCGAACCTGTGGCCCCTGCATTCGCAGGCAGATTCTTAACCACTGTGCCACCAGGGAAGTCCCATCTGAGTCTTTTTATAATCCATAAGTTCCTCCTCTTTTTTTTTTTTTTCTTTTTTCTTGAAGTTGGTTTGTTGAAGAAACTGGATTGTTGTTCAGAAAAGTTTCTCACAGGCTGAATTTTCCAATTGTATGTTTAGCAATCTCCTCTGGACTCTGAATTTCCTGTAAACTGAAAGTTGGGTCTCGAGGTTTGATCAGGTTCAGTTTTTTTGTTTGTTTGTTTGTTTTTTTCTGTTTTTGGCAAGGCTATGTCGGTGGTATGTTATTCCATCAGGAGACACATAGTGTCTGGTTGTCTTTCTTTTTGTGATACTCAATGTCTAGATCCATAAATTCATAAGGGGCTGCAAAAACTATCATTATTCCTTCTGCATTTGTTAGCAAAGAGAAACTTCTCCTTACCTACTATTTGGTTTCTCAGTGGTACAATTCATATAGGAAAGGCAGGATAAAGCTGGATTTATCCTTTTTTCTACCAGTCTTTAAAAGAGTGAGTTAGTTTCCTATCCTCCTCCTGAGTTTGTTTGTTTGTTTGCTTGCTTTTAGTATCATTATGAACTCATAGATTTAAACATATTTGGTGGATTTCAATCCATTGCAGTTAGTTTTATTATTGATGTCTTACTTGTCCCATCTTTGTCCAATGGGAACACTTCAGTTGGCTCCCGAGTCCTTTTGACGCCACCCTAGTGGTCTTTGAAGAGTCCTTGCTGGCTGATATGATATGGCTCATCTTGTCCATTCCCTGCCTCAGAATTGGGATCAACCATTTCCTGTGGGTGAATAAACCTAGGTACGTTTGTGGAGAGGAGCATCCTCTCTTACATCCTGTGTACCATTTTGGCTTGGGCACTGCATGACTCAAAGAGCTCAATCTGGTCCCATTGCTGTGGACAGAGCAAGTGGCCGAGGTCTCAGCGTAAACAGCACTTTCTCAAGAAAGTCCTCAGTGCTCCCCCAGACCACATCAACAGCCCCTCTTTTACATTTCTTATTTTACTCATTTTGGCAACAGTCAACATTGTTGGTTGCAAGCAACAGAAACTACCTCTGCTAACTTAAATGGAAAATGGATTGATTATTTTATTTTATTTTATTTATTTATTTGGCTGTGTTGGGTCTTCGTTTCTGTGCGAGGGCTTCCTCTAGTTGCGGCAAGCGGGGGCCACTCTTCATCGCGGTGCACGGGCCTCTCACTATCGCGGCCTCTCTTGTTGCGGAGCACAGGCTCCAGACGCACAGGCTCAGTAGTTGTGGCTCACGGGCCCAGTTGCTCCGCGGCATGTGGGATCTTCCCAGACCAGGGCTCGAACCCGTGTCCCCTGCATTAGCAGGCAGATTCTCAACCACTGCGCCACCAGGGAAGCCCGGATTGATTTTTTAAGAAGTATGTATTAGGGTGTTGGTTTGGCTGTACTGACAGATAAAGATAGAGCATTTATTTCTCTCTTGTAAAAATGTAAGATGATAGGCAGTTGGAGCAGCGGAGGCTGCAGGGTGACTCTGCTCCTCAGAGTTGTCCAAGGACCCAGGTTCCTTCTGTCTTGTTGCTCTGCATCCTCCATGACAGTGCTGTCCAATGGAATTTTTGGTGATGATGGAGATGTTCTTTACCTGTGCTGTCCAGTACAGTAGCTACTGGCCACATGTGTCTGTTGAACACTTGAACGTGGTTAGAGTGACTGAGGAACTGAGCTTTAAATTTTATTTTATCTTAATTAATAAATTTAAATTAATTTAGGCTCATGTGGCTAATGGCTCCAGGGTCAGACAGCATATGTCTAGAAGTTGTCCTCATCTGCCTGGCTGTGAAAGAGACTCTACCAATCTACCTTGTAGATTTCAGGATGGGAAGAAGGAGGAGGGGCAAGGAGCTTCCTTCTGAGGACACACATCAGTTCCTGTCCCTTCCCATTGGCCAGAACTTACAGGGTCAGGCTTTGCTGCAAGGGAGTCTGGGAAATGAAGTCTCTAGCTGGAGAGCAGTTGCTGCTACTAAAAGGAAGAAGAGGGAGAATAGATATTGGTGGACAATTAGAGACAAGGAAACTGGGTAGCTTTAGACTGTTGCCAGGAGGTGGGGACAGCAGAGAATTAGGTTTTGAGGCCCCCAAGGCAGACATCAATCTCAATATTCTCACTGTGTTGCTGATCCTGTATCTTGCTCACTCCGTGTCTCCTGGGGCACAACTGAGGGGTTAATATTGCCACCCCAAATCTTGCAACAGGATCCCCAAATTCCATAGCTAGCTGTATGGTCATTTCATTATTTAATCCTCAAAAAAAATTCTAGGAGGAAAGAACTATCACTATTCCATCTGCAAATCTCAGCCTCCATCTTCACATCACCTCTTCGTGTCTGACTCGAATCTCCCTCTGCCTCTCTCTCATAAGGACACTTGGCATTGGATTTAGGGCCCACCTGGATAATACAGGATAAGCTCCTCTTTTTAAGGTCCTTAACTTAGTTGCATCTTTTGCCATATAAGCGAATACTCTCAGGTGCTCAGAAAGGACATAGACATATCTTTTTGGGGGCCAGCCTTTATCCCACTACAACCCAACTCACAAACCTGGTAAGTAGGTCCCTGGGTTACACAATTGCAGACACATGGTGTTTAACGTGGTGGCCCTATTGGTGACAGCAGAGCTGGGATTTGAATCCAGGCCAGCCTGATTCCAAAGCCCACTGTTTCCATCTAGAATTTAACCTCTAAAGGTTTGAGAGTTAGAGCAGTTCAAGAACAGATAGCCGTGGTCAGCCCAACACTGGTTAGATTCACACTGAAGGCTGGATCTGAAGTTCTCATCCCGGATGAACTTCTCAGCTCCAGCCAGGATCAGGGGTTTTCTTCTCTGTCTCTCTTCCCCCTCTTACTGGTTCCTCCACTGCGCTGGTGGGTTGTGCTGTACCTCTAAAAGAGAAGAATTCCTCACATCTGTAAAGTGATTTACCCTTTATAAAGCAATTTCATATAATATAAAGTTGAAGACTTTTTTTTTTAGAATTGGCGCTACTTATTGTTCTTGATTTAAAAAGCAGAAGAGTTGAGATCCTTCGGTATTTTTAAGGAAAAACAGCCCCCAGATTAAGTTGATTTTGTAGCTGACCCTTGCTTGATTCCTTTTTAGGGTCAGTGGCCTTTGATAGAAAAAAAATACCCTCACCCCTGCAGCCTGAGGAAGTGGAAAGACAAAGGAGGCTTGAGCAGCTCAAGGCAGGAAGAAGGCAGCCCAGCGTGGGAGCTGCTCCCCAGGGCAGGGGGCTGTGGAGAAGGGAGCTGCCCAAAGGCCTTGCTTGCCTCCATGGGGAGGCTGGTTCCAGGCTCTTCAGACCTGGGTGCCAGGCTGGGAAGCAGTACCCAGGGGACCAGCCCCTGACTGGTTATGGCTGCTTTTCCCCAAATCCTAGCATGTGCACCCTCAAGAGCACTCATGCCCATTCACTGCAAAGCTGCACACATTTCCATACTCAGAACGCATATCGACATGCACTGGTGCACACACACACACACACACACACACACACACACACACACACAGGTCTATTTTTGAATAATACTTGCTAGCACTTACTAGGCACTTACTGTGTACTGGCACCATTTGATCAAGTGCTTTTCATTCATGAATTGGTTTCAGTCATTACTACAACCTTGTAAGATAGGTAATATTATTTTTCCAATTTAACAGATGTAGAAACTGAGGCACAAAGAGACTAAGTCACTTGCCTGAGTTGGATTTGAACCCAGCCCATCTGGGCCTAGAGTCCACACTGCTTCACCCAGGCCCCCATCTACTCTGGTGTGACACATATGCATGTACACACACACACACATTGTGCCACTCACAATGCTACCAGTTTGTGTGCAAATGCACTCTGACACACACACTTACTGCTGACCCTACACGTGCACTCCTGCTGCCCCTCCTGCCTTCCTTCCCCTCCTAGGGACCAGTTTTCTTCTGAAGCCAATGACGGAGGCCCGGCCAGCCGGGTGTCAGGGTCAGGATGGGGGCAGGGTGGCCGCTGACAGGGTGATGGAAAGCAGGAAAGTCACAAATAAGCAAACAGCCCTGCCTGGACACAGCCTCGCAGAGCGTTTCCTGAATGTCCAGGGACATGTTTATTTTTCGACGACTATCCAGAGCCGACCCCAAGTCTTTTCCTTCCGAATGGCCGTCTTGATGGAGCCATGGTGCTGTGGGTCTGGCTTGTTCAGAGCTGATGTTTACAAAAGTCTCTCTTCTCTAACAGAAGCTGGGAGGCCCTCGTGGGGTGGGTCCCGTCTTACTTTTCAACCTCATCCCTCCAACCCCAGGTTCCTGGCTGCTGGCTCTCTGACCCCACACCCTTCAGCCCACTCCAGCGCCCCTTCCTTTGTTTGAGCTGTCCTTTGCCTGGGATGGACAATTCCTGTTTTCTAGGTAAATCCTACTCTCCTTCCTGGGTCTAACTCAAATGACACTTCCTCCAGGAAGCTTTCTAGGATTCTTTCAAGGTATAAGGAATCTCTTCCTTTTCATGGCACTTAAAAAAAAGTTAAATTTTAATTGTGAAAATACATATAACATAAAATTTACCATCTTAGTCATTTTTAAGTGTACAGTTCAATAGTGTTAAGTACATTCACACTGATGTGCAACCATCACCACCATCCATCGACAGAACTCTTTATCTTGCAAAACTGCAACTCAGTCCCCATTAAACAGTACCTCTCCATTCACCTGTCTCTCCAGCCCCTGCAACTACCATTCTACACTCTGTCTCTGTGAATCTGACAAATCTTGGTACCTCATATCAATGGAATCGTACAGTATTTTGTGTGTGTGTGTGTGTGTGACTGGTTTATTTTACTTAGCGTAATGTTCTCAGTGTTTATTCATGTTGTAGCACACATCAGAATTTCCTTCCTTTTTAAAGGCTGAATAATATTCCATTGCATGTATATACCACATTTTGTTTATCCATTCATCCATCAATGGACACTTGGGTTGCTTCTACCTTTTTGCTATTGTGAGTAATGCTGCTATGAACATGGGTATATATCTCTTTGGTACTTTGTTCTTTTAACACAGCACTTGTTTGTCCATTCATTTGTTGATAGATATTTGACTATTTTCCAGGTTTGACTATTACAAATAAAGCTGCTATAAATGTTTGTCTACAAGTCTTTATATGGACCTATGCTTTCATTTCTCTTGGGCAGATATCTGGGAGTGGGCTGGATATGCTAGGTATATATTTAACTTTCTAAAGAGACTGTCAAACTGTTTTCCAAAGTGGTCATACCAATTTACATTCCTAGTAGCAATGTATGAGAGTTCCTGTTCCTTCATATCCTCACCAACACTTGGTATGATAAATCTTTTCTATTTGAACTATTTTAATAGGTGTGTAATGGTGTCTCATTGTGGTTTTAATTTGCATTTCCCTATTGACCATTATTTCTCATTTCTCATTATTTTTCACTTCTTTGGGAAAGTGTTCAAATCTTTTGCTGATTATTTTTTTATTGGGCTGTTTGTTTTCTTATCATTGAGTTTTGAGAGCTCTTTGTATATTCTGGATATAAGACCTCTATCATATGTGATTTGTAAACATTTCTCCCAATCTATGACTTGTCTTTTTATTCTCGTAACAGTATCTTTTGAAGAGTAGAAAAATTTTACTTTGTTGAAGTCCTATTTATTATTTTTTCCTTTATGTATATGCTTTCAATGTCATATCTAAGAAATTTTTGCCTACCCAAAGTGACAAAAATTTCTAGAATTTTTTTTTTTCCTTTGGGGCTCCACCTTTTAATTGTCACATTTTAGGGAAGCAATGGAGTAGGTGATGTAATAAAACAAAACAGTAGGCATTTCATCATGATCACACCAAACTGGAAAGCAAAACGTATCACTTGATGGCCTTGGAGGAGTGTATTTATGGAAAACTCCAGGATTCTCTGGAATTCACACTGTACAGGAAGCCCTAGTTTCTCATCTCTCCTTAGCAAGGTAGAGAATAAGAGAGAAAAGAAGTCACTACTGGCAGACCGAGAAGAGGGCAGACTAGTGTCAACGATAAACCACCTTATCGGGGTTAGGATGCCAGTTTCTTTTACAGCACAGAAAGGGGTTAGAGGCGAGGAAGTAAAGTAAAAAGGCCATACGTTTTGCAAATATCCCCTGGAACTGCCAGCCTGGGTGAGGGGATGTGTTAATGTCTTTTTTTTTTTTCTTTTTGGCAGCCATCCACGGGTGGGCAGGGTCAGACTGTCTCCCTCTGGGTCCCGACTCCCGGAGGTGGGAGGCAGCGACTGCTGAACCCGAGCGTGGGTGACCGTGGCTCTCCACGTCCTTCCCTGACAGCTTCCACCCCGCAGGCCAGCGGGCAGCGAGCCCAGCGTGGACGCCCTCCCCACTAGAATTTTTATAGTTTTAGATTTTACATGTAAGTAATGATCTATTTTGATCTAATTATTTTACATACATATACATAAGTATATATATTCTTTTTTTACATTCTCTTCCATTATAGGTCATTACAAGATATTGAGTATAGTTCCCTGTGTTATACAGTAGGTCCTTGTTGGTTATCTATTTTATATATGGTAGTGTGTATATTTTAATCCCAAACTCCTAACTTATCCCTCTCCCCTCTTCCTTATTAGTAACTGCAAGTTTGTTTTCTATGTCTGTGAGTCTATTTCTGTTTTGTAAATAAGTTCACTTGTATCCTTTTTTTAAATTCCACATATAAGCGATATTGTATGATATTTGTCTTTGTCTGGCTTACTTCACTTAGTATGGTAATCTATAGGTCCATCCATGTTACCGCAAATGGCATTATTTCATTCTTTTTTATGGCTGTGTAATATTCCATTGTATATATGTACCACATCTTCTTTATCCATTCCTCTGTCAATGGACATTTAGGTTGCATCCATGTCTTGGTTATTGTAAATAGTGCTGCAGTGAACAATAGGGTGCATGTATCTTTTCAAAATATGGTTTTCTCCAGATATACGCCTAGGAGTGGGATTGCAGGATCATATGGTAGTTCTATTTTTAGTTTTTTAAAAGAACCTCCATACTGTTCTCCATAGTGGTTGTACCAATTTACATTCCCACCAACAGTGTGGGAGAGTTCCTTTTCCTCCACACCCTATCCAGCATTTGTTATTTGTAGACTTTCTGATGATGGCCATTCTGACTGGTGTGAAGTGGTACCTCACTGCAGTTTTGATTTGCATTTCTCTGATAATTAGTGATGTTGGGCATCTTTTCATGTGCCTTTTGGCCATCTGTATGTCTTCTTTGGAGAAATGTCTCTTTAGATCTTCTGCCCATTTTTTGATTGGGTTTTTTTTTTAAATTGAACTGTATAAGCTGTTTGTATATTTTGGAGATTAATCCCTTGTCAGTTGCATTGTTTGCAAATATTTTCTCCCATTCTGTGGGTTGTCTTTTCATTTTGTTTATGGTTTCCTTTTCTGTACAAAAGCTTTTAAGTTAAGCTAGGTCCCATTTGTTTATTTTTGTTTTCATTTCCATTACTCTAGGAGATGGATCCAAAAAGATAATGCTGCTATTTATGTCAAAGAGTTTCTGCCTATGTTTTCCTCTAGGAGTTTTATAGTATCCAGTCTTACATTTAGGTCTTTAATCCATTTTGAGTTTATTTTTGTTATGGTGTTAGAGAATGTTCTAATTTCATTCTTTTACATGTAGCTGTCCAGTTTTCCCAGCAGCACTTATTGAAGAGACTGCCTTTTGTCCATTTTATATTCTTTTCTCCTTTGTTGTAGATTAATTGACCATATGCGCGTGGCTTTATTTCTGGGCTTTCTATCCTGTTCCATTGATCTATATTTCTGTTTTTGTGCCAGCACCATACTGTTTTGATGACTGTAGCTTTGTAGTATAGTCTGCAGTCAGGGAGCCTGATTCCTCCAGCTCTGGTCTGCTTTCTCAAGATTGCTTTGGCTATTTGGGGTCTTTCATGTTTCCATACAAATTAAAAAATTTTTTGTTCTAGTTCTGTGAAGAATACAATTGGTAATTTGATAGGAATTGGATTAAATCCGTAGATTGCTTTGGGTAGTATAGTCATTTTGATGATATTGATTCTTCCAATCCAAGAACATGGTATCTCTTTCCACTTGTTTGTGTCACTTTTGATTTCTTTCATCAGTGTCTTATAGTTTTCGGAGTACAGGTCTTTTGCCTCCTTAGGTAGGTTTATTCCTAGGTATTTTATTCTTTTTGATTTGATGATAAGTGGGATTGTTTCCTTAATTTCTCTTTCTAACCTTCCATTGTTAGTGTATAGAAATGCAACAGATTTCTGTATATTAATTTTGTATCCTGCAACTTTCCCAGATTCACTGATGAACTCTAGTAGTTTTCTGGCAACATCTTTAGGATTTTCTGTGTATAATATCATGTCATCTGCAAACAATGACCGTTTTACTTCTTCTTTTCCAATTGTATTCCTTTTATTTGTTTTTCTTCTCTGATTGCTATGGCTAGGACATCCAAAACTATGTTGAATAATAGTGGTGAGAGTGGACATCCTTGTCTTGTTCCTGAACTTAGAGGAAATGCTTTCAGCTATTCACTGTTGAGTATGATGTTAGCTGTGGGTTTGTCATATATGGTCTTTATTATGTTGAGGTAGGTTCCCTCTATGCCCACTTTCTGGAGAGGTTTTTTTTTTTATTTTCATGGACTCCTTTAATGCCTCCAACATAAGTTTGTTTTTTTTTTTTAATTGAAATATAGTTGATTTACAATGTGGTGTTAGTTTCTAGTGTACAGCAAAGTGAATCAGCTATACATATACATATATCCCCTCTTTTTTGGATTTCCTTCCCATTTAGGTCACCACAAAGCATTGAGTAGAGTTCCCTGTGCTATACAGTAGGTTCTCATTAGTTGTCTATTTTATACATAGTATCAATAGTGTATATATGTCAATCCCAATTTCCCAATTCATTCCACCCAACATAAGCTCTTAATCTGAGGTCTGTATATGCAAAATGTGTGCATATGCATTATTCTAGGAAGAGCCTGGAGAGTTTTTTTTTTGTCATAAATGGATGTTGAATTTTATCAAAAGCTTTTTCTGCACCTATTGAGATGATCATATGGTTTTTATTCTTCCATTTGTTAATGTGATATATCACACTGATTGATTTGCAGATATAGAAAAATCCTTGCATCCCTGGGATAAATCCTCCTTGATCATGTTGTATGATCCTTTTAACGTATTGTTGGATTTGGTTTGCTCGTATTTTGTTGAGGATTTTTGCGTCTATGTTCATCAGTGATATTGGCCTGTAATGTTCTTTTTTTGTGGTATCTTTGTCTGGTTTTGGTATCAGGGTGATGATGACCTCATGGAATGAGTTTGGAAGTGTTCCTTCCTCTGCAATTTTTTGGAATAGTTTCAGAAGGATGGGTGTTAATTGATCTAGTTTTTTGCACATGGTTTGAGGTATTGATTGAATTTCATTTTTTACATATATGTGTTCAGTTGTTTCAGCATCATTTGTTGAAAAGACTATCTTTTCTCCACTAAGTTACCTTTACATCTTTGTTGAAGATTAATTATTCGCTTATTGTGGGTCTTTTTCTGTTCCATTGATCTATTTGTCTACCTTGATGTCACCATCACACTATCTTGATAACTGTAGCTTTATAATAGGTCTTGAAATCAGGTAGTGTTATACCTCCAACTTTGTTCTTTTTCCAAGTTTTCTGGGCTACTCTAAGTCTTTGTATTTCCATATAGATTTTAGAATCCGCTTGTCAACTTCTAGAAAAAAGCCTGCTAGGATTTTGATTGGGATTGCTTTGATTCTGTACATCAATTTGCAGAGAAGTGACATCCTAACCATCTCTGACCTATGAACATGGTATTTCTCTATATTTATTTGGCTCTTGTTTATTTTTCTTTCAGTAGTGGTTTGTAGTTTCTAGTACACAGCGCTTACACATCTTTTGTTAGATTTATCCCCAGGTAGTTCATATTTTTGCTGCTATTGTAAATGATATTTTTCAATTTTAATTTCCAATTGTTTATTGCTAGTATATGGAAACACAATTGTTTTTTTTTTTGAAATTGATCTTGTATCCTGTAATCTTGGTAAACTTACATATTAGTTGTAGTAGGTTTTTGTAGATTCCAAGGGATCTTCTATATAGATTATCACGTCATATACAAATAAAGACAATTTGCTTCTTCTTTTCCAGTCTTTCCTAAGATGTCTTCTTAGAAATCTTTCCTTGCCTTATTGGATTGTCTAGAATCTCTAGTACAATGTTGAATTGGAGTGACAAAATCTAACATCCTTACCTTGTTCCTGATCTTAAGGGAAAAGCATTCAGCCTCTCACCGTTAATTATGATGCTGGCTGTGAACTTTCCATAATGCCCTTTATCAAGTCAAAGATGTTTCCTTCTGTTTCTGGTTTCTTGAGAATTTTCATCATGAGTGGGTGTTGGATTTTGTCAAATTCTTTTTCTGCATCTGTTGAGATAATCAACTGGCTTTTAGCCCCTTCTTTCTATTAATGTGGTGTATCACATTAATTGATTTTTGGATGTTAAATCAACCTTGCATCCTTGGGATAAACCCTTCCTGGTCATGACATGTTACTCTTTACATATTGATGGACCCAATTTGCTAAAATTTTGTTAAGAATTTTTTTATCAAGTTTTATAAGGGATATTGGTCAATCGTTTTCTTTTTTTTTTTAAATTTATTTATTTTTGTTTATTTATGGCTGTGTTGGGTCTTCGTTTCTGTGCGAGGGCTTTCTCTAGTTGTGGCAAGCGGGGGCCACTCTTCATCACGGTGCACGGGCCTCTCACTATCGTGGCCTCTCTTGTTGCGGAGCACAGGCTCCAGATGCGCAGGCTCAGTAATTGTGGCTCGCGGGCCCAGTTGCTCTGCGGCATGTGGGATCTTCCCAGACCAAGGCTCGAACCCGTGTCCCCTGCATTGGCAGGCAGATTCTCAACCACTGCGCCACCAGGGAAGCCCCCGTTTTCTTTTTTAATAACGTCTTTGGTATCAGAGTAATGCTAGCTTCATAGAATGAGTTCAGAAGTATTCTATCCTCTTCAGTTGTCTGGAAGAGTGTGTAGAATTGGTATTATTTCTTACTTAAGTGTTTGATAGAATTCACCAGTGAAACCGAAAGTAAAATAGTTAGCTAGCTAGTGGGAAGCAGCAGCATAGCACAGGGAGATCATCTCGGTGCTTTGCGATGACCTAGAGACGTGGGATAGGGAGGGTGGGAGGGAGGCTCAAGAGTGAGGGGAGCTGGGGACATGTGTATGCATATGGCTGATTCGCTTTGTTGTACAACAGAAACTAACACAGTATTGTGAAGCAATTATACTCCAATAAAAATCTATTAAAAAAAAAAAAGAATTCACCAGTGAAGTCTCTGGGCCTGGGAAGTTTATAACTACAAATTCCAATTCAATACATATCTATAATAGATATAGGAATATTCAGGATATCTGTTTCTTCTTGAGTAAGCTTTAGTAAGTTGATGAAAAATTTTGGCCATTATTTCTTCTTTCCCTTCTCCTTTCCTTTAGGGATATATTCATATAATATTCATATACATATTCATATAATATATATTATATGTATGTATGTGTACATATACATATATATGTATATATGTGTGTGTGTGTGTATATATATATATATATATATATATATATATATATATATATATATATACACACACACACACACATATAAGGCTGCTTGAGTTTTTCCACAGTTTATTGATGATTAGTTCAATTTTATTTCTCTAGAGTTGATTTGGGTCTTTTTTATGTCTTCTGTGTCTCTTCTCAACATGTTTGCTCTTTCCTCTAGCTTTTGAATATATGGATACAGTTATGATAAGTGTTTTAGTGTTCTTGTCTGCTACTTCTAATATCTGCATCATTTCCAGGTTTTACTGATTGATTCTTATCTTCATCGGTTGCACTTTCCTACTTTTTTGCATGTGTGGTAACTTTTGATGGATGCCAGACATTTTGAAGTTTACTTTCTTGCGTGCTTTGTGTTCTTATAAGTCTTCCTGAGCTTTGTTCTAGATGCCATTGTTACTTGGAAACAGTTTGATCATTCTGAGTCTTGCTTTTAAGATTTGATAGGTAGAACCAGAGTAGTGTTAATCTAGGGCTAATCTTGTCTCACTGCTCAGACAAGACCCTTCTAAGTACTCTACCCAATGCCTATTGGAAACCAAAAATATTCTTGGCCTTCTAATCTCTTCTGATAGTTCTTCCCCTGGCCTCAGGTAGCATCCTTATACACCACGCACTGCTCAGTACTCTGCTGAGTACCTGAGGGGGAGGTGCTCATCTCTTGGGTTGTCTCTCTGTGCAACCCTCTCCTCTCCAGGGCTCTATCCTGCAAATGCCAGGTGCCCGGGTTTCCTCAGAGACCATCTTAGCTCCATCTCCTTAACTCATCACATTAACTAAGCTCTGCCTGGGATTCCTCCTCCCTTTGAGGCATCCTGGAAACTCTCTCAAGGCAGTGGTTTGGGGAAAGTGCATGGCTCACCTTGCTGATTTCCCATCTCGGTTGCTGTATGTTCAGTGGCTCGAAAATTGTCTCATATACTTTGTACAATGTTTTAGTTGTTTCATGTGGGAGGGTAAATCCAGTCCCTGTTGTTCTATCTTGGGTGGAAGTGGAGGGCGCTCAGTGCCCTTTGGCTTTTAGCAATAGTGCCGTCAAACCGGGAGGCTAGCAGTTCTGGAGGAGACTGAGGTGGGTTATGGGGTTGGCTGGAAGAAGAAGGGTCAGTTTATACGAAAGGGTGAGCATCTCTGTGCCCGTAGCTGTGTATCTGCTCTCCCTGACTGCACATCTGTCTGCACGTCTGAATGCATTCTGCTGGAGTCTGGGAAGCTGTCTGTGGCTGGCCCCCTGGAACAGGGTCCCTCCTTTTGTCTGCTCAGGTGAAACTCCAGGCTGCTCATACAATCACTCTGCCAAATTTCTGGATGTCCCACACCAGAGTCCATGAGGCCTGTGCTGGCCTGGGTACAGCCTGCAGATGAGACAAGCAGACGTTGCCTTTTGTAGTCAGGTTGGGAAGACGGGGTGGGGAGCAGAATGGCTTTCCTGTGTTGAGTCAGCTGGGGCTGATCTAGGGACCCTGTCTCTCCTTTCCCTTACACAGAAATCCCATAGGCCCCAGGCTGACCCTTCTGTGGTTCCTGGCTTGAGTGCTGGTCTCTCTGGGCCTAGGATGGGTCTGGTTGTTGCTATCAGCCCAGCCCAGGCCAGGCCTTGGAGGAGCACGACCTGGTGTTTTGCACTGTGGATTTTTCCATTGGCCTCCAGGGGAGCCAGTGCCATCACACTTCCAGGCCATCTGGCCTTTCCCAGAACTCTCTGCTTTTCCTCTTTTGCCCTTGTCACTTATGCCAGCAGGTAAGCAAAGGCTGACATTGCCCAGGCCACCTCCACAGCATCCAGCTCATTCTGAGGCCTTTTTTTCTAAGGGTGGACAATAGCACATAAAGCTGTGTCCATAGCAGGTGGCAAAGTTTCCATGATACTTGGAATAGAAGAAAGGTGTATTTTAAAAACCAAATTAAATTTGGTTTAAGGCCCCACTTGTCAGGACAGATAATTGGCCCTAAAATTCTAGAACTTGTGCAGACCAAGAAAAGGGGGGGGGATTTAATCCAATTAAGTATATTAGGTATATAGATCCCTAATGACCTGAGAAATCTGTATTCCAGGGAAATTTTCTCACACATCCATAAGGGGCATGGACATGTTCACTGAGGCATTGTAGATAGCGCTGTGGAGTTGGCGGCAATCTGGCTGATATCCTGCCTGAGGGGGTATGAGAACCAGGTGCAGGGAAAGTCTTACAGTGCAGTATCTCTCACTCTATGATGGCCTTTGTTTAAGCTCCTCCTGTGACGGGCAGCTCAGAGTGACGTGTTATGTTGCTGGGAAGCTCCAATTGTGCCAGAATTACTTCTCACTGCAGACGATCGCAGTGAACCTGGTGGAGGTATGCATTTGGGAGAAACATCGTGTATTCATTCATTCATTCATTCATTTGACAGTCGTGGGTCAACAGCCTCTGCTAGGTTTTGGAGATGCAGGGGTCTCTGCTTACAATCTAGTGGGGAAACAGATATTAAACAAACATGTCATTCAAATGGATGATTCTATCAATAAAGAAAAATAACAGCATTGGTATAATAGAATTAAGGTTCCTGGGGGATAGATAAAGGAAGACACCTCTGAAAAAGGAACACTGAAATGAGACCTGAGAGCTGAGTAGAACTAGGCTAGAGAGGGAGCAGGGACAGCGTGTTCCCGGTGGGGTCCTGAGGCATTGGCCCCTTCAGTGAACCCTCTGCCTGGCTGGAGGGAGGTGTGTGAACCAGAGGGAGCGGAGGAGAGGAACCTGGGGACAAAGAGAGGGAACATGCAGAGCCTACTGCTTGATAAGGTGACCACATAATTTATCATCCAGACTAAGACACATTTGAGACCGAAAGGGGTGCTACTAATAATAATGTTGGGATAACAGGTCACCCTACTCATAGGTCAAGGTAAAGCGTTTGAGTTTTATTCTCAAGGTTATGAGAAGCCACTGGGGTCTGGAGGAAAGGGAGATGTGACCCAGTTGGCACCCGGAGGGCCTGAGGTGGGACCATAGCACTCAGAAACCTCCCACCATCCTTCCCATCCACATGGAGAAGCCTCTTGAGAAAGGTTTGGGAGATATCAGAAATTTGCAAGTGACACCAGCAGCCGGGAGCACAGAAATGGCCTGTGGAATCCGGTGGGATGGGCAGTAAGCTGGTTACTGTTACTGTGTAGCAACCCACCAGCCCCAGTGGCCCTGATTTAGGTTCTGCCTGTCTCCTGCCTGCTTACTGACAGATGCAGCTCCCAGCAAGTGAATCTGCCCCTAATTGGATAAGGAGACAGTGATGAGAATTTTCTCATGGGTGCCACAGGCTTGGGACATTGTCGGGGGGACACCCTGTCCTGCCCCAGCTGCAGGTGGAGGTGGGAAAGGAACAACCCCCTTATAATAGCCTAAATCAATTTGACTGTCAAAGATTTTATCAAGCAAGAGTGTGGGATGTATGAATAAGATGATAAGGCTTCCATTTTGGTGCCCTTGATCTCTAGCACATTGGTTTCCACCTTCCCGTGGGGAAGTCTGCTGGGAAGGGCTCCTCTTCCCAAACGAAAAGACAAAGTTTTGACTGGAGAATTCCTTTTTTCCCTCTCTCTAACCCCTTTTCCCTCCCTGGACTGAAGACATGATGCTTGGTGGTACAGCAGCCACTTTGTAACCAGAAGGCGAGACGCTAGAATGCAGGGATGATGGAATGGGGAGATACAAAGAGTCTGGGTTCTTGAAGTCCTTGTTGAGCTGCACCAGTCCTGGACGACCTGCCTTGGCCTTCTTGTTACAGGAGACAATTAACCTGTACTTGTTTAAGCTGCTGTAGCGGGCATTCTGTGACACACAGCCAAAGTCTGGCCTTGACTCCCACCTCTATGAAGCAGCTGAGGCTTCCAGTTTGGGGAACCCCTGTCCCTATCCTTAAAGGAGGAATTGAATGGCACAAAGAATTGAGAGACTCCCAAGATCATGAACCCCAGCTTGGCCTCTTCCCTAACAGGATGACCTTGGGTGAATTAACCTTGCTGGATCTTGGTTTCCTTGTCTGCACTTTAGAGGCAATAAGTAGTACTTTGCTCATAGAGTTGTTGTGAAGGGAATGAGGAAATAAATGGGATAATGAGGAATCAAGAAAGTAATTCTGGAATCCCTGGATGTAAAGTAGCTGTTCAATAAAAGTCAGCCCCCTTCCCTCTCTGGGAGTTACAGAGAACCACCCCTCCAACCCTGGCTGTCAAGTCACACACACACTCACTGTGCATGTCACCCTTCTTGCCAGGAGAGGATTTTGCATTATGGAACCTTGAGTTTTAAATTAAGTGTCAAATATAATTTGGCCACACTAAGAATTAATTATGTGACTGCCCTAGAAAAGCCAGGGAGCTCAACTCTTGACTGTGAAATTGGTGTCTGCCCACAACGGAGGGACACGCTCCCCCCGCCCCAGGGAAGTGAGTGGAAGGGGACGGGCATGGTGCTTTGCACACTCAGCATTTCCCACCTGGACCCTCAGCAGCAGGGCTCCTTGAGGAGTGACCAAGCAGTGGGGCTGAGGGGTGGAGAAGAGAATATTTCTAGGAGGTGCCCCATCCCCCCATCACAGTGGCCCTGCCTTGGGTAGCTCCGCCCTCCATGGCTTGTGCACATCTGTCAGCTGCAGACACACATGTGGCTGCTGTCAGTCCTTCCCCTTTAAGGGAAGGGAAGCACTTCCTGAAAGGGTGGTGGGGGGAGAGGGAGACATGCGGCCAGCAGAGAGGCCACATTTGTCTCGATGGCAAACCAAGGACAGAAGCTCAGCCTGGAGCATTGCAGGAGGGGCCTGCCTCCTCCTGAGGATGGAGAGAGCCATCCTCTGCCGGCCTCGGGGTCCAGGGCACGTTTTGAGGAGGGGGAGACAGTGTGCAGGGAGTGAGCAGCTGGGCCCGGGCATCCAGAACCCAAAGCAAGTCAGCAGCCGCCACCCCCAGCCCAGGCCTCCCCAAGCTGAGGAGTCTGGGTTTAATTTTCTGGTCAGTGCAAAAAGGAGGCGGAAGAGGACGAGGAGGAGGAGAAGAAAGGAGAGAGTTGAAGTTCCAGTGCAGTCGGCTGGGATCTGTCACTCAGCGCACAGCCCGCTGACGACTAAGGTCAGCCGAGCTGTAAGCAGCCCATGATTTATGGACACCGAGTGAACTCCTGCGGCAGAAACCAGCCTTGAGATCAGAGCAGCAATAGGGCCCTTTTTTTGGCAGGAGACAGGGCCTGCATTTTTCTCATTCATGCCAAACTGCTTTGCACGGCAATTAGCTCTGTCCTCATTTAGTCTCCAGTCCCAAAGGGTAATGAAAGTCATATATCATCTTCAAGACTGCTAATTATTGAGCTCGCTTACAGGTAGGCTTTGTAGCTGTGAGAAGGGCCCGTCGGCCCAATATTTATTACTCTTCCAATAAGTAAGCAAAGAGGGGGAGGGTGCTGAGGGGAGAAGGGGGAGAGGGAGGGAGGGAAAGAAGGGGGCACAAGCAACTTTCTTGAGAGACTGCCCAACCCCAGCCTGGGATCTGTGACATACCTTCTGCAAATGTGCTCATCAGAGGGGAAACATCTTTATTCCACGGAGCCATTTTTCACGCCATAACAAACCAGCCTTCGAGAGAGAGGAGAGAGCCGAGAGTGGGGAGGGGAGGCCTGTGGAGGGCGTGGCTGGGGTCTGCTCAGGAGGGCGGGGAAGGGGACTGAGGCGGGCCCTGGGGAGGAGAGCACAGGAAGAGACCAGAGCGGAAGTGGAAGACAGAATCCACCCAGCCCCCACCCAGGTCCAGAACATTCCGCCTGTCATCCCTGGGCCTGCCAGGTGGATGGCGGGGGTGAGGGTCAGGCCCCGGGCTGGGATGAGCAATGTCTGTCACTTCAGGGCCTGGCGTGTGAAAGGCTAATGCTGGAAGTCGGAGCCCCTTTGCCTTTATTTAGTTGTCCTGCAACCAAGTGGATTTACCGTCTGGATTGTAATCCCAACCAGCAGATTTCCGTGTGTGTGATTAACGAAGGGGAAGGTAGGCCCTTATTTCCACTCAGACGGACTTAAAAAGTGTAATGACTTTTTAGAAAAGCTGAACATAAACATTAGCCAGGTTACTGATGGTTGTTTTAAAACAGAGGGTGCGATTAAAGCAAGAGCTAAAGAAATACAAATATTTAAAGACTGTTAGATGCCGTACTCAACATGCAGTTAATATTAATTGAGTGCTTCCTCAGTAAATGTATCAGGTATTGTTCTACATATGGGGATACAGCAGAGGTCATGATAGACCGGGTCCTTGCTCTCATGGAGCTTCTGGTCGAGCGATCAATCCCTGTATGATCATGGTTTGTTTTCTACCCGACTTAAATGGTAATAACAGCTAACATCTGTTTAGAGTTTATTATGTGCCAGGTACCATGTTGAGATCTTTGTGTTCACATTTCTCATCGAATCCTCATAACCGTATGTGGTTGGCCCTGGTGCCATCCCCATTTTACAGATAGGCTAAGTTACGTATCCAAAGTCACACAGCTAGTTAGGATTGAAAACATACCATCTGACTCCAGATTCCAGATTCCATTCCCTAAACCATGGCAACGTATTTTCCTTAATTCATTCTGAACCGTTTACATTTCTAGCTAATGACTTTGGTGTACTGGTCTGTTTGGCATCAAAAGCCCTTACAGACAGACTTTCCTCTTCTGCCATCAGCAACCCTTTCACTCTGAGCCTCCGTGGATGGCAGGCACATTGATTTCAGGCTAAATCGCAGGAAGACTATTAGGTTGACTGGAAAGTCCTTGCAGTTAGCACCAGCTGCTCTGGAAACTATCCTTGACTGTGGGAGGTTCAGTGGTGTGCTGGAGTCCTCCCAACTGCATGCAGGGACATCATGTTGGAACACTGAAATTGACCATAGTAGGAGTATTTACACTATGGAAAATGGCAGTTGCTACAAGTCAGGTTTTTTGTTGGTTTGTTTGTTTTCTGAAGAGATGGTTATTAAACATTTACCAGCACACCACTGGGGAGGACCCAAGGGAAAGGGGAAAACATGATGCTGTAGCTCATGGTAACCTCTTGGTAAGTTCTCTGCATCAGACGGAAGTGTGGAGAGCACTGGAGAGGGAGTCAAGAGACCCGAGTTCTAGACCTGGTTTTGCCCCTGAGGGATCCTGACTTGAGTTCTTTGTCCTCATTTGCGTCAGTTGGCCTCTTAGGTGCCACCATAGTCATAGGATTAGGTACAAAAATACCTTCACAAAGAGCCTAGTGCTACAAAGTTAAACTTAAGTTTTTGCTCACAAATATAAGGCAGTTGCATCAAACGTGTATACAGTGGGCTAGGGCCGTGGGCATGTGTGCAAAACATGTGTTGCTCTATGAACTGTAGGGCGTGGCGGATGTTCCTTCTGCTTCCTCTTTCTTTCTTCACCATTTCTGGAGCTAGACAGACCCGGGCTGAAAGCCACCTCTTCCCACCTCTGTGACCTTGGACAAGTTGCTTATCTTCTCTGTGCTTTGGTTCTCTACCAAGGCACAGAGAAGCTTCTCCTACCCAGCTTCTCCTCACAGCAGGGGCACAGGTGCCAAAGCTGTGGCCTCACATCAATACCCTTGGAGCACAAAGGCTGTCTATCCCTGGTCTAGTTAAAAAATCCTGGGAAGGACTCTGTTGTCCAAGCCTGGGACCTGTGCGCAACTCTGGACGCACCACCGTGCTGAGCAGATGGGGTTCTAGGATGGGCCGGGCATGGGGCCCCTGCCCTCTCTTGTTCGTGGTCAGGTGAAGTGTTGTCCAGAAGAAAGGGGAAGCTGTGCTAGCATGGAAGCGTGCCTCTACTGCAGGTGGTGATGATCTGCCACCATTCCACAGTGTTAGGGCAGTGCCGTTCCTGACAGGCTTAGAAGTGCAAGTGGCTTGAGCTTGGCCTGGGAATAGGCTGGCCGCCTGGCACGAGGTCTAAGGTCACAGGGAGGACTGAGGGGCATAAAAGGTCAGAAGAGGCTCACTGCAGCCCTCCTTGTTCTGGGCCTCGGCAGACTCTTATTCATGGACGTATATGTAAAAAAAGAGTAGAAGCATTTATTGATTTTAGGTGAATCCTCCTGAATTGACACATCCCCAGTGTGAGGGCTCTCTCTGGGTTGCAGGTGACAAAAACAAATCTAAACCTAGTTTAAGCAAGAAAGGGAATGTGTTGGCTCACCTGCTGGGAAGGTCAAGGGTAGAGTGGGCTTCCGGCTTGACTAAATACAGGGACCCGAAGAAGTCATCAGACTTGTCTTCAGTGGGCCCCACTGCCCTGGTTGGCCTCATTCGCTCCTGCAGTCAGCTGGTTTCCTCCAGGCAGCGACAGCCCTGGTTCTGGCAACTCTGGGGTCCTAGCCTTACTACTCTCAATCCAAAAGGAATGGAGGGCTTCCCTGTGGTGCAGTGGTTGAGAACCCGCCTGCCAATGCAGGGGACACGGGTTCGAGCCCTGGTCCGGGAACATCCCACGTGCCGCAGAGCAACTAAGCCCGTGCGCCACAACTACTGAGCCTGTGCTCTAGAGCCCGCGAGCCACAACTACCGAGCCCACGTGCCACAACTACTGAAGCCTGCGTGCCTAGAGTCCGTGCTCTGCAACAAGAGAAGCCACCACAATGAGAAGTTCGCACACTACAACGAAGAGTAGCCCCTGCTCACCACAACTAGAGAAAAGCCCACACACAGCAACGAAGACCCGTTGCAGCCAAAAATAAATAAATTAATAAACAAAAGGAATGGAGAGCATCCCTCTTTCAGAATCACGATATGAAATCCCAGGGAAGGACTCTGACTGGCCTGACATGGGTCCCATGCCTATCTCTGGGCCCATCTGTATAGGCAGAATGATGGGATAGAATGACTGGCCAGGCCTGGGTCACATGTCTTTTCCAGCGGTCAGCTATCTCATAGGCATCCAAGGACAGGAAGCAGTACAACCAGGACTCAGGGGACAGGAATAGGCAAGTCAGGAATTGAAGCTATGCTGTCTTCTGGGTCTACCTGGCATTTCTCATCTGCTTCTTTTTGCCCACCTGCTCATTCTCTTACTTCACTTTGAAGGTCAGCTTTCCCCCCCAACCCCTTCTCCCAGCATGTACATGGCTCATCGTGGCTTCCTCAGCCCCAAACACTACCTGACTTTCAGGAGCCCAGCACCACCTGTGGCTGAGTTCAAATTTTCAAGGAAAAGAGAATCTGATTGGTTGCAGGGATAGGCATTCACTACTGGAATGTTCAACTGTAGCAAAAGGTAGGGTTATATAGTGCAGACATTCCTGTGAGGTCTTCCCCTTGAGCAGACCTAGTAGGAGTGGTACCTTAAGGAAGTGGGCTATGGGTGGGGCAGGCATTTCAGAACAAGACATCATCCTGTTCCCAGGTGACCCAGAGAAGAGCAGAGCATGGCGCCATCCCAGGCCTCAAGTAGCTTCCAGTCTAGTTGGGCAGGCAAGATGCTCATCTGAGCCAGGGGTCACAGGATTTCAAGGAGGGCAAGGTCATTGTAGGCCAGGGTAAGCAGAGCAAGTAGAACAGGTGGTGGGAACAGAGCTGGCCTTCTTCGCACCTGAGCTGACTCACCTGAACCAATTTGCAAATGTACTTGAAGTGTATAGGCCTTCCTACCTCCACCCCCAGGTTCCCACCAGACTCCTCTTAACACCCTTGGTCCCTGGCTGACCATGAAGTGACCCGTCCCCTCTGCTGCTCACCATCTCTGGACCTGTGTGTGGAGGTTGTAGGGAGTTTTTCATGACTTTCTGGAAAGTCAGGGAATGTCTTCTCTCCCCCAAAGCCAAGAATGAAAACAAAATACAAAAAAACCCCACAAAAATACCCTCCAAGAATAAAAAGAGGAAAATAACATTTTGCATCTGGAGAAGGTAAAGAGACTCGTTAAGAGCCCTGAAATAGAGACTTCTACTCCCATGTTTGGATGAAGAAATAGAGGTCCAGGAACCTTCCGGACTTGCCCAAGTTCTCGTGGTGGGAGTGGGACCCTGGCCTCTCACCATGGGCCCCTGCTGACCAGTGGGGAGTGGGCCTGGCAGGGGAATCTGTATGTGTGGAGTGGGGGGATGCCCCACCTTCACAAGGCGGGAATAGAGGCTCAGCCCAGGAAAGTGTGGCCCAAATCAAGTTCTGTTGGGAGCCCTGGAGGGTTCAGAGAGTGGCTAAGAGGTCTCCAGCAGCTCGTCAGGCAGCTGGGTGAAGGTCCATCCAATATGCTTTATCTGGGCAGATTTCATTTCCTGTTGGAGGAAAAGGAAGAGATCTTTGTGTTTCTCTGCTGTTTTTTCCCTTTCAGACAGATCAGAAATCAGATCCTGTCAGATAAGCCCAGATGAAAAGAAAGTGGCAGAGGCTGGCCCAAAGAGAAGGTTCCCTGGCCGAGGTCACACAGGAAGAACCCAGAGAGACCCTCCCCCTGCAGAGGAGGGAGAAGGGGGTTCATGTGGTCCTCACTTTCCCCAAGGACCTTGCTTTAGACTTTTAATATTTCCAAATGAGGTTTTATAAACAGTGATTGTATTATTATTTTTTGCATCTGGTTAAAAGTGACAGATTGTTAAATATAAACTTGAAGACTTCACTCTTCTCACCCAGAAGCAGCATCTCTTCACGGTTTCAGGCAGGGGCGACCTAACCAAATGGAAGTGGCTCAAACCTCAGTTGACCTCTGAGAGGCCCAGAAGGCAGTCACGGGAGGGCAGGGAACAGGGAGGAGGAGGGGAGGGGGAGGGGAGGTGGGGAAGAGAGAGCGGGGAGAGAGAGGGGAGAGAAGCCGGCCAGAGCCTGGAGAAGAGGCGTGGGGGGGTCAGGAGGGAAAGAAAGAGGAAAACGCGAGGGAGGAAGAGGAGAGAGGGCGAGGGCGAGCCGGGGAGAGGGCAAGGTGACCGCAGGTATCAGCGAGGGGCCAATTGTCAAGGTTCTATCTGCGCGATGATTGATGCGAGCCTGGGTTTTTCTGTCAGCCTGTCACGGCGCAGGAATGTTTAATGTTCTCATTATTGGTTACGCTGTTGTGTATATTTCTCTGTCAGCACCGCGGACCCAGCTGAACTGGCAGAGCACTTCAAAGGCCTGCGGGTCATTCATCATCCCCATGACGCTCCGGCAAATGCTCAGCTTCAGCTCCGCGCCAGGGATTTGTTATGACTTGCGAGCCGGCTGACAGACAGGGCTGTGGCGGCCGTGGGAGGGGACGCGGGAGGGAGGCGCGCAGCCCTTTTTGTCACTCTGGGCCCGCGGCAGCGCCCAGCGCCCGGACTCGGCGGCTCCCAGGGGCGGGCGGTGCAGACCGGCCCGGGGTGACTCCCCGGGGGGCGGGGGCGGACCCAGGCCCCCCACCCCCCGCACCGACTCTCCCGTTAAGCCCAGCCGGCGCCCTCTCCCTCCAATCCCACCCTCCTCCTCTCGGCTGGCGGTGGCGTCTCCAAAAGTTGTGCTGAAAACCCAGAGGTTGGGGGAAAAAAGAGAAACTTTCAACGGTCCGGGGGCCTGGGGAGGGGCGGGTGGGGAGGGGTGAGGGGAGAGCAGAATATCGGAGCTTTGTTTCCTTTCCCAGGCCGTGACATGATTAATCGTTTTCTTCTGATCTAATTTTGGAACATGAAAAACAGCACATTTGTCTTGAAGAAAAATGATGTGCCGAACTGCGCAGATGGAAATTTCGAGCAATGAGAAAGATTAAAGTGAAACCCCACTCCTTAGACCTAATCATGAGTTGTAGATTATTCTGTCGGCCCAGCCAGATGGTAGCTCTGATTCCACAGCCCCTTCTTATATTAATGAATACTAGACTGTTATATTTGACTTAGGTAAGTGAAATGTCTATCAGAGCTAATGGACTGCCAGCCAGCATAACACATGTTGTACCGCTAAGGGTCCTTGCTGCATTTTTCATGTTTTATACTAATGTAGAACATTTTGTTTCCTACTGTTTTTCATCATTGTCACTGTTTGCTAAATATTTTCACATGGAAGCGGGGAGAGGGAGACAGAGTCAGTAGGAAAAAGAACCCCCCTCCAAACTTGTGTCCAAAGCTAATTTCCTCCTGTTGGACTTGGCTATAACTCTACAAGTAAAACAGTCACCCCGAGCAATGCGTACAGGAACTCAATAGTAACGTGATTAAGTTCCTAGTCAACAAGACTACACTCCACTGTATGTTAACAAACCTAATTATAGCCCCGTGGTGATAAATTCGGCCAGGGCCCTTGCTGCACATCTCTGAGGTCATGTCTCCAAGAGCAGCTTGACCCTGATGTCCCAGGGGAGAGGATTGTCCGGGAGAGGAGTCCCAGCCTCAGCTTGGGGGGAGGGGCTGTTCCTCCTTCACCCCCTTGTCCAGTCCCTGGGGAAGGTGGGCAGATGCTAGGAAATACTGCAGAGCAGAAGATCAGAGGTCTGAGCGACTGGGCAGTAGGCGTTCCTGGCTGAGGCTGGGATGGCATTGGGAGCCGTTGGCCCCATCCGTGTCATAAGCAGTAACAGGATGCCTGAGAGGGGAGTGTAGCGCTCCCAGCCTGTTGGTTCCATGCAGGCCTGGGGGCTCACCCACTCTGGGCCCAGTAGAGGGTGGCTCAGGCCCTTCCCCTTCTTCCAGATGCCTTGTCCATACACTGGAAAGCCCCTGAAGAGCTAGCCGTGCAAAAGGCAATCCTCTTGTTTGTGAAGGACCCAAGCCTGGGTGGGGATGGTGTCCTGGAGAAAATGAGTCCCGGAGATGGAATCTGAAAGGTGTCTGGGGACAGATAAGATGGAGGCAGTTGCGGGACGTCTTCAAGGGGTGGTGTCTTGAGAAAAAAATGGAAAGAAATACATAGACAGGGAGGAGAGACCGCGAGACATGAAAACACATGGAGAGAGATGGAAGGAAGAGACGAACGCACAGAGAGAGAGACATAGACGTAAAGAAATGTAGATACCAACAGAATAGATGGCTTGTGAACTCAGAGAAACTCTTCTTGCTCCATCCAAAATGAGTTCCCTAAAAAGCACATCTGACCCCTGCTTAAAAATTCTCTCTTGGCTGTGATTCCCACAGGAGCCAGTTCAAATGTCTTGGCTGGGTATAGATGACCCTTTTCCATTTGCCCCTAACTTACCTCTCTGGCCTCTTCTCTCATCTTGAACCCTGCACTTCTGGATATGAACCTCCACATGAGCCTTCTCCGGGTCCCCAAGAATGCCAGGCTCTTTCAGAACAATGTGCTTATGTCTGTGTTTATCTCTACCTATCCCACTTCCTTGCATTCTTTCTCTGGCAAACTCCTACTCATACTTCAAGACCCAGCTTCCATGTGTCCTCCCCTGCCACATTTCCCTGACATTCCCCAGGAGGCATTATTTCACCCTCTGGCCCCCCCATAGCATTCTGTCCATATCCATGTGAAAATATTGTCCAGGCTGTATTGAAAAATGTCTGTGTTTACAGATCTCTCCCTCTATACCTCCTTTCCTCTACAACTGTTCCTTTGTTCATTCATTTGTCTGATTATTCAAGAAATATGTATTGAGAACCTACTACATGCCAGGTATTGTTCTAGGCACTGGGAATTCAGCGATGTACAAAATCCCCTGCCCTCTCAGAGCTGACATTTTGGTAGCTATATGTGTGGGTATATTAGTGAGGTTTTTTCCATAGTGAAAAACAGAAACTCACCTAGGCTAGCTCTAGTAGTGGGGGTTATTGTAAGATGGTGGCAATAAGGACACAAAAATCTTCTGGGGACCCAAGAACAACTGTATAGCTGAGCCTCTCAACTTTTATAACTCGTAACTGGCTCATTCATGGCCTCTCTGAGCTCCTAATGCCACTTTTTAAACTTTTTGTGGTATAATATACACACAGAAAAGTACATGTATCATTAGAATATAACTCAATAAATTTTCACAAACTGTAACCCACAATGAGCTCAAGAAACAGAACATTCTGTACTCCAGTACTGCCCCCCCCCCCACCACTAGTTCCCCTTTTTGTTTAATATTTAAGTGAAATTCCCATCCCAACTTTTTTTTTTCTTGTTCCATGATACTTTTTTTTTTTTTTTAACATCTTTATTGGAGTATAATTGCTTTACCAGGTTGTGTTAGCTTCTGCTGTATAACAAAGTGAATCAGCTATTTGTATACATATATCCCCATATCCCCGCCCTTGTGTCTCCCTCCCTTCCACCCTCCCTATCCCACCCCTCTAGGTGGACACAAAGCACCAAGCTGATCTCCCTGTGCTATGCAGCTGCTTCCCACTAGCTATCTATTTTACATTTGTTAGTGTATATATGTCCATGCCACTCTCTCACTTTGTCCCAGCTTACCCTTCCCCCTCCCCGTATCCTCAAGTCCATTCTCTAGTAGGTCTGCGTCTTTATTCCCATCTTGCCCCTAGGTTCTTCATGACCTTTTTTTTTTTTTTTAGATTCCATATATATGTGTTAGCATACGGTATTTGTTTCTCTGACTTACTTCACTCTGTATGACAGACTCTAGGTCCATCCACCTCACTACAAATAACTCAATTTTGTTTCTTTTTATGGCTGAGTAATATTCCATTGTATATATGTGCCACATCTTCTTTGTCCATTCATCTGTTGCCCATCCCAACTTTTGCCCACTATTAACTATGACATTTTGATTTCTGTTTTCAGTGGGTTTGGGTTTTTTTGAACAGCTTTATTGAGGTAAAATTTACATACCATAGAATTGCCCATTGTTAGTGAACAATCTGATGATTTTTAGTAAACTTATAATAGAGTTGCACAACTGTGGTCACAATCCAGTTTTAGAACATTTCCATCATCCCCTCCAAATTATCTTGGGCCATTTTCAGTCAATCCTGGGTTCCAGCCCTAGTCCTAGGCAACCAGGTTTTAGATTTAGGTCTGCGACCCATTTAAAAAATATATAACAACTGTTTTGAGGCATAACTCACATGCCATAAAGTCCATTCTTTGAAAAGGTAAAATTCAGTGGTTTTTAAATATATTAACAAAGTTGTATAAATATCACCACTACCTAATTCCAGAATATTTCATCACCCCCCTCCCCCCCAAAAAAAACATACCCATTAGCAGTCAGTCCCCATTCCTCCCTCCCCCTAGTCCCTGGAAATCACTAATCTACGTTTTGTCTCTATGGATTTTCCTACTATAGACATTCAATATAAATGGAATCATACAATATGAGGCTTTCTGTGTCTGGCTTCTTTCACTCAGGATAATATTTTTAAAGATTCATCCATATTCTAGCATGTCAGAGAACTTCATTCCTTTTTATGGCCAAACAGTATTCCACTATTAGGATTTACAACATTTTTTTTTTTCCATTTCTCACTGATGTACTTTTGGGTTGTTTCCACTCTTTGGTAGTTATGAATAATGCTGCTATGAACATTCATGTACAAGTTTTTGTGTGCACATATGTTTCCAGTTTTCTTGGACATATATCTAGGAGTAAGTAGGATTGCTAGGTCATATGATAACTCTGTGTTTAACTTTTTGACTGTGATTCATTTGAAGTTAATCTTTGTGTATGATATGAGGTAAGAGTCTAAGTTCATTTCTTTGCATGTGGATATCCAATTGTCCCAGCATAACTTAAAAAAAAAAATCATGAATTAGCACTGGATTTTGTCAAATGATTTTTCTACATCTACTGACTGAGGTATTGAAATTTCCAATTATTACTATTTGTCTATTTCTCCTTGAAATTATCATGAGTTTTGTCCTTTATTCTCTTAATAATGCTTTACTATATTAATTAATCTTCAAATATGTATAAACCAACCTTACATTCCTATGATAAATACCACTTAGTAATGGTGGTGTATTTTTCTTAAGTTCTTTTTTTGATGTGGACCATTTTTCAAAACTTATTTATTTATTTATTTGGCTGCATTGGGTCTTAGTTGCAGCATGCGGGATCTTTTGTTGCGGCGAGCAGGCTCTTCATTGCAGTGCGTGGGCTCTCTAGTTGTGGCGTGCAGGCTCAGTAATTGCAGCACACAGGCTCTCTAGTTGTGGCATGTGGGCTCTAGAGTGCGCAGGCTCAGTACTTGTGGCACATGTTAGTTGCCCCGTGGCATGTGGGATCTTAGTTCCCCGACCAGCGATCGAACTCACGTCCCATGCAATGGAACACGGATTTTTTTTTAAAGATTTATTATTATTTATATATTTATTTATTTTTGGCTGTGTCGGGTCTTAGTTGCGGCACATGGGATCTTCTTTGCGGCATGGGGGCTCTTCGTTGTGGCACACAGCCTTCTCTCTAGTTGTGGCAAGCGGGTTTTTCTCTCTCTAGTTCTGGTGTGCATGCTCCAGGGCATGTGGGCTCTGTAGTTGTGGCATGCGGGTTCCAGAGCGTGTGGGCTCTGTAGTTTGCAGCACACAGGCTCTCTAGTTGAGGCGCATGAGCTCAGTAGTTGTGGCACGCACGTGGGCTTAGTTGCCCCATGGCATGTGGGATCTTAGTTCCCTGACTACGGATCGAACCCACATCCCCTGCATTGTAAGGCAGATTCTTTACCACTGGACTATCAGGGAAGTCCCTGGAAGGCGTATTCTTTTTTTTTTGGTCTGTTTGTTTGTTTGTTTGTCTATTTTTTTATTTTTGGCTGCGTTGGGTCTTTGTTGCTGTGCGTGGGCTTTCTCTAGTTGCGGCGAGTGGGGGCTACTCTTCGTTGTGGAGCACGGGCTGCTCATTGCGGTGGCTTCTCTTGCTGTGATCATGGGCTCTAGGTGCGTGGGCTTCAGTAGTTGCAGCACACGACCTCAGTAGTTGCGGCACGCAGGCCCTAGAGTGCATGGGCTTCAGTAGTTAACAGTGCGTGGGCTCAGTAGTTGCAGCACGCAGGCTCTAGGGCATGTGGGCTTCAGTAGTTGTGGTGCGCAGGCTCAGTAGTTGTGGCTCGCAGGATCCAGAGTGCAGGCTCAGTAGTTGTGGCACATGGGCTTAGCTGCTCTGTGGCATGTGGGATCTTCCCAGACCAGGGATCAAACCTGTGTTCCCTGCATTGGCAGGTGGATTCTTAACCACTGCACCACCAGGGAAGTCCTAGACTTTTCTTTGTGGGAAGATTTTTTTTTTCTTTTTGAGGGCGCGCCGTGTGGAATGCAGGATCTCAGTTCCCTGACCAGGGATTGAACCCGTGCCCCCTGCAGTGGAAACCCGGAGTTTTAACTACTGGACCACTAGGGAATTCCCTGTAGGAAGATTTTTAATTCCTCTTTCACTTTCATTTTTCATCATAACTTTTTTCAGATTTTCAATTCTCTATGAGTCACTTTTGGAAATTTGTGTACTTCTAAGAATTTGTCCATTTTATCTTAGTTGTCTAACTTGATGGCATAAAGTTGTTCATCTTTTCTCTTATAATCTTTTAAATTTTTATAGTGTCAGTAATGATATACCTTCTTTATTCTCAATTTGGGTAATTTCTGTTTTCTCTCTCACCTTCTAGGTAATCTGGCTAAGGGTTTGCCAATTTCGTTTACTTTTTCAAAGAACCAAGTTTTGGCTCCATTGATTTTCTATACTTTCTCTTCCATTGGTTTTTGCTCTAAGGATGTTGTTTAATGTACTTTTTTTTTTCATTTTTCCATAATTCTTTCTGTTATGGATCTTTAATTTAGTCTTATTGTGGTCACAGAACATACTTAATGTGATTGCAGTCTTTTAAAAGTTATAAAGAACTGTTTTGTGGCCCAGAATATGGTTTATGCTGGAGAATATTTCATATGCCCTTGAAAAGAATGTTTATTCTGCAGTCTTTGGGTGGAGTGTTGTATAAAATGTCAGCTAGGTCAAATTGATTGATAGTGTTATTCAATTCTTATGTGTCCTTTCTGACTTTCTATCTGGTTGTTCTATCAATATTGAGAGTGGGATGTTGAAATCTCCATTTATTATTGTTGAATTGTCTGTTTCTCCTATCGTTTCTTTTAGGTTTTGCTTTATGTATTTTGGGGCTCTCTTGTTAGGTGCACATACATTTATAATTGTTACTTCCTGATATATTAACTCTTTTATCATAATAAAATTTCCCCACTTTATCTCTATTGATAGTTCTTGTCTTAAAGTCTATCTTGTCTCATATTAATATAGCCACTCCAGCTCTTTTATGATTAGTATTTGCCTGAAATATGTTTTTCTATCTTTTTACTTCAACATATTTATGTCTTTGAATCTATGGTCTTGTTGACTGCACCTGGTTTGGTCTGGCTTTTTTTTATCCAGTTTGACAATCTCTGCCTTTTGAATGGGGTTTTTAGTTCATTCCCTTCTAATTTAATTATTGATATGGCTGGATTTACACCTGCCATTCTTCTGTTTTCTACCTGTTTCATGTCTTTTTTTTTTTTTTTACTGTTCCTCCTTTACTGCCCTATTTTATGTTAAATAATTATATATTTAGTTAAACAATAAATATTTTAATTTTTCTCTTGTTTTCTTACTGTATTGCTTAAGTTATTTCCTCAGTGGTTGCTCTAGATATTATAATATGCATTTTATCTTATTTCAATCCATTTCAGAATATTACTACCTTAATTCTGGTAAAATATAGAAACTTTGTTCTAATACATCTCCTTTCATTCTCCTCTCCTTTGTGCTATTATTGTTATATATATTACATCTATGTGTGTTATAAATTCAACAATACTGAGTTATAATTATTTATTATTACAATCTTGTGTTTTGTTAAAGAAGTTAGGAAAAGAAATGAGAAAAAATATATACAGAGTCTTTTATATTTACTCACACATTTATCTTTTTTGGCACTCTTCATTCCTTTAGTTGCTCTGTGGCATGTGGGATCTTCCTGGACTAGAGCTCGAACCCATGTGCCCTGCATTAGCAGGCGGATTCTTAACCACTGTATCACCAGAGAAGTCCCTGGATACGGAATTCTTTTTTTTTTTTTTTTTTTATACAAATTCCTTCTCTTTGCCGAGTCCTAAATTATGTAATGGGATTTTTTTAAAAAAATTAATTAATTAATTAATTTATTTTTGGCTGTGTTGGGTCTTCGTTTCTGTGCGAGGGCTTTCTCTAGTTGCGGCGAGTGGGGGCCACTCTTCATCGCGGTGCGTGGGCCTCTCACTATCGCGGCCTCTCTTGTTGCGGAGCACAGGCTCCAGACGCGCAGGCTCAGCAGTTGTGGCTCACGGGCCCAGTTTCTCCGCGGCATGTGGGATCTTCCCAGATCAGGGCTCGAGCCCGTGTCCCCTGCATTGGCAGGCAGACTCTCAACCACTGCGCCACCAGGGAAGCCCCGGAATTCTTGATTGAACATTTTTCTTTTCTTCTAGTATTTTGAATATGTCAATCCATTGCTTTCTAACCTTCATTGTTTCTGATGAGAAATCAGCTGTTAATTGTATTGTTGGTTGTAATTCCCTGGCAGTACAGTGGTTAAGACTCCACTCTCTCACTGCTGAGGGCCTGCATTTGATCCCTGGTCTGGGAAATAAGACCCCACAAGCCACACAGCATGGCAAAAAAAAAAAAAATTGTGTTGTTGTTCTCTTGTATGGGATGAGTTGTTTTTTGCTTGCTGCCTTGAAAATTTTGTCTTAGGCTTTCAACAATTCGACTGTGTGGATCCAGCTGTGAAACTCTTTGTATTGATGCTACTTAGGATTTATTGAGCTTCTTGGATATGCAGATTAATATTTTTATTACATTTAGGAAGGTTTTGGTCATTATATCTTTAAATAATTTTTATACCCCTTTCACTTTCTACTTTCTTTCTAAGATAACAGTTACAGATTTGTTGGTACCCTTAATATTGCCTCACATCTTTGCATGTGTGCACAGTCTCTGTTGGCCAAGGATGTGTGGGCATCTCTGGCCCTCTTTGGTCTCTGCTATACATGCACACAGTCTCTGGTCATCCCAGGGTATGTGGGAAGCTCATCAAGCCCCTGATGGCTGTCTTACCACCTGCAACTTCTTGATAAATTCCTGGCTAGTCCACCAGTCCTTTGCTTGTCAGAACCAGCCTAAAACCTCAGATTAATGGAGAGGATGCTCCTCCGTTTGCTAGCCACTGAGATTGTCTCTTCAACTGACAGTGCTCCAAATAAAGTGCGCCCCCTCCAGCATCAGTGGTGAAGTTACTGGTTTTCATGGCATTGACAAAGCTGAGGGAAGGGGAATGGGGTGTGAGCAGCCATAGACTCATGGTGTTCTTACCCAAAGCTTGGTAGTTTTAATAAATAAATTTTTCTTAGTTGTTGTATGCCTTTGGTAGAATTCCAGAGTGTGAAATGTTCTGTTTGCTTGCTTGTTTGGCTTGGTTTTGTTTTTGTTTCTGCTAATTGACATCCATTTAAATATTTCTTTATTTCCTCTGTAAAACATATGGACTTATGCCCTCAATACGATAAACACTTGTATGCTACTCTCCAACATGTCCACCAGTTGTGTTGTCTGCTTACTACAAATTAGTTGTATGTGTTCCTAAGCCTGTTTAGGTCAGTTTTACTTGAATTTTAATTACCTTATTTATTTAAATATAAACTAATAAAATGTGACTATAAAAATTTTTTTATATTAACTAAATTGAATGTTTTAGAAACACTTGATAAAGACAAGTAGCAAAAAATTTAATGTTAAATTGGGTGTGCATGTAGCAGCTGGAAAACACTGGAGGAAAAAAATCACAAATATCCAGAAGGAATCTCCATGTGTGAAGGATTCTGCTTAAACTCTCATTGTACTCACAGTGTAAAAGAGACAGAGATGCTAAAATTATCTGACGAGTTTTAAAGTAACCATGATAAAAATGCTTCAACAAGCAATTACAAATGTATTTGCAACAAACAAAAAAAATAGAAAGACTCAATAAAGAAATGGAAGGTAAAAATGGAGATATTAGAGCTAAAGATTACAGTAACCAAAATTAAAAGCTCAGGGAATGGGGTCAACACTGGAATGGAAGGCAGAGCAAAGAATCAGTGAACCAGAAACTAAAACTATAGAAATTACCCAATCTGAATAAGAGTGAGAGCAAGAGAAAGAAAGGAAGGAAGGAAGAAAGGAAGGAAGGGAGGGAGGGAGGGAGGAAGGGAGGGAGGAAGGAAGAACAGAGCTTCAGAAACATGTAGGACTATAACAAAATATCTAACATTTGGGTGTCAGAGTCCAGGAAGGAGAGGAGAAAGAGGGTGGGGCTGAAAAAGTATGAAAAGAAGTAGTGGTGGAAACCTTTCCAAATTTGTCAAAAGACATAAACCTAATTCAAGAAGCTGGGTGAACCCATTACAGAATAAACTCAAAGATTTCTATCCTAAGATGCATCATAATTAAACTACTAAAATCTAAAAGTAAAGAAAAATTCTTGGAAGCAGGCAGATAAAAATGACACTTTACCTAGAGGGGAAAACAATTTGAATTACCATTTGTTTCTTGTCAGAAACCATAGGGGCCAGAGGGGAGTGTCATAATACATTTAAGTGCTGCAAGTAAAAAACTGTCAATTCAGAGTCCTATACCCAGCAAAAATATCCTTCAGGAGTGGAGAAGAAATGAAGACATTCTCTGATTAAGGAAAAGTAAAGTAATTTGTTGCCAGCAGAACTATCCTAAAAGAAAGGCAAAAGGAAGTTCTCTAAACAGAAAGGAAATGATAAAGTGAGGAACTTTAGAACATCAGGAAGAAATAGCACAATAAGCAAAAATATGGGTAAATATAATAGACATGCTCTTCTTAAATTTTCTAATATAATGTTTGATGATTCAAGCAAATTATATAATATCTTAGCGGTTCTAAATGTATATATAAGAAATGTTTAGAATAATTATATTATAAATGGGAGAGAGTAAAGGAACACAAAGGGAGATAAGGCCTCTATTCTTCACTTGAACTGGTAAAATGACATAAACAGACTGTGACAAGTTATGTATGTATAAAGTAATACCTACAGCAACCACTAAAAAAAGCTATACAAAGAGATACACTCAAAAACACTATACATAAATCAAAATGGAATTTTTAAAAAGTTAAATAATCTACTTGATGAAAAGAAAAGAGAAAAGCAAAACAAAGAAAAAACAGAAAAAAAATAGACTTAAGCCTTAGCATATCAGAAATTACACTAAATATAGATTATCTAAATACAATAATTAAAAGACAGAGATGGCAGCAGGATTAAAAAACATGGCCCAACTTATACACTGTCTACAAAAAAAAATTACCTTCAAATATAATGATACAGCCAGATTGAAAGCAAAAGGCTGGAAAATGACATATCATGCAAGTATTAATTAAGCAGGAGTGACTTAGATGCAATGGACCAATTTCAACACCAACTACCACAATTCACCCAATATGAAATAGACAGATATATACTATCCTATATTAAGGACATTGAATTCATAATTTAAAAAACTCCCAAATAAGAAATCTCCAGGCCCAGATGGTTTTACAGGAGAATTCCACAAAATGTTTAAAGAAGAATTAACACTAGTTCTATACAGTCTTTTGTAGAAAATTGAAGAGGAGGGCACACTTCCAAATTCATTTCATGAGGATAATATTACCTTGTTACCCGAAATCAGCTATGTTCCTACAAAAAAAGAAAACTATAGACCAATAACCCTCATGAATATAGATTTAAAAATCCTTTAAAAAATTAGCAAATAGAATTCAGCAATATATCAAAAGAATTATACACCATGACTAAGTGGAGTTTATTGCAGGGATGCAAAGCTGGATCAATATTCAAAATTCTATTAATGTAATCTACCATATTAACAAGCTAAAGAAAAAAAAATCACATTATTATATCTATTGATGCATAAAAAGCTTTGACAAAATTCAACACCCATTCATGGTTTTGAAACTCTCAGAAAGGGAACTTCCCTCATGGTGCAATTGATAAGACTCCACGCTCCTAAGGCAGGGGGCCTGGGTTCGATCCCTGGTCAGGGAACTAGATTCCACGTGCATGCAGCAACTAAGAGTTCACATGCCACAACCAAGGAGCCCACATGCTACAATTAAGGAGCTGGCGGGCCACAACTAAGGAGCCCGCCTGCCGCAACTAAGACCTGGTGCAACCAAATAAATAAATAAATAAATAAATAAATTCTCACAAAATGCTTAAAAAAAAAGAAAAGAAACTCTCAGAAAAATAGGAATAGAGGAGAACTTCCTCAACTTGATAAAAAGAATCTATAAAAAATCTACAACTAACATTATAGTTAATGATAAAAGACCTAATCTTTCCCCCTTAAGTTGACAAGGTAAAAATGTTTGCTGTAACCACTCTTGTTCAGTATAGTGCTGGAAGTTCTAGCCAGTGCAATAAGGCCAGAAAAGGAAATAAATGGCTTGCAGATTGGAAAACCGTTTGGTAAATAAGAAATGAAAACTTATGTTCACACAAAAACCTTTACATGAATGTTTTATAGCACTTTATGTATAACAGGCAACAAGAGGAAACAACCCAGATGTCCTTCAATGGGTGAAGGGTTAAACTGTGATATATCCACACCATGGAATACTACCCGATGATTAAAAGGAACAAGCTATGGGTACACACAACAACCTGGATGAATCTCCAGAGAATTATGCTAAGTGAAAGAAAGCCAACCCCATAGGGTTCCATACTGAATGATTCCATCTATATCCTGTTCTCGGAATGAGAAAATTACAGAATGGAGAACGGATTAGTGATTACCAGGGGCTAAGGTGGGGGTTGGAGCATGAGGGAAGTGGGTATGGCTATGAAAGGAAAACATAAGGGATGAAAATGTTCTGTATCTTGACTGTATCTATGTGAATATCCTGGTTATGTTATCATGGTACCGTTTTGCAAGATGTTACTATTCAGAGAAACTGGGTAAAGGGTATACAGGATCACTCTGTATTACATAAAAACAAAGAGTTTAATTTTAAAAAACCTGGACTCTCTTAATTGTCTATATGTGTGTCAACTGTGATACTTCGAAGAATAAAATATTCTTCATTGAAAAATCTATATCGGCCAGCGGGAGACGCGGCGGGCGAGCAGTTCTGCTCCAAGGGCGTAAGTGCGTGCCCAGGTTTCGGCCGCTGACCAGGCAGCAACATGGTGGCACCAGTGCTGGAGACCGCTCACGTGTTTTTGCTGCCCGAACCGGGTGCGGGGAGCCCTGAGCTGGAGCTCCGGGCCCGGAGGACTTCTGACCTTCGGCACGTCCTGTTCCGTGGTGCTGTATGACCCTCAGAAAAGTGTTATTACCAACCTGAATGGTCACACTGCTCGAGTCAATTGCATATAGTGGATTTGTAAACAGGATGGTTCTCCTTCTACTGAATTAGTTTCTGGAGGATCTGATAATCAAGTGATTCACTGGGAAATAGAGAATAATCAGGCATTTGGAAGTCATTGAGGATTTCTAAGCAGTGGAGTATGAATACCAAAGAAGATGAATCTGACGGGAGCGTGCCAAATTAGGATAGGAAAAAAATATGAAGGAAGAGATATGGGATATATTTTTGAAGGAAAATGATTTTGGCATTGACTAGATAGTTGTCAAAGGAGTGGGGAGCTATTGAGTAGAGGAGTGAGAAATCAAAAAGAGTGGGATTCTCGCTCAGGGCTCTGGAAGAAAGATACTTCTACAAAGCAAAATAGGCAAGTGGGAGGGAAGGTGTGGAATTCAGTTGTTAACATGTTACTTGTATTGCTAGCCAGAGAGAGGGGGCAGGTGTGGAGGAAGGGATCGTGGAGTCACTTAGACTTGAATGGGAGTTCTAATGGTTGTGTAGCAAAGCAGCTCCTGTTTGGACTTATCTTGGCAGAGGAATCCAGAGAGAGCCATCTGAGCACTCATTTTTGAGACCTTGAGTTGAGATTTGCAAGACTCTTTCCTCAGTGCTGCCCTAAGCTTCTGCCGGTAGAGAGGATTGCAGGCTGAGTATCTGATGGCAGACAGTGAATTTAGAGATGGACCAGAAAGTAGAATGTGAGGCCAAACAGGGAGGAGGAGAGGAGGAGGATGAAGGGCATAAAAGAGGGATGAAGGGAATAAGAGGATTTGGGGGAAGAAGTCACATATTATAACCTTAGAGGCTTAAAGGTTCCTTCTGGTATGCATTTCCATGCACACAGGTGTTCACTACATCTTGACTTCTGATAAAAGGAAATAATTCTAAGCTGGTATCATGAGAGATTTGAGTCTTTGAACAGTGGGCATCTTTTTTTGAAAAGCTGGTGAACTTAAGAGATTTGTTTTGTTTGAGCTTTTAAGATTCTCTAATGGTTGAAATACAACCCTGCTTAAAAGATGTGAAGTGACATAGAAAACAAACTTATGGTTACTAAAGGGGAAAGGGGGTGGGAGTGGGGATAAATTAGGAGTTTGGGATTAGCAGATACAAACTAGTATATATAAAATAGATAACAGTGTCCTACTGTATAGCACAGGGAACTATATTCAATATCCTGTAATAAATCATAATGGAAAAGAATATGAAAAAGAATATGTGTGTGTGTATATATATATATATATATATATATATATATATATATATATAAAACTGTACACCAGAAACTAACACAATGCAACATTGTAAATCAACTATACTTCAATTTAAAAAAAAATAAAATAAAATAGGAAAAAAACTATCATTATTGGTATATTCTATCAAATACTAAGGGAGATATGTTAAAATAATCCATTATGATTGGGAAGTGTCTATTTCTCCTTTTAGGTCTGTCAATTTCTGTTTTATATATTTTGAGACTATATTATTTCATGCATATACATTTAGAATTATTCAATCCTCTTGGTTGATTGTGCTTTTAATCACTATAAAGTCTCTCTCTTAATTTCTTGTGATGCTTTGTGCTTTAAAGTCTATTTTGTCTGATTTTAGTATAGTGACACCATCTCTCTTTTCGTTAGTATTTGCAAAGAACTCCCCCTTATTCTTTTTTTTTTTTTTAATTTTATTTATTTATTTATTTATTTATTTATTTATGGCTGTGTTGGGTCCTCGTTTCTGTGCGAGGGCTTTCTCCAGTTGCGGCAAGTGGGGGCCACTCTTCATCGCGGTGCACGGGCCTCTCACTGTCGCGGCCTCTCTTGTTGCGGAGCACAGGCTCCAGACACGCAGGCTCAGCAACTGTGGCTCACGGGCCCAGTCGCTCCGCGGCATGTGGGATCTTCCCAGGCCAGGGCTCGAACCCGTGTCCCCTGCATTGGCAGGCAGATTCTCAACCACTGCGCCACCAGGGAAGCCCCCCCCCCCATTCTTTTACTTAAAAATTTTTCTGTATCTTTATTTTTAAAGGATGTCTCTTGTAAACAACATATGCAATTGTTTTTATGTAATATAATATTACAATTTTTGTCTTTTAATTGGAGTATCTTGTTCACTTACATTTAATATAACTACAAATATATTTGGGTTTACATCTACCATTTTATTTATTCAGTATTTATCCCACATATTCTATATTCCTTTTTTTCTCTCACTTCTTGACTTCTTTTCGATTAAACAAATATGTTTATTATTCCATTTCTTCCCTCTATTATCTTGTTAATTATAAATTCTTTTATTATTAATTTTAGTAGTTACCTTAGAGCATTCAACATATATCTTTGACTTATTAAAGTCTAATATAAAATAGTACTTTTAGCACTTTTCATATCATTCAAGGACTTTAGGATACTTTAATTCCATTTCCCACCTCCAATTTTTATGCTATTATTTTCATATGTTTTAATTCTATGTATATTTTACACCTTTTATGATATTATTATTTTTCTGTAGAAACAATATTCATTTTTTTCATTTGTTACAGTTAACAGTTTGCATTTCATTTGGGGTTCTCTCCATATCTTGGTTGATTTTTTTAAAAGTTTAAATATAGTAAACTTTATTTTTTGTTTTGTATTGTTTTATGGGTTTTGTCAAATGCACCGAGTCGTTTGGTGACTCTCAGAGTGGCACAGAGCCACCACCAAAAACTCTTGATATAGGACAGTCTATCATCCCTAAATTCCTTTGTGCTGTCCCCTTATAGTCAACTCTGTTCCCAACTCCAACCCCTAGAGATATATGTAGCCTTCTGGGTCTGACTTCTTTTACTTAGCAATATACATATAGGATTCACACATGTTATTGTGTGAATCAATAGATTGTTTCTTTTTATTGCTGAGTAGTATTCTATTGTATAATTGTACTATACTTTGTTTATCCATTTGCTAGTTGAAAGACATCTGAGTGGCTTCCAGTTTTGGGCAATTATGAATAAAGCTCCTATAAACATTAATTTATCATAAGCATACATTTTTATTTCTCTTGGATAAATACCTAGTAGTAGGATTGCTGGGTCATGTGGTTATGTGTATGTTTAATTTTTTAATTTTTTATTTTATTTTATTTTTTTGTTTAATTTTTAAAGAAACTGCCAAATTGTTTTTCAAACAATTTGCATCTCCATCAGCAACATTTGAGGCTTCCCGTGACTCCACATCCTCATCACTACTTGGTATCATCAGTCAGTCTTTTTAGTTTTAGCTGTTCTAGTAGGTATGTAGTAGTATCTCATGGTAGTTTTAATTTGGTTATCCCTAATGACTAATTATGCTGAGCACGTTTTAATGTGCTTATTTGCCACCCATATATCTTCTCTGGTGAAGTGTGTGTTTGGAACTTTTGGCAAGTTAGATATTGGGTTGCTTGTTTTTTTTTATTGTTCAGCTTTTAGAGTTATTTATATGGTCTGTATACAAGTCTTTGTCAGAAATATGATTTGCAAATATTTTCTTCCAGTCCGTGGCTTGCTTTTGAATTCCCTTATCAGTGTCTTTTGCAAAGCAAGAATTTTTAATTTTAATAAAGTTCAAATTATCATGTTTCTTCCATGGATCATGCTTTTGTGGCTTGTGCTTTCAGTGTCTAGAAATTCTTTACCTAATGTAGGGTCATGCAGATTTTCTCATGTATTTCTACTAGAAGTTTTGTAGTTTCACATTATACATTTAGGTTTATGATCCATTTTGAGTTAATTTTAAAAAACATTTTATTTTATTGAGATATAATTCACATACCATAAAATTCACCCAGTGAAAGTGTACAATTCATTGGTTTTTAGTATATTCACAAGGTTATGCAGCCATCACCACTATCTAATTCCAGAGCATTTCATCATCTGAAAAAGAAACCCCAGAACTCATTAGCAATCACTGCCCCTTGCCCCTCCCCCAGCCTTAGGCAACCACTAATCTACTTTTTGCCTCTATAGATTCTTTCACTTAGCATATTGTTCTCAAGTTTCATCCATTTTGTAGCATGTATTGGTATTTCATTCCTTTTTATTGCTGAATAATGTTCCATTGTATAAATACATACATATTATTTATCCATTCATCAATTCAGTGGACATTTGGATTGTTTTGGCTATTATGAATAATGCTGCTATGAACATTCATGTACAAGTTTGTGTGTGAACACCTACTTTCAGTTATCTTGCATATATACTTAGGAGTGGTTGAGTTAATTTTTATATAAGGTGTGAGGCATGGGTTGAGGTTCTTTTTTTCTTTTTTTTTTTTTTTGCATATGGACATCTAATTAGTCCAGCACCACTTATCGAAATAACTATCCTTTCTCCATTGCATTGCCTTTGACCCTTGTTAAAAATCAGTTGAGGGCCTCCCTGGTGGCGCAGTGGTTAAGAATCCGCCTGCCAATGCAGGGGACACGGGTTCGAGCCTTGGTCTGTGAAGGTCCCCCATGCCACGGAGCAACTAAGCCCGTGCACCACAACTACTGAGCCTGCGCTCTGGAGCCCACGAGCCGCAACTACTGAAGCCCGTGCGCCTAGAGCCCATGCTCTGCAACAAGAGAAGCCACCACAATGAGAAGCCTGCGCACCCCAGTGAAGAGTATCCCCCACTCACCGCAACTAGAGAAAGCCCACATGCAGCAATGAAGACCCAATGCAGCCAAAATAAATAAATTAAAAAAAAATCAGTTGAGTGTATTTTGATTGTTTTGTTCCATTGATCTATATGTCTGTCTTTTTTGCTAATGCCACACTATCTTGATTACCATTCTTTTTTAAGCCTTGAATTTAGGTACTTTAATTCCTTCAACATTTTTCTTCCTTTTCAAAATTGTCATTCTAGATCCTTTGCCCTTGTCTCATACATTTTAGAATCAGCTGGTCAGTAATGATTCAAAAAAGTATACTGAGATTTTGATTGGGATTGCATTGAATGTATAGATCAATGGGGGGGATTGTTATCTTACCAATTTGATTCTTCCAATCCATAAACATGGATTATCTTTTTATTTATTTAGGTCTTTGATTTCTTTCATCAATATTTTGTAGTTTTCAACACACAGATCCTGCACATATTTGTTAGATTTATAACTAAGTCTTTCATTTTTGGGGTGCTATTGTAAATGGTATTGTTTTTAAAATTTTGAATCCAATGTTCATTGCTGATATATAGAAATACAATAAAATTTTGTATATCGACCTTGTATCCTCTACCTTTGTTAAACTCACTTATTAGTTCTAGGAGCTTTTTTTTTTTAAAGTTCACTCTTATTTATTTATTTATTTTTGGCTGCATTGGGTCCTCGTTGCTGCGCGGGCTTTCTCTAGTTGTGGTGAGCAGAGGCCACTTTTCGTTGCGGTGCACGGGCTTCTCATTGCATTAGCCTCTCTTGTTGTGGAGCATGGGCTCTAGGTGCACGGGCTTCAACAGTTGTGGCACATGGGCTCAGTAGCTGTGGCTCTTGGTCTCTAGAGCGCAGGATCAGTAGTTGAGGCGCATGGGCTTAGTTGCTCCACGGCATGTGGGATCTTCCCAGATCAGGGATCGAACCCGTGTCCCCTGCATTGACAGGCAGATTCTTAACCACTGCGCCACCAGGGAAGTCCCTAGGAGCTTTTTTTTTGTAGATTATTTGGAGTTTTCTATATAGACAATGTAATCATTATAGTTTTATATATATTTTGACCCTTCCTGTTGCTCTTCATTCCTTCCTGAATATCTTCGATTTCATCTGGGATTGTTTTCCTTTTTGTAGGACTTTCTTTAGGTCTTTTTTTTTTTTTTTTTTTGATGTTGGTCTGTTGGTTAAATATTTTAATTTTTGTCTGAAAATGTCTTATTTTCATTCATTTTTAAAGAACATTTTTTGCAAGATATATTATTCTAAGTTGACAATTATTTTCTTTCAAAACTTTGAAGATATCCTTTGTTGTTCTGGCCTCCATTATTTCTGTAGAGAAGTCAGTTGCTGCTATTGTTACTACTTTGAAGATAATATTCCTTTTTCTTTCTGTGTTTTAGGGTTTTTCTTTGCCTTGTCTTTCAGCAGTTTTACTTTGATGTGCCAAAGGTGTGGATGTAGTTTTCTTGGTATTTACTCTGCCTGGGCTTCTTAGCATTTCTTAAACACATAACTTGTGTTTTTTTGTTTCTTTTGAAAAATTCTTAGTCAGTAATCAATCTCTTCAATTATTGCTTTTGCTCTGTTTTCTCTCTTCTCCCCTTATGGGAAAATTACACATATTTTGTGCCTTTTCACTTTGTTCATATCTTTCATTTCCTTTCTGTATTTTCTATGTTTTCTCCCTTTGCTTCAGTCCTATTAGTAGCTAGTTTTCTAGTCCTCTCTTCAGCTGTGTTTACTTTGTGGTTAAACCTCTCTATCCAGTTCTTAATTTCATTCATTATATTTTTCAGTTTTAAAATTTCTATTTGATTTTTTGGATAGATTCTAGTTCTCCACTGAAAATTTTCTACTTGTAATTTGTTTTCTTAAATGTATTGATGACAGTTCATTTAAAATTGTATCTGCTAATTCTCATATATGAATTACCTGTAAGTTTGTTTTTATTATTTGGTTTTTCTCTGGTTTTTGGTCACTTGGTTTTGTCTCCTGGTAAGTCTGGTAACTTTTGATTGAATGATGGACATTGTGGATAAAAAATTATGGTGGAAATTTGAGCTTGAATGTTATCTTCCTTCAGAGGGGGTTTGCTTTTACTTGTCAGGGTTAGATCATCTTAATCTAGATTGAGATGGTTTAAATCTGGGTTTCAGCTTTTATGATGGCTCATCTCTTTACATATCCTAGAAGTAAGGTTAGCCCTTACTTTTAGGCTATAACTTGTCAGGTGTCCCGACTGAAAGCTGGAGGTGTTTGCTAAATTTCCTATGTTTTGGCATCCCAGAATTCATTTTTAAAATCCTCAGTCCCAGGAGACTGCTGAATATCTACTCAGCTTCTGGGCCCCTCAGATGTTTGTTTACAAATCTGCAAATGCCTGCAGGGGAAAAATGTGACCAGGTATCAGGTTCACACAATGTACTTCTTTTATCTTAGTGATCTTGGCCTCTCAAGTCTTCAGTGCCCTGGTAACTTTTCTTTTTGTTCAAACTTGCTTTCCTAGTTGTGTTTGGTGAAGAGGTTGGTCTGATACAAGCTAATCCACCATATCCAGAAGCAATACAAAGAGCATGGACTTTGGAGCCAGAACTCCAGGATTCAAATCCCAGTTCCATCGTTTACTTGTCCTGTGATCATGAACAAGGTATTAACTTTTTTTGAGCCTCTCTTTTCTCGTCACTAAAATGGTGATAATAACAGTAGCTACCTTATAGGGTTATTGTGATGATTTAACAAGTATTATATATAAAGTAGTGTGTGTATATATATATATATATATATATGTATATATTTCCTACTTACCTTCTTGTTCTGGCCTCCATTATTTCCATAGAGAAGTCAGTTATTGTTATTATTACTACTTTGAAGGTAGTATTCCTTTTTTTCTCTGACTGTTTTTTAAGGTTTTTCTTTGCCTTTGTCTTTTGACAGTTTTACTCTGATGTGCCAGAAGTGTGGGTATGGTTTTCTTTGTATTTATCCTGTCTGGGCTTCTTAGCATTTCTTATATCATATATACTTTAAAAGTATATAATATAATATATATCTAAGAAAAGTGCCTGGAATCCAGAAAATGCTGTATTGTTATTTGCTCTTATTATTTTTACTTGATGTGGTCGTCTTTCCAATTAGTGTTGTTTTCCACTGTGTTGTGTCATTTACAAATCCTCAATAGGCTCTGCTGGCTAGTAGATGAAGTCCAAACTCTGCATCTGTAGTTCTCAGCCTTGGTGGCATATTGGAATAACCTGTGATATTTTTAAAACTCTGAGGCCCAAGTCAAACCAGGCCAATTACATCAGAATTTTTAAGGTGGGATACAGATATTAATCAGTATTATTTTTTTTAAATTTATTTTTATTTATTTATTTTTGGCTGTGTTGGGTCTTCGTTTCTGTGCGAGGGCTTTCTCTAGTTGTGGCAAGCGGGGGCCACTCTTCATCGTGGTGCACGGGCCTCTCACTATCGTGGCCTCTCATTGCGGAGCACAGGCTCCAGATGCGCAGGCTCAGTACTTGTGGCTCACGGGCCTAGTTGCTCCGCGGCACGTGGGATCTTCCCAGACCAGGGCTCGAACCCGTGTCCCCTGCATTAGCAGGCAGATTCTCAACCACTGCGCCACCAGGGAAGCCCTAATCGGTATTTTTTAAAGAGCCTCAGGTGATTCCAATGTTCAGCCAATGCTGGGGGCTCTCACACCTCCTCCTCCGCTCTTCTGAGCAACTTTTGAGGGCCTGGAGAAGTGCCTGAGACACGACATGCTCTAGAAAGAGAGAGGAAATGGATGCAAAGAAAAAAGGAAAATAACTCACGGTGGTACCATAGGGACGTGCTTGTGGGAATTCTCATTCTTTGGAGAAACAGCAAACTCCAGCTGTGTGCTCTGTTTTGTGGTTTTCTTTTCGGAGGGGGCAACGTCGATGACCCCCCCTTCTATCTCCACATCAAGCCATCTCTCAGTTCACTCTCACCTTTCCCTCCTGAATTTGCCTCCCTCTCTTTATTCAAAGAGTTGTTGTAATATCTCCTCCCTCTAAGAAGGCTTTTTGGTTTGTTTGGAGGAGTTACCTTCTCACAGGTACTAAAACATTATTCAAGGTGGTCCTGTCCAAGAAGGGGTATGGGGGCTAAGGATGGGCACTTGGGATGGCCAGAGGCACCAAGTGACTTGACAGCAGGTGAGAAACGAACATTGGAAAGGAGATGGGAGAGGCTCTGGAAAACTTAACAGATCATAAATTGTCAACCAGGCTAACCTCTGAAGGTTTACAAAACTCCTTAGTGTGCGCCACTGATGGTAGAAGTTTTAGGCACTGTGACATGCTGGTGGGGCGATATTTTGTCAAGAGATAAAGGGAGAAGGCCTAGACAGGTGCCTGTTCTGACACCACATGGGGCGGGCATCTGCCAGCAGGGAGCCAAGCCCTTTGTGCCACCTCTGCTGATGCCTTCAGGGAAGCGGCGTCCTGGCTGGAAAGGAAGAGGCTGGGGGAGAGGGGAATGGTGCGGTAGGGAATAATTTTAAACATTTTTGTGCTACGTAAGCTGTGAACACATAGCATGTAGGTCTTCCTGAGCCAACCGACTGTGTTTCTCCTGAGCCAGTGGGGTGGTGGGTTGTGAAGTTCTGTGATTCAGGATGCTTTCCTGGGCTACCTCTGCTTTAGACAGAGAACAAGAGCAAGTGACATGAGACTTAAAATAATGATAATTGTGTACAGTGCAGGGAAACAGGTCTTTCACTTCTACTGATGGGAGTATAAATTTGTTCAGTTTTTCTTAAAGCATGTGGGCAGCATGAATCAAAAGTCTTAAAAATGTTCCTGCACTTTGACCCAGCAATTCCACTTCTAGGAATATGTTCTAAGGAAGTAGGTGGCAAGTGCACAATGATCTATGTATACTGACATTCATTATAAGCTTGTTCACAATAGTGAACTGAAAACAACCAAAATGTCCAGCAGTTAGGCATTAAATAATGACTGGGAATATAGAATACTATGCAGCTAGTAAAAAGGACACTGCTACTCCTCCATATTTATTGAAATGGAAAGATGTTTATTATATTTTAAGCAAGAAAAGCAGGTCCCAGAACTACATTCACTGTGACCCTATTTCATTTATTTTGGTAATTTTTTTTTTCCCTCCCAGACCATTATTTTATTGAAGATGAATGACTTCATGCTAAGCCTGTATCATGTGGGTAGCCCAGTTTTACACAGACTACTGCCAGAGTAGTTTATTACTACCCATAATGTGTAAATTACTTTGCATAGTGTCTGACATATAGTAGGTGCATAGAGGCAGAAAACGTAAATATTACTTTCAGAAAGTCTCTTTAACTGTTAAAGAGACTTTACCTCTCTAGAGTGGTTTAGCATTTTAATAGAATAGAAAGTATGATACAAAAATTGGCAAAGTTTGGTGGCCAGAAATCACGTAGTTGGTATGATCTCAATTTTGAAAAACACAGGACACGTGCCCATAAGGAAAGTCTGTAAAGATATCTTTATCTTATTAACAGTGTTTGAGTAATGTTGGGTTATGAGTCGTTTTTATGTCCCTTTTTTTTGCTTTAATACACCCAACCTCCTGTGATAGAATGGACTGTCTTTATTACCCTTTCTCTTCACTCAAAGTCTAAAAAAAAAAAAAAAAAAAAACTCAGGCTTTAATTACTGATATAAAGTAAAACAATAACTTGTTGGTTGGCTGAGAATTGCTGGAAATTAATAAATAGTTTGGAAATTATTTAGTAAATGCTAATTACTTAGCAAAAGTAATTAAAATATTTATAAGCGAACACCCATAAAACACCACCAAGCAAATACATTACTCAATAAATGGTTTAATTAGTATTTCATTACTAGAAATTAATCTCAGTAACCAAACATTACTACAAATTACATGTAGGATGGACAACTTGTTTTACTGCTATTAATGATTTCAATTACAAAGTTTGTGCAAGTCTAATTCCTTCCTGCTTCTCCCGCCTTCCTCCTGCACCCACCTGGGCGAGTTCCCACACACTGGGCCTGAGTTAGGATGTTTGGGGCTGGGCTGACACCTTCCACATTGTTGGAAATCCCGGATTAACAGTTTCCCTCAGCTTATTTCCCAGCTGTCTTGCAGAAATACTAGCCCTGGGTGCCTCTTAATCAGCTGGAATCAGCCTCCAGGAGCTGGTGGGCTTCTTACCACAGATATACTCTCCTCTGGAGTCTCCTAAATCACTTGGCTGCAAGGCCCGATTCCCTCCCCATGTCTGTGTCAAGGCCTTCCCGGTACTTGGTTGCACTCCTGGTTCAGCTCTCAGGCTGGGCCAGGCTACTGCTAAGTCATAAAAGGGCATCTTCGTGCCGATGAGAAAAAAGGAGTCCTTTCCTCCAGACAGATGTAGTCACACGTGAAGGTGGATTTTTGCCCCAGTGTGTTTCTTTCTCAGGTTTCCCAGGGAACAGGCTCTGAGACTCGAGATTTGCGTGCAGGCGTCTTACTGAGGAGTGCTCTCAGGAATAGCCCCTGAGTGAGGGAGTGAGGGAAGTAGGATGGGGTAGAGGGAAAAGTTGGATCACAACCGCACGGGAAGCTCCTGGATTGAGGCAAGGAAGGGGGCAGGCCTTTGTTATTTCAAACGAGCAGACATCGCTCTGGGACTGATGTGCCTCTCTTTGGCTGAGGACAGGTCCTGGAGGGGGACTTGGTTGCCATCCATTAACAGGCAACACTCCCAGCAGCTGGAGGAATGAGTGCCTTGGCTCTGAAGGAGAAATATGGGCAGCACACCAGCGTCCACTACAGTCCCCTTGTGTCATGGACAACGCGAGCAACCACACAGGAAGGTCCTTCTCGGGGTGGCCTGAGGCCATGAGTTGACCGGGCATGAGTTGTTCCATTGTTTTACTGGGAGTGGGAGGGGTCTTACTTCTGCAGTTAGGGTGGATCCCCACTTAGCTACAAGCTGGGACTTATGCCTAGGCTGTAAGCTCCATGCGGGTAGGTCTATGTCTCATGGTATCCCCAGAACTTAGCACAGTTCATGGCTCAATTAATATTTGCTGATTGAATCTATAGTAATAAAGACAGTCACCTAAATGCATTAATATAAGCTGTGTTACAATTGATGAAGGGAAATACATAGAATGTGACCTAGGAGGGGTCAGGGAAGCTCCCTCGAAGAAATGACACTTGAGCTGAGACCCAAGGGATGGGTAAGAGTGGGCCAGGCAGAGTGGACTGGGGGTGGGGTGCTTCCCAAGCCTCCTAAGATAGGCATTTACCTTGGCCACCTCCTGAGGGGGTCTCCTCATGGGAAAACAGAGGTGACTTGAGAAATCACACTCACTGAATCTCTCTTGTTATCTGTTGGTGAAATGTATCCTTTGCCCTTATCACAGCCTTATCTGGTATAAGATTCATGTGTCAGAGAGCTTTTCCACTGTGGCTTGGCCAGGCCCTGGTGGCATGAAGGTTGCCTGCACCTGGCAGGTGCTTTCTGGAGTGAGAGATACAGGCCAGGTGTCACAGCTGGACACCAGGTGTCACAGCTGGGGGTGCAGATCCCCCTGGACCCCCCATGGGGTCTCATGCATGTGAAGGCCACCTATTGTGGAGGAGCTGAGGCTGGAAGCAGCTGGGCTGCACCACATCTAAACTCTTCCTTCCTCTTCGTCCGCATCTCCATCCTGCCCCTGGCTTTGCCCCTCTCCAGGCCTGTCTCCAGATTCCTCACTGCCCCAGGAGCATGTTCTGCTCATTTTGCCTCCACTCCTGTGCATGTGTCCTCCCCTTTCTCCAGGACCACCGCTCCACTCAGAAAACCCACCCAAAGCACCGCCATGGAGCCCTGGCCAGAAACTCCAGGTCATACTGAACTCACCCCTTTCTGCATTTCTACAGCCCTCAGCTGTAGATTCTTTAGGGCAGAGGCTGGTTTAGAAATCCTGGGCCTGGTACCATACCTGGTCGAGAGCAAGAATGTTGGGAGAGGCTGGAGGAGAGGAGAAGCCCTGAAGGAAAACCCAGGGTGCCCGTCCCTGCCACGATGCCCTGGTTGGCACCGGGCAGTGTGAGCGGTGGCCTGGACGACATCTGCTGGGCTCCCAGCCAAGTGCACCGTGAGGGGTGCCGTGGGCCTGCCTTCCGCTGTTGGTGGTGGGTGGCAGCAACGGACCGGAGGCGGAAGATGGAAAGTTCATGTTTATCACGTCTGGGACTTCGCCTGCCTTGTCCTTAATCAGTCTACAGCTAATTAGTCGCCTCCCCCAGCTGGCAGAACACCATGAATCACCAAGGAAAAGGCTGAAGTCAGCGGGCCTACTGCTCAGGGGAATCCCGGCTCCTTGGGTGGGCCCTTCTTGCCTGGGGCATTGTGAGGGCCACAGGATGCAGGAGCTCCTCTGGGAAGAATCTGGGGTTGTTGGGAAGGGGCCCCGGGGTCCTGTGCCACCTAGGGTGACTGTAGGGGGAAGGGTGTGGCATCATCCTCTTTGCTGCAACATAAGGGCTCACTTTCCCAAACTCCCTTGCAGCCAGGAAAGGCATGGGACACAGTTCAGACCAATGGGGCATAAGCTGAAACCTGCTGGGGGCTCTTAGGAAGGCTTTTCCTTTCTTGATAAAAGGCATTGGATGCTGCTGGTGCTTGCCCTTCTTGCCCTTTCTTCTTTTTGCCTTGAATGCAGACTTGAAGGCTGGAGCTGCAGCAGCCATCAGCCTCTATGAGGGAAAGACCAAGAGAATTGTAATGATACCAGCCATGAACTGACAAACCAATGCCAATAACTAGCCTACCTCCAGATTTCTGTCAGGTGAAAATAATAAATCTCCATTTGTTTAGTCCACTGTTGGTTGGTATTCTGTTAGCTGCAACTGAATACACTTCTAACTGATACAGAGGGGAACTCTAGATGGTGCCAGCTTGACTGCACAGATGCCCATGGTACCAGAGTAATCCAGACATTCCTGGCCTCATCAGCCAGTGAGGTTATAATACCCACATGCCACCAGCTCTGCTCCCTCCTCCAATCCTTCATCTTTTAAAGTCTCATTCGTCAACCCTTTTTAGACACCTATGTTATTAAGAAAGTATCTGGGTGTGACATTGATGTGCCAGTCATGTTAAACCCTGTGTAATGGTGTGCCTAGGAAGGCAAAACTAGATTTTCTGGCAAAAGAATAATCCCTCTTCTCTTAGTTATGCAGTGCTTATGTTAAGTAGGCAAACACATTGCTCTGGGAAAAGGGTGCAAAAAGGAATTATGTGAGTCTGAGAAGGTTTTGCAGGGCTGATCACAGAGGCAGGATATTTGCATATGGGAGGACTGAGGTCAAGACCCTGACTGACCCTTCCCTTTTGGGGTTTAAGATTACTAGAGCCTTTCTGATGTACTGAGTTGGGCCTCTCTGAGATCCTTTGGCAAGAAAGGGTAGAAGGAATGCCACAGGGGAACCTCACCATCAGGAAACAGGGACGCTGAATAGGTGAACCAAGCTAATATCAGGGCTAGATACTTGTTAGTGAGGCTGGTGCCCACCCGCAGCTGACATGGCAGAGACCTCCAGGCACTCTGGTAGAGGTTGTGCTGTGGGAGCAGGGGCTGCACATAAGAGTGTGAAATAAAAGAGTTGTAGCCTGGAGCCCAAGTGTGGGGCACTGCTGTGCACCTCCAGGGTTGGCTCAGCAAGGGCAGCCCTGAGCTGTGGACGTGGAGGCAGCAAACTGCGCGGGACCAGTTTTCCACAGCGACCCCTTGTGGCAGCGGGCTGATTAGACTGTTCAATTCTGTCTCCACCTGGCTTTTAGAGCCGGGACAGATCCTGATGCACTGAGTCGTGGTTCCAGTTCTTGGGCACCTTGGGGAAGGTGAGCGGAGGAAGACCCTGAGGGTAGAGGGTTGTATAGCACCGTGGTTAGGAGGATGGACTCTGGAGTCAGACTGCTCGGGTTCCAGTTTCTGCTCTGCTGCTTGCCTGGCCTGACCTCATGGGCTGCAGACCTGTACGGCCTCACCGGAGCCTGCCTTAAACAGGCACCATGCTGGGCTTAATGCTTGCTGTCTTGAAAGTCTTAATAATTTTTAAAAATCTGTCAGCCATATTTTATTTTATTTTTTTAACTGAGGTATAGTTGATTTATAATACAATGTTGCGTTAGTTTCAGGTGTAAGGCACAGTGATTCAGTTATACATGCATATCTATCTATTCTTTTTCAGATTCTTTTCCCTTATAGGTTCTTACAAAATATTGAGTAGAGTTCCCTGTGCTTGGCAGTAGGTCCATGTTGGTTATCTATTTTATATACAGTAGTGTGTATATGTTAATCCCAAACTCCTAATTTATTCCTCCCCCCTCCTTTTTGGTAACCATAAGTTTGCTTTCTACGTCTGTGGGTCTATTTCTGTTTTGTAACTAAGTTCATATGTATCATTGTTTTTTTAGATTCCATGTATAAGCGATATCATATATTTGTCTTTGTCTGGCTTACTTCACTTAGTGTGACAATCTCTAGGTCCATCCATGTTGCTGCAAATGGCATTATTTCATTCTTTTTTTATAATAAGTTATTTTTGAACAAGGACCCCCTTCCACTCCTCTATTTTCATTTTTCACTTGGCCCTGCCAATTATGCAGTCAGTCCTGCTTGGGCAAATTACTTCTCTATGCCACAATTTCCCCATCTGTAAAATGGATTTTAAAAAAACAACCCTGCCTCAGAGAGCTGTTGTAAGATTAAATGAGTTATATACATAAAGTACTCAGAACAGGATCTGGCATGTAGTAAGCACTGTGTAAGTGTTAGCCATTGTTACTGTTCCTGTTAATTTAGGCTGATGAGGACTCCAGCAATTAATCTGTAAAACACAGAGACATGACTACATTTCTGTCTCCAGCTAGTGAAGCAGATCAGATCAAGCACATGGGGAAACAATGCAAGGAGAGGAAAATGTGACCCCTGGACTTCCTTCTCACACAAGATGAGATGCCTCATTAAGCCCACATCCATCTGGGCCCACAAGGCTGACAAGAGAGGAGAACGCTGGGGCCTGAGAAGTGTGGAGTCAAGGCCAACCTCCCACTGCAGGGGCTGGCAGCAGGAGTGGGCACGGCTCGGAGGCACAGGCTGGGGCACCTCCGGAAGCAGCCGGCCTCCTCCCGCTGTGGTCAGACTGAGAGGCAGGCTGTCATCAGACTCAGGCCCTGCTGTCCCTCCTCTCGGAGGAGACACACTGTCAGGGAGGGATGGCCCCAGCCCTTCCCTCCCGCCTGGACCCATCTTGCATTTACAGAACCAGATCAGAGGATAGGATGCTGGGAAGGATGCTTTATTATGATGATGATTCTAAATAAAATTATTTCTTGGCATGTAACCTACACACAAAAAGAGGAGAAATCATAGGTGCTCAGCTCAATGAATCCTCCAAAAGTGAACACACTCAGTTCAAGATACAGGACATCCGCCAAAGTCAGGAAGCTCCCAGCCACACTCCCCTCCCGGTCACTCCCTCCTTCCCCAGTCAACCACTATCCTGAATATTATTTTCTAAAACCATTAGATTTCATTTTCCCAAATTTTTTATTTTGGAAAAATTTAAATCTACGAAGCAAATGGGAATAATAGAATAGGAACACCCATATAGTCACCTAGATATACTAATCGTTAACATTTTGCAACATATTCTCTCTCTGTCTTTCTGTCTCTCTTTTTTCACCCCCCATCCCTACACACACAATTTTCTGAACCATTTGAGAGTTATTTGCAGACATCATGACACTTTATCCCTAAATATTTCAGCACACATCCTAAGAAGGAGAGCATTTACATAGTGCAGTTATCACAATAAAGAAATTTAACATTGCTACAATATCATTATATAATAATAATCTATATATCCCAATGATATTATATATACATATATATATGTGTGTGTATGTGTGTGTATGTGTGTGTGTATATATATATATATATATATATATATATATATATATATATATATATATACACACACACGAAAGCCTGGAACACACTTTGCATTTAGCTGTATGTCTCTTTCATCTTCTCTAATCTAGAATAGGTCTCTCTCTCTTTTTTTTTTTATTATTATTTATTTACTTATTTTGGCTCTGTGTTGGGTCTTCGTTTCCGTGCGAGGGCTTCCTCTAGTTGCAGCGAGCGGGGGCCACTGTTCATCGCGGTGCGTGGGCCTCTCACTGTCGCGGCCTCTCTTGTTGCGGAGCACAGGCTCCGGACGCACAGGCTCAGTAGTTGTGGCTCATGGGCTTAGTTGCTCCGCGGCATGTGGGATCTTCCCAGACCAGGGCTCGAACCCGTGTCCCCTGCATTGGCAGGCAGATTCTCAACCACTGCGCCACCAGGGAAGCCCTCTCTCTCTCTTTTTTTTTTTTTTTGTCTTTTTGTCTTTTATGACACTGACATTTTTGGAGTGTATAGGCAAGTTTTCTAGAATATCTCTGAGTTTGGATTGTCAGATTATTTCCCCATGATTGAATTTAGTTGAAACATTCTTGGCAAGAATGCTATAGGAGTTTTATTATTATGTATATGTTCTTTATAATTAATTTATTATTAATGAGAGTAGCTGCAACTTATTGAGTGCCCATCATGTGACATGGGGATTTTGATGTCCATTTTACAGACCAGGTAACTGAGGCAGAGAGTGGCTAAGTACTTTTCCCAAGGTCAGATGGTCAGAAAGAGGAAGTGCCAGGATTAGGCTTGTCTGACCCCAGTGCCCATGCTCATAGCCCGTTCAACCCACTGTCAGAGATGACTGGTCCCGCTGGAAGTAGACCTGAGGCTGTGTCCTGGAGGGCAGGGACTGCGTTATGTTCTCTGCTGAATTCCAGGCTTAGCCAGGGCCAAACCCAGAGCAAGGGTCCATGATTGTTTATTAAATAAATGGATGAATGATTGTTTTATGGACAAAGGTTAGCATGGAGTCCGTGGACCACTGGCATCAAAATCACCCAGAAAACTCGTCAGAAATACACATCCGTGGGCCCCACTGCCAACCCACAGAAACTGAATCTCTGTTGATGGGACCCGAGGATCTATGTTAGGTTTTCCTGATACCCAGATATAGACAAAATTAAGTGAAAAAAGCAAGTTTCAAAACAGGGTGTGCTGCATAATTCCATGTCTTTTTCTCTGTGTTTTAAGGTTACGTGGTTACATACAGAGTTACCGTTTCTTTTTGTTTGTTTGTTTTTTGGCTGCATTGGGTCTTTGTTACCGCGCGCGGGCTTTCTCTAGTTGTGGCAAGCGGGGGCTACTCTTCGTTGCGGTGTGCGGGCTTCTCATTGCGGTGGCTTCTCTTGTTGCGGAGCACGGGCTCTAGGCGCGCGGGCTTCAGTAGTTGTGGCTCGCAGTCTCTAGAGTGCAGGCTCAGTAGTTGTGGCACACGGGCTTAGTTGCTCCGCGGCGTGTGGGATCTTCCCGGACCAGGGATCGAACCCGTGTCTCCTGCATTGGCAGGCGGATTCTTAACCACTGTGCCACCTAGAGTTACAGTTTCGAGAAAGATGTTAGAACTGTTAACAGTGGGTTACCTCTGAGGAGTGGGACTGGGGCCCTGGAGAAGGAGAGGAAGACTTTACCTTCTCTCGATACACTGCTAGAAATGACACGTTATCACTTAATATATTCTTTTTGTAAAAAATTAAACCCTACAGATAAGTAGGGTAATTAAGTAACTAATCACCCAATCTGAACACTTTTGAGAGTGAAAGGCAGTGCTGTTATTAGTTACAGCAGCAACAGAGAAAACAGAGGCCATTCTGGGCAAACCTGGGCAAGCGGTCACCCTGCCTAGGGTGACCAAAGTCCCCTTTGATCACCTCCCATCCTGGTTACAGCCACCCCTAATCAGGGGTAACCACTGTTACCGTTTGATGTATTTTACAGACCCTTTTAGTATAATATGTAGCCACTGAAAGCACCTTGTTTGAGACTTCTCTTTTTACATAAGTGGTATCACACTAAATATATCAACATGCAAGTTGTTTTTTCTCATTCAACAATATATGTCTTGGAGATTTGTCCGTGTCAAGCCCACGTGGGTCTGCTTCATTCCTTTTAACTGCTGTCAAGCATTCCACATGTGAATTTTGCCACTCTGTTGTGGATGGATATTTGGGTTGTTTCCAATTCTTTAGAATGACTAATCATGCTAATGATGATGGTGACGGTGATACTGTCCCAACAGCGGAACCACCCAGCGTCCAACAGAAGTCAGTCTAAGAATATTCTCAGGAGATGGCATTTTTGAGGAATGACTGGATTTATGAGTAAGGTCCCTCACCAGGCCTCAGGCTCCTCCATTTGCCCTGTTCAGGGACGGTACAGGGCTTCAGAGATGGGGCTGTACCCAGCTTCACCATCAAAGGCTCTCAGAATGCCCTTGGCCTCTCCAAGCTGTTCCCGCAGTTGAGGTCCAGCAGAAGCTCCTGTCCCCAGGCCTGGTGCCTCCAGTCTCACTGCTCTTCCTCTTCTCCTCTTGCCTCTACTGCTCATAAGGCTCTTGCACTCACATGGGGTGACGCTTGGCTATGGTGGAAAGAGCCAGAAACTGTTCGATTCCCAGTTCCGCCACTGACGGACTGTGTGACCTTGAGTGAATCTCTTTCCCTCTCTGGGTCTCCAGTGCTTCATTTGTGGGATGGGGCAAATAGTATTCACCTCCTGGGCTTGTGAGCTCTTCTGTGGGATAACAGAACGGGTCACGTACATGCCCCCATCACCACCACGAGGGTGCTCCGTAAGTGGTCACTTCAGTCCCCTTTCCCTTGTCTCACTGTCGCTTTGTGTGGATTAGTGTCACTGCATAACTGAAAAGCTAGTCGATGTTCCTGAGGACAAAGATTGTGTCATCTCCCACTTTGGCATTGTCCCTGCCCCTCTCAAGTCCCAGCATAGATTTGGGGCACACTTTGGGGCCCCAGGAGGGAGGGAGTGATGTAAGGAGGCTGTCTTTATTCAGGGTCCTGGGAGGCTACCCAGAGAAAGATGGGGAGACAGCGCCCTACCCTTGGACTGATCCCTCACTCGTGGAATTTTTTAATCTAATGAGGCAATAGTTCCTAATTGTAGAATCTCCTATCTGATGGGAGAGAGCGTCTCTGCCTCCAGGGGATCTCCTAGTCTGATGGGAAGGACATGGTCAGTATCCCCTGAAGCTCCTTGCCTGATGAGGGAGAGATGTTATCAGTCCCCAGGGAAGTTTCCAGATTGATGGAGGAGACATACATCTGGGGTGCCTTCCTGACTTTCATTGAAGATTTCCATTTTGTGTGAACCTTTCTTACAGCGTCCCTTCCTTAACATGTACATGCTGCTTGCTCTCTCTACAGGACTGTGAGTTTCATGAGGGCAGAACTGATATCTCATCACTGGGATTTCTGGTCCCAGCTTGTTGCTGGGCGTCCTAAGGAGCGCTTGAAGATTGGCCACATTCTCAGGGGCTCCCAAGAGTCAGGGTTCTCAAGCTACTCAAGGTCAGACAAAGCAATTTAGAGAATGAGAGTGAGTCATCAGAGGGGCATGGTGGGGGTGGGGATGGGTGGGCGGTGGCCTGGGCCCGGGGTCTGCCCTCACACCCTCTCTCCACTCCCTTCTGGAAGCTGCTGCAGCTCTGCCTGTGGCATCTCACAGGAGCACTCCTACAGCCTATCCCCCCCATGGGAGCTGGGTGCAGAGGTGGGCGCCTCTGTCTGTGTAGGAGAGGAGACACATCAGATCCCCGGGCTGATGGGCAAGTCAAAACTGCTGGTTAAGTGGCTTTAAAGTAGTGGCCATTTATAAGTTAATGAAAGAGAAAATAGGCACATTATACATACAGATTTGTCCTTAATGAGGGGAAAAGGCATTGTTTACTGATGTTCAGTTCTAATTAACCACGCACAAGGCTAGCTTTTTTCCAGCAGCACCGTGTGCCCCCATTCTGCTATCTTCCACCATGTTCCTTTAACCCCTTCAGTGCCCAGCTGGGTACCGACTCGTCCCTCAAAACATCAGTTTCGGGCTTCCCTGGTGGCGCAGTGGTTAAGAATCTGCCTGCCAATGCAGGGGACACGGGTTCGAGCCCTGGTCTGGGAAGATCCCACATGCCGCGGAGCGACTAAGCCCGTGAGCCACAACTACTGAGCCTGCGCGTCTGGAGCCTGTGCTCCGCAACGGGAGGGGCCGCGATAGTGAGAGGCCCGCGCACCGCGATGAAGAGTGGCCCCCGCTCGCCGCAACTAGAGAAAGCCCTCGCACAGAAACGAAGACCCAACACAGCCAAAAATAAATAAATAAATAAATAAATAAATAAATTAAAACAAACAAACAAACATCAGTTTCTGGGCTGCCGGAGTAGCCAGTTCCTGAGTGAGTCTGTAGGACCTTTGACCCCAAGACTCCCGGCAGCTGCTCGTGTCCTCTGCTCTCCGCAGCTGGTTGGCCAGACGGAGGACAGTGCTGCCAGGGCCCTCAGGGCAGCCACCCGTGGAGGGAGGCAGAGCTCAGGAATGGCTGCTTTTCTGGGGCAGGGGGTTGCGGGGTAGCAGGAAGGACCCAACCGAGGGGACAGATGGAGGGTGAGGGCTGCAAGCCGGGGACCCCCCCCCCAGGAGGCAAGGGCTCGGGAGCAGCACCCAGCAATCCCACCCTTTATGGTTTCCCTGAAAGTGTCAAGAAGGAAGGGGGCTCCACTGGGAAAGGTGAATGGCAAGGTGCATCCCAAACGGGCATCTCCCTGAAGCCATTGCTGAAGTTACACCCGTCTGTTTCTCACGTTAGCATAGGCACACATGAGGTCACTCTAGGATAAACAGATAACCCCTCACTGCCCCGTAAGCTCCTCTATTATCCCCAGGTCCCAGCCCTTCCCCCAACCTGCTAGATGCTGCTTGTCTTCAGTGGGGAAATGAACTAGCAACAGAGATGGGAGTGGGACACGAATGACTGTTGCCAAAGTGAGGTCACTGATAGCCCCTGCTCAGCTGGGGAAGTCAGTGAGGACAGAGGAAGCTGAAGGAGTTACATACTGGAAGGGGGTGGGGAAGATGGCTAGGTCGACCCCAAACTCTTATCACCAGGGGCACCCTGGAGCTGTCTTCTGGAGCCTAGGCTGGGAGGGAATGTGGATTTCCCTTGAACTTTCTGGGTGAGTTACAGGCAGTAGTTGTAACTTGCTAATGCTCAGAGTGCCTTCACGGCTGTGGCGGCAGGGGGTGGGGTGGGGGGAGGGGGGGTGGTCCAGGAAAGTGTGGCTCAGGTTTACTCATAGGTTGTTGCAGTGGAGGCAAAAACGCTACATCTGTGACCCCTGGACAAGAGTACACGCGGTGGGGACTTCCCTGGTGGCGCAGTGGTTAAGAGTCCGCCTGCTGATGCAGGGGACACGGGTTCGAGCCCTGGTCTGGGAAGATCCCACATGCCGCGGAGCAACTAAGCCCGTGTGCCACAACTACTGAGCCCGCACGCTTAGAGCCCATGTTCCGCAACAAGAGAAGCCACCGCAATGAGAAGCCAGCGCACCGCATCGAAGAGTAGCCCCCGCTCACCGCAACTAGAGAAAGCCTGCACGCAGCAATGAAGACCCAACGCAGCCAAAAATAAATAAATAAAATAAATTTAAAAAAGAGTACATGCAGTGACCCCCACAGCGCAATTCTGAGGGTTTGATAGAAGGGAGGACTTAGTGACGGATTCAATGGGCAGTTGAACAACTTTTGTTTGAAAATACGTTTGAAAATTTAGGTAAAACGGACAACGTCCTAGAAAAACAAAAATGACCAAAACTGACAAAACAATAGAAGGCCTGAATCATCCTATAACTATTAAAGAATCTGAATCTTTTTTTTTTAATTGAAGTATAGTTGATTTACAATGTTACAATGTGTTAGTTTCTGGTATACAACAAAGTGATTCAGTTATACATACATATACATATATATATCCTTTTCCATTATTTTTTTTTAAAATTATTTATTTATTTATTTGGCTGTGTTGGGTCTTCGTTTCTGTGCGAGGGCTTCCTCTAGCTGCGGCAAGCGGGGGCCACTCTTCATCGCGGTGCGCGGGCCTCTCACTATCGTGGCCTCTCTTGTTGCGGAGCACAGGCTCCAGACACGCAGGTTTACTAGTTGTGGCTCACGGGCCTAGTTGCTCCGCAGCATGTGGGATCTTCCCAGACCAGGGCTCGAACCCGTGTCCCCTGCATTAGCAGACAGATTCTCAACCACTGCGCCACCAGGGAAGCCCATCCATTATTTTTTAAAGTATACATATTAATAATTATTTTCATTTTGCCAAAGTGAAAATAACTTTCATCAATAGTCAACTCCCTTCATAATTCCTTATAAAACAATTTCATTAAAATGTTCATTCTTTTGCCTTTTCCGGTTTTCTTTCTCATTGTGTGCTTAACTTTTCTAGTCTGTTTCTCTCTTATGTTTTATCATAGGATATTGGATATAGTTCCCCGTGCTATACGGTAGGACCTTGTTATTTATCTATTTTATATATAGTAGTTTCTATCTGCTAATCCCAAACTCCTACTTTATCCCTCCCCCACCCCCTTTCCCCTTTGGTAACCATAAGTTTGTTTTCTATGTCTTTGAGTCTGTTTCTGTTTCGTAAATAAGTTCATTTGTGTCATATTTTAGATTCCACATATAAGTGATATCATATGGTATTTGTCTTTCTCTTTTTGACTTACTTCACTTAGTATGATAATCTCTAGTTCTATCCATGTTGCTGCAAATGGCATTATTTCATTCTTTTTTGTGGCTGAGTAATATTCCATTGTATATATGAACCACATCTTCTTTATCCATTCATCTGTCAATGGACATTTAGGTTGCTTCCATGTCTTGGTTATTGTAAATAGTGCTGCTATGTATTCAATAGATTGGGGTGCAAGTATCTTTTCAAGTTATAGTTTTTTCCGGATATATGCGCAGGAGTGGGATTGCTGGATCATATGGTAGTTCTATTTTGAGTTTCTTAAGGAACTTCCACACTGTTTTCCATCAGTACCTGCACCAATTTACATTGCCACCAACAGTGTAGGAGGTTTCCCTTTTCTCCTCACCCTCTCCAGCACTTATTATTTGTAGGCTATCTGATGATGGCCATTCTGACTGCTGTGAGGTGGTACCTCATTGTAGTTTTAATTTGCATTTCTCTAATAATTAGTGATGTTGAGCAACTTTTCATGTACCTATGGCCATCTGTATGTCTTCTTTGGAGAAATGTCTATTTAGGTCTCCTGCCCATTTTTTGATTGGGTTGTTTGTTTTTTTGTTATGAGTTGTATGAGCTGTTTGTATATTTTGGAAAGTAAGCCCTTGTCGGTTGCATCATTTGCAAATATTTTCTCCCAGTTCGCAGGTAGTCTTTTTGTTTTGCTTATGGTTTCCTTGGCTGTGCAAAAGCTTATGGCTTTTTTTTTTTAATATTTATTTATTTATTTGGTTGTGCCAGGTCTTAGTTGCGGCAGGCGGCCTCCTTAGTTGTGGCTCCAGGACTCCTTAGCTGTGGGTCGCCAGCTCCTTAGTTGTGGCACCTGGGCTCCTTAGTTGAGACAGACGGCCTCCTTAGTTGCAGCTCACAGGCTCCTTAGTTGAGGCAGGCGGACTCCTTAGTTGCAGCTCATGGGCTCCTTAGTTGTGGCATGTGAACTCTTAGTTGTGGCATGCGTGTGGGATCTAGTTCCCTGACCAGGGATTGAACCCAGGCCCCCTGCACTGGGAGCATGGAGTCTTATCCACTGTGCCACCAGGGAAGTCCCAAAAGCTTATAGCTTTGATTAGGTCCCATTTGTTTATTTTTGCTTTTATTTCTTTTTTAAAAAATTTTTATTGGATTATAGTTGATTTACAATGTTGTGCTAAGTTCAGGTGTACAGCAAAGTGAATCAGTTGTACATATACATATTGATATATCCATTCTTTTTTTAGATTCATTTCCTGTATAGGCCATTACAGAGTATTGAGTAGAGTTCCCTGTGCCATATGGTAGGTCCTTATTAGTTATCTATTTTTTAAATAGTAGTGTGTATATGTCAATCTCAATCTCTCAGTTTATCCCTCCTCCCTCTACCCCTGGTAACCATAAGTTTGTTTTCTACATCTGTGACTCTACTTATGTTTTGTGAATAAGTTCATTTGTACCTGTTTTTTAGATTCCACATGTAAGCAATATCATATGATATTTCTCTTTCTGACTTACTTCATTTTGCTTTTATTTCTGTTGCCTTGGGAGATTGACCTGAGAAAACGTTGGTATGATTTATGTCAGAGAATGTTTTGCCTATGTTTTCTTCTAGGAGTTTTATGGTGTCATGTCTTATATTTAAGTCTTTAAGCCATTTTGAATTTATTTTTGTGCCTGGTGAGAGGGTGTGTTCTAACTTCATTGATTTACATGCAGCTGTCCAGCTTTCCCAGCACCACTTGCTGAAGAGACTGTGTTTTCTTCATTGTATATTCTTGTCTCCTTCGTCAAAGATTGACCGTAGGTTTGTCGGTTTATTTCTGGGCTCTCTATTCTGTTCCATTGATCCATGTGTCTGTTTTTGTGCCAATACCACACCGTTTTTTTGTTTTTTTAATTTTATTTCTTTATTTTTGGCTGCGTTGGGTCTTCGTTGCTGCACGCAGACTGTCTCTAGTTGCAGCGAGCAAGGGCTACTCTTCGTTGCGATGCGCGGGCTTCTCATTGCGGTGGCTTCTCTTGTTGTAGAGCACGGGCTCTAGGCACATGGGCTTCAGTAGTTGTGGCTTGCGGGCTCTAGAGCACAGGCTCAGTAGTTGTGGCACACGGGCTTTGTTGCTCCGCGGCATGTGGGATCTTCCCAGACCAGGGCTTGAACCCATGTTCCCTGCATTGGCAGGTGGATTCTTAACCACTGCGCCACCAGGGAAGTCCCTACCACACTGTTTTGATTACTGTAGCTTTGTAGTATTATCTGAAGTCTGAGAGGGTTATGCCTCCAGCTTTGTTATTTTTCCTCAGGATTGCTTTGGCAATTCTTGGTCTTTTATGGTTCCATATAAATTTTAGGATTATTTGTCCTAGTTCTGTGAAAAATGTCATGGGTAATTTGATAAGGATCACATTAAATCTGTTGATTGCTTTGGGTAGTATGGCCATTTAAACAGTATTAATTCTTCCAGTCCAAGAGCATGGAATGTCTTTTCATTTCTTTGAATCAATTTCAGTTTCCTTTATCAATGTTTTATAGTTCTCAGCATATAAGTCTTTCACCTCTTTGGTCAGGTTTCTTCCTAAGTATTTTATTTTTTGATGCAATTTTAAAAGGGATTGTTTTTTTACTTTCCCTTTCTGATATTTCATTGTTAGTGTAAAGAAATGCAGCAGATTTCTATATGATAATCTTGTACTCTTCTACCTTGCTGCATTCGTTGATCAGTTCTAGTAGCTTTTGTGTGGCGTCTTTAGGGTTTTCTATATATAACATCATATCATCTGCATATAATGACAACTGTACTTCTTCCCTTCCAATTTGGATACCTTTTATTTTTCTTGTCTGATTGTTGTGGCTAGGACTTCCGATACTATATTGAATAGAAGAGGTGAGAGTGGGCATCCTTGTCTTGTTCCATATTTTAGTGGGAAGGCTTCAGCTTTTCACTGTTGAGTATTATATTGGCTGTGGGTTTGTCATAAATAGCATTTATTATGTTGAGATATGTTCCCTCTATACCCACTTTGGGAAGAGTTTTTATGATGAATGGATGTTGAATTTTATCAAATGCTTTTCCTGCATCTATTGAGATGATCATGTGGTTTTTGTCTTTTCTTTTGTTGATTTGGTGTATCACATTGACTGATTTGTGTATGTTGAACCATCCTTGTGACCCTGGGATGAAACCAACTTGTTTGTGGTGTATGATCTTATTTATGTGTTACCAGATTTGGTTTGCTAATATTCTGTGGAGAAATTTTGCATCTGTGTTCATCAAAGATATTGGCCTGCAGTTTTCTTTTTTGGTAGTGTCTTTGTCTGACTTTGGTATCAGGGTGGTGGTGGCTTCGTAGAATGACTTTGGGAGTATTCCCTCTTCCTCAGTCTTTTTGAAGTGTTCGGGAAGGTTCAGTGTAAGTTCTTTTCTGTATGTTTGGTAAACTTCCCCAGTGAAGCCATCTGGTCCTGGACTTTTGTTTGCAGGGAGGTTTTTTGTTTTTTTTTTACTACAGAGAATCTGAATCCTTAATTAATGATGTCCTCACAGAGAAAACTCCAGGCTCCAACTGCAGCCCTTCCTGTGGCAGTTATTGGGCATTTAGTGCTATTAATAAAGCTGGGACTTCAATCCACATTCACCTCCTTATGCCTATTTTCTATACATTAAAACCCTGAGAGAAGAGAGTTATGTTTTAATCCTCCTTACCACCCTCAACCCAGAAGAAATGTCCTGCAGCATCTCATTAACACCTTCTATTTATTTGCAGGTTTGAATGGGCAACAAAAGGGCCTTTTATGAGAATATTTATTAAGGGTCTATGTGCCAAGCAAGTCACCTCTATTGATCTTATTTAATCCACACAAGCATCCCGCAAGAGAGACATTATTATCTTCATCTGAGGTTCAGAGAAGTAGGCTGACTTGTCCAAGTCACAGAGTTAGTGAGAGGCCATCTGACTCCAGAGGCTATTCCTTTTTCACTGGACCGCAGTGATGCCAGAACAAGCCTGCCCCTTCCTCAGGGAAAGGAAGGTCATGACCGAGTCCTCTCCCCACCCCACATACCAGCCCCCATCTCTAGCTTTCAACATCTAGGTCAGAGTTCCAGGTCCCTCCCACCCTGACTACAGTGCATGGGAATTTCTTCAGTGGGTCAATGACCCTCTTACATAGCAGCCCCCAGAACTGAACCTGGCATTGAAAGCCATGGTTGGCTATTCTGGTTATCTATTGCTAGGTTAAAAATTATTCCAAACTCACTGGTGTGAAACAACCATTTATTAGGCTTTTAGATTCTGTGGGTCAGAAATTCAGATAGGGTACAGCAGGGATGTTTGATCTCTGCTCCACGATGTAGAAACCTCAGCTGGGAGATTCAAAGGCTGAAGGTGATACAGCCAGTGGGGGCTGGAATCATCTGAAGGCTTGTTCACTCATATGTCCGGTGGCTGGTGCTGGCTGTTGGCTCGGACCTTAGCTGGGACTCTCGGCCAGAATATCTGCGTGAGGCCTCTCCAGATAGCTTTGGCTTCCTCACAGTATGGTAGCTCGATTCCCATGAGACAACCAGTTAAAAGCATGTTGCCTTTTCTGACGAGCTCTTCTAGTTGTACAGGAGCATGACTGCACCATTCTGTTAAGTTGCCACAAAGCCCTGCCCAGTTTCAAGGGGAGGAGAAATAGACTCCACTTCTCAATAGGAGAGTGTCAAAGTTCTAGAAGAGCAGGTGGGACTGGAAATATTACTGTGGCCATTTTTGGAAAATGCACTGTACTTCACAGGCCCACCTTAGAGGAAGCTCTCCACACAGGAGGACCTGAGAGGTGCCCGTGATTTACAACTTTGTTCATTCAGGCAATATATAGTGTTCACCACGTGCCAGATGCTGCCTCTCGAGTTGGTCCCCAGCTGCACAGCCGTTCAGCCCCACCCACCCAGGTGCTTCCCCTGAGGCCCTGAGAGGTTTGATCAAGATGAGAGAACTTTGGGCTTAACTCTCTCCAGCCTTCTGGGAAACATTGCTCTGGGTCACTGTGGCTACAGCCCAGAGAATAATTTCTCCCTCTGGGGGCTGCTGTTGAATTGAGGTTTTATACTCCCATTTCTGAAAGAACAGACATAGTGAACAGCTTCTATTTATTGAAGAACATAATAAGTTGTTTTTTACTTTTATATAGCTCTTATTTTGTGGCCCCCATGAAACAAGTGGTTCCTCAGTAAGAAAGAGATTCCTGCCCTTTGGTGGCACTCAGAAGTGGGAGAATCCGTTTGTGAATTAGGTCCTTGCAGTGTAAAGGAAGAAGCTGGGAGAGCTCTTTTAACTCTTTAGCACATGAGTTTGGCTAGTATAACTGGTTCACTAGCTATCACCCTGGAAAATGTAATGATCTGGTCATGACAAGTTGAGGTATAGCTAGTATAATAATCACAATAATAACCAATATGTATCATACTCCAGGCTCTGGGTTGAGCATTTTACACACCGTCCCATTTAATCCTCTTAACAATGCTGTGAAGAAGGTACTAAAATTGTTTTCACAAATGAGGAAACTACTTACTAAGGTTCAGAGAAGTTAAGTAATTTGCCTAAAGACACACAGCTAGGAAGTGGTGGAACTGGGATTTGAATTTAAACCCATGGACTCTGGACACTGTTCTATTAACATTGGGGCATGCTATGCAGATAGTAGTCCTGGTAGCTTAAAGGGAGGGACAGGAATTAGAGTACAATAGGCTGGGTGTTGGGTCTCTTTGGCTGGGTACCAAGGACTCATTCTGATGCCTCAGTCTGCTCGTCTGTAAATGGGGATAATGCCTACCTGAGTGAGTTACATAAAGCCCCAGTATAGTCCTCCAGACCCAGTGACGTTCAATGCATGACTGGGGAGTCCCCTTCCCTTTCTCCTTCCTCCATAATTTACTTGAGCTGACCCTTAGAGGGGGCCTCCCTGCCCAGAAGTAGGGGGATGGACAAGATGACTTACCCATGGCTGTTCTAAAATCTCTGGTTCCCTAAACTCCTGCTGGATTTTGAGATTCCATTCCCTCTCACCATACTTTTCATTGGGAGAACTTTAAATGATTTTATAAAAACTGCAAATGTACAAGGTAATTGAGTCTTCTGTTTTATTACCCTGAGCTGCCTGGACCTTGCCTGGCCTCCTCCTCACTCACCGAGCTGCCGGAATAAAGTTGGAAGTGTTTGCACTGGTAATATATAGGACTTAATTAACCTGGCCTTTTATAGCATTTCCAGTGGAGGGTTGGAAGGAACTTCGAGGCAGCTTGAGAAAAAGGAAGGGGGGCCTAGGGTGGGAGTGTGTATGTATATACAATGCTCGATGTTATTTTTTTTCTTTCCTGTTCTTTTCTCCAGTACTTTAATCAGCATTTAATGGCCCAGTCAAAAATCTGTCATTCGAACCCAGGCACTGGTGGGAAGGGCTGGAGGGGAAGCCTGCCTTCTTCCCTCCATCCCAAGCCCTACAGCAGGCCGTGGAGTGGCCAGTAAGTCTGGCCACACCAGCCTCATTCCCAGAAACTTCCAGCAGAGGCTAATGCAGCTCATCTGAGGTGGGAGATGATGAATGGACATTAACAGTGGACTCTCTGTGTTGGCCACTCCCTACTCAAATGCACACCAACCTAAGAAGGCTCCGTGGGGTCGTGTCCTCTTTCCTGGGAGGCTGAATCAGTCTCCTAGCCTGTCTACCCCTCCCCTCCCAACTTCCCAACATTCCCACTCTTTTCCCCTCCTAGCCTAAAGCCATCCCTCAGCCAGACACCCTTCTAAACTAGCCCAGGAAAAAGTGACTCAACTCAGATCCACCCTGGGCACAGGGGGATGGGTTTATAATGGCCAAGGTAGCTTCATGCCTTAGACCATTATTTTAGGGAGACTTCAAGAGAGGGCAGTCAGGGTAAGAGCTTCTCAGCAGCTGCCTACTCAAACCATCGCTCCACATACCATAGCTCATAAATCCTCCCCCAACGCTGCCGAGTGGTTACATCACCCCAAGCCTCGTGCAACAATTTGATTTGGAAATAAAAACACAGGTGTTAATTGACTCACTCCCTCTGCCCCTTTGCAGTGCCCTTGACCCTCGATAGCTTTTAACCTTGCAGTTAATAAAAGTTTGGGGCCCAGCCCCAGCACGGACCCTCATTCATTCTTTCATAACGTCAGCACATTCTTACTGAGTGACCGTAATGCACAAGTCATTGACCAGTCCCTTCAGGGAGAGCGTCAGGTGGCCGAAGATGAGCAAGAAGCATTTCATGCCTGAAGGATGAAATCCAGAGGATGCTCACAAATGACACGGATTTGGGTGGCAGGTGCTCCGGGCCCCCAGAGAAGGCCTGGGTGCAACCAGAGTTTTAAAAGAGTCTCCAGCTCTTGAGTTGATGCTCTTGAGTTTGCCTGCTTAGCATTCATCCCTCCTCTGAGAGCACCCAGATTTTCCTTTGGGGAACCCGTATCTCTTCCACTAAGTCTCTGTGGTTTCAAATGGGGTGAAATGGCTGGAGTCCTCTGGGCTCAGCCCAAGACTAGAACTAGCTCATTAGAGCAGGTCAGCCCCCTGGTCACAGTGGTTAGTTCAGTGATGGGCATGGGACTGGAGCTGGGCTAATGAAAGCTATTGGTGCAACTACTAGGAAGGAGAAATTCTTTGTTCCTTTGGGTTGGCCAGAAGTGGGCCTGGTGCTGCTGGCCGCCGTCTTGCTCTCACACAGGAGATGCTTCCTGAGCCTCAGAGTGAAGACATCCCTTTACTTCCTCCTGCAGGGGCACCTTTAGCTTCAGGTCATGCTGTCTCCTGCACCACCGTGAGCAGCTTCGGTTTTTAGGTGTGTGTATTATCCCAGGTCCAAGTGACCCTCTGTCTACCTCCAACTAGACTGTGCTCAGGAAGAATTTCGAGAAGAGCAGAGCTGAGAGATGGAAAGAAAAAGATTGTTGATGGGTAACTGGATCCAGCCTTGTCTAAGGCTCGACAGCCCCTGAACTTTCAGTTAGGTGAGCCAGTGAACGGCTCAGGTTTTATCTCTGCTTACATTTTGCATAAGTCAGTTTCCTTAGAATTTCTGTTGCTGATTCAGTCTCTGAGTTACAAGCTTCCTAGGTACTGAGACCCATTGGAAGTCACCCTGTCTGTCCCCCAACTCAACAGTTGAGGCCAAGGAGACGTAGGCTCCTTTCCGCTTCCCCATTTGTGATAGTCAGCAATTCAGGGCCAAGCCCTGGCAATAGAGGGGCTAGAGCACATAATCATAGGGCACTTTTTAAAAAGACCTGCACTAGTGTGACTCTGAAAGTGAGTGCTTCCTTCAGTTTGCACCCTAGGCTCCTCTCCTTTCACCCCAGTCCTGGCCCTGTTCAGGTTGCTGGGCACCCACCCCTGTCTCCAGACCCAGCCTGAAGAATTCAGAGCTGAAGGCTACTGTCCTTCTTCCCCCAGAGATGAGCTCGGCCCATTTTCTGGGCCTTGGGAGATAATATTTCATAAAGGCCTGTTCTGGGGCTTTACCAGGCCAAACCAGGGCAGAACCAAGAGCAGACTTATCCTAGCCCGAGTATCCTTCAAAAGGACAGTTAACCTAGAGCATCCATGTTTGAGAAGAGGCACGGGTACAGATAAATCAATGAGAATCTTCACATTAGGGTAGGCTCAGATCATTGCAGATACCAGATTCGCTGTTATCTTTATTTGTGTTCATCCATGCTTCAGCTTATCTTAGGGTTAGACAGTGTCCTTCTGGGGCACAGACTAGTTGGAGGTAGACAGAGGGTTGGGCAGTGGACCTGCGGAGACTTCTCCTGGGGTAAAACATACACGTGGAAACCAAAGACTGCTTGCTGTAGTGTAGGAAGCAGCATGGCCTGAAGCCAGAGGCCCTCCCTTGATCACACCAACTGCTTGTGTCCTTCAACACAGCTCCTAACTCTTCTGACCTCTGTCACCTCGATTTGGAGGGCTGGACTGTGTAGGATGAGCTCTGCAGGCAGAGAAGTTGGGTTACAATCCCAGCTCTCACTGCCTTGGGCAAGTCCCACTCTGAGACTTGCTTCTTCGTTATTATACCTCGACGGGAATCATAAAGGTACTTCCCTCTTTGAGTCGTTTTAAGATTCAATGAGGTAATTAAGTGCTTAGCACAGGGCCTGATCTAATTTCTCAATTAATTATTGTTAGTGTTAATATTATTCTATAAAACAAAAGGGCAGGGCTTCCCTGGTGGTGCAGTGGTTGAGAATCTGCCTGCCAATGCAGGGGACACGGGTTCGAGCCCTGGTCTGGGAAGATCCCACATGCCGTGGAGCAACTAGGCCCGTGTGCCACAACTACTGAGCCTGCGCGTCTGGAGCCTGTGCTCAGCAACAAGAGAGCCCGCGATAGTGAGAGGCCCGCGCACCGCAATGAAGAGTGGCCCCCGCTTGCCGCAACTAGAGAAAGCCCTCGCACAAAAACGAAGACGCAACACAGCCAAAAATAAATATAAATAAATAAATAAATTTAAGAAAAACCAAACAAAACCAAACAAACAACCAAACAAAAAAAGGGCATATTAGAAGATCAAAAGTACCTGCCAAGCATTGAAGCTCAAATTCTAGATTTAGTCCCAGCCCTCTGGGAACAACTGTTGTTTTCAGGGCATTCAAAAGCCAACGTGAATCGTACACCTACCACGAGCTGTCTGGGGGAAGATCCTAGTCCTGCCTTTTCCATTTTAAGAGGTCTTCACCACCTCTAGCCCACAGCAAATCTCCATCAGAATTCCTCTTGGGCAGTGGTTTTCACTCCCCTTCCCTTCTTCTTAATGGTGATGGCTTTTCTTTTTCCTGAGAAATCTTACAAGGGAACTTGTATCCCTCACATATATCACTTAGGTGACTCAAACTATATGCCTCCTGACTGCTAATTTCTTTTCAGATGTGTGTCCTTTTCCCTAGTTAGATCATCAGTACCTTGAAGGCAGGGACAGGTCTTAAACTTCTTGGTGTCCTCATAAATCTAGGTACAGGACGGGTCCTTAGACATCAGTATTAGGCCCATGAGCCCCTGTCCTGCCGGGTACTGTGTGCTTGGGTCGGGGCTGGACAAGAGAAGGCACTAAGGAAGCTCTTAGGAATAAAGAGGCCCTCTGACGGCAGAAGGGCTCCCATGTTGTTTTTGGTCAACTGGACTCTTCCGAAAGTTCTTTCTGAAACAGCAGCAGTCAGAAAGACCTGGGGGACTCAGTTGCCCGAAGCCCTTCCCAAGGCCACAGCTGCCCCGGGTCTCCAGCTTGGCCTCCCCACCAGCCCCAGGGCTGCGACTGAACAGTGCTGACCTCTTAATAAACACAGCACGAACGCCAAGTCCTAACTCCACAGGAGAAATAGCCCCGTGCCCCTCGATCCCATTTAACATTTCACACCTTAATGCATGCGGCCATATTTTTGGAAAGCCAATATGAGCTGAATAGCTTATTGGTATGCAGCTCTGGGTGGGGATAGGGGCTCCAGGGAGGGCGGGACATTCTGAAAAGGGGATGTAATTAAGCCTCAGAATGTTCGATGTATGCCCCCAAAGGGGGGCATTTCGGAATGCGAGTGCAAGAGCAGTGGGCTTGTCCAGGAGGTTTGTGTGCACGAGAGCTTGACCGCTGCTGGGCAATCCCAGCTCGGCTCCCACCCTCGCTCACCCCAAGCCCCCGCCCCAGCAGGGCCACCCACTTGCGCTTTGGGTCGGTAACTCTACATTTCCTAAGCAGACCCTATCGGCAGCTCTTCTCAGATACGATACATCATCATTTGCTGCATTAGAAGATAAATGTATGGCTGTATTATGGGATTTGCATTCCATTACCTTGGTTTGCATGCCATAAAACATTTATTACACCCTTGGGCTAAAGTCTTAATAATGACTGGGTGCGAGGCACTAATGTGGCACTGGTCCTGCTCGGGAACCAGAGATTAATGCCTTTTGATGTCACCCAGCTAATAGTCGTGCTCACCAATTTGTCCCATCAGAAGACATTAGAGTCAGGCCCTGTGCGGGGCTTGGGGACCACTGTTCAGCTTTAGCTGGGAGTTGGGACTCCCCTTTCCTGCCCCCACCCCCGCACCTGGTCTTGTTCAAAGTGGCCAGAATAAAATCTCAGGGTCCTCCCTCTCCAATCCCGCCCGCCATTCCACTCCCACCCCTAGCCTTGGGCACATCCCCCCCCCTGGGTGTGATGAAGCTACAATGAGGGGTTTAAATGTCTGCTTTCCTGCTAGACACAGCAGTGGCAGTGTAGCAGCAGCGAGAGTGCACGGACACACACACACACACACGCACACGCACACGCACACCCCTCCCTCACCCTAGATGGAATGAATTCAAGGCTTCCTCTGATTTCCTCTTCCACCCAGGAGACCACGCCATCCCCCTTCCTTGCTGTAATGGCAGCAGCCTCCGCTCTTTGCCCCAGTGCTATGTGGCCCGCCTCACCAGAGCAATCCGTTGAAACCACCACCTCTTCAAGTCAGTCCCCTCTTAGCAAGCCAAAGGCTCCCAGCAGCCCACTGGTTAAATCCACGTTCCTCCTAGGCTGGCCCCGCCCTGCACCCAACCAACCTCAAGTCCCATGGATCTCCAGCGCTGGGACCCCAAGGGAAATAAGCCCTTGCTCTGGGAGATTCTAATTGTGACAGAGGGAGAAAAACACTCTGCAAAGTTGCTATGGGTCTACAAAAGTTACAGATGAAACTCCGTGGGAGTACAGCGCTTCTGACATGCACACCTGGGAAGCCTGGTGAATAGCTGGCGCCTAAGGGCAGAGATAGGGAGGAGGTGGGGTGGAGGATGGGGTTGCCCTGGCCGAGAAGGGGAATGGTGGGAGCAAAGGCATGGAGGCGGGAATGCGTGGAGAATGGGAGGGGGTAGGAGGAAAGAGTACGATGGAAAGACGGGGTTAGAGCAAGAAGCACTGTCAGTGTGGGGGTGAATTCTGAGGGCAGGGGTGAGAGAGAGAGGTCTGTGTACTGCAGTGCTGGGAGGTTCCCTGGCTGGATTGGGGGTGTTGAGGCCAGAAGCAGGAAGCCCAGGTGGGTCCCTCTGCTGGTTCAGGAATGAGGCCATAAAGGCTGGACTGGGGCAGGAGTGAGAAGGAAACGATGAACGAAGGAAGCAGTAAAGAGGAGTCAAGACGAGGCTGAGGACGGCCTGCGGTGGGAGAGGCTGGAGCCGCAGGTGCCTCTAAGGCAGCGGCTCTCAGTGGGGCGGTACTGCCCAGGGGCTAGTTTGGACATTTGTGGGGGTAATTTGTTGTGACAGTGCTGGCATTTAGTGTGTGGGGAGGGAACCAGGAGTGCTTTCTGCATACTGCAATGTGCAGGACAGTGTCATGCAATGAAGAATTCTCTCCCTCATCCCATGCAACTTCGAAAATTCCGAGCAAGTTGCTGAGGACTCTGCAACCCCAGGGGGCACTATTCACTTACGTGATGAAGTAAATGGTTGTGCAGTGCACAACCTGCACAACCAGCAGAGGGGTCCCAGGCTTGACGGTGATCCTGGTGGAAAAATCTGTTTACAGTGAGCTGAGTCTAAACCTAGCTCGGTTTTACATATACACACAAAATACGTTTGCATGGTTTTAATATACACTGAATTTTCTAGGAATGCCTCTCCTGTGACAGCTGAAGGGGAAATTGTCTTCTGTTCTGAGTCTCTGTACTGAACCTTACCAAGAGTTGGTCATCATTTCAGAAACTGCCGTTCATGTGGGCACAGTACTCATAGCCCTTAAGTCACCAGCACCCCACCCCCCTGCCCCCTGCCCCCTGCCCCAAGGCCAGAAGCACTGACAGTCTGTGGTTTTACGTTTAGGTGCAAGTATTCAACTTCCTCATTGTTGCTGAGCATTTACATATTGAAATATGTATTCTTTTATTATAGCTTACTTTCCTTTGATTTCTCCTTTATATTATAGTTAGGTCCATATATTGATGTTTTGGAAATTATGTGGATAGGTTGGTTATATTATCTCTGCTTTCCATTCTGGGATAGTAAATGGGGCGTGACAAACCCAGTAATAAAGGGAGGCTGTGGGTGTGATGCGCTGAGAACTACGGTTGGGAGAATTCCAGCCTTGACAACTTCTTCAGGAAGCCTGTTTGGCCACTTTAATTCCACAGCCCCACCAAAGCCTGCTTTTCTTCGTTCCTAAATGAAGCCCTTTGTTAGACCTATTTTCCACCTTTTTTTCCCATGATCATCATCTCCTGAACAGTCTTGTCAGCTGTGTTCCAATAAACACGTAAGCTCCCCAGAGACAGCCTTGAAGGGATCGCCTTTTATGGCCCTGACCGGGCTCTAGAGAAAAGGGCACGAACTAGGCTCACTGACCTGAAATACACAAGTTGGGTGGTGACGAGGCTCCTGTGGGTCAACACGAGAAAGGGGCGTCCACAGCAAAGTAATGCAAAATCCAGAAAACCCCATCTCTCAGCTTGAGAGAGACCCTCGACTCTAGAACAGAAATTTCACAAGTCTCGTCGACGTAAAGACTGATAAGGGGAAAAAAATTAGTGGGAAATCACTGAAAAAAAAAAATAAGCCACCCCAATTCTGGGACCATTGGAAACCAATGTATTGGAAGTTCAAAGATCAGACATGTTGAAGACTGAAAAAAAAGTCTGATGTAGTGAGTTGGTGGCTTCAAAGCGACTTCTGCAGGCAAGGAGGCATCCTTTGTAGATGGGAAGACTGGTCAAGCACAGAGACAGGGTTTAGATAAGTTAATGGATGATAGCGCCGTCAGGGGTGATGAAGGGGAACTTGGCTCCTCCTGAGGTAAGTGATGCACTCTCGGTATCTGGAGGACGACCACGCATTCCTGTTGCGGGGCCTCGTGTCCTAACCCGAGGCAGACAATGGGCCCAGGCCCCGGGAGGAAGGAGGCAATGCTGGGGTCTCCAGTTATTTCTAGGGGTCCCGCAAATGGATGCAGTAATCTACTTCCATTTTTTAAAAAGAGAAAAAAAGAGAAGTGGTTAGGTCAGACAGTCTGAGTCTTTAGAAAGAGTGTTTTTTTTTAGTGGGTGTGTATTTCAGTTTAGGGGAAGCATGAGATGAAACTCAATGGGAGTGCAGAGGGTGTCCAGAATTCCTAAAGTAGTTGAAGTCATCACTGGGGTTCTAGGACTCAAACTGCCCAAGTTCACATCCTAGCTCCATCGCTGAGTAGCTGGGTGACCTTAGTCAAGTTACCTAACCTCTCTGTGCCTCAGTTTTCTCCCCTCTAAAAATGGGCATAGTAATATTGTTACTAAACTCAGGTTTGGCTGCTCACTGCTCAAAAGCCAATACTTGAGAGACTAGTGTTGGTAGGAATGGAAAAGTTGCTTTATTTAGGAGGCTGGAAACCTGGGGAGAAGATGGACTTGTGTCCAAAAGCCAACTCCCCACTGCTGATCAGGGGGCAAGAGCTTTAATTTTTTATTTAAAAATTTTTTTTAAATTAATTAATTAATTAATTAATTTTTGGCTGTGTTGGGTCTTCGTTTCTGTGCGAGGGCTTTCTCCAGTTGCGGCAAGAGGGGGCCACTGTTCATCGCGGTGCATGGGCCTCTCACTATCGCGGCCTCTCCTGTTGCGGAGCACAGGCTCCAGACGCGCAGGCTCAGTAGTTGTGGCTCATGGGCCTAGTTGTTCGGCGGCATGTGGGATCTTCCCAGACCAAGGCTCGAACCCGTGTCCCCTGCATTGGCAGGCAGATTCTCAACCACTGCGTCACCAGGGAAGCCCTAGGGGGCAAGAGCTTTTAAAGAGGAGTTTCAGGGGTGTGTAGGTGGAGGGGGCTACGTGCAGTATGACACAGTCATACTGTGTCATCACTCCAACAGTGATCTTGAAATTGGTCATGGGGTGGTCTGATCAGTCATCTTGATTGCTTTAAGTACAGTTAATCTTCAGTTCCGGGGTTGGTTTGTTCCCATTTCCTTGAGGCCGGTTCTTGGAATTGTGTAGGATGGAGCAGCTTATGTCATGGCTGCAGTCTGGTCATCATGTAGTTAACTTCTTCCACCTGGTGGGGGTCTCAGTATCTGCAAAATAGCTCAAAGGATGTGGCTCAGAATATTATCTATAGCCCTTGAGGAGAAATGAAAAGTCCTTGACTTTTTTTAATGGGTAAACTATTATTATTTTGTCTTGTTTGACTGTTTTCCTTTCTTTTTGCATTTTCTCGCTTCTCTGATTAAATTTATTCTTTGGCTAAAGTTTTTCTACAGACAAGAGGCAGGCAGAGGACATGGGGGGATCTGTCCTGGGAAGGCCCTGTAGGGTCCTGCCCCATTACGGTATTACTTCACTGAGCTGTGGAGGTAAAAGGAGTTAATATGATATACAAAAATGCTTAGAACAGTGCATGGTGTACGTAAGCGCTCAATACATGTGTGTGATAGTTGTTGTTATTACTCCTGAGAAAAAGGCGAAGTTTCATTAGCTCCCTCTCCCTCCCTACTGATGAACCAATGAAGGATAGCTCTGGAGAGCTAAGGGAGGAGCTGGAAGCCAGAGAAGTCAGGGCATGGAGGTCAAGTGCCTTGGTCCTTGTTCTAACTCCACTGTTTAGAGTAGTAAATGCATTAAAAGTAGAGGTTAGCCCCTTGGTCCCAAAGATTCAGCTCAGTAGGGGACAAGGAGTGGCTGTGTGCCCCCAAAACATTGGATTAGAGAACGTGGTGCTCAGGAGGGATCCTCTCTCTAGTTTTATCTGTTATGTATGTACCATTACTCGGTAACCATTCTGTTGAGAGGGATCCTGAATCCTGGATGCAGGGGAGAGGGTGCCAAGATGGCTGGAGGGAAGGAAACCCAGGCAGCTCACAAGAGCCTGGGTTCCTGGATGCGGCTGGGTGGGGAAAGCCTGCCACCGAGAGGCAGGCATCCTGACTTCCCAGCTCTCCTCTGCCAGGCTCAGTGGCCCTGGGCGTATCACCCCACTTACCCTCTCTGCCTGTTTCTCTCTGTATAAATGCCTTAGAGGGAAGTCCAAGGGGTACTAGGGAATTGTAGGACTTTAGAACTGCAAGTGGGGGGACTTCCCTGGTGGCGCAGTGGTTAAGAATCCACCTGCCAATGCAGGGGACACGGGGGTTAGAAGATTCCACATGCCACGGAACAACTAAGCCCGTGCGCCACAACTACTGAGCCCACGTGCCACAACTACTGAAGCCCGCGCGCCTAGAGCCTGTGCTCCACAACAAGAGAAGCCACCGCAGTGAGAAGCCCGCGCACCACATCGAAGAGTAGCCCCCGCTCGCCGCAACTAGAGAAAGCCTGCGCACAGCAACAAAGACGCAACACAGACAAAAAAAAAAAAAAAAAAAAAAGAACAGGGGGTCCTAGAGGGTATAGCAGACACTGCCATAGCCCACCCCATCCCCTTGTCCTTACCGTGTTGGTGTTCCAAGCCTGACTTCCGGCTCCAGCATATGCAGTTCTTTGCCCAAGAGCTTTCTCCAACCACTGACACGCCTTTGTGCAGCAGCTCAGAAGCAGTCCTCCACCAATGACCAACAGGATCGTTGGATAAATATCCCAGCTCCTCCGACCCACAGATGGGACAGCTCTGAGATGTAGGTTCTAGGTTGACGCCCAGAGTCCCCAGCGGTAGTGAGCTCCAGGTACCCACAGGACTAACTTGCTTCATAACACACCCCGTATCATTTTCTTCCCTTTCCTGATTCACTTCCCCTCTCCTGGGGTCACCTCCCACATAAACTACCTGCCCAAAGCCTCATCTCAGGGTCTGCTTCTACCACACTAAGGCAGAGGTTATCTGGCTGAAAGACTTGGTGTTACCGAAGCGAGATAATTGCCAGAACACGCTTGCCCGTATGTACAGGGTATAATAAGAAGTGCCCACCTAGCAGGGCCTACACACAGCCCAGAAAGAATCAGAACATTTGCATCATTAGGAAGACGTTCCCTCCACCAGCTCAGGAAATGATCATCCCTCCACCCCCAACCTGGGGAATCTTCTTGGAGGTAAAAGCCCTGTGCTGAGACCTCCCTCTGGCTTCTCTCTCACCAGCCGTCTGTTCCTAATAACCCCACCCACGCACTGGAGCCTCTCTGACTTGATAGTGCAGGACGCTGTCACTTGAAATTAATTGCAACTAATTAAAAATGATCCGGTTAGGACAATTGCACAATGGCGCTCCGGAGACTGCTTCATTCCCAGAGGTTTGGTGGCGTTTGCGGCTGCTGCAGCCCCAGTTGGCCGGACAAGGCCATACATCATCGTGTCATTTTACATTGTTATTTCTCTGAAAGCAGCAATTTAAAAGAGTCTCAGATGAACCTTGAGCAACTTCGCACTAAAAAGAAAAATGTTACTGTCCAAGATCTGTAAAATATAACATATAGGCTCAAAGAAGCCTGTTGACATGAAAAGCGGCTTTAAGTTTGTGCTGCGATTTGCATATAATATATAATGTTGGAGTAAAAGGACCCACAAAGCAGGCAGTGGCTGTGGAGCATCGATCCTCGGCCCCTTTGTTCAAACTGGGTCACCTACTGTTCCCAGTTATTAGTTTATCACAGCCATTTCTCATGTAAGGAGACAGGACAGTATCTAACCCCCTGGCTTCTAGGGACTGCCACCCCTCCCCCTTATTTAGTGGAAGACCCAGGGTCCTTCCAGACTCTGACTCTGAAAGCATTGCAAGTCCCAAGTTGCCTTGCTAGTTTCCAAGCTGATCCCAGGAGTGGCAGTCCTGTTAGGACAAGAGGCACTTCTGAGGCTTGGAAGCCCTGCTAAGCAGCTTGGCAGCCCTCACACCTCATTTCAAGGGAGCCCAGATAGCCAAGGAATGAATTTTGGCCCTATGTATTTGAGCTACAGATCTCTCCCTTCAGGCCACTGGCTGCCCCACCTCACTTCTGTGGTCTTCATGGCACCCTCCAAACCTCTCCACATCAACGGGGCGAGGGAGAAGCAGGCATTTGAACAGAAAGAGGTATGTCAGAAAAAGCATCTTCCAAAATTATTTTTCTAATGTTCTGGTTCATTCTGCAGTTTAAAAAAATGAGATGACTTTCCATGGCACCAACAAAAATAAACCTCTGCAAATCAGAAAAAGTTCAAAAATTAAAAATCAAGATCTTTAAAATTAAAGATCTAGGAGAGATATAAGAGACTACACAGATGAGAGGGAAAAAATGGCAAGCGGGTATGCATACAAAGTTTTATGTAATTACTAAAATTGGGCTTTGGGCTTCCTGGAGACCAAAGCAGAAAAGGAAAATAAGAAACATGATTAACTACAAATGTCACGTGGTCCTTAAAGAAAAAGCAGACCAGCTCCTTAGAAGAAACAAGACATTTTTTTTCATGGATCTTGTGTGGGTCATGCAGTGGTCAACATCCTCCATGGCATCCTCACATTAGGGCAAGGGCGAGGCTTGGAAATTGGAAATCAGGGCCATGGTCTGGTGAAGTCACCTCTCTGGGAGATCCAGGAGATGGGGATTAAATATGCGGTTCACCAATGGCTGGCTTTATTCAGGGGTGAGACCTAGGTACTAGAGGAATGCGGGGACCAATTCCAACCTCATCTCCAAATTACTTCCATGCACAGTGTTTTTTTTAAAATAAATTAATTAATTTATTTTTGGCTGTGTTGGGTCTTCGTTGTGGTGCGTGGGTGTCTCACTGTGGTGGCTTCTCTTGTTGCAGAACACGGGCTCTAGGCGTGCGGGCTTCAGTAGTTGTGGCACGCTGGCTCAGTAGTTGTCGCTCATGGGCTCTAGAGCGCAGGCTTAGTAGCTGTGGTGCACGGGCTTAGTTGCTCCTTGGCATGTGAGATCTTCCTGGACCAGGGATCGAACCAGTGTCCCCTGCATTGGCAGGTGGATTCTTAACCACTGCGCCACCAGGGAAGTCCACACAGTGTTTCTTTAGAACAGCTCTGCCTTTTTTTTTTTTCTTTAGCACCTTTTTTTTTTTTAATTTAAGTACAGTTGATTTACAATGTTGTATTAGTTTCAGGTGTACAGCACAGTGATTCAGTTATACATATATATACCTATCTATTCTTTTTCAGATTCTTTTCCCTTATAGGTTATTACAAAATATTGATTATAGTTCCCTGTGCTATATAGTAAGTCCTTGTTGTTTATCTATTTTATATACAGTAGTATGTATATGTTAATCCCAAACTCCTAATTTATCCCTATCCCCCCTTTCCCCTTTGGTAACCATAAGTTTGTTTTCTATGTCTGTGGGTCTATTTCTGTTTCGTAAATAGGTTCATTTGTATCATTTTTTAAAATTAGATTCCACATATGAGTGATATCATATGATAGTTGTCTTTCTCTCTCTGACTTACTTCACTTAGTATAATAACCTCTAGGTCTATCCATGTTGCTGCAAATGGCATTATTTTATTCTTTTTTATGGCTGAGTAATATTCCATTGTATATATGTACCGTATCTTTATCCATTCCTCTGTTGATGGACATTTAGGTTGCTTCCATGTCTTGGCTATTGTAAATAGTGCTGCAATGAACATTGGGGTGCATGTATCTTTTTGAATTATATAATAGTTTTCTCCAGATATATGCCCAGGAGTGGGATTGCTGGATCATATGGTAGTTCTATTTTTAGTTTTTTAAGAAACCTCCATACTGTTCTCTATAGTGGCTGTACCAATTTACATTCCCACCAACAGTGTAGGAGGGTTCCCTTTTCTCCACATCTTCTCCAGCATTTATTATTTGTAGACTTTTTGATAATGGCCAATCTGACAAGAGTGAGGCGATACCTCATTGCAGTTTTGATTTGCATTTCTGTAAAAATTAGCAGTGTTGAGCATCTCTTCATGTGCCTGTTGGCCATGTGTATGTCTTCTTTGGAGAATGTCTGTTTAGGTCTCATGCCTATTTTTTGATTGTGTTTGTTTTTTTGATATTGAGCTGTATGAGTTAGAACAGCTCTGCTTTTATTGGAGACTGGGCAGCAACAGTTTGACGCTCTCGTTTCCAACAAAGACCCGGGATGCAGGTGTTGCATTGGCTGAGAACTGGATTGAGATATTTCAACTACAGCAGCACATCTGTACAGTGGAATGCCGTGCAGCCAACAACAAGAATAAGGGAGGTGACACCTACTATTAGGAAGTTGTGTAAGATACAGTATTAGGTGAGAAAAAGCAAGCTGCAGAACAGTAGGTATTGTATGATACTGCTGGTATTAAAAGTTAAATAATAAAACAACATATGGGTATAGAACATTTCTGGAAGGATTATAAGAAATTGATGATAGCATCTAACCTTGGGGGAGAGGGAATTCTATAGTTCACCTAAACCCTCCTTACTATCATTATATACTATTTTTAGATTTTTAAAAATCATTTTTAAAAAGTCAAGGAAACAATGCAATTTTGTTAAGAAGAATGAAACAGATCAGTATTACTGAAAAAGTAAGATAGGAAGGGAAAATCTGGGTAAATATAGATCAAATGTCTAAAAGCGGTTACCTTGGGGAGCTAAGATTACAGCAGACTTTCACTTTCAAGTTAATCATTTCGGTAACATTTTTATAATAAGTATTTCTTTTATAATAATAATAATTTAAAGAACAACATTTTAAGTCAACCTGGGGGATTGTCAGGTTGACTGCCTTTTATGGAAATTAAGAACCCTAATCAAGACTTATCCAAATGAATGGCCACCCTACCTCTGTTGGGCAGTGGGCCAGAAGAGAATCTGTAGGCAAGACAAGAATTTTTCTTAAGGAAACAGTGGCTGTCTATTCTGGCACACAAGATGAATGAGTGATCTTCGCTCTGGCCTCTCAGAGTACTGATGCTTACGTGGGAAGGAGCTTATGGCAAAATCCAGAGGCTAGTGTGGTTTTGAAAAGAGCATGTTTAAAAATTGCTGTTTTTTTCATGGTAAAATAATATGTTTGAACTATTAATTAATTTTTCAGAATTCTGGCTATTTCCTTCTCTTTGTCTCTCCCTGACTCCCTCTCCTTTCAAGGTGGCCTGTTCTATGCTGGGTGCCTTGGGGAAGAGATGAGGCAGCAGAAAGAGAACCAAAAGGCTCACCCTGGCTTTTGACTTTCAGAAGCTTAGGGACAAGGACCCAGGGAAAGAAAGAGTAGTGATCAGAGAGAATATCTCACTCTCAAGCCTAGAAAATGGGGAAGTTTTGACTTTCAGAAGCTTAGGGACAAGGACCCAGGGAAAGAAAGAGTAGTGATCAGAGAGAATATCTCACTCTCAAGCCTAGAAAATGGGGAAGTAGGAGGATCAGAGGTGTGGATGCTGAGGGGATCGGGACCGACCCTGGTGGAGGAGAAGCAGCACCCAGGGAACTCAGAGCTCCCACTTAGAGAGGGTGAATCAGCACCCCTGGTCCCCAACCTCCACCTAAGGGCTGGGATGTGGATCAGGAAAATCCTGGAGCCCTGCAGGGCTTCAGGAGGGGGCTAGCTCCCTCTCTTCTCTCTGTGCAAGTGCTTCAGCCTTTTCTCTGGGCGCCAACCATCTTTTCCTGCTCCTCAGTCTGGATGGCTGAACACGGCTGCCTCTAGATTTCATGCCTTGATTTAACAGCCAGAGCCAGACTGACCTCTTTCTGGGTTCTCCACCCCTTGTTCCTGGGGCCATCTCTGATTGGCCCAGCTTGGATCAGGTGCCCATCAGGCATCCCCAGGCATCCCTGGACCATTCTGCTGTGTTTGGGGGCTGAGGTCTCTGCTGCAGTCTCATTTGGTGTCAGCTTTCCCCTCATCTCAGTCCTGTCTTCCTAGTTTCCTTACACGTGTATCCCCAGAGCACTCCCCCATAAACCTTCTACACGCAACTCTCCATCATCTCCAGCATCTGTTTCCAATCTAAGACACTCACCTTGCAGACTCTTGGTACCTACAGGGTATATGGAGTCAACACTAAGGGATATACCTGTCTGAAAAGTGCTTCCCTGGAAAGCGAGGCAGCTCCAGACACCATTCCCAATACCGGACAGTGCGAGGCTGAGGAAAGAGCACTCGAATGAGAGAATTTGGGAGCCCTGGGTTCTGCCACTGGTGAACTGTGTGAATTGGCAAGTCAGTTAACTCCTCTGACTCACAAGGTTCTTAAATGCAAAACAAGAATAGGAATTTCCCACCTCACGGGGTTAATTCAGAGTTCATAAAGAGGATCTAAGTGAATGGGCCTCAAACTGTGCTTGGCACAAAGTGGAAATATTACACATCTGTGAAACGGTTTGGCTTTCAGAGCTTCCTGCCCATCTCCGTACCTGCATCCCTCTATCCCCACACCCTTCCCACTCTTTTTTGACCGAAATGCCAGCACAGATGCACATACCATAAGGCTGAGTTGATGGGGTGGAGGTAGGATGTGAGAGAAAGGGGGAGAGGGAAGGCTCCGAGAGCAGATTTGGGGGATGGCCATAAGCAGAAGGGCCACGTGACCCGCACCAGGAACCTATAGCTTCATGACCTTCTTTGGCTCTCTGCAGGGACTTTGCATACACTGTATATAAATCACATTAAGTTATTTTGAAAGACAAGTCATACTGTGTCATATTCTCTGCTCAGAAGGCTTTCCATCCCACTCAGGGTCTAGTACTCTGGCCCCTATCATCTTGCTGACCCTTTTCTGCTCTTCATCCTCTCTCATTTTCTCTAACCATGTTGGTCTTCTAGCTGTGTGTCAAACACACTAGGCATACTCCCACCCCAGGGCCTTTGCACATGCTGCTCCCTTTCCCTGGAACACTCTTCCACCTGGCTCACTCTCTCACACCTTCAGATTCTTACACACAAGTCAGCGAGGCCTTTCCTGACATCCCCATCCCCATTTAAAATAGTAAAACTCCCTCGGCATTGCCTACCCCCTCTCTACTTTAGCACTTGTTACCCATCTGATATGCCATATATTTTATTTATTCACTGCTTATCCTTCTCTGTTGGAATGTAGGCTCCATGAGGACAGGGATTTTGGCCTGTTTCATTCTCTACTATATCCCATGATAGTATCTGGTAGGAAAAAAGTGCTCAGTATATTTTTATTAAGTGAATGAATGAACATGTTTATAGGAGGGTGAGACTGAAGAGAGCAAACCTACTAGTGAAACCAATGGTAAATTGATGTCAGCCCATGGAAAAGGAGGGACAAAGGCCACAAACTTGGTGAGAATCTCAAAGTTCCCTGCTGGACCACGGCAGTACCCAGGCTCTCCCCTACCACCCCAGCCAGAGAGCTTGTTGAGGGCAGGAGCCATCTGTCTGTTAGCTGAGTGCCTGGCTTAGTCCCTGGCAGGTGGCAGATGATCAGTGGATGTTTACTGATTGTGTCAGTGCACCAAGGTGCTGGGAGCTGAGGGGAAGTGGCTGTACCTTCGGGCATGGGAGAAAAGATGCTGATGTATTCATCTGCCTCTTGTCTCAGCCATTGGCGTTGACCAGTGTTTCCCGAAGTATGTTCTGTAGAACCCCAGTGTTAATAGGTGTTAGGGATACTAATAGGTGTTAAGTGGGAAAAAGATTCCGTGGTCCAGTAAGTTTGGGAAATGCTGGATTAAATAAAGTTAAACAGGTTTCCTGACTTCAGGACTCTTAAGAGCCTGGCTCAGTCCCTAACATGTGAATATAAATGATAAATCCAGGAGGGCCTTATGTTTTGAAAACTTTTCCAAACTTAGCTGACCATGAAACCCATTTTTCAAAGAGAGCAAGTGTTCCAGCCGGTGCTCTTTGGGAAACACTGGCATAGCCTCACACCTATCAGACATGGAAAGGGTTTTGTAGGAAATCTAGTGCAGCACTCCCTCTTCACAGAGAAGGCAAGGAAGGGGAAGACCAGAGAGGGAAAGGGATGGACTGCAGGAAACACGAGTCAGAGCTGGGGCTGGGGCTAAAATTCAACTCTGGTCTCCAGGGCACTTGTTGCTTTTGGTCTTGACCTCTGCAGTTCTGAACGCTGGTTCATCAGGCCTGCTTTGCTTGTTTGCATCCTCAGAGTCACAGAAACTTGGAATAAGAAAGCCCTCAGAGCCGTGGAAGTCCCACTCCTAACCTCACTTCCTGCTTCTGGCCCCAGCTTCCTGCTGTGACCCAACTCTGGGCTTCTAACTTGTACCCGGGAATCCAGTGCTCCCCACCTACACCTCCCTCCCTGCCACCTCTGCCCCTCTCTGGTGTGGGTGTTCCTGCCCCCAAACCCTGGTTTTCAAAGTGTGGTCCCTGTACCAGCAACATCAGGACCACCTGAGAACTTGCTAGGAATGCAAATTCTCCGGCCTAAACTTGGACTTACGAATAAGAAACCAGCAGGTGGAAACCAGCTATCTGTGTTTTAACAAGCCCCTAGGAGCTTTTTAAAAAAATTTTATTGGAGTATAGTTGATTTACAACATTGTGTTAGTTTCAGGTGTACAGAAAAGTGATTCAGTTATACATATAAGTATATTCATTCTTTTTTCAGATTCTTTTCCCATATAGGTTATCACAGACTATTGAGTAGAGTTCCCTGTGCTATACAGTAGGTCCTTGTTGGTTATCTATTTTAGGTCCTTGTTGGTTGTCTATCTTATCTATAGTAGTGTGTGTGTGTTCATCCCAAGCTCCTGATTTATCCTCCCCCCCGTCCACATTTCGCCTTTGGTAACCATAAGTTTGTTTTTGATATCTGTAAGTCTGTTTCTGTTCTGTAAATAAGTTCATTTGCATCATTTTAAAAAATTAGATTCCACATATGAGTGATATCATATGATATTTGTCTTTGTCTGACTTTCTTCACTTAGTATGATAATCTCTAGGTCCATCCATGTTGCTGCAAATGGCATTATTTCATTCTTTTTTATGGCTGAGTAATATTCCATTGTATATATGTACCACATCTTCTTTATCCATTCCTCTGTCAATGGGCATTTAGGTTGTTTCCATGTCTTGGCTATTGTAAATAGTGCTGCAGTGAACATTGGGGAGCGTGTATCTTCTTGAGTTATAGTTTTCTCAGGGTATATGCCCAGGAGTGGGATTGCTGAATCATATGGTAGTTCTATTTTTAGTTTTTTAAGGAACTTCCATGCTGTTCTCTGTAGTGGTTGTACCAATTTGCCCCTAGGTGCTTTTGACTCACACTAAAGTTTACCATCTGCTTTCCTCAATCAACTAACTCAGCCCAAATAGCTGAGGGTCAGGTCTTTCCCCAATAATCAGAGCAGGCAACCTCCACGGTTCTCAGTGAGGATCATGGAAAACCCCAGACACAAAATCTTTAGAGATTCTTAAAGCTCAGTGGGTTCCAACCACTTGAACTTGGTGCCACCCAAGCCCGGAAGTTAATTTACACTCAGCATCATTTTATTCGTTGGTCTAATTGATAGAGGCAATTTTACAAAACAGACCTGGGTTGGCGGGGCAGTTCGGGGTCCTGTTGTATCTATCAGCCACCCCACCTCTAAAATAAATCTCGGCAGGAGGAGGTCTCTATTCAGCCTTCTGTGGGGCATGTGGACATGCCTGCCTCTGACTTAGTCCCTTCAGGCCGAGGTGGGGCCTCTTCAGTGCATCAGGAGAAGCGCTTCAGCTGAGTTTAGTAGCTCGATTCTGGCACACTTTCCTCTCAAATCCATCTGCTTCCTGGATTTCTATCCAGGTTGATGTAGGCCTGACTCAATGGTGACCTCAGGGTTGCTGCACTGAATAATTCTCAGGAATGCCATTGTGCAATGCAAGGTCTGCGTAGCCAAAAGTGGTGATCCTGGGACGCCCCATTATCTTCACTCAGAAGGAGGGTAACCCCCTCTTTCCTGCTCTCCACCCACTCCTGGCTCACCAGGTAGACAGGAAGCCCCTCAAAAGTGCCCATTGGAAGGCTGGCTTGGAGAAGGTGGGTTGCTGTCTGCTTGCTGCTGAGAAATGCAGCCTTGAAAGTCTCCATGCTCTATCTCTTGTCATGGCCCTGTGCTCTGGGGGGGGAGTGTGGATAATTTGGTCGCCCACTCACTCACCCACTCACTCACCCACTCGCTCACTCAGCCCAGGCAGCAGTGCCAGCTGCTATGGCAGCCCTCCATCCATCCTCGTCCTTCAGGGGCCTCTGAAAGTACGCCTGTCAGTATAATGCACGGCCTGTTGAGGGGAAGTGACATTTTGAATAGTGGACACTTTTCCAGGAGCATTCATCCTGGGTCAGCCTCATGATAAATAAATACATTTGATGTTTGGAGTCAGCAGGCAGGATACAATGACCGAAATGCCGGCACAGATGCACATGCCATGAGGCTGAGTTGATGGGGTGGAGGTAGGATGTGAGAGAAAGGGGGAGAGGGAAGGCTCCGAGAGCAGATTTGGGGGAGAATTTATCTCCCTTCTTCCTGGCACCTCTAGGGAAAACAGGAAGCAAAGGAAGCTGCAATTTCCCTTTATCTGTGAACCACAAGAGGGTCCCTTTTTCCCGTCACCCCTTCTGCTCCTCACCTGTCCTTCTTCCCAAAAAAGAACCGTGGTCCCTATCTTAATTACCCCTAACAGTGCCCTAAACAAAGTATTTATAAGGCTTACTGCGTTTGTCTTCCCATTCCTATTAATAAAGTCTGGGAATGGAGGGAAGAAATATGGGTGGGTGACAGGGTTTTTAATGGTGCCTCACCTTAAATGCATTTTAAAATATGTAAATCAATAAAAAAATTATTTGTAATAGCAGCTTAAGAGTGCTGGTTAGCCTAGCGCAGAGTGAAATGCATGCTACAAGCCCTATTACCATACATCCTGGGAGCTGTAGTTAGGATTAATCTGTCAAAGGGGATGGTTTAGTGTTGATGAATATGACATGTGACCATTAACGATGTTGATTTTATCTCCCGAGATTAGCATGATTTACTTCGGATGGATAATAATGTCATTTGCTTGATGCAGTAGATCTGTTTACGAGCTGATTAAATTGTAAGGCCTTGCCTCATTTCATGCTATTTGGTTTACAGCTTCATTACCACAATCACAAAAGCTGGGGAAATGTCCCACATTCCATGTCACAATAAATCACTGCTTCACGTTGCCGGGATGGATTTTAGCAGTTCTGCCCAGCACGGACCATTCTTGGCTCCCCACTAATCTGTGATCCAGAATACATTAGGGGAATCTTCAGGAACACTGGAATGAGAGGGGGCAAGAATCCTCTCGGATCTTTTAATTGAGATTAAGGAAGTCCTTGAGTAATTAGCTGTAACAAATTAGCTTATTATTTAGACAGTGAAGTCACTGTTTTTGTTGCAGGGATGATTACCATAAATACGCAGAAAAGTGACACCCAAGGAACCAGAGGGATGCTCCCAAGCAAATTTCATTTCCACCCCGTTATCCTTTGCTCTGGGAGAGGCGCGATCTGAATGCAAGGTGTGTAGGGCATCTGTGCATTAGACGCCATGCTTCTTTAAAGCGGAGCGGGGGGGGGGGTGTGCACCACGCACCCACAGCACAGCACCAGCCCCCTGAGAACCTCGGGGTGGGATGTGCTGAGGCAGAGGGAAGAGTGGAGGGCACCCGGGTGGGAAGAGAAGCGTGTAAACCACAGACCTGTTCACTCCACACCGGCTCTGTATCCAGCGTGACTTGGCGGCAGGATTCTCTACTCTGTGCCTGGGGGATAAGGAGGGGGCACGTGAGATGGAAAAGACAGGGCCGTTTACCCCTCATGAAGCTGGGGAGGCAGAAAACACAGGTTGAAACAACTGTGTCCATTTCTAATAACGCCTAAGAGGTTTTGAGTTCTTACCAACTGCCAGGACCTGTTCTCACCACGGATACCAATACCACCCCATGAGGTTGGTATTATTATTCTCATCCCATGTTATAGATGAGGAAACTGAGGCTTTGGGGGTGAGGGTAGGTTGAAAGATGTGCCCAAGGTCACAGAGCCAGTCAGGACAGAGTTGGAATTTGAACCAGGTGACAGAGCCCTGGAGCTTCGCGTGGTACCTGTATGCTGAGGTTGCCCTTTTGCTCTGAATAAGGCCATTACAGCAAAGAGGCAAGGGAGCATTTTTAGAACTTTTGCTTCTTACTTCTGAATTGAAGCCTGTGACCCTGATGGGTCCTGTCTGCAAAAGATTTAGGATCAACCGTAATCGGAGCACTGAGGCCAGGTCTTAAATAGGAACTTTAGTAAGATTTTGTGATGAGCAAAATTACAGAAGACGTTAAGACTATACTTCCTCAAGGCCAGGCCTTTGGACATAAAAAGCAGTCATTTCAACGGGCACAGGTGGTCTCTCTCTGCTTCTTAGCTGAGCACCTCCCTCGGACACTAATAGGTAAAGGGGAGAAATTGTGGACCTCTGATAGTTCTGCAGAAGAGGTAATCCCATTCCTAAACTCCGTGCAGATTCACTTCTGAACTTGAGATGTGGTCCTCCAGTGCCTGCGTCCCTTAACCAGAGTTCATTGCTGTCCCTTTATGGCAGAGGTCACTTGGCCCTCCAATCTCCATTCTCCTTTTTTCCTGTCCTAGAGCCCTAATTTATAATTGATTTTAACAAAATACATTTCCCAGTCTCTTTTGCAGCTAGATGAGCCATAGGACTAATATGGTAGCCATCTATTAAGCATTTATTCTGAGCCAGGCCCTGCTAAGTGTTGGTTGGGATAAAGATACCTAAGGTGCAGACACTGTCCTCAGCACTGTCCTCAGACAACCAGGCTACTAGTCTGTCTGTCCGTCATTGACCTGGCAATCTGTCGAGTGCTTAATTGATCTATCAGTCAGTCAGTGTGTCAGCTACTTGATCAATGGCCGGACCTTCGCCCTGTCAGGCATTGGTCCTAGTATTGAACTCTCAGGGTGCATAGAGAGGGGACTTTGGCCACAGACCTGGGATGTGTAGAATTTGATGCCAGGCATAGGGATAAACCCCCAAGCACTCCACATACCCTAATCTTACACAAAAAATAACTAAAGACTTAAATGTAAGACTTGACACCATAAAGCTCCTAGAAGTAAACGTAAGGACAAACACACACACACACACACACACACACACACACACACACACCATGGAATATTATTCAGCCATAAAAAAGAAGTAAATCCTGTTATTTGCAACAACATGGATGAACCTGGAGAACATTATGCTGAGTGAAATAAGCCAGACACAAAGGACAAGCACTACATGATACCACATACATCATCTAAAATAGTCAAACTCATAGAAGGAAAGAGTAGGATGGTGGTTGCCTGGGACGGGGTGGGGGGGAGTGGAGGAAATGAGATGTTGGTCAAAGCATATAAACTTAAAGCTATAAGATGAATAAGGTCTGGGAATCTTGTATACAGCACGGCGATTATAGTCAATAATACTGTATTGTACACTTGAAATTTGCTAAGAGAGTAGATCTTAAGTGTTTTTACCACACACACACACACACACACACGCGTGCACATGCGCACACGGTAACTATGTGAGGTAATGGATGTGTTAACTAACTTGATTGTGGTGAGCATTTCACAATGTACCCCAGTAATGCTCTGGCTGTGCAGCTGTTCTCACCTCACTACCAAGCCCCCCTACCCTGCCGCCTAGTTGGGGATCCTGGCTCTGGAGCCAAGTCCCCTCTGAGGTCTCTTGTCCCCCCTGGATGTGGTGCTTCTAACCACCTCCCCATCCCCAGTCCCCTGGGTCTGCCTCTTTGTCACAGAGGCTTCTCCTGTGACCCTCGTCCCTCTGGCAAAAGATATGGAAGCAACCTACGTGTCCATCAACAGATGACTGGATGAAGAAGATGTGGAAAATATAGATATACACAATGGAATATTACTCAGCCCTAAATAGAATAAAATTCCACCATTTCCAATGGTGTGGATGGACCTCGAGAGTATTATGCTTAGTGAAATAAGTCAGACAGAGAAAGACAAATACTCTGTTATTATTTATATGTGGAATCTAATAAAATAAAACAAGTGAATGTATATAACAAAACAGAAACAGACTCACAGATACAGAGAAGAAACTAGTGGTTACCCCTGGGGAGAAGGAAGCGGGGAGGAGCAAGATAGGGGTATGGGATTAAGAGACACAAACCACTATGTATAAAATAAATAAACAACAAGGGTATATCGTACAGCACAGGGAAATACAGCCATTATTTTGTAATAACCTTAAATGGAGTATAGTCTATAAAACGACTGAATCAAAATGTTGTACACCTGAAACTAATATAATATTATACATCACGTATACATCAATTTAAAAAAATTAAAAAGGAAAAAAACAAAATACTATTGGCAAAGTGACTGTTCCTCCTAGGCCTTCCTCAAGAGTCTCAGGTTCCACCCTTAGTCCAATTTTCTTCTTCTATTGTCTCTCCCAGGGTCTATATCCCTCACACCCCAGGTTTTAGCCCTCTCTTCTGCTAACTACTCACAAATTTACATCTCCAGCCCTGACCTCCTGCAGGCACAAGAAACTCAACCTATACAAAACGTACACCCTGTATCTCCCTGCCAAAGCCCGCTCCCCCTCAGAACTTCTTGCAGGTACCCAGATGTGGCCGACTCCTGGATAGCCCTCCATCCCAAATCTATTCTCCCCTTCTTCCTTGCACACGGCCACCGGGGCAGAAACGACATTTCACAGCCTCCCGTGAAGCTGGGTGTGGCCAGGCAACTATGAGCAACTTCTTCCTCACTTGTTCCAAAGGACGTTGCTTGCCCTGAACTTCCCTCCTCTCCCCTTCCCCTGGATGGGGATAGCGCCCATATCTTATCACAGGAATGAGCACAGTATCCTAGGGGATGAAGGAACACCAAGATGGAAGGCCCTTGGGTCGCTGAATGATGTCATAGAGCAGAGCAGCCTTACCGGCACAGATAACAGAGACCCGAGAGAAACTTCCATCCGATTTAAGTCACTGAACTGGGGGCGGGGGTGGGTCTCTTTGTTACAGCAGTGTAGCCCAGTACCCTAGGCCAAGACCTCAGGATCATATTTGCCTTTCCTCTCTCCTTTCCAGCCCCTGCCCTTCACTGAGTCCAGTCCATCGTACCTCCTCGCCATCCCCTGGGACGGTTCTTGCTTTGTCTGTCCTGCAGCTTCTACCCTGCTTCCAGCTGTCACCTTCTCCTGTCCAAACCACCTGATGTCCTGGTCTCTTTATCTCCAGTCTCACTGTTCTATCCCATAATGGTACTCCTCTGCTCAAAGACCTCTGATGGCTCCCCATTGCTTAGCGAAGAACAAGACGCCATCTGTTCCTATCACATTCCCACCCACTGCCCCTGCCCCAGCTGCATCCCTACCAAACACCCTCATGGGCCGTCCTGCCTCCATGCCTTTGAGCCTGCTCGTCCCTCCTCCTGGTTTCCCAAATCCCCCATTTTCCAGCCATGAAATGCCTATTCATTGTCCAAGCCCAGATCAAGTGCTGCCTCTTCCCCCATGATTTCAGCATCCTCCTATCGGAATTAATCCTGTGCCTCCAGTGATGATAGCCTTTATCACAGCCCGCCTTAAGGCAGCAACTTTTCTGTGACCCAGTAGACTGGACAGTAAGTTATTTGAGGGCAGACACCGTGTCCTAGTCGTCTTCCCACTACCTCCATGCCTAAGAGAACGCTGTGTATGCAGCAGGTACTCATGACGTGCTTGCCACTGAACGCTCACTTTCTATGTTTGGAGGGTCACAGCTCGGACTGGGCAGTAGCTTTGCCACAGGTGACCAAGGTTGTCTTTCCTCTCCTCTTGGGGACTTCCCCAGGGAACCCCAAGGGAGGCAAGAGGGGCTGCCTTTCCCATATTTCCCTGGGGGCTGGAGAAGGAAGCCACTGTGGACTTTCTGTTAGCTCTGAGAGCAGTACCTGTCAGTTGAAGTACACAGGTTTTAAGGCATGGGGCTTTAGAGTGAGACAGCTCTGGCCTTCAGCTCACCACTTGTTAGCTGTGTGACTTCAGGCATGTTACCTAACCTCTCTGAATCTTAATTTTCTCTCTTTAAACATGAGATTAATATAGTACTTATCTCCTAGAGATCTTGTAGGGATTAAGAAAGATAATATAAAGAAATATAAAGCTCTTGGCACAAGGAAAATGCTCACTAAATGATAATAATCATAATAATCCATTTCTTTCCTATGGTCCGAGATTCTGCTTGGTGAGAGGGCACCAGGGAAGGCTCCACCCTAGGCCTAGCCCACTGGAATCCTTGCTGTTGGATAGGGTTTCCCAATGGACAAACGTCAGGGAATGTGCATTGTCACAACTGTCTTGGTCCCAGCTGGGCAGTTTGCTGGGTGCTCCCAGAAGGTGGAGAGGGAGTGGGGCTGGTATCTAGTGGGGCTGGAGGGAGGGGCCAGCTGCCTGTGACTAACCCCAGAGGGAAAGGGTTAAGCCAGATCTGGCTGGCATCAATAGCTAAGGGTCCAATGGCAGGGGTGTAGAGCAGTAGCCTGCTGAGGCTTCTAGGCGGCCAAGGGCCCTCACATCAGGTGGGCTGCCAGAATGGTGTAAAGGATCTGGATCCCAGCGGACCAAGCCTGGGTTCTAGGACAGGGAAGGTGCTGAGGGCAGCTGGAAGACAGCCTGCATGCAGTGGGGTCAGAGAGGAGGCTACACTCTCCCTAATTATCCTTACACTAAGCCTGGGGGCAGCAGACCACATCCAAATCCCCTCACTGACTGGGAGGAAGATCCTTGCTTCCCACAGACTCGGGGCCCGGGCTGCTGGACGTGCAGGTTGCAGCTATTTGAGTGGGGCTAGAATAAGTGGGTCCAGTGGTGTGCTGGTAAATGCTTAATAAACAGCTCTCTGGTGGGGGGAAAGCCTTCACTTAGAGTGTTTGCCAATTGCTGTGGTGTAAATACTGCCACCATGGCTGATTTCAAGCTATCACCATAACACCACAGAATGACGAGTTGGGAAGAGATGTGCACAATTGGCTCTTGTGAGCCAGTATGAGCTGATTCCAACACACTACTAGGTGGCGCCTGACACCTGCATTAGGGTTAGGTAGGTTTGTGTGGCTTCAGTGTACAGAGAGGTAAAGGCCACTATGCAGTGGTGAAAAGCACAAAAATAATGGCCCTGGAGTCCAGTAGCCTATAACACAATCCCAGCTCTGCCACTTCCTAGCTGTGTGGTCTTGGGCAAATCATTTTACCTCTCTGTGCCTCAGTTTCCTCTTCCATAAAGTGGGGCCAGTGATAGTGCCCACTTCACAGAGTTATTGTGAAGGTTGCACAGGTTAACACCGGCCTGTAGTAGGTTGACATAAATGTTATTTGTTACAGTTAATCACACAGAGTATTTGGAATGTAGCCATGGTCAGAAAAATTTAGAAAGGAAAACCCAGAGTCCCTCAGGGTGTTTCCCAAGGGCATGCTCTTTTTATATTTAAAATCTTGGATTTCCTTCAATATCAAGGATTTAAAATCTGCAGGCCCATGAACCCCACGAAATTATTTTTCCAATGTTGAGTATATGGGCCGTTGCTTTTATCTATCGGATTCTCAGAAAAAAAAAAAAAAAAAGGCTGTGGTTTCTGCATCCTTCCCTCAACCCACAAAAGGCTTAAGAACTAGTGATGTGGAAGGTATAGAATTCCCACACTATAGGAATTGCCCCGGGAGGATGTGAGGGAGAGTTGTTTATAAAGCGTGTGAAAGAAAAATGGCAGAGACACAGAGAGACATGCAGAGAAGTCAGCCGAGAACTCTGAAATCTCTCTCCCTTTTTGAGACCTAAGGCTGAGGAGGCTTCCAGCAACAGGGCAACCAAACTGCTCACATTCATGGATTCCCTGTTCCTGCTTTCTCCTTACCCCTTTCAGTCTTAGGAGTCTCCCTAAGTCTTCCCTTTTCCGAATCTGCCCCCCCCCTGCACCCCCCTGCCGCCTCCACTCCCCAGGACCTGGCATAGGTGTGTCCCCAGGGCCGGTGTGGGTGTATGGAGGCATGATTAGAACTCACTCCAGTGTCGCTATGATTCAATGATAACGTTTGTGTTCTTTTTGGTTGTGTCTTGTTTCTTTTACCTTTCTGTAGTTACAGTGTAATTATTTAAGGTAAGGTTAGTGCAAAGTTGATTTAGCATTGGTCTGCCTCTGTTTTGAGTTGGAGGCTGTATTCAGTTTTTTTCCAATAACATGGAAGGGGGTGGGAGGTAGGTTTACAATGCTACTCCCTTTCATCCCATGAGATTTTATTTTCATTGTTGTTCTTTTTTCAAAGACGATCAGTCCCTTCTTCCTGGCTTGGTGCTGTGTGTGGGGTGCAGGGCGAAAATGAACAGGTCCCTAACCAAAGATCTTTTTTTCTTTTCTTTTTTTTAATCAGTCATCAATTTTATACACATCAGTATATACATGTCAATCCCAATCACCCAATTCAGCACACCACCATCCCCACCCCACCGTGGTTTTCCCCCCTTGGTGTCCATACGTTTGTTCTCTACATCTCTGTCTCAACTTGTGCCCTGCAAACCGGTTCATCTGTACCATTTTTCTAGGTTCCACATACATGTGTTAATATACGATATTTGTTTTTCTCTTTCTGACTTACTTCACTCTGTATGACAGTCTCTAGATCCATCCACGTCTCAACAAATGACTCAATTTCATTCCTTTTTATGGCTGAGTAATATTCCATTGTATATATGTACCACAACTTCTTTATCCATTCGTCTGTCGATGGGCATTTAGGTTGCTTCCATGACCTAACTATTGTAAATAGTGCTGCAATGAACATTGGGGTGCATGTGTCTTTTTGAATTACGGTTTTCTCTGGGTATATGCCCAGTAGTGGGATTGCTGGATCATATGGTAATTCTATTTTTAGTTTTTTAAGGAACCTCCATATTGTTCTCCATAGTGGCTGTATCAATTTACATTCCCACCAACAGTGCAAGAAGGTTCCCTTTTCTCCACACCCTCTCCAGCATTTGTTGTTTGTAGCTTTTCTGATGATGCCCATTCTAACTGGTGTGAGGTGATACCTCATTGTAGTTTTGATTTGCATTTCTCTAATAATTAGTGATGTTGAGCATCTTTTCATGTGCTTCTTGGCCATCTGTATGTCTTCTTTGGAGAAATGTCTATTTAGGTCTTCTGCCCATTTTTGGATTGGGTTGTTTGTTTCTTTAATATTGAGCTGAATGAGCTGTTTATATATTTTGGAGATTAATCCTTTGTCTGTTGATTCGTTTGCAAATATTTTCTCCCATTCTGAGGGTTGTCTTTTCGTCTTGTTTATGGTTTCCTTTGCTGTGCAAAAGCTTTGAAGTTTCATTAAGTCCCATTTGTTTATTTTTGTTTTTATTTCCTTTACTCTAGGAGGTGGATCAAAAAAGATCTTGCTGTGATTTATGTCAAAGAGTGTTCTTCCTATGTTTTCCTCTAAGAGTTTTATAGTGTCTGGTCTTACACTTAGGTCTCTAATCCATTTTGAGTTTATTTTTGTGTATGGTGTTAGGGAGTATTCTAATTTCATTCTTTTACATGTAGCTGTCCAGTTTTCCCAGCACCACTTATTGAAGAGACTGTCTTTTCTCCATTGTATATCTTTGCCTCCTTTGTCATAGATTAGTTGACCATAGGTGCGTGGGTTTATCTCTGGGCTTTCTATCTTGTTCCATTGATCTATGTTTCTGTTTTTGTGCCAGTACCATATTGTCTTGATTACTGTAGCTTTGTAGTATAGTCTGAACTCAGGGAGTCTGATTCCTCCAGCTCTGTTTTTTTCCCTCAAGACTGCTTTGGCTATTCGGGGTCTTTTGTGTCTCCATACAAATTTTAAGATGATTTTTTCTAGTTCCGTAAAAAATGCCATTGGTAATTTGATAGGGATTGCATTGAATCTGTAGATTGCTTTGGGTAGTATAGTCATTTTCACAATATTGATTCTTCCAATCCAAGAACACAGTATATCTCTCCATCTGTTTGTATCATCTTTAATTTCTTTCATCAGTGTCTTATAGTTTTCTGCATACAGGTCTTTTGTCTCCCTAGGTAGCTTTATTCCTAGGTATTTTATTCTTTTTGTTGCAATGGTAAATGGGAGTGTTTCCATAATTTCTCTTTCAGATTTTTCATCATTAGTGTATAGGAATGCAAGAGATTTCTGTGCATTAATTTTGTATCCTGCAACTTTACCAAAGTCTGATTCTCTATGAATTCCTCCTCCCGTTACCGGACCCCAGGTTGGGAAGCCTCACGTGGGGCTCAGAACCTTCACTCCAGTGGGTGGACTTCTGTGGTATAAGTGTTCGCCAGTCTGTGAGTTACCCAGCCACCAGTTATGGGATTTGATTTTACTCTGATTGTGCCCCTCCTACCGTCTCATTGTGGCTTCTCCTTTGTCTTTGGATGTGGGGTATCTTTTTTGGTGAGTTCCAGTGTCTTCCTATCGATGATTGTCCTGCAGCTAGTTGTGATTCTGGTGTTCTCGCAAGAGGGATTGAGAGCATGTCCTTCTACTCCGCCATCTTCCAAAGATCTTTATAGGGATAAAAATTACTTTTTGACAAATCCCACCCTAAATCATTGTAGTATATGACTCCAGGCACCTAAGAGGAACAAGAATTACAACTTTTGAGGACTTATCAAGTGCCACCCCTGCTCACTTTATCAACAAGAATCTTTGGTTTGGCAGTGCAAGTCACCAACCAGTGACTCTCTGGAAGGCCACCAACAAGAGGGCTCTCTCCTGACTCCAGTTCTGGGTAACCCCTTCGGCGGATTGCAGAGGAGTCTGCTGATGTCCTACCCCAGCTCCCACCCTTCTTGCTTCCCTGAGTAACAAAACACTGAATTGATTTTAGGCAGCAGTGTGCCCAGCTAAACATTACATTTCCCAGCCTCCCTTGCAGCTAAGCATCGCCATGTGACTAGGTTCTGCCCAATGAGGTATAAGCTGAGGAGTTGTCTGTGGATTCCAGAAAGACTCATTAAAAGGGAGGGACCCTTTTACCTCCTTTCACTCCTCCTTCCTGTTGTCTGGAATGAGGTGATGGTAGCTGAGCTCCAGCAGCCATTTTGGACTCAGAGACGACATGAGGATGAAAAGCTTCCTGGTTGGGCTGGCACAGAGGAAGGCAGAGGACCCTGGGTGCCATTCTTAGCCTGGACCATCCACCTCCAGACTGAGAGAAGAGAACATTTATCTTCTTTAAGCCACTCTTTAAGGGTCTTTGTTATTGTCAGCAAATGCAATTTCTAACTGATGCATGGAAGCTCGCCAGGCCTCGTTTTGTGCCATGGGCAAAGGCATCCAAAGTTCCTCTAAGCCCACTGCTACTTCTCCTCCTCCTCTCTTTGGAAGAATCATGCTGTCCAAGAGAGCCCAATTCTTTTGCATATTTCCTCCCTTCTGTCTTTTGTTTTCCTCTTTCTTCCCCCGCCCCTTTCCTTCCCTTTCCCTCCTTCTCTCCAACACTTATTGAACATCTACTAGGTTCCAGGTACCAAGCTAGCTGCCAGGACTAGGAATAGGTATAGGAGACAGTCCCTCCTTCCCAGTGCCTCAGAGTCCAGGCTGGGAGGAAAATGTAAAGAGAGTATGATGGGATGGACAGGTGCTACAGGAGCAAAGAGAAGGGCATTGGATCCAATGGGAAGGACCTGGGGGGCTTCCTGGAGGAGGTGACACTGGCCAGAGATTTGAAGCAGGAGTTTTGAGTTGTTGGTACTTAGGAAAATAAGGTAGAGGGCAAAGATTCCAGGCACAGGGACTAGCACAGTGGAGTACAGTGGTTAAGGACTTCAGCGCTGGAGCACAGACATGTGATTTCCCTCTAGTCCTCAGTTTCTTCACCTGTAAAAGGAGGATACTAGTATAGTAGTAGTAATAGGACTAGATGAGTGCCTGGAAGTAAGCGTGAAATGCATGCTGCTTATTAACGTTATTAGTGTTGGTAGATGTGCTGCCCATGGTGTGTGTGTAGACAAATAACAGTTTTGGAGACAAGTTTCACAGAGGCCATAAGTGACTTGTCCATGGTCACACAACTATGAAGAGGCACCACTCAAACCCTGGGGTCCTCATCCCTAGTCCAGTGGCCTTTATATGTCTACCCTCTGCCATTGCATTAAGTTCTGAGGGAATGCGAAGTGAGGGAAAGTGTGTGTGTGAGAGAGAGAGAGTGAGAGAGAGAGAGAGAGAGAAACCTGGAGGGCTTCCTGAAAGTGAGTCTTGAGAAAGTTTTGAAGGATGGGGAAGGAGGAAGTCATTCCAGGGAAGAAGTGTATGATGAGCATAATCAACCAAGGTGTTGGGGGGCTAGCTGGCTGGAAGAGGGTCTGGACTGTGAAGACCGGTGAGACACAAGGTAGAACAGGCAAAGAGAGGCCAGGTCAGAAGATGAACCATGGTTATAGGCACTCTGATGGCCAGATAGTAGACTGAGAATTTGAACCAGTGAACCACAGGGAGCCACAGTTAGTTCTTGAGCGGGGGGGCTGGTCATAATGAAACAATACTTTGGGAAGAGAAGAAGGAAGGAAATCTGTCTTTACTAAGAGCCAGTATGGGCCAGACAGTAGGTTGGGAATTTTCACACTAATGATTTCATTTGAGCCTCACAGCAACCCTATTAGGTGGGTATCAATATATCCATTTTACAGATGAGAAAACTGAGGCCCAGATAAACTGAGTTATAGAGTTGCGCCAGTGGTGGAGCTAGAGTTCGATTTAGACCAGCCTGACCCCAAATTTGTGCTCTTTGCACTGTACCATGTGGCTTTAAGCTGTTCTCTCAGAACACCCCTTGTGCTGTGGGTGTCCCATCAGGCACTGCTGCTTCACCAGGGGCTCAAGAGTCTTTCTGCAGCCCAGACATCCCCTGGGCAAACCCCAGGGTCACACTGGGCAGAGAGAGATCAGTGCCCCCAGGACTTTGGGGGATCTCCAGCACAGGGTAGGGTGAAGTGCTGGGGCTCTGGGTCTGATAGAAATGAGTTCAAATCCCAGCTTTGCTGTGCATTATCTGAACTTAAGCCTCAACTAAGGGGGGCAGTGGGATGAGCCCTAGATTGGGAGCCTGGCTGGAAGGGATGAACATCTGAGGAAGTGAAATGATAAGATGTCTGTATTCACTTCAAATTAATGGGTTGGGGGAGGCAAGAAGGAGGGGGCAGAGAGGAAACAAGATTGGTCATGAGCTGATAACTGTTGAGGCTGGGTGATGGGTTTGTGGGTGTCTAGTATACCATTCCCTCTACCTTTGTGTATGTTTGAAAATCTCCATAATAAAAAGTAAAATAATAATAACAACGCTGAGAACTTAAAAGAAAAAGAAAACAGTTATGTCCACCACACTTTCTCCCAGCTGAATCAGAATCTCTGCCTCCCAGGCATTGTTATGCTTTAAAATTGCCTCAGGTGAGAGCAGCCAAGGTGAGAATCTCTGCATAGACTTCATCACTCACTAGTTGTGTAACCTCAAGCTAGTATCCTTCCCCGGCTGAGCCTCAGTTTTCTCATCTGTAAAACAGGGGTAAAGCTTCTAACAACCTCATGGAATTGTTGTGAGGTTTAAATGGATAATACAGGATAATATGGGCTGGGCATAACAGAGTGAGCAGGTCAGCCTGCAGCTTTGCAGTCACTCTGAGCACCACCAGGCCTATAGCCATAGTATTATAGATGAGGAACCGTAAGGCAATATGTGCAGAAGAGGCCATCAGATGGCCTCGCAGGGACAGGCCTCACCTTCTGGGCAACTTTTACACGTTTTCCAAAGCACAGGGAGTTCACCAACTAGAAGGCTTTTTCACCTGCCTTTCCTTATTGGTTAAAGACCACTCAGCACAGAGACACCAGGGTCACTCAGTGTCACTGCCAGAGGTACAGATTGGGGCGGAGCTTGAATCGAGGAAAAGGCTTGGGCTTTCTCTGTTGGCCTTGCCACTGGCTTCCAGGACTTAGCCTCAGTTTCTCCATCTGTGTCAGGGGTGAGTAAAGAGATGGGCAGCCCTTGGCAAGGGGTAGGTCGTAGGAAATACTCAGAGAATGAGAATGAATGAATGCATGAATGTCTGGGGATCACTTCCCTATGACAGACAAAGTGACCTGTCGGAGCCTTGATGAGGTCGGTGGGAGCTCCCCGGGATGGGGAGGGGCCCTTGACACGTGGGCCAACTCCTCTGGGGTAGAAAAAGAGAGCACGGGGAACACAACAGCAGAAGCTAGTGCAGGTGGAGAAGCGCGGAGGACATGGTTCGCAGCAGGAGAGGAGCAAGGAACTACCAGGAGGGAGCTCCGGGACACCGCTTCGAAAACCGTGCGAAGGTGGAGGCGTGGGGTCTCGGGCCGACCACCCAGCCGGCGTCCCGCGCGCTGGCCAGGGTTCCGGGTCTCTTGCCCACTCCGCTGGACTCCGCATCGCCGCCTGGCGGACACGCCGCGCTCCGCTCGGGCTTCGGCGGCAGCGTGCCGGCGTGCGGAGGATCCCGCGGCAGTTCAAGAGACAGCGGGAGAGCCGGGGGCGCGGAACGAGGATGGGGCGTCTGTTCCCGAGCGGGGTCGCGCCTGGTCTGGACCTGCAGCACACACTGGCACCCTCTCCTCACTAACCCGGCGCCCGGGGTGACTCAGCTCCCTCTCACACGTCGGGGAACGCTTTCTTCCCCCAACCTCCGGCCCCCAGCTCCGGAATTTTACTGCCTCTGAGTAGATTCTCCGGGAAGGAGGTCTCATTAAAATTTCAAGGCGTTTTGGGTTTGATTTTTGTTAATAAAATATCGAGACTGGGCGTGAAGGCACGAGCGTGCCCAGTTCGTCTCCGTGCCGGTCCCAGACCTGAAATTCCAGGGCTGGGGAATTTCTAGGTCCTTCCCTCCCAAGTGGGTCCCGGCGGGCAAGGTGTGGTGGCCCTTCCCAAAGACTCGAGGCAAAGGATAGCGAAGCGTGTGGGTCGGAGTGGCCAGGGGTGCGGGGCTGGTGCTGGTGAGGGGTGAGCAAGGGCCTGGCTTTCACGTCACAAGCCGTGGGCACTGGAGTCCTCGGGACTCGGGCCGCACCACCTCCTCGAATGTCCTCCCATCCCATTGGGGGGGGGTGTCTGTCCGAGAGCCTGCGGGTGACAAGTCGCTCCATCGGCCGAGGTTCTCAATAAGCTAGACCCAGCTAGGCCCAGCCCAGCCTCTCTTAGCCGGACCAGAGTGGGAGCAAGACGGCGTCGTCCCGGGTGCAGTGCGGGCAGGCGGCTCGGAGGCGCGGGAGGCTGCCCCCTCTGGGTAGGCGACGCGAAGCCAGTCTTCCTCTACCAAGTCCTCTCCAGGAGGAGGCCTGGGAGCTCCCCGCGGCGTCCCGGAGGTCGCCGGGCCTGCTTTGCGTTCAACCCGGGAAAAGGCCCCGCAGGCGTGAGGCTGACGCTGGGAGGAGGGTGTAAAAATCTCAGAGTCACCAACCCTCGAGCAAATGGCGGCGGGGGCCGCGCGGTTGACTGACCGAAGTCTGAGGCCGAGGGCGGCCTCTGCGCGGCGGTGAGCTTCCCGAGGCAGCAGGGGGAGCTTGACGCCGAGGGAGACCGGTGGCTCGGAGAACCCAGAAAGGCCTGACCCTGGGGAGAGGAGAGTTCGGGGCGCGCACTCAGCGCCGCGACTCCAGGGTCCCAGTATCCCAGGAAAGGCGAGCTCTGGACCCAGAACTCCCGCGGACCCGGCGGGGCGAGCGCCCAAACAGCCAGAGACCAGGACTTGCGCCCGGGCCTGGAGTATGAGTGTGTGTGTGATCGCGGGTGGGGGTGGGCCATGGACCCCCGCCCCCCCTCCCAAAAAGATTAGACATCTTCTCTGCCTGGTTCCATGGGCGCTTCAGGCAGCTCCGTCCTGCCGCTCAAGCTGGGGAGAAGGGAGCGGCGCGCCCCGCGGGGATCCGCGCCCGGACGGAGAGTCCCGCCGCGCCTTTGCGGAGCTGAGCTCGCAACCCAGAACGGCCCTCGGCGTCCACCTGGTCGCCCCAGCGAAGCCAACAGTGGGCGCCAGGACCCTCGCGGGGCCGAACTGGAAGGGGCTTCCGGGTCCCGGGCCCGGGCGCGCTCTCCTGCGGCGCAGACGGGGATAAAGCGCAGACTGCAGAGAAATCGGGATGTGGAAAAGCAGCCGCGGCGCCGGCCTGACGCGGGTCCCGACTCCGGAGAGAGGAAGCAGCCCCGGGGGGAGGGTGGTGGCTGGAAGGGGTCGGCTGGTGGCCGCCTTTGGCCCTCCGCAGCCAGAAGAAGAAAAGGAAAGCGAACTCACTTTCTCCCTAGGGACAAGAGGGCTCCGGTGCGCTCTCCTCCCCAGGCCTGGGAAACAGGTCCCCAAGAGCCCTCCGACCCCCAATCGATCCCGGCTGCCCGCCCGGAACGGGGGATGCTTGGAAAGCCGAGAGGGACAGCGGGTAGCGGCACCTCCTCCGGGCCGAGGCCGAGCGGGCGAGTCCCGACCTGCGCCGCTCTGTGCACAAAACGAAACCCAAACTCCCGAAAATCTCAGTAGGGAAAAATTTAAAAATCCTTTTCTTTTCTTTCACTTTTAACAAACCAGCTGCTGGGAGAAATATTAAAAACGAAATTAGCGATAGCTAAGGACACTATCTTTCCAAATTGTGAAATCCCCTTTAAAAATATTTTCCCCAAGGCCAACCCCCACGACTGGCCAGCCCGTCTGAAGCCTTTGCCTCTTCCTGAAAATCACAACCAAACAATCGGAAATGCGGCCACGGTCCTGGGAAGAATGAGTAGCCATGAGGCCCTGGGAACCTACTGAGGCCGAAACTGCCATGCTCCTCTTTCTCTTTAACCAAAAATAAAAAAAGATAATAAGAAGAAGTAAAACCTTTTAATACATCAAATATACGGAATTTTAATCTTTAAAGCGATACATTGTCTATTATTTTAGTACATGACGTAAACCTTACTTGTCCCCTTCTCAGCGGGTAGACTTAAAAATTAAAAATAGTTAAGTGTTCCTTTTAAAGAACAAAATAAGGCAAATGAGGTTTTGGAATAGAATTGTTTTTCCTTTTTTTTTTTTTTTTTGTTTTCTTCCAGACTACATACAAAAAAATATCCATTCTCTTTCGATGGTATACACCTTAAAAATAATTGCAATTTGAAATCAGAGCTGACAAATTGTGACTTGTTTTGTTTTGTTTTTTCATTTTTTGTAACAAACATGCAGGTAAATTTGTTTCAATCAGACATTAAATAAGAACGTACAATACAATCATAGCAATTTTAAAGTAACATTAAAGAGAAGACCTCTAGTTCTGTGGCGGTTTTGTATTTATTTATAATCTACAAGGGACGGGAGGGTTTGTTTTCCACATTTTTACCCTCAAGTTTTAATTTTTTCCCCCTCTTCCTTTTTACCTACGGAGCTCAAACTAAGTAATGCACTTTTGAACCACGGGTCCGCTTGGAGCTAACATAAATAAATACCAGTGTCCACCGATGCAGTCCTCAGATGAACACTTTCTCAATTCTTTTTTCCTTCTTTTTCTATAAAAAGTCAAATGATATTTTTTCAACTTTTATAAAGTTTGGGTGGGGAGATGAGAGGTGGGGAAAAGGGGAGTGAGTTTCCCACCGGGTCGCGGTCGCTGTTTCGGGTAGATAGATACGGTATATATGTATTTTCCTTTTCTGGCCCGGGTCATCCCCACGCGCGGGTGACAGTAGCCTCTGCCCTGTTCCCGCCCCTCCCTCGGCTCTTCCCCACCCCCCAGTTCTTTTCTTTCCCTCGACAGCCCTCCCGACCGCCCTCACTGGTACCCCAGCGCGGAGGCCGTGGTCAGTCTCTGTCCGTAGAGGGCGTAGGGGGAGTAGTAGGGTCCGGTGGCGGCGGGCACGGGCACGGGAGCGCCGGGCGTGGGGAGCGGGCTCTTGGAGTAGGGGTGGTAGCGGCTGCTGAGTCCCAGCGCGTGGTGAGGGCTGCGCAGCGCCAGCGTCCCGGGGCTGCCCGGGGCGCCCGACGTGGGGATGTGCATGTGGCAAGCCATTGCGGCCGCTGCAGCGCTGGCCAGAGACGAAGAGCTGGGGTAGCCCGACAGCAGTTTGTCTGTCCCGGGGAAGGCCGTATGGGTCCGCAAGTGGCTGAGCAGCTCTTCGGACGTAGCGAAGCGCTTGTCGCAAGGCCCGTTGGCCGACACCCAGTTGCAGATGTGGGGGAGTGGGTCGTTAGGGAGCATGAAGCCGTAGGGGTAGAGGGGGTGGCCGGCCAGAGAGGGCGGTGTGGCGCCGGCAGCCGCGGCAGCGGTTAGCGATGAGTGCACGCCGTGCAGAGGGTGCGTGGGGTACACCAGCGGGTATCCGGACTTGAGAGCCGCAGCCGCCGCGGCTGGATCGTGAGCGCACGACGCGCTGGCTGCCGCCGCCCCAGCCAGGTGGCTGGCGCAGTGGTAGCTGAGGCAGTACGGGTCCCGGCACAAACTGGCTGTCATCACGGACGGCGGCGACGCTCCGGCCAAGGGGCTCGAGCCGGCGGGCTTACTGCAGCCCAGAGAGCCCGCCGCAGCCGCCGCCAGCTGCGCCCCCACCAGGCTGCCCGGCTTGGTAGGGTCGAGCGCCACTCCGTGTGGCAGGAACTGGGGCGGGTAGCCGGCGTAGGCCCCAGCCAGGCTGCCTGGGTAGGTCATGCCCGCGGGAGGCAGAGGGAACACTGTCTGGCCCGGCTTGTAGGGCGACACGGGCGCCACCAGCCCAGAGCCCAACACCGAGGAGGAGGTGGGCGCGCTGGGGCCGGAGCCGGAGCCGGAGCCCGATGAGCCGCCGCAGTCCGAGCCTAGAGCCTTGCCCCCGGGGCCCCCATCTGGGTGCTGGTTCACGTCCACATTAATCCCGCCGCCACAGCTAATCCGGCCGTGCGCCAACCCCGTGGGTCCCCCTTCGGCCGAGGCGCCCCCGGAGCCCTTGCTGCCGCCACCGCCCGCCTCGGGGTCCTTCTTGTCGTCCTTGCCCTCCGGGCCGCCCCCGGCCGAAGGCAGCATGCCTCCTGGCGAGCAGGCCGAGGCGCTGGAGCTTGGGCTGCCTGTCCTGGGCGTGAATGGCTGGCAGGTGGCGCTCGGTACCCGGAATCCTGATTTCTCCGCCGAAACCCCCCCGCCGCCGCCCCCGCCACCCCCGCCTCCGCCGCCCCCGCCTCCCGGCTCCTTCTTATCCGAGCCGGGTTTGGAGTACGGCTTGAAACTCGACTTGTCCTCCACGCCGATGTCGCTCAGCTTGAGGGGGCCCGACTTTGCGTCCTTGTCGCCCCCGGCGCCGCCGCCGGCACCGCCCGCGCCTCCCCCGTTGGAGGCGACCGAGGAGAGTTTGGACGAGGGCGAGGGGTCGGGCTTCCCGATCTGCGAGCATGTTTGGGCCAACAGCGCCAGCGGGCTCTTCTTGGCATCAAGCTGCGGGGGTCAGACGTGGGGGGGGAGCACAAAGAAAGAAGGGGAAACCCTTTAGAATCCTGGCTTCTACGTTTCAAACGCACCTCCGCCAAGACCCGCAAAGATCCTCCCAGCCCCAAGGCTTAATTCTAGGCGACACCCCTTCTACACACACACATTCTCGCTCTTGAGAAAGGCCACAGCACTCCCCCCCACCCGCCCCGCCATCAGGATCTTTCCTGTCCTCTCTAAACGATAACTGTATTAAAAAAAAATTGCAAAATGTTTTGGTTTCTGACTCTTTGACCCAGAACTGTAACCCCACGCACCCACACACACCCCTAATTCGAGTAAGGGCTCGGGTGGTTGGCGCCTTAGAGGCTGTGTACAAACACCAGGTTCTGGAGAACCGGAGGACTGGGACTTTGGAACCGTATTTTGGGCTCCCGGGCTCCTATCTTCCAGGCTGAGCGTGAGCGGAACTGGGTCGGGGTAGGAGCTTTAATACCAAAGGGAGAAACAAGTTTCGGCTGCCTTGCCTTTTAGCATTCATACCTCATTCTACCTCCTCCCCTCTTTCCGCCCTAGTTTTAAGGTGCGGGGGCACTATCCTCTCCCCTCATCCCGGAGCGGAATCCGACCCCCCTTCCATCCCCCCCCTCCCCGATCCCGAGAGAAAGAAATCCTGTGAAGTGGCAGCCAGGGTGGTGGTCCCAGCGCGATCCAGGGATAGGGTCCTTACCTCTATGGGGCTGACAGGAGTGGAAGGCAGGGGCTGCAGGTACTCGGGGTGCAAAATGTGGCCAGTCCGTGCCGTCAGCATCTTCAGCACCTTGATGGGCAAGCGGTTAGCCTGGCGGAGAGGGTCAGAGGGGGGCACGGCGTGCACAAAAGGCTTGGTGCTGCCGGCCGGGGACGAGCCTGGGCCGGGGCCGGAGCCGGAGCTATTTCCAGAGAGCGCGCTGGTCCAGGCAGGGTCCGCACTGCCGCTGCCGCTGCCGCCGCCGCTGTGCTTACTGCTTCTTAAGGCAGAAAGCGAGGGCGCTGTGCTCATGACCCACCCGCGCGCATGGGAGCAGCGGGGGGAGGGCTCCTGGAGGCGCGGGGCGGGCTCGGGGCTGCGCGCTCGCCCGGGAAGCAGGAGCAGCAGCAGGAGGAGGAGGAGCTGGCGCGGCGATCACGGGCGCCCAGAGCGCCTTCTCGGCGCCTGGAGCCAGAAGCGAATAATCCTGGGTGGCCCGCAGCGGAGCCGTGGCCGAGCGGGAGGAGCCGACCCGACTGCGGGAGTGCCGGGTGGCTCGCGGTGTCCGCCTCGGGCTGTGCCCCTGCGTTGCGCACTCGCGGCCCGGCGATAGCGCCTGCGCTGCTCTCCGCGATGTGAGCCGCTGCCTGTCCAGCCTGGGCTCTGGCGAGGAAACTCACTTCAAAAGCAACTGCACCGAGGGGGAGATTAAAGCCTTTGCCGCCTTCCAATCAAATGGGAGCCCGAGGTGATTGGAGGGTCAAGGGGATGTGACGCGTCCCGCGCCGCCGCCGCCGCCGCCGCCGCCGCCAGGACTCTCAGCGCTGGTTTTAATGGGCAGCTCCCTCTTCGCCGCTCCCCCTGCGTGTCCCTCCCCTGATTTCGCTCGGAGGACGAGCTGGACATTTATTCTACGTTTGCTGTCTGCCGCCTCCCTCTTTTTTCTTCCTCGTCGTCCGTCCTTTCCCCAGCTGGAGAATAAACTGAAACCTTCTTTTGCAGGAGGGTGTGTGTGAGGAACAGTTTGGGGGTGTTCAGAAGGAGCACTGGCGGGAGTCTGGACAACAGCCGGACTGTCAACCCCAGGGCCGCACAGGGGGCCCGCACACCAGATATTCTCTCCTCCTCCTCAGTGGTAATTGAAATCTCTTGGGGTGCGGCCGCCTGGGTAAGGAAAGGTGGGGAGCGGGTGTTGGAGGAAGTCCGCCCGCCCGCTTTGATTTCCCGAGATTCGGCGGCGGAGAAACCAGAAGCTGGGTGGGCAGCGGAGGCGGTGGAGGCCTGTCTGCGCTTGGTGTGCTCGGCTCCCCGCCCTTCCCGGCCACGTGACGCCCGGGGATGCGCAGATTGGGGCAGGAGCGGGGGTCACATGTTTCCTCTGTTTCACACTCAGCCCCCACCCATTCTTACTCTCCCCTGCTACCCTCTCTTCTACCCACCCCCCCCCCCGCCCCGTTCTTTGGGCATCTCCACCCCTCCATCAATTGTCAGTGTTCCTCGACCGCAATCAATCAGTTATTTGTCAGCTCTTGTCAATCCGACGGTGATTTATGTCAGCTTTTGTTGCTGATTACAAGGCGGGTGCGACTTGAAGGCAAAAAGAGAGAGGGAGAGAGAGACGGAGAGGAAGGAAGAGACTGAGGGGGAACTGGAGGAGGGGGAAAGAGAAGCAGCCTCCTGGGATGAGAGGCGGGGGCTCTAAGAAAAAGAATGAAAGAGGAGAAAGAGGCGCTCAGTGTCAGGAAAATGAATAGTGAGAGTAAAGTGCGCAGGTGCGCCCAGGGCGCTGAGAGGGGTGCGCTGGCCTGCGGTGTGCGCCTCGCTCCTCTCAATATCGGAGAGAGAGATACAACCTTCCACCTCTGGGGAATTCCGGTCTTTTGGGGCCGCGGAGTTCCGGGTGGCACAGGGTATCCGAAACGGGCGGTGGCGACGTCTAACACGGGAGAATCGTCCCCTCTCCCCGCCCCGCCCCCCCCGCCAGGGTAGTCCCTTCAGGGCGTGTAGTGTGCAGTCGTCAAGCTGCCAGCCTGCCACGGACCCCGCCCTCCGTAGTGACCCGACTCCAAACTCGGAGACTTCTTTCTAAGAGCCACACCACCAACGTAACCTTGAGCCCTGGAGGTCAATGGTGGGGTACCCCCGCCTCAATTCTTTGAACCCCCCCCCCCACCCACACACACACACATCGTGGCTAGGGCTGAGAGACTGCGAAGAAGAGGCCTGACCATGGGTCCTTGCACGAGATACGTTTCAGGCTCACTCAGGCCCCCTCTCCACCCTCCCTCACCCCGCGCCATCCCCGCAGTCTTGGTAGCCGGGGTTACTCCGGGCTGCTCGCTCGAATTTATTGGAACGCCGAGCCGGGACTGACCGGCGCGGGGAGAGCAGAGAGAAGGAGTGAGAGAGAAAGGGGGGGCAGCTGCCTGTGGGAACACCGGCTCTTCCAGGGAAGCGGAGCGGGACTGCCGCGTTCCCCTCGATTTGCACCGTCACTCTGGCTGTTTGGAAGGAAGAGGGGAGGCGCTCTGCGTGCCTCCGTGTACCTGGATCTGAGTGCAGAAGTGTGTATGAATGCCTGTGCCGCTGTGTGAGTTGTCAGGGCTTTGGGAGCGTCCGGAGCGAGTTCGGGGGTCACCTCCAAAAACTCGCAGAAACTGGAAGTGGGTGAGAGGAGGACACATCCCCTTCGTCGGAAGGACTTGGAATACCTTGAATATCCCCTCCTCCACTTTTCCGCCCCGGCTCTTCTTTTGTTGTCAAGTCCTTTTGATAAATGGTGGTGCTGGGAGCGCTGGGGAGCCTGGAGCCAGTCTGTACCCGCGCGGGGGCGGGGGCCGGGCCTGGAGACCCGGTTTCCACCCTCGCTCAGCCGGCCCTGAGCCCCGTAGGCACGGAAGTCGGGTCTGGGACCTGCCCTCGGCGTGCTCGCCCTCTCCTCTCTCACCACCCCATTCCTCTCTCCCTCATTTTTGTCTCTGTCTCCCACTCCGAACAGGTACCGAGAACTTTCTGGGGGTGAGTTTTAGAATTTTCTCGTAGGCATTCTTTTTATGCGTTTTAATCTTATCCCTTGATTCTTTAGGTTGGTAAACTTCATGAGATGGTAATTTGTCTAAAGATAATTTGGAGAAGAGGGGAGTGAGGCGCTGTGTATATGGGGAGTTTGTTGGTGTATGTGTGCGTGTTTAGGTGTAATAACACACCTAAATTCAAGGGGCTTTGGAGTGTCTGTGCGACAACGGAGGAAGGTGAGTCCGTGAGACGGTGGCGAGGCCACAAGCGAGGTTGTGAAGGTTGTCTGAATGATCTTTGGGTAGCGAGTCCCAGGTGCCCGTTTCTGAGGACGGGACGGTTCTAAGCTGTCTCTGCAGGGCAGACACTGTGAGGCCGCCTGTATCTTGCGGGTCTGTTGGTGTATGTCTGTGTCATTGGGTGCATGGTTGTCGGTTGTTGGCCCAGATCAACTGTAGATCTCCCAGCCATGGGCCCCGTGTCGCCGCGGCCTCCCGGTGAGGCCCGGACACTGAATGCTGGGGGCGGCGGCCAGGGATGCAGGTGACCGCGGGCGTCCCTCCCTACCCCTCGCCCTGCAGTCTCCAGACTCAGTCCATTCCCTCTCCTGTAATTCCAGCAGCTTTCTTTTTACGCCCGGCAGCTGGGGAAACCAGAGAGTGGCCCCCGCGTCCCCCGGAATGGGCGTGCCGCGGTGTGGTCGCACACGCTCGCGGGCCTGCGCGGTGCGTGGGTCTCAGTCCGCGTGCATTCGCTCTTCACAAAATCCGACTCCGAAGGTCCGAGCGCACGGGGGCGCCTAGGGGTCTGCGCGCCCGGGGTTTTCGGTAGGCGCCAGCGTCCGAGCCTGCCCATCTCGAGGGGGAGGCCAAATCCCCGGAGGCCGCGCAGGCCGTGGGGGTAAGGGAGTTACTAATTCCTAGGTCTAATGCCGCCAACCCCCAGCGGCGATTGGCCTGGATGTCCTGCGGATTTTATTTGCACACAATGGAAATGATTTGTTTTCTCTAAAAAAGGAGTGGGCATGGCAGATATTTGAGGAGGGGGTGGGAGGAGAAGGAAGGGGAGAGAGCTGAGGAAAAAAGTTTGAAAATGCCTTGAACTATTCACTGTCGAGATGGCTAATCAGTATTGAGGCCGGAGGGCAGGCGGGCCGCCTTTCACCGCCGCTTCCCTTTCATCTCGGGCTCGGCGGAGGCGCTCAATTAAAAGCCTATCAGTTTGTAAGTAAATCAACGCCTATCAGAGTTGTCACATCAAACAAAACGATTATTATTGCAGCCCGCCTCCCCTATTAATCTCCCTCGAAGATAATCCGCCTGACAGGTCAGGCCCGGCGAGCTGGAAAGCCTGGCCCAGAGCGCCCAAACAGTCCCGGACTGGCGCGCGCCCCTTGGGGCACCCCCTCCCTCCCTCCCACCCTGCCTCGTGGTCCCCCGGGAGCTGGGAGAGAAAGGGCGAGCGGAGGCCGCTGGACCCAGGCCCTCCCCTCCGGACTGGGAGCCGGGCCCAGATTCGATGGGCTGGTGGGGGACGGTGCCGGGCGGCCCTCGCCTCTTCTGGGACCGGGGGTGTACCAGGCTTGCCAGGACCACAGCCTGGCCTGGTCCTCGGGCGTCGCCAAGGCCTGCACTCTTCTCGGCTCGCTTCCCCTGGTTCTTCCCCACCCCCCCCCCTACTCTTTTTTGTTTCCTCTCTAGCTTCTTTCTTGGCCCCCTACCCGTTTTCTTCCTTTCCCTCCTCTTCATTTATACTTTTCCTACTAGCCAGGGAATATTTCCTATTCTCTCTCCCTTCTCTCAGTATACCGTATATACCACTTCAGCGCAACCACACTAGCTGAACAGGGCATTCTCAGGGCCCGGGTTACTTCTCTGCGGCAGGGCTGCCTCAGGAGTGTGTGCAGTTCCCAGGAACTCAGGACCAAGTCCTTCCTAATTTCTCCCCACGCAGGGGTTCTCAGAAGCTCTACGCCTGTTTAAGGGTTGGTGCGTTTGAAGGGGTGAGAAAAAAAGAGAGACCAGGTCAGTGAGATGGGTGGACGGTCGCAAGCTCCCTATTCTGGAATTAGTATTTTGTCTTGGAATTTCACAGCTGCAACGTCACTGACCTAGCTGGTGGCGTTGCCTGGGCTTTGCAAATACGCGGGGGAGACCCACAGGGCATCTGGGCCTCGGCACTGAGTATGTGAGGGGGTGCCTAACATTTCATAAGTAAATAACGCCCACATAACTGCTTCTATAGCCTAAACTGGCGTTCGGAGGCCCGGGTGGGGCCTGGATTCCTCACGGGTGTGAAATCGTGGCCTTCTTCCCGGTGGCCTCCGGCTTTGAGCTTTGGGATGCTTCGGAATCAAGCGCGATCCACCCTTTTCTGCGCTCTTGCTCCAAACCGATAGGCCCAAATGGTCACTGCTCTGGCCTGGTGGAGCCGGGATTGAGGGGGTGGTTGAAGTGTCTGAGGGGGAGCGGCTGCCCGCAGGATCTCAGGCCTTAGTACCCTAAATGCTGGGTTCAGCGCCTCGGAAAGTCTCCCTCTCAATGTATGTATGAGGGAGAACCCCCAAGGCCCAGCAGTGTTGGCTGTCCGGGCCGAGCCTCTCCCAGTAGTCACGCCAGGGTCCGAGGCAGCAGATATGGAATAGAGCCCACCTCAGAGTGCTCGGCTCCCGGAGCTGCAGAACCCGTGGCCCCTACCACGCAGTCCCGAAAGCCCCCCATTTGTGTGCACTTTCCACAGCCGACCTAGTAGGAATAGTTATTTCCTTACCCAGAAATATTGTAGCAGTACAGTGGCTTAATTATCTGCGCGCCTGCTTTTCTTAAATGTATTTATTTCACTTATGCCACGCCGCGGATATTTAAAGAGGTACACATACCGCACACCTCAACGATGCGGAACTCACTCTGGCTAAAGGATATATTTGCTGGGTGGTTATTTGGACATAAGTACTATCTCGAGCCCAGATTACACCCAAGCAGGGGCTGTAAAATGACACTTGCTCTAGAATTTTTCCAACTTAACTATATGTGCACACACCGAGAATTTAATAATATTTTATATCCCTCTACATATCTAAATATTCAGATGTTATGTTACATGCCCTTGAAGCCGGAAGCAATCTTCCGTTCACACTGGACGTGGAGCTGTTTGTATAATTTTCATCTCCCTGCACTTACACATGAATCTTAATCTAATAAATTCAACCTTGTCATTTTTAGAATCGACATAATTTCTCTGGCTGCGGGTTGCGCTGTCTGTATCCGAATAAATACAGCTCGCATTCGTCCAGCAGGAAACGGCTCCCGGTTCCCGTGTACGGAGACGCATCGGCTCAGCACGGGACGCGAGATGGCTCCTCGTGCTCATAAGGCGGCAGGTCTGGCCTCCGAGGGAGGCTGGACTATCAGCGCGCTCAGGCCGAGCAGCCTCTCGCTGCCCGGCAGTGCCTGGCAGTCCCCCAACTCTGCCTGTGCTTCGGGAACCCGCCGGGCCGAGTCCGTCCGGGGCGAAAACTGAAAGCAAATTCCACGGCAGATGAAGCTCGAACTTTCTACGAAGCAAGTTTGCAGCAGAGATTCGGTGGTACCTTTCAGAGGACAGCGCGCGCAAAGTGGGGCGGTGGGCGAAGAGGGCACCGGGAGTCTGAGCTTGGTCCGCGGCGAAACGCGAGGGAAGGCACCTCCCCCTCGTTATTTCTCGCCAACTTCTCGGCCTCTGTCCGTAAAAATAGTTTCCAAGGTGCCTCGGACGCCCAGGATGTGATTGTGGGAATCGCACCAGGGAAGAGGCGGCTTTGTAAAAGTTGCAGAAAAAGCTTTACCCAGAAGCGTGCGCCCAGCCGGGCTCAAGAAAGGTTGGGACCAACTCGCCTTGCCCCGGGCAGAAGGAGCCCCCCTGGAGAGCCCCCTGCCCAGCCCTCTTCCCTCACCTCGAAACCGCACGTAAATAACCTCCCGTTGCCTGCCCTGCAAACTTCCCCGCGCGGTGCCGCGCTTGACGGGCGAGGCCCGGACGCAGAGCCGGCCCGCAAGGCCGCTTGTCGGCCCGCTCAACCCAGCCTTGACACAGGCTTGAGCGGAGGTGAGAGGATGAGTGTGGTTCCGGCTCCCACTTGGCTGCCCAGACCATCACCGCCGGCCTCCCAGAGCAAGAGCTTCCCCTAGGGAGCGGTGGTCTTGGGGGGCTGACGAGGGCGCAAAATGCGCGCGCGGGGCTGCGGGGGGAGGTGGCCGCCGGTCTCTCCACGGGGCCTGTCGCCGGGCCGGCCGCGGCGGGTGAGTGATGAGGGCAGAGAAGGGCGCCCATAAATCGCGGGTGTCAGGGCGAAAAACTCTCTTTATTGTCTGCGTGATGGATGGGCCCGGGGACGAGACACCAAATACTACGTATCGCCTTTAAATGGGAACACATTTTCCGCGGCCATAATTCATGTTTTTTAAATAGAAAGTTTGAAATGTTGCCTATATTTCACCGGCCCTGACATATTTATGAATCGCTCCCTGCATGCAAATATCATTATTTAAAGCGCCGGGGAGAGCTCGGGGGAGGGGAGGAGGCGCGGCCCCTGGGGCGTGGGGGTGGTGAACTGGGGAAACGCGAATGGAGAGGCGGGGCACCAGCGCCCTAAAGTGCGGACAATGAGGCGCGGAGGAAAGCCGTATCCGGAAGCCCAGCGACCGGGGGCTCCCCTCCCGCCGCCGGACCCCTCACAGCCGCTCGGGGAAGTCTGCGCGGTTTGGGGGTCCCACCCACTGCCGGGAGACCAGGGGGCATTTTGCGTCCGTCTCCGAGGCTCTGATCAGAGCCACCTTTTCCGAGAAGGGAGTAAAAGAAATAAAAATAAAAAGAATTTAACAAACTCAAATAATAACAACCCAACGTGTTTCGTGTTCGTTGCCATTGCATCGGTTTTATTGATTTTCATTCTGCAAACCTGAGACTGCGCGCCCGGGCGGGGCGACTGTCAGACCCCAGTCACCTCGAGGAGCTGGTGGGGGATAACCGTCCGGTGCCGCGGCCTCGAACCGCCCCCCACCCAACCAGCTCACCACCTCTCATGCACAACGGAGCCTGCGCAAGACGCGGGGACACGAATGACCCGGCCCCTAAGCTCTGGGGGCTTCAGTCCCGCCCCCTCTGCCTCCACAGTGCTGTGCTGCGCTCCTGGGGTCTGCGTCCGCCCTCTCCGAACCCCACTGTCAATACAGTCGCTTTGGAAAAAAGCCGGGCACGTGCCATCAGCCTCTCCACTGCCCGTCCACACCTGCGCCCTCACTAGCCAAGTCTTTACCTGTGCGGTCCCCCGCGGCGCCTGCGGCCGCGCCGGTAACGCAGGAATGGAAGCGAGGGCGGGGGAGTGGGAGGGACTGAGAACATTACCCGAGACAGCCAGATATTCAGACCCGGGGCCTCCTCTTCGGACTGGTGTTGAGGCCCTGGCCCAACAAGCTCTAGGAGCCGAATTGCGCGGGGAAGAGCGAGGCGGGGGAAGGGCGAGGGGAACCTGCCTCGGGAGGGAGGGGCGGGCCCGGCGGCACTTCCGCCGTGGGCGGGACCGCGGGCTGCAGTGCCGGTCCCGCCCCTCCGCGGCGCCGGCCCGCCCCCAGCTCGCCAGGCTCCATCCCCGCCGGCTGGGACCCTGGGTCTCAGGCTGGTACCCGAGGCCTTGGCGTACAACCCGGGTCTCGCAGGAGGGCAGTGGGCAGCTTCTTTTCCCCACCTAGGGTTGTATGTAAGGATTTTTAAATCATAGGAACACAAGCACATACCTTGGCCCAAACGCTCAGGTAAGACTTTGTCAAACTTTGGTGTTTTGGTAGTCCTGAGACCTGCGTGGCCAAGGGGGTTCTCAAACATGCTCCAGGATCCAATCAGTTGCCCCTCTGACAGCAGGGAATACAGATCCGTCCCCTAGGGTCCCACCTGTCTTTCAGGAAGGTCAAAAACAAAAGCTAACACTGTTTGAACGTTTGCTTTGTGCCAGACGCTAAGAACAGCAACTCTCTGAGGTAAGTACCATGAATGCCCTGTTTTATAGATAAAGAAATTGAGGCATGAAGAGGAGAAATAGGCCTTGCCTCACTCCCATATCCTCATCCATATCCTCATCCCTTCTTTTCTTCAGATCCCCAGCATCCCAACCCATCACTCTGGGGGGAATCTTGCTGGGCTTTTACTTACCTTATTCGAGTGTTCCCTGGCCTGTTAACTGCATCCATCTGCAGCTGAGGCCTTGCTGAGCAAGAGGGGGACCCACACAGAGGAGGAGAAAGGTATAAATGGGGCTGGGCTCAACTCAACTCCTGGGCAGCTCCCAGCCTGATGGGGAAACTGGACCACTGAGCACCCTGGCTTGTTTCCTCATAGCCCTTCAGCCCTTCAGAAGCCAGAGTGATATTAAAACAACAACAACAAAGACTATGAGATCATGTTTCTCCTCTGCTTTTGCTTCTGGGTTCACATTGTTCTTAGAATCAAGTTGAACCCATGACTGGTAAGTCTCTGAGGTTTAATTTGCCTCAGCTCCCCCTTCTGCCTTTGTCTGTCTCCTACTGCCCCTCATCCTGAGCTCCTGCCATCCATGCTGCCTTTTGGTTACTCAAATGTGCCATACAACTTCCCACCTCAGGACCTTGCTAATGCTTTTCCTTCTATCTGGAATGACCTTCTGTCCTTCTTCTCACCTGGCTCACTGCTCCTTTGCCTTTAGGTCTCAGCTTACATACCATTTTCCTGTACATTCCCCCCTGGTACTGGGTTAGGGCTTCTGTATAACCCTCTCTCAGAGCACTTAGCACACAGCATTTCCTCTCCTCTTCACTGGATGGTAACGCCGAAGGGTCAGAGACTGGGGCTATTCCTTCAAGGGATGAATAAGAAAAGGGCATTCATAAGTACCATCAACTGTGCTGAATGAATGATAACTTTGGGGGTTCACTTCATTTTGGGGGGCTACCAGTAAGTATTCTTTATTGTCTCACATCCCAAGATGTTTTCTCAGTTTAATAAGGGAGATAACACAAATCTTATGGAAAAATAATGATTATTTTGAGTCATATAGTGTAAATATCAAACAAGTCAATGCTCAAGTATGTTGGAGAAGAAAAACAACTATGGTTTTCCAGCCATTTATTCTGATTTTCAAAGTGCAAGATGTGTTGGTTGACACAATGTAATGGAGACACCCCCCTTATATGACCACTCCTAACATCCACGCATGTGTGTCCCCAGGCTGTACCTGGGCCCCCTTTTCCTCACATCACACATTATTGCTATCATAGTTCAGTCCTTTATTAGCTTCTGGCTGAGCTGCTACTGCAAAAACCTTCTAATTATTCTGTGTATCCTCAGCCTCTCTTGCCTCTAATGTATTATACATCCTCCTGCCAGGTTAATTTTCTTGATCCCATCATTCCTTTGCCCCCAAATCTTCAGTGATTTCCCGCTGCCACATGCAACACTTGACTCTTCGTAATTTAGTTCTAAACTACTTTTAAACAGCTTTGGTTAAGTTGCATTCCAAACTTATAAAAGAAACCTATATTCACTTCAACCAGTAAAGCACTCAAAGATACATAAAGAAAAACATGATCTCACCAATCTCCTTTCCATTTCCCACCCTGTCTCCTGAGATATCCAGTGTTAACAGCCTGGGGTGTAACTTCTATCCCTTTCTCCATGCTCACCATGCTCATATAAATTACACTCAGATGTATAGAGCTATTATGTTATTGCTTGTTTATACAAAAATGATTATATTAGAGTTCTCTGCAACTTGCTCATTCTTTCCCAGTAAAAAATGAGTCTGTAGATGGAGAGCTAATCTTTTCATGTTTTTTAGCTGCATAGTACAAATCTTCTTTGACTTATGATGGGGTTACCTGATAAACCCATCTTAAGTTGAATGTATCATCCAGTTAAAAATGCATTTAATACACCTAATCTACCGAACACCGTAGCTTAGCCTAGTCTACCTTAAACATGCTCAGAATACTTACATAAGCCTACAGTTGGGCAAAATCACCTAATACAAGGTCTATTTTATAATAAAGTGTTGAATAGCTCATGTAATTTACTGAATACTGTACTGAAAGTGAAAAGACAGAAAGGTTGTACAGGTACAGAATGGTTGTAATGTATCCGTTGTTTCCCATTGTGATCATGTGGCTGACTGGGAGTGGCAGCTCACTGCTGCTGCCCAGCATCAGGAGAGTATCGTACTGCATATCAGTAGCCCGGGAAAAAATCAAAATTCAAAATTCAAAATATGGTTTCTACTGTATGCCTATCACTTTCACACCATTGTAAAGTTGAAAAATCGTAAGTCAAACCGTTGTAAGTCAAGGACTGTCTGTATTCCATAGAGTAGATATACCCCACTTCATCAGCCATTCCCCTGTTGATGGTCCTATAGGTTGTTTTCAGAATTTTTTCACTAGTACAATTTTTTTGGGTCTATATCCTTGCAATCAGTGATTTTATTTCTATAGGATAGATTACCAAAAGTGCAGCTGCCTACACCCCAGCCAAATCTAATGTTCTCTCTACATGCTCTGTGTTTTTCTGCTCCACTGTCACCTCTTCCTGGAAGGCCCTTGTCCCCCATGCTCGTGTGTCCAGCTTCTGATCCTGCAATGCCCAAATCTGATACCAGAATTTAGATAAGTTGACCAATATCCACCTCCCTCCTTCTTCCTCACGTTAACATTGTAGCGGTGTGCCCGGCCTAAGCAGTGGTTCAAAATTGGTGGAGGCCAATCATGACAATACTGTTTTCATTTTTTCTAATCATCCTTGCCATTAGGGATGGCCACATGACCCAGTCTGGGCAAATGAAGCACAAGTAGAAGTAAGGCTGTGGCAAAGAAGGAGGGGGAGTGCTGGGAAACATTCTTGTTTTCTTGATCAAAGGAGATGATGCAGCTGTTTTTGACCTTTTCTTTCTTTCTCCCTTCTTCCTTCCATGGACTTGGATATGATATCCAGAGCCATAGCAGCCATTTTGTGACCATGAGGAAAAGTCCAAGAGAATAGCAGAGAGAGACTTAATCCTGATGTCTCTGAGACACTGAGCCATTTCTAGCAATCATTCACCTCCAAAACTTTTGTTATATTAGAAAAATAAAATCCCTATTTGTTTAAGTCAGTGAAATTGGGGGTTTTTATATTTGCAGCCAAACATATCCATTACCTGTCCCCTTTGGCAAACCTTATCTCTATTGGTGTTACCACTATTGGAATACCACACTGTGGTCCAAAACAGTTTTAGAAGCCTATTAGAGTCTTGCCTTCAAACGTTCTTGAAGTATGGGTTTCCAAAGTAACTTGGAGTTAAGTCTGGTCATACCCTTAACCCTCAGTGTTACCTCTTTTGTCTACCTAGCATCTGAATCCTGCTTCCTGCTTGTTATAATATAGGACCTGCTTCCACCTACGTAAGCTGAAGGGGCCACATCCTCCTCCCTGTCCCTTATAGCTGAGGCTCCTCAAGAGGTGAGCAGAGGGTTGGGGTGGATTGGAAACCCTTCTCAGCAGCAGCATTGAGCCCAGTGCAATGGCATTGACTCTCTAGGGGAGGCAGAGTGGAGCAACTAGCCAGTTGCTGCCATGTCCAGTGTGATAATGGCAGCCGCTCAGGCAGTGGCCTAACCAGACTGTTGCAGTAGCATGACCAGCGATACCCCCATTTCCCAGCTCTCCTTTCTTGTCCATTTCCCAAGTCTGGGTCTCTAGTCCTCATATTGATTTTCGGAGCTTCCTGATATCCTTTTGATAGATTTCTTTTCTTGCTTAAGTTAGCCAGAGCCAGTTTCTCTCACTCACAACCAAGAATATCAGTTGGTTTGCCATAGCCTGGCTCTTTGGGTGGCTTCTAAACAGATCTGATGGTGATTACTTCTCTTTTTTCTTTATGTTTTTAAATTGAAGTATAGTTGACTTACAATTATTCAGAATTGAATAATTTACAATTATTCAGAATTCTATACAGCAAAGTGATTCAGTTTTACACATATATACATTCTTTTTTTATGTTCTTTTCCGTTATGGTTTATCCCAGGAGATTGGATATAGTTCCCTGTGCTATATATTAGGACCTTGTTGTTTATCCATTCTAAATGTAATAGTTTGCATCTACTAACCCCAAACTCCTAGTCCATCCCTCTCCCTCCCTGCCTCCCCCTTGGCAACCACAAGTCTATTCTCTATGTCCGTGATTCTGTTTCTGTTTCGTAGATAGGTTCATTTGTGCTATATTTTAGATTCCACATATAAGTGATATCATATGGTATTTGTCTTTCTCTTTCTGACTTACTTCACTTAGTATGATAATCTCTAGTTGCATCCATGTTGCTGCAAATGGCGTTATTTCATTCTTTTTTTATGGCTGAGTAATATTCCATTGTATATATGTACCACATCTTCTTTATCTATTCCTCTGTCGATGGACATTTAGGCTGTTTCCATGTCTTGGCTATTGTGAATAGTGCTGCTGTGAACATAGGGGTGCATGTATCTTTCTGAATTATAGTTTTGTCTGGGTATATGCCCAGGAGTGGGAACGCAGAATCATATGGTAGCTCTATTTTTAGTTTTCTGAGGAACTTCCATACTGTTTTCCGTAGTGGCTGCGCCAACTTACATTCCCATGATGGTGATTACTTCTTAGTTGTGCCCATGGGCTCCTAGGATGGGTAATAGTGGTGGGGACCCCAACACCAAGCAGCCTGACTGAATACCTCCAACCTAGCCAGGCAACGATTTCAACAGAAAAACTGGTAAATTCAGTAATGAGAGTCAGTCATGCCAGAATTGAGTGAGAAATCATAATGTTCAGGTGATTTTATAGAATACCTACTGTGTCTTGGATACTGTTCTATGTAGCCTCATAACTCTACATTACTTACCTCTTAACAAAGCCCAGTGAGAAAAGAAAGATTATCCCCATCTGGTGGGGGAATGTACAGAATTTCTCCCTTTCATTTCTAGTCTTCTGTCCCCATAAGCCTCAGTGCCACTGGGTATGTCTGATTAAAGTTTCTAAGGCATCAAGAACACTGTCAAATCAACCACCTTAGATGACAATCAATCACCTCTGATTCTTCTCAGCAGAGTTCAAGAGCTTAAGTGCTTGGCACTTTGGAGTGCTCAAAAGATGTTTGTGGAATGCAATCAGTGGCATGGGAACGCCTCTGGGCTACATTTCCTTGCCCAGGTGGTGGCCTGAAGTGTTTGAGGTCTTATGTGTGAGTACAGGGTAGAATCAAGGAAGAGGTAGAAGGTTTCCCCTCCACACTGCCCTGCGCTCTCCCCAACCCCTGACTTTGGCCAGGATGCTTCATGTCTCTGGGTTCAGTGTTTATTCTACTTTTTCTTTCTTTTTCTATTTCTAGCTCTGCTTCTTCCCTTCCTTCCCCCCAACACCCCGCCACCTTTTCCACAGCATTAAGGGCACAAATGATGTCACCCTGCTTTTGTTCCCTGCAGAGTCTGCCATGTACATCAACAATATTCAATAAATATTGGTTACATGAATACCTTTTCAAAGCTTTTTCTTTCTTTGTCCCCACCTTTGCTACTGAACCTTCTTTCTACCATGTGGTTCTTCTGTCACGTTCTCTAAGTTTTGCTTGAAGAGCCAAAGGCCTTGCCATGTTTTCAGTCTCCCCGTACTGCTTCTTCAGAAGAAAAGGGAGTCTTTTTGCCATTCGCTGGGGGGGGGGGGGACCAGCCCCTTCAGCAGGGATGGTAGGGTGTGGGGTGAGAAGTGGCAGCAGTGGCCTGAGCAGCTGGCAGATATGGGGACACTGGTCCCCCACCGGGCTTGAGAGGCTGGGGGGATTGGGGAGTCTGGGGAGGGTCAGCTCTGCCAGATCATCAGCACCATCTCCAGCCTCCTTCCCTTTTAATGATAATTAACCCCCAGTTTGTGCAGATTGATTCTCCCTTTGACGTGGGAGCTGATGGAATGAATGAATGAGCTATTTCCTGCAGAACCAAAGTGTCAAAGAAGTTAGTAAACATGCCAAAAGGAGGCCAGAGCTTATGGGAATGAAATGTAGATGAGCTCAAAATGTCACAGAGGTGAAAAACTAGAGGAACAAGGGCTTTCTAGGAAGGATGGTTGTCCACCTACCCCTGGGTGCTTCTGCCCCAGCTTCAGTCCTCCTCACCTTCATCTAATAGCCTCCTAAGGTGTCTCCTCCCAGCCCCACTTCCCCAAAACTGCTTTGATTGGACCTTCGGTTGCCTCAAGCCCTTCTAGGTGACCTGTTTTCTACCAAAAAGAAGTTTCACATGCCTTAGCTCCTCTCCTTCAATCTTCTTACCGTGAAAGCTTCCACTGTTTGTGCAGACTAGCCATCCAGCCAGACTGGGACCTTCTCCCTCACACCAGGCCACCCTCCTCAGTCCCATCTTTGCTTCTAAGGCTCCCTCTTGTACCATTCAGCTCAGGGCTCAGCTTCCCCTCCCCCACCTCCATCAGAGTAGATCATAGGCTTCAGTGTGGTGGGCCCCGGGGTCCAGCTGCTTGGTTCCACACTGCCACACTTCCTAGATGTGTGACTTGGGGCAGGGTTCTTAACCTCTCTGAGGTTTCAATTTCCTCCTGTGCAAAATGGATGTAATAATGGTACCTACCTCATAGGTCAGTGGGTAAATGAAATGAGACAATGCACGTGTGTGCCTGGCATATAGGAAGTGCTCTAAGTGGTTATTATTATTATCCGGCAGGTTCTTTCTTACCTCTGAACCCCTGGAGTGCTGTCTGTGCCACTCATCTGGCACTTAATTATCTACTAATTGATGATATCTTTTATTAGCTATTCATATTGTTTAACTTTGTATTTGCATATGTGTATGCTCAACTTCCCAGTTAGATTTTAAGCTCCTCTAAGGCTGAACCAGATGCCTTCTTTTTATTCCCAACACAGACTAGCCAAGGGCTAAGTTAAAAAAAAAAAAAAAAAAAGGCACGAATGAACACTTTTTTTCGGCCATGGCTTGTGACATGCAGGATCTTAGTTCCCGGACCAGGGATCGAATCCGTGCCCCCTGCAGTGGAAGCACGAAGTCTTAATCAGTAGACCACCAGGGAAGTCCCACGAATGAATGCCTATTAAAACGAGGAATAAAATGTCCAATGCTTGTATAGTCCTTTCACAACCAAGATTTCCCTTAATCATCACAACAATCCTATAAGGCATGCAGTGTTACTCCCATTTTACAGATGAGGAAACTGAGGTTCGTAGAGAGGAAGTCATTTGAATTCCAAAGGTCAGGGCTCTTTCCTGCCTCACAATGGCCTCCTTCAGCTTTCAGAAATTCTGGCAATGCCTCCCTCTTCTGCTCTGATGCTCAAACACATCTTTGCTAGCCCAGGTCAGCATCCCTGCCGGCTTTCTTTTTGTGTGCTCATGGAGCAAGCCATTTGAAATATTTCATTAAATGAAAAAACTGGTTATGAAAGAGCAGGAGCGTGCACACACCCATGTTTAATACATGTCACCTAGGAAGCAGGCTGTAAGGTGTGACCAACCACTGGTCATCGTAGGGGGTGGGATAGTGAGTGATTTTAGCTTTCTTCTTGCCTACCTGTAGTTTCTATTGCAAACATTTATCACCTTTATAAATCGAGATAAAACAATACAAGTTTTGTTTGTTTAACGGAGGCGACGCAGCAGCGCCGTTAGAACTCTCTTTGCTCACTCGCCCCTCCCAGTTTCCTTTTACTAAAACATGCTCCCAATCAGAGGCAACCTCTTTCCTCTCCTTCCTTCCTCCAGGCGCTGAGCCAGGTGGGCAGAGGCCCATCCCTGGCACTTTATTAGTCACAGGTTTGAAGTGCAGGGGAGGGTTGGGGAGGGAGGAGTGATTGGTGTGGGGTGGGAATTTGGGGATTCTTTTATCCCCTGCATCTCAAAGGCTGACAGGCTCTTGAGGGGTGGAAATGACTGGTAATTAGTGAACCTTCTCCCTCCGCACTAAAGACACACTTCACAGTCTGCGTGACCTCTGCAGCCTGGTGAGGCTTTGTTATGTAGATACTCTTAATTGGGTGAGTCACTTACTGCAAACAGCTTTGGGAGAGAGCACCGTGGGCTGTTTCAGGGAGGCTTCCTACCAGGGGTTCTAACTCAGGAATCGGGGATGCTGGCAGCAGTGGCCTCTAAGTAACTCCACCGCCACCGGTAGAAGTGGTCCCCACGTCTGGGAGTCAGCATGGTGAGCTTTTAGGGGGAATATTAAGCATTGGCCTTTGTCGTCCTCCTCCCTCTGTCCTTCTCTTCTTCCCAGTTTATAGATCGCCTATTCTGGGCAAGGCTGGGAATATTTTGAGATATAACCTGGGTTCCCTACATTCAAGGAACTGATCACCTAGTTGGGAAGACAGGGACAGAAATAAATGTACATAACAACACCAAATAGCAGGCATTAATGCCAGGCACATGGGAGAGGCTATACAATGATGTTTCAGACCCCGGAGCAGAGAGCTGGAGCATTGGAGACAGCTTGCCAAAAAGGTGAGCAGCGCTTGGAAGGGGTTTGGGATAGGGGCTCCCGGGGACGAGGAGACTTTATGAACAAAGGCATCGCCAGGTCACTGTCACACCCGAAGTCCTGGCTTGGCTCAGATATCAGATGCACAGAGTGCAGTGGGGGCATGATTCACCAGGTCCTCAAAGTGTTGCATTTACATTATTGTCACATGCTGATGTTGATCCTAGGGTGTCCCATCTGCTGCGTCCCTCAGGAGGGCGCAATGCATGTACACTTAAATGCATCAAGTCCCCCTGCCCCCTCCCAATCAGGTGTTTTGGTGAATGGCACCATCTTGGCTCCCTCATCCTCGACTCCCAAACAGACATCAAGTCTTGGCAATTGGGCCGCAGTCTCTTTGCAATCTCTCCCTTCAGGCCCTCACCACCCTTCATGGAGAGTGGGGCTGCACTTTCAGAGCCTGTGAGGACATTTTCCTGTGCTTGCTCTCCCCCTCCTAATCCATCCTCCCGACAACTGTGAGACCAGTTGCCCTGCACCACAAATGTGACCACTTTACTCCTACTGTGGTCACGGTTAGGCCTGCATACCTCTTTATGATCTGGCCCTTGCCTGCCTCTTCCGCGCTCTCCCCATCTGCAAGGTCACCAATGACCTCCCTGTTGTTAAATCCAGTGGTGAATTCTCTGTCCTCAATTTACTTGACCTCAAGTAGCACTGGACAAGTTAATCACTCCTTCTTTCTTTTATTCCAACATTTTATTTATAAAAAATTTCAAACTTCTAAGAAATTTAAAGAACAGGATAATGAATGGCCAAGTCCCTTCCCCCAGACTCTTCAGCTCTTAACATGCTACCATGTAACATGTACCCCACCACACGCATGTACACACACACACTTTTTTCCCCTTGAACTATTTGCAAGCTGTAGACATCTTGATGTTTATCTTAATTTCTTCAGCTTGCATCTCCTAAGGAAAGAACATCTCTTATGAAACCACAATACAATTAGCACACCTGAGGAAAGTAATGTTAATTTAATATCATCAGTAATATCATCAAACGGTTCCACTTTAAATATTCCCAATTGGCCCTAAAATGTCTTTTTAGCTTTTTCCTCAGTTCCAGTAGCCAATAAAGGATCATGCATTGCACTTGGTTGTCATGTCTCTTTAGTCTATTTTAATCTAGAACATTCCTCCCTACCCCCTTTTTTCCCCTGATGATATGACATTTTGGACAGTCTAGTCCCATTTTCTCTCTCTCTCTCTCTCTCTCTCTTTTTATTGAGATATACTTGATTTACAATATTATGTAAGTATAGTGATTCACAAATTTAAAGATTATATTCCATTTATAGTTATTATAAAATATTGGCTGTGTTCCCTGAGCTATACAATATATCCTTGTAGCTTATTTGTTTTATACATAGTAGTTTGTACCTCTTAATTCCCAACCTCTATCTTACCCCTCCCTGCTTCCCTCTCTCCACTGGTAACCACTAGTTTGTTCTTTTATATCTGTGAGTCTGTTTCTTTTCTGTTATATTCACTAGTTTGTTTTATTTTTTAGATTCCATATATGTGATAACATAAAATATTTGTCTTTCTCTGTCTGATTTATTTCACAAAGCATAATACCTTCCAAGTTAGAACTATTGTCTTGAAGGATGTTCCACTTTTTGGATTTGTCTGTTTCCTCATGAGTAGATTCTGGCCAAACGTTTTGGCAAGAATAGTATGTGGGTGGTGTGTACTTACTATTGTATCACATCAGAGGTCTGTATTGTCAGGTTGTCTCACCCTTGGAGATGCTAAGTTTGAGCTCTTGGGTAGGTTGTGACCGCCAGATCTCTTCACTGTAAAGGTATGTTTTCCCCTTTGTGATTTATAGGCAATCCGTGGGAGGATACTTTGAGACCATGTGAATTTCCTGTTCACCCAATGCTTTCGACATCCCCTGATGATCCTTGGCTGAATTGGTCATTATGTTGGAACTCCATCTCTTTGATCACTTTCTTTTCTTGGTTTCTAGGGCCTGACTTGCTTTTGGTTTCTCCTTACCTCTCTAGCTGCTCATTCTCAGTCTCTCTGTGGTTCCTCCCCTTCTCCTTGACCTCTGACTGTTAGTGCTCTAGGGCCCAATCTTCAGATCCTTTTCATCCTCTCTCGTGGCTTTAAATGCCATCTGAAAGCTGAGGACTCTGAAATTTCTAACTCTGGTACAGATCTGTTTCCTTCACTTTCATATGTTCAGCTTCCTCCTTGACATGTCCACTTATATGTCTCAAAGTCATATCAAACTTCTCAGGTCTAATGATCCCCTGATTACCCCCTTCCCCTAATCTGCTCATCCATTTCAGTGTGACAGCTCCATCCTTCTAGTTGCTCAGGTCAAAATCTTGGAGTTATCCTTGATTCCTGTGTTTCTCATACTCTCCATGTCAAACCCATCAGGAAATTCTGTTGATGCCCTCTTCAAGATACACCCGGGTGCTGTTCCCTGTCTCCAGGATTCCTGCCATAGCCCACTGTTTGGTCTCCCTGCTTCTGCCCTTTCCTGTCCCTGGTCTGTTCTAAATACAGCAGCCAGAACAATACTTACAAAATATGGGTCCTCTGCTCAAGCCTCTCCATCTCATTTGGAGTGCAAGCCCAAGTCCTAACTTCAGCCCGTCAGGTGATAGATGATCTGCCCCCCCCCATCCCCGCCCTACACCCTGCCCCATGATTTCATTTACTATTATTCTCCCCGTTGCTTACTCCACCCCAGTCACTCTGACATCTTTGCTGTTTCCCAAACCTGCCAAGCAACCTCCTGCCTCAGGGCCTTTGCACTTGCTGTTCTGGCTGCCTGGAACATTTTCCCCCTAGATGTCCACCTGGTTCTCCCTTGCTTCCCACAGGTCTTGGCCTAAATATCACTTTCTTAGTGGGGCCTTTTGATCCCCCTATCTACCCCTGGCACTTTTTATCCCTCTTCTCTGCTGTATTGTTCTCTCACTTAGCACCACCTGACATGCTCTGTATTTACTTGTTTGTTATCTATCCCCATACTGAAAGAGAGCTCCACAAGGGTAGAAACTTTGTTTTCTTTACTGCTCTGTCCCCAGAGTAGTGTCAAGCATACAGCCAGCACTCAATACATATTTTTGAATAAATGAATTGAATGAACGAATTTCCAGTACCTCAGGAAAAGTTATAAACCCTCTGGGTTCCAAGTACCAACAATCTAAAGTGTCTGCATTCTCTACTGGCCAGTAGTAGCTATTGTAGTAGATGGGCGGCCAGGGTGTGTCTCGGATTGGGGTTCAGGGCTCAGATCGTAGCCATGAGATGGAACCCGTGATTCTAGCATTGGCATGTGTCTCTTGTGTATGCACTTACGTGTGTGTTTGTGTGCATTTGTGCGTCTGTGACAGTCTGTGCCAGTGCGGTCATGTATCAAGGTTAGTGATTCTTCTGTGTTTTCTTCTCCAAGAAAATTGCAGATGCTTTATAGGGCTGTAGAACTTTTGTGTGCCTGTGAATGTCTCTGCTTCCGGCTGCAGCATCTTGAGGTCTCAGCCCACCTGTGCTCTGGAGCTGAGGAGCCATCCAAAGCCTGATGCAGTTGTCCTGGGATACTCATCTTTCTGGCTGGGGTGACTCTACCCTTGGAAGCACTTGAATTCAAGTTCACCACTCAAGCACAAGCAAAGTGACAACACGACAACACAACAACACAAGACTAAGAGAACGCTCAAAGCTTTTGCATTTGCTGTTCCCTCTGCCTGGAAAACCCTTCTCCCAAGTCTTCTCATGGCTAGTTCCATCTTATTATTCAGACTTCAGCTCAATTATTGCTCCCCTTAGAGAAGCCTCCCCAGAACACCCCACAGCTGTCTGAAGCTGTGCGGTTTGGGCATCACAGAAGCATTGTGAGTGGGGCTGAGGTCCGGTCCATGCTCTGCTCATCCAGGATTTCACAGGAGAAAGGCTCTGAACTTCTAGCAGAAACCTTGGACATTGTATCTAAATTAGCATCTCCACCCCGACTCTCTCTCACATTGTCTGCTTTTGTCTTCATAGCACATGTCAACGCTATCTGAGATTATGTATTTCACAGAGTTGAACTTATATTATTTATCTGCTAGTTACCTGTGTCTTCCATGTAAACCTCATGGGAGTAAGGACCGTATCTGTCTTGGTCCTTATTCTACCCTGAGTGCTGACACATAGTACGTGCTTACTAAATATTTACTAATGAGTATATTCGCTCTCCTTATTTTGGGGAGCTGTACATACTTACTTGTGTTTTTATTTTAGTAATAAATAGCTCCTTAGATCAGTTAGTCTACATTTAAGGAAACTGAAGATGTTAGGAGTGAAAGAGTCTCTGTGGGCACCCAACTGGTTAGTAGCAAAGCTAGGTCTTGAACCCAGGACTCTGGCCACTAAAAGGCTTGACCAGCCATTCATCTGACCCTCAGCCTCGGATGCTGGTGGTGGTGGTGCCAGGTGCAGCTGACAGCTGTTTTGCCCCTGGGTCAGAGCTGCAGAGAGAGCTGGGGTTCCTTTCGAAGAAGTGGGAAAAGACGCTAAATTAATACTGGTAAATCATGCCAGAACCCTCGTATGCACATTATTATTATTGCCCCCCCATATATTCTAAAATAATCCCTGTAAATAATTATAAAAATAAATCTCAGTGACAAATTTTTTCTTTTATTTCCAGGAACACATTTATTCATCCTAATCTCTTCAGGGGTAGGACAAATTGGAGCACTGGGTGGTGAATACAATTTGCAAATAGGCAATATAAGTAGAGAGAAAATTAATATGTATTCCTCAGCACTCTAAAAGGAGAGGAAGAACATTAATAGCCATTTCCTTGCAGATATAACTTTGAAAATGTTATTTCTGATCCATCAGCGTGGGGCTCCACATGAGGAAAATGGTTACAACGTGACAAGAAGTGATTAGATGTGAAATGGCATCTTTCTGGCACTCCTCCCGTCTCTTTATCCTGTTCTTATTGGGACATAGGAGGAATCATGTTTTGTTCAGAAGATCACAGCTCTGGCCTGGGATCAGCTGCTCATTGGCTGGGTGACCTTGGGTAATTCCTTTCTACTCTCTAGGCCTTGGTTTCCATATCAGTAGCTGGAGTAGATGAAGCAGTGAATTTGGGTGATCACAAATCCTAATTACTTGAAGGTACTTGAGAAAAATAGAGATGCTACGGCACCACCTACTGAATCAGAATGTCATTTTCTGAGTTCTATATATTTTTTTAAGTGATATGCTGAAAGTGTCATGATTCTTTTGTTTTTTAATTTTTATTGTGGTATAATTGATTTACAATGTTGTGTTAGCTTTAGGTGTACAGCAAAGTTATACATATGCATATATCCACTCTGTTTTAGATTCTTTTCCCATATAGGCCATTACAGAGTATTGAGTAGAGTTCCCTGTGCTATACAGTAGGTCCTTATTAGTTATATATTTTATATATAGTAGTGTGTATGTGTCAATCCCAATCTCCCAACTTATCCCTCCCTACCCCCGCACCGGTAACCATAAGTTTATTTTCTACATCTGTAACTATTTTGGTTTTGTAGATAAGTTCATTTGTAGACTTTTTTTAGATTCCACGTATAAGCGATATCATATGATATTTGTCTTTCTCTTGTTAGTTCCATATATTTTAATTGAGGTTGGGGGAGGTTCCTCAACCTCTAAGTGGCAGAAACTTTCCAAGCCAAGCTGGGATTCTGGAAGGGTAGTTGGGGCTTAGACACTGCTCCCTTCTTCCCCACTGGACAATATAAAGTTGAACAGGTTCTTCTGGTCAAGGATCCCTTTCTCTCTCAAAAGTCCAATATGAGCCCCTCTCCCCAAGTCAGAGATGACCTTGCTCCTGAGCCCAGCTAAGGACTTAGAGTATCTGTCAAGTTCCAGGCAAATTGGGGAATAAGATTAGTTTCTCATTGCTGTTTTCAGGATTTGTGAAAATAATGCTAAGAAATCAGCAGATGGCAGTTTCATTTGTAAATTCTTTTTTTCCCCTGCCTTTTCCACGCCAGTCTCCTCCTCTCTTGTTTTTAATTACAACGTAGTATTTGCATGTTGCAAAAAAATCACAGAAGAAAAGCAGAAGCCCCTTTCCCACTCACCTTCCCCAAACCTGCTCACTTCCCCACTCCTTGCTAATGTTTGTATTTTAGTAGAGAGACGACAACAGAACCTTTTAAGATCTAAAGAGAAGGGAAATCTGAGGCACTGAGAATTAATAATAGTAATAATAATTATGATAATAGTAAATAGTAACAATAAACTAACATCTGTGCAACGAATACTTATGCCAGACATTATGATTGCATTTAATATATATTAAAAATTTTAATTGTTCAGATTGGGAGAGCGGAGAGGTGTTTTGGAGTATAGATCATCCTCAGTCCCCTCACACGTGTGCACAAACTGCAGAGAGGGCCCTGGAAACCTTCCCTCTTTCCTACACTTCCCAAACTCCTTCTTTTAGGCTGAAAGGAGGCTGCTTCGGCAACGAAGAGCATTTTGTATGCAGACATCCAGCTTTTTTTTTTAATTGAAATCTGAATGTGGTGAGTCTGAACTAGGGGCTGGGGCGTGATTAATTACAGCAACCATCTTAACCTGCTCAGGGGCTGAGCCTGGAAGGAACGAGGTCAGGCTGAACAGAAATTCAGGATAGAGAGGAATGCTAATAAAACTTTGTTAACTGGCCCTGTCTTTCTTTCAGCTGCTAATGCACGGAGTTGGAAGATTTAAGGAATCAGTTCCTGTTTTGCTGGTTCTGGCAGACCCCAGAATCAATTCCCTTGATTGGAAATAAACAGGATCTTCCTTTTTATCCCCAGGAATGTGATGGAGGAAGGACTCTCGGGGAAAAGGTCTCTTCTGCCAAAGAATAATAATAATAACAAAGATGACAGTGGGAATAAAATATTGCCCTCTTCATCAAGGGCAATAAGGAAGTGTCTAGTTATATGTGTTGAGCCTTCTCACTCTCCATATACGCATGTTAGAACTCCAGAATTCAGCCCAGGTTTTTTTTTTTTTAAATATTTATTTATTTATTTATTTACTTTTGGCTGTGTTGGGTCTTCGTTTCTGTGCGAGGGCTTTCTCTAGTTGTGGCAAGCGGGGGCCACTCTTCATCGCGGTGCGTGGGCCTCTCGCTATCGCGGCCTCTCTTGTTGCTGAGCACAGGCTCCAGACGCGCAGGCTCACTAATTGTGGCTCACGGGCCCAGCTGCTCTGCGGCATGTGGGATCTCCCCAGACCAGGGCTCGAACCCGTGTCCCCTGCATTGGCAGGCAGATTCTCAACCACTGCGCCACCACAGCCCAGGTTTGATCTGAACTCTTTTTGTTCTGTGGTCCTCTTGAGTGTACTATATATATATTGGGCTACATGTCTCAATTTTGGTTTCAGAAAACAGGATTACAATTACAGCACTTCAGGTTGACATAGTACTGTAAATGTCTAAGCATGAACCTCTCCTAAAGGGTATATCTCTGTCATGTGTACCCTCAGTGCCTGGCACAGTGCCTGGTCTTTGGAAGCTGGGGCAGAGGGGCTATGGTATAAATGGGGTAAGGCAGTGGGTGCCTGCAGCTCCCTCTCTGTTGGCTGAGGAATGGGGTGAGGGGACTGAGGAAGAACCCGGATGACTGCATGAACTTTCCCTTTCCCTCAGTGCTCCTGGGGCCGGGGCAGGAAGAGCTGTGTTCAGGGAGAAACCCCAACAAGACTCATTCCCCCTGTTGACTTTTGTAAACTGCTTGTATTCCAAAGGAATCATTTGCCCACTTCTGGGCCAGCTGTATCTCAGCTTGCTCTCTCCCCTCCCAAGGGGAGGATCATGTTACCTAAAGAAACTCACCTTTTGCTATTTCATTTTTTTCTCTTCTTTATAATTTCCCTTCTTTCTTTTTTACCTTTTGCTATTTCTATTAAATTTTCCTTTTTGCTCAAGAAGGTGATGAGGTGGAAGAATGTCCCCTCCCCGCTCTTCCAATCTTCCTTGGTCCAGGGATACAGATTCTTTTTCTCCTTCTCCTCTCCCTCCCCTTTGCCTTCCTTCTCCTTGTCCCTCTGTTATGAAGACGAACTTCCTAAAGCTGAGGGGAGTAGGGAGAGGTGAATCCAGTCTGTTTCTAGAGAAGCTCTCCCCCACTACATTCAGTAAAAAAAAAATTTTTTTACTCTGCTCAAGAATTTTCAATAGCTCCCTATTGTCATCAGTTTATATACATTTCTAACATTAAAGTCCACTTTAATCTGAGCTATCCTGAACTTTATTCTTTGTGATTTCCCAATTCCCTCTTCCCTACAGTCAACTGGCCTTCCTGATGTGTTCACTTAGTGGAGACCAGAGCGGTTGGGGAGGCATTCTAGGCAAAACCAACAACTAAAAGGTGAGCAGAGGATGGGAGAAGCAGGAAAGGAGGCAGGAAAGGTAAAGGTTGATGGGATTTAAAAGATCTTGAGGGACATGAGTTTGATGATTTTGGGCTCAAGATTTGGGGCTGTATTATTAGGTTGGGAGGAGGCCATTGAAAGATTTCAGGTAGGGTCAAATCAGGCTTTTAGAATGATCGCCCTGGGGCTGTGTAGAGAAGGGAACAGCAGTGAGGGGGTTTGGAAAGGTGGCAAAGATCCCTGCTCACTTTGGTGTCATTGGTGGATAGGGTCTGCAGAGCAGACCTTCTATGCTCAGAAGACACAGCCGTGTATGGAGGCAGGGGCGTGGATGAGATGACCTCGAGCACCCTCCTCCTGGTGGGGGGAAGGGGTGGGGTTCCAGTTTCATCTCTGAGTAGGTTTCAGTTTATTTCCACATGTTCTCTCCTTCGGGTCAAAGCCCATCTAGAAAGGCCAAGGGGAAAGTTCCCCGGGGAGGGTAGAGTATCACTTCCTCCTTTTCAGGCAGGAAAGGCAGACAAAAGTGGACAGTGGACCAGAGAGGGTGCATCCAGCAGAGAATGAGGGAGGAGCCTAAGGAGCTGGCCCGGGGCAGGAGGCCTCAGAAGATTCCCTTTGATCCCCCTTATCTGTGGAGGGCAAGCTTTCTTTTTAGGCCTGTGGGGCCTTTTGTTGCAAGCATTTCCTGGAACCCACCAAGGTAAACACAGCCAAGTCTGTGTTCTTACAGCTCCACTTTGCTGTGTCCGCTCCTCCCAGCAGAGAGAAGGGCAGGCGGGTCAACCCTCAGAGGTCAACCCCGCTCATCGGAATGATGACAATACAGGCTCACGTTACAGTGCGTTGGCACCAGGCCTGAGAGAGAACCATGATGGCCACAAAATGCTGAACCACTATCATAATCATCACCGTCAGCTGCACAACCAGGGCCTTCTAAGTGCTGTTTAGACCCAAGGACCAATGAAAAGTCCTGTGAACACCCCCTTTGATGGAGATGGGGAGCTACAATCATCAATAGGTCTACTGAGTTGAGGTCTCTGGAATGCTTGTGAGACCTGGAGTCTGGTGCGTGAGGACCCAGTTTTCCCTTCTCTATTTGAATGGTGCCTATACCCATTGGTATGAAGGGAGCAGGATGGAGAGGCTAGTTAAGGCCGGGCTGCCTCTCAGCTGCAGTAGGGGACGGCTGATAGTGTGACATTGAATTGGATTCTGGTGATAGCTTTGTGCATCCTGGTGCTGGAGATATGAAGGCAAAAATACTCATGGAGAAAATCAGGGTCCTTTCAGTTGAGAACAGGCATGAGCTTCCATTTACCTGTCCCCTGGGCCTAACTTCACGCAGACAGGAGGCGGCAGTGGCTACCCCTCACTTCCAAATGAGGCAAAGGTGTGTGTGGGGAGCTGACCCCATCCATGGATGACTTCCAGCCTCACATTTAACATTTCCCTGTGAGAAGAGAGGATAAGGGACGCCTGAAATTTGGGGACATCATTCAGCTCTTCTTCCCAGGGCGTATTCCTGTCAAGTGGGGTGCTATTAGCTGAGCCAGTGGTTTATTTATAGAAAAATTCAATTTCCTCCTGCTCCCCATGCAAATGGAAACTCCACCCCATCAGGTGTCCTTTCAATCTCTAAACTCTCCTCTTCCCCTCAAAGTTGGGGAGAGGAGTTCCCACCAAGGTGCCCCTCCTCCCTGCAGTTGAGGACAGTTATGTAATCCGGATTGTGACATGGAGGAAAGTCCTGGCTCTCCACACGCCCCTGGCTAACGGCTGCGATGGGGAGCCCGTGATGGGAGACCTCCCTGCTCCCCCATCCCCCAGTGCGCCCCTACCAACGCACCAGGGCTCTGGGCATGAGATGGGGGCCGCTATTCCTGTTGCCCTGACCCTTCCTGAGCCGTAGGGTCCTGGGGCGCCCGGGGGCGGGGCACGCGGAAGCCCGGCGGTCTCGCCAGTGAGTCGGGCGCAGGCGCTGCGGGCACCTGTTGCGGCGCGCGGGGCGCTGAACAAGGCTCACCTGCGCGAGGCCCGGCCCAGGGCGGGCGGCGGGCGCACAGCTGAGCCGAGGTTCCGACGCCCGGCCCGCGCCTCGGGCTTCCGCCGGGTCAGCTGACCACCCAGTGCGGAACTAACAGCCGGCCCGAGCTGTCCGCCGCCGCCGCCGCTGCGCTCCTGCTCCGCGCTCCGCACTTGGTACAGCGCGCCCGCCCCGTCGCCATGGCTGGGCTTGTGGTCAGTGGAGCTCAAGTAAGTCTGTTGGGGCCACCCCGCCCCCGCCTCGGCACAGTCGGTCGGGGGAGGGAGCCCTGGGGTGAGCGGCGTCCCGAGGTTAGACGGGGCCCCCTGCCTCACTGCAGGGGGCTGCGTCGGCAGGTGGAGAGTGGGTCCCTGCCCAGGCCTACCCGAGTTTGGTGAGCACAGGCTCGGTTTTGCGCCTGGCACACCTCCTGGGTGGGAGGAGGGGGGAAGGCCCCCAGGTCGCCCGGGTCCCCTCCAGCCCCGGCGCCCACTGACCAGGGGCCAGCCCGCGGACCTCCCCGTCAGGCCGAGTGGGTAGTACCCACAGCCCACGGTACTTTTCCGGGCCCACAAAAAAGTTTTAATTCTTTCATAACCAGAAAAAAAAACCCTTGGTTAAAGAAACGTTTTAATATATTTGTCTGTACACCAGTGCAGTTGTAGAATATAAATTGTAGCTATGGGTTCCCCCCCCCCCCTTACGCCATGGAGGAAGGAATCTATGAAAGACAGTGAAAATCATGATGCATCCCTGCAGGCGCTGGGTTGGGGGGTTCTGCGGCAGACTTGCTTCGGCTTCTGACCCTAGGCCCCTAATCAGAGGTGGGTAGAAGGCTACAGTTCTCCAGTTTTATTTCGGCACCTGATTTCTTTAACAGGCGTCCATGGGGAATGGCAACACTCCAGTTTCAACCCGAGGTGATAGACACCCAGCTTTACTTGCTGCCAGCCCTGTAGTGAAGCCTTAGGTGTTCTTAGTCATTGCTGGAGGAATGGACTCAGCCACTGTGGGGACCAGGTGCCTTTTACTTGCTGGAGAAGCCAGGTGTCCCTTTTAAACTCTGATTAAGCCAGCCCTCCTCCTTCCCACCTTTCCCTGCACACCCTAGAGAAATGGTTCTGAGGTGTTGAAGTTCTCCCCTTGGATTGCCTAAGGCAGGTAGTGTCAGGCAGAATTAGATTTTGAGGTTACTTTTGGGCTAAGGGAAGGTTTCCCCTTCTCAGAGTTCAGAAGGGAGCAGGCCAGGGAGGTACCAGCCTGGGAAAGAGGTTAAAATGATGCATCTTATTTAGCTGGCAGGGAAAAGGGGCTTTCTGGGAGTTAACAAGGCTGCCAAGGGAAGGGCTGGAGGAGAGGGCCTCTGCCCAAGCAGGGTCCCTGACCCACCAGAACCTAGGTCTCTGCATTTCAGACCCAGGATTCTCTGGGTGTAGCTTCTTCCAGCTTCATGGAAGACTTGGCAGTAGGGCTGCCCCGTCCTGTGCCTCCCTTTCCCTTTTTCTTCACCTGTTTCCCAAACTTGATTTTTTTTTTTTTTTGCGCCCCTTGCTTTTAACACATCTCAGACTGCCCAAGGGCATTCACTGACCTGTGGGTGAGGCATTTTGGGTCCCTAGGGACAGTTCTAAACAGATGGAGCTGCCAGGGGAGGAGCTGAGCAGGCAGGTTGGGGAAAATGCCCTTGGGTCATTAGTGTCCCGTATTCTAAACCACCTAGATCAGTGAATCTGAGTGGTGGCCCTGGGGTTAGGGTCTTTTTAGCATTCTCCCCCTTGCAGCCATTATAAGATATAGCACCTTGAATGTGTATCACATGGTACTTCTCAAACTCGGGATCCTTATAAAGGGGGGAAAAAACCCCACTTGCCGTGAATCCACAGTATTACTGTTTTTATTACAATATTGCTTAAGTATACAAACATAAACCCAGATAGAACTTTTTCTAAGTTCATATTTAGAGACTTATAAGCCCCAAATAAAGGGATGGCTTAAGTGTAAAGATGAAAACCGTAACACCCATAAAATAAACACTTTAATGAGATGGGTGATGTTTTGCTGAAACTTGGTCACTGCTTTCAATGCTGCTGTAGGCTGACGGCCATCGCCCTGGGTTTGAGGAGTTGCACAGACCTGTAACGCCACACGCTCGGGGATGAGGTGGTCCTCCCTCCACTTTTCTCTGTAAAATCTTTTAGCATGGATCTGACTCCATTTGGTCTTCTTTTGGCTTGAATGCATCATTTATATTCAGTACGAAAGCCTCAATCTTCCTTTTCCACTAGCTTAGGATAATTAAAGTAGTGGCATTCATACAACTGCAGGTATAAATGCAAACTTGAAATTTGGGTACTGAAATCTCATACCTGAGAGACACTGGAATAAGAAACCCCTGCCACAGGGATATTGGTCTGATTCAATAACTATTTACCCAGTGGCCACTAGGTGCCCAGGACAGGGCTGTGTACTTTAAATATGTTAACTTACCTCATTCCTCAATTTTAACTTACATTACAGGGTAATATGTGACTCATGGGGCTGTTTAACCAGGGTTGACTAGTTAAGAGCCAGGTGGTAAGCTTTTAATAAGTGTTAGTAGTTACATTATTCTTAACACCTTTGGAGGTGGTTAGTTTTTAACTAGTTTATAGAAGAGGAACAGACTCCATGAGATTGTGACCCATCCAAGATAATACGGTTTGGAAGCAGCAGCACAGGGACCCAAACTCATGCCCAGAGCTGTTTCTACTCTCACAGAGCTTCCAGTACTGTGAACTTAAAATTAAGAATCCCTCACCCCTGGGTGGGGGCAGGCATCCTAAAATAATCTCCTCTCAGTCTGGCTACTACGGAAAAGTTCAGGAGCCAGACCATCCCAACTGCAAAGAGAAACCCTCAGTGTTCTGCAGTTTGGTAATTTTCTGCAGCTTCTGCTCAGAGGAACTGGCTGTGTGTACATGTGGGTATCCCGCCAAGACATTCTTGTTTTTCTGTCTGGTGTTCCTCTCTGTAAGGGTCTTGAACTTGATATGTTTTCATTTCCCTGATAATGGTGTCCTTTTCTGTTGTAATTCCACACAGGGTAGAAGTCTTGGGGTGCCTATTACATAAGGTAGGCAAACTAAAAGTACGAAACTTTGTTCTTCAGTTCACTCAAAATCAAGATAATTGACTAAATGCAATGACTTCTCATTTTGGATGGGCTCTTCTGTGCCATTTAAGATCTGTTAAGCTCTGTATCCCTCCTCTTGTTTGGTGAAGATGCAAACTATTTTTGATCTGGCTCTTCTGGCTTCCTGTTTTATGTTAGGTGGTCCCATGCTCCAGAAAGTTTCCTGACATCCTGAGAGGTAATGTCTTCCACTCAGGAGCACTTCTTCTTTTTTTTTTTTTTTTCAACTTTTTAAAAAATTGTATAACTATATATACATTTAAAAAAAAATTTATTTCTTGATTTATGGTTGTGTTGGGTCTTCGTTTCTGTGCGAGGGCTCTCCCTAGTTGTGGCAAGCGGGGGCCACTCTTCATTGCGGTGCGCGGGCCTCTCACTGTCGAGTGACCTCTCTTGTTGGGAGCACAGGCTCCAGACGCGCAGGCTCAGTAGTTGTGGCTCACGGGCCTAGTTGCTCCATGGCATGTGGGATCTTCCCAGACCAGGGCTCGAACCCGTGTCCCCTGCATTGGCAGGCAGACTCTCAACCACTGCGCCACCAGGGAAGCCCCAGGAGCACTTCTTAAATAAGTTTCTCCTCTCATTATGAGTGTTGGTTGCAGTGCCTGGCAGTGACTGCTTGCTGCTTTTAAGCCTTTTCCAGCCAATTTGAACCCTTCAACATGGTTGACTTAGCTCACATCTCAAAAAGCTTCCAGTTTACCATGAGGGTGGTCTAAGCATGCAGATGGCTTATCAAGTTGGTTTTCTTACTAAATTTTGGAGACTTGGTCTTCATCTCTGTGGAATAGGAGCAAGTTGTGCTTTGTTTAGTTCTCTTGGGATATTGCGCTGTTAAGACCATGGAATAAAACAAGCTGATGGGAGTCTTGTTAGACATGTTGTGAATGATCCGAATGCTTCATGGTGATAGCTGTCCTTGGTGTTTGTTTGCTCTGAAGTGGAATCCTACAGAAGAAAAAGGGGAGCAAATATCCCTCTTTCCCCAGGCTCTGACACTCTTCTGGGGCCTTCCACATGGTGTCATGAGGTAGTTCTAGACCTTTCAGCTAGGAAAACTCATTTTGAAGCCGAAACTTGATGATAGATGCACCACTGGATTTTGTTGTTGAAGAAAATCCACATCCACATGTGGATATTTAAGAATTCCATGGCCTGCATGTTGGAAGTCCTTATTCCTGGTGCAAGGTGTGGTCCAGGCTCTATCATTAAGAAAGATGTATTATAGTGGGCAGGCCTCTGGAGTCTTAGTTTCCCTGTATAAAACATGAGGGGTTGTGATTGAGTCCCTACTAAATTTAGTCCTTGATGACCCTATGAGGAAAGAACTCAGTTCCTACATTGAAAGCTCAGCCTCTCTGCTTCATATATAGCAGAGGTCTTGAATGATTTTGATGTGTACAAGATGGTGGTGCATTTTGGGTGAAAGGGATGGGTTTTCAGGTGAGCACCTTGGGCCTGGGGACCAATGTGAACATATAATACAGAAGAAGCTGCTGATGGAGTGGACATTTGAGTGATTGAAATCCCTAGATTCTCCAGTCTCTCCTTAGTGTATAACTTCCATCTCTGCTTGGAAGCAGAACTTAATTTGTTACACAAGGAGTTCTGAAGAAAGATGGGTCTCGTGTAGAAAGGGGAGAGATTACCATATTTAACTTACAGCTCTTTAGTTTCTAGCCTGTATCTTCCTAAGTCAAAATAATTTTATTGGAGTCAGCTATTTTTCTGTCCCTTATCCCCACTTTGTCTTCTCCAGGAATGAAGTTACTGAAGGAGAGTGAATACACGATGTTGTATCATCAACAACTGGTCCCCATTGGATAGGACAGGGTTGAGAGATGACCTGAAAAATTGAGGGTGCTAGGGTGCAGCGTGACTTGTATTAGATTGAGCCATATGAAAGTACTGTTGTGTAGTTCTACAATGATCGAAATATTAGTAATTCATACAGTTTAACCCAATACCTGAGGATGCAAGAAGGCCACCATATTCTTGTTCTCAATTAGGAATCATAACTTCCCCACCCCCCTGGACACCTCTCTCTCATTCCAAGACATCCTTGTCTGTATGTGTAGAAGAATGAGGATTTGCAGGGGGAAAGGATCAAGGCTACAGCCACGAATTTCTGCCGAGCAATTGAAGGTAGGGTCCTTTAGTGGGAAAGCGTCACGTACTGTGACCCACTGGCCACCTGGTCACTGGTTTGTCTTACTGGTTTTGGAATTAGTTGCCAGTCCTTCCTGCAGTGTGCTATCTGTAAAAGTGAGTTTCAAAAACTCAGTGCTTGGAGCAGTGAGAAAGCCCTCTGACCTTGTCACAGTCAGAAGTTTTGGGATCAAATTTCAGTTCAGCCTCTTAATGTTTGGGCACACTCTAGGTAAATAATAATAATAATAAAATAAGTAAAAGAATGCCTGAGGGAACAGGTCTGCAAGCAGAGTGGGGTTGATTGCCAAAGGATCCCTGGAGGACAGAGTCTTGGAAGCTCTGGCCACCCGTCATTGCCCCGTCGCCTTGAGTCAGCTTCGTTCAGAGTGTGGAGGACATTTTATACACGGTGGAAATAGGATGGGATTGGCGGTCTGGGGAGGTTTTCTTGTCCAACCCTATTTGTTCCAGCACCCTGCAGGTTGAATGCTGGTAAGTGCATCTGCTGTGTCTTTTATGAGGTAATGTGCATCACAGGGTATTTGGGGGAGGGTGGGAGCAGAGGAGGGGAAGCAGGAGAGCCAGAGGGGCAGCTGTTGGGAAGGCCCCTGAGCAAGAGGCTGATTGCTGTGATTATACCAGCGTGCTCTGACGTTGGGTTTTTTTTGGGACATCTGAATCAGGCCAATTTCAGTCCAGTTTCCATTGTGCTGGGATTAGTCTCCATCATGCTAAGTGTACCAGCAAAGGGGAGCTGTTGGCAGTCCCTGAAGCCCCCAAAGCTGATTTGATCAGGGAAACAGCCACACGTGGGGCTTCTCATGTGTGAAGCGTGTGTTTCAAGTTGCGGAAGCAATCATCGGATCAGTGACGCAGGGCTGTGAGCAGCTGGGTGATTTCCGTTGGCCACAATTGTTTCTGTTCCATTTAATTTCCAGGTGTCCTACATAGGCCAGGACTGCAGAGAGATTCCAGAGCACCTCGGCAGGGACTGTGGACATTTTGCAAAGAGGCTTGATCTGAGCTTTAACCTTCTGAGGTATGTAACCTTCACGAGACGCAGACCAGGCCTGGGAGGCCCAGTCCCCCTGGTAACGGCCTGCAGATAAAAGTCAGACATCCCAGCTCTGCATAGGGTACAGGGCTGTGAGACCTGTGGAACCGCACCCCAAAGGTTTGACTCTGCTTCACGTGGTTCTCTGCTCCCCTCTTTGCGCCGATGAAAAAGCAGCGAGCGTGAGCATCTTCGGTCTCACATGTGTCATGAGAGGGCTGTCAGTGTCACTTTGTTCTTTTCCTTTCTCACTGATGTCCGTGCAGACGAGTTAGAATACTCTTGGGGAGAAAGTGAGGTAGAACCAGCAAGTGTTTTGGGGGTGTTGAGGAATGCTTTCCTGGATAACTCCATCGCCCAAAGATTTGCCAAATTCCAGGTAGAGTGTTTTTGTGTGCTTTTTTTCCTTTGCCTTTTTATGAATTGGAACTTTAAATATTTGTGATGATGATTTCTCCCAGATGGTATTTCAAAGTAATTCCAACACTGTTGGCATGGGGTAGGTGGGAGGGAAACTTGAACGACTGTTCCAAACTTGGCAGAGAAGGTAAGTGTGATCGTCTGTATTATTCCAATGGAGAAAACAGTTATTTCATTTCTTCCTAAAAGATTTTGAATTGCGACTGGCTTGGGGGCTTCGGGGAGGGAGATAGGAGGCTCTCGGAAAGCAGGTATCAGTGGGACAAATGGGCAGGGATCTGGGTGGTGGCTTTTCCTAACGAGGTGGTTCCACACAGAGGTTTTTCCTGTGTCCCCTTGAGAGCCATGCTGTCCTGTGAGGGGAACAAACTGTCTCAAGGTGGAAGGAGGGGTGAGGAGCTGGAATCCCACCCCAGGGCTTCTGTACTTTCCTGCTTCCATGCTGCGGAGTGTCTTCTGAGTCGGGACACTTGGGAATTATGGATTCCAGGGAAGATGGACAAAATTCAGGGCTTTAAGGCACCAGAGGGGACTTGAAGCTAAGCCAGCAGAGCTTCTTGGGCTGGTGCTCAAGAACTCACAGCTGAGATGCATGGTCTCCAGGGAAGGGGCGTCCAGGGAGTTGTGTTGGAAGAGAGTGGGCGCTGTGTGCTTTCTCTCCCTGACTCCCAAGGGGTTTGTATGCTTCTGGAGAGATGTGGAAACTGAAAAGTTGCAAAGTAATAGAGTGATGAGAGGATGCCAAACAAACGCTGACTCTAAAGAAACAAAGGATGGTTTTTGGTCCCTACCCAAATTGGGGACAGAATACACAACCTGGACTGGACAGTGCCTGAGACACGGGCGCCCCTTAAAGAGCTCCCCAGGACAGACTCAGGCAAAGGGTTCCTTGGGGCATCGGAAGGAGTTCTTCCCATGTGACCGGCCTGCAGGGGCTTGGGGCTCTGTGGCTCGGGCAGTGGCTGCTTTGCTGCTGGGAGCCCGGATGTGGGTTTGAGGAGGCTGGGCCCTGTGAGGGAGCGTGTCAGCGGTCACAGGTCACGGGGCTGGGCTGCCAGCTCTGAGGAAACAGCCGTCTTTGTCATGCTCCGGGCCCTGCCTCCCTTTGGCAAAGAAGAGGCTGGAATCCTGGGAGGTGTGTGTGTGCCGAGCGAGCTTGGTGGCGGGCGAGAAGGGGCTCTTGGCTCTGAGGGGCTGGATCTAAAAGGATTTATCACAGGAAATGATGGATCCTGGAGGCAGGAACATTTTGTGAGAAGGAGATCGGTGGAATAAATTCAGAGGGAGAGGAGTTAAGATTTGTATTAATTTTTGTTGCTGTTGAGGAGACAGATTTCTGTAAGTGTTGAGTGTGAGGAGTGATCCCTTCTGGTCAGGAACCTGTTCTTACCCCTGTTGTGGTCAGTGTGTGGGTTATAGCTGGGTTGGGGCAGGGATGAAGTCTAATGGAAGGGTTTATATTAGGACTTACAAAGTCAGAAGGTGTTACAGACCACAGTGGAGAAGAGTAACCCTGGCTTGACATGGTTATGTTGGGATTGGCTCATCTTTGATGGTCTTATTAACCTAACTCGGGGGCGAAGGGAGGCGGCACTATTTATCTTGCGTGTCAGAGGAAGATGCAAGCTTACTCGGGCCCTGGTCTCTGCCTTCAGCTGGATAAATATTCAAAGACGACTTAGATGCCTAACTAATTTCTCTTAAAAAAATGGGGGAGGGGAGAGAAGGAGGAGAAGGGAAGAGAAAGATAATAAACTTACCTTCCAAATAGACGGGAATGTGACAGATGTCACTAGCCCACCAGCCTGCAGGGATCATCATACCCAAAGGAAATACTGTGAATCCCCATCCCACCTTCTGTAGAAGGTTTCTTCCCAGCCCTGACTTACTATTTCCATGGAATTTGGGGGAGCATATCACCCTGTATTTGCTCTCCACCTGGATTCACCATAGCTCCCTGTTCTAACTCTCTCTGCTCTGTCTGCTGTTCTCCCTCTTGGCAGCCTGTCTGGCCCCACTTGGGACACCCCCTTCATCTCTCTGAAGCCCAACACAATGTTACTGTGTATTATGCCAGTTCAAAGTGTGCTGGGGGCGATAGGGTGGTAATTGTTGGATGCAGCAGGAGACACATTGGGCTAGCATTGTTCCTGGAAATCTTCTGGGTACCCCCTTGCCCTAGAGACCTTCTCCTTGGCGATTCCTCTCATTAGGGTCAGGTCTCCTGCATGTGACCAGGTGCCCCTCTTTCCCAGCCACTTTCTCTGCTTTCCAATGTCACTTTTCTTTCCAGAGCTGCCCTCAGAAACACAAAATTCTTCTTACTCTGTTATATTCAGAAAAATCACCCCCCTCCTTTTTATAGAGCATCTGTGCAGGCTTCCTTTTCTCATCCGAAGAGTCATATCCGGGTATTGCCTTAAATGGATGAGAGCCACTAATACAAATTTTGCTAATCTCATAAATCACAAAATCAGCTGCAGTCTGTTTGTGCTTTAGAGTACAGCTTGTTTTTAGGCAAGGAGTTCTATTTATTCATTTCAAAATATTTAATACGTTCACATGGCACAGTCTTTAGGAGGAACAAACATGCAACCAGTGAAAAGAAAATCTCCTTTACACGTAAGTCCTTTTGCCTCCTGGTTCCCATCTGCACTGCTAACTACTGGTAGTTGATTTTTGTCATCCTCCAGAGATATTCCGTGCATATGCTAACATGAGAATTTCTCATGTGGCCAGATTTATATTACTTCTTGCCAAGATGTTAGTGAAAACGGAGGCACCAGGCTTCAGTTAACCACTTGTGATAGGGACATCCGTCTCTGTTGTCTATTAATTCATAGCCCATCATCGTTGTTAATTTCATTCATGAAAGTGATGTTTCTGCTGATTGTCTCTATGGCCACCTGTTCATGCTGGAGGGGAGTGTGGTTATGGGTTTATAAGCTCTGACCTTTTATTTTTTCTTCCCGTTACACCTTAGGGTCTTGTCTCCTGCGTTAACTATGGTGACTCCATCTCTACCTCAGTTGGGTTGTCCAGTAATAAACTATGCAGAAAGTCGTGGAAGTTGAGACTGTCTTGCTTCTATGACTCTGTCCTGGAGGGAGTTAAAGTCCCTGGCCAGTATGTTCTCTGTCGGGTTGGAAAGGGAAGCAAGACAAAAGGTCCAAATAAAATTTCTGGCTCCCTTAAAAGACTCAAACATTCCTTACCTGCTCTCTCAGCCCAGACCTCATTCTTCCTGTTATGATGAAAACCAGGTGAACTGCAATGACCGTGAACTGGGACCAGCTCTCTGGACATGATTCTCAGGTGTAGGGTCCTGCCATCCCCCCTTTAAAGGGCATATTAGGTAATAGCCAAGAGGAGTGAAGTTTTGTCCCTTAAACTTAGATGCATTTATGATCATGAATCCAGTGTTTACATCTGCATGACATTGTACTTTAGGTTTTATTTTTTGAAGACAGTCTTGTAAATAATGAAACCAACAATGATCAATTTAGAAATCTTGAAAAACACAAAGGTATGACAGAAACCCTCTTTCTCTCAAATTTTCACTGATAATCTTACCACCCAGGAATCACCATCGTTAACATTTTATTGTCTTGGAGTCTTTCATAATGCCAAATATTTTTTAAATGACGCTGTTGCTTACATTGTGTTGGAAGCATATTCCCATCTCAATAAATATTACAGTTTTTAATGGTTTCTTATTTCTTAATGTTGGACATTTAGATTGTTTCCAGATTTTTACTGTTATAAATATCTCTGTTATAAATTGCCTTGTAATGCTCATTGATGAATGTCTCTGATTAGTTGTTTGGGGCAAATTCCTGGAAATGGAATTGTCAGAGAGCCTTGATACAGATGGCAGATTGCCTTAAAGAGAGGTTATACCGACTTCTGCTACCAGGAGTATTTGAATATCCATTGTCCCAAACTCTTACTTGAACTCGTTTTTGAGGTTTTCGTATTTTACTTTACTTCTGTGATCAGTACAGAGAGTCCTCCGGTTCCTTGATCGAGGCAAAGAGATCTTGGTAATGAGTTGTTCCAGCTTTCATTTTCCTTCTCCCCTGACTGGGAAAGGGCAGTGTTCTCTCTGGTGGCCCGTTTCTCTCCCCCAAGGGCCTTGAGTGGGTTGGGTGGGTTGCCTGCTGAGCCTGTGAACACAGTGGGCAGAGCAGAGCTCCCACGGCACACGGTGATAAGCACATCTGTGTCAATCTGGCAATAAAATTGAGAGGGCTTAATTGATCTATGGCAACAGGAAGCTTACGTTTTAAAAATCATTGGCAGTTGTATCTTACTTAGCATCACTCTGATAAATGTACTGGATGGGAGAATTGCTTAGGAGAAACTTTCTTAGGTGGGAGCTTGCTGCTTCTCTGGCTTTGTCCAGGATGACAGTGATGGGCTGGGGAGTTTGGGCAGCTCCAGTAGAAAAAGAGTGGCTCTGTCCTCCCTGCCAGGCAGTGAGGTGGACAACTGGTACACTGTCAAATCTTCGAGGGCGGACATACGACCATATCTATGCCTATTACTAACTGCTGGACAAAACTGGGCCTGTTAGCTTGCTGCTCAGTTGGGAAAATGGGCAGTGTAATGAAAGGAGCCAAGGCTTTGGGGTTAGGCCACCCCGGCTTGAAATCTTAGGACTGTCACTCACCAGTTGTTTAACTGGCCTTGGGCTAATTACAAAAATGTTGAGTGTGTAACTGTGTGTAAAGTGCCTAACAAATTACCTGGCACATAATAGGTCTTGAGTAAGCAGAGCTATGGTTAGTGCTTAAACATGGCGCTAGTGAGGCTAAAAACCAACTCTTAGGGGCCCTCCATAGGGCCATTTCACTCTCTGGTAGTCACTGGGGTTCCTCACAAACATTCAAGATTTCCTCTTTAAGTATATGGCATGTTTGCACATCTTTGCACCCTTTGGTATAACCAGTGGCAGAAACTTGAAGAGCCAGTGCATAATTTGCCACTTTCTCTTCTGCTTGCTGTGGCCATCAGTCTTGGGTTCTGACCATAAATGACCAGAACCCCTTGCTGACCTATGTTGGATATAGATTGTAAACAAGAAATTTGTGTTACAAGACGTGAAGTTATTTAATGCAGTGTAAGCTAGCCTGTTCTAACTGGTACAAATACCTTAGTTTTCCAGCTGTCTGACATTGCATAGGCTAAAGCCCACTCATCTTGCTCACATTTTTCATCCTTCCCAACTGGGAGTGTTCCTTTGTTCATATCATGGTAGGAATGAGTAAGAGAACTCCCCGCCTAGACTCTTAGGAGAACAGCTCGAAGGTCATGTTCTGTTGGTGTTGGGTCTTCATCAAACTGTTTCTTTGCAGTCAGGGGCCTTGTTCATACTTGTTTTCAAAACCCAAATGTAGTAGTCTTACTTGGGGAGCTCACTGATATTGGGGTTGGGTTGGCAACAGAGCTCATCATGTTGGTGAGACTTGAGAGGAAGAGATGATGATGGGAAAGATAGGCTTTAGGAAGAGAAACTGTTAGTGAATTTTCACAATAGTTCTAGGGCCTTGATAAGCCCTGAGTGATTCAAGGAGGCGAGGGTCTACGTATGTTGGAAGCAGTGTTCTCTCTGATCTGGGCAGTGCTATGAAAAGCACCTTTTTTGTTCCAAGAATATTATTGGCCATTCTAGTGTCTCCGGCTACCAGCAGAACATACAGTCAAAAGGTGAAGTGGAAAATGACCTGGCAGGTAATGTTTGATGTCTCGATAGCAAGACTTTGATTTCCTTGACTTATGACTCTTCCTAGAGTGACCTTTGTGACTGTAGAACCACCAAAAACAGTTTAAAGGAAAACAGGAAGGGAGGGAAGGAAGATGACCCAAGGGAGCAGGTAGGAAGCCACTGCGAGTGAGGTTTATGTGGTACTTTGCTGCCTCCCTCCCCCAAGAATGTCCTGACTTCATGGATTTCTACCCTTTGGCCAGAAAATAGGGTATTGAGCCACAGAGTGTAAGACTGAGCTGGGACAGTGGTGGGCCTTTGGAGCGAGTTGACTGAGAGACTGTGGGGCTTTCCTGAGGTTCAGCTTTCTCATAGATGGCGATGTTCCCTATGACTCGCAGTGTGGTTTAGAAAGGGCTTTCATAAACCTTGTCTCCATATTTCCTACAGTGTTGCCTGCAGGATGAGAAATTCGTACACTTGTTTAGTAATGCCTTTTATTTCTCATCTCACCCGTTTAAGTCCTTCAGAGCCTTCGGTTTAATTTTCCTTTTTTTGTAAAGTTTCTCTCTCTGAGCCGTTTGGAACTTGGGCCCCCCGCTCTACCCTCTCCCCCTGCCCTGCTCTCTGCTCTGAGGTCATTGCACATGTGGTGGTGTTGCTGTCTGTTGTCAGGGTGGCTGTTGGAAGCAGGGGTGATTTTCGGGAATAGGGGGAGAGACCGGCGAGTTTCACCCGTTCAGACTCTCTACTCACTGGCCTTCTGTCTTCTAAACCATGAAGTTCTATCACAGTGATGGCGGTGGGGACTCGACTAGCATTTAGTGGGTGAGGCCTGGGGTGCTAAATGTCTTGCAGGGCATGGGACAGCTTTAGACCAAAGAACCCTCCCTCCCCCACGCCAGCTGCACCCTGAGGAAGACCTCTGAGTCCTGTAGGCGAGAGCTGGGGAATGGCTCACTTCATGAAGTAAAGCAGCCTTGCAGATGAGTACCCAGAGGTGACTTGCTCGGCCCTGCAAAGGAGCCCAGGGACAAGGGGTCAAACAAGTGACATTAGACATCATGGTTTTTTTCCTTATTAATACATGAGCAATATTATAGAGCACTTGCTACATGCCGAGGCTGGGCAGAGCACCTACCAGGTGTTAGCTCGTTCAGTCCTCCCAACAGTATTTTCCGATGTAGCCACTGAGGCCAAGATAGGGGTAGAAATCTCCCCCAGATCACAATGATGGTTAAATGCTGGGATTAAATGGCCCTGGTGGTTTGACTTCAGCTTTGTAGTTACTCTAGACTGCTTCTCATGGTATAAATCATTGCTTTCTTTGTGCGAGAAGATGGGTGGTCATTTCCAAGCCTATATTTCCTTGGGGGCAGGGGAGTTTGTTATATAAAATCATGAGCAGCCTGTGGAGTTCACGGAAGCTGGGTCAGAGTGGATCCTGCAGCTCCAGGTTGGAGACCATAGAAGCCTCAGGGTTGTCTCTGTTGCATTTCCTTCTCTCTCCAGTTTCTCCCACACCTTCCTGATGTGCAAAGTTTGGTGACCTCGTGAGGCCTGTGCCAGCTGGGAGTTGGGGGTTCCCAGAGACCTCCTCCTCTGCTTTTATTGCCCCCTCTGGGTTACGAGGCATGGCTCAGATGGTCACTGTCAGGGCAAGAAATGGCTCAGCATTTGCCGTGGCTCTACTGTCCCAGCCTCAGGATGGGGAACCTTGAGACGGATGACTGCATGCATGACTTTTGATTCTGGAGGGAAAAGAAGAGGGTGTGTGTGTGTCCATGTCTGTGTCTGTACTTGGACATGTACTCACTAGCATGCACACACCCACCATGTGAAAAGCCTCTTTCCTCTTGTCTCCTTGGGGACTGCTGTGCTGGTGATTTCAGCTGTTCCCTGCCCCTTTATGATGAAAAGGGAGTGATTATGCATTTTGCTGGGTGTCTGTGTTTAATTGCAGGGATGTAGGAACTACGAATTCTCCCTGGCCGAGGCTTTCCTAATAAAAGCTCTCTCCTGTCCCAGCTGCTTTCTCTTCCCCTTTGCACTCACACCCTCATCACTGCCACAGCACAAGGTCACTTAGGATTGTAAATGAGGAAGAGACATACACACACATGCTCAGGTTTCCTTTTAGAGTTTAAAGAAAAAAAGACACCCCCTCCTCCAGACCCATCATTATGGGGATCAGCTACGTGCCCCCCACCTTTGCACCACCTCCCCTAAGCTCCTCTCTGAGTTTATACAGAACCCAATTTTTCAGTCTCTTGGGTGTCTGCTTTTTCTCTTTTTCTGAAGAAATAAGAGACGGGTAGAGCAGGGAAGACCGACAAAAGAGCTTTTTTCTTTAAAAAAAAATCCCAGACCCATTTTTGAGATAAAGCAAGACTTACTAAAAACAATAGGAGAGGAGGGTGGGAGAGGGGGTGTTAACCCCCATACCGCCTAGTTTCTGCAGCTGGAGAAATGTTTTAAAAAAATGCACCATTGTTAAAACTTTTTTTTTCTTCCCTGATGGATTTATTTATAAGGTAGAGAAATATTTTCCCCATAATTGGGTAACTCTTAATAGTAGCAATTGCATATTTATCAGTGTGAGGGGCTATTATTAATGTAACTGTCAGACCCAAACACATTTCTGCATTAAATCCATTTAGTATGTGCATTATTCGGGCTCGAATGTCACCGGGACATCAAAGCCCCGGAGGCATGGAGAGCTCAGTGCCCTGCTGTGGCTGCGGAACAGGCCCTTGATCAATAAATGTAACATGTTAATGCAGAGCAAATAGAATAAAAGATTTCTTTGACAAGACATGAAAAATCACCTTGTGGCAGCTGGCATGTGATGCCGTTTCTGGGGAGACACTAGCAAAGTTGATCTGACAAGTAAAGAGGAGAGATGATGGTTGTAAGGTGCTTTTGTTTCAAACTTCTTTCTTGACCTGTCAGGTTTTGAAGGCGCCTCAATGGCTCTTTTTTGTCATGTGAAAATTGTAGTCTTAGGTAGTTATGAAGCAGTTATCTCTTCTCAAATTGTGAATGCTGCTGTTTAATTGATTCACTTAGCATTTGAAACTGTCACGCATTAATAATTGCGAAATCCTGTAGATACGGCACGAGTGTGTCACGCTTAAATGTGTAGTTATCAGAAAATTAATATCCTTAATGAACCGGTGCTTTCAAACTAACATTGCATGAAATCTCTTTTGCCCTTTCATTTGCCGAAGCCACATCCGCCAGTTTGCCGAGAATCACCTCTCGACAGTTTGCTTTCTTGATGCCCGACAAATGCCAGCTTTGCTGTGGGTACATCGCCTGCTCAATGACAATAAATATAGTAATTATACTGGAGTTAGTAATTAACATAATTGTAGTCAATTACGACAAATACAGTGCTAGAGCTAAATAAATGAGAGGGGAGAAATTAGCAAGCTAATTGATTTATCTTTACTTCGCTTTCTATTACAACTGGCAGGGCTGTTTTTCTTGGGGAGGGGGAGGGGAGGGGCAAAACATCCCCACAAGGATTGTTTACAAGTAACTGATTTTGTTTTGAAGTTGCTTTGTCTTTGACATATTATTACGCATCACCCCCCACTCTGCTTACAAGGAGGAAAAACGGAAAGAAAAAGAGAATTTAAATGTCAAGGGAACATTTTGTTAATTTAACTACATCAAGCTGAATGCTGCATCTAAAGGAAGACAGGATTTAGCTTTTGCTAAGGCTTGAGGAGTTATGTTGTCTTCTCGGCTATTGTCCTGGTAAAAGAAAGTTTGAGAGAGAGAGAGAGAAAGTGTGTGTGTGTGTGTGTGTGTGTGTGTGAGTGAGTGAGTGAGAGAGAGACAGAGAGACAGAGAGAGAGAGTTCGAAATATTGTCTCCATCAGCTAGGAGGTGTTTTCCTGGATGGTACATTTTGGGGTTATATGTGCCGCTGGCTTGGGGTGAGAAGTGGACATATTTTACTTGGTTCAGCCCCACTTGACCTTGTTACGCCTTCTTCCCTGGGTACTCTGGGAACACACAGAGGAAAGGAGCGGCCAGAGTTGCTGGACAGGGCAGGGGAGGGGCTCCAGCGAGGACCCACCCTCTCTTTGCCACACTTCAAGGCTGCCCAGGCTCCTGGGCTGTCGCACTCCTGAGGCTGCCTGGAAAGTTGCTGTGGGGTCTCAGTGCCCATGTGTTTCGAGCTGGTTTATTCTGTGCTGCCTGGAGCCCTGGTTAGTGGTGTTGATCGTGCATCTCTGTTCTTTGTTCACCGCTTTTAACATGACTGCTGTTCATGCCGCTCAGGGAAAACCTGTGCATGTTTTCAGGCTTGGGGTCGCATCTCAACCCTGTTTGTTTTTTTTCTTACAACTTTTAGAAACAGGATTTTTTTTTTCCCTCTGCCTATTGACACAGGATGGGGCTAGTGGCCAGAGTTTTTTAAAGGTTGGAGAGCTTAAAATCTTAGGCTGGTCTCACCCAAGGTTAAAATTGAGTGCTTTCAGGACATGGCAGTTAAAGTATTCAGCATCAGTTCTAACCTCGTCAAAGCCCCAGTTAATCCCCTGAAAATGAAGCAGTTTAACAAATTAAAAATTTGTTTCAAAGCCTTTTACTTGGCTTTTCTTGAAGATTCCACTGGATAAGTTCCTAGTCTGATAGGAGCGGGAGTCAGAGGCTGCAGTTTTATTTGTATGTAGGTGGTACATATAACCGTGCATAACCTCGTGTGGAATTCAGTCTTTCTGTTGCAGTAAGATACTGCCTGTATTTTGGAACACCAGGATGTACTCGGCCACTGCTTAGTGTGGTCATTCTTCATGTGTGCTGCATTTGGAAATCAATTTCTGATATGAAATATTTATATACAAGGAATCATTTAAATTATTTAAAGTTTGCAGGCATAATGGCCTTTCTGATGAAGTCTCAAATTATTTTAGTAAATGCATGGACCTTCTGAGCAGAAAAGACTTTCATAGTTGGGGGTGGGTAGGGGGTCGGAGAATGATGCTTGGAACTCGAGCCTGATTTAGTTTGTTGTGGGTCAAAGAGGAATCCATGATTTCTATGTGTAGCTTTGTTTTCCAAAAATAGATAAATTCCAGGTATCGTATACCTCTAGAGAGAGCTGTGAGCACTTGTGAGAGGCAGTGAGGGGTGTGGGGTGAGAGAAAATGTGTGAAGAAAAACCTTTTTGCTGTTGACCACTGTCAAAATGTGGCATTTGTAGTATTGCTGCTGTCTGTAGTCTCTACTCACCTGCTGGTTTTTATATATACCCTGTCTTTTCTCCTGAATGGCGCTCAGATGTAGAGCGGATGTCAGTCGGTGAGAACATAGGATGATGGCAAAGGAAGCCTCTTTACATTTTTATTATTTTACAATTAAAGTTGCCCTAACTGGAGCTAGCTTTATTTTGCCCTCGTACTACTAAAGAAATAACAGCACAGGGCATAATTTAGATGAATTCTTTTCGAACAGAATGCTGTTTGCAAAGGCTCCATTTTGTCCCAAGACTCTTCTCTGTTTCACTGAGACAGACACCCATATAGATGTTTAAATATGTGAGTTTTGAGGTGCTTTGTTCCTCAAATTCTGATTACTTTTTATATTTGTTCCGCAGCAGCTCTGATGATTGCATCTACTAAAATGCATTTTTGTGGAGTTGGTGGAGCAGGAAGCGAGAGGGGATGGAGTTTGTTAAGAGCCTTTGTCCGTTCACCTTCTGAAAAGCTGGATGAGGGGCACTTGCCCATCAGTCTTGGGGGTGCATTGCAATTGCCTGGTGGAGTGTGCATTTTATTTCAGGGTCTTATTTTTCAGAATGAATTCCCTGTCCTATCTAAGTGCATCACCGTGGTAGCTCACCTCCTGAGGATTCGAAACCTCCCAGGAGCAGTGGGTGATCAGGACCCGAGGGTGACCCTGAGAGGGCAGGCTGTCTTCATCTGTGCTGACAGTTGAATTACGGGTCTGTCCTGGTTGGCTCTTGTGAATTCTTCCTCAGACGCCTGAGCTGGACTAAAATCACAGAAGGATAGCCATCCTTCCAGTTGTATAATTGGATGTAGCAAACCAGTACGCTGAATTCTGTTCTTGGAGGCTGGGCTCTGGTAGGCAAAATCAGCCTGACGTGGGGTATAGAACGGAGGCTGCCAGTAACTCCCGAAGGTCAATTCTGTCCAGTATCCTGCCTCTGAGGAGCACTGCATTTGTTCCAGCCCATGATGTGAAACCCCGGAAGAATGACTGTAGGGGTAAATTTAACCATAGAGTTGAAGGTTTTTCTTATCTTCTTCCTCTTTAGCTGGTGGGTGCAAGTCAGGCCTGGGATGACATGTTTTGGAGAATGCCGGCAGGGTTGCAGTGGGCTTTCTAGCTGCCGTGTACAACCACGTGCACCCTCCATGGATGCACTTTAGGGCCAGGTGCTTTCCAAGGTCTTTGAGAAACCACCTCATATGGCCATGACCTAGATTATCGTGCAACTGAGTGGAGGTGGGGACTGCTTAGGATAGCAGGGTTCCCCAGAGCTGTCTGGAGATGTCCGCAAGGGCTGAGGACTTGGATCATTGTTCTTGGGAAGTCCCTTCCTGTTCATTACAAATACATAAATATTCAATGCGTACTAGGTTCCCCAGTACCTGGAACTTAGAGATGTGATATACCTCTTTGCAAAAGCTTATATGCTTAACGTGGAGATAAGGCTAATTCAGGTGAAATTATTAGAACAGTACAGGGCCACAGCCAAATCTACCAGCAACTTTGAGAATTTTGTGGTTCTTTCCTATTGGGAAGCATAGTTACTCCATCCACTGTCTGGAAGCTTGATCTGAGTTAGAGAGCAGCTTTGGGGAGCCACACGTGGAGAGGAAGGGTCCCAGCCAGCCAGGCTGAGCAGTTAACTTGACCCAGGTGAGCCCTGGGGTTGGTCCCAGACAGGTCTCCCAGGATATCCACAGGACAACACGGTTCAGTTAAGTGCCAGGGTCCATGCTCTCACTTCTTATGCCCCAGAAGGTCTCAGGAAAGGGGACTTCTTCAGAGGAAACGTCATGAGAAAGACGGGCTTGGGCCACTCTGAAAAGAGAGCAGAGTTGGCCACGCTGGTTCAAGATTTCTGGGCTGGGTAGATAGCTTGCGCAACGTTGGGGCTTTGGGACCAGGCTTGTCCTGAGTGGAGCTGGGGAGACCCTGATCTGTGTGCCCTCAGGAGTTTGTGGGAGTCCAGGAGGAGAGAAATGGGAGAGTAGGGTGAGTTTCTTCTCTTACACACAGACACAGACGCCTGCGCTGTGCAGCGTGGAGGTGGTTCTGGGATGGAGAAGCTGGGTGGGGAGGGAGGCTGGTCAGGCCGGAGTCTTGGGGGAGGCCAGTCAAGTCAGGACTCCGGGGAGGTTTGGCTTCTCCCTGTCAAACCTTCACCCTGCAGTGAGAGGCATGTGGCGGGGGCACGCCACCTCCAGCTGGTGGAGGGCAGCCCATTCCCCGGCTGAGCAGGGCCTGAGTGTCGGCCCTGACACGCATACGTGGCAATTACCCTGTTAGAAGGGTCACGGTTAATGGAGTTCTTCTAGACTGCTGCTACGAGTGCGGGGCTGCTTAGCACCCGGCAAGGCCCTGCAGCTCATTCAGAAGAGGAGGAACCAGAGCTTGAAATTTCATCTTTCAGAAATTATATTTATTATTGTTTTTCCACGTCTCAGTGTTTGTGCAGCGCTGGCATTTGGGGTGCATTCTGCCCTGGGAGAACTTGCACGCTACTGGTTCTGTGAATGCCCTGGGGTCCTTGCAGTAACTCTGCCTCTCCACGGAATGTAAGCTTTTCCAGGATGAGTCAACATCTTCTCATTCAGGGGTGCCCAGGGCAGGGTTATGCACGTGGTAGGTCCCCCGCTATTGGAAGACGCTATCTAATCTTGGAATTCCCCACTTGCTACAGTGGATGTTTAAAAGCATGATACTGGTCTTAAAAGGTAGCAGTAACTACCATTCATCCATCAGCTGCTTCTGATTGCCTTCTTAAGGCCTTATGGCAAGCTAGGTGTTCTTCACAGTTTAAAGTTGGGAAATGAAAGTGTGCCGAGTTTAAGGGACTTTTCCCAGGGTACACAGCTGGTCGTGGAGGAGCCAAGGTCTAAATGCAGTTTGGCACAACTACGAAGCCTACCTCCTTGGCTCTCACATCGTATTGGATTCCGTTGTGTTTCCCACAATTCCAACTGATTGTTGTCCTTGAGATCTTTACTTGCTGAACTAGTGTAGGTTGGTAACTAAATGTCAGAGAAGAGCAAAATTGTCTTCCAGGCCCATGAACAGGGGACAGCTCTCCCCGTGCCCCCCTTCAAGGTTGTTGCTGGTTTTTCTTCCCAAACTTATATTTGACCTTATCATATTTCAGGGGAGATAGAAACTGTAGGCAGTGAATCTTTACATCAAATACTAGTAGTTTAGAAGTCTGTAGAAAATTAGGTTGGGTTAACTTGTCCTCTTCCTTCAGGAAGATGAAACAAGAACAAAAATAGAACAAACTCCGTCCGCTCTAATAAGGGGCCTCTGGGGGCTGGGCCTCCACTACTGCTTTTGGATCCGTCTCAGGTGTGAGTCCTATTGCTGCTGCTGTTAATCTGGACACAGCCCTTCAGGAGGCGTGAGTCTCTGTTTTCTTATCAGTTACAGGCAAAGCATATTGTCCACTTTTCTCCTCAGGATGTCTCTGGGTTGCACAGGAGATAGGTTATTTGGATGCAAATGCTTTGTAAATCGCTAAACACTACATAACTAACTATGATGCATTTTTCCCAGTTTTATTGACATGTGATTGATACATAACATTGCATTAGACCACGATGTACAACATAATGACGTGATAAATGCGCATATTGCAAAATGGTTACCACAGTAAGTTAATATCATATAATGCATCGTATGATGCATTATTGTCATTATAATTTTTTATTTTGAATGAGAAACTGAAATTTTGCTAGTTTGAAGCTCAGTCATTGTTGGAGACCACGAAGCCAGAGGACGTCTGTCTGGGGCTGATCTGGTAGAAAAACAGTGAGATCATGAGACAGGATACCTATTTGTCTTTACTCCATCACAATTATCTGTGAGCTACTGAGCAAGTCATTTAATCTGTGTTGTGATTTTTCCAGACAGGGGATAATACTCACCTATCAGGGTTGTGAAGATCAAATGAAGTACTTAATGTAAGAGTTTTGTTCCTGTAGGTGATGTACCTAAAAAAAACAGCTATCCCCCAAATCGTTAATTTCATTTTTTGACTCTTCTGTTTTTTTGAGCAGACTTATCTTTGAGATTATTGTGCTTGGGCTCATGTTGCATTTGTTGTTTGTGACTTGTGTACAAATCAAAAGGGAAATCATAGTCCTACAGTGTATTTCCTTGCAAGGAGCATGTGACTCTGTTCTATATCCCTAAGTTTCTTCCATCTGATTCTCTTGCCTTTACTAAAAGTTTGCCTTTTCTGTAATTTCTGATCTGCGTTGAATTGATGGGTTTTGTCATAACTAACAGGATCTGTGTTAGCTTTTTCACAAAAAGGGCTTCTTAGAGCCTCTTCCCAGAATTGTAAAAATCACGTTTAGGTAGTGCATAGGGAGATAGAAAGTGGAGTTCTGAGATTGGAAGTACAGTCTTCTTTTAACAGTAAATCAAAGTATAAACTAGTCAGATGATAGAGAAGGTGAGGAAATAAATGAGGAAAGGAACATGGACCAGCCAATCCAGAGAGAGAGGCGGCTCTGGATTTTATTAGTCAATGTAGCAAAGAAATTTCTATTGGCTGTACGAAAGCATTTTTGTCTGCATCTGTGAACTGTTTGTGCCGTGTTGAGCTGTGCACTATTTTTAAAAAAAATTTTTTTTTTATTTTTATTTTTTTATTTTTGGCTGCGTTGGGTCTTCGTTTCTGTGCGAGGGCTTTCTCTAGTTGTGGCGAGCGGGGGCCACTCTTCATCGCAGTGCGCGGACCTCTCACTGTTGCAGCCTCTCTTGTTTCGGAGCACAGGCTCCAGACGCGCAGGCTCAGTAGTTGTGGCTCACGGGCCCAGTTGCTCCGCGGCATGTGGGATCTTCCCAGACCAGGGTTCGAACCTGTGTCCCCTGCATTGGCAGGCAGATTCTCAACCACTGCGCCACCAGGGAAGCCCGAGCTGTGCACTATTTAACCGTTCCTTTCTCCCACATACACAAGTACTAATAATGACGTAACATCAGTTAACTAGTGCTTAGCATTCTCTCTCATTGAACCCTCCCAACTTGGTGATAAAAAAAAAAACAACTGTTTACAGATAAACCAAGGCTTAAATTGATCAAGTACCTCACCCAACTTCCCATAGTAAGAGTGGAAGCCGCGACTGACCTGGGCCCCCCCCCCCCCCACTTTATCACAGTCCTCCACTTCTCCCGTGATGCTCTATGCTGTGCTTCATAGACCCACACGCTGTGAGAGGGGTAGAGGTAAGTTGGTTTAATCCAGTAGTTTCCAAAATTATTTTTCTAGTGGCAGGATCCTTGTCAAACAAAATTTTACAGAGAAAGAACATTATGAAATAAAAAGGCTTTGGTATTTTGGAAAGTGAGTCAGCAAAAGCAATGAAGCTGTTCGGATGAGCCACTGGGCTTGATATTGAGGTGAGAGACAAAATGCAGTTTGATACTTGCCCCAGTGTTCAGATGATTCCTGCATTTGGTTTTGGGTGTGCAATATGTAAATACTAGTTCACTCAGTAAGTAGTTGCAAATGGTAACAGTTTTTTTCCCCCTTAAATTTCACCTTGCAAATACCAGGAAATGTTTAAACTAGACAGTTGTAGGAAGAAACTCGAAGATCTGCACAAAACGAGTTAATTTGGCGGCACAGGATAATACGCTGTTCTACAGTGTGTTGAAATTTGGTATCAAAGTACTTGAGAGAACATACTGCTCTTAAATTAGTTCTTAAAAATCGTTAAAGTAATTTAAAAGTTAAATTTGAATTAGTCATTGGAAGAAACTGAGAAGCCCCTTGTGGTGCCCTAGGGTTCTGTGGAACACAGTTTGAAAACCACTGGTCTGATACTTTCTTTTAACATAGAAAATTGAGGCCCAGAAAGTGTAAATGGTGGGTTGGTGCTGGGAAACAGGAAATTGTGCCAAAGAAATGTTTACTTTCTAAAATTAGTTTTTCAAGCTTTTTCTCTGGTTATAAAGTAATCATTTTATAAAAATACAGGGAAAATATACAGAAGGAAATTTTAAACCATGAGCTTACTGCTGAACAAGAAACCAGTATTCCACTATTCACATTTGAGCATGTATAAGTTTTTACAAAATTGGGTTTGGGCTGTATATACAAATGGCATTTGAACAACGTCGGGGTTAATCCGTGTATAACTTGTACTTGACCCTCCATATCCAGGGTTCCTCTGCATCCAGAGATTCAACCAATCGCAGATTGTGTAGTACTGTAGTTCTTACTATTGAAAAATATCCAAGTATAAGTGGACCCGTGCAGCTCAAACCTGCGTTGTTCAAGGGTCAACTGTATAGACTTGTATCCTATTTTTTTCTCTTAATGTTATATCATGTGATTCAGTTTTCTTGGATAATGTGGTTTTTCAGTGATTACGTAATATTTTTTCACAGATGCACCATAACTGAGCCATTTTCTTATTGGTTGACATATACGTATGTATCGTTTTCCGCTGTCACGTGTTAATAAGAAATGCTGTGATGAACATCTTTGCCTATAAATCTTTTGGTTCACTCTTTTCACTGTTTCCTTAAGATAATTTCCCAAAGAGTGAAATTACTGAACTAAAGGTCATTAAAACAACAGTCTTCCCCAGAAGCTTCTCTCTGACCCTTCATCCATCTCCCACAGGAGAGTCTCGGTTGTGGCGTTTTCTCCGTGTAGGAGGTATCAGATTCGGGGGGTGTGGGCGGCCTCAGTGGGAAAGATCATCTCGAGCATCTTGACCTAAGCCTGTCCATGCTTCCTCTCCAGAGACCGAATGCTTTGTGGGTGCTTAGGCTGGTTCAAACGTGGGTAAATCTGAGATCTGCCTAGCGTCTGGGAGGTCCAGCTCACCTCTGAGTCCATGTGTTGTCCCTGCCCACTGCGGGGACCTTGGAGCTCTGGAGGCCCTTTCGGGGCAGGTCTTTGCCCAGTGGGGTGTCAGGCCCCCAGAGGTGGCCAGGCTTGTGAGGAGGTAGAGAGAGGAACCCAAACCATTTTCAGCCTTTCCTTTTCAGATCCTACCTTTTAAGCATACCTACATTTACCTGCAAGGGCAATCGTTTTGCATTTTAATGACAAATCAAGTACGCTAACTTGCATTTGAAACGAAAGTGCCTTAAATGTCTCTGGCTGTCAGAATGAGATGTTAGGAGCCTGATGAAAAGCGAACAAAGAAGACAAAGTATGAAGCCTGGATACAGTGCAAAATGAAATAAAACCTTGTATGGCCTGTCAGGGGTGTCAGTTGATATTCATATCTAAAGCACATTATAGCATTACTTTGCAGCTCATAGCTTACTCATCTGTCTTTTTTAATTCATCACATTCGAGCCCACATCTTTTAAGTCTCGTGTGTCAACAATGGGAGAAATCTGTTAATTGACAAATGAGTGTCACAAATGTGAATTGGTGCCTTTACATCAGCGGCAGGTGTAGTCTCTTTTGTTTTTTGTTGGATCTATTATTGGCATAAGCCAGTGTAAGACATCTGTCTTTGTCGGAATGAGAAATGACAGGCCTTCTTGGCTGTCATTGTCTTAGTGCGTGCTCATTCTGTGAGATACTGTATAAAGATAAAATGTCAGTTAAAAGAATATGAAAAACTATCTGGAGGAAGTCCTTAAATTACTCAGAGAGGGGATCCGGGAATTGGGACTGGAATTGAAATCCGAGTGTTTCAGTTTGTATCTATCACACCTATTTAAAAATAATATTTCCTGAGTAACAGGATGAGGTTATCAGGCATTTAGGACGATGTTATATTGTCCTGGTATAATTAGCTTTATAACGTGGGGAGAAAATCTACCTTTGGAAGATATGAATTTATTTATTATAAGGTCATCTCCCAGACGAGCACAGAATTGTCTCAATAAAAACACTCCAGGTAGGATTCTGGGTGTTGATTTGCATGTGTTTTGCAATATTGAAATTGTTCCCCTCCAATTTCTTTTTCAGTTATACTCCTATCTGAGCCTGATGAGAAGCATAATGAAATAAAAAGCAGCAGTTGTGGAGTGATGAGACAGTTAGTGGGGAGAAAACTGTTAGTTTCACTGAGCTCCTGGTGGGTTTAGAGATGCAGGTGAGTCTGGACACCTGAGGCTGTGTTGTTAACTTGTTGCTGGTGAGAGAGGAGACAGAAGGTCTAACGGTGGAGGAATGCTCCTGCACCCTGTTGTATCCGCAGGATCTGGGGAGCCCCTAGACGTTTAGGGCTGGTAAGGACACCTGGTTATAGGATGGGTAGACTCTTAAGGCATGCTTCCCAAACTTGAGTGTGTACACAAATCCTTGAGGGTCTTGTTAAAACGCACTGTCTGTTGCAGTAGGTCTGGCCTCGGGCCCGAGCCTCTGCATTTCTAACAAATTCCCAGGTGATGTTGATGTGCTGCTTTGTAGACCCAGCGTGAACATCAAGGAGTTCAATTCATCTTCTCACAGACCATCTGGTGGGCTCCTGTAGAGAGCATAGAGTTAAGAGGAGAGGCAAGGCTTCGGGTGCTGGGATGGGCTAGACTCTTCTGGATCATTCCTACATCAAGAAGTTATTTTTTTCTGCAGAAATGTTTCTCGCCCCTTCAGAAGAGGCCCAGACTCACTGATTTTTCTCCAACTCTATGTGGCTGGGGGACAGGCCTCTCTGAGTCCAAGGTACCCTGCCTTCTCTGAAGGGGTTGGCACTGTGTGTGTGTGTGGGCATGCGTGTACATACACAGTGTACATAGGCTCGCTGTTGTGTGGTCGAGGAAGGGCATGTACTGAACCTTACATGTGTGTTGGCAGAACCTGAGTGTTTTTGTGTGCACCTTGTGTATTTGGGGATAGGCATGCAGCAGGCCTGAGTGTACACTATTTGTGTGTGATTTATAAACACACATGTTATATGTTTACATAGCAGGCGTGTACCAAACTATGGGAGGGGACGTGTGCATGAGAGTGAGTTTGCTCAGTGGAGCACTAGGGATCCTTAGCTGATACCCATTTGAATAATCAGATCGATGGGGTATATGTAGGGGAAGAAAATGGCATGAGGATCCACTGCTGGGGCTGCAGCCTGGTCCTTTGGTGTTATTAGTCTTGCGTAAACATATTTCCCTCCAAGGTTCCTCCTGGCCCACTGCCGTGGAAGCTGAGTGCAGTGTTTATTTTCCGATGGAATAGACCCTTGGCAAAGTTAGACAATCCTATTGGGATCTGGGGAAGTCCTCAAATTATCATCAGAGGATCAGGAAGGGCAAATTATGTGGAGTCTGAGGACGAGACGCTCTCCTCCCTTTTCTTTTTATTTGAGCTACAATCATGACTCAGAGCACAAAGCCACCTCTTTTCTTTTTGTGTAAACTAATAATGAAGTAATGTGTAATTGGGAGGATGAAACTGCTATTTTTCTGAGGAACCTCAGGAAAGCCGATGGTTCTTTCTCCAGACTCTTTTCTCCTCCCCCCACCCCACCCCAGGCCCTGGCCTTCTTCATTTCACATTCTGTGTATTGCAGACCTTTCCCTGGCTGACCCTTAAATGCTGTGTTCTGGAGGAAATTTTTTAATTTTGTTTTTTAAATTGAAACAAGGCTTACCTGAAGGGGATGAGGCAAGCCAGAGAGAAAGGAAGGGAAATGGCCCATCTGAAGGACAAAAAAAAAAAAAAAAGGCACAGAAGTTGCGCCCTAAACCCCTTTTGCTATAAACGAGAATGTTTTTGTCACGTGGAGAGCGGCCCGTTTTGCTTTCTGTGGAGGTGCCTTAGCAAAGAGGAAGTTGAGTATATGTGTGTGTCCTCCCCCGTCTCCCTGTTCACCTTCTAAAAATGGGCAAGGCATGCACATGGATCTCGTGTTTATCCATACACATGTCTGTGTGCGCAGACATAGGCCAGATCCACACACAGACATCCTTTTGTCCGAATACTAGGGGACTAGGTACGTAAGAAGACCATTTTACGTGCCCGCTCTTGGTTTTCCTTTCATTGCTGGCTGTCACAGAGAATCTGAAACAGACAGAAATTTATTGGGTAGTATTTAGAAACATGTCGGTGGTAACGACTGCAGCTCTGATTTCAATTAACACCCACTAAATTTAGGCTAATGCCGTGCATTTGTAGACCTGTTGAATGTGCTTGGCATCACGTTGAAAAAATCTAAAGTGGCCACAGTTTAAAAAGCATTCCATGCTGACCCCCGCTTTTGCGTCTGTTCCCCTTCCTCACCGCTCTGGCACACCGTGGTGAGCTCCTCTGTGAACTGGAGGGCCTTTGAAAATCTCTTACTTCAGATTTTTATAAAATGACCTTTCAGTTTCAGAGAGCACAGTTAAAGTTTTAGCGTCCAATCTTGCTTAATGAAATAGTACTTTGGAGTTCATAATTCATCACTTTTCACACCCCGCTCACCCCCTTTTCTGGCTATTTGGGTGAAAACAGCTGGAGAAGTGCTGCATTTTATGATTAAGGCACTAAAAGATTAGCCGTAGGCACTGCCCATCTACGGGGCTATAGAGTTCAGGCTGCTGACAGCAGATCTGTTTTGAATCGGAGTCAGATTAAAGTGAGTGAAAATCATTTGGGGGCTGAGGGCTCGAAAGGTCACACGTGTAATGAATTGTGGGTGCTTGCCTGGCTTCCCAGGCGAGAACCGTGAGCAATTATTAAATGCCATTGTGCATTGGGAAGGGTTGGTTGGTGGTGACTTTGAAACTTTCCAGAAGCAAGGCTGGGAGATTGCAAAGGGTAGTACTAAGGCATTCGACAGGAGAGGATTTGGAGGGCGGTGGTTGCCTTGTGTATTTGGCTTTATTTGGGGAGAGATTTTTGTTCCCCTCCCATCTTGCTCTGAGTCTGTAGTGATGGCCCCAGCAGTTCTGGGTGGTGGGGTCCTGCTTGGGTACCTTTTTTCTTTGACTTGGTAAGTTCCTTCAGCAGCTCCCTGCTTTTTCTGGGTGCCGTGGGAGCTGGTGGTTTTGCTTCACCCCTCAACTGTTCTGCAGTCATTAACGTGTCTTTATGGACAATCTCCTTTTCATCCCTTGAAGCCACCCCAAACCACCCTGGTCTGCTGTGTAGGCATCAGGGGCGGATAGAAAGTCTGAGGCTCTTTCCCTCCTGAAGTTGAGGGGGCTTGGACTGCCTCGGTAAGGTGAGGCTGGGCCCTACCCCCTTCCCAGTATTTTCCATCTCAGGTGGTGTTGCCGAGTCCTGTGGACAGATTCCAGAAAGTTCCTTCGTCACAGACAGGGAATGATGCCTCCTGCCCCCTGTTGAATGAGCGCTTCTCGTATTGGGCATGGATCTCTCCCACTTCTAAACCATCCCGCCCTCCCTGCCTTCTCCCTTTTTAGCATTTTGGAAACCCAGGCATAGATCTCTCTGGAAACACCTGCTCTGATATGGAAAGCAAGGCGAAAAAACAAAACTTAAATGATTAGGTTTAATTGGTGATTTTTTTTTTCTTTAAGTGGCTCAATTTATTCAGTTACTGAATGCTTGCTACGTGCTGGCTGGAAGGCTAGGCATTAAAGATACCAGAGGACTAACATCCCTATAGAGGAGACAGATGTGGAAATTGGTGACTACAACCCACTGAAGTGATGAAATATTGAAGGATGCACAGGGCACTGACCACATGGCGGAGGAGCAATTGACCCATCCTGGGGGTGGTGGAGGAAGGTTTCCTGGAGTGCTAGCGTGTCTGAGCTGTATCTGAAGAGATGAGCAGGATGAACCATTTGGGAGGGCGAGGAAAGATGTTCTCAGTAGAAGGGACAATGTGAGCAGCAGGGAAGGGTGGAACAGCTGGAGCCAAGGCTTGGCTCGCCAGGGTGGGTGACTTCCCCTCTTGCCATTTCTTGAGTGTGTGCTTGATTCAGTGAATGCGTACCGAGTGTTTACGTTATGTCTGGTACTGTCCTAGGTGCTTGAACTACATCAGGGAATGAAGCAAAGACCTCTGTCCTCGGTGCCTGTCTGTTTTTCCTTCTTCCTTTTCCCTTTGAGAGTTCCCCTACCTTTTGCCTCTTTCTTCATGATAGCGAAATGTGACTAGTCAGGTTAGTGAGAAAGAGGAGAGTGAGACAGAGTGTGGCCGCTCCATCAAGTGTATAATGTGAATGGATTCCTGGAAGATGTCCTGCCTGTGTTTGGATAAATTGTGGGGACTGGAGACGACCCTATGCCACACATCAGGGTTCCAAGTTCTTTACCTTCTTGGATTCAGTATGGATGTCTGGTACCTCCATTGTCTGTTCTCCTTACTAGGCTACCTGCCACGTACTCATACTTAAGTACAGATAGCTGATAGCAGTATAAAAATCCCCAGAGAATATCTGCCTGTTTCCTGTGATGAATCCTAATGGATCAAGCAGTAATTGTAGAGCATCAGGCATCTTGGACCAGGATGAGGCTTTTTTTTTTTTTTTTTTTAGGAAGGGGTGGAAAGGTGCTTAGGGGCATTCATAATAGCCCCAGAGGACTCTACAAAGATAGTTGTTACTCTCCATCTCACGTAAGTTCCTTTTTTCCTAGTTGTCTTTAGGTAATTAGATTTTATTAGGGCGGAGGTAGAGAGACAATTTATTGGCTGTGGCTCAAGGATATAAAAAGACCATTAGGAATCCAGCACCACCTTCATTACTGTGTGATCATTGCATGTAGGTGATAAGGCAGCCACGGTCTCTGCCCACAGAGATCTTTCTGGAAGGAGGTCTTCCAGAAAGCAGATAAGCTTCAAAAGACCCTCAGCGTGACCAGACACACACCTCGGCCAGCAAGAGACTCCCCTCTGCCATGGCCCTACAAGTTCTGTGGCTTTGAGTCGGGTTGGATATTCCTTTTGGTTTTGAGGTTCTGCAGTTAAAGTGATAATTATTTCTTTTCAGTCCAATGAACTTGGTAGAAGGCTTTCACAGAAGGTCTTTGGGGGACTGTTGGGCCTAGGGTTTGGGAGGGGGCAGGGTAGGAAGGATGAATGCCAAGCCCCAACAGGGGTGGGGTGGGGTGGGTAGGTAGGGGCCTGCCTGCATTATCGGTCCGTGGCGCCCATCCAGCCTGTGGCCTCTCTCACACAAAGCCTTGGTTCTGATTAATGGCATCCGTGTCTGGGAGGCATGGATTGTATTAGACCTTGTTTAAAAGTGCTCGCTATACATTCACTTCCCCTGGAAGTGCACCAAAATAGGATGAGAGGAGAAAAGGGAGCGAGAGAAAGAGCCTGCATTTGGAAAGGGTAGAAAGGAAAGCTTTTTTCATAAATGCTTTCTGTGACTTTTTATACTCTTCAAGGCTTTATCTCTGCAGGGCTCCTACGGGAGAGCAAGGGGAAAAAGTGAAGACAGACGTCTTGGGAAAGAAAACGGGTTTCCTTGCCAAGACTGGGAGATGGTGCTGGCTCTCTGGGCTTTTTAGAAACTCTAAGAAATCTGCTGACATTTTAAAGGGGGGGGGGGGGAAGAGAGAGAGAGATGATTTATGATGACATCACATGTTACCCAAGCAGATCCTGCGAGAGGAAAATGGCTTTTATAGAGAGCATGTTGCAATAAAGAAACAGTGAGTCACTGGGGGAGCGTCATCAATTGAACTGCCTTCAGTTATTTGCCTTAACTCTCCCCCCACCCCCACTCCCACCCCAACCGAAGGCCTTGGCAGCTCTTAGGGCCTTGCTGTAAAGGGGCTGCGAGAGCCCGAGCCCAGCCTGAACCCAGAGTGCCTGAGGCCTTCTGTCTCCCCCATCTCCCCCCCAGCCTCCCTTTCTGATGACTGTGATTGCATCCGGCCTTGTTCTTAGCTTCCTGTCGGATAAGGTGGGTGTGCAGGTGTTGAACTGGCTGCCCGTGTGTGTGTGTCTGTGTGTGTGTGTGTGTGTGTGTGTGTGTGTGTTTGCTGGGGGGGTGCTGACCCTGTGTGTTTAAGTGGTGGGTGATGGAGGAGGATGGTAGGGTGAGAGAGCCGGTGACTGTCTGCTTTTCTTGGAGTAGCAGAACAATGTTGGACTTCCGTGGAGGGGTGTGGGTTGTTGCCATGCTTGTTCAAGGGAAGAACCTGGAGATGGGCGTTCGGGTGAGGGATCCAGCCTTCTGGGCCCGGGAATCACGGGGACTGCACTTTCACCCTCAAACAAGGTTTGCAGCCTAGTGTTGCAAACTCTCCCAGGAGTTCTCTCCTCTCAGTTGTGTGTTGTGCTGTGGCTCGTCACCTGCAGGGCACCAACCCTGGGTTTCGGCAATGTGGCAGGGTCCAAAGGCTTGCCCGCTACTCCTGGTTCTTTGATGATACACGTCTCCCCTTGAATGACACTTCCCTCCGTTTTCCTCGAGACACCAGTACCTTCCTGCTTTCCCTTTGCCATCATCAAAATGGTCTTGAGGACCAGGTCGGGAACCCTTTTATATTAAGGGCGAGTTGACAGAATGGGTTCTAACTACCTCGTGTGTGTTTGCATTTCAGTGCAGATCAAAATGTAAAGCTGAAGGACAGAAATGCTCTGGAAGGAGTTCCAGCCACCAGAAAGAGGGGTTTGGGGGAGCCCTTTGAGACGTCAGGTGGGGGTGGAGCAGGCAGTTGTCTGGGCCGGCTGTGGTGTGGATGGTGCGCCACCTTGCCCGTGCTGGGATGGCCTCTCTGCAGAGCGGGTCCTTCCTTGGAGGGCCCTCTGTCTGAGCAGCCCCACTGATTGTCCACTTGAATACTCTGTACATGAGGTTGGGGAAAACGCCCCTAGGAGAAGGAACAGTCACTGCCTGGCTGATGCTTAGGAGGCCAGCAGGCCTAGGCCAGGCCCTGCCCTGCTTTTCCACACCCGGGAAGGATTCAGTCCAGTCCTGGGAGGTCTCTGAAGCCTGGGGCCTTCCCTGCGAAATGACCAGCCCTGGCGCAATGCACATCAGTGGTGCAAAGATGCTGCAGTTCTCCCGAGTAGGCTGGTTGATTCATGAGCCCAGACACGCTCTCTCCTGGGCTCTCTGCCTTGAGCAGTGAAGCTGGCCCCATAGAGGAGAAATGGCCTGATCGTAATCACGTTCTTGGTGTCCGCTAGAGATAGGCATTTCCTAACTGCCTTTTTAACCACTGTAGACAGTGGTAGTAATAAACGACCCATCATCCCATCACCTTCATCCTGCTTTTATTGAGGTCTGGGGACACAGCAGTCAGCAAGATACAGTCTCTGCCTTTAAGAAGCTCATCTTAAGTCTTGAGGGTACTTTCTTTTTTTTTTTTTTTTCTATTGAAGAAACCTAATTTCATCCAGAGTTATGGTTCACCCTGCATACATGGTGGGAGTGGTGGGGGAGGGTTGAACTTCAGCGCTGTGCCAGGCATTTGAAAACTTTTAGTCACCCTGTAAGGTCATTTTTATTGTCTCCCTTTTATCTTAAAAAAAAAAAAACACCCCAAACCTAAAACAGAGGTAAAGCCTGCCTGTGGTCTCACAGCTCCTAAGTTGCAGACAGCGCTAGAACTGGGTACTGTGTGTTCCAAGCGTGTGCGCCCTCTCACACCAAGCTCTAGATAATGGTACACATATTGCTTTGGGTTCTGCTGTTTTTCACTTAACATGTCAAAAGCATTTTTCCGTGTTTCTATAGTATTCATGATAATCTTTTAAAATGACTACATGATTTTTCTCCCCATGCTGATGTACTCTAATGTAAACCAGTCCGTAGAATATTAAATGTTTATTTCTAATTTCTTTGATGTTGGAAATTGAGTGGGGAGTCCTGCGATTGCCCCCTCCCCACTTGGTTCCTCCAAAGGAGCAATAGCGCTGGCACAGATGGAGCCTTGAGGGGGGGGCGGGTCTCCCCACAGGCTTGTTTGGGGAGCATGTTGCCCTCCCGCCAGTGAAGCTTCATGGAAGGACAGCTTAGCTTCTTGTCCTGGATGCTCTGGCTTCCGACTCAAGCCAGACTTCCTTGCTGGGCCTTTTGGAGATCCCTAAGTTCACCCTCTTCCTCTGGGAGATCCAAGACCATCCTGCCAGACTGGTCCCCTCTCTCCCACCAACTTGCCCACCTTAATCCAGAGGCTCAAATCCGTTCTCTTTACCCAGAATGCTCCCTGCCTCCTCCTCCCCCAGGTCTTGCCTACCCAGTTCTGTCCGGCCTTTAGACCTCAGCTCAGCATCTATAGCCTCTAGGCAGCCCCTCTGCCGAAGTTGATCTCTCCTTGTGTCAAGCTTCCTGAAACCCCACCCTTTCCAACTTGACACCAAGTTATACGCTGTCACATGAATTCCTATCTCCTCCAAACTGGGTAAGGAAAGAGACAAGGGGGTCTCATGTTCATGTTCTCAGCTCCCTTCTACTCTTATTTAATCCTTGTAGCAGCCCTGTGAGGTGGGATTTAACACCCCCACTTTACAGGGAGGAGGGGTTCACGTTATCCCAGGCAGGGCTAGAGAAAATGAGTGCCCTGTAAGTGACAGAACTCCCAGATGGCAAGGGACCATTTCTTTCACTTCATCTCCCTCCCCCTTAGTGACTAGGGTGCAGTGTGAGACACGAAGTGGGTGCTCGTTAAATGCCTGTTGAGTTGAATTGTTGAACAGTTTCCTTTGTGGGGGTGAAAATTCCTCCTGTGCACTGCTGAATCAGGAGGGAAAAATTGAGTCAGCTGTGCACGTGGCATGTGCTTTTAATTTCAAACAGGGATCTCTGCAGTTTGGCAAGGGTCAGGCATTGACAAGAGGTGCAGAGGAGGGAAAAACATCTTGAAGCTGCCTTCTGCTGCGAACGAGAGCAAAGCCCCACATCTGTTCCTTGTCTCGGCCCCAGTTCCCCTCTCTTGCTGAGATCCTAACAGTAGGCAGGAAGGGTGGGTGTGGCCAGACCTGAGAGTGGAGCGATCTGAGCTGGGGAGTTGAGGGCTCCTGGGGCATGATCTGCCGTGTTGGTTGGGTGTCAGGTTGGGTGTACCCAGCATGGGGTTTGGCCTGTGCAATAATTCTAGGGTTTGCACCTTCTGTTCCCCATGGTGGACCAAAGGGGAGCTGTTTGACCATCACACTGTTTGGGAGGCTTTGGAAGCTATAGAGGTCTTTCCTCTTGCCGCGGCTTCATTCTTGGCTGTTAACCAAATGAGAGGGCCCAATGAGGGGAGTATACCAGGAGGGGGCCTTACAAACGGTGCACACCAAAGTGGAGATGGACCAGGGATGGACATCAAGGTGGGGGGAGACCGGCCGTGTACACCAAAGTGGGGCGAACATGAAGCTTTTTTGCTGGGACCAGCATAACATGCTGTGATGGAATTAGGAAGCAGCAGAGGCTGTCAGTGCTGTGTGGTGGGCGAAGGCAGTGCTAGAGAGCTGAAGGAGTCATAGCAAGGGGCATTCTACAGAGAGATGATAGTCAATGTTTGTTTGGAAGTGCTGGGCTTCGGGAGTTAAACGCTTTCTTGGTGTCAGGATTTCTCACAGCCTCACACGCCAGTCTCGTATTGGAGTCTCTAGGCTGTGGATGAGCAGGCCGCCTTTGGAGGTGAAGTTGTTAGGACACCTGCAGAGAGGTTGGGTTCAAATCTCAGCCCTAGCATTGGCTTCTGTGACGTTGGGTAAGCTGTTCAATATTCTGTGGCTCAGATTCCTCATCTGTGGAATGCCGGTTGTGAGGATTAAATGAGAGGGTGCTTATAAGTTGTTTAGCGTAGTGTCTGGCTTATAGTGACTGCTCGGTAAGTGTTAGCAGCTGGTGTTGTAATTGTGTCATCATGATCATCTCACCAGTGACCAAAGGAAATTTTTCCCTAGAGCAGTTGTTCTCAACCTGCATTCCTGGACCATCAGCATCATCTGGGAGTTCGTTAGAAGGACAAATTCTTGGGCTGTACCCCATTGAGTTTCAGGTTCAGTAGGTCTGGTTGATGCTGATACTCCTGGTTTGGGGACCACAATGGAGAACATCCCTTAGCACTTGTGTCCCATGTGATAGAATTTAGAATATGTAGCTGCGTGCCCTGCTGCTTCCACCACACTGCCATCTCTCCCAGATGGTTAGATGATGCATTACCCAGAATTCCTTTGAGCTCAAGGATTCCTGTGATCAAAGCAGGAAAAACCTAGTGGCGGGATGAGGCCTCATAGAGAGGGAATAGGGCAGTGACTGCTTCTGCCCTTTAAGCCAGCCTTGCTTGGCTGTGGAACAGACTTGCCACTACAGCAGAGACCTTCTGTCAGGTGAGCACGGCACAAGGACAGTTTGCCTTAGACCTCTTTGGAGGGTACTGAGAGTGGGACATAGCCCAAGCCTGTCATTGTGCTACCATTTCACTTTGTATGGCATTTTATTTCCTGGGGAGCTGCTTCCTTCAGTTGGATTGTAAGACTCCTCTGTGTGTGTGTGTGTGTGTGGATATGTGTGACACAGTACTCAATTCATTTGATAAACATGGTCTTGAGCAATGACACTGAATATCTGTAGCAGTGTCACTTCCCATAGGAAATTGTTCCCAGTCGTCTGTACTTGGCAGTGTGTGTCTCACTGCAGGACAAGTGTTGCTTCATGGTGCTGTCTGCCAACCACACTTGTGCTCATCGAGGGTGGAAACTCATTCTTTTATCTCTAGCACAGCACCTGGCACACAGTTGTGTTAAAAAAAAAAAAATCTCTTAAGAGGCCATAAAAGTCCTCTGGGGATATCAGAGTAAGATTCCCATGTGGTTGATGGGGTCCTTGGACAGAACGGGACTTCATTGAGGGGGCGATGTGGGCAGTTCTGGCTGGGTGCTTGGCGGGGGGTGGGGGGTCTGAAGATCTAGGAGGTTGTACCTCTTAGGTTTTTTCCTTCTGATCCTAATTGCTTCTTTTTAGTGTTTTCTGGGGAGATGATCCTCCTGTGAGCTTCAATCCCTCTTGTGAAGCTCTCCCTGGAGATTATCATGGGCATTGGGGTAGTCCGACCCCAGTCTGTGGGAGCCAAGCCCTTGGAGGAATGGGAGGACCCTGGAGCCTGGGCCAGGATGGCCTAATGGGGGACTAGCGGCCATGCTGGGGTAAGCCAGGTCTTCTCCGTCTTCCAGTTTCCCTAAACAGTATTAATTTTGAGAACCTGGGACTGCTTCCGAGAGATAATTGGATCACCAAGTCCTGGTTGTTAGGCAAGTAGTCTTTTTCGTAAAGAAACAGGCGAAGAGCTGATCATTGAAGCCCATTGTTTCAGGTAATTCATGGTTTGGTATCCGGGCTCCTTTGAAGTGAAACTACTCCAAAATATAAACCTTTCTTCTCATAATAGAATCCGCTTGTGTTATTTAAATCCCAGGGTTTTACATTACAATAGTCGCCCATCAGGCTTGGAGAGAAATGGAACTTTCTCTGACAATACGGCATGTGATGTTCTTGCGGGTTTAAAATTAAACCTAATCGGGAGGTGTCACTGAAGCCTGTGCTGAGTAAATGATGGAGCACAAAATAAAATGATTTATACAACTTTCTTTTCCAATAGGCAGTGCTTTATAATGTTTTTCTCCTTCTGAAAGAAGGCGTGGGTGCTGAAAGTGATTTTTGACGCTGTTTTTCTTAAGTGGTCCAAGACCACAGCATTGTGAGAGCTGCCCTCCCCCACCGCGCTGCTTTCCCACGTGGTTGACTCTTGCTTGAACTTTCTCAATTTGCAAACATTAGAATGTTCTGACAACCTCAGGATTCTCAAATCTGGCCTATCACAATGGAAATGGGAGGCCAGCCTTTTGGGAGTTACTGGGAATCTGAATTTAAAGTGGTGTGATTCAAGGCTTGCTCCTGCTTACTGGGTGTCTGTTTCAAGACCATCGTATTAGGGTGAAGTTGGTTGCTTGTGGTGTCCTCACGATAGGTTAATTAAAAAAAAAAAAAAAAATCACTGCTTGTGAAAGTGGGTCCCCAGATAGGAATAGATGTGTTTGCACATGTGGGAACCCAAGCTTGATGAGGTTAGCTTGATCATTAGCGCGAGGTGAGGTTGGAGGGGTAGAATCTGCCCTGCCTTCCTACCCTAAATATGTGCAAATTCAGCTCATCCAAAGCGAATGTTATCCGCTTCCTCCCCACATTTTTAGCTGTCTCCTTTATCTCAGTTACTGGTGTCGCTCTCCTCCCGGGATCCCAGGTTCAAATCTAAGTTCATGTCCCCATACCTTAAGAACTGCTGAACTATCTTAATCGCTCTGCCTGCCCGCATCTCTTCTCCCCTCCTGACCTTGCTGACAGACCAGGGATTGTCTGGAGGCACCATCTGATTCAAGTCCCCCCCTGCTTGAAATCCAGGCCAGCTTACAAGGGACTTGTCTAGCTTAGTTGTTCTGTTGCAGGAAATGGGACCCCTTCCAGGGCCCAAGAGTGGGCTCTTGTCTAACACTCGGAAATGAATTGTCCGAGGAGACCCACGTGCTGACAAAGCAAGAGACTGTGTTGGGAAGGGGCACCCAGGTGGAGAGCAGGAGGGTAAGGGAACCCAGGAGAACTGCTCTGCCATGTGGCTCCCAGTCTTGGGTTTTATGGTGATGGGGTTAGTTTCTGGGTTGTCTCTGACTCAGGCTCCTTTGCTGGTGACGCGTACATTGCTCAGCCAAGATGGATTCCAGGGAGAAGGATTCTGGGATTTGACCTTTCTCAAATTTTTCCGGTTGGTGGTAGCTTGTTAGTTCTGTGTTCCCTACCAGGACCTCCTGTTGTAAGATAGCTCCGTGGCATGTGGGATCCTCCCGGACCAGGGCTTGAACCCGTGTCCCCTGCATTGGCAGGCGGATTCTCAACCGTTGTGTCACCAGGGAAGCCCCAAGGTCCTGGTCTTTATGTGGTCCTCTTGTATTAGTCCGCTAGGGCTGCTATAACAAAATACCACAGATTGAGTGGCTTATACAACAGATTTATTTTCTCACAGTTCTGGAGGCTAGAAGTCCAGAATCAAGTTGTTGGCAGGGTTGGTTTCTCCTGAGGCCCGTCTCCTTGACTGCCTTCTCTTTGTGTCTTCACATGGTCTTCCATCTTCCTCTTCGGAGGACACCAATCATATAGGATTAGGGCCCATTCTAAAGCCCTCATTTTAACTTAATTACCTCTTAAAGACCCCATCTCCAAATACAGTCCCATTCTGAAGTACTGGGGTTTAGGATTTCAACACAGGGATTTTGGGGGACATAGTTCAGCCCATAACACCCCTATCTTCCACCTATCAAACATCTACATGTTCAAGGCTTATGATCTGAGTGTCTCATTGCCACGAAGTTCTCCCTAACTCTCTGTGGATGGTGGCCCAGCTGCCTTGTGTGTCCCCAGGCGCTTCCCGCTTGAGCCAAGTCCCCACATTCGGTTGCTGGAATGAAGGATGGATTTCTGCGTTCACCTCTTGGGGGACATGAGGCTTGTATAACTCCTGGGGTCTTGCTGTCCCCACCACGAGCAGTCGCTTCTGATGGAGCAGTGCCCAGCGTGTACTATGCGTAGCCACGTGTATAATTCATGAGAGAGGAGTCGTGTCACCCAGGGCCTGCTGCTCGTTTGCAAGAATTATGAGCTTTGACAGAACTCCCTGTCGTGCAGGCCTCCTTGTCACATCGGTGGTAATTACTGTTCCTTTTCTAATTACTTATCTTATCCAGGATGGCCCCTTTCAGCTGCTGCAGAGGCGACACCCCTGTCCTCTCACGCAGAGGCAAGCTGGGTCACCGCCACTACTGCCCCGGGGCCTCCTCTCCCTCTTCTCCTGTTTGGCTCCCTTTCCCCTTTCTCTGGTTTCTGAACCATGCCCCCTTTAAAAAAAAAAACCCGATTGTCACCTGTTTGATTTTTTTTTTAAATTAATTAATTTATTTATTTTTGGCTGTGTTGGGTCTTCGTTTCTGTGCGAGGGCTTTCTCTAGTTGCGGCGAGCGGGGGCCACTCCTCATCGCGGTGCGCGGGCCTCTCACCATCGCGGCCTTTCTTGCTGTGGAGCACAGGCTCCAGACGCGCAGGCTCAGTAGTTGTGGCTCACGGGCCCAGTTGCTCCACGGCATGTGGGATCTTCCGAGACCAGGGCTCGAACCCGTGTCCCCTGCATTGGCAGGCAGGCTCTCAACCACTGCGCCACCAGGGAAGCCCCCACCTGTTTGATTTTTAGACCATTGCTCTGAAGGGCCAAAGGACAGGAGAGTTGGTCCTTAAGCCTCAGTGCACTGTCCCTCACCCAGAGCTGCCTGCCTTCACCTTGGGGAAAGCAGCTCCCTCCCATGATGACAACCTGCTCTGAGTCAGGTGGAGAAAAATAGCAAAGGGAACATCATATTTAAGAGTCTGAATGTGCTGAGCGGATGCTTTGGAAACCTAACCTCAGGCAAAAGGTCCTTGGTTCAGCCTTGATGACCGATGTGGCATCATGTGCTGTTAATAACCAGGAGATTGAAGACCCAGCCAGGCCATATTTTTGCCTGTCACCAGAGGATCTCCAGTCCTCTAACTATTTTAGTTTTAATATTTGACTTTGTTCGGGTTCACCTCTAGATTTGCTTTGCTTTGTCCCTTATCATGTTACTATAGTTAATTGACTGAATTAAGGAAGGTTTCTGTTTCAACTTCAGTACTTAGCATTTTACATTCAAATGGCTATAATAACTTTGGAAGGACGTGATTTTGATGAAATCCTATCCATTATGAAAGGTGTTAACGTACACTTCAGATTTTATTTAAATGTAGTCTGCCCCCTTGAAACAAAATGACAAAAATGTCCAAAATACCATTTCTTCAATAATGTATAATGGATTTCAGGGGAAATTGGTGTATTTTTATAAGGTAGGGTGGTACCGCCCCACCAGCACAAATTTCTGTGTTAAAAGGAAGGTATCGCTGTGTAACCAGTGATGGGTGAATTAGATACGGGGTGTCTGGCCTCAGTGACTGACTTCAGCCCTCCTTCTGATCTTTGCACTCCTGCACTGTTGACCTCCCTCCCCCTCCCTCCCCCTGCGGATGTCCTCTGTGTACCCCTGAAGCTTGCATGTGGTTTCACATCTGGGCTTTCACCCTCAGCTTCTTTTCTGGCTTCATTTGCATTTCTCTTTGGTTCCATGCCTTCAGGGACCCCCTTCCAGGCATTTCTGGTTTACTCCAGCTCTGAGGGCTGCTTCCTGCAACAGAATGAGTTCTTACCTTCAAGGAACTTACATTTTAGTTGGGGCAGGGGATGGAGGGTATAGCCAAGTGAGCAGTTAAGTGATGCCACCATGGGGAAAGCTGAGGCTCCTCTGAGAACACCTAGAAGGTACACCCGACCTTGGGATGAGGGAAGGGTATCAGGAAAGGCATCTTGAAGGAGGTGTTATCTAGGTGAACTTGAAGGATTCACTCATTCATTCATTCACCTTACAGAACCCTTATGTGTAAAGGGGGTAGGCACTGTGCTCATGGCTGGCAAATAGCAGTGAACAAAGCAGGTGGGGTCCTTGCCCTCGTGAAGCTTATGTTTTAGTGAGTAGAGGTAGCCAAGTAAGGTGCTATTGGGAGGTGAAAAGTATTTCAGGTAGCGGGAACAGCCTGGACCATGTCCAGATCCCAGGATGAATGAGTATATTCAAGGCACACAAAGAAGGAAGGCAGGGGCCAGATCACAGAGGGGTTTGTAAACTCTGGAGTTTGAACTTTAGCCTGAGGGTGAGGGGTTGCCACTGAATGGTTTTAGGTAGGAGAGTTGCCAGGTCATGTTTGTATTTTATCAATAGAAAAATCACTTTTGTTGTGCTAGAGAGAGTGGGTTGAGGGTGCAGTTTAGGAGGTAGGTTAGGAGGCTGTGAGGCTTGCCTCGGGGCAGTGATAGTATGAAAGACAAGTAGACGAATCTGAGAGATACTTTGGGGGGCAGTTTTGATAGTATTTGAGTGGATGTGGAGGGGTGAGGCCTGGGAGAAATCAGAGCTGACTCTGGGGTTTATTGATGGAACAACTGGATGGTGGCAGCAGTCTTGGAGATGGGGAAGTTGGAGGGGAACAGGGTTTTTAGGGTGGAGGAGATGAAGGGGAGATGAAATTGGGACACAGCGAGTTTGAGGTGCCTGTGGAAGTGTGGCATCCAGGTGGAAGTGTCCAGGAGGCAGCTGAAGATACAGATCTAGGGTGGAGAGCAAAGTCTGCGTTGGAGGCGCCCAGTGGGAAGCGTCAGCATCATGAGCTACTGTGAGCGTGGGACTGGATGAATTTGCTTAGGGCTGTGGGAAGACGTTTAGGGTGATAAATTATAGGATAGATCTGAGGACTTAAGAAATGAACTGAGAATGAGCAGCTAAAGATGGTGGAGGAAAACCAGATGGTTTGCCAGAAACTTAGGACAGAACAGTTGAAATAGGAGGGAGTGGTCAGCAGGGTCAAATGCTGCAGAGGAAAGATTGAATGAGGCCTTGAAATAGCCATTGGGTTTAGCCATAGGGAGGTACTTAGTGATTTTGGTAGGGATGATTTGAGGGAATGGTGGGCTTTTCTGTCCATATGATGTCGTTTGAACACTTTCCATTCTCTCCATCTCCATCAACACCATTCAAGTTCAAGGCATGTTCATATCTCACATGGTGGACTTTTGCTGTTGCTTCCTGATTGTTCCACCAATATCTTCTCTGTGTGGCAGAGAGAATGATCTTGTGAAGGGACAAATCTAATTATGCCACTTCCTGGCTTAGCATCTTTTAATGGTTTTACACTGTTAGGATAAAGACAAATCCCTTGACATGCAGCACAGGCCTCCTGTCTCCTCTGTTCTCATCATGTACCGTGTTCTCTCCCTCTCTGCCCAGGCATAGCAGTCTTGCCTAAATGCCTTGAGCTGGTCGTGTCTCCTTTGGCCGTCAGGACTCTGCACGTGCTGTTCTCTTGATTTGGAAGTCTTAACTTCACCTACTTCATTTCTACTTGCAGATTTTGGTTCCAGAGACACTTTCTTAGGGGAGTCTCTCCTGACCTCTCTCACAGGGTCAGATCTCTCTGTTGGGTGTTCTCATAGCACCTGTCTTTCTTTGAACGCTGTGACAGATTGCATTATGTTCCTAGTCCTTCCCCCTCCCTATATCCATGCCCTTTGGCATGTGGTTTTGCAGTTTTGCCCCCGGAGTATATTCCCCTGACCCGTTGAAGTTGGGCGTGGCCACGTGACTTGCTCTGGCCAGTGATACATAGGTGGGGTGAGAGTGTGCCAGTTTTGAGGGTGGGCCTTAGGAGGCATTGCGCATTCTGTCTGCTCCTCTTGAGCTTTTGCCAGTGCCCGTCCTGAGACTGGGCTTCACAATGTGGAGTGGACCTGAGCGCTTTCCTGTAGTCTACAACCTGGAGTCCAGTGTAGCCTGGCTAACTTATAGCAAATTTGCAGTTAGGTGAGAATAAATGAGTTTTGGGATAGTTGGTTAGGCAGAATTATCTTGGCAATAGATGGCTGATAAGACAGCACCCACAGTTGCAATTATACATCTGTATATGTATATATGTTATTTATGTCTGCCCAGCTAAACGCTAAGTTTCACGAGAGGGCAAATATTGAGTCTATTACAAGTGTACCGTATTTCCCAGCAATCCTGCACAGTGCCTGACACATGGTACGTATGCAACACATATTTGTTAAGTGATTAAGTAAAGTCTGTTCGATTCAACTATGTGGTGTATGTCTTTATTTTCCATGATGATCTTAAGAGTTTACTGGTTCTGGCTAAATTGGCCCACTGCCAAAGGTATTGAGATACATCTTTGCTTTCAATTATAGTACTTTGCTAACTTGAAACAAAATGACAGCTTATAGAAATGTAATTTAAAAAAATTTTGGTAAAACGTTGGTTTAAGAGGTTATGGTATGAATTGTGGGGAAGAATACTTCATCTGCAATCTTGAAGCAAAAATGAGTATGTTAATCCCATATTCTGCCTAGTTAAGGTTTACTTCTTATTTAGGTTACTGTGTATAACATTCATCATTCTACCCCATTAACATATAGGTCACTTTCCTAGGTAATTTCTGCATTAGAAACAGGTCAGGGCTATAAGATCTGTTGTTGATTTAAGAGCTAACTTTGGCTGAGTTGAGGTAAAATGCCCATGGAATTTAATATCTATCTTAGGGGGAAAAAGGCATCTTGTGATAGGGAATGAATACAGGGCTTAGAGTCAGAGGACTGCTTTTTACTAGCAGTGATCATGAAAAGTGATCTAACATTCCTGAGCTTTCTTTTTTTTTTTTTTTTTCTGTATTTTAGTTTTATTGGAGTATAGTTGATTTACAATGTTGTGTTAGTTTCAGGTGTACAGCAAAGTGATTCAGTTATACATATACATATATCCATTCTTTATTAGAGTCTTTTCTCATCTAGGTTATCGCAGAATATTGTAGAGTTCCCTGTGCTATACATTAGGTCCTCACTGGTTTTCTATCTTATATATAGTATTGTGTCTGTGTTCATCCCAAGCTCCTGATTTATTTCTCCCCCCCACATTTCTCCCTTGGTAACCATAAGTTTGTTTTTGATATCTGTAAGTCTGTTTCTGTTTTGTAAATAAGTTCATTTGTCTCTTTTTAAAATTAGATTGCACATATGAGTGATATGATATGATATGTCTTTCTCTGACTTACTTCACTCAGTATGATAATCTCTAGGTCCATCCATGTTGCTACAGATGGCATTATTTCATTCTTTTTTATGGCTGAGTAATATTCCATTGTATATATGTACCACATCTTCTTTATCCATTCCTCTGTCGATGGACATCTAGGTTGCTTCCATGTCTTGGCTATTGTAAATAGTGCTGCAATGAACACTGGGATGCCTGTATCTCTTCGGATTATGGTTTTCTCTGGATATGTGCCCAGGAGTGGATCCAGCTTGCTGGATCATATGGTAGTTCTAGTTTTAGTTTTTTAAGCAACTTCCATACTGTTCTCCATAGTGGCTGCACCAATTTACATTCCCACCAACAGTGTAGGGGTGTTCCCCTTTCTCCACACCCTCGCCAGCATTTATTGTTGTAGACTCTTTGATGATGGCCATCCTCCTGAGCTTTTTCTTCTGCACCTGTAAAATGGGGTTGATTAATATGTGCTTCATAGGATTGTGAGAAATGCATTGCAAAAGTAAAAGGGCTTGTAAGTTAATGGAGTGAATGAGAATGAAATGGTAAAGAGTAAAATTGTTTTTTAAACATTAATTTTATAGTTAGCCACCTTATTTAATGTTTCTTTTCTAAAAGTCATTTTTATTGGGTTTTGACATACAGTTGGAAAAAATTATTTTGCTGCTTTCTAATTTTTATGTTTATTTATTTTCCTTTTCTAATTGTATTGGCTAGTGTTGAGGGTTTTAAAAAATATTTTTAAAAAACTGCTTTGAGATAAGACTGACATATAGAAACCTGTACACATTTAATGTATACAACTTGATGAGTTTGGAGATAAGGTATATAACCATGAAACCATCACCACAATCTATGCCATAAACATATCTACCACCAAAAGTGATCTGTCATATCCGGAAGTGTCCTCCTGCTGTCTTATTTTTTTCTGTGTGTGTGTATATGCGAGAGAACACTTAACATAAGATTTACCCTGTTAAGTATGCAGTACAACATTGTTACCTTTAGGCACTTTTCTCTACCTCGTGTCTGTTAAGAGGACTATTACTAAAAAAATAAAAAAAATAACAAGTGTTGGTGAGGATGTGGAGAAAAGAGAACCCTTGTACACTGTTGGTGGGAATGTAAATTGGTGTAGCTACTATGGAAAATAGCATGGAGGTTCCTCAAATGAAAAATACAGGGACTCCAGCCAATGAGCCAAATAACCATTATCTTATAATACCAATTAAATCACATATACATTTATTTTAATGTTTCATTTATATAAACTAACATAACACACTGTTGACTTCATGGATGTTTTTTCTTAGACAATGTTATTATGAACTTGGTCATAATATTTCAATTAAAAATAATGTATTTAAAAAAAAAAACAGGGACTCACACCATTGTAAAGCAATTATACTCCAATAAAGATGTTAAAAAAAAAAAAATACAGAGACTTCCCTGGTGGCTCAGTGCTTAAGAATCCACCTGCCAATGCAGGGGACCTGGGTTTGAGCCCTGGTCCGGGAAGATCCCACATGCCTCGGAGCAACTAAGCCCGTGCGCCACAACTACTGAGCCTGCGCTCTAGAGCCCGTGAGCCACAACTACTGAGCCCACGTGCCACAACTACTGAAGCCTGTATGCCACAACTACTCAGCCCACGTTCCACAACTACTGAAGCCTGTGTGCCTAGAGCCCGTGCTCTGCAACAAGAGAAGCCACTGCAATGAGAAGCCTGCGCACCACAACGAAGAGTAGCCCCCGCCCAATGCAACTAGAGAAAGCCCGGGTGCAGCAATGAAGACCCAACACAGACATTAAAAAAAAAAAAAAAAAACCAAAAAAAAAAAAAACAACTATCATAGGATCCAGCAATTCCATTTATGGGTATATATCCAAAGGAATTGAAATCAGGATCTTGACGAGGTATCTGTACTTTATTGCTTGTTTTAAAAACGGACTGATGTTGAATTTTCATATTAGTGCTTCTCAGCATCTGTGGAGATGAACATGTGGTTTCCTCCCTTTTTACCCACTAATATGATAAAGTGTATTAGATTTCTTAATATTGAGGCACTTATTAATCCTGCTAAAAAGCCTCCCTTTGTAATAATATAATATCATTAGTTGTGAAGAGGGACTTTTAATATTTCTGTAAGTGTAATATCATACTCAATGTTTATCTACAGTCTATTTGCTAATACTTTGTTTAGAATTTTTGCACTGATTTTCATGAGAGGAATTGGCTGGAGTTTTATTGTACTGTGTTAGTCAGGATTTGTTCTCAGTGTGTTATTAGGGACTGAGTCATGTCCCCCTAAAATTTATATATTAAACCCTAAACCCCAATGTGACTATATTTAGTATAAGGCCTTTAGGGAGGTAATTAAGGTTAAATGAGGTCATAAAGGTAGGCCCTTAATCCAACGGGAATTGTGTCCTTAAGAGAAGGAGATAGCAGGGAGGGGTAGGCACAGAGAAAAAGCGACTTGAGGACACAGTGAGAAGGCAGCTGTCTACAAGCTAGGAAGAGAGCTCTTACCAGATGCCAGCCCCGATGGCACCTTGATCATGGACTTCCAGCCCCCAGAACTATGAGAAAATAAATTTGTTTCGTTAGATACCATCTATGGTATTTTGTTATGGCAGACTCATAGAGTGTTATACTTACTGTAAAAATTGTTCAGAATGTTTCTCTGTGTTCTGGAAGAAACCGTTGGCATGGCATTTACCTTCAAGGAATAGGTAAAGCATATCTGTAAAACATTTGGGGCCTGGTATTTGTTAGTTATATCTCTAACTTCATCAGTATCTTTTGTAGTATTTGGTCTATTTAGATTTTTAATATTTTCTGGATTTACTTTTGGTGATTTATATTCTTAGAGAATATCCAGTTTATCCAGGATGTCGAACGTATTAGAGTAAAGCTGAACAAAGTTATCGCTTCTATGTCTTTAAATTTATTCTGTATCTGTGGTTATATTACATTACATTCTTATTTTGTCTAAATATACTTTCTCTTTTCTTCCCCTTGATTCTTGGTTTAGTAGTTTATTATTGCTTCAATAACTTGGATTTATTATGGCTGCTATTTTTCTCTTATTACTCTTTTTATATATACCAATTTTTGTTTGTGTTTTGTTTTTGAGCTGCACATTCAAGCATTTTATCTTCTTCAGAACTGTATCTACTTAAAAGCTAGGAATTTTCCTCTGAGCACTGCTTTGTGTCCTGTACATTCAAATACATAATGTTGCACGTTTTTATTTTCCAGATATTTTGGAATTTTGATTTTCTCTTGTTATAAAAGTTGATGGAAAAGGTTTTAAAATTTCTGGAGTGTGATCAGAGAAGGTAGTTTGTACTATTTCTTGGAATTCTATTTCTTGATGACCTAATACATGTCAAGTTTAAATAGGCACCTCAAAAAGTTATATCTTTATTTTCAAGCTGTAGAATTAGAAATGTGTGAATTAGATTTCCTTATGACTGATAATAGGCTTCTTGTATTCCTTATTTTTGACCTGCTTGACTCATGGCCTGAAACTTAGTCACTCTTATCCATTGTTATACTCTGAACTTCAGAGAATATATAGAAGATGTAGATTCTACCTTGAATTTACTAAGGAGACAGTTTGCCCTCCAAAAATACTGGTAGCACTGAGAGTTGAAAGACCGGAGAGAGCATGTTGAGCTTCGACAGTGAAGGAAAGCTTTATGCAGGAGGTGGTCTTGAAGAGCAAGTAGGAGTGAGGAGGTGGTGAGTCTATGATGGGACATTGTGGGCTGGGGGCAGCATGAGCAGAGCTGGGCTTGGGGTCAGCCTGGCATATGCGGGAGAAAGTCCGTATCCTCCTCCCAAGGTCTTGCTCTCTGTGACTTGCCCTAGCACTTGAGTCAGGGAGGAGAGTCACATGGGACCAGCCATCTCTGTTCAATTGACTTATGCATCAGCATCTTTGTTGGGGCCATCCCAGCCGTGTTGTAAGTCTACCTTGCAACAACAGAGGACAGCGCATGATAATTTGCTTTTCAGGCTGTCCTACTGGTGTGCTCTCAGTTTTGCAGCTTCACTGGAGAGCTGAAATTGGCACACACCTCTGTTTGATAGCATTAGCTCAGTATTGGAACATTAATCAGGGAGACATAGGCATTTCAACCAAAGAATTAGTGTCTGATATGTACTTGCTGTATGGACTTGTTTTGTCAGATGACCCCAGTAAACTACCAAGTATTTAACAGTGAGGATAAATCAAATGATGTGTGGTCTGTAGGAAACAAAAGTATTTAAATAACTAAGCGGTTCTTTCTACAGCCTCTTTATATGATGATTTTCTAGACTCCAAATCAGTTATCCTCATCCAGCCTCCATATAATATATAGTTATTTCAAATCAGCTTTACTTACTGAGCTTTTTCTAGTAATGGAGCTTTGTCAGCAAAAACTGTGCGTACCAGCAAATGGTGAATGATGGGCTCATGTCAGAAAGGAGCTTGAGAGGTGCTTTCTGTTGTTAGATGGATGAGTCTGGAGCAGGAGCTTGAAGCTCTCCAAGTGTAATAGTTTCAGAGAAAAGGTATGTCTGAAATAGGGGCGAGTACTCCATCACTCAGAAGCTGGTATTTCACACACGTAAGCCAAATACCACATGTGCTGTCGAAACCATGGTTTCATGTTGGGATGTATGAAGTTTTTTAATATAATCTTGGTTGTGGTTTCTTCTCCCCACCCCTCACTCTTCATTCTTCTACAGCTGCTCAGGGCAGAATGGCAGGAAGTACAGTAGCTATTGAAATGATAACAGGTAGGTTTATGCAATTCTGACCACAGCTCTCCACAAGCCAGTGCTTTCCCATGTGAGGGCTCTGTTGGCAGAACATAATGTAACAGTTAGTTGAACTCATGTGTCCATTGATCTGATGCCACCCTGGACCTCGAGCGTTTCAAAGGGCTATTGGGGGAGAAACCTGTTTTGTGGCATTAAATGGGCTCCCTGAATTTGGGAGTCTGGGGATGCTGAACTATGTATCCTCTGCCTCTATTTTATTGCTGAATTGTGTCTCTCAGTGGAGGTTCTTAGAGGCTATTCAACAAAGCCTACGCTGTCAGCTATAAAGCTTTTAGGACTTCATAATCATGGCACGGTATCTTTTCCTTTTTCTCAAAAAAAAAAAACAAAAAAAAACTTTCTCTTGCCTTTCCCCCTTTTTGAAATCGTTAGCCTTCATGTGAACTGAAAGGGACTTCAAAACATTGGAAGAAAATAGTCTGAAAGCTCGGAGTGTGCTTGGCTCCTGGTAGGTCTGAAGACTTGATAAAGAGGCATCTTTTGCACTGACAGGTGTTTGTGTGCCAGTGTGGAGGAAGCTTTTGATGACAAAGCCACTTAGTTTTTTGTAGCTTACCCTTCCCTTTGTGCAGAGAAGTTAGGGAAACTCTATTAAAGTAACTAAATAATAGGGATAAGAAGTTAGCTTTGGAGTCATCTTCGTTTCTCCTCTCCTGCCCATTCGTTTTTGGGACTCACTTGCCAGGCATTAAGTAAGCAAGCGGCAGGGGTAAGATGGCGGGTGTCCTGTCAGTGTCCCCATGGTTCTGGCATATGCTTCTATTTAAAGGTCCAAAGTCAGCAGCAACGCCCTTCTTGAAGCCAAGGGGAAACTTAGATGGGCAGCAAAACTGTGGGCTAGGGTATCTCTGGAAAGGAAGAAGCACCCAGAGGACAGGCTGAACTGCCTTGTCTCCTGGAAGCATAATGGTTGCATCATTCTGTTTTATAGCCTGGAGGCTCCTTAACATACAGTTTTCTTCCCTCTCATAGGAACCAACTGAAATTGGCAAACTGTGACCATGGTCACAAGTTGTCTCAGTTCTGACACGAGTCCTTCCATGAGTCCCTCTAAGATCTTGTGCACCTTTCCCAGGAAGATAAATTACACAAGTTACAGCCAAAGGAACATGTAATGCTTGTGATATAATGTGGCTTATAGAGAGCAGAGCAAAACCTGCGTCTTGAAAGGCCCCAACCGTGGGGAAAAGGGTTGGGATATCTTGATTTGCAATTGCCACCCCACTGTGGGCAAAACTTGCTATGCCAATCCCCTTGGACTCTTAGGAAAAAAAAAATCGAAGAAATTTTCACTGGTAGAGGACTGAAATAAAATCTGAGTGTTGTGGAATATTGTTCTAAGTGGAAACTAAAGGACTGATAGGGAAGCTTGGTGTCCAGAAACAACCATCCATTGTTTAATATGAAGAACAAAATGAGGCCAAGCCCAGAAAATGGTTTCGGCCCTGGTTTTGGTAATCATCTCCTGCAAGTTGTTCTTGCAGCTGTGTGTGAAAGCTGTTCTTGTGGATTTCAAGTTGTTTATTTGGGGTCATCAGGCATTAAGACTTTGCTGAGAGAGGAAGCCGGGCTTTGTGTGCCCCCTAATTGGTAATGGCCGATGGGTAGGGTTGTACAAAGTCAGAGTTGGAGGGGATCTGTGAGCTCACTGGCCTTGGCTTCACACTTTTCAGAGGAGGATCATAAGTCTCCCAGGCTATACTCCTTGGCTCCTCTCCCCAGCCTTTTTACTATCAAAATGTGTTGGCTTGATTGGGATTTGTCATTTGACTCTGAGGTGGTCTGAGTGCTGGAACCGTTCCATTGAAAATGGTCATTGTGGGGAAAGCAAGAAGTTTTGGACTAAAGAGAAATGCTAAAATCTTATCCGGTGATAATGTATTAATACTGCCTAGATGGGTATAAGAGTAAGAATAACATGTATTAGCTTTGACTGTGTGCATGGTACTGGTGCTAAGTACTTACCATATGTTTGTTCTTAACTCTTAGAACAACCCAATGAGATATAAATAGAGGTAGTAGTGATAAGTAGTAATAATGATAGCTATTATTGTGTCTGCTTTATGTGGATTATCTTATTTGAGTCTCATAATAATTCTATGAGCAAGGTACTGTTATCTTTCCCATTTTCCAGATGCATAAACAGAGGTTCAGAGAGGTTGTATAAATTTGCCCAAGGAGGTGGACTGTGGATCAGTCATCTGATTTCAAAGACTGTGCATGTATTAACCGTGCTCTTATTACCATTTCTAATCCCATATAATTAGCTGAACAGAAGCCTTCTCTAAAGGGCACTTAACAAATACTGGATTATAATGATGAGGTGAGAAGTGTTCTGGCTAAGAAGGCGCATGCTTGTGTATGTGCACGTAGAACCCACACACACACACACATCCATACATACAATTTCTACTTTGGAGATGATCCTCTGTTCATTCCAGAATGTCATCTTCTTTGTTACCCACCATATTCTCACCCTTGCCCTGCTGTTGTGGTCAAAGAATAGAAACTCATTTAAGGGTAATTCTAAGCAGAATAGCTTTAGGAAGATTATAATAATCACAGTTATAGAATATTGAAACTGAAAGAGCATATGGAAACAGGTAAGTCAACTATTCTGTTTGAGAAAGAAGGTGCCTCAGGCCCTCCAGAGAAGTATTAATTGGCACAAGGCCTCTTGTTGATTAGTGCTAGAATTGGTACTAGATTTGGGCTGTCTGCCTTCTCATCTAGTGCTCTCCCCTCTGTATCACACTACCACTCAGTGGAATAGACTCTGAAGCCAAAAAGAAATTGTGTTTTGATTATCTGTTTTGAAATATGGGTGTCACTAATTCTCTGCTGGTGTGGCTCATTTGTAGTGGACTGCCGTGGTAATTTTAGATTCTTGTAGGTTTAGGTCACATTGGCTATGGAAGCAGCCACTCCCATCTGATTCCCTGCATCAGGAGCACAATAATACACTTCCCCCTAACACGGAATGTTTTTGTTGGCCTAACGGACCAAGATAGTTTAGGAATTAAATTGACCTCCACTTCCACCTACATCCCATCACCAGGAGGGAAGGAGAGTCAGCGTTATTAATGAAAATGCATTTTCTTGGAAGTTTGAATTTTTTAAAAGAATATTCTTTCCTGACTTGGAAGAATTATTTGTGTCAGAGGCATTTTATTGTGTGACTTCGCATCATTATTGCATCAAGTGTGTTGCTATAGCTCCCACCGACTGTTTTAAGATGTTTTGAGACTGTGCTTCATATTATAAGGAAAGTATTTGTTACTCAGACTCTCAGAATTGAATTTGCTTGAATTAATTATGATTTCCACTCCATCCCCCTGAGCAGTATTGTGGGGGAGAGGTAATCCTTTCTGATGTCGTAAAGAAAATCAATTTTGGCCCACGGCACTGGCTAGTTGCTTGAGTGGGGGAACTTGTCACCCACTGTATGGTCTTTATTTCACATTTTTCTTGGCCCTTTGTTAAGTGTTCCTTTCTCTGGGCCGGTTTAAGAAGCCGCGAGGGCCAGGTAGCTGTGCTTGAAGTGATGGACAAGGATCCTCTCCCCATAAAGAAAATCACAAGGGCCCCCAAGTCGGGTAATAAAAGGCCTTGTCAGTGGCTTTTCTTGTGTAGTCTGCTTTGTTTATAGGGTGTTTTCCACTGAGAAACACAGATACTCTTTGGTCTAAGGAGTCAGATAGGTTGAATGGTGCTGGGTCATATGTAGGGTTTTGGTCTTGACTGGTTTGGGAGTTGGGAGTTGGCTATCTTCTCCTTGGTAGTCTCCCACTCTGTTCCTTAGAATACTTTTCTCCTTATTTTTAAGATGTAAAACTCCATCATAAAAAATCCCATAAACAGGAGCTTCCCTGGTGGCGCAGTGGTTGAGAATCCGCCTGCCAATGCAGGGGACACGGGTTCGAGCCCTGGTCTGGGAAGATCCCACATGCCACGGAGCAACTAGGCCTGTGAGCCACAACTACTGAGCCTGCGTGTCTGGAGCCTGTGCTCCGCAACAAGAGAGGCCGCGATAGTGAGAGGCCTGCGCACCGCGATGAAGAGTGGCCCCCGCTTGCCGCAACTAGAGAAAGCCCTCGCATAGAAACGAAGACCCAACATAGCAATCAATCAATCAATCAATCAATAAAAAAAAAAAAAATCCCATAAACAAACCTAAGAGGCAGAAACAATAGATGATAAATATTTGAACCATATATGACCAGCCTAGGGATAGATATCCTAACTATATAAATAGCAACTACTAACCACTAACACCCTACTGTGCATCCACTAAGAAGGGTACTATCAAGTTTTTTAAAAATGCCTTGGGAACATGCTCTCAAGGTAAAGCTGAGCCAAATAGCAGGACGTGAAACTGAGCGCACAGATGTGAATGTTAATCTGTATGCACTCAAAGAAAGGGCTGAAACTGCCCCTTTCTCTTACTTCATCTGTCAGGAGAACCTCCAAGTAGTTTCTCCCTTGGCATGTGACCATGGTGCCTTGGCTTTCACTATTCCAGCCAACTGACCCCTCTCCTGAAAGTTTAATAGGGGATAAATTCACATGTGAATTCATAATCCCCTTATCTGTGCTAAGAGTGTTCAGTAATGAGCCTGCAACAAAGAGAATCTTACATCTTGCGGGTTTTGCTCTGACCCCACCTCTTGGCCTCCTTCCTAACCTCTCCACACCTCCTGGTTGGACGCTTCAGGCATCTGCCCCTTGCAGAGTCATCGCCTGCTTGCAGTATGTTAAATGACATTTTAAATAAATAGTTGCACGTTTCCTGCCAGTCGTCACATTGAGGCCATTTAAGGAAGTATGGCCCATGTGAGCAGGGAATGTATTTGGACTTATGAGAACAGCAAACAAGAACTTGTGCTCCTCTAGTAATTTATTAATTTTGAGCCTTATTCTCTTTTATATAGTGTGACTTGGACCGTAAATCCATAAGCAGAGTCACAGTCAAGCCACAGTTTGTTTTGAAGATTTATTGTTAAAATTTGCTCTCCCCCCTAATGCTTTTATTACTTTCTCTTCTGTTCCCTGCCCATGGTGTGGGGTACAGTTAATGTTATCTACATATGTCTATAAATACTGAAAATATTTTTGATACAATGTGCATTTAATCAACTTTTTGTTACTGTTATGCCCTTTGTGTGGAGGAAAATTGTTTCTGTCTTAATGTTCTATTGACGTGCCTTTGGAGTGATGATATCATAATCACTTTAATACATTTAAAAGCTTCAAGGCTTAGCATTTATTGAACAAAGCTCATTGAAGGAATGTAACGGATGTCTTGAGGCTTTCCGCTGCTGTAAAAAGGACAGTATTGTTCATGGCCTCCGTAAAAGAAAATCTGAATTTTTATTTTACTTTGCACCGCATTGCAATTATGTTTCAAAAGCTCTTCAAGTGCAACTAACAAAGGGACTGTTTTTATGTATTGTTATAATTGCGGATCTCAGGGCTGACTGCTGTGAGTTTAACATTAATAATGGACAGCAATTTAAAACTTTATTGCCAACAGCCAACCTCTGAGATCCTAAAAGATGGCTTTCCCTTCCTACTTGGGATGTCCTTGCAGAATGAGTCCTCCAGAGTTGGGAAGTGAGTGGAAAACTTGATTATTCCTGAGAATCTCGGAAGTCCTGGCCCTTGAGGAGCTCTGTGAAGAGGCCCGGGGAGTGACATGAGGACTGTGGGGTCCCAAGGTTGGGGTGTGTGTGTGTGTGTTGAGCCCAGGAGGTCAGAATGGGTAGAAGGCAAGTGGGGAGCCAAAGGAGCCCCTGAGAATCCTTGTGGGTTGAAGGGGTGTCCTCTCAGAGTCCCTGGACCGGCGCGGCAGGCAGGGCTGGCACGCGCTGAAGTGTGCGGTGAGGAAGCCGAGACTGCTGGAGATGGGATGGAAAACAACTTGATCATTCTCCTGGTTGAGACGGTTAAGTCACGTCCTTGAAGTCTGGCCCCTGCTGGAACCTTGGCCTCATCTACCCTGCTGTTGGGTAATGTCTTGGAATTATGTATATAGACAGACATCCCCATGGGTGCAGGCTGGTCTGAGAAATTATTTCAGGGAATGAGTTCTTCATCCCATCCAGTCATAACTGAGGGAGAAGAGCACCTGGAAAGACCAGTCACCATTGCCTATTTCTTATTCCCCATTGTCTCATTGGGGAGCTTCTGGTCTTGAGACTCTCTGGCTGACTCACTTGAAATTTACTTGTTGAAAGCATGCATCTCTCCCTGTAAATTTTTCTTAAGGGGAAGTAGGAATTTTAGAGTTCGCCATGAGCTGGGGCTTCTAATCAATCATGAATTCACTTTTCTCTCCACCTTTTCATATAAGGTACAATGCCCTGAACAGGTGAAGTTGTTTGAAAGGATGGATTTGATTTAATGGCTTGAAAATGGTGGTCTTTGACTTCTGGTCCTTCCCTATTGGAGAGGTATGGGGGCCACTTCTTCTGGTAACCAACCCTTCCTAACTTGGGTGGTTAGGGGCTAGTTAGAGACCAGAGCTGTGACTAAGGTGTGTACTTTTGCTACTTATTATTGAAAACAACTTCTTAAGGAGGTTATCCAGCCACTCGTCTACTTCTGTATCAGTTGAGATTAGGTTCAGTTGCATAGGTTAGATAATCCCAATTACCAGCAGCTTAAACAAGGTTCATGTTTATTTGTCTCAAGTTAATGAAGTCCAGAGGCTGATGACCTAGGGCTGATGTGGTGGCTTTTGTGGTATTACCAGGGACCCAAACTCCTTCCATCTTTCTATTCTGCTATCTCTAGGGAATCGCATCCTGGACTAAACCTCATGGTCTAAGACGGACATGGGTCCAGCCATCATAGCCACCTTTGAAGCTGGCAGCAGGAGGAAAGGCAAAGGAGCACATTCCCTCCTCCCCTTAAATCTTTTTAGAAGGTCCATCAGGTAATCTGGCTGTAAGCCTACACCTAGCTGCAAGGGAGGCAGAGAATTGGATACTTGACCTGGGTGGCAGTGTGTCCTGCTGAAGTTGGAGGTTCTGACCCTGAGGGAGAAGGGGAGAGTGGATATTGGGACAGGCCACCTGCAAACTCCGCCGTATAGTGTATCAGTTCATTCATTGGTCATCCCCTTTCTCTCACACACATGTGAACGCTTTACCATCTTCCAAGCTATAGTTATAATGGCTCTCCCCAGTTCCGTACATTCCCCAGACTGGCCTTTTATGACTTTTGCCTTTCAAAGTTTCCCTTGATGTTTATTTTAACCTGCTTTTATCGATATTAAGATGTCGGGGCTGGAGGAAGCCTTTTCTTGAGTGCCGGGTCTTTATTTCTCGTCCTCATAGCATTTTAATGCAGTTGAAACATCAAGGCCTGCCTTACAGAGGAAGAGATGGCCAAAGAGCCGCCAGAGTGGTTCTTGGAAGCCCCTGAGCTGTCTTTTTGCCCTTCATGGGATCAGGACTGTCACTCTTCCCTAGACCCTGCAGGCATCTGGGCCAAAGGGCGGCCCCCTGGTGGTCCAGAGCCCTGAGGCATGTGGGCTGAAGTGCGGTCTATACCACAGAAATCCCTGGAATCTGGAAGTCATGGCCAGTGTCATACATTCACCTTCCCTCCAGTAGACAACTTTAAAGACTTCTCAGAAGATGAAGGCAGTGCCCCGGGGCAAGCTGGCTCTGCATAGCCTCCGTTGTTGCAAACCCAGGTGATAACACTTATGGTGGTCCCCAAGCTCCAGGGAAGATGACCCTCCTTCCACTGGGCACAAAGGTGACACAGATGACATTGCTGGGTCCCTTCCAACACCCCAGCCCATCCACTCTCTGCTTTGGCAGCAGTGGAGTTTTTCAAACCAAGACTTGGATAGTTCCATGTCATCTCTGATGAAAGAGATGCTGCCTCTGAAGATAAAGGGTATTTAGGCAGTAAGTTTTGCCGTCTGAAATGCTTGCATTTCTAGGTCATTTTAGGGCCTTTTAAAGCCAGTGGGGCAGAATATTTGAAGTGGAGGAGATTTCACCAAGCTCTGGAGCTATGACTGTGGTACTTGGAGTCCTTGCTTAGAGAGGTTTTGACAAGAATGGACTTTAGAGCCCAGGAGACCTGGATTCAAATTCTCTTGCTGGATGACTTTCAGGGGATAATTTATTCGATGCTCAGTTTATAAGACAACTGTAAAACAAGGCGAGTGAGGTATATATCAGTGGAGAATGAAATTAAATGAGAACATATATAAAGTGCCTGGCATGTAGTAGGTCCTCAGTAAAAGTTGATTTCTTTTTTATGCAATTCACCATGCTAAGTGTTCAGTAAATATTTGATTTATTTTATGATCAATATCTTAAAAATTTTGATCAGTAGTGTATGTCCTGATTTTAGTTGGATTTTACATTTAATAACCCTGATCTTATTGTTCATGGCTGGAGGGGCTGTACACGGGCACAGGCTCTCAAATGACTGGTTCTCAGGCAGCCCCCTTTTCCCTCTACATGAGATGAGTATTCCATGAAAAGGCACTTTCACAGCTAAAAACACAGGTGTTCCAAAATGCAGGTGATCTCTAAATTGGAAACATTACCTGTCCTGGCATACGTTTGGAAGTGCAGCTGAAGAGGGCTTCAGGCTGCTTTGAGCCTTCCTGGGCCACGGGCCTCCATGAGAATCTGATAAGAGCTATGGGCCCTGTTCTCAGAAAGATGCAGATACGTGTGTGCAATATAGAATCTTTCATACCATTTCAGGTGGTGTGTGGACCTCACTCTTGCCCCCACTCTGATGCCCAGGAATCTTAGATTAAGAAGCCTTGGATGAACTTCTTATTTCTTTTAAGGATGTAGATAATTGACACTAAGAAAATGGGGGAGAGAAGGGAAGGGAGGACATAGGCGTGGGTGGGGGGAATGGTGAGGGGGCCACATCTAGAACGAGAAGCAAGTGGTTGAGACGATGACTGAATAATAAACATGTTGCATATCAGTGTGGCATTCATGGCTCCAGGGTCTACAAGGAGTCAACAATGGAAGGGATCAAGTTTTTTCTTTTTTCTCTGACATTTTATTATGAAACATTTCAGTCATACAGAAAGTGGAAAGAATTGTAGAGTGAACATGCATATACCCACCACCCAGGTGGTATCCAGGTTCTCCCATTAACATGTTACTGTGCTCACTTTATCCTGCCTCTCTGTCCGTCCCTCAACTCATCTCACTTTTGATGCATTTCAAGGTAAGTTGCAGACATCAGTACCCTTCACCGTAAACATTTAGCATCATATCATTTACTAGAGTTCAATATTGCTTTATTTTTTTCTTTGAGAAATGCATAGACTTTAATGTACATTCTATGAATTTTGATACATATATGCATCTGTGTAATCCAACCTCCTATCAAAATGTAAAACCTGACCTCAACCCAGAAAGTTTCTTCATCCCCCTTCCCTGTTACTCCCTCCCTGCCCTCTCTGTTCCAGAGGCAATCACTCTGCTGATTTTTTTCAACCATGGCTTGATTTGGACTGTTTTAGGACTTCTTACAATTGAAATCATATAGTATTTTTTTTGTGTGCTTCTTTCACCAGTACAATATGTTTGAGATTCGTCTATGTTGTATATGTTAGTAGTTTGTTTCCTTTTACTGTTGAGTAGTCTCTTATTGTATGCATATACTACAGCTGTCCACTCTCCTGTTTTCAGGTTTAGCTATTAAGCTGCTGTGAATATTTGCATACAAGCCTTTGTGTGTACATATATTCTTCTTTTTCTTTTTGTCAATGGGGCCACTTATTTATTTATTTTTAATTAATTTATTTTTGGCTGTGTTGGGTCTTCATTGCTTCATGCGGACTTTCTCTAGTTGCGGGGTGCAGGGGCTGCTCTTCCTTGTGGTGCGCGGGCTTCTCATTGTGGTGGCTTCTCTTGTTGCGGAGCACGGGCTCTAGGCATATGGGCTTCAGTAGTTGTGGCACGTGGGCTCAGTAGTTGTGGCTCGCGGGCTCTAGAGCGCAGGCTCAGTTGTGGCGCACGGGCTTAGTTGCTCCGTGGCATGTGGGATCTTCCCAGACCAGGGCTCGAACCCGTGTCCCTTGCATTGGCAGGCGGGTTCTTAAACACTGCACCACCAGGGAAATCCCTATTCTCATTTTTCTTGAGTAAATACCTGGGAGTAGAATTCCTGGGTCCTAGGGTAGGTGTATATTTAGTTTTATAAGAAATTGCCAGACCTTTCCCCAAAGTGGTGATTCCATTTTCACTTCCACCAACAACGTAGGAGAGTTCTGGTTGTTCCACATCTTTGCCAACATTTGGTGTTGTCAGTCTTTTTAATTACAGCTATTCTAGTGGATGTGTAGTGGTGCTTCATTTTGGTTTTAATTTGCTTATGGCTCGGGGCTCCAAAATGGCCTTCTCCTGGGTTCTTAAATGCCCCTGGATCTCAGAGGCATTATTGCTATTCTTAGGGAGTGTGTAGGAATTGCTAGTGAAAATCTTATGGGGCTGTAAAACTTCCTGCAGGTTTTTTTTTCCCTTTAAATTCTGTATGGCACCAAAATGCTGGAGAGCTCTCTGCGTCTCTGTAGATAGACGATATGGCTGCACAAAGGGTGCTGGGAGCTGGTAAGGCGAGGTGTCCATTCTCCCAGATGGGTCCATGTGTGTGCGCCTGCGCGGGACTCCTTGATGCTCAGGCAGCTTGGAGAGTCAGCAGCTGGAGCCTCGCATCCACCCTTGTGTCACAACATTATCAGAGACTAGGGGAAACTGGACGGAGTTCAGAGAGGAGCAGCTAGTACGATTAAAGGGCTTGGAGGGATTAAGGGATTGATTTATGAGGAAAGATGAAAAGAACCTTAATGTGTGCTGCTTGACTAAGTGGGTACATGATAATAGCCTGCAAACATCTGAAGGGTATACACACTGGAGAGGGAGAGGAATTAGCACAGGGTGAGGAAACTGATCCAGGCATAATGGGGGAAATTAAAAGGGGGAGCTAGGATGGGTGAGTGGGCAGAGTATTAGCAGGGGTATGACCTGTGAATTCTCTCTTTCAGAAGCCTGATGGGGGGGGGTGAGTTGGTTTTGGGAAGATGAACCCCAAGAGGCACTGTGGGTTCTCCTTCTAAAGCAGCCCCCTAGAGGGAAAACAGTTGCATGTGTGCTGAGTGAAGCAGGTTCGTGTGGGCAAGTGCTGACCTGGGCACACAGGCTGGGAACATGGGGGCACGAAGGAAGGGTGTTGATGGAAATGACTGGGACGGTGAGATCCAGACATTTCCCTCAGTGTCTCCTCTTCCTGGTGGTTTTCCTGGATTTAGAGGAGCAGCATTGACAGTTTTGTTACGTACCTAGTTTGCTTGAGGTGTGAAGTTCCTACCTCCCACGTCTCCCCGCCTTCCCTGGTGTCTACCCTGCCCCCCCATTCCTAAAATGCATCTGCCCTTGACTGGCCCATGATTTTGACCTCTCACTGCCAGTGTGTCTTATCCAGGCGTGGGTGTGAGATTGGGAGACAGTATACGTACTGGTGAAGAGGATGGGAAATGAACCAAGCTGCCTGGGTTAGCTTCTGGCTCCATCCTTTCCAGCTGGTTGGGCGGGCCCACTTACTTACTCCATGGGCCTTGATTTCCTTCTCTGCAGAATGGAGATGATCAGAGCATGTTGCTTCACAGAATTGTCTTGAAGTTTACAAGGAATAATGTGTATAGAGTGCCTGGCAAAAAGTAAATGCTCAGTAAATGCCCAGTGCCCTGGTGGCACTGTGGTTAAGAATCCGCCTACCAATGCAGAGGACACGGGTTCAAGCCCTGGTCCAGGAAGATCCCACATGCCATGGAGCAACTAAGCCCGTGCGCCACAACTACTGAGCCCGCGCCCCTAAGGCCTGTGCTCTGCAACAAGCGAAGCCACTGCGATGAGAAGCCCTCACACCACAGTGAAGAGTAGCCCCCGCTCGCTGCAACTAGAGAAAGCCTGCGCGCAGCAACGAAGACCCAATGCAGCCAAAAATAAATAAATTTTTTAAAAAAGTAAATGCCCAACGAGTGTTGGCTACTGCTTGTATAATGAGGCTACGACGGTGACTCTGATTATCCTGGTACATGACTTGGGTCTGGAGCTGGCCTGAGCAGTGCCTTGTCTAACACAGTGAGTTAGGGCAGTGCTCCTAACAGTTTGCGGTACAAGGGGGTGTTTGCACCCCAGGAGATGATGGTAGCAGTGCTTTCTTCCCTGCTGTACCAGGCTTTCCTGAGATGACCTTGGGCCAGAGCCAAGGTCTGGACACTAGAGCCCCAGGCTTGGCAGGGAGAAGAAAATCGGTTCCTCTTCATCCCCAGCCTCCAGCGTGGTTCAATGAAAAGATAATTGAGCTGAGAGGGAGAGGACTTGGATTAACTTCTGTTTCCCAACCTGCAATATCCTCAATGGTTTAAAAAAAAAAAAGAGGTGGGAGGGAAAATTAAAGTAGTGTGTTAAACTTTTTTTTTTTCTGCCAAGAAGAACCAGTGAAATGTTATGTGGGACCTCACTATGTAGAATAGCCTCAAACTGAGCTGTTTCTGAATGGGCTGGGAGGCTGGAGACTTGCCTGACTGACTTCCTCGTGGGAGTCCTGAAGGCACCCCCAATGACTCCCAGGCTGCCATGGAACACTGTTCACACGCACGGGTGCACACTCACGGGGATGCACACCCACTCACACAGACACACACTGTTGAGCCCCTCAGGATGGTTACTGTTAGAGTTCTAGTGACAGCTAAAATAAACTGTGTGCTCCCCTTTGCTAAATGCTTTGCATCTGTTAGCTAATTACATCCTTAGAATATTACCACTAGAGACCAGGGTATTATCCCTGTCCTACAGACGAACAAACCAAGGTTGGGAGGTCAAGTAAGGATCTCATAGCTGAGAGGTGACACATGATCTCAGAGAGTTCATTCAGCTCTGAAGTAGTCAAATTCACTTTCTCCCACAGGTTTCCAAGTGATGTAGTAGATGCTCACTAAATACTTAGCCACGTGATTTGATCTGTGTGTTTGCATTGGTTTCCCCAACTCCAGAGTAAGACCACACTATCTGCTACCAGCCTTCTGGACAGATTGTCAGATCTGCTCTTTGCATCTTATCTCTGCTCTAAGACACAGACTGTCCCATTGCAGGTGCCACCCATTCATGACATCTTTCTAGAAACTCAGTGTAGGCTTCAGCCAAGCTGAAGTGTGCCTTTTGGGCTACTCTGGAGATTCAGGATGCTGGGATGCTGTTTTTTAAGTGGCTTTTTCTTTTCTGCCTGTCACTCCAGCAGGAGTCAGTATGTGGTTTACTCTTTTCTAAACATGTGATAAGCATCCTGAATAAACTGTATACAAACTTTTCTTTGAAACAAGCATTTTTAATTGGCAGTCTCAGACAAGGGAGTGTTTGTTTGATTGATTGGAATGCATATTTATCTCCTTGCAAAATGTATTCCCAGTTGCTCCCATATTTGCCTGGGGTGTGTGTGTGTGTGTGTGTGTGTGTGTGTGTGTGTGTGTCTTACTAGTAAAGCTGTAATGGACCTAATAAAAAGTATTACCTGTAAAAGTAGTGGACTCCATGTATGTGTCCTGTCCATTGCAAGAGAGACCAGAAAGAACGGGCAAATGAGACGAACTGGGTCCATTTCTAGACATGGAAGTGGGGTCAGCTTTTGAATATTTGCTGGTGGCTTTTCCATATTGAGGGTTTTCCGTAGTGACATTTTTATCCCAGACTCAATGAGTCTGGGATAAAAATCCAGCATCATCAAGAGGGTGAATCTTCTATACAAATAAACATAACCAACGTAGGTCTCAAACCAGATGCTAGTGAAGTTTGAGTTACTGTATCAGTCAGAGAAGAGTAATTGCTCTTAAAGCCAGCCCCCAGATCTTAGCGGCTTAACATGATACAAGTCTGTTTATTTCAGGTCTAAAGCAGAGTGTGTGTGTATGTAGTGGGGGGTGGGGTAGAAGAGGAGAGCTGTGTTTCATACCATCACTCAGGGGCCCAGGCTCCTTTCCTCTTGTGGCTCTCCTCTCGGTTCTTGGAACCCTCTTGGTTGCTCTAATGGATGGGGCAGGGGAGTATAGAGAAGGCACACCAACTCTTAACCACCTCTGTCCCAAAGCTGCACCCCTCACTCCCTTTAACATCTCACTGGTGAGAACTAGTTATGTGACCCCACCTTTCTAACAGGAGACTGGGAAGTGAAGTCCAGTGTGGGCCCAGGAAGAAGAGAGCAGGACGGGTGCATCTTCATGGCCTCTTCAACACTGACTGGTCCACTTTACCATTCCCTGTTGGTGGGAATAGTTTGGGAGGGGACTGTCACTGAGCCACCGAGTCCAGAAAACAAGTTACATACCTTCTTTTTTTAAATTGAAGTAGAGTTGACTTACAATGTTGTGCTGATTTCTGCTGTACAGCAAAGTGACTCAGTTATACGCATATATACATTCTTTTTATATTCTTTCCCATTATGGTTTATCCCAGGAGATTATAGTTCCCTGTGCTGTACAGTAGGATCTTGTTGTTTATCCATCCTATATAAAATAGTTTACATCTACTAACCCCAACCTCCCCGTCCATCGCTCTCCCTCCCCGCCTCCCCCTTGGCAACCACAAGTCTGTTCTCTATGTCTGTAAGCCTGTGTCTGTTTCATAGATAGGTTCATTTGTGCCATATTTTAGATTCTGCATATAAGTGATATCATCTAGTATTTGTCTTTCTCCTTCTGACTTCACTTAGTATGATAATTTCTAATTACATCCATGTTGCTGCAAATGGCATTATTTTGTTCTTTTTTATGGCTGAGTAGTATTCCATTGTATATATGTACTGCTGCTTCTTTATCCATTACTCTGTCGATGGACATTTAGGTTGCTTCCATGTCTTGGCTATTGTAAATAGGGCTGCAATGAACGTAGGGGTGCCTGTATCTTTTTGAATTATAGTTTTGTCTAGGTATATGCTCAGGAATGGGATTGCTGGATCATATGGTAGGTCTATGTTTGGTTTTCTGAGGAACCTCCATACTGAGCTCCATGGCGACTGCACAAACTTACATTCCCACAAATAGTGTAGGAGGGTTCCCTTTTCTCCACACCCTCTCCAGCATTTGTTATTTGTAGACTTTTCAATGATGGCCATTCTGGCCGGTGTGAGGTGGTACCTCACTGTAGTTTTGATTTGCATTTCTCTCATAATTAGTGATGTTGAGCATCTTTTCATGTGCCTACATACCTTCTTGGATTTTAGATTAAAAAAAAGTCACCTCTGACTTGAATTCATAGAATCTTTGCCGTGTGCCTCAGTTGACTCCTCTGCAGAATGGGGATTAGGGCCCTTGCTAAGCCAATGTTTCTTGGGGAAGCATCCGGTACAATAAACTTCCTCTTGGCACCTATGGCCTCAGGGCCTTGTTGGCCTTGAACTCAGGCAGGTGCAAGCATGGGCCCAAGTTTACTTTTGCTATTTCTTCCAGTGCGTTCCAAGTTCTCCCCAGGCTCTACCAGGTGCGCTTCCCCCTCTTCTCGTCTTGGCTGGTGCTTGTCCTTCCCGCCCCAGTCCTGCAGTTCCCAGGCAGAGGCAACCACCCCACGACCCTGGGATGATCCTGCAACCCACAGCATCACCCATTGGCATCACTTGCTGCCTTTCTTGAGTTTAACCTGAGAGGCCCAAACACAGAGCAAGACGGCAAACGAATACATAAAGGCCTTTTTATGGTCACTGTGTAAAAGTGCAAATGCCAGGAAGGAACCCCTTTTTCAAGGGGATGCTTGTTTTTGGAGGTGAGGCTACCCCCTGTCAATTAATAGCCCATTTTCTTTATTATAGGTACCACCATTGTGTTTGTCTTCTTTAAAATCAATTTTGTGTTTGAATGTGAAGTCAGCTGGTTTTTAGAGCGGTTTCATGGGCTTCTGGAACACTTCATGGTGCAGTTTGGAGGTTACAGTTTCTGGTGCTGGTGACTGTCGGTGCTGTATGTGGTGTGTGTGTGTGTGTGTAGGGCAGGGGTGATAGTGGTGGATTTATAAAGGAAAATAGTGCCGTTTTGGGGATGTAGATGACGTTAGGCCTGTGGACTCAAGACGTTTGGGGAACCGGGCCACAGCCCCTGCGATTCAGTTCTGCTGCTTTATAGTTGGTCAGGAATCCAGTATGCCCTATTTCTCATTCAGTGAATGAAATATTAGCGTTATAAACCGTGACTATTGGTTTATAGGAGCCATAATCCCTTTGCCACCCTCTGTTACCTTGGTTTAGAGTCACTTTGTTAGAGCATTAACCACCTTCTGGTTTGCATCAAGGTGACTGTCTAATGGATCATTAAGTACCAGTGATACTCGGTTCCTTTGGGCTATGTATTGATATCAAAGGAATTGTACTGGGAGTTGGGAACCACGCTCACACAGTAGGTTGTCTTTACAGGGGAAGAAACTGAGCGAGGAAGAGCAGGCAGGATATTTCCCCCAAAATTTAATTATGAGAACCTTTGTTTTGTCTGGTCAGATCAACAACCTGAAAGCTGAGAGCAGACGGGCAAGGGGTATTAATGGAGTAAGAGCTATAGAAGATACCAGAGTCACCCATTAATTCCTTTTTGGGTTAGTTCATTCATTTATTAAATATTTATTGAGTGTCTCTGTGCCAAATATCATGTCAGCTGCTAGAGATTCAGAAATGAACAGCAGGGGTGTCCCTATCCTCATTGAGCTCACAGTCTTTGGGGGAGGAGGGAGTGGTAGACAAATAAATGTAATATTCATTTCATATTTTAACAGATTAATAGGAAATGAGGCATGCCAGACTCCCAGCTAATTATAAATAGAAACACTGTGGGAGCTTCATGGGTAAAAATGTAGGTATTAGTGTGTAAATGTATGTATTAGTGCATGCAGTAATAGGGACAGTTGACCTGGTGTGGGATATCAGGGAAGTCTTCACTAACCAAGTGATGCTTGAGTTAGGATCTGAAGGATGAGTATGATTTAACTAAAATAAGGAGAAGGAAAAGGCATTCTAGGCAGTGGGAACAGCATGTGTAAAGGCCCTGTGGTAGGAGAGAGCATTGGAGGTATTAAGGACCAATAGAAGGTTGGTGTGGAGTATGATGTAATAGAGGGAGTTAGGTATCACATTGTGCCAACCCTTATAGTATGTATTGAAGATTGTTATCCTAACAATGGTGGGAAACCATTGGGAGTTTTCATCAGGGAATATCATCAGCTTTGTCTGGAAAAAGAATCACTCTGGCTACAGTGTGATAATGGTTCAGAGAAGGTCAGAGTAGATGTGGGTAGGTTGTGTGCTTGGCTATTGCAGTGAGATAGAATAAAGAAGGAAAATATTTGTGATAGGTACGAATTAACTTCAGAAGAACTTGGTGAGAGAGAGAGAGGTTATGTGGGTGAGGGAGAGGAAGGCGTCCAGGCTGACACCTGAGTGCCTGCCTTGGGAACTGGATGAATAAGGGTTGTTTTAGTTGTGATACAGGGGTGGCTGTCATAAAAAGACTCAAAAGTGGGTCAGCAAGACGGGAACGGATTGCTCCTTCATCGCAGCCCAAGTGTAAGCGCTGCAGGGCTGGTACAGTGGCATCACGGTGTTGTACTCCTAGAATCCTTCGGTTGTACTGCTGCCATCTCTATAGACTGTTGTCTTCATCAGCATGGTTCTAGCCAGTGTACTACTACAGCCACATTGTAGATGTGTCTCCTCCTCTCAGAGTCGCCACCCAGAAGTTGCTCACATCCCATGGGCCACACCTTAGTTGCATGGCCACATATGGTTGTAGATAATCGGGACAACCAGCCATCTCTACCATAGTGGTGCAAGTCACTAAAACAGAAAACACTAGGAGAGGACCAGTGTGTAGAAGACCAGGAGTGAGTGTGAGATGTTCATTTCATGCTCTGCTTGGGGACCTTACAGTCTCTCCCATCCCCTTTAGCTCCCTCGACGCCCCTCCATGACACCTTTATTGGACCACTGCAATATACTTGCTGCACCCTCCCCCCATATTCTTCCTACCTGGAATGCCCTTCTCTGTCTACCCATGCTTCAAGGACCAGCTGATTCATACCCTCTCCATAAAGCTGTCCTGGATCCACCCCATCCCCACCAGCTGGCCCTGTGGGTGAACTCACACTCATTGTTCCCATCCCTGCATCATGTAATGACAACAGTTTTTGCACTGATGGCTTGTCTTTTCTGTTCTACTCTCATACTGCCTTATTTAACTTTTCAAATCACTGTTGAATGTCTCAGTTGAGTTCAGCACGTGTTTACTAAGAGTCTTCTCTGGGCCAGACTGACTTCTGCTCTTCCCCTACCATTCGTGTGAAGTACCTAATACACAAACACAGAACATTCAAGGCTTATTATTTTTCATAATAAGAAAACCCCCAGTGAGCTTAGTGTTGGGATGACTCTTGAGAATCTTTTAGAGCTATTTCCAGGATAGGAGGCAATGAAACATAAGTAGATGAGGCTAAAATAGACCTCAGTTTTTTCATGTCTTAGTATTTCCTCTGCCTATTAATCCTGTCCCGCCTTACTGTTCTGATTACAGCCGGGCTGGGGTGACCCGAGTTGTGGGCATTCGGTGTAGCATGGCCACTGGCGTTATGAAGGTGTGGTGGGGAGGAGGAGCGAGTTTTACGAGGACTTAGAGAAAAGAGAATGAGTCTCTTCAGCTTCCTGCCGCTCCCCTGTCTGACTTCTTTCAGTCACTAGGTGGAAGAAGGGCCTGAATTGGCAGCCAAGCTGGGGTTTCCAGACCGACAGTTAGTTCTGCCTTTTCACTCTCTGGTTGTGTTGCTGTTTGATTAAAAAAATAACGATTCAGGAACTTCCCTGGTGGCGCAGTGGTTAAGAATCCGCCTGCCAGTGCAGGGGACGTGGATTCGATCCCACATGCTGTGGAGCAGCTAAGCCCGTGTGCCACAACTACTGAGCCTGCGCTCTAGAGCCCGCGAGCCACAACAACTGAAGCCCGCGTGCCCAGAGCCCGTGCTCTGCAACAAGAGAAGCCACCGCAGTGAGAAGCCCGCGCACTGCAACGAAGAGCAGCCCCTGATCACTGCAACTAGAGAAAGCCCACGCACAGCGACCTCCGTCCCATCACAGCCCCAAATAAAATAAAATAAATTATTAAAAGAAAAATAACGATTCATGTATTTTTTCACTCATACCTGGTGTCTGCTCCTCGGTTTTGTTTTTATAGCAGACGTGGTCCCTGCTTGGCAGGAGCTCAGGGCCTAGTGGAAAGAATGAAAGCTCTTCTTCTGCTCGGTGCTGAGCCAGCCGTGTCGCCCGGCTGGGTTGGTTGTAGGCTCTGTGGAGACACGGGCCGTGGTCCTCAGAGTCCTCTGTGTCCCTGAAGAAGCTCAGCGCCATGTTGGTCCCTTGGCTGGTGCCCAGGGACCTTGATGATGGATTTCATGGACGGGTTGCTACATATCTCCCCATGGAGCTCTTGGTGCCTTGATGTCTTTGAGTGTGAAAGCAGAGATGCTGTCTGTTTCCTGTTTGGGAGGGGAGGTGGAGGGAGGGAGGGAGGGAGGGCTATGGGAGGTTTCCTCCTCGCTGATAGTGAAAGCGCTTTGGAAATTGGAGCCAGAGGTGATGGCAGAGGAAGTTTCTGGTGTAAGGAGCTTGGATGCTGGCTGTGCTTCTCCTAGTTATTTCTCTCCTGGCTCTTGTGCAAAGAGTTGTGATGTTCTTGAGGGATGTGGGTGGGTGGCACCTGGGTTCCCAAACCCAGATGCTCGTTCAGGTGTAAAGTTCAGTGTTCAGCTGCATACAGATTCCGTGTTTTGGCATGACTTTTTTTTTTTTCCTGGTGACATCTAACGTATAGAGAATGACTTTCCCTGGGCAAATGGTATACTGTCACCCTTCTTTCCCAACCTGTAACCAGCAAAACAGACAGCACAGCTCGGAGACAGACGACTGGTTGGACGCATCACAGAATGGCTAGCACCGCCCACTGGGGGAGACCTTTGTTGTCGGGGGTACCCAGTGAGAGCAGGACTGCTGAGGCAGCTCCTTCATGCCCTGTGGCTGCTTTCGTCCCATCATTTTCCAGAGCCTTTTCTGAACATCGAGTTAACAGAGTTCCCAAGGTACTGCCAAGCCCACTTAGGGGAAAGGAACAAGAAAAAGGGGGTCTAATGTAGTGTCCCCATGAGTCTTTTTTTTTTTTTTTTTTTTTTTTTTTTTTAAAACTTTTTATTTGCATATTAAAAAAATTGTGCATTCCAATAATTAAAATCATTTGAACAACAACAACAAAAAAAAAAATGGCACTCTGATTAAACTGCATTTTACAGCCCGCAGGACACCTTGGACCAGCTTGCTCTTTACTCTAGATTTCCCTGTCGTCCCACCCAGCCTCCTTCCTTCTTCACCAACATGCAAGTTCTTTTCCTTCCCTGCCAGCCAGACAGGCGGGTGGGAGGCAGGCGCGGCCTTCGTGGTCAGTAGTTCTCCATTCTTTGATGTGAAAAGGGACAGCACAGTCATTTAAACTTGATCCAACCTCTTTGCATCTTACAAAGTTAAACAGCTAAAAGAAGTAAAATAAGAAGGCAATGCTCGTGGAATGTACAGTGCGAACTGGCGGCGCGCGCCTCATTACGACTCGCCTGCTTGCTTCTCCTGTTCAATCGTTTCTTGTGAAGGCAGTGGATTTTTCTCTCTCGTTTCTGTTTTCTTCAGTTTCGACTTATCGAATTTCTCAATCTCAGCCATATCGGGTTTGTCAGACATGGCTGCAGAAGAAGCGGAGCGAGTTGCGAGCCAGCAAAGTAAGGTCTGCTCAGTGGTCGCCGCCGAGTGCCTCCCCATGAGTCTTTTCACCTTAGAGGTCATGTTGGAGTCGCCCAGTGGGGAGGACATGGGGACCCCATGTCCCAAGGGGAGTGAAAAAAATTGGAAAACGTGGTCTGAATTTCTTACTTGCATTGTTTCTGGGCCAGTTCCTACCCGGTCAGTTTTCTCTGTGCCCCACCCCACCCTTCTTAATGACTAACTTGTACTGGAAAGCAAACTATTAATCACAACCAGAATGGCTCTGTAACTTCCAAACAAACACAGAACAGTTCTAGGGACTGTGAAACAAGCCAAACCGTTGGCAGAGATTCGAAAACGTGTTCCTTTTATGTATATTTTAGAAATGCCCCCAGTTTTCCTTTGGCACAGAAGGTTCCCTTTAATTAGCAGTGAATTTCCCATTTCCCCTTTCTTCCTGAAGCATCTCTAAAGCCTGGGCCTAGTAAAAGGCAGGTACACAGCTCTCAATTGAGCCCTATTGATGTGCTAGTATAGTTTTAATTGTGTTGGGATTTCCTTGCCAAAGTGACACATGCAGAAGCATTTGAAAAACTATAGGGTTCGTAACTCTTGCGCTGTCTAGAGCTCTTGAATTATGAATGTCTCTTCCGCTGCTATTCAGTTCTTCTGAATCTGTAAAAATTACTTTAATAACCTGTGTGGGGGTAATGTTCATATGTTTGCTCAGTCGTGTGAATTTATTAGCACGCCCAGCCCACTTTGGGGAGCTGGTCTGGCCCTTTGGAGGCAAGCCCTTGGTTGTAAGAAGAGGCAAATGATGGTGGTGTTTTTCTCCCCCTCCTGTTCCCTTCCACCATTAGCGATCACTCTGTTGCACAGAGCACGTGATAAATCAACCTCAGGAGAGTCAGATTTGCCATAACATGACATTACCTATCAGCTTGTCAGGTCTGAGTTGACTCGCAGCCTTTTGGGCTGTATATTTCTTCAAAGTCGAGCGCCAGTTTCTTAGTCAGCTCTAACTAATTTCAGAGTGGAAGGGAAACTTGACTGGAGTGCTGTTTGGGATCTGCTTTTTAATCCTGGTCTGTTTAATGTTTGCTCCTGACAGTCTAGGCCAGACATCATTTTAATGGTATGTGTGGTGATAAAGCCAATAAACTGTCAAGATGATTGATAATCTAAGCATTATAGCAATATGACTTTCCTGTTCTCCTCTGTGCTTTAGATGATGGTTTCCAAATTGAATTCCTACAGTGTGTGCTGGATGTCTGCGCCTGTTGGAGGCTCCCCTAACAGCGTTTGAAGGAGGGAGCTGTGTTTAATGTAAGATTTTTAGCCCTCAATTACCCACACAAATATATCTGCATATGTGTTAGTACCCTCTAATTTGGGAAACATCAAGAATTTATGGCTCTGCCCTTGTAACAGTCCCCCAGCAATTTATGGGCACTGGTGGAACTTTTTATTATGTCTTTATGATGTTTTTTCACCTGGCATGCGTCTTAGATTCCATGTGGTTGATTCTGTTATCTGTGGTTGAAAGACATTACAGATAACAAAGTGCACTGTATTAAAGGCAGGCTTCTGGTTTCCTTTCCTTTTCTCTTTGTTTCTCTTTTCTTTTAATTTAACAGACATTTTTAAGCATCTGGTCCTCATCTCATTAATCAGACTCGACCAGGTGTTTCAGGGTGGTGACAGTCGGGGTGCTTGGCCCCTCCTTGTTGGCCCTCGTGGGCCACCGTTGCTGGCTTACCTCCCCCTCCTTGGCGCTGGGAACAGAAACCCAAATGGCCAGAGAGGTTGGGCCTTCCTCTTGTGTGTGTGTGTGTGTGTGTGTGTGTGTGTGTGTGTGTGTGTATGTGTGTATGTAAAACACAAGCAGTTTTACCAGGAGGAAAAAGAGGAAAAAAAACCAAAGAAAATATTTAACTCAAAACTCTTGAAGTGAGTTCAAATTCTCTTCTGCATTCAGCTAACACGGGCGTGCGTCTTTGCCTACTTGTGCAGTGTGTGCACATTAGAGCACTACTTCTGATGTTGTGTCGAAACAACACTAGGCTGTAAGACAGGATCTCCGAGGGTCACAGAATGCGACTGCTGGAAGGGTGTCCCTGATAACTGTTGACACTGATTTACTGTGCATTTCTTCCAGGTCTGACTTTACAGATGAGTCTGGGCCCCCAGAGGGGTTGCATGTCTCGATGGGCTGAGGAACTGGGACTGGTGTCCGTGTGTCTTTATTTGAGATCGAGCATCCTTTCCACTTCATTGTTTTCCTTCCCTGCGCTAAATGCTCATTTTTTTCTTTTGCTTAGAAGATGCTGGGCAAGTCCCTTCATGCCTCTGGCCTCAGTTTTTCTGTCCGTAAAATTGGAGGGTTGAATTGGCTAGCCTCTTTTCCTTGGTCCCTTTTATTAGAGAAGTCTTTGAGTTTTTATGATAAGAATTGAGGACGGATTGGGCTTTGTACTGGGAACAGTTTCCTAAAACCATTTGGGGTCTTGTTTCTTCACTTTCTCTTATTTCTGAGTGTGTGGGCCTCATTCTTCCTTTCCCTGCTGTCCAGAACTGTAACTTCGGTTCCTGTCTCCTGAGGTTCTCCAGGCCGAAAAGAAGGCCTGGTTTGCCCATAGACCCCGATGAAGAACTAAGAAGGGGCTGGTGTGTCAGGCTTGTTTTACCTTACCTGCCAGCAAATATTTGTGTCCTAGGCTCCCTTAATCTAAAATAATTACAAATTTTATAGCATGATTAGATGTGTGTACTGTGGGGCAGAAATAAGTATCAGAACTGGTAAAAAGTTGGGGGAAGAAACAACATTGATACTGATGAGTAATAGGAAATTAGACAAACAGATAAACCTCAAGGGCTGTTCCTTTCCTTGTGCTGGGAAGCACATCTGCAAGCTTACATCTCCGGTTTTAGGGAAATGTAGGATTGTACTTATGGACTTGATTCCACATCTTCAGGGGGCTTGAGGTCTGATCGAGGATGCAGTGCAGGCCTGATACCTCTCAGAAGTGAGTCGCTGCAGTTCTGAAAGCACGCACGGGTGTTTGGGGGAGGGGGAGGAAAGGCTGGCCCATGTGAGTTGGAACTGGGTGGGGATAATCTGGAGTCCCAAAGGGTGACTGGCTTGTCAGAGCTGAGCGCCTCTGAAATGCATCCCTCTCAGATGCGCCTGAGGGCAATCCCCGTGGTTAAGCCAGTAGTTTTTGCAGTGTTGGCTGCAACGGGCAGTGTGCCCCGACTTGGCTGGGGAGATGATGATGGTGATGATGAAGAGGAGGATGATGATGGCGGCTCACGTTGATTAAGGATCCAGTCTGAGCCAGTCACAATTCTAAGTACTTCTCTAGGTATTAACTGACTTAATCCGCTAATGATCCATTGAGAGAGGGTGGGAAGTAGGAAAGTAGATGTGTATGGCTGCTATCACCATTTTGCAGGTGAGGAAATGGGCTCTGGGAGGTCAGCTAGGAGGTACTCGGTGAGTAGGTGGTGGGTAGGTAGGACTCAAACCTGGCCCCTTGCTCTTAGCCACTCCGCCTTGCCGCCCTACAAATGTGTGAGCTCACAGCCCTAGTCTTGAGGCCGTACACCTGTGTGAGGAGGGGGCATGTGTGTAGCTTTGAGGACGTCCTCGGCCATCTGAGTCTGTTTACTCCTCTGTGACTTGGAGACGGGGTTGCTCTGAGTTCAGTTGAGAGAATAGAAATGAAAGTGTCTACCAAACGTAAAATAGATAGCTAGTGGGAAGCAGCCGCAGAGCACAGGGAGATCAGCTCGGTGCTTTGTGACCACCTAGAGGGGTGGGATAGGGAGGGTGGGAGGGAGGGAGATGCAAGAGGGAAGGGATATGGGAACATATGTATATGTATAACTGATTCACTTTGTTATAAAGCAGAAACTAACACACCATTGTAAAGCAATTATACTCCAATAAAGATGTTAAAAAAAAAATGAAAGTGTCCAGCCAAAAAGAGGCGCTCATTAAATGTTTGTGTTGACAGGGTATTGAATTAGATCGTCACTGATCTTTTATTTTTTCTTGTTCAATCTACATTTCTTTGCACCCCTTTCTGTAAGCTTGGGTATTTTATTCTCACTTTCTTCAATAAGGGATGACATAGCAGAAAACAAAGTCTGATCCTGCCTTTTGAATCTCAGAAGTTTGGGCCACAGGATAAGAAAAAAGATCTGGAAGAAGGTGTGATGATAGAAGAACTGGCTGACTGTGTACTAGGTAGAGATTTCCTGGGCTCAGGGGAGGAGAGAGTCAGAGGCAGAGAAAAGCATAGATGTTAGTGGGTCCCTGAGAAGGGGCCCTGTATCTTAAATAGTTTTGGACTAAAACTTGTCCCTGATATATAAGCTGTTATGATTACTTGAGAGCACTGGGAGAGGGTGGGGTGATCCAAGATGTCTAAACACATGAGGATATGAGAAAGGCTTGTTGGAGGAAGGAGGGGAGTTTGAGGAGAATTCTGAAGCGTGATGGAGATTTGGATAGGTGATATCTGACAGCTTCAGTCTGAAAGCCTCTGTGCCCATAGATGGGAACCCTTAAGTCGTAAACCTGCGTTTGCTCTCTTGGCCAACTGAATGGACAGTGGGGTGTGACAGTTACTATGGGGAAGGAGTATGCTGGTCTGATGGCAAGGCTGGAAGAGTTGGGGACCTTGGCCATAGAGGCAGAAGGGAGTGCAGGATGAGGAGCTGAGGAAGCTCAGGAAGGATGGGACTGGCCTGGTCCCCGAGGCAGGAGAGTGAGTCATCCTCTTTCGAAACAGCCCCATGCATCCCTAAAAGCCAGACCACTGGTCTGAGTTTGTACCTGCTCATTCCCTAGCTGGATGCCTTGAGGAAAAAAAAAAAAGGCCAGTGGCACTGTAGCAGACCCTCCTTTTCCCTGCTCCCACTGTATCCACATTCTGTCAGCTTCTGGAGGAGCCCACCTTTTATGCACTGAAAATAAGATAAAGGAGGAGTGAGAAAACTAGGATTCTGGTTGCAGCTTTCTCCCTCAGTGTGTTTTGGCGCTGTGGAAGGTGGCACCCCTTGTGCCTGTTGGCAAATTGGGCCAGCTTGGGGAAGGCCTGGCATCCCAGAGGTATTCGGCTAATCCCAAGATGACAGACATTACTCATCCGTGTAATGGTCCTGTCTCCCAAATTCTGTAAGAGCAACCCATGTTTTGAGCTACTTGAACCAGGAATCAGAAGGAGAAAGTTTCCTTTAAGCCAAATGGCTCAAGACACTTGGATTGTCATCCTTTTCCTATGTCCCCTTTGTATGTCACTGCATCTTCCAAACCCATTAGATGGAGAGCTTTCTGTGGGAGAGAATTGGGTCTTGTGGTTTCTGGGCAAAGAAAGAACTGGAACCTCATGTTAAATCTTGACTTCTTCCTCTTCTGCTTTCTTCTGCAAGTAGCTCACCTTTTCATCTCCTCCAGCAAGCACCATATTCTAGCTTGTTCTGAAGTTTGGGAAAGAGAGGACTGTTGCTTCTGCAAGTTCTTCACGTTCCTGAGGCGCTGGACGGTTCGGTCATGTACCTGGTTTGTAGTCAGGTCTCTCTTAGTATAAAACCACCACCTCTACACTTCCTTCAGTTTGGACCAGTGTATCAATACTGTCGTCTGAAGAATACGCACAGCCGGATAGAAGGGCTCCTCGGAGCAGTGACTTGCACTTTCCATCTGTCTGATTGACTGCAGCATAAAGCCCACATAGTCCTGCCTGCTTCCTGGTAGGTGGGATGGAAAGTGTACGTACTGGAGACCAGGCAGAATTGGGACATGCCTCTGTATAGTCACAGCTAATACTTCTCTCTCCTTGACTCAGTTTGAACTGGATTTTTTTTTTTCTTTTTTAGCTGTTGGAATATGGCTCAGTGTAGACTATTACTCTGACCATTTTGCTCCAGGAAAAGCATTAGTAATTTATAAATAAGATATACGTAAAAACAGGAGAAGCCAAATATAGGTTTATTGACAACTTAGGCGCTATTAATGTTGAAACGGGTTGGTTTGAAGTTGAGTTAGTTGTTGTGGCTGATTTATGTGCTGTTGGTCTTAAGAGGACTGTGGTTGTGAGGGTGAGTTGTGAGGGTTCTTGGGAACTGTCAGCTGGGAGGGAGTAGAACTGGTTTGGGTCTGAGTTCCCAGAGGAACAAGATGGGAGGGGGGAGGGAGCAAGTGAGGTGAGGAGGGGGGAGGGAGGAGGAGGAAGAATTATTTGTATCTCTCTGTGCTTCATGGTTGTGTATTTAACCAAGAGTACATTGCCAGGAAATTGAGAAAGTAAGTGTGTGTGTGTGTGTGTGCGCGCGCGTGCATGCACGTGTGCGCCTGTGTGCTTGCACGCTTTATGTCAAGCATAGCTCATTTAAAGTATACCTGTGTGGACATGAGGGTTTGCAGAAAACTGTTACGTATTTCTCTTGAATTTACCCTACTTGTTAAACAAAATTTGACAAATGGTTTGCAACAAGAGTAACAAAGTCATTGCTAGCCAAGTTTTATCTTTACTATATCACTTGTTATGTGGAAAAGGGGTTTTTCTTGGTTTGGGGGAGTTGAATTCCCTCTCTGTGGAGAGAATCAGATTCATTTAACTGGAAATTTAGGGGAATTGAAAGTTCATTTTCTGAGCTTTACCATACCGGTGGTTGCCTGTTAAAACCTTTCACCAGGGCCCATCTGATTTGACGGTGCTGTGAAATGTTTTATGGCAGATGAAAAGAATTTGTGATCCTTACGGTTTTTTCCCCCCATTCCAGTTGTAACAAACTTCAGGGTCAATTTTTGCTTCTAATTTCAGGTTTCCTTATATGCTTGCACACGTGGGCGCACGCACTCTCTCTCTCCCCTTCTCCCTCTCTCCCTCCCTCTCTCTCTCCCTCCCTCTCTCCCTCCCTCCCTCCCTCTCAGTTCTCTTTCTTTTGCATGTGTGTTGGCTTGCTTTCTTACATGCAGACAAAACATTATATGAAGAAGACACAGATATCATCCCTGAGGAGAACAACCAACTTCGCAAAGCACCTTAACACATGTTGGTGACAGGTTCGTAAACTGCAGGAATACTGAGTATTTTTGATGGGTTTGTTAGTTTCCTATTGCTGCTGTAGAAATTACCACCAACTAAGTGGCTTAAAATGACACAAACTTATTATCTTATACTTTGGAGGTCAGAAGTCCAAAATGGGTCTTACTGAGCTAAAATCAAGGTGTTGGCAGGGCTGTGTTCCTACTAGAGGCTCTAGGGGAGAGCTGTTTCCTTACCATTCCAGCTTCTAGAGGCTGCCCACATTCCTTGGCTTGTGACCCTGCAGCACTCCAGCCTCTGCTTCTGTTTTCACATCTCCTTCGCCGACTCTGAGAAGTGCTCTTATAAAGGATCCTTGCACTTATATTGGGCCCATCTGGATAATCCAGGATAATCTCCCCTTGGCTAGATTCTTCATTGAATCACCCGAGCAGAGTCCCTGTTGCTATGTGAGGTAATAGTCACAGGTTCTAGGGATTAGGACATGGACATCTTGTAGGGTTGGGGGGGCATGATTTATCTGACAGTGGGCAAGAAGACATTGAGTGGTAAAAGTGGACCTATTTCTCTTGGTAGTTTACTCAGGAGCCTTCCTGAGCTTCTGAAGTCATGCTGTTGTTATAATTAGAGTGATTATTTCTGTTTTGGGGGTATTTCTTTGTTTTCCAGAACGTAAACTGTACAGCTTAGCTTTACTCCTGCTCAAGGTACAATTGATTCAAAGGCAACCACCTTTTACCTGTTTTTTTCTTTTCTCCTCCTTGGTTCCCAAGACAAGATTCTACCACTTTTCCGACTATATTCATCCTCTCTTTTTCAAGCCTAACAACTAAACCCCAAAATGTCAGTCTCCAAATGTCATAAGTTTCTCTGTCTCTTCGTATGAGGAAGATCACTGTCCTCATCTGGAGGGGCTGGAGCAGGTGGTCTTTCTAATGTCTGTTCAGAATGTGTATTGTATGAGGTCAGAGTGGATGGGCCTGAGAGGTCCTGCTGAGGGTGACTAGGCCCTGAGGACACTTTAGCTTTTCTGTTCTGGATAGCGGGAAAGCAAAGGCAGTGTATCAACTGATGAATGAATGAACGAAATGTGGTATATCCATATAATGTAATATTATTCAATCCTGAAAAGGAATGAAGTACTGATACATGCTACAATGTAGATAAATTTGAAAAACATTACGCTAAATTAAAGAAGCTGGACAAAAAAGTTGACATGTTTTTATTATTCCATTTGTATGAAATATTGAGCATAGGTAAATCCATAGAGATAGAAAGTAGATTAGTGGCAAACTTTGTAAATCGACTCTACTTCAGTAAAATTAAAGAAAAGTAGATTAGTAGTTGTCAGGGGCTGCAGAGGGAGGGACTGCTTAATGAGTATGGAATTTTCTTTTAAGATGATGAAAATATTTTGGAACTAGGTAGGGGTGATAGTTGTACAACATTGTAAATGTACTAAATGCTATTTAATTGTTAACTTTAAAATAGTTAATTTTCTGTGATGTGAATTTTACCTCAATTAAGGAAAAGGACTTCAGGTTTCTGGTCCAACATGTAACAAGCTTGGAAGCTTCCCACTTCCTAACAACAGCTAAAAAGCTGAACAAACTGAGAAATCAACTCTACTTAGATCCATAAGAGAAGTGAGGTCACAGGGTAGATTAGTGCCCTCAAAACTGGCAAGACGGGCAAGTATGGAGAATGTCACCTTAGCAGAGGAGCAACCTTCCTGGGGACCAGTGCCTGGGTAGAGAAACCTCCGTTGTAAATGACGAATTGCTGGAGGTTCAGTGTGGACAACTCATGAGACTGAATAACCACCTACAGGGACCCAGTTGTTGAGTGGCCCTCCACACTCCTGGGAGTTTTACCTCCTGGAACTCTACCCAGTTTTCACAGTGAAAGTGGAGAAAAATATCACCATGCTTCTGGCAGGAGGAGGGGGAAAGGAATGATTTTGAAATACGCCAGAGCATTCTGTTCTTAACAAACCCAACTACAGCCTACTCTAGCCAGCCTGTCTAGAAAAAGTGAGAAGCACATGTGAAGTTTACAGTCCAGAGGCACAAGCTCCGAGACTAAAAGGCTGAAAGCTAGTAATAGAATTAGAAAATACTTCCCTTCCCCCCACATATTACTAAGTGCCTATTTACAGAAGTTCCTTTTCCCTAGTGCCTTATGCCTAGTTATCAAGAAAAAAATTACAAGACATACTAAAAGGCAGAAAACACAGTTGGAAGAGACAGAGCAAGTCTCAGAACCAGACTGATAAGGCAGGGATGTGGACATTATCAGATCAGGAATTTAAAACAACTATAACTCGTGCTAAGTCTTCTAATGGATAAGGTAGACTGAATGCAAGAACAGATGAGCAATGTAAGCAGAGGGATGGAAATTCTAAGAACCAAAAAGAAATGCTAGAGATCAAAAACACAAATAGAAATAAAGAATGCCTTTGATGGGCTTATTAGTAGACAGGACACAGCTGAGGGAAGAATCTCTGACCTTGGGGATATCTCAATAGAAATCTCTAACATTGAAAAGCAAATAGAAAAAAGACTGAAAAGAAAAAAAAAAGAACTGTAGGACAACTACAAAAAGTATAACTTGCCCATCGTGGGAATGCTAGAAAAGAAGAAAGAAACAATATTTGAAACAATTATAATTTCCTCTAAATTAATTTCAGATATCAAACCACAGGTCCAAGAAGCTCAGATAACACCAAGCAGGATAAATGCCAAAAAATTACACCTAGTTACATCATTTTCGAACTATAGAAAATGAAAGTTAAAGAAAAAAAAATTGAGAGAAGCCAAAGGAAAAAAAAACACTTAACCTGTGGAGGAGCAAAGATAAGAATTACATTTAACTTCTTCTTAGAAACCATGCAAGAAGAGTGGAGTGAGATAGTTAAAGTGTTGAGAGGAAGAAAAAAACCCCAGCGTAGAATTTTGTACCTTCTGAAATTATCCTTCAAAAGTGAAGGAGAAATACTTTCCCAGACACACAAAAATTGAGGAAATTTGTTACCAGTAGACCTGCCTTGTAAGAAATCTTAAAATAACTTCTTTGGAGAGGAGAATGATGTAGGTCAGAAACTTGAATCTATATCTCAATAGATGCAGAAAAAGCATTAGACAAATTCAGCATGTTTTCATGATAAAAACTCTCAACTTGGGTATAGAAGGAACATACTTCAACAAAATAAAGACCAAATCTAACAGGCCCATAACTAACATCATACTTAGTGGTGAAAGGTTGAAGTATTTCCCTCTTAGATCAGGAACAAGACAAGGGTGCCCACTCCTAACAATCCTATTCAACATAGTTCTGCAAGCCCTTCCCAAAACCATTAGGCAAGGAACAGAAAGCAAAGACATCCAAATTGGAAAGGAAGGAATAAAATTGTCTGTTTGCTGATGACATGATCTTGTATATAGAAAATCCTAAGGACTCCACCAAAAAACCATTAGAACTAATAAATGAATTCAGTAAGGTTTCAGGATACAAAATAAACACAGAAAAACTTGTTGCCTTTCTCTACACTAACAATGAACTATCTGCAAAAAAATTCTCATTGACAATAGTATCAGAAACGATGAAATACTTAAGGATAAATTTAACCAAGGAAGTGAAAGATGTAGACACCAAAAACTATACAACACTGATGAAAGAAATTAAAGACACAAATAAATGAAAAGATATCATGTGTTCACAGATGGGAAGAGTTAATATTGTTAAAATGTCCATACTACCCAATGCCATCTGTAGCTTCAGTACAATTCCTATCAAAATTCCAATGGTACTTTTCACAGAAACAGAATAATCAATCCTAAAATTCATATAGAACCATAGAAAACCCTGAATAGTTAAAGCAAACTTGAGAAGGAACAAAGCTGGAGGCATCATACTTTCTGATTTCAAACTATGTTATAAAGCTGTAGTATTCAAAACAGTATGGTACTGGTATAAAAATGGACACACAGGCTAATGGAACATACTACAAAGCCCAGGAATAAACCCACATATGATTAATATTTGACAAGGAACCAAGACTACTCTTGGGGAAAGGATAGTCTCTTTAGTAAATGATGCTGGGAAAAATGGTATGCAGAAAATCGGGAAGGACATAGTAGAACCCAACAACAGCAACAATCAACTGGATATAATAGAATGGATATCTATAGACTACTTCATCCAACATCAGAATACACATTCTTAAGTTGACATGGAACATTCACCAAAACAGACAACATTCTGGGCCATAAAATGCACCTTAACAAGTTTAAAATAATAGTAATCATGTAATATCTGCTCTTAGACCATTTAGAATTAAACTAGAAATCGGTAACAAAGATTGCTGAAAGATTCCCAAAGTACTTGTAAGTAAACAACAAATTTCTAAATAACATGGGTCAAAGAAGAAATTTTAAGAGAAATTTTTAAATGTTTTGAATAAATAAAGCTTATCAAAATTTGTGGGATGCAGCAAAAGCAGTGCGTAGAGAGAAATTTATAGCAGTGAATTATTTACTAGGAAGATATTAAATCAATAATCTAAGTTTTACCTTAGGAAACTTGAAAAGGAAGATCAAATTAAATCTAAAGTAAACAGGAGAAAAGAAAAGAAAAAAAATTAGATTAGAAATAAATGAAACTGAAAACAGGAAATCAATAGAGAAAATCAATGAAGCCGAAAGTTTGTTCTTTGGAAAGACCAATGAAATTGATATGCCTCTAGTCAGGCTAAGAAAAAAAAAAAAAAAAGGACACAAATTATTAATACCAGAAATGAAAGAGGGGACATCTCTCTAGATTTCCTGGACTTTAAAAAGATGATAAAAAATACTATGAATAAATCTATGCACACAAATTTGATAACCTATGTGAAATGGACCAATTTTTTGAAAGATAATCTGCCAGAAGTCACACAAGAGGAAATAGATAATCTGAAGATCTCTATATCTATTAAAAATTAACAATTAATAACCTTCACAAAGAGAAAGCACCAAGCCCAGATGGATCACCAGTGAATTCTACCAAACATTTAAGGGAGAAATACTAATTCTTTACAGTCGCTTTCAGAAGGTAGAAGCAGAGGGAATACTTAACTCATTCTGTGAGGCCAGAATTACTCAAATACCAAAAATGGGCCAATACATTATAAGAAAACTACAGAATAATGTGTCTCATGAACGCAGATGCAAAAATGTGCAACAAAATATTAGCAAATTGAATCCAATGGCATATAAAAGGAATTACACACCACAACCAAGTGGAATTTATCCCAGGTATGCAAAACTGGCTCAACATTTGAAAATCAACTAATATAATCCAATACATCTAATAGGCTAAAGAAGAAAAATCATATGATCACATCAATAGATGTTGAAAAAGTGCTTGACAAAATCCAGCACCCATTTATGATAAAAACTCTCGGTAGACTAGGAATAGAGGGGAACTTCTTCAACTTGGTAAAAATACCTACCAAAAAACCCTACAGCTAACTTTATACTTTATGGTAAGAAACTGAAAACTTGATCACTAAGATCAGGAACAAGGCATGGATTTCCTGTCCTACCTCTGCTTTTCAGTATCATACTGGAAGTCCTAGCTAATGCAATTAGACAAGAAAAGGAAATAAAAGATTGGGAAGGAAGACATAAAACTTTGTTCACAGTTGACACAATCATCTATGTAGAAAATCTGAAAGAATCAACCAAAGCGCCTGGAAGTAATAAACGATTATAGCAAGGTTGCAGAATACAAGGTTAATATATAAAACTCAATTGCTTTCATATATGCCATCAATGAACAACAGGAATTTGAAATTAAAAACACACTACCATTTACAATAACAACACCCCCCCCCATTAAATACTTAGATATGAATCTAACAAAAACCGTGCAAGATCTGTATGAGGAAAACTATAAAACTCTGATGAAAGATACCAAAGATGGGTTGAATAAATAGATATTCCATGTTCATCGATAGGAAGAATCAGTATTGTCAAGATGTCAGTTCTTAACTTGCTCTGTAGATGAAGTGTAATCTCAATCAAAATCCCAGAGAGTTACTCTGTGGATGTCAACAAACTGATTGTACAGTTTATACGGATGGGCAGGAGACTGAGAATAACCAACACACTATCAAAGGAGAACAACAAAGTTGGATGTCAGACACTACCCAACTTCAAGACTTACTGTAAAGTTGCAGCGCTCAAGACAGATATGGCGAAAGAAAGAGCAGTGGAACGGAGCAAAGAGCTCAGAAATAGACCCACATAAATATGCTGATGTTTGACACAGGAGCAAAGAGAATATAATGGAGCAATGATAGTCTTTGCAACAAATGGGGCTGGAACAACTGGACAGCCACATGCAAAATAATGAATCTAGACCATACACCTTTCACAAAAATTAACTCAAAATGGATCATAGACCTGAGAGCAAAACGAAAAACTATAAAACTCCTAGAAGATAACATAGGAGAAAACCTACATGATCTTGGATATGGTGATGTCTTTGGTGTTATATCTAAAAATTCATGACCTGTGAAAGAAATAATTGAGAAGCTGGACTTCATTAAAATTAAAAACTTGTGGGTTATACTCCATTATAGGTTATTACCAGATAATGGCTATAATTCCCTGTGCTAATACAGAATATCCTTGTTGCTTATCTATTTTATACATAGTAGTTTCTGTTAATCCCATGCCCCTAATTTATCCCTCTCCTCTTCCCTCTCCCTTTTTGTAACCACAGGTTTGTTTTCTATGTCTGTGAGTCTGTATAATCTGTGAAAATACTGAACCACTATGCTGCAAACTGAAACTAATATGTTATAAATCAACTATACTTTTAATTAAAAAATAAAAATTAAAAGCTTGTGCTCTACAAAAGACAATGTCAAGAGAATGAGAAGATAAGCTGCAGACCAGGAGAAAATATTTGCGAAAGACACAACTGATAAAAGATGTTATCTAAAATATACAAAGAATTCTTAAAACTTAATGAGAGAACAACTTGATTAAAAAATATGCCAAAGACCTTGACGGGCACCTCACCAGAGAAGATACACAATGGCAGATAAGCACATCAAAAGATGCTCCACATCATATGTAATCAAGAAAACGAAAACTAAAACAATGAGATACTACTACACACATATTAGAATGGCCAAAATCTGGACCACTGACAATACCAAATGCTGGCGAGGATGTAGAGGCACAGGAGCTCTCATTCACTGCTCTTGGGAATGCGGAATAGTACAGCCACTTTGGAAGACAGTTTGGCAGTTTCTCACAAAACTAAATATACTCTTACCATGTGATCCAGCAGTCAAGCTCCTTGGTATTTACCCAAAGGAGCTGAAACCTTAGGTACACACAGAAACGTGCACTTGAATGTTTATAGCAGCTTTAATCATAATTGCCAAAACGTGTTAGCAACCAACAGGTCCTTCAGTAGGTGAATGGTTAAATAAACTGTGGTACATCCAGGCAATGGAACATTATTCAGTGCTAAAAAGAAATAAGCCATGAAAAGACTTGGAGGAGCCTTAAATGCGTATGACTAAGTGAAAGAAGCCAATCTGAAAAGGCTACATACTGTATGATTCCAACTCGATGACATTCTTGAAAAGGCAAAACTGTGGAGACATGGAAAAGATCAGTGTTTGCAAGGGGTTAGAGAGGAGGGAGGGATGAGTAAGTGGAGCAGAGGATTTTTAGGGCAGTAAAACCACTCTGTATGTTCCCATAATGGTGGATGCCTGTCATTGTTTATCTGAACCTGTAAAATGTCCAGTACCAAGGGTGAGCCCTAATGTAAACTGTGGACTCTGGATGATAATGATGTGTCAGTGTAGATTCATCCGTTGTAGCAAACTGACCACTCTGGTAGGGGATGTTGATGATGGGTGAGGCTATGCATGAGTTGGGACGGGAGGTATATGGGGAAAATCTCTGTACCTTCCCCTCAGTTTCGTTGCAAATCTAAAACTGCTCTAGGAAATAAGTCTATTAAAAAAAAAAAAAAAAAAAGCAAAAGAAGGCCAGAGGATCACTGTCAAGAGTATGGATGATCAGAGATGAAGATCTGATTCAGATACTCTGTTGGAATAGGAGAAAGTCCCTTTTAAAACCCTTATTTTTTCATTTATTCACTTTGGCTCTATTTGTTGCATTGTTAACTCTTTAACTTGGTGGCAGTGATAGAAAGTAATTGCTAATGAGTATATAACACCTACTTGGAGGCAGGCATTAGTTCATACACTCTACAGGATTAATTCACTGAATCCTCTTAACACCCCTACGAAGTAGGTACTGTGATTATCCTCAGTCAGCAGATGGGGGACTTCGGGGCAGAAGCTAATAACTCAGTTGAAGTCACACAGCTAGTAAGTTGCAGTCTGGCTTCAGAGTCTGCTGTCTCTCAGATACAGGATGTGGACTGGGAGGGCCTTAGAGGTCATCTGGTTTAGGGGTTACAAATTCAAAAGCTCCATGCAGAGAGCATGAAAGAGCAAAGCAGCTTCATGTAAGAGAATTAGGAATGCTGGGGGTAATGTACAAGGATTTTAAAGAATGACATAAAAATGCTTTGTTGGCCTCTTCTAGACATCTGGGGAAGTGGGTGCAGCCTCCTGGCCACCAGATTGCAACCTCTGATTTAGTTCACCCCCTTTCTTTTAGAGAGAAGGAAACCGAAACACAAAGAGCTGAGGCAAATTGTCCCTGGGTGGCACAGGAGACTTGGGTGCTGTCGCCAGACCTTCTTCCATCACCTACCCCCTGGGGTTGTTAGTTCTGTGGGGGCTGAGGCCAAGCCTTAATTACCTTTGGGGCTGAACACAGAAGAGTCATTTACTAAATGCTAACTGAATTGAAGTGATACTAAAATTAAAAAAGAGGTGTGTGGAAGGGTGGAGGGAAGGCTGAAGCTCTGGGGCAAGTAGGGCACAGAGGCAGCTGACTTCAGCCCCTGGAAGTATTGTTCAGAGTGGAGGCTGGAGGGTGGCTCTGAGACCAGCACCGGTGCTTGGATGCATGTGGTTGGTGGAGGGGACGTTTGAGCATCGGTCAGAAGATGTACATTCTTGTCCCAGCTCTACTCCTATGACCTTGGGCAGTTACTTCTTGAATCTTAGTTGCATCACTTGTAAATTGGAGCTTAGACCACTTGCCCTCCCTTGTCATGAGAGTGTTGGAAAGCAGATAGGGTAACATGCGTAAAAGAGCTTCATAAACTGTAAGGTGCTGTCCACATTATAACCTGTTACTGCTATTACTGGCCCTCCCGTGGTGGAGAGCTTGTGAGAACAGGCGCATGAGTGTGTGTGTGCATGTGTCCTCCTGGAAAAGGCTGTGTCCTTGAAAGAAGGGCATCCTTCTTTCAAGCCTTCCCATAATTCCATGGTGGCTTACACAGGTGTTGGTGCTAAGCTCGCTAAGCAACCAGTAGTTACCGAAGGAGAAAAAGCGCTTGAACAACAAATGGGTGCCCAGTTCTGCTGTCCAGGGGCCTCTTCATGAACTGTTAATTTCATCTGAAATGGGAAGCAAGAGGACTCGGTTGCACTCAGTTGAAACACACATAGCTGGGAGCTGTGCGGGGACTGTGGTATGGGGACTTTACCCCATCTCTGTGTGTGGTGGGTAATAATTGAAGTGACCATATAATATATCGTCTAAACTAGGACACTTCTGAAAATGAAAGAAGGTGGTATTAGTAATTATACTGGGAAAATAGACATAAGCGGGGACCTCCCCAGGCTGGGATGCATTGCCACTCTAGGAATAATGCTGGGCCATCTCAGTCCAGTTTCTGTGATTCATGACTAATGAAGAGTTTATACAAATGTGAGTTATGAATAACATTATAAATGAGTCTGGGGCTTCCCTGGTGGCGCAGTGGTTTAGAATCCACCTGCCAGTGCCTGCAGTTTGAGCACCGGTCCGGAAAGATCCCACATGCCGTGGAGCAACTAGGCCCGTGCCCCACAACTACTGAGCCTGCGCTCTAGAGCCCGTGAGCCACAACTACTGAGCCTGTGCTCTAGAGCCCGCGAGGCACAACTACTGAGCCCATGTGCCACAACTACTGAAGCCCACGTACCTAGAGCCCGTGCTCCGCAAAAAGAGAAGCCACCACAGTGAGAAGGCTGTGCACTGCAACGAAGAGTAGCCCCCGCTTGCTGCAACAAGAGAAAGCCCGTGCGCAGCAGCGAAGACCCAACGCAGCCAAAAATAAACAAACGAATAAATAAATTAATTAAAAAAAAACCAAAAAAATAGATGAGTCTGGAACATAGCAACCTAAGGGATGAATTTATAATAGAATTTCTAAGCTCAGGGGAAGAGACATTATTGAAGAAATTGGTCTCTCTTGGGGCCCTCAACTCACATCACATAGGCATTTACCCATGCCTTGAGGTGCAGTGGATTGTGGAGGCAGAAATATCCAAGTTTGAATCTGTTCTTTGTCTAATTGTATGACCTTGGGCAAGATTTTCAACTTCTCTTTGGGTTCCTCATCTGTATAATGGCGAACTGATACCTATGATTGATGACTCTGGTGGTGATTGTGTGAGAGAATATCCACAAAACACTTAGTATGATGTCTCATATACTCTCAAAATATTAGTCGTTGCTTTCTCCTTTGTTCTTCTCCCAGGATCATTGGGTTAGGAAATGGGTAGTTGGTATAGATGACCCTAATGGAATTCTCTGTGTAGATGGCTGCTCCCTTATAACTGTGGCCTCTGTAGTCATCAGATAAAGACCTACTGGAAATCTTACTCCAAGATACTCAGAACAGAGAACTTGGAGTTAAAGGAAAGAAGGTGAAGAACCAAGAAATTAAACAGAAAGTTTCATATTTTTTATTTTTTCTGTCAGTTTCATTCCATCCATCCATCCATCCATCCATCCATCCATCCAGCATTTGTTGAATACTTGAGATGTACAAGTTGATGTGAAGAAGACACAAAGACATCCAAGGAACTTACACACTAGCTGATTTAATGGGAACTAGCCTTTGAAGGAGCTTTTAATTGTAAGATGACTGAGCCCAATGGTGTTGGGACTTAGTGGGGGTATGTATCAGTCAGGACCCTTTTAGGTGTACAAATCCAACATAAATTTACAAAAGCCCTAGTGAAAATTTATTGCCTCGTGTAGCTGGGAAGCCCAGCCCTGGATACAGAGGTTTGGATAATGATTTTACCCTCCCTCTCAGGCCACTGACAAATCTCGGGCAGACCACCCATGCCTTTGTAGCATCTACACTCTGGTTCTCTGGTATCCCTGTTTAGTTGGGAAGGGGAGAGCATTTTCAGCCTTCAGAGGTCATTTGGTTACCAGTCAGCAGTTATTTGCTCCCAGTTCCAGGGATGAGTCAGAATGATGGACCAGAGGTAAGTGTGGTTCACGAGTGCCTTTTGTGTGGAAGTTTGGGCAGGTATGTGAGCCCAGGCCTATCATGCCAGTGGTGTTAAATTCTTGAGCAGATTAGACTATGCATTTTATGATGGCAATTTATCTTCCACAGCTGAAAATGGAAATGCCTAGGATTAAGTCCAGTATGGAGGGTTCTGAATGGTTTGGCTGATGCAAGCTGTTAACCTGATGTGATAAGACCAGAACTGAGATAATTGTATCTGGAAGACTTTTTTTTTTTTTTTAAAGGAAAGATCAGATGAGCAAATAAGCTCTTCACGACTGACCCCAGACCACTTTTTTTTTTCTATAAAAAATTTGTTACAAATTGACCCAGCTAGTCTCTTGACCATCCCCTAAATATAGTTGTGTTTTCCTGTGCTTACCTCATTTCTGAGCCAACTTACTAGGAAAATCCCTTTTAGATTATTTCTTACCTGGTTCCAATTCAGTGATTATTGCAAAGCCTTTCAAAATATCCACAGCTACAACTCTTTGCTTTGATCTTCATGGCATACTGCTTAAACTAGTCTAGCCACAATAATTTATTGCGTAGTGTGGTTTTCTTTCATTATTATTACTATTTTTAAAAATCCCAACTTGACTGTAAACTCCTTGATGGTAGGATACAGCCATATAATGCTCTGTATTTGCCATCACCTTGGTAAATACTTGATTTCATATTTTAAATAGTGTGTGGGTAGACTTTTGGGCGAGACTGCAGACGGAACCCATGAATCTTTAGTTTCCCCCTGAAGCCCCATGAAAGAGAGCAAAAAGATTTTTAAAAGCATAAACTCATAGGATATGGAGATTACAAGAGTAGAGGCAGCAGCAAAAGATTTTAAAAATTTGTGGTTAAAATATACACAACGGAAAAATTACCATGTAAATAATTTTACAGTGTACAATTTAGTGGCATTTAGTACATTCACAGTGTTGTACAACCACCAGCTCTGTCTGGCTCCAGAATATTTTCATCAGCCCCAAAGAAAACCCCCTGCCCATTAAGCATCACATACTATTCTCCCTTCCCCCAGCCTCTGGCAACCACTAATTTGATTTGTCTCTGTGAAATATCTGTTCTGGATATTTTACATAAATGGAGTCATAAAATATGTGACCTTTTGTGTCGAGCTTCTTTCACTCAGAATAATGTTTTTAAGGTTCATCCACATTGCAGCATGTCAGTACTTCATTCCTTTTTGTGACTGAATAATATTTCATTCTTTGAATATACCACATTTTGTGTGTCCATTTATCAGATGATGGATATTTGGGTTGTTTCTGAATTTTGCCACTATGCCATAATGCCACTATGCACTTTCTTTTACACATTTTTGTCTGAACACTTGTTTTCAATTTTTTGGATGCATACCTAGGAATAGAATTGAGGGAGGGGTCATATGGTAATGCTGTGTTTAATTTATTGAAGAAATGTCAAACTATTTGATGTGTCATTTTACATTCTCCCCAGCAATGTATGAGTATTCTAATTTCTCCACATCCTCACTAACCCTTGGTATTTATATAGATTAAAAAAAAAGAAATTACAGCTGTCCTAGTGGATGTGAGATGGTATTTCATTGTGGTTTTGATTTACATTTCCCTGATGACAAATGGTGTTGAGCATCTTTTCATGTGAACAATAGCTTTTTGCAAGCTGGAAGGTAGATGAGGAAAATTGGACCCTAAACCAGTAGGAGGGAAAGCTGAGAATGAATCTGATTGATACTACATAATTCCCTCAAAGCCTGGAAGTTGGTGGCAAGTCCCTTTGGAAGTTGTAAGACCTCGGGTGCCCTCTCCCACTCCATATAGCCTGGTGACTATTCTTCCTCCACTGTGGAAAAAGGCTGGAGCTTTCTAAATTGGGGAGAGTAAACCAGAGGATCTCTGGATGTGAAGATACCAGACACTGCTGAGGGTAGGGATTCACTATAGACACCAGGTAACTGAACATATTAATCTTGCATGTTAATTAAACATGCATGTAGTCTGTTTGGAGACACTCCTAACCCCCACCCAGCACTCTTCACGTACTTGGCTCCTAGGACTGTGGTAGTAAGGCCTATACCTTGAAGTGGGGCTTGGGGAGAGACAGACCAGCCCAAGAAAATATCTTAAAGTACTTCCCCTGAAAGTTCCTCAAGTAAATGGACAAGCCAGATCACCCTATAGTGAAGGTCCAGATGACAAGCCTCTCTCATTTTCAGAGATTCCAGTCAGTTTTTAGTTCTCCATTCTTAATTATGGACAGAAATCTAAGGATTGCCTGGTATCTGTGAGAAGCCTCTAACATGAAAGAGATTAGAACAAACAAGAAAGAAAGAAACTTGGAGCAATCAGGGACTATGCTGAGAAAAGAAAGCTTAACAGAAAAATCCTGTTACTATCCTTAGAGAAAAGGAGATAATGTAGTCCTGAAATAAAAACAGAATATCGTGCAAGCAATATGCAGAAAATAAGAAAAGAGGTCTTGAGAATTAAAAACATGGAACAGAAATGAAAAATCTATAGAAGATAATTTTCCTAGAAAATAGAGTAAGAAAAGGCAAAGAGATGAAAATAGGAGAGGAAAAAAATGAAAGGAAGAGACATAAGAGGCCCAATGTCCACAAAATTGCAGCTCCAGAGAAAAAGGAAGAGAAGAGAATAATTTCAAGAAAATTTCCCAGAACTGAAGAACATACGGTTCCATTACTAAGAGTACACCAAGTGCCCACGATATAACGGACTCAAAACAGTACGTATGAATGCAAAACTTCAGAATTCTAGGCACTGGAAAAATGTGTCACACGTAGAGTCATGACTCAGAAGGGTTTCAGACTTTGAAACAGCAACACTGGGGACTAGGGCATAATACAGCAGGGACTTCAAAATTCTAATAGGAAATGATATTTAACCAGGAGTTTATCATCAGCCAGACAAGACTGAGGGTAGATGAATCAGGTATGGAATATCTCAAACATTTCACCATCCTAGGAAACTATTGGAAGAGGTGTTCCATCCAAACAGGAGACTAAACAAGAAAGAGGAAGATGTTGCCGATGAGAGGGGAAGGGCATCTCTAGGGTGATCAAAACAAGGAAGATCTCAGGAGGGCAGCTGTGCACCAGGCTTGGAGGACCATTGGCCTAGGGTGGTCAGGAGAGAGAACTTCCTGGGAGATTTCCCAAGGATGAAGACTATGCTCTAATAGCTGATGCATCTGGACACTTTGAGAGGAAGCCTTAAAAATGGGCTGGAATTTGGTATCACACTATTGGTAGACAATTGTTAGCTCCTAGGAAAACAAAAAAAAATGTGCAGGAAAACAAAAAATGTTATGGTATGAGGAATATAATTATGAACACAAAATATGGTCTAACTCAAATTACAATATGACTATACTGGAAAATGAAGGTAGATAGAAAGGGTGATAATGCCTGAAACTGAAAAATCAAGAAATAATATTTGTTGGTAAATTAAAAACATGGAGAAAAGTACCAAAAGTATCTTACACATTTTATTTATTTAAAAATTTCTACAACGATCATGTGCTGCTTTTGTAACTTGAAAAAAATTGAAAACATACTAATTGATGAGAATGATGGATGGGAATTCTTGGTGAGTCTCCATGGAGCAATGCTCTATTTGTGACTCTCCCAAGGGAGGAGTTAATTGCATCACAGAATTGCAGGAATTCAAAGATAGAAATGCAGAGAGCACCTTGGGTCAGTTGACAAGTGATAGGACGCCTGTGAGTTCTTCCCAGAACGAAGGGACCTGCATTTTACCCCCTTCCCGCTGCTGACCTCAGGGTTGACTCATCCCTGATGTTTCCTGGCTGTGAAAGGCATCCCCCCATTCCTCACCCCAGGATGCTGTGCCAAGCTGTGTGTATTTAGCTCCTTTAGAATCTAGCCTCATAAATCAGCTTGCCCCACTCTTTCACTGTGGGAACAGCTTTTCTCTGCCTTCCCTCCCACTTGACCCTTGGTTTCAGGTAATGGCTCACTGACACTGGGAAAGAACATGGGGCTATATGCAACCAAGAGCAAATATTCCTTTCCTAAGCAGAAACTGAAGACAGCCTTAATTGAACCATTGGTTGTGGCAGTTTGGCCATTTGGATTGAATTGGGTTGATTCAGTTCCATCTCTATGGGTTTTTGGTAATAAATGGTTCAATATTAGCAACCTCAACGAGAATACCTGTAATTTATGGAATGATAACTGTAGTAGGCTGTGCTGCACTTACCATCTCTAATCCTCAGCAGTCCTATAAGTGAAACATTGTCTCTGTTTCACATCTGAGAAGATCAAGGTTTAGCAAGATCCATTCTTGGATTGAACATACCTGCTGAGTGCCTGTGTATACCAGGCACTGTGCTGTCCCTGATTCCTGTAGAGCTGCGGTCCCTAACCTTTTTGGCACCAGGGACCGGTTTTGTGAGGACAGTTTTTCCGCGGACGGAGGGTGGGGTAGTGGGGGGACGGTTCAGGCGGTAATGTGAGCGGTGGGGAGCGGCAGTTGGAGCTTCAGTCGCCGGCTGCTCACCTCCTGCTGTGCGACCCCGTTCCTAACAGGCTGCGGACCGATAGCGGTCTGCGGCCCTGGGGGTTGGGGACCCCTGCTGTAGAGGACAGGACGCTGACGAGCCCTGTCCTCAAAGAGCTCACCAGCAGGGTGAGCAGACAGGGCGACAGGCAGCTGTGATGCATTGTGCTAAGTGCTAAGGTGGGAGTGGTACAGAGGCCTGTGGGTGTAACAAAGGGGCCAGTTAACACTGTCAGAGGGTCAGGGAAAACTTGCTGGACAGTCGAGTTTTGTGGAGTTACCTTGAAAAAAGGGGAAAGACAGTGGGGCAGAGGGAACAGTGTGAGCAAAGGCCCTGGAAAAGAGAATATAGAGCTAATGTTCTTCCTCCTTTTATAGACTCGTGATGAGCATGGCCTTAGAAAGGGTCAGCAAAGCATGTGTGTGTGAACACACCTGAGGGTCTTGAAAGTCAGACCCTTCCCACCCCCAGAGGTCTCTTCCCACCCTTCTTTGCTCTGTAGTGCAAGTTGAGTGACTGACCCAAGAATAAATGATGATTGCTGGTTTGTTTTGTACAAAGCCTGGTTCTAAACACTGCAGGGACTAAAGATGAGAAGGTGTTATAACTCATCTCCATCTGGCTCTAAAGCCAGCATTCATCACCTCCTTGTTGCATTGTCTTGTTCTCTGACAGATAGGTCCAAGCACCTAGCATGTGGACGACTTTTCTTTTTTCAGTTACATTATATCTTTTTCTTCTTTTTCTCTTTTGACCCTCCTTCACCCATTTCTCCTACCTGCTGCTTCTGGCAACCACCAATCTATTTTCTGTATCTGTAAGCTTTTGTGTGTGTGGGTTTGTTTGTTTTAAGATTCCACATATAAGAGAGATCATCCGGTATTTGTCTTTCTCTCACATAATGGACTTAACGTAATACCCTCAAGGTCCGTCCATGTTGGTGCAAAAGGCAAGATTTCATTTTTAAAAATTGTATATATATATATACACACACACACACACACACACCACAATTTCTTCATGCATTCATCTGCTGATGGACACTTAGGTTGTTTCCATTTCTTGGCTATTGTAAATAATGCTGCAGTGAACATGGGAGTGCAGATATCTTTTCAAGTTAGTATTTTTGTTTTCTTCATGTAAATACTCAGAAGTGGAATTGCTGTGTGGTGTGGTAGTTCTATTTTTGATTTTTTGAGGAACCTCCATACTGTTAGCCAAAGTGGCTACACCAGTTTACATTCCCACCAACCACGCATGAGGGCTCCCTTTTCTCTACTTCCTCGCTGAGCCTTATTTGTTGTCCTTTTCATAACAGCCATTCTGACAGGTGTGAGGTGATATCTCATTGTGGTTTTGATTTGAATTTCCCTGATGATGAGTGACGATGAGCATCTCTTCACGTGCTGATTGTCCATCTGTATGTCTTCTTTGGAAAAATGTCTACTCAGATATTTTGCCCATTTAAAAATCATATTATTTGTGTTGTTGCTATTGCATTGTATGACTTCTTTCTATATTTTGAACATGAGCCCCTTATCAGATGTGATTTGCAAGTACTTTATCTCATTCACTACATTGCCCTTTCATTTTGTTGATTTCCTTTTCTGTGCTAAAGGTTTTTAGTTTGATATAGTCCCCCTTGTTTATTTTTTGCTTTTGTTACTTTTGATGTCACAATCAAAAAATCATCGACAAGACCTGGAAAAGAGAATATAGAGCTAATGTTCTTCCTCCTTTCATAGACTCGTGGTGAGCATGGCCTTAGAAAGGCTCAGCAAAGCGTGTGTGTGTAAATACACCTGAGGGTCCTACCACCCATGTTTTCTTCTAGGAGTTTTATGGCTTCAGGTCTTAGGTTCAAGTCTTTAATCCATTTTGAGTTAGTTTTTGTGTATGGTGTAAGATAGTGGTCCCATTTCATTCTTTTGCATGTGGCTATCCTGTTTTTCCAGTGCCATTTATTGGAGAGACTGTCCTTTCCGCATTGTACATTCTTGGCTGATTTGTAAATAAATTGACCATATATGTGTGGGTTTATTTCTGGGCTCTCTGTTTCGTTTCATTGATCTCTGTATCTGTTTTTATTTCAATACTGTACTGTTTAATTATATAACAATTGCTTTGTGATATAGTTTGAGATCAGGGACTGTGATATCTCCAGCTTTGTTGTTCTTTCTCAAGATTGCTTTGGCTGTTCAGGGTCTTTTGTGGTTCTATACAAATTTTAGTATTATTCTATCTTTTGTGAAAAATTTCATTGGAATTTTGATAGGATTGCATTGAATCTGTAGATTCCTTTGGGTAGTGTGGCTATTATAACAAAATGGATTCTGCCAATCTATGAACATGGAATATCTTCACTTATTTGTGTCTTCTTCAATTTCTTTCATTAATATCTTTTTCTTAAAAAATTTTTGTCTGCGTTGGGTCTTCGTTGCTGCGTGCACAGGCTTTCTCTAGTTGCGGCGAGCGGGGGCTACTCTTCATTGCAGTGTGCGTGCTTCTCATTTTGGTGGCTTCTCTTGTCATGGAGCACGGGCTCTAGGTGTGCAGGCTTCAGAAGTTGTGGCATACGGACTCAGTAGTTGTGGCTCGCGGACTCTAGAGCACAGGCTCAGTAGTTGTGGCGCAAGGGCTTAGTTGCTCCGTGGCACGTGGGATCTTCCCGGACCAGGGATTGAACCCGTGTCCGCTGCATTGGCAGGCAGATTCTTAACCACTGTGCTACCAGGGAAATCCATCTTTCATTAATGTCTTAATAGTTTTCAGTATATAGGTGTTTCACCTCCTTTGTTAAATTTATTCCTAGACACCTTATTATTTTTGATGCAGTTGTAAATGGGATTGTTTTCTTAATTTCGTTTTCATTTTCATAGTTTGTTATTAGTGTTTAGAAATGCCACACATTTCTGTACACTGATTTTTGTGTCCCGCAACTTTACTGAATTCATTTATTAATTGTAATAGCTTTTTGGTGGAGTATTTTGGGTTTTCTAGTATCATGTCATCTGCAAATAGTGACAGTTTTACTGCTTCTTTGCCAGTTTGGATGCCTTTTATTCCTTTTTCTTGCCTAACTGCTTTGGCTAGAACTTCTAATAACTAGGTTGAATAAAACTGGCAATAGTGGGCATCCTTGACTTGTTCCTGACCTTAGAGGAAAAGCTTTGATCTTTTCACCATTATGATGTTAGTTGTGGGTTTGTCGTATATGACTTTTAGTATGTTGAGGTACATTCCCTTTATATCCACCTTGTTGAGAGTTTTTATTGTGAAGGGATGTTGAATTTTGTCAAATGCTTTTTTTAAAAAATAAATTTATTTATTTTATTTATTTATTTTTGGCTGTGTTGGGTCTTCGGTGCTGCGTGTGGGCTTTCTCTAGTTGCGGCAAGTGGGGGCTACTCTTCATTGCGGTGTCCGGGCTTCTTATTGTGGTGGCTTTTCTTGTTGCTCAGCATGGGCTCTAAATGCGCAAGCTTCAGTAGTTGTGGCACACAGGCTCAGTAGTTGTGGCACATGGGCTTAGTTGCTCTGCAGCATGTGGGATCTTCCCAGACCAGGGCTCGAACCCGTGTCCCCTGCATTGGCAGGTGGATTCTTAACCATGGCATCACCAGGGAGCCCTTGTCAAATGCTTTTTCTGCATCTATTGAGATGATCAAATGGTTTTTATCCTTCATTTTGTTAATGTGACATATTGTTAATTTGCAGATATTGAGTCATCCTTGCATTCCTGGAATAAGTCCTACATGATCACGGTATATAGTCTCTTTAATGTATTGTTGAATTCAGTTTACTAATATTTTGTTGCAGATTTTTGCATCTATGTTCATCAGGAATATTGGCTTGTAATTTTCTCGGGTGTCCTTGTCTGGTTTTGGTATGATTTTGGCATAATGCTGGCCTCATAAAATGAGTTGGGAACAGTTCCCTCCTTAAAGTTTTTGGAAAAGTTTGAGAAGGATTGGTATTAATTTTTTGAATGTTTGGTAGGATTCATCAGTGAAGCCCTCTGGTCTTGGACTTTTGTTTGTTGGGACGTTTTTGATTACTGATTCAGTCTCCTTACTAGTAATCAGTCTGTTTGAATCTTCCATTTCACCATGGTTCAGTCTTGGTAGGTTGTACATTACTAGGAATTTATCCATTTCTTCTTGGTTGTTCAATTTGTTGGCATGTAATTGTTCAAAGTAGTCTCTTAGAGTTCTTTTTATTTGTGTGATATCAGTTGTAATGTCTTCCCTTTAATTTCTAGTTTTGAGTTCTCACTTTTTCTTGGTGAGTCTAAAGGCTTGTTAATTTTGTTGATCTTATCAAAGAAATAGTTCTTAGTTTCATTGAAATTCCGTATTGTCATTTTAGTCCCTACTTCATTTATTTCTGCTCTTTACTTTTTCTTCCTTCTGCTGACTTTAGGCTTTGTTTATTCTTCTTTTTCTAGTTCTTTGATGTGTAAAATAAGGTTGTTTATTTAGACTTATTTCTTGACGTATAGTCATTTATTACTATGAACTTTCCTCTTAGAACTCCTTTTGCCACATCCCACAAATTTTGATATGTTATATTTCCATTTTGTTTGTCTCAGTGTATTTTTTGATTTCTCTTTTGATTTCTTCTTTGACCCATTAGTTGTTCAGTAGCATGTTGTATAATGTCCACATATTTGTGAATTTTCCAGTTTTCTTTGTGTAATTTCTAGTTTCATAGCTCTGCGGTCAGAAAAAATGCTTGCTATGATTTCAGTCCTCCTAAATTAATTAAGACTTGTTTTTTTGGCCTAATAGATGACCTATCCTGGAAAATGTTCCATGAGCACTTTAGAAGAATGTGTAGTCTGTTGTTTTTGGGTGGAATGTTCTGAATATAACTCTTAAGTTCATCTGATCTGACATGTTGTTTAAGGCCAATGTTTCTTTGCTGATTTTCCTGTCTGGATGATCTATCCATTGATGTAAGTGGGGTATTAAAGTTCCTACTATTATTGTATTGCTGTCTATTTCTCACTCGAGGTCTGTTAATATTTACTTTATATATTAAGGTGCTCCTGTGTCGGGTGCATAAATGTTTACAAATGTTACATCCTCTTGTTGGATTGAACCCTTTATCATTATGTACCCTTTATTGTTATGTAACACCCATCTTTATTTCTTATTACAGTATTTGTTTTAAAGTTTATTTTGTTTGATGGAAGTGTAGGTACTCCAGCTTTCTTTTGGTTTCCATTTGCATGGGATAGGTTTTTCCATGTTTCACTTTTAGTCTGTGTGTCCTTATATCTGAAGTGAGTCTCATGTAGGCAGCATATAGATGGTTCTTGTTTTTTAGAACTATTCATCTTCTTTCAGTTGAAGCACTTAGTCCATTTACACTTAATAATAGGTATGTAGTTATTGCCATTTTGTTAATTGTTTTCTGGCTTTTTTTTTTTAAACATCTTTATTGAAGTATAATTGCTTTACAATGGTGTGTTTGTTTCTGCTTTATAACAAAGTGAATCAGTTATACATATACATATGTTCCCATATCTCTTCCCTCTTGCATCTCCCTCCCTCCCAACCTCCCTATCCCACCCCTCTAGGTGGTCACAAAGCACTGAGCTGATCTCCCTGTGCTATGCGGCTGCTTCCCACTAGCTATCTATTTTACATTTGGTAGTGTATATATGTCCATGACACTCTCTCACCCTGTCACATCTCACCCCACCCCCTCCCCATATCCTCAAGTCCATTCTCTAGTAGGTCTGTGTCTTTATTCCTGTCTTGCCACTAGGTTCTTCATGGCTTTTTTTTTTTTTTTTCCTTAGATTCCATATATATGTGTTAGCATACTGTATTTGTTTTTCTCTTTCTGACTTACTTCACTCTGTATGACAGACTCTAACTCCATCCACCTCACTACAAATAACTCAATTTCGTTTCTTTTTATGGCTGAGTAATATTCCATTGTATATATGTGCCACATCTTCTTTATCCATTCATCCGATGATGGACACTTAGGTTGCTTCCATGTCCTGGCTATTGTAAATAGAGCTGCAATGAACATTTTGGTACATGACTCTTTTTGAATTATGGTTTTCTCAGGGTATATTCTGGCTGTTTTTGTAGTTTCTTTCTTGCTCACTTCCTTTGTTGTTTGACTTTCTTTAGTAGTGTGCTTATATTCCCTTCTCTTCATCTTTTGTGTATTTATTATAGGTTGTTGCTTTGTGGTTATCATGAGGCTTACATATTGTAACAACTTATGTCTATAACAGTCTATTTTAAGTTGGTAACAACTTAAGTTTGATCCCATTCTAAAGCTCAACTTTTTACTCCCCCTTCCTACATTTTAGGCTTTTAACCCCACAGTCTACATTTTTTATCTTGTCTATGCCTTACCTAATTATTGTAATCAGTTATTTTTGCTACTTTGGTCTCTTAAGCTTCATATTAGATTTATAAGTAATTGATCTACTACATTTACTCTGTATTTATCTTTCCAGTGAGATGTATTTTTTCATATGTTGTTACTGATTAACTCCCTTTCTTTTTAGCTTAATATATTTCTTTCTTTTTTTTTAACTATTATTTATTTAGTTTTTACATTTTTTGTTGTGCTGGGTCTTTGTCGCTGCACATGGGTTTTCTCAAGTTGTGACAAGCGGGGGCTACTCTTCGTTGTGGTGCGTGGGCTTCTCATTGCGGGGGCTTCTCTTGTTGCAGAGCACACGCTCTAGGTATGTGGGCTTCAGTAGTTGTGGCTCGCGAGCTCTAGAGTGCAGGCTCAGTAGTTGAGGCGCATGGGCTTAGTTGCTCTGCAGCATGTGAGGTCTTCCCGGACCAGGGCTCCAACCCGTGTCCCCTGCGTTGGCAGGTGGATTCCCAACCACTGCACCACCAGGGAAGTCCCTCTTTTTAGCTTAAAGAAGTCCCTTTAACATTTCTTATGAGATCGCTTTAGCGGTGATGGTGTCCTTGAGCTTTGGCTTGTCTGGAAAACTCTTTATCTCTCCTTCAATTCTGAATGATAACTTTCCTGGGTAGGGTATTCTTGGTTGGAAGATTTTTTTTCTGTTGGCACTTTGAATATATCATGGCACTCCCTTCTGGCCTGCAGAGTTTCTGCTGAAAATTTTGCTAAGAGCTTTATGGGGGTTCCCTTGCATGTAACAAGTTGTTTTTCTCTTGCTGATTTTAATAATCTCTTTTTCTTTAACTTTTGACATTTTAATTTTAATGTGTCTTGGTGTGGGTCTCTTTGGGTTCATGTGTTTTGGAACTCTCTGGGCTTCCTGGATCTGGACGTCTGTTTCCTTCCCCAGGTCAGGGAAGTTTTTTTTTGTTTTTGTTTTTAATTGAATTCTAGTTGATTTACAATGTTGTGCCAATCTCTGCTGTACAACAGAGTGACTCAGTTTTACACATATGTACGTTCTTTTTAAAATATTGTTTTCCGTTATGGTTTATTCCAGGAGATTGGATATAGTACCCTGTGCTATACAGTAGGACTTGGTGTTTATGCATTCTAAATGTAATAGTTTGCATCTACCAACCCCAAATTCCCAGTCCATCCCTCTCCCTCCCCTACTCCCCCTTGGCAACCACAAGTCTGTTCTCTATATCTGTGAGTCTGTTTCTTTTTTGTAGATAGGTTCATTTGTGACATGTTTTAGATTCCACATATAAGTGGTATCATATAGTATTTGTCTTTCTCTTTCTGACTTACTTCACTTAGTATGATAATCCCTAGTTGCATCCATATTGCTGCAAATGACATTATTTCATTCTTTTTTAAGGCTGAGTAGTATTCCATTGTATATATGTACCACTTCTTCTTTATCCATTCCTCTGTCGATGGACATTTAGGTTGTTTCCATGTCTTGGCTATTGTGAATAGTGCTGCTATGAGCATAGGGGTGCATGTATCTTTTTTAATTATAGTTTTGTCCGGGTATATGCCCAGGAGTGGGATTGCTGGATCATATGGTAATTCTATTTTTAGTTTTCTAAGGAAACTCTGTACTGTTTTCCATAGTGGCTGCACCAACTTGCATTCCCACCAATAGTGTAGGAGGGTTTCCTTTTCTCCACACCCTCTCCAGCATTTGTTATTTGTAGACTTTTTAATGATGGCCATTCTGAGTAGGCAGGGAAGTTTTTAGCCATTATTTCTTCAAATAAGATTTCTGCTCTTTTTTCTCATTTCCTTTTAAGACCCCTATAATGCAGATATTGTCCAGTTAGTCCCTTGAGGTATCTTCATTTTTTTTCATTCTTTTTTTCTTTTTGCTTCCCTGATTGGATGAGTTCCACTGCCATGTCTTTTAGTTGACTGGTCCTTTCTTTTGCTTCATATAGTCTGTTGTTGAACCCCTCTAGTGTATTTTTTTCAGTTCAGTTGTATGCCTCAGCTCTATGACTTTTGTCCTTTCTTATAGTTTCCATCTCTTTGTTGAAGTTCTCATGTGCTCATCCATTCTTCTCCCAAGTTTGGTGAGTCCACTGGAACACTCTCTGGGAATGGAGACTGGTGGGCACCATCTTCATGATCTCCATTTGCCATGCTCCAGAGCACACTATCTCCTGGAAGCTTTTACACATGTCTGGTGCCCCAGTTTTTGTGGATGCTATCCCGGAGATGCCTCTTGACTGCCTGACTCTGGAGATGAGGGTAGCCTACATTCCTGGTCCCTTGGGACTATAATTAATAATTGGTGTCACCCAGAAAGGAGTGCATACCCCCGTCTGATGCCCGAATTTCTGTGGCTTCTGCCAGGGGACACCTCTGCATTACTTGGCTCTGGTGGCTAGTGGGGCTTACACACTCGTGGGTCCCACAAGACTGTAACCAACAGAGAAAGAGTTCTTAAACAGCTACCACCCCCAGGGCACATCTAGAGGCAACAGACCAAGGAGCTGTGTCTTTCTGTGAATGAGACCTATTAGATAATCATCATGGCTGTGCCCTAAGGGGGAGGCTTCTAACTGAACCTGCATCTAGTGGCTGACTGTAATCCTTTCCAGCGACCACAGAGGGTGAGCACTATCTTTGTGTTCTTCATCTGTCACGTTCCAGAGTACCAGTGTCTCTTGGAGTGGAGCTTTGCACACGTCTGGTATGCTGATTTTTACATCTGCTGCCCTGGTTTTTGTGGCTGCCACCCAAGGGATGCCCCTTGATCGTCTGGCTCTGGTGGCCAGGGCTGGGGCCTGCACTCCTGCGTCCTGTGGGGCTGTAGCAATTGGAGGGATGGTTCTTGGCAGGCTCCCATACCCAGGGCACTGAACAGACAGTGGACTGAGGCACACCCCCCAGTCTTTCTGTGAAGGAGGCCACTTTGTTCTGGTGCTTTGGACTCAGATGCAGGCTTCAGGTTTGGCACACATTTAATGGCCTGTAGAGGTCTTTTCAAGGAACTTAGGCTGTGGATGCCATCTTGGCCCTCTCCCTCTCCCTCGCTCCAGCTCACTAGTATCTCCCAGAAAAGAGCTTATACACTTGTCTGGAGCCCCAGTCTCTGTGACTGCCACTCAGGGAACGCTGCCGTTCTGCCTGGCTCTGGGGGCCAGCATGGCTTATGCTTGTGGTACCACAGGACTGTATAAATTTGCATACTTTAAAAAGCTGCTGCCTGAGGGTCTTGCTTGAAGTCAGACTGAATCTAGGTGCTGAGATCTTCCCCTCAGGGGCACTGGCAGGTCTTGGCACATTCTCACCTACTGAGAGTATTAAAAATAGGATGCTTGGACAAGCACAGAGGTTTGAAAGAAAACAGAGAGCTGGGGCAGGGTTGAACAACAAGGTTCACCTCCTACATGAGGCCTCTCTAAGACTTGAAGAGGTGGTTCTACAATCTACTGTATAGAAACCAACACAGCCAAACAAATTAAGAAACAGAAGAATGTGTTCCAAATGAAAGAATAAGATAAAACCTCAGAAAAACCTTAATGAAATAGAAGTAATTTATCTGATACAGAGTTCAAAGTAATGAGCATGTGCTCAGCTTTAATAAAGATACAGGAGAAATGGGACATGTATTCACTGCCCTCAAGAATCTTCCAGTTCAGCTGGGCCGACAGGCACTGGCCCCTATTAAAAAAAAAAAAAAAAAAATTGGTCAGTGAACAGCACAAGGCAGTATTTAAATTTTTTTTGTAAAAAGGAAATGAATGTCACTTTTCATGACCTCTTGGAATTTCATTCACCCCGTTGCTATCTTCATTATATTCTGTAATATCTCATTTTGTTTGACCTCTTGCTAGAAATACAACTTTTAAGCCAGATCCCGAAGACCCTGGAGAAATGTGACAAAGGCATTCCTAATTGCCTGATTCCATAATGGCCCTAGAACCTCAGTTTCCTTTTTTTTTTTTTTTTCCTGTGCTGAATACTGGAATTGTTGTCCTGGGCTTGCTGTCTTTGAACTTTTGGGACTCTTGAGTCCTCAGATGTAAGTTTTGAGCCTGGATGTTGACATATTGAGAGTAGAGGAAGAAATTGGGGAGGGTACTCTTTCTGCCATTGAGAGAGGCTAGTTTGTCAGAGTCAGGCTCTGTTGTCCAGGAGCTGTAGGTGGTCAGGTACACCAGGGAAAGGACTGATAGTGGCATGAATGAATGAGTCTGTATTCATTCATTTAAAAAATTTCTCATGGAAGACCTACTTTAATAATTCTCAGTATAGTCAGCGACAACCTACAGATTCACTTTGTTAGAAATACAGTTTTTAAGACTCTACCCCAGACCCAGTGGCTCTAAGTTCCTGGACTGAGAATCAGAAGTCTGTCTTTTTAATGAGCTCTGTGTTTGCTTCTGATGTGTACTCAAGTTGGAAAATTACTGGCTGGTTTTGTATGAAGCCTGGTTCTAAGCCCTGCAGGATTTAAAGAAGAGATGTACTTGCCCTCACGAGGCTCACACTGATGAGAGAGACCAACCTTAGCTAACTTTAAGACAGAACACACACTGTGTTTGTTGAGGGTGCCTTATTGATTAGAGGAAGAATCTATTTTATAGCAAGTAGAAAAGAAATGCATTTGGGTGGTTAATTTCAAAAAGCGTATCCTAGTGAGTGAGATTTTAGGGGAAGAGAAGCCACCTGCAGACTATAAAATGTTCTGCATCCTTTCAACTGTGAGGAGGGAAGGGTAACAAAGAACAGAGTGGGGGTTTGACTACATAAAAGTGAGTTTCAGGAAAGGCTGAGATGTTCATGGACCACTCATTTACCCTTCAGATGGACTGCTTGTCCCTTTAATGAGGAAAAGTCACAAACAAAATTGACAATGATTAGAAAAGGAGCAACCCATGTTTCATCTGGATCTACCTCAGGGAAAGGCCAGCAACAGAGTCCGGAAGGGTTTTGTGCAGCAGACAAAACACTGATATCATGGGTGGAAAATTTTGAGTTATTTACAAATGCGTTCCCCTGGGTTGGAGTAGGAGACTTCTGGGTACGCTCAAACTTACTGTTTCTCCCACTGACTGGGTGAAAGTTAGCATAAATAATAAATGAGGTCTTTGCACATCGATGTTTTCTTGGCTCTTCTATGTGAAGACATCACTTTCTGGAAAATCTTGGACTAGGGAACTTTGGAAACTTATCCTCTGCTGTCTCATGTGAGTCGGGTTGGGATCAGGACGGTTGCAGTGGTCAGGTGCTGAGCAAGCTCTCCTGCCCCTGCTGTCCCTAGGAGACTTGGGTCCACTCAGAGGCTGAGTGCAGAAAAAGAGTCAACAGTTTTCCATGGGCACAGAAGAGTAACAATTACTTGCAACCGGAAGGGTTAGCTCCTTGTAGGAGGTGATAGATGAAGTGGACCGAAAGGTTCATTATGGAATAAAAAGACAAATGTTATAATGTACATGCCACATGTGCAACATAGTGTTAGGACCTGTTAGACTGCAGGTGACAGGAAACCCAACTCAGTTGGCTTCATCAATAAAGGAAGCGTATTGGCCAGGTGTCTGGGTAGGTTTCAGGGCAGGTTGATCCAGCGGCTCAGAAGATGTCCTCAAGAACTCATTTCAAGTCTTTCTCCTCTTGGCTATTCCTGGCGTCGACACGCTGATCTTTTAGACACCATCACAGACCTGCTACACTTGTGGCTTAATTTAGGTCATTCACAGAGAACATGGTGTGTGAAGGCAAATATTTGAAGTGATTCTGGGGCTCAATTGTGAGGTGCTTGTAATATGTACCTCCGACTCTTTTGTTCAGTTCAGCAAATAACTTTGTCCACCTACTGGTACAAAGAGCTGTGCAAGGCAGTTAAGTGCACGTCACATTTGGTGGACACTACCCTCTGAGACTGCCTATCTTGTGGGGTAGTGAAAAGAGAAGTTAAGAAAAATTAGTGAAAAAGTTGTACCACCTCACTGGGTGTCCTTTAAGACTGTTTCCAGCCATCCTGACTTTGGAAGTTTTTATTTGCTTTCTCTGCAATGCTGTGGGTGTGTATTTGGCAGGGAGTTTCTGAGTTCGTGAGTCAACTTCAGAAGTAAGAATGGAAGACGACGGTAGTTTCTGATCTTTAGCTTTTAAGTCAAGGACTGCTTTCCAAAACGTGCGTTAGTCCTTGGCGGGCAAGCCAACTTTGAGCATCGTGTCTGGCCACATACGTAGCCCCAGAATAGCATCTGAGTTACGTTGTCTCTTGTCTTTTTCCCCAACCCATGATTGCTGATGGACAGAAAATGCTCATAAAACCTTGATTCAAACCACAGAATGGCTGAATAATTCAAGCTTGACTTTTTTGAAGAAGTTTGAATCCCAAAATAGGACTCTTAAGGAAATGGACATGATGTTTTCTTTTTTCCTCCCCTTTTAAGCTTAATTAGGTGTACACTTCAGTAATGGGGTGGGGGGGTCAGATTTGGGGGACGGTTTTGGTTTTTTTTAGTAAGATCTTAAACTGTACATCAGGATTTCTTTTTATCTACAACTTGCATTAAAAACACACACAAACTCCAAGCCTAAAATAAATAAAAACTGTTACTTGGTGATATCTCTGTCCACCATGAAGGGACTTGGTTATGTTTACAGGAGACAAATGTTTTGTGACTATGTCTTAGAATCCTTCACTATTTTTGATGTCTGTTCTTGTTATCTTCCAAGTTAGAAATTCATTGTCATATATTTGTTGTTGCTTTCTTTGGCCCATTCTTTGATGCCTTTTCCTTTTCAGGATTGTAGCACGACTGGAACATTCTCACAAAGATTTCACCTGAGTTTTTCTTCTCAGCATTGACACCCATCAGCAACCTGAAATACTCAGTGAGCCTTCTCTGTTCTGATTTCTGCCCTAGAATGACAGTTTAGATCCCTCTCTTTCCTTTCTTTTCTCTTGTTCTTTTTCACTCTAGTCCTCTTTTCACAAGGTGTAATGTCAGTAGTAGCTTAGAGATTTGTTATTCAAGTCATAGATCCCTCTGTGAAAGGTTAAAAACTCAAATTCAGATACTTTGTTCCTCTTTGATTTTCCCATCTTATTTTCTTTTCTGCTTCTCGTGTATTCTGCGGGGAGAAGATGGGCTCACTAATGCAGTGACCCAGACGGAAGAACCCTAAGGTCATTTTGGAGGAACTTGATCCTCAAAGAGAACTTAATCGCTCAAGAGTTTTCAGAACGAAACCCTAGAAAAAATTAGGTGTGGTTTAAAAAAAAAATCAAGTAGGAGGCCGGTTAAACATTTTGGATGAAGTTGAAGTAGACTCATATTTACACACTGGAACTGACTTCAGTCAGGTTCCTGGTGCCACCTCCCTTTGGAGGGACAAACATTGCTGGTGCTTCTGCGGTGAGGCAGTGTGGTAGAGTAGAAAGTGCGCCAGATGAGGGCTGTTCTGGTTCATCTGTTACTAATCTGACTCTAGGACTTTGAACAACACCTTGAATTACTCTATGCATCATGTAAAACAGGAGGTTGGTTGGATGATGATTTGGATTGTGTGATGCAAGGTAAACCTACCTCCGTACTGTCTGACTTGTTTGCTTGTCAGTTGGCTTCAGCTATGCAGTGCTCTCTTTGTCCCTCAGTCTCACTTGGCTTTGCTCATGTCAGTCTTACCATCTGAGATGCCTGCCCTGCTTGCTCAACATTGCCTTCTTTTAGCCTACCCAAATCTTAACCATCCTTACAGGGCCAGTTCAGATGACTTCAGGCCTTTCCTAGCTACTCAGCTCCTTAATGAGCTGTTTCTCCTCTGAATTTTCATTGTACTTGTCCATCCCGTATTGCTCAATAGAACTGTTTACTGGACCACTTGCTGTCCATTTGTTGCAGCGTTTTTGATCTGGAAGGGATTGTGTGTTCAAGCCTGGGGACCTTGGGACAGAAATGGTGTCCTCATCATGTCCCGCACTGCACCCAGTGTAAGCTGGGCAAATAATAGGTGTCTCACGGATTGTTGATTAAAGCCTAGAATTTGTAACGATTGTGAAAGCTCTGGTATTTCAGCTACTCACGTACGTTAGGTTCAAGTCGAGAACAAAAGCCAAGAAGGGAATTTTAAGCCCAAACTATCCAAGAGGTTACTTAACCACCATCACTCTCGGTGCCTATGAGTGTTCTCTTTCCTCCGTGTTCCTTTTTTTTTTTTTTTTTTTTTTTAAAAGGATGTGGTTACAATGAGGCCTCCAGCTTTGTCAGCCTGTTAACAGATAATGATGAGGCTTCTGTGTCCAAGAGGGGCCAGGACCCTGCCACTCAGTCTTCATCTCCCTTCCTGGAAGACCCTTGAGGCTTTTTGCTGCCCCCCACAGGGACTGCAGTACACACCGGGAAGGCCACCAGTCTGGCTGCGCTCTCTCACTTTACAGGTGTAGAAACTAAGGTTCGGAGACTCAGAGAGGGGCAGTGGTTTGGCCGAGACCTCACAGTGCCACTGGAAGCCGCCTCTGGCTACACAGCTCCCCCCTACGCCATGCTTCTCGAGGAGTGGGTGCTCAGACGCATTGAGTGAGTGAATGAAAGGAATAATTATGAAAGGTTCCATGATGTTCTAATAGACCTTACAGTTGTGCGTCAAAAAATGTAAGCAGTGCTGTTGTTTCTTGTGTAATCCTCAACCCTTCACTGTTCAAATCATCTGGGTAGGATGAAGAATGGCCAGAAGGGTCACTGGGTGCAAAGTTCAAATGTGTCTGATGGGCATCGAGTAGTTTTTCTTGGTATTGACCTGCAGTTTCTAACTTTGTCTTCTAGGCCCTCGCCAGTGTGGGTCACATGAAAGGGTCCGTAGGTTTTCAGCAAGCCAGTATTAGGAAAAGTTCGGTGGGGACACTTTCTGTTTTGTTACCTAAGCTGGGATTTGATCTTCAGACCCTCAAGGTGAAAGGCTAATACCTTAATTTGTGTGTTTTATAAACATCCCCAGGACATGACCTTCTTCTAGCCTCATGTGATACATTCTGCAGGACTTAAAGCTAAAATTTCTGGCTTGGAATAGAGTGAGGTGGCCTCCTCCGGTTTAGAACTGCAGGGTTGATTAGTTGTGGGCAAGTGTGGCTTGCATACCATTGAATAAAAGCATTTGGTGGGGGGGGGGGGATTTCCTAGCAAAATGGAGTTTTTACTTAATTTTGTTTCATATTTTTTTTTTATTTGTAGTGAGGTGGATGGACCTAGAGTCTGTCATACAGAGCGAAGTAAGTCAGAAAGAGAAAAACAAATACTGTATGCTAACACATATATATGGAATCTAAAAAAAAAAAAGGTCCTGATGAACCTAGTGGCAGGGCAGGAATAAAGACACAGACATTGAGGACACGGTGGGGAGGGGGAAGCTGGGGCGAAGTGAGAGTAGCATTGACATATATATATACTACCGAATGTAAAATAGCTAGTGGGAGGCAGCAGCATAACACAGGGCGATCAGCCCGGGTGCTTTGCGACGACCTAGAGGAGTGGGCTAGGGAGGGTGGGAGAGAGGGGATATGGGGATGTATGTATGCATATGGCTGATTCACTTTGTTGTGTGACAGAGGCTAGCACAGTATCGTGAAGGAGTTATACTCCAATAAAGATATATTAAAAAAAAATATATACATATATCTTATTAAAAAAAAAACCCCTCTGTCTAATAGGACACAAAGTAAGGTCCAACAAAGTAAGATATTTCCCCTTGTAGCTTTTCCCTTCCTAAAAACTTTCCTTTAAGGGTCATCTTTATTTTTCTGGTGTCAGTCAAATTATTTTTCAGCAGAGCATGAAAAGTGGAGATGGAGACACTGCACGGCTGTGTGTTAGAACCACGCGGAAACTTTTTTGTTTTATGTAAATAGAGATTGATGGAACATTTTACACAGAGTACAGGCTTTTGACAAAAAGTATTGATGGTTGCTTTCAGTAAGTGTTACTTGAGATGACAGAACATTGCATTTTAAGATGAATTACACGAGAAACTCCCTCTCTGGGAATGTCATACATTTTATTTCATCTGTTGTTTTATGAGAATGACTGAAATCATGAATACCTTAGCCTGAACTGTTTCCTTTGCACGTTATAAGTCCCGGTTTGGTGCACTCCTATTTTAAATATAAAGTTATAGGGAAAATATTTATACTGGCAAATAACATTGATAAAAATGCTTAAATGTTCAGAAGCAGAACATAACTTCTCACATGGTTTCCCCTTGTGTGGTGGTGATTTGTGGGAAGCCTGGGAACCTGGTTAGAGTTAAATGTATATTTTTCAGAAAGAGCTCAGAGATTTCTAATAAATGGCTTTTTTGAGGGGGGTGTTTGGCGATTTCCCTCCTCTGGCTGTATTTGGATTTCAAAAATGCTCCTTTTGCATCCATTCTGTACAGGCGTACCTTGGATATAATGTGGGTTTGCTTCCAGACTACTGCAGTAAAGCGAGTCACAGGAATTTTCTGGTTTCCCAGTGCATCTAAAAGTTATGTTAACACTATATTGTAGTCTATTAAATGTGCAATAGCATACGTCTTAAAAAATGTACATACCTTAATTAAAAATACTTTATTGTTAAAAATTGCTAACCATCACGTGATCCCTCAGTAAGCTGTTGTAACATCAAAGATCACTGATCACAGAGCACCATAACAAGTATAGTAATAATGAAAAAGTTTGAAGTAGTGTGAGAATTACCAACATGTGACAGATACAGAAAGCGAGCAAATGGTGTTAGAAAAATGGATGGACTTGCTCAATGCAGGGTTGCCACAAACCTTCAACTTGTTAAAAAAAAAAATGCAGTGTCTGAAGTGCAATAATGTGAAGCACAATAAAATGAGGTATGCCTGAATTGTTATTTGTTCTTTATGCAGAGGGTCTGGAAGTCAAGGTCTGTGGTGACTTTGGTTTTGGGCCTTAATTTTCTTTACAGTGTGAATTCAGGGATATTAGCTTAATGGCATCAGGGGGTTAATGAGTATTAATGGATTCACTACATATTTACTGTACTGTTTATACCAGGAACTTGGGTTATAGTGCTTACAACCTAGTAAGCAGGGAGGAGAAATAGATAATAAAATTTCAGGTCACGATGCATGCTATGAAGAAAATAAAGCAGAGTGTGAGGGGTTTGAGTGTCTCAGAGAAGTGGGCTTAGGTGTTATTTTAGATAGAGTTGTTAGGGAACGTTGCTCTGAGAAGTGACATTTAAGCAAAGAACTGAATGATGAGATAGCTTGAGCCGTGTTAAGGTTTGGGAACCTGGGAAAGGGAACAGCAAGTTCAAAGGCCCTGGAGCCAGAACAAACTTGGCATGTTTGAGGAGCAGCAAGAAGGCCAGTGCATCTCAGAGAAGGCAATGGTGGGAGTGCTTCACGTTTGGGGGTTGACGCGGTAGGCTTACAGGGAGGCCAGGTACAAGACAAATGGGGTTCTGCGTGTTTGTTTCTGTGTGCAGCTGTACGCTTCTTCTTCTATGACCATACTGTCTCCAACTCCTTGGAGCCCGGCCAAACAAGCTTGCCTATTTTTGCCTTGCTTATTTCCGTACGAATGTCTCAGTTCCCCATTGGCACTCTTGTTCCACTATTCACTGGTTGTCGATATAGATAAAGTCTCAGTCACCAGGGGAATTTAAAACGTTCACTCCCCTGGAATGAATCCCTTAGTTAAATCTGCTCTCACATACTTTGAATATTACTTTCTATAATGCTTGCCCCACACTATTACAATTGCTTGTATGTGTGACTGTCTTTCCAGCTGTAAGCAACTCTTACTCATGTTTGGGCCCCTAGGGCTTAGCATAGTGCCTGGCACCCAGTAAATACTCTGTGTATTTGTTGGCTAAACAAGTGAGACAGTTCCTTACACAAGACCCGATTGCCCAATATGAGTACCAGAAATTAGGGTGAACGCAGTAACTAAGCACCTTACTTTTCAGAAGGAACTTAAAACCAACTTAGGGAAATAAGACTTTAAAAAAAAAAAGGGAAAAAAACCCAGTTTTAGAGCTGTTTTGAGGCACTTATTAAGAAGAGTTTAAACAGTTGTTGGTTTAAAAAGTTGCAGGAATGAGTGCTCTTGGGGGGATCAAATGGCCCATGAGACCACAGCATTTGAACTCTGGTGGGATAGAAATCCCAGAGGCCAGATGGGTTGTTATACTGGGTCTTTCCTGCATTTGAGCCTCTGTCCCAGGGCCTTATGAGATACTTGGTCCTCCATAAATTTGGAGCCGATTTGGAACTAGCTAGCTGTTTTTCTCCCTGCTGAATTAATGTGAAGCTGAAGCTCAAATATGAAATATATTAAAAGCAAACTAAAAACAGGTCAATGTTTTTCCTCTAATGCTATGGGAATATTTGTTTTTAAATCATCTTTTAGTACTCCACAAATCTTCCCTACGAAGTTTTTTTTTTTTGGGGTGGGGTGGGGGGCACAGACTATTTTTCCCAGTGTAAAAAGGCCATTTCTTAAGTCCTGATTTATTCAGAAATTTACATGGAAAAAATGGCCCCAGATCCCACACAAGTGAAACTTTATTTTTTAATCTGGGGCACAGTAGGGAGTCCTGAGAAATGCATTTTCCTCCAGGATTGAAGGAGGAATACATAGTGTTTGTTTAAAGCATCAGGTATTGAGAAATGTAATGGCAGGGTGAAAAGTTTGACCTCAGCTGCCAGATCCGATCTGCTAGGGGGTAATTGAGTTGCCATGTTTTTTTCCTCTTCAGTTTAAATCAAGTTTTGCTATAGCCCATTTAAGTGTCAAATTGGTAGCAAAACTTGACAACTTCAGGGTGCAGACTTGCTTTTGATCAGAATTTACATGCAAATCATTTTTGCCTTGAACTGTCAACTCCTGTTTCTGATACTCTTAAGGGGGACATGTCCCTCCCTACCCCTTCTCCCCCCAAACTGAGGGGGATGGTTGGCTAATGTTATTAATCAGTGTGTGGAAGAAAAATTATCTTGATAAATATGGTGGTTAAACTATATTTTCCCTTTTGTGTGTCAGCTGTTGCAGCTGGGCATTTAATCTCCTTTTACCTAGAAGGAAATCAAACAATTATCCAGCGCTTGATGTCAAAAAGAAACTACTGAATGAGGGGTGGAGGGTCACCAGTGTATTGGGGAATGGACTTAAGCCACCAAAACCTGACAAAGGGTGCTGACAGTCTGCATTTTCTTGGGCATTAAACAAAGTCTTTGGTAACTTTAAAGAATCTTTCCTTGCATGACTAAACTCATTGAGAGGGTTAGAGAGAAAGCTGCCTCAGAAGTCTTAAGCCTGAAACTTTTTTTTTTTTTCAGTTTTGCCCTAAACCCTCGGGATGCTTAAAAGCACGTGAGCGTGTATAGCTTCGTCATCCAGCGAGACAAAGGAGTGTTTGCACTCTCACAGAGTTAATAATGACAGTAGTGAGTCTTTCTTGTTTCCAGCCACTCTGTCTTAGCATTCCCAGTCATCCACCTTCCTGAAGAATTTAATTGTGATTTACACTCTGTCTCTAAATTCTTAGAGACAGCCCCACTCTGGAAAGCAAGAAAATAGGAGGCCCCAATGGGAAAAAAAGTGGAGAAAAAGAAGTTTCTAGAACTCACTGTAGATTAATAGAGCTGAGTATGAATATTTATAATTATCTATTACGGGGCCAAAAGTTTTAGTGAAATAATGTGTGAAATTTTGTTTCCAGCCAGCCTGAAATTCCTTCCCATCACTATACCCCCAGTGGGGTGAGAACATCAAACATGTCATCTTGCCAAGATGACAACCAGCATCGTGTCAGATGGGAGACACATGCAAGCCTGACTTGTGAAGTCAAAGAAATTTCAAGATTGGATTCGCCTGATCCGACGTGGCCCCGTTGCAGGCCCTTCGGAAATCTCCTAGGCCAGGCCCCTTCCCCACCCCTGTCCAGCGCTGCCTGCCTGTGTGCTGTGAAATTTTAATTGAATTGTTAATGACACCGAGGAGTGACACAACACATGAGGAACTTCCAAGAATCAGTCAGGAGGAGCCCTTTTTCTTACTGTTACAAAACAGAAGACCCTGGGAAATTGACAAGTCCAGGCGGTGAGGCCAGGGTAGTAATTGATAGCAGGCTGCCAATGCCAAGGTCCTTCCCTGGTAATTGCAAGCAGAGGCTGCCTCTGTGGTCTCGCCAGTGGTGTTGGCCGTGCCAGAGCGACCTGGCTTTGACGGATTGCTTTCCCGCGGTAATGACTTAGGCATGTTCCCTCTCTCGCAGGAGGCCATGTGTCCCTCCCGCTGGAGAAAATGAGCTGAACGTTTTGCTTCTTCTTTAACAGGGCACTGTTAAAATAACTCTATTCTATTCTATAAGCCCTGTAGTGCCAGGGGCTGAATTTATATGGTTATAAACAAGAGATATTACTTTGGAATACCACAATACTGTGTTTTGCTCTTTCTTTAGGATTTCAAATGGTGTTTTCAAAATAATGGATTTTACTTGAAGAAAATAAAATTGGGGAGGGGAGAGGAGGAGGGAGGAAGGATCCCATTTCTGAGCAAAACCCTCATCCTGTTTTTAAATTCCTCTGTGTACCTTCCCTAATTCGCTAGCCCAGTAGTTATTTGTATTTGTGTTTGCTTTGCTGGCTGGATTTGACTCTCCATGGGGGCATCAGAAATATTATTTACTCCAGGATTCTGAAATAAGATAGATGTTTTATTTCATGTTTTTTAAATTCTCCAAAGGCTTCTTTTTATTTTTTTTCCTTTCCCATTTCTGGACATTGATATATTTCAGAACTTTTATGTGGCTTTTCCTCCCTCCCTACACCTATTCTCCCTTCTTCCCTCTTCCCCTTCCTGGAATGTAATTTTGCAGATAAAAAACAATGGTAAGCTGAAATGTCCCTGATGATCTATGGCACTTCTGGATTTTCACTCCCGTCAGTGACAGAAACTTACTAATTCTGATATAAGGGTCCCTGAATGCATTTCCCCACTGGGGCTTGCGCTTTCTGGCATATTTAAAGTTAGGGTTCCTCACCCCACCTCGCTCCAAACACAGTTTCACACCAAAAACCAACTTCAAAAGAGTGCCAGGAAAGATCCCTGAAAAAATTCAACAATAGACGCGCTTAAGAATGAAAAGAAGCTGTGTGTGTGTTTATATTCACGGGATGAGTTTTGATGGAGAACCTAAGAGGAAGGAGACAGATTAATGGGAACTTCTGGATAAGAGCAGGTAGAGAACAGATTTGATTGTGGTTACTTACCTTATATTTAGTCTCTGGCTCCCCAAATTTGTGGTTAATTGATAGTGCATATTTAGAATTTATATTCTTACAAAACGCAGGCTTAAATGATGTTAGGTTTCCAGCCTATCTCACCAAATTGTGCAAAAGAGCACCATTTTAGGTAAAACACTTTTGCGGGCTAGCCTGAGACCCTCACCATTATAGCATTGGTTCTACTGGAAAATACCTTCAGGGTCCTAGCTTGGATATGGAATGCTAGGACAACAGTTTTTCTTGCCTTCCCCCTATAACTTGGAAAGGGAGAAACCCCCTCGTCTGCTGTGCAGCAAAAAGATTGGCCCTAACCCTGCCTTTAGTACTGGGACAAGAGTGTAAACCCTTCCTACTGCCTCTGCTGTAGTGTTTTTCCTGCATGGGGCATGCTTATAAGTCAGGTGCGTTTTTAGGTAGGGATGTGTTGTTGGAATTTCATGTGATTATTTGACTCCATTTCTCTTGTTACTATTCATATGGTATTAGACGAATGCTTTATTCAAGCCCGCCTTTCCTGTGTTTTCAGTGTGTTTTGTTTTAATGCGGTGGTTCTCAGTGAGGGACAATTTTTTAAAATAAATTTATTTATTTATGTATTTTTGGCTGTGTTGGGTCTTTGCTGTGCATGGGATTTCTCTAGTTGCGGCGAGCGGGGGCTACTCTTTGTTGCGGTGTTCAGGCTTCTCTTTGCGGTGGCTTCTCTTGTTGCGGAGCAGGGGCTCTAGCCGTGCAGGCTTCTGTAGTTGCAGCACGCGGGCTCAGTAGTTGTGGCGCATGGGCTTAGCTGCTCCGCGGCATGTGGGATCTTCCCGGACCGGGGCTCGAACCCGTGTCCCCTGCAATGGCAGGTGGATTCTTAACCACTGTGCCACCAGGGAAGTCCCGAGGGACAATTTTGACTCCCCCCTTGCTGGGAACATTGGATGGGCACAGTTGGGAGGGTGGTTGCTCCTGGCATCTAGTGGGTAGAGGCTGGGGATACTACTAAACATCCTACAGTGCACAGGACAGCGCCCACAACAAAGAATTGTCTGGTCCTATATGTCAGTATTGTTTAGCACAAGGACATATAGAAATAATCTCTCAGTAAAAGTCCATGGATTGAGTCAGAAACCACAATCTGTCCATCCACAAGTGTTACGGAGAACTTGGAGCTGCCTTGGGGAGCCCAGAACCAAAGGATTTGAGACGTATAGAGCTTTCTGGTCATGAACACAGGCTTTAGACAAACACCTGGATTCAAATGATGGTTATACTGCATGACTTTGGGCTTGTTGCTTAACCTCTCTAGGTCTCAGTTTTCTTCTGTGCTGTGATAGTACTATATTGTAGGACAAAGCCTGTAGACTAGTGTCTGGCTTACACTAGACCTTAGTAAGTAAATGACTGGATGTATAAATTGGTCGCTGCCCTAAAGATGTTGACATAATGAATCTGGAGATGATCTTACTGCAGCATTACATTTTACAGATGAGAAAACTGAGACCCAAAAAGGGAGGTTATTTATCCAAAATGATGGCTGCTAGCAGATGGTAAAGTTGGGACTAGTACTCGGGTCTCCTCACCCCAGGTCTTCTATTCTTTACAATATTAAGCTTCCCTTTATGGTCTAGAACTTAAGTCTGCTTGGGAAGGCACGTCCAACGTGTTTGAAATAAGTAGAGACACCTTTAGTGACACAACTTCCAATCTGAGAGCTCTGGATTCTGGAAGGACACAGGGGTAGAGAAGTAGGATTATTATTTATAATGACCATGAAGCTTACGCAGACTCTGTCATGATCCAAAATCTTGTTCTGGGAGCTGAAGGAAATGGGCAGAAGACTTACAGAGATGGTCTTGGGGTTCAGTTCTTTCTGTGCCGAGAAGCCTTATTTCATGGTGGTAGTTGGAGTCTTTGAAGTTTCTCTGAAGACCTCAGACACACAGAGGAGGAAAGAGAGAACATTTGCTGAGTGTTGCTCAGTATTAGGCACAGTGTCCAGTGATTCCATGAACACTGTCTGGTTTCATTGGTCTTACTGAGCTCTAGTATCACATTGGATACTAGTGTATCACAAGTGTTCTCCACTTACAAGGTGGTGGATGAGAACAGTGAGTGATAGAGCCACAGAATGGTGTGCTGTGCTGCCTTCCAAGGTCATGTTTCTGAATAATGTCGAATGGTAGGGTTAAACTATCCCTGAACTCCTCTTAAGTTAAAAAAGTGGGCTATGAAATAGTATGTACGCTGTGGACCTCAGTTGTACTTTAAAACCTGTGTATGCATAGAAAAAGGAAAGGAAAACTTTTATGTCAGGGTATTAACTAGTTATTTGTAGTGTTGGGATCAAGGATGATTTTACTTTTCCTTTTTCATCTGTATTTTTGTACGTCTGTTTTACAAGGAATAATGGTAGAATTGATGTGATCAGTGTTTATTAGTAAGTTGATGGTGCCTGGGAACTATATGCAAAGCAGAAGAAGAATAAAGATGGAGTTTCTGCCCTTGAGGAACCTTTATTGTAGTTCTGGAGAGAAATCCTACACATATGGGAAGTTTACTAATAATATATTTACTGATAGCTTTTAACTATTGTGCTAATGTGTGGCTGATTAGATTATAATAGAGAATCTCTAAATTTTTCATAATGGATTGGGGCCACCTATGTAATTTTTATATATTATTTCACTGAATCCTCCCAACAGTTATATAGGGTACTTGCTAGTATTCCCATTTTACAGATGGAGAATTTGGGGAGTGGTGAAGCAAAGACTGACTCCAAAGTTTGTCTTTTACCACCAGTTAATATTACCTCCCAGGGAACCCTGCTTAGCTGGTAAACCACCAAGTATCAGTGCCAGTGAAGACGTATAAGAGCCATCAGTTGAAGAGGAACAGATCCTTTTAGCCTGGATAAGAGAAGGGAGAAGGAGGACCAGGAGTCTCTTCCTAATTTTGGCCTGACGGCAAATAAGGTTCCTAACCCACTTCCATCAAGATTCCATTGACTCATCAGTAATGATGTTTCAGGATGATACTGTTTAGCGTTATTGAGTGTCTCTGGATCAAAACACATGAACCACTTGCAGGGTTATGTTAGGAGCACGTGAGGAGGACGAGACCAGGCCCAGGTTTGAGGAGTGTCTTGGGACACTTCTCTGCCTCTCTGTGCTCATCTCTAATTAAAAGCCCTTGTGACGATTTCAGCACTGATTTGGGTGAGTGTGGCTCTAACAGACAGTACCACTCCCTGGCCTAGTGGAATCATCTTTCAGTTTACAGCCTGCGCTGGGTCTGTAGTGCCTACACAATGGTCAAAACCACAGTGGCCACAGGATGCACTGTGGAATGTGTGTGTGTTTCATCTTTATCAGGAGCGCCACGTGGCATTTCCTGATTGCACCAGCAGCCTACCGCCCCATCTGAGCTTCCAGACGAAATACCAGGGCTCAAGCCACATGTGTTTATGGTATATAATAAATCTCTATTTGTCATAATGGTTTAAATTTAAAAGAAAAAGAAAGGTGAGCTGTGATGTTAAAAAAAAAAAAAAGAAAAAAGAAAAAGAAATTGGCTGTTATAAATTAACTTTCTTGGAGTTTCAGGTCAAGCCCAATTTATTAAGGGGGATAAAAGAGATAGAAACCTGGTCTGAGATCACAACTGTGATTTACCCACACCTCGAGTGGGTCCTCCTTTGGACCTTTGCTTGAACCACAGCTGGCTTGGTTTATGTAGGACCTGCTGGGAGCTGAGGTTGTAATGAAAAACAGTTATTCTTTCAAATTACTCGCAAGAAGAGGCCCCATTTTATCAAGTGCCCTCCTTAATTTGATTGTGAGGCTTTTCATATTTATTTTTTCTGTGTTAATCATGCTGTACCTTGTGGCAAGTATAAACACAGTGGTGAAAGACTACATTTAAAAGGGGGAAAAAAAACATTCAAAGGACAGACAAATGTTTCTCTAGAGATGGCCTGTCGGGAGCCCTTAACGGATAATTAAGAAAGTTATTTTGGGTTTGGTTGCAACATTGTGAACTTTTCTAATGACTCTTCTTCAGAGCAGGATGGTATTTAATATTTTTGCAGGTTAACCTCTAGTAATGAAAAGAGGGCCCAGTATTGACTTCCTCTGGCAGGAACCAGCAAGGCTCTGGGAGCTTTTAGCTAGCATCTCCCTTCTATGCAGGAAGACCCCCCTCTGTGCCCTGGCCTTGCCCAAGGAAGAGCTCTGAGAGTACCTTCTCCATCCAAGACTGAGGAGCTCTTATTTTAATACCCTGGGCTGGACCCAGGAGTCCGGGCCCAGCCTAGGCCTTCTTTCCTGCTAATTAGATTCCTTCTGACCTGGACAGCCCACAGTATTGTAAACAATGAAGGACAGTTTCTGTTCTCAACAAAGTCTCTCCACATGGTCTTCTGCTACCCAGAACTCCGTGAGTGCTACATGTTCTTAAGGAGGACAACTCAGAACCAGATTCTGAGTGGTCCATTACAGACATGAAAATAAATTTTCATGTACCTTCATGTTACTGAAATCTGTAATATTTCTTATCTTTATGATTGTTGTGGTATAAAAGAGATCTAAGAATGCATTGGAAATATTTATTCTTTGTCGTGCAGGCCTATTTGTGATGAAACCTCAATGAAGTTTTGTGTGAGGCAGTAGAAGGAGATAGCTCCTCAAAAAGTTTTTTCCAGAAAAGTAAGTCAAGGCCTCTGCTGATCTGGATAAACACATTAAGAGTTTATTATTAATATCATTATATTTTTGAGCTATTTCCTATCTCGGGTGACAATATTTAAGTTTATTTTTTATTTTAAAGGTCAGATTAGTGAGATAGAATTTTCATACAATAAATTCCCTTCGTAAGGGAACAGGCGATTTCTGACAAATGTATGCAGTCATGTAACCAGCACCACGATCAAGATAGAACATTTCCATCACCCCAAAAAGGCCCCTTGTGCCCCCTTATTGTCCTTTTCCTATCCCTAGCTCCTGGCCATGCACTGATCTAATTTTTGTGTCTGTAACTTTGCCTTTTCCCCAAATGTCATAAAAATAGAATCATATAGTATATGTAGCCTTTTGTGCCTGTCTTCTTTCACTTAGCATTGATGCTTTTGAGATTGACCCACGTTGTTGCATGTATGTTTATTCCTTTATATTGCTGAATAGTATTCCATTGTGTGGCTGTACTACAATATGCTAACACGTTCACCATTTGATGGACATTTGGATTATTTAAGGTTTTTGACTATTATACATAAAGCAGTTATAAACATCTCAGAAAAGTCTATCTTGGCGAATGTTCCTTGGGCTTTTGAAAAGAATGTGGATGCTGCTGTTGTTGGTTGGAGTCTTCTGTAAGTGTCAGTTAAGTCAAGTTGGTTCATAGTGTTGTTCAAGTCTTTTATATCTTTACTGATTTTTATGGTTTACCTTTAAAATAAATTAGAGGAGGATTGAAATCTGTAGATATAATTTTGTTTTTTTTTTCTGTTTCTTATTTCGGTTCGATCAAATTTTTATGTATTTTGTTGGTCACATACATATTGTTATGTCTTATTGATTAATTGATTCTTTGGTGCTTGAAAATATTCCTTGTTTTGAAGCCCACTTTGTATTACTTTATTACAGAGATTTCAACTTTTGTGTGGTATATTTTTTACTCTTAATGTAGCTCTGAATTTACATGTATAGTGTGAATTTTTTCATATCCAATCTGATGATTTCTGTATTTCACTTGGAATGTTTAGGCCATTTACATTTAATAAAATTATCAATATACTTGGTTTTAAATCTAACATTTTGCAAATGGCTTTCTGTCTGTCCCATCTGTTCTCTATTCCTGTTTTCTTCATTTCCTGCCTCCTTTTAGATTACTTATAAATACATATGATTCTATTTTATCTCCATCATGGGCTTAAAATATTTTTCTCTTTAAAAAAATTTTTGTTAGCTTTAGCATGTATAGTATACATCTTATCACAGTTTGTTTTCAAATAATATACCATTTTTGGTGTAGTTTAAGAATCTCACTATGGTATACTTCAGTTTCCTCCTGCCCATCTTTTGTTTTATTGTTGCCTTACATGTTACTTCTTACATATGTTTAAACCCCACAGATTATTGTTATTTTTCTTTAGACAGCAGTTATCATTTTTTAAACCAGGGAAAATCGTTTTAATTTGCTTATTTTAAAAGGAAAATTAGTCTTTTAAATTTTTCTAGTTTGATCTATTTGTAAATTAAATATATTTTTTTCAGAGCCAGTATCTTTTAAGGAGATGAAAATTAAGAAAAAAAAAGTCTATCACATTATACACATTTTTACCATTTATGGAGCTCTTTATTTCTTTATGTAGATCCAGATTTCCTTCTGGTACCAGACTCTTGCCTAAAGAACTTTCTTTAATGTCTTTTTAATACAGCTATGCTGGCAGCGAATTCTTTGTTTTTGTTTCAATCTTCATCTCACCTTCACTTTTAGAAGATAATTTCGGTGTGAATGAATTCCTTGTAGACAGTTTTTGCTTGCAGTACTTTAATGATGCCATTCCATTTCATTCTGCCTTGTAGTTTTTCTGTTGAGAAGTCTGATGTCTTTCTCAGCTTTGTTCTTCTGTATTTGTTTCTTTTTCTCTCTGGTTGCTTTCAAGAGTTTCACTTTATCTTTTGTTTTTAGGAGTTTTACTGTGAGGTGCCTATGTCCTTCCCCCCCACTTGGGGATTTCTGAGGTTCTTTGAACTGTGATTTGATGTTTTTCATCAATTTTGGAAAATTCTTGGCTATTATCTCTTCAAACTTTTTTTCTGCTCTTTTTTCTCTCTCATCTGCTTTTGGGATTCCAAATATATGTTACACTTTTTTGGTATCATCCCATAGCTCTTGGGTGCTCTGCTTTGTTTTTCCACCATTTTCTGCATAATTAATTTGGATAATTTCTTATTCACTTAGGTTCAAGTTCAAAAATCCTTTTCTTTGCTGTGTATGGTCTGCTGATAAGCCTGTTGAAGGAATTCTTCCTCTTTGCTATCATGCTTTTTATTTTTAGCACTTGCATTTGACTCATTTTTATAGTTTCCATTTTTTTCCTCTGGAAATTACACATCTGCTCATCCATGATGTTCACCTTTTCTTCTGGATTAAAAAAAGCAGTAATAGTTATTTTAAGTCCCCATCTGTTAATCCCAACATCTGCATCACCTCTCATTCTGGTAATGTTGACTACTTTATCTTTTGATGAAGAATCTTTTTTCCTTGCTTTTTGTGTGTCATATAATTTTTGGTGAAATTCTGGACAGCATGTGTAAAACAACAGTAGAGATGGAGGTAAATAGTACTTGGAAATGGAAATGCTTCTGTTGGGATGTTACTGTGGGTAGTTAAATCAATAGAGTCAGTAATTGAGCTGGGTCTGAGTGTTTTTGTAAGACATACTTCACATTCCTCCAACGGTGGCTTGCTACTGCCTTGTGTTTAGTGAGAAGCCTGGAGACATAGACGGTTTTCCTGTTGTTCCCACTCCATCCTTACTGCTCAGCAGGTCCAATATGCTTGTACCATGTCCATGCCTTTTCCCCTCCTTGAGGGCTAGACTGCTGTTGCTGGTTACTCACTATGAGGCTTGTGGTGGTGGGAGCGTTTTTTCTCTTCTCCTACTCCAGTCTGTCTTAGGCAGGTCTTGAGTGCATAAGTCCCAGGCCTAAATTTTTCTCCGTCTCATATTAGTGGATGCTCTTGAGTAGGAGAGAAGGCCCCTGCTTTTGATCTATGCAAGATGCTCTGCCTGAACAGGTTTTTCTACCCCTTTCCTCAGGAGCAGATGTCTTTTGCTTCTAGCTCTTCGTTAGTGGCAGTGTACCTTTACCTGGGACTATTCCTCCTTAGTGGCTTATGGCTGTTCTGTTTGTTTGCTTGTTTTGTTTTGTTTTTTTTTTAAACGAGAGAAGGTTCTGAAAGTAGGCAAGATTTCACGCCTGTGCACAATGTTGGAGGTTCTCCAATGTCTCTTCCTTGGTCTTAATCTCCTGTGAGCACCCTGGGGGAAGAAGGCTGGTGAGTAGCTACAGACTCTTCTTGTATCTGGGAAGGTCAGGAATTTTAAACTTTCCGGTGTGCCCACATTTAGCATTTACAAATTTGTTAAAATTTCAGCTGTTTTCTTCTTAATTACTTTTATGATGGCTGCCCTTCAACCTGTCCTCTGCCAAAGGTGAAACAGTTTGTATGTCTGGTTTCCCCTTCTAGAGGGACAAGTGAGATTTTGGAATTCAGTTCACTTGTCTGCTTTGCAACATCAGCTGAATGTCTCCAATCAGCCAGTGTAGAGGGGATTCCTGCCTGATAAGAACTAGGACAGGATAATCTGATGGTCCCTTACAGTCAGTCTCGAGGGGCTAGGGTTTCAGAATCCATGTATATCTGATGCAGGGGACAGTTGCTGATCCTCACGAGGAGAATTTGGTGGGTCCTCACTGGTTGCTGGCTATTGCCTTACAAGAAAGTGGTAAAGAAAACTAGAGAGCTACTATTCTTGTATAATTACTGAGGGAGGAAGAAGTGGGCAGTTCCTGGAGGGGGGTTGCCACTTGAAGGGAAGAGTAAGGAGTAGGGTCAGTTTCTCATTTTCTACAGGTTTTATCTTGAGGACAGGCTTTAGTCTGTGCCATGTGGAAAGGAAAAACTCGATAGAAAGCATACTTTTTTTTTTTTTTTTTGGCTTGAATAATCAGAGACCAAGGTTTAGGGTGACCTTAGCTGCTGAAAAGAGGGGAATCCCTGTAAGGAGTGAGCCAGTGAATGGAACCCCAAATCTCATGTGTAAAAATCTGCCCAAATCTATAGTTGGACCCTGAACCACAAGAGTAGATTTCACACTAGTAAAACTAAAACAGTTGGAGTGAAATTTAAACTGCTGCCTACCACAGGGAGGACAGGGTTTTGCAGTTTGCTTTCAGCCAAGATAATGGCTTGCTTAAAAAATGTAAATTTCTTATAGGAGTTACTGAGATAAGTTGAATTACCTTAGTTTCTTATCAGAAACAATGGATGCCAGAAGACAGTAGGAGAACATCTTTAAAGGGCTTACAAAGAGAAAAACAAAACAAAAAAACCTCTGTAAATCCAGAATTCTCTATCCAACATTCTCGATTCTTCATTGAAGAATGAAGATGAAATAAAGACATTATCACATAGAAAAAAAATTAAGATAACAACTAGCAGACCTGTGTGCCAAGAAAGGATAAAGGAGGTTCTACAGGCTGAAGAATGGAAACTCACCTTGAGGAAGCAAGAAGAGCATCAGATGTGATAAATATGTGGGTAAACAAACAAACAAAAGGACTAATTTTCCTCTTAATTTCTTTAAAACACATGTGAGGGTTTAACCCCCAAACTTTAATGTTGTATTTTGGAGTGTATAGTTTATGTAGAGATAGTATATATGACATAAAGTCTGGAGGTGAGATAATGGACTCATTATGGTTGCATGATTTCTTCATTTTACATGAAGTGGTACAATATTAGCTCTCAGCAGACTGTGACAAATGAAGAAAGTGTATTGTAATCTTAGAGGAATTCATAAAAAATAATGCAAGAAATAGAACTAAAAAAAACAGTAGATAAATTAAAATGATACTCTAAAAAAAAAAACTCTAAAAGAAGGCAGGAAAGGGGGAAAAACGGAACGAAAAAATAAGATACAAAGAGAAAACAGAGGTAACATGGTAGACATAAGTCAAACCATAGCAATAATTACATTAAATGTTTTTTCTATTTATTTATTTATTTTAACATCTTTATTGGAGTATAACTGCTTTACAATGGTGTGTTAGTTTCTGCTTTATAACAAAGTGAATCAGTTATACATATACATATATCCCCATATCTCTTCCCTCTTGCGTCTCCCTCCCTCCCACCCTCCCTATCCCACCCGTCTAGGTGGTCACAAAGCACCGAAGTGATCTCCCTGTGCTATGCAGCTGCTTCCCACTAGCTATCTGTTTTACATTTGATAGTGTATATATGTCCATGCCACTCTCTCACTTTGTCCCAGCTTACCCTTCCCTCTCCCCATATCCTCAAGTCCATTCTCTAGTAGGTCTGTGTCTTTATTCCCGTCTTGCCCCTAGGTTCTTCATGACCATTTTTTTTTTTTCTTCTTAGATTCCATATATATGTGCTAGCATATGGTATTTGTTTTTCTCTTTCTAACTTAGTTCACTCTGCAGGACAGACTCTAGGTCCATCCACCTCACTGCAAATAACTCAATTTCGTTTCCTTTTATGGCTGAGTAATATTCCATTGTATATATGGGCCACATCTTCTTGATCCATTCATCTGTTGATGGACACTTAGGTTGCTTCCATGTCCTGGCTATTGTAAATAGTGCTGCAATGAACATTGTGGTACATGACTCTTTTTGAATTATGGTTTTCTCAGGGTATATGCCCAGTAGTGGGATTGCTGGGTCGTATGGTAGTTCTATTTTTAATTTTTTAAGGAACCTCCATACTGTTCTCCATAGTGGCTGTATCAATTTACATTCTCACCAACAGCGCAAGAGGGTTCCCTTTTCTCCACACCCTCTCCAGCATTTATTGTTTGTAGATTTTTTGATGATGGCCATTCTGACTGGTGTGAGATGATATCTCATTGTAGTTTTGATTTGCATTTCTCTAATGATTAGTGATGTTGAGCATTCTTTCATGTGTTTGTTGGCAATCTGTATATCTTCATTGGAGAAATGTCTGTTTAGGTCTTCTGCCCATTTTTGGATTGGGTTGTTTGATTTTTTAATGTTGAGCTGCATGAGCTGCTTGTAAATTTTGGAGATTAATGCTTTGCCAGTTGCTTCATTTGCAAATATTTTCTCCCATTCTGAGGGTTGTCTTTTCTTCTTGTTTATGGTTTCCTTTGCTGTGCAAAAGCTTTTAAGTTTCATTAGGTCCCATTTGTTTATTTTTGTTTTCACTTCCATTTCTCTAGGAGGTGGGTCAAAAAGGATCTTGCTGTGATTTACGTCATGGAGTGTTCTGCCTATGTTTTCCTCTAAGAGTTTAATAGTGTCTGACCTTACATTTAGGTCTTTAATCCATTTTGAGTTTATTTTTCTGTATGGTGTTAGGGAGTGTTCTAATTTCTTTCTTTTACATGTAGCTGTCCAGTTTTCCCAGCACCACTTATTGAAGAGGCTGTCTTTTCTCCACTGTATATTCTTGCCTCCTTTATCAAAGATAAGGTGACCATATGTGGGTGGGTTTATCTCTGGGCTTTCTATCCTGTTCCATTGATCTATATTTCTGTTTTTGTGCCAGTACCATATTGTCTTGATTACTGTAGCTTTGTAGTATAGTCTGAAGTCAGGGAGCCTGATTCTTCCAGCTCCGTTTTTCTTTCTCTAGATTGCTTTGGCTATTCGGGGTCTTGTGTGTTTCCATACAAATTGTGAGATTTTTTGTTCTAGTTCTGTGAAAAATGCCACTGGAAGTTTGATAGGGATTGCATTGAATCTGTAGATTGCTTTGGGTAGTAGAGTCATTTTCACAATGTTGATTCTTCCAATCCAAGAACATGGTATATCTCCCCATCTATTTGTATCATCTTTAATTTCTTTCATCAGTGTCTTATAATTTTCTGCATACACGTCTTTTGTCTCCTTAGGTAGGTTTATTCCTAGATATTTTATTCTTTTTGTTGCAGTGGTAAATGGGAGTGTTTTCTTAATTTCACTTTCAGATTTTTCATCATTAGTGTATAGGAATGAAAGAGATTTCTGTGCATTAATTTTGTATGCTGCTACTTTACCAAATTTGTTGATTAGCTCTAGTAGTTTTCTGGTAGCATCTTTAGGATTCTCTATGTATAGTATCATGTCATGTGCAAACAGTGACAGCTTTACTTCTTCTTTTCCAGTTTGGATTCCTTTTATTTCTATTTCTTCTCTGATAGCTGTGGCTAAAAGTTCCAAAACCATGTTGAATAATAGTGGTGAGAGTGGGCAACCTTGTCTTGTTCCTGATCTTAGAGGAAATGGTTTCAGTTTTTCACCAGTGAGGATGATGTTGACTGTGGGTTTGTCATATATGGCCTTTATTATGTTGAGGTAAGTTCCTTCTATGCCTACTTTCTGGAGGGTTTTTATCATAAATCGGTGATGAATTTTGTCAAAAGCTTTCTCTGCATCTATTGAGATGCTCATATGATTTTTCTCCTTCAGTTTGTTAATACGGTGTATCACATTGATTGATTTGCATATATTGAAGAATCCTTGCATTCCTGGGATGAACCCCACTTGATCATGGTGTATGATCCTTTTAATGTGCTGTTGGATTCTGTTTGCCAGTATTTGGTTGAGGATTTTTGCATCTATGTTCATTGGTGATATTGGCCTGTAGTATTCTTTCTTTGTGACATGTTTGTCTGGTTTTGGTATCAGGGTGATGGTGGCCTCGTAGAATGAGTTTGGGAGGGTTCCTCCCTCTGCTATATTTTGGAAGAGTTTGAGAAGGATAGGGGTTAGCTCTTCTGTAAATGTTTGATAGAATTCGCCTGTGAAGCCATCTGGTCCAGGGCTTTTGTTTGTTGGAAGATTTCTAACCATACTTTCAATTTCAGTGCTTGTGGTTGGTCTGTTCATATTTTCTATTTCTTCCTGGTTCAGTCTCGGAAGGTTGTGCATTTCTAAGAATCTGTCCATTTCTTCCAGGTTGTCCATTTTATTGGCATACAGTTGCTTGTAGTAATCTCTCATGATCCTTTGTATTTCTGCAGTGTCAGTTGTTACTTCTCCTTTTTCATTTCTAATTCTATTGATTTGAGTCTTCTCCCTTTTTTTCTTGATGAGTCTAGCTAATGGTTTATCAATTTGTTTATCTTCTCAAAGAACCAGCTTTTAGTTTTATTGATCTTTGCTGTAGTTTCCTTCCTTTCTTTTTCATTTATTTCTGATCTGATCTTTATGATTTGTTTCCTTCTGCTAACTTTGGGGGTTGTTTGTTCTGTTTTCTCTAATTGCTTTACGTGTAAGGTTAGGTTGTTCATTTGAGATGTTTCTTGTTTCTTGAGGTAGGATTGTATTGCCATAAACTTCCCTCTTAGAACTGCTTTTGCTGCATCCCATAGGTTTTGGGTCATCATGTTTTCGTTGTCATTTGTTGCTAGGTATTTTTTTATTTCCTCTTTGATTTCTTCAGTGATCTCTTGGTTATTAAGTAGTGTACTGTTTAGCCTCCATCTGTTTGTATTTTTTTACGGATTTTTTCCTGTAATTGATATTTACTCTCATAGCATTGTGGTCAGAAAAGGTACTTGATACGATTTCAATTTTCTTAAATTTACCAAGGCTTGATTTGTGACCCAAGATATGATCTATCCTGGAGAATGTTCCATGAGCACTTGAGAAGAAAGTATATTCTGTTGTTTTTGGATGGAATGTCCTATAAATATCAATTAAGTCCATCTTGTTTAATGTATCATTTAAAGCTTGTGTTTCCTTATTTATTTTCATTTTGGATGATCTGTCCGTTGGTGAAAGTGGGGTGTTAAAGTCCCTTACTATGATTGTGTGACCATCGATGTCCCCTTTTATGGCTGTTAGTATTTGCCTTATGTATTGAGGTGCTCCTATGTTGGGTGCATAAATATTTACAATTGTTATATCTTCTTCTTGGATTGATCCCTTGATCATTATGTAGCGTCCTTTGTCTCTTGTAATAGTCTTTGTTTTAAAGTCTATTTTGTCTGATAGGAGAATTGCTACTCCAGCTTTCTTTTGATTTCCATTTGCATGGAATATCTTTTTCCATCCCCTCACTTTCAGTCTGTATGTGTCCCTAGGTCTGAAGTGGGTCTCTTGTAGACAGCTTATATACGGGTCTTGTTTTTGTATCCATTCAGCCAGTCTGTGTCTTTTGTTTGGAGCATTTAATCCATTTACATTTAAGGTAATTATCGATATGTATGTTCCTATTACCATTTTCTTAATTGTTTTGGGTTTGCTATTGTAGGTCTTTTCCTTCTCTTGTGTTTCCTGCCTAGAGAAGTTCCTTTAGCATTTGTTGTAAAGCTGGTTTGTTGGTGCTGAATTCTGTTAGCTTTTGCTTGTCTGTAAAGGTTTTAATTTCTCCATCAAATCTGAATGAAATCCTTGCTGGGTAGAGTAACCTTGGTTGTAGGTTTTTCCCCTTCATCACTTTAAATATGTCCTGCTACTCCCTTCTGGCTTGCAGAGTTTCTGCTGAAAGGTCAGCTGTTAACCTTATTGGGGTTCCCTTATGTGTTATTTGTTGTTTTTCCCTGGCTGCTTTTAATATTTGTTCTTTGTATTTAATTTTTGATAGTTTGATTAATATGTGTCTTGGCGTGTTTCTCCTTGGATTTACCCTGTATGGGACTCCGTGCTTCCTGGACTTGATTAACTATTTCCTTTCCCATATTAGGGAAGTTTTCAACTATAATCTCTTCAAATATTTTCTCAGTCCCTTTCTTTTTCTCTTCTTCTTCTGGGACCCCTATAATTTGAATGTTGGTTTGTTTAATGTTGTCCCCGAGGTCTCTGAGACTGTCCTCAATTCTTTTCATTCTTTTTTCTTTTTTCTGCTCTGCAGTAGTTATTTCCACTATTTTATCTTCCAGGTCACTTATCCATTCTTCTGCCTCAGTTATTCTATATAGTTATGCTATTGATCCCTTCTAGAGAATTTTTAATTTCATTTATTGTGTTGTTCATCACTGTTTGTTTGCTCTTTAGTTCTTCTAGGTCCTTGTTAAACATTTCTTGTAATTTCTCCATTCTGTTTCCAAGAGTTTGGATCATCTTTACTATCATTATTCTGAATTCTTTTTCAGGTAGACTACCTATTTCCTCTTCATTTGTTAGGTTTGGTGGGTTTTTGCCTTGCTCCTTGATCTGCTGTGTGTTTCTCTGTCTTCTCATTTTTCTTAACTCACTGTGTTTGGGGTCTCCTTTTCACAGGCTGCAAGTTCGTAGTTCCCGTTGTTTTTGGTGTCTGTCCCCAGTGGCTAAGGTTGGTTCAGTGGGTTGTGTAGGCTTCCTGGTGGAGGGGACTCGTGCCTGTGTTCTGGTGGATGAGGCTGGATCTTGTCTTTCTGGTGGGCACGTCCACGTCTGGTGGTGTGTTTTGGGGTGTCTGTGGCCTTATTATGATTTTAGGCAGCCTCTGTGCTAATGGATGTGTTTGTGTTCCTGTCTTGCTAGTTGTTTGGCATAGGGTGTCCAGCACAGGAGCTTGCTGGTCATTGAGTGAAGCTGGGTCTTGGCATTGAGATGGAGATCTCTGGGAGATTTTCACCATTTGATATTACATGGAGCTGGGAGGTCTCTTGTGGACCAGTGTCCTGAACTTGGCTCTCCCACCTCAGTGGCACAGCCCTGATGCCTGGCTGGAGCACCAAGAGCCTGTCCTCCACACGGCTCAGAATAAAAGGGAGAAAAGAAAGAAAGAAAGAAAGAAAGAAAGAAGATAAAATAATAGAAAATAAAATAAAATTATTAAAGTAAAAAATAATTATTAAAAATTTTTTTAAAGTAATAAAAAAAAAGAGAAAGGAGAGCAACCAAACCAGAAAACAAATCCACCAATGATAACAAGCACTAAAAACTATACTAAAAAGAAAACAAACAAACAAACAAAAAAACGGACACACAGAACCCCAGGATAAATGGTAAAAGCCAAGCTATACAGATAAAATCACACACAGAAGCATACACATACACACTCACAAAAAAAGAGAAAGGGGTAAAGATATGTATATCGTTGCTCCCAAAGTCCACCTCCTCAATTTGGGATGATTCGTTGTCTATTCAGGTATTCCACAGATGCGGGTACATCAGGTTGATTGTGGAGCTTTAATCCGCTGCTCCTGAGGCTGCTGGGAGAGATTTCCCTTTCTCTTCTTTGTTCGCACAGCTCCCGGGGTTCAGCTTTGGATTTGGACCCGCCTCTGAGTGTAGGTCGCCTGAGGGCGTCTGTTCTTCGCTCAGACAGGACGAGGTTAAAGGAGCAGCTGATTCGGGGGCTCTGGCTCACTCAGGCCAGGGGGAGGGAGGGGTACGGATGCGGGGCGAGCCTGCGGTGGCAGAGGCCGGCGTGACGTTGCAGCAGCCTGAGGCACGCCATGTGTTCTCCCAGGGAAGTTGTCCTTGGTTCATGGGACCATGGCAGTGGCGGGCTGCACAGGCTCCCAGGAGGGGAGGTGTGGAGAGTGACCTGTGTTTGCACACAGACTTCTTGGTGGCGGCAGCAGCAGCCTTAGCGTCTCATGCCCGTCTCTGGGGTCCGCGCTGATAACCGCGGCTCGTGCCTGTCTCTGGAGCTCCTTTAAGCGGCACTCTTAATCCCCTCTCCTCGCGCACCAGGAAACAAAGAGGCAAGAAAACGTCTCTTGCCTCTTCGGCAGCTGCAGACTTTTTCCTGGACTCCCTCCCGGCTAGCTGTTGTGCACTAGCCCCTTCAGGCTGTGTTCACGCCGCCAACCCCAGTCCTCTCCCTGTGATCCGACCGAAGCCCGAGCCTCAGCTCCCAGCCCCCGCCCGCCCCGGCGGGTGAGCAGACAAGCCTCTCGGGCTGGTGAGTGCTGGTCAGCACCGATCCTCTGTGCGGGAATCTCTCCGCTTTGCCCTCTGCACCCCTGTGGCTGTGCTCTCCTCCGTGGCTCCGAAGCTTCCCCCCTCCGCCACCCACAGTCTCCGCCCGCGAAGGGCCTTCCTAGTGTGTGGAAACCTTTCCTCCTTCACAGTTCCCCGCCACGGGAGCAGGTGCCGTCCCTATTCTTTTGTCTCTGTTTTTTCTTTTTTCTTTTGCCCTACCCAGGTACGTGGGGAGTTTCTTGCTTTTTGGGAGGTGTGAGGTCTTCTGCCAGCGTTCAGTAGGTGTTCTGTAGGAGTTGTTCCACATGTAGATGTATTTCTGATGTATTCGTGGGGAGGAAGGTGATCTCTACGTCTTACTCTTCTGCCATCTTGAAGCTCCTCTTTACATTAAATGTTAATGGACCAAACACCCAATAGAAATGGGACGAATAAAGCCTGACCTTTTAGTCCTCAGGGATGTTTTAAACGGCCATGGACGTGCTTTTGGATTTCAGGAGACAGCGTGGCTATGGAAGCTCAAGTTCTAGTCCTGCAAGATTGATATTGATGAACAAAAGGAAGTGAGCAGATAAAAGGCAATTAACTATTTAGAGCAAACGTGAGGCATGGGTTCTGGTTTGTCCAGCTCTTCTGGCCGTGATTCAGCATTACACGGTTTCAGTCAGGGCTAAAACTGGCTTTACTTCAACGCTGAGCGCCAGCTGGAGCTGGGATTGAAGTATGGGACAAGATGCCTATGTGTCTTTTCTCCTGTTTCGCCTGGCTGCATCCTGTCCAGCTTTAAGCAAGTTGTTCCTGTTTTCACTAAGCTTTTTCCTCCCACCCACCTTAAAGCCCTATAACGTATGGAGTTGTGTGTTGATTTGTTAAGTTCAACTGTCTTCAATCTGGGCCCCCAAGAGGTTTCGAGGACAAAGTATTTTGATGTGTCCTTTCAGACTGATGTGCAGGAGGTCTAGTGTGAGTGACTTATTAAATGGTGTCTAAATCCTCCAAGACACCCCTGGCATAGAGGATTCAGCTAGCACAATGGCATGTTTTTTAGTTCTCTGATGAAGGAAGGGTATGCAGTGTACTGCTTCACTGGACAAACAACATTCACACCCCCATACCCCTCCTCCAGAGAAAGGACTGGGAAATAACATTCATCAACTTGGAAAGAAAAAAGTAAATTAGATGACAGTCCGCGGTATGATTTTTTGTCCTTTTTCTCCTTGCCTGATTGGCCTAGTATCTTCTCCAAACATTTTAAAGCACCTCCCTGAAATTGAGTCTGTGTAAAGCAGTTTGGGGCTTAAGTGTGACCAAGAGGGTGTGGGCACAGTGAATTTATTTTCCTTTGAGAGAGGAATGCTGTTTTCAGGCACCCTGACAAGGGAGCAAAACCCTCTGTGTTTCAATAAGACTTTGCACTGGATAACGTAAAACTAATTCGCAAAGTATTCATTGACTTGAATCCTATTTAAGGGCCTATATTCAATCTCAGATAACACTGTTATCAACCGTATGACTTCTGCCTTAGGCACGTTTTGAAATGAGGTGGAGTATAACTTTAAAATAGACATTTATGGTCTTAGGAAAATCACTCAACTTCTCTGGATCTTATGAATAAAGTGAGTTAATTGGACGCTTGTGGAGAGTTTGGGGTCAATAAATCCATGGTGTGGGGTGAGGCTTGGACATCTTTTTTTTTTTTTTTTTAATCTTTTCTCAACTTTATTGATACAGGTCAATAGTAGCACAGTTTAATAAAAGGGCAGTGTCATGAACTATGAAGGGTCTAAGTTTTATCCGTTTTGGAAGCTACGTTAGCATACTAGCATACCACAGTGTCATGCACGCTGGCAGAAGACATAAAAATTTGGGTGGACATCTGTATTTTTAAGGAGCTGTATATGTGATTCTCTTGCTGATCTCTAATAAGGGCCTCTCCAGATGCTAGCATTCTGTGATTCCATGACTATACATAAATGTCAAGAAAGATAATTTTTGTATGTAAAGTCTCCTTTTAAAGTGGTCCTTTTAGGATGGAGATATTTTTATCTTAATATCCTTTACGTCCCATCCTATGGCAACCTCTCTCTTGACAATTCATTTGCTTATTTTGGTTGACTCATCCCAAGGAATGAAAATGGTTCACAGAGATTTCCCAGTCAACTCCAGAAGCAAAAGCTCTGGCACCTCCTGGATGGGGAGTTCATCTGTGCAGTTCTGACTTGTCTCAGGACTGTCATGTGACCTTGGCAGATCAGACATTCTCTGTGGGTTTGGAGGGGAGGATTTTGTTTTTTAGGGTTTATCATGATGCTATGGAAATTCCTTCAAGAATAGAGTTATTATTTAAAAGCAAAAAGGCAGTTGTCAGAGGACAGGGGCTGAATGCTGAATTCATTCACTGGGAAATGACTGGGGACCTTGGCAGTGATTCACTGAGGGTGCTTACCTGAAATTGTTGTTTTCTGCCTTCTAACTGGGTGCTGGTTTGACTGTTTCTGTGAGAGTGTGTTGGTTAATCCTTTGCTTCACTTGTTCTTTTTGGCACAGGCAGGGGGGCATTTCCAAAGATAAAAATCTGTCAACAGAGTCTAAGTCCTAATCAAACAGGTGTGGATGAATTGGGGAGAGAGAACTGTATTGCGGGAGCAGCCGTCTAGTCAGAAAGTATCTTGAAGGAGAATGGGACAGCAGGGTGTTGAACCAGCCAATGAGCAGAGTCATGAAGGCGTACATTAATTTTTTGCTGACCAACCTGATTGTCAAACTCGACACTTCCTACTTAGCTTTAAACTTTAAATCATGTGGGACAAGTTAGACAGAGGAACTGAAAAATCAAATGGTGAATCCCCTTCTCACACTTATCAAACTCTCAGGGTGAGCTTCTAGACTAGAGGACTTATATTTAAGCAATAGTGCTGTTTTTTTTTAAGACATGACACCATAAAACTCCTAGAAGAGAACATAGGCAAAACATGCTCTGACATGAATCATAGCAACGTTTTCTTAGGTCAGTCTCTCAAGGCAATAGAAATAAAAGCAAAAATAAGCAAATGGGACCTAATCAAATGTATATGCTTTTGCACAGCAAAGGAAACCATAAACAAAACAAGAAAACCTACGGACTGGGAGAAAGTACTTGCAAACGATGCAACCAACAAGGGCTGAATTTCCAAAATGTACAAACAGCTCATACAGCTCAATAACAACAACAAAAAAACTCAATCCAAAAAAGGGCAGAAGACCTAAATAGATATTTCTCCAAAGAAGACATACACATGATCAACAGGCACATGAAAAGATGCTCAACATCGCTATTAGTGAAATGCAAACCAAAACTACAATGAGGTATCACCTCACACTGATCAGAATGGCCATCATCAAAAAGCCTACAAATAATAAATGCTGGAGAGGGTGTGCAGAAAAGGGAACCCTCCTACACTGTTGGTGAGAATGTAAATTGGTGCAGCCACTATGGAAAACAGTATGGAGGTTCCTCAAAAAACTAAAAATAGAGTTACCGTATGATCCTGCAGTCCCACTCCTGAGCATATATCTGGAGAAAACTCTAATTTGAAAAGAAACATACACCCCAATGTTCATTGCAACACTATTTACAGTAGCTAAGCTATGGAAGCAACCTAAATGTCCATTGACAGATGAATGGATAAAGGAGATGTGGTATGTATATACGATGGAATATTAGTCATAAAAAATGAAATCATGCCATTTGCAGCAACTACATGGATGGACCTAGAGATTATCATACTAAGTGAAGCAAGTCAGACAGAGAAAGACAAATACCATGTGATATCCCTTATATGTGGAATCTAAAAAATGATACAAACGAACTTATTTACAAACCAGAAACTGACTCATGGACATAGAAAACAAACTTATGGTTACCAAAGGGGAAAGGGGGATTAGCAGATACAAACTACTGTAGCAGATACAAGGTCCTACTGTATAGCACAGGGAACTGTATTCAATATCCTGTAATAAACCTTAATGGAAAAGAATATGAAAAACAGTATATATATATATGTGTGTGTGTGTGTGTGTGTATACGTGTGTGTGTATATACATATAGAACTGAATCACTTTGCTGTACACCAGAAACGAACACAGCATTGTAAATCAACTCTACTCCAATAGAAAACAAACCAGCACTGATTTTTCCTTCCTCTGATTCTTAATTCCTTCAGTGCTCATACTCTATCCCATCACTCATTCCTCCAACTGTACTGAACTTCCTGAAACAGTCCTCTCCACTCATTGCCTGACATGCCCACCTCCTATTCACCCTTCACTCTTGGTCTTCTAAGTGTGGTCTATGGGCCAGCAGTATTGGCATCCCTTAAGAACTTGTTAGAAATGCTGAATCGTGAGCCCCACCCAAGACCTAAGTCAGAATCCTCATTTTAATGAGATCCCTAAGTGATTTGTGGCACTTTAAAGTCTGAGAAGCACTGCTAAAGCTACAATCCTTTCTTATAGGCCTTCTAAGTACAAAATCTAATGGCCACTTCTCAGTCCTCTCTGTCATTTGCCATGACTTTCTTTTCTCTTTTTTGAGAATGATGACTATAAAGTTTTTGTTAGAGATTAATAAGCCAGAATGTCATGGTTGAAATACTGTGGTGTAAGGCACTGAATGACCACGTCCTATCTGACTGAGAGTTAGTTCTTTTTCCCAACTTTTTTTTAATTGAAGTATAGTTGACTTACAGTGTTACAGGTGTAGACAAGATTTTCTTCTTTATAGCTTCTCTCTTTGATTTCTCTAACATAGCTCTATCTAGATCTTCTTGACACTTGACTGACCATTCTTTCCCGGGATCATTTTCTGGCCCATTTTCCTTTTGTCATTTCCAAAATAGAGATATTTTCAGTTTATCTCCAGGCCCACTTTATCTTTCTCCTAAGGTCCAAATCCACTGTTCCAGTTGACTTCCGGACAGCTCTTCATTGGATGTTCCTTTGGAACCTCGAGATGACTCTGTCCAAACTAACTTATCTTTTCCTTTACGCTAAAAGGCAGTTTCTCCTCTGGCCTTCCTTAGTTTGCTTAGTGACATCCCTGGGGGGAGAGGGGGTCACAGCACAATCATTGACTGCTTCTTCCCTTCCTTCGTTCCTTGTCTAATCTTGTACCTTTCTCGTATCTTGTACCTTGTCTAATTGTACCTCTGTCATTGTCATGTGTTCTGATGTTCTCCTTTACTGTTTCATCAAGTTATTTAAGACTCTTTCCTGAACTGTTATAAGGACCTCATCATTATAACTCTAGCCACTGCCAACTTCTGCTTCTCTAGCCCCTCACTGTTGGCTTGTTCTTTCTACATGTTCTCATCATGATCTTCCTCTGCATCAAAGCACTCGTTGTTTCTGTACTGCCTTCAGAGTGAAGAGTAATCTCTTTAGTGCAGACTTCAGGGTCTTCTATGCTCAGATCCTAGTGACTTCTTTACTATTCTCTCCAAGCACCCTATGCTTGGCCAAACTGAAGTTTCTTTCTTCTCTTTGGCATTCCCCTACTAACTGCCTTTTGGAATCTGGAATACAATTCTAATACAGATTATTACAAGGATGGATAGTGAACCAGTAACTGTTTATGTATCAGCCTGGGTTTATTGCTAACAGACCAGGTCATATGATTTCCCTTTTTCTTTTTAAACTTAATATATAAGGGAAATGTTTCAATCATCGTACATTTGAAGATCAGGAAGGCGTTGAATACTGGATTTGTGCCAAACAGCTCTACCAAAAGAGGGCACCTAAATAGAGCTGTCAGTATGGAGGAATGTTTCTTGTTCCCCACAGAGCTTGATTTTGTACCTGATTCTTGGGAAAAATATTTACCAGGGACTTAGGTAAAGATACAGAAAGGATATGTATCGTAATTGTAGGAGACAGAGCTGGGAAGGATGGTAGAATCAGATAATAGAATCAAAATATTGGGAGATCATACCAGCTAGAATATGGCCAAATCAGAAGAGGTGAAATTTAAGATTCCATTTGCACTTGGGTCTCCAAATCAACTGTTAGGGTGAAGTATCAGAGTAGGGGTGATGTAGGGGAAAATTAAGTTTTATTTGGCATCTTCAAATACCTGAATATGAGTGTTTAAGGAGCTCATGTGATTATAGGTTCAATGACAGAAGCATGTTATCTTGAAAAAGAAGGAAAGCCACACCTAGAATATTGTGTTCAGTTCTGGGCCCTAAATTTTAAGTTGGAAGTAGACAAATGGGAGTCTTTTTAGGGGGATCACAGGCAGAGTTGTTGGGCCAGGGTGCGGTTGAGTGTGAAGAGCTCCCTGGGTTGTCTTTGAGGTCCCTTTTCAAGCCCAGTTTTACTCCATTATATTCTCCATGGTGGAGGGTAATAGCTGTCTTATTATTGTAGCTTCTCTGAAGGCATTTAGTGCAATGCTTTGCTCATAGCATGTGTTAATAAATATTGGTGAATGAATGCTGTTAGTGTGATGTAAATTTTGCCTCCAGACCCAGAACATAATTTCCTTGAGGTCACATACCACATTAATGTTTTATATCATCCCCCGCATCTTGCATGAGGTTGGATTTTTCAGCAGGTACTTGGTAAATACAGGCTGAGTTCACAAAGTTAAATATTGGGAGAAATCCATTATACACCTCATACTTAATCCCCAAATCCCCCCTTTCCTTTTATATAAAAACAAGGGAACAATGTAGTGAGGGGAAGGAATATTGACCAGGTCAGAAGCCTTGGTTTCTAGGGCTGCCTTTTCCACCAATGAGCTCACATCAGGCAAGTAAGAACCCATGTACAGGCTCTGATGATGAGGGAGAAGTAGGATGGGAAGCGTCATGACTGCTACAATTTAAGGTCGGGTGTCTGAATGCCACAGCTGGGCTTCTCCCAGCCTTTTGGTATTGGTTATGGTAATGAAATGCTTTAAGATGACACAGTTAAGATACTTAATCATGTGCAAGTTTAAGTTCCTTTCAGTTGGCCTGGAAGCAGCAGAAATTGTACAGTTTGCTTCCCGGGAGATTGTAGCCTAAGACCAATAACTCATTTGTGTCTATACAGCTGTTATTTGCTGTTCACTGGCAGGTGTGACTAATTCCACCAGTGACACCACCTCTTGGATGAATGTGAGCTTCTAAAGCAACTCCTTCACGAGTATCTGTGAGAGAACATTGTTGGAAGGGTGCTGGGCTTCTCTTTTTTGTTACTGGCGGGGCTAAATCCACTTCTGAGAGTCTTGGATTAATGTTGGCACTATTTCCTGAGGGCACGTCTGCTCTCCGTGGAGCCTCTCCTGGCCTATACCCATGATTCTTGGTATGCTTTTTCTACTCTCTAGTTCTCTGAATTGTAATAGCTCTCTGGACTGGGTAGGCATGTTTCTGAAGGTTCTGAAAGCACATTTTTGGAAGAGAGACAAAGTGATGGTGTTGGGAGAACAAACATGAAAACCTGGAGCTCGGTTTCGCATACCGCTGTGTTAGAAGAAAGCAGTGGGTTTTCTGGACAAGGGTGAAGTGGCTAAGAAAGCATGTAAAAACAATCTGCTATTGACTGTTCAATCTTTAAAGGGTTAAAAGTTGAAGTGGCTTTTTACCATTTAATTGTGTTTAGCTTTGTTCTTAAAAAAAAAAAAAGAAGAACTTAAAAAATCATGTTTCATTAATGTGCCAGCTTGGATTATTTTCCCCTGTCAGTTTAGCAATCAACAGTAATAAAAACCCTGATATAAAATTTTCATACATTTATAGTAGTATGAAGACATTAAGTGAAAACCCTTTAAAACATTTTCCATTTTCATTTCACTTAACAGGTGCTACATATCAAGCTATTATTTACCCAACTAAAATGAGCAGTAAAGTGATCCAAGTTGGTGAAGTGCCTCTAGACAGCTTGCTCAATTGTTGTTTTCTCTTTCTGATTATGCCCAGCTGAAGGGATTAGTTTTAGCACAGATCAGATCAAGGTGATGGGAAAGTTACTCAGGATTACTTGGAGAGTGTTGAGGTTAGCTGCAGTCAGCTAGCCGGTGGAAAACCTCATTTTTATGCCTTTGCTGCCTGGATAGCCCATATCTATGGAGGCAGTTTTATTTAAGGCATAGCCAGTGTTATTCTCCAGGCTAGTGGAATAAAGCAGCATCGATAATTCAAAGTGAGCAGATAAGCCACAAGAAAGTTCTGTTTAGCTTTGGAAGGAACACAATATGTTAACAATAGCTTATATTTTGTCTGGCTATTTCCAGTTGAAAAAGTGCTGTTGTGTACCACTGGAACACCAGCGAGGAAACCTGGGTATCACGCCTAATTTTACTTTTACTTACACACATGACCTTAGGCCAGTCACTGAGTCTCATTGTATTTCCTCATCTGTAAAATGGGAATAATAAACTAATCCTTCCTAGATGGAAAGAGATTTGAGGTAATCGTTTTGTAAGTTACCTTGAAAGATGAAAGCATTACATTGATCAAGTAACTGACTTGAAGACCTTTACTGATGGCTTATCTTTTGTTAGGAGTTGTGCTAGACCTAGGGACATAGTGGTGGACTGGAAAGAGGACAGAGGCTTCCCCTTAATCACCTCACATTATGGGATTAGTATTGTCTTTTTCTTGGAGTTATGTTAAAATGGATAGAATTTCTTGAGTTTATAGTAGCTGGGTAAGATGTAATAGGATTAAGCAGGGGTTAGAAAAAGGAACTAATATGAAATGATTTCCTACATGTAAATAATGATAGGGGAAATCATAATCTCAATGTATTTATCTGAACTGGCTATGTTAACCATGTCTAATGGAGAGACTTTTATTCCTAGGATCCCTAGATGAGCTTCAGAGGGCCCTGGAACAATCTGAAATTAGATGCAAAATTTGGGTCTGTGACTTGCCACAAAGGTTGAGAACTACTGAATTAATGGATGTGCTCTTGTTCCCAGGACAGGGTGATAATGAAGATTTCTCTGGCTTAAAGGTTTTTCCTGGATTAAATCTTATGTCAAATTGCTAGCCTCGGTGCCACTGACTTGCACAAAGTCTCATGTGTAAAATGTGGGCATCGTATTAAATAGTCTCTGGGAAGTCCTTTGTGGCTCTAAAATTCATTTTCATAACTTCAGTTTCTCAGAGAAATGAAAGCATTTAATGCACTTTAGCCAGTCATTGCCACAACTTCCCTCTAACCTGATAATGTTGAAATAATTTGGAAATGGTCTTTAGTGAAAAAGCACATTTCTTTGACCTTTCTGCTAATCTGGAAGTGTCTATCTATACAGCCTGAAGAGAGAATTTTTATAGGGGCATCTGGGAAGCTTTAAGTATCTGCATAAATTGACTATGGTTTGGGCTTCTACATGGGAAGTGTTCTGATCAGCCATCTTCAAGGGTTGACTTGGGGGTGGCCCTGTTGTCCTTATAGTTTGGTTATTGAATTAGCACAACAGAGATGAAGATTGGTTGACATGCACTTGGCCGGTGAGCACGTGCTATGGGCTTTGTTAAAGCAGCTGGACTTGTAGAGAAAATTAGATGAACGTAAAGTTCCTTTTTCACATTTCCAGGGTGATGCTCTGCCATGTTTTGTGGAGGTGTGATCATAGTGTCATGTAGTCACCACTGTGTGTGAGTTTTGAGGCAGATGATACGTGGGCAAAGGCTGTTTTTGGTCTTCCCAGTGGGCCTTGCTTTCTTCCTTGATGGAAAAGCTGGGATTTTGTCTGCATGTGTCTCATTCTGTGTGTTACCTATAACCCCCTACAGGGGTGTAATCTGGATTGTTCTAAGACCAGTATTGGGGTCCTCTTTCCCTTGCCTATGATAGGCATGGTCATGTGACCCTGTTTGGCCCAATGAACACAAGGGAACATGTGCCAAGAGGCTTCAGGGAAAGGTTTCTTTGCTATTCAGAAGATATACAAGTAAGAGATGGTTCTGCTGCTTCCACTAGTTTCTGTTGAGTCCACATGAGAACTCTTGTAACTCCAGTCACCTTACCTCTGTGGGGTCTGATAGTCTGGGGATGAGCTGGCACACTGGAGGTGGCAGAGGGGAAACAGGGAAAGAGCCTTGAAACTTGACTCTGCTTCCCCAGCCCTGACTTGGAGCCTCTTAAACCTGTCTGTTCCAAATGCTCCTGGTTCGCTTTTCATCAGGATTCCCTTTTTTTTTTTAAACCCCAAAATTCACTGCTATTATTCCTTTTGAATACTCAATGCATATTTTGACTTAACAGTATAGAATGAAACCTTTAACGTTCCTCCCTGTCTTCTTTTCCTTCTTTATTTCCCTTCAGTGCACTTACCACCATTTACTAGATTATATGTAACGATCAGTGATTTTAATTCATTGTAGCATCCCCGGCAAATAGGACAGGGCCTGGCACATAGAATAGAATGCTCAGTGGATATTTGTTGAGTGAACATTTTATCAATTTAGTTGATCGATTACTGCTTCCATTCACTCTTTCCTTCTAGTTTCAGTTAGTATAGTGCTAAGTCCACAGTTAGCGTAGTAGATCTTTCAGTGATGATTTAGATATAGGAATTTTCTCATTTTGTCTGAAAATGTCTTTACTTTGGCCTTATTTCTGAAGGGTAAGTATAGTTTATCTGGGTATAGAATTCCACCTGATAGTTACTTTTCTCTGAACACTTTGAAGATGTTCTTTTACAGACTGAATTGTGTCTCCAGCCATGCAAATTCATATGTTGAAGCCCTAACCACCAATGTGACTATATTTGGAAATACAGCCTTTAGGGAGGGATTTAAGGTTAAATGAGGTCATAAGGGTGAGACCCTAATCCAATAGAACTGATGTCCTAGTAAGAAGAGGAAGAGATACCAGAAATCTCTCTCTCTGCGTGAGTACAGAAGAAAAGCCATGTGTGGACACAGTGAGAAGGCAACTGTCTACAAGCCTGGTAGAGTACTCACCAGAAACCAAATTGGCCAGTGTCTTGATCATGGACTTCCAACCTCCTGATGTGTAAGAAAATAAATGTCTGTTGTTTAAGCCACTCCAGTCTGTGGTATTTTGTTATGGCAGCCTGAGCAGACTGATAAAGATTTTATTGTCTTCTGGAATTTACTGTTACTGGTGAGAAGTTTGCTCTAAGTCTTTCATTCCTTTGAGGATAATCTTTTCTCTCTACTTGCTTTAAAGATTTTTTCCTTACTTTCAGGTTTTTCATTACAATACTATGGATTTGTTTAATTTAAAGTCCTTAGGACTCAGTGACCTTATTCAGTCTAAGAATTCGTGTATTTAATTTTTTTTTACAGTTTTGGAAAATCCTCGGCAATTCTTTTTGATCATTGCCTTCTCTGCATTCTCTCTTTTCTTCTTTTGGAGCTCCTGTTAGATTGTATCATGGATCTTATTCTTTCCTCCTTGGCATGGATCAATATCTGTTATTTCAAGTAGGCCATCTTTTTTTTTTTAAATTGAAGAATAGTTGATTTACAGTGTTTCAGGTGTACAGCAAAGTGATTCAGTTATACATGTACATATATTCTTTTTCAGATTCTTTTCCATTATAGGTTTTACAAGATATTGGATATAGTTCTCTCTGCTATAGGTTCTTGTTGTTATCTATTTTTTATATGACAGCATGTATCTGTTAATCCCAAACTCCTAATTTATCCCTCCCCACTTTCTCTTTGTTAACCGTAAGTGTGTTTTCTATGTCTGTGGGTCTGTTTCTGTTCTGTAAATAAGTTCATTTGTATCATTGTTTTTAGGTTCCACACATAAGTGATATCATATGATACTTGTCTGTCTTTGTCTGACTTACTGCACTTAGTATGATAATCTCTAGGTCCAGCCATGTTGCTGAAAAGGCAGATATGCCATCTTTTTATCTCCCTCTGCTAAGTTCTGGATGATTTTTTTTCAGATTTACCCTATAGCTCGTAAATTCTTTTCAGTTGTGTCTAATATTCTGTTCAGTCCATTCATCACATTTAAAATTTTGATGACTGTGTATTTTGTAATACTCTATTTTTTCCAAAACTGTTTTTACCCATGGTGTCATCTTATTTCATGATGGTTTTTATACCTTTTAAACTTTTGTTTTATGATCTTTCAGATTTTTCTGTAACTTCCCATTCTCCTATTTGTGCTTGGTTGATTCTCCCTCATAGTTGTTTGCTTCCTTGTGTGTTATAGAATTTATTTTTAACTGTGAGCTTGTATTTTTCAAGTGTTGTCTCTTGGGCTGTGGAGTATGGAAGGATTACTATTTTTGAAAAACAGAGCTTTCATAGATCTAACACCAGTTGTATATTATTTTTCAGCTTGGATTTGAAATACCATTACTCTACACGCAGGACTAGTGCAGGGTTGGAGTTTTAGTTTCTTGTAAGAGGGCTTTTTTTGTGCCCCAAGCCCCGAGAAACAACATGCCTCCTTGTTTTCTGACCTGGTTGTTAGTTTCTTTTGTCCCCTTTTTATATACTGGGCAGCACTTAAATGTCCAGCTTTATGGAGAACTCTTAGTTCCAGTTCCCCATCTTGTGTCAGCTCAAAGCAACGTGTCCTCTCCCTTAGAGGGCATCAAATACCTGTATCCTAGGGTTTATATCCAGGTCTGATAGTGTCATGGGCTCGTGTGGTTGTAGGCTTGGGTTTTAGTCTTTCCTTTCTCCTACTTGGCAGTTTTTCTCTCTCTCATCCCCCTGACCGCCAGCTCTGCTATGTATTAAAAACTTTAGGGGAGGGTTATATTTTATCCAGATTTCTTGAGGAGTGTTGTGATGTGGGTGTATTTCAGGTTGGTCTGCCGTGTTGCTAGAAGTGAACTGAAGTCTGAAATCACTAAAGTCATCAATGACTTGGTAATCGCCAAATTCAGTGGAACTATTTCAGGTCTACCCTTTCTGGAGCTCTGGCTACTATATTTAGGAGTATTGATCAGTCACTCATGTTTTAAAACTCTCCACTGCCTTGGCATCGATGATATGACACTGCGCTGATCATTGAGTACCTCTTTGCCCATTCCCTTTCTGTCCTCTTTATAGACCATCTTCCTCCACTCCTTTCTAAAAGTTGGTGTTCCCAAGAGTCCTCAGCTCTCCATGTGCTCTTCGTGTGCACCCTGTGATTTCAGGCACTCCATGGTTTCTTATATCTGCTGACGAGTCCATCTCTATCTTTAGCCCACGTTCTTCCTGCCAGACTCAGGCTCTCAACTCTCCTGCTGAACATACTTCCTGAAGTCCCCACAGACACCCCATACTTAATACCTCCAGTGCTGACCTCATCACTTTCCTTCCTGTCTACCCCAGCCTTCTCTTCCTCGTGTATTTTTTTCAGTTGCTGTCACCCATCTGTCAGTTCTCAACAACCTCCCTTTCTCCTTCCCCACTCTCACACCATGAATCAGTCCCTTAGTCCTTCTGATTTTACCACCTAAACATTGATTGAATTTTTCTCCACTCCAACCCTGCACCAAGTGGTCTGGTTCAAGCAGGTCTATGTTGACATCTCCTAGCCTCTTTCTCTCCAGTTGCATTTCCCACACAGTTCCTTGATGACCAGCTTGATCGTGCCATTCCCTTGCTCATCACCCATAATGGCTGCCCTTCCCCTCTGACATGAAGTATCATCTGTTTCACATGGTTTGCAAAGACCTTTAAGATCTGCTCTCTGCCTGCTCTCCTCTGTCTTCGCTCAGATGTTACTCTTGTAGTTCCCCACGTGCCAGCACCCATATCCCTACACCAGGCCTTGTTTTGCTTCCTCATCTTTACTCATGAGATTCCCTCTACTGGGAGCTGCCTTCATCTTCACTTCACTGGCCAACTTCTATCTTTAAGGCCTATTTCATGTGAAATCTCCTCTAACAATCATTTCCTCCCCCACCCCCCAAATTGGCTTGCATGTTCTTCTCCAGCGTTCCTGCTATTCTCTGCATACGTGTCTATCATAATCCTGTTTTTGTGTCTGTTTTCCATACAGTACTGTGAGCACCTAAAGGAAAAGAATTATGCTTCACTCAGTTTCGTATCTTGAGCACAGAGCCGGGCACACAGTCGTTGCTCATTAATGTTGGGATGGATGAGTGAATGAATAAATGCAGGAATTTTGTTGAGAGAATGGGAGTTCTGTGCTTGCTAGAGTGGTCTGGGATGACCTCTTGGAGAAGGCAGCCTGTGGTCTGGGGTGTGAAGGATTCGGCATGAGATTGGTGAAAGTGGGACAAGAGAAAAAACTAAACTGTCAGTATTTTTTGTCTCCTTTTGGGTGCTTTACAAGTCTCTGACTGATAGCCGCAGCGGGCGACTAATGGCCAACAGTATTCTGACAGCACCTGCTGACAAGTGATAATGAGATTAGTGCCTTTTGATTCTGTTATTAACAAGTAGCCACAGAATCATTTGGACATGTCAGGGGCTAATGATAGGAATTAAGGGTCTCTATGACTTTGGAGCAGCAGTTCAGGTACCTGATGCTTTGAAGAATAATTGCAGGCAATATTTTTCTAAATATTTTAAAATATATGTTTCATTGGTATATAACATACGTACAAAAAGCGAACAGATCCTAAGTGCTCAGCTTAATTAATTATCACAAAGTGAATATATCGGTGTCATCAGTGCTCAGACCAGGATACAGAATACTGTTAGCATTCTGAACTAGAAGCTCCCCAAGGGTCTGCCCCAGGCACCACTTATACCCCTTCTTCCACCAGGGGTAACTGATTGCTGTCCTGTCCTCAAACAGCAGAGATTAGTTTTGCCTGTTTTAAACCTTTATGTAAATGGGATCATATAGTATGTCCTCTTCCATTTTTGGCTTCATTTGTTTAACATTGTATCTATGAGATTCATCCATGTTGATGAGCAGTGGTTCATGCAGTCTCTTTGCTATGTGGTATTCCGTTGCATAGATAGGCCAAAATTTTAAAAGCTGTTCTCCTGTTGGTGGATATCTGGGTTGTTTTCCAGTAGTTTCTGATAAATAGGAATAGTGCTGTTATGAACAGTCTTGTCCATCGTTCGGTGATTGTACATTCCCATTTCTGTTGGATACATACCGAGGGGTCGAATTTCCGGGTCATAGAGTGTATGTGTTCTTCAACATTAGTGCGAACTGCCTAACAGTTTTCCATAGTTTTCTGGTACCAACTTATACTTCCATCAACAGTATATGAAAGTTCCAGTAGTGTCACATACTTGTCAATAATACTTTTCACCTCTAATAAAATCTTGTTCACTTGGATTCCATTGATATAGAACTGGGGGTGGCATGCATATAGCCTAAACCGAAATTTACGTTCATAGCAGCTTTTGATAGTGGTTTGCAAAGCATGTTCAGCATATGATATCCAGGCTTTTTTTTTTTTCTGTTTAAGGAAACCCACAGAGTGTGTTAGAGGCCCCTTAAGACAAATAATATACTGAGATAATGCATTACCTTTTAATTGAAATCTTTAAACCCACACATTTAACAGCATTTTGCTAACCTCTGTTACATACATGCATAGAATTACCAAAACTGTATTTAAAATGCTGTGTGTTATAAAATGAATAGATGAAGTGGCATTTCTTTAGAGTCTCTAATGGTATGCCACAGTCCTCTGCCTGCGGTTCTGTGCGGGTTGCCATGACTAAGGCAGTTGATGATATACTGGTTAAGTCTTAGGGTGACTTGAAGTAGGGAGGAATCTAGAATCATTAAGCTTGAATGACGGAATTGAGCTCCAAAGATGTGACAGGCTGGGAAGATAGATGGCCCCAATCTAACATGATAGGTTGCTGGTGCCCACCTATCCCTGGTCCCAAGGTTGGGAGCAGATGTGTCCCTTTAGGTGCACCCCTTCATTGGAGCAGGGGTGCCAAGCCAGGATCCTTAGAAGAGGCAGTGCATGCTGGCTGTCTCTTGTACAATCCTGAAAATCCTGTCTTGAGGCCTGTTTTTGTGCAACTGAATGCTGGATGAAGGAAAACAATAAAGGATTCTTGCATATGTTTTCTTAGTGAAACAAAACACCGTTTCCCTTTGATCTTCTTTAATTTACTGATAATTTCAAGGTAGCCCCAGGTTACTGGTCCGGTCACTTGCTGTGAATCCAGCAAGATTTGAGAGAAGGAAGTTAGAATGGGGTCAAGAGTGAGTTGTGGGGTATCGGAGGGGTGCAGTGAGAGGGTTTGTCACAAGGCAGAACAGAGTGCTGGGGCTGGGAGGAGGGAGGTGAGTGAGACATCACAGGGGGGACCTGGGGACAAGGCAGGAAGAGAGAGAACCTGGGAAGTGTGCTACCATGACATGTAGAAAGTGGAGGCACGGCCAGAGAAAGAAAACGGGCCAACTCGAGCCACAGTCTTCTTGTCAAAAGTATGCTGAGTTGTGTGTGCTGAGTAATCTGTTGGTCAATTCAAGGCCAAAATGCATAGAACTTTCCCACTCCTGAGTTCTTGCGCAGTCACACAAGTTCTTTGCCCCTCAGGGTCTTCATTTCCCTATTTACCTACAGCTCTAGCCAAACTACATTTTTTGACTTTTAAAATACTCTAGGGACTTCCCTGGCAGTCCAGTGCTTAAGACTCCGCTGTCCTAATGCAGGGGGCACAGGTTCAATCCCCGGTCGGGGAACTAAGATCCTGCATGCTGCACGGTGTGGCCAAAAAAGAAAAAAAACAAAGAACAAAGAAAAAAAGCTCTAACACTCAGTGAGTAGAAGTTTATTTTTTATCAGTTTCAATTTTTGAGTAGATAATCCCCCATATGATAGGAAAATAAAGAGATACGAAAGATTATGAAGAGTTTTTCTCCCATTCTGTTCTACTTTTCCAGGTTCCCACTGTAGCCCCCAGGGGTAGCTATTTTTGGTTTCTTTTATATTTTTTCAGAGTTTCTAAAATTTTGTATGTACAAGCAAAAGGAAGTATACATTATTTCTTTTCCACTTACACAAAAGATAGCATGCTATTCATATTATTTTGCCGCTTGGTTTTTTCACTTAACAATAATACCTTCCCATATCAGTACAGAGAGCTTTCTCATTAATTTTTCATAGGTATGTAGTGTTTGACTAGATGAATTCATAATAATTTGTTTATCCAGTACCCTACTGGTAGACATTGTGCTTGTTAGTTTCCTTTCAGTATTACAGAGCTGCAATAAATGACCTTAGACTGTCATTTTTGACTGTAAGAGTACCTATAGGGTAAATTCCCAGAAATAGACTTGCTAGGTCAAAGGCCATATGTGTTTGTAATTTTGATAGGTATTGCCAAATTGCATTCCTTAGGAGTTAAATTAATTTAAATAATCACCAGCAGTGTTAGGTGCATGCCTGTTTTCCCACAGCCTCACCAACAGAGTGTGTTATTAAACTTTTGGATTCTCGCCAATCTGGTAGGTAAAAAAAAGTTTTCTCAGTGTTTTAATTTGTGCTTCTTTTATTGTGAATGAGGTTAAACATCCTATAATATATTTGCGAGGCATTTGTATTTCCTTTTCTGCGAACTGTGTGTTCGTATCCTTTGTCCATTTTTCTATTGGATTTCTGTCTTTTTTATGATTATTTTTGGAGCTCTTTGTGTACATATGTGTGTTTTCGTGTGTGTATAGTTGTGCATATGAATGTGTGTACCCTGTGGGTATGTAACTAGTCCTTTTTCTGTGGTAAGGGTGCAGGTTTTTTCCCCACATTTTTCGGTTGCCTGCTGATTTGCTTTTGGTGTTTTTTTATTTGCTTTATTTTCTGTTTTGTCATGCAGAATTTTTGCTTTATGTGCAGCTTTATATCATCTTTTATTTTATGGCTTTTTGATTTTTAGTTACACTAGAAAGAACTTCTCTATTCCTTGGTTTTCTTCTAGTACTTTCATGGTTTCCTTTTTAAAAAATGTGTTTTAAAAAAAAGTTTGGAATGTATCTTGTTATATGACATGATCTGGCCCAGTGGGGACTCAGGCAGGAAGGAGATCAGGAGAAATGAACAAAGAAATCATGACGAGGGATGTGGAAGAGGAGTGAAGAGAGAATTAAAATGCCAGCAGGAGAAGAAAGGTGAGAATTGATGACAATTGGAAGCTGGTAACTATTAGAATACGTGTCATTTAATAGTGACCTAAATATTTTTAAGACTTCAGCTGTACTTAATCCTTGTGATAAAATAGGTAGGCAGTCATTTCTTGTTATAGTATTTTGTTTCTTAAAAAAAATCTTATGCAAGTATGGCTTAACGTGTTGAGTTGATAAAGTTGGGTGGGTACATGAGTGTTGTAGACATGCTATTTTCAGTTCTTATTTCTTTGTGCCAATATATTCTTGCACTTAAAAATAGCATTTAAAAACAGGTGGGGCAAACCTTTGTATCCTCACATACTGGTGTCCAGAAGTACCCTGATGCTTGATGGGCCCCACTTAAATCTGGTGGCAGAGGGGGGTCTTAGGTTCAGGTTTTTTTTTTAACTCCTTATTGAGATTCTCTTTAGGTCATGGGCAGTGTCCTTTATCTATGTACTTTAAACAAACAAAACCAAAATTTCTATGGCTCACGCTCAGTTCAAGAGCAGTAACTTATTCCTATACATCTTGGAGATGTGAGAATAAAGATGTCCTCTTTTTTTTTAGATTCTCCACAGTCCTTCCCATGATCAGGACTCATCGTCTGTACTCAGAAACCACTATTCTCGTCTGAGAGGTCTCTGGTTTATGTTCATGGGGGTGTTTTCTGTGCTACCTTGGAATAGTTTTTAAGTAATTTCTCAAATATTTGTTGAGCACCTACATGCTGGGTGCTGGGCACTATATTCTAGGTGCTGGGGGTAATGTTTTTTTTTTTTTTTTTTTTTAATTAAATTGCCTGCTTTTTAAAAAAAAAATTAATTAATTATTTATTTATTTTTGGCTGTGTTGGGTCTTCGTTTCTGTGCGAGGGCTTTCTCTAGTTGCGGCAAGTGAGAGCCACTCTTCATTGCGGTGCGCGGGCCTCTCACTATCGCGGCCTCTCTTGTTGCAGAGCACAGGCTCCAGACATGCAGGCTCAGTAGTTGTGGCGCACGGGCCTAGTTGCTCCGCGGCATGTGGGATCTTCCCAGACCAGGGCTTGAACCCGTGTCCCCTGCATTGGCAGGCACATTCTCAACCACTGCACCACTAGGGAAGCCCTGGGGGTAATGTTTTGAATAAAATTAAGTCCTTGCCTTTATGGAGTTTACCTTACGTAGGGGACAGGTAATAAACATTTTAATAAATTCATAAATGATCATCTCAGGTAGAGGTAATGATCCAAAGAAGTCAAGAGAAAAGCAGGGAGGATGGTGTGGGTGAGGAGGTGGGGCAGGGGGCCGGTTGAGCTTGTGTGGTCGGGAAAGGCCTTTTTCTGAGGAATTGCCTACTGACGGGAAAAATGAAGCAAGCAAAGGGAGAAAAAGCTTTCCAGGCAGAGGGAGTAGCACGGTTTCAGGCTCTGAGGTGGCAAAGAGGAGCCAGCTAGGTGCACGGAACGGCCGTTGTTGTGCAGGTTTAAAGCAGGGGGGCGGGGTGGGAGCCAGAGGCTGACCAGCCCTTCCAGGAGTGAGGGTATCGTGGGCACAGTGCTGACCTGCATTCGCCTCCCCTCTGTTGTTGAAACTGAATGACAGTTGCCGGAGTTGCCTTTCCACTCTACGTTGGTGCTCTTTTTTTTCTTTTTCTTTGTTTCCTACTCATTCTCATTTTAGAGCAGTGATAGGAGTCAAACCTCGGATGTGGCCCAAAGTTATAATAAAGTCTTCAGAGTCTCATTTCCTGCTCTGATAGGGACATCCAAAGTATAGGCTTGCCCCTGCACAGCGGACGTCTGGGCCCACAAGGCTATCGGCAGCATGGAGACAGTGGAGGGGTGGGCTGAGGGGAGAGGGTCTGCTTACTTTGATACTAATTCATCTTTGATGGGCGTGAAAAGAAAAAAAAGAACATAAAAAAGTATTGGGGCGGCTCTTCCATAGTCAGGGATAATGGTTTTCCTGGCAGAGCAGCGCCCCTGACACGGCAGGCCCCCCAGGCTGTATCTCCGCATCCCTGTTCCTCAGGCTCAGGAAAATGGCTGTCAGTCTATTTTAAGTGGGGAAAATTGAGGACGGTTTTTCAGTGCTATCGCTGGCTTGGTTATGTCAAGTGATTTCTTCGGAGAGTAATAATGGGTGCTGTCTTCAGAAATAGTTGAGTCACAAATGCCTAGTGCTTAAAGTTTATTCGTTTCCCTCCTGTCCCTTTCTCCAGTCTTACCCCTGCCTCCGGAATACGGTCTCTCCCAGAGTTTTCTTCCCGTGAAGATAAACAGGCTGCCTTTGCTTTCTGGTTTCCTTCCATAGTCCTCTCCTCTACGGGTCCTCCTCCCCCGTCCCGGACCCCCCACACGGAAGCTTTCATCAGGCTCAGTACTTGGAAACACATTGTCAGAAGACGGAATGACATCATAAGGAACAGAGTCAATCCGGGGCCAGTGAGGTTAATAAGTTAACTTCTTCCCACCCCCACCCCAGTGTCAGATAATTTATTTCTTAACCAGTTTTTACCAACCAAATGTTAACACATATGCCTGATTGCTAACCTCCTCTGGGCACCAAACCTGTTTTTTCTTGAGTGCAATAAGTGATTATCCAACTCATGCTGCTCTGAAAAAGAGGTTTTGTTTTAATAAGCAGTTTGCAGTTTGGCTCACAATGCTGAGGAAAGCAACATTATCTCCAGCAGTAAACTCTGCAGTCATTGCAAAGCTTGACAAGAAAATGATTGAGTCTGTTTGTTATACCTTTGTGGAGCTGCCATTGCTGCTGCTGCTGGAAATGTTGCTGTTTATTCAGCAATGCAATAACACTTGCTGTAATTTATGGATGCCGTTCCCCAGATTACTAAAGGTAATATTGTTGACTAAAGGAAAGTATACGAATGGATAGTTTCAAGTTGTTGCTGTCCTTATAAAAGTGATTGACTGTTCACTTTGCACAGGAAAGAATTTGCACAAGCTTCATCCCCCTTAACAATTACAGATTTTCCTTCCTCTGACAGTTACAAATAACATGGCTTGTCCTAAGTGGTAAAAATTTACTGATTCCATGGAAGTTCAAGCCAGAGGCTGTGTGGATGGGTCCTCCCTCCATTAGCTCCCGGCCAGCTCTCCCATCTTTCCCCTGGGGGGCGCCAGATAAGCCACACCTGGACTGACTCTTGGTGGCCTTTAGCCTGCGTGGGTGGCCCCTGGTTCGATAGCTTAAGGTTTAGACACTTGGCTTTTTCTGTAAGTGAGGCTGAGGAGGCCACGGTGACTCATGATGGATGCTTATCACATGATCTCAGGTGGCAGGAGAATGTCTTTGTGAGTGGTGGTTCTGTGGCAAAGATTGGGTAAAGTTGGTCCTTTTGTCCCAGCAAATGTAGACAGAGATCCATGCAGAAGAGTAGAAACGTAGCTGCTCTTCTCAAAATGGTGTTGGTTGAAGGACTGAAAACTTCGCCTTTGGTCACCATGGGTGTACCTGTTGATGGGCTCATGTATTATAGAATGCACTTAGGGGAACTGTGAGTAGAGTAGAGGCTCATCTTGACGTGGAGAGCCCAGCTCTGCGGTACGGGGAAGCTTCTCAGAGGCCTAGGAATTTTCTCTGTGAATGGTAGTTGGTGCTTTCTCCTAGGTCCCGAAGAAATACCACTTTGTGTTTTAAAGCCTGTTAGCTTCTGTGGCCTGATGGCTGACAGGTGGGTGACATTCTGAGATGATGCCAGGTTTGGCCCTTATTGAGATGGAGAAATCAGCAGCTCCTTGAGCAGCCTCTCAGGGGAAAACAAACTAACAAACAAAACAACCAAAAAGCAAAACTTTGTAGGCACCAAAGGCCAACAGGTTTGAAAGCATCGCTCTCTTTTCTTGGGAAACAAGTAGTTAACAGTACACACACAAATATGAATATAAAATACACGTAAGACATCATGTGTTTTGCATCTAAAATTTCCTATTTTTCTCTAAGCAAACTCTCAGTGGGCCAGTGTGCAACGAAACTTACCAGCTCTGTACTGGATTGTGCTTTGTCAGCCCTTCAGTGCTCCGTTGAATGATTTGTTGCTTAATTGGTCATAGTAGGGGGGACCCCGGGCATATGTGAGACAGTGTTTGTTAAATCTCAGTGATTGATGTCAGGAAGACAATAGTTAACAAAATATTATTTATCATCTTGTTAGGTCAGATGTGTGCTGTTGAGAACAGAAGGGTTAACAAAAGAACATCTAATTTACTTACTCTGGGTGGATATTGGCTTAAAGATGAGCTTGAGCTGACAACTTTGCTTTTTCCTATTTACGCCTCACCTGTTCGTATATGTTCACTTTATAATTGATGAGAGATGAAAAGGAAGGCTAGTTTAGTTCATGTAAATTATCATTCTTTTATCAATTTTATAAATGGTTGTCATTTTCTCCATCTCATTTTATAAAGATTTGACTTGTAATTGGTTTATGACATCAATGATTTTATTACGTGAAAATTTTGTTCTTGGGTTTCTTAGCGTAACATACAAATCTTTTTTTTTTTTTTTAATGTGATGATCCATTTATTTATTTATTTATTTTTGGCTGTGTTGGGTCTTCGTTTCCGTGCGAGGGCTTTCTCCAGTTACGGCAAGTGGGGGCCACTCTTCATCGCGGTGCGTGGGCCTCTCACTATCGCGGCCTCTCTTGTTGCGGAGCACAAGCTCCAGACGCGCAGGCTCAGTAATTGTGGCTCACGGGCCCAGTTGCTCCACGGCATGTGGGATCCTCCCAGACCAGGGCTCGAACCCGTGTCCCCTGCATTGGCAGGCAGACTCTCAACCACTGCGCCACCAGGGAAGCCCCCATACAAATCTTTCGAGAATCAAACATGTCTGTGAAATTCAAACCCAGCTTTATTTACTAATGGCCACTAGTGCCTCATAATGAAACCACTTGCTCTTAGTTGTTCAAATAATTACAAAATAATGGATTTGCTGGTTGTTGTTCCCGGTCAGCATCCCAAGTTCAGTGGGCTCATGTCAGGTCTTGACATTAACCAAATTGAAAAGGATGAGAATGTTACAAAGTGGATATCAGTTTATATAATTTGGATAATCCCTATCTGTTATATTTTAGCTTTCAGCTGATGTTGACAGTGGGTTTTATAGCAAATCATAATCTTACTCTATTCTCTAATCTCAATTTCAAGATTAGGCAGCTAATACTGACATCAGCTATATTTGGGGGCCACAATATTCTTTTTCTACATATACATTTATCTGTGTTTACATACTTGTGTGTATATTATACATGTATAACTTTTCTCTCCTTGTAATCCACATATTTGTAGTGTTCTGAGTGATAAATGGTATTAAGACAGTGTAAATTATGTGCTTCTAAATGAATATTTTTCCAACCACACTAGATGGTTTTATTAGTCATGAGCTGATGAAGAACTAGTTGAAAAGAGTAGATAAAGAAATTTATAAAAGGGTAGAAAGTAAATTCAGTCCAGCTACACTGATCTCTTATCTACACATCTCAACCAAATGAGTTTGAAAACATTTTTCAGGGATGATTCCCTACTGTTTTTTTAAAAACTGCAATGGAAGCTTACACTCCATGGAAGAAAAGCAATTATATCTAGAATCTCAAAGAGAGTACTAATAATACTGATCATATGATAATCTTTTTTCCTCTATAACACTTTCCACTTTTAATGTTTTACATATGTATGTATGTATATATCTGTGTGTATCTATAAATGAATAAATGAACAGATATTGTTTACTGTGAACTAGACTTCTTATGGGCGTTTAATCCTCATTCTTTCTGAGGTCTGATTACCTTCCCTGTTGTACAGATGGTGAAACTGAAGCACACACAGTGTAAATACCACTTGCCCAAAGTTACATGACTCATGAGTGGAAAACCCAGGATTTGAAACCAAGATGTCTGCCCACCCCCCAGCATCTGGGTTCTTCATTGTTAGGTTTGACTGCCCTGCTGAAGAGAGGAGAGAGGAGGTGACTTGCTCTGTGACAGGATGCTTTGCTGGCACCGTTGTTGCTTCAGAGTTTGGCCAGTTGGATGGATCCTCACTTGGCCCTCATTCTTGGGTCCATGTCTCCTTCCTAGGAGTCTCCTTGGCATCCCCATTCAACATGCACTTACAACCAACCCTCAAAGGAAGGATTAAGTTCATTTTTCCGTCTGTGAGTCTGCTGAGAGATTTTACAAGAGCAAATGAGGTGCATGAGAAATTACTCGAGCCGGTTTTCAGCCACACCTTTCTCTGTATGAAGTGGAATTGGAAGGGCTTGAACTGTAAAGGGAAAGGGAAATTTTTTTGTCAGCTGCTCTTTGCTGTTTACGTGCTCACGTACTTAGTGTCTCTCACTCTCTCTTAAGTACCTTATTTGGCCAGAAGATTTTATTTCTTCAGTGTTAAACTTAATTATAAAACCACGCCTAAAAACCAAGTCCAAATTCTCAACTCTAGTTATTATTTTGTAATGAGGATGCAGTGATGACATGATGTGTTAGGCTGTTGAGCTGAATGGAGTATTTTGGTAAAGGTTTACCTTGACATAGTTTGAATGTTTTAGTAGGAAAAGTGGTCAGGGGAGGTGGGGGTGATGGCCACGTGAAGGGCCTTTGTCTTGGAGAAATCTTGGGTGACCTTGGACCTCTGCCTCCGGGCCGCACAAGTCAACAGAGTCAAACCGCCTTGCTCTGGCCGCAGGACTGGCCCCAGGTGAGCGGGGAGGGTACTGGGAGGTGCAGCCCCTGTGGTCTGGGATGTTGTTTAAATGCCGTAAGAAGCCTCACTCATTTACTCCTTCTGAGTACCGGAGAGGAAAACGGTGTGGTAATCCTGGCGTAGCAGGTGGTGCTACTTTCATATCAGTATAAAATGAAATTGTGCGGCTGTTTTCTTCCCCCCCGCTCTCCCGTTCACTCTTTTTAATCTTTAAATAAGACGATTGGTAGCCTGTTGGCAAGAAAATGGGCCCTGGATTTTTATTCAAAGTTATACAAGGATGATAGTTGGAATTTTTGGCAGGAGGCACGCCATTGCTTTTCAGAAAGTGCTGTCAAGGGAAGCTTTTTCTGAATTACCTGCTGGGCCTGGGCGCTTTTATGTTGTTGTTGTGACAGGTAGATTTATAAGGCTTGAAATTTGTACAAATCAGTTGTCATTCAGTGCGAGCTGTCAATGTGTCAAGCTGTCAGCCCGCTGCCAGGGGACGCCTGAGGGGGAGTGCAAGGGGGCAACCGTGGAGAAAGGAAATGAGTTCAAACAGACCTGAAATGGAGCTCAGTTCTCCGGGTTTGCTGTCCCCGTAGAGCCGGCATTGATTTTTCTTGATGTTGAGCAACAGCAAACCTTAAATGACATGTTGTTAGCAATCTAAAGTTGCTGTTTATTGTCTTTTAAATGGCAGCAAATCATGCAGAAGAGAATACAGTGTGTATTTGCGAATCGGGCATGTTTAGCAGCATCCTGTTCATGTCACTTTTCTGGCCTGGCTGGTCTCAACCAAGGGACCCGCTGCTTCACTGATGAGTCCAACTTTCTGGAGCATTTTGCAGACGCAGCGTGAAAGGAAGTCGTGTGCTCCTCTCTCCGTGGGCTGCGGATCGCTAAGAAACACGGGATTAAAGGAGCCGTGAATCAGTGCCGCTGTGGAGCCTAAAAAAGCGAGCTGTGTGTCCCTAGCACGGCTCTGGCTTCCTTTTAAGATGGATCTGGCCTATGCTCCTTGACAGACGGCCTCAGCAGAGAGGGCTTTCCTGGACAGCGCTGGACCTCGTAGTTAGGTTTTTCTGGGCAGAATTAACGATGACATCCAACTCAAGCAATGCCCCTAGACTTGAAACCGATTATTGAAAACAAAAAAACAAAAATTGTCACCAATAAAAAGCAGCAGCAAGATGCTGTTACTACCCAAACAAGGTGGTACATTTTTCCATCTGGCTGAAAAGCATCTTCGTTTGGTGCCCCTTAGTAAATACGCGGCGTGGCTCAAGGGACACTTCACATGTAACCCTCCTGTCATTGTCCTTTGCATACGTACCCAGTGCACAGAGAAATGTGAACATTTTGCAGAAAGTTAACAGGGAGGAACAGGCATATTTTTGAAAAATAAAATTAAATAGGCACAAAGGGCCCTATTTTTTCAGTGTATGGCATTGAGCAAGGAGGCCTGGCTTCCATCCAGATTTTCAAGCCTTTGCCGCTCTGGGCAGCGTGTCCTGGCTTCAATCAGTTGCGTGACTTCGGCCTGTTTCCCTCATCCCCTGTCCATCAGGTGGCATAGAAGAGAGGAGGTGGGCTTGGGGGGCAAGGGGAGAGGACAGGGAGAGGTGAGGGGGCTGGAGGTAGGAGCCCGGAAGGTGACACCTGAGAAGCAGTCAGCACTGAGAGGTAAAAAAATTAATCAAAGATTTCCATCTAGCCATTACCGGCTGGCGTTCACGGCTGGCGTTCACGGCCTCGGAGCCTCTGAGCTAAAAAGTCTGCAGAGAGGCTCCTGGCGCTGCAGAGTTTGTCTTGTAAAAGTGCAGCTGTCCAAAACATGACAGCTACAGCGTTAGCAGGGCCATTAAGAGGTGTAGAACATTTCCAGGGAAATGATTTGAAAAATGACAATGCTGGCTCCTGTGTGATATTAATTATACCCTCTACTCGTGGCAAATAAGCTAAAATAGTTGGCAAGAAAGAGTGAGGTGTCCTGTTTCTGACCGTCATTCTGATCAGTCACCAGACGGGTGGGGCACGATGGTCGGCAGGTAATTGTGAAGGTGAGAGGTCCGCGCTTGAGTCATCAGTCACGGCTGTCCTGGAGGATGGTCTTAGGGTGAATATGAAATGCAGGAGACTGAGGTCAAGGGGGACGTTCACGGGGAGGGTGGGGTGGTGGCGGGGGAAGGGTTGGCAGGTCTGTCCTCCACTGAAAACAGGTAGGTCTACACTGGAGTGTGCAGTAGAATTTTTGGTGGTGATAGAAATTTCCTCTGTCTGTGCTGTTCAGTATGGTAGCCACTACCCATGGGTAGTGCTGAGCACTTGAAATGTGACTGAAGAACTGAATTTTAAATTTTATGTAATTTTTAATTAACATTTAGATTTAAATAGCCACATATGGCTACAATATTGGGCAGATCAAGACTCTGGAGGGTGGTTTCTCAGTGAGATTCTGAGGCTGGAGTAGGATGTAGAAACGAGTGGTGATAAGTCAGGACTTATACTGCAAGCCCTTGATGGTGTCACCTAACACATGGCTTTCTCTAGTGACTTCTTACTTTGTTTTACCTTTATCTGACCTGTGGAAATAAGCAAGAAATATTAACCCATTTTACAAATGGGCAGACTGAGGCCCAGGAAGGTCAAATTAATCTGCTCAAGGTCACAGAGCAAGCACCCACGATGTTTGCCAACTTCAAGTCCTGTGCCTCTTGCTTAAGATGCTGCCTCCTGTTCCAAGGGCTCTGATACGCGATTCTTCTTTCTGGGAAGTCTGGGGTCTGTGCTACCTGTCTGCTTGGCCTTAGGCTCTAGCACCTTCTTTCCATGGCATTCTTCATCTTTCTTTTTTCCCCCAGCAAAAATGGGTTTATTCAGGGTCAGAAAAGAATTGCAGTTTGGGGTCTGCATCCATGGCGAGCCATGTGCAAGTCCCCAGGCAACAAGGAGAGGAGAACTCTTCTAAAGAGGGGAAAAGGAAGTTCGGAGGGTTGTAGTAGACAGAGGGTCCCGTGGCAGAATTGAAAGTTGAGGAAGAGTGGCTTTTCATTGGCTGCACTGTGACCATCTCTCATTGGCTGAGCTCTTGCCAAGCAAGAAGAGGAAGGCTTTCTTCTTCCTGTTTGCCTCTGCTATCATGGTAGGGCATGAGGGCTCCCCCTTCTAGCCTCCTGACTTTATTTTAATTGCGGTTTCTACTTATTAATTTTTTTTCATCATTGTTCTTTGTAACCCCCAATACCCTGCATGTGAAGGGTGTGCCCAAGCCTGAGGCATCCTAGTGGATGCTCCCCCCTTCCAGTGCTGTGGCCGTACTTTCTGGAAGGCAGCCAGCCCCTTGGCCCTGCCCCTGGGGAGCCCCCCTTAAACCTGTCAGCCCTGCATGTCTGGATTGTGCCTTGGACCTGTGGATCAGATGCATCACCCTTCTTGCCTCCCCTCTGATCCTGTAGCTAAATTACCCTATATAAACAAGCCTTTGTTATTCCTGACTGTGAGAGATGTGGGGCTGGCTCTTGGTGGAGAGGAAAATAGACCTGGGAAGGAGGAGGTCATGAGCAGGTCAAAGTGCCAGAAGAAAAGGCTTCTGGGGCTAAAGTTTGCAGATTTGGGGAGTGAGTGTGTGTGTGTGTGTGTGTGTGCGCGCGTGCACGCATGGGGGCACCTTCCTTGGGTGTGTGTGGGTGTGAATGTGTGCATTCCACGTATGCAGCCACTTATTTGTTTTAAGTGGAATCCACTTGTGAGATTTAGTAAATAAAATAAATAAATAAATAAAAGAAATTCTTGGCTAAGGTCAGCCTAGACCTTTTGAAGAACTGCTGAAATGTTGCTGGGCTGTTATCTGCTAATCCTCCAAGTGTGCCTAACACGAGAAATAACATTCAGTGTTAAACCACCAAGTACAGAGAAAATGTCTTGAAATTATAGTGTTTGGTAAATTAGAGATTGCTTCTGTTTCTCCCCTTCCAGAGCTAAGGCAAGGCTGCTTTCCCTCTCCTTGTTTACCTTGAAAACGCACTTTACTGCCTGTGGTGTTTCTGTTAACCTCCCTGAACCCTTGCAATTTCATTCATGTGATTTGTTATTGAATGACCTTTTGAGGATTTTACAAAACGTGACCTTTTCTTGTCAAACATTCAAGGGTTTGTAAAGTGAAGCTGTCACGGGAACTCTGCGTGTTTGCTAATTATAACTAATATGTTTCCCCACATCCTTGGAAATGCAAATCACTTATTTGCTCCATGAATGGCTGCTCTTTCTTGCCTCTTGGTTTGAGATGCCTCTGAGCTGCTCAGAGGGACGTCTCCTGCCTGGGAATTCTGACCCCTCTTCTTAAAGTTGGGGAATAGGAAGGCTGATTGCCTTTTAAGTTAATTTGACCTCTTGGGAACAACGATGGGAGATTCCAGGAGCAATTGAAAGCTTTCAGAACAATCCAGTTCTTCAGAAAGTAATAGGAATAATGGGCACTGTCAAAATGTTCTGTGTGGTTCTGGTACTAGCCTCCTCCAGGGAAAGAGGTTGGTGTTTTTTGTTTTTCGTTTTTTTTTCATTTGGTGGTGGAAACAAAGGCACAAATAGGGGAGTTTTGGTGCCCAAGAATAGAATTAGAGGCAGAACCAAGGGGAGGAACGTTAGGGCATTAGGATCTTGCTTTACATTCCTTGATTTTGGTTATTAAAAATGTAGTACTAACAACAGCTAAACTAACATTCATTGAATGCTTACCATATGCTAGACACTGTGTTCAATGGTTTACAGGCATTATCTCATTTAGTCATCTCAACAACCCTGTGAGTTAGGTATTATTATTATCATTACCAGTTTACAAAGGAAGAAGAGACTGAGCCTCAGATTAAGTAACTTGTACAGGGTCAGTTGGCAAAGGTAGGATTTGATCTAGGGTCTTTCTAAGAAGAATATGCTATACTATCTCCTCCATGAAGGTATGAATGTTGATAGGCGTAGTGGAACTGATCTACATGACTGCAGAAGTAGAAAGTAATCTACTTTACTTCAAAAGCTTATTATCTCTGTGTGATTTCTTTTCTCTTTAAGAATACTATCTTCAGTGATGGATAATCACCCTATTGAACTATTGTCAGTTTCCCTAAATCCTGGTTTAAGGAATGCAGTGCTGGGTCAAATCATATGCCATGTATTTGCTGCTCATGGAAGAAGAATTGAGTAGGGCTCCCGAGACACTTCTAAAAGTGCATCCAGTGAGTTTCTCATTAGGAGGAGAAAATAATCCCCAAACATTCTAAATGACGCACAGTTACTGTCACTAATGATTTGTGGTTACTGGAGGAGGGATTTTGATCTTGAGGGGCTAAGAAATGGCCGCTTCTCTCTAAGCTGTATTTGTTAAAAGGGAAGGAATAAAAACCTGGGATAGCATATGGACTGAATAAATTTCAGATTTTCTGAGCTTGGGGGAAATTCCATTGGAATTGTGTGTAAATTGCTGGAAAATACTGTTTTGTTTTGGTTCCCTTCCACTCTAGGTAGGGCTGTGTCATAGGGAGGTTGGCCAGCCATAAAGGAGCTGCATGTTGGATTCTTTTCGCAAAGTCTAATATGGAGTCTGCTTTATATCATTCAAGTGCTTGGCCCTACTCCGTTGTTGGTCCCCTTAGTCATTCGGAAAACTCTCTTTATGTAGGTAGGGGATTACTGGGCTTTTCCAGCTTCCAAGCATAAGTCCTAGGAGAGGTTGCTTTTCAAGTGACTTTCATATGTTTTCCTTCCTCATTCAGTTGATAGACATAGATGCACAGAGTAATTTGTATCTTCGAAACAATGGAAATTTTTGAAGTGTTGGCTCATATTATTTAGAAAGGGTCATTACAACTTTATCCATTAAAAAAAAAAAGTTCAAATTGAGGATAGAGGAATATATTTCACTTCTTTTATGAGTCTGTTCTCAAGAGCTAAGCAATTTGTTGTAAAAGAATATAAGAAATATTGAGAATGAGAAAAGTTATTCTTTCTATAAAGCCCTGTCCCTCTTCATACTTCTTTTTCCCACTACAGCCTTTGATCGCTTCATAAATGACCCTCAGTGTGAGAGAAGCTGTCCACCTGCTATTTCAAATGTACTGAAGGTGTTTATGATGGATAGTTAGGTTTCAACTATACAGTAACTCAGCTTTCTACTAAAGAGCACCCTTATATCTTGGTGTTTAATAGCAATGGCGTATATATTTCAGGATCTTACAGTTCTGGATATAGTCAGACTGACCTTAAAGCTTTTTAAAAGTCAGTATTTCATAAAGTGGATTTCAGGTAAAGAAGGAAAATCATGAAAGTTTCATCTTTGGAGCTTCTCTTTCAAATTGAGTCAAGTTTAGTGTCTATTTTGTTATTAGGAATGTACTCTGAAGAATTCTGTCCACTACGGTTAATGAAAATACCCAGGACCATCGTGGCACTTTGCCAGTAATCACTAGCCAGGACTTGCAGATTTATGCTAGTGGCCTGAGTGCATTTAAAAATCTCCAGAAATATTGTTGAACAATGAATGGAGTTGAGGGATTATTGCAAAATTCACAAGAATCATAGGGCATTGCAACTTTAGAAAGAGAGGGACAGTGTATTAGGACAGTGATTCCTAATATTCTAAGGTAAAATATTTATGAATCTGATGAAAGCTGTGGCCATCTGTCCCAGAAAAGTGCACATTAACATAAAATTTTACATTTGGTTTCAGAGATTCTTGGATTGCCCTCAACATCATCCTTGGGACCCCAGGTAAAGCCCCTTAGATTGAGTGTCTCCCAGCCCAGTTAGAGAATCATGCCTGACCAAGGAGGCAACTCAGTCACTGACGTGTTGTTCAAGCTTTTTTTTTTTTTTTTTTTTAAATTTAAGGCAAACTGTGGCTTTTTTGATGGTAAAGTTATTGTCCCATGTGCATAAATACTATGTCACCGCTACTGAATTGGTGAGGACGGCCAAGGATCTTGATACCTATCAGCAGAGCTATTTGAAATCCAGCCATGAATTGTTGGAACTCTAAGCAATGCGATGTGACAGGAGAAAAACAATGAATTTGGAGCCAGGAGACTTGGGTTCTAGTCTTTTTCCCCACAATGTAATGATGAGGAAGTCATTTGACTTCCCTGATCGTCAGTTTCTTATCCATGAAGAAAAGCAGTTGGATTGTGACCCCCCAATATACCTTTCAGTCTTAAAATTCAATCAGTTAACCATTCTTTTTTTTTCTTTTTGTCTCCTATTCGTATAAGTTCAAGAAGTTGAAGTTCATTGCTGAAGTTCAAGATAATTGCCAAGAATAGGAAGTCAAGACAAATTTTGTTTCGTGGAAAAGGTTTTTATTTAATTTAGGGGTTTCAGAGAGTCCAGAAGAAATAATGAAGATTATATGTTGTAGCAAAAGTGCTGAGCTTTTTTGGGGTGAAATGTAGTGAAAGACATGAAATTTGGGAAATATTTGTGTGAGGCTACAATTGCTTTTCAGACACATTAGGACTCAGAAACTCAGCTTATTTGTCAGTGCCCGTGTTTACCAGCAGCACTTCTGCCATCTCGCAGTTATTCTTACCACTGCCTTCTTGGGTGGAGTTAGAGCTCGTAGCAACCATCCTGAAGTTTATCCTGGAACATGAGTCCTGGGGAACTGAAATGAGGTATGTTACTTCCAGAAATTTGTGATAACAAATTAGAAAAGGACATTGAGGACAACTTCCTTAGTGTCAACCTGGATCCTCTTTTTAAGCATAAGAAAAACAAATGGGGAACGCTACATGATTGTCATGACTATATGGTGGTGATTTCCCTGGACTGAGTAGGGAGAGATGTGAGTTGTCAGTCCTGGTCACCGTTTCTCTGAGTTGGGGTGTGAGTGTCTCCTTCAGAGTCCTTTCTGCCTCTTGGTGTTCCTGCTGCTGGTTGGATGTCGAGTAGCTCAGCTGATAGTAGCTGTTTGAATACAGAAGGCAGTTTGCCCCAGGCTGTATTTTACAGCAGGTCCAGTCAAGACTCAGCCTGTTCTCCATTTGGATGTTTCAAAGTTTTCCATGTTTGTCCCAAGCAGAGAATAGCACCCAGAGAGTTTTTATATCATAGGAAAATTAAACATTTTTTTTTTTCCCGCCAGCTAGTGGGAGGACAAGAAAAGCAAGAGGTTAAACATCTTGAGAGGCCACTGGTGGGACATTCTGATCTGATTTGAGTGTGACAGCCAGGACCTATGTCCTGAAGCATCCTTTTCTGGGCACATGGTAGCCCCCTCTGCTGGGATGATGATGGAGTGATAGTGACTGCGATGAAAATAAATTATCAACATTTTAAACATGAAGAAAGGGAGTCACAGATGTGAATTAACATGTTTAAGGTCACACAAGAAGAGGAGGTGAAGCTGGGACAGAAATCAGAACCTCTGGCTCAAATGTCCAAGTTCTTTATCATGATGTGAAAAGCTGAAGGAGAAAGTTGGTGGTGGCTGTAATGGTAACTAACTGGTTTCTCCCAAGTCTTAATCTCCTTCCACATAACCGTCATTTTCTAACAGTGAGATAAGATGTCACTGCTGGTGACGGCATCTCTTGAACCGAACAAAACTGAGACCACACGCATGTGTGCCCCTGCATGTGTATGTCTGTGTTAGGTATGTAAGCAGGTGATGTCAACTCTCTTACCATGTGGTTTAATTTCCTCTCCATTGATTCACAAGTGGAAAGAAAATGTCAGAACTCCTGAAGTGCCTTTAAAACAAAGGTGCAAAGTATTAAAACCAGAAAAGAAAAAAAATGCTATTTTTAGAACTGAAGTTCCATTTTCTCACAGAGTCCCAGCTTCTTAAGTGCAGGGGTCCCACCCCAGGCTGTTCTGGCTCTCCCTGTTAGCTCACAGCGGTTCAGACTCCCTCTGCCCAACCCGAGGTCCTGGGTTTCTACTGTTCCTTTGGATTTCAAATGTTATGGGGACTGGGGACATTTAGAAGTGATGATCTCTTGGCATGGAGACTGCTTCTCCCAAAGCTGCTGCAGTTTTTTTTTTTGTTTTTTTTTTTCCATTTCTTTCTTTTCACTTCCCTTCTGTTTTGTTTACCTTTGGCTTGAATGAGTCGACTGGCATTTCTCTTTGTACTGGGAAAATTCACTATTTGCCAGAAGCAAGAGAGAGGGCAGAAAGCAGGGTTACAGATAGATCTGAAGGCCTGTTTGTGTTTGCTTCTCTATTTCTGGGGGCAAGGGACAGTGTTGCCATCCATTAAATATTTATTGTGTTAGCAGCCTCTGGTCATCCCTGCTAACGGAGGCAAGGGATGATATGATAATCCAAAATAGCACAAAGTTCCAAGTTACTTATATTTGGTTTGGCAGTGCATTACAGTAAAACCCCATGAATTCAACCTAATTAGGAAGAAGGCCAGTTTGGATTAGTGAAGCCCAAATTATATTTTATGGAAAATTGATTTTGTAGCTTCTAAATTTACACAGTAATTTGAATTAGGTATCAAAGTCCACGGTAGAGAGTCTCAGGACAGTTTTTAATGACAAGTTTAAAATATTTGGCACAAAATTGTAAGATTTTTATAGAACTGGCTGCTTTCAAAGTGATTAGACATTTCAAAACTGTCCTGTTACGAGTTTTAACTATTTCCATCAGTCTTAAATTGTGAAACAATGGCCTTTTAAGACACATGATAGGGAAGTGAATGCCTGTTAAAAATTTCTGCAAATTTCCAATCTGTTAGATTTGAATGAAGAAAATTGACCTACATGATATTTTTCCCTCAGCAGATTTATTGTCTTTATTATGCATTGTTAAAGCTAATACAGATGGGGAGTCATTCTATGTAATATTGAGTTTCTTGGGACATCATTATGCTGGTCTGTTTTTCTGTTGATGCAGGTGATAATTTTGTGATAATCTAATTCCTGCTACCTCCAGTTTTAGTTCTTTTTTTTTTTTTTTTAATTAATTAATTTATTTATTTTTGGCTGTGTTGGGTCTTTGTTTCTGTGCGAGGGCTTTCTCCAGTTGCGGCGAGTGGGGGCCACTCTTCATCGTGGTGCATGGGCCTCTCACTGTCGCGGCCTCTCCCGTTGCGGAGCACAGGCTCCAGACGCGCAGGCTCAGTAGTTGTGGCACACGGGCTTAGTTGCTCCGCGGCATGTGGGATCTTCCCAGACCAGGGCTCGAACCCATGTCCCCTGCATTGGCAGGCAGATTCTTAACCACTGCGCCACCAGGGAAGCCCCAGTTTTAGTTCTTAATACACCATCTTCTTGGGTCTCTAGCCCTTTCTTTCCTCCACATTTAATCATCAGTAAACATACACTAAAGCATTACAGGTGAGTTTCTTTTTCTTTTTAAAGTAAGATCTCTGCCTTGCTTAGGTTGTGTAACAGCAGTATTGGCTTTCATTCCTCATGTGAAAGCAGGCAGAGTGACTTAGTGGTTCCCAAATGCTGGTCTATAGACTGGATGTGTTGGAACTACCCAAGGAGCTTACGAAATACAGATTCCTGGGCCCCACCCCTGGAGATTCTGACTCCATGGGTTTTGGTGGAGCCCAGGAATTTCTTTTTAACCAGCTCTCTGGATGCTTCTGGTGGGCACCCAGACATGAAGAGGTTGGCTGGAGTGGTTAAAAAAAACCAGTAGCCAGACAGAGGCCCAAATTTGTCTTCCAGCTGTGCCCAGTAGGTCAGGACTTGCTTGATTTGGGAGCAGCGGGGTAGTGGGGCCAGGAACTGAAGGGGTGAACCTGATCCTTCGAGGATCAAAGCTTTGAGTCTTTGAGTCTAGCTCCTCTCTGTTCACCGTTTCTTCCGAAGAACCCCTTTCTGTTACTGCTGCTGCCTGGCTTTGCCTTCTTGCTCAAGGGCCACATTCCATATCTTGGTCTCCAGAGACCTTTAACACCGGCAACTGTTTGTTTGAGTGCAGTGACCTTTCACTTCGTTCTGTCCCCTCAAAGAGCCACCCCACCTTTATTTTCTCCTTAGCCTTCCCTCATTCATTCATGGGCCACGATTAATCTCATATAGCACCTAACAGGACAGGGCTGCCCTTGCCATAATTAGCAGCTGGGATCGTGGCAGTGGCGTGAGCCCTCTCCAGGCTGGGAGGACCAAAGCCCAAAGTATTGGCACCAGGAAGCTCCAAAGAAATACTCATAGATTTGAATTGCTACAGACAGTTCATTACTTACTCCACAAAATGGACTTATTAAAAGGCCGTGAAAGGAGGTAATGTCGGTTGCAAATAAATCTGTGCTACAAATCCAGAATGAGTGATGTCCAGGAGCCCTGGGGAAGCCCGAGTAAAAGGCCACTCAGAGGACCCCCACCTCCATCCCAAGCCCTACCCTTCATTTGGAGGGTTGTTCAGGAGTAAAGTGTCAAGGACTCTGGCTCTTGTCAAAGACAATTAATTGGGACTTAAAGCTCTAGTTTTGGGGAATGAGATTTAGAAAATACTGATCAGTGAGCTTCATTTGAGCACTATCTGTCGCTATACCATCAATCTCCTTTAGTTGTCAGTCTCTGCCTTCCAGGACCCAGTTCTGGAAAGAGTAAACATGGCATTTTAAGAGAATTCAGCAACCTTCTCGTTTGTAAGGAAATTTTTGATTGTCAAGTTCATGGAAGCATTTTATTAGCTTAAAAAGTTGCAAAATTGGGACAAGAAGCTTTGTCACAGCCTTAAGCATGGTGGACACATGTGGTCCCTTGGAAGGAGCCCCACTCTGGACCAGAGGAGAAGACCTGAGTATATGCTATGGTGAGTTCTGCAATTGTGAAACACTGGTGTGAGCACTGAGTAGAAATGGGCCCCTAGTATGCCTGCTCTGTGCGGTCCTTCCGTGTGAACAGTTAGCCACGGTCGTCTTCAACAAGGAAGTCACTGGTAGGCACAGACCTGGCCTTTCCAGTGGGCAGAAGGTGAGGCCTTTACACTTTGGTGGCCAGAAAGTATGTCCGGTTCTTGCCCAAGCATGGCACATCCAGAAGATCTCAGGCGTACATTAAAAGCCTGTCTGGGTGGAGAGGGTAGTATATTTCTAATACCGCCAAATCCTGTTAACTCGGACAAACTGGACTGAAGTACAGCTTAGAAACTGGTGTGCATACTTAGTGTTTTAAAAGAAATAAAGCTTTAACATTTAAAAAAAATGGTGGTAAGATACACATAATGTAATGTTTACCATTTTACCCATTTGAAGGCATATGATTCAGTAGCATTTAGTACATTCTGTTGTGCAGCCATCACCACTATCTAGCTTTACCACTTTTAAGTGTAAAAAAAAGTATTTAAAAATAACTGACAAATTGTTTCTACCCAGAAGCAGACCTCATTACTACATGCATGTATACACACACACACACACACATATACACGCGCACATATATATATATACACAAAGTACATTATATGAATGTCATGGTCTGATGGTGGCCAGAGGGACTTTGGAAATTCTCTGTCCGGCTCTGTGGATGAGGAAACTGTGACCATGACCCCAGGGGCACTTAGGGGACTGGCCCCTGCTTGCGTGGCAGAGGCAGGCCCCTGTTTCCCAATCCTGACACGATGTGTTCTGTAACGTGTTTATAGTTGGCAATACATTTTCCATAAAATATACTATTGAACTAAAGCCTTTGAGAGTAATTTCCTCTTTGCTTGAATGTTTTCCCCTCAAGCCTTGTTTACATTGTGAATTTTCATGGCAAACCCTTTCTTTGGCTCAGCTTAGGCTACATTTTACCACAGATGCCCAATTATAGGAGCCATGAACTTTTCTTCTTCCTGAGTTGGCCTGGTGCTGGTGGAAACTTAAAGTGTGTCAGGTAATGAGGCGTGGTGTGTGTGCAGGGCTGGGGGAGGTGGCCTCGGGTGAAAGCACACCTCTGCCCTTCCAGGGCTTGGGGAGGGGCGAGGCTGGGGACAGGGATGCAGCCGGCTGAGCCCAAAGCTGGCTGGACGCTCGGGCTGAGGGAGGGCAGGGCGCGAGGGTTCTGCCGCGGTGGGGCGAGCGAGAGGCCTGCTTCCTCCACGAGCCTCCCGAGCGGGTGGTGTCTGGCCGGATGCCTGTGTGCCAGGTACAGCCCTGCACGCTCTTGGCTGTGGGGCCAGTGGTGTGGGCTCGTGGCAAGCCTGTCTCACGCTCTTTATCCGAGGCTCCACAGTGGTAGGTTACCGGGCAGTGGCGGACTTTGGTTTCCTTTTCTGTTTTATTGCCGTTAAGATATACATGACATAAAATTGACCGTTTTAACCATTTTAAGTGTACGGCTCTGGGGAATTAAGTACATTCACATTGTTGTGCAGTCCTCACCATTATCAGCCTCCAGAATTTTTTTCATCTTCCCCAACCGAAACTGGGTGTGTTATATAGCAGCTCTCCCTGTTCCCCGCCTCCCCTCAGTCCCAGGGAACCCCCCCTTCCACTTTCTGTCTCTGTACGTTTGAGTGCTCTAGGTATCTCATGGCAGTGGAATTAAATAATATTTGTCTTTTGGTGGCTGGCTCACTTCGGTTTTCAGAACATGACTTTATCAGCAGAGAGTCCATACTGTGCCTTCGGGAGAATTAGAAAAAGGTGCCCCCTCCTTTCTCTGGGTAGATGCAGCCCCTGGCCAGAGCCTGAGCTTGGCAAGTGGAACCTAGCCTGGATTTCAGTCTCCACCTGTCCCCTTGGCCAAACACCATTGTACAGTGAACAACCTGAACAACTGTATGAGTTGGCCCTGTTGACCACGCCCTCCCTCAGAGGGAGGGTTCTCATTGCCCTGGAGCCCTAGCTGGGTGTCTTTTCTGTTACCCATTCCTATTCTTCCAGCCTCCTTCTCTGGTCCCCTAGTTCCCTTTGCTGTTAAGGTTCAAGTTGGTTGATTCCCCTCAGAATGGGGCTTCCCAAGAATGGCAGGTTTTCGGAGGCCGACAGAAAAAGTCGTTGGGACTTTTAGGAACACACAGAACTCATTCAAATGTCATTTGCTGTGAGCTAAGTGAAAATGACTTAGGTGGGTTAGATTTCCTTTGGAAATACTCGGGGGGTTACCAATTAAGAGGAAAAGAGCGTAGGAAGATAAGTGAGAGGATTTACTTATGCCGATGCCTCTGAAAACTAGTTGAAATATTTAGGAAACTGAAGGTGCAGCTGGTTGGGTGTGCTCTCAACCGTGCTGGGCCCTTTAGCCCTACCTCTTTTAATAAAGCAGTGGCTGAATTGGAAGCAATCTAGGCAATAATGAATGTTCTTGTAAATCTCTTTGGTTGAGAAACTCTCAAAATATGGCCAGAGCTCAAGCAGCACCTGTTTCCTCTTAATTCTACTATAACACGTGAATGATTTTTTATAAGGCATTAAACTTTAATTGGTGCCATTTTACTAAGCAGATTTTAAAAGCAGTGATGGCAGTAATTGAACTTACTAAGATGACTTCTAATTGTTATGTGTGATGTGAAAAAGGTTTTTATCTAAAATGTTGATTATTTTGTTCTGATTTCCAAAGAATGTGCTTTATTTATTTACTTTTTTTTTTTTTGAAGTGGTGGATGTAGAGAGGCAGTAGCATGGATAAGAACTGATAAGCATGGATTTCCTTGCCCTCTCACTGTGGCAGTATTAGGGGAAATATCGAGGCAGATAGCGATATATAAAATTAAAAAGATGAAAATGAAACCAGTATAAACTCATCTTGTGGAGGAGTTTTTCAGAGTGTGAGCTTTGGCGAGAAAGAAATGAAGGTTGGGTTTTGCTCAGGTCAGAGCCGTGGTCCGGCCTTTTCACTTTGCTTTTGCTTTTGTTGCTCTGCTGTGCTAAAAGCATTCCTCGAATGTGCGCTATTGCGGTTGAACTTCTTCTTTGCCCTTCCTTCATTTGACATTCCTGGGCAAGGCTGTCTTCACTCAGGACAGGCATGTTACACAAGTGGGGAAAACCATAGACTTGAAAATCTGGCCAAATATTTTGTTGCCGCACTGAACTGTGGCTCAGGATTCAACATGAAGAGTGCACAATCTGGCTCACCTCCTCCCCTCTTCTGTAATTCTTTTTCCCCCTCCGAGTTTGGTCATTCGTTTTGCTGCCTTTGGAGTTTTAAAAAGTTGGATTGTTTCTCTGTTATAAAAATAACACATACATCAGACTTGCAGATAGCCGCCAGCCAAGGAGAGAGGCATTTGGGGGCAGAAGCAGGCAATGAGTGGAGAATGCAGGTTGTTTTCACTATTTCACGGCTGGTGTCCTGAGGAACAGCGTGGATAGAGGGGCACACCATTGTGCGCACTGGTAAACGTATTGATGGATTGGACCAGATCCCTAAATCTCCTTCCTCCTTATCTGCACACCACCCTCCCTTTTTTCATCCCTACCCCTGGGGCAGCTGTCCCATTTTCTGTGTGAAAGAAAAGCTAGCGGATTCCACAGTTGCCTTTCAGTGTGATTGCTGAGGCTGTAGTGTTTGCAGAGTTCTTCATGTTTCACCTTGTTTTTTTCATGAAAACAAGATTTCTTATGCAAAATGGGTCACTTGAAAGCTCCAAACAATTTCTCCAGAGCAACAGCCAGTGTTTCATGCAGGAGAGATGTTAGCAAACCACTGACATATGGATGTGATCTCTGTTACTTTGACCAGATTTGGTTTCTACAGAGTGCGTGAGAAGGGAAGATAAATTTTGTCCTAGTAATACTATAGCGACTCATAAATAAATGGTTACCCTTTGGTGCTTGCAGTTTTCATTAAAGTCGCCTGAGCTTTGTTATTGACACCATAGGTTGCCTATTCAGGGAAATGCAGTAAAATTTATCAGTGTGCTTTCTACACCTAATAAATCATCCAAACAGGGAACCATATGGCAGATAAGACCTTGAAAATGTGGCTTCAGCATGTGAGGAGTCAAGTTGCTGAAATCTTGAATGATTACAGCCTGCACATTTTCCCCTGGAATATCTTATAGTTATTTTACATGCCATTTTCTTGTTCACCCCATCACCTCTTTGTCTCTCTCCCTCTCCCCTCTCTCCCGCGTGCTTTCCTCTTTTCTCCCACTCGAGCGCCATTTTTTTTTTTTTTTTTTTTTTTTGGCTGTTCTTTCTCACTCTTTGTTTTTCTTTTGGGTGGGGGGCCAGCTGTGATTTCAGCTAGAAAATAAGCATCCGGAGCAGATAAGACGTTTTTATAATGCCTTGCTGGTAGGAGGAAGAGGGGCCGGGAGGAGCAGAGACTGACGGGAAGGGATGATGTATGTGGCGGCTGTGTCCCTACTCTCCTCCAGCCCATTGTCATTAATCACGGCCATTAGTTTTTTTCAGAGCTGCCTTGTCTGCGCCAGACTTCAGAAAAGCCATTGTTTTTTCATGCCACAGACTGGGGGCGGGTGGGGGGGGGTGGAGAAAGGGAAGAAAGAGACCCTAGGACTTTTTTTCTCCTTCCTCATTGTGTCTCCCAGAATCTCCGTCCTCTCCTGTCTTCTCTCACCCCCGACCCCGACGCTGACCCAGCTGCCTTTTCTCTCTCTGCAAGTTGGTGGTGGTGGGGTGGAGGGGAAACCCAAACTCTGATTGCCTCATCAGTACCTGTGTTTTATACATTCATGGGACAGCACAGCTCGGGGCACACGATCGGGACGTATCCACTGAATCATAGTGGTTGCTCCTCAGGCACTGTTTAATTTCAAGGAGGTTTTGCAGATATTTGTTTGTTTGTTTCCTTCTTCTTTTGGGAATTAAAGTCTAGATGTCCCTGCTATAACCTGAGGATACAGCAAGCTAGGAATGTGCCTCTAGTGGAGCATCTGTGTTGAATGTCTGGGGAAGGAGAGGCTGGCTGTTGCCTGGGGAGGCGTATTACCAAGGTGCTTACCAAGCCTTGACCATGTCCTGGGGATTCTACCGCTGTGTAGCAAGTTCTTCCAGAGCAGCTGTGGCTTATCATCAGTCGATGCCACCCAGTCAACTTGGGTGAATCTTGCTGGTTGATAAGGGACGGCCACTGTCCAACTAAAGACTCCAGCTTGAGGAGAGAACTGCCCACCCCCCACAAAGTCTGCAGATGACTTTCTGGCTTCCCAGTGCACATCATACCTGAGTCACGTACATGACATGTGACTGTTCAGTAAACTAGTATTTTAAAAAATATTCATAGAGTTTTGTAAAACATACAGGCCCACCTCAAAGAGCATAAGAGTATAATTTTAAGTATAACTTTATGCAGTTTTCTGTGAAAACAAGCAAATTGTTGGTGCAGGAGGAAGCATAAGAATTAATGAAGTCTGTATGACAAATGTGTTTAAAAAGAAAAAACCCCTTAATTGATTTCAGATATAAACAAAGCTGTTTGAACTAGGATCCTTAAATACTGCTGAGTAGAGGTACTTGGGGTACTTACTTTAATGAAAAGATGGTAGAGATTTGTTATTTATCTATCTGTTGAATATTCACAGTATAGGAAAAAATGTTTGTGAGCAAGGAATCAGGAGACAGAGCGGAGCTGCGCTTGTTCTGCCTAGGAGCTGTGTAACTTTAGTCCAATTACTTGACCTCTCTGAATGCCGGTTCCTTCTTCTGTCACATGAGATGGTTGGTTCTAGATCATTGTCTCCCTGTTGGATCATGGGTGGTACAGGAAATTTTAGGTGGTACATGGGATGGACTTTAAAAATTTTTGTTACTGTGTTTATGTTTATAATTAAACATAACTGTATACTTATGACTATCTACTTATGACTGTATTATAGCTTTCATATTTTAATTTCTTTTTTTTTAAAATTTATTTTTGGCTGCGTTGGGTCTTTGTTGCTGCACGTGGGCTTTCTCTAGTTGCAGCGAGCAGGGGGCCACTCTTCGTTGCGGTGCGCAGGCTTCCCACTGCAGCGGCTTCTCTTGTTGTGGAGCATGGGCTTTAGGCGTGCGGGCTTACGTAGTTGTGGCTCACGGGCTCTAGAGCGCAGGCTCAGTAGTTGTGGCGCACGGGCTTAGTTGCTCCGCGGCATGTGGGATCTTCCCGGACCAGGGCTCGAACCCGTGTCCCCTGCATTGTCAGGCGGATTCTTAACCACGGCACCACCAGGGAAGTCCCCATACTTTAATTTCTGAATTAGTAGGAAAAATGAGTCGAGGAAAAAAAATATTCAGTGTGTAATAATACAGCTCTTATGGAGATATGGTAAACATTACAGTGTGGTACTCAGACGACCAAAAGTTATTACCCTCCAGACCAGATGATCAGGGTCAAGGAGTTAAATGGTGGTTTATGCATAGTGTATACAGAGGGAGTTTGTTTTAGAAGTTTAAGCATATTCTTTATCATCGTCTTTACTATGTTTAATTCTTCACTGATTAATAGAGCAAAGTTAATTTTAGTGTGGGTTGTTTCTGAATGATCTCAAATTTTGATTTAATGAGCTCTCTGTGAGGATAGCTGTATGTGTATGAATCTAGGCACTGGGGAAAACTGGATGTCTGAGATACAGTGCTGGGGCTCTGTGGAGCAGCTCTTGTGTGGTTTTATTTGAAGAGATCTAGAAAGACTAGAACATACCACCGTATTTTCTCTGCCAGGGTTCTGCAATTTCTGTTTTCTGGAGTTTCGGCGGTTTCAAACCTGTCAGAACATCAGTCACCTGGAGATCATTTACGAAAACGCAGATATCTGGGCCCTGTCCCATACCTGCTAAACCAGACTCTCTGGGGTGGGGGCTGGGATGATCCAGGCCCACCCCAGTGCTTGGGAACCACCGAGTTAAGGCACTGACAGTCCCTGAGAAAAGTGCACGTGAGCAGAAGACAGACCCCTGGCTTCAGCAGCCATTGCAGCCTTGGCTTGAGTCCCTTTATCAGATGAGCAGTAGTTGCCTCCAAGGCATGTGCATTCTGATACTGAGAGCTATCTAGGTAAGATCCTGGTCTTGGACAGTTCTGGAAGGACAGCACAGTGGGGAGGGGAAGTATGGGGCGGTCAGAGCGGCAGCAAAGGGCACATAGGGAAGGCTGATGAGGTTCCCCCAGCCAAAACCTCCTAAGTGGAAGGAGTGAGCCTATATCGTTTAGCTAATGGCAGGTTGAGGGTGCCTAATGGCACCGTGATGTCCAAGCCAGTGGGCAGCTGTGTCTCATTCTTATTGGGAGAATTTGGCCAATGTTTGTATGTTTGAGTGTCCCCCTTCTATGTTAAATGGTGGCATTAAATCTACCCTCTAATTAAGTAAGTTCTTTCTCCCACTACTGTTTTTATCATGCCAGGCTCCTCAGAATTGTTCATTGGCTCCCACTGACTTAAAGAACCAAGGGCGATCTCTTTAGCTTGGCATTCACTGCTTCCCTGAGTCTTGTCTCTCTGGCCGTCTCTCCTGCTACTCCTTTGCCCACACAGTCTGCTCCAGTCAGACCAGTCTCATCACCTCACGACCACATCTTGTTCTTTCCCATCTTTATTATTCTGTTCCGTCTCCCTGAGTCACTGCATGGATTCCCTTCTCCTCAGTCATGCACAGTTCTTGAGGTCAAGTGACGTTTCCTGTCTCCTCGGTGGAGCCTCGCACCGTGGTCCATCCGTGTCTGACCTCTGCCTCTTCTGGAAGAGACAGCACCAGGGTGGAGTAGACATTGGAAGACCCAGTGCTCCCAAAGACTGACTGTGGCCGTGGGCAAGTCAACCTTACTGGGCCGCCACCTCCTCAGTTAGAAAGAGAACATTGAGAGTAAGCATCTCCCTCCTCTTGTAGGAAGATCAACTGAGATGATGAATGGCGAGGAGCTTTGTGAATAGCAGCACCCTGCACTCCTCTAAGGGATTTTCTTTGGGAATTAATCAAGGACTGACTTGTGACCGTCCTTCTGGTGATCTCTTGCAGCGCCGTTCATTTGCTGTATTGTTGCTTAACATTTCCTGAATCTCTCCTGACTCTAAATTGGCATTTTCTTCCTTTTGTAAGTCATTCCTAACCTATGAAAATGCTATTCATTATGAAATAACACTGTAAAGATAATGGAAAAATTTTCTTCTGAGATTCATTTTCCTTATTAATTCTCCCTTTTTTCCCCCTCTCTGACCCTAAGCTTTTCTATTGATGTAGTCATCTTTACCAGACTCTCCTTCTTCCTCCCTCCATCCCTTCCTCCATCCCTCCCTTCCTCCCTCGCTCCTTCCTTCCTCTCTCTCTCCCTCTCTCTTCCCCCCTTCCTTCCTCCCTCCCTCTCTCTCTCTCTTTCTGTCTCTCTCTCATCTCCCATCTCTTTTTCCTGTTGATGTGTAGAGTACTGTTGCTTTCTGTGTCTGCTGGATGCTACCTGCAGGTATTAGGGAAATTTCCCTCCCAGTGTCTGCGGTTTGTAGCTGAAGAATGGGTTTGCAGTGCATCCTGCTGGCTTTAATCAATACCAGCCATTGTAGTTCATTGCTCTGTTAGGGGATGCTCTGTGATGGGGTGTGAACACACACGGTCCCAAAGGTTTCTCTATTCTTGGGCTGGGGTTGAGAGAAAGATTCCCCTGTCACAGTGTTCCTTTCCCAGCCTTTATTTCTACCTCATCTTCTCTGAACCTTTATTGAGCATCCATCTCTTTTGAAGATGGTCCTGCATTCTGGCTCGCTGTCAGACAACTTTCCTTGAGGTACAACCTGGGAAGGCAGCATCTGCCTTCCCAGGTAGATCCGGCTTCACAGTGGGCCTCTGCACTCCTGAAAGCTGTATTACCCTGTATGCAAGTGGCTTAACCTGAGCCCCAGTGTCCTCATATGTAAAATGTAGCAGCTTATGTTCAAGTGCCTAGCACAGGTCATTCATTAATTTTACGATTTTCCTCCTTTTCCTCTCTTTCTTTAGTCACACTTCTTCTGATAACTTTAGGCCACCCGACCTGCTGTGCTGTATTATCTGTGCTCATCCTGGGTACAGGGTCTGCTTCCATTGTAGCTGGTGAGAGTCCTGAGCCAGCACGGTTGGGGCAGGCCCTCCAGAAGCGTTGGAGAGTGAAGGCCGAGAGTGCATGTTGCCTGCCCCCTGAAAGGACAGTTGTATGTGTACAGATGGGCCTTCTCATGTTTTCATCAGGGAGCCCAGTTACTTTTCTAGCTTTACCTCCATCTTGATGATAGGTATCAAGAAAGGAAAGTATCGAATGAACTGTACCTGTTATGGAATGAAAGGCACACAATTTAGGTACATATGTAAAAACTGAACTCATTTTCACTTAAGACTTTCGATGTAGGTAGAACAACTCATTTGAAAATACCAGCCTTGATAACCTAGATATAAATGGGTTTCAGGGTGAGGAGTTGGCTGATTGCTGTTCTGCTGTGGATTTTGGCTGTGGTTGGTCTTCCACAGCAGTAATGCAGGGTAGTCCACTTTCGTGTGTCCTTGTTCTGGCTGGGCAGAAGTGCTTCTTGGAGTTGGAGGCCTTGCAGTTACACACCTGCCATGGCTTTGGTATACACAGTCTTGCTCACCTCGTATGCACTTCCCCGTCCTTTACTCCAATTTTGAACTGCTCTTCAAGACCTAGTTCAAATCCCAGCCCCGTGAACTCCTTCTCTAAGCCCCCCATCTTAGTGATTAGGAGTCACTCTTGTAGGAATTGCTGGATGGGTATTACATTTGGTAATATACCTTATGACTTTGTGTTTTCTCTTCTGTTGCTAATTTGAATTATAACTTTGAAGTTCGTCGTTTTCATTTTTTGCACGTGTGCGTCCCATCTTTTTTTAAATTGAAATACAGTGGATTTACAATGTTGTGTTAGTTTCAAGTGTATAGCAAAGTGATTCTCAGTTATACATATATATTCTTCTTCAGTCACTTTTTCCATTATAGGTTATGAGAAGACATTGATTATAGTTCCCTGTGCTATATAGTAGGTCCTTATTGTTTATCTATTTCATATACAGTAGTATGTATCTGTTTATCCCAAATTGCCAATTTGTCCCTCCCCTCCCTTTCCCCTTTGGTCACCATAAATTTGTTTTCTATGTCTGAGTCTGTTTTTCTTTTGTAAATAAGTTCATTTCTCTCATTAATTTTTAGATTCCAAATATAAGTGATATCATATATTTGTCTTTTACTTCACTTAGTATGGTAATCTCTAGGTCCATCCATGTTGCTACAAATGGCATTATTTCATTCTTTTTAATGACTGAGTTATATTCCATTGTATATATACACCACACCTTCTTTATCCATTCATCTGTGAATGGATACTTAGGTTGCTTCTGAGTCTTGGCTATTGTAAATAGTGCTGCTATGAACATTGTAGTGCATGTATCTTTTTTTTTTTTTTTTTTTGACTTAAACAACAGAAAGTTATTTTCTCGTGATTTTGGAAGCTGGAAGACTGAGATCCACCCTAATGAGTACATACAATCTTTTTTTTTTTTTTTTAAACATCTTTATTGGAGTATAATTGCTTTGCAATGGTGTGTTAGTTTCTGCTTTATAACAAAGTGAATCAGTTATACATATACATATGTCCCCATATCTCTTCCCTCTTGCATCTCCCTCCCTCCCACCCTCCCTATCCCACCCCTCTAGGTAGTCACAAAGCACCGAGCTGATCTCCCTGTGCTATGCGGCTGCTTCCCACTAGCTATCTATTTTACATTTGGTAGTGTATATATGTCCATGCCACTCTCTCACTTTGTCCCAGCTTACCCTTCCCCCTCCCCGTATCCTCACGTCCATTCTCTAGTAGGTCTGCATCTTTATTCCCATCTTGCCTCTAGGTTCTTCATGACCATTTTTTTCTTTTTTTTTTTTTTTTAGATTCCATATATATGTGTTAGCATACGGTATTTGTTTTTCTCTTTCTGACTTACTTCACTCTGTATGACAGTCTCTAGGTCCATCCACCTCATTACAAATAACTCAGTTTCGTTCCTTTTTATGGCTGAATAATATTCCATTGTATATATGTGCCACATCTTCTTTATCCATTCATCTGTTGATGGACACTTCGGTTGCGTCCATGTCCTGGCTATTGTAAATAGAGCTGCAGTGAACATTTTGGTACATGACTCTTTTTGAATTATGGTTTTCGCAGGGTATATGCCCAGTAGTGGGATTGCTGGGTCGTATGGTAGTTCTATTTTTAGTTTTTTAAAGAACCTCCATACAATTCTCCATAGTGGCTGTATCAATTTACATTCCCACCAACGGTGCAAGAGGGTTCCCTTTTCTCCACACCCTCTCCAGCATTTATTGTATGTAGATTTTTTGATGATGGCCATTCTGACCGGTTTGAGATGATATTTCATTGTAGTTTTGATTTGCATTTCTCTAATGATTGATGATGTTGAGCATTCTTTCACGTGTCTATTGGCATTCTGTATATCTTCTTTGGAGAAATGTCTATTTAGGTCTTCTGCCCATTTTTGGATTGGGTTGCTTGTTTTTTTAATGTTGAGCTGCTTGTAAATTCTGGAGATTAATGCTTTGTCAGTTGCTTCATTTGCAAATATTTTCTCCCATTCTGAGGGTTGTCTTTTCGTCTCGTTTATGGTTTCCTTTGCTGTGCAAAAGCTTTTAAGTTTCATTAGGTCCCATTTGCTTATTTTTGTTTTTATTTCCATTACTCTAGGAGGTGGGTGAAAAAGGATCTTGCTGTGATTTATGTCATAGAGTGTTCTGCCTATGTTTTCCTCTAAGAGTTTGATGGTGTCTGGCCTTACATTTAGGTCTTTAATCCATTTTGAGTTTATTTTTGTGTATGGTGTTTGGGAGTGTTCTAATTTCATTCTTTTACATGTAGCTGTCCAGTTTTCCCAGCACCACTTATTGAAGAAGCTGTCTTTTCTCCATTGTATACTCTTGCCTCCTTTATCAAAGATAAGGTGACCATATGTGCCTGGGTTTATCTCTGGGCTTTCTGTCCTGTTCCATTGATCTATATTTCTGTTTTTGTGCCAGTACCATACTGCCTTGATTACTATAGCTTTGTAGTATAGTGTGAAGTCAGGGAGCCTGATTCCTCCAGCTCCATTTTTCTTTCTCAAGATTGCTTTGGCTATTCGAGGTTTTTTGTGTTTCCATTCAAATTGTGAAATTTTATGTTATAGTTCTGTGAAACATGCCAGTGGTAGTTTGCTAGGGATTGCATTGAATCTGTAGATTGCTTTGGGTTGTAGAGTCATTTTCACAATGTTGATTCTTCCAATCCAAGAACATGGTATATCTCTCCATCTATTTGTATCATCTTTAATTTCTTTCATCAGTGTCTTATAATTTTCTGCATACAGGTCTTTTCTCTCCTTAGGTAGGTTTATTCCTAGATATTTTATTCTTTTTGTTGCAGTGGTAAATGGTAGTGTTTTCTTAATTTCACTTTCAGATTTTTCATCATTAGTGTATAGGAATGCCAGAGATTTCTGTGCATTAATTTTGTATCCTGCTACTTTAACAAATTCATTGATTAGCTCTAGTAGTTTACTAGTAGCATCTTTAGGATTCTCTATGTATAGTATCATGTCATGTGCAAACAGTGACAGCTTTACTCCTTCTTTTCCAATTTGGATTCCTTTTATTTCTTTTTCTTCTCTGATTGCTGTGGCTAAAAGTTCCAAAACTATGTTGAATAATAGTGGTGAGAGTGGGCAACCTCGTCTTGTTCCTGATCTTAGTGGAAATGGTTTCAATTTTTCACCATTGAGGACAGTGTTGGCTGTGGGTTTGTCATATATGGACTTTATTAGGTTGAGGAAAGTTCCCTCTATGCCTACTTTCTGGAGGGTTTTTATCATAAATGGGTGTTGAATTTTGTCGAAAGCTTTCTCTGCATCTATTGATACGATCACATGGTTTTTTCCCTTCAGTTTGTTCATATGGTGTATCACGTTGATTGATTTGCGTATATTGAAGAATCCTTACATTCCTGGGATAAACCCCACTTGATCATAGTGTATGATCCTTTTAATGTGCTGTTGGATTCTGTTTGCTACTATTTTGTTGAGGATTTTTGCATCTATGTTCATCAGTGACATTGGCCTGTAGTTTTCTTTCTTTGTGACATCTTTGTCTCGTTTTGGTATCAGAGTGATGGTGACCTCGTAGAATGAGTTTGGGAGTGTTCCTCCCTCTGCAATATTTTGGAAGAGTTTGAGAAGGATAGGTGTTAGCTCTTCTGTAAATGTTTGATAGAATTCGCCTGTGAAGCCATCTGGTTCTGGGCTTTTGTTTGTTGGAAGATTTTTAATCACAGTTTCAATTTCAGTGCTTGTGATTGGTCTGTTCATATTTTCTATTTCTTCCTGTTTCAGTCTCGGAAGGTTGTGCATTTCTAAGAATTTGTCCATTTCTTCCAGGTTGTCCATTTCATTGTCATATAGTTGCTTGTAGTAATCTCTCATGATCCTTTGTATTTCTGCAGTGTCAGTTGTTACTTCTCCTTTTTCATTTCTAATTCAATTGATTTGAGTCTTCTCCTTTTTTTTCTTGATAAGTCTGGCTAATGGTTTATCAATTTTGTTTATCTTCTCAAAGAACCAGCTTTTAGTTTTATTGATTCTTGCTGTAGTTTCCTTCCTTTCTTTTTCATTTATTTCTGATCTGATCTTTATGATTTCTTTCCTTCTGCTAACTTTGGGGTTTTTTCGTTCTTCTTTCTCTAATTGCTTTAGGTGTAAGGTTAGGTTGTTTATTTGAGATGTTTCTTGTTTCTTAAGGTAGGATTGTATTGCTATAGACTTCCGTCTTAGAACTGCTTTTGCTGCATCCCATAGGTTTTGGGTAGTTGTGTTTTCATTGTCATTTGTTTCTAGGTATTTTTTGCTTTCCTCTTTGATTTCTTCAGTGATCTCCTGGTTATTAAGTAGTGTGTTGTCTAGCCTCCATGTGTTTGTATTTCTTACAGATTTTTTCCTCTAATTGATATCTAGTCTCATAGCGTTGTGGTTGGAAAAGATACTTGATACAATTTCAGTTTTCTTAAATTTACCAAGGCTTGATTTGTGAGCCAAGATATGATCTATCCTGGAGAATGTTCCATGAGCACTTGAGAAGAAAGTGTATTCTGTTGTTTTTGGATGGAGTGTCCTGTAAATATCAATTAAGTCCATCTTGTTTAATGTATCATTTAAAGCTTGTGTTTCCTTATTTATTTTCATTTTGGATGATCTGTCCATTGGTGAAAGTGGGGTGTTAAAGTCCCCTACTATGATTGTGTTACTGTCGATTTCCCCTTTTATGGCTGTTAGTATTTGCCTTATGTACTGAGGTGCTCCTATGTTGGGTACAAAAATATTTACAATTGTTATATCTTCTTCTTGGATTGATCCCTTGATCATTATGTAGTGTCCTTCTTTGTCTCTTGTAATAGTCTTTGTTTTAAAGTCTATTTTGTCTGATATGAGAATTGCTACTCCAGCTTTCTTTTGATTTCCATTTGCATGGAATATCTTTTTCCATCCCCTCCCTTTCAGTCTGTATGTGTCCCTAGGTCTGAAGTGGGTCTCTTGTAGACAGCATATATAAGGGTCTTGTTTTTGTATCCATTCAGCCAGTCTGTGTCTTTTGGTGGGAGCATTTAATCCATTTACATTTAAGGTAATTATCGATATGTATGTTCCTATTACCATTTTCTTAATTGTTTTGGGTTTGCTATTGTAGGTCTTTTCCTTCTCTTGTGTTTCCTGCCTAGAGAAGTTCCTTTAGCATTTGTTGTAAAGCTGGTTTGGTGGTGCTGAATTCTCTTAGCTTTTGCTTGTCTGTGAAGATTTTAATTTCTCCATCAAATCTGAATGAGATCCTTGCTGGGTAGAGTAATCTTGGTTGTAGGTTTTTCTCCTTCATCACTTTCAATATGTCCTGCCACTCCCTTCTGTCTTGCAGAGTTTCTGCTGAAAGATCAGCTGTTAACCTTATGGGGATTCCCTTATGTGTTATTTGTTGTTTTTCTCTTGCTGCTTTTAATATTTGTTCTTTGTATTTAATTTTTGATAGTTTGATTAATATGTGTCTTGGCATGTTTCTCCTTGGATTTATCCTGTATGGGACTCTCTGTGCTTCCTGGACTTGATTAACTATTTCCTTTCCCATACTAGGGAAGTTTTCAACTATAATCTCTTCAAATATTTTCTCAGTCCCTTTCTTTTTCTCTTCTTCTTCTGGGACCCCTATAATTTGAATGTTGGTGCGTTTAATGTTGTCCCCGAGGTCTCTGAGACTGTCCTCAATTCTTTTCATTCTTTTTTCTTTATTCTGCTCTGCAGTAGTTATTTCCACTATTTTATCTTCCAGGTCACTTATCCGTTCTTCTGCCTCAGTTATTGTGTTATTTATCCCTTCTAGAGAATTTTTAATTTCATTTATTGTGTTGTTCATCACTGTTTGTTTGCTCTTTAGTTCTTCTAGGTCCTTGTTAAACGTTTCTTGCAATTTCTCCATTCTATTTCCAAGAGTTTGGATCATCTTTACTATCATTATTCTGAATTCTTTTTCAGGTAGACTGCCTATTTCCTCTTCATTTGTTAGGTCTGGTGGGTTTTTTACCTTGCTCCTTCATCTGCTGTGTGCTTCTCTGTCTTCTCATTTTGCTTATTAACTTACTGTGTTTGGGGTCTCCTTTTCGCAGACTGCAGGTTCGTAGTTTCCGTTGTTTTTGGTGTCTGTCCCCAGTGGCTAAGGTTGGTTCAGTGGGTTGTGTAGGCTTCCTAGTGGAGGGGACTAGTGCCTGTGTTCTGGTGGTTGAGGCTGGATCTTGTCTTTCTGTTGGCCAGGTCCGCATCTGGTGGTGTGTTTTGGGGTGTCTGTGGCTTTATTATGATTTTAGGCTGCCTCTGTGCTAATGGATGTGTTTGTGTTCCTGTCTTGCTAGTTGTTTGGCATAAGGTGTCCAGCACTGTACCTTGCTGGTTGTTGAGTGGAGCTGGGTCTTGGTGTTGAGATGGAGATCTCTGGGAGATTTTAGCCGTTTGATATTATGTGGAGCTGGGAGGTCTCTTGTGGACCAGTGTCCTGAAGTTGGCTTTCCCACCTCAGAGGCACAGCCCTGATGCCTGGCTGGAGCACCAAGAGCCTGTCCTCCACACAGCTCAGAATAAAAGAGGAAAAAAAGAAAAAGAAGAAGATAAAATAAAATAAAATAAATTTATTAAAATAAAAAATAATTATTAAGAAAAATTTCTTTTAAGTAATAAAAAAAAAAAAAAAAAAAAATGGACAGACAGAACCCTAGGATAAATGGTAAAAGCAAAGCTATGCAGAGAAAATCACACACAGAAGCATACACATACACACTCACAAAAAGAGAAAAAGGGAAAAAAATATATATACTGTTGCTCCCAAAGTCTACCTTTTCAATTTGGGATGATTCGTTGTCTATTCAGGTATTCCACAGATGCAGGGTACATCACGTTGATTGTTGAGATTTAATCCGCTGCTCCTGAGGCTGCTGGGAGAGATTTCCCTTTCTCTTCTCTGTTCGCACAGCTCCCGGGGTTCAGCTTTGGATTTGGCCCCGCCTCTGCGTGTAGGTCGCCTGAGGGCGTCTGTTCTTAGCCCCGACAGGATGGGGTTAAAGGAGCAGCTGCTTCGGGGGCTCTGGCTCACTCAGGCCGCGGGGAGGGAAGGGTACGGAGGAGGCGGGGCGAGCCTGTGGCAGCTGAGGCCAGCGTGACGTTGCACCAGCCTGAGGCGCGCCGTACGGTCTCCCGGGGAAGTTGTCCCTGGATCCCGGGACCCTGGCGGTGGCGGGCTGCACAGGCTCCCGGGAGGTGAGGTGTGGAGAGTGACCTGTGCTCGCACACAGGCTTCTTGGTGGCGGCAGCAGCAGCCTTAGTGTCTCATGCCCGTCTCTGGGGTCCGCGCTGATAGCCGCGGCTCGCGCCCGTCTCTGGAGCTCCTTTAAGCGGCGCTCTGAATCCCCTCTCCTCGCGCACCAGGAAACAAAGAGGCAAGAAAACGTCTCTTGCCTCTTCGGCAGCTGCAGACTTTTTCCCGGACTCCCACCCGGCTAGCCGTGGCGCACTAGCCCCCTTCAGGCTGTGTTCACGCTGCCAACCCCAGTCCTCTCCCTGCGATCCGACCGAAGCCCGAGCCTCCGCTCCCAGCCCCCGCCCGCACCGGCGGGTGAGCAGACAAGCCTCTCGGGCTGGTGAGTGTTGGTCGGCACCGATCCTCTGTGCGGGAATCTCTCCGCTTTGCCCTCCGCACCCCTGTGGCTGCGCTCTCCTCCATGGCTCCGAAGCTCCCCGCCTCCGCCACCCGCAGTCTCCGCCCGCGAAGGGCCTTCCTAGTGTGTGGAGACCTTTCCTCCTTCACAGCTCCCTCTCAGAGGTGCAGATCCCGTCCCTGTTCTTTGGTCTCCTTTTTCTTTTGTCCTACCCAGGTACATGGGGAGTGTCTTGCCTTTTGGGAGGTGTGAGGTCTTCTGCCAGCGTTCAGTAGGTGTTCTGTAGGAGTTGTTCCACATGTAGATGTATTTCTGATGTATTTGTGGGGAGGAAGGTGATCTCCACGTCTTACCCTTCCGCCATCTTGAAGCTCTCTTGCATGTATCTTTTTGAGTTAGAGTTTTCATCTTTTCCAGATACATGCCCAGGAGTGGGATTGCAGGATCATATGGTAACTCTGTTTTTAGTTTTTTGTGTTTTAAGGAACCTCCATACTGTTTTCCATAGTGGCTGCACCAATTTACATTCCCCCAGCAGTGTAGGAGGGTTCCTTTTTCTCCACACCATCTCTAGCATTTATTATTTATAGAGTTTTTGATGATGGCCATTCTGACTGGTATGAGGTGATACTTCATTGTAGTTTTGTTTTGCATTTCTCTAATAATTAGTGACATTGAGCATCTTTTCATGTGCCTGTGGCCGTCTGTATGTCTTCTTTGAAGAAATATCTATTTAGTAGGTCTTCTGCCCATTTTTTGATTAGATTGTTTTTTTGTTTCTTTTGATATTGAGCTGTATGAGCTGTTTGTATATTTTGGAAGTTAATCCCTTGTCAGTTGCATTGTTTGCAAATATTTTCTCCCATTCCGTAAGTTGTCTTTTCGTTTTGTTTATGGTCTCCTTTGCTGTGCAAAAGCTTCTAAGTTTCATTAGGTAACATTTGTCTATTTTTGCTTTTATTTCTTTTGCCTTGGGAGACTGGTGTGTGTCCCATGTTAAATTCTTTCTCCACAGGGTCTAGTGCAGTGCCCAGCACAGAGTAGGTTTTGTTGGTAGGTTGGACTGAATGATTAGTCTCACCCCACCTCCCATACTATCCTTGTTCTCTCAGGAAGATACCCAGCAAAGTATCCCTTTTCCATTCCTGGATTAGCTACTCTGCCCACTGTTGGTTGGTATGTGCCTTGGCCGTCGTTGAACAAATACCCAGAGAACTGCCTTCTCCCAGTGGTGGGAGCAGGTTTGTGCTGCCCAAGAAGAGGACAGTGAGTGAACCCTGGTGTTTATATGTACTCCCTGGGCATAGATGGCCATTGAGACCTGAGATTTGTAAGCTCTTTGGAACCGCCTGTGTGTGTAGTTAAGACTATGGCCATCGTTGATTGAAGGAGTGGCTTCTCTGAGGTTCTGCTGGGCCCTGATCCTGGTGTGGCCGCTCCTGGGACCCCTGGAAGAAGATGTCTGGGCTGCCCCTGAGTAGAGAGGGAATGAGGAGGATGAAGAAGGGGTGAACTACTGTCTTTCTTTATGGATTGAGAGGCTGCTTCATGGCCTTAGTTGCTGATTCCCACCTCTCTCTGCTTCTCCCCTCCATGTTTATAAAGGAGTTGCAGCCATTTACCTAAAACACACAATCCAGGGGCCACAACGTCTTTAGATGCTTCAATCAAATGTTGACTCGATAGTGCTGGCAATTGCCTACAGCTCAGGTAAAATTCACCTGCTTTGGTTTTGTGCAGTGAATGAATTATTTCTGAAAACTGTGTATTCATGTGTTCATGAGACAGAATGGAATTTGATTTTTTTTAAAGGAGGATTTATCTTATTTAGGGGTAATAGCATTAGAAGAGAGAAGGTCCTTAATGTGTTTTCTGTGAGCTTGAGAAAGAAAGAATTAATGCAGACATGAACTAAGACGGGACAAATAGAAAATTAATGGTGTTTTACAGTGAATTAAGAACAACGAAAGATGTAAGATGTTCCAAAGATAAGAGGGTTGAGACAGATCGAGTGCTCATGCACACAACGGTGTATGTGTGTGTTTAATTGTCTTCTTTCTTGGCCTTACCTAATCCCCCTGCACTAAGGAGGCATCCAGGCCCCTGTGCATGTAGCCTGGTCTACAGTTTTTACTTTCTGCAAAGTCATATGTTTTTAGCTGTGATTGCACTCACTACCCAGTGGCTCACCTTGTCTTGAGTAATGAGAATAAACAACTGGTCACTGCACTGACCACTGAAACTAATAAAGATATATAGAGCTGGGCTGGGTTAGGGAGTCACAGACTCATTCTTATACTCTGTGTGACATTTATACCAAAAGAACATGATTCCAAACTCACTCACTGCTTACCCATTCTGAGAAAGAAAAACTATTTGACTGATGCTTTGCTAAATTTAATATGCTTAGCAAGTAAAATTATTGTCTACTCTAATGCTGTGTAATTATTAAGATACACTGCTTTTAAAAATACCAAGTGAATAATATTGATTTAGTGAACTGCTATTTAGAAAAATGCCAGCAAAGGAGGAATATATTATTTTAGCTGCCTTAGAGCTGTAATGGGTCTGGGCTGAGAGATGCATATGGAAATAACTTATGTACAAGGTAAACTATTTTGTTATACAGTACCCATAATATTAATTAAGCCATAATTTTACCAACAATGCTTTAATTTAATAAATAAACAGGAATCATCTGTACCATTCTTTCGAATATATAACTTTGGGACCGTAATAAAACATGCAGAAGCACCTGCAGTTAGTTGTAAAGCAAACAGTGAGACTAGCAACTTTAAAGGGTAATTGTAATTTATAATTTAGTTATTTGACTTATGCTGGATATAATTACCGTTATAATGCGTTACTATTTTCAGTCCGGTGTGAGATCTATCTGATTCCAATTTAACGCAGGCAGCCTGGTGGAGCTCTCTTCTCAGACCCCTTGAAAGTGTGCCCTGCTCCCCTCCCTTTCCCAGAATGGGAGCTTGTACAGTAAGGAAGAATGGATGGGCCCTTGTCAAAGACAATCCTTGTTCAAAGCCGTAAGAATATTTCCATTTCCATTAGAGCCAAGAATGTTCCCTGCCCTCTCGGTCCTTTAGATAGCAGTACTGGGGAGCGACACGGTCACAGTCAGCACGCAGCTAGCCCTGGGTGGGTGGGCCAGGCTGGTGGGCCTACGGGGAAGGCAGTAAGGCTGTGAGGGTTCGGGTGAAAAAGCTGAGCTTTCCCCGAAATCCTTGTCTGAGTGCTGCTGGTGTTTCTTGTTGTGGTGCTTTGGGGCTTTGTTGTTGCGATTTTCAAGAGCAGCCTGGAGAAGGCACAGCACGAGGGGGAAAAATAGCACCGTGGAAGCAAAGGAGCAATTATAGTTGGCTGTTTGTTTGTGGCTAACAGAATGCTGAAATGGCAGGTTTGTAAATTTGTAAGAGGGAAGCTTAGTGTTCATCTTTATCAGCCAAAGTGGTTTCTTGTTAGCTGAGCAGCAAGCTAGAAAGCCACCGATTTTGACAACATAATTTACATCTTTGTATAAAACTATTGCTGGCAGCCGAACTAATTTGTGCTGGATTAGGTTGTTTGTCTCTGCTGCTGACTAACCATGCAATCTATCAGAGGCCGTTTTCAAATATCACTTTTCAACTGTGCCCTTGAGAGGGGGAATTGATCGGGAATATACGGAGCAAAATTACTCCAATAACTTTATAGAAGAAACAATTATGGAATCACACAGATGTGAATAATTCTGAAAAGCAGAAACAAATAGAATGAATTTAGCCCTGTTCCTATCTTTCACATGTGCGTGGAATTTATAAATAATACAATAACACATTATTGGGTCTGTTTCCTCTCTCTTTCTGGATCTTGGTCAATGACGGTAACAGGAAAAAAAGACTAGGGAAGCGCTTGGTGGAAAACATTCTTGGAGATCATATAGGAGGATTTTGAGAGGCAGGTTATATGAACATTACTTATACAGTGTTGGAGACAAGAGTTAATGTATGTGGCTTCACAGGCGAATTCTATCAAATATTTAGAGAAGAGTTAACACCTATCCTTCTCAAACTCTTCCAAAATATAGCAGAGGGAGGAACACTCCCAAACTCTTTCTACGAGGCCACCATCACCCTGATACCAAAACCAGACAAAGATGTCACAAAGAAAGAAAACTACAGGCCAATATCACTGATGAACATAGATGCAAAAATCCTCAACAAAATAGTAGCAAACAGAATCCAACAGCACATTAAAGGGATCATACACCATGATCAAGTGGGGTTCATCCCAGGAATGCAAGGATTCTTCAATATACATAAATCAATCAGTGTGATACACCATATTAACAAATTGAAGGAGAAGAACCATATGATCATCTCAGTAGATGCAGAAAAAGCTTTCGACAGAATTCAACACCCATTTATGATAAAAACCCTCCAGAAAGTAGGCATAGAGGGAACTTACCTCAACATAATGAAGGCCGTACATGACAAACCCACAGCTAACATCATTCTCAATGGTGAAAAACTGAAACCGTTTCCTCTAAGATCAGGAACAAGACAAGGTTGCCCACTCTCACCACTATTATTCAACATAGTTTTGGAAGTCTTAGCCACAGCAATCAGAGAAGAAAAAGAAATAAAAGGAATCTAAATCGGAAAAGAAATAAAGCTGTCACTGTTTGCAGATGACATGATACTATACATAGAGAATCCTAAAGATGCTACCAGAAAACTCCTAGAGCTAATCAACGAATTTGGTAAAGTAACAGGATACAAAATTAATGCACAGAAATCTCTTGCATTCCTATACACTAATGATGAAAAATCTGACAGAGAAATGAAGGAAACACTCCCATTTACCATTGCAACAAAAAGAATAAAATACCTAGGAATAAACCTACCTAAGGAGAGAAAAGACCTGTATGCAGAAAACTATAAGACACTGATGAAAGAAATTAAAGATGATACAAACAGATGGAGAGATATACTGTGTTCTTGGATTGGAAGAATCAACATTGTGAAAATGACTCTACTACCCAAAGCAATCTACAGATTCAGTGCACTCTATGACATAAATCACCACAAGATCCTTTTTGACCCACCTCCTAGAGAAATGGAAATAAAAATAAGCAAATGGGACCTAATGAAACTTAAAAGCTTTTGCACAGCAAAGGAAACCTTAAACAAGACGAGAAGACAACCCTCAGAATGGGAGAAAATATTTGCAAATGAAGCAACTGACAGAGCATTAATCTCCAGAATTTACAAGCAGCTCATGCAGCTCAATATCAAAAAGACAAACAACCCAATCCAAAAATGGGCAGAAGACCTAAATAGACATTTCTCCAAAGAAGATATACAGATTGCCAACAAACACATGAAAGGATGCTCAACATCACTAACCATTAGAGAAATGCAAATCAAAACTACAATGAGGTATGACCTCACACTGGTCAGAATGGCCATCATCAAAAAATCTACAAACAATAAATGCTGGAGAGGGTGTGGAGAAAAGGGAACCCTCTTGTACTGTTGGTACAGCCACTATGGAGGACAGTGTGGAGGTTCCTTAAAAAACTAAAAATAGCACTACCATATGACCCAGCAATCCCACTACTGGGCATATACCCTGAGAAAACCATAATTCAAAAAGAGTCATGTACTGCAGCATTCATTGCAGCACTATTTACAATAGCCAGGACATGGAAGCAACCTAAGTGTCCATCAACAGATGAATGGATAAAGAAGATGTGGCACATATATACAGTGGAATATTACTCAGCCATAAGAAGAAACGAAATTGAGTTATTTGTAGTGAGGTGGTTGGACATAGAGTGTGTCATACAGAGTGAAGTAAGTCAGAAAGAGAAAAACAAATACCGTATGCTAACACATATATATGGAATCTAGAGAAAAAAAAAAAAAAGGTTCTGAAGAACCTAGGGGCAGGACAGAAAAAGACACAGACGTAGAGAATGGACTTGAGGACACGGGGAGGGGGGAAGGGTAAGCTGGGACGAAATGAGAGAGTAGCATTGACTTATAAATACTATCAATTGTAAAATAGATAGCTAGTGGGAAGCAGCCGCATAGCACAGGGAGATCAGCTCGGTGCTTTGTAACCACCTAGAGGGGTGGGATCAGGAGGGTGGGAGGGAGATGCGAGAGGGAGGAGATATGGGGATATATGTATATGTACAGCTGATTCACTTTGTTATACAGCAGAAACTAACACAGCATTGTAAAGCAATTATACTCCAATAAAGATGTTAAAAAAAAAAAAAGAGTTAATGTACGTATGTCCCTTAGAACATCTTTTTTTGGGGTCCGAGTTTTATAAGTTTTAATGTAAAATGCTGTGATAGAGAAAGAGAGACATCAGCCAGGTAGATGTATTTGTGCTACCAGCGTGGGCGATAAAGGTAAGAATATGTTTTATCACATATTTCTACATTATGTTAATAATTTTCTCATGCAGAAGAGGAATGGAGTCTCCCTTCTGCTTTTAAGTAAATATTTTAGATATTTCTTCTTGTCCTCAAGGGAGATACAGGATGATAGAATAATATAGGGGGGCAAAAAGGAGGGGGGACTGGATTCACAACTGATAACGGGTCTGGAGTCGTTTATAAGATGCCTGAGATTAGCCAGCAAACAAAAAAACCATTAAGCACCTATTATTTTAAAGCTGTGGGCACATTTTTCATCACTTTCCTCTGATAAATTTTCACTTGTGCATCCTGCTCCAGGTAATTAATTGCTTTCAGTTCAGAGGAGTAATAATGCAATAAATTATGCTAGTATTTCTAGTCAGGGGATCATATTGCAGCTTCCTAACCAAGGCAGCACTAACAGCAATTCAGGAGACTTGTGGGTCACAGAAAAAAGCTCCACTATTATAAATTGGTTATGTAAAGAGGCGAAGGACCAAGCCCTCAAAATTGCTTTCAAGTGATCTCATTCATGGAAGTTTACACATTGGTAGGTTTGGTCAGGATAATCCTGTGTTAAGGATTATAGAGCTACTCTCAGTGCCGGAAGCTCTGCAAACACCGGGCACTCAGTAGTGATGGTGGTGTCATTGCTACTCTGGGGTAAAGCTTGAGTGGGAAGGACCTTTCCAAGATGGTTGTGATGCTGATGGTAGTTCATGGTGTGTTGAGTGCTTGCCATATACGAGCATTGTTCTGAGCACTTTACGTGGACCAACTGTATTTAATCCTCATAACAACCCTCTGAGATAGAAATATTGTGAAGCACATTTTAAAGACGACGAAACTGAGGCACCGAGAGTTAAGGTGATTTGTCTAAGCGATAGATAGGGGAGCCAGGATTTGAATCAAGGAAGTTAAGCTCCAGAATCCATGTTCTTAACCAGTGCCCTGACTGCACTGCATCTCAGGAGGATGTTTACTTCTGACTCCAGGGAGAATTGCAGTAGATCAGGATGTGGTGGGGTTGCAGGCAGTGCGGGAGATGTCACCTATTTTTAAAAACTACTTTTATATCTTCCTTGCTTACTCACCCAGGTGAACACCCCACTTTGCTCATCTTCTGAAAACCTCTGTCTAATTTGTAGCACTGTGGAAGCAAAGGAAGCAACTCCAGCAAGCCACTCCTGCTGTAGTTTGTTAATTTGGGTTTTTTTGGTATATAATTCTTTTTTTTAAAAAAATTGAAGTATAGTTGATTATTAATTTCTCTTTCTGTGCTTAAAAAATAACACAAATATCTGCTCACTCTCCTTTCTGTAAAAGCCTTCAGTAGTTCCTCTTCTCTAATCCCATCTTCACCCATCTTTTCCAACTTTAAGAAAAACCTCATGGAAGAAATTCAGAGTTTAAACTTCTGTTCTTTTTTTTTTTTTTTTTTTAGTACAGTATGTACTTTTAATTTACGTAGACAACTTAAAGAGGAGATGATGCTCTATTTTGGCTGCTTACCACCTGCCTTCGTGCCCAGACGCAGACAAGCCTCAACTCCACTTAAACAGTGGCAGTGGCGAGAGAACCAATTGACCTTGACTGTCTCATGTGATAACAGTCCCACAGTCATTCTCCTTTGACAAGCTAAAGGTTTTCTTGCTGCTTTTAACCTTGAGTGATTTCTTATGCCAATGAGGCCAAAGAAAAGTTCCCGGGAAGAGAAAGTGGGGCTGAAGACCGAGTAGAGGGAGACTGTGGACTGCGGAAGGAGAGAAGACTGCTGTCTTTGACTCGAGGCTGGGGTGGGCTTCTTGCTAAGATGCTAAAAAGGAAGGGCCCTTTGGAAAGGGTTTAAGTGTTCTCACTGTAACTCCTGTTCTAATGACGTGCCCTAAAAGCCACTGCTTGGCAGGTTGCAGCGCAGACGGGGAGGCAGAGGCAGAGAGATTGCGCTGTCCATGGCTTTCCCTGGGCATCCGTAGAGTACGCACAGCTGGGGGAAGGGAGGAAATGTAGGGCTGTTCATGCCACGGCAAAGGAGTCAGCGTTCTACCTGTGTGTCCTGGCAGTTGCTGGACTGAGCTGGCTGACAGGGGGAAGAGGACAGGCTGGGGTTGGAAGGAATCACTCTTCTATGTTGAATGTGAAAATCCCGTCCAGTTTTCTGCAGTCCCGTCTTGGGTGGATGTCCTACTTACTGTTCCAATCATTGGGCTTTGTCCCTAACTCACTGCCACTGATACTGTTCCTTGAATTGAGGTGGTGGTTTCCTCATGGCTGGATGCTTCACTTACTGATGTCACCTGCCAAGCCCTCCTGGAAGGTTCATGCCATAGTGGTCAAAGACCATGTTCGGGTTGGGTCTGACAGGTGGTCAGTGCTTACATACCCTTGCCAACAGCCTCTCCCATTGCCCCCTAAAGTCACCTACCGGGGTGAGCTTGTATTTTATATATTTCACCTCCCAATGGGATTTTAACATTTATCCTCAGATAGAGTCATTTACACATATTCGTCTTTATACCCACAAATAATATTTCCATATTATTCCTGAGCCAGAGATTGAATTTCCCAGGGAGGGGGGTGTAGAGGGGAATAGGGTGGAGCTAGCAAGTAGGAATTTTCCTTAAAGCTTTTCTGCGTTGTAACAGTCTTCTGAGTTCTGTATTCTCCAGATAAAGATAGGGAAAAAAGATTATTTTTTTGTAAAGATCAAGTCTTTAAAGAGGCAATTTTGCTTGATACGTGGGGCTGATAGAGAGTCAGGGGTGGAGAAGGTTTGGGCCACAGATGGGCTTGTTGTGTGTGGCTATTCACGTGCAGTCAGTGTAGAAGAGTCGGTGGGATTGAGAAGGCGGAGGGCCTCAGGCACAGCTGTCTCGGGGGAATACTCGCTAAAGCTCAGTTAGCATGAGAGTGGGACAGGTTGAGGGCCCCCGCTCAGCTAACCACCAAGACGGTTTACCTAGGTGCTTGGGTCTTGGATTCAAGAAGTCTTGCACCTCCACCACAGAAAAGTAGAAAATGTAGTGATTTCTCAAGCCTCAGGCACATGCGATGGGTTTGCTTCCCATTTTAGGAAGATAGGAGCACTCTAAACTGGAAGATTTCACACTTGCTCAAGACCCAGGAAAGGTGTGTAGAATCTTAAGTAGCAGTAAAGGCTCTGTAAATCCTCATTTTTTAAAAACACACAGATCATCATGTTGGTCATCGATTGTTTGATTTTGTCTCCCCTATTAGATTGTTTCCATCAAGAAGGCAGGGACCTTGTCTGCCTTGATTGTTGAATTTCCAGCAGCCTGTGTAGGGCCTGGCCAGTTGCTGGCCCCCAGTAAATGTCCTTCAGGGGAAGGATAGACATTGTTAATGTTTGGAAAATACATCAAAGCACAAAAAAGATGATAAGGTGTCACCCATAATTAGACTCCTCTAAGTTGATTGCTGTTACACATTTTCATATACATCTTTCCAGCCTTTTTATCTGTGTATTTCCCTACTCTCATCACTACACAGATTGATACATTTTCCCAGTCCCAGGGCAGGATCCAAGTGCATACAGTTGTAACTTCTTAGCCTTTACCATTTTTAATTTGTAAGATTCCCTGGCAAAGAGAACACAACATAATGGATACTGGTCTGTGATTTGAGCTATATATTTCTAGGAAGCACATGAAGAATGTTAAGATGCTAAGTTTGAGGGTGGAAAGTGTGGAAGGGATAATAAAATTTCATTCTCTGTTTTTTTGTGTTGTTCCTTTTGGGTCACAGGAGAACAATTGCGCTGTGTTTTCTGTTGGTATATGTACTATTCATTTTCTGGCTCTGAAACTGATTGCACTGAGGATCAGATGTACTCCTCCAGGGTGAAGATGGGAATATGATTTGGCGGGAACAAAAAAGAGCTAGGTATTGCCCAGATTAACTTACACTATAGAAACAACCCAGTCCTTTTCATAAAAATAGCCCAAGCTTAATTCTGCTTGCTAAAAGCCCAGAAAGAGTCTGCAGAACAGTCAAGCTCCCTGTTGTAAGCCAAATCCATGGCCCAGGCAGTACTCGACCTACTGCCAGACTGCTCCTTTCTGGGCCTTTTAAGTTCGGCTGTGACCTGACCCCCAGAGCACTCGCCCATCAGAACTGCTGCCTGTCTGCAGTGGTGCTGACAGTGGATATGCCGGCTGGGTTCCAGAAAGCCCCCCGAATAGACCCAAAACTTTCGGGCCGAGGGGACCTTGGAAGGTCATTCAGTCACTCACACTGCCTCTTGGCATTGCTGCCTTCAGCCAGCCTCCTCATTGCCCAAATTGCCGCGGAGACTGTTGAGATCCCTCTGGAAGTACTTTTAGCCCCCATCCACACCCCGCACCAACCTTCAGGGTTTAGTTGCTTTGGTTGCTTTTGCAAATCAGTAACCCACATCGGTAAATGTCAAACCTTTCCTATCTTTTCTTGCCCCTGTTGGGCCCAGAAGCAGGGAACTCTGACACACAGGGACTGTCCAGGTAGCTGTCCTGGAGAGCCTGGCAGGAAGAGGAACAGACCTAAAATGTAACAGGAAGCTGTGTTACTCCAAAAATATCGCAGGATCGGATGATGCGAAAACCTTCATCAAACGTTGGACCATGACACCGTTCGCATTGGGACGTGCTGCAATGAAGGAAACATCAAATCTACTAAAGGAAAGACATTTTGCTTGATGCTATGTAAGACTCAAAGTGGAATAAGATACGGCCTTTCTCATTATTGATCTTACCGTCTCATTGAGGAGCTAAGACACAAGCAAGTGAAAAATTAAACGCTAAAAATTATATTAAAAAGAGACTTGCTGTCATCTGATAAGAAGAGCTGGGATGTGGAGGTAGCATTCTTCTGCATGAAGAAAGCTCTGTCATCGTGGTCGTCATCATCATCATCATCTAGTTAGGAAGAAATGTGGGACTATTGAACCTGACAGTTTTCTATCTTATAAATGATGCGTTGTAGAGTTGTAGGTTTCCCCCACACCCAGTCTGTCTTTTTTTCTTCTTTCCTTTTCCTTTTTCTCTTCCCCTTCCCCTTCTTCTTTCTGGACTTAAGAAAGGGTCCTCAACTTTGTAATCTTAAAACATATTCTCTTGCACATGTCATTGTTCTTTGTAATAGAATCTGCCAGAAGCACTCTGTGCAGAGCCCCGCATTTTCACATTATCATCTCATTGTCTATCCCGAGTGGTATAGCCTTACTACGACTTCCTAACTAATCAGCTATTTCAGCTTTCATTCCATAAGCTTTATGTCTGAGTGTAATTAAATGAGCATTAAGTCCTTTTTTTTTTTTTTTCTACTAGCAAAGCCTGAAAGTTCTGATATTACAGTAATAAGTGTGAAGTGAATTTTGAATGGCATTTATATCTGTTCATGGGCTCTAAATGTTTGATTTGCATAACTAGTTAAAATGATATCAGAGCAGCATATTGATTTAATTCCATCTCAGAAAACTGTTAATTAATAATGATAATAAATGTGTCAGTCCTTTATTATCCGCTTTGAATTGGTGATGATAGCTATATTAATACCACTTCAGTAATAGACCTCTGCTGGCTATTGTTGGCAAAGCTTTCAAGGAATGAGTCACTTGCAATCAGAATTTAGAAAATTTATTGCAGACCAGTTTTAAAAAGAACAGCCATTCCATCATATATGTAATTTTATTAACATCTACATTTTAGTTTAACATTTTATTTACATAAATCATTGTGATCAGAAACTTCAGGAGGGTTTTAAACAAAGGCACTTTTTCATTTTTATGTTCCAAGTTAAAAGTTGCCTAACGGAAGGACCGTGCCCAGGATGATCCCTTTTTGTGGGGCTGGCAGACCCGTAGCCCCTCCCGCTACAGTTTTCTGCTGGCTGGTCTGGCTACTTTCTGGCTTTCATCATTAAGATATAATCTGCTGGTTCTCCTGCAGCAGACAAGGGTTTGTGTTTGTGTGAGTGGTGGGGTTGCGGGGGGGTTGGGGAGAGGGGAACATCTTTCCTCTCCCTGCTCTTTCGAGGACTACCATAGTTTTAGAGGCAGGTCTCACCTTTCTGGCTTTTGGCAGGGATGAGAACACCAACACCAACATGACTTCTCCATCACCGGGTTTCTAGATGGCAAGGATGACATGGATAGTCAATATGCAGTGGCTAGGCACTTCTTCAAACTGCTCGAGGGCCCAGTAATTCTGGGTTTCCAGAACAGATGTCAGAGTCCAAGAAGAAGTCTTCCATGAGGCTCTTAGTGACTTAATCTCCGTCTCATCCAATAGCCATGACTGTTGATAAATGTATGTTGGAAATTTTATAATCTTTCTCTGAGCTGTAGTTTTTTTTAATCTATAAAATGGGTGACTGGTGGGATAAATGAGATTTCATAGACACACCCATATGTATATCACAGTGCTTAGCACCCAGGAGACGCTTAATGATTGGTAGTCCTACTCTTCCTTTTCCTTTTAAGTTAGGAGCACACACTTACCATTCCTGGTCCATCCGCGGCTGGACAAAGACTTAAGCAGCCTCCATCCTTAGAATCAGAAGTTTTAATAACTACTGGCTCTACATCAAGGAGCCTGAGGAACTTGCTCTTCCCCCATTAGAAGTTTGCCCCTAGGCCTGACAATATGGATATTATCAAAGTCTGTTTCCTTGGTCTGCTTCCCTCCCGGACGTGCATGTTGGGTTCATATCTATGGATGGAAATGGTGGTTGCTTTGGAATGTGCCTAAGGTCTCCTTTCTTCTCCCTGAACTTGGTTTTGCCTTTTGCTCTGCCTTCTGTCCTCTTCGTAGGGAACACATTTCTAGTCATGAGACCATGTTTCTGCAGAGTCTTCTCATGGGTTGTAACTGAACTGTGGTCCAGAGAGTTTGTGATTTGCCCAAGATCTTGTAGCCTTTTGCTGTAAGTCGTGTGTTCCTTCTACACCACCTACCAGTGCTCTCAGGTAGCTCATGGAACCTCATGCCACCTGGAAAAAGAACTCCAGTTCTGTCTTTGGGCACCCATCTGTTGCAGTTTCTGCTCATTACTCCCCTTGTTTTATATTCAGGTTCCATCAGGTACTGAGTCTGGTGACACCCCCTCCCTCCCACTCCCACATGTGGCAAAAGTGGGTCTTGGCCTTCAGAACGGCTCCCTAAGTCTCCCTTTGAACTATACCACCAGCGGTCCTGTCCACTTCTCAATGGGAAAAAAATGCATCCTTTGTCTGAGCCTGTGATAGATTAGCACAGCTTGGAGGGAGTGCTGGCTTTCCCAACTCCTGTGGGTGTGTCTCCCGCTGAATGTTCCTCTCCTGACTTTGATTTCTCTCTCAGCGAGTGGGGGTATAATTCGCCTTGACATCGCTGGCCATCAGCGCCGTACTGAAATGGGCCTTCTTTGACTCGAAGTGACAGCCCTTGGCCCCTGTGACATTGTTTCCATAGATTTGCAATGAAACAGTTTTATATTTTGCAAAATAGAGTGGTCTCCTACGACTGGCATTGATGTGGTTTTTGCCATGGTGTTCTGGAGGGTAAAGCTGTTTCCATTGACCCACCCTCAACTGATTCCCCTTATTCTGGCATCTGGACACATTGCTCTTAGGCTGCCTGGGATGACGATTTTGTTTGTTTGGTTTTTTAAATCGGTATTGGTCACCATAATGTGTTGTGTCCTCGTATGGACTCCTTCCCCTGTTACTCTGTTGGCCTCTAATATTCTAAGACCTTTGCTGCCCATCAGGAACCTTTCCACTTTTGCTCTTCCACATCACGCAAGTGGTCAGTATCCTGGAGAAGAGTAAGCGTGATACCTTGCCCTGGAAAGTTAGTTACTCTGGTGCCTTTTATATTTCGATACAGCTTGAGATACAGTCAAAGGGAATATCAGTGTCAAACCTTTGTCCGAGGTGTGGAAATCTTTGTGGAAGATTATTGGGGGAAGTGATTGGGCTGTCCATTGGTGGTCCTTACTTTTCAGAGAAGCTTAAAGCACGATCTGGTTGTTCTCAGCATTTTCTAAAAATACTTGAAGGCAGACAAATACGGATGTTTCATCATCCCATTTAAAAAGAAGAGGAGACTATTGCGCTATCTCTTTTTTCCCCCTAGAAGGCTCTAACCTTTAGACTTTGAAATTTATCATCTTAGACTTGCTATGATTGAGTTATTGGGGTTGGTTTTACTAATAAACTCTTAGGCTTATTAGAAAGTATAACATTTATGGAAATAGTTTATATTTTATCTAAGCTTGTATCCTTCAGACTGTCACTTAAGTGTTAAAATGTGCTAGGCAATTAAAGATTAGATTTTTTTTTTTTTTTTTTTTGCCATTAGGTATGTCTTGTGGGGAGGGAACTAGGTTACCTTTATAGCAGGTGTAGGGAGAGCCTGTGTCTCTTCCAGCATAGGACTGCTGAAGGGGTCCCTAAAGAGTTAGACTTTTTTCCAACCTCCTGTTGTCACAGGATCCTTCCTACTCCCCCCCCAAACCCCCCCCCCCCCAAGATGTCTGGTTTGGGCTTTGCCTTTTCACTGACTCTGCTGGTGGGAATTTTCTGAACAACTCCATGTGAGTGTTCCCAACCCTGGCTCCTCCCTGCGGATTGGGGGAGGGACCCCTGGAGAGCGGATTCCTGGCAGATGTGGTGAGCTCTTGAGCCTGTGTTTGAGAGGAGATGGGATGCCAGGCTCTGGGAGGTTCTCTGGAGGAGTCTCCCAAGGCATGGAGACTATTGACATATTTTGAAAAAAATTAAGACCAAACTTCTCAAAGTGATGACTTTTCTTCTTAAAGCCACAGTACACACATTCTTTTAGATTCTGGCCAAGCTCTTTCTCTCTGGTGGCCACAAACTTTATGGCCCAACTTCCTAAATGGGGGAGAAGGATTTCCAATTTAGAGCTTGTACTTAGAAGCCTGGGTCTAGGAGGTGGGGAGGTTGGCTTGTGAACTTTGGTGAGGTAGGCAACCTACTACGGGGGTGTAAAAGTGGTTCCAGCAGAGGAGGTTGAGTTTAAACATCCCCTTTGATGGTGTTTGTCTGAGTATTTTTTCCCTGCTCCTACCCACTCCCTGTGTGGGTTTGTATTCTTTAGCCCCAGCTGTTTGTGATATTTCACTGTCAAATACATAATTAACAATTTTGTAAGCCAAGTTTAGTGACGTTTTTACATTCATGCACTGAATGTCTTTTCTGTCTTAAGCCAGTTACATCTTTTTTATTTAAAACTGTTCCCCCCTCCCCCCAACCAAAACCAGTTTCCAGAAAGTTTGTCATTTTAACCTCTATCCAAAGAGTGAACTGTATCAAAGTGGGCTTGAGAAACTGTATCAAAGTGGACTTGGGAATACAGATGTGGATTGTGGTGTGGAATTGCTTTGGAATTTGAAACTGGTTGTGTAGACTGAGTTGATGATGGATCCAGTTGTGAATAATTTTTTTGAAACCGATGATGTCAGTGGCAGTTTTATGACTAGGATTTTGGTAGATGAGTGTAAGTTGCTGGAATATGGGTGAGAAAGCAAGTCACAACTAAGGGTTGAGTCAATAAAATAAAACTAAGGAGTTAAAAAAAAATTAGGTTTGTTTACATTTTTTTTAAGTGGTAGTGAATTCTCCCACAGTAAGTTTTAAGTATTCTGGTTCTTTTCTTTGCTAGTTTTAGAAAAATTATTAATATAAATAATCACATAGGGTCAAAGGAGAACCAAATCATCTGAGCAGAATTCAAAATTTATTTCTGATAAAATATTCCCAATAAACCAGCTTTTATGCAGAAACTTAATGTGATGGAGATGCTTTACCTCAAGTCAAAAGCTAACATCCTCTTTAGTGGGCCCAAATTAGAAAGTCAGGGTTGAGATAAGAGTGTCCATTTCTATTATGATTTAAATTCAACACTTTTTGAAATTCTGGAAGATCTCACCTAGAGGTGGTTGGTCAGCCTTGGGCTGAGTCTGGCCATCAGGCATTCCCTTTTGGCCTGATCTATGTTTAAAATTAAAAAAAGAAAAAAAAAAAAGAAAAAAAAATTTGAACCTTTTAAAGAACTGTAAATTTTAGCAGAAAATCCTTATCTCTGGCTTCTCTTGAAAATCTGGCAAGATGAGACCTGTCCTCCTGAATGTAACACGTGGCCAGAGCAGAATGGCCCCTGTCACCTTCAGGCACACATCCTCATTCTCTAGGTGCCTCAAGTCCTCCCTGGCTGGGTTCACTCGTCTAAGTTACCTGCCCGGCCCTGTGGACTCTTGAGTTTGCAATCGCTGCCCTAGTTAATGCAGTAAGATTAGAAATAGAAAACAGAGGTATACATAATGAAAAGGAGGAGATAAAAGTATCGTTATGTTTGAGTGAAGTGATTGCTAATCTGGAAAACTCAACAGAGTCAACCAAAAAACAAACTAATTAGAGTCATATAAAATAGTCAAAATATATAGAAAAATCCATATAACGAAATGGCGGGAGGGAGATGTGATCTCATTTACAGCTAATAATAGCAACAAATGCCTACAAATTAATTTGCTATGAAATAATGCAGGACTTATATGAAGAAAACTACTATAAAACGTTACCGAAGAGGGTAAAAGAAGATGCATACGTGAAGAAAACGACCATATTCCTAAACAGTTGAAATTTCTCAAATTGAAAAACTGTGGAAAGCTGGTCTTCCTGTCTCCAAAGAGTTGATGAGACTCCTTGCCGCCCTTTTTTGAGAAATGCGAAAAGTTGTTGGCTTGCTTTGCTGTGGGTGCCTGAGGAATTGGGACCAAATGGGGTGGTTCCCAGGAAGTGGGAAAGAGGGGACACAGGCTCTGATGATCTTTGTGCAATGCTTGTGTTTTGTGTTAGCAAACTCAGTAATTGGCAGGTGGCAGGCTGGATGTGAGTTGTCTTTCAGGAGCTCTTTGCCAGCAGTTATGATTATTTAATTTTCTTAGGTGCCAGCTTCCGGCAGGGGTGGGAGGCCCTGGGAGTTGCGCCTGGCTGTCTGAGGGCAGGATTTGGCCTTTCTTGTTGGATTTTGGCCTTGTTTCCCACCTTCTCCTCTGTTTGATAACTTTGGAGGAGTTGAAGTTGTCAGTTGCTGGGTAGTTTCTGTTTTCAGAGTCTTGTAGCTCAGTCTTCTGAGGAATTTGAATCTATCTGCTCTCCCTGCTAGAATAGAATTCAAGGCTCTGTCCTTGAGGGGAAAAAAAAAAGTGCCAGGTGAACGTAATTTGTGTCCATAATTAAGCCCACCACCAGCACCCACAAGGAAAGAGATGAAGAATGGACCCCAAGTGCAATGTTTCTGGTTCTACAATTACAGGAATTGATGAAAAAAGAGACATTTGATTTGAAAGATGGACAGAGTTGGCCATTAGTGACATTTAATGGGATGCCTCAAGCTGCTTTTTCTGGTTAAAATATTTGTACAGAAACTCCTACCCCTGCATGCTGTCAAGTTCATGTTTTTTCCTAGTTCTTTTTGATATGTGGTCTTTGTGGCCTGCTATTTTCTGAGAAACCCATGGGTTGTAGGTTTGTGTTGCACTGTTTACTCATCTTTGAGAAGCCACGTCCAAAGGTGCAGTGGGTGAAGCTGAAGTGGAAAGAACTTGGGCTTGAGATTTGTAACATTTGCCCATATAGAAACTATCTTACATGAAAAATTCAAGGTTCATAGGACTGTAGATGTTATGCCTAGACGAAATACATTTTAATACATAAGTATTTGTATTGATTAATCCTATGTAAAAAATTAAATAATTCAGTGGGAATTTTCTGCATATATTCATCAACCTACCTAACTACCCATCTACCTACTTACCTGTTTCTAGGCTTAGGAAAAAGATTTGAAGGAAATAGACCAAAATGTGAACTTCTGTTTTTCTGGAAGGTGATCTCGCACGGAGCTTAAGCTCATAAGTTTCAGTTTCAGACTTGGGTTCAAATCCTGGTGCTATCACTTAGGAGTGGTGTGACGTTATTTTAAACAAATTAGTTAATCACTCTCAGCCTCAGTTACCTATATCAAAGAGTTATGAAAGCTAAATTAGTTAATATAATAAAACACTTAGCACAATGCTAGCATATAGTAAGCTCTCAGTAAAATATTATTTATGTTATCATCATTTGGGCAGCAAGATTACAGGTGATTTTAATTGCTTTTTTGATTTCTTTCCCCATGAATTAAGCTCTGCTGTGAGAAGAATTATATGTATATTTTAAAAAATGATAGTGATTTTTTAAAAAAACTGATCAAGTGATAAAAATCCAGTAAGAGCCCTCAGCTCTGCTGTGTCTGGGTAAGAACCCTGGCAGCACAACCTTTATCACCTGTAGTTCAGCAGCGAAGATTCCCCCCTCTCTCCCCGCAGTCCACCCAGGGGCTGGAGTTTTCCCCTTTAAGACTGGAATGTGCAAAGCTTTTCTGTTTTGATTTTGTTTATGGGGGAACCCACAAAACAGCCAGGGAATCTAAATGACAAACACAGATAGAAGCCAGGCAGCCAGTCCTCTGTATTGATGAGCAATTAAGCTACGTTTTAGTTTTATTTGCATTAACTCATTTACCTTTCACAGGCAGGAACTATTCTGCCTGTGGTACGGGGAAGGAGACAGATGCTGAGTTGAGTAGTCCTAAGGTTCTACAGAAAGAAATGGTAGAGTGGAGATCTGAACTCTGACTCGGAAGCTTGCAGAGTTAACTGGTGGGAATGCATTGTTTCTCTTTATTCTGTTGTCAGCACTTTGATTGGCTGAGTCCCCTTTTGTGTATGACCGTTCACTGTCCGAAGCCAGCTTCTGTTCCCGTTGGTCCATGGCCACGCCATGTCAGTTAAATACTGTGAATATTACCTCTGGTCAGGGAAAGTTGTTGTGTTGCAGGAAGCCGGATATGCTTTATGTGGGAGCCATTAATAGTAAATAAGTAGCAAAGTGGAGACAGAGGAGGAGAAGACGATGCAGAAGCAGCGGCAACAGAAGTAAAAGTAGAGCGAAGCGGTACAGAGCGAAGAGGACATGGGGAACATTTGCTTCAGGTCGTCAATCTGTCAAAGGCCATCCTCCTGGAAAGCGCGCGTAACATGCATTAGTAGCTCTGTCGTTTACTCAGAGAGCTGCACCAGGATTCTGAGCTGTAGACATGCTTAGCCTTCCTTGGAAAATGTTGAGAAGGAAAAATTTGAACTGCTGCATTCCTAAGCTTTCAGAGAACACAGGTCTTTTAAAGTTTATTTTACATTGAACAAGGCAGTACCTGTCACACACTGATTGCTCCCTCCCCTCTGGGTCTCAGCTGTCTTCCTAATAGGCAGCTGCCCAGTGTGGAGTGTGACATTGTTAGCCATCAGGGGTGGCCGGCCTGTCAGCCTGTCTGTCTGGAACCCTGGACATTCAAGGCACCTGATAGCAGCCCCATTTGCACCCTGTGCAGCGAGAGCCCACATCCTCTCTCATTAAGAGAAGAGTTACCCCCCAACACCAGAATCACTGAAACAACTCTCAAAGAGCTTCTTTTAGATCCCATCCTTCATTAGAACATCTCCAGCAGTGGTAGTTTCCAAACCCCTTTTTCTTTCTATAACTTTTAAAACTATTTTTTCGAAGGAAATTTTTTTTCTTTTCTTTTTTTTGAGTACCTCTTATCTCTCTCTCTCTTAGCTAATTGTCCTGGTTAGAACCTCCAGTACAATGTTGAGTACAAAGTGATAAGAGCAAATATCCTTATATTTCTTCCACCAAGCCCCCAGAGAACAAACAGATCAAAGAGAAGCTGCTCTGGTTAAAGAAGGAGTGAGAAGCCTGGATCCCACCTGCTTGACCCAGGGAATACCTCTGTGTAATTCTAGGGTTCCTGGGAACACAGTTTGAGAATTACTGTTCTGAAAAAAAGGCTGTTGTAATCATGTAGGATTTCTCTTCTTGGTTTTCACTTGTGCTTGAACTGCATGACTTGTATAGTTTGTTTCCCAGGTTTCCTTCTCACGTGGTTTTCAGAGTAATAGGCAGAAGGTTAAGAATGTCATAAAATAATTTATTCCAAGCCCTACTCGGGACAATGTGTAAAAACTCTGCTCCAGATGGCTTTGGGGAAGGGGATGTGACATTGTGCAGTGACTTTTTGGAAGATTTGTTGGTTACTTTTTTCCATTTCTCTATCTCCATTCTCCTGTCCCTCGTCTTCCCCCACCCGACTCCTGATTTGATGAAACCGTTTGCAATGTCCAGCATGTATTTTACCCGTTCACTGTGTGTTGTACTTGAGCAGTTTATAACTATGATCAATGTTGTGACCTTAGGGAAATTGCTTATATAATTATAGAAAGTTTACAGTCGTAAGACAAGGAATGGGGAAAATATATCACTGTAAAATATAAATATGTTTAAATTACATTTAGGATTTGGAATAGTTCCTTGCCTGTGTTTTACAGAGTAATCTGTGATTTAAATCAGGTTTAGTTGTGTTTTTTTCCCCCCTAAATTGGGTATTATAAATCAAGAGTAGATGCTGGATATAGCACACAAGAGGATTTCTTATACATTTTAATGTTGCATAAGTAAGAAATACCAGTAGTTCAGCAGTAAAATTGCAAATGTAAGCAAAAGTGAAGATTTTTCCAAATTTAACTAGGTTGCATTTGTTTAGTAAACTCTAGCAATAATTTACTGTTTTATTACGTTTGCCTTTGAGATCTGGGCTTTTTTTGCCCCCTTCCTTAAGAAAGAAAAGGGAGGTAGGTACATTACTCTAATTGCTTGGAGCCAGAGAAAAACCTGAAAGTACCATTTTGCTTTCCCGACCTGTGATACATAAACTTAAAAAAGGAGAAGGAGGGAGGATTTAGGATTAAATGTATTTGTGGGTGTATCCGTCACACCAGCAGGGCACTTTTTTTGGGTAGCGTCAGGGTTTCTATTTGTGCCATCTGTGGTGAGACTGTTTTTATGCAGAAAGTAAAAAAAGCTTAGACCCAGTTTTGCCCGTGTCAGCTGCTGGTAGGGGTGGAGGTTCAGGGAAGGGGAGCTAATACAGTTGGATTGTCAATGGACATGTCTTTCTTCTGTCGCTTTTGGGGTCCCCGAAAGGCAGGTAGGATTCATCCAAGATGATTTCTATTATGCCATGCGGGTGAATTTCAGCACGGGAAGAGGTGTCGAGCGCTCCAGAACTGATGCCGGCATTGGAGGGAAGTTGGGCGGAGGGAAGGACTGTCTGTCTCAGTGGTGTGGCTTGGCGTGCTGTGCTCCTGACGCCTCGGATTGTCCTCCACTACCCCCCTTCCACCACGTGCTTCAGATGGTTAACATGGACCCCAGCTTCGTCTAACTGTGGTTTGAGACAAGTGAACTCTGGGATTGGGTTGGATGATGTTGATTAATAGGAGTGAGAGGGTGAGAGACTCCAGGGCCAAGCAGTAGGTCCATCTTGGTGGCATCTGATGTTGATTGGCTTTGTCCTGCGCGGCTGCGCTCGGAGAGCGGACATTAAGATTAAGTGATGCTGTCGTGTCCAGGAGCACGGCACTGCATCATTCTGGGAAGAGACAGCTGGGGTGGTTAATCCTTCATCACCAAGGGAGCACTGCCAGTGGAAAGATATACAGCCAAAGATAACCCTCCATAACTTGTGCTAAAGATCAGAAAACTTTGAATTCACATCCATCTGCTTAGTCTGGGGTGAAGATGAAAGATAGGCAGAATAGGAAATAAAAAACCCCTGAGGGATTAATCTTAGGCGCGGTATGTAGCCCACAGAGTGAGCAGGCGGGAGAGAAACTTCTACGTGGCGTTTAAAGGGGAATTAAACGCACCCGGTTTCACGGTTTTACTTTTAAGTAAAGTTCAGTGGTATACACGCTCATTTTTCTGTTGCATTGCCATCAATTCACCCCAAATGCTGTTTGCCCCCATTATACCTTCTCTGGACGTTTTTTTAAAGGAGGTCCTCTTAATTCTGAACTTATCAACAGAGCATGCACGAAGGGAATGCTGGAAATACATTGTCACTAGAAAGAAGGGCTTTTTGTTTTCTCCTCTCGCTGTGTGATTTTAGCAGGAGATTCACAAAATCTGACTGTGTGTGCCTGTCTGTGTATCTGTGACTGAGTGTGGATCTGAGACTCTGTTGCTGTGAATATTTCTGAACAGCTGCAATGATTTTATATATCACGTGTAATCGAATTATGCATTGTTGTCATACCAAAGTGATGTGCAGGGGGAAAATAAATCAGGGAGGGAAATAAATTAGAGGCCCCCTCTCACATCTGCAGCCTCTCTGTTAGCACAGCGGTCAGGCTGGGGAATGTCTGGTGCAAGGTGAGAATGTGGGGAGAACGAAGCTACATGTTCTGTCCTCAAGTGACTTTCTGCTTGGAGCTGAAGGGGAAGCTTTGTTGTTTTGTTTTCAGCCATTTTAGTGATACTTTTGTCCTTTTTCCCTTGTTAGTTGGTATTGGAGCGTCTGAGTGGGAGGTTCTCAATTTGGGCCTTTGGCACTAACGTGCAGAGGTAGGAGATCCTCCCGCCAGGCTCAGCATCTCTTGGGCCTTGCTGTGCTGTAACCACTATGATAGCCCGGTGGGGAGAAGACCTGTGGCCGCAGAACACAAACACTAAGCTCAACAAGGAAGGAGGGTGCAAAGAACAGTCTATTGAGAGTCACAGACCTGAGTTGAAGTTCCTGCTAACCTCTGTGAACTTGGGCAAGTCCCTTTCTCTCTGGAGTGGGTTACAGTGGAAGAAACTAAGGTCGAGAAGAGGAGGCGAAGCAGCTAAGGGAGGAGAAAGGATCAGTGCACCCTTGGGAGGTTAGAAAGAGAGAAGTATCAAGTTCCATATGTTTGGTTAGATGATGGGGTTGGGCGGAAGCCTCAGTCCTTCTCAGATCTGCAGGGGAAGGCTTCCTACAGAAGATGACTGTATCTCTATGGGGAGTTTGTGTCTTAGATTGTCCAGGATGGTCTTGATTTTGAAAACACAAATAATGTATTAAGTAATATGCGTACATGTGAGTATATCATAAGTACATGTATTGTTAAAGATTATTAAAGTCTTTCTAAAGTTTAATTTATAGTTCTGGTTTTTATTTTCAGTACAAACAGTTGATGAAATGAACGGCGAAGTGTGACTTAGTTCTCATGCCTTTGAAAGACTCCATTTAAATAACTCTACACAAAAGATAAATATTTCTTGTCAGACCATGAGGTTTAACTTTGGATCCAGAAAAAAGTTATGGCAAATTTGGGGAGAAAGCGTACTGTATTCATAATTCCTGATGTGCCAAGCTTTGCGGTAGATGGTGTTCTTCACCCACCAAGGAGGAGCTGATCCAAAGGACTCTCTTCTTGAAAGACCATGACATTGGGTCTTTGATGGAGAAGGTGATGAAGAAACAGAGATTCTTGGCAGATCAGTTCACTTGAAGAGAAGAGGGTGAATCTGAGAGTGTGTCCCTGTGTGGGAGGTCATGTGGGAGGATGTGGAAAGAAGAATAAGACTCAGATATTATATAGCTGTCTTCATCTTTCTGAATTTCAGCCTCAAATCCTAGATCTGCTGGATCCACCCTGAGTATCGAGTCACCATCCCAAGTGGCCAGATGACCAGGTTGGGGGATTGTTGATACTCTCCAAGCTTGAAGTAAAATGAAATTTGTGGGAGATATAAGGGCCTCTATTTAGGGGCAGTGATTGCTTTTCAGGGAATTTTATACTTGGGAACGAATCACTGGACCAGTGAATGTCAGTGACTGATGGGTGGTGTATATATACTTTTTCTGTTTGGGTCACCAAATATCCAGCTTCTGCTCTTCCTGGAGAATATAGGTTTTCTGTTGGCTGGTCCTCTGGGAGGATTTGACTAGTCTTAAGGGCAGTGGAAACGTCAGCTTAGCCCCTGTGTGTATGATGGTGTTTTAGCTAAACTTTTCTCGGTGCCTGCCTTACTTACTGTGTAGTAAGTTGGTGTGTGTGGCACAAGGTACACCTTGCTTTGTGCAGATGTCGCAGTGGCGGAGTGATCCGAAAGAAACAGTGCTAAACCTATCAGCAGCAGACCTGGGTTTGGTTCTGATTTGGCGTTTGTTTCCCCAGGTTTCCTGTTACGTCACAGTGTTACCTCAAAACCTGGAGACTTGAAACAACCCTTTTATTGTGTTCCTGGAGTCTGTGGGTCAGAAATTCAGACAGGGCACAGTGAAGTGGGTTGTCTCTGGTCCACAAGCCTGGAGCTTCCACTGGAAAGACTCAAGGGCTGGGGGCGACTCAATGCTGGGGGCCGGGATCCTCTGAAAGCTCATTCATACACATGGCTGGGCATCGGGGCTGGGGTGACTCAAAGACCGGGACTTCTCACCGGAGCCCCTGTACGCGGCGTCTTTATGTGGCTTGGCTTCCTCATTCTGTCCGCCTCCAGGGGTTAGCTGGATTTCTGCCATGGAGGCTCGGGGTTCCAAGTGCAAGTGTTCCAGCCATGAGATGGAAGCTGCATCACATTTATGACCTAGCCTCAGTGTAACTTCCATGCACTCCATCGGTGAAAGGAGCACAAGCCTGCCAGGTCTAAGGGGAGGGGAATTAGTCTACCACTTGATGAGGAAATAGCAAGGTCACATTCTGGAGGAGCACATTGGATGGGAGAGACGTTCTACCCATCTTTGGAACATGGGCCACACCTAGGTGTCTCTTCCGTGAATGACTGAAAAATGAGTCAGGGTTAGAATTAATTGGTGAGACCTCTTCCAGCATGGAAGTTGTGACTCTTTAAAATGAAATCCAATATTCTTAAAAAAATTATAATTTACAAAGTGATGATTGGCTTTATTAGAGAGTCTACTTTAAGCTATCGTTAAATAGAGAGCTGCCCTAGTACAATTTAAATAATCTCTTATGCATCATGAAAGACACTGATGTGATAAGGAATGCAGGTCCTGTTTTTCTCCTCTAACTTCTTTCAACTGAATTTTATGCAGTGATTTCTTTTTAGTCTGGCTTTATTTCTCATGGCTCGAGGGTCATTAGGTCACATGATTATGTCTGACCAGGGCTGCCATGGATGTAAATTTGGGCATGAGTTAAATGTCTGACTTAGAGGATTTAGGACTAGAGTGAAAGTTGGGAGTCTGAGAAGTGATTGGATTTGGAAGTAGGACCTGTGAACACTTGTAGCTCATTGTCTTATCCTGACACAGGGACTAGGATGGAACACATGGTGAACTTTTGGAGAAAGCGTTTTCCTTGCTGGAGAGAAGGTTAAATTTGTCAACTCTGGCAGTGGTACAGATCTGATACCAGACGTGAGGTCTGAAGGAGGGTGACGATGGGGCAGCTGCCCCCGGGCAGGCATGACGATTAGGAAGGGAAGGGGTTAATACACTGACTAATGTTTCAGTTTACAAGCATTGGCCCTTCTCTTTGTTCTGTTTTATCATACACATTCATCATGTTCAACCTGGCAACCCAACCAAATAGCTATTTAAGTTGTAAAAATGAATCATAGCACAATTTCATGAACTGTGTGATATAACTGAATCTAATCACATTGTACAACGGGGCCTTTGCCAGCCCGGTGTACCTGGTTCTAGGCGTCTTTGGAATAAGTAAACAAATAAATAGGCTCCATTAAATACAATAACAGTTGGGTGGCTGGGCTGGTTGGGTAGTGGGTCCAGGGAAGGAAGCATCCGGATGTATCATACTGGACCACGGTGCCTTTCCAAGCTAGTTCACCCATGAAAGGCCTACAAATCACGCTGGCCATCTTCTGTCCTCTGCATGCAGCCAGCCGATTCCCTGATTTATTAAATAAATGGCCGAAGAGGTCCTGGTAAGGATGGAAACCTCGCAAAGGGGAACTGCAAAGGAGGGCTCTACCCCAGTTCAGTTCCACACAGTTCCAGGGTTCACTGACTTTGTACTGATGGAAAAGATGAGTAAACACAAAGTCTCTACCCCAAGGACCAGTCTTAACGATGGTGTCTACTGATGCATCAAGCATCTTTGTAGGTGCTTTTTATGTGTTTATTTGACTGTTAAAGATAAATCTTGAGCTGTAAGTAATACCATCAGAGAGGTCAAATAACTTAAGGTCAGCCAGCTAATAAATGTTAGGGCAGAGAATTGAACTACTTTCTAAGTGGTGGAAAAGGCCAGAGAGGAGGGTGGGTTGGTGGCCGAGGTGGGGGTGGGTGGATGACTAGCTTCGAGCAGCCTGCTGTAAGGTGCCCAAGTGCCGAAGGTTAGACTTGATCCTGTGGGTCACGAGGAGGCCCCAGGCATGGGGAATGACAGTAGCAGAGCTTGAATGAAGGGGGTGGGGGCAGGTAGGAGAGACCTGCACGGAACCCAGTGTCTTCCCTCCGCAGGAGGTAAGAAAGGCTTGGGCTAAAGCACCGGACGGTGAAACAGACGAGGCTGTTCTGGGTTGCAGTCAGCCCCTTATAAGGCAGCCTCCATTTTTCCTGCCTTCCCAGTACTGACAGCAACTGTATTTATTCTCTCTCCCCTTTCTTCCCATTTTCCCTGCCTCCCCCCTTTTCCATTCATCACTTTCCCCCTTTTTTGTCCCTCTCTGTCTCCCTTTCATTCTTGTCTTTTGTTCCCTTTCTCATTTTTCTTCCGTCTCTTCACTGCCCTGGTGTTTTCTTTACTCCATCTCTACTCCTAAACATTCTGTAGTCCACCCCTACCCTTCTTGGTCCCCTCCCCCAAAACCTTTTCTATGGAATATATAAATACATATATGTGTGTGTGTATATATAATCTGTGTCTCTGTTGGTTGTGTCAGCATATTTTAGACTGCTGGGCTTTGCATGTTTTGCAGCTGGTTTTGAAGCAGTTGTCAGGCGGTGATGGATGACTATCATCATTTAAAGTGTAAAAGAAAATGCCTTGGCACAGACAGGCGTGATGGACTGCCGTCTGCCAGCCTGGATAGGCACAGCCACCAGTTTCTTCTCCCGGCTTCTGACCCCCTCTCTGCTCACACTGCCCTTGCCAGAATCTACAAAAGTCATCGTGAGCCGTGCAGCACCGGGCTCTTGCCTTCTATAATATCACTTTGGTAGTTGTCAGATCATATGAAACGTCAAAATTCATGTGGCCTCCGCAAAGAGATATATTTAGTACAGCTGCTGCATACCTACACGCTACCCCTGACACTGACATATTAGTTATGCTGTCTTTTGCAATCTGATATCTTTAAATTTGCCACCTTGTTAAGTTTTGATTAATGTGATTCCATTTCACTAAAGTAATTGGCTTGGCCTGTTGTAAAAAATAATCAGCCCCCTCTACGGAACAAATGCTAGCACATGCTAATGAGGGAGTGAGTTCGTTACATTGATGGCGTGGACTGACAGTTATTAATGATTGTTATGATAAACAGACGAGTGCGAATTGGGATGAGTTGGGCAAAAGTGACAGTTTAAAAATAACGTATATTGGAAAGTACTAACGAAGTAATATACTGTTAGGAAAACAATCATGCAAGTTGTCAAGGAAAGAAGTGTAATTATACAGCCGCATGGGCCGCTTAGGAGGACAGGGACCTGCCTGATAATGGACACATTTTTTGTTGGCAACAGGGAAATATGTTATGGCAGAAAGAGGTGCAGATTGATAAATTAATTGGTCCTTCTCACAGCTCCGAGAGCAAACTTGGCTGGCAGTCACCATGCAGATGAGGGAGATGGAGTTTGCCCAGCGCCTCTTCTCCCCAGAATCTCCCTAGTCCTTGTTGCCAGGCTTTTCTGGAGCCTCTTGTCTCCTCTCCCCACTCTTCTTCGTGAGCTGCAAAAAGTCGCAGAAAATGCGTCCTGAGGCGGTCTGCATAAAGTACAACTTTGAGCGGGAATGCTTGTAGCCATGTCCAGTTTTCGTTTTTTAATGACCCTAAAGACTTAAATGCCCTATTGTTGCTAAAGTCTTGGGCTGTGATGGAGGTAATTATGGGTGGCTTCAGGAGGGGCTTACACAGGCTGGGGATCATTCTTGAGGGAAGTGCCAACTCCGTGCTTCCAAGGCCAGCAAGTTGCTGTAGGCTGTTTGCATAATTAGCTAAGACTGCAGCGTATATGTGTGTGTGTGTGTGTGTGTGTGTGTGTGTGTGTGTGCGTGCGCGCGCGCATGCGTGTGCGGGGGGCGGGGGGGGGAGACTTGTCTGAAACACCAGGCTGAGATGACTGTGGGCAGTGGGGGAGTGAGGGAGGCATGCCTTTGAAGAGAGTTGACAGAGTGCAGTGGTTCATGGCCGTCCCACTGGTGTTTGCTGACTTGACAAGGGAGGAAGGCAGGTAGGAAGAAGTGGAGACAAGACTATTTTGTGACCTCTGTTCAGGCTTGGGTTCTGGTTTTGTGTCTTGGCTGAGGCTCTTGATCGCATGTAACCAGTAACCAATTTTAGGTAGCTTACGTGTAAATGGAGGATTTATAAAGATGCTGAATTGGTTCATGGAACCCAAGGACACGGCTGGACCTCCCTGTGAGTAGGAATCAGACTTGGAGAGGGACCAGGGTAACCAGTCTCTAAGTCTGTATTGATCTCTCTCTCTGACCCCGACCCCACCTGCTTCTGCTACAGTCACCACCCCGCTTCCTCACCAAGCCACCAGAGCCAGGAAAATGAAGGCAAAGTCCTGGGGCTTTGTCAGAAGACAGGCATTGTTTGTGTGAAGACTGGGTGTTGAAAGGATGCCTTATACCCCACCTCCAAATGTGAGACTTGTCAGAAAGGGAGCCTGCCCTCTATCTGGATTATCCAGCCATTGTGGTTTAGGGGGGTAGAGCAAGGAGTCTGCTGATGTTCAGGCTGTGACACTTTGTTTTTCTCATAATTATTATATCAGCATGTATGTTAACTCAGTCTTCACAACCACCCCGTTAATGCAGGTGCTGTTCTCCTCATTTAACAGATGAGGAAAAGAAGGCCAAGCATTTGAGAACTTGCCTCTCCATCACGGTAAGGGACAAAGCTGGGGTTTTCATCAAGGCTCTCTGTCCCTGAAACTTGATGTGTCCCACTCTACCCCATCACCTCTTGCAGGAGTCTGTGTGTTTCCCTAACAACTCAGGCTGGTAGATGCATCAGTGTTCTCTGCTTTGAGAATCAAAGAAAAGAACCTCTGGGAGAAATACTCCTGCCTGTGTCCCATTTGGTCTCTCTGAGTCAAGACTGGGCAGGGGTCTCTGACAGGAACTTGACGATTCACATTCAGATTTTCTGCTGCCCCACATATGAAAATGTGTGACCACGTGGTGTTGGTCCTGGTCTACTTGGGGATGTGAGCAGAAATACAGTCTCGTTATCTGGCCATCAAGCCCGGCGAAGACTCTGGGGCCTCCTTGTGCAGAACATCCAGAGCAATCCTGAAATCAAAGGAAGCTGCCAGTTACCTCACAGCAAATCTGACAATTAGGAAGGAAGGCAGTGCCACTTTTCTGTGTTAGGAAGAAAGTATTTGCTCTGGGGATGGAGCAGGAAACTAAGATTTATTGAGTGCCTAACACGTGTTAGGGGTGGTACCAGGCACTCCCTGGTGCTGTGTCTCAGTTGGGTGGTGGGTGTGTCCCCATTTTACAGATGAAGATACAGAAGTTCTGGGTGGTTGAAAGCTACAGACCTTCCAGTGGAGTGGGCTGTAGAATGACAGTTGGTTTCTTCTGAAATAAGGGCTTGGTCCTGTCTAACCCAACTATTATATGTCCCTCAGAAAAGGACTACCTTTTATCCCCCTTCACTGTGAGAGCGGGAAACTGCAGAGTTGAATAATTTAGCCCCCTGGACTGGGAGGTGGGACCAGGGTTCTGATTCTGGCAGTGACTCTGGAACAGATCACAGGACCGTTCTCTCCCCGGTTTGAGGAAAAAGAAAGATGACAACATTAGTGATTCTGAAGATGAAAGAGAAAATGGATTTGGAATTGTCTTAGCCCTTAAAAGAAAGGCAACGAAGGCCCTCTCCTGATGGGAAGGTTCAGCTTTTGGTGGGTGTGAGGCCCACTGTCTTGCTGACCCTCAGATGAACCTCTTCCTGCAGTCCCATGACTGAACAGGAGGTCAGCCCAGAGGTGAGGACGGGGTCAGAGAATGAGCCCCCGTGGTGGACAAACAAGGCCAGGGAGGACTCTCATCAGCATTATAGATGTTCTCCCCAGCATCAAAGGGGGCAGTCCACTCCCTTCTGGGGCAGGGGTGCGACTTTGTGTCTTTCGCACTGTTGTGAAAAGAGAAAAAGTAGCCACTCAGCCCCAAAAGTTCTCTCTACCATTTTCTACCCAATCTTGTCCATGTTTTTCTCTCTCAACATTCTCCCTTCTCATTCCTGGAAAGCTCTATGTCTTCCCTCTCTTTTGCCTTTTGGCTATTTCCACAATGGGGTTTCTGTGCTGTATGAGCTACTGACCCTAGCGTTGCTCTGTGGCAAGAGACGGGACACACCCGTGAGCAGCAACATGCTGTGAGGTGAACTGATGAGCCCCCAAACCTGGGCTTATGAACAAATCTGCTTCCCAGCTTGAGCCTGGACAGGAAATGTTATGCTAAGGGATCACGGGTGAGGATATTGCTGGCCCCCGAGAACTCTGAGGATGGCTATGAGCCATTGGCTAGTCTCTCACTCAATGATTTCTCCTAATTTCAGTTTTAGTAGGATGAGTTGGAAGTTAGTTTGTAGGAAGTCTTGTGGCCTCTCACGGCAGGCTCATTCATGCATCCATTTTTTTGGACATCCAAGGAAAAGTATAACTCCTCTCAGAAGGATTGGAACGGATGTTGGCTTAGACATGGATGGGAGGAGATTTTCAAGCTGCAGGGATAGAGGGCACATAGGGACAATAATCCTTGCAAGTTGTCCATCATTGAAGAGCCATGCTGCTGTTCACAGCGCCTCCTGGTGGCCTCAAAGGAAGGCATGGGACCCAGCAGATCTTGCTCAGCCTTTTATGGGAAGAGTGTTTGGTTGGCCCTGGTGCCTGAAAATTTTGAGCTGGAGATGGTGGATTTTTACATTGTATAGGGTTTTGGTGACAGATATGGTGTGTGCCCCAAAGGCACTAAAGGGTATTGATACCCTTGACCCTTTCCCACCTCCATCACACAACGTAGCTATGAAAATGCAATCAATCCAGTTTCTGACATTTCCACCCCCCACACTCACAAGAGCACCTACTGTATCAACATGACATTTTTTAATCTTGGCTTGTTTTCCAGGCCATGAATTTAATTTCTCAATGCTCCACTGTTCGGCTTTTATGTTCTCAGAGTGGAATGTTATCCAGCAATAGTTACCGCCATCTTGTTAGTCACATCCTCTTTCCTGGGCGTCCTAAAACCAAATAATTTTTAAAAATTCATTGCAGCCATGGTCACTCAGCCTTGTGCTAATAGTCACCAAGTTCTGACAAAGTGAGTCCGACATCCCTCAATAAGTAAAATCCAAACCTCCTGATGTTGTGGAACAGTAAGCAGATTGGCACGTCTTTGGATTAGTGGAGGCACTGAAGCAAAATACTCAATCCTTAGTGACCTTTGGCAAACGGAGGGGGATGTGTAGCCATTGTAGGTTATCTGTATGTTCACTGCATAGACACTCAACCTCTCCCAGGCCAAGACAAAAGCTGTCAGAGCAGATAAACTTAGTAGGGAACTAGCTATTTTCCTTACTACATCACAGTGCCTTGCAGAACTATTTTATCTGATAACCTGCTTCTTCTTTAAACTTGTCTGTGAATAGTTCTGTGAAGCATTAAGCCTTCCCTCTTAGGTTTTGAGCCTCCTGTACTTTGTTGTAATCTTGGGCCTAGGACTTTCTTTCTCATAAAATGTCTGTTCAGCTGTCCTCTGTTAGAGTATTCTGGTGAGTTTCTTTTAGGGAATCCATGGGAGAAGCCATATCTGGATTTTGCAGGCACACACGTTCTGGGTGTGTGTGTGTGTGTGTGTGTGTGTGTGTTTAAATGTGTTCCTTTTATTTGTCCAGGAAGCATTCTGTGGAAGTGGGGTGCCCCTTTGATCACCTCTTTCTGAGCTCATTAATGCCTGTTTCTAGTTGACACTTATTTCATATGTTGATTTAGAATTTCACAGGCACTCAGAGAAAAAATTTGGGCAAACATTCTTCATATTTGGAGTAGAGCCCATACTTCATTTTCCTCTTCTCCTCAAGCAGTGGTGACTCCAGGCCAGGGTTGTTGGTGCTGAAGACTGGCTTTGTGACTTTGGGCAAGTTGCTTCACTCGTCTTGGCTCAGATTTGCTCCCGTTTAAAATAAGATGGTCACATGAGGCGATTTCTCAGACCTGTTCCAGCTTTAATGGACTCCAGGCTTTCTTAGCCAACAATAGGACTGAAGCAGAGTATATTTTAGGGGAAGTGGGTGAACTGTTGGGCTCTTCTTCTTTCATTCCTATTCCAGGTGAAGATAAAAGACTATGCTCTCTATTGAGCTGACATGAATTCAGAATTCATTAGTGTTCAGCTTTCTTTTAAGCTTCAGACAGGATCGTGAAGGGAAAAGCCTGCCCTCAATTCCTTTGCCTTATTAGTTCTTCTCATATAATGTGCTGCAGAAACTGCTAATTGTCACTTGAGGTGATGGGTGAGGGTCTGGTTTCTTGAAGGAAGAGTCGAATTTATCAGTTCCTGTCTCCTCTTGCTTAGGTGGAGGTCTAGTCTGGTCTAATAGGAGAGGAATCTAAATTAAATCTGAACTAAAATTAATTCAGATGTTCCCCTTTGCTGAAGAAGAAGTGGGGAGTCCAGGAGAGTCGTAGGGTAACTATAAATATGTAGTTGTATACAGATCCAGATGTAATAATGAAAATAAAAAATTGGGGGGCATTCTTAGAGTGTCTGTGGGTTCCCCTTGCACGCGCTATGACCAGGAGAATGTAAACGTTTGCAAGCGCATACACTTCACTAAGGAGCCATTGAGACGTAATTTCAATTTATTACAAATGCATCCACTGCTGGTCTTTTAAAGGCTAGTTTTATTTAGTTTTAGTTTATAACTCAAAGTACTCGATACTTGTGTGTGAAAATGTACTCCTTGCACCTTGCGCCCGGTATCTTATGTTTGTGCATCAACTTCACAGGACACCAAGCTTAAAATGTAAACAGCGTTTTATAAAATGCCATTAGCATTCCTTTCTGAATCCTTGGTGTCTGCTGATTTTACCTTTCTGTCCACATGTCTCTGACTCAGCCTTCTCTCTGTCTGCTAAGCATTTTGTAGTCTTTGAGCATTTGCCTGGTCAAGTCCCCAGGCTGGTCCTCAGAGGAACATTTGCTCCCAAAGCTGGAAGTCACCCCAGTAGTGAGTGCGCCGCCCTTCGTGATGAGGCATTGTCTGTAATGTGCCATCGTTCTTGGGCTAAGAGACCCAGCTGATAGGTAGCTGGAAGGCCGATCTTTGGTGGAAAGATTTCCCTCTTGGCTATGTAGTAAATGTAATTTGGGATTAGATCGCTTCAGCAAGAGATGGCAGAAGTGTCTAGTTCTTGGCTCTGTTACTCACCAACTGTGTGACCGTAGCAGGTTTCTCCACCTCTAGGAGCCCTTACTTGTACATTGGAGATATTATCTCTCACGGGGCTGTCCCAGGGGTGACAGACAATGCTAGTCAATCCACTCCATTCATGGACGTTGAATAAGAACCACCAGCAGTTCTCACTCAGGAGTGTATTATAATTGGCTAAATAGAATTTTACTCGTGGAACTTGAGACAAATGGGAAGACAAAGGCAACCAGACTTAACTGTCAGCTCTGTGACTGGGAAATTCTAAATCACTTCCATTTTCCTTAATACCTGGACTTTTTCATTGTTTGGCTTTTGTCTCTTGTCTTCCCTGCCCCTCCCTTTCTTTATTTTTATTCTTTAAAGATTTCCTGGCATGAAGAGTTGCTAGTAACTACTTGTCTTGGAGTCAGTTTAGCAGAGCAGGTGAATGCAACCTTGTGCAGGGCAGATGTGAGCACCAGTTCGTCCTAAGAGTAATGCAGCTTTTAAGAGAAAGTTTGACAAAGTGGGAAATCGGATAGTGGCTTTGTAGGAGCTTTCAGAAGAAATAGTGGGAATTTCACATATTTGAAACTATTAGAACAACAATGAAAAAAAGCATGTATTTGAGAACACAGGAGAGGGAAATGAAATCCTTAGAGCTCAGGGATTTGAAGTCACAATGACACTATTTAAAATCGTGTGACACTTTTCATGTTCCAGAAGCTAAACAGTAAAATTAACTTTGCTGTAGTTTTTATGAACTTCTTTTGAACTGTTGCATAAAAGTAACAAATTTCTGGCAGGTAGACTGGGTTTCCCAAACTTTCTCACCAAGGCATTGAGAACTATCTGAAAAGTTATGTTTTTGTTATCATGAAAACATTAATAATATTAGAACTTGGCTAGAATCAATTTTTACTGTGAAACCAAGGCACTTTAACGGGTATATGGAATTGATAAATCTTTTTTGTGGTTGTCAAAACAAGCAAAGCTAACTTTGTACATTTCCTATTATAAATAAAAGCACTTTGACAGTCTGAAATGGGGTCTGTCAATATGGAGAGCAAACAGTGCGTTCATTTTATCAGCACACTTCTCTAAGAATCGTGACATTTCTCAAATACATATCACATATACATACATACATATCATACTTTCCCAACAGCAAAGCACAAAGTTGTTAGAGGTTGCCATGGGCACAGTTCTTGGAGGCTGACCGTCCATTGTGATTGCCAGTTTCCCTGCTGGGCTAGCCTACCGCTCACCTGACTATGTGGAGACCATCTACCCATGTCCTTGTGGTCCCCAAAGGCTTCTAACGATGCTGGAGTCAGGGTGAGTCCTTGGGTTTTCAGGTGGAGCATCTCATGTTCCTCATGTTGGAATTGGTCACGGTGAACCGGAGCCTGAGCTCGGGACAGGGCTGAGCTCTGTGGAGAGTTGCATTCCACAGGAGTTACCCATGGCTCTTTTCAGGGGAGATATCTGTGTTGCTCTAGGCAGGGAGAAGGCCTCGGTTGGGTCCCCCATCCTGAAAGGTATGGGTCTGGTGGGGTGTTTGATGTACGGGTAGGTGACACTTTTTTTTAGCAGGCTCTTAGGCCACCTCTTTGCATTGGATCCGATGAATGTCCTTTGTCCAAATGTGCTGTGGAGCCCGGGCCCCTCCACCTGCACCTTCCCTCAGCCCACTGTCTGTCTCCATCCCAGCCTCTTTCAGACACCAGTCGTCAGCTTCCCTCCCAGGAGCTCCCCTCATGTGACCCATCTTTTGGCACTTGAATGACCTGCTGATCTCTTCTTGACTATTTGCCTCATTTCTTCTGTTCATGGTCAACTTTTTGAGGACAATAGATACCTTAGTTTAACTTTTTTTTGTTTCCTTTACTCGCTGTAACTCACATTTTATCTCATGCGAAGTATTTTTCAAACAATTTTTTTATCCCAGGGAACTTGTGGTCGCCTTGCAATCTTTGGCTTGGAAATTAACCTGATGACTGATGTTTTGTGCGGGGTGATAAGCAGAGTAGATAGTGACTAAGAGCGCACATTCTGTAGCCAGAGGCCTGGCTCAGCAGTGCCGTTTACTGGCTGTGCCTCAGTTTCTTCATCTGCATTGCAGTGGGGATAATATGAGTACCTCCTTCATAAGATTGCATGATGTGGGTTAGCCGTCCTTGCCATTGTTACTATTACTGTTATTGTTCTCTTACCTGAGGGCTTCGGGTTGGAGAAAGAGGTAGTAATCAACGGCACTTTGGGTTAGTGAATTTTTTAACTACTTCATGATTCTGATTTAGGGTAGGAGTCTTTGCTCAGGGACAGGAAGATTCTTCCCCCCTCCCCCCCCACCCCCCACCCCTTCTTCGTGTCCTTCAGGACTGGCTGCCCTACAGCTCATTCCTTTGGTGCAGGAGACACTGATGCTGCCTTTTACACACAGGGATTCTTCTTAGCTGCTTGCTTTTGAGAGCGGGTGTCTCCTCTGTTAAGGGATTAATCTTAATCCTAAATGATATTTCATGGTCTAAGACTTAAATTTATATATCACCATCCCAAATAATGTATTGGATTGCATTAAACAGATTGTAGATTAACATGCAACTATAAAATAAAATCGTCAATGCGTTGTTGACAACTCTAAGTGCAAGTTCATATATTTAACTACATTTGGGGAATATTGAATTGTTTAAAGCAGCTTAACAGGTTGATGTAAAATTAAGCATCATGTTCTATTTCAATTTGTGGACCAGCCTGAGAGACAATAAAATGGAGGCTTAGGCTTGAGAGCAGACGAGTGTGGAAGAAAAATGTGGAGGCAGGCTTGGTACCAGGGAAGTCCTGGCACAGTCTTGGCATACTGGGTAGTAGTAGAAGGATTCTGCCTTACAAAGGCCACATTGGGTGGTAGTAGAAGGATGTCTACTTATTTGTTTAGCCTGGTAGCGGCTATTTAGAAACCTCAGAGAGTTTATAATCTAGTTGAGGAAATAAAGCAGTGAACACACTGAAAACAATGGTGAAAAATACAAACCATGAGGTCCTTTAACATTAAGCTGTGTGAGATGGGCCACTTGATATGAGAGTTCACAGGGAAGAACAGTGCTGTCTGGAGTGGTCAGAAGGGTCTCACAGATGGTGGCGCTTTCTGTGATCCTGGGAAGATGGTTGAAGAGGAGAATGGAAGGGGAGGGTGGGAGGAAGAATGGCGGGTCACAGTGTGCTGCGACTGTGGGAAGCTTCTTTTGAGCAGTTGCTTAGGGCCAGGTGATAGCTGTGGGAGCCAGGCAAGCACTGATCTTGGAATGTGGAACCAGACTGCTTGGGGTTCAAATCCCAGCTCCCCTGCTTTCTAGCCATGTGACCTTGGGAAGCTTACCTAACCTCTGTTTTTCAGTTTTCTCATCTGTAAAATGGGAATAACAATAGTACCTACCTTAGGATTGCTGTGAAGACAAAATGTGTGTTTGAATAGAGGAGGGGTGTAGTGGAAGTAGCATTTGACCTATAATGGTATTCAAGTTTGATCCTAGGGTAAGAGATTGGAGTTAGGAAGGGAGACTGGGGAGGCTGTTTAACCCATTTAGGTGCAAGGTAGTGAATCGCAGACTAAGGATTCTAATAAAACAGCATACATATATTTAAAAATTTTTCTTGACGTCTGTTACTGTCCCTTGCTTGGGCTGTGGAGAACATCGATATCTACCTCCTGCCGTGGTTTTGTTAGCCCTCTTCTAAACAGTAAATCCTGAGAGGTGTGTGAGCTGGGAATGTGGATCCTGCCAAGTGTGGGCGTTTCCTTTCCTCTCCTTCTCTCTTGCTCCACAACGTTTAGACGTTTTTGCACCTATTCCAAAAACTGCTCCTAAATGACTTTGGAGCAAATAAAATAATGGATATAAATTATCTGGAGAGAGACCTCAGCTTGCACTTGCAGATAATGCGAGGTGACCAGGCAAAACTCCAGAGTAATTCTGAGCTGTGTTAAAGGGCGGGTGAGGTGCAAAGACTTTTTCACTTGGTGCTGCATGAATGAGATCCTTGTTGGAGCTCTGGAGTTGCTTACCTGGGTTCAGAGAGAAAGTGAAAAGTGGGAGGTGGGACAGGCTGGTGAAAAAATGATTCAAGGGGTAGAAAATAGATCTCTGAAGGAAAGTCTTGTAAGACTGATCTGTTCAGGCTAGGGAAGGAACGGATAGAGGGTTAATGAATTACTACTCTCAAACAGCAAAGGGTTTTTAAATGTAGAGATGTGTTTCTCAAAGAGTGCTCTGTGGAACCCAGGTCTTGGGAAGGGGGTACCTTCCGAAGTCAAGTCTGTTTGGGAAATGATGTGCTGTATCCCTCTGTGGACAATTCACAAAGCATATTAGTGTCTTAAAGGGACTGAAGATTTCTGCAGGAAAGAACCCCATATCACTTTGAGTAATCTAGAGTATTCCAAACATTTTTAGTCATTTTTCTAACACCTTTGGAAAATGCTGATTTAAGAATTACTAAGGGGATTAGTATAAAACAAAAATAAAGGGTTGAGGCATGAGGCCAAGCATTGTGGTGATACTGTATTAGAATTTTCTCTTGGGGGAAGCTTGAGGTCTTCTCTTTTCTTGGTGGTGGGTGAAGAAGAGAAGAGAGTCAGCCATCCGTCAAGGCCATTTGCTGCCCTAAGTTCAGAGGCCACTGCCTATGGTCCTTCCCAGTCCGGGGGACACATAAGCTGAGTGTCCTGGACTTCAGTTTCAGGCCTGAATTGTTGGTGGTTGGAGAAGCTTGACAGGACTGGTCTCAGTGGCAGGAGGTGGGATGGATGACCCTTGGGGATGGCCAAGGAATAGCAGGCCCAGACCTGGCCACTCGACAGGGGCCCATGGCAACTTGCTGACACAGAGTGCACATTTGCCCTGTCACGGGCCGGCCAGCCTGACATTTGGGTGAGATGGTCCAGGAGCTATGGCCTCCTGTGCACCTTAGGAAGTTAAAGAGCTGGAATTCACGAGAGGCGTTCTAGGCTTATGGTGCCTTCATCAGGTATGCCTTTGCTTTCTCCATTTTTTGCTTAAGACTCAGCTTTTTTCACTTCTTTGTTTTCTCCCTCCCTCCCTCTCTCCCGCCTTTTTCATTCTCTCTCTGTCCTTCCCTTTCCTTCCCATCCTCCACCTCCCTTTCTCCTATTTCTGTTTTTAACAGAGAGGGAGAAAACTAAGTGTGCCTGCTCTGTCATTGCTATATATATATATATATATATATATATATATATATATATACACATACATGTGTATGTATAGATTTGCTTTTTGCCGAGATGCATACCTTACTCTTTTGATCCTGGGAGAATCTTTTTCTTTTCCTAAGTTATAAATGACCTCTCTCCTTTTTTACTCTCTTCCCATCCTCCTTGGAATGTGTGTGTCTGAATATCTCTCTCTTCTACATCTCTTTGTCTCTTTCTCTCTGTCTCTTTCTCTTTCACTACACGCACACATGCACACACACACACACACACACACACACACACACAGACACACAGTATCTTGAAGGCTTGAAGATATAGGATACACCTTTTGTGTTTCCTTTATTGTACAATATTGCACACATCTGTAATTATATTACTCTTAAAATAAAGCCTTCATCCACTCTTAACATCTTTTGATGTCCGTTCCCTGCTGACTCTATTTTTTCTTGTTCCCACTTTACATTAATGTGAAGAGACAGTTGAGTAAATGCACAATGAACTTCAAAACCTAGTAATTGTTTTTCAGAAAGAATGAAACTTGTGAATTAGGTATGGATTGTAAAAGAACACCAGGGCTGATTAGTGTTCGTGAGGGGCTCCTGCCGGACGGCTCTGACACCTGCCTGCCAGCTCTCGCCACAAATGCCACCACTGATGCCTCTGTTCTGCCCATCACAGGGCGGGGGGAGCAGTGCTGGGTGGGAGTTGAAAGACTCGGCAGTGAACCACCTTGTCAGGCTTGGCAATTCATGGGACGCCTGACATAAAAGGCGGCGAGAAGCAAAGATGAGTTGCATCCATTTTTACAAGCAAACTCCAGTTATCTGTAAAAATAAAATAAAATAATAAGTTTTTGTTTTTTAACCAGAGAATGAGCGAACACTGAAGGTATTCACAGTTGTTTTGTTTTTTTTTGAAGGTTGTGGAGATAATGAGATTTTTGAGAGTTGGGGGAGGAAAAGAATTCACAAGCCAAGTTTCAAGCTGCTGAAAAATTGCTTTTAGGAGAGGGGAAAAAAAAAACCCCTTTTCCATGCTAACCATCTGCTTGCATCTTGTTTACTGCCCAGAGTGCCAGTTTGTGCTTATTAATCATGCTTACACAAGTATCTTAATTACTCCCTATGTAGCTGCTCTGTCTTGAACTCAGAAGTTGACCTTTCTCTTTTTATTCCTTTAAATCATTAATCATACACAATCAATGCCAGCGGGGCAGAGTCACGGAGAAGGCTACGCAGAATCTCACACCTCATGCCAGTCCCCGGCAGACAGGGGACGCGAGTGACTGCCTCGCCAGCAGCCGGCCGTATCTTAATTAATGACTCTGCTGTGCTGAGACTCATGGGCGGGTGGGGGGCCGCTCCCGCCACCGCCCCTCGGCGCTTCTCCCTGCTTCCTCGATGGCTGCCTGGTTTGAGCAATGCCTGCTTGACTCTGCTGAAAACCGTCAAGGCCTCGGCCAGGGTTTGACAATCCTGCACATCTAGACTCTGGAAGGATCCAAGCAGAGGCAAGGTGAAAATCCTGTTAAAAGGTTAAGTTTCTGATTCAGGAGGTCTGGCTGGGACCCGAGCATCTGCATCTCTGATAAGCTCCCACGTGACACCAATACAGCTGCTCCGTGGACCACACTTTGAAGAGCAAGGAGTCAGACAACTGATGACAGCTGAGGTCCTCCCTCTAAGCCTGAAGATAGCAGAAGAGAGTGTAACTTCGAGGGTTGTGATGTATATGTCCCCATGTCCCCCTGTCCCCGCTTCGGCTTTATCAGTCAGAGTTCGGTGAGTGGAAACAAAAAGAATTTCCACAAAGGTGACATACACACACGTACAAATGTGGCACCCTCATCCGGGCAAAGGAAACACATGTGATGTAAAGATTGGCCTTTGCCATGGAGGGAATAGTGAAACTGAGACTTTGTTTTTCCTTTTTCATTGAACTTTGTAAAAAAGTTGCCTAAAAGAGCCAAAAACATTCTATTCTAGAAAAAAATGAAGTGCTTAAAACTAAAATAATAATAAAAATTTAAAAAAAGTATTGAGGCTTGGGTTTCATAAGATTGCTTCTCAGTTCCAATATACCAGACAAATTACAGGAAATGGAAGTAATTTTGTTCCCCCTGACCCTGTTCTTTCAGCCTCTTAAGTAGGATGGGAAACCTGGAGATAAAAAAACAAAGGGGAAAACATAAACTGAGGGCCTCTTCTTTTTGCCAGGTTGACTGTTCTACTTTTAAAGGGGAGGAATTTAGCGTCTCTGGAAAAAATAGATTGAACTTCTACTCGCTGTCTTTAATTTTACACTTAAAAGTAGTAACCACAATGTGCAAAGCTGTATGGCAATAATATACACGTTCGGGTTTTGGTTGACACTCCTAGCAGTGATGACACAGGGATGGAATACGTTTGAAACACATTCTAAATAGGACTTGGGATTTGCGTACTCTCCCATCTAAGGGAAGCTCCATAGATCATACTGATGCTAAGGGTTTTGCCCTTGAATCCTTTGGAAAGAAACACACACGGAAACACATTATAACTAACCTTCATTGCTTTCCATTTCAGCTAATAGTGGGGTGAGGGTCAGAGTGGGAAGGGATTTGATTAAAAACAAAGTCTTAAGTAAAAGCAACAAATCTGTATTAGTGAAAAATCACCTAATTAATTCAGATAAGAACTCTGTCGTTCCATATGCAATAAGAGTACACGGTTAACTGACTTTATTATTTACATTAAAAATTACTTGTTCGTGAAGTTAAAAAAAAAAAATCAATTACCCTGAATGAGGTGAATGAAGAAAATATTTCATCAACGTAGCTGGTCTTTTCAACTGGCCGCCTTTTTGGAGTTTCTTACTGATTTATGAAGTGAAAATTCGGTCTTGTCTCTGGTGAGGACTTTCTGTAGCCTTCCTGCATAGTTTTGGTATTTGGGTATGTGCGGGGTTTTGACAGCCTGGAGAGTATCCTGGCCAAGAAGATAGAAAGACATAACTCACTTGCGTTTGGTAAAGTAATAATTAACTCGAACTTCTGGACGTGGAGCATTTTGAGACCTGGAGCTGGGCTCCTTGCATAACCGTGGTCTGCTGTGAAACCCTTTATAGAAGACTCTTCCTGTTCTTGGAACTTTGTGCAGACTTCAGAGCAGGCTGATTTAAGTGTTGAAAGCCTGGTTTGGCAAGAGTCGTGTTTATGCTTTTCTCTCTGAAGGCCATGGATCTGACCCCTCCAAGGAAGCCAAGCTATTTTTAGGGAAAGGCTAGATTGGCATTTTCTGGGGGGAAATCGGTGGCATTTTTCATAGACAACTCTTGGGACAGGGGTTAGGGGTGGGCTGAAGTCTCATTAGGACCCTGCTTTCTTTGGGCCAGGGCTCTGCACCCTCCATTAGGAGGACTCCAGGTCTGCTATGGTGGGAGACAGGCCTATAGGCCTTTCCTGTAAGAAGTACATAGAAACCCCTGTCTAGCAAAGAGAGATTCTTCGGTTACCAGTATTTAATTGGTCTGCAGGGATGGGGGGACCTGGGAAATCTTCAGTTTTTATAGTTCTCCAAGTAATTCTGGAGTTCAGCCAGTGTTGAGAACCACAGTGGTTCTGCTTGCCTTGGCCCCTTGCATTCTCCAGCTGCTGTACAAGGCTGGAACCCGTTCCATTCAGGCTGTTACATGCGAGCTCTGAAGATAGAGGGATGATGACCTAAGCAGGGTGTCTGCCCTGAGACATCCACAGCCTGTGAAGGAAGGTACTCTGTGGTACCAGATTAACAGTGCTGGGCTCCACGTTGCCCACGTCGTCCTGGCTCTGGTCTTCCTGGCTCCCGTCTGTTGGCTTTGTCTGCCCTTTAGCGCTTGCCTGATCTTCGTTAGCTCTGTCCCCCACCCCCCAACCCCCGCCCCGTATATCTAATTCTGGGCTCTGTTCTCACGCGTATTCCCAAGAACGTGGTGTGAGAGGTACCACAAGAAGGATGGGTTCTCTGGTGAAGGCTGTTGGGGAAGCCCCAAGTAGAACAAAGTTCAACACTTGACTTAGCTGTTTGGGTTCCTCAGAGTAGACTCAGGTGCACATGTGTATGTCTAAGAGGAGGGTATACAATTTTCCCCACTTGTCTGTTCTCATGAACTCTGTATCAGGGACCCCCCCCATGCGGGGTCGAATACTTTGTGGACCTCCTGGTCCGTAAAGTATGTTTTGGCCAGTGCTGTTCTAACCTCTGGGACTTGGGCCAACCTCCACTCCAGATAATGCGGCTGTTTTTATGCTTGGTCTAGACTGCTGACTCATGGGTTCTGTCCCTGAGCTGGCTGGCTCCTATATGTTGCCTCTCCTACCAGCCCTGGCTCTCCGCCACTAGAATCCAAAACCATGTGCCACCTTCCCTTCCAATACTGACAGTGACAAGCCTCAAGTGACAGAAACCTTTCCGTTTCCTTCCTTGCAGAGTCGGCTGTTGGCATCATTTACTCATTCACAGTGAGCAAATCCTTGTATCAGGTACTAGAGAGAAGTTGAATTCAGTTCTGCAAGTATGTATATTGAGTACCAGTTATATGTCAGGCACTGGGCTTGGTGCTAGGGATACAAAGTTGGGTGATGTTCTGACTTTCCTAAAGGAACTAGTGTTCTAAGTGAGAGTATAGTGATCCTGAACCTGTGTCACATGATGTTCTGTGATGTGAGAGGAGGGGTTTGGAGGGAAGAGGCACGGTTGGGGGGGTGGGGCTACAGGAACTCCATCTAAAGGGCAATAACCCAGCCTGAGTGCATCAGGGAAGTCTGCATGGAGGAGGTGACTCCTGAGCTGGGGTTTGGAGGATGAATCAGAGAAGCTAGCAGAAGAAAGGGAGACAGAAAGCTCATTTATTTAGGGTGAAGGATTCAGAAAGGCAAAAATGCCTGGAACACTGTGGCAGGATGAAACAAAACTGAAGGCATGGTACCTGATTTTGAGAAAATGGGATATACAACTGAAAGTCTACCTGACTGTCTGGAAGAAAGTTTATATTCAACTGTAAATTCTTAGCGTCCACCACTTTGCAGAGAATTTTTTTGTGGAAATGTGATAGTGGAACTACTAGTAGAGAAAATCGGGAAATGGAGAAGCAGATAGACCCAGCAGGTCCTGGAGATTTAGAGGTTATTTCCAATTTCCAGATATGGAATCTGAGGCTCAAAGATGTTCAGTTACTTGCCTAGGGCCACCCAACTACTGCTTACTGGAGCTGGAGTTGAACTGAGATCTGCATTTCTATAAGAAGCCTCCATAGAAGAAAGGATTTTTGCCCTGGGATTTGACAGAGGAGAGAAGCCTGCACGTTTTTATCTGGCACTTAACGGAATAGTTTCTTCTCATGCCAGGTATGGTCTCTGAGGTTTCTGATGTCAGTGGTAGGATTCTGGCCTCTTACAGTATGAGGGGCCTGTGAACTTTCTGTACAGATGGGGAACTGAGTCCTAGGGTGGACAGGTGATTTGTCCCAGCTGAGTAATGAAACAGGTGGGATTGGGACACAGCTGGCAATAATACACCAGTGCTCTTTCAATTCTAACATGCCATTTTATTGGCAGGAGGTATTGTCCTCATTCATTAAGTTTGCTCCCCCCACCCCCAAATAAGTTGGTTCTTCATAGTGGAACCACCGTAAGATTCAGTGGTTGAAATGATAACAAAACCATTTCACCTTATTCATGAGAAATTCACCCAAATCCCAAAGTTATGAAAACAAAGTTTTTAAAATAAACTTGTGATGGACTAATTTGGAACAAAAGTCTGACCTGAAGTGATGTGAAACTATAATGTTTATTCACCTCACCTTTTCACGTCAGGAAAAATTGTAAAAGACTCTGAAACTGGTGCTCGCTTCGGCAGCACATATACTAAAATTGGAACGATACAGAGAAGATTAGCATGGCCCCTGCGCAAGGATGACACGCAAATTCGTGAAGCGTTCCATATTTAAAAAAAAAAAAAAAAAAAAAAAAAAAAAAAAAGACTCTGAAACTGGCAGCACCCAGATTCCTGGGTGTTCTGTCTGGGAAATCCTTCTGCACTAGCTGTGCCTTTCCTTGTTGTCTTTGAGCTATTTTATAAAACTGTAAGTGGTAGGAAACTGATATTAATGCAGATCATTCTTTCCCATAGAAATGCAAATGAATTGTGTCCCGTATTATGCAATTGTTCATAGCTCCGTGGATATCAGTTTTGTAAATTCATTTTAGCATTCCTGATTGCCTGCATATGTGTGGTACTTGGACTCCTCCTTTGGACGGGTACAACATCTTAACTAGTTAATTGTTTCAGCTAATATTTCGCATGTGTTCATTTTATGAGTCACGATTGTACATTATTTTTAAAGTTATCTTTTTACAGTATTATTATCCCTCTTTCATTGTAGAAATATGAGCACCTGCTAAGACTGTTAGCTCATATACAGTATATAAAGTATATTGCCTTTCTAAAATCTGAAAAAAACTTTGATATATATGCATGCATGTATATCTGTATGTATACATATGTGTGTATAAATACCAATTATATAGTTATATATGTATATCAATTATATTTATACATAATTATACGTATCTCTATATATAAAATCTCCAGAAGGAATTCGGACAGAGATTCTGGACCTGCAGTACATAACTCCTTTTATTATTGTTTTCTTGGTGTCAATTAATTCAGTCACAATTTACTAAATAGTTTGAGAAAACTAAAACATAATTGAAATGAAAAAAAAAAATCTTTTTAAAAAAAAATTTTTGTTGGGGTGTAGTTGATTTACAGTGTTGTGTTAGTTTCAGGTGTACAGCAAGGTGGATCAGTTATACATATATCCACTCTTTTTTTTTTTTAAACAAGCTACTTTTTAAAAAAATTATTTATTTATTTGTTTATTTATTTATTTATTTATGGCTGTGTTGGGTCTTCGTTTCTGTGCGAGGGCCCTCTATAGTTGCGGCAAGTGGGGGCCACCCTTCATCGCAGTGCGCGGGCCTCTCACTGTCGTGGTCTCTCTTGTTGCAGAGCACAGGCTCCAGACACGCAGGCTCAGCAATTGTGGCTCACGGGCCCAGTTGCTCCGCGGCATGTGGGATCCTCCCAGACCAGGGCTCGAACCCGTGTCCCCTGCATTGGCAGGCAGATTCGCAACCACTGTGCCACCAGGGAAGCCCTCCACTCTTTTTTTTAGATTCTTTTCCCATATAGGCCATTACCGAGTATTGAGTTCCCTGTGCTATGCAGTAGGTCCTTACTAGTTATCTATTTTATATATAGTAGTGTGTATATGTCAATCCCAATCTCCCAATTCATCCCTCCCCTCCCCCCACCCACCCCCTGGTAACCATAAGTTTGTGTTCTCCATCTGTGACTCTACTTCTGCTTTGTAAATAAGTTCATTTGTACCCCTTGGGAAAAAAAATCTTTTAAGTATGAATTTTCAGGACACAAGAGAAGTTAAAAGCTATAAATAAGAGAACCAATTCAGTTAGAATTCAGTGTTTGGATAGGCTGTTTTTCTTTTGACATTATCAGTCCAACATGCTGATCAGCACATTAAGAATAAGACAGGGGCCAAAACAGGCACCAGAATTGCATAGCAGTCCTCTGTGATAGGGTGCTTTTTTAGCCAGATAATCCACATTTATTTATCTGTCTATTTATGAATAGTTACGTGTGTATAATAATAACTTTTTTTTTTTTTGTAGTTTTAGGGGCAGAGACTAAGGCTCCAGTTAGGGGCATTCCTGATGATTATTGACACGACCACTCTGACCACTCCAGTGACCCGAGGCAGTCAAAATATCCACACACTTTGCCCTTCTCACTTCTTATTTGCCCCACACTTGAGAAAAGGGCTGTATAGTTACATCCTAAAATGTCAGCGCCCAAAGAATTCTTAGCATCTCTGAATTCAGTCCCCTCTCAACTTTTTTTTTTAACATCTTTATTGGAGTATAATTGCTTTACAATGGTGTGTTAGTTTCTGCTTTATAACAAAGTAAATCAGTTATACATATACATATGTTCCCATATCTCTTCCCTCTTGCATCTCCCTCAACTTTTAATTAAACCAAAGAATTACTTACTTACTTTTGAAACATCATTAGGACCTAAACCTGAAATTATAAAATTCTTATGTCTATAGCTTTTCGAGGGTATATCCATTGATCTTGGCTTGAGAAATAAGTACTGGTTTAACGAGTCTGTTACACAGGTTAACTGCAGTTAACGGGTTCTTTTCTGGAAGGTGGCTGGGATGAGGAGGAAGAGGAGTGGCATGTATGGATGTGGAAACCTGGGATGCTATATTCTCCAAGAGGCATAAAACTGTGAGGTGAATGTTTTCCTTATTAGCTGTGTGCTATAATATAATACAGATTTCATTAGAAATAAACGTATTGGACTAATGCAGTGTATATTCTCTCCCTCTTTCCCCTACTCCTCTTCTATATTTGGTACTACTTGTCCTTTTCTAATGATTTTGTAAGCCCATTAAGAATGAGCTTTTAAGAATATAGGTTAAACTGAATGCTTTCAGTGAGTGGGGTTTGGTTTTAATTGAAGTGAAGCTCTCCTGCCAGGCTCAGTCTTAGTTGGGCAGGATATTCACATCTGTTAAGGGACCTTTGGAGCCTGTATTAGTTGGAATCAGAGAGCTGGAGAGACCCATAGAAATGATCTGGTCTAAACTCCTTATTTTAACTACAGATGACGAAACATTACTTTTATTTTTAATTAGCGTGTCTTCCTGTTCATTCTTTAAATTCGGATTTTTCTGGACTTTGGCCATTAATGCTAGCCTGGGGCAGGCTCATTAGGAATAGAGATAGTCCAGAAGAAAGCCCATCCTTAGTCCTTTAAAATGACACCACTACCAACAGCAATCACTAACATCACCACTACCTCACCACACATTTCCTCCGTTCCTTTTGTTAATTCTAAAATCAAAGTCAGACACACAGTTTCTAGGCCTCTCCCAGGTCCTTAGAAGCAACAGGTTTAAATGAAGGGCCCCAAAGCTGAAATTTCAGTAGCGTGTTGACAAATCCACCCCTGCCAGTAATACTTGCGACCTGAACTATTCTTGTCTGAATCACTTCCTTTGCACTTACCCAGACAATGCCTTGTATCAGGAGTTGTTAGTTTTTGTAAAAGCCTCACTCTTTTCCTCAAATAGACTGGAAGCTTATTGTGGGCTGGGTCTATGTCTTAAGCTTTTTGTACTTCCCAGAGTATCTTGGCAAACACATTCCAATTCTGTCAAGTGCTGTGATCCAGTGGCATTGGCTACCTGGGATGCTCTATTGAGGAATCTCAGTCCTGCCTCGTTGAAAGTGTTCCCTAATTGATTACCAGAGTCTGCCACCAGCACAGGTGTGGAAAGTAGTGGATAACTGCCCTGGGTCTGCCAGGCCTGTGCTGGCCACTGGTAAACATTTATTGGCTGGGTCAGTGATTTATATTGCCATTCTCAGATTTATTCCCAAATGTAAATACCATGAAAGCAGGGCTTTTTTGCTCTGCTTTTTCTTGTCTCGTGGATATATCCTAAACTCCTGGAACAGTGTCTCACATAAAGTAGGTGCTCAATTAAAAAAAAAAAATCATGAATGAATTACTGTAAAGAATAGGAACTTCTGTACTAAATTTCACTTAAATTTAAATCAGACTTTTAATTAGTGATCTGGCAATACACAATTAATAAACTAGATTAAGCTTGAACAGTTTAAGAAAGTTCAGGTAAAGACTGAGATGGCGGGAATGTGGGAACTGTAGAGAGTAAATCAATTGGAAATTGCTGCTTTGCTGATTTATTCAACAAATATTTATAATGCATCTATTATATGATAAGCAGCCTGCTCCCTCCCCTTATGGAATTAGAGTCTGGTTGATTCCTTTTTCCCCCATCTTGCGATTAGGACTAAGTTATGAGTCAAGTGTGTAAAGGTCTCTTAAGGCCCATAAGTGCTTAGCCAGTGTATTGACTCTGAAAGACTTCCATTTTGTGTAAGATACTGACAAGGAGCAAGCTCTCAGCTACCAGCATTCTCCCTCTTCACCCTGTTTAGCCTGTTACATAACATTTGGGGTCCCCACAAAGCTATCTTCTGCTTGGCAGGTCTTTTCATGTATGAACTTGTAGCACCCCCATTTCTGAGGAGATGAATTTGCTTTTGCAGTGACACACTGTTGGCGTTGGGGTCTGTTCTTGGAGATGATAAGGGCTGGGCAGTTCTTTCTCAGAGGATAGATCTTTTTCCTTCTGAGGTTCTTTGGAGGGAGGCGGTTAAGGAATGGGATGGCGAGATCCCCTTGAAGCCTGTCCTCATCCTTCAGCCTGAGGCCCCAGTAGACTGAGGTTCTGGGAAGGCTGGAGAAACCACACACCACTTTTCCATATTTGCATTCAGACACCAAAGGTTACATCTCTGAGTCACATAACGTCACGCCTATTACGTAAAGCCAAATTATTTTGTGAATTATCACAAACATTGATCTGCCCTTGACAGTACTTTAGAGTTTTGCAGTAAATCTGCAGGCTGATAACATTCGCAGGGTGTCAGTTTTTGTCGCTTGTAAGCTTCCCTCAGTCAACTGCAGTTTGAAAGGAGTCCGGCATGACAAAAGCATTACTATCTCTTAAACTTGGCTTTAACCTTCAAAGAATAATAATTTATTATTCGGTGTTATGCCTCAGTACTTTTGGTGACAATATATCATTTTAAATGTTGGTAGCTTGATTTTTGTAATATGAAGACATAAATAGGAGAAAAAGAAAATGATAGCTAAGTGCTTTTATGGGTAGCGATCTGAGTAGCGTTCTTGTTGCAATTCATCCAACATTTATCTGCGTAAATTATGGTAGTTAAAGAAGAGGAGCAGATGAGATGTACACTTAAGGCCCTTTTTTATAGCAACATAAAATAGAGCAAAAATTACATTCATTAGTTTTTAAAATATAGCAGCTCTTTATTATAGTTTTCATTCATTGAAAGCAAATGTCTGGTTAGCTGATGAAACACTGTTTGATGTTAAGTAGATGTGGTATAATAGTAGAAGCAATATTTGCCTCTTTTTAAAGCCTCGTCAGTAATGTCCCCACTCTGTCACTGGCCACTTGTTCTCAAAATATCAAGGGTATAAATGACTTTTAGGAAGGAAAATGTAGTCTCCTTTCTTAGCAGAAATGAATAACTTGGAATGTGTGTTTACTTTGTAAGTTTTAAAGTGACTTTGAAATGCGCGGGGTCTTTTTTTTTTTTTTTTAAGAAGCCAGAGGGTCCAAAGTAGTATAAAGAGAAGAAAGCTTTAAAATCTTTAGTCGTCACATTCCCCTCCCTTTACCCCAGAGCATATCTATTTTCTTTTATACTTTAAAAGTAAATAGAGAGGATGGATGTGAGCTGCACTTATTGTGGTAATCATTGCACAATATATGTAAGTCAGACCATCGTGCTGTATGCCTTAAACTTATATGGCGATGTATGTCAGTTATTTCTCAATAAAACTGGAGAAAAAATAAATAGAAAAGCATTTCTAGCTTTTTCTTTTTCCTTTGCTGCAGAAATTTCCCCTCTAGGTTCTGCAAAGAAATTGTGAGGCGTGGAAAAAAGTCCACAGTGTGGCTGTGTGAGAGTGTTGCTGGAGCAAAGAGTGGCTGCTGAGAACCGGCTTTCTCTCTTTCTCCATTCCTTCTTTTCGTCCTGGTTCCAAGGAGGCCTCTGGAGGAAAAGGCAGCCCTTCCTCGAGGTGCTGCTTTCTCCAGTTTGGTACACTCGGATCACTAGGTTAGTTGTTTCTCCTTCCCCCTTGTCTTAGTCTCGGCTTGTTTGATTTGTGAAGAGCTGAACTCAGGCTAAGCCAGAGGGGAGAGGGCAGAGAGATGGTTGAGTAAGGGGGTACAGTAGTCCCTCTTATAGGTGGGTTCAGTTACTTGTGGTCAGTTGCAGTCTGAAAACGTTAAATGGAAAACTGCAGAAATCAACAGTTCATGAGTTTTAAATTGTGTGCTGAGTCGTGTGATGAAATCTCATGCTGTCCTGCTTCGTCCAGCCTGGTACAGGAATCACCCTTTGTCCAGCATATCCTACCCGTTAGTCACTTATTAGCTCTCAGTTATCAGATCGAGTGTCACAGTATCACAGGGCTTGTGTTCAAGTCATCTTTATGTGGCTTAATAATGGCCCTGAAGCACAAGAGTAGTGATGCTGGCAATCTGGGTATGTGGAAGAGAAACTGCCAAGTGCTTCTTTTAAGTGAAAAGGTGAAATGTCTTGACTTAATAAGGAAAGAAAAAAATTTGTATGCTGAGGTTACTCAGATCTACGATGAGAGCTAATCTTCTATCTGTGAAATTGTGAAAAGGAAAAAGAAGTTTGTGCTAGTTTTCCTGTTGCACCTCGTACTGCAAAACTTATGGCTACAGTGCATGATAAGTGCTTAGTTAAGATGGAAAAGGCATTTACATTTGTACAGTGATGTATTTTGAGAGAGAGGGAGACCACATTCATGTCACTGTTACTACAGTACGGTTGACCCTTGAGCAACACAGGTTTGAACGTGTGGGTCCACTTATACATGGAGTTTTTTAATAGTAAATCCTGTAGTACTTGATGATCTGCAGTTGGTTGAATCCACGGGTGTGGAACCGTGGAAAAGGAGGGCTGACTAAAGTTATAAGTGAATTTTCGCCTGTGTGGTGGGTCTGTGCCCCCAGCCCCTGCATAGTTCAAGGGTCAACTGTATATTGTTAAAATTGTTTTTATTATAACAATTTTAAACTGTGTCTAATTTATAAATTAAACTTTCTCATATGTATGTACTTAATGGGAAAAAACATAATACAGTCATCCATCAGTGTCTGAGGGGGATTGGTTCCAAGACCTGCCACAGCTTTTCCAGTGATGCTCAAGTCCCATGGTCAGCCCTTCGTGTTGGATTTAATAACAGCAAGTTGTGAACATGGTACGTGATCCATTCACAGCAGGTTGAATCCATGGATGCAGAACCCGCGAATATGGAGGGCCAACTGTATATTTATTGAAAAAAATCCATGTTATAGGTGGACCCATGCAGTTCAAATCTGTGTTGTTTAACCCTGTATGTATAGGGTTTGGTACTATCTGTGGTTTTAGGCATCCTCTGGGGGTCTTGGAATGTGTCCCCCATGGATAAGGGGTGACTACTGTACCTCACAGGCCCCAAGGGCAGGAGATGTGGTTGCATCTCCAGTGGCGGTGGAGCACAAGCCAGCAAGTCAGGATGGACATGGAGGTCCTTTGCCTGGAGGGAATTTTGTGACTGTCGCCTTTGCTTCTCTTTGCCCCTCTGCCTTTTCCTCTCTTCCCTGTAGATCCCTGTGTTCCCATTCCTCCTTTACATGAGCTTTCTTCTTCCATAGAGACTATCTGGAGTTGGAACTTCATCCAAAATACTTGGGGGAGCAAATCTCATTGGTCCTGCTCAGGCAAGTTGTCTAGCCCTGGTCCTGTTATTGTGGCGGTGATTGTGGCTTAGGAGGTGATGAGGCTCATAGTTTGTAGACCAGAGGCTGCCAGGAATACATTTTCAAAGAAGAAGGAATTGAGGAAATGATTGGCTCTTCAACATTGAAATAAAGTTTAAAATTTGAATTTATCATTAAAATCTTGAAACATTCAACAAGGTAGAGAGAATTGGACGATGAAACCCCACATTCCCACCACTTAGGGACGTTTTGACCCTTCAGCTTGAATGGTTTTACTGTTGGTTGGTGAATGGAAGGGTGGTGTCCAAGTGTGTTAAGATCCTCGGTCATAACTCCACATGTTGTCTCCAGGGATTCTATCACAGCTCCTCTTCCTGAGTTTTCTTTGACACTGTCGATATCCTAGAGCCTTCCTTAAAGAAAACGCTCCTGTCAGAAAACCCAGTCTTCTGTGCGTCTCTTCTCGAATATTCCTAGCTCACTATTCTTTCAGGCGGCACAGTTTTACATGTATTGCTTGTGCAGTAAAGCAGTGATACAGGTTTAAGAAGTAAATCGTTTTTTAAAAGGATTTTCTCTCTACTCAACAGCTGCTCTTTGATTCCTTCTCTAGTTAATTTTTTGTTGTTCACAAGAAAGAACTTGCTGACCTACCCTATTCCTTTACAGCCTTGATAGATCCCTTATTTGATTTCCTTAGGCTACTGTGTTTTACTTAGGCTACTCTGGGACAGAAACCCGGAAGAAACTGGAAAGTATCACACATTTAAGAAACGGATTTCAAATTCATGATTTCTAATTTTACTAGCATAATCTTACAGTAGGTTCTTTTATTTTCTTGTATGGTCATCAGGAAAGAATGTTTTTATACTGAGATGAGTGGCCTATTGAGAGCTCCATGGTTTATCTAGACAAGCCTAGGAGCAGGGGCATCTTGACAAACAGAGGATGATGGCCCCTTTGAGATTTCGTCAGTAAGTGACAGGAACGATTCAAGGTTATCTTCTCTTTGCACTTGTCTGCAAGGCCTTTTCGAAGGCACTGGCTTTCTCTTTCAAGGTACAGTTCCTTTCTCTAGAAACCATTAGCTCCAACCATTGGGGCCTCCTGTCCCCTTCTTCACTATGAAGGTTACATGTATTTTTTCTTTCCACCATTGGCTTCTGATGGTTCCCAGTTCCACTCAGGGGCTGCCTGATAATCCAAACTGTTTGCCTTCTTCGCCTGTAAAGACAGTAATTGCTTTTAAGAGATTAAGTGATGCTATCATATGAACAAGGCAGAAAGTAAGTACGGTCCATTTCATCCTCTGCTTCCTTGCCACTGGAATATGGTGTGGGACCTGACAGAAAGCACGTGCTTCCTTGGTGTCTTCTTTTAAAAAGAGGGTGTGTGTGTGTGCTAGATTGCCAGTTTCATTTAAGGGTGTGTCTTATGGAACCTTTCGAGTGGGTTGTAGGTTGAGGGTAAAATCATTTGGGGGCATCAGTTGCCACCCAGGTCTCCTTATCTGCCTGAAATGTAGATAAAGGGAAATCAGAATATTGCTTAGGCCTGGCTGGATGGTAGCTTACAGACTGTTAGAACCAGAAAAGACTTTACAGGTCACCTGGTTTAATACCTTCATTTTTCAGCTGAGAAAATAGATAATATTTGGCACTGTATGTCGTGACTGTATCATGCAGTAAGTACAAATTGTTGAACAATTAAAGCCCTTGTTCGGTGCCTACACAGGACTGGGTCTGTTCTGATGCTTATGTTGGAGCTGGGCCCTGCCCTCCGGTGGCCCCTAGTCTCAGGGCCAAACATAGATGTAAACCCATGTATTTTCTAAGGACCCTTTGACTCTCAATTCTGTGTTCAAGAATGATAAATTGCTGAACAGAAATGTGAAGCCAGCTCACAAAAGGATGACAAATTGGGGGTAGAATATTTTTTTCTCTGTACTCTGACCTTTTGTGTCTGGGGATACTACTAGGGGTTAGGACTTCACTTGGACAGATAGTCAATATTCTTTCTTTATTCTCTTTACTCAGCTTTCATACAACCCTTCTTTACAACTTTCCATCCTTTATCTCTCAAACATTCTCCGGCTTCCCATTCATAATATTTTCCCAGTTTCTCTTTTTGTCCTTTCTTAGTGCACTGCCGGACACATAGTAGGAATGTAATCCAAGTTTGAAGTAGCAAACGAAAGGCACTGTTACCTTCTCTGAAGACGATGAAAAGTCTGGGGATTCAGAAAACAAAAGGAGACACTAGTTAAAAATCTTAACTGACTTGTTTTCCAGCTTACTGTCTTTGAGAAAATATATTAAATGAATAACATTTTAATGCTGGAACAAGTTTTTCCTTGGATAAGTATTTAAAAAAAAAAATCCCTGCTTTTGTGCACGTGTGCACGTGCACGCACAACTACTCGTGTAAGTCTTAAAGAAGCTGTTAACGCCAAGCCGTTTCTTTCATTTGATTAAAGCCATTAGAAAAGATTAGAGGTGTCTTTAGTTCTGGGGAGATAAGTTTAACAGGGAATGGATTTCAGAAACATCTGGGCAACATATACAACACCTTTCTGTTCCCTTATCTTTAAATGCAGCTGTTTGTGTGGGTTTTTTTTTTTTTTTAATAACAGATAAGAATGATAAGGTGGAAACAGCATGTTTGAAAGCTCCAATTTCTTAAATCTCATGCAAGTTTCCTCTCATGGCTTCCTTCAGATATATAAATATATGGCGAAGCTAGAGTTTCATTTTTCTTTTTTTTTCTTAGAGAATATTATCTCTATCTGAAAACGTGTCATCACCCAGTGATTGAATGTTGCTGTGTGAGCCTTCTGTCTTGAATAAAGTTAACTTTAAAGAGACCCCCTCTCCCCTGCCCCAAATAATTGTCCTTCCCTGTTCACTTAGAAGCACATGCAATGCTGAGGTTACTGCCCAACGGAGGGCCCTTTTATGATAAGCTAGGAGGGAGTCTTGTGGGTCAGGATTTCCTTGACTTCTTGCCTTTGCTTTTATTAACTCTGCAGGGTAGCAGAACTGCTGGGTGTTGGGGGTCTGTGGTCAGAAATCTGTGCATGGGATCTGTAGGGTGGGCGGCGGGAGGGACGACGTGATCGCCGAAGGCTGTCTCTGGCATATGTAAGCTTCATCATGGGTTTTCTCAGGTGACCACGATGATGATGATGACGACAGTGATGACATATTCTTTCTGTAAGGGAAGGACTGGGAAGTCCGTGCAGCAGCGTTTTCCTCTCCGCATAATTGTGAAGAATAAATCAGTGTTGGTTTGGTTGCCAGCCTGTGTATTGATCACAGTTTTCAGTCCTTGAAAATGCCGGTGAGATCTTATGTTCTTCCTGTTAAATTCAGTAGAGTGGATTTCAGAGGGAGCTATGGAATTCAAATAAAGTCTATTATTTATGGGCACGGCTGACACAAGTGAAAGCAAAGCATTTTACTTAGAGCAGATACATACCCGACACTGGAGGTGGCAGTGAGTGAGCAGGATCTCAATTTGTACATTTACTAATTGCTCTTCTCTGTTGGGAAGCACTGCCAGCGGATCCAAAAGAATGTTTTTTTAAAGTCATCTCCTCAAAGAAGCTGAGACCGTGGTCAGTTGCAGTCTATACTAGTGGGGATTCCCGTGTGCAAGTGGGCAGGGTGGGAGAGGGACTTGACCCAAGTATGCCTCTGGAAGAAAATGTTAAACTCTGAAAACAGGTCCTTTGGACTAGGGTGTGTATGCAGCCTTAATGGCTTAGAAGATTTTTACAGAGTTTATTTCACAGAGGCAGCGGGGGATGGTTGTAAGAGGTTGGGTCTTTTCTTCCTGGATTTATCCCAGTTCTGTCACTAAGTACCTGCAATGTTGGACACTTTCTGTCTTCTTCCTGGGTAACCGGGGACCCATTTATGAAATGAGAAGGTTACGCCAGGAAACTGTTATTCAAACTTTAAAAAAAACCGAGGTTTTGGTATTTCCCATGGCATTTTGATCTAGTCCTTTCCATTCCACTCCATTAAAGAAATACGTATCATAACTCATTAAACTGATTTTGATCATGACCTGCAGTTTGAAAAACCACCCGTATCAATTGATTATTGAGGTCCCATTCCAGATCTCTCTCTCTTTTTTTTTTTTTGTAGGACAGGCATATCCTTTTCATTTTGTGGAACCCTTTTTGGGAGTGGGGGTTATGTTCATAGAGCCCTTTCAAAGTCTAATCTAATCAGCAAGGTTCAATGTTTTTCTTCTCCCCACTACTCCCTGCCACTCTCCACAAAGTAAGGCCCACAGTGGCCCACCAAGATTTCCCTGCTGGGGACTTCCCTGGTGGCGCAGTGGTTAAGAATCCGCCTGCCAATGCAGGGGACGTGGGTTTGAGCCCTGGTCCGGGAAGATCCCACATGCCGCGGAGCAACTAAACCCGTGCGCCACAACTACTGAGCCTGTGCTCGAGAGCCCACGAGCCACAACTACTGAGCCCGTGCTCCACAACTACTGAAGCCCACGTGCCTAGAGCCCGCGCACTGCAGCGAAGAGCAGCCCCTGCTCGCCGCAACTAGAGAAAGCCCCCGTGCAGCAACGAAGACCCAACGCAGCCAAAAATAAATAAATAAATACGTTCATTAAAAGAAAAAATTCCCTGCTGTATTGGAGGGTGATACAGAAATGGAAAGCTTTTCTGATATTCAGTGGTGTAGACTCTTTCAGGCTGGGGAAGGTTTTGGTTGGTGTCGCTCCCAGGTATGATGGGGGCTTTCAAGTCCTTCAAAAACTTGCTCCTGTTCTGGGGAGAGGATCCCAGGATACCTGTTTTGGCTCCAGGCTCAGCTGTATTTTTGGTCAGCACCTGTACCGGTTCCTGGGTCTGGCCCCATCCCGGACGCTTGGCTGAGGAACGTGCTTTCTTCTCTGATTCCAGGAAGTCAGTTGCTTAGACTTCCAGACATTCTTCTTAATCTATGGCCAGGACTAACCTGTGTCTAAACAGAAGCTGAATGGGATTGTTGCAGGGCAGATTTCTTATCTTAAAGATAGTTTGGATGACAGTGATCTCTTGACTTCTTCCATGCTGGCATTTTTTGGTTATTGTTATCATCTCCAGTTCCCATCTGAAAATAGAGCCCCTAGAGGACTTCCCTTTTCCTCTGAACTGTTTCTCTCTGTTTGCGCTTGGCCACATCGCGTCAGCTCCCTGCAGCAGGCAGACACAAACTCCCTGTCACCTCTCATTTCAAAGGCGACACCTCTTTTGGGGGCTGCCATAGGGGTATCTTTTCTTCTTGGCTCGTGGTGGCATTTGGCTGTGAACGGTCACACCTCTGCTTGATCTGGTTACCGACTCTCTTTTTCACCCTCATTCCCAATATCTTTTGAATGACTCCTCCCTTAAGTACATTGCCCAAAGGAGTGATTTTCCACACTCCCATCGTTAGAGTTTTGTAATCAAAGAATGGTTTCAAAAATAGGCACCTATTTTAAAAAAAATTTATTATTATTTTTTAATTTTTATTTTATATTGGGGCATAGTTGATTAACAATGTTGTGTTAGTTTCAGGTGTACAGAAAAGTGATTCAGTTATACATATCCATATATCCATTCTTTTTTGAATGCTTTTCCCACTTAGGTTATTACAGACTATTGAGCAGAGCTCCCTGTGCTCTACAGTAGGTCCTTGTTGGTATCCATATCTCCACACCATGGGGGTGGGGGTGGGGGAGTATAGCTCTTCATGTTTTAATTTGCCACCTTTGACCCCACCTTGCTTCTACACTGGCATCTCTTATTCCATAAAGCCCAAGTTGTGAGAGCCTTGAGGTTTTTTCCTGTGGAAACACCAGCTCTGCCTTTACTAATATTTGAATATTTATTGCGTTCAAGCCAGTAATAAAAATATCATGGCATGTTAACTTTTAATTTTCTCAGATTTATGAGGAACACCAAAAAGAGTATGCTATCTCTGGAATGTGTTGGAGAAAAGAAGTGGGTTTGTCACAAAATTTACTTATTTCCATGGGAATAGTGCCAGTGCCCTATGCTTCATGGAATTTGATTTGTTGCAGAACATTTCATTCCTTCCCAAACTGTGTATATTTGTTAATCACTTAATTTATAGGCCAAGAAGAAGCTTAGATATTCTTAGTCTGGACATATCCTAAAAGAGGGACATCATCTGGCTGTCAGAATTCCCATCTGATTTAATTTCCTGACTCTGAAAGAGGGAGTATTTTCATGAATGTTTTTAAAGATGTAGCTGTAGATGTCCTAGGTCAAAAGTCATATGTAGAGATGAATAAAAAAAAAAAAAAAGGCCCTCTGGTTTTTAATGGTTGAGGATTTCTTATTTATTTCATTAAAAAAAAAAGTGGCAGTTCACTGAGTCCACAATGTATATTATCCTCTGCATAGAATAGATTCCTAAAAAATGCATGTAGAAAGGATGGTTGTATGAACTGAGGACAGCAATGCTAGCCTTCTTCTGTATACAAAAAATGATCACTCAAGCCCACAGAGGAAACCCCACTTTCACACTGATTGTTCTTTGTTGTTTTCTGTTTTGCCCTTCTCTGGTATTGGAGAAGCAGCAGAAATATTGGAAAAACAGATACCACATAATGATTAACAGTGTGGATTTTGGCTTAGAGTCTTATATTGAGGCCAGCTACCCACTGAGTTAAAACCTCTTCCTAAACTAATAATTGGACCACCCATCCCTCTTCCCAGAGGGGTGGTTTTGTCGGTAGCATTCAGTTTATATGTGATAAATGTAGCCAAATATGAATATGAATGAAACATAAGGTTATTTTTGCCTCCCATATTTATTTGGGTTTAATTGGATGGCAAAAATTCAGTGTCATGTAACTATGGAAATCCTTGTTGTAAAATGTAGTGTTTGCCCCCCAAAGCCTAAAGTATGTTATAGACATAGACCCACTTAGAAATGGAAGAGAGAGTTCCACACACACATGCACATTCATACATGTATATACACATATGTACACACATGTACACAGACCCGCACATATATAGGGAACCACACATACATGCACATGCACACACACTTGCCCACATATACAAAAACATATACAAATACACACACCATACCTTATTATCCAAGCTAGCACACTTTATTTTAATAATTGTGCCAAGGTAATGGATACAGACTAGGATTCTCCCAGTCAAAGTGGGATGCACGCTCGCCTATTTATATAGTACATTGTCTTCCACTATGACAAGAAGCTCTTCAAAAAGATTGATGACTCCGTACCAGCGATTTTACACGTTCATTCCTATACCGTCATGGTGAGGAGAAGTTGAGTAAAGACTTCACATCCTTTAATAGAATTAGTCACTTTCTACTGAGGTGTTGAAGCTAATTCTGATGATCTCATCTATGGAATTGGCAGCATTAATATCAGATTTGCCTCTATCGGTTTTCTCCAGAAGTCTTCGTTGTTTGCAATTTTTATGGAGGTAATTTGATTTTTATTAATGTAAGTGATAGAGAAGTTTGGCAACTGGGTACTCCACAGACATGCTGTTTCCTCTTCTTCGTTTACTTTTCCCTTGTTAATGTCATCGAAATGTTGACAGCTGCATAACTCTTTTTAAAGCATTCATAACCTGACAGATATTACAGATATTTGTCATTTTACTTCCAGTAAGTGACAGCTGAAATTAGCTTTTTGCAGTATTGGAGAATAGTGCGGGTGTAACGAGTCCAGTCAAATTTGTATCGCATTTCTTTAATGTGTAAGTGATTTTGAGCTTTGTTAAGGGTTGAGGACTGGGAGGATGTGGGGAGAGGATCAGGTAATCCTTTGTTCTTGGGGTACACTGGAAATTAAACTGGCAGGACAGCGGTATCTCACAGAGTTAAGTCTCAGCGATGAAAGAATCCTTGGGGCCACATCCGTAAACCACGCTTCTGATGCTCAAACCCCTGCCATGCCATCCTTAAACAGTGTCTTATTCTGCTGAGTGGAAACCTGCAGAACTGGAGGTTCGGTTCTTTGGAAGCAATCCATCATGGCTGTAGGAAGCACTAAGTGTTTGAAACCTATTTTTCACATTGAGCCGAAAGCTTCCAACTTGTCATTTCTAACCACTGGTTCTAATACTCCTCTATTTTGGCTATAAGTCCTGAGTCTAGTTTTTATTCTTTTAAAACAATGACAAAAATAATGACTAATATTTATGGATCAAGTATGTTGTGGTATACTTTGTAGTAAGCACTTTTATGCATTGCCTCATTTAATTCTCACAACCTCAGAGGACAGGCATTATTATTATACGTAAATTGAAGAAATTGAGGCTCAGACAGGTTGGAGTAACTTGCTGCAGGTTCATGCAACTCCTAAGTGTCAGATCCAGAATTCTTGTCCAGTTCTATGAGAGGCTAAACCAGTGCTTTGTGAAATTGCCCCTTTTACCCATCTGTATTCTAGAATTGGTCATGCATCTCTCATAGGGTGACAAGGCAGTGATATATGTGTTTTTTTGGTAAAGCGATGTACGTGTGTGTCATTTCATTATTATTAATGACATCACCCTAAACATCATCAAGATCACAAACTACCATTCTCATGGCATCATCTAGGTCTAAGTTTGCTTTATTTTTTTCATTCTTTTCTCTCCTGTCACCATTTCCCCTCTCCCTGATAATTTAAATTATATCCTTTTTTCAAGGCCCAGGACAGACACTACTTTCTCTATTTATATTTCCTTGTCCACAATAATTTGTTTTTTTGGCGCTCTGTTGCATGTTATATTGCTTATATATGGGGGTTTTTTTGTTTCCAAATCACAGGGGGAAAAAAAGCCCCTCAAACTGTCTTAAAAAAAAAAGGGTCAGTGTTGGCTCTCATGGTAGAGGTGGTTTTAGGTAAGGTGTGAGTCAGAAACTCATTCACACCAGATCTAGGTGTCCTCTCTCCATTTCTCAGCAACTCTTCCTTAATAAAGACTTTGATCCATTGCAAGGTGTCTGCACATAGTTCTTAAGAGTGTGTATGTCCTGATTTAAATCTAGCAGGAGAGAGAGTTCAGTTCCCTAGGGCTCAAACAAAATTCCCCAAGTTGAGTCTCACTGATCTGATAGGTCCAAGCAATGCACTGAATGTGTGTGTCCTCCCAAAATTCACATGTTGAAATCTTAACCCCCAATGTGGTAGTAGGAGATGGGGCCTTTGAGAGGTAATTAGGTCATCCCTCATGGATGGGATTAGTGTCCTTATTGGTGCCCTTAGGGACCCCAGAGAGCTCTCTCACTCTCTCTCTCTCTACCATGTGAGGATACAGTGAGAAGTCAGCAGTCTGCAATCCAGAAGAGGATCTCATCAGAACCCGGCCATGCTGGCACCCTGATCTTGGACTTCCAGCCTCCAGAACTGTGAGATGTAAATGTTTGTTGTTGAAGCTGCCCAGACCACCCAGTCTGTGGTAACTAGTTATAGCTGACTGAGATAGGGTCATTCTGTCTCTTGAACCAGTTACTGTGGGCAGGGGCGAGCGGACTCTGCTGATAAAATTAAGCTAGTTGAGCCCCATCCTGGCACAGGAAAATGGAGTCAACTGCACACAAACCAAATTTGGGGAAATCTAGGGAAATGTTAGGAAAGAGGGTAAGGAGAGGTGGATAAAGGGGAGGTAAGCCAACAATTGTCGAGTTACTATGACTTGTTTATGTTGCTTATTTTATATGCATATTATTGGCTATATAGTCATTTGTGAGACATAATAGACTGAAAGTTCCTTGAGGACAGGGACCTTGCAGTGCTGTGCCATTTTTTTATTTTTATTTTTCAAAATTTTTATTTATTTATTTTTTGGCTGCATTGGGCCTTCGTTGCTGCTCGTGGGCTTTTCTCTAGTTGCGGCAAGCAGGGGCTACTCTTCGTTGCAGTGCATGGGCTTCTCATTGCGGTGGCTTCTCTAGTTGTGGAGCATGGGCTCTAGGCACATGGGCTTCAGTAGTGTGGCACTCGGGCTCAGTAGTTGTGGCTCATGGGCTCTAGAGCGCAGGCTCAGTAGTTGTGGCGCACGGGCTCAGTTGCCCCGCGGCATGTGGGATCCTCCTGGACCAGGGATCGAACCTGTGTCCCCTGCACTGGCAGGCGGATTCTTAACCACTGCGCCACCAGGGGAGCGCCTGAAGTGCTGTTTTAAAGGCTCCCTTCCCACTTACTCTAGCATATCTCACTCTCATTACATAAGAAAGTTGAATGATTTTTTCTTTGCTAGATAATATTACCTAGAATGAAATAGGCTATAAAGGAAAATATCTAGTAATTCCATAAATTACCATGGAGAAGGGGAAATAGGTGGGACAGGAAGATAATAATAAAAATTAAAGTTTAAAGTAAGTCATCACCATAGAGTACATCCCCCCTTATTCAGGTATAACTTAATCACAGTAAGTCCCCTACATATGAACCTTCAAGTTGTGAACTTTGAAAGACGCGAATGTGCCCCTGTATGCCAGCTGTTGTACTATACTACTGTTCTTTTCAAGGTACTGTACTGTAAGATTAAAAATGTTTTATTTTTTGTGTTTGTTTTTTATTTATTTGTGGGTAAAGTATTATAAACATGTTAGAGTACACTACTCTGTAGAGATTGTGTTAGTTGGGTACCTAGGCTAACTTTGTTGGACCTACAAACAAATTGGACTTACAAATGTGCTCTTATAATGGAACTCGTTCGTATGTAGGGGACTTAACTGTACACGATTGGATATGCCTTGCAATCTTGAGTTTAATGTGCTCATAGGCACTAAGAGAACATTTTGTTGGGAGAAGGTTCCTGTCTTTTTAGCGTGTTAAATGTGTTGTTAATGAAATTGGATATTTCAGACCAGTATAGATTTATCATAGGTGGTGCTGAATGTCGGGAAAGCTTTATTACCCTTTTGTTGATGTGAAGTCATTTTATCTTACACTCAGGAGCCCGATTAACATTATTGATTTGAATCATACTCATCAAGATCAACTTATTTTGTGTTAATTTTCTTCAACACAGAGAGCTGAGACAAGCACAGAATTGAGACAGAATGATTGATTTGACCATGAAAAGCATGTTTTGTACCATAATCTCATTGTAATGCTCCAGTAGTTAAGTTGTGCCAGATTGCTTTTGATGAGGCAATCTTTTTCTGGTTGGGATTCTGCTTAGACCTTATATTGGTCAGCCATTTCCACAATAATGCTGCATAGGAAACCATCCCATTTATTTTCTTGCTCACATTCTGCAGGTTGACTGTGGTTTGGCTGATCTAGGCTGGGTGGCTCTGCCCTAGGCAGCAGGGCAGCTGGCCTTGACCCCAGGCTGTGTACTGGCTTCAGTTCTGCTCCGTGTGTGCATTCTGGGGCTCAGGCTTTGCATGATGTGGGCACACTGAGGGTCTCTGCTCTTATCACATCATTAAATTTCACTGGCCTGAGCAAGTCTCATGGCCAAGACCAATACCAATGGGGCAGAGAAGTAAACTCTGCCCACAGTGGGAGGGCATGGGAAAGGCTGTCTGCCAGACAGTAATCCAAATTATTATGGGCCTTCTGGCCTTGTAACTCTTAGGTCAGAATGCTTATGCCATCTACTTGTCCCCTCATCATCTTGATAGCAAACCAGTTTCTTGACCTAAACTAGGAGGCAGGGCTTCTAAATTTCACTGAGGATTCAACTTGTAGAAGGAACCACTACTCTAGATTGTGAACTCCTAGAGGGCAAAAATAACATCCTGTTTTCCTTTGGATCCCAAAGGACCTGGCACATAATAGACCCTCAGTGCCTATTGTATGTGAGAATGAATGAATAGTGAATGACAATCTTGTTTCCTTTGTAGAAGAGTTAAATAAGACTGGAAATGCATGACAGAAGTTAAACGGGGAAAAGCTGTTAAAGAGTTAAAGTATCAACCTAAAGAGTATGTGTGTGAGATACACACAAATATATGTATACACACATATGTACACATGTATATGTGTATACATACATATGTATGTGCACATATACAGATACTATTTATTACATAGTATATGTACATGTACTAGTTTATTTAATTTATCTGATAACCCTGTGAAGAAGGACGTTAATGATCAGAGAAGCTAGATTTTCCAAAGGCCAAACACCTAGACAGAATTGGAGGCAGGATTCGAGCCTCAGTTGTCTAACTCCAAGCCAAATGTTCCAGACTGGGGCTGCTTCTCGGAAGGGGCTAGTGACTTTTTATTTTCTTCCTCACAAGGACTTTCCTTTTACCTTGAGCCCGATGGTTTGACTCAGCGCAGCATCAATTCCCCCAAGACCGGTCTGTTAAAAGTGGACACATGGAACTTAAGAAAAAAGGGAGCGAATGGCTGGAGAAAGAGGGCTGCTTTCCCTTTCCATTTGAGATTAATGTTCACTCTATAAAAAACATAAAGCATATCCATCCCCAGGGACTCGCCTGACATTTTAAAACTTTCATCTGCTTTAATTCACGACGTTCGAGGAGGGAATTTACACGGAGCCGAGCCCCGGTGGCGAGTTGGCTGCCACGTGCATTTCTCTCCTGTCGTGGCGGGTGGCGCGTGCTACAGGCCCAAACAAATTATATAGCTTATTTAACTCCCTCTAAAACCAGTAATGGGCCTATTCAGATTTTATCTGTAATTTTACTTTGTTGTTGAGCAGTATTAATAATGCTGTTGTAAAGCAGGCCAGGGCAGCGCTCCCTGAATTTTCTCGGCTTCAGCGATAGGATAAATAGCTGCTCACAGAGCACAAAGGCAAACGTGTGGATGGTCTCAGCGTAAGTTAGACGTGCTCGCCTGGATTGGAGCCATGTTAATATCACATCTTGCAGATTTGGCAAGGGCTTTAAGAATCCTGTATTTCAAGTTGGTTTTTTATAGAAACTTGCTGCAGAACTGGGCAGGATTAATCATGGCTGAGATATATCACATTTAGTACAGTATTAAATTCTAGCAATGGAACGATGCAAAACCAGTTCATAACCTTATAAGAACATTGCCTGCTACAGTAATCATAGAGAAATACTGTATATCCAAATTAATGGAGAATAAAATGTCCTGCACTCTGTTTTTGATGTTGGGCAAGGTTCCTGGGTGTTGTTCATTTCTTCTCCTTTACCCTGCCTGAAAGCTGGCTGAGGCAGGCCTTGGGTCTTTCTGGAGTTTATTACCACGGTGGACTTGTGCATGTAGAAGGGGTCTGCTCTGGGCATCCTTGGCTTGGCAGTGATACCTAAGAAGACCTTCCTTCATTCTTGAAAGATTGATTACACACCTGCTATGTGCGAGACACAAAACTGAGCGTGGGAGTTACAAGGTGCCTATGACTCAGTCCCTCCCCTCAAGGGGCTGCCTCTAACTGGGTCCATAGCAGGTAGGGAGTTCATTGCCGTTCTGGAATGTGCCCGTCCCCATTTTATAAGTCTTTATGGATCAGATTTTTCCCTGGGGTAGACATGCACATATTTTTAAGGGGATCCTTGACAGATCTTTAGAGATTATTTCTGTCATTGCCTGTGCCCCAGAAATAAGTTTTGCCATTGCAATTTGTCTGAAATATTTTGTTGGGTAAAGATACATTGAAATATAGATTAGATAGCAGTGTGAGAGTTTATCAGTGTCTCTTCTCCTCCCCAAAATTACCAGCTGGTGAGAGAACTGGTAAAATAGGTTCTCATGAGGGACCATGGAATCTCCTAGAGAAACTTTAAAAATTAGTAGAATCTGTAGTCTGAGTTAGGTGAAAGGATCTCTGTCATGTCCAGGATTCTAGAAACGTGATGGATGGAGTAGTTATGTCTTTTACCTCTGCTCTCCTTTTTCTAGTAACTGGCATCAAAATGAACTTGACCTTCGTGGCCATTTTAGAGGGGGCCCTGCCTTTAACTATAGGTTTTACTATGGGAAAGGACTAGTGGTTAGAAAGTTCTTAGTCCAGTATTCCTAAGTCTTATAAAAATGAGGAAAGCAATACCTTGGGGTTCACTGTGGCCCTCTGACTCAACCTGTTGTCTACAAAGTGGCATTAGGAAGCAGAAGCTTATTGAAGGCTCTCCTCCAGCCTACCACCAATGCCTCTTCAGGCTGGTCCAACTTTGCTTTCAACTTCCTTGCAACATTATCATTTCCACCTCTAATTACAGATAAAGCATTTTCCAAGGACTTCAGAACTTGCCATTTTGAAATGCAAAGGAAAGAATATGCCCAAGAGATATTATTTGGGAGTTAATGGTCCACCGTGCCCTTCCACGAGAAGGATTCATGGCATATCATGGTTTGAACCCAGTGACCTCGGGCTTCCCAGGTCAAGGAGGTTGCTGAAAGCAGCTCAAGAGTCAGAAGAGATGCTTTCTCTGATCCCTCCAAGGAGAACACATTCCCTGTTCTCTCCCAAGTTGTTTCTCATTGCTGTGCAAAGGTGGCTGGGCATCTGTATTTCTTGGCATGCCCTCTACTTATTTACATAATACACTCCTACCAAACAGTTGCAATTATTTCTTCTTCTCTTTTCAGTCTTAAAATTGGATCTTTTCTTCTTCTGGTAGTTAAGTGAGTCACTTAAATTTAATTTTATAGTCTTTTGGAGTTTAGATTAATGCAGACACTGATTTTGCCAGGCATAAAGCTAGTGCAGTCATGCTCTGCTTCTGCAATTGTTACCACGCACGTAACGATACCAATAAATAGAAGGATGCTTTCAGGCATTTTAGCTAGAGGCTTAAAGATCTGCCACACTACGTTTAGAAGTGTTTTGAGAAAAGATACTTCTCCTTGTGGATTCAAATTTGGAGGCATCTCCTGGCTTCTAAAGGACAGCTTTAGTCTCCGAGGTGCTCTGCAAATGGTGGCCAACATGGGCAGTGGCATTTTAGGCCAGAGGTCACTGTGTGGCTGGGAGGGTTTCAACCCATTTGCTCAAGTATCAATACTTGGAGGGATACCTCCTTAGAGATAGAGAATTCCAAGGTGAGTTTTCCAGGCTGCCCCATCCATCTGGCCACCCACTATCAATTCATTAATTTATCCATCTTCCTATATGTTTGTTGAGAGCTTGTTGATTTCCAGACCCTGGGAAAGCAACATAAATAAGATGTAGCCTCTGGCTTAGGGTCCAGGGAACAAAGAGATACATAAATAATTTCAGTATAATGTGATAAAGGCTATGAGAGTGGTATGTACAATATATTTGCAGTGAGTATATTGGCTAGAGCACGTTTGGATAGCTTTGCAGTAGAAGGGCAATTTGATCTGGCTCTCATATGAGAGAGTGGAATATAGAAAATGAATAAAGTAATAAATGACAGTAATCACAGTAACAAAAATAATAATGGTTAACATTTTTTGGATGCTTACTATGTGCCAGGTATAGTTCTCAGTGCTTTTCATTTTTCTTGTAGTTTTAAATTCTTAACCCTGTACCCTTAATTTGCCCCTACCCTCTTCCCTTTCCTCATTGGTAACCACTAGTTTGTTTTCTACTTCTGTGAGTTTGTGATATATATATATATTTTTTGCTATATAATTCATTTGTTTTGGTTTTTAGATTCCACATGTAAGTGATATCATAGAGTATTTGTCTGACTTATTTCCCTAAGCATAATATTCTCTAGGTCGATCCATGTTGGTACAAATTGTAGAATTTCATTCTTTTTTATGGCTGAGTAATATTCGATTGTGTGTGTGTGTGTGTATGTGTGTGTGTGTGTGTGTGTGTGTGTATCTCACATCTTCTTTATCCATTTATCTGTTGATGGACATTTAGGTTGCTTCCAAATCTTGGCTATTGTAAATAGTGCTGCTGTGAACATTGGGGTGCATGTATCTTTTCAAACCAGTGTTTTTTTCCCTCCTGTTTGAGAAAATCTGCCCTTTAATTTGCATTTAAAATCAGTTTCTTTAAGTATTTTATTTACAGGTTTTGAAATAGTGAAGAAATAGTGGATGCTGCAGTCAGTCATTTAATCTTTATTCCAAACATATAGGGTGGGCCCATTATCATCTCTGTCTTATACATGAGGACTTTGAGGTACAGAGAGATGGAGACATTTGTTCCAGGCCACATTGCTGTGAAGTGGTAGAACTGGAATTTGAACCTGAGCAGTCTGGAAAGCTGCAAAAAAACATTCTCAGCTGAAGGAACAGTGGGGCAGCAAAGTGTGAAAGGGACTGGCTTGGGGAACACAGGAGGCCACTGGGGCTCCAGGGGAGGTGATGTGGGTATACGAGAGGGTGTAGAGATTTATTGATGGAAGTGTGATAATGGGAGTGTAAAGGCAGAGGAGAGCTGGGGTGGTGAGGGCTGTTCCAGGAGGCCTGAGGACTGGAGGGGCCTGGGGTCTTCCTCTTGGACTCTCCGCCTGCCCTTCTATTTAACCTTTAGGTCTGAACTTAAAAGGGACACTTTCTCAGGGAGGCCATCCCCAAACTACAAGCCCCTTATTAATTATTTTTGTTTTTCCTTTGTGGTGCTAGTTTATTTACAAAACTTAACAGCTCTCTTCCCATCCAGACTGTATGCTCCTGAGAGAAGAGGCTATATGTGCTGTGTCCCCCCTGTGTTCTAATGTCTGGTGCCTGGCACAGAGCAGGTGCTCTAGAAATATCTGTTGGCTGGCTAACCGGAGAGTTCCTACACCCTTCATTTACTTCTTTCATTAATGGCTCTTCTGTTGTTTCTTTTCATAGTATCAATATCATACTCTCTACATCTTCCATAAAACCAAGTTCCATAAGCCTTAAGCCATCTTCATATAGGAAGTATCCAAATAGTAGAAAATCTTTTAGCTAAAGGAGTATTTTCCCTCCAGAGAAGCTTAGGCTCAACCCAACATGTTTGTAATATGAAATCACTTCTTATTCTTAGATTTTCCTTCCAGTGAACACATCGGATCGTAACTCATAACAAGGTACAGTAAAAATAATTGCTGGCTCAGCATAACTGGAGAAGCGAAGGATTTGGGGAATTATGCATAGGTCCTAGTTCATCTTATGTGGATTCTTGAGAGGTGGCCAGCAGGTTCTCTCATGCTGACATAATTCTCGCCAGGCCATCCCTTTCTCAGACCCTTCATAGGGAGCAAGTCCTTGCCGTTGCATCTGCATGCGTGTGAATCATAAATGGATCTATGAAGTACTTGTCCTGCAATTGATGGGGGAGCCAGCCTTTGCTTTCAGTAGATGTGAGTTCTCTCCTTCTGGCAGGAATTCTGGCGTGCCTGGTGTTCAGGTTCTGTGTGAGGAGTGTGTGGGTGGCAGACCTGTGGCCTCTCATTCTGAACTGGGATGCTACCCATAGCACCTGGGCCGGGGACTGTGCTGGGGCCCTTTCTGAAATGAGCCGCTTCATTATCTGCACAAAGACAGGCCTCTTTCCCAAAGTGAGGGGTTTCCCAGTCTGTCATTTTCATCAGAAGTGATGGATGAGCTGCTGCTGGGAGAGCAGGTTTCTGTGCTGGTTCTTTCAAAGCCTCAGCCCCCCAGCTCCAGCCCTTGCAGCCGCTCTGCATGTGAACTTGTGATGACAGAGCCAGAGAATCTTCACATTCAGTACTTGGGTTGCACTGGATTGGTTGGCTTTCGGTTTTTAACATTTTTTTTGACTGTGACTGACGTTAAGAAATAGACTTCCCATTGCAGCCTGCACGCACATATATATTTCATAACTGAATGAGAAGTATTACAAAACAGTACTTACCCGTACTCTATGCAGTGTACTGTGTTATCTTCTGTTAAAAAAATGCTAGAAGCACCCTGGAATTCAGTTCCACGTGCAGCTGCATTTTGAAACACAGTGGTTAGACGTCCCAGCCTTCATGAGATCTAATTCTGAGATGCACTCCGATATCCTCCTTTTTACGGATGAAGAAGAGATCCTTAGGTGTGATCCCAGCATCATACAACTAGTGAGTGGCAAAGCTGGGGCTGTAACCCAGGTCTCCTGACTTCGATCCAGCATGTTTACGTAAATCGCTATTACTCAAAACATCTCTTCCTTTGTATTCTCGGCGTGTGTTTAACTTTTCTTTCTGGTTAGGTATGGAGTGCCCAACGAATAGTGTGTAGGAGTCGACACCCTATACTTTTCTGCCTGGACTCCACTCACACCCTCTCTCCCTATGCAGAACCCCATCACCTCTTGGCCGGATGACTCAGCCAGTTTTAAAATTGTGTATGTTCCACCCTAGAGGCAGCATGCCTGTCCCATTGCTCCAGACCCACGGTACAAAAGTCACGTGGTTCTTGTCCTCAGATAGCTTACTGTCAAAGTGGGTTGACATGGCAGAGCTTCTTTCTATTAGCAGAAACACAAATGGATGAACAGGATTATTAGAAATGTGTTTTGGAAAAGAGCCTCTACCCCAAGATTTTATTCTCCCTGGTAAAATAAGAATCAGCTTCCGCAGCAAGGAAGCTTGAAGCTGTGGTCACTAGAGGAGAGAGAAGTGCTAGAGATGCTGACCTTTGTTTGCATTAGGAAGGTCCATCCTCCTGGTGTTGCTGCCTTGACCTTTTCCTTTCTCCATGGGCTCCATTGCTTTTTCTCTGTTGTCCCTGGGACCCTTAGCCCCTTTTGGAGCTGAAATCTGTTTCCTTTTGGCAAGACACCTCTTGCCCGCGAAGTACGGATATGACAACTGCATTTTACAAGCTCACGTTAAAAACACCCAGTCCAAAAATATGGACGAAATGGGGCAAGATATTTAAAATCTGCCCTATTCCACCAAATCTGGAAGACGTGCTGTCTATTCTAATAGTGTTTCCTCCCTGCCCATCCCTCCGCCACAACCTGTGAGTCCCCTAGGCATAGCTCTCTGAACCCCTGGCTCAGGCATGGTGGAGAGGGGACAGAAGCAGAGGAGCACCCCTGGGAGGATCCCTTGTGCACCCAGCACAGCTCCACCTTCAGAACTCTGAGCATGGCAGTTGAGGAATTCTTCTATGACGCATTATTTGATGGCTTGGGATCATCCGCTTTGAATCTGGCACCTGGACGACAGTTACCTGCACATTTGAACTTGTGGAGAGCAGAGTAGTCTGCAATGTATTCGCCCTGCCCTACTCAGGAGCGCTGAGCTGCTCCCTCCTTTGAAATGCCGTAGGCAGCTACTCTAGTTTTTGCCCATGGCCCCTCCTGTTCTCTGCGTGGCACGGAGGGACCCCTTTCTGTACTATAGTGCTTTGGCTGTTGTAATTCTGATTTAGAAAAACAGCTTCGCTTGGAGAGAAACATTAATTAGATGCAAAGAGGGAGTTATTTCATCCTTCGGGTGGGGAAGAGTGGGGAGTGAGGGAGAGGAAAAAAAGTACCACAAATAAATTATCTCCTATTTGGGCAGTGTTTTATGCTTGTCAGCTGTCTGTTGCCAGAGAACCACAAAGTAGCTAAATACTTGTGACACCTTGCCCAATCAAGGTATAGCAAAAGGATGTTACGGGAGCCTCTTTGTGACAACCTGTGCTAGTTTACATTAGCTTAACCAATCGCTTTTTCGTCTGTGCTTGGAGAAATTTGTTAAATTAATTCAGTTGCAATTAGCAGATTTATGGGAAAGTACCCTGTTATCCTTTAATTGGAGAGCATGAAACTACAAACTGAATCCGCTGGTTCTATTTGTGTAATAGGCAATCTATCTACGACAAGATTTGATCGATGGAGTCGTATGATGCCCTTGCCTTGTTTTATATTGGCTGTCAGCGCTTAACTGGGACTGAAGTATCTGGGTAACAAAAATTGATATAATGACTTAATGCGCCTTATTCTCTTTGAGCTACATCAGTTTAGAGCACTTCTGAGAGAAAAATGTCTGGAAAATATCAGGGAGTCATTTATCAACCTGTTTTCATTAGCATACTGCCTAGCTCTGGCAAGGATTTGAATAAAAAAAAGCAGGATGGTACAATTTATTTCAGGCCCCATATTTCTTGGATGAAAGGAGACTTCTAATAAAAGGAAATTCAGAAAGATGCTTTTTCTAGCTGCTTTTTCCCTAACGAAAAACCCTACTCCTAAAGCTTTTTTTTTTTTAAATTTATTTGGAGTTTTGCTGTTAATAATACGCTGGGGACCATATCCCTGGGAAGGTAGTTAGAAAAGTAATGCAAAATGCATGGTAGTTATGATATGTAGAGAAAAAATGCTCAAACAAACAACCCCCCTGCCAAATTACCTAGGTGTGTCCTGGGTATGTGTCTGTCTGTCTGCCTCTGTTGAGCATGCTTACGTGTTTACGATCCGCAGTTAAACAGTGAACACGGCGAGAAGTTCTCTGCATAAGTGGGTGTTTTGTAGCATGAAAGGATTTCAGAAAGTTAAGATACAGCCTTTTGAGCTTTCTGGAGTGGGAGCCGAGGGGAAATAGAAACAGATCAAAATGTTTGTATAGTGGGCAAAATGCATTTTGTATATGGAGTCATTTGTCCTACCCACTGTGCGGGAGTGAGTCCTTTTTTGCATGAAATTTTTATGCATCAGTCAGCCTGCATGCAGTGTGCCTAATGTATAAAATAAATTGGTGCATAAATCAGATTAAGAGCAGCGTGTTGCCAACTTTCGAATTTGCACACAGGGATTCAGTATGGATATGGAGGAATTCCCATTTTTAAAACGTCTCTAATAGGGGACCGGGTATCTCTCAGGTAGGCATGGCACACAGGGACATGTTATTCACTCAGCTCCCCCACTTCTCACCCCAAATAACGACTGGAGCAGTGTCGGAGATGTCAGAGCAGCAGTGCGGAAGTCTGGTGGAACACAGTCGCGTATGGAGGGTAGTGACACAGTATTGAAGATAATATTGCTACCCTGTCTATAGCTCCTAATTATGGTGAGGAATTGGTGTGCAAATCGATAGTGATTGATGGTGGGAGTGAGCATGTGCACGCTAGTCACATTGATCTGCATGTAGATTCCTTGACATAATAAGAAGTTATTACCAAAAGACAGTCACTGTCTGACTGCTGATTCCTCAGCACATCCTTATGTTGGTGAGAGCCATGGTATCCGCACCTAGGGTGTGAGTTTGCCCCACGGTTTGCCTGTTGTAAGTCAGGCCTGTGCGTCTGGTACCCAAAGAGCGGCTGTTGGGTAGATGAGAGTCGAGGTCACACTGACTGTCTGTCAAACAGCAGTGCTGCGGTTAACCAACAAGACGGGGGATGTGTCTTGCTTTTGTTTTTAAGGCAAGAAATATGCTACAGGGGTTTGACTCTGGGTTAAAAACATACATCGTAAATAGTTTTCTTAAGTATTATGCCTATTAGTGTTCTTTTCTTAACACCATTTTCCCCAAAAGCCCCAGCTAGCAAATGATCAATTGATGAAAATACAGTTGCTTTTGTTTTATCCCTTTTTCCTCTTATTATGCTTTTTGGAAGTTAGAGATTTTTTAACCATCTAGCGATTTTGCTTCTTAAATCTCATATGTAGTTGTATGCTTCTGTATTTCTGCTGCCTCAGAGCTTTTTTTAAAAAAATTAATCTTTAAGCTTGTATCTCTTTGTTCTTCCTTTTCCCCCTCCCTTCCAACAAAACCTCATCAACTCATTCTTTATAGCTGTCCCTTTCTCCCCCTCTCTTCAGTAGCCTTTGTTAACTGACCTGAAGGATGCAATTCATATTCAGAGCTCAGGTAGGAAGTGGTATGTCTCCTCTTCCCGTGCTTTCTCTGGCCAAAATCTCTGTGCCCTAGCCTACAATACTCCATTACCTATAGCCAGCAGTTTGTTTTTTAAAACATTGTCATGTCCCTCTATGACCTGATTTTTTGGTTTTCCTTAAGAGTCTGCTACATTAGGAAGTTATTCTTGAAACTGAATGCAACTGGAGTGTGATGACGGTGTTCTCACCTTCTTCATTCTTACTGGACATGGTCCTGGCTCTTTGAAGGAGACCCCTTGAAGTTGGTGGAGCAATGGACACATACAGAGAGTTATTAAAAAATGTAAGATTGTTTATTATAGGTACTAGTTACAGTAATAATAGAGGGTAAATAATAACAATTTAAATTTCAGACTGCTTGTTGTATCAGTTAGGTCTGGCTAGGTAATGCCGCAGTAACAAATAACTCCAGAATCTCAAAGGTATAAGACAGTGCAGATGTATTTCTCAGAATGCTTCATGTACATTGTGGGTTGGTAGAGGGGCTCTGATCAGTTTATTCCCACAGGGACTCAAGATAGCACAGCAGTTGACCTCTTAAACGTTGCTGGATGGTGAATGAAAGGGAAAGAAAGTTCTGAAGGATCTTACTTTGGCGAGTAAATGTACCACAGCTCATAGCAGAACTAATCACAAGGCTCTGTTCTTACCTTGTGACCCAGAATAGGTAGAACAGACGGATTTGGTAAACACCTTCCATACTGTTGATTGGTTGTACAAAACAGAAGAAAGTTATTAAAAGCTTTGAAAATAAGAAAAGTGTTGATAGCTTTCACAGCACACAGATTGGTGATGACTGAAGGAGTGCAGAATAGTTGAGCTAAAAAGGTCTAAAAAGATGATCTGGTTCAACTCTCTCACTTTTACAGAGGAAGAAATAGAGGTTCAGAGAGGGGAAATAGCTTTCCCAAGGTCACAGTGTTGGAGAGGAGCAAAACTGGGGTGCAAACCCAAGTTTCTTGACTTGACTCCAATATGGCTTCTCTCTTTGACTCTCTCACCTGTTATCTGGGGAGCCTCGCGTTTCTCGTGTGGACTGCTGCTCAGCCTGTGTGTAGGTAGGGCACATTCTAACTGCCTCTCCACTGACCTCAGGCTTGCATTTGGCAGCTTTTACCTTGTCCAGGTGCTCTGGGTCTGCTTAGCTTCTTGGCTTCCCCCTTCCAGATTCCTTGGCCACCATGATGTTTTCCTGCAGATGGTATTTGGTTATGAAGCTACAGAGTCCGTTGATTTTTATTTTAAGTACTAGAATTTGAATGCTTTCATCAAATTCTGTAAACATGACACAGGGTATAAAGGGTGGTATTGAGACGATGGCATGTTGAGCAGAGTCACTAAAAGGAGGTGAAACCAGGAGGAATATCACAGGATGAAGTGTTCACTGATTGATTTCTTCATAATGTATACCTCTCCTGCTTTGAGAAGGTGAGAGAAGTAGTGATTTGGTCTGGACAGTGGTCTGTTGTTGTGTTTTATGGTGACTCAGCAGACGAAGACAAAGACTCAGCAGAAGGCAAAGTTTGGGTTGACATTTCCACTGGCTTTTGAAAAACTAGTTCAAGTTTATGCTTCAGACATTGGGGGCAGGTAGGTAGAATCGAGGTTTTTAGACAGGGATGGAAAAACTTTAATACTTGCAATTGTTAACATGTATGAGGTTGTACTTTCCGTATGATTTTCACTACAGACCCAGGTTGCACCTTCCTGTTAGAAGAATATTAGTTGCTTTCTTATAGCCATGATTATGGACATAAGCATTTATCAGCATGACTTATGTTATAACTCAAAACCTGGGATTTTTGGCATTGGATTCTTTTTTTTTTTTTTTTTTTAATAACTTTAATAGCTGCACAGTATTTTTTTTTTTAATAGTAATCTTTTATTTATTTATTTATTATATTTATTTTTGGCTGTGTTGGGTCTTCGTTTCTGTGCGAGGGCTTCCTCTAGTTGCGGCAAGTGGGGGCCACTCTTCATCGCGGTGCGCGGGCCTCTTCACTATCGCGGCCTCTCTTGTTGCGGAGCACAGGCTCCAGACGCGCAGGCTCAGTAGTTGTGGCTCACGGGCCTAGTTGCTCCGTGGCATGTGGGATCTTCCCAGACCAGGGCCCGAACCCGTGTCCCCCGCATTAGCAGGCAGACTCTAAACCACTGCGCCATCAGGGAAGCCCGCATTGGATTCTTAAATGGCTAATGTCTTTGGGAGACAAGGCAGAGGGTGGTGTGCCTGTGTGGCATCAGAAAGATGCCTTCTTGCCCATATGGAGGACCCTTGTCAGCATGATGATTTTGTGTGACCCTCATATTCCATTCAAAATTAAAAACAAAAACTCAAGGCAAGCTAATCTTCATTAGATCGCCATTATATACCAGGTGCATGTGTGCACACCCCCTTTCTCTATTTATAGTGTGTGTATATATGTGTGTGTGTGTGTGTGTATGTATATACACATACAATATCTTTCTGTGTATATGTGGCATTTCTCGTTTGCTTCATAGCCTTATGAAATAGGTATTGTTGCATGGCTAACATCTGAGTGCATACTTTTGCTTACTCTGTGCTTATTGCTGTCTTAAGTGCTTTACATGAATTAACTCATTTCATCCTTACCATCATGCTCTGGAATAGATATTATTATCCCCATTTTGAAAATGAGCAAACTGAGGTGTCTAGTCTAATATACCCAAGGTCACATAGCTAGGGTGTGATGGAACCAAGGTTCAAATCCAGGCAGTCAGAACTGGTGCCTGGAACACCTCAGAGCTGGTGTTTGAACCACTCTGCTGGACTGCTTTCCTCACCTTTCCTACCCCATTAATGAAGGGAGGAGTTACAGGGCAGTGGAATGCGATCCAGACACGCAATCAGAAGATTGGATCCAAACTCTGGTTCTGAGGCCTACTCTTTAGGCTGTTGTAGGCAATTCCCTTTGCCTTTCTTTTCCTTTTCCTTCCTCCCTCCCTCCCTCCCTCCCTTCCTTATTTTTTTGGAGTATAGTTGTTTTACAATGTTGTGTTAGTTTCTTCTGTACAGCAAAGTGAATCAGTTATATATACACATATATCCACTCTTTTTTAGATTTCCCTTAGCCTTTCTTAGCTTCATCTTCCCCATCAGTATAAGAATACTCACCTTTAATCCAGAGGCCATAGTCCTTAGAGTGAAGAGCTTGTGCCCAAGGAATATTTCACAAGAATCATTGGCATGCCAGAAGACAGTGTAATGAGAAAGGAATAAGATGGATCAGTATTTTTTTAATTGAAGTATAGTTCATTTACAATGTTGTGTTAATTTCTGCTATACCGCAGAATTATACACATATAGACAGTTATACACATATAGACATTCTTTTTATATATTCTTTTCCATTATGGTTTATCACAGGATATTGGATATAGTTCCCTGTGCTCTACAGTAGGACTTGTTTATCCATCCTATATATAATAGTTTGCATCTACTAACCCCAAACTCCCACTCTTTCCCTCCCCCACTCCCCTCTCCCTTGGCAACCACAAGTCTGTTCTCTATGTTTGTGAGTCTGTTTCTGTTTTGTAGATAGGTTCATTTGTGCCATATTTTAGATTCCACATATAAGTGATATCGTATGGTATTTGTCTTTCTCTTTCTGACTGACTTCACTTAGTATGATAATCTCTATTTGCATCCGTGTTGCTGCAAATGGCATTATTTCATTCTTTTTTATGGCTGAGTAGTATCCCATTGTATATATGTGCCACATCTTCTTTATCCATTCATCTGTCGATGGACATTTAGGTTGTTTCCATGTCTTGGCTATTGTGAATAGTGCTGCTGTGAACATAGGGGCGCATGTATCTTTTTGAATTATAGTTTCGTTGGATCAGTATTTAATGTTCGGACTGAACTGGCACCCTCACTTGGTACAGGTGATCACCATGTGAGCATGTGTTACACACAGTAGGGGTGCTACCTATGACATCACCTGGGAATTCTCTTTGAAGAGCAGTTCATAGGGACATCCCTTTTTTTGTTTTCAGCATTTTGCAAATCTTATTAGTCTCTGGCTACAGGATGTTAGTGATGTGGTTAACTTTATTTTAAAAAAAATTCTCAAATAAGAGAACCTTTGCATTATATTGATACTTCATTATAAGTTGGGGATTGAATATAGAAATCTTTGGTTCCAGCAGAGATTCCTTGATTTTGTCATGAGAATGAACTTGAGAGTTTAAAAAAAATTATTGTACATAAGAGTTCTCCATTTTTCTTTTACAAAAAATCAAGCCTTCTTAATTTTTTCATTCCTAATGCCTACCAGAGTATAAATCCTAACAGATTATGTTGGACAAAAAAGACACTTGAGAAAATGCTTTCTGAAAGAAGCTCACGCTATGGAGAGAACATTTTGGAAACAGATGTTTGGAAAGGTTTTCATCCTCATTTAAGCTCACTGCTAAAAAGTGTCTAGGTGTATCATCTATAAAAATTCTCATCTTTGCATACTTTAAAATGTTTGGAAAAAGAAGTTTCTAACCATTTAAAAAGTCTTCCCAAGAAGGAATTTTAGTGGGTTTTGAATTCACTGGTGAAATATATAAAATTGCCACACATTTTGCATAATCGACATTAAGGATTGTGGCAATTTACCCACTGAATTTAAACAACAGTCTGAGCATTACTGGTTAGTGAGATTGAAAAAGTTTCACGATTAAATAAACTCAGCCAGGGACTTCCCTGGTGGTGCAGCAGTTAAGTATCCATCTGCCAATGCAGGGGACACAGGTTCAATCCCTGGTCCAGGAAGATCCCACGTGCTGCAGAGCAACTAAGCCCGTGCACCACAACTACTGAGCCTGTGCTCTACAGCCCATGTGCCACAACTACTGAGCCCGAGCTCTACAGCCCATGCGCCACAACTACTGAGCCCACCTGCCACAGCTACTGAAGCCCATGCGCCTAGAGCCCGTGTTCTGCAACAAGTGAAGCCACCGCAATGAGAAGCCCACGCACCGCAACGAGGAGTGGCCCCCGCTCACTGCAACTAGAGAAAGCGTGCGCGCAGCAATGAAGACCCAACACAGCCAAAAATAAATAAAAAATTAATTTTTATTTAAAAAAAAAAAAAAAGTAAATAAACTCAGCCAGTGATCTATTTCTTCCATGTGTACTGTGGTCCTAAATAATAACCCCCTGAAAGTATCAGGTCCCAATTCCTAGAACCTGTGAATGTTACCTTATATAGAAAAACAGTCTTTGCAGATGTGATTAAAGATTTTGAGATGAGGAGATTATCTAGGTGGGTCCTAATTGAAATCACAGGTGTCTTTATAAGAGAGAGGCAGAGGGAGATTTGACACAGACAGAAGAGGAAAAGGCAGTGGTGACCAGAGAGATGGGAGTGATGTGGTCACAAGCCAAGGAATGCCAGCAACCTTCAGAAGCTTGAAGTTTGAAGAGGTAAGGAACATTCTCTGCCCTACAGCCTTTGGAGAGAGTATGGCTGTACTAATACCTTGATTTCAGCTCAGTGATATTTTTTAGCCCCCAGAACTAACAAAGAATAATTTTTAAAAATTCTACCAAGATGGTGGTAATTTGTTACAGTAGCCACAGGAAACTAAGACATATACTTAAGTAATGTTTAGAACTGTAATTCATTTATTAAAATCAAATGTTACAATAAACTGAAATTAGAACTAGGCTTTTAAGTTTACTTTTTACAAAGTGTTAAGCCAGTATTTTTTTAAAATTTATTTATTTTATTACTTATTTTTGGCTGCATTGGGTCTTCATTGCTGCGCCCAGGCTTTCTCTAGTTGCGTCAAGCGGGGGCTGCTCTTCGTTGTGGTGCGCGGGCTTCTCGTTGCGGCGGCTTTTCTTGTTGCGGAGCACAGGCTCTAGGCGCACGGGTTTCAGTGTGTGTGTAGTTGTGGCACACGGGCTTAGTTGCTCCGCAGCATGTGGGATCTTCCTGGACCAGGGCTCGAACCCGTGTCCCCTGCATTGGTAGGCAGATTCTTAACCACTACGCCACCAGGGAAGCCCCTTGGTGAGATTTTATTTTTTAAATTAATTAATTAATTTGTTTATTTTTGCCTGCCTTGGGTCTTTTTTGCTGCGCGTGGACTTTCTCTAGTTGCGGCTAGTGGGGGCTACTCTTCGTTGAGGTGCATGGGTTTCTCATTGTGGTGGCTTCTCTTGTTGCCGAGCGTGGGCTCTAGGCTTGTGGGCTTCAGTAGTTGCAGCATGCGGGCTTCAGTAGTTGTGGCTCGCAGGCTGTAGAGCACAGGCTCAGTAGTTGTGGCGCACGGGCTTAGCTGCTCCGCAGCATGTGGGATCTTCCTGGACCAGGGCTCGAACCCGTGTCCCCTGCGTTGGCCTGTGATGGGGGTGGTGGTAGGAAGGGGGTTTGGAGGCAGTTGTGGTGGGATGAGCCATGGGACTATGCCCAGCTTTCCTGCAGTTCACCCAGTAAGGCAAGTAGCTTTATGCTTTTGCCTGAACGTGAGGGGCTCTGAGACTCTGCCAAAAGTAGAACAGTAGAAAATTCATGAACATCAACTCCTCTTCCCTGTGAGGAATACTGGAAGAGAAGTAAAATTCATACCCTAAACAGGTTGTTAGATCACCAAGGTGCTAACACCCATGATTGCAGGGAACAGGGATAAATTAAACTTCGACAATCCTCAGACCTAGCTTTGGCCAATTGCTTCACTCTTCTTCCTGACCAAAGATGCAAGAGCAGCTTCTTTTACTCCAAGTGTTAGCAATAAACTACCTGGATTTGGAAGCGCTCTCTCTTCCGGCTCTTCTTTTGCTAGAGCTAATAATGACAAGAAAATAACCAGTGGGGTGGTGGGTGCTGACAAGCGATAATAAGAATTTCAGGCCTGCTGTAATCCCTAGACCAGCTAAACTGCACCTGTGAAAAGGGGCGAAGACCCAACTAGCTGAATCACGAGCCTAGTCAGCTCTGTCTTTAAAATAAGAGTATAGGGGCTTCCCTCACGGCACAGTGGTTAAGAATCCGCCTGCCAATACTGGGGACACGGGTTCAAGCCCTGGTCTGGAAAGACCCCACATGCTGCAGAGCAACTAAGCCCGTGCACCACAACTACACACACACTGAAGCCCGAGCGCCTAGAGCCCGTGCTCCGCAACACGAGAAGCTGCTGCAATGAGAAGCCCGTGCACCACAACGAAGAGGAGCCCCTGCTTGCTGCAACTAGAGAAAGGCCGTGCATAGCAACGAAGACCCAATGCAGCCAAAAATAAAAAAATAAATAAAAATTAAAAAAAAAATGAGTATAGGTCAGTTGTTGAAATGTACTTATTGTGCAGTGGTGGTGATGGAGTGGGGGGTTTCTTTGCCATTGCTTGTAACACTAACACTGACCCCCACTGTCATTGTTCCCACGGCTCTAATAGCCTCCTAGGAGGGGATTCCAGTAGTAACTGTTGCTGATATCTGATCCATTTTCCATACTGCTCCAGGTAATGCCACTCTCAGGTTTAAAATCTTCCAGCGGTCCCCCTTAGGTTCAGAACTCTTGCCATCGTTTGTGGGATTTTCTCCTCTTCCTCCCTAGCCTTCAGCCAAATCGTGTGCTGCTCTATTTGTTCTCTGCAGAGGACTTTCTTGTCTCAGGGCCTTTGCACACGCCTTTCCCATTGCCTTGACTCACCCCCGCCAATTTCACCTAGCTAACACCTTTGCATCCCTCAAGTCTCAGATTAAATGTCACTTCCTAAGGAAGGCTTGTCTTGAATCCTGTTGACTAGTTTGGCTTCCCTTGCTGTATGTTCCCATAGCATCCTGAATGTCACCATTAGGGTAGTTACTTCACATGTAGTTATGTATGCAGTGTCTCCGGGCCCTGTAAGACCATCACCTCTGAGAGGTCGCTGCATGGTACCAGGCACATGATCCGTGTTCCGTCCCTATTTACTAGATGAATGAAGCTTTTCAGGAGAGAAAGTGCTGAGTTATTTCCTACCCCCACAGCTAGCGTAGTGCCTGGCGCTTAGTAAATGTTGGTTGAACGGAGCGCAGCAGAGAGGCAGCAGGCCAGGGCTTTAGGGGCTGTGACCTTGATGTACGATATCAGGCCTCAGCCCCTCATTTCCCTTTATTCCATCCCAATGAGGCCCAGGTCTGAGTACCTTTAGAGGCAAATGGGGAAGGGTGATGGTGGTGGTCACGGGGTAGATCTGACATTAATTGGCTTTTTGGAAAGAAAAAAAAAATACAGATTTACAGATTCATTAGTGACAAATACTTCTAGAAACAACGACCTTAGAACATTTTATTGCCGTACTTCATTGCTGTGCTTCTGAGATGAAAAAGAGAAACTGAAAGGCAGGGGAGACAGCTATCATGGCTACCTTTGCATTCTGTTAGCTGCCTTTGGTTTCTTAAAAGATTCCCATATGAGTCGTGGTTATAGTTTTCAAGTGTATGTCTTGTTTTTGACCTGGGAGTGAGAAGAATCACTTTTGGGCCATGAAAATAAATACCGATTAAGTGCAGAAATGGGTCTCAGATATCAGCCCCACCATCTGAAATGTAAATATCTCCTGAAATTCCTGCTTAAGGACAGATTTCACCTGCAAGTAGACCGTTATATCTTACTGAAAAATATATACACCCTAGTGAGGGAATAAACACATCATTACACTTTCATGACAGATAAGCTCGGCTCTGTTCGGGTGTAAACTCATTTTTCTTGGGTTGACCTTTAAATAGTATTGTGCTATTGTATGGGATTTAAATCAATAATTTTGTCAAAGCAAAATATACTGCAGGTTTTTTTTTTTTTTCTTTATCATTTAAACAGTTCTGTAAACTCTCAAGGAGTAATGGATCTCAACATGCTGTCCCCAGGAAGGAATAGGGGAGGAGGGGGCGCGGGGGCAGTGGAGGGCGGCAAACCACATATAAAAACTCACTTAGCAGCAATGAAGCAGAAGCCGGGGATGGCTGCAGATCTGAGAGAGTTGCGTTTTCTCTTCCAGGCAGCTGAGATGGAGGTGCCAGTGTGGGCTGTAATTAGTGGTGTAATACCTTTTCTGCATTCCTGTTGTAAAGCAACAAAGTGTCCCAGGTGTGAGGAGGTTAAAATGAGAAGTACCCAGTAGTTATGAAGCAGCAATAATGAGTTTCCTTCTACTTACCATGGATTTGTGTGATATACAGCTTGCAATTAAGCATGGCTTGGTGATTCAGTGATTAATGTATATACAGCTCCTAAAGGAGGGAAGCTGCCCTCCCTTCCCATCCTTCATGATGTTTACAGCTGGGTACCTATTAACAGGAAGATGGAAAGGGCCATTTACAATTCAGTAACCTTTATGACAGTGAACTCTTTAATCAGCATTTTATTTCCTTTGTAACACTTTAGTCATCTACAAATGTCAGAATAAAATAGGGCCATGAAATATTTAGGATCAGCATGTGGAAATTGACTTCCCTTGATTTAAGCTGCTGTGTCTTTTCATTTTGTTGTTTTGGGAGCTTTTACTTTTATTGAAAGACAATTTATAACTAAATGCTCCCAGCAGTGACTGGCATTAGGGTAGGAGGAATTTCAGAGCCAAGTTCTGGTTCTATAAAATGTGTTGACGCTTGCTATATTGGGTAATAAGTTATTCAAATAAAAACACGAGCAAAGGGTTTGCATTTCAGACCAGTATTTAGTAGAGGTACAGCAGACTCTGCAGAGTTTATGACAAAATACCCCGACATATTTCAGAAAGGTAATTAAGTATGAAGTACATCCATAATAATTTAAGTCAGTTATAGTGTGTACCTGAAATATGCGTTATTGTCTCATGTTACTTTCTTAGTGGGGTTCTGGGACTTTTTCACTTCAACAAGAACCACCTTTCAGCTTTCTTGTATTGTTGCCAATGTATGTGATATGTATTAGCAGAATTGCCATGTTTATGTTAAAAGACCTTTAAACAGTGATATTGTATTAAATGATTGCATTATTATTTTTTACTTGCATCTTTGGTAAATGTTAACCCATTTTAAGCCAGGGAACCCAAATGTGTCTCAAGTGATGTGTTTTAAAAATGAGTCTTGGACAGTGGCATCCTTTAAGGATTGGGCATGGTGCAGTGCTGCCCTGCCCCACTCCCCTGAAGGTTCCCGGTGACCATTTGTTGACCTGGGGATGAGCCTCAATTTAGGGAGCTAGTACTTCTTCAGGGGTAGTGAGAGAGTCTTGGTCTCATATGGACCATATAGGACCTCCTTTGATCCTTTTCCACGACATACTGGGAAGGCGGTACCTTTTTTTGTGCTCTGTGGAAACTGGTCATATAAATCAGCATGGTGCCGTGCAAAGACCAGCAACCTGCCTGCCAGCCCCAGCCCTGACAGGAGCTCTGTGTCATGGACAAGTTCCTTACTTTTCTGGGCTCCAGTTTTCTCATCTGTAAACTGGACTGGTTTATCAGACTAGGTGTGCCTTCAAGGGAGCAGGGAGACAGGCGAGGGGAAGGGGGATACTTGGAGAATCAATTACGATCTTAACTTCAAACTGCTGCGAGTACAGGGTTTCTGTACCTACACTGCATAGACAGGAATCCTGGAGAGAATACCTTTACCTGGATGATGGAAGGAGAACTGCTGGAGTTGGGGAAACTCTCATCATCTCATGAATTCGTTGCTGTTGTTGTTGCTACTGAATGAGTTAAAGTATCCCTTGAAGCACTTCACACAGAACAAGGCATCCAGTGTTATTTTTCCTTTTCTTTGTTTTCATAAAAGGACAGGTACTCAACTGTCTTCTTTTTTTTAAAATAAATTTATTTATTTTATTTTTTCATTTTTGGCTGCATTGGGTCTTCGTTGCTGGATGCAGGCTTTCTCTAGTTGTGGCGAGCGGCGGCTACTCTTCGTTGCGGTGCGCGGGCTTCTCATTGCGGTGGCTTCTCTTGCTGTGGAGCACAGGCTCTAGGTGTGCGGGCTTCAGTATTTGTGGTATGCAGGCTTCAGTATTTGTGGCGTGCAGGCTTCAGTATTTGTGGTATGCGGGCTTCAGTATTTGTGGTATGCAGGCTTCAGTATTTGTGGTATGCGGGCTTCAGTATTTGTGGTATGCAGGCTTCAGTATTTGTGGCGTGCGGGCTTCAGTATTTGTGGCGCACGGGCTCAGTAGTTGTGGTTCGTGGGCTCTAGAGTGCAGGCTCAGTAGTTGTGGTGCACGGGCTTAGTTGCTCCGCGGCATGTGGGATCTTCCCGGACCAGGGCTCGAACCCGTGTCCCCTGCATTGGCAGGTGGATTCTTAACCACTGCACCACCAGGGAAGCCCTCAACTGTCGTCTTTTAATGAAATGTCAACCTACAGAGTGTCAGCAAGTTATTTGAGTTGGCATGTTAATGGAGAGAGTTGAGGTATTAATTTCCAACTTGAGAGTTTCCCCCACTGAATTCAGGGAATGAGATACAGAAGAAAGAGACCCAGGGATTAGAAGTCTGACGCTGGGCAAGGAAACAGGCTCAGGGCTTAGGGTAATTACGGGACACCTTTTTCTCTGTTTTTCCATCTCACTTCCTTGCCTGATGTTCAGCTGTCCTCAACAGCTCGCTTTTGAAATGGTTCTTTGGAACTTAAATGGGCGTTGGCAAGCAAGATGTTCTAAGGGGCTGCAGGAGGGGCTCCAAACCCTCAGGCTTTGAGGACTGGAGTTTCCTTATTAGAAGCGAGTTCCCTGGGAACACTGGGGGAGGGGCTGAGTGACGTCAGCAGCAGGGCTGGCCGTGCTTGCATGGGTGCTGGTGAAGAGGTGGCTGTAGGGGTAGCTGGTGGCATGTTGGGGGGTTGCTGGGAAAGGACGGTGGGGGGGTGGTCCAGGAGAGCATTTCAAAGTGACTTTTATTGAATCTTTTGCCCACCACCTCAAAGGAGATGCCCACGGTGGTGTCTTGGATGACAGGAGGCGTTGGGAGCTTGAAAAATCTTGGTGGCTGTAGTTTTGCTCCCAGTTTTCTGATTTTTCAATTCCTTTAAATTCTTTACTTAAAAATTTTAAAAAGCCTTAAAAAAAATTACAACAGTGTTGTGAAGCATAATCAGAGAAAGTTTGAAAAAAATGAATAAAAACAGTTGTCTATAGCTCTACCACTTTAGCTAATAATGTACACGATTATTTGTGTATATTCTCTGTCTTTTCCCAAAGGCATTATGCTGCTTGGTTAAAATGAGAGCCAAGGATTCATTTCGTGTCCTGCCTTTTTCATGTTGCATTAGTTCTAAGGCGTTTTGCACTGTGGCTTCATTGTCTTCGTAATCGTCGTTTTTTGAAGACTGCATACTGTTCCATCAAACAAGCATTCCATATTTTTAAAAAATAATTTTGAACATATTTGAAACTCCACTGTGGGCTAGTTTGCTCCCTTATTTGTTTGCTGTAATAACAATATAATGTATGTCTTCATGCACATGGATTTCCCTTATTTTGGTTTATTTCCTTAGGAATAGAGTTCCAGGTATAGAATTTTTAGGCTCAGGAGACTCTGTTGTATCGCCTACCCACATATAGCTCAAAATCTCTTAAAAGCTTCAGCTGAGTTCCTTCCAAGTTCTGGCCTATGTATTTTCTCCAGGCTAAAATGATTTTCATAAGAAGCTTGTGTTTCTGTAGAGAATTTTGGATAGTTTGAAGCGTCATGAGGATCTTAAATCATGTGGATGATACCATTCATTTAAAATTCTGCTTTAGTAGAGGATAGAAAATTGGGGAAAAAACAAACTGGAATGGGGACTGGATCTGTTGGCCATCCTGACTACGTTAGGAACTGCCAAGCACATGATTGCATTTAATCTCAAAAAATCCACTGGCCTGGGAATCAGTAGCTGAGGACGATGAAACTCAGTGAGGTTGTCCACGTTCTGTGGAGGCAGGGTTTGGACTCAGGTTCACCTGACCAGAGTAGATGCTTTCTCTACTCTGCCATGCACCCTTTGTCTAAAATGTGGGGAGGTGAAGCCGTAGTGGGGACCCTTGGCCATTTCCCCTTTGTAATATCAGAAACTCTTATTTTAGCCACTGGGACTTAGGCCTTTGTAGTGATTCCTGTGCCCTTTTCTGGATCCATCTTTTATGCGGTTCTCTCAAATTACAAAACAGAGTTTTGCTTTAATGCCTAGGCGTGGTGGGGATTGATAGTGGGCTGGTTGAAAGGCAGCTGGCCGGATATTCAAGGGTTGTTAGGATGGGGGTGAGTGAGGAAGTTGGGATCTAAACCCTTTTGGCCCTGTCAAATTTACTGCTTTCTTGAAGGCAGGGGAGGAGCTGGAGATGTGTCAGACGGGGAAAAGAGATGGCTTTGCTTGGAAAGCCAATTTGGGAACCATTGTAAGTGTAGAGCCCACCCAGACAGAGGGATGATCTGTAAGAACGGTTCAGGGTTCTTAGAGAAACTCTCTACCTGACCAGTTAGGAACAATAGGAAAACGGGGATGCTCAAGGTTAAGGGACAAGTTCAAGGTCATAACGCCCATGGATGCCAGGCAGATTTAGAAGCAGGGGTCTCTTATCATCCCTACATTGAAGAGTCACTGAGAGAATGTAAATGAGAGGAGGTAACTAGGATGCCAAGTGTGGGGAGACAGGGGAATGGCTCTGTGACTCAGCTTTTCCTGTGCCTGGGCCGTGGCTGGCACTGTCTCCTTTCCTTTGACTCTGCACAGAGCTGGAATTACTCTGGGGGCAGGGGTGGTTTCCCGCCACTTGCTTGGATCTTAAATAAGGTGGGAGGTGGACAGTGTGGGGAGGGGTTGGGGGCGGTGGCCACTGGTGTTAGGGTCCCAGCATCTCTGTGACCCTGCCCTCTGCTTCCTAGTACCACCTTTAAACCGAAACCTGGTATTTCTCCCAGTTAGGGGTGGGGACAGGAGATCGGTTTCTGGATTTTTTTTTTTTTTTCCGTCCCCTGATGATGATTAGGACGTGTTAACCCGCATTCATTCAGATGCTTTACCCCCTCTTGGTCAGGATTATTTAAATGTTTATCCTTCCCTCTTTCTTGACCTTTCTTGTTCAGTCTTAGTTCCCCGGTCCCGCTTGCTTTGTGTTTCATGAGCTTAGCAAAGCGTGGCCTCCAATTCCCTAGTTCTAGTGTTTTCACTTAAGATGAGGAGTGATGAGCCAAAGGTTTCAGGCTCAATCCTTGAGCAAAGGGCCGCTCTGACAGGGATTATTATTTATTTGTCATCTTGGATGTAATAAGCTGTAGGTACAGCTTCGAGAGCCCTTGATTTATTGCGCTGTCTACTGCCACTAGCGGGACGTCTGCTGCACCGGGCAGGATGAATACCACACTGTCAGCTCCGTCGATCTGTCTCCACCACTGCTCTCTCTCATAACACGTTCCCATTTCATGCCAGAATACATAAACAATCTTTCATTATTTTGATGCCTTTTTCATATTTGTTCTTTACAGAACATAAAGTTTGAATTTATGGGTTTCCTTTACATTATTTCAACACACTCCACCATTTTCCGGGTTTGTGGTTTAACTCTCAGAAATTGGCTGCCAGGTGATTTAGTTATTTTGGCTTTCTAGTTTTATAGTTATTTAATATCGCGATGCCAGATACTGAGAAAATGGAGTGCACGGGCAGCGAGGGGTTTGCAATTGAGGCTGTTGTCATCAAGGCAGCGTGATCAGAGGGGATGATGTGTGGGGCTTAAGAACACCGCACGGGAGATGGGAGATCATTTGCTTATTACTTTTTTTTTTTTAAATGCCATCTCAAAAGTATCATTTCTTTGATTGGCCGGCCCAAGTCCTTGATGGAGCTTGAGAAGAAAAAGGGGGCATCCCACCACTGTTTGGAATTAGCCAGGTTTTCTAAACTGGTAGTCAAACACCCCACCCAGTTTTTTCTGCTTTTCACACAGCTCTCAGCATTCTTTATTTTCACCTATGCTTTCTCCTCTCTCTCTTTTCTGCATTCATTCTCCACCACCCCCTGCCCACCCCCCGCCTCCATTTTTGTTTTTGTGTTTCAGAGGCTTGGCCATATGGCCTAATATTTAAGAACTTTCCTGTTTTTACGTTCAGTTGCCCTAACTGGCAAAAGAGCTTGTAGTTGAAGACATTTGCTTAAGAATAGGAAGTTGCTGCCTCTTTTTCCCTGGTAGAAGGACAAGCTTAGGAAATGGATCATATATCTGCTTATGTATTCACCTATTTGCATTGTCCTGTTTGCATGGATTCCACCCACCCCTCCTACCCTGTGCTTTGAGTATTTCATCTCAAATTTCATCATCTTATTTTTAACCGAACTTAACAATTATATGCATTCTCTAAATCGGACACCTTATTTTTTTTGTTAAAAAATAAAGTTTGCCCCAGTTATTTTCCTTGAAATTAAAATTTCATAGAGATAGCAGTAGAAGACATTCATAGGGTAGATTGAATTGATAATGTCAGTACTGGTGATGAGGAGATGTGTGCATGAGAATATGAGAGGTGTGTGTGTGTGTGCGTGTGCATTTGTGTGTGTCTGTCTGCTCATAGGATATGGGTTGGTCCATGGAGGAGCCTGGTGAATTTCACTTTTCTTGGTGCTTCCTGACAAATATAAGCCATTGACTGGTGAGGTAGTATTCTGGTCAAGGTCAGTTAATTGTGCAGAAGTCATGACGTTTGGGAAGTTAGTCCTTTTCAGTGACAGTGCTAATTCAGGTTCTGGGGCTGAAATTCTGGCTCCTTTCGAGAAAGGTCTCTTGCTCACATGCTTAATTGCGTGTGTGTGTCCTTGCCCCTCCACGCGGCCCTTTAAGAGGAAGGGGCTCAAGGTGAGAGAGGCTCAGCAGTTGGGAAGTTGTTTTGAACCCTGCCTCCTCTCTGAAAGACATTAATGAACGTGGATTTGAATGCCATAAATGCAAGGTAATTTTGTCACTCCTCGCTTCCCTTGGCCACCTTCATTAGAGAAGCAGGGAATTTGCTTAGCCCAGATCGCGTTGTACAGGCCTGTTGTGGCTGGAAGGGAACCCTAGTTAATTAATATGAGGAATTTGTTTTGTGCCCCTGTTAAAAAAAAAAAAAAAAAAATACAGTGCAGGTTGGTGTTGTCAGCAGAAGCTGCTTGTCACTTTGACCTGTTCTGTTAAGTGTTTGATGTGTTTTCTCAGAGTAATCTGTGAATAACATTATAGCCCAGCCAGAAGAGAAACCAAGGGAACGATAGCAGAATTAATATCTGGGAGCGTTGATAATTATACATCAGAATCTAATTTTTAGCACAGAAAATGTGTTAATGACAGAGAAGAAAACAAAAACCACTAGCTTCTCCCAGCAGGCCCCAAAGTGTCATTTATTATTTCTCAGCTGGATATCTATCAAGTTTATGGGTTAATTTTTCTGTAGACTATTATTTATGGGTTTTTGTTTGTTTTCAGCCATCATTACTAACAATACGGTTAATAGCAATCATTTGTTATCCAGCACTAGGCGTGATGACTCAGATGAGAGCACTGAACTGAGAATACTCATTTGGTAGCTGAATAAGGCCCTGACAGGGCCCATTTATAACAAGCTCATTCTATAATGTCCATCCTATTAATAAAATTTTGTTGCTGTCTAATTAGAGATGTCTGATGTGTATAGTAGCACCGCAGAGGAGACTTTCTGCTGCTGCCTTTTTTTTTCCTTCCCCTGGTCTCTTCTGTCACAGCCAAAGCCCATCTGGGCATGTGGGTTTGAGAAACAAAAGGAATGAAGGAGCTGTGGGTGAAGTTTCTAGATTAGATGTGTGGTGACGGTGCAGAGTGAGATGGAAACGCAGGGAGGTCTTGCAGCCTCGCCGGTGCTCCTCTTTTCTCTTCATTGCTGTGGTTTTACCTGCCCCGGGTAGTAATTTGCGGTTCGCCTCCCAAATCCTCAGTGATACCAGGTGTGACCACAGGGTACTGTGATTGATTTCCTAACAAACGCAACAAAACTTGAACATCCAAGTGGGTACTTGGCTCTTCAAAGTCATTGCCTTGCAAAGCAGCACATTTATTCCTAAGTCACTGTCGTTTCTCGGCACCGTCTGGAAACTTCTCTCGGTTTGTTTGCAGAGGCAGCCTGTTTCATTCAATAAAAAAGTGAAGAGTCTCCCTAAGTAAGAATTTGGGATGGTATATTAGAATGTCAATCTCAGTATTTTGTGGTTGCACTTTGGTTACAGAAACTGATTCAGTTTAGTCGCCTTAATCCCAGGGGATCTTTCAGGCTTTTTTTTTTTCCTTTAATTAGAAAGAAGCTTTGGGGCTAGGTGCCATGATGTGCCCAGCTGCTGCACAAAGAGTTGGAATTCCAATAGCTACTTGTAAGTTCTGATGCCCTTTCTTAGCAGTGGTAGGATTTGGGGAAAGTTATTGAATTGCTGGGCCTCACCTTTCTCAGTTCCAAAAAGGCAGGTACTAGTCCCTGGAGAATGGATTGTTGCAAGGATTAAATAATACGCCTTGTAGGTAGCAAGACCTCCCAAATGCCAGTTATGACTACCACCAGTTAGAATTCACTGTTTAGAACCCTATATAGAAAAACCTACCCCACTGCGGTCCTTTATTGTAAAGTCATTTTAAGCATAGTTGAATAAAATAGTTTTACTAACTAATTTTTACTGCTCATATTTCAAGTGAAATTTTGTTTCCCACTCCGAGGAATATTTAAAGAAATGTGTAGCATTAAAAAGTTTTTTTTTTTTGTTTTTTTTTTTTAATCATCATCCCGATTATGGCTGATTGTGAAGTTTGCTCTGTTTAGGGGGAAAAACAACGAATTTAGAATCCAGGGAAGAAATATTTTACTAATTTGGCAGGTGCTCAGAATTATACACCTTTGAATTAAGAGCACACAATCAGGCAATACACTGAAGAATGTTTTAAAATAGTTTTGTTGCTGGGTAACTATTTTCCTCTTTAGTAAGCCACTCCCCCCCACCACCCATGAAATGTTTTGCAAATGATCTTTTGAATAAAAATGATCATCTAATATTTTTTCCCAGCCTATCTGTTTGATTGTGAAGGTAAGACCATTTTAAAAACAACAGAGTGCTGTAAGATTCCCATCCTAAGCTGGCGATGAAACCGCTGTGCAGAGTGGTGACTGCACAGGCCTGGGTCTCTGCGGGTTTTTTTGCCCCTAAACTGCACCTGACTACAGCTTATCAGCCCGTAATTAGTGCTACATTTTCTCCCTGTGATTTCTATTGATGTACGGTACAGGAAGCTGGATTGAGCCTCCACCTGACTGGTGTGCAAATTGTTCTAGAAAATTCAGCAAACATCTCTCTCCATTATCCACCGCCCCCCACCCCCATCACCCCATCTCTTTCCTCCCCACCGTTTCTCTCTCCTTGTGTCTTCCTCGCTTCCATTTCCCTCAATAGAAAAGGTGAAAAGCAGGACGATAGGGATCAGGTTGAGTATTAGTGTTTTTGCTGGCCTGGCAATAGAAAACGACAGGCCGCCGCTGGGGCCCTCCGTCAGCAGATCAGGAAGCGGGGAGGCGGCAGGCGGGGGCTCCCCCGCGGCCTCGGGATGGCTGCGCCGCGATGGCGAGCGAGCGCCGATGAAGTCAGCACTGACAAAGTGAGGGGATTGATGGATGGACAAAGCGGGGAACTGGATGTGAGAATGGATGAGGGCAGAGGGGGAATTTAACACAGACAAACAGAATGAAAGACAGAGAGGAATTGCTTGCTGAAGGATGCCCGCCCTCAGCTCCCACAGCAATTTACTTACTGCTAACTGAACACCCAAGGATTGTTTGCATCTTTGCAGATTTTCCTACCAGCCTGGGCAGAGGGAAGCTTGTAGATTCCAGCTCGTGTGTGCCAGGCTTTCTCTTTCAACCTCCCTCTATTCCTGTCCCCCCGCCCAACTGCGTTCACTCACACTCATTTAATTCAAACTGAGCGACTGATTATTTCCAATAAGTTCACACAGTGTTCCTGCAGAATAAATTTTCTTCTCCTGCCATTATTTTAATGTTTCCACTAAATTTACCTTAATCAGTTATTGTTGCCTTAGTGTAGTAAATAATAATATTTGAAAATGATGTTTTCTTTTTGAAATGATGCTCCTTTTGAAAATGATGTTTCTCGAAGGAGATCTATTGTTGTTTGGTGAAGGTGTGTGGTAGCGATGATAATGTATGTCTCCTTCGTGCAGGAAAAACTTAGTGGCTTTCTATAATACCTTTATCCAGTCTGTATTTATTAATGAGGGACTCAATACTTCATGCTTGTCACATTTTACTTTAAGGTAGCAAATATGCTCTAAGTCAAGCCCCAAATATGTTAGGCAAAAAAAGAATTTATTAAGAGGGTAAATCTCATGTGATGTGTTTTTACCACAATAAAATCAAATTAAAAAAAAAAAAACAAGAAAAAAATTGGGAGAGAAAAGAAATGCATCTTTTTTCCTCCCTAAGAAAAGTATATAGTGTTGCATGTGTTACAATAGGTTTACTATTTATAAATCGCCATTTCAAAAAGTAAGAGTCTGTGAGCAAAAAACTATTTGAGGTTTTTAAAAAAATAATGCAATCGATGATTGTATGAAGCCATAGAAGGTAAATCAAATTACTATAATTGAATACCATACTCAAATGTATGTTCAGGACTTTGTTTCCTTGTATGAATAAAGAAAATGATTTTCAGAGACCAGTTGACTTAGGAGTCTCGGATAAGAATTACTGATAGTAAAATTCCAAAAGAGAAACCTACACAAGACACACACGAATAGTTGGGAAAGTGAAAAAAGGTGACTTATCCCAAACTTAATACAGTCCAGCCTTTAGTGTGGAGTTACAAAATGAGCCACTATATTTCTGGTACATTCAAGGAAGCTGGGACTTTATGGGAAGCCTCTTTCTCATTTTGGAATACATTGAAGGAAACTTTGTATTTCAGAATTGATGCTGATAGGTGCCATAGTTCCCTTATCCACTTTCCATCCAAAAGGAAAAAGTTTGTTTTCTCCTTCTCCCCCACCTCCATTCCTCTCTCCCTCTCCCCTCAAAGAAATGGCCTGGAAAGAAACCTTTGCATTTTTTTTTTTTTTTTTTGGCTGTATATTTCAACAATTTTTTTTCCCCCTTACGGGTGCTGATTTACATGTCCACACACCTGGTTTTGAGGCAGATCTCTTTCTTGTAACATACCTCTGGAGTGCATGTATTCCTCTCTTCAGATTCCACAAAGACTAAACGTATGAAGCAGCAGCAGAGTTCTGAGAACCTTTGGCCCTTGCAGGACTCCAGAATGCCGTTATCAGCTGCCTTCAAAATTAAAGCAAGGTCTTGGGAGAAGGCTGTTGACTTGCTAGAAATGATGAAGAGGAGTTTTGAAAAGATGAAGTTAATAAGTTGTCTATTGCACAGAGGTCCATGAGGCATGTTTTCAGGTGTGGCATAGCTTATCTATCAGTCCAGTGTTCAAAAGTAGATTTGTCCTTGTGTTCATTCCCTGTACAGACTAAAGGCTATGGTCGCCTAGAAGCCACACCATCCTCAGGTACACATCCAGCATCATTTTGGGATAATAGGAGCGCAGAGCTGGCTCACCGCTTGGAGATTATATCACATATTAATCCTGGTGTTGAGTAATTTTTCAAAGGTTGAAAAATGTGACAGGTGATATAAAATTAAGTTTACTAAAGGTGGCTCACACGTGGCCCAGAGATACACATGGCTTAAGGGAACAGGTCACACAGGGTTCTGATTCTTTTTGTAATATAATAAAAACCTGGGGTCTCTCAGGCAACGCTGGGAAATTTTTGGAGAAAGGATGGTGACTCTTTTTTTTTTTTTATGTGGATCCCTGATTGGTGAAGGCAGACTAAGGGGAATTGGTTTCTTTTTGCCATTATTGGGCGTTTTGTAGCTTCCACGATTTTCACATCCTATTTACCAGCACGTGTTATAAGAATCACTACACCTGTGGTTCCTAGAAGCAGGATATAGGTGCCTGAGCCCCCTCTGAGAGATTCTGATAGAGTAGGATGGGGTGAGATCTGTGCCGAGAATTCTGCCAGGTGGTCCAGAGACATTATACCTTTCCCCTCTGTGTCCCTTTGCAGTCCATTTGGATATTTCTGATGCATCCCTCCAAATGTCCTGGACTTTTGAACCTTTAAGTTGGATGAGTAATAAACAAAAGAAGGTTCACTCACTTTTGTCTTGTACCTCTCAATTTATTGCATACAATATACGTTGACTGTAGGGAGTTTGAAAACATAAGAATTTGGAAGAAAAAAATTATCTGTAATTCCACCACCCAGAAGTTAACCATTGTTAATATTTTGTTGTACCTGTTGCAACCTTTTTAGAAAAAACCATACAAATTACATTTTAGAAAACTAGGATCATTTCATAATTTTTGCAACTTTTGTATGTATCAATATGTATTTTGAGCATATTCTCATGTTATTAATAATTCTGAAACCTTCTGGTTATTGGAGGCACAGGGTGTTTGGTCAAGTTTTCTTTGCAAGTCTCTTGTAGTTGGGCATGTAGGCTGCTTTTCTCCCTATAACTGTGATGAACTTTGACCTGATTTGCGATTGATGACAATTTGATTATTATTTTTTAAAGTTAAATTGCCTTTTCTTCCTCCTTCTCATCTATGCATCCATCTATCCATCCACTCCTGGTTTATGAACACTTGATTTATTATGGCTTCAGAAGACCAGTGTCTGCCCTATATGAATGGCTTTTTCCTAGAGCCTGAGAGAGTATAAATTGTTCATTAAGCCACTGCAGTATTTCAATGTTAGTAGTACTGTTAATATCATGATCATCTACTTTAGAACGGTCATATCTCAATGCTAGAAGAGACATCTCCAAATATTAAGCCACCTAATAGTGAGGGTACCATTGCTGGGGATAAGCAAGAGGTTCGGAGGGTAAGGATCTCAGCAGTACCTACTACAATCAGAGTCGCTCCACTTTTAAGGTTTTGCATCAGCTTTTTTTTTTTTTTTTTTTTTTTAAAGCAAGATAGTTGAACTAGTCTAACTCTATTCCTCTCATAAACGAGGACGCCAAGGCTCAGAAATGTCAAGTGACTGACATCTTTCACAGTTCTCTGTCCCCTGGCATTTTTTATTTCCCCTTTACTGGCAGCCCCACTATCAAGCTCAGTTCTATCAGTGAGCTCAGACCCCTGGGAGAAGAAGGATGAGGAGGCTTGATCTTGTTCAGCTGAGCTTTATTCAACTTTCCGGGGTGTGACAGAGTGATCTGTTTGTGCTTATTAGCAGAGAGTTGCATATTCATTTGCCACTCATTTTCCCCAAATGCCCAGTCATGTAGCAAGTGTCAGAAATTGCCCATTGGAGAATGTTCTGCTATGAACTTCTTAGTACTGGTGAATTACCAAATAGGGACTGTCTATACTAGTACATGTTCTACTGCTCCATTACTGGGGAGGTCAAAACAATTCTGGAACTTGGCTTCTTCAATTATAAAAAAAACAAAAGAGTGTTGATTGAGTCAAGACCTAAGAGTACTTAGAGCTCTAGTTTGGGTTCAGGGAAAACACAGTGGAAAAGAGTAACCTGAATTTGGCAAATTGAAATTACTACTGTTAGGAGATCATGTGAGGTTTGGATCATCAGATCAGGCTTCATGAGAGAAGTGGAATTTGAGCTGACCCTTGAAGACAGGATTTAAATGAACAGAGGAAAAGTGGGGAGAGCAGTCCAGGAGGGTGATAGCATGAGCAAAAAGATGGGGGCAGGGAAATAGAGAAGAGTAAGGGCGTACATTTCGCTGGCATGGCAAACAGAGTAGAGAAGTAAGACTAATGTGGGACGTACCAATGAATTCCATTTTTTTATTCATTCCACAAATACCTGAGTGTCTATTATGTGCCTCAAGGAGCTTATATTTTAGAGGGGAAAGGCAGATGGTAAAGAAATACATGTATACACACATATGGCGCGGCTAAGAGCTATGTAGAAAACTGGAGAGTAGAGAATGATGAGATGGAGTGGGCAGAGAAGGTCTCTTGCATAACTTAACATTTGAGCAGAGACCTCAGTGATGTGAGGAAGGAAGCCATGAAGATAGTGGGAAAAGTAGAGGGAATAGTCAGTATAAAATCCTGTAGTAGAAATGGAATCTATTCTGGGGCAGACAAATTGGTCGCCTCCCCAGTAACCACCTTAGTCCTCCTTTGTACTTGTTCTCAGAGCCCTGTTCATGTAGTTAAATAACCCTTCATGTCATTGAAGGAACTTCTTGACCTTTCTGTCATGGAAAGTACTTCGTCCCCAGTCTCAGAGTGAACCCTGATTGATTTAAGCCAGTCATAGCAACTCTTTTCCCTTTTTCTGTGATTGGTTTGGGCATGGGCATGTGATCCTATTACGGCCAGTGGTAAAGGGAGATTGTGATTGTGTCTACATGTGATGCCTGGAACTGCAGCAGCCATCTTTTGCCCATGAGGGGAGGTTTTGCATTGATGGTGGCAGAGCAAAAAGATGGGAAGCACTTGGGTCCTTCGTGATACCATGAACTGATGAATTAACCTTGGAAAGCATCTTACTTTCTTTTGATGTTATATAATAAATCCTTATGTTTAAGTTATTTTTTTAGTTTCATATTCTGTTACTTGCAACCTAAAGTGTCCTAAAAGGTGTGATAAAGATCTTGAAACAGTTCTTTGTCCAATGCACTTCATTTAAGATCTGTTCAAAAAATGTTACCTTGTCTGAAAGACCTTCTCCAACTCTCCGTGTAAAATGGGACAAAGGTGGAGCTTCAACTCTGACATGGGTTAAGAGTCTTGCATACGCTTAGGTTTGAGCTAGTGGGTGGCCTCCCTCTGTTTTCCGTGCATGGGAAAGGAGAGCACGGGTGCTCTGTGGTGCTGTTTGGACTGAGGTCCGCATCCTCTGCCGTCTGTCTGGTCATGTGACTGCTGCTCAGGTCCATCTTCATAAATGGTGATTTCACGAGCTCATTGGCTCCACATCAAAGGTGAGTGACTCCGCTTATAATAAATCTCCGTGTGGCGTGCGTACTCTCATTCCCTTCATTTGACCTTGGTGGGACAGGCTGATGGGCCAGTGAAAAGTACGATATGAAAAATGAGTGAGCAGAGCACAGTGAGCGGTGAATCCATCTTGTGTGTGATTAGCTGTGAAAAATCTCACCAACTTGACTCCGAAGGCACTTCTTCTCTCTCCCCTTCCTCAGCCCCTCTTCCTTCTCCCATAGTATATTGTCAGCCACCCCACAGGTGAGCTTTCCCACACATGACTGCCTCGTCCCCACCAGCAGTCATTGGATCCTTACAGGGCTTCCTGGATCGAGAGCTGCGGGGTAGGGAAAGTGGACTCAGAGGAGGAGAATCTTTTTTGGGGTGGGCTTGGGGGAGCAGCTGATGGAGCTCAGCTGAAGCCTTAGGTAGTCCCCTCCAGGGGCGCGTTGAGAGGACACGAGCGTGACAGAATAACTCGGTAGGCAGTGTAAATCTGCAGTTACACCCGAGGACTCGGTGACTCGAGGTTGAGGTTCTCCATCAGTTCCCTTTGCAGAGTCAAGCCCTATAAAAACAGGGCGACGGGATGGTAAGTCAAGCTTCCTGGGGAATCGTGGGATCCTGCCGCAGAAGGCCTGAGCACGTAAAACGGAAACTTGCCTTTAATGGTAGTGGCTCTTACTGCCATGCTGAGAGGCCACCTTGGTGACACATCAAGGTGCTTTTGCAATAGAATTCCCTGCTGCAGTTGGCCTCTTGTGTGGATGCCCTGCTTTCTTGTCCTCTTTTCGTGATGTCTATGGGCCAGGAGGCAAGGGGGGGTGATGAGTGGCTGGAGGTGTCTTATCATGTTAATCCGGCCAGACAACTTCAGTTCACTGTTCAGTCTCCCTGCAGAACCTGCAGAGGTTGCCATCCTGCCCTTCCAAGCAGAGAACATATGTTCATCCTAAGGACCAGCAGAGGGAAGAGTGTTGATGGAAATGGCCACCTGCTAGCAATTCCTCTGATGGGGATGATGGAAGTGTCCTTCCCACGTGTGTGTTCTGACCTCTGAGTGAAACGTCAGTAGTTCACGTATGTGGGGTCAAGGTTCATTCTGCTTATTGGACAAAAAATTAATTTTTAGATTTTTGAATATTTTATTGTTTCAAAATGCAGTCCTCAGCTAGTGAAGGAGAGATTCTTAGAGGATGTGTTAAATGAACTTCAAAGAATACATTGTAATTAAAATGTTTTCCTGTGTGAACGGACAGTTTTGCTCAAGGTGGTCAGACCTGACCCTGCAACCACGTCTACACCATTTATTGCGTATCAGCTGTTGGTACGACAATGCTGCTCTTGACAGATCATCCAACAGCTAGCGGCATTCAGCGATGAGCAGTTATTACCGTACCCCAAGGTTCCAGATGCGCTGGGCAAGCTCTGCGTCCTGTTACAGGTCTGCACACTGGTTGGGCTGCTCTCCTCCATGTGTCTGTTCTGTCTGGAACCAGTGGACTTTCTCTGATTTCAGACATTAGAGGCTCACAGAGGAAATAAGGGATGCCGTAAGGCTTAGACTCAGAACTGGCCCAGTGTCAGTCACTTCAGTCACCTCGTGAAGTCTTGTGTGGCAGCATCACACGGCAGAGGGCACAGGTACAGCGAGGGTGAAAAGTTGAGAACAGTCTTGCAGTGCACCATTATGTGCTCATTTAGTCTCCATGTAATTTGCTAAGCACCTGTCATAAGCCTCGTTTGGTTCTCCATCAAACATAGGACAAAATTCCACGCCAGTCTTTTCCAAAACTTCCAACGTCTTAGGTAACTTAATAAGGTTTTGGGGTAAAAGTTGAGTAGGTATTTAGTAAAAGTATACACAAAGTTAGAAGTGGAATTTAGAAACATGAGAATGATCAATGCTGAGAATCATTTCCATCTTTGTGTGGTCTTTGTTACTGTGGCCATATCAACAGTCATGTTGATGATTGCTGGTTGCAGACAAAAAGGATAAATGTTTCAGAGAGGACAGATATCTCCGTCAGTAACCATTTGCTCCCATCCTGGGTCTTGGTTGTTAATTTTGGTGATGTGACTGACTTGAGCTTGTGGAATAAAGTGAAGCAGGTTAACAAATCATCAGAAAGAGCCCTAAGAGAATAAAAAGAGAAATAGATGAGGATAAATTTTCATTTGGCATTCATTTCCCCAAAGATGTGGTCATACAATAAACATTACAAGATTGACAATTGGGTAATAGATGCATAACATGTCCAAACAGTTAAGCTGTTCTTCAATTACCACCCAGCCCTGTAATGTCGTCTGGTCCGCCGGGTTTAAGAAGGATGTAGGAAATTTGGCTAAAGTCCAGAGAAACTGTAGAGATAACAGTAATTTGTGACATGATGTATCTGAAGAGCTTTATGGGGTTGGCATTATCTACCTAAATAAGAGCAGCTTGAAGGATATTCTTCTGGTGTACAGGGGTGGTTTTATCTGAGAAGGTAACCAGCTTCTCTCCATTTTAACCAGGAAGTGAAAAAAAGGAAAAGGTTGGCATTTCAGCATGTTCAAATTAAGCCAGACCTGCAGGAGAACTCCGTTCACTTGTTAGGTTTTGTAGTGGTGACTCAGTATTGTTTCCATGTTGTGGAGTATTTCTTCAGAAGGGATTTACTTCTTAACTTTTAAATGGACAAAAAGCTCGTTCTCTTGCCGGAGGTCATGTATTATTCTCCCTGGAGGCAAGGAGTCTGAACCTTTATGAGAATCTGTTTCTGGATGTTGAAGGGAAAAAGTGGGCTTGTGCACAGTGTTTTTGGATTGCCGGATGAGGTAATGAAGGTGATACCCTTTATTCTGATTCCATCACCTCGTTATCCTGGGAAGGCCGTAATCCACTCAGTCTGAGTGGGTAGCCTGTGGGTTCTATATGTAAAGAGTCTTTTAGAACTTAAATTTCCCTGGGAAATGGAAGGTGCACTTTCCCAATTAATTTATAAGCTGGATACGGTAGGAGATCATTTAAGCGTTATGCGGGGGGCGGGGGGGGGTCTTTTCTCTGTATATTTTGAAGCAGGGGGGTTTATATAAAGGCCTCTTATATTAGAGCTGAAGCTCAAAACTCCTCTGTGCATCTCAAATACACGTTTACAATGTCTTTCTTCCCTATTTAAAATAAAATTCAAAATTTAACAAGGAAAGTGGCAAATTCCTTGTGTTTTCTACTTAACCCTCAATTACCGTATATCATACTCCAAGATTGTTTTCTTAAATTTGCAGTAATATAGATTATTGAGTTTATGTCTCATCATATAATGCGAAGTTTGAGAAGTCTGCAACAGTACATGAAACCTTAGTAAAATATGATTTTTTACACATGGGAAGGAAGGAAAAATAAACAGTGAATAAGAGGGCACAAAAAGGAAGCATTTGCTGTAGTGGAGAGGGTGCGACTGCAGGAAACCTAGGGTTTAGTTTCTCCACCAGTAGTTGTGTGACCTTCCGTGAGTCACTTAACAACATGTCTTGGTTTTTCCATCTGTGAAATAAAAGACTTGGATTAGGTCTTATGATACTTCTCAATTCTGAAAAGACCTTTGATCGATGGTTAAACCTTTCTTGGAGAAGATGACTTTGTTTTCTTGAAAATCCTCTCAAAGGATGAGTTTTTATTCAGCTTAACTGAATGGTCCTCATGTTAGTTAAGGATAGTGTGTTGACTTCTGAATCCAGAGTCACTAGTTAATGAGCATTTGGACCATCTCTCCCACTCCTGTGCTCTCAGACCATGTGGCTAATTAATCATGGCGTCTTTTCCTCTTGCGCCCAAACTCTGCCTCAGAATCCTTCTCATCACAGCCTGCCACTACCAGGGGAGTAGAGTCGGCTCCTGAGATGAAACCTCTTTACTTTCCCTGGCCCATTGTGTGTAGACCTCTGAAGTTGTGGGGGTGGGGACAGTGGGGTCTAAGAGAAATAGACACCCGTCTGAAAGACCTTGCGGTCCAGAGAGACTGTCCCGGAAGCGTGAGAAACCGTGGGGGTAGTCATCGTGGGCAGGAGTTAGTCTGGATTTTCATCAAGACGTTTTCAGTCACTATAATGGCCCTGTTTTAACTATGCTGTTTCATATTGTGGGTATAGAGAATGCTGTGGAAGACAGGTTGAAGTGATTTAAGGCATTTGACTTTTCAACAAATACATATTTGAAAGTCCATAGTCTTTGGCATAGTCATTTTGTGTTGGCTCCGATCTGAGGCTATTTGTAATTTACAGCATGTGACATTAGCCTTTTGAACCTAATAGTTTCAAAGCCGTCCAAGCTTTGGGAATTGGCATTTAGTGCCCTGGATCGCTCTCTGCTCTGAACATCTTTGAGGACTAGGCTGGGAGTGGGTGGAGATGGGGGTAATTCTGTATTTGGTGATGCAGAGAAGGAAGTAGTTTTTATCTGTGTATATACATATTATAAGCATAATGTATGTGTAATTCCTGTGTATTTTAGAAGGCATATATTACTCTACATGTACCCTATTTGAAATTTATGGTAAGAATATGGCAAAGGAGAAAAATGTATTGACATCTGGTGTTTGATTGTATTCATAAAAGGCTGTTGTCAAATCCCTTGACTTTTTACAATGAAAGAAGATGTCCCTAGTGATGGAGTATCAGGGTTTCTGGTTGAATCTTTAGAATGCGAGCAGAACTGGGCTCATCTCTGTTCCCCAGCTCAGTTATTCACAAAGGTCCTTTTCTAGGTGACATATCATGTTGTATTCCAAAGTACACTTTCTTTTAATTTACAACTTAATTTTCAACCTAATTCAGAAGATTGATACTATAATGCTATTTGCAGAAGTATTGAAATGTCAGTAAGTTTTATTGTAGTAATAAAGAGTATTCCATATATCACACACTCTATAGGGATCCTTGATTTTTTGCATAGATCTTCACAGCAACAACCAGTGGCTAAATGCTGGCAATCATTAATTTTTAAAGAAGACATGGTTATGATGAGTTGAGGAATTAAGGCTGGTGGTGAAGAATGAACTTTAATTTTTTTGACAGTTTTTTTTTTTGTGGTTGCATACTGAGATGAGGCGACAGCAAGATTATAAAAAATGGCCCAAATCCCAGGTTCCTAATACTTAAAATGCTGTCTGCTCATAAAAAGATTTCAGTTAGGGAGAGGCTATCTTTGAGCTCCCTGTAACAAATGGGTATCAGTGGCCCATGAAATAATCAATGCCACTAATCCATCCTAGGGCCTGCCAATATGTTAATGGCCCTGGTGCATCGTTATTGCTACAAGACCATAAATCATTCTGGTACCAGAATGCATCGCTGTCGAGGCCTCAAACCCCTCGCCTGGAATAAAATGCTGCCTCCTAACAATTAATGTCCAAACATTTTGCAGCTTTGTGCCTTGATTGTTTTCAGATGCTAAAAAAGTAAGTAGGACGGATTGTAAATCAATAAAACTATAAGACAAAGTGTTTTAATAATAGGAAGGTTCAGAGTAAATCATAGTTCTGTGTTTATTATTGCATTTGGGGTTATAAATAAAGAGTTACTTTCTACTACCCAGCAAGGCTGCTGAGTTAGCATGGGGGACCAAGGCCAGGGCTAACCTCTCTGAATGGGGTTCCCTTTCCTTACACCAACCTGAGAAGCCAAACCAGGCCAACCGGAACCACAAACTCTACTTTGTATTGGAAGGCAGTGTTGAGTATACAGTGGATCTGTTTTGGAGATAGTTCTCTGAGAGTGTTCCCTGTTAGAAATAGCGAAAATAGCTCAGCATAAAATGGTTTCTTTGGCAGCATCAGGCTTCAAATAGCCAGGTTGGTGAGATTTCACGTGTGTGGTTATTTCTTACCCTATGGTAACATAGGTGATGGAATCACTTTTACAATGGCAGCCAAGTTAGTTTGGGGTGCCTAGGAGCTTTTACTCATGTTTCTTTCCATTAAAGTATCCAACCCGAGAGGTCGACTTTGGCCATATAGAAATACATTGCTGAACTGTAGGCAAACCTGAGAAGATCTTATTCAGGAAACAGAGTTGCATCCAGTTGATCTGCTTCCCTTTGGCCAGTGTCAATTTAGTCCCCTCTTGAAGGTGTGGAGAAGCACGATGGAAAGTCATTAACTCCACCTTGTAGAGACAAAGTTTATTTGTGCCCATTATGGTATTCCTTGTTCTACAGCTGTATTTTCGGCATGAGCCCCTGTGCATTCATGAAGGGTAGCTAGCCAGCGTGGAAAGGTGGGCTTGTCACTTGCTTGGGAGCCACAAACCAAAGCGCAGCAGCTTTTGGTGTTGACCACGAGCTGGCTGGTGGGCTGTGTCGACTCAGTCTGGATTCCGACTCTAAATGGAACTGAGACGTTGAACCCTGGCTGAGCCCGTTTCCTGTACCAGGTTGAGTGTGGTAAGTAACCAAGAGCGTAAACAACCAAATGGAAACAGTAGAATGTGGGGCTTGGGGGTACCTTTAGCGTTCAGTTAGGGCTATGATGTTGAAAAGACACCGTGTGCCCACACAAACACCATGAAGTGTGGTGTTCCCAAACACACGTTCAGCCACTGTCATGTAGCAGGACACCCCTTTCGAGCACTTGTATGTCCCTAGCGCCCAGCTCTGATGGGTGTTCGTAGTTTATTTCGGTGCTCAGGAAATAACACAGGAAAAGGCCAGAAAAACAATGGCTCCGTATGGACAGAAAGACAATTAAAACTGATATGACTCTTAACAGAAGTGGCAAGAGCAGGCAGGATGGAAGTAATTTATTCAACGAATTGTCCAAATACATAAAATTGCACTGATGTATGGTGTAGCGGTGGGACAGTGGAAAATTTGATAGTTGTTTCCGTTGTATGAATTACTCAGACAGGATGCCTTTGTGAAGTATGGGGGTTTGTTTAATGTTCTGACAACAATTTAGATCCTGTTATGGTTATTGCAGTGTAATGCCATAGTAAAAATTGAACATGACACACCAGCAATTTATTATTTGTGTGTTTTTTAACCTTGAGTATCGGATTGTTTGTCCAAGCATATCCTTTGATTTGCTATGAAATTTATTGTTGATAAAAACAATCAGATTTCCATTAGAAGCAAAAAAATTATTTTTTTTTGCCATGAACCATAGATTTAGGGAAAAAAAATTCAAACTAGGCTACAGGACTTATGACAGGTAGACTCATGACATTATATGGTAATTCAGCATGAAAGAATAATTGTGACACTCTACTTGGTTGTGGAGTATAATCGTGCTGTGAGGTTCAATTCACTGAAAGGCCAAATTATCTTCAACTACATTAGTCTGACAACCTATAATGCTTTGCAGAGGCAATTTGTAGACGTTTCACAGAGTGCCAGCAAACAGGGCTCCCCATTATGCCACCCATTAACAAATTTGTGTAGGGAAAAAAGTAACTTTTCCATTTTCTTGACTGTTTTCAAGCTTTGCAGCATAATAAATATCTAATCGTAGTATTTGCATTGCCATTTACTCTCTTAGTTTTAAAATTTATCTGAGGCATGGGAGGCAGCTGAGCAGCCTGAGAAATATTGATAGTTTCTTTGACTTAAACAGCAGCACGATGCAGTGGAGAGACCATGGCATTTGGGGCCAGGAGGCCTGGATCGTGGTCGGAATCCATCCCGAGACCTTTGTCTTGAAAGTTTTTGTGACCTTATTCACTTTGGACCTCAGTTGCCCCATCTCTAAGTTGGGGATTATAAGCCTCTTATCTAAGAATCTCTGTATGAGGGTTAAGGTAAGAGGTTCTAAGTATTGTTCCTAGCCACTGGGTAGACAATTTGGAGCCGTTTTGGAGTAGGGGACTCTCTCCCCTTTTGTACGGCTGATTTTAGGGAATGGAGCCACCGGATGGACAAGTGTGAGGCTCTCTCAGCCCTGTGATTGGGGTAGTATTTCCTCCTGAATGTGTGTTGCTTGATTGTACCCGTCTGTAGATGCTTGTCTCCAGAAGAGAACCCAGGGCCATGCCTGGGTTATCTGATTGTTATACTTTTATCATCATCTCAAAAACAGAATAAGCACATTTGCTTTTTTTTTTTTTAAAGACTGAAAAAGCTACTTCTGTGCTGTAGATATTTACGGACACAGTATATTTGATGAACTTTAAAAAAAAACATTCTTCATAAATCACATTGGATGAGTCCCCCCCAAAAATGTTGGTTACGTATGCAGGTGTTTCTGCACGTGGGGACGTACAGAGCTGTATGGCCCAGTGTCCTAAATATTTAATAGGGTTTTACATTTTCGCCTGGATTTTGGGAACTGGAAGAATCCAGGCTCCTTTCTCGTAAAGGCCAGTGCCACTTGTATCTTAGTTCCTTAAATTTCTCCCTGTGATCCACTGCCTATTTCCTGAGGGTGGGCACTGCTGGATTAAAATGAGTGATAGGCTTGCAGAGAAAGGCTAGGACAGCAGAAATGGCCCAAGGGGCCCTCCTCTTCTTTGTCCCCTCCAGCTCAAGGGGTTCTGTAAAAGGGTCTCACATCTTGGGAATGAATGGGACTGAGGATAAATCAATCTTTCCATCTTCAGAAATTGATTTATAATTTATGATTTTAAGAATCATCAAATTTTCTACACCGTTTTTGAGGAGGGGGTTGTGTGACTCACTCTGTATCACCCAGTGGTGTTCGTCCCCACATCAGAGACTGACCCTTCATTTTGACAGGTCATTAGGCCTCATACGTGCTGCTTTCAGAGGAGGTAATGGTTTGTCTAAAAGGTAGATTTGGATTCAGTCCTTCCTGTTAGAATCTGAGAGATGCACTGTCCTTTTGGTTGTTTCACTTGGTCTAAATTCTCAACCATTAAAAAAAAAGGAAGAAGAAATAGGATATTAATCTTAGTAGTCATTTCCAAGGACTCTACCCTTCTTGTCTGATTGGGTGGGAGGGTTTTTACTTGATCATTAAAGCTCTTTTTATTTTAGCAAAACTTAGGGAACATTTCTGTCCTCGTGGAATAGAGATGTTGAATCAGTGGTCCTAGGTTGACTATTTTCTCTTTGTAAGTTGAAGAAAATATGTGTGTAGGTATCCCCTGCCCTCTGGCCCTATACGCTAGGGAGCTGGATTTCCAGTGTGTGGCTAATATCTCCAGAGGGGCTGTAAAGGAAGTGTAAGAAATTTAGTGCAATCAGTCAGCGTTACTGGAAACCTCACCTTGAAGTTTATGTACTATGGAGGGTGACTTAGTTATCCTCACTTTGGTACAAAGGATGGCCCGTGGGTAACATGCATGGGTGAACGCGGGCAGGGCCACGTGAACAGGGGAGACACTTAACAGTAAGCATGAGTGCAATTACGGTGGGAAAATTCACATGGAGAAGGAAGAAGTCGCAGGGAGGTTGGTGAGTGGGGGTAATGGATTGTTTCCAAGGTCTGGAATCCCAGGGGTATCGTTAAGGACGAGCTGAGCATTCATGTTTACGCATAACGCTCTCCAACCTAATTTCGGCTGAACTGTTGCTGACTTCCTTAGTGTTTGTCGGTCACCCACCTGCAGAAAGGGCATGGAGGGGGATGATTGTTGACTTTATGGTTATGGAACCCAGCTAATCGGTGCACCCGCTGGGCTGTAACTTGTTATGCCTGAGCAGTTCTTACACCAGGTCTTCAGATTTCTTACTAGCAAAAGGGAAAAACACTCATTTCTCATGACCCAAGGCCCCTACTGGGAGGGAAGCTCTCGTCTCACGTGGAGGGAAAACACAGTGACACCTCCTGATACAGACCAGTAGAGCTCCTTAGCCCTGCTTTGGAAGACCACAGGGTTTCACAGAATGAACGCTCATGTAGCCCAGTACGATAAGCCTGCCACGGAATAGGAACAGGAGGCGTATTGCTTGCCGTGTTCTAGGATTTTTGAGTCAACATTGGTAGTTCCTCACGCCCACAAGCTGGGGAGCCAGTTTTGGATACGATGATCCACTTATAGTCGTTCTTCATTTAGCGCTGCAGTTACTTTCAGATGTGGAGGATATTTTTGTTCTGCTGGTTTTCTCCGGGCTGGATCACACAGGGTTCTTTCTGGTCCACATAGAGGCTGGTGCATGGCACCTGGTAAGTACTACCTTACAAATTGCTTTGACCTTTGACGTTCCCGGTAAAGGTCCCGGGTTAATTTTGCACTGTGCACTGCCTGCTGCACTAGCTCTGCGCTACCTTTCCATCCTTGAACAAATCTGTGAACAATGTCCCTTGCGTTCAGGTTCTAGCTTGCTTCTCTGGTATTTATCTTTGCCGTCCTTTACTCGATTTCTCTCTGTGCTGACTCTGTGTGCATGTTTCTGTGGGATGGAATCTCAATCAGTTAAAAAAGCGTAGGAGATAGGAAAGGTCAGCACGACAAATCTGTCCTCTGAGCGTCTGCATGTGTGTTTGGGTAGCTGAGCTCAGCTGACCACGGAAGACAAATAGGAAATGTGAAGGTGCTACCTCACCAGCCTTAAAGTTGAAAATAAAATATCTACTGAGAGAAATAGGAGTGTTAGGACATCATATTAGAAATTCAGGAGAAGAGATACATTTCTTTTCTTCATTTGGAAAGGTCACAGGCTTTATTTGCAATAAGACATGCATATGGTTATAGCTTGCTTTTATTTTCTCTTTTAAAATGTGCATTATACGCCCACACCATGTTTATGTTACGATTGCTTATTTTAACCAGCAAGCAGTCTTTAATGTGACAGTGCAAAAAAAAATCTTCAAATGTGGTTTTAGCGAGTTATTTTACATAACAAGAGACGATGATTATCTGTGGGTGTTTCTGTTTCTCTTCGTTAATTTCTTTTCTATTTTTATTTTGTGGAATTGAAAAAGGACATTTCTAGTGATGGTATAAAGCTCTTCTAATTTAATTTTATTGTTGTATACCTGTCTCCACGAAAAATGCAAATGTCTGTTAGAAGCTGGGTCTTTCACTTCATTCTGCTTCATAGACGGGTTTGTTTCCCCGAGTTACCTGTTTTTTTGGGGGGGGGGGAAACATTTGACTCAAATTTGCAGTTAAGGCCACCTTTGATTTTTTTCCCTTAATAAGAGGGAAAAGGGAAAGATAACATATTTTTTTGAATGTCTGCTATAAGCCAGATAATAACTTGTACATTATTTCATTAAACTTTCATAATAACCCTCTGAGGATGTTGTGATCCCAGTTTCACAGATGAGGAAACTGAGGTTTAGCGAGGTGAAATGACTGGCCAGAAGACACACATCCAGCAGTCAGTGAAACTTGGAGGGAGATGTTGGTCTGACTCCAAAGCCTGTGCTTTTATTCCATGACACCAAACTACACAATCTTCCTCCTAAACACACACCTTCTCTTGCTACCATAATAAGAGACCCTAAATGACAATAACCCATCATTCCAAAAAAGTGGTAGGGACTCTACATACAACCTTTCATAAGAAATTACCACTGTCCTTAAAAAATGCTTGAATGTCTTTGAACATGTATCAGTATTATGTGCCTAGTTCTTTCTGTACTTGGAGCAGTAGTGTGTGTGTGTGTGTGTGTGTGTGTGTGTGTGTGTGTGTGTGTTTAGGATGCTGATACAGAGAGAGTGAAAACTTGAAAATAGGGTCCACGTCCTCAAGAAGGGCAGAGGAGACGAATCTGAAACTTGAACGGTGAATGTCAGTTGATGAAGAAGCCTAAGTTAAGGGTTGGGTCAGGATGCAGGTGCTGGAATAGCTCAGAAGAGAGCGAGCCCTGGGGAGTGGTAATGTGGTAGCAACCCGGAGACTTGACCAGAGCCTTAGAAAAGAGTGTCATGTGTTACAGCCTGCAAGTGGAGTGGCTCTGTTTCTGGGGCTGGGATGCTTTAAGCCTATGTGGACAAAGGGATGTAGTGAGATAGTGGCTACTGGGGGTGAAGTGTGTATTTTGGGGTAGTTGGAGAAGTAGTTCTGTGTATGTGTGAGGCCAGGGTGGTGGTGGTCTCCCCCACTCCCCCCATCCTTGGTACACCAGCCATGCTGAGCACCTCTCAGTTTGTCTAAGTGCCCCCTACCTTCTCACCTCTGAGCCTCTGTACCTATTGCTTTCTCTAGCTGACTGATACTTATCGCCCTGCAGGTCTAAGTTGAATGAGTTAATGAATGAGTGAATATGTTTACATTTTATTAGTCAGCTACTGAAAGCCAGGTTGTTCCATGTGTCCATTGAAGTCAGAAGGAAGATTCATTTGTTGTTGCTGTGGCAGAGTAGGGCGTAGTCCCCAAATGAGAGATTTGTCATCAGGTCCCCAGGTTTATCCTTCAGTGTCCTCTCAGGAGTTTTATCCAGGTCCTGGAATGGGAGCTCCTGGTGTGAGCTAGTGGATTCTAGAATTGCTCAAGCACCCTCAGCAATTTGATTGTGGCCACAGAGACCAAAAGTGTTTTGTTTGGTTGGGGTGGGAGGGGCAGGCAGAAAAACCAAGTCATTAAAAACCAGGGTGGGAGGGGGTTTATGTGCATGGGTAGTGTTAACTTCTGTGGGCCCTCTGACGTCTCTGGTAATGTGTCATGACTGAACAAGGACAGAGCACTGTAGATTGGCCCATGCCAAATAAAGTGATGGGAGGAACCCTCAATCTCGTGTGTCTGGCTGCTTTTAACCCAGCCCAGTGCTATCCTAACTTTCTCATAACACACCGCTAAAAATGTCCTTTCATATTCTGCCTGAAAGCCGCCATGACCCCAGCATCATTGGTAGTGACTGAATTTAATGACATAGACATTTTCCTTTTTGAGGTGATATGGACTCAAGTTGTTCCTTAGAGCACTGTCTTTCTCTTATTCACACTAAGATTGATCTTGTTCTAGGAGCTTTCTATAGTCTGTCTTGTAGACTCTTAGACCTCTGTTTATGCCTCTCTATTTAGTGTCTGCAAGGACAATTGTGTGCTGCTTCCTCCACCATTGGCCCATTAACAGATGCGCAGTGGCCGTGGCCCCGTCACTCACGCCTTTTGGCCGGCGACGACTTGTCCCTCCCCACCCCACGTGGTACAGACATTGGACATCCCATTCTGGGTGGGCTGCTCTAGCCCCCTGAGGACTACTAAGGTGAGTCTTTCCAGCTCATTGTAAATGCATCCTGTTGGGACCAGAGAGTCAGTCCCGCTGCAGTCCAGGTGGATTGCCATCTATTGCTTCTCTCTTATCTCCTCAGCCTGTCACTCCATCATAGAAGGAAATTAAATTGGCTTGGCGTGGGTTGCTCTTCCAGAACTTGCTAGTTGTTCCCCATACCTTGGGCTTCTCTAGGTGATTGCAAATTGATTGCCTTATGATTTATACACCAGAGCTGCAAACTTTCCTTTTGAGACTTGAGTTTCTTACACAGGTCTTGAGCCTGGAACCTTTTTTTAGAAGAAAGAAAATGAATTCATTTCTTCTTTCTATATAAAATTAAATATATGGGAGACTTGTTGGGAAGGGGACAATGGAAAAAAAAAAAAGTCCAAGCCTACCTCTGCTCATACTAATCTATACTTTTTAGCAGTTATTTTTGAGAGAGTGATTTATTTACACTGACAGCTTGTTACTTATGGTAGCTGCTGCCAGCTTCTGAAGTAATCTGATAACGTCAAAATGTGAAGGGAAGCTCTAGGCTTTGCCTTGACTGATTTGCTATAAATCATGTACATTGCTGGTGTCTATATAAGGATGCTTGGGTTGATACTGATGGAAATACAAATCAAATACAACACATAGTAACCCAATTCAGCGCTAGAGATTTTGGATTAAGCCTATTGGATTCATATTTTTAAGTGAAACAGAGCAGACATATACCGGGTTGTGTATTGAAACTTCAAAACTGTCTACTCTGTTAACTTCAAGGACAACAGCTGCCTTTGAAATGGAAGTACAAAGAGGTGGGCACTTGCATATTTTTGTTTCTTTATTCATTCAACAACCACTTGTTGAGCACCTACTACAGTGTATTATCAGTCAAGCGGAAGACATGTCACTACTTTATCTTTTTTCCTGTAAATATTTTGGCTTATGTAAGCTTCATGAGGGTAGAGCTTTGTCTTGGTCATCACCCAGTTCTTAAAATAGTGTTTGGCTCACAGTAAGTTTTCAATAAATATTTGTTGAATGAGAAGTAGGAAGCTCAGAGTCTGAATATTAGTGCTGTCAAAATGTGGAAGTTACTCCCCAGGAACAAAGAGTCATTCCCATTTTTGGACTCTCTATGGAGTCCTCTCTAGTCCTTCCTATAGATTTCTGGTAAAGCATCTTTCATACTGTAATGTAATTATTGGTTTATATGTTGGTCTCTTCAACTACAGCAGAAACTCTGTATAATAAGGCAGAAACCATGTCTCATTAACTTGGACTTCCAAGTGCCTGGCACATGGATGGTACCAAATAATTGCTATAGGCAACGTATGCTACAATTCTTTTTTTTTTTTTTTTTAACAACTTTATTGGAGTATAATTGCTTTACAATGGTGTTTTAGTTCCTGCTTTATAACAAAATGAATCAGCTATACATATACATATATCCCCATAGCTCCTCCCTCTTGCATCTCTCTCCCACCCCTCTAAGTGGTCACAAAGCACCGAGCTGATCTCCCTGTGCTATGTGGCTGCTTCCCACTAGCTATCTGTTTTACATTCGGTAGTATATATAAGTCCATGCCACTCTCTCACTTTGTCCCAGCTTCCCCTTCCCTGTGTCCTCAAGTCCATTCTCTACGTCTGCATCTTTATGCCTGTCCTGCCCCTAGGTTTTTCAGAACCTTTTTTTTTTTTTTTTTAAGATTCCATATGTATGTGTTAGTATACTGTATTTATTTTTCTCTTTTTGACTTACTTCACTCTGTATGACACACTCTATGTCCAACCACCTCACTACAAATAACTCAATTTTGTCTCTTTTTATGGCTGAGTAATATTCCATTATATATATGTGCCACATCTTCTTTATCCATTCATCTGTTGATGGACACTTAGGTTGCTTCCATGTCCTGGCTATTGTAAATAGAGCTGCAGTGAACATTGTGGTCCATGATTCCGTTTGAATTATGGTTTTCTCAGGGTATATGCCCAGTAGTGGGATTGCTGGGTCGTATGGTAGTGCTATTTTTAGTTTTTTAAGGAATCTCCACACTGTTCTCCATAGTGGCTGTATCAACAGTGCAAGAGGGTTCCCTTTTCCCCACACCCTCTCCAGCATTTAATATTTGTAGATTTTTTGATGATGGCCATTCTGACCGGTGTGAGGTGATACCTCATGGTAGTTTTGATTTGCATTTCTCTAATGATTAGTGATGTTGAGCATCCTTTCATGTGTTTATTGGCAATCTGTATATCTTCTTTGGAGAAATGTCTGTTTAGGTCTTCTGCCCATTTTTGGATTGGGTTGTTTGTTTTTGGTTATTGAGCTGCATAAGCTGCTTGTGAATTCTGGCGATTAATGCTTTGTCAGTTGCTTCATTTGCAAATGTTTTCTCCCATTCTGAGGGTTATCTTTTCGTCTTGTTTATGGTTTCCTTTGCTGTGCAAAAGCTTTTAAGTTTCATTAGGTCCCATTTGCTTATTTTTGTTTTTATTTCCATTTCTCTAGGAGGTGGGTCAGAAAGGATCTTGCTGTGATTTATGTCATAGAGTGTTCTGCCTATGTTTTCCTCTAAGAGTTTGATGGTGTCTGGCCTTACATTTAGGTCTTTAATCCATTTTGAGTTTCTTTTTGTGTATGGTGTTAGGGAGTGTTCTAATTTCATTCTTCTACCTGTAGCTGTCCAGTTTTCCCAGCACCACTTATTGAAGAGGCTGTCTTTTCTCCATTGTATATTCTTGCCTCCTTTATCAAAAATAAGGTGACCATATGTGCCTGGGTTTATCTCTGGGCTTTCTGTCCTGTTCCATTAATCTATATTTCTGTTTTTCTGCCAGTACCATACTGTCTTGATTACTATAGCTTTGTAGTATAGTCTGAAGTCTGGGAGCCTGATTCCTCCAGCTCCGTTTTTCTCTCTCACGATTGCTTTTGCTATTTGGGATCTTTTGTGTTTCCATACAAATTGTGAAATTTTTTGTTCTAGTTCTGTGAAAAATACCATTGGTAGTTTGATAGGGATTGCACTGAATCTGTAGATTGCTTTGGGTAGTATAGTCATTTTCACAATGTTGATTCTTCCAATCCAAGAACATGATATATCTCTCCATCTGTTTGTATCATCTTTAATTTCTTTCATCAGTGTCTTACAGTTCTCTGCATGCAGGTGTTTTGTCTCCTTAGGTAGGTTTATTCCTAGGTATTTTATTCTTTTTGTTGCAATGGTAAATGGGAGTGTTTCTTTAATTTCTCTTTCAGATTTCTCATCATTAGTATATAGGAATACAAGAGACTTCTGTGCATTAATTCTGTATCCTGCTACTTTACCAAATTCATTGATTAGCTCTAGTAGTTTTCTGGTAGCATCTTTAGGATTCTCTATGTATAGTATTATGTCATCTGCAAACAGTGACAGCTTAACTTCTTCTTTTCCCATTTGGGATTCCCTTGTATGTTATTTGTTGTTTTTCCCTTGCTGCTTTTAATATTTTTTTCTTTGTATTTAATTTTTGATAGTTTGATTAATATGTGTCTTGGCGTGTTTCTCCTTGGATTTATCCTGTATGGGACTCTCTGTGCTTCCTGGACTTGGGTGGCTATTTCCTTTCCCATATTAGGGAAGTTTTCAACTATAATCTCTTCAAATATTTTCTCAGTCCCTTTCTTTTTCTCTTCTTCTTCTGGGACCCCTATAATTCGAATGTTGGTGCGTTTAATGTTGTCCCAGAGGTCTCTGAGACTGTCCTCAATTCTTTTCATTCTTTTTTCTTTATTCTGCTCTGCAGTAGTTATTTCCACTATTTCATCTTCCAGGTCACTTATCCGTTCTTCTGCCTCAGCTATTCTGCTATTGATTCCTTCTAGAGGATTTTTAATTTCATTTATGTGTTGTTCATCATTGTTTGTTTGCTCTTTAGTTCTTCTAGTTCCTTGTTAAACGTTTCTTGTATTTTCTCCATGCTATTTCCAAGATTTTGGATCATCTTTATTGTCATTACTCTGAATTCTTTTTCAGGTAGACTGCCTATTTCCTCTTCCATTTATTTGGTCTGGTGGATTTTTACCTTGCTCCTTCATCTGCTGTGTGTTTCTCTGTGTTCTCATTTTGCTTAACTTACTGTGTTTGGGGTCTCCTTTTTGCAGGCTGCAGGTTAATAGTTCCCGTTGTTTTTGGTGTCTGCCCCCAGTGGCTAAGGTTGGTTCAGTGGGTTGTGTAGGCTTCCTGGTGGAGGGGACTGGTGCCTGTGTTCTGGTGGATGAGGCTGGATCTTGTCTTTCTGGTGGGCAGGACCACGTCCGGTGGTGTGTTTCGGGGTGTCTGTGACCTTAGTGTGATTTTAGGCAGCCTCTGTGCTAACGGGTGGGGTTGTGTTCCTGTCTTGCTAGTTGTTTGGCATAGGGTGTTCAGCACTGTAGCTCGCTGGTCGTTGAGTGGAGCTGGGTCTTAGCGTTGAGGTGGAGATCTCTGGGAGAGCTTTCGCTGTTTGATATTACGTGGGGCTGGGAGGTCTCTGGTGGACCAATGTCCTGAACTCGGCTCTCCCACCTCAGAGGCACAGGCATGACACCTGGCCGGAACACCAATACCCTGTCAGCCACATGGCTTTCTCGTGTGTCATAGTCCAGGGGAAGACGGTGTGACAGTAGATGTCATTATGGTGTTCCAGTTCCCCTCTGCTGAGTCAAGGGCTGTGAGAAAGGGGAAATCCGTAGCATCCATGGTGTTGCCGGCAAAGCCCACTGGGGTGTCCGGGAAAAATACGATGGAATCTAGGTGATAAGGTCTACCTTCTTTGGTGCTTAGTCTCATTTCACTTGTCTGTAGAAGCCGCGTGCAGAAGTCTTGCCCCTAACATGTTGGATTAGCATTCCCAGCATAGAAATGCTGTGCTGGATACTTTGGTGGCTGTGTGTCTGTGCTACAACTCTTATGAAATTAACTACCTATATCTCTGTATTTTCACATGTACATAATGACACTGAAAAAAAATCTAAAGTATATACACTGCTAAAAGCCAACAGTGCTCATCTTACCAAGTTCTAGAAGAGATGAATTTTATACCGTTCCTTTTGTTTACTGCTTTTTATAATTTTTCTAGATTAAGTATTACCTGTGAACTCAACTAATAGTAAAGGGGAAATCATTTAGGTTTTTTCTCTAACCCCTTTCCATATGAAGGGATGAATTTCTGAGATTGTGTGTGTGTGTGTAATAAATTTTTATCAGTTGTTTCAACCCAGTGCATCATGGGAGTTTGCTGAATAATGGAGTCCTTTAGTAAATGGAGCACCTACTCTCAAATGTTTCTTTCTTAGAAATCTGGACACTTAACTATTGGGTTTGCTTAAAGGGAGGCATACCTGTGTTGAACAGGAAGCATGCATTAATGTGGAGTGTTAAACCACGGGGAGAAGCACTGGGAATGGTCAGATTTATTCCTAACATTTACAGATTCTTGGGTGAGAGTACAAATGGAAGCCCACATACCATGTGTCTAAATACTTATGAATCAAACTAAAAATGCTAAATAAAATGTTCCATCTTCTTGTTATGAAAAATATACTTTCATTAATGAGTTGAAATTCCAGATTTCAATTTAGAATTTTTCCCCTCCTTGGGGTTTTAAGCTGGAACATGGCAGCATGGGCATAGCCTGCCCTGGGAACAGCGCCCATGCCCCTTCTTTCTGTATCCCTGGCTCTGTCTTGTTCTGTAAGGAGCCTCTTGCACCTATGTCTGGATACACGTGCATGCCCACACTGCGTATCCATCTTCAGCTCATCATAAACAACCATTTCTCAGGTTAAGGTTGGACAGTGGTTTACTTTAGTAGAATGGATCAAGGATGTGCAGTCCGTAGAAGTGTGCTCTGGGTCATCTGGGCAGAGAGTTTCAGAGTTCTGGGTGCCCAAAATGCATCTTAGAAGGTAGAAGGTGTAGTCTGGCATGTTCCTAGGCTTTGTAGTCTGGCATGTTCCTAGGCTTTGTGAGGGGGTGGGCACAGCCTAAAGGAGGCTGAAGCTGGCTCAAGGAAGGGGTCTCCTCCAGCTCAGGCCTAGGAGTGGTGCTGCCAGTGATAAAGACATGCACTGGAAAACTACTGCTTCATGGCTCCCAGTCTAAGGACAAACCCATGCTTCCTGAATCACAGGCACAAAGATCACCTTCGATTTGGACCAGTGTTAATAACCCAGTGGTCTCAAATTTCAACATGTGTAAGAACCTCTCGGGAATGGATTAAAATGAACACTTGGTCTATGCTTTGATGAACTGCCGATGCCCCACAAATAATTATGACAGCCATGCACAGGCCACTACCAAATACCCAACTTTGAAGAGAACATGCATGGAAGGTACTTAGCACAATGGTAAGCTCTTAATAATTGGTAGCTGGCATTATTGTTATTATTCTTACAATGATTATGAATTGATTCCCATGTCTTACCATCCAAGAAAGGCCAGCTAGGTTGTGTAATTTTCTCTTGTTGAGTGAGAACTGAGAAGGAGTTTGTGTGTTTCACATTTGTCACTGTCATACTTGTGCTTATCTGTCGTCATCAGGTAAACTGTTCCCAACCTATAGACATGTTATTCATCTGCTTGCTCTAACTTCATAAGCAAGCTCTCTTAGCCTGTCTGTTTTAGTGCTACAGTTTGACTTGGTTTTCTCATACGGAGTGAACAAAAATTAGTGGCACTTTATTTAGATGCCTGTGTTGGGGGCAGAATGAGGGGGGATGTGTTAGTTTCTTACCTTGAAGTTTAGTTATTCTTGCCTTGCTTTTGCTAGAAAGAAAAAAAAAGTGGAAGGAAAGTTCTTTCCTCAGGAGTTATTAAAGAGAAGGGAAACATTTTTCCCTCAGAAACAGACTCACCTTTTAATGTCCCATATCTTTAAGGAAGGTTGGGATGGGTGGGGGAGGATAGGATGATGGAGATAACCAGAGCTCTCTATATACCACTGGATTTGTCATTCCAAAGTAGCTGATGGCTCATGAGGCCTAAGGGAGGTGCAGAAATGGACTTTCGTTGTTCATATTGTACTTGGAAATAGGAATTTTCAAGAAGGAAACTTCTCAGACACTTCCCCTTCAGGATTCTTACCTTTGCCTGGGGCTGACTCTGCCCTGTGTAGTGTCCAAGCGACACAAAGGAGAGGGTTTCTGGATTTACATGTTTGTTGAGGAGCCCAAGATAGGCAGCTCATTCTTCTTCTGACTGTCTAGGCCTGGGGTATTTTGTTGTCTTCTACTTTCCCACTTGTGTCAAATGTTATATTTGGTTTGCCTAGATGGTATGAATCTGGAGGAATAAGAAAAAATTTGAAAATAATAGGGCTGAGCCCTAAGTGGAAAATATCCAATGGTTATTGAGAAAACAAGATCGTACACATGGGGATAGAGAGAGCAACCACCCCGGCCACGTTGGAGGGATAAAGAAGAATTGCCAACCTCCGAGATCCCCTGCCATGTTGTTTGGTCTCTGGTGAAGAGTGAGAAGTCATATGATGAGTACTGAGAAGAGTTAGACTATGGTCCTAAATATACCATTTCTGCTCTAGGTCTCAGTTTCCTCTTTGTTGAGACTAGGGGATCTTTCATTTCCTTTCAGCTCTAAGAATGTTATTCTTTTTTTTTTTAAATTAATTTATTTAATTTATTTATTTTTGGCTGCATTGTGTCTTTGTTGCTGCACGCGGGCTTTCTCTAGTTGCGGTGAGTGGGGGCTACTCTTCGTTGTGGTGCACAGGCTTCTCATTGCGGTGGCTTCTCTTGTTGAGGAGCATGGGCTCTAGAAGCGTGGGCTTCAGTAGTTGTGGCATGCGGGCTCAGTAGTTGTGGCTCACGGGCTCTAGAGCACAGGCTCAGTAGTTGTGGCACACGGGCTTAGTTGCTCCGTGGCATGTGGGATCTTCCCGGACCAGGGCTTGAACCCGTGTCCCCTGCATTGGCAGGCGGATTCTTAACCACTGCGCCACCAGGGAAGTCCCAAGACTCTTATTCTTATAAATATATTTTATATAAAACTCATGGTAACCAGGAAGATGTTTTGTGTAGCAGATACACAAAAGATTGACAAAGGAATTAAAGCATACTGCCACAGAAAGTCATCAAATCACAAGGGAAGGTAGCAAGAGAGGAAGCAAGGGACAAAGGAACTACTTCTGAATAGTCAGAAAACAATGAACAAAATGATAATTACTCATCTATCAGTAATTACTTTAAATGTAAAGGGATTAACTTGTCCAATCAGAAGCCTTAGAATGGCTAAATGGATAGAAAAAGAAGATCCAGTGACATGCTGCTCACAAGAGACTTGCTTTAGCCTTAGGTATAATGGACTGAGAGTAAAGGGACGGAGAAAGTTATTTCAAGGAAATGGTAACCAGAAGAAAGCAGGGTTAGTTATACATATATCAGACAAAATAGACTTTAAGCTAAAAATGGTCAAAAGAGGCAAAAAAGGTAATTATATAATAAAGAGGTTAATTCATCAGGAAGATATAACAATTGTAAATACTTACACAGCCAACATTGGAGCACCTAAATATGTAAAGCAATCACTAACAGAACTAAAAGGAGAAATAAACAGCAATAAAATAATAGTTGTGGACTTTAATACCCCCCTTTTAAGAGTGGATAGATAATCCAGACAGAGAACCAATAAGGGAACAGCAGATTTGAACAATACTATAAATCAAATGACTTAATAGGCATACTTAGAACATTCCATCCAACTCGAGCAGAATACACATTCTTAAGTGCACATGGAACATTTTCTAGGATAGGTGATGTATTAGATCATAAAGCAAGTCTCAACAAATTCAGAAAGGTAGAAATTATATCAAGTGTGTATTCTGACCACAGTAGTATGAAACTTGAAATCAGTAGCAGGGGGAAAGCTGGAAAATTCACAAATACATGGGAATTAACAGACTTCTGAATAACCAGTGGATCAAAAAAGAAATCAAAAGGGGAATACAGAATATCTTGAGACAAATGAAAATGGGAATACAACATACCAAAATTTATGGGATGCATCAAAAACAGTTCTAAGAGGAAATTTGCTAGCAGTAAATTTATAGATCAAGAAAAATGAAAGAACTCAGACAACCTAACTTTACACCTCATGGACCAAATAAAGAACAAGCTAAGCTCAACGTTAGCAGAGGGAAGGAAATAATAGATGAAAGCAGAAATAGATGAAATAGAGAATAGGAAAACAATAGAAAAGATTAATGAGACTAAGAGTTCTTTCAAAAGATTAAACAAAAGACAATCCTTTAACCAAGAAAAAAAGAGGACCCAAATCAATGACATTATAAATGAAAAAGGAGAGTTACAATGGATGCCACAGAAATACGAAGGATCATAAGAGACTACTGTGAATATTTATACACAAACAGATTGCATGACCTAGAAGAAATGGATAAATTCCTAGAAACATAGAACCTACCAAGACTGAATCATGAAAAATAGAAAATTTGAACAGACCAAAACCAAGTAAGGAGATTGAATCAGTAATCAAAAAGCTCTCGACATAAAGAAGCCCATGACTAGATAGTATCATGGTGAGTTATACCAAACCTTTAAAGAAGAATTAATGCTAATCCTCCTCAAACTTTACCCAAAAATTGAAAAGAAAGGAACACTCCCGAACTCAATTTGCAAGGCCAGCATTACCCTGATAACAAAGTCAAATAAGAACCCAACAAGAAAAGAATACTACAGGCCAATATCTCTGATTAATATTGATGCAAAAATTGTCAACAAAATACTAGCAAACCAAATTCAACAACACATTAAAAGGATCATACATCATGGTCAAGTGGGATTCATCCCTCCTGGAATGCAAGTTTAGTTCAGTATATGCATTTCAATATACACAATGTCATATGCCACATTAATAGAATGAAAGATAAAATCATTATCATTTCAATCAATGCAGGAAGCGCATTTGACAAAATTCAACATCCATTCATGATAAAAACTCTGAGCAAATTGGGTGTAGAAGGAATGTACCTCAACTTAATAAAGGCTGATATGACAAGCCCACAGGTAACACCGTACTCAGTGGTGAAAGGTTGAATGTTTTTCCTCTAAGATCAGTAACAAGACAAGGGTGCCTACTTTCACCAGTCCTATTCAAATAGTAATGAAAGTCCCAGCCAGAGTAATCAGGTAAGAAAAAGAAATAAAAGACATCTAAATCAGAAAGGGAGAAACAAAATTTTCTGTTTACAGATGACATCATCATATATAGAAAATCCTAAAGATTCCACCAAAAAACTATTAGAATCCAGTTGAAGTTACAGAATATGAAATCAACATACAAAAATCAGTTGTATTTCTGTACACTAAGAACAAACTATTTGAAAAAGAATGAAAGACAATAAACCTATTTATAATAGCATCAAAAACTGTAAAACACTTAGGAACAAACTTAACCAAGGAGGTAAAGGATCTGTACACTGACAACTATAAGACACTGATGAAAGAAATTGAAGAATAAATAATTGAAAATATATCATGGGTTCACAGATTGGAAGAATTAATATTATTAAAATATCCATACTACTCATAGACTCAGTACAATCCCTATCAAGGTTCCAATGGCATTTTTAAACAAAGTAGAATAAACAATCCTAAAATTTGTATGGAACCTCAGAAGACTTTGAATAGCCAAAGCAATCCTGAGAAAGACCAACAAAGCTGGCAGCATCATACTTTCTGATAAAATAATGATAATCAGAACCCTATGGTATTGGCATAAAAACAGACACACAGACCAAGGGAGCAGAATCACAAGCCCAGAAAAAACCCCATGCATATATAGTCAACTAATATTTGACAAGGGGTTCAAGAATACTTAATGGGGAAAAGATAGTCTCTTCAATAAATGGTGTTGGAAAAACTGGATATTCCCATACAAAAAAAAAAATGAAACTGAACCCTTATTTTACACAACTCACAAAAAGTTAGCTCAAAATTGATTAAAGACTTAAACATAAAACCTGAAGCCACAAAACTCCTAGAAGGAAACATAAGGAGAAAGTTCCTTGATATTGATCTTGACAGTGATTTCATGAATATGACACCAAAAGCACAGGCAACAAAAGCAAAAATCAGTAAATGGGACAATATCAAACTAAAAAGCTTTTTTCTTCTTTTGAACAACAAAAGAAATCAACAAAATGAAAAGGCAACCTATGGAATGGGAGAAAATATTTGCAAACCACATATCTGATAAGCGGTTAATATCCCAAATATATGAGGAACTCTTAGACCTCAATAGCAAAAAAGCAAATAATGCAATTGAAAAATGGGCAAAGGACCTGAATAGACATTTTTCCAAAGAAGATATTCAAATGGCCAACAGGTACCATACCTTGGGGGGTGTGGACAAGGGAACTCGCCAATACCTCATCCCTCCATTGAGTGCCTTTCTCCTGCAAGTCCCCGACAGTGCCGGGCTGCCCAAGACCTGCTGAGCCCACACCCTTCCAGCCGCCAGGTGAAGTCCCAGAGAAGGCTGAGCTGTGCGTGGCTGCTCTCCCGCAGCCTCCCCGCTAAGAAGTCCCTCCTCCCTGAGATGGAACAAGCTGGGGACAGTGACAGTACGGCAGCGTCCTCCTAATAGAAGTCCTGCAGGGAACTGGGAGGAGAGGTGAGGAAGTGTTGGCCCCTTCCCGTACCGCACACGAGGGGAACGGAGCTGAGCTGAGGAGACAGGACACCCTGAACTTCCATCAGGGTAGCAGTAATCACTTTTCACCCTTCTGTGACACTGGCATTGAGCCAGCCACAGCAAAGCCCCTGACATACTCTCTCTCAAGCAATCTCCAGGAGGCACACAGCGTCATCCTGGTCAAAGCTGAAGGAAGGGAGGCTCTCAGAGGCTTCAGCATCAGTTCAGGTGGAACTGGAGCTTGAACCCAGGTCCCCCCGCAAAGCTGTAATTCTGTCATTCTCCAGTCCGGCTTCTGGGGTTTTCCAGAAGAAACCTTTCCATCAGGCACTGATTTCATTCGGAAGATCCTGAGTCTGCTCGCAACCTGGTTGATCAGCCTGGCAAGAAGGCAAACACCCGGCTGCCTTGAATCCTGAAACATGAACCTTCTGTTGCGAGGGCCTGTCTCTCACTGCCTGGGGAGCTATAAAATATTAAAGATAAAGAACTCCCTTTGCCATGAAGGTTGGGGACTTTCCTACTTCCTGTTTCCTTTTCCTGTAAAGCCCAGGAGACTTCGGAGAGGTGCTCAACATCAGTAATTGTCAGGGAAATGCAAATCAAAACCACACAAATGGCTGTTACCAAAATGATGAGATAAGTGCTAGTGAGGTAGGAATGTAAATTGGTTCAGCCACAATGGAAAACAGTATGGAGCTTCCTCAGAAAATTAAAATTGAACTAACATATATGACCCAGCAACTGCACCTCTGCATATATACCTAAAGGAAATGAAATCATTACCTTGAAGAGATATTGGCATCCTTGTGTTCAATGTGGCATTATCTACAATTGCCAAGATGTGGAAACCTAGGTGTCCATTGATGGATGAATGGATAAAGGAAATGTAAGAATATATGTGTATATATATGTAAATATATATACATATATATTTATATATGTGTAATGTAAACATATATGTATATAAATATTATTCAGCCATAAAAATAAGGAAATCCTGTCATTTATGACAACATGGATGAACCTTGCGGGCATTATGCTAAGTGAAATAAATCAGACAAAGACAAATACTGTATGATCTCACTTGTATATAGAATCTAAAAAAGCTGGAGCCATAGAAACAGTATACACTGGTTGTTGGTGGGAGTGGGGTGGTGGGGGAAATGGGTGAAGGTGGTTAAAAGGTATAAACTTACAATTATAAGCTGAATAAGTTCTGGGGTTGCAATGTACAGCATGGTGACTATAGTTAACAATACTATATTGTATATTTGAAAGTTGGTAAGAAAGTAGATCTTAAAAGTTCTCAACACACACACACACACACACACACACACACAAATTGAATGATGTGAGGTGGTCAATGTGTTAACTAACCTTACTGTGTTAATTTCGCAATACATGTATCAAATCATGTTGTGCACATTAAACTTATAAAATGTTATATGTCAATTGTATCTCCATGAAGCTGGGGGAAAAGAATTTATTCATAAAGTGTTAATTATACCAATATTTAGGGAATTACTTGGGGTTCTGAAAGTACCTAAACAAGTTACTGTCAAGTCACTTATGTGTTCATTTACTCAGTGAATGTTTGTTGAGTACCTGCTCTTTGCTAGGCACAGTGCTTATTGTTGGGGACACTTAGGTGATCAGGAGAGACATGGATTTTGCTCTCATGGCAACTACTGTCCTGAAGGGATGCCTGTCCACTCAGGGTATGCTAACCAGTGGATCATGGTATCAGAAAATACGATGAAGGGAGTGCCTGGAATTAGGAGAAGCAATGTGAGAGATTTAAGACACTTACTAAGCATTTTTCCTTCTAAGTCTTGGCTCAAATAATCATCTTCTCATAGAAGCCCCCACCCCACCCCTGCCACTTGATTTAATACTACAACCTCCCCTCTTTGGAACTCCTGATCCTCTTATGCTGCTTTTTCTTCTTCCTTTACTCCTGCCTGTTAACACTTATCACCTTCCAACATATGATATAATTTACTTACTTATTGGGATTATTAAGGGCGATTTGTGTACTTCATGCTCGAAGATGTACTCCATTAAGGCTGAAATCTTTGCCCTCCTTGTTCAGCAATGTATCCCAAGTGCCTGGAAGCATAGTGGGCGCTCAGTAGATATTTGTTGAATGGGTTAATGGGTGACTGTATGACTGAGGCATAGAGTATTATTACGATGTTGGAGAAAACTTGGTATATTATTAAGTAAGTCATTAATCTTGAGAACTTGATGGCATTAACCTACTAGTGTAGTGAAAGTCTTTTTTTTGGGGGGGGGGCGTTGGTATATAGTGGCAGAACAAGAAGTATTTTCATTGGTAAAGTGTGGCTGACCCCAGGGTAATCAGCATCTAGCCTTTGCTCGTGGAAGGCCCTCAGATGTTGACTTGGTTAAGTTGAGTTCAGCTGTCGGAAATGTCTTTTCTCCATATAAATTTTAGGATTATTTGTTCTAGTTCTGTGAAAAATGTCGTGGGTAATTTGATAGGGATCGCTTTAAATACGTAGATTGCTTTGGGTGGTATGGCCATTTTAACTATATTAATTCTTCCAATCTAAGAGCATGGGATATCTTTCCATTTCTTTGAATCATCGTCAATTTCCATCATTAGTGTTTTGTAGGTCTCAGAGTATAAGTCTTTCACCTCCTTGGTGAGGTTTATCCCTAAGTTTTTTTTTTTTTTTTTTGATGCGATTTTAAAGGGGATTGTTTGTTTACATTCCGTTTCTGATATTTCATTGTTAGTGTAAAGAAATGCAACCAATTTCTCTATGTTAATGTTGTATCCTGCTACCTTGCTGAATTCGTTGATCAGTTCTAGTAGTTTTTGTGTCGAATCTTTAGGGTTTTCTATATGTAGTATCATGTCATCTGCATATAATGACAATTTTACCTCTTCCCTTTCAATTTCAATACGTTTTCTCTTTGCTCCTTTGTAAAACAAACAAATAATCAGCACCAGCAGCACAACATCCAGCCCAAACTCTTAGATTAGTACTGATTTTTGATGCGCATTGCTGTGGTGTGCTGTGTGTTGCCTCTGGACTAGCCACCCTGGGAGCCCCATGCTCTTGCATGATGCTATGATTTGAGCTCTAGGCTCCATTTTTCTTGGTCAAAAACTTTATATTAACCCAAAGTATACTTTTCATTTTATTGAAACAAAGTTTCTCCTCCTCCCTTGGTCTTGTATGACATTTTTATACTTGTCACCAGGCAACAGAAGGTGCTGTAAACTACCCTCTCAGCGGAGATTCCCTAGTCTTCCCCTGCGTCCACTTGGAAGCATCATGTCCTAACTTCATGAACCTATTCATGTATTTGTGAGATGCAGAAAGCCTGATACACACCGCTGCTGAGAAAAATTTCTTAGCTCTGACCACTGTGAATTGCTTTACACATTAATTATAAAACTCTGTGTGTGTGTGTGTGTGTGTGTGTGTGTGTGTGTGTGTGTGTCGGAGGATGGGTGGGCAGATGGGTGGCCATGACTGGAGGGAGGGTGGCCAAGAGTAACTCTAAAGGACCAAATACATCAGCTTCTTCCCCAGACTCTCCTCCTTGTTTAGTAAATGAAGGCACGTGAAAGCAGAACATTTGGTGCTTTGCACCAATATTATGGTGTAAAATTATAGTTAGGAATATTGTGTAAAAACCGTAATAGTTTGCAGTTATAGCTATGGTGAGAACAGCAGGAAAGACTATCAGCTTTAATTTATGCTGTGCTTTGGACATTTTTCAGAAACTATTTACCCATTACCTCTTAGGTCAGTGGCCTAATAATGCAACAAAGCACTTTTTGAAATTGCAGATAATTTTCAGTGCTCAGATCTCTGTGTAGTATTGATGGGGAGGGTGGTTGATTAGGACCTTGGGAATTGTGCTTGATGGGAACAATCTGGAAGGAGTGAAAAATTATTAAACACACACAGCGGGAGATGGAGGATTTACCATTGTCACGTGGTGCTATTAATTCTCATTGCTCGGTACAGCGGCTTGATTGCATACTGTGAATACTGTTTATTGGAGAATGGGTACAATTTTGCTGCAGTTGTTGTAATGTAATACTAAATGCTAATTAGGCTTCTAACAATAATTAGAACCTCTTGCCAGACTTAGAAACACTCAATTGAATTTACAGAAACAAAGACCTTTAAGCTATGCTAGTAGCAGCGTCGACTTCAAGAAGTTTTTTACGTTTTTAGTTACAGAATTGCCAACACATATATTTTTTTTATGGTGTGCATAATGAGTTCATTTATGTTCTCAATAGGATTATTTTCAAAAAGAGATAAAGCAAACCTCCTCCTCCCCATCTGATGAAGAAAACCGACAAGCACAGGTATAAACTGAACTGCCTTTGTTACTATGCAGATGGCAAGTGCCATGCCCTTAGGTACCAGGGGGAAGGCGGGATGGGGCTGGGAGCTTGGCTCATGGGGGTTTTGGAGCCACTGTGAATACTTAAGTTTTCCTTGAACCCATGTTGTCTCCCTTCTTGCGCGCACACGTGCACACGCACACACACACACACACACACACACACACACACCTCAAATATCACCTGATTGCCAGAGTTGATTCATTGGATTAACTCCCTAACTTGCCTTCCCCAAGTGTCATCATTAGTCAGAAGCAAACCAAACCCATAGCATCCTGGGAGGATAAGCTCTTCTTTGCTGCTTTGCTTTGTCAAACCTTTTAGATCTATCGGGATGGCAGTACTCTCAAAGTAGAGAGTGTGTCAAATAGGTTGAGCTGTGAGAAATAATTAGCTGAGAATTTCCCTGGCATTCCCTGGGCCTTGTGGTTTTCACCCCATCACCGCTGGGCCCAAGGCTTGGTGGCTCCCAGGGATGTGGTCATGGACATGTCAAGGAAGTCAGCAGGACCTGGACGTGTTTCTTGGCCCTGGACGCTGTTGCAGCACGTGACCTGGGTTTGTTTGGCAGCACTTGACCAAGGCCTTTGTTGTTGGGGTCTCAAGGCTATATTGAATTCCCTCATCTAGTTTTGTTTTGTCTTTAAACCCAGAGGTTTACAAAGACTTAAGCAAACCTCATTGACCCGCCCTTCGCAAATACACCACATGAGACAGTGGAGAATGCCTCCCCTCCTTTTAATTTTAACCGAGCTGAAGTTGACTAGCTGGTCTTCGGTGTGAATACGTAGCTGCTTGACATGATGTATCGTGTTACCCCTTTGTCTGGAGCCATCAAGGTAATAGAAGTAGAATCCTGAAGCCCTATACTGAAACAGTATTACAACAACCTACGCTCTGCTACTGCACCGGGTGCCAAATTTCTGGTTAAAGTGAGTTCTCACAGGTTTCGCAGGTTACAGGGAAACAGGTTTTATGATGGAAACACTGGAAGCCCAGTTTTGCTCCAGCCTGCAGCGAGAGGCATGGCTACTTTAAGCAGAGAGACAATTACTTGATGATTCTCTGGTTTTGGTTAGAGTTGCCATTTACAGAAGCTGTTAAAAAAGTAAAAAAAGAACGTTCATAGAAACTTCCATTTTTGTGTCTTTATTAATATTTTATCAAACCCAACCCCTTCCCCAGTCAAGGGAATCAATCAATCCCCTCCCTCCCCCTCCAACCCCGGTAAATTTTTGTGGTTTTTTTGGTGACTTGGAGTTCTTTCATTTTTGTTTTTGACCTTCTCAGCTTGTCTCCTCCTTACCAAAATGCTCCCCCTACTGGTGGGGCCTTTGCCTTTTGGGGTGAGGGGGTGCCCCAAATCAGAGCTGCTTTCTCAGGTTACCCAAGCCAGGTTCTCCTCTCAGAAATACTTGGTCCATGTTCTCTCTCTGCTTCTCATTGGGTTGAGAGAGGCTTCTCTTTCCTTGTGTCACTTTTGGATTCCCCTTGTCCTTTATGAATTTGGTGACGTGACCAGATTCTCTCCTCTGATTCTTACACAGCAATGGTGGGGTCTCATTATTTAACTGGGAGAAGATGCGATGGTTTATAGTGATCTCCTAATTTCACACTGCATCTTCATATTCGGGGCAGAAGAAGACATCGGTCAATAATCAGTGACCCCAAATCCCTGACTGCGGTGGCCGATTTCCTCCGTGCCCAGGAGTGCTAGGTGAGGCGCGTTTCACATTCGGTCCTAACGGGGTTAAATCCAGCTCTGTGACCGGAGGTGGGCCGTGCACATTTGTCTATCTGGCAGTTTCTATGAAGTATGCCAATGAAATTTCTAAGGAGGTACTGTGGGAGCATTTTAGTTGGCATTTTAGCAAATACCCTCAACTGCCAGAGGTGCTCACGGTGTGGTTTTTCCCTTTCTGAGGAGACAGTTTTGCTCGTGCTGGGCTGCGGAGAGTCTGTGAAAGATGAGGCCTGAGTGAGTCCCGTGCTCGCTTTCTATTTTCTGGCTACATTTTTCTTGTTCACAAGTCAGTGACACCTGCAAATGGAAGGCTTGCTGAGGTAGCACCTGGCTGATTAGCAACTTGTGCTTGGTCCCCCTCGCACACTGACCGTTAAATTACCTCCTATCCTGCCTGGGCCCTGTGGCCGCTGCCGAGGGGCCAGCAGAGGTCACTTCAATATGGCGGCCATGGCCTGTGTTTTCCCACAGCCTGTCACGTGTAACCAGCGCGGCGACTTTGATAAAGTACCACAGGGTGACCTGGTAGTCTCGGGTCAGAGTGAGAGAAATTGGTGTTGTACTAAGATGTATGTTAATACATATATTATTTATATGGGCATTAGCGAATGCTATTGTTGCCTCAGCACAAACCCAGGCCCAGGGATTGGCCTTGGGGTTTTTGCGAGCTCACTTTCTCATGTTTCTCCCCACCCCCTCCTCGCTCATGAATAATTAAAAACTTAAATTACTTGCCATGTACAAAATTCATATGCTGGGGAAAATAGCTACATGAAAATTAATTTTCTGTTCTGTGAGACTGACGGGAAATCAATTAATCTTGATGTATTATTTTATGCAGAACAGGGTGCAAGAACCTGCAGAGAGAATGGCTACAGCTGTTCTTGTTGGTCGGGCCATATATTATCGTTGGCGGGTTTGACAGCTTCTGAAGGAAATGGCTGAGGGGTATCAGGCAGGTGAATCAACTGTAAAAATTTATTGGAGGATACAAACTGTTTCCAGGGGACTGATATAAAACTCACACTTGAGAACTGAAGTATTGAATGTTTTTGTGGCTGAAGCAGCTTGTTGTCAATATTTATAGCTTTTCTCTTTGTTACATGTCCTATTTGTTTGATTAACTAGTCAGATGTTAGTGTCTGTCTGTAATTTATCTGTTGTGCCTTCTGTAGCATTTTTGATACATAAAGATTTACCACTAGATAAATAAGGCAGCTCACACAATGCAATATGCTAAATAAAATGACAGAGCTGTTTACAGCATGTTACAAGTTTTATAACTCACGAGGTAGATCAGTAACTTTTGTTTACCAGTGTCACTGTTAGTTGAAACATGTCTCAATGTATTAACTACTATGGGGGTAAACAAGGCTCTCTTAAATAAGCAGAGATTATAATCAACACATACCTCATGGTAAATCATTTAAGAGGCTCTATAAAAACGTTTATGTACAGCCATACATAATGCATACATTTCTGAAATAAAATAAATGCGTGCTTTTAGAATAGGCTGTAGTTACATTCCTTTGCCACGCCATCGACATCAGTTTCCCCCGTGGATGATGGAGGTGCGATGTTCAACAGATGCTGACGCGGACAAACGGGAGCCGGCAGCCGAGGGGCGGTGGCCTGGCAGGTGACTTCAAGAAAGGCTGCTGGGAAAGCACGTGTGTGCCGGTGGCGTCATCTGTCAGCATGGAGGCTGGTGGGGCTGAGTGGTTGCTCATCATCCTGCCCCGGTCCTAGGGTGGGTGGTTGAGGCTGACTTCACGTGGCCCTTCAGGGAGCCCCGCATGACGTGTGGATCTAGGGAGACCCCAGGAGCGCGGATGTACAGAACGCTTCGCTAAGAGCCCCTCTGTGACTACCTGCTTCTTGCCTGTCACCAGGCAAGGCGGGGACTAAGAAGCAGGAGGACTGTTGGCGTCCTCGGAAATTGGCATGAGCACTCAGGTGCCCTTATCTGTACATAGAGAGAAGTGGAATAGTTTACCTTGTGCTGGGTTGTGTACTCTCCAGATATCAGGCTCAGGGAGTTTCAGCTAAGAATTCCAACTCCTGTTGGTCAGTGACAGACTGTGCTCAGTAAATAGCCTTGGAGACAGATGATGTGATTTGTTATTCAATTTCTAATGATTCATAACTGACTTTTGTTAATAGAACTTACTGTGGAGGCCATTATGACATTTTGCCACCTTTCTCAAGAGAAGAATGGAATGCAGTTATGGATTGTGACAGGCATAATGAGAGTTCCTTGCCTTGGTCTAGTGTTCTTATTCTTTCAGAAGCCTCTCACTTGTGTATGTGGAGTGTATATATTTGTCAGGAGAAACGTATATTAAGGTATGTTTGATAATTTATATGAGGGACTTTTCTCGTCTGACTAGTTAGAGGGCGGAGGTTGGGGATTGCTCTGTAACAAAGTACCACAAACTTAATGGCTTGAAATTTATTTGTTTGATAAATTTATTATCTGTAAGTTGGGCAGGCTTGCCTAGGTTCTCTGCTTAGGGTCTTTAAGGCTGAAATTGAGATGCCCATCAAGATGCATCTTCATTTGGAGGGTCTGGGAAGAATCAGCTTCTGTGCTCATTCAGGGTGTTGGCAGAATTCAGCTCCTTACCTTTGTAGGACCGAGGTCCTCGTTTTCTTGATGGCTGTTTGCTAGGTTCACTCTGAGCTTCTAGAGGACACTCTCAGACTCTTTCCTCAGGGCCCCCTCCTTCTTCAAGCAAGCGATGGGGTGTCTGTCTCCTATTGATGCCTCCTTACACTTCAAGTCACTGATTTCCCCAGAGAAAAATCTCTGCTTTAAAAAAAAAAAAAAGAAAAGAAAAAAAAGATTGGATTAGGCTCAGTTAATTCTCTGTATCTTAAAGCCAGTTGATGAGTAACTTAACTGTAGCTGCAAAATCCCCTTTTGCCATGTGACATAACATAACTGTGGAAGTACCACCGCAGGGCAAAGGTTATGGTGGTCATCTTCGAATTCTGTCTGTCACAGGAGTATTTGGTGTGATGTTTACGGCGTGGATTTTTAGAGCAGTGCTATTCTTAGAGTCTTTACTTTTCTTTTGTGATCCTACAGCCTGGCCTGGAAAGAAAAGGGCCAGCTCTGTGTGGGTTCTATCAACAAATACGTGCGGACTGCCTGCTGTGCATCCAGTCGTTTTTTTTAAATTATTTTTTGTTTATTTTATTTTCTGGCTGCGTTGGGTCTTCATTGCTGCGCGCAGGCTTTCTCTAGTTGCGGCGAGCAGGGGCTACTCTTTGTTGTGGTGCCCAGGCTTCTCATTGTGGTGGCTTCTCTTGTCATGGAGCAAGGGCTCTAGGCATGCGGGCTTCAGTAGTTGTGGCATGCGGACTCAGTAGTTGTGGCGCGCGGGCTTCAATAGTTGTGGCACGCGGACTCAGTAGTTGTGGCGCACGGGCTTAGTTGCTCTGCAGCACGTGGGATCTTCCTGGACCAGGGCTCGAACCCGTGTCCCCTGCACCGGCAGGCGGATTCTTAACCACTGCGCCACCAGGCAAGTCCCATCCAGTCCCGTAATATGGGCAGGAGGTGAAAATCTCTGTAAGATACACATTCCTTACTCTCTCCTCAACAAAGCTTTTCATACACATACTCTCACACCTTGATCGTTAACCAATCAAGGCACTTGAGGACAGGTGCGAAGTAAAGTGGCCTGGAGTGGGAGGGTAAACCCTGGCGAGGTGAAGTGGACAGGAGAAGGCTTCAAGAGAGGAAATGGTCAGCAGGCCTTGAACCAGGCACACAGTTGGACCAGATGGAGAGGAAGGGGCTAGGGCACAAAAATGGCAAAGAGCCTACTGTGTTGGGGAAACAGTGGGAAGTCAAGTGGAGGTGGAGTAGGGGGTCCTTCCCCACTTGTGGTTAGACCTGTTCCGCCTTGTGGAGGTGAGTGGAAGGTGCATTGCTGATGATGTTAAGCCACATGAGGGCAAAGGCTGAGAAATCGCATGAAGTTCCTTATTCTTAGAGAAGCATCTTGAAGGATCCGCATCCTCCGTCCTTGCTGACAACAAGCCTTTGGTGAGGGCACGCTGTTCTTGGGGTACAGGGAACTCAGTGCGATAACTCAGTGCGTACCAAAGGTTTGCACCCTCGGGTGCACTATACAATCACCTGGGGAGCTTTAAAAAAGATATCAGTGCTCAGGCAGTACCCCAGCCCAACTCAATCAGAATTGCTAAGGATGGGGCAGAAGATTGGTATTTTATTGAAAAGTTCTCTGGGAGATTTTAATACCACTCAGGCAGGGTGAGAACCACTTTACTGTCTTACAGGTATGCACAAAGTCCTGTGGGATCCCTGCTGTTGATTCTGTGTAGGAGGTGACATTTGAAGTGGGGTCTTGAAAATTGAGAAGGACTTCACCAAGTAGACAATGGGGATGGAGCATTTCAGGCAAAGGGGGCGGGAACGTAAGGATGGGGAAGTTTACAGTCTGCATGGAGACTAGCGAGCAGCCCACTGGTTCATGCACAAGGGAACTGGGAGGAGGCTGCTGAGAGATGAAGCCCGAAGGATGGATTCGGGTGAACCTTGAAATGAGTACACTTGCATTTTGCAAAAAAAAAACCCCTTTACTCTCAAGGCTTTGTTCTGATCCAACTTTACCTTGCCTCCAGTTAATCCAAATTACTGAGGTTTGACTCCATGTTCAGTTTCTCTAGGATTGGCTTTGATTTCTCTCAAAAGTGGAGCCGGTGTTTATTCTCCTAGAGGCTCTGTGTATACGCTCTGCCCTTGGAGCTGCCTTGGGCTGAGCCGTGGCCCCTCTGAGAACTGCTTCCTGTTTGGTCTGGTACCTCCTAAGCCTGACTTTCTCTCCCTCAGTCTGCAGTTGTAGAAATATGCAGTATTTGAAGTTTGGAGGAGACCAATTTTTCATCCTTTCCTTAGTGGGGTAAAGAATATTTCAAACACCACTGGAGACCAAAGAGCTCGGAGAAGTTTTGAAATAGCTTGGGAAATAGGCCACATGCTTCACACTTCATTTTCTCCCACTCTCTCTTTACATTGTTTTACTTACTTAAAGTATTGAAATGCAAGAAGGAGAGATGAAGCAAATATTTAGAGAAAGGAAAGGAAGTGGGTTCATTTTTAAAGTGACTCGAAGCAGGCATGGCGCTCATCGTTTGAAATAATTCTGAGCATTTAGTAAGGTAAACCCCGAAATGCTCTTCCTGCCTGTGAGGTGATAAAGAAAAACTGTGAGCTGGAGCCGGATTGTTCATGAAAACCCTCGCCAGCGTGGCCCCCCCCATCTCACCCTCCCAAACCAATGGAAAAATTGGAACATTTTTGGGGCCAAGTTTCACAGATGTTAAGCATTTTGCGATATTACTTAGGGGGTTTCCTGAGCTACATTAAAGTTGAACCACTAGGGTGTTGAAACAGTTGGGCTCATAATAAATAAAATATACATGAAAAGGAATTGTGAGACATTGGCTGTTATGTGCTGGTGACAATTAGGTTACTGCTTTAAAAAAATACATCTCCGGGACACATCTACAGGAGCTTTTTAGGGAATTTTGAGTAGAAGCAGAGTAAAGGCGGTTGGTAATTTCTCTGGTTGCCTCTGGCAGGTGGACATAATTTAACAATACCCGTCAGATATGACAAATTGTTTGTGAGTTACATTAGGGCCTTAATAAGATCACATCTGTTCATATATCCTCCTTAACCACAGAGCCTGATTTAGAGAGTTTTCATACTGGTACAGTATTGTTGTTTAAATATTTAGAGGGGTCTAGACATGTATCATAAAAGAATAGACTCTTGTGTATAAAAACACAGTCCTTTTATTCTCAGTGTTTTTGCTTTCACGGACCTGCATCATTCTCTCAACTCGAGTGAACCACATGTTGCTTCCGAGAGCCAGGAAATATATTTCATCACGCACTGGAGTTCGCATTTTAGAGCTGGAAGAGGCCTTAGAGACAGTCCTCCACCTCCCCTCCTTTTCGGGGTGGGGGGGGGAATCTGAGATGGAGGCAGAGTAAGGGACTTGTTTAGGGATTCTTAGCCCATTAGTGGCAGAGCCAGCGTGAGGACTTAAATTTGTACTTCAGCGATCTTTTCATTGTGATAGAACTTCGCTCTGGGCTAGAAAATGAGGCGTCGATGCAGTCGGACTAGGTCATGTGTGTCACTAGTGGCTGCAGGTTTTTGTTTTTTTGTTTTTTTTTCCCCCAGAGGGCATTCCTGGTCACTGGGAGGCCAGGCTCTGTGTCATGGATTAAAATTCAGGGCCTGCTCAAAGTCCTTCTGTGACCAATGTACTTTCTGTCACTTGCCTGCCTGCAGGCACAGATAGATTTCTCCCATCCCTGACCCCATCATGCACGTTCCCACCTTCACTCACACCGTCCCCTTCTTCTGCAGTGTGTCCTTCTTGCTGTTTCCAGTTCCTTTCGTATCCAGCCGGGATAAGTTCCATTTCGTCATGAGGCCTTCCCGACCCACAGCTATTTATTAGGTTGAGTCATATGAAAGTGCTGGTTTGTAGGTTGAAAAAGGTCAAATAATGGCAATTTCATAAGATTGAATGTGAACATAGTGTTTTAAAACCCCTGTACCACTTATTGACATCTTATATTCAACTTCTCTCCCTCTCTCTTTATTTGTGTGTGTGTGTATGCATATATGTTAATTGGGGTGAAACTCACATAACATAATTGACTTCTTTTTATAATAAACTTTGTTTGGAATAATTATAGTTTTACAGAAAAGTTTCAAAGTTGGTACACAGAGTTCCTGTAAACCTCTAACCCAGTTTCCCCTAATGTTATCATTTCACATCACCAAAGTACATTTGTCAAATTTAAGAAAACAACTTGGAAGATAATTAACTAAAACTCCAGGCTTTATTTGGATTCCGTCAGTTTTTCCATGAATGCCCTTTTCTGTTCTTGCAGCTGATTCCGGCTCCCAGGTACCACCTTGTATTTAGTTGTGTTCCTTAGTCTCCTCTGGTCTTTGGCAATTCAGCTTTTCCTTGTTTTCCATGATCTTGACAGTTTTGAGAAGTACATTTTGTAGAATGTCTCTCAAGTTGGGTTTGTCTGGTCTGTTTTCTCATGATTAGACTGGGTTATGGGTATTGGGGGAAAATACCACCTTAGGTGGTGTTATCCCATTATCTCAAGGGGTCATGATCTCAACTTGGCTTTCATTGGTGGTGTTAACGTCATCACTTGGTTAAGACATTTCTTCAGTTGTTGGCCAAGTTCCTCCTTTGTAGACATACTATATTTGGGCTCTTTTCATTTTAACATCTCCAGCTAGACTAACAAATCTTCCTTTGGGAGCAGAAGTGTGTTTAATTCTTCTTGTATCTTTCATTATACCTAATGCCGTGCCATATTTCATACAGTGTATGTGCTCCACAAAACTTAGCTGAGAGGTCATTAAATACGTGTTTTAATTTCAGTCTGGTGGAGGTGTTTGGTTTAAACAAACCGAAACGGCAAAATCCCAACGCACTGCATTCTCCCTGCAACTAATTTGGTGGTCTTTGTTCCCCACACTTAAGGGGTAAATCGTAACATGACTTAAAATATTTTTCATCCAAACTACTATAAAGAAGGGATTACTGGCTGTCTTTGCTAAGATCAGAGCTTTGAGTTCAGGACTCAGGAAAATCCAAGTGTAAATTAGAGAGGCACACACACACATTTTGTAGCTTCTGCTGACTTGTGGCAAGGGTTGTCCCAATTTGCAGAAACTCTTAAAATATTTGTCAGAAGTTTTGATGTTTCTAGAATGTATTGCTCACTGGATTCCTAATGGCCCAAAGAATTGCCACTGTGAATGCATTTTATCAATCATTTTCAAAATATTTGTCTGTAAAGGTGTTTTGCAGGGTATGCGTGCCATACTTTCGGGGGACTTATATTTGATAATGGCCCTTGTGGAGGATAGAAGCATTTAGGACAAACTAAAGGAAAACAAGAATATTAAATTAGAGTTGAAAACTAAATGCTATGAAAGTGAAATAAAATGGGAGAGGGAGTAGTTCTTTTACAAATCCCTTGGACAGAGATCTTACCCGCAAGTCTTGTAGGGTTGGTTGTTCTTTCTACTGTGATTGAAAAATTGGCATTCCATTCTGATGATTTAACCTTGGTTTGAAAGTTACGTACAGGAATTAGTATAGCCTGATTTATTACTCCAATTTTAAAGAGGTTTCTTCTTTTTATTTAATGTTTTTTTTTTTTTTTTTTTAATACGGGTGAAAAAAATCCTAGCTTTTCAACAGTGTAAATTAGTTCATGCTAGTTTTTCAATCATTATAGCTACACTTGCTTCATGCTTTATTATGTAATTTAATTTTTCATATCTTTCTTTTATTAGCTGTGAAGTAGGTTTAGAAAAGAAAATTAGATTACGAGGTTAAACCACAGTTAAGATAAAAATGACAGTTCAATGAAAAAAATGTTCAATGTAATTCCTATCTTCTAAAATAAAATACAGCCACTAAGAGATTTAATTATGGTTTTATTCAAGTAAATTTTGCTTCTACATTGAAAACACTCAAGAAGGAAACTCCAAGAAAGGCACTTGGTTAACATGAAAAGAGTAATATGATACATAAAATTATAATTTATGAAATAGGATGGGCCAGCCTTGAGAAGGAATAACGCAGCTGAGTGGCTTGGCTTCCACTGAAGGGGATACACCTTGTTTGGGTTGCTCTCGTGGTGAGAGTCCTAGGCTTGATCTGACTTTTCATGTGCTAAATTGAGAGTTCTGACCATTTGGGTAATCTTGGAAAGCAGTGTCCTTTCATTAAAACGATCTGAAAATCACTACCAGCTATTTCATGGTCATAGAGTCCTAAAATATTAGACACAGAGGACACTTCAGATTCTAATCCTTGTTTTACCTTAGAGGAAAGTGAAGCCCCAAGAAGTCAAGTAGCTTTCCTGGACTCACTGTGTAGATGACAGATCTTCAGAGCCTCAGTCTAGTGTTTTCTGCACTACATTGAATTGCTATTAAGATTGAAAATTTTAATTAAATAATTTTTCCCAAAGTAAAACGTGAATGTGATTTAAAGAGTCAAATAATACTGTTATGCTTTAAGACTTATGATCAACCTGAGTTCCACTCCACATCCTACTCTTCTTTAGCTCTGAATCCTTTCCCCAAAAGAAACCACCTTGAATTTTTCCAACTGCCTTCTGCTATTTATCTTCATACTTAAATATTTAAATAGAGGCTCTTACTGTTATTTAGCAATTTAAGAAAAAAAATTAGACATCCATTAAAGTAGTTTTTCCTTGTATTTCCTTTTCACAACTAAACTCATACATTCTTTTGCAAGATAGTTACTCTGCAGTCCAATTATAGAAATTCTATGTATTTAGCAGACATTTAGGGCCAAGCCCTGTGCTTCTCATTGCTCTGCACCTTGAGGAGGTGGCATGAAATGCCAGCCATCATCTAGCTCCAGGTGACTGTGTCATTTTCCTGATTATGATCAGAGCTCCTTTAATTCAGTATTTTTCAAGCTGAGAGTTGCAACCCTTTAGTGACTTGTAAAATCAATTTAGTGGGTTGTAACCAACATTATAAAAAATAGAGCAGAACAGAGAATATCAGAGTTCAATTTTTAAAATGTTCAGTATAACTTTCATCTTTAAAAATAAAATACAGCCACTAAGAGATTTAATTATGGCACATAATTAGGATAAATATTGGTTTATGCAACTTTTGTACTAGATATATACATTTATATGTGTATACACACACTCATATATACTCACACACAGTTATATACATATCAGGATGTTTATGTTCTGTATGTATGTATATACATGTATACCTATGTATATATTTTGTATGTTGGATCCCGGTGTAAAATGTATTAGGTTGAACATATGAAATTGCTCTTTCTGTAGGTAAAAGACAGCCAAATACTGGAAATTTCATGTGGCTTAACCTACTGTGTCTTATTGTGGGTCATGGACAAAAACGTTTGGGAAAAATTTAATCTCAGTTGTCTTGTGGCAAATAATGAACATTCTGTTTTCTTGGCTAAGTTTGAGTTTCTTCATCTGTAAAATAAGAATTGTAATTGTACCTACCTCAAAAAACAAAAATGGGACACAAGGAAACTTTGGGAGGTGATGGATATGTTTATTACCTTGATTGTGGTGATGGTATCATGGGATATGGATATGTCCGAACTCATCAAATTGTATACATTAAATGTGCAGTTTTTTATGTGTGTATTAATTGTACGTTAATAAAGCTGTCAAAAAAATAATTTACCTACTTAAAAGAAAAGATATGAAGATGAAATTACTTATGACCCCTTGCCTGTAGTAAGCACCGAATAAATGTTATTACCATGGTCATTATCACCATCATCCACTCACCCACTCCCCTACAATGACCTTTGTTTCTCATTTACTCTTAAGAAATCCTCTTTAAGCCTTATCAGCGTTATTACATCCATTGCTTCTCTTATCAGATGGGTCACTCCACTGATCTTTAGTCATAGAGTGGTAGAACATTAGTGGAGGCCTTCAAGATTGTCTGCTGAAACCAGTACTTTCCAAAGTGGGATATGCATCTACAGGTGTGCAAGATGGTTTGAGATGGCACACGGGCAGAGCATGGGCCGGCACACACAATGAAGAGTGTTAATCCCTTCTCAGTTCTCTTGCAATCCTTTGGATTTCATGTAGGAAAAAGCACCAGTTTGGTGCTGGTCTCTCTTTAATACCTTCCTAACGCTTGATAAGTTATTTTTTTTAAAAACAGAGATCAGGTCTTAGGCTCAGAGCCTTCAGTACTCAACAGAGAGCATTAGCTAGAGTTTAATAATAGGATTTTTTTTCATGTTACATATGTAGGTGTATATATACCTTTCGGGTCATTGGCTAATGATATTGGCTTTCATTTTGGAGACGATACAAAATTTCTTCTAAAAATAAATTCGATGTCAAAATATTCCATAAATAGTATATGTGGTATACCTGAGTATAGCCAAATACAGTGTACACTAATGACGCAAGTCTAGCCCAGGCTGATGTTATCCTAAATGAGGCCCAAGGAGGTTAAGCAACTAACCAGGGCGAGTGAGAAGCAGAGCTAGGACGAGAACCCTTATCTTGGCTGAGTTCTCTCTCTGTAATCATTGTGTTAGGGCTGGCACTCCAGGATGGAGTTAGAGAAAGCCTGTGTTAAAATGTGCTATCGTGTTTAAGAGGTTGTTGCTCATGGGGTTTGCCTTGGATCCACTCACGCCTGCAATTCCGAGACCCATTCCAGTCTGAGTTGTACCGTGGGTCGTCACTTTCAGCTACCATTTATCTGCACGCACTTTACCTCTGTGGTTCTCCTAACTGTACAGTATTCTCCATCCCCCAGTTTTGTGTCGTTCTTTGCTTGTTAGGTGTGGTTTGAGATTGTATAATCAGATTCACACCCCGTGCCTTTGGCGGTAGGAAAATGGCATAGATGGCGTAGGGTAAGAGCGCCGTGCTGTGTGTGAACAGTGACTGAAGAGGGGTTGATTTTTCCCCGTGGCTCTGTTCTTTCGTATGTAAAATGGGTGGGGTCGTGAGTTGGAGACCTGTTCATCTTTATCACCCTTTCATCTCATGTATCCATTCATTCTGCACACAATTATTGAACACCTTCTACTTGCCAGGCGCTTGTTGGAGTAGTTGAGAGTGCGGGGCAGGCACCAGTGGACGCGGCTGCTGGAGACGTTACACTTGGAGACCTTACGTTCTAGTTGGGGAAGACGATGATAAATAAAAATTTTTTTTTAAATGAGACAGTTTCCTGTGGTCCTAATAAAACAGGGAGGTAGACTAGAGAGGGCCTTGGAGGAAGAGGTCTGATTTTGACAAACGGGCCAGGAAGGTGCTCTTCAGAAAGGCGACTCTTGAGTAGAGACACAGGAGAGTTGGATCAGGCAGAAGCAACAGCAGAAGCAAAGATCCCAGGCAAGTTCAAGGGAGAGAAAGGAGACCAGTAGTGCCGACTGGGAATGTGGGAGAAGAAGGCTGAAGGAGGGGGGTGCTGTAGCCAGTTGCGGAGATGGTTGAACCTAGTAAGGAGTTTGGATTTGATTCTACATGTTAAGGGAAAGCTATGAAGCCAGTGACAGGTTTTAAGTAGTCGGATGATGGAATCTGGATTGGTGTTTTTCAAAACCACGCTGGCTGCTGGTTGGAAATCCGGCAGGCAAGAAGAGCAGCCGGGGTCCACTTAGAAGGTCTTGGTGGTAGCCTCTGAGATAGATGTGGTGGTGTGAACTAGGGAGTGGGCAGTAAAGAGGCGAGGAAGTGGAGACACTCGGGCTGTGTTTTTAACATCACCTCAGTGCTTGCGAGTGGATTGACGGCAGGGATGAAGGAAAGAGAGGAATCAAAGATCTGTCCTTGGATGGTGATGACATTTACGGCTATGGGAAGGCATAGCTCCTTTTGCCCTTGATGACCTCCTTGTGCTGTCATTTGCCTGGTCTGCTTATTCACACTGCTGCGTCCAGCCTCTCCCAGGGAACAAGAGTCCTCCTGTGCCTCTGGTTGGCCCAAAGGCTCTCAAGGTCTTCTTTATCTGACCTGCATTCCTCATGCTGGACGTTAGGCCCAGGTTATACCCTCTGAGGAGGTGGTTATATAGGGGTCCTAGTGGACAGGGCAGATGGCGCTATTAATTCGTGCCTCTGTTATGAGAATTGATGGCCAGTAGCCAGGATGCCATGTTGATATTTATGACTGATTTCTATGAAGAGTTTTGCTCTCAAAAAACGCATTGTATTCTGTTTTCCAAGGAAAAGTGGAAGACGGGCTATTTTTTTCCCCCTTTTCATTTTCCCCACGTATAATACAAGTTGCATTACAATAGATTCAGTCAGTTCAGATGTTTTTCATCTGAAAAATTGAATACATTCTTTTTTTCCCACCTAACTGCAAGGGGTGAACTTTTATATTTTTATGGGCTTTGTTGTTTTTACTTGTCACAGTTGCTGGTATTAGTTCACTAGTAAGTAATGACTTTTCTGTATTGAGATAGACAGATGACTTATTAGATGTCAGAGGCCATCTGAAACGTTTTCAACTCAGCATTTTTAATAGCTTTTCTTTCTTTGATTTGTTTTCCTTTTTTCTCTTTCTTCTCCTGTTTCCCCTCCTGCAGTTAGCATGCACTTTTTTGTCCTCCACCCCCCTTCTCCTTCTCTCTCTCAGTCACCAGCACTTCTGTGTATCTTCCTTGTGTTTTGGCTACATCCTATCCACCCAGAGCCCATGGGAGCCATAGATTCCCAGTTGTACTTCCTGGATTTCCTGCGGAGGACATCTGTGGGTATGAATCTATCCTTTAAAAAAAAAAAAAAAAATATATATATATATATATATATATATATATATATATGTATGTATACATACTAGATTGTGTCTGGGGTCAGCATGGGCATTTTTTTTTAATCCTCTGGCTGCTATTCGCTTTGGGGGTCTTAGGATGACATGAAAACAGTCTCTCCACCCTCCCTTCAACAACTGTTAATACGGATTTAGAATGTCACTCTGCTGGGCTCCTTGAACATCATTTTGTTGTGCTCAGAGTCTCAGAAAAGTCTATTCATTAAATGAACATCGTTCAAGTAGAAATGTCAATGTTAGTACAGTCGGCTTATGTAGTAAAAAAAAAAATGGGCGTTGGTTGGGGCAGTATCATGTCACCATGTCGTTGTGCCTGGCACATAGCAGGTGTTCGGTAAATATTTGTTCTATGAATGAATGTCCACTTAGATGATAATTAGGAGTTGCAGTGGGTGGGGTTGGGGGAGTTTTGGAAACAGTGAATAAGTTGGACATTCCTCTAATGGGAACTTGCATTCTAATAAGGAAAGAGGCATGCAGACAAGATGGATGTCAGAGAGTGATGAGTGCTAGGCTGAGGTTAAGGTAGGGTGATGTGCTGTTTGTTAGGTAGGGTGTGACTGGGGGGTCAGGGAAAGCGCTGATAAGATGGTATCAGAAGCTGAGATCTGAGTGACAGGGAGGAGCTGGTCAAGGGAAGATCCTGGAGAGGCGAGATTCAGGTCGAGAGGACAGACAGTGCTGAGGCTCTAGGCAGGTGCAAGCTGGAGTGTTCACAGTGTGACCACAGCAGAGCAAAATCCAGTCTGGCTTTGTTGTGGGGAGCACCCCGGCCATGGCATGCCGTGGGGTTGGAGAGGTGCACAGAGCTGGACCAGGTGGGACCTTCTGCCACAAATAAATCCATACTCCTTAATTTGATTTGCAATGGGAAGCCTTTGGAGGGTTTTAAGTGGGGGCATGGCTTACATTTTTAACATATCACTCACTCTAACTGTTGTGTGGAGAATGGATTGTAGAGAGGCAAGAGTAGAAATTACAGTGGTATGTACTGGGTATTTGCTTTTTAAAGGAGTTGTTTTTCTTTTTAAAGTTGACCAGAGCTTTGGATGAGGATTGTAGCTTGCTTGCTTTCACTGATTGTTGTGCTGGGGAAGTGACTTCTGGTTGCTTCCCATATTGATTCTCTCCACCCTTTTACTGACAGTATCCTTGGTTTTTAACTGTGTGTATGGCCACTCCCTTCTCCCTTGCAGCTACTATCTGTGTGTGGCCATGTGGCTAAATGAAAATATATTATAGGGGACTTCCAGAAAGTTGTTTTTTAATTAATTAACATCTTTATTGACAGAAAGTTGTTTTAAATGGGATAGGGTGTTTCTTTTTTGTTTTCTGCCATTCTGCTGCATGGAGCTGGTTGTGATGGCTGGAATGCCAGCATTTATGTTGGATCGTGAGGACTAGGGCCACATGCTAGGGGTGGCAGAGCATAGAATTGGAAGGAACGTGTGTGTCCCTGATGACTTCTTGGAGCTCCCATGCCAGCCCTGGACTGCGTACCTTTGGACTTCTTTTGTGTACCAGAGAGACAAACTTGTATCTTGTTTAGGCCATTGACAGTTTACTGTTTTGTTTTGTTTTTGTTCTTTGTAGCTGAACATAATCCTAACTGATACAGGTGTTCATTTTGTAAAAGACTTAATTAACAGAATAATGAGGATAGTAGTATTCAGTGCTTTCTATGTGCTCATCATTGTTCAAGTCCTTTACATAAACGTTTTCCCTTAATTCTCACTAGAATTATATCTACGACTTATATCTAGGAGTCCATGGCACAGAAGTGTTCAGTAACTTGCCCAAGGTCACAGAGTTAGTAAATTGCAGGACCTGGATTCCAGCTCTGGTTCAACTGATTCTAGACTCTTTTCTGCATTACTTTGCTAGACTGCCACATTCTTGGCAATGACTCTGAAACCTCTTTTTCAGTCATTTAGAGGATAAGGGCAGAGGGTTGATTCAGGAGGCAGACTGGTGTCATGTATCGGTCAGAGCAGGCTAACTGCTATAACCAAATTTCCAGGGCTTAACACAGTAGAAATTTAGTTCTCACTCACATAAAATCCACCTGGCATTTGGGATGGAGGGAAGCTGTGCTCCACACAGTGACTCAGGGACCCAGACTCTTTCTACTCCATTCCCCTATTCTTCCAACTCCCTCCTCCCCATTACTGGGGCCTCAGAATTCTCTGCTGGAGGCATTTCACCCAGCACTCAGGGTAAGAGGGAGAACATGGTGGGGACTCTTTGGGAGGTTTCGATGGGCCAGGCTTGGAGAGTGGCATATGTCACTTTCCACCTTCCATTGGCTAGAACTCAGTCATATGGTCCCGCTGCAGGGAGGCTGGGAAATGTAGCTCAGCTTCATGCCCAGGAGGTAGAGGAAATGAATTTAGATGAGCACACAGTTATCTCTGCCACATGTGACTGTTAGGATTGGGGGTTCTGGCATCAGTCCACTTGCATTTATATCCCCGCCTTGCTGCTTATTAGCTATGTGACCTTGGACAAGCCACTTAACCTCTTTTACTTCTGTTTTTTATGTGTACAATGGAGGTGAGAGTAGAGCTGTTCTGGGGATTAAATGAGTTAATGTGGGGTGTACAGTCCTTAGAGCAGTGCCTGAGACATGGGAAGTGCTCTGTACTTGTGAGCTGTTTTTATTTAAAGCAGGGCACTTTACTCAGACCTAAGTTGGTGGATCTCTTTTTGAAGAGGATTTTGTTATTGAGCCCTGGTGTACCACAGAAGGTGCTCTGGGGACCACACATCCCATTTTAAGAGAAAATGGTGTTGAGCGTGTCAGCAGTCCTGGGGCTCGCTCTTCCCTCCCGCATGTGAACACTACCAGCCTCTCTGGAAGGGCCGGTTAGGGCTGCCTCTTGGTGCTTGATCTGTTGGTGGAGTTGGAAACTAAGTTCTCATGTCCAGTCTCCTGCCTGCTATGAGGAAGCTGGCCCATCCAATTCCTCCCACTTGGAATCCCTTCTAAGACAACCAAAATCTCGTCTGTTCTGGAAGCCCCAGATCAGTGTCATCTCATCCCTCAAGCGCTGGTTGGAGCTTGGTCAGCCTCCCTCCCTCCCTTCACTCTGTTATCCTTCTAGTGCAGCAATGACCGCCCTTTGTCTCATGAGGATGCGTCAACTCTCAGACTGTGTCCACCAAACAGAAGCTTCTTGAGGGCATTGTGTCCAGTTTCATCTGCCCCACGTACCTCATTTCCCTTGCATATGGGGGAAAGTGCTCCATAAATGCTTGCTGAGTTCAAGTATTCCTTTTACTCTCTACATACCCGTGGAGTTTTGTGAATGTGGTCTTTACACTGAATCCGTGCCAGATAAATTGGTAGGTAGTTGGGAATAAAAACGAGTGGATTCTTTTTTATTTACACTGTTTAATATTCGTGTGGGGATTTTTGCCTTCTTTGAGCTCAGCAGTTGTAAAATTATGTTTTAATTTCTGCCATTATCATAAACAGCATCCTCTGGTTATTATCTGGGTAGAGGATGCTGCATCCTAGGACTCTGTTGAATTAAGATGAAACAAATGACCAGGGGAAGTTGTAGAACCATTGTCCTTGTTGCTTTGCCATTACTTTCCTTAGCTAGGAAGGCCACTCGGTGATTGGAGTTGGTACATTTCACCGCTGGGTTTAGGGTACCATCTATACACATCTATCTGTTTTTGGTAACTCACAGGAAAGCTGTCACCCTTCTGTCTGAGTATTTGTATATACACACATCTATAAAAGTAAAATTACCTGCAAAATCACCGAAGATAAAGGTTAGCAAATCCTGTACGTGGAAACTGCAATATATAGTTTAAACAGGCAATGGAGCTTAGTTACTAAGCTCGCATAGATTCCTTGATATGGTGAATATTTCTTGCAGTTCTATTATTTGTATTCTCAAATATTTTAAGAAGATAAGCTTCTAAATTCACTTTGGGGCTCCGTGTCGTCAAATCTCATCACCAGTCACTTAGATCCCTAATTAACTTATACTCTGTAGACCCATTTCTTTGCTTCTATTTCTCTCCACTCTCTCTAATGTTCTGTGAGTTACACTGGAAGGAACAATAAGATTTAAGAGAAGAATTAATTTAGAAATTTAGGAATAGAAGAGATAAGGGAAAATGAGAAAAAGCAGCTTAGTATTTTGTCTTGTAAATGGCTTTCCTCTCCTAGGCAAAGAAGCCCATTTATCCAAGGAGAGGAGGAATGTTAATGAAATAGATCATGAACATAGCTATTACAGTAATGAATTTTAACACTCACTTTGTTATGTGATATTTTATTTATGAGCTCCTTGATCATTCAGATAAAGACAAGAAGTTTATGGCACTAGATTATGTCTTGTTTTCATAAACATATTCAGTAGTTTAATAAACATAATTTATTTTTTTCTCCTTAAAAATCAGCAAAATTTATGAGAGATTATCTTAGGGTTAATGAAGTCTAACATTAAGGAAATATTACCCTATAATACTGGAGCCTTCAGAGCTGGAGTTGTAATTGCTTAATGCTTTTTTCTACAGGCTATTTTTATAAAGTACATGCTTTGTACCATTAATCCAGTTTTTACAAGTTGCACTTAGACCAATTCATTGGGAATTATGTATTCATGTTTATATTTTTCAGTCACTGCTTTCATTAAAAGATGTAGTAAAGAGTTGAAAATTTAATGTAGAAAAAGGGGGGAAAGACAATTATGTGTATTTGCTTGTGGGAAGGTGCAGTGCATATATTATCACTGCTTTCCGTCTTTGAAACCAATTCCCTCTTGTGGCTGTCTTCATCACAGGTGAGAATTTAGTGATTGGTGGGCCCCAGGAGGATAGAAATGTAAATTCCTATTGAAAGCCATCAATAGTTAAAATTTGGAGCCCCATTAATATAGTTCAAGTCAGAATGCACTTAAGTAATGAAAAGCCCAGACGGTGGCCTGGAGTTTCCCCTTCCTCAGTCAGGCCTGCCAATTAGCCGAGAGTAATGGACGCCTGGACCCCCAAGACGGGACTGAGAGTGGCTGGAAAGGGCAGCTGGGGAAGCGCACTATGGATTTTGGTCGTGTGTATTTGACTGTGTCAGCTCATTCTTTTTTGAAATTGAATTTAATGTGTTGAAAATACCCTCTTGATGAATTAATGAACTAAAAGAGGTATTGATATTCGAATAGTGGCAGAAGCAAAGCTTTCCATCACCACCACCACCCTCCCTTGGCCCCGTCCCCATATTTTATAATGGCTCAGCAAGGGCAAAGTTGAAAGGAGTCTTTTCTGGTTTCTCACTCCTCACTACTGATGGGGTGGATATAGAAGGATGAGGGTAGTGGATAAAGACCTCAGATCCATCAGTGAATCTTTACAGATAATGCTTTACTGAGTTTTTCCCACCCAGTTTGATGTTTGCCTTTGGAATATTTTGATGTTCTTTGGCATCAAGGTATACATGTGCCTGGGTGTGTATTTGTGATACAGAAAAATCAGGGAGTGGGAAAGTTGTGTAGACTTGAGTTGTACTATAGGCTCCGTGGGGAAGTACGGGCTATCCCGCCCCTCAACGGACAGTGGTGATAGTTGAGAACAATGCGAACACATTCAATGCCATTGAACTGTACTTTAAAAAATGGTTACAGTAGTAGATTTTATGGTATGTATATTTTATTACAATAAAAATGGAGGAGTATCTGAGAAGAAAGTATGTTAGGAAAATGTAGTCTAAAAAAAAAAAGAATTCCCTGAGGTTTTGGCATACCTTTTTGAAGGATATCAAGGTTTTGTCTCCCAAACAAAGAGCAGTAGGTGAGCAGGGCATAGTAATGGCACTAGGGCTTCGGTGTTCTTTTTTTGTCACTGGGTGAGTTTCAGAGTCATGTTGTATTTTTCCTGTAAATGAGGATGTGCAGTGCCTGGGTACTCGATCAGGGTGTTAACACAGAGGCCCGGGTCACGTCCACCTTGTAAAATGTTACTGGTTTTGGAGCTGAATCACCTGGGTTTGAATCTTGGCTCTCCCACTTACCAGCTGCAATGCTTGGACAAAGTACGAACTTCCCTGAGCCACAGTTTCCTTATCTGCAAAATGGGTTTAGTAAGAGTATCTGTCTTACAGGATTGTTGGGGATAGTACATGATGCAGCAGAGATAGAGTTATTAGTATACCCAGTACATAGTAAGCCCTCCGTAAACGTTATGTATTATTATTATCTTATGGATAACTGAATATAATCTCAACTATAATCAGATTTATCAGAAACTCCAATATAATCTGTTTGTCCACTTTCTACCACTGTCTTTGCCAGGGAGACACCATTTTATGGGCAATGTTAGTTTGACCAGAAGGAAGGGAAGCTTCATTGCTTCCTACCAGCAAAGAAACTGACTCCCTGAAGGAATTGCGATCTATTTTACTTTAATCAACCAGTGGGTGTGCATACATTATCCCATTCTTGTTTCAATTTTCAAATTTTTCAGAATGCTCAGGAAACAGGGTGTCTTGGATAATTTAATTTTCTGACTGACCGATGCCTACAAGACACCACATTTTCACTTCAAGTTTTATTTGTGAAAAGTCTTTCTAAAATCCAGTAATGTTCTTTGTTTCCTTAGGAAGTATAGTGGATAGTAAAATTTAATCTTTCCTTGACAATGAAAGATTTCAGAGCCACTTCAGAAAATCTGTTCATGTTGGCCAGAAATATAAATGTAGGTGTAGAAGATTGGGCTGCCTGTATACTGAGCCAGGACTATCCAAAGACAGATTTTTAATAATGCCCTTTAAAAAAACAAACCCAGTCCTTGTAACTTTCCCTTAAAATTAGAGTATGGGCAAGAAATGATGATTGATAGTTTGGGTTTTTTGGGTTTTAGTTTTCTTCTTAAGAATATATTTCGGGAAGATCTCTCTCATCACAAGCCTTCAAGCAGTCACACACGTGGGGTGTCGCCTTGAAAAGAATAACTGCTTTATTATCAGAATCAAGGATGAGAGTGAGGAAAACGTTTACTGCTTGGGTAAACAAGAGGCACCCAGACTAGCATTGTTGCAGCTCAGAAATCTTTCTTATTTCCCCATGCAGCAAGTTCTATCCAATGTTAAGTCATTATAAATGTTTATTTTTGGGGGGGAGGGGGTAGGCTGAGTTGGGGGGAATCTAAGCCTGGTTGGGAGGTAGTGTGTTGTATTGGATAGAGCCTTGGAATTGGGGAGCTTGGATTCCAACCTTAGTCCCACCTTGCTTAGCTGTATGACCTTGGACGGGCCAGGGGTGCCCTCTGAACCTCAGCTCTCTCTAGCCAAAGATGCAGGGGTGCCGACCTGATGCTTTCCAAAGTGCCTTCTGTTTGAACATGTAGACTGAGAGTTCCTTCGAGGTGTCAAAGGTGCTGTCTACCTTTACTCTTTCATGGTAATTTGGAGCCTTCCGGAACCAATTGTCTGTGAGTCTGGTTGCATCAGCCTTGCTTTCCCTTCTCTTCTTCAGTTTCTCTCCTGCCTGGCTTAGCCTCTCACTTTCTCCCTCTCTCTTTCTCCTGTCTGCTTGCTCCTTCCTGCTCCAGGCTCCTCCTCCCCCCGGCTCGATTATTGATTAGAAATCACCAAATAGTTTCTGTAACCGTGTCATCAGCGGCTGCCCAGGCGCTTGTCATTATTCCAGCCACACAGAGTAAATGACTGGGGGAAAAGGGCATTTTCCAGCTCAGGGGCAAAGCATTCTAAAGTGTGGCTTGCCTGGTGCTTTTCACTTAAACCCCTTCTGAAAGTCCTTATGCAGAAGCAGCCGATTCCAGCGAGTGAGTTATTTCCCAGAGCCCCCAGTTTAGATTCTCTTAATTTTCCATATTTCTCGAGCTTGCCCTTGCTGCCTTCCTGCCCGATGCACACTAGAGAGGAAGTACACAAAGGAACTGTGCAAAGTTTGGAAGCAACTGGCAGGTGGGTTTGCATTTTTCCAGGTTAATTCACTTGATGAAAAGCTGCTGTGGGTGATGTGTCATATATCAAAGGCAGGGCATCCGTAATCTTTGCTCAAGGGCACGGCTAACAGACAGATAGACGGGAGAATGAGATGGAAAAAAGCAACTCATCCTTTTCTGCTAACACCACGAAGGAGATAAAGGAAGATTTATGAGTCATCTCGGACCACATACCAGCAAGCAGCATACCGTATTTTTCACATGTTCCCAAAATTGGTGGTGGAAGGCAGTGTGCTTGGCAGTGTCCATCCGGTCTTTTTGGAAACAATGGGATCCTTGAAGGCTCTGGCTGTGGAGTCAGCTCTTTGCCCTCCCTGCAAAGAGGTGTTAGGGCCGTGTGTGTGTGTGTTTTCAAAGCATCTCTGCCCTCTTTAAGCACATGATCTGTAGTTTAATAACGTGACCTCTATAGAAAAAAAAAAAAGATTCCCTGAAACAGTCGTGACTGTTGAGTCGCAGGCGCTTAGATGGTGATGTGGTAAAGACTTTTTCAGCTGCCTCTCACCTGCTGAATTTTACTTTGCTAGTAGGCAGCCTCATATAGTGACTGCTTTGGGGTAAAAGGAAGGGGAGGAGGAGTTGATTCTGTGAGTTGTTTTTCTTTTCCTTTCCTACCTCTCAGATGAGTCAACCGCTGCCAGATGCAAACGGAGATTTGCAGCCCAGGTTAATTTGAATGGGCTGTTGTGTGTAGAGTTAACCAGAACGCTTGTTCCTGGGACTGCTCAGAGCTTCTTTATTCAGGCAGCCCGGCAGCCGACTCGGGAAGTGTTGTGTGGAACAATTGATGGGAGTGGGAAGAGGTTTCTTAATATTCCTCTCCCTAGCCTTGAAAAAGGCACCTGGATTGCAGCTGGATCACGCCTGGGTTGGTGACTATTTACTTCACATGGCAATTTAAAAAGCATGGTAAATTCCAAAAGAAAATGGTTTAGAATTTCTTCTAAGGCCTCTGCAGTAAGCTCCAATTTTTTTGAGAGGCACGCAATTAACATTCTGTGCAGAAGGGCATGATTGATTCTGCACTGTGGTGGCTATATGAGCAAACCTCATTTAGACAGCTGAGTGAAATATACAGGGCAGAGGAATTTATGGGACCCGGAGAAGCTCATGTGCAGAATGAAAAGGAGCCGCCTTCCCTTCTCCTCTTCGGCCCCTGCATCCCCATTCTTCACGTGCTCAGAATTGCTCCCCCTCCAGCCACTGGGGTGCCCACCCTGTGTGGCGAAGCTGCTGAGCCTGACATGACCCGGCAGAGAAGATGGAATGCCACTTCATCATGCAGCCCTCCTGTGGGAAGCATGGAGTATGTAATCAGAGAGGCAGGAGGAGCTCTCAGAATCCGTTATGTGAGGTTGACAGGGTGAGGAGGAAGAGGTGCTACACTGTATCCTAAAACACGTCCCCTCGAGGATGAGGCTTGTCCAAGTGCTGTGGCCTTCTGCACTGACCTTCACAGGATAGGTCATTGGGAGGGTTGAGTGTCTACCTCAGAGGATACAAGCCGCTTAGAAATATCACCAACTTTCTTTTGCAAAGGGAGTTCAGGACAGGAATAGGTTTTGTCATGTGCACCAAAGTATCTGCCACGTAGTAGGTCCTCTGTAAACAGTTGCTGCATTGAATTGACTTAATTCTCATGGGGATGCGGCTCTCACAAGAGGAAGAACTTTTATCCGTTCGATTGATTGCTCTGTTCCCAGTACTGTGGGCAGTGCCCTGTACATAGTATATGCTCGATAAACATTTGTTGACAGGAATGAACTTGCAGACTGATGTTTGGTAGAGAGGGTTTCTCATTTCCCTTGTGGCTTGTACACAGGATGGCTCTCAGCTAAGGTAGAAAACTAGAGGAAAGTTTGTCTGCTTCTTTGTTTGAGCCCCTCCCTGGGGTTCAGATGCTTTTCTACTGCCTTATACATGGCTTTCACGCACCTGCTAGGGTCCTCTGCCAGGCGCACCTTTCTGTTTTTATTTCTTAAACCAAATTCATGTCTATTTAATGACTCGATCTTACTGCTTCCAGGAAGACTGATATCATTCATTCAGACCCCAGTGTAAATTAGGCAAAAACCTTACTGTGATTTCTACTTAAGGGGTAATTTGAATTTTTCTACTTAAGTTGTTTGATTAGCTTCTTTTCCTGATCTGTTTGTACTTTGTGTTTTGGGTACCTGTGGTAGGCTTTAAAATGCCCTCCCCCACGATGTGAGGTCCTAGTCCTGGGAAGCTGTAAATGTTACCTTATATGACATTAAGTTCAGGTCCTTGAAGTGGGGAAATTATCCTGGGTTATCTGAGTAGATCCTAAATTTAATCACATATATACTTATGGGGGGGGGGGCAGAGGGATATTTGACCCACAGGGAGGAGAAGGTGATGTGAAGGCAGAACAGATACGAAGATGCTGGCCTTGGAGATTAGAGTGAGGTGGCCCTTAAGCTGAGGAGTGCTGGCAGGTGTCAGGAGCTGGAAGGGGCAAGGAACAGATTCTCTCCTAGAGCTTCTGGAGGGAGTGTGGCCCAGGTGAAATCTTGATTTTGACCCAGTAGCACCAATTTCAGACTTTTGGCCTCCAGCACTGTGGGAGAATACATTTCTGTTGCTGGAACTAACCAAGTTTGTGTTAGTTTGTTACCGCAGCGATGGGAATCTCATACAGCACCTCATGGCCTAGAAGCTGAATTGATATCAGTATTGGGCAGCTCATTTCCCCCCACTGTTATACTCTATAGGTGGGACCACTAAAGGACAGAAGAGGGGCAGATTATTGTACAAATATCCTTAGTAATTTCTCTGCTGTGTATTATCGTTATTTTATTCCCTTAAGAAGCTTGTGCATTGGATGGATAATAATCACTCCATTATATAGGTAAGGGAACTATCAGGGTGAAATGTACTTAAGGTTCAGCTGGTAAACACTGAAGTTTGGATTTGATTGTAAATATCCCAGATCTTTGTCCAGTTTGCTACTCCTGACATCATGCTATTATTTTCCATTTCTGTTCACATCCCATTTTCAGAGTCTTGAGGTAAAAGTCAGACACATAGGTATTTCTGTTTTGTCCCTGTTCTCTGATTGTGGTCCCTCAGTCTCAGCTTCTGTTACATTAAATTAACCTCACTGAACCTAGAAAAGTCTACCCTTATGTCAGAGTGTCAACTCTGATAGCCAGGTGGCTCTTTGGGGTTCTTTAGTTTAAAGAGCAGCTGTGTTATAGTAAAATGTGATGTTGTGTGTGTGTAGTTAGGGGAGTGTGGAGAGGGAGGGAGCTTTGGAACAAATACGGTAGGGATCGTTGTGAGTTGCAAACTAAAAATGATTTAGGGTTTTTTTTTTTTTTGAATTACTACACATAACTGGTCTCCTAGACAGCCTCTTTTTCAGACATCTAGCCTTTCTTGAATCAGCCAGTGCTTGCAATTCAGAACTGAGATATCAGTGTTGAAAGAACACTTACTCCAAGGAGAAGTCAGACTTCATGGAAGCTGGAACCCATCAGGGACGGGCCAAGTGTGCATGTCCTATGAAACATGTGGGATTTGAGGGAGTGTTTGGATTGCAGAAATTGCAGTCAGAGGTTTGCTTCAGCCTTCATGCTGTCAGATGGGGGAAATTTAACTTTGAGTACAGCTACTAGAGACACGCAAAATCACCATCCTCATATGTGGCAGTCTTCGCCACTTCCAGCAAGTTATAAAATTATATCAAGGGAGCTGAGTATGATACCACTACTTGGATGGTTACTTACAAGAAAAACCTTCCAAATCTGAGAATTATTAAGAAGTGAGAAAATCCCTTAATTGCAACAAGTTCCCCACTGCACAAAAAGCCTCTGTGGCAGAGAAAATTGGCAGTGTTCTGATGATCAGATTGAACAGCTGGAAGATTCCTATTCAAACTACTTTTCTAGTAATAAAGCTAATAATTTTTTTTCACAAACTGCTGGGATAGCCATAATTCTGTTTTGTTAAGATGGGTGTTCTCTGTACTTGAGTGAAAACGCACATACTTAACTTTGGTCCATCATTATTATAAGTAATGTGTGTGTAGGGAACCGTAGGCTTTCAAATTTTTTGTATTCCTTTTCTCCCTTTATTTTTATTTTTAGGAAGTGTCTGTCACCCTGTATTTTAAAGTTATTAATACATCAAAAATGGCTAAGCGACATTAATATTTGTTTTCAGTGGCTCATGCCAGGCATAGCACCCTCATTCCTGTCCTTCCCTTTGCCTGGCGTAGCTACTTGATCAAGAACTGCACTATAAACATTTAATTAAAAAATCTTAATGGAAAGTGTTGTATCCATGGTGGTGGTAGTTGAACTCTACACTTACAGATGGTTGAGATGGAAAATTTTGTTATGTATATCTCACCATTATTTGAAAAATAGTTGTATATACACACAATGAAAAATGCAAATAGCATCAAAAGGTATCAACAAAAAACATCCCTTCTCCCTCGCAGCCCTCCCTTCCCCAGAAGCCACCATCACCAACAACTCTCGTGTAGCCTTCCAGAAACTTCGTGTTTCTCTTCAAGCATAGGACTGTGTTTTGATAGAATTGTGTAATGGGAAAATAAAACCAGATTGACCCTGTGGAGGCTGGGGGAGTGGGGGGGAAGGGAATGATAGATGAGAGAGGGTGATGGGTGGGGGAGGTGAGGCTGGTGTTGACCGGGTTCTAATTCAGAACATTTGCGTAAACCCTTCCCGCATGGTCTCATGCCACGCTCTTTCATCCAGGGGGGCATGGCGTGGAGCTGGGAAGTTGTGGGAAGCCAGGAAGAGAATGTGAGTTGCAGAGTTGTTGTTTGCTGTAATCCAGAGGGGGGAGAGCTGTGAGTAACGGGGCGAAGTTAAGCAGAGAGGAATTTAGGCTGGGAAAATCAGGACAAATTTCACAATGGGGAGAGTGTGTGGCCATATCCCTGGGGAGGTAAGGGAAGCCTTGCCATTGGAGGGGCTGGAAGCAAGACTTGACACAAAGATGAGAAAATGGATGACAGGGAACCATCCCTGGGGATTGGTCCAGTGACCTTAATCAGGCTCTTTCCTGCCTAGCTCTGGATTCACTGATTCAATCTCAAATGATCCAAGGGAGAGAAACAATTGCTTGGAAAATGGCCTTAGGGAATAATGGCTATTGACAGTAGATATTGAAAGACTCTCCCACACAAATTAACTCCATCCATCCATCCATCCATCCATCCATTTATTCATCCGTTCAACCATCTATCCAGTGTTCATCCATTTAACAAAGTACCTGTATTGAGAGTACTTTGAATAGGCTGGTGAGAAAAGTCACCTCAAGAGGAAACATCTATACTGATACTTTTGAATCAGAATGGAAAGCACTGGGGAAGAACATTCCAGACAGATGGGTCAGCATATGCAAATGCCACAAGGTATGAAAAGATTTGGCAAGTTTGAGGACCGGAGATAACCAGGTGAAGAGGTTGAAAGAGGTTTAATATGAAGAGGCAAGCAGGGGCCAGATTACTCAGGGTGTGATGGGCTGTGGCTGGGAGTTGGAACTTTATTCTAAGAGCAACGGGATTTGAGTATGGATCTTGGAGGGCCTTTTGCTTCTGCTTTCAGACTTTCTTAATACCTGCTGCTTTCCACTTTTTGGAAGTTAGCCGTGGTTGTCAGACAGAGGTGGGGAAGGCTGTTGGACACTTCCATGAAGTATCACCAGGCCTAGGAAGGGCACGTGTAGCAACGAGGTGGGACTTGGCAGAGGGACATAGCCTGTCTTGTAGTTCTGCTTTTGCTTCAGATGCGCAGGATCTTCTGGAGGAGGCCCACGGTACGAAGATAACTAGTACTGGAGAAGGATCACCCAACTTAAATGGAAAGCAAAATGTAATAGCAAATATGGGGGAAATTTTGGGATTCAATCTTGAAAGCTGAAACTCAAAATTATGTATATATTTTGTATGAAAAACGTTTTCAGTTGTGATTGCAACTATGGTCCAATTCTTTAGAACAAAAAAAAAGTTCAACAATTAAATTCTTTCCCATAATTTTTCTTACAGAATTACGTACCGGCACCGTATATCTTTTGCTTCACATTTGTTTTTATTGTACAGTTACGAGAGTTTATTTTTGTAAAGTTAGGACTTCAACTTTTTAAGAGCCTTTATTTGATATTTAAGTCAGTCGAATAAAACTCCTGTTGGGTTATCCTCTTAATTTTCTCTTTTTTAGTTGGTCTGAGGATGCAGAATCAATGGTTTTGAGTATAATTTGAGCATTTTTCCGACAGCACTTCAGTTGAGTTCGTGAAACCCCGCATCCTTTGCAGAAGTTTCCGCTACATTTTGCAGTTGGTTTGTCCTGGGGCCTTATATAACTTTTGACCATCAGAGAGGATTAAACTGTTGATCCAGACATCAAGGATGGATACTACTTGGAAGGGATGTTTGAGTGGGAACCAGTTTTATAAATGGTCAGTTCATAAGTGAATCTTTTCAAGATATGATGACCTTTGTTTCCCTATGCAAACTCAAAACTGAAAGGACTCAAGTGGCAAATACTTGGATAATGTGTTTCCTCCCTGTTAAAATTAAGTACATGAAGTGTGTCTAGTTTTGGAAGGACACAAAGGATACAAAATACATTGGTTTTCAGTATCCTCTCGTATCTAGTTGGGTGTAGGTCTGAGTGTATGATCTGCTTGAGTGGAGGACAAATTTCATAGCTGGAGTACCCCATCTCCTCCATGTACTCCTCTTATGGGGTAGGAACAAGTGGGGTAGATCCATCAGGGCTGCGTGGATCAGGCAACTTTGCTGGAGAAAGCGCCTTGGAAGTTGGGCTGAGCCTCCTGGAGATTGATGGGTCAGGGTCAAGTTTAAGAAAAAGTGTGCCATCATGTAAAATAGATTCGTTCAGAAAATATTGTGAATGTGAATATTCATTGCATCACAGCCTCACCACTATTGATACTTCGGGCTGAAAATTCTTTGTTGTGGGTGGCTGCCGTGTGCATTGTAGGAAGCTTAGCCGCATCCCTGGTCTCTACCCACTAGGTACTAGGAGCCCACGCTCCTCTCCTTTGTGACGAAACAGAAACGTCTCCTGATACTGCCAGGTGTCCATCAGGGGGCAAAGTCACCACTGATCTTGGGGTAGCGCAGAGGGTACAGTGGAAAGGTGGTTGGTTATGTGCTAAGTAGATGAAGGGAGTGGCCCCTTCCAGTTCCGGCTGATTTGATGAGCTTCTAAAATGAGCTCAGTCCAGGGAGCCAGGGGAAGGGAGTTCCTGACTCATACAATAATGAACCCCGTGGGGTCCCCCCTGTTGGGGTTTGTGAAGCAAGCCTAGTGAGAACGGGACCCTGGGAACTTAGAATTCCAAGTCAGGTGGGACTCTGAGAAGCAGGGTGAGAAGCAGTTGGGAAGGAGGAGTCAGATGGATGCTTTCCACGTCCTTGAGCGGAGGGTAACCTGAGGTCCAGGCCTTTGTTCGGGTCACTCCTTTCAGTTCATCCTTCCCCCATATTTGCTCAGCCTTTAGGCCGTTATTGAACCTGCCTCTCCTACTGTGAATACCATCAGGACTTCTTTATATCTTTCTAAATATGACTGTGTCTTCGGGATCCAGCTACAATTCTAGCTCTTAAGTGGAGCAACCTCAGCTCCTCTGGCTGGCATTGAGTTCTTCCTGCTCTCACCTTGTATATGACCTACTTACTAGAACTTTCATGTGAGTATTTAATTAAAGTTTTTTTTTTTCATTATTTTAAGATTTTGTGCACCTCTCTTGCCTCCACAGTAAGTTTTGTAAGCTCCTCTAAGACTTAGTCTGTATGTTTTATTTTATCCTTCATGCTACATAGTATATAATATGAACTCAGTAGGTGCTCAGTCAATTTTAAGAGACTCGAAGTAAATTGCAGTCAGCCAGCTTGTTCCTCGGCTCAGCGCTGTTTGTATCCTGCAGATCCTCTCCACACACTTGAGCCGCAGCTCTTCAAATAGTTTAAGAAGACAGCACATTGTTTGACAGTCCCACAAACGTAAAAAATAATTTAGCTCACACTTAATTTTTATCGGAAGGTTAGCTTAATATTTTCAAGCATTACAATTTTATTTTTAAGTTCTTACATTCTTTCTGTTTCTCTTAATGTCATTCTGGCTTCAAAGGGTATAATTTTGAAATGATGAGTACCGTTGGACTTGTTAGTATTTCTTCTTTTGTGTATATAATGTTTCAAGAACTGTTGATGGCTAAATGTCATTTTTATACTTTTTAGATTCATAACAGTTCAATTCCGTTCAAAAACAATTAATAATATTATGTATCTTAGAACTAGCTGTCATGTATCTTCTGGTGCATATGACATATTGTTAGATATTTTAAGTTGAAAGTTCTGTATCCAGGCCAAGTTTAGAAAGATGAGGAGCCGACTGTTTTACAGACAAGCAGAAGGATACAGTAAATTTATGACAGAGCGTATTACCGTAACGTAACCATGCTTGGAAAACCGTGAGGCTTCTCAACTCAAAAAATAAACCAGTGATCAGTAGCCTATCTCAAACACTTTTTTTTTTTTTTTTGCTTTATTTATATCTGGTTTCATTCTGAAAACAGCAAGACAATCTGACAAGTCAAAGGAGAAGATATTACCACTAAATACAAACCACTCCAGGCAGTTTTCCCAGATTCTTGAGGGAAGCTTTCTCCAGCTCAGACATATTGGCTCTTTGATTTTTCAGAACTTAAGCTGGGATGAAAGCTCTCCATAAAGGGTCATTGTTTTCAGAATGGAGCTCTCTGGGCTGGAAGGAAGCAGGGCTCTCAAGAATGATGTCAGGGGTGGTGGGAGGGGTGGGGGAGGGCCTGTGGCCCAGCCCCACTCACGAAGTGTGGTTTACCTACCTTCATCAGGCTCCGCCCTTGTCCACTGGGACTAGCTGAACATCAATGCCCTCTTCACAGAAGTGAGCCGCTTTGTGATTTGATCTTTGTCTTTGGAGATTTTGTGGGACCCCCCCTCCCCGCCCCCCCACACTGAGAGGGGCCTAGCGATGAGAATAGGTCTGTCCAGTCGAGGATTCTCCATATTATTTTCAGAGAGGTCAGATTCAGCCTTTGCCATTCTTTTGGTCTGTCCCAAACAGGCACTAGATATTTTCCTCTCGTTACACACCTTAAGAGCTTTGGTCTGCGAAGGTATAAGTGATGACTCTATGCTTATTCTAACAGTGTTCTATCCTCAGGTATCACAAGATGCCCCAGTGGGTAACATGAGTCATCGTATCCCTTGTGGGGCCTTAAGCACGGCCAGTATGCACCGGCCCACCATCGATGAGTTGTACGAATGAGGTGATAAGCAGCCCTTGTCCATGGCGAAACCTCCCAAATTCCAGTGGGTGGGGCTGGGGGGGTCTCTGCTGGAGGGCTCCAGAGCCATCTCTTGGTGACTCCACAGAAAGTCCTCTTGTTCCTACTTCAGTTCTTCTGGCCTTACTCAAGGCAGACAGAGTTCCTGCCTCTCTTTGAAGGGACTGACTTTTCAGGAGCTCCAGAAACCCCTGGCAGTCTCCAGCATAGGGTAGAAATGGAAACATGAGCGAACGGGCCTCGGGGAGCTGGCATAAGATTCCATGGCAGAGGAACCACGTGGGAACACTTCGCTCCCTCCCACCTCAGACCTGTCTGGGAACCGGACGCTGAGCCGGCTGTGGGTGCCCGGCCGAGGAGTTCAGTTTCTAGACCAGAGGCTTATAATTTGTTGTAATGTTCCCTCTTTCCCTTTGCTATTGATATAGTTAGCCCTGCCCAAAACTCAAGGAGAAGCGGAGAAGAAGCTATTTAAAACTACCTTTATTATTCATTGACTCAGGACCACATCTGTTCAGCGTTATTTAGATTCTGAGCAGTGAGGAAAACATTGTGGACCAAAGGTGAAACAAGTGTTTTAGCCCCTCTTTATTTATTTATTTTTCTTCTTGAAAATCAAGTAATTTTGGTCCTGGAAAGAACTCACAGAGATGATTCAGTTCAGTGGTTCTCAAAGTTCTAGAAATGTTTTGGAGGCCTAATGGGGCAAGAGGGAGGCTGGTCCTTCCTCAAGACATTCTTGAGTTTTCCTGTTCTGTCTATTGGCCTAGTATTGGAGAAAAGCTTCTGCATGTCAACATAAGCCTGAAATGCAACCTCCTTATTTTACAAAGGGGGATACTGAGGTCCATGGGCCGGAAGGAACTTAAGATGGCAAGTTTTGGATTGTTTCCCATTTCCTCTTTGGCAGTGTACCTGTAATATTTTCAGTGCTATTTTTGGATTCATATTCTTATCAGTTGCCAGAGATTATTTCCCTGGAGTAAATTATTTGGGCACTATTAGCAAGGGAATAGCGCATGCTGAACGTTACACTCTGTCTTAAAGAGAAGAAAAGTTCCTATCTCCTGTTTGTATATCTGCACCTGTTTAAACCTTTCTATAGAAATGTCTGAAAGGTAAACAGTTGGTTTCGGAGCAGCTATAACGTGGTATTGTTTAACATGGCAGCTCATTGATGGTCGTCTTTAATTATGGCCGTGCTGTCAAGCCCTGAAGTCCCTGATCTTTGTTGTCGATCCGATATGATGTTTGAGGTTTTCAAAGCTGCAGAGATGAAAGAAGCAACCATCAAATAGTGCTCGTTCCAATGTGCTTAAGGAGGGAGGGGGGGACATTGCCCACGAGGGCTGCAGAGCCTGGGAGAGAACGCCATTGCCTTCTGCTTTTGATGACAATGTCGAGTGCAAAGCCCTGGTTTATTCTCTGTTTATGGTGGAGCAAACTGAACTGATTTAGTCAGTAATGGTAAACAAGCGTGGGTTGTGGGTCGCGGGTTGCTGAGCTTCGTGCGGCTGGTGGGAATGCTGGCTGTCTCTTGCCACTAGCAGTTTGTACGTCAGAGATGTGAAGCTCAAGCGGACCCGTCAAGGCTTTCTGGAAGCTCTCCCCACCCCCTTCCACATCCTTTGTCTTCAATATGCTAGAGCTGCGTGTACCTGGGCCCTAATCATGGGTTAGTCCCATTTCAGACCAAACGCATTCATTTAGGGGGTAGCCTCTATCTGGCTCCTGTTACTGTTAAGGTGGGTGTCACCATCCCTCTCCTATGTCGGCCTGTCCCTTTATATTTGTGGCTGCCAGATCAGTTCCCTGCTCCTGCAACTAGCTTCTTTTGTTGAAGGGCTGTCTCTTTAGAATCTATTCAATTTGTAAGCCCCTCTGCCAGGTACTTTCTTGGCTGGAGGCTCACTTTTCTACCCTCCCTTTCCCCCACTTGAGAGGCAGTGTAGCCTAGTGCCTAAGTGTGTGGACTCTGGGGCCGGGCTGCTGGAATCTGACTCCTGGCCTTGTGACTTGTGACTAGTTCTGCGATTTGGGACCAGTCAACCACTCTGGGTTTCAGTGTCTTCACTGTAAGACAGTGATAACAGTAGCATCTATGTTGTGGAGTTGTGAAGACTAAATGAGTTAAAGTATAGGTAATAAGACACTTAGCACAGTGCCCAGTACCAGGTAAGTGCTATAAGTATGTATTGCAAATTTATATGTAACACATACATACTATATAACTTATGCCATACCATAGATAACATATAATTTATTATGATGCCTTTGTACAAGAGTAAGCTTTGCTGACCCAGCTGGGAAGGGGGTGATAAACAGACCATTATTTGGTTCATTGATGGAGGGATGCACCAAATCCCCAGAGTGGAGATGAAGCCTGCATTTTTTTTTTTTTTTTTTGTTCCATTTCTTAAATGTTTCAAGTACCGCTCCCCTCCCTCTGCTCTCTGCGTGTACCAGCTGACTTTAATACTGGCCCACTAATTTGAGAACATCGGTGTTGTGGGAAGCCAGATCCTGTCTTAGTCACGGGAACTTTGCATCCTCTGTTTTCTCTGTAGTTGGTCAGTGACTGTGTGGTCAGTTCGGCACTGTGCTGATGGCCGTGCGGTTTACAGAAGTAGCATAAGACATAGTCCTGCATTCAGAGAGCTTTCCTTCTAATTGGAGGATCAAAATGAATGCTCGTGAAGTATTTAAGAGCAAAACTTAGCTGGTTAAAACGATTAGTCAGGGGCTTCCCTGGTGGCGCAGTGGTTGAGAATCTGCCTGCCAATGCAGGGGACACGGGTTCGAGCCCTGGTCTGGGAAGATCCCACATGCCGCGGAGCACCTGGGCCCGTGAGCCACAATTGCTGAGCCTGCGCGTCTGGAGCCTGTGCTCCCAACAAGAGAGGCCGCGATAGTGAGAGGCCCGCGCACCGTGATGAAGAGTGGCCCCCGCTTGCCACAACTAGAGAAAGCCCTCGCTCAGAAACAAAGACCCAACACAGCCAAAGATAAATAAATAAATTAATTAATTTAAAAAAAAAAAAGAAAAAAAATGATTAGTCAGTCTATCTACTGTCTTGTAAGCCATCTCCAAGGAATCGACTAGTAGTACCTAAAAGGATAAACGAGAGAAAGGGAGAAGATGCTTGGGGGTCATTGAGACCAGTGCTGCAGACCATGGTTTCATGTCATCTTAGCTTTCATCTTGCCCCGGAAGGGAAGGAGATCCCAATGGGAATAAGTTGGCCTGTCCACAGAAACAAAGGAAGTTCACCTTTACCCAGTAAGTAGCTCCTATGATCATATCACTCAGCTGAACATGTATCTAGTGTCATTTAATCCTCATAGCCACCTGTAGAAAAGGTGGTGTTTATCCTCTTTTCCTAAAAGGTAAGAGAAATAGGGCTCTGTGATAAAAGGTGACATTCAAAGCATTGTAGCTGTTGAGTTTATGGAACTCAAAAATCGGGGAATTTTAACCCAAGTCAGTATGACTTGAAAACCTGGTGTTCTTTTTAGTTCTTTAAGAAAGGGGTACTAGCTACTGTTTTCCTTGGTTCACTTTTGGATGAATGTAGCTGGAAAACATTCACATTTGACCCTTTTCTCTCTCTTCCCTGTCCCAATAAAAGCAAGAGCTAATTCACACTAGCCACTACATTGTCCTCTGAGACCAGTAGAGAAAACAGCGATGTTATCAGCAAAGCCTCATGACACTCCCCAGGGAAAACAAGAAACCTCGCAAACAGTCATATCCAGGCCAAGCAAAGCTCTGGGAGAAATTCCTGGGACACTCAGAAAGAGCCACCTAAAAGGGCTTTTGAGCAAAAGTTGAACCCAAATGAAAACACTGCCTGTCAGCCCTGGGCTCGTAAACAGTGTTTGGATTGCAGGATGAGGGCACGAGGCTTGAAGTAGTGGCCAAGCCAGGCTGGGCTCTGCTGCTGTAACAAATCAAGCCTGAAGTCTCAGTGGCTTTAACCCTGCGAAGTTTTGTTCTGTGCTCGCCGTGTGTGCCCAGTGAGGGTTGGTGTGAGGGGAGCTCTGCTGGGCACGGTCCCTCAGGGATCTGGCTCTGACGTCTGGTGACTGCATCACCTGGATCGTGACGCTTCCAAGGTTGCATGGGAAGTGGAGTGGGTTGAATATTGACCCCCCCAATTTCATGTCTACCTGGAACCTCAGAATGTGAGCGTATTTGGAAATAAGATCTTTGCAAGACAGAGAGGATTCTTTACTTAAGGATCTTGAGGGGATCCTAAATCGTACTGGATTTAGAGTGAGATTTAAACCCCTAAACCAGTGCCTATATAAGAGAAAGGAGAGGGAAAATTGGACACAGACATAAAGAGGGATGAAGGCCATGCGAAGACAGAGGCCGAGTTTGGAGTGATGCTGCCACAAGCCAAGGAACGCTGAGAGTTGTCAGAGCTGGAAGAGGCAAGGAGGGATTCTCCCCTAGAGCCTTTGGAGGGAAGGTGACCCTGCTGACACCTTGATTTTGGACTTCTGGTGTCCATCAAGGTGAGAGAATAAATTCCCATTGTTTTAAGCCACTAAGTTTGTAGTGATTATTATAGAAAACTAGGAAACAAATAGAGAAAATCTGCACTGAGATGTTTTTAACCCGTTTAAAACTTATATCCCGTCTTTCTTGTATTTACCAGAACCCAAGCTAACTGTAACGGAGGTTATGAATCGTTGTCTGTGTGCCCAGCAAGAGGAGAATGAAACAAGATTTGGTGAACACCTAACATCATCCTTGCCTCACTTGTACTGGGGGTACATACAGGGAGCAAGGGGCAGAGGCTTGGAATAGAGACCTCTCCCCACTTTTAGAGATGGTTGCGGGAGCTGTTGGGCGGTCCACAGGATCTCTGCAGGTCAGAGCAGGCTAGCTGAGGGAGGCAAGGCGGGAAGCTGGAGGACAGAGCTCTCAGCCCACAAACGGGTGATCCATAGCTGCGCCAGAGGCCATAGGTACGCAACAGTAGGGTCAAGCAGGAAAGCAGGCACCCACACCAGCGAACTGGGTCTGAAGGGCAGGTTCAGAGGCTAAACATGAAGCTACAGGTGCTGCTCAGGGCGGCAGCTACTCATAGTGCATGAAAGCAAGTAAGTCTACCTAGCTCCCCTCCCAGAGGGAGTGTTGGAACACTCTTTCTCATTGCTGTGTCTCCAGTTTCTAGCACAGAGTGGAAACTGCAAGCACAGCGAATGTTCATGCGTCCAGACTTCCATCGGGGTGATGTTGCTAAACCGTGGGCCATATCACAGCAGTTTCAAGCTGAAACCTCCCCATCACCTCAAGGAGTAAGTCTTAAATCTACAGGATGTCTTTTTTTCCCCCCTTATTTATTTATTTATCTTTTTAAATGATACATTTTATCATTTTATTTGTGTTTATCATTTTATTTGTGTTTATTTTCTAATGTAAGGATGGTTTTCCATCACAAAACTTATTAATGTAATTCACATTAATGAAATCCATAGAATAAATATCATTAGATGCAAAGAAAGTACTCAGTAAAACTCAATAGCTATTCATGAGAAGAGTTTTTGGAAGATGATAAAACGTATACAAAAACTACAGCAAATATCATATTTTATGATGAAACATTGAAAGCGTTAACTTCCCTTGTCCCTGCCGGAGCATGTGATCTCTCTTAGGCCTTTGTGCCTCTGCACCTAGCATTCTTTCCCCCGAATGACCTTTTTCTTCCTTTCCACCTGGTGAGGACCCGCTCACCCTTGAAGACCCAGATCTAATATCGCTGTAGTGAAACCTTCCCCGAATCCCCCAGGTTTTCACACCCTCCCTTGTTGGCATTCTCAGTATCCTCTGTACTTAGCTCAGATGATGCAGCAACATGGAGATCATTTCTTTATTTGTCTGTTTGTTCCACCTGGCTGAATTTTGCTTTTTTCATTCACTTCCTCGCCCCAGTGCCTAGTTCATCATAACCTCCAGAAAGTTTTTGTTATGGAAGAAACATGAGGTTTCTAGTACTTCTGGTACTTCTTCAAGACAGCTGCAGAAGCAACTACTAATAGTTCTAAGGAATAAAGATGATATTATGATTGTTGATAAATTTACTGTTTATTGATTTATTATTCACCATGAGAAATATAGATGGGAGAAATAAATAAGCAAAAAGATCGAAATGGAGAACAACAGTAACAACTGCAAATGTTTCTCTACAGGTTTAAAACTTACAGTGCTTTCTCATTAACATGATCTTATTCTCACTGTAACACAGTGAGGGAAGTGGGCTATTAGGATTGCTCTCCTTTAAAGTGGAGGAAATTGAGGTTCAACATGTAACTTATCCAAAGCTTGCGCAGTTGCATGGGTAGTAATGGTCTATACCCGGAGTCACAGCTTAGCCTGGTAACAGTACATCTTAATGTTTTCTCCCATACCCCTTCTGGACTACTTTCTCATACAAACAAGTGAGCCAAAATGAGAAGAGGAGAAGAAAGGAGGGGAAAAGCAGCATAAATAAGGGAAAGTTGCTTTATTTAACACAATTTTTAATATCCACAAATAACTGTGCAAGGTAGACATTACCGTCTCCATTCTGCAGATAGGATAACACAGGGCTGGGGAGGGAACGGTAACTTGCTCCAGGCCTCGCAGCCAATAAGTAGCACAGGTTGGATTCAAACCCAGGTTTTCTCTCTCTTTGAAAACCTTTCCTATACTCTGCTGCCTGGGTCACTTGTTGGGCCTTAGGGCGACAGGGGAAAAGGTTCTGTCTGTGTCTCATCTGTGCCCCACCTTGCCTCCTGTGGCAATTGGTCAGAGGTTCAGAGCTCCAGGGTTTTTGCTGTTGGTTTTTTGTTTGTTTTTTTGATGCCCTGTCCCTCGTGAAGCACGTGAGACCCACACTTTGCATCTCGGCAAGATTTAAAAGGAATCACTGATGACCTGCTGAGGTATTTTCGTTTTGTTCCTGGAAATGATTAATCTTGAGGCTTTGTGATGGCTCTTGTCACAAATAGCCTTCCTTAAGCCATAATTTCCCCATTTCCCTTTAAGGTAATAGTTAGCATTTAAGCAATAAAAATAAGCAAAATAATCCTGCTGTGAGGATATGTTTACATTTTATATATATATGGTACTGACCAAGGTAGAACTCTACCTGAAATGAATTAGAAAATTGTGTTGTTTTTTTTTTAAAAGCTCAATTTCTGTCTCTTACTGTCACTCTGTTTCTGTCAATCCCTACCTCTTTCTTGTATTTTTTTTTTCTTCTTCTTTCTCCCTAGCAGATAGGATAAAATATTTCTGTTTTGTTTTTTGTAGGTGATGTTTCAGATGCTTCTTTCATTTTGTAGTCACTTAAATTCCCGTGAGACCAGTAATTTTAGCTTGAGGTCTCCAGGGATCACGTGATTTGGGACAGAGAGGGAGAGGATGTTTTTTTCCTAGGGCTGGGAACTACACACTCCCAGACTCCTTTTCACTTTTAGTCTTTGCTGCCTGTGCAGTTCCAAGTAGGGTCAAGGTAACGCAAGGGCACTCTTAAGAAGAGAACTGGGGCGCAGCTACGAACAGATGTTCTTTGATAACTGCTGAGGAAAGAGGATCTGGCTGAGAGACCCGTAGCTTTCAGTCGCTGAGAACCTTTAGCCAGTGCCCACGCGCGTGTGTTTCAGTTTTATTCATTTCTCCCCCAGAGCCACGGCGTACCTGCTGTTGCTCTCAAGCCTCTTGCCAACAGTGGCATCTGCTCAGTGTAGCCATCAAGAATTTGAATGTCAATATCTTTGCCTTGAAATGAATGGAAAAGTATTTGTCACTCAGCGGCAATCATTCTTCAAATAAAAGGTTAGCCAGACAGGGCCCTTAATCAAAGAGTCGGTCTTTTCTGTCAGCAGTGCCTTTTAAATAGCAATGATGAAGGCTGGCTGTCAGGGTAGGACTTGATGGGCGAGATGATTGATCTGCATAAATCATTTTCTTTTAACATTGTCAGTGAAGAGTAAATTGGTGGGACATTTTGGGTATTAGCTGTGTTGAAATGAATATGCAGTATCCTAGGTGTGTCCTCATTCACGTAGCCTTCGTGAAAGAAGGTAGAAATTAAAAGGCTTTTCGGCGTGCATTGTTCTAACAAGAAAGTTGCGCCATTCTTACTGCTGTGGTCATCATCTTGCATGCTAAATTCGGAAGTTGAGTGTGTAGCACATTTTACAAGCTCCGAAAGGAATCTGGTTAATTTGGGAATTAGCTAGAGTCAGTAGCATTTAACAACCAGTAAATCTGTAAAGACTCACAGCTCAGAGGAAAAAAAAAAAAAAAATCTAAGAATCGTTTCTGGTTTTAAAGGATAGAGCCTCTCCTACCCAGCACGCTGTCGCAGAAATAGCCTCGGCTTCAGATCAGGTTTTGGCTTGAATCTGCATGCCATCATTCCTTGGTGAGTCTCCTTGACCAGAGTACTTAACCTTTCTGAGTTTGTTTCTTCGTCTTTAAAAATGAGCTTGCTTTTATTACGGTTGGTAGGTTTGCTTTTGTATTAAGGACAGTGATGCAGGTGAAAGGACTGAGCGTACGACCTGGCACCTGGTGAAGAAGTGCTCAGTAACGTTAGTCTCTTCCCTTTTCTCTAGTCAAGCAAAACTCCCCAAATCTAGAACCCTGGCTGAGATGTCGATGTGAAGCGCTGCCCACTTGGTCAAAGTAAACAATAAGTTGCTCGTTTTGGGTCATTTCTGTGCTTGCTGGGATTTCTTATGACCATTTTAACATAAAAAGCATGTTTCAAGGGGACAAAAGATATACTTAATTGCGGAATACTGGGAGTAGGGAGTGAGGTGGAAGGCATGGGGGAGAAATGTGGCCAAGAACACTTAGAGGGTTTTTTCCTTACCATTACTCTCTGATTATATGTCGGGGTTCGTATTATTCACCTTTGGAATGAGCAAGTAAAGCCTATGCAATATAGTGTTGGATTAAAAGCAGGGCTGATGGAGCCAAATTGTTGGGTCTAGATCCCACGTCTTCCACTTAATTGCTATTATGTGACTGCAGGCAAGATAATTAATTGCCCTCCTAAGCATCAGTTTCCTCACCTCTGAAATGGGCATAGTAATAGTACCTATTTTACAGCATGTTAATATACAAAAAAATCATGTAAAAGAGTACTTGATATGTACATGTTAACTATGGTTACTATGAATGAATGAATAATTGGTCAGTTAAGGAAGGTAGATATTGTTAAAATTCAAGTGGGCCAAAAGTATCGAAGGAAGAAACATATTTCAATATACAAGTCCAAGATAAAGGTATGCTGGAGTGAAATATTTGCTTCATTTTGGAGAAAATTCCCTATTGGAGGAATTTAGAGCCAGGATGATTCTAGACATGCCGTGTTGTAGCTGGGCAGTTAAGTGTTGTTAGAATGACCCACTGGCAGCCCTGTTCTGTTCTCCCTTTTCCCAATGTAGGAGTGAAATCGGATTGAGATGGTCTTATGGTCAAAACTAACATGGGAGAGGATGTTTTGCTGGTTTAATTTTTTTTTTAGATGATATTGATTAAATATGTAACTCGTTGAGACATGGGTTTTATAGGCTCTTCTGGGAATTAGTCTGCTTGCTGTCTTGAGTGGGAGGCTAAGGGAACACTGTCTGCTTACCCAGGTTCCCCATGTGCCTCCTACGATGGTGAAACACATGTCAATTCTGCCAGTGGGCACGTGGCATGGACTTGTAGGAGCCTCTGTAACACACGTGTGCTGTGCACCTCTGTAAATTAACAGGTGTTGCCAGAAGAGTACCTTTTTCACTTGGACATTTGAGCTATCTCCATTCTTCGAGATTTGCAATTTTTTCTCAGGCCTGTTTTTAGCTGACATGATTAGTTGTATTTGGGCCTTGTGTCTTTTTATTTACCGTCTTTTCAGTTTATTTCATTTTGAGCTTTAGGTTTCTTCCTGCATAGTGAGAGAAGTTGCTACAAGATGATCCCAGAGAAATTTTCACCAACACTGATGATTCGGTGGAAGTCCTCAGATGGGTCTGGAGGTAGCAAAGGTCTCCCCGTTCCTGGGTGGGGCAGGGATGCAGATTTGAGATCTCTCCAGTCTCAGCTCTTGGATAATGCTACATTAAGCACTCAGTATGGGTCACCGTGTTGCTTTTTGGAGGACATTGTGAAACCGTTGTTTACCTCCTCCACGGGCATGATGGCTATGTTGAGAATTTCTAGAAAACCTTCTCTGCTGCTTTGGCCTGCCGTGCTTGTGGGTTGCAGAAGTGATGAAGTCGTTCCTTAGACTCCTTCCTGATTCGGTCTGTATTAGACAAAGCGCAGCCTATGTTACCTAACTGGCTAGTTCATGGAGTCCAGCCATATTGGGTGTGATATTCTGCTCAAGATTAATTTCCTGTAATGAAGACCTGAAACACGGTGTTGAAGAGCCCCTCTAATGTTTCTTTTCTAGCAATCTATCAAAACGATAGATATTTAGCCTTCTTTATTGGATATGAAACATTAACTTAAAGCCCGTGCTGCTTTCTGTTTTAAATACCAATATCCATCTCGTGTTTCTCGCTGTAAGCATCTCTTACCCTTGCCCTCCATTCATCAAGCACCGTGAAAAGTCTGCCACCATCTCCCAGGTGACACATGTCATAGACTTAGCCTTAGGTCATGATTATCTGACACCTTGGACACCTGACCAAGCCTGGCCCTGACCCTGCTTGGACCTTTGTTGAATCCACTTCGCTGAGTTTGTGAAATGCTGGAAGACAGATATCTTAGCCCAGGGGGCAGCCTCATTACTTCCCAGTTGATTATTACCTTTTTTTTTTCAGTTATGAGCTGATGAGTCTTAGAAAAGCCTGAGCTGCTTTTCCTCCTAACACCTTCCCGTTTTTGATAGCATGAAAAACGTGGATTTTCATAATTTCCAACGAGTAAGAGGAATCCATTGCTTAGCCTCTGGGGGCTCCCTGTTGTCCAGGTGCACTTAGTTTGGTGTTTGAGGCCATAGAACAAGTGCCCAGGCACCTAATTGGTACGTATTTAATGTTTGTCAAATTTATGAATGAAAAGAATGGACATTTTTCATTTTCCTTCTTTGTCATTATTACCCATGAATGCAGTATTATTCTGTCCTCTTCCCCAGTTGTTTTCTTTTGACTACTTTTATTATTCACTGGAAACGTATGTTGAACACTCATTGTTTGCCATTTTCCCTTATGGAATACATTTTTTCTAAATTTTTTTTTTTTTTTCTGGCTCAAATGATGTCTATCCTTCAGAGCCTGGCTGAAGACCCATATCATATGTGTATTCTCTCTGTGATTTTTCCATTGCTCTTTTTTCTTTTCTGAAGTCTTAACCATTACGAATTCACTGTACATTCACTGTACATCCAAAGCTGGAACGTCAGATGGAGTTTCTGTAGATATTTTGATCTACTCACAGCTTGTCCTTCTTTTAGATTGCAGTATCTTTAAAACAGGAACCTAAGCTTAGCCCCTCTTTCATGGCACACACCCTCCTCTTGGGCACCAAGGGTGTATGTAGAGCTAGTGGCTTGACGTGGCCGACAGCCATGCATTCTCAGTGGACTTTGCAGTTACTCTGTGTAAGACAAGGCAGAAGAATCACACAGTGATTGACTTTGCACTGTGTCTCTCACACTGTAATCCTTGTGACCACCTAGGGAGTGTGACCACGGAGACCCCATTAGATTGTGCTCTCGCCAAGGACTTTACTAACCACGACATTGCTGCGTGCAGCCCTCCCTGACAGTAACTTTGGGCCCAGAGACTCAAGTGGTTCCCCATTTTCTTGCTCCATCTGATGCTTGGTGGTTCAGTACTCTGTCTTCTGCTTCCTTGTTAACGTTTCCTCAACTGGGACACCTTCATTGTGGAGCCCTGCTGTTTGAGCCGGGAGGTGGAGTCTTGCTGCTTCCCCTCTCCGTGGGGAGGGAAAGCAGCAAGGTACCTACCTATCCCAGGCTTCATGGGAGCTTTCCTGGATTGGAGACATCAGCCTCCAACGCTCCTGTGCTTTCCCCATCGCCTGTTGTGTGTCTCACCCAAGGCTTATCTCAAGAGGCCTTTGAATCTTAGTTGGCCAGAAATCTTTTTGGCAGTTTGTAAACTTTGTTAGATTTCAGTCAATCCCTTTTATTTTCAGGACATGCCCACATTGCTGATTTGTGTTCCAGGGCCTGTGATTTCCCCCGGTCTCCTTTTTCCACCCGGATGTGATCCATGGGTACTGTTGCAAGAATTGACAGTTTGAAACACTTATGAAGGGCCCAACCACTAGACTCTTGAAAAAAAATTTTTTTGGTCTTGTTTTGTTTGCAGATAATACTGAAATATTTTCATTATAAAAGGTACATGTAATAGAAATGTGAAATGTGAAAGCAAAGTCTGAAGATCTCTGTATTAGTTAGGCAGCATGTAACAGAAAACCAAAACCAACAGTGGTTTTAAAATAGGAGTTTCACTTTTTTTTTTCCTGTGAGAAAAGCACAGAGGTAGGCAGGCCAAGGCTCTTACTTTTTAGCTTCATGAGGTCAGGAGAGACAAGGCTTCTCCTTTGTTTCTGTACCTTCTTTCTGCACCACCATCGATTTCTAAGTTGCTTCATGGCTCAGAGTACCTGCTGGAGTTCCAGTCGTATCTGACTTACAAGCAGGATGGAGAAAGAATGGAAGAGGAAAAGAAAAAGCACGTGCTGGCCGTCTGTCCCACTTGTAAGGAAGGACAAATAGCCAGTCATGTGCTGGAGCTGGTTCATCCTTGGTTGTGAGAATTGATACATTCTCAGGAGCTTTTGTGAGCCAGTTGACCTCAACTTGGTGGCTTGAAGTTGGCCATAGTGGGAAAATTTACACCACAGAAATTAGTGTAAGAAAGGTTGTTAGACACGTATCAGTACATACCTATCCCTGGCTGAAGGGCAGACTGGGAATGCAGTCTTAGTTGGGTGCACCGCCACCCTGAATAAAATCAGGGTTTTGTTACTAAGGAAGAAGGGGGAATGTATAATGGGCAAGCAAAGGCCTCTTTGCCACCTTCCCCCGACTTTGTATGGAATTCCCCGGTTCCATAGCATGGGTCTGCTTTCCTATTGAGGTTGTTTAGGTTGTTTACTCTTTTCTCCTTTATAAATTATGCAGTAGTAAACATTTTTTGGCACATATATGTGTGTGTGTGTATGTATGTTTTTCTGCACGTGGTCTAGCGGTGTAGGTGATAGTTCCTTTGAGGAGGATTTGCTGGGTCACAGGATGTGCACACTGCTTATTACCTCTTTACAAAGTGTGCTGTTTCCTCCTGTGACAGTGTAGGGTGAAGAACATGACTTTGGAACCAGACACACAGGGTGTGAACACTCATTCTGACCCTTCCTAGCTGTGTGACTCCGGCCAATTGACTTAACCTCTCTAGGCCTCCATTTTTCTCCCGTAAAATGGGGGGATAGAATCTGCTTCCGTAGGGGTTCTTTGACATTGAAATGAGATCATGACTACAAAACACTTAGAGCAGAGCCTGGCAGGTGGTAAACCCACAATAAATGGTAACTAGGGGCCTTTGCACGTGGAGAGATGTGCTCATACCGATGTAAAACATAGAGAAGAATGAAAACATGAGACCAGGTCTTGAACGTTAAAGCTGAGATCATTATGAGTTGTAGGGGTCAGCATCAGATGGGGAAGAAGTGGATTTTTAATACACAGATTGGAAAATTATTTCCCTGACTTAAGGGGCGGCAATAGGTTTAATTGATGGTTGGAAAAACCTCAGAAGAAATCAACCATGTCTCCAATTCATAAGTGCACATCATAAATATATTTAAAATCATCTTTATGACTGCTTAGCTTTAAATTTCTTTGGCACATCAGATGCTCGAGTTGTGGAACTTGACAAAAATCAACATAAATGTTCTTTTTCTCCCCCAACCATATTGAACGTCGCACAGATGTGTATTTAAGAATTTATTATGAACATGCAAATATTGATGTCCCCAAGGCCCATTCTTTGATTTTCAAACTGCTGTTGCTATGTTTGGAATGGTTGATTAATACAGGTCTTTGCTCTGACACAAGCATGTGTGACTTCAGGGCCACTGAGAGCAGCATCGAGAAGAAAGGGGAAGCCACGGCTTGATGTTCATAGGGTTGGACACTACTTGAGGATGGGAGTTGCTTTGGGAAAATGGCAGCAGGCAACCCAATCTATGAGGTGGGTAAGGGTGTGCCTCGCACAGAGCTTTGCCCATGGTAGGTTCTCAGTAAGTCTTTGCTAACTTAAAGAGACAGAATATATGGAGAATAAACAGTCCTGATGAGAAAAAATTATTTCACACTGGTCTAGAATCTTGGCACTGTGAACGTTTTGAGCTGGACAGTTCTTGTTGTGGCGACTGTTCTGTGCACTGTACAGTATCTGCAGCATCTCTGGCCTCTCCCCACTAGGTGACAGGAGCATGGCCCTCCCCAAGTTGTGATCACAAAAAAGGTCTCCAGACATTGCTAAGTGTCTCCAGGCGGGGGTGGGGAGTGGAGGGCAAAATCGCCCCCAGTTGAGAACCACTGGGCCAGAAGAAAGGATTAAACAACTATTATAGTTATTATTAAATTATTAAACAGTAGGTGTGTGACAGATGTTTAACTCATTTACTACTTGCAGGTGTCGCTGAAATAATTTTTGCAGGAGGGAGAGGTGGGAAGAGGTTAAGAACATGGCCCAAGGCTGGGCAGAGGGGGTCTGATTCCAAATGGGATGTTCTTTTGCTTGTACCCTCCTCCCTCCAAATAGAGTCTGACTTACACATCAAGTACCACAAGAACTCCTACTGTTCTTCTTCTTGGTGCTAAAGGCTCAGACCTCACTTCCTGATGAAAACACTGCCAAATGCACTGTTTGCAAAGAATCCTGGACTGCTTATGCGGGGGTCATTGATTTGGTTTGGTTTTTGTTTTGCAGAGAATGTGAACTGGGCTGTTCCCCAGTGAAGGACCAATGATTAACAAAGGGATGTGTAGTCTTCTTAGCTTTTCAAGGGCTGCGAGTCTCCAGAGAGAACTCTAACGGGGTCCAAAGGGGAGTTTCCTTTGGAAGGGAATTAACCAAGAACCACGATATCTTCTGTGGGGAAGGTGCCTTTTGCTGTGATGGTTCTTGGGGATATTTAGTAAACCAGATGGGGTTTTCTTCTGAAGAATACTAAGGCTAGCTATTTGCCTGTATGATCTTCTTGTGATTAATTTACTTGATTGTAAACTCTGGTCCAAGCAGAAGGGGCTTTGTTTTGAGCCATAGGTACTGATTCTTTGAGATGCATTGTGGGAGAAGAGCCTTACACCTTCTACCATTTGGTGAGACACTGGGCCATAGAGGAGAATTTTGGGGTGTGCAGCTAATTATTAGAATTATCAGTAAAAATGATAACCTCTTATAGCCACATGGGAATAGTGCACTAGATTGCTTTCTTAATAGAGTTGGGGCAGGTTGGGGGGAGTCGGGAAGTGAAGGAATAAAACTATTGTGAATTTCTCCCCCCTTTTCCCCTCTTTTTATACCATCAAGAGAATATAAACCAATAAAAGAACTAAATGTTGGCAATCCATAAAATTCTATAGTGGTAATAAAGAAAAACTGAAACTATACTGATATACAACCAAATAAGATAATTATCATTATTTTTTAATAAAGCCATTTATCATCAATAAATACCAAGGGGGATAGGAAAAATTACAAGCACAACAATGCCATCTTCCGTAACTATAGCTATTAACAATTTAAAGCATAGTTATGTGAGGAAGGAAGAACTTTTAGGAAGGCTTTGTGCTGTTCTCTGCGCAGAGAAGTCAAATTCTCACATTTCCGAATAGTCAGGATTCTGTAAACATTCCTGAATGGATAGATGCTTGTCCCAACTTAGAGTAGCTCATTTTCTAATGGTCTGTAATTTGGACCCTTCCTTTCTCTCCATTTCTAAGTTGGTCAGCAGCCCTGGAGGAAAGGCTGGGATCCAGGAAAAGGTATGTATGGTAATTATCTATCCACTTCCTAAATGTCACTAGTCAAGAGAACCTTATTTAGCAGAAAGGTTGCTCTTGAGGAATCCAGGGTCTCCTTTATCTCATCTGAGCAAACCCTGATTTAAGCAGCTACTCTTGCCTAAATATCTATGATCCAGGCCCTGGGGGTGGGGGTACAGGAAGGAATAAGATGCTTTTCTTTTTTTTTTTTTTTTTTTTTTGCTGCTGAGCCCCTTACATTCTCAAAGGAAGATGGACCTGTCTGCTCTCAGGGTTGAGATGCAGGGTAGTGGAGTGGTTAAGAGTGTGCCTTGAAGCCACCAGCCGTATCCCAGCTCTCCCATTCACCACCTGTGGGACCTTGTACAAATTAAGTCATGTCCCTATGCCTCATGGTCCTTATCTATAAAATAGAGATGATACTAGCACCTATCTATGGGTGGTTTTGAAGACTAAATGAATTGATATATGAAGGCTGGCACCTGGTGAGTATTATGTAAGTTAGGTGTCATCGAACTCGATGGGGTAAGTTAACTACTGTGATTAAATACCTTGGGTCTGGTGCTGGAGCAGCTGTTTGGGCTGTTTGGTAGTTTGGATCTGATGCAAGAGTAGTCAAGTTCTCTCTGACTGATGGTCACAAAAAGCTCTGGACAAGATAACGACTGTGCTGAGTCTTAAAGGGTGCGAATAGTAGGAGAGGGTATTCCACACAGTGGAAACCACAGGAGCTAAAGAATGGATGGAATCCCGAAACGGTATGATATGCCTAGGTAATTATAAGCCGTGTTCCAGCATGACAAAAAATGGAACCCGTGGCAGAAAGGGATGAGGCTGCCGGGTGTCAGAGGTTTGGCAGAGTCTGGGTTACAGAGTCTTGACTTTTTCTTGAGGACTATAACCCCTGTTGAAGCATCTTAAATGTGAAGGTGATGGTTTGTCAGATTTCCCATCTAGATCCATCATGAGGGCAGAAAGCAGTGCTGGGTTGCTCTAAACAGTGAGATGGGAGCCAGAGGGAAGGGTCAGAGGCAACTTTTGGAATTTCCAGGATTAGGACTTCCACCCAGTAGGACAATATTTCAGCAGAGTTACGCGTGCTTTTTTTGGAAATCAACACCTGGACTGATTGATTCTCAGGTTAATTGTGGTAGTCTTTAGTGCTGTTTGGCAAATACGCCCGTCCTTCTCCAGCTCCGGGCACATGTATAAACAAATGGTAGGATTGCATTTTCTGGTCCTCTTGTGCGAGAGGAGTCGTGGGAAGAGTTCTGGCCCAGGAGTTGTAAGGAAAAGTGATGGGTTACTTTGGAGCCAGATCATTTAATTGCTGGTATAAGATCCTTCAGAGCCTGCTTATTTCCCTTGCCACAGTGACTAGCGTCATCCCAGACGGTGTGTTCTTTCAGCCTGGTCCCGCATGAGGATGACATGGAGAACTCCCAGCTGACTCCTGATTAAACATGGGGCATGAGTGAGGAATAAACCTTTATGGTTTTAAGCCAGGAGTCAAAAAGCAAACTTTGTAAAGAGCCAGATATAAAATATATGAGGCTTTCAGATGGCAGGCAATCTTTTGTCCATTTTAAAATTGGGTTATATGTCTTTATTATTGTTATAAATTGGGTTATATGTCTTTATTATTGTTATAAGTGTTCTTTATGTATTGTAGATACAATTCCTGTACCCGGTATATAATTTTCTCAGATGTTGTTTCCCAGTCTTGAGTCTTGTCTTCTAAATTTTTGTAATGCTATGTTTTGAAGCACGAAAGTTTTTAATATGGATAAAGTACAATAGGTCAATTTTTTGCTCTTACGGATGATGCTTTCGGTGTTGTATATAAGGAAACTTTGCCTAACTCAAGGTTGTGAATATTTTCTCCTGGGTTTATAAATTTTATTAATATTTTAAAAGAGCCAGGTCTTGGCTTTGTTAATTTTATCTGTTGTTAGTCGTTTTTATTTCACTGATTCCCGCTCTTTTTACATGTTTTGGTGTTTTTTCTAGCTTATTAATGTGGAAACGTTAGATCATGGTTTTAAACTACTTTTCTAATGTAAGTGTTTAAAACTATAAATAATCTTCTTGGGCATTCCTTTAGCGGCATCCATTAGATTATGACATATTGTATTTTATTAATATGTGACTGAAAATATTTTCATGTTTTCCTTGTATTTTCTTCTTTAATCCATGATTTTTTGCCATCTAGATCCATGATGAGTTGAGTGAGGTGAGTTGTTTAGTTTTCAATTATTTTAGATTTTCTAGATATCTTAACTTTTATTGAGTTCTAGCATCTGTTGTTCTCAGAGAATCTACTCCTTAAGATTTCACTATTTGGAAATCTATTGAGACATTTTATGGCTCAGCACATGGTCTGTCTTCATAAATATACCTTGCATACTTGCAAACAATGTGTATTCTGCAGCTCTTGGATATTGTGTTCTATAAATATCAATTAGAACAAGTTGTTCAGTAGTGTGTTCAAATCTATATCTTTACTGGATTCTGTATTGTCATGTGGTTCTATCAGTTGCTGAGAGGGGGGTTATTAATTTTCCAACCATGATTGTGGATTTCCCCATTTAGATCTGTCTAGTTTTTTCATCATCTGTTTTGAAGCTTTGTATTTAAGTGCACACACATTTAGGATTTGTATGCTTCCTGATAATCTGACCCTTTAATCATTATGAAACATTCCTTTTAAAATCTCTAGTAGTGCTCTTTGTCTTGAGGTTTACTTTGTCTGATATTAGTGTAGCCATGGCAGCTTTTTAATACTTGTATTTTCCAGAGTATATATTTTTCCATCCTTTTACTTTCAACATTTTTGTGTATTTATATTATCATCGCATCCCTGTAGATAGCATTCAGTTGAGCCTTGATGTTTTATTGAGTTCAGTGATCTTTTCCTTTTAATTGTAGTGTTTAACCATTTGCATCTCGTCTAATTATTGATGAGTTTAGGCTTAAGTTTACCATTTTGTAAGGTATTTTCTATTTGTCCCATCTGTTTTTACATTTTTGTTTTTTTTGCCTTCTTTTAGGTAAGTGGAATACTTTTTAGTATTATATTTTAATTCTTCTTGTAGCTTTTAAACTATTTTCTTTTCAGTCTTTCTTCTAGAGATGAGATTTTGCATCCTCAGTTTTGCCTACTTCTCCACAGCCTACTCAGAGTTAAAACTGTACAATCTCGTATAAATGTAACGACTTCACAGTAGTTTAATTCCATTCTGTTTACCTCCCTCTGATTTTTTGGTGCTGTTTTGTCCTCCGTTTTGCATCTATATGAAAAACCCCATGATACGTTTTTATAATTTTTGTATTAAACTGTCAGTTTACTTTTAAAGAGATGAAGAAACAAGATAACTTGCATATAAATATTTACCATTTCATATACTCTTCATTCTTCCTATAGATATGGTTCCATCTGCTAACAATTCTGTTAAGTGTTAATAGAAGCATAATTTAGTGCAGTGAAGGTCAGCTGGTAATGAATTCTCTCAGTATTCATTTATCTGTAAAAATCTTTATTTTGTTTTCATTGTTGAAGGATATTTTTGTTGCATATAGAATTCTGGATTGATGGTTTATTTTTTCTCTCAGTGTTTTAAAGATTTTTTGATTGACTTCTGACATTTGCTGTTTCTAGTAACAAGTCAGCTATCAATTGTTTTGTTGTCTTCTGAATTAAATGTCTTTGTCCTTTAGACACTTTTAAGACTTTCTTTTTATCTTTTATTTTTTATTTATTTATTTTTAAAAATTTTTTAATTAATTAATTTATTTTATTTTTGGCTGTGTTGGGTCTTCGTTTCTGTGCAAGGGCTTTCTCTAGTTGCGGCAAGCGGGGGCCACTCTTCATCGCGGTGCGTGGGCCTCTCACTATCGCGGCCTCTCTTGTTGCGGAGCACAGGCTCCAGACGCGCAGGCTCAGTAGTTGTGGCTCACGGGCCCAGTTGCTCCGCAGCATGTGGGATCCTCCCATACCAGGGCTCGAACCCGTGTCCCCTGCATTGGCAGGCAGATTCTCAACCACTGCGCCACCAGGGAAGCCCCTATCTTTTATTATTAGAACCTTGGTGTAGTTTTCTTTGTATTCATTCAGCTTTGAGTTTATGAAGGCTTTTTGATCAGTCTGTTGTTTTCTCACAGATTTGGGGAATTTTTGCCCATTATTTGTTCAAATACTGTTTTTGCCTCATTCTCTCTTCTCAGCTTTTGGGACTCCAATTACACATATATTAGACCACTTGTTATTGTTCCATATTTGACTGAGGCTCAGATCACTTGTTTTAACCTTTCTTCTGTTTTTCAGATTGGATAATTATTATTGATCTTCAAATACTATTGGTCTTTATTCAAGTTGAATGGTCCTTTTCCCCCCATAACATTTCCACCTGCTGTTAAGACCATTGAGTAATTTTTCTTTTTTTAGATACTTTACTTCTGTAATAGAATTTAATTTGGTTATTTCTTTGTAGTTTAAAACTTTATGTTGAAATTCCCCCATTTGTTTACTGATTTTGACCCTCTTTGAATTCTTTGAAAATATTTATAAAGCTTTTTTAAAGTCCTTGTTTGTTTATTCAAACATTTGGAGTATCTCAGGGTCTGTTTTTCTTGCCTGATTTTTCTTTTGACTGTGAGCCACATTTTTACCTGTGTGTAGTAGTTTTGTTTTTTGTTTGTTTGTTTTTTATTGTATACAAGACACTGTGTTAATGTGTTAATGTATTACAAAGATTCTGGATTCTTTTATCTTCCTATGAAAAGTGTTGGTTTTGTTCTAGATTGATTTTTTCACTTACATTGCTGGCTGATAACCTTAAACTTGGGAAGGCTTTTTATATCTTCTTAGGGCATTCTGTTTCAATTTTGCTATTGCTCTTAGTGCAAAATCATAATCCTGGGGCATAGTCTGTACTTCTAAGTGTTTCCCTTCAAGGTTTTTGTTATAAAGCCCAAGATATTGACCAAGTCCCTTTGCCTTGTCAGAATTACAACACTGAACTCTGACTCCCTTGTGGTGGACAGCTTATGAAATATCTAGGAACTTTTTCAGCCTTTCACCTGTTAGTTTCTGCCAGGCTACTTGGACTTCCCCTGTGAACCCCCAGTTCAGGAATAAGCTAGGGATTTGTGAGGACGTGTATGCAGGTTTCCTACCTCTGTAACTCCTCTGTTCTGGGGTTTCCCTTTATAATTTCCAACCACTTGGACAACCCTGATCTCTGGCTTTTTAAGCCAGTGAGTTTACAGATTTCTTCTTGAGTTCTGGCTGCTTTGCAGACTGCAAAATGGCTTCAAGGGAAAGGCCATTTAAACATAGATATCACCCGATACGGTTCACTTCTTTAATAAAGGTCATTGAATTTATCCATTTTCTGCCTGCTCTGGGGGCTCTCCAGTGCCTTCAATTAATTTTTTCTTATGTTTTCCACAGAGTTTATAATTTTTATCTGTGGGAGACTTTGTCTAACACAATTTACTTCATTATTACCAGAACAGGAACTCCTACAAATAGCCTTCTTATATTCTTCTATAAGGCTAACAGTAAGAATGAGCTTTGGGGTTCTTTTCAACTCTTCTTTTTTTTGTGATTTGGGATATTTCGATTATGCAAACCCCTTCCAGTGAGCATGGTTCTTCAGCTGGAAACCTGCCTCACCTCCCCTCTATTTTTCGTGGTGAATGTCTTCTGATAAGAATGACCTCCTTGCTTATTGGGGGAAGTCTCCAGCCATGCTTTCTGAAGATGCATGGAATTAAGTGGTCCAACCTTTGACTGCTTTTATCACTGATTTTTAATTTTAGTTTTTTCTTGGGCATCTGGATGCATTCATTCATCAGATGGTCACTCATTATGGATTGAGAGCCTATCGTGTATGAAGCACAGTTCTAGGTGCCATAGTTCAGCGTTGATTAAAACAAAGTCACCATTTTCTGAAGCTTCCTTTATAGTTGGAAGAAGCAGACAGTAAACAAATAGTAAACAACTGTCAGCTTGTGATCAGTGTTATGAAGACAGTGGAGTCCAGTCAAGAGCTAGTGAGCGTATCTGTGGGCGTGCTTTACTTAAGACAGCATGTAAGAACTCTCTGGTGTGGGAAATACTTGCACTGAGATTGGAAGAATGAGACAAAGCCTCCCATGGGAAGATTTAAGGGAAGAGCACTCCAGGAAGAGGGAACAGCAAATACGAAGCCCTGAGCAGGAGTGTGATCAATGACCTAGTAGAGCAGCCAGCAGACCTGTGGGCTGGAGTGAAGTTGACATTTGGGGTCCTTAGAAGCCATAGTGAGTACTTTGGTATTTGCTCGGGGTGAGGTAGGAAATATTGGATGGTTTTGTATAGAGAAATAATGTAATTAGCTTTTGTCTTACACTCTAGGGGGGTAAGAGGAGAAGCAGGGAGACCAGCTAGAGAGCTACTGTGACTGGTGACAGATGTTGAGGATTGATTTGGGTCAAACAAAATTGTTTGTTAAGAGCTTCCTGTGTGCTCTGTGTGATGCTACCCACCTAATCAGTTGTGTTCCACATCTCCTTCTTGCCCTGGCAGGGATCAAATCTTGTAGAACCTCCCTCTACATAGAAAACTACACATGATAAGGAAGGAAACTTGACGAGGGAAGGCAGCCCTAGCATGAAGCTTTGGGCGTGGTGAAGTATTTGATTATCTGTGCATATAGCCACATACCTCGCTGAGTAAGTCATTGCAAATGTCATCTGGCTAATGTCCACTAATGATTAGTTAATTATAAGGCTGCCATTTCTGTCCTTGGTCTGACAGCTGGTTTACTTTACTGAAGGCAATGTCTTTGGTAGAGTTTCTTTATCACATTTTTTTTTAAAAGTGATAGCTTCAAGAACAAAGAAGATTAAGTACACTCTATCAAATAAGAGAACTAAGTCCAGAACCTGGCACTTAGTAAATGTTTAATAAATGTTACTTGAAATTAGATTTACTGCTTTGTTTGATTAAAAAAAAAACAACAAACCCCACCAATTTAATATAGTAAGAGCCCCTAAAGAGAGAACCAATAATCAGTTAAATAAATAGTATATTAGATTGAAACTAGAAGTAGCAACTCACGTGCATTTCTTAATTTGGTAATTACTTAAGTTACTGGCGCTCCTGTCTAGATGTGTGCATTTATGTGTGTATTTTCCCAGCTCCTTTACTTCTGCCTTCTGGTTCTCCCCTTCTCCTTCCTTCCCCTGCACATCCCCCCTTCCCCTCCCCCTATCATTTATGGAGGACTACCAAGCATACTGGTCACTGTTCCTGGCACTTGGTGCACAGAGACTTCCTGCAGCCTTTGGTTTCATGCAGTCGTTGAGAGCATAGCTAGAGAGTCAGACCCATTGGGTTCTAACGTAGCCTGTGAGCTGTGCGATCAGAGGTGTTTTATGAAACCTCTCCAAGACTCAGTTTACTTGTCTGTAAAATGGAGACAGTGCTGTTTTCAGGGTATGAATGAGAGGCTGTAAGGTCACTTAGCTTAGTACCTTGTAACATACTCCCCAGGTCTCATGATCATGCCCAACCCCCCCCACCCCGCATCCCCACCCCATGTATGAGGAAACAGAGACCCTGGGAAATCCCATGACTTGCCCAGGGACACACAGCACCATTCAGGGCCACCTATCACCTGCTCTTTTAAAAGGGAACAGGCAGGTATAGCTGGGTGCCGCTAGGCCAGCATGAGGGGCAGCATAGCGTGGTGTGTAAGAGCACAGCTTCAGTGGGTGCAGATTCCAGCTCTGCTGCTTACTAGCTGTGTGCCCTCGGGCTAGATTATGTAACCTCTCTATGCCTCATTTTCCTCACCTTTGAAATGGGGCTAAGGATGCCACCTTGCCTAGAGCTGCATGGAGGATTAAATGAGATCCTATGTGCAGAGTACTTGGAGCAGCATAGAAGCATTGCCTGTTAATAGTGGCGTTGATTGTGAAACGTAACTGAGCGTTGCTAAGAGGTTGTCTTTCCAGCAGCACCCAGTCCAAGTGCCCACTTCCTCTGTGATTGGCTCAGGCGCCCCCAGCCCTGCACGCGGTCTCATTTTTGTTTGATCAGGGCACACCTCTTTCCCCGGCGGCCCCGTCACCACCTTCCTCCCGGCTCGTGCTGCCTCGCCCTCTGTTCTGGTCTGCCAGATATCTGCTGACCCATTTGCCGCTCCCGTCAGGTCAGAGCTAGCAAGGCCTTCGCGGGGTGCCCAGGCAGCATGTCATGTCCCAGCGCTGTTGTACATCTTGTTTCATAGATATTTTGCTGTAATGTTCTGTGACCTTTTCCATTGAGTGAGGTAGTTGGAGAGGCACTCAGTAAGGGAAAACTGAGCCGTTTTATCCCTCCCCACGGAGGCTCCTGTTTCCTTTCCACCATTCATTTGAAAGCTATCATTTTCTTGATTTTATAGCTCAAAAACACCATTGATTCAGTGGGTGTTAGATGCTAAGAGTTCTCCTATTGACATGCCTATTGACAGTTTTCAGTATATTCTGTGTCTAATTATCACTCTCAGCTAAGTGATACACCTTGTGGACTTGAGCGATGGAGTCGATAGCTCTCACCACATTGTTCCAGCCGCACCTATTGAGCCTGGTGTCACGGCGATGTGATTTATGTGAGCAGAAAGAAGATTTCTGTTGGTGTGCTGCATAATTAAAACAAGTGCGGAGTGACTGGTGGCAAAAAAATCAGGTCTGCCGATGTCACCCCCAAATGAGGAGAGATTTCTGTGGTAAGCAGCTGCGACAGTGAGGAATCTCTCTTGGCATCTTGTGCCAAGTTTTCAAGGGTTCGATTTTCCTCCCAGCCCCAGCTGAGGGTTCCTCCTCTCCGCCTTCCCGTCTCCTCGCGTTCAAAGCCCCAGGATGTGTGTGCGCTCTTGTTCCTCAGGCCTGGGGCCCTGGGGCTTTGCTCTGGGAGGGGCTTACTGTTGGGGGGGGCTGTGTTTTGGGGCGTGGCTGTTCATGGAGTTGAGGCAGGCAGAAGCCCACTTTCAGGAGTAGGGAGGGCGGCTGGTTTAAAAAAAATCTCGTCCTTTGTGTCAGCCAGTTTGAGTTTCTTAGGTTCAGAGTAAAGGTTGAGAATGCCATTTTCTCTGTGCGTGAGCCAGGTAGTCCCTGCGTGTGAATAGCGTGTTCTGAGGGGTGCTGATGGGGGGGTCTTGCCAGCCCCAGGCAGGGAAGCTGGGGAAGTGTGGGAGGCTGACAGGAGGTGAAGCTGGCCTGTGGTAAGGAAAAAACTCTGGTGTGAAACAAAGTCCCCTCCTCTTGCCCTACATTTTTAGTGGTGTTCTTCATAAATGCCCTTCATGGGGTCTCACTAGACAAGAACTTAACTTCTCCAGTGCTGGTTTTGGTATGTTTTCTATGAGACCAAGTGTCTAGTTATTTAGCCCCTGTGGACCTCAGTTTCCTCATCTGTAAAATGAACCAGGGGTCCCTTTTAGCGCTGAAGTACTGAGGCTTAGTGAGTTAGGGGCTTGAAGTAAGGGTTGGAGAATTGACAGTTGTTAATCTGAGTCATTCCTGGAGGAATTCACTGGCGAGGTCGCCGTTGGCCAGAAATAAGATGTACGCGGTTTACCTAAGATGCATGGCCCCTTTTTCATACGGGACTCAAGGACGCTTTAAGATGAAAATGTATCATAGTGAGACATGTAAGGTTGAGTGTGAATGGAACATCTGAGTCAAGAGGGAGGGTAGATGTTTCCAGGCACCTGAGTCGGCAGTAAATTTGGCCTGGTGGCCGGCAAAAGTCGCGAGTAGAATTGGACTTGGGTGTTGGTGGGCGGTCGGGGCCCTGCAGAGGGGTCGGGAATCGGGTATCGGGTAGCTGAGCCCGCGACGAGAGGGACTTGTGAGGTCACTGATTCAAGACAGGTTACTTTCCTGGAAGCCAGAGAGGCCTTGTGTGACTTCTATTACCATCAATTCTTACTTAATGAACCTCTGTATGTGGCGCTTTTGCAATTCAGATTTTTAGAATGAGAGTGAGAGAAAGGGAAAGAGGGAAGGAGGGAGAGACGGAGATTAATATTACATCAAGGGCACAAATAATTTGCTTTGAGAAAGCTGACTCATGCACAAGACCAGAGATGATGTGATTTAAGTCCATATTTTCATAATTGGAATTTTTTAATACAGAAGTTTTAGGACTACTCAGTTATCTTTGAGGATTCACTGATGTTTTATGATTGGGGGAGGAGGGGGTCAGAGTACTTTGTCCTGAACATGAGGTAAACCATGAAACTTAGCAGGGTTCTTGAAAACTCAAGAAATCTCATAGACATTATTTCTTGTTAATTGTTCGTATTTATTTAGACCTGTTGATGGTCCTGGAGAAGGGGCAACATTCCTCTGTAAATATGGAAAGGATCTTTGAACGTTCTGGTAGGATTATGGATTTCCCCCCAGTTTGTCTGTAATAATGACTAAACACTTTTCTATGAAGACATTAACATATTAATGTATTGTTACTGCAACACAGGACCGCCAGAAGATTCTGGGTGGCCGATCAGTGTAAAGTCGATCTCATTCCTGTTGAGGTCCTTTTTTTCCCATCCTTGACTTGACAAGTGGTCCACCTTACGGACTCCCCCGTGTAGATCACAGGCTACGGTGATCACCTGTGGTTTTGGGATAGGATGATTCCTTTGTGTGGTAGGGTCCCCGTATCCTAACCACAGTTGGTTTATTTAGACAGTGGAAATTAGTGGAAAGAATGTACCTTGGGATTCTTTGATGCACAGTTCTTCCTTTTCTATGTCTCAGGCTTCTGAAGTGCCTCTCCTTCCTGTGTCCTGCCTTTCCCTCCCGTGCAACACACCTCCTGCTGGCAGAGGTGTCACTTGGTGGATTTTAGGGCAGTACAAGAATTGCTCTTGTGAGGCTGACGTATACCTTGAGTTTCCTTGGGCTGCTTCCGGCCTCTCCCTGTTTGCGCTCTGGGATCCCTGTGGGGGGTGAGTGTGCAGAACATGTCCTCACCTCTCAATTCATTGTGACTTTAGCTGGAGGTCCATCCTCTGGCTGTCGCTGCTCTAAACCCCGGCGAGTGGAGGGAGCGCGGAAGAGGGAGCGAACAGTAAGCCCGTGGCTGGGGTCTGTGTGTGGAGGGACGTGCCGTGCAGGGAAGGGGAGCTGCATTTCCCCTCTGCGATTGCCAGGAGAGGTGGAGCCTTCCCAGGAGATGATGCAAAGGCACAGCAAATCCGGCAGGGCCTGTGCCTGGGCAGCCCCGGGCTCGTCTGCTGAGGGATGGGGCGGAGTGGCCTGCAGGGCCCCACCATCAACAGAGGGTCCAGAATTCAGGGCTTCCCTCAAGCAGCCCAGCTCCTTAAAATGGCAAATTATTATTTTTGCTCTTTTCTGTCTCTGGGATTGTTTATGCATCTCCAATGAGCTGTAAAGGGAATTTCGTGCGTTCGACAAACTTTTGCCTTAAAGGAGGCAGGTTGGAGGTGGGCGAGCCGTCCCATTAAATGCCGGCTATTGTGCTTTTCATTCAGCTTGAGGAACAGTGGCCAAAGATCGCAGGGGATTAAATTAATGTAATGGCAAGAATTCATATAGGAGTCTGTGGGAATGGGGCAGAATAAAGCCAAGGCTTCTCAGTATTGTGCTGTTTTTTGATTGGCCTTAGAGGGAAAACATAATATACCTGTATTTATGTTGATTCTAAATAGGGAGTGTGTAAACAGAGGCATGTCATTTTTTCCTACCGTCTTGGAGTTGAAGTTAAATAGCTATCCATTTTGAGCAAGGGACATACTTCTGAGTAATGAGTTAAGTTCAGTTTTCGAGCATTCGGATCTTGCTGTACATCGCAATAAGGGTGTTTTTGTTGCTCAGTTGGGTTCTTGTTATGGAGGCCTGCCATACATGGGCATTTGTGAGTTATTTATTTGTTAAAGGGCATTCCTTTTATTTTTAGAAAAATTCACCTTTGTCTCTGTGAATTTAAGCAGTATCAACCCCAAGTAAACACCTTTTTCAATATCAGTCTTTGATGCCAGGAGCTGCAGACAAGATGGTCCTGCCTTCTGGAGAAATACATATGTGTCTTTCATCTGGGAAATGTCTTTCTGGGGTAGTACCAGCTGGAAGATGTCAGCTGGGATGACCAAACACTTGATCGATGGACGAGGGGTGCGGCAAAGGTGGCTGAGAGCCATTCATATGCAGTGTGTTTGAAAGCACTTTGAAAAGTATAGCGTGCTTAGCGTGCATGTGTATATAATATGAAAGCATATTTTTATTAGGCACATTTTAACATATGGTTCCAAAGAAGAGGAAGGTGTTCTACTCTGATCAAAGTTTACTTTTTTTCTCCCCTTACACAGTTAGGAAAGCATCGTTAGGCATTGATTTCAGTAATGATGTTTAAACTTTTTAAGGCTTCCTGAGGAATTGCCCTAATTTCTTAAAACACTGCTTTCGTTGCCTCCATGCTTACTTCGGGAATATGTGAACTCCCTAGCCTGGCTTCAAGGCTTTACACGGTTTTGACTGACTCTTCCCTGCAGTACAGCCTCTGTGCCAGAATGTCCTGGCCACCATCAGTTCTCATTTCCAGCCTCACAGTTCTACGTTTGTTTATGTTACTCCTTCTATTTGAGGGGCACCCTCCCCTGACGTCTGCCCAGTAGATGCAGCCCATTGTCTGGGGCACTGCTGACTCAGCTCCTCCTCGGCGGGGTCCCTGCAGCCTCCCCTTCGTCTCTCCTAACAGTAAACGTGTTCTCTCCGAAGCCCCCGGTGGGAATTAACCATGGCCCTGTTGTGCAGTGTCCTTATCTACCCTGCTGCTTTCTTAGCTTTAACGGTACAAGGTAGTAACAGCAGTGATACTAGAAATAATAAAAACACTTATTCAGAGTAGTGTACTTTTTTTGAAGATCCAAGTTCTACTGATTGCTTGTTGTATGCGAGGTGGTTGATCACAAAGCAGACATGGGTCCTGGATTCATGGAGCTTATGTTCGGCCCTGTTGTGCAGTGTCCTTATCTACCCTGCTGCTTTCTTAGCTTTAACAGTACGAGGTAGTAACAACAGTGATACTGGAAATAATAAAAACACTTATTCAGAGTATTGTACTTGTTTTGAAGATCCAAGTTCTACTGATTGCTCGTTGTATGCGAGGTGGTTGATCACAAAGCAGACATGGGTCCCGGATTCATGGAGCTTATGTTCAAGTGGGGAAGATAAACCATCGCACAGTCACTCAGATTATTGTGAAAATGTTGATGGTGACAGGTGGCACAAAGGGGTGGGTGCAGGACACCATGAAGAATTGGGAAGGGGCGTTTGAACTATTCAGGGAGGTCAGTGAAGGCTCCCCGGAGGGCAGGCCTGGCCTTGGGATTTGTATAGCCCAGTGCAAGATGAAAACGCAGTGGCTCGCGTTGCACAATTACTAAGAATTTCAAGATGGCGACAGCATTGCATCAAATCAAGCACGCGGTCCTGTGCAACTGAGCAGGTTGTACTCGCATGGAAGGGTCCCACCTGAGGAAAGGATGTTTGTGTTGAGCCGTGAGGGCAGGGCAGGACAGGAAGAAGGTTCCAGGAAGAGGAAACGGTATGAACAGAGTCTCAGGCGCATTCAGAAACGGGATGAAGGTCACTGTGGCTGGAATGCAGACGGTAGGTGGGAGACAGACGTATTGAGGCCAGGGAGGTAGAGAAGATGACGCGTAAGGCCAAGCACAGCCCTGACGGTCTCTGACCTTGATGCTCTGAGCCACATACGGCTACTGAAGTGCGTTCAGGAGGGAGCTAACACATCTGGCTTGGACGTTTGGAGTCACGCTGGCTGCAGCATACGGGATCGACGTGGGTGGGTGCTAGGTGTGAAAGTAGAAGGATCGTTTGGAGGCGGCCCATCCAGGGGAGATGGTGGGAATTTGGATCAGGGTGGTGGTGGTGGAGATAGAAGTGGGAAGTTGTGTTGTGGAGACTGAGTTGGCAAGGCTTGGCAGAGTGGCATTGGAGGAGTAAATGATGCTGAAGATGACACCTAGATTTCCGGCTTTGGACCTTGGGTTGAACCTCATGAAACTGCCAACATTCTGCCATTTTTGATCTGCAGAAGCATCAGTTTCATACGACGCAGCCTAATGGGTGAGTGGTTGGTAGGACGTGCACTTAGACGGGGAACAGGTAGGTTTTGATGGTGCAAGAGAGGATTGCAAACTGGGTTGTGATACACTGACTTTGAAGTGCCTTTGAAACCTCTAAGTGAGGATAGAGAGGGGGCAGTTGCCTGTGTAGGTCTGGAGCCTAGAGGAGTAGCCTGAACAGAGAGAGAATGTTGCTAAAACAGGTGCTGTGTGAACACTTTACAAGGGTTGCCTCTTTTATAATGTGCAGAAATCCTATGAGGAGTTTATTCTTGTACTCTTTTTGCAGATTCAAATATTGTGGCTCAGAGAGGTTAATTAACCCGTCCAAGGTAGCACAACTAGCAAGTGAAGGAGCTGGGTTTTGAAGCCTGGTCATTTCAGCCCAGGGCCCAAGCTTTTAACCACTATGCATACTGCCTTCCTGACGGCTTCCTCACACCAGTGTGCACAGCTCTTTGCACTGAGTGGGTCCTTAGGAATTCCTTACTGAATAAATAAATCTAAAACATTTGATGAAAATAGCAGCATATTCCCTTCTGAATAGGAGATTTTTGGAGGAGGTCCCAAGGCCCCAAAGTGTGAGCAAACATAGATGGAATTTTAATGATTGGCTTCCTGGTTATTTTCATGGCACTTTTCTCCTTTACTGATAAGCACCATCGCCCTCCCCTGCTGAGGTCTGAACTTTGTAGAGAGCCTTGGTTGACGAGACAGCAGTTTCTCTTGGATGGATCAATCCGTAATGTATTAGGTGTCCTCTACAATGTTCTTGGGGTGAATTTTATAGAATTTTGACATTTTAGGGCTAAGAGCTGGCTCGGCTGCTGCCATGAGCCTTCTAGCACCCCCGGAGCACGTTGCTAAATCACCAGGACACTCTTTCCTGCTCTGCCTGGATGCTGATTCAGAATCCTTCTCAACACAGTACCCCTCTCCTTTCAGGACTCAGGAAACTGAGATCCAGAGAAATGTTACTCCAGCAATCAGAGTTGGCACGCAGGAGTACATGTGTGTGCTCTCGCTGGTCTGAGAGGAATCGAAGAGACTAGATTCAGTCTCTTCCTAGGTAAGAAAGGTGAGGGCCTGGGTTGGGGGGCAGTGCCCTGCTCATTGCTGGCAGAAATGAGCTCACATCCTCATCCTCATCCCTACTTCCCCAGTTAGTCAGTGGTCCCTCCTCGGGTCTGGAAGAACGAAAACCCGAAGCAGATCCACTTCCTGTACTGGCTCATTCAGCAAGACTGAGCATATCTGGCTGTGTGCATGCATTTTTCATCAGCTGTCCCCCTGGAAATTCCCTCATCGTGAATGTGGACAGTGAATTGAGGGGTGTGAATTATGCTTTATTAGGGCTGCCTTTTGATACAACACGCATTTCTATAAGGCTTCTTGGTACTCTCTGCGGTGCTCACCCTGGAAATACAGCATTTTATCCTCTTTGCCCTTGGTGTCGAAATGAAGCATATTGTTTCCCTTTAGGACGCCATTAAAAGTTGATGATGACCTTTACAATGGCTAGTAGTTTTCATGGGGCTTTAATTGTGACTTTTTTTTTGGCAGAGCAGCATCTGTCCACTTCATAAGTCTTTTGTATCAGGGAATCAATAAAAACTGCCGCCTTTTGTTGATGCTATAGGAGATTTTATGCCGATGACAAGGGATTTGATTTAATATTCTCTTTAAATAAGATCAGCACTGCTGCAGTTATAAACTCTTCGAAAAACTGTCAAGTCCATCAATGTAGCATGAAACAAAAAGGTAGCAACCTGGTGTAAATTAGTACGTGCAGTGCGTCTTTGGGAAGGGTGGTAGATATTTATGATTGTGTGCTAAAAAAATATATATATATATACACACACCTAGAGATTTCTTTCTGCTCTTTCGACCGTAAGTAGGAAATGCAGAGGAGAGCATTTCATTACCAGCATCTTCCAAACTGCAAACTTTCTTTGCCAGTTAATGATTTTCTGGGGGCAATTCCGAATGTGGTGACATGATATAAACAGGTATTTATGGTCTGTGATACAATCCTTAGTGAGTATGGATTTATAGTTAAATGGTGAAGTGGGAATCCAGCCAGAGATTATTGACAGAGCTTCTAGAATCTATATTTTGTTTGTTTCCATTATTCACACACACTTTCTTTTGGGGCCTGATTATCTCTGTAAGTCTGTGTTAGCTAGTTTGGTTGGGAGGTGAGGATGAGACCTTGAAATTCAGCGCCATAGGCTCTGTGTGTTTGGCAGCAAGTGGGACACCTTGTCCCCATAACTGTTCCCCCATACCTTGCCATTTTCATTAGACTATAATTTTGTTATATGATTATTCCATCTCTCTGGCTCTGTTTCAGGTGAACAGGGAACCCAGGTAGGAGCAGAGCCGATTGACAAGAAATAATTGGGGCGAGCACATGTCCACAGGTTATGTCAGTGTCAGAGACCTGGGGAGAATCCAGCGTGTCCTAGATGAGAGCCACTATGGCCCCAGGAACAAGAGCAGGCTTCCCCAGAACAGCTTCCTACAGGTGAGGATGTCACACGTGTTATAGACAGCCTGGGTGATGTGGATCACGTTAGCAGAACAGGAATAGGCAAGAGGCTGAGGCCCAGGCAAATCTGAGGTCAGGTGATGATCCAAGGTGAGTAGGGTGTGTAGCACACTAGGAAGACTGCAGTAGAGCCGCTGACGGCACCCAGCACAATGCTGGGGGGGCCTCTCTTTTCATGAGCTTCTCTTTTAAAGGAGGTCCGCTCCGAGTTGCCTGCAGCGCCTGACCCAGGGGGTGAAACCATCAGACCAGAGTTGTTGAAGGGTAGTCCACAGACTGCTTACATCTCTGTTACCTGGGACTTTAATGAGAGTCTCTTGTGAGGAAGCTGAGAGTCCGTCCGTGTTTTGAAAAGCTCTCCAGATGAGTTCCACGCATACTGGTAAATCTTTAGAACCCACTGCTCCAGATGTCAGGAGACTTGCCAGGTTAGAACAAGCTTAGATCTTCTTTTTGCTTCTTCCAGAGGAGTTGGGGATTTGTATTTGGGGAGAGAGAGTGATATTCTTTGGATGGATCTAGAATAGAGATGCTTCACTCAACAGGTCTATCTGAGAAACTGACGTTCTTAAGAAAAATACACAATACATTTGACCCGTGAACAGCATGGGTTTAACTGCAAGGGTCCACTCCTAGGCGGATTTTCTTCAGTAGTAAATACTCCAGTACTACATGATCCATGGTTGGGTCGAATCTGTGGATGTGGAACTGAGGATACGGGGGAACTGTGTATACGGATGGCCGACTATAAGTTACACACGGTTTTTCAACTGTGCGGAGCATCTGCACCCCTAACCTTTGCGTTGTTCAAGGGGCAACTGTATATGTTTCCTTTACGTTGTGTTTGATGTCTCATGGATACAAATTTGCATGCAATTTCAGGTGTCCCAACTACCCCCATCATGAAATCCTGTGTTGAAAACTCTTGATTGGAAGACAGGGTTGTGTACTCGTTGCTGCCTTTCACTGATCACAGTATGCTTGTTCCAACAGTTGTGTTGAAGGCATGATCAAAATATCGCCTCTGTGTCTTGTCCTAGAGAAAGCTCTGCTTGGCGGAAATGCCGGTTTTCATCTTCATGAACACCTTGGTGAACGTTGTAACCTGTGACCCCCAATATAGACAGTTAATCCATTTGTCACCATTGGGAAGCATTGGTATTCTTGAATTTGTGTTTCTGTTTTCCTTTGATTGTTTGGTATCCTTCCTGTAGCCTTAGTCCTACATGTGTGAACCATTTGGGAGCATCACTTGTGCAGGGGAAAAAGTGAAGAGCTGCCTTCTCCTGGGCTCAGAGCCCTTGAACTTGGAAGGTCCTGCTTTTCTGTCTGGTAGATGGGACTTTAACATGGAGTGACTCATAGGAACATGGATTAATGTTGTTTTTTTGAGAGTCCTTCATAGGTATGAGTCACTCACCAGACCACACATCAGCCGTCATCTGCCCAATGTTTTTGTCATTTTGGAGGAGAGGAGTGTAAACTGAGAACATCTCCGCTTGTCTTCCTGGGTGATACTTAAGCTGCCTGAGTGTTCCTTTTTGGGATTTATTAGTTAATGATTTTTCTTTTCAATAAACATTTGTAGCATATTTAGTGAGCTTTTCTAAGGGGGGGGGTAATTTGGCAGTCTTTTCAGTTATTGGACTTTTTTTTTTTTTAATCTTAGGACACCCTTTTCCCACTCAGCCATTCAGGGATGCCTTCCTTTCCCTAGCCTTGGCCCCATCGCCTGAAATGTTCATGTGTTTTTCTAAGAATACCAGCCTAGTGCAGGCGCCCAATTGACACAGCCAGATCAAAACGCTTTGAATTTGGAAAATGATCCCCTTCTTGGTATTGAGCCCAGTGATAAAAGCAAAGCAGTTGTCATCTTGAAATCAGAGCTGTATACATGGCAGAGCCTTTCCAATTAGCACACTTAAGATGCGTGTTAGAAGTGATGGGAAGTGGGATGTTTCGGAGTGAAATGCGGGTAATAGGGCTTTAAATTTCCATGTTTCAGTTGATTTTTTTTTTTTTCTATTGCAGTTTCAAGAAAATTGTTGCACATTATTGGAGCTCCTAAGTGCATCTTAACACTGCTCTTTCGGTTTACAATAATATCTTCCAAAACAACAGAAATATTGGTCACAAAGAAAGCTTGTGTCCATTGGTTTTCCAAGTAGAGAGAAAGTAATCTATTATTCAAAAATTACTACTAAATAACAAGTCAGTTTAGACCATTCTCCAGCTACTTTTCTGCCTTCTGCCAAGCAACTGATTTGACGGAATCCTTGAACTAAACAACCTGGCGTTTTTTATATTCGCCAGACTCAGCATCAAAAATGAGTTCTCTCCACACACACGTGCAGAGAAATGAAAGCCAAATGTCCAGCATAAAGCAATGGGTTTGTTACATAAAAGTATCATATCAGAATTATTTAAGTATGTGATATACTCCCTAGAATGTGGATGTCTAGCATAGTGTCTGGTAGAGAGTAATAATAATGCATGGTTGTGGTCAGTGTTATTGGTGCTCACCATTTTCCATTTCTAGTTCTCCTCTCCTTCTGTGTACACAGGAGAGTTACACCTCCCTTCCCTCTTGAAATTAGGTCTGCCTTGCTTCGGTCAATTCAGTGGGAGCAGAAGTGATTTGTGTCACTTTTAGGTAGAAGCGTTTAAGACCCAGTAAACAGTGCACGTTTCTTTTTTTAAAAAAATATTTATTTATTTATTTAGGCTGCGCCGTGTCTTAGTTGCAGCTGCGGGATCTTCATTGAGGCATGTGAGATCTGTCTTAGTTGCAGCATGCGGACTTAGTTGCAGTCTGCGTGTGGGATCTACTTCCCTGACCAGGGATCGAACCCGGGCCACCTGCAATGGGAGCGCGAGTCTTACCCACTGGACCACCAGGGAAGTCCCCAGTGCACGTTTCTTGTGCTATGGTAAACCCTAAAGCCTTTTATTGAGACACCAGCATTATAAGATGCTGAAGACTCTGTAAGCTTGGTTCCCTAAGTGGCTGCAGTGACCAGAGCCCCCTCCCCACTAGCCAACCCACACTGGACATGTAGAATGAGAGAGAAACCACCCCTTGTTGTTTTAAGCTACTGAGATTTAAGATTGGTTTGTTATTTAGGAATAATCTAGCCTACCTTGGCTGATACACTAATTAACATTTATTCAGTGCTATGTGCCAGGAACTTAAAGTGCTCTCTATATGTATTAACTCATTTAATCATAACCTATGAAATTTACTCCTGTTATCTCCATTTTTTCATGAGAGGTAACATAGGTGCTGAGACGTTAAATCACTCGCTTAAGACTGCATTGCTGGTAAGGAGCAGAAGTGAGATGGAACCCAGCAGTCTGGAGAATACTCAGTAAATGGTGAATGATTGATGCAAGATCAGAGAGGGTTTTATTGATTTGGTAGAACATACAGTCTTTCATGTGGTATTATTGGTGCGGGTACCAGTTGGCATTATCTACCCCAGATATCTCCAGCTGCCTGTCGTTTTGCCAGTATGGTTACTTATTTTTAGGACTTGAAATTTGGGGGCCTTTTAGTTGAATAGTGCTATGGTGGACAACACCCTATAAAGGTTTTATAAGGTGAGGTGCTCAAAAAAAGCCCATGAGAAAAGAAGTCAGGGACTCCAGGGCAAGTAAGAAGGAACCAAAGACTAGAGATGCTGTTTGGCTGAAGGTTGCCCTCATTAAGATTAGTGTCTGCTGTGTTGTGCTGTGAGCTCAGAGATGGTGAAACTCTCCTGGGAGATCCCACCTATGGGGTTGATCCAGGGTCTTGGAGGGGAAGTTGGGGATGGGATGATTGCACGTTTGCTCAACTGTTGATTGCTTTAGAAAGATACGGGTCAATTTTCTTATATGGGCAGAAAGAGGAGTTGTGGTGTAGCAGGGGAGCTCCAAGGGATGTGACTTTGCACAATCATTCTAATATGTTTTGGTCAAGGGTAGTAGTTAATCCATTCCATTCCTTTGCCTGCAGCTGGTTTGTCTCAGAAACGACTTTCATAAACACTCACACATACTTTCACACTGAGTTAGCTAAAGAGCCTTGGCCCAGGTTCTTCTAGTTGTAAGTGACAGAAACCCACTCAGAAACCCACTCAATCTTTTTGAAGTAAAAAACAGGAATTGGTATGAAGATGTGAGATAAAGAGTCATCTTATGGAACCCCAGCACTAAATGTGTGGCCATGGGGGACTGGAACAAGAATCTAGAAAGCTCTCCAGAGCTACACCTCCTTCAACTCACAGGAATTGTACAGAGCTCCTCTCCGTTCTCCCAGTACATTTGCTTTCTCTCCCTCCACCCCATACCCCTGTTAGCTTTCTCTGCTGTCATATGTTCATTGACAAAGAATATAGTTCCTGAGCTTATGGACCGTCAGTTCGCATACCCATTAGAAACTAATAAGCAGCCTTAACTCTCAATTCTACAAACTGGAAAGAGAAAATTTGATCCATGTTGAGTCATGGTCTCTTCCTGGCCCTGTAGGCAATGGTGATGGGATCGAATCAATCATGTATTCAGCAATATATGTGCCTAGGATGTGACAGTCACAGTGTTAAATGCTGGGGACACAAATATGAATAAGGTAGTGCTTCTGTCCTTGAGATAGTTCTGCTCTGGAAGGGGATGGGAGTCCAGAACTCAACCCAGAATATCCAAGGGGACCCACACCTAGCTGTTACAAGGAGTCACATTTTGTTTTCATATAAGAAAGGTTCTAATAGTGTAATGAACTGCTCTTGTAAAATGGCAAACTCCCTATGTTGAAATTATTTAATATGAGGTAGGCTAATCATCTCTACCATAGGATGTTATCTGAGGAAGTTCTCTCCTCACCCAACAGGTTAGACTAGATGACCCTTCTTCTCTGATTCTATGATTTTTATGATAAACCATGTGATTGATACACAACCTATGAGAGCTATAGAAATGAATGGGGAAGAAATGGTATGTCCTAGACGTGGTCAGAAAAGTCATTTTAGAGTAATCAGGACTTGAATTTGGCTCTAAAGAAAGGGGAGCAGGCAAGCAGACAAGGCAGGAAGAATATATCGCAAGTTGCCATAGTGAAATGTGTAAAGACCCAAAGACGATGAGTGTGGTGTGTATGAGAGCCAAAAGACACATCTATTTGACTTCTGTCAGGAAGGTGAGCAAAGGCAAGACAAGTTAAATTTTAGGAAGGTGTTAGAATGTTGAGATTAGGTAGTTGAATTTACACTCATAGTACTGTAGAACCAGAAGGCATTTGTTGTGGGTAGAATACTCTTTATTATGACATAAGACTCAAGAAAAAGTGGCTTAAGCACGGAGGACATCTTATATGTCACATAAGAGAAAAGCTAAGTGAAGCAGTTACGGGCTTGGTCCAGTGATTGACATCAAGGACCAAGACTCCTTCCATCTTTTTCTTGGCCGATTTAGCATATTGGCTGGGTGCTTAAGCTTGTTTCCTCATAGCCGCAACCTGAGTGTGACGATTCCATGAATCACAGACAGACACAGTAATGTCATGCTGAAGAGGTGGGAGGGTTGTTTCCTTCTGTGCGTCCTTTTTAATTTGAGGTATCCTTTTTAAAACGTCTCCCAGAAAACATCCTTTCGTGCCCTATTGGCCACAATTCACCACATGCCCACGCCATAGCTTTAGGGGAGAATGAGATAGAGGAAGGCCAGCTGTGCCAGCAGAGATGGAGATGCTGCCTAAGGGTTGTGGGGTCGGCTGCCAGTGGTGTCTCCCCAGCCAGCTCATGTGGGCCACCTTGTATCGTCGCTGAATTGCACAGATAATGATATGTAATAACTGTCCTACACCCAGTATCTGTTACATGTTGGGCACTCTGCAGTGTTGTGTTTTCACCCTTTTGCAACAACCCTTCCAGGTAGGTGGAATCATTCTCACTCACTGTTGAGGAAACTGATTGTGTGTGGGTGACTCGGTTAGTTAGTGTCTAGAGGGGATAAGATCTTTTTAAATCACAGAGTCACAGTCTTGGGTTTGAGACTGGCTTTAGGCCAGCCTCCTCCCTTCCTCCAAAGGTGCCCACCTCCACTTCCCACGTCCCTGCCAAGTGGCAGTGGAGCCAACTCTTGAATACTTGTAGCGACGGAAGTTGCCTGACTACTGGCCCCGTGTTCTTTCCAAACCACATCACTGGCAGAGTACAGACCTGTCATGGGATTGAGGAGAACTCCTGGTTTTCTTCCGTTGCTCCCCCGCCTCCCCCCAGGAGGCACCTTTTGTAGATGCTGGCTGCTAGTACTAGTGATGTCATGGCAGCTGGCATTGTGGGGCATGCTGAAATCCATTAACTGGTGTTCAGGTCCCCTCACGAGTGAAGTGGGCGCCATGTGAAAAGTTAGTTTGGCCTCCCCAACTTCCTTAAGCCCGAGACCCTGTGCCAGGTATTGCTATTTTCTATTTGCTAAACATTAGTTGAAACAAAGGGCTGTTTTGTTGGGATTGTGTTTCCCTGTGGAAAAGATTACTTTAGGCACATTTTAGAAAATGCTTTTAAAAAGAATCTTGTGTAGGTTGAAAACATAGGGAAAGAAAGCAAATGTCTTGATGACTTTTTATTACAATAAAAATTGTAGTGAGAGCTCTCTCAACTTCCTCCCTCCTTCTATCCCACTAAACAAACCTTTGTCTGTGGGAGGACGATTAGGTTTAAACAACAGGAGCAGAGCTGGGGAAGTGGCATCATTTGGGGGCCTACCATTGAGAAGGTCACCACCAGTGACATTTCCTGAATATTTGTCAAAATTGAAGAGGGGCTTTAAGAGTAAGAGTTTGCTATTGGTGGTAGTGGGAACAGGTTACCCATAGGAAAACATTTTAAGTCTGTCACATGAGATTTTGAGGAATAGAAGGAGGATAGAGGAAGCAAAATTCAAGCAGCGAAAATATTTTTTTTGTTGTTATTGCTTTTGGGAAAATGCTTTCAGTATTCAGTTGCTCTCCTCAAATGCCTTTAAATTTGCCTTATCTTTTTTGACTGACAAAAAAGGCCTCTTGTAGAAATGTGCCAATTACGGGAAATCTTCTCTCTAAACGTCCTCTGAAGTTTGGTGATTGGCGGGCGGGTCACTGTGTTGCTGGCTGCAGCTCTGCTGTGTCCTAGATTGGTCAGTGACCTGGGACCCATCTAGGGAGGAAATGATGCACGTGGCCCTCTAGTGGTCAGGAGGACCCCGACTGTTCTTCCTTATGGCACCTGGAACAGGCGAGGAAATGTTGGTCTAGACCTTCACTGTCAAATATGGTAGCTGCTAGTCACATATGCCTGTTGAACAGTTGAAATGTGGCACATTGAGGTGTGCCGTAAGTGTAAAACACATTGAAGATTCAGTGGAAAAAGAAAGCAAACTATCTCATCATGGCCCTTTTATTTTGATTACATGTTGAAATGATAATACTGTAGATATGTTTGATTAAATAAAATATATAATTAAAGCGTTTTTGCCTGTGTCTCCTTACCTTTGTAATGTGACCACTAGAAAATTTTAAAATATCTTTGCATTTCTATTGGACAGCACTGGTCTAGATGAGGGTTCAGCAAACCATGGTCTGTTTTTGTAAATAAAGTTTTACGAGCACACGGCCATGACCACTGTCAATGTGTTGTCTGTGGCTATTTTCATGCTACAGTGGTTCACAGAGCCTAAAATATTTGTTATCTGGGCCTTTACAGAGAAAGGTCACTAAACTGTGGTCTCAAGGATTCCGGAGGACATGGCAGGACCTAAAAGCAGTCTGGGAAGCCCTGATTCTTACCCCTGTGAGTCACTACCTTAGGAAAGGAGAGAGAACCAAGGATGCCCCTGATGTCTCAGAGGTGCTTTAGGCATGTGCTTCCCTCTCTCCCCAGCCTGTTCTGTCTAAACAATTTGTGAACCTCAAGCCCCTCCACTACTGGAAGTTTGAGAAGAGAGATTGCAGAGCCAGAAAGTTAACTCTGGATGGAAGGCAGAGTTGGAACCCTTTACCATCCAGTGGAGGAGTGTGGAAACATTGCTCCTGATTCCCGCATCTCTAAAGGTTTTCCGTTAGAGACACAGAGTTATCGCTGATGAGCAGGATAACGACATGGAGTGACTGGAGACCCACTTGCCTCAATGAGCTGCCATAGTACATTTCAATAATTTGGGGTCCTAAAGGTGTTTTACACCTAAGAGCTCCCATCAGCGAGAAGCTATTTCAAGGAGGTGTGCGATCTTAACACCTTAGTTATCACCTGACACCTTGGGAAATGGGTTTTTACCTGGCTAAGTGGAAGCTTTGGAGAAGGGTAAAGACTGGAGAGGGGAGATGGAAAGGACACAAGGACAGATAGCACAAGAGGCCGGAGCTGGCCCTACCTAGACCGGAGCCTTCTCCTGAGGCCGACCTGTGCGCGGGCAAGGGCCTCGGCAGGGTAACAGAGTCTTTGTTCCAAAGTGCACATTGGCATGGCCCTTCCTTAAAAATTCCTTCCCACTTTCTTCCCCCCAGTTAAATGCATTTCCTAGGGCAAGACGCTGCATCAGAATCAAATTCACCGCAAGCTTTGGGTGGTATTAATGCCTGCCAGCACAGGGCAAAGCCTGTTACAGTGAATGGAGTCACAGTATTCAGAATGAATTGCAGGACGTTCGGCACATGATTTACCATCTCTAGTAAACAGGGCTTCACACATGGTGTATTTCTGCTGCATTGGTTAGTTATTAACTGCAAAAAAGGGGAAATTCATTTAGAAGACGTGCCCATTTTTTATGAGGTAAGGCCGCCTGGAGATGCATGGCATTTTAAAGCAAACAAATTCCTGGGAGAGCCTGAGCTTACCACCCAGAAATGTGGCAAGGAATAAAAACATTTACACCAGTTTAATATGAATGGTTGAAAAAAGTATCTATTGCACATTGAACGTGATATATGAAACCATAACCTACTCTCGTGTAGTAAGCAAAAGAACCATTCACCTAACAGATGACTATTCGAGTTGACATTATTCTGCATCTTTTTGATCTTCTCTTGCCAAGTGCCAGAGACTGTCAGAGAAAGCCCGCCAGATACATAGGCTCTGTTGGCCTGGGGGTTGAGAGCTCGTAAGGCTCTTAAAGGCAGAGGTTACCCAGTGACCCTCGTGCTGCAAACTATAGTGGAAATCAAAGGATGACAGCCAACATAAACAGTGGCTGCATGTGGAACGTCAAAGTGAAGACAAATAGAGGTGGGACTTTCTCTGTCTCCTGCTCCCTTTCTAGTCTATAAAATGGAGCTTATTTCCTATCTTCCGGTAGAAGAAAAAGTGCCATGTGGCTTTCGGGGGCCTCAGAAGTGATTCTTGGTTCATTCTTATAACAAAAGTGGAATTTGACCTCCTCGAAAATTATTAAGGGGTGACTCCTGCTTAATCCTACCGTGATTTATCTACTACGCATTAGCAGTTAAAGCTAGAAGGAGTCCTGGGAGACGTTTTTGTATAACTTTCTTCTTTCACAGACCAAGAAATCGAGGCCTCAGAAAGGCTCATGAATTGCCTAAAGTTAAGTGCTAGCCGAGTGCAGGCCTCGTTCTCAGAACCCAGTATCTCGACCCCAGGCTCAGAGCTCTTTCCATTCGACCTTCTGTGTTTATTCACACACACAGTTACATGGGATCGCTGAATTTGAAAAGTAGGGAAATTAAAAATGACCCCTGATCTCTTTGTCATTTGATTTGCAAATGGCCCAGGTCATTGTCTGTGTTAGGGTACCTCACTGGGCTGGCTCAGGTTCCTAACGTTTCACAACTCCGGGCCTGTGGAGCTCTTTCTTTTAATTATTGTCTTGGAAGTTTTAGCGTTCAATTCACTCATATCTTCTGGGGGTGGTAGTAACAATTTCATATTTGGGAAGATTAACACAATTTGGGAATTTTAGAGAATTAACGTCACTGTCCAGTACATTGGCGGCATGCTGAAATAAACCGGAAGGGCCATTCCTTGCAAAAGCAAAAGAGGTTCTTTGTAGTGTGAAATTTATGGGCTTTGACGTTTCTGTAATTTTTAAACTCAAAAATCTTATTCTGATGGTTCGTCTGACATCCCCAAAGTCTTTAATTTAAGATCGCTGCAGAACTCTTGGTTTGTATTCATTTCATTTCATTTGTGTATTTTATGTGTTTAGTGGTCATATTTGAAAAACATCTCTTGTGAGTGCTCTGTATAATTTTGGCAGAAAATTACTTTTTTTGTGTTTCTGCGATGATCCCCTGAGATCATTTTTGCATAAATCCAGCCTTCTATTTTCAGATACAAATCTGTTGTACAGATGATTCTTCTTAGAAGAAAAGATGCATTTGTAGCTGAAAAATGTAAATTACTTTTCATGGAAAATACCTCTCTGGGCCCCCATTTCCAAAATGTGATGATTGCACATTGCATTTTTTTGTGCGTGCTCAGGAGACTGTTTTCCTTACAATTAGAAAAATCTTGATTGTGTGGCAGGTAGGATGCTGTGATGTGGCTGCTTCTGCCACATAGGCAAGTCGGGGGTAGGGGATGGGCCGAGGAAAAAACGAAAGACCCAGTATGGATGTGGCACTTAGTTAAGGGGAAGGGGTTTTGGTTTTAAAGTGGAGGGGAGTGGGTGGAGGGTGTCATGAGCATTCTTTACCGGAAAGGTGTGTTAGCAAAGGACATTTAGAACTGGGGTCATTTGAATGTAATTAGAAACCCCCTTTGGCAGTTCATCCTTGCTTTTGCTTTTTCATTCAGGATTCACAGTTTTATTGGGTGTCTTATGGAAAGGCTTTTGGGACAACTACCACTCCCCATCTCAAGTATTGTAAAATGGGGGAGGCCAGCAGACACATCTTCCTAGAAAGTCTTCTCTTCACTCCAAGGGTTACTAGTTGAGGCACTTTGGGGCACTGCTGTAAAGCAAAGTGTAAAATCAACGTATTCAGATTTGTGCCAAAGAAAGACTCAAGTTTGAGAACATTTACATCTGTTTTCAATAATTCCTCACATATGCTGCAGAATGTACGTTATCCATCTTGTTATCCAGGAAATAACATTTGTTGCAAACAGTTTGCCAATTCGTAATTTTATTGAATTTGTTTATCATGCTGTGGCTTCATATGAGGTCTGAAAGATGGTGATCTTTGGTGTTCCAGCTGTCGTAACATTCTGCAGTGGGGCCTTAATTCCGGGCTCGGCTGGGATTCTTTGGAGGGTTTGGACTTTCTTAGAACTGCAGACTAAGAGCTGGCGTTGTTGATGGGCAATTATTTTTGGGGAACACAGTTAACTTTGCTCACACACTCCTCAAACGCATTTTCATTTCTGACTTTTAACTACAATCTTGGGACTGATGTGTTGAATAGAGCGCCTTGTGTGCCCTATACCGTCTCCTTTGAAATCTGCCCAAACTTTCCAACTGTTGTCATGTTTGGTTGAGAGAACACTACTCCTTGCGGGGTGTGTGTGTGGGGGGTGTCTGATTCTTTAGAACTGTCCCAAACTATCTCAAACCTGAAAATTTTCTTCCACAGAGAAGCTATGAAATATCTTTTTGCCGCGTAAGTGTCATTTTCTTAAGAAGTTGTTGGTAGATGAAAAGCAAGTTCAACTAGGTCTCTTTTTATCATTTCCCTGTTTTCTTTAGCAGGCGTTTTCTTCACTGAGGTCTGTATTATTTTTGCCAAAACTGAGAAGAACAAAATGATAGTAACCTCGAAAGCTCTTTCGATCTGAATTATTCCTTAATGTTTTTAATGGTTTATTACAACCCCACAGATGTCATCTTGGGGCCATTTGGAGGTTATTGAGTTTCCTTGGAGATGAGACTTGGCATTTTCCAAACCAGAGTTTGCTTTTGTGGCCTGGAAGTTGCGAGACGCGTGTATTTGGAGGGCTAAAGATTATTCCCCACCAAGAAGTTTGGTCAACCTGACCTTCTCCACTCTTCCGACGCTGCACACACAGCAGTAATCTCTGCAGAGGAGAGCAAATAAAGTGAAGAAATATAGCAGTACGTGTTATTTTTACATCCTAAAGTAAATTCTCCAGCGTGAAGGCTGACTGGGAATTTTCATCTCAGAGTTCTCGTGAACGCTGCTCCATTTCGCTGTTGTCCCCTTGAATCTCTTTTTATTATAGGTCTTCGAGGGAGGTGTTTCTTGTCGTAGTTTACTCAGCCAGACAGATAAGTGAGATGTGGAGCTGTGGAAACATGGGGCTGGCAGAAGCCTTTGGGGGTCAGCTGGTCCTGCCATTCAGTCTGCAGGCGTAGTGCTACGGCCAGCCAAGGTGAAGGACTTGTTGAGTTATATTTAGAGGACTTGTGTCACCTAGAGTTCCTGTGACAAGATGACCTCTAGCACTAGATTCCGAAGTGAGTCCTGGCAAAATGAACATGCTTTGAATGTTGTTTGAGCCAAATGACTTTAGAAGGCCTGCTGAGCCCTTTCCGTGAGGTGATGGTCGAAGAGTCATAGTGTCTAAGGTAGGACTTAGAAGGTTATCCTTTCTAGCTCCCAAAGAAGGAACCCATCTAATGCTACCCCTGACAGTTTATCCTCTCTTGTCGGAACCCTCAGCGCTTCAAGAGGCAGCTGGGCCATTGATGAAAAGCTGTCATGAGAACTTTCTTCTTTGTTTTGATGGCATGTCTGTGGCCCTTCAACTTTTCTCCATTGGTGTCAATTCTGAGAGACACTGTTCTTAAAAATCACTCTTCAAAGAGAAAAAAATGAAAAATTCTAGGATATTAAAAACAAGCGAACAAAGTCACTTTGTTTTGACTCAACCTTCAAGGTCAGTTGTATCATTTTTAAAAATAAATTTATTATTTTATTTATTTACTTTTGGCTGCTTTGGTTCTTTGTTGCTGGGCGAGGGCTTTCTCTAGTTGCTGCGAGCGGGCGCCACTCTTCGTTGCAGTGCGCGGGCTGCTCATTGCAGTGGCTTCTCTCGTTGTGGAACATGGGCTCTAGGCATGTGGGCTTCAGTATTTGTGGTGCACGGGCTCAGTAGCTGTGGCTTGTGGGCTCTAGAGCACAGACTCAGTAGTTGTGGCACATGGGCTTAGTTGTTCCGCGGCATGTGGGATCTTCCTGGACCAGGGCTTAAACCTGTGTCCCCTGCATTGGCAGGCGGATTCCTAACCACTGTGCCACCAGGAAGCTCAGTTGTATCATTTTTAAATAAGAAAATAGATATATTTATTTTTCTTTTTTAGAATATGTTAGTAACTTTTGAGGATTCATTCACCATCTTAGGTTTTCTGGAAGGAAGATTCAGATAAATTAATTAAATCGATCAGTTCTTCCCTAAGTTCTTTTTTCTTTCTTAAGTTCTTTTGGGTGTTAAATTATGGTTGGTAACTAATTTAGCACTTGGCCTATAAAATAAATGCTTGTTGAATGAATGTTGAATACATAATTCGTACATTTTTTAAAAAATTTTATTTATTTATTTTTGGCTGTGTTGGGTCTTTGTTTCTGTGCGAGGGCTTTCTCTAGCCGCGGCAAACGGGGGCCGCTCTTCATCGCGGTGCGCGGGCCTCTCACTGTCGCGGCCTCTCTTGTTGGGAGCACAGGCTCCAGATGCGCAGGCTCAGTAGTTGTGGCTCATGGGCCTAGTCGCTCCGCGGCATGTGGGATCCTCCAAGACCAGGGCTCGAACCCGTGCCCCCTGCATTGGCAGGCAGACTCCCAACCACTGCGCCACCAGGGAAGCCCGATTCGTAAATTTTTGAATAAACCAAACCTTCTGCTGCTGAGAGATGTCAGCTGACTCCTTGTATCTCAACTTTATTTGGTTATTTACCATGAAAATAATTTTACTTGCGATTGCCTTCAGAAGTGTCTATTCAGCCTGTGTCCAATCAAAAGGCTTTTCTCCTTCCAACTTTTCTCATCACAGATCTTCTCTGATCACTTATCACTGGATCAGTTATTTGGCAACATGGTAGAGTGGGAAGTGTTTTGAGGTTCCAGCCCAGCCACTTACCTGTTTGTGAAGATTACCAGGGAAAACGTGTCTACCCCTTTAAACATCCATTTCAGTACCTTCCCTTGAGGGGCTCTTGTGAGCAAAATGGTCAGTGTGATGCTCCAGGAACCTAGCAGATACTCAGGAGGTAACGATAACCATCATATTGGTGTAGTCTACTGCACTTGATCCTGTGTCTCTTACTGATCTTTGTGCATATCAAGGATTTGAGTCTTGTCTCCAGATGCCTGCATTTTTTGTGAACTTTGATTCTGAGATCCCAAATACATCACCACATTCTCTCTAGCTTCCTGGATAAATAAGGCGAGCACATATCACAGAATTTCTGTGGAAGTCTCATTTTAAAATACTTTGTCCTTTTGTCCCCTAAACTATTGAAATGTCTAGAAAATCTGAGTATTTTGATACCTAGTTTTGGAATCTCCCAGCCAATCCCTTGCATCAAATATAGCACAGAAAATGTTGTCTTAATGCTTTCTAATTTAAATCAGAAAATACAATTATCCTATTTCTGACATGTCATGGAATACCTGACTGGCACAAGACAAAGAAACGTTTATCAGGAGTAGTGTAGCCAGATATTAAGGCATGAAAGGCACCCTGGAGAACATCCCATGTTTCAAGGTGTGTGCTGACTAGGATGGTATAGCAAGAAGATAAAGGTGGTTCCTCCCTACTTCCAAGGGCTGTGATCTCTCCATAAGTAAGATCACTTGTGGTGGAGGCCTCTTCCTCTTCCTCCTTCTCCTCCGATTGCCTCTTCTCTCCCTGCTTCATTAGTGTCCTACTTCTGCTATTACAAATTACCACACACTTAGTAGGACAAAACAACACAAATATAGTATGTCTTTGTCTCCCAAAGAATTACACCAACTGCACATAAAAAGCTTATTAACCTCATCCCAGGGTCTCCCAAAGTCTCAGCTATTACAGCTGCAAGTCCAAAAATACCATCTAAGTCTCATCAGCTCAAAAGTACCAAATTTCATGACCTCAGTCATCTATATTAGCTGTGGATGAGGCTCTGAGTGGAATCCATTCTGGGGAAAAATTACTCCATCCGTGGACCTGTGAAACTAGAAGTAAGTTATCTTCTCCCAAAATACAGTGGTGAGATAGGCGAAGGATACCAGTTTAAAACATTCCATTTAAAAATGGAGAAAGTGAAAGGAAAAAGGAGTAATTCACCAGCCACAAGCAATTTTTAAATCTAGCAGAGCAAGCTCCATTAAGTTTTCAAGTCTGGGAATAATTTGAGGCTCTGCCTTCCGGGTCTGTGGCTCTACCCTCTGGATCATCCTTTTTTAGTGAAAGGTAGCATGTGTTTACAGCTGAGTAGTTTTATCAGCGTGTCTCTTGTCTGTAGAATTTTGGTTACCAGACAGAGTTCTTTCAGTTCATGTTCTTTTTCCTTTCAGTTTAAGTGGTGGTATTTCTGCTGATAGAACGTTCTCAAAAACCTAGTGGTCTCCAGTGTATGTTATGGAATTCATTCTATGAGACATGAGGATCCTCCACAGATCTTTTCTGGATAATCCTATCTCAGTTTCTGACTTCTACTGAGATGGTTGAGGGGATTCATGAGTCACATGCCTAATCTCTTCAAAGAGCCCCCTTTGTGATTAAATACTCTGATCTTTTGATCCTTCTGAGGCACTAGCCAAAGGTTTTCTAGTTACACCCTTGACTTTCTCTCTAGAGCATCCTTTCTTGACAGTATATCTTTAAATTTTAGCATCTTTTGCAAAATGAATAGGCTGAGAATTTCCCAAATCATCAAGCTTTGGTTATTTTTTGCTTAACAATTCTTTCTTCAATTTATGTTTTTCTTCTTGTATTTCACTGTAAACATCAAGAGGACACCAGGCTTCATCTTCAACATTTTGCTGGGAAATATCCTCAGCTAAATAGGAACTTCATTACTTACAAGTTATGTTTTCCATCTAACTGTAGACTAATTCAGCTAATATTTCTGCCACTATGTAACCAGGATTCCCTTTCTTCAGGTGTCCAATAATATGTTCTTTGTTTCCTTCTGAGCTCTCACTAGCAGCACCTTTAACATTCATACTTCTATCAATAGTCTGTTTATTACGATTTAAGGATTCTCTTAGAGAATATTGGTTTTCTCTACCACACTCCTCACTTCCTTCCGAGTCCTCACTAATGGACTCATGAATGCTAATATTTCACTAACCGTCGGCTTAAGGCAATCTAGCTCTTCTATTACGTTCTTCAGAATTTCTCCAGCTTCTATCCATTTTCAAAATCCAAAGCCACCTCCATGTTTTTAGATATTTGTCACAGCAGTACCCTGTTTCTAGGTACCAAAATCTGCATTAGTTTCCTATTGCCACTGCAACAAATTACCGCAGACTTAGTGGCATAACACAAATTAATTCTCTCATAGTTTTGGAGGTTAGAAGTTTAAAATGAGTTTTACAGGGCTAAAAGTAAGGTGGCAGTAGGACTAGTTATTTTGGGAGGCTCTGAGGGGAGAATCCATTTGCTTGCCTTTTCCAGCTTCTAGTGACAGCCTGTATTCCTTGGCTTGTGGTCCTTTCCTCCATCTTTAAAGAATATCACTCCATCTTTGTTTTCCTCATCACCCCACCTCTCCTCTCACTTCAGCACCTCCTGTGTCCCTCTTTGAAGGATCTTTGTGAATACATTGGGCCCACCTAGATAATCCAGGATAATCCCTCCATCTCAAGGTCCTTAATTTAATCACATCTGCAATATCCTTTTTTCTATGTAGGGTAATATTTGCAGGTTCTGGGGATTAAGATGTTGACATATTGGGTGCTATTCCGCCTACCACACTGCTGTCCTTTCAGTTCTCCCAACTTTTAGGTTGATAAACAACATGTAGTAGTGGAAGAAACTAATCTAGCTGTCAGGAGACCTACATTTCATTCTCACTTGCCCAACTAAAAAGTGGTATGACTTAGAAGAAGCCGTTTTGCTGCCTTGGACCTCAATTTTTGTCAACTGTAAAATGAGGGGATTAAACTCAGTGATTGCCAAGGCCCTTTAGGACTGTCCGCTGTTACGGTTCTTTGGTTCTGGACTTTCATTGCAGTCACATGCTTGTTGAGAAAGAAGTGATGATGAGTTCCAGTTGTCAAAGAGTTAGGAGTGAGTGAGCCAAAGTGGCACTGCAGTGTGGTGGTGAGTTTCAGTTGAGGTGACTTCAGTTTTCTTTGGTTGTTCTTGCCGGATTGTGGACCTGTTACACTCAGCACCCATCACCTCGGAGCAAAAGCATTCTCAAGCGTAGTTTCTCTTAGAAGGTGCTTGGATGGAATAACGAGAAAGAATCATCACTGTCTAATGGGCAGGGGGGTCAGGATGGCTTAAATGGTAGAAACTGAGGTCTGAGTAAAGCGTTTCTTATGCTCTTCACGGTGGAAAGTGTGGCTGAGCAAGGGTGAAGGTAATCCAAAGGTCTCTGTCTTCAACAGGAGACAGAGACCTTTGGAGCAAATGTGTGTTGGCTTTTGCTGGCTTCCTGCAGCTGCAGAGTGGGCTGCAGCAGCCAACACAGGTTATAGAGCTCCAGAGAGTTGGAGGTGGTGTCAGGCGCGAAGCCCTCCACAAGCAAAACAGGGAAGTTAACTCGAGCCGAGGCCTCAAAGAAATCAGGTCATGAAGTTTAAGCACTGAATCTAGGAGAATTCAGAAGAGGAAATTTATTTTTCTCCTTGTCCTCTGGGACTCTGTGCCGCTGGGAACTCACAGGCACCATTTCTCTTGTTTCTAAAGGACAAGAAGTATGATGATGAGAATTTGAAAGCGGTCCCTTCGGTAAGGCCATAGGATTTTCTAAACTCTTCTGTAAGCCTGGGTTAAATCTTGTGTTTTTAAAAAGAGGAGTTTTCTCTTCTCCTTTCAGAGGATGACCTCACCTTTGAGGCTTCATAATTTTTCTTGTGTTACTTCCTCTGCCTGGAAATTTGTGCCCATATCTTCACATGCTGACAATCTTCCCTGTCCTTCAAGGATTGGCTCAGATGCTATGCTTGTAGATGGAGCCTCTTATTTCTTCTCTCTCCACATGATCCTTTTTTCCTTTTTTTTTTTTTTTTCTTAAACTCCTATAGTATTTCCAGTCGTTAATTTTTGAATGGCATTGGTCACAGTAGGTATTAAACATATGTTTTTCTCTCAGGCACATTATAGTATCAAAGATGAATTCATTTGTCTTTGTATCTCTCATAGTATCTCAAGCAGGAGAAGGGGCTTAATTAACGTGTGTTGAAAGAATGAATAGAATAAAGATCTACCTCACACTTAGGCATAAACTTATTGAATATGTAAGATACAATAAATGGGTATCTATATTGATATATACTGATATTGATATCAATATTGATATGGAGATAACTTAGGGTTCCGAGAGTGCTGAGTATAGATAAAATGGGAGATATAAGAGAAGTCTAACATGGGATCCCAGGTCTTAGTAAGATCCTATCATCATTGCAGAGAAGACATAGCAAAATGTCAGTGAGCAGGAGTGCTGGGTGGGGTTGAATTGTGTGGCACAGATGGCCACTCTGCCTGTGTTTGAGAAGAGGATGGTGCCCGTGGGCTTGGGTAGTTAGGGAGATCTTTGTGGAGGAGGTTGAATTTGAGTGGATCCTTGAAGGATATTTGCAGCCGACACTTGCAGGTTTGAAGGTCTTTTTAAAATGTCAGACATTTTCATTCCTGTTTGCCTACGTGACAGTAGTTATATCTTTAAGTTGGTTGTTTATAAAACAAAATAGAGTGGACAAAAAGCAGTATAATTGAAGATTAATTTACACCTGTTTTTAATGTATGTTTTTTATTCTGTCTCCAACCAAGTTTGTGGCAAGTATGGATTTGAGGGCTCAGGAATTCCAAGGCTCCATGGTGGACTGTGGTCCTCGGGGAACCTGTGGAGTAGGACCTTATAAATACTTGTGTAATGTTGATGGATTCTGGTTAAGAGTTCTTGATTTATGCTTTTAACAGTTCTTCACTGTGTCTGCTAAGATTTAGCTTCTTTGTTGTTGAGTAGATATGTCCTAAAAGCTATTTTTTAAAAAAATTTAATTATTTTTATTTATTTATTTTTGGCTGCGTTGGGTCTTTGTTGTTGCACGCGAGCTTTCTCTAGTTGCGGCGAGCGGGGGCTACTCCTCGTTGCAGTGCTCTGGCTTCTCATTGGGGTGGCTTCTCTTGTTGCGGAGCATGGGCCCTAGGTGCGCGGGCTTCAGTAGTTGTGGCACACGGGCTCAGTAGCTGTGGCTCGCGGACTCTAGAGCGCAGACTCAGTAGTTGTGGCGCACGGGCTTAGTTGCTCCATGGCATGTGGGATCTTCCCGGACCAGGGCTTGAACCCGTGTCCCCTGCATTGGCAGGCAGATTCTTAACCACTTGTGCCACCAGGGAAGTCCCCTGATCTCAGCAGATTTTTCTCCCAACTAGATGGAACTGTATTAACAATTCAGTTAATGAAGTATATAAAAAACCACAGTCACTAATGGGGCATTTTAAAGAAGGTTAAGAGAAGAAGCAACAAAATTTGATGACTGAAACATTTTCCTTTTCAAATGTTTATAACATTATCAGGAGAGGGAAAAACCAGAAATCACTGTGGTTAAAACTGGTGATACTGGGCTTCCCTGGTGGCGCAGTGGTTAAGAATCTGCCTGCCAATGCAGGGGATGTGGGTTCAAGCCCCGGTCTGGGAAGATACCACATGTCGCGGAGCAACTAAGCCCACGAGCCACAACTACTGAGCCCATAAGCCACAACCACTGAAGCCCACAAACCTAGAGCCCATGCTCCACAACAAGAGAACTCCATGCACCACAACGAAGAGTAGCCCCTGCTCCCTGCAACTGGAGAAGGCCCGCGTGCAGCAACGAAGACCCAACGTAGCCAAAAATAAGAATACATAAATTTACATAAAAAATAACTGGCGGTAGGATAGTGCGGCTTTATGGAATATGTAATATGATTATTTCATTTGTAAAGTGTTGGTGCAGTGCAGGCTGAGTCAGATGCAATACAAATACTAATACAGCATTCAGCATTGCAAATACAGAGAAAAATGTATTGTCTTCTCAGTCTAAATGGAATTTAAACTGATTTCCAGTGATTCTGAATATTTAATACAGAGGAAATCTTTCTCCTTTTTTGTTTTTGTTTTTGCTTTTCATGCTTCTGATTAAATGATAGGAATAAAAACAATCACTTGAAAATAAATTCTGAAAGATTACTCCGTGACATATTATAATACCTTTGTTATTTTGGACTCTTGGATTTAGCCAGCTTGGCCTGATTTCTGTGGCTCATTCAAATGATGAGTTCAGGTTTTTCTGGGATGAAAAAGTTGAGTCTCTCGGTTTAGCTGAAGTCTCTGAGTTTGTGATAACCTAAACATCACTTTGTTTATCAAAACTAAGCAAGCATCTTGGCTCTCTTCTGGAGAACTGGAGAGAAATACTATTGCTCAATTTAACGAGTATTTGTTTCCTACATGCTGATCTAATATGTTTTAAACATTCTTGGTAACACAAAGAGCAGTTCCTAATTTCTTGACAACTTATTGGTTGAAAGTCTTGCCCAGCGAAGAGTGAAGGCACGTATTTAAATACCATGCTGTGTGATAGAGATTCCAAGAGTGGTAGGTGATTAGAGAAAGGAGAGGAAATCCATTGCTAAGACAGGATTCTGTAGGTGGGCCACAGCCAATGGTACTCGACACCGAAGATTCTAGGCAAGGTCTCCCAGCATGCCCTCTTCAGGGCCACGGCTGGTGAGTGTAGAAATACAACGGGTGGTGTGCTGAAATTTCCGGCGGAGTCAAAGGGGAAGGGGGAAGAAATCCTCCAGGCCTATCCTTCATTTGGCTTTTTATTTTTAACAAATGAAAAATACGCAGAGTAGTTGTCATTTGTTAAAGTGTAGCAGAGAGAGCGAAACAGGCCAGTGGAGGCTTCATCAAGAACGCTCATTCAGAATGATGAATGTGGCTAAACACACATTTGTTCGTAAAACTTGCAGAGTGGCTGAGCATCATTAAGCATGAGGAATAGGTGCAGCATGCTGAGAAGAGAGTGGAGCAAACAGATGTTGTGAATTTTCACAGGCATCCTTCATCCACCAGTCTATCATTAATATCGTTGAAGGTGATCCTTTCTTTTTATTTAATAAGCACAAACAAAGTGCATGTGCTATGATTCTGCTGAACACCCTTCTTTTTCTATGGCAGTATGGGCGTGTGAGGATGGGGAGGGTATCTAGACACATCAAACCTGTGTGCCCGCAATGTGATACCAGCTTTGGGGCTATAGCCAGAGTGGAGGACCTCTCTTACTTTTCCCTTTCACTCATCCTGCAGAAACCCTGTCTGCCCCATCACCCGGCCCTGCTACCTAGAAGATTGTCCAGATCTGCTGGAGAGTGAAAAGCTTTATGGCTTTTGACTTTGATATTTGCCAGTTATACTTCCTTCAGATGTATCCAACTTTTGCAGTGATGAATTACAATTTGTTTCCTGAAGTCAGTTGGACAGAACCATTTTGTTGTTTGTTGTTGTGGCCAGATTTTTTCAACTCTACCTGTATCATCCAATTCCGCTTCTTCCCCTTCCTTTTCTTCCCTTTTACTTTCCAGGCCTTTGAGAGCATAGATCTTGGCCCACATGTGCTTACAGGTCTTCCTCTACCTCTGTGCATTGTCGAGGCTGTTGACCTTAATCCCTCAGCCCCTCTACCACCAAATAGTAGGGAGCCCTTTCTTTTTGTAACCTCATTTTCCCATTCTATTAAATGAAGAGAGTAATGCCTTCTTTCTGGGGTTGGTCCAAGTAAAAGCATTTTGTGAATTCTAAAAAGCACTGTATGATAATTATTAATGCTGTTTTATGATTAACTGACCAGTGAGTTCTCCTTGTAGAGTTTTCACTAGGAGTTGTCTTTATATACTTAAATTCTTGTGGCATATTGGCTTCAAGCTTCACGTTTAGTGCCAGCGATATTGGGCCCATGAAGCTATGTCTGTTGTCGCTGTGTATGTGTATGGTGTGTGTGTGTGTGTGTGTGTCTGTGTCTGTATTTATTTTCAGACCAGACTAGATAGGGTAAAAAAACAAACAAAAGCAATACAGAGCAATGAAAGTCTAACACAGAGCTAGGGACAAGATACTGCTTTATTTTGCTACTAATGAACTATGAAGAATAAAATAACTTACAACTTTACAGTGGCTCCATTCTTTGTACAAACCATTTAATGTTAAGATCTTGAATACCTTCAGGCAGGAGTGAGGAACTCTGTAGTAAGTCATTTTAGAGTAGAAAATATCTACTGGGAACCTCATACGTGTTCAACTTGGTACGTTTACTTGTTGATCATTGTTGGTGGTCTGCATATGCGTTGATTTGGTGTGGTGAGTTTAAGTGTGTTTATTTGTGTGTACTTTTGTTAAAGACCTATATCTCTACTATCAGAGGGACCCGTTTATGTTGTAAATGCTAACATTGCCAGGGCTTTGTGACGATGCTCACATACTCTGTAGCTCTGGGTACCATGTTCAGTAGAGTTCATAGACCACAGTGCTGGAGATGGAGTTTGAAGTCAAGAAGCATTATTTTAGCTAACATTGAGTCCACATTCTTTCTAGAGGTAACACTCTTGGTTCTTAAAGCTTACCAACATGACAAAAGAACACATTCACATGGCGGGTGTATTTTAATCATCTTCTTCCTTGGGCTCCCTAACTCTTCAGTGTAGCACATGTGTCCTTGGAAACTTTGAGTAGCCCTGGGTTTCCTACAGTTTATTATTGAACATAAATATAACCTGAAGTTTGGAATGCTGTGTTTTGTCTGTGTGAACAGTTGCCCTCAGGAAGAACATACGTACAACATAGACTCAAGCCAATCTTGGGAGGCTGGGTCATGGGCTGTGTTTGCCATATGCTGCTGCCCAAACATTGAGAACCCCGCTGTCCCCTCTGGCTGTGTGGGCACTTGGCCAAGTGCACCGGAAGACAGGGAGTGTACTTGGAGACTTGAGATAGAGCGATTTGTTCCACTTAATTCCCTTTACGACCCAAAGACTTACCTGTGAATGAGGTTCAGTGGCCACTTAAGTTCCAGCCCAAGTGATTACTGTTCAGGGACTTGGAGATGCAAGCACCCTGCAGGTTATCAGTGTTATGGCCAAGAGGCAGGTAGGGTTGGCCTTGGCACTTTTTGGTAACCTGCATGGTGTAAGAGAAAATGAGTTTATTAGAATGCATGGTAATCTCTGCTGGTGCCTGTGGAGGAGTGAGGGTTTGTTGTTCCAGAACTAATCTCATTCGCCACCCCTTGGTCATCTCAGCCAAACCCTCTCCCAGCTTAGATGGGTGGATTGGCCTTGGCCTTGGAAGGTTTTAGGCGAAGTCCCGTTACACCTCTGCCTGAGTTTCTTCCTTGATAAGATAGAGATAATGGGTCCAAACTCATAGTTTGTTGGGAGGGTTAAATTGGAAAGTTTCTCAGTTATTTAGATACTCACATTTCTCTGGCTTTCTCTCAAGCACCAGTTGAAGGTATTCTCTATACCCAGTATTGTCAAGAAAATAATTGAAATTTTAGGATTGTCAATAAAAATTGGTCTGGCTCCAACTCAGGAGTTGGCAAACTATGGCCTGCTGCCTCTTTTCATGTGCCCATGAGCTAAACATGGTTTTTACATTTTTAAATAGTAGGAAAAATCAAAAGAAGAATAATATTTTGTGACACATTTCACTTACATGAAATTCAGATTTCAGTGTCCATCAATAAATTCCACTCCTCAGATATTTAAACTTGTGTTACAAAAATTAGACTCAATTATTATTATAATATTTTGAATTTTCATCAATAAAAATTATGTGGAAAAAATTTTTTTCTCTTGTTTGTGCCTACATAAAATCCTTGATTTTACTGCTTGGCCCACAAACCCTAAAATATTTACACCTGGAAGTGTTTGCTGACTCCTGATCTAAGACATTTTATAATCTCACTAGCTGAGTGGTTTTCAAACTGGGGGTCAAGATCAATTATTTGTTGGCGAAATTAATTTAGAGGGTTACAAATAGCATTTTATAAACATTTTATAAAATAAGGCAGAAAATATTAGAGTGCATTGAACAGAGTAAGGTTAAACGTTGCTTTATGAAGCTTTTTTTCCGGGGGCTGTGTGTGTGTCTATACACAGCTGAGCCACCACCTCAAATATAGTGGATCATGGTCAAAGTGTTGGAAAGCCAGAGCGCTAGACTGTAAGCTCTTTGGGGGCAGAGAGCCTGTCATACTCATCTTTGTTTTATTGGGCCTGGTATAACGCCTGGGGAAAAAAATGGATTTTTGTAAGTGTTTGGAAGAGATGAATGAGTTCAGGAAAGAACTAGGTGTGATAATTGACCATCATGGAACTAACTACCAAATAAGCTCTAAACATATCTTCCTGTGTTCAACTCAATGCCTGCAGTTTCCTGAAATAAGGACATACATATCAATGGGTGGACAAATAAATTTTCTCTTTTATTATAGAAGATTCACACAAGAAGCTGGTTTGAGTTCCATCCTGAAGGATAAATATGCCACATGATGAGCATGGTGTATAGAAGGGGCCCAAGCACTGGACTGAAGGTCCTGAGTTCTGGTGCCTATTCCTTCTTAAACTGTTACGAATCTTGGACTAGTCACCTGTGCTTCTTTGCCAAGTTCCTTCAACTGAGGGGAAGTGAGATGATAATGATGATTATTGTACACCTCAGCTGTGAGATTCAGATGAGGAAATGTGTAGGAGAGTACTTGGAAAAGGGTAAATCCCCATGCGGGGGCAGTGTTTGTTATTATGTCACATTAAAATATTTGTATCAGACCCCTACTCTGGGCAAGGCTCTGTGGTGGGCACCATGAGAAATAGAAGTTCAAGTAAAATAGATGTTCAAACAAGATAGAAGTTCAAGTAGAAAATCAAGAGTTGATACTGATGTGTTTTACCAGTTGAACCGTGAGGACTGTAAGGTCCCTATAAGATCTTTAAGGGTGAGAATCCTATAGTGGTCATGGTTAAATTGGTGAAAGATGAATAGCAACACGAGACTTAAAATAAGGCAATAGCAGAGTGGATGTCCTAAGGCCACCCATACCATGTCAGTGTTCAGACTTCAAAAGGTGAGGTGACATCTCTGGCTGGAAGTGGGGAGGGCAGGTGGAAGGAAGAGGGGAGGTGGTGAGAGGCATGTGAGTCTTGGTTGGAGGGGAAGCATGGCCTGGCTGTGGTAGTGGTGACGGCAGCGGCAGAAAGGAGAAGCCCCTGTGGGTGAAAAAGTCCCTTCCGAGTGAGTGACTCCCTGGGCAAATTGGTGCATTACTCTCTGTGATGGGCCTGATGGTGCTGAGATAACAAAACGAAAAATCAAATGAGAAATGGAACCTAGGAGTCTAAAAAGTTAGTAAATTTTGACATTAGAAATATAATCAAGTTTCACCAATGCTTTTCTGTAGTGACAGCCAAATCCATCCGTGTCAGAGCAACAGCCTATGGAATGTGGTTTCATGTGGCTTTTCTTCCCTTTTTCTCTTTTCCTTTTGCAAAATCAGCATTAGGCTATTTGGAGGACAGGCGAGAACTATTATGTTAAATTGTGCTACCTACAACTTAAGCTTCTGTCTTTGCTAAAGCTGCCAGTTTTTATAAACAACAGAAGACAGAAAGGGTTTACTAAGAATAATGTTGAAACCCAGAAGAATCCTACAGCCTATAAATCTTAATAGAGGTTCTGAGATTCCAGCAGGCTGGATGTGTCTTTTACCCAGGCTCACTCCATCTTGGCTCCCCTGTGATGACTCCAATTTTCTTGAAACACAGGCACAGTGCCTTGAATTTACTTGTGGCACTATTTGCCAACAGGAATACATGCATATAACCTATGCAAATCAATAAAAACATGTCAAGACCCCTTAGATCGCACCACTCTTCTAAAATGCAATTTATCTTGCCGCAAATGAGAGTAAGGGCCTAGGTAACAAATAGCGTCTGATCATTTAACTAGCACCTGTTGTCAATGCATTTGAAAACTGCATTTTTCATTTGACATACAGTAAATGCATTTTCATATATATCGAGTGGAAAAGGGAGCTGGAGTGTACATATACAGCCCTTTATGAATTTTATGAACAATGGATATTTTAGAGCTGTATGTTTAAAGGGGTCCTGTCAAACGCTGCAAATCTATTTGTTCCTTCCAGCGTTGGTTGTGAACACACCATACTTTTCTTTTGGCTGCGTGTCGAAGCGCAGCAATGCTGAAAGTATAATTATAACATTCATGTTAGGGGAAGGACAATTACTATAATTTTTGTATAAAATTGAATATAACTTAAATGTGTACATGTGAAATATGAGTTTTGAAAAAAAAGTTTCTCAGGGGAAAACTGCTTTTTATAAATTACATTTTGCAGTCATTCCCTTTGTCGGCTTAAATTATGAGCCACAGGTTTTTTTGTTTTTTTTTTTTTAAATGCAATATTTTGTTTGCAGATGGATGGCTGTTGCACAAATTCAACAACACTTAGGCTTATCAGCAACAGTGGTTTTCACATTAGTGAGCATGGTTTGGCAATATTGTTTGACATCTGGAACAAGCTATATTATACCAGACATATCAAGTATAACTGAATGGATCATTTAACTGGCATTTGTTTCAAAAACTCCCACTCTTCAGCTTTTGCCTGGCTGTCATGATGTGCCGGCAACGAAAACTGCATTCCCCGGCTTCCGAGCCTCTCATCTGCTTTGACAAGCTCACCGCACTTCCTACTCTAAGTCAGGCGTTTTGTAATAGTGGCCGTAAGGCCATGTTCTTGCATCTTTCTTGCATCTCCATCTTTTTTTTTTTTTTTTTTTTAAGAAGGCCATGGTGCCAGGCAGCTGCAAAGGTCAGGGGCTTTGAGACCATCTTAGTCTGGACTCAGGCCATCAATGGAGCTTTTTCTCTGATTTTGAGTTCTTTTTTTTTTTTTTAACATCTTTATTGGAGTATAATTGCTTTACAATGGTGTGTTAGTTTCTGTTTTATAACAAAGTGAATCAGTTATACATATGTTCCCATATCTCTTCCCTCTTGCATCTCCCTCCCTCCCACCCTCCCTATCCCACCCCTCTAGGTGGTCACAAAGCACCGAGCTGATCTCCCTGTGCTATGCGGTTGCTTCCCACTAGCTATCTGTTGATTTTGAGTTCTTGATTGTGGGTCCCCTGCATGTCTACATTTTTTTGAAACCGTGTCACTGGGAGATCTGTTTTGTTGAATTTCATGTATCTTAGATGGAGAGAAGAAGAAACAGGAAAGGGCCCTCCTGCATTTTCCATAAATAAAAGAACCACGTGGGGGCAGAGAGGGAAGAAGTTGGAAATAGGAGAAAACGGTAAGAGCAGAATGTTAGCGCTTATAACTTCTCTTCGTCTGTCTAGTGAATTTCCCCTAGCATTTCAGGGCATGCAGTCACAGTTTGGGGACCTAGCCCCCCAAAGTTTCATGGCATTGCTGCTACTGCTTACCTTGTTGCTCTGCTTAAGGAATTTATTCCTTAGAATCTCAAAGCCAGGACTGTGAAGAGTTCCATGGAGACGCCGGTATGAGAATGCCATGAGTGCTTTCTAAATAAGAAGTAATGCATTTATTTCATGAGTAATGCTGCTGCTGCTGCTGCTATTTGTTTATTGTTTTTGTTTATTTGTTTTGTGTGGGAGATTCTCTCCTTAAACTCAGCAAGATACAGATTCCACCCAGCTTACTGAGCGAATTCATACCAACCACTCAATAATTAAAGGGAAAGAGGGGCTTAATTAGGTAAAGTGAATAATGAGCACATCTCAAATAAAAGGCAAACATTCAGATGATGAGAAAAGCATAGGCTTGTCTTGTTTTCATTGCATTTGGTAAAATTGTCTTTTTCAACACAAGTCAAGTTGAGGCTTGAGGCTAAAAGGTCTTTATTATCAGTACTAATGTCATTGAAAGGAACTGGCCAAGGTGGTCTTACGGTTGGAAAGAAAGAGGCAGCCTCAACCCTCCTAACATTCCCTTTTAGGTTAATTGGAGACAAAATTCATTCAGTCAGTCTTTCATTCATTCTACAAATATTTCTTGATGATGGAATGTTATGTGAAAAGTACTACGTCAAGCATGGAAAGGAGGCAAAAACAAATAAAACAACAGCAGCAGCAGCTGCAAAAAAAAAAAAAAGAAAAGAAAAAGAGAGCAATCTCATTGACAATGGCGTCAAAAAGAATAACATGCTTAGGAATAAACTTAGCCAAGGAGTTGAAAGACTTGTACACTGAAAACTACAAAACATTGCTAAAAGAAATCAAAGAAGACATAAATAAATAGAAAGCCATCCTGTGTTGGTGGATTAGAAGACTTATTATTTTTTAATATATCTTTATTGGAGTATAACTGCTTCACAATACTGCACTAGCCTCTGTCACACAACAGAGTGAATCAGCCATATGCATACATACATCCCCATATCCCCTCCCTCTTGAGCCTCCCTCCCACCCTCCCTATCCCACCCCTCTAGGTCATAGCAAAGCACCGAGAAGACTTATTATTGAGATGTCCATATTTCCCAAAGCAATCTGCAGATTCAGGGTAATCCCTATCAAAATCCCAATGACATTTTTCCACAAATAGAAAGAATCATCCTAAAATTCATGTGGAATCTCAGGAACCCAGAATAGCCAAACCAATTTTGAAAAAGAACAAAGTTGGCAACCTCATACTTCCTGATTTCAAAACATACTACAAAGCAGTAGTAATCAAGACAGTGTGATACTGGCTTAAAGACAGACATACAGACCAATGAACAGAACTGACAGCCCAGAAATATACCCTGTGTAGAAGATCAAATTATCTTTGACAAGGGTGTCAAGTTACACAATGGGGAAAGGACAGTCTTTTCAACACATGGTGTTGGCAAACCTGGATATACGTATACAAGAGAATGAAATTCAGTGCTTATTTTACACAAAAATTCAAGATGAACTCAGGACCTGAATGTAAGACCTAAAACTATAAAACTCCTAGAAGGAAGCATAGGGGAAAAGCATCAGGACAGTGGATTTGGCAATGATTGCTTAGTATATGATACCAAAAGCATAGGCGACAAAAGCAAAAATAGACAAATGCAACTACATTAGACTTAAAAACTTGACATCAAAGGAAACAGCCAACAGAGTGAAAAGGCAACATACAGAATGGGAGAAAATATTTACAAACCATGTGTCTGATGAGGGATTAATAGTCACAGTATATAAGGAACTCCTAAAACTAACCAATAACAGAAAACCTGATTTAAAAATGGGCAAATTATTTGAATAGACATTTTGCAAAGAAGGTACACAAATGACCAACAAACGTATAAGATGCTCATCCTTACTAATCATAAGATAAATGCAAATTAAAATCACATTGAGATATTACCTCATACCCATTAGGATGGTCACTATCAAAAGAACAGAAAATAACATGTATTGGTGAGGATATAGAGAAATTGGGACCCTTGTTCCAATTGCTTGCACTGTTGCTGGGAATGTAAAATGGTGCAGCCATTATGGGAAACAGTATGGAGCTTCCTTAAATAGGAAACATAATTACCATGTTTTTCAGCAACCCTACTCCTGGGTATATTCATATATATATGAATTCAAAGCACATCTTGAAGAGAGAGAACTTGACACATACATGTTAATTACAGGATTATTCACACTATTCACCCAAGAGGTGAAAGTATCACACGTGTCCATGACCAGATGAATGGATAAAGAAAATGTGGTATATACACACAGTGGAATATTATGTGGCATTAAACAAGAAAGAAATACTGTCACATTCTACAATGTGCATGAACCTTGAAGACATTAATCTCAGTGAAATAAGTCAGTCACAAAAGGCCAAGTATTATATTATTTTACTCACACGAAGTATCTAAAGTAGCTAAAATAATAGAAACAGAAAGTGGAGAGGTGTTTGTCAAGGATGGAGCAAGGGGAAAGAAGGGAAAGGGAATTTGTGTTTAGTGGATATAGACTTTCAGTTTTGCAAGATGAAAACGTTCTAGAGACCTGTTGCACAACTATGTGAATATACTTAGCACTGCCGAACTGTGCATTTAAGTGGTTAAGGTGATAAATGTAATGCTATATGTTTTTACCACAATAAAAACAACAGCAAAAAATCCAAAGTACATGCTGGTCCCTATCCTCGAAGTGTCTTAGAATCTAGTCAAAAAGATGTAATTTTAGCTGATTTGCAGTAGATATTATTATAGGCAGGGAGTAGGCAGGGAAGGCTTCCTAGAGGAGGTAGGTCTTAGGCCTTGGTCGTTGCAGCCCTTGATCCACTTGGTGGGCCTTTTGCACCTTCTGGCTGCTGGTGGGGCAGTTCAGGTTTTCATAACACACCACTGAAGTAGAGTGTGGGTTTTCTTTGGGGGAGTGGAGGGGAACCCCGTTACTTCACCAGCTACGTTAGCAGCTTTCTATCCAAGGTCACTGTTTTTGTTTGTTTGTTTGTTTTTTGGCCTCACTGGGCGGCATGTGGGATCCTAGTTCCCTGAGCAGGGATCGAACCTGTGCCCCCTGCAGTGGAAGCTAGGATTCCTAACTACTGGCCTGCCAGAGAATTGCCCCAAGGCCACTGTTAATTCAGCTGGCCTACAAACATGCCTCTGTGCTCTGCTGAGGCCCACTGATGGGACCCAGCATTAGGCCTCCAGGCCTACCTACCTCATCTCTTGCTTGCTTCTTCATGGATTTTCATACACATCTGCCTTCCAAACTTACTTCCAAATTCCAAAGGCGAACTAGGCTCATAAATCTTCATGATACCCCAAAATGAAATTGTAATTTTACCCACTAGAGTTGTTCCCTTAATGCCTCTCTGATTATCTTGTGTACTCAGACTTTAGATACTCACTGGGGAGGAAAGGTGAAAGCAGGGGAGGACAACAGCCTGCATCTCTCTTCTGCTTCAGTTTCATCTGTCTCGTAGGTCTTCTCTTTGGGAAAGAGATGTGGCTCATTTTGCCCTCAGAGCCATCCTTGCCCTTGTCCTGTTTTGCTCTCTGCCACAAGGAGGCTGTCATAGGAGCATTTCCCAAGCTTTCTCATCAGCTGGCTTCCTTTTGGGTTTGACCAATGGGAGGTCCTGGCAGGAGACTGGAAGGCAGGAGGAAGCGATAAGCCAGGGTATCTCTCTCCGTCCCATGTCCCACTCCACCTCTGGCGGCTTCGCTGTCGGGGGCTGAGTCTCCGCTGTAGCCCTGATTGCTATAGGATAAGGCCTGCCAGGATTCTGGCTTTAGTTGCTGACCTTGTCCTAGTCCTTTCTTTGTCTCTTGACAAAAAGAGTCAAAAACATCCTGAAAGCAGGAGAGGTTTCTTGCTGTGGCTTCTCCATCATTTGTATATCCAGTTTCCTGCCTTAAATTCCTTCTGTTATAAATATTAGAAGCAGTTCCTATTTTCTAATTTTGACCCTAACTGATACCTGACGACTTCTTGGTAGTCCATGGGCCTTCAGAAAGCCCTAAGCAGTTCTGCTGAGTAAAAACCTGTGTAAAGCAGGAAAGCAATATTGGAAATGAACAGTGTCAGTTTGGGTATGACCACTCATTTCAGTGTTAGTTACAGGAGAATGCTGTTTGCTGGGTCTGTAGGCAAAGGTGAAAGCAATTGATGACGGTGTGAAGGTAAACTGGTCTGTGGTTCATGAGTCTTACTTTACTCGTGGTAGCATATAAATTGTGAAATGGGATGGAAATAAATGCTGGACTCCCAGACTTTATTTTAGATCATTAATATGATAAACATGGAATTTTCATATTAAAGAAACTCCCATAACCCAGCACAGTTACTCTATCCAGTTTAATAAGGCCGTATTTATTATATGAGCACCTTGACAGTCGGGCATCAGGCCAGACATAAACTAGATATGGATAAGATAGAAAAGAGTGTTTGGCTTGGGAATAAAAAAAGATTAAAAACTCATCTGCAGATTGTATTTATATTAGTCTGTAGCCATTTTTGCATCTTATTTGAGATAAAAAGGTATAGTGGGATTATTATGAAAGTTGCCATTGATGGAGTCTTTTATTTTAGGAGTTTCATAGTCCCATTGGGGTGTGTTGGAGCTGTCCCAACAAGCTAGTGAAGCCCTCATTAGCTTCAAGAGTTGGTTATTCCCATTCAAACTTAAAAGCGTTCAAAACTTGATGCCATTGTCTACTTTTTTTCTCCTCCTTGGTTTTTTAAGCTGCCAAGAAATACTGGGAGAGTAAGACAAACAAGTCTTTTCTTATTATCCCTGTAACACCATCTAGTTTTCCTAAAGGGAAACTTGGGACCAAATGACTGTGGAATGATATAGAAAACATCAAAGTCAAAGCAACCACATATTCAACAATATTGATGCAGCAGTGACTTGGGTCCTGGGGTTTAGCAGCTAAGAAATCACTCAGTTCCTGCTCTCATGGAGCTTATAATCCACTGGAGGAATAAGGTCATTTAGGACTAGAATCAGGGGAGTTGCAGGGGTTTGGAAGGCAGAGAAAAGGTATCTAGATAAACTTGATAAATTGAAGTTTGAAAAATGACGGAATTCACTTGGTAAGCATTGAGAGAGGAGTATTCTGGCCAGAGCGTGCAAGGGCCTGGAAGTATGAACAGGAGAGACTGTATCGCTTTATGGGAAATAACACAGAAGTATTTTAAAGTTGGATCTTTCGGAAAGTAACATAATAGCTTTTTTTTTTTTTTTTTAATTGTTGTTGTTATTTTCTTAACCTCGCCTAGGAGAAGATCATTTTGGTAGAGGTTGTTGTTCAACATGATTGAATATGATTGGGTATTATTAGTTGCTGATGGGACTTAATTTTCTCATGTTTAAATGTGATCCATTATCTTGTGTCTAGAACATACTAAAATGACTTTAAAATGAGAAACAAGGGAACTCTAGTTATTTCAGTGCAAATGTACTTGTTTATTGAACTAAACTGAAGGGTGCTGGGATATTTTAATACTAAAGATTACATAGCTGCTCAAATCCCAGGGTTATGGGGCTAGATCAGCCATTTGTGATACTGAGGCTGCCTAGACCACAGTGGTAACAGGGTTCATTGTCATTTTTAAGCCTTATTCTGTTTGGTTTTTCCTGCTGGCTTTTCTTTTTCATTCTTTCCTTCCTTCTCTCCTTACAACTCAAAACATCAACTTGCAATACCCCTGATAAAACTCATTTATAATGCTGACCAAATTTTCTGGCTTTAGCCAGCTGTTCAGTTTTTTTGTTTTTGTTTTTTTTTTCTGGTGGAAGGCACCAAACTCTTCTCACTACTTGTTCTGAAGATAAATTAGCGACTTCTAAATAATGCAGTGAACCCTAATTCTCTTTGATTAGTAGCGAGTTAGATGATAGCGACCCATTGAAATTGGCCATCAGCATAAATAATGAGTGAATGAACTGATAAAATGCAAAGTCACCGGCCGTCATAAATCAAATGAAATCCACTTTCTCTGGAAGTCACTGAAATTAGAAGTCCATGCTCCTATTAATTATTTTGCCTTCTGAAGACGACAGTGTTATAAATCAGCCTTGAAAGGCCCTTCACTTAGGAAGCTGAAGGAGCACGGCTGCCTGCAAATTGCTTTGTGTACGCACCTAATTGTTTCTTAAGTAATCCACCTTTGTAGCACGGCTTCGGGAAACGAAGAAGGTCCCCTTCAGTGGAGATCCGTGGAAGTGGCCTTAGGAAGGGCCTTAGAAAGGGCCGAAGTGGAATGGGAAGTTATCTATCCCCTTCCCTAGAAAAGATATCCCCACAGTCCTTATTACATGACCCAGACCTCATCAGGGCCAGGCATTGTTGGAGTGGTTTTCTATGGCAGGGGCCAGGAGGCTGGTGCTAGGCCCCAGGTCATTTTATCATCTTGTCTCAACTCAACTTCCAGCCAGGTCAGAGAAGCCAAACTTCACATGATTTCAGTGAAAAACAAGATTTTTAAAATTGGGGGAAAAACAGGGATGGAAAACTTTGACTTCTCAGGTTAATTTTAAGAGTCATTGTAATCTGCATATATGAGGTGTGAAATGACACCTAATTTTTGCTAAAAAGTGGGTGGGAAATGATATTCATTTAGGAACCTATTTTGCAACAGACATTGAAAAAAAGCAATGTTCTGCAGAAAAGAGGTTAATTGCATCGTAGGAAATGTTGAAATGAATTTCATTTTGGATCACTACCTGTCATATGTGAAATTCTGAAGATGAGACCAGTTCTCTCCGAGGGGTTGGTCTCAAAATTCGGTCCAGCTTTGCCATGTGACCCTGGATCGTTAGTGAATCTGGACAGAGCTCTCCTGGAAATTCTCTGCTTCCCATCGAGTGTGTGTGATTTTTTTTTTTTGTTGGCCTCTGTGGAGACAAGGATGGCAGTTTTATGGGGGTGAAGATAGGCTTCAAAAGGAGGTAGCTCTTGGGACCTTGGGTGCTAGTCAGGGTACCGTCAGGGTACGTACACAAACTATAGCTTCAGTGTGGTGGTGGGGTAGGGATAGAGTTTTAAAGGAAAAAGCATTCTTTCTTTTCTCTTTTTGTCAACTTCTTACCATCTGCTGCAGGCCTGCCAGATTTGCCTGGGGGCCAGTGCACTAAAGGTAAATACTAGCCCTGGAAAATGAAAATTATCTCCTGGGTTATATGTGGAAGCACATTCTGTTACTTCTTTGTGTTGTGATTATTTGGGTGTCCTAGCCTGTTTTGAATCATCGGTGCAAAGAAGGGGTGTGTGTATGTGTTCCCATATAGCTGAAAGAACAACCTAGTATTAAAGTGAGTGGTGTAGTCAGTTCTGCTAAGAGATTCAACAATTCTGTGCTTACAAAACTGTGCTTTAATGGGTGTCATAACTACACCCTCTGATTAGGAAAGGATTTTGAAAGAAAGTACTTATTTTTGTGGCTGTCTTGCCTCTTGAGTTCCTGGAAATAAAAGTCACAAATCTGTCCTCAAACTTCACCAACAGGTCTTTTCTATTTCTATTCCATCAGAGTGGAGTCTCTTTCTGTTTACATCTTGAAAATCTGAGAGAAAGAGGAATATAGAAGATTAAGTTGATAAAGTGAAGTAGAGTCAGTCAAAAAATAACATTCACAGAAGTTCTAATATCAACTACCTTGTTACCATTTCTTAATGCTAACTTTGACTGAATTGTGAAATTGGCTTTAGATTACATGGATTCCACAAAAATGATTCCATTTTTGAGATGTGACTAGATAACCCCATTGGTGTTTAGGCAAGGAAAGGAACTGTCAAAATAGTTCAGTTTAATTAAATGTTCTTTTAGATTTAAATGCAAAATTTTGTGTGTGATATATTTTATAATCATGGATATTATGCACAGATATTTTTGTTATTCTAAAATATCTGCTCAGCTACCTTCCTCTTAGGAAATAACATTAAAGGAGGAGAAATAAAACTTACATTAAACAAATATTTATTCTAAAAATATTTAGAAAGTCAGACTATTCTCAATGATGGAATTCAAACAAAAATCCGTGACTTTGAGGTGCTTATATTATAGTGGTGGAGACATTATAAGTAAATAAGTAAAAATTACATGTCAGATCAGAGATATTATAAAAATAAGGCAGTTTACAGAATATAGGGAGTTATGGGCAGTGAATGGAAGGCATATTGCTATTTATTACATTCTTTTTTAATTGAGATATAAATTACATAATAATGGGCACTGTTTTAAGGGAGCACTTTGATAAATTTGGACAAATATATACACTTGTATAAACAATCAATATACAGAACATTTCTATGTTCCCCCGAAATTCCCTTGTTACAGTCAACAAATCTCTCCAAACACACCCTGTCCTGGTTAGTCATTAATATGCTTACTGCCATTATAAATTAATTTTGCCCTTTGTGTCTGACTTCTTTTATTCAGCATACTGCTTGTGATAGTCATACATCTTCTGTGAATAAATAGTGTGTTACTTTTTACTAGTAGTTGTGTTCCAATGTAAGGATATGCCATAATGCTTTTTATCCATTCACTTGTTAATAGGCATTTACATTGTTTCCAGTTTGGGGTTGTTATGAATAAAGCTGCTATGAACATTCACCTACAAAAAAAAAAAAAAAAAAAAAATAAAGTGAGTGGTGTAAATTGTCCTATGTGAGTGGGTTCTGACGTTGGGGTTAGTTGCCACTAGATCATTTGTGAATTTGAATAGCCTGTTCTGAAAACTAAACTTACTGATGTATAAATGAGCATTATGTCATGAGGTAGAAAGGAGCAATTATTCCCTGGGATATTGAATCCTAAATGCAGAGATGTTCTGGGTTGTATCTTTGTTTTTGGTTTTGTTTTTTTTTTACATTTTTTTTTAAAGAATCAATTTTATTTATTTATTTTGGCTGCGTTGGGTCTTTGTTGCTGCGCGCAGGCTTTCTCTAGTTGCAGCGAGCGGGGGCTACTCTTTGTTGTGGTGCGCGGGCTTCTCATTGTGGTGGCTTCTCTTGTCGCGGAGCACGGGCTCTAGACACGCGGGCTTCAGTAGTTGTGGCACGCGGGCTCAGTCATTGTGGCATACGGGCTTAGTTGCTCTGCGGCATGTGGGATCTTCCCGGACCAGGGCTCGAACCCGTGTCCCCTGCACTGGCAGGCAGATTCTTGACCAGTGCGCCACCAGGGAGGTCCCTGGATTGTGTCTTTGAAAGCAGCCAAGTCTGTAGTTTCACGGTGGTTCCATGGGCCATTCCACACCCTTGGGGTGGGAGGCTGTCCGAATCCCCTGGACACCTCCACAACTGCCTCATCCCCAGTGCTGAGCCTCCCTGGCTCTTGGCAACTTCCTCCCACAATGGTGGAGTTCTGCTTGTTGTAGGAGAGGCGTCATGGAAGAAAATACAGCTTATGGTCTTCGCTAGCTGCTTCCGGAAATCCAGGAGGCTCCTGACGGTGTTCTGTGCTCCAGGGCAGAGCAAGACCTTCGTGGTGATCTGTCCTGGAGTTGATGTCCTGGTGTGTCTTTCTTGGTCCTGTTTTTGCTTGGCTTTGATTTTGGAGTGCTGGTTATGTAATGGGGGTTGCCATAAAGATTGGTGGACTGTTGGAGACACAGTAAGAGTGGGAGAGGAGTTCATCTGAGTTAGTAGTATTTGTTGGATTTCCTTCTGTTTCTGAGGTTTTTAGAGGATAAGCTAGGTCCTGACCATCTGTACGACTGTGTCCTCCTGGAATGAAACATTTCTTGCTCACGGTTTATGGGTTTTAGAGCATCCTTTTTCTTGGGTGATGTTCCCTTGTGTGGCACATAATCAAGGTGACCGTATGTCCTCGTTTCCCTGGGAAAGTCTCAAGTTATGCCTGTTTTTCTGATATAATTATTAATTGTGATCCCCTCCTCCCTTTGATTCTCAAAAGTATCGAGATTTGGATGACCACCCTATACGTGATACTTGAAAGGAATTTTTATATGTGTTGCCCCAGCCCCATAGGGACAGTGGCATATTGACATAATCAAGGCTTTGGAAAGAGGCAAACATTGAATTTGTCCCTTAGCGTGTGACCTTGGGCTACTTAGGTTCTCTGAGCCTCTTTTTCTTTATCTATGAAATGAGGATCATTGTATATCCCTCACAGACGTGTGCTGAGGATTAAATAAAACAACATGTAAAGAACCTAGCAAATTCCTGGGCAGATAGATAGGTGGAGGATAAAACATTTGTCCTCCTTTCTTCCTCAATATAAGCCCAGAAACCTGGTGGAGGGGGCAGAGACTTTGCCATGCTTCTGAACCTGACTTTGATGCAACCAGTTAAGTCAGCATCAGCCCCAGTGTGACACACACACACAGAGAGAGAGAGAATGGGAGAGAGAAGGAGAGAGAGAGAATCATTCCCTGCCACTTTTGTGTGAAAAAAAGAATGTGAAGAAAGACCCTCTCCCTGAGCCTCTTGGAATGCCCACTACAAAGAGATGAAAACGAAAGCCACATAAGAGAGAGATGCTGAATTTGCTTTTCAGGCAAAACAAATGATGGATTTATCATCTGTAGCAAAAGGAGCAGGAAGAGGTGCAGTACATGGCTTTGCCTTTCAAATGTAATATGTTGGTGAAAATAATCTATTGGTCTTGAAGCCTCTGTCTCTTCATCTGTGAAATGGCGATAAAAAGATTGTAGTAGGAGTTAAGTGGGGCCATACGTGGAAAGGAGCCCTGCGAGCTGCACTGGGCTGGGCACACACGGGGGATCATGGTTTTCCTGCTTTTGCAGAGCTGAGGCACCCACACACCTGAACACCAGCCCAGGAGTAAAATGACCACGGGAGCAGTGCTGTGCCGTGTCCTGAGATTCACACGTCTTTACGGAGATGCTCATGAATACCTTGTTCTTTCTCTGAAGTCACAGGAGAGCACACACAGCTCTGTTTAACTGGTCCAACGGGGATTGGCATTTTTAAAGCAATTCGTGCGGCTTTATGGAGATTACTGTTCTCGTTCACATTTTTAATTAGAGCAAAAAAGTGTTTATTTTCCTCAAGATTTCCAGCCCAGATGGCTCAAAGTCTGTAGAAGAAGGTTACAGAGTGGCAGCGGCCAGGCCTGGCTGTCAGATGTGACCAGCTCCAGGCAACCCCCTTGCGGCATGGGGGGCACAAACTCTGAGGCCCTCTGTGCCTGCCCGCTGACAGTGCCTTGGCCCCTCTGTCCACTCAGGAGAGGCGGGCGCCCAGTGGGGACTCTGCTTCATCTTAGTAAATGGCTGTGTGCAGATCACACTGGGCCAGCTGCAGAGGTGCTTGTGGCTTGCAGGAGCCGTTGGTAGGAGAAGATAAAACGTATCTGTGCATTTCCACTCCTGATCCTTCTGGTACCTTCCCTCCGCCTCCTCCTTCCACTGATAATCACAGAACAGTCTGGCAATGCATAAGGCCCTCCAGCTGAACTTAGACCTCAGCGGGATTCCTGTTGAATTTAGTTAGCTAATACCTTGCATAGCACTTAACATGTGCTGAGTAGCAGCAATGTTTACTTGACTACTATGATGTTTGTGTCCCCGCCACAAATTCAGATGTGGAAACCTAACCCCCAAGGTGTGGTATTAGGAGGTGGGCCCTTTGGGAGGTCATTAGGTCATGAGAGTGGAGCCCTTATAAACGGAATTAGTGCCCTTATAGAAGAGGCCCTAGAGAGCTCCCTTGACCCTTTTGCTGTGCAAAGACACAGAGAGAAGTCTGCAACCCGGAAGAGGGACCTGATCTCAGACTTCCAGCCCCAGAACTGTGAGAAGTAAATTTGCTCATAAGCCACCCAGTTTACGGTATTTTGTTATAACAGCCTGAAAGGACTAAGACGTTGACCAGGTCACACTCCTCAGAGTGGCGGGACCAGGATTTGGGCCAGCTGACACCACCATCCTTGCTTGACACTGTTTTGCTTCTTATCCTGCTTCATTGTAACCTCTTCTTTTTTTGTTCGTTTGGTTTGTTTCTTTTTTTGTTTGTTTTATGAATTTCAAAGAAGACTACGCATGCTTTGGCGAGTTTTGGGGGGGAAGGTTGCTCTGCTGTGTCTTTTTATTTATTGAATTACACAAGTACAGTATCCTCTGTACTAACCGCTAAGGCTCAGTTCTCTTTGGCTGACCCTCAACCTGACCCACTCTCTTCACCAGAGGTAATCACATCAGGAGTTTGCTATGTTTACTTATCTTTCTTCTGTAAATTTATACACTCCCATGCATAGATGCATATGTACACATACTAAGACTTTATGATACTATCTAAGGTCAGTAGCTTTCTGTTTTCACTTGTTGGTATGTCTTAGATATCTCTTCCATCAGTGCATGGAGATATACTCACCCTTTTTGACTTGTGTGCAGTATTCCATAGTGCAGATATGCCAAAGTGTATTAGACCATTAGCTTTCTGTGGGCATTTTGGTTGTTAGTCATTTCTCCTTGTCCCAACATTAATGAATGGCCTTGTTATGGGCCTCTTTGTGTACACATGCAAATGTTTCTCTTATTCTAAAAAGTAGAATTTGCATGTACACATGCAAATGTTTCTCTTATTCTAAAAAGTAGAATTGCTTAATCATAGTGTATGCATATTTTAAGTTGTAATGGATACTATAAAATTGACCTCCATTGTGATTTATCAGTATTCACTCCTACTAGTAGAAAGTACCATTTGACCCGTTTCTGCCAACATTTGGTATTAGCACACTCTCAAAATTATTGTAATCTATTGGGTATAACACAGCGTATCTCATTGCCATTTAAGATTTTCATTTTCTTGCCAAGTTTGAGAATCATTTTGTATATTTATTGTCTAGTTTTTTTTCTGTTTTGAATTGCCCATGTATATCACATGCCCATTTTCCTATTGGTTTGTGTGACTTTTACTTACTTAATGATTTCTAGTAAGCCTTTGTATATTCAGGTATACTTGGCCTCAGTCTCTCATTTTGCAAGTGTTTTCTTCCAGTCTGTTGCCTTTCAACTTTATGGTGCTTTTTATTACACACAGGTTTTTAATTTTGATGTTGTCAAATTAGCAAGTCTTTCCTTTATGCTGTTTTCTGTCTTGTTGCAGGCCTTCCTGACCCTTAGGTCATAAATATATTCTCCTGTATTTCTTCTAAAACTTTGATTTTAAACCTTTGAGGTCTTGATCCATTGGAAATAAATAAATATCTATATCTATATAGAGATATACATATGAATGCTCTCATGTTGAGATCAAATATATATATATATATATTTTCCCCCCCAAAATGGATAGCCAGTTGACCCAGAACCATTTGTCTTAGGCCATTTTGCTAACTATTTTGAAATGCTGTTTTTATCACATACAAAATTTCTAATTAGACGATAACTGGACTCTATTCTGTTCACTGATCTATGAACAGAGCAGGACTATGTTAGCTGCCTGTGTTCTTGGGAAGCTAGACCATTATGGCATTTCTAGCTCTTCTCTCAAAGCCCACTATTGCTTGTGTGGCCCATATTATCACTAACATTGAGATAGTTCTCAGAGGCTCTAATTGAGGCATAAGAGTCAGCTTGATTTTTAACAGCGGGACGTCCATCAGAAGGTACAGGTTCTAATTTTAATCCTGCTGTAAGCTCCATGGCCTCAGATCACTTACCCTCTACCCAGTGGGGAAGAAGTTAGATTGAGTAGGCTTGGGATCCTGACTGGTGCCTGTGACTGAGTTTTGGGTTTTGGGGTAAATGTTTAACTTCTCTCTCTCATCTATTAATAGGGATATTATCATCTACCTCTCAGGATCGTTTTAAGGAATCTTTATAGAAATACTGTATTAGGGAGCGTTTTGTTAGTTATAAAACACCACAAAGACTGATACTGCATACTAATGTGTACAGGCTTTGTTTTTATTTTGGTCCAATAAAGTTAATACACCTTTAATTTATTTATTAAAAAGGTGTATTACACCTTTTTAATACACCTACCTCAGAGGGCTGTTCTGAACATCAGATGGGATGTGCTTTGATAAAATTGAAAATGCCATCCAGATTATTTATTGCTGATGAATCCCAAGAGGTGGACTGGAATTGACAAATATTAACCAAGCCCGTGGGGTTATTGTAGTGAAGGAGGGTCATATTAATACGCTATCCTCTGGGGATAATTAGGGGAGCCAGATTTATGGGGCCCCTTAAGTCTTCACCCACTTGAGTGAAAAAGGTATAGCGTTGGTCCATTAAAAGGGTGCAGGTGGTCTTTTAAGTGTGAATACCAGGCAGAATGAGTGCTGTATGGAGTTCTTGTGCTAAGATGATCAAGTGGAGGGTGGGGCTGGCTACAGTTTCCCTTGTCTTATCAGTGGCTACATCCTGTTTTTGTGTTATTAAAGAAAACAAAAGTTTGAGCTTTATTTGCTTATAAATTGTGTAGTCCTTCCTCTTTCTTGCCCTGCCTACCCCTACTTTCACATTGAACCCCAATCTTCAACACTTAAGCAACCATCAACACACGAAGTCATTGAATATTAAAGTGAGAGACTGGAAAAAGAAGAAAACATTAACAGGGCTTGTTATTATATTGACAACAGTCTTTTTCCTTCTGGGGGCCAATAGTGCTACTTGTGATACACTGTTACTTTGGTGACTCTAAGTAAACCATGCCTCCCGGTATGCACACCTCAGTGTAGTTTCCTTCCACGGTGACTCTGGACTTGGCCAATGGGACATTAACATGTGTGGCATGCAAGCAGAAACTTAATAAGTGCTTGCATGATGGAGGTGGTCTTGGAACATTTGCTCTTAAAGTCCACCTGGCAGGTAAAGAAGCTCAAGCTAGCCATGTGGAGAGAGAGAGAGGTCAGTCATTGCCCAGGCTCTTGATGTGTGAGTGGAGGCACCTTGGACATTCTGTCCCCTGCCACCATCTGACAGCAAACACATGAAGCCTTGAAGTGAGAGCAGTAGAAGAACTGCCCAGCCAAGCCCCTGTTAGTCCACAGAATTATGGGCGAATGAAATGGTGGTTGTTTAAATCCACCATGTCTGTTATATAGTGGTAGATAGCTGTGACACTGGGTTAAAACACACACACATATTAAACTCAGTTTAATGGACGAGGAGTCACTGGTTTTTCATATCTGAGAAGTTGGTATTTTTAGACTTGAGTTCAGCCTATTTTACCTAAAGACTCTCATTTACCTTCCTAATTTAGTCCACTCTAAACACCAAGGTGAGGTGTTGCATTTAGAGTATGTCCATTTCATCAAGGAAAAGGGGCAAGAAACATTTGTCCCTTTCTGTTTAGGCCAGTTCCCTTCCCATCAGGCCCGCTAGATCCAGAAGGGCCCATAGGAGGAGGTGACTGGGTAAGGATATTTTTTTCTGCAGCTTGCATCCCCAGGGGAACCTGGGAGAATTTATAAATCCATCATTTCAAGTCATTAGGCGGCATGTTGGTCAGTACAGGAGACTGTCTCCTCATTAATTCAGGAGAGATTTACTTGTGTCACCCTCATTAGTATTTATGGGATTTATCCACATCAATCGCTAGTGCATTAACAGGGAAATAACTAAACCTCCCAGGGTTTGTTGTTGCTAATAAAATGAGCTGGAAGTTCCAAAAATCACCAGAAGTATTCTAAACCGGGGCCTGTAATTGATCCTTTCAAAGTACCCTCAGGATGTTTTCCTGTTTGCTTCCCATCCAGCGACATTTGCATATTAGCACAGTATCTAAGCCCTTCTGTGAAGATTTAAGAGTAGAGCCCGTTTCTTACCATGAAATGATGGTGGGCAACCCAACAGAGTGTTGAAAATATCATTGTCGCACCAAAGAACCTAGGTAAACAGTGGGTTAAGTTTCTTATAATTCTTTTTTGTTTGGTCCTGGCTTATAAAAAAAAAACAAAACCACCCTGCATGTAAATATATTTTTTATGTATTCTGAACATAAAGATAGCTCTGTCCTACCATATTGATTTATTAGATTCTCTGACATTTTAGTTGTGGTTGTTATGTTATATTTATGAGATGAATGTTGGATTCCCTCATTATGTTATCCTCATTTATTTTACATACTTTTATGGCTGGTTGTGCATCGCTTTACAGTTAAAGCTTTATTGCAGCTGTTAGCGTTGGGGGGAGGGGAAGGCAAGTAGTTATTGATCAGAATTTACATGTTTACTGTTGTAATCATGATTTATTTAATCTGTTTGCACATATAAATATAAGTCCACTCTCTGAAATAAAAAAATATATACTGTATCTATATTTTAGGAGTATTCTTGTCACTCTCATATGCTTTGGAGTAGAGAATCTGGGGATGATCCAGTGTTCTGTAGATGAGTGGTTTCCTTGCAGCCTGGTGGTGAAGAGTGTGGCCTTTGGAGCTGGACTGCACGGGCGGTTCAAATCCCACCTGTACTGCTTACTGCTTTGTGTCTTGGGTTGAAGTATTTATCCCTCAGTGCTTCCAATTTCCATACCTGTAAAATGGGGATGATACTAGTATTTATATCATACATTGTGAGGATTAGAAGATTAGTATTGGTAAAATTTTACTTGGCCCAGAGAAATTGCTTATTATGTACTAGTCATTAGAACTCCAATAAGTAGATGGTTAGGTAGTTATATTGGAAAGGCTCAGTTACTTTCAAGTGGGAGCCTTGAATGTAGTTTTTTTTTTTTTTTAAAGAAATCTCCATTTTAATTTTTATTTATTTATTTATGGCTGTGTTGGGTCTTCGTTTCTGTGTGAAGGCTTTCTCTAGTTGCGGCAAGTGGGGGCCACTCTTCATCGCGGTGCGCGGGCCTCTCACTATCGTGGCCTCTCTTGTTGCGGAGCACAGGCTCCAGATGCGCAGGCTCAGTAGTTGTGGCTCACGGGCCCAGCTGCTCTGCGGCATGTGGGATCTTCCCAGACCAGGGCTCAAACCCGTGTCCCCTGCATTGGCAGGCGGATTCTCAACCACTGCGCCACCAGGAAAGCCCCTTGAATGTAGTTTTGATTCAGCAGAGCAAGGATACTTAGAAGGTGTGCCCTAGCAAAGAAAGAGAAGGATTCATTGAAGTCCGAAATGTAGTCCTAAAGATTTATTTTCGTATACATTGTCTTAAAATGTGTTTTTATTCGGGGTCTGCCATTCGTTAGCTTCTAAAGATCAACCTCCCTCTGCCTCAGTCTTCTCATCCATCACTTGGGTTTAATAATACCTATCTAGAGTATGATATAGTAGTGACATGGACCCTGGGTTAGAAGTCAAAAGACATTTTACAGCCCCAAGTCTTCCACTGAATATCTGTGGCAAAAGGCTTATTATTATTATTATTTTTTTAAAAGGGGCCAAGTCTCTGTCTCCAGGGTTGTGTTGAGAATCAGATGAGTTGATATTGGTGATAAGAACTCTAGGTACTGTAGAGCACTACATAAATGTTAGGGAACTGTTAATAATGCCACTTAACAAAGTTGTTGCAAAGATAAGATGCTAACTGATGTGAAAAGCCTCTGAACAAAGCGGCATGTGCTTTGTGAGCGTTGAGCACATGGGAAAGACTTGGCTCTATGACCCCCCTGATGTTCTGGGTCTGAGTCCCAACTCTTTCCAAGAGACAAAGGCCTAGAAGGACCCTAGGCTTCCTGGATCCTTGGTTCCAAGGAATGTTACGTTACCCCTTTATTCGACTCATGTGCTGCTGTTTGGCCATATCCTTAGGGGACAAAAAACAAGTCTTGCTCTTGTAATTTCCTTACTGTTTGTCTGTTGGGTACAAGACTGTGTATTTTATTTGTATCATTTAATGTAAGTCACACATTCCGCCCTAGTACCAGCGACTCAGCATTTGCATTTTACACTTTACAGGTTGGCAGTGATTCTTTGAAATAATTTACTTCTATCGTCTTGCTTCAGATCTTCAAGGAATAATCCATCTAGCAAAGCAGTTTATCCATTCTATATTTTCATTTCTATTTTGAGGCTCTTTAGCAGAACTAAATGATTTTTAATCAGATTTCTAGGCCCCTCCATCATAATTAGGTTGAGAATTATGAATTGTGCACCTCCCACCTCCTTGTGATAGGTAAGTGAATCAGAGATCATCATCACAGGATTTTCAGGGCCCTTCAGGATGGTTTATGACTTTTAAAGAAAAACCTCCAAATTTTTCACTAAATGTAGCTTAACACATTTCTAGGAAAACCTGTGATTTTTTTCCCCTTCTTTTTATCCTCTATCTGAAAAGGCTATTGCCTGTTAAACCCACCCTCCCCCCCCAACCCCAAATCACTTGGACTCTGAAAATTTTATGTAGCTATGTTTTGAGAAAAAGTTAATCAAAATTGAATCTCAAAAATATTTTGCTGAGTGAAATAAGTCATGCACAAAAGAGTACTTACTCTATGGTTCCATTTTTATGTCATTCTAGAACTAATCTGGGGTTGCTTCTGGGGGACAGAGATTAACTTGGTGGGATGGTTCAAATTAGAAACATTCTAGATCTTGATAGAGGTGGTTATACACAGGTGCATGTGTTTGTCTAAACTGATTAAATTATACACTGAAGATCTATGCATTTCACTCCATGCAAATATACCTCAATAAAAAAATAAAATTAATTATGACTAACCTGTTGTTTTCATATGTCATTTTATAATTCGTTATTTATTTATTTATTTTTGGCTGTGTTGGGTCTTCGTTTCTGTGCGAGGGCTTTCTCCAGTTGCGGCAAGTGGGGGCCACTCTTCATTGCGGTGCGCGGGCCTCTCACTATCGCGACCTCTCTTGTTGCGGAGCACAGGCTCCAGACACTCAAGCTCAGTAGTTGTGGCTCACGGGCCCAGCCGCTCTGCGGCATGTGGGATCTTCCCAGACCAGGGCTCAAACCCGTGTCCCCTGCATTGGCAGGCAGATTCTCAACCACTGCGCCACCAGGGAAGCCCCCATATGTCATTTTAGATGCACCTCTAATGATGACTAAAAGCTATGGAAAATTTGAGGCAATATGGTGCCTTTTCCTTATACCTTTTAAGCCACGGCTTAAAGGAAAAGATGTTACATCATGATGCCAATTCCTCTAAGTCATTGGAGGTTTGGAAAAAAAATTTGTCTGTCAGCTCTGTTGGCTATGGTTCAAGTGGGTACCTGCTGTCTGTTAGCTTTAATAAGAAGCTGTTACTCATTCTAAAAATGTTCCCTTCTGCTGCCATTTGACTTATATGGAGGAATAATTTCTTGGCTAATTTTTTTGGGGGGGTGCATGCTTCTGAAATACAAATCTACTTTTTCTAATGAATCATTATCGTGTACTACCGTAAAGGTTATTCACTGAAAGCTCAAGAAAAAAAGCAATGAAAACTAATTTTGATTGTTAATGGAAATGTATTTTTAGTCTTAAAGAGCTTCCCTCGGCAATGATTATAGTTATGCCTCTTGGGTGTTTTGGGACTTTTAAATTTACATCTAGTAGCTCTTTTTCATTTAGCAGTTAATCTTTTAACGGAGCTCTGCAAATTTGTTCTTCAGTCTAGTGTTAGGAAAGGATTGACAGAGAGATTTTATTTCTTTCCTATTCAGTTTTCACCCCCTCTTCATGGTGCTTGCACGGGCCCAGGCTGCGCTCGTTCTTGTGTTAGGCTGCATCCTGGTGTGATTGTGGCTACGCGGGCAGCCGAGGCCGGCAGGGAAAGGCTGGAGATGAAGGCCTTGCTTTCCTGCAGCCAGTGGGCATCCGGGGCGTGGCTAGCTGCCTCTGCTCCATGCAGCACAGAATGGCCGCACAGCAAGTGAGCTCGTAGAATGTGTCTGCGGCAAGTGGGCAAAGCTCAACATTGTGACCCAAGGATTGGAAAACAGCCTATAAGGAGACTGGCTTGCAGTGGCCTGCCTCTGGCTTCAGACTCCAAAGCATCTGGAGGCATGTAGGGAGATTCAGAACAACAAGATGCAGAGCTTCTTAGCAACTCAGACAGCTTGCTGGTCGTGCTAATTCTCTGCTGACTTCAGAGAGAGGCAGGGACAGCTTAAAGAAGTGGGAAGGGAAGGGGTTCTGGCAGGAAGTTTGCTGAGGTTCTGCCCTCCTGTGAAAGAACGGAGTGGTGCCAATTAACCTGGTCAGCTGATGAGAGAAAGCTCAAGCCACCACTGAGAATCCTTCTCCTGGTGAAAACTGACCTCCCCCCGTGAAGCCAGGGAGCAGCCAGACATTTGGGTATTTGCAAAGCAGCGCTGAGCGTTAGGGAACAGTTGAAATTCATCCTGTGTACTGCAGCTCCCGAGAAAGAAAGCCAGCCTCGCGTGTCAATAGATCTAGATCTGTTTGAAGCTCACGTCACTAAATCTTCATCTTGACTGTTTGCTGGTGGTGTCAAGAGCTGCCCTGGAAGATGAATTTGAGGGGAGGATGCAAAAGGAACCATATTAAACTGCAGCTCTGATAAGTTTAGTTAAGAGGCAGGAGATGTGTCCTTGCCATGACATTCAGTGGCTGATATTTGTTTCCCTTTAAATAATATGCTGTACATCTGTGAGAATGATGGTTTAGGGCTGGTGACATTGCATTTCCACCAAGGTTACCGCCTTCTGGACAGGCAGGCTCTCTTCTTTCTTTCTCTATCCCACACCCTGTCAATAAATATCCTCTTGTCTGAGGAAGTGAGATACAGATTTTAGAGCTGACACCAGAGCGTCTTCATTTCTGGAAGCCATGAGGTTCAAGCCATGTGTAGAGAAGGGTGGGGGTAGAGAGAAATTAAAGGGACTGTGGGAAGCAGTTTTCCTTATGAAACTGTCACATGAAGCCCAACAGCACCCAGTGGGGAGATACCAGCATTTTGAGAATTTCTCCCTGAAAACCTTGTTTTCATAAGCCAAGATATGGAAAATCTGGGTACTCAGGACTTTGGGTTCTATTTTCTCCTGCAATTCCCCTCTCTAGTTACCTTGTTTTCTCCTTACTGTAATTACAGATCTATGACTTACGACCGCAGTCAGCAAACTCCTTCTATAAAGGGCCAGATAGTAAATATTTTTGGCTTTGTAGGCCAATACAGTCTCTGTTGTAACTCTTCCACTCTGTCCTTGCAGCACAAAAGCAGCCATAGCCCACCCGTAAATGAGTGGGTGTGTCTGCGTTGTGGACACTGACATTTGAATTTTATATCATTTCCCATGTCGTGAAAGATTATCCCTCTTCTGATTTTTTCAACTATTTAAAAATATAAAAACCAGTCTTAGCTTGCAGGCTATACAAAAACAGTGGGCTCGATTTGGACCGTGGGTGTAGTTTGCTGACCTCTGACCTATGATTTTGCTCTGTCTTGTTACTTTCCTTTTGTCAGTGTGAAAAGATGGGGGCTGTCCCTTTTGGCTGGTTGATGTTGCCGACCTAAAGATTAAGTCCATAGCTGTATTCACCCAAGAGATGTGGTGGATATGGATGAAAACAAGGCTGGGCTCTGAGGCAGACAACCCACGTTCCCCCACCAATCCTCCCTTAATACTTATTAGCTGTGTGACCTCAGGTTGGTCACTTAACGTCTCTGAGCCCCAGTTTCCTTTTTCTTTTTTTTGGCCACACCGCATGGCATGTGGAGCTTCCCGGACCAGGGATCGAACCTGTGCCCCCTGCAGTGGAAGCGTAGAGTCTTACCCACTGAACCACCGGGGAAGTCCCTCCTTTTTCTTTTTATGGAACGGGGGTAACTCTACTTTCCTTGCCTATATTACATGACTATTCTATAGACCAAAGAGTTAAGAGAAATGGGAGGTCTTAGTAAACAATAAATCACTATATGAATGGACTTTGGGTTTGTTTTCACTGCTTCACCCACGTAGGTTCTTCTTGTTAACTATGTTTGTTGTTAATATTAAAGGATTATACCTCCTGTATTTCAGCTGCGAAAACAGAACTAGAATTTGACTTTCAGAAGGAAGAAAACAAATATTCTTGTTTTTCCCCCCTTTCTTAGACTCTCATGTTGGCTGGGTTATATCTGAGCCTCTCTAACTTTTTAAACTGTTTCTCCCAGTTCATCAGATAGATGCTCGGCCTACGTGAAATGATCATGTGCAGTTTAAGCTGTCCCACTGCTCAGAAAGCCTCGCCCTCCTCACTGTCTGTTCAATCTTAGCGAACCTTCAAGGCTCACCTGAAGTGCTACCTCATCCAGGAAGTCCTTCTAGGTGTCTCTGACCCATGCAGTGCTGTCCTGTGTAAATGGCTTGACCCCGCCCCAGGACCACACCTCTAGACAGGTATCCTGTTTTCCAAAAGCTGTATAGCTTTTAAGAAAAAGGGTAAATGCAAAGGATGGAGATTGTTGGCCAACCCAGCAGGGTGTTTTTTCGGAGCAGGGTGAGTTCCACTGAAATCATTCACTACTACCGCACAGTGGGAGAGAGATTCAGATACGAAGTAAGAGGAAGGTCTCGGGAAGTTACTCTGGCAGGTGACATCACAGAACTTGCTGGAGAAACTTTTCAGCTCCTGGATTCCCTCTGTGTAGCCTGTTACACTTTCAAAGCATGTTAATGTCCACTAGCTCTTTTGATCCTTGCTACAAACCTTTGACGCACAGGGAACAAATTTCTAATTCCTATTTGACCCCGAGGAAGCTTAGGCCCAGAGAGGTTAATTTAACTGTCCTAGCACCATGCAGATGGTTAATAATGAAGTTGAGATCGGAACCTAGCACTAGTTACCGTAAATTTACCCTACTCCCACCCATAAGCTGCTATAAGCCCGGGTCATTGTCTCTTGCTATGTGCGATATTCGGATTCTTGAGGCTGAGAATACATTTGTATATGGCTATATTGAACTAGCTGTATTTGAGTATGTCTGTCTGTCTTATCTTTCCTTCCCAGAATACATTTGGGTGTGGTAGGTGTTTGAGGTCGAGAGTCCGTTATCACATATTTTCACCTTCTTCTCTTCTGGTCAGACCTACATAATGTAAATATGCATACTGGGAGTGGCTGCCTATTTATTCAGTCTGTGGTGGGGAGACCCAGCGCATCACTGATCAGCCTAAACACCTTTGGCAGCTGCTCGCTGCTCACCTAATGGAGTGTGACCCCTTCGGGTTGGCGTTCCTGGTCCTCCCTGATCTGGTTCCAACTGCTTTTCCTCCTCAGTTTGCATCTCAGAGAAAGCGTCCGCCTCTCCCTCGCTGGGCTTATCCTCCATCCTCATCTAGGACTTTGATCCATCGGTTTCCTCCACTTTCTCACGTGTCTTCTATTTTTCCTCTCCAAAGAGAATTTCCTCTTTACCTCTGTCACTATGCATATGTTTTCTCTACTCTTTAAGAAATTCTTGATCCTAACTCCCCCTCACACTGTTGTCTCCTCTTCTCTTGCCTCTTTGTTATTCAGAGTGTCTACCAGCATTTCTCACCTGTTGCTCAGGTGGTAACTAAGCTCTGATGTTCTAGGGTGGGCACACACTGTCACCTGAGAGCCAAATCTGGCCCATCGCCTGTTTTGTTTGGGCTCATGAACTAAGTATAGTTCTTACATTTTTTTAAAGCTTGAAAAAAATGTAAAAAAAGAACAATTATTGACACATGAAAAATATATTAAATCCAAATTTCAGTGTCTATGAATAAAGTTTTATTGTCACATAGCCACACTCCATCTTCTTGGTTATGGCTGCTTTGGTGCTATCGAGGCAGAGTTGAGTAGTTTCAAGAGACCGTGTGGCTCTTTATAGAGTAACTTTGCTGACCCCTGTCCTAAGGCATTGATGGTAACTTCTGTGTATTTGGAAAGGTATTAGTTATGTACCACCTGTGGAAGAATTGAGAAAATAGTCACAGAAAGCACATTCTCTGATTGATATGAGGAACCCCCATTGAAAAAGACTGACTCCCTCTCCCTTATTCCTTAGACCTGGGTCAACCAGCCCCTGGAGCTAGCCTGATCTCTACGGGAACATGTCCTTGGAGCTTTCCTGTGATTCTCAGTCACCACATTCAGGGGGTGCTTCTGGGTCTTTATTATCCATCCTCTCTTGTACATTCCACCTTGTTGACCAGACTCTTATTCCTGAAATTCTCTGTTTTCTATACACTTTGATACTGTGATGTCTCCTGTTCTATCATCTGTCTTCCCTTCCCATTCATTAAAGGTAGACATTTCTCTAGTTTCTAACCTTTACTTGTTTTTTTCTTTGTTATATAAACCTCTTAGCAAAACTGTGAGTTCAGCTACTGTCTCTATGCTGATAATTTCCAGTTCACTCTTTCCCAAACTGTAGTCTTGTATTTCCATTTTTTCTCCTGGGCATCATCTTCTCTCAGCAGCTCTTCTCATGTACATTTAACCTTCTGTTCGTGACACCATCTTATTCTCAGTCATGGAAGTTTAGAACCTCAGTTATCTATGATAACATCTCCTTAGCTCCAAACAGCTAATTAGTAGCTTAAATCCTTGGTGATGATTGCGGCATCCATCCCCTCCTCACCAGTCCCACCATCTTTATTCAGTTCCCCCCGTTATCTTTCTCTTGCCCAGCCTAGACAGTGACTGTTGTTCTTGGCTCTTTTCCTTCTCCCCTACCCTGCATGCAGGCTGCCGCCTGATTCCAGCAAACATTTTTGGGGCCCCCGTCACATCCCCTTAGTACACCGCTGGTTTCAGTCACAACTGCATCGCACAGTTCCATGTGCGTTCAGACACCTGCTGACAGTGTCTCACCTCAAGTTACTCCATGAATCTTTCTGCTTTCTACCCCAGGACCTTCCCAGGAGCCACGCGAATCTGTGCATAAGCTGAGCTCAGCGTGGAAGTACAAGGAAGCCAGTGTCCACAGCAGGGGCAACCCTCAACCAGTGGGGAACTGAAGCTAATGGATAATTGCCCAGCCTCCTGTCCATCACACAGACAGTTGTGGGAGGGCTTCTCTGTGGTCCTTAGGTGTACTGGACCCCATTGCCAGGAGCAGCGACCTCGACAATGCACCCTGATAGTGGATTTTCCTCCTCTGTGCTTTCTTTCTCTCTCTCCTGCTTTCTGGGATCACCTACCAAATAAACTTCCTGTACCCATGTGCTCAAAACAGGCTCTGCTTTCAGGGAGATTCGAGCTAAGACACAGAACAGTGTTCTAGAAGCTGCTCCCCAGACATCTTCAGTGGCTTCACAGGCCTTCCCAATGTAGGACCGCTGTGTTCTGAAGTGCTAGGCTGTCAGTTTGGATACCAGCCTATCTTCCCAGTGTTATCTTTCTTTATTTAACTTCACCCTTTGTGCCAGTCAAATTGAGTTCCTTGAGGCAAGAGGCTCTGTCTTGTTCATCTTTGTTTGCATTATTGTGCTCAGTATCCAGTGCATGAGGAAACTAAATGTAAATGTGTATTTTTAGTGAGTGAATGAATGAAAGGCTGTGTGCATCCTCACATTTCCATCCTTCGAGGCTCTTCTCCTTGCTGCTTGGTAGTGACCTTTCCCTCCACTAAATTTACAAAACCGTGTGTCTATACCCCTGTGTGATACTTTGTGCTCTCTACTTTGTTTTTATTTATTTACAAGTTTTCGCTGCTAAAATGCAAATTCCTTGAGGGAAGTGACCTTGCTTTATTTTTCTTTACATTTCCCCATACATGTTATGGATAGATGGATAATCAATACAGGTTGGTTGAATGGGAAAGTATCTCCCTACTTTTCCAGGCATGCTGGCTCCTTTTGGATGGTTCTATTCTCAGTTTTCTAAATATGTCCCATGTTTCCCCATGCCCATGAAGTGAGGCTATTTATTCCCTTCTTGCTTCTTAAACATGCTTCCTGCAGTGTTTACCTATGGAAATCCCATCCTTCAAAACTCAGCTTAAATCTCCTCTTTTTCATAAAGTCTTCCCCAGCCTGCCGCCTTCACTCCCCCCACCCGCCCCCCACTTCTTGTATGTTATGCACTTGTATTATGCTGCTTAAAATAGCACAGTTTTATTTGGCTTTTCTCCCTTCCTTCTGGGAGATGGTAAGCACCTTCAGGGCAAGGCTGGTTCCTTCCTCACTGTGTCCAGTAGCTTGCTCAGTGCGCTGTCATCGATAAATATCTGTTGGAATGAATTAATTTGAATAGGTTAAATCATACCATCATACCTTTTCATTCACATCATCTTAACTGGTGCCCCCCGACCTGTCTTTGTGTGAATTTCTGGTAATGGAAGAAATATCAAGCAGAAGGAAAGATATATATCCAGAGCCAGTCAGCGTGATCTACTATGTTTGAACGTGAATATTGGGACATAACTTATAAGAATGCCATTTCAGTTATTTGTAAAATATTTAAGTAGTATAATCCAATTTACATTCTATCATTCCCAACAGCTTTAAAATTTACTTTCCACCAAAGTTAGCTCATTCACTTTAATTCAGTCTGGAAAAACAGTACAAATGAAAGCTTAATTTGTATTTAATCTCCCCTTTTGTTTCGACATTATTGCCTTCAAATCATTCCTTTTAGTGATCGAGATTTAACCCAGAGAGTAGAAAAAAGGCTTGATGAAATATGTGAGAAGAATACAACCCATAATGAAAAGTTTGGAGTAAATGTTTAAAAAATTCAACTGGCTTTGTTCTTTGGAGTTTCAATTCACAGCAGTGTCTTTGTTATAAACCCGAGGTATGAGGTATGTGGTTTACCGTGTCAGAATCATAGGACTGTGACCCTCAGGCATTTAAAACCAGGTGATTCATTTGGAGCAGATTACATTTATACCCTGTATATGAAGATTGGCAGGGAATACAAATGTGAGTCATTATTATTTAGTGTGTTGATCATGCTCGTATATTTCTAAGTGGCTTTATGATCATTTTGGTGAGTTTCTCTCTCAGCTCTGGCAGCCTTCCAGCTCATGTCATCAGCAGGGAGTAGCAGCAAGGAGAGGTGGCAGAATTGTGACTAACCATGACTTTTCTGTCCCCATGTAGCATCAGATCTGATGTGGGCATGGGAGGAGGGAAGTCCCCAGAAGGGGTCAAAAGACCAAGTGGTGCACTTGGGGTCGGAACAAAACACCCCTTTGTCGTTCCTTTGTCATTTGGTGGAATTTATAGAAGTGTTAGAGAGACCCATCCACATCCTCTCCTGGGCCCTGTCCCTCATGCCCACACCCACCACCTCCCTCTGACCCCCAGTATGCCTCCTGAGATTGAGCGGTGCTTCAGCGAAGGGGACATATGAATGAATTAATCTGATTAATAAGAAAGAACCAGTGAAGTAAAGAGGGAGGAAAGAAGGGGTTCAAGTTCAAGTATAGCCAAAAAGCCTTAGAGGAGACAATCACATGTTCACTTTAGAAAGATCTCAGAAGGATGGTTGTGATCTCATGGGCCCAGACTCTGAAAGGCAAAAAAGCTAAAGGGGAGTTCTACAGTTTCATCACAAACATTCTCAGAGAAAAGGAAAAGGGCAAGGTATCTAGACACCTGAAAACTACATGAGATAAAAGTTTTAAAGTGGGGCAGAAGGTCACTGAAAAAATGAGTTATATTTACCAGTATGTTCTTCTCTGTTATGTCAGATGACCTCATAGCGACTCTGTGATTTTGGTCCACATGAATTAGTGACCCTGCCTTACAGATGAGGAAATTGAGGCCCAAGAGTTTTAGGGACTTGTCTAAGGTCATGCTGTGAATAAGAGGTAGAGTTAAGTTTCAAAGAAACCCAGGTATTTTTGTCTCCATAATTTAATGCTCTTTCTGTAATGCTATGCTGTAAAATTTTGGCAGAACTTTTAGTGGTACTGTCAGATGACCAAAACCACCCAGTGAGCTGAGAGTTATAAAGTATATAAAAATACATAGTAATGACATAGGATAAATGATGGAAGGTTAGTTCCCCTGCTCCACGAATGGAAAGAAGCAGAGCTGCTCAACTCACATTTTTGCCTTCATCTTTTCTATTAATTCAGCTCCCTGGACACAGGGCTGTCCGTGTGCTATATCTGTGTGTGCATGTGCAGGTAGGCAGGGAATATAACCTTGAGTATTTATTCAGTATCAGGTCTCCGTCTGCCTAGAAGCTCTTGCGAGCTGGTATCAATTACTTGACCATCCACCAGCCCCAGTCTCATTGGACAATGGTGATGTGTGTGTTGTAGCTGCCGGGATTCGCTTCACAGCTCATGTGTTTTCAGGGATGGAAGAGGGGCGGTTACCTGGAGGTTCAGATTCTTGACCGCCATCTCAGCCTTTCATTCTGCAAGGCCAGGACTGGTGGAACTCATTACCTGCTGGGCTCTGCATCCCCTTTCCTCCCTAAGGGATTTCCTAACCAGAAAGTCAGTTTCCTTTCCTGCATCTCTTCCTGAAACATGGAGTCTTACATGGGGGGGGGGGGTGGGGTGGCATCATGCCTGGGCAGAGGAGGCATCCGCTTTCTTGCTGTGATTTCAGCATCTTCCAGAGCATGCCCCTGAATGAAAATGCTTTCCCCACCGGGGGTGACATAGTCCCTCAAATTCCCACCAATGGAATTACCCTCTTAAGGTAAAGTTCTATCTCCAGGCTGTTTTCTAGTTAGTGTGAGCGCTCCTGGAGGGTGCGAACCACATCCTATTTGTACTTAAACTTCTTATGCCTAATGCAGTGCTGGGCTCATGCTAAGTGAGCATTAAGTTGAGTGGATAAATGCTTCCATGATATACATTACTTGGAGAGTATATATAATTAGACCTATTACCTGGGTTTAGATTAGTCCAAGAGGCAAAGTAGCTTAGAGGGTAATAGTATGGGTAAGTTTTGAATACTTGGAGATAGTATAAGGAGATACTGCATTACTCAGTAAAAAGTGAAACTTAGAACCTTCCACTGTTAGTGGGACTCTCTTGGAGGGGAGGAGCTGGTGACCCACCTGCCCTGGTTTTCCTGTGTTTGATGCCGCCACGCTGGTCCCTGACATAAGTTATTTTCTCACTCTATCCTGGTACAAATGAAACAGATGGGATGAATTTTCAGAGATAACAGAGGGATATCAAGAGGGTACCAGGAGTTGAGTTAGTCTAGTTTACAGAGCCCAGGGTTCTGATTCTGCCCTGACCAGTTGCCTCCCAGGGCTCTGGGCATGGTCAGGTTTGTTCCAGTGCACCGGGACAGCTCTCTCTTGGTGGCTTTTGCTTCTGTATGGTGGATGCTTTCCTTAATTCACAGCTTGAGGAGCACCCGTGTAGACACTGGGCCTTCCAGATCCAGGCCAAGGGCAGTGCTGTTTCTCTCCCACTTACCTAGGTCAGTCCTCTTGGATATTGCTTCTCACTTGCAGACATACCTGTTCCCCAGGTGACTACTTATGGGGATAACCTTGCTGTGCAGGTGAATCCTTCATCCCCTGCCTGCAGAGGTGTGACCTTATTGCCAACCCTTCGCAGTGTCCTAAGGCAATGGCAGCAGCCGTCTCATGACGTGGGTCATGCTGGGTGGCAGGTGGTCTGAGGAGGGTGTTCGCTTTTTCTCACAGGGTCAGCGAGTCCAGAGTGTAGGGACCACAGGGGTGAGGCACCAGGAAAGGGGACACCCACTTGGCTTCTGTAGAGTTTTGCTTCTGCTAGCCCCGCTTGTGGATTCCTTTACTCTTAGAAACTCCCTCTTCCTGCCACTGGGTTCCCACCACACGATGATGGTAACCACACTTTAATTACTAGCCACCTCGGGCCCCAGGACCTGCGTCAGCAGCGTGGTATTCACGATGGTCGTTACCACCTCAGATTCTAAATAACACAGCTATGCTGATGGAAAATGCTGTTGGGGTCCGTATGGATGTCACTGCTTGTTGCTGCACTGACGTATACGAGTCTGTTTCCAACTGGATGTAAAGTCTGGGGGAGGAGACCCAGAGGAGGCAGAGAGGAATTGGAGCCTCTTATCCCTTTGTTGGTCATTTTCACATCAGGACATGGGTTTGGGTGCCTTGAGGTTGTTATGAGAAACCACTGGAGTTGGGAATTTTGTGGGGAAGGGTTTTATTTATCTTTTCCCTGTTTGGTGATTTTCGACTCTGAATGTACCTTTCCGTATCTATATGCCATGTTGATTTACTTTTTCCATTTCTTGGAATGATGCAAAATAGCTGGGTTACCAAGAATATGGGACTGAATTTCTTTGTATTTCCTTTGTTGAGTATCAGAAAGTTACTTGAACAAACAACTTATTTGCCATTCATCCTTATAATTGCCTGTTTTGATTAGCTGCTTCTAAGAGAAATATAAAAATGTGATTCTTAAGAGAAATATAAAAATTCCATGAAGCTAGCAGTGTTCCCTTAGATTGTGCAGTAGATATATTTAAGCCAATTAAAATTTTTAAAAAAAATCATTGCTGTTTGTCACTCTGATTCCTTTGTTTGCGTGTCATTGGTGTCCAATGAGTAGTATGCATTTCTTCCAGTCATTGTTAAAACCCAGTGTTTATACCAGCAGCTGTTACAAATCTGGGGCTATGGATTAATGTCAGCTTCTGAATGTAGAGTGCTTTAGTTAATTCCACCCAAGGACAGATGATATCATCTAGGAAGAAGGAATATATTAGAAACTGTCAGCCAGAAGGTAGTAAAAGGAGGTGATATGTTATAAGGAGTACTAAAAGGTCATTCAAAGAAGAGATATTGCTAATAACTCAATTAAAATTTTCACGCTGACATTTTACAAATTTCTGTGTAAGCCCTAAAACATTTTCAAAGCTAGCTAAATTCATATCCTAGATTGGAAATTCAGGGGTCAAATAGGATTCACACAATTCCTTTGTGAGATGAACAAACTGGGATAAACTCCTTTTCCAACAAGTCAGTGAAACTCCTTTGATATGCAGGTAAGAGAGAGGAGCTTTGCAAGCATTTCCTTTCATTGGGAATTTTGCCCTTTCTTCTAATAGGCTTCGGGGCAGGGCAACCAACTCTTTCCGGCCCTCAGCTTCCAGGAAACCAGTATTTGCCAGGTTGGTGCCTCATTGTAGTTATTTTCTGCGTTTTGCTGCCTGGAAAACCAAGGAATTCATATTCTTCTTGGGAGCCAAGAGGCACAACACAGAGTAGGTATGAAAGCTGTCGGTTGAACCTGCACTTGGAGCAGAAATGCTTCCAGACCCGGTGATTACATGTGGTCGCCATGGCGGAACAGTCAGGCTGCAGGACAGAAAACACAGGAATGGCAAGGCTCACGAAAGGTCCCCTGATGCATCTGCCCGCCGTCCTGTTTGGAAGGGATGATCCCTTCTTAAAGATGTTTTTACCTGGAGTCCACCTGGCTTCTCTTGGTACCTTTTTCTAGGGTTGCATCACTTAATGGTCATTGATTTCTTCTTTCTGCCCAATGAGTGTGAGTTCAATTCTCTTGTTATTTTTTTCCATAGTCTTGGAGGAGAACTGTTACATATGTATGTATATATGTATGCGTGAGTGTATACATTTATTCAGCAATTGCTTTAGCTGCCTCCTAGTGCTTGGTGCTAAGGGTTTGGTGGTCAGGAAAGGTAAACATGATTGCCTCCCTCATGGAGCTTACAGTCTCATGGAGGTGAGGGTCACTAAATAATCACACAAACACTGACACAGATGGGTGTCAGATCACAACTGGACTTGGGGCTGGGGGAAAGGACATGATACTATGCTGGGAACTAATTTTGACTTAGGGAGCTTTGGAAAGACTTCCTGAAGAAGTGGTGTCTCTCTGGGTGCTGAAGGAGGTGGAGTTAGTTAGGAAAGAGGAGAGGGAAGAGCACTGCAGGCAGAGGCAACAGCAAGTACCAGGTTCTTGACTGGAGGGAGCTGGGTGATGGCGAGGCACTGGGAAGAGGCCGCTGCGGCTGGAGAGATGGTGAGAGAGACAGTGCTGGGCCTGAGGCAGGTGGGGAGGATTAGTCCATGGAGGGCCTTACAGTCTATGGGGAGGAACTTGACTTTTAAAAATGTTTAGTAATTATAATGACTAGGTTCATGCCAAGCCAAACCAAACTTCCTCTTCTCACAGTAACAATCCCAGTTCCTTTCCTTTTCAACTCTGGGGACCTGTATTGAAACTTGGAGCAGGGGATTTCAGACTGACTTCTTATCTTTGAGATTCCTTCTTTAAAGGTGGTTGGCATAGAACTGAGAACAGCAGCTAGAGGGCACCTAAAGTTTGCTATGGGCATCGCACGATGGGGTGTCTTAGAGTCAGACACTGTTGCCTGCTTGTCAGGAGAGAGAGACGTATGTCTTTGCTCTGTACTGTGTATGCAGGAGGCACTTAATAAACTCTTGCCGATGAATCAGAGGTGACATCCAGCTCTCAGGAATGCAAAACTAAATTTTATCTTTTCCAGCCATCTGAACGACGTTCACAAAGAGTGCCGGGGGAGGAGGGACGGGCACGGCTGCATCTGCTTCGTCGTCCTGCATGTGTGTTTGGGCCACCGAATGCCAATTCCACAGTGGCACGTTTGTCTTATTAAGTGTGAGCCAACCCTTTTCCCTCTTCTGGGGCCCTCCGGACGGTGGCCGTGGAAGACAGGGACGTGTGGTGAAAGCCCCGTTAACGTGGTCTGTAAAGGGAGGCGGTGGCTGTTGGGGACTGCTCAAATGAAGACAAATGCGTTGTTAAGTTTTTATGGACCAAGGCCGCACTTTCATTAAGTGTAATTTACATAACATAACTGATGCTCAAGGCCAAACAGTCCTTGTGGCCCAGTGACAGCCTCTGACAACCCAAGGATGGCAAGGCCTCCTGCAGAATTCCTCAGGTCACGAAGCCGCCTCCTTCCCCTGCTGGCTCAGCGTGCTGGTAGCTCAGAGCTCTCTCCTTGACCTCTCAAGCTACATGCTGATGACATCAAAGCTACACCTTCTCCTTCGCAGCAAACCAGCCCGGCCTCCCTGGGCAGAGCTCACGTGCTGTGTGCCCCCTTGTTGCCCCAGAGGGGTTGGCTTCCTGATGTGAGCCCTCCCTTAGCCCTGGCTGGGGACTTTCTGGGGTTCATCTTGGCCTGGCGAGAGGTTCCTGGTTCAGGGTTGAGATGTGGGAGTGGGGAGGGTGGGCTTTAATTAGAGCTGTCCATGTTCCCCAGCAGCACACCTCGGAGGTGAGGGTGTCTGGTGGCGTGTTGGGCGGTGGCCTTTGTCTGCACCCATCTTCGTGACCCGTTAATTCCACCGGAGACACTTTGAGGTCAGCTTCTCTACCTCGCACAGCAAAGGCAATTATCATTTCCTCTAGCTGCAGGGGTGAATGTTCAGTATCACATGATGGATTTTTGCTGGTAATCAGGACTTTCTGCCCGTTGGTCTTTGGGACATACTTTTGTGTTGACATTTACAAGGTATGTGTCAGGCAGAGCCAAGGTGCAGAGTGAGAAAATGAAAGGGGGAGGGGGCGAGGGGGGAACCATTGTATTCAATTTAATGATGACAATTTCCCTACATTTACAACTTCCAGAAGTAAGAGAAAATAGGTATGTCTTCTGCTTGCATGCATATTGAAGGAGATGACACGAGGAGATTCTGTTAGCGGGAATAGTGATATAGTACCTTAATGATTTCATTGCTTGCCAAATAAAAGAAAGATTCTTGCTGTGGTGCAGAGCCCTGTCCTCATCAGGCTATTCATTGTGAAGCATTTGTTGTGAAACTGGAGGTCTAAGGAGGAATTCTGACCTTCCGTAAGCTGCTTTCGGGTTTTTATTTTTTTTTCTTGGCTACGTTGACAGTCTGGTTCATCTCAGTTTACAGGACATGCATGAGCATTTGTAGATCTAATGTTGAAGCTCATTACTGGATTGAAAGAGCTCTTAGGTTTGGGCAGGTAGGTGTTGAATCAATGGAAACTTTCATAGTAGAGTTCAGTGAACGCTCTCCTCTACTGTTAACACCGGTGATTGGAAGGGCAGGTGACTGTGTGTGTCTGTGTGTGGGGTGGATGTTAGCATGTGAACTGTGGATAATTTGAGCAAATCCCCAGTTACGCATGGAAGGTTTAAGCTGAGGTGGGATCCTTGGGTCTAGGTAGGATCCAAAAGGCCATTTTCTCAGGGCTGCTGGAGGCTGGACAATGTGAATTGTAGACAAGAAGGAGTTCAAGGTCTTAGTGGGAGAACAGCACCAGGTGATGAGTCCTGTGATCCAGGCAAGGCAGATGGAGAAGCAGAAGAAGGTCGGAAGCTGGACTTAGGGCTAGCTCGGATGAGATCAAGGATAAGTGTGTGGCTAGACCAAAAGCTAGGAGTGTTGGAAGCTTCTGGATTTCATTATGATATGAACCTGACTGTCTCTGTTTAAAGGAGTGAGGCAGGTCCTGATTGTAATGGCACGATTGTCACCTACATATCCCGTGCAGTCTGCTTTTTTCTAGTAGGCTACCTAGATTTCCAAAGTAGCGTTAGGCTACCTAGTGTTCCAAAGTCTGTGTTTCCACAGTAGAGCTTAAGAGCTGAAGGGGCCTTTAAGATCATGGAAGTCATGAGGCCAGAAGACCTGGAGAGGACAGCTGGCCTGCCCAAGGCCTCTTAGGGCATCACCAAACTTCCTCACCCTGCTTCCATGTACTTAATTGAAGCAGCCCTGCAGAAGTTGGGTTGTTGGCACACCTGACAGGCTCCCTTCCCAAATGTGCTGCCAACTCTGGAGCTGGACCTTATCACCCCACTTTGGACATGATCCTCTCAGGGCTTATTTTTACCTACTAGTTGTGTGACTTTGGACAAGTGACTTCACCTTTCCAGGTCCCAGCTTTTTCATCAGTACAATGTTAGAAGGTCTCTGTGGACCCTTTCAGCTTGAGCATACTGTGTTCTGTAACTATTGCAGGGTATTCAAGCAGGCTGAGTTAGAAGCTCTTGGTGCATTATCCATGTGTTTTAGAGGCAGCCTCAAAGAACCTATGGAGATAGAAATAATGCTGATGTTTGGGTTCTTCACCCACTGGAAAGATCCCGTGGAAGAGTCCTCTAAGCTGTAAGCTCCTTGAGGACAGTGGCCACATCTCGTTCTTTTTAATACCTCCAGAGGCATCAGATTGTCTGGTGAATATCTGATGTTTAATAAACTGGGACTGAGTATGGGGAAGTGATGCCGAATTTTGGATAAGACGTACTGTTTCCACACTTTAAGGAATGCAAATACACACCGTATAAGTACATGTGCGTAGGACACACCTCTTCTAAAGAAACTCACCAACTATTATACATTGGAGCAGTGACCAAATCTGTCTTATTCACCACTGGTTCCCAAGTGCGTTCGTGTACCAGGAACATAGAAGCTGTCAGGAAATGTTTGTTGAATAGATGCATAAATAAAAAACTGAGACATAGAAGATGGGTAGTTGGACTTTCTAAGGTTAACTGGGAAGTAAGGAGAGAATATAGACCTGGAAAAAGAAAATAAGAAACTTGGCGGTAGCGTGTTGGATTTTGTTTTCCTTCCAGCTGTGAGCTGGAGCTCAAATCTCTTCTGCATATGAGATAGTGACAACCAGGGGACTCTGTCTACTTGTTGATGGCTGGTCTGCAAATGGCTACCAGTCCGTGAGAAGATAGTACAGAAACAAACAGAAGCACTTAGAGACTTTGGGTGTCATTTGACACCCAAGCGTGTGATCACTGGATTTGTCTTGTTAAACTGTGCGTAGACCAGTTCGGGTGTTGTCACACTTGCATAGTGAGTCACACACAGTGTATGCTGCACTCTGGTCACGCGCAGTTGGACCACGGACTGGCCCAGGACACACTAGGGAGACAAGGTCCTTCACCACATCACTGGAGAGAAGCCAGGTGAATTATCTGGTTGTGTTGTCCAATAGTTGTAATTATATTAAAATATTAATGATATTGTTGGTCATATAAAGCTGTTTCTGACCTACTACAATCACATATCATTTGTGTTGTTGATTTGAGAAGGACTGAATGAGCCACACTCCCTCAGTCAACCAGGTTGAGTTATAACCTGTGCAGCAGTATTTTGCTCTATTTAAAACTAGCTGGCTTTGCATGGCTATTTAACTTGCTCCTTTGGCCTCAATATTATCCTGTAATCAAATGAGCTAATTAAGCTGTTTTCTAACCACTGATCAGAGAGTATGAAAGCTTGAAGGTGACTCTGGCCATCCTCTGATTCAACTCACTTATTTTTCAGAGGCAACTGAGGCTCAGAGAGGGTTAAATTATATGTCCTGGTCATACAGTTATTTAGCAAAACGAATTGGGACTAAAACTTTAGGGTCCTTCACTACTAGGTCATTGTGCTTTTCCAATTTACCTTAAAGTTCAGTAAAATCCTTTGGGATTTTGCAGTATCCAAGGTATATGTCTGTTGTAGTAACTTAATGCACCCCTATTTGATAGAGGTCCTAGAATGGACAGATTCTGTTCACCAAATAATTAGATGGTCTACCTTTAAGAAAACTCGGTATTTGAAATTATGAACAAGGGAGACAGAAGAGGTGATTTATATATAAATACTCACATATAATATATACATATGTTACATTGGAATATTATATTTATACATGTAATATTTATATTTGTAAGTATATAAATATTAGCAAAATAATATGTGTGTATTTATGAAATCTTATAACAATACTCACTCTTGAGTAGAAGGGTGTTGACTACCATTCATCATAGTTCAGTCCCAAAATGAGGATAAAACTTCTCATAAAAGTATGTGTTAATGGAAAAGTAGGATGCAATTTAGAACATACTGATTCAGTCACATGTTCAGAAATGTATTTATTGGAGAAAATGAGATGTCTTTTTACTGGTGAATTAACATAGGGGTTAGTGATGGAGGCTTGGGTAGGAGAGTTCATTGCCCCACAAATGTCATCCCTAAGTTAGCAGGTTTCAGTGTGGTCTAACTCAGGTGCTGGCAAACTATGACCCATAGACCAAATCCTGTAGCTACCTGTTTTTATAAAGTTTTATTGGCACACAGCCACGCCCATTCATTTACTATCATCTGTGGCTACTTTAATGCCATAATTTCAGATTTGAGTAGTTGTGACATAAGCGTTATGGTCTGCAAAGTCTAAAATATTTACTATCTGGCCCTTTACTCTCCAAGTTCTGGTCTAGATGCATATATGTTTTATAATTCTGATTCTACTACCGTCAGGCAAGGGGTCTTTATTTGGAATCCCACCTAGGTGAGTTCTGATAAGGAAGGAAAGAAATGAACTTTAATCATCTTGTTCAGAAGTCTGTTTTAAAACCCTGTCACCAGCTGCCACTTTTTCGTCTACATGTGACCTTTTGGTGATCCTGGGGAAATGAAATTAACCACCTCAGGAACAAACATTCAGTCTTTTTATTTTTTCCACTTTCTTGGGAGAGTAATAAATATAGTCAGTGACTCTGGATTCTATTACTATGTAAGAGCTCTTTAAAAACATCTAATCATCTGCTTAATGGCCAGTAATACGTTTCTAATGGTCACTCTCGATAAGACACTTTCAGTTCACTACTGTATAATAGTCATCCAGCAGCCAAGAGGCTCCAAAAGTAATAGGATTCATAGGCCAGTCTCCAGCTCTGTTCCGGTGGCCTGGAGATAGTTCTAAAGAGAAAAATGGAGGCCTCCTGTGAGTTATATGTGCAAACTCTATCCAATGAGTGCACGGTCTGTCCACAAGTAGTTTCGACTAATACAAACTTAGAACTTTGATTTTTTGGCATTTACACATCTAGGTATAGTTGCAGCTGGAGGTCGACTTAATATCTGTCCTTTCATTTCAGATGACATACACTGAATTATTGTCACAAAGAATCCTGCATCCCTGGTCTGGGCCCAGCAGCTGGTGACAGCTTGGCAAATTATGAGTTTCCTAGCTTAGAACAGACTAAATTGCAGACAAAACAAGCCATTAGCTGAGTAAATACTGTATTTCTGTTTGGCTTCTGTAAAAAGAAGGAGATTAGCATGAGGGTTTAGTGTTCATAATTATTAGTAGGAGGCAAATAGTAGGCTCAGGCTGACTGGAGATTGTTTCATTATATCCAATTAACACCCACTTGATAATTCTTAATTACTGCTGCTTCATGACAGAGGAGTAAAGATGTCATACTTCAAATGTACAAATAACAACTGGGTCATCAATAGACACATATTTGTATTGTCAGATCCTGCTCATTTTGGGGTGGCTATTTAATATCTCAGAGGGATGGAAAATAGAATATCCACTTGTCAAGATCCTGGTAAATATTAAGGGGAACTTAGCAAGATGCTGAAAAATAGATATTAGGATAAAAATGTGTTTTTCTGCCATCTGGTTTAGAAATATTTTCTTTGAAAACACGTCACTACCCATTTGTTTGAGAATTCCTTTTCATTTGTCCACTCTAACTGTGGCACAGAAAGTTAGGCTGTAGCATAAAGATCAATGATTATAAAGGGAAGTACCTGAATGCAAACTTTCTAAGAATGAGTGAGTCATACATGTGTCAAATGATATGAAACGGCAATCCCCACTCCAAGGAGGTTTATGGAAGTTTGAGAAGCTGAGACAGAATCAGCCTCTGTCCAAGAAATTTAACGACTAGCTTGGTAAAGAATATGAAATACTAGCAAGTGATGTAATCTCAGAAGCATGTACAAGGGTTAAACACAATGAGCCAGGTTTTCTTAGGTTTGAACCTGAAATGAAGACCACCATTAGGAACAGTAGTAGTCATCTTTCCTGTCTCAAGCTTTTAGGGAGAAAATGAATAGATTCTTCCCCTTCAGTTATTTTCTTGGGTTGGAGGAGTTGCCATTACAGCATACACGGGAGGAATTCTTTGATTTTCTGAGTAGAGGGTATTACAATATTGAGTTGCCTCTCCTTGGTTGCTTGTGGTGTCCATGATCTTGGACTGGAAACACTTGGGTTGGTATAATTTTTCCTGGATCATATTTAGGTGTTCAGTCGTTCTTAGGTAAAGAGGGAAGGAACTTGGCAGCAGCAAAGAATGGTGAGGTTTGGTGGTCGTGCCAGGGCATTCTTAGAACTGGCAATTGCTTGAAGATCAGAGCTGAATGTGCAGTGGCAGCAGGTTGGTACCAGACAAATCCCCTGTCAGCTCTGGAGGGCAATCAGCAGTTAGTTACCTGAGCTCGTGCACAGCCTCAAACCGGACACATGAGTGGGTATGGAATGGGCCAAGCCCTCCCCAGCTGGGGAGACAAGACCTTTCTATCACATGGTTGTGTTTAATTAATTGCTGAATTGCATGTTTCAAACTAGGGGCTGTAGAGGTTCAGTGAAGAGGGCTGGGTTAAGGAGGGAAGACCAAGACTTCAGAACTGAGACCTGAAGGGCAAATAGTCTTTAGCTACTTGGGGAATGTTCTAGCTCTTGGTGGTTCAAAGACTGGTGGGAGAAAATCCTGTTCCAGGTGAGCAGAAACATGACCCCTCTGTCCTTTGATGCAGACTGGCCCAGCTCCATGCTCAGGTCCAGGGACCAGTGACCTTAGTACATCTCATGGTGAGCAAACATGGGGCTGAATCCTCGGATGGAAGGCCATCTCAAGGAGAGGGCCCCAAGGAGATAGAGTTAATGAAGATTCCCTGGAATCTATTTCCATTATGAGGGAAGAGACATTAAGCAATCTGTTAAAGTCAAAAATTCATAAGTATATTTAAAGATTTAAGGCTAAAATGGAATATCTTAGGCAGTCATTTGAAGTCTATATATATATTTAAAAGGCACACAAAACATTTAAAAATGACCTCGGGAATAGTGTACCCTCCACTGAATAATAAAGGGGTAATATCGGAGAATGGAGTGGTGTCAGGGTGTAATCGATTCCAACTTGACAAATGATGGTTGGGGCCATCTTTGCTGGTGATATGAGAATCCAATGCCAGTGTCCCCTTAGTGGACAGAAGGGGTTGTTTGGCAGGTTGTGTGAGAGCCATGAAGTAGTTGAGATCTTGGTAGTCTTGTTTTCTATGTGTGCTTTGTGCATGTGTGTGTGTGTGTGTGTGTGGTGGTGAGGGGGTCTGCACGATGCTTCACAGGATTCGACAAGATTGATGTAGTGCACACAGGTAGGAGGTTGGGAGTGCCAGCTGGTTGTTGAGCTTGTGTATTATAGTTTAGAACTTGGCCCAACTGAGAAAACCACCAGCAAGCTGTTGAAAGGTTCCTAGCCTTCCCCACGTGGGGAAACAAAAATGGATTCACTTTAGATACTGCTGAGGTGTGCGTATTAGGTCTTTGCTACTAAGAGTGTGGTCCATAGACCATCAGCATCTCCTGGGAGCTTTTTAGAAATGCAGATGCTTGGTCCCCACCCCAGATCCCCTGAAGCGGAATCAGCACTTTAACAAGATCCCCAGGTGGTTTGTAAGCCCACTGAGTCTGGGAAGCACTGCTTCAGACTTCACTGCTCATCTCTGGACCATGTTTGGCTCCAGTTCTGCCTTTGGTTAACTAACCAGGAATCGGTGTGTCAGTCCATCCTTCTGAGTCTGTTTCTTTTTCTCCAACCTGGGGATATTTATGCCTCCTCCACCTACCACCCAAAACCTTTAGGATGATGAAAGGAGATAATGCAAGTGAAAGCGCTTTGTAATGGTAAAGCTCTGCCCCAGTGCTTGGCAACAATAGCTGCCCTTTAATCATCTAAGGGGCTTGAAACAAAATGCTGGTGCCTAGGTTCCAACCACTCCTGCTTTCACTGGTCTTGGGTGGGCCAGCCATTGGTACTTCAAATAAACTCCTCTTTTGATTCCAATGGGCACAGCCAGGGTTTAGCTGTTACTATTTTGATCTTAATTGTTACTGTTCTCTCAGCTTCTGTTCCAGAACCTTGAGAAGGGCTGGAGTGGGTGGCAGGGTGAAGGGTCGCTTCCTGCCGATCGATCGCGCTCCTCTGTGGATGTGGACCAACATGTCCTGTTTCTCCAGAAATGCCACCGCTGGGAGCATTTTACTTGCGTGTTTGACTTGTCGTCCTTAAGTCTTGTGAGTGTCTGTTCATATCTGCGTGCAGGTTGGACACTGTGAACGTTTGAAAGGCGAGGCCTGCCCTTCTCTTCCTGTCTGGTGCAGCCAGCATCTCACCCAAGCAGGGAGGATGCATGTGAAGCGAGATCGTGGGGCTGAGGAGCAGGAGGCCTGGGTTAGATGTGAACACCTTCTTATTGGTCTTACCCGTCTGCATTTCCTGGATCACGGAGTTTGTAGTGTGAAAGTACTTTAACTATAAAATGCTATAAAAGTTAATTTTGAGCGGTAGAATCATGTAATGAAAGAATACTGACTTTGATGTCACGAGTTGACCCCAAATGGAGGCCTCTTAACGTAAGAGTAATTAACATTTGGCACGTGCTAACCATATACCTGTAAATTTATACCTTCAACAAATATTCCCCTCGTGTCTATTACGTTCTACCTGTTGGGAAGCAGCGGCGACCAAAACAGAAGGAAAAAAAAAAAACTCAGACGTCACGCCTGTTGTCGTGGAGATGACATGGTCCTGTGTGGTGTGTGGGGAGAGGTGCAGTAAACACTCAGGTCTACTTCAGGAAGTAGTAAATAGTATGGAGACAAATAGAGCATGGGGGGAGTGAGAGAGAATGAGGAGGAGGGGAATGCGATCTGTATGGGGAGATCCGGCACAGCCTCTCTGATGAGCGGGGTTACTGCAGAGATCCGAAGGACATGAGGGGCTGAGCGATCTGGGCGTCTCTGGAGGTAACAGCACATGCGGAGGAGGCTGGAGACAGGGGCGTGCTTGGCACCTGCCATTCAGCAAGGAGGCCCCGGGGAGAGGCAGGTAAGTGAGGGGAGCGCCACAGCCCATGAGGTCAGGAGCTGTTTCAGAGGCTGGGTCATGTAGGGGCCTTTTAGACTCTGGTCGGTCAGAGTTTTGGGTTTTATTCTGTATTAGAAGGGAAGCTATTAAAGGCTTTGAACATAATTTGACGAGTTTAAGTCAAATTGGTCACTGGAGTGGTGGTGTTTAGGGAAACCAGCAGGGAAGATAAAGTGGAAACAGGGACCGTCATGACAGTTCAGGTTGATGTGGATTAGGGTGGTTGCCCTGAGGGTGGTGAGGCCTGGTCACATTCTGGATGTTTTGAAGGAAGAGTAGTTGAAAGGATTTGCTGGTTAGAAATGCCATGTGAGAGTCAGACAGGGACAACGGGAGGAACGGAGGTGCCATTTGTTGTCACGAGGCAGTGGGCTTGGGCTAATCACTAGTTAGGTTTTGGACGTGTTAAATTTGAGATGCCTGTTAGCCGTCCACGTGGAGGGGTCAAGAAGGTAACTGAATTGGGAGGGCTTCCTGGGGAGGGGTCAGGCCTGGGGACAGAACTTTGGGAGTTTATATCAGTAGGTAGGTGATACTTGAAGTCACAGTGTGGATGAGATCACTCTATTCTGCACCAGACACACGGAAGGAATTAGTGTGATGGTGGAGATCAATGGGTTTTGGCGATCTGTGGGTTTTAGTGATCATGGTGTTATTACTGGAACTTAATCTGCTCTAATGTTCTCTGATTCCATACAGTGTACTCACTCATTATCTTCTCTAAATTTGAATGCATTTTCATTTCCATCAGTGGCAGCAAAGGGAAGAAAATATGTTATCGATTGAACTCATGGGCTTCTGTCTGTCTGTACCAATTCCAGTGCACACTAGGGGAACTCTTCCTCCATGCTCGCCCCAATGAGCTTGTCACCTTGAGCTGGCTCAGCCCCGAGAGCTGTGGTTTGTCGCAGGGGAGGGTGGGCGGGTCGCTAATCTTGGCTTACTCTCCAGGACTTCATCACAAAGCAGGATAGATGAGATATTCCAACTCATTACTTACAGGTGTTCTTTAAGGGAGCGCTTAGGAAGTTTTACTCAATTTAACTTAAGACATAAGTGATGCCATTCCCAATTCAGGGCAATGGCTTAGAACCTGGCTCAATGTCCTTTTTACTAAGTAATTATCCAGATTTCCTTATTAAATGTTATTTTATGTATTATGTTTAATAGACTCTTTCTTTTGGCTATGGAAGGACGGTAATAGCAGCCGATAATGGATCACATACTCATCTTAGAGTTCTGCCTCTGGCACCTGTGGCCAGCCTGGAGGGAAGCTTTCGGTCAGGGCTTAGACCGCTCCCATGGCCCCACTCACTGGTCCTGGGGTGGTTTGCTTCTCAGGGGCCTAAGGGGCCACAGATCACTTCTTAACCTTTAAAGCCTGGATCATCTTTAAAGATTCAAGGAAGCCTAAGGAGCACAGCTGGCCAGACTTCTCTTTGGCTTCAGTTCAGAGCCCCCCTTCGGAGAGCTGTGAGTGATGGAGACCTGAAGCCCTAGCCAGGAGGAACCGAGCGGCACAGACCATTGGATGATGGTTAGACATCATAGATGCCTGACACAAATTAAGAACCACTGCCATTACCGCTCAAGGTAGCCAGTTCTTTTCAGTATCTTGATCGCTGGTTCTCAGGAAGGGTTCACTGGATTGAACTCATGTGGTAGGAACTATGTTACTGATGTCGTTTGTATAGTACGTATGTTGGGCAGCGTGTACATTGACTTCTTAGTGATGACCTAGTTATGCAAATAGTCTTCCAGTAACTAGTGAGCACCTACGTTTTGCTGGTTGTGTCCCCAGATAGTTATTGAGTGCTCAGTTGGTGCTGGGCATCACTGAGACGATACCAAAATATGTGTCACTCATCTCTGTCTGCCATGAAATTATGTTCTCTGGAGAATCAGGACTAAAACCCACATCACAAATATATATGACTACCTCGGGGTGGGGTGCAACATTGGTCCAGGTATTTATAAACCTGTTAGGCTTATTTCCTGCCCTCAGAGAGTTCCTGGTCTAGTTGGGAAGGCAGGATACCCCACATGAAATGCCAAACTACAAAATAATGCTGAGTGTTAGTTGGAAAGCAGGAGAAGTGACAGAGCTTCCAGGCACCATGAGGATTTGTGAACCTTTTGGCTACATATCAGAATCACCTGGGCAGCTTTGAAAATGAGGATGCCTGGGCCCCGGCCCAGACCCACTGGGCATCTGTGTGTTTTAAAATTTCCCTGACTTTTATTGTGATGCATAATGAGGCATGAGAACCACTGCTCTGGAAGGACAGGTAGAATTCGGGTGTATTGATAGAGGTGGGAGTTACAGCCTGGCATGAGAAGGATGCAGGATGGGTGCAGCAAGACTCCTTGGTACAATGATTGTTGTCCCCTGCCCTGGATGGGTTGGTGAGTGGGCCTTGTTTGGAGGAAGAATGGAAATCTAGTGGGCAAGGAGAAGCTTTCAGAAGAATTTGAAGTCCTGGAGAGGAGGTTGGATTTTATCCTGAAAGCTACAGAGGAAATCCTGTGGTCACCACCATACTTTATGTGACATCACTTTCAAATAGTATTTGGACATTTTTCACTAATAACGGGGAGCTTTTGAGCCAGTGAGAAACTTGAGGAATGTGTTTTAAGCTGAACTGTCAGGTGATGGGTGGATTCAGGGAAGCAGAGATGAGCTACGACCCGGGCTGTTTCCCAACACACCACTATCCACCAAAACAAACACTGATTGAGCCGTCACTGTGTGCCAGTTGCTGTCTTAAGTCCTTTACATATATCATGTTGTTTAATCTTCAGAAACTATGAACTAGGTACTCATAGTATGCCCATTTTACAGATGTGGAAACTGAGGTGCAGATAAGTAACTTGCCCATGGTCACGTAGCTAGCTAGTATCAGAGCCTGGATTCAAGCCGAACTGCTTGATTACACTCTGCTATAGGCTCTTATAACTCCTAAGACTTTGGCAGTGATACTGGAAATGGGAAACTGAGATATGTGATCTAAAGAGTGAACTTCGAGTGTTGCATGGTGTTGAATAGCCCAAGCATGCTTAGGAAAATCCCCACTGGGGATTTGCACAAAGGAATGGAGCAGGATTTAGAATGGCACATGGAGGATGGCAGAGAGCCTTGCTGAAATAGTGGGTCTGTGTTCAGAACACGCGAGAGAAGAGAGAATAGGAAATTGCTAGCATCGTAGCGCTACATGCACTTTGCTGAAAAAAAAAAACCAGAGACTGAGAAGTGAGTATTGTAAAATGGGTAGAGGACTGGGTTTTGAGTCAGACAGATGTGGTATGAGTTCCAGTCTTCTCGTTAACAACTTTGTGAGCTTGGGCAGTTCACATAACCGCTGCATCTGTAGTCTCATCTGTATATTGAGGATGATAAAAGCATCACTCTCATCAGAATGCTGCAGAGATTGAGCTAACAGATATAAAGCGTGTGTGAAGTACATAATACGTATTCCACCAATTCCAGCCATTATTACCATTACAATTCTCATTCTTATAATAATTCATAGGCATTGGAAGGAAATAAAAGATAGGACTATTTGGAATGAATACTTTGGCATTAATGGATACACACTCAGGAGCTGCTAGGGTTCCAATTCTGGTTCCATCACCTGTTAGCTGTATGATGTGGGGTAATTTATTTAACCTATTTATCAGTTTCTCCATCTGAAAATAAGGAAAACAGTCTCAACTACCTTGTGGGTTTAGGATAATGATTATGTAAATTAATATGTGTAACATACTTAGAATAGTGCCTAGTGCACTCAGCTGTTTACTGATGATTTTTTTCCTTTTAATTGTGATTTCCCCCTCTTCACCGTCTGTTGCCTCTGAAACAGACCTTCGTGTTACCCCTGGTATGTATTAGGGACCAGTGGGCCCGTAGTGTCCTCCTGGCTGACTCCTATGTAAGTGTTGAGAATGTGCCCCCATCATAGATTCTTCACTGAGCAAAGTGACCGTGACTTCTTGGATGTTATATGAGGGTAATGATTGCATATAAAGGGCTGAGCCCATGGTTACAGGAATCAGGCTGGGCTGCAAGTTTCTGAAATCAGTCTTCTCACTGAATATTTATCCAGCCCTCTTCTCCCTTGTGGGCACCTGCATTGTGGCATGGACCCTGCTACCCAAGGAGAAAACTGATAATTCTGGGAGCATGAAGTGTGTGCATGCCTGCACGTGTGTGTGTGTGTGTGTGTGTGAGAGAGAGAGAGAGAGAGAGAGAGAGAGAGGGAGAGAGGGAGAGGGAGAGAGATTGAGAATATTTGTAGCCTAAAGATAGTTCTTATGGTGCTTTGCTTTGTTTCATTTTTGGGGGGGGTTTAAAGTTGAATAAAAGGCACTTAGTCCAAAACTTTAAAAAATTGCTACCGGGCAAAGTAATTTTGTGTCAGGCTTCTGTTCAGGGCAGATTTACACTGGTTATAAATCTCTGAAATTAAGGTCTTACCGTAGAAAAGCTGAAATGTATTCAACATTAGCAGATACCCAGCCTTGCTCTGAACCAAGGGCCGTTCTCCCCCATGTATAATAAGAATATCTAGCTATGTGTTTGGGGTAGTAATGAGTTTAAACATGCCTCTTGGAATGGGTAATGGCTCTCCAATGAGTAGCAGGATTCTCTATCAACAATTCTTTCCCTAGAACCAAAGGTTAAATTGAAGAGTTTGATTTAACGACAGATTTAATTAGGCCTTTAACATTACAGGGTTCTTTCCTTTCGTTTTCTAATCAAGATCATGGTCTAGGGTCAACACCCTCGCATAAGTGGGGGAACATACGCTTCTGTACGCTGTTCTGACACTGTTCTTCTGATGTTTGGAAAGGGTTGGGGTAAGACTGTGGGTGATTAGAAATTTCTGAGTTGACAAAAAGCCTGGAAAATGCCTCCTAGTCCTAAAGTATTTCTTCCTCACTTTCGCCAAACCTTAGATTTATGATATCCTTGAGCTGTCAGGAACTTCAGGGATCATCTGGTCAGTCCTTTCACTTTACAGCTTGGGAAACTGAGGCTAAAGTGATGGAGACATTTATCAGTAGTTGCCTAGATCAGTTGGGGCAGGATAACGGATCTTCTAAGGTCAGCCCATCTCCTTCTTCCGATCAGAACGGTCTGTCCGCACACATTCATATTCAGGGAAAAGCAAAACCTCTTCTTGGCTTATGGAATTTATGGACCAGTTTGCTAGAGCACTTCTTCCTACTACTTTTCAAGGCAAATGTACCCCCATTTGGTCTCGTCCGTTGGGTACCGGTAAAGACTCTTCGTTGCAAACAAAAGAATTTGCCTCTTGCTCTCTTAATCACCTCCCCACTCCAAAAAAGAAAAATCAAACAAACAAGAGAACACCAGAAAAGGGCATCCGTTACACACAGGGTTCTCAGAATAGACTGTGGGCTGGAGGACCTGGTGAAGGGAAGGAGCACGTATCACGGCAGGTTCAGAAGTTGCAAAAAACGTTATGGAGGTCAGAACCCGAGCCTCCAGTGCTTGAGATCGCTCTGTTGCAAATGAGTGGTCATCACTCTTTGTCTTTGTCTCATTTGTTCCTGATTCTGAGTCCAGGTGGGAGATGTCCAAAGACTGAGCCAAGGGACTTGCCCATGCTTTGACTGTTGGGGAGGCAGGGAGAGGGGAGGTACGGACTCACGGGCTTCTACTGGGACTTGGGATGGCCACTGCCCACTCCAAGACCTCACACAATGGGGAATTCCCCAAAACAAGAAAAAAAAGTCATTTCATGTTTTGGATAGTCTGAAACTTAAGAAATGTCCAAGGTAAAAGGCTTCATGGGTCCCTCTGAAACCTGACCATGCTTTATAAATCCGCTTCTATGGGAAAATATATCCCAAGTTACAGAATAATTCATCGATAACTTGAGGGTGCAATTTACTTCTGGGCTTGGCCTGCTCACACATCTTAAATAGGGGTGTGCTGGTCTAGAGCATTCATCTTGAAGTACAGCTATTGTGGCAGGATTTGGGGACAGTGTAGGAGATCAGATGTGAAAATACTTTTGGAAACATTGACTTAGGAAATGCTAAAATCATTTATCTATGCATCTTTCCACATAGGAAATACTTATGAGGACAAACTATATGCCTGGCGGTGTGCTGGGCATTTGTTACACAGAGGTGGACAGAAGGGCCGTGTTGTGCCCTCCTGCCACTTGGGCTTAAGTCTGGTTCAGATGCAGTGTGCTTTGACTTCACACTTGTAGTAAAAGATTCAAGTGCAAAGAATATTGAAGGAGATCACATCTTTGGTTGTAGATGAATAATTCAAGAGCTCTAACCCTCTCCAACGAATTGGTGCTCACTTTTCCAGTAGAGATGCTTCTTCCAAACTTGGTCCAGAATCTTCAGCAAACATTTCTTATCCGACCTAGTGCATGGGCAGGTGTAGTCATGAAGAAGTGTATAATCCAGTAGAGAAAGCAGACGTTGAAACGAACCATTTCTGTGTTGTATGTTGAGTTCTGGGACAAGGGTATGCTTAGCATGCTATTATGCAAAGGCAAAGACTAAAATGGTTCAGATGAGCTGGTGTTAGGAAGGTTTTCCTGTAGCTTGTCTTACTCCTGGTGCTGCGGTGTAAACCCATCTTTCGTGTTCACCTGGGTGGCTTGTCCACGGGCGGTTTGTGGATGGTTGTTACCTGCAAGGCCAAAACCAGGACCTGTGGGACTTGCTGCAAAGGACATCCATTCAGCCAGAGGTGTTGTCTTACCTTCATTTCCTTTCTAAGAGTGGCCGACCACTGCAACTTCTTGGATTTGGGGATGGAGTAGAGAGGGGATGGATGAAGCATCCACCCTTGGCTTTTGTACCCAATTCCACTCAGGCTTGGATGTTCCCAAAGCACTTACTCTGCAGGGACAAGGACAGAGTCCAGGAGAACTGCCTTTGGTTGCATCTTCTTCTTCAGTGGTGCACGGCTGACTCAGCTCCCTCCCAGGAATATTCTTAGGGGAGTGCTATGTAAATCCAGATCAGGCCCCAAAGATAAATGTTTCTTGACAGACCTCTCTCTATTAATTTGCACAAACATTTGTGTATGATTTTATTTACATTGGTGAGGCAGAACAGTAGTTCTCGGGCTTTGATGTGTGTGAGCCTTGGAGATTAGAGCCGGGGCCCTTCCTTTGAGAAAACAAATACTTTTGTGTTGATTTCAATGAGATATAAATCATACCCAGGAAGTTTACAGTTGAGTAAGAATGGTATAATTACTGATTGTATACCAGAAGAGGACATATTTATGAAACGACTTGAAAAAGCTTGTAATCCCTTCCCGCATTTTGAATAACTAATTGCTATGTCATTGTGGCATATTTGCACCACAAGAGTTAAGTCTGTCAAACGTTTCCCTCCGAAAACCTTGTTTTAAGGGATTTCTAACTTGGTCGTAAAAATGTGCTCCAAGTTGGAGCTGACTTGATGGGAGTCTGTGCTGGGAACACTTGATTTGAATGGTGCCAGTCAGAGTTAAATTACAGGCTGGGAAAAAGGAAACAAATTTTTAAAAAAGGAGGTGTTTATGGTTCCCGGCTCCCCTAAGTACTTCTTGAGGATCAAAATAGCCTCTTTAAAATAAATTGCAGACCATTAGTACACGATGGAGGAAACCCCTTTGAGACTGGGTTGTGGGGAGGGTAGGCAAGGGGAGATGGCTTGAGGCCACTTTTCAGCAATGTGAGCACAGCATACCCTACTCATGCACTGACCCCCTAGAGCGGTCCGTGCACACAGATGGTGCTTCCCGCACCCACCAAGGACATTTCTGTCAGGCCAAGTGGACATCTCCACAGATCCACTCCAACTCTGAATCTTAATGGGCATTTGGGTGTCTTGGAACAAGTTTCCCCCTTCCCCCATCTCTGTGTTTTCTTTTAAAATAAACAGAACACTGTTGCCTGCCTACTTTTATGCCCATAGAGATCATAAAGTCCTCCTACAAAAGACCTCAAGTTTGTCCAGTCGGTTGAACAAGAAAGTACCTCTTTGATAAGCATCTTTGTCCAGAAGTTCCCCCATATATGGTGCCTGACAGTCAAGTCAAAAAGGTAGCACTTGGCTTGGAATACTTACGTGATTACTTACATAGAGCTTAGGTATCTTTTCCATTGGTCAACAGAGGAAAATTCAAGATAATGAGAAAAAGAGGCAGAAAGGGGTTGGGAGAGAGAGGGAGAGAAGATAGAGAGATTGTTTCTGTCTCTCTGTCAGTCACTTTGAACCCCAGAGGTCTGGATACAGCCTCTGTTCTCTAGCCCCTGTGGTCAATGGAAGTGAGACAGGTTTACAATCTGGCTTGCTCAACCGCAATTCAAATTTCCTTGTCTTTTTTGGATTTCACTCATGCCTTAATGACACTTTTTTTTTTTTTAATGGAGAAAGCTAATTGCATTGGTTTCTCCAAGAGGCATCACTTTAAACAATCCATCCTGACTGTGAAAACAAACACATGCTTGACTTATTTCATTTATTTTTCCCCCCAAACCTAAATTAGGATAAAGCCATTTTGGGTAAGAAGACATGTGTGTGTCTTTGTCACATCTTTTATCAACACGACTGCTTTTCCAAATAATACAACTCGTGACAAATGTGAACATTAATTACAGTTAACAAAGAAATGTCATGTGAAGTCTTCATGGTGGTGGGGGGGGATGGAGAAGAAAAAAAAAAACCCACCAGACAATCAATGAGATTACATCTTGTACCAAGCCTCAAATCAAAGTGCAGAAGTCAGAAATCAAATACCGTCAGTTATCAGATTATGTTAATGATTCTAATGAAAGCTTCTGGTATTTTGTTCAAGAATGTGTTGCTATAACGGTAACTAATAGAACAAGGGAAGCTGATTGCCATGAATTAATTAGGACTGACTGCCGGAGTTTCCTTTTCATTCATTTATTTAAATATTGACAATCTGTTTAGAACCTGAGGTTTTTCATGTGGTCCTTTTCTTCCCTCATAAGTCATCAGTTAGTTGCACACTGAGAAAGTAATTGCGTTTTCTCCTACTGCAGGTATCCCTCACCAGCCCCAGGGTTGTGACCCAAACTGATACCAGACAAATTAAACTAAAGGATGGACATGAATATCCATATACAGGTCTATCCCTCACATTTGTAGGGCTCAGCATGAGAGTACAAATGAAGTCCCTTCCCTTCTCTTTTTACCCCTGAGTTCATTCTCCTCTGCAGGAGGCCTCTGCAGATACGCATATGGACACCCGGCTTGCCCACCCAAGTTGCACCCACCAGCAGCTGCTGTTTGGCTGTTGCTTGGACTTAGAGGTACAGCCCCGGTGGTACCCTCCACTGCTGGGAGGTAGAACCCAGAGAAGAGGTCCTTGCAGGCCCTAGAAAGATGCTCAGGGCTGTTTATAAAGGGAATTTGGGGGCTTGGGGTATCTGTAACATGGTCTACTAACTGGGGAATAGGCTCCAGGGTAGAAAAGCCCTAGGCCCATGGACTCCTTGTCTTGTAGCAGGTGGAAGAGGATGAGAGCTGGGCCTTCTGAAGTGCTTGACCTAAGTCAAGGGCTCTGCTTACTTGGATCGAAGAGCAGTATTGCGCATGTATTTTCTTTACTTTCGAGTACCTGAGTGTGTACATCTGGAGTGCTCTCTCACTAGAGTCTACTTTGTTCTCTTCTGTTGTTTATTTCTTCATTCCTTCATTTATTCCCACATCTGTTGAACACTTACTGTGCCAAGCTCTGGAGACATAGAGAAAAATTAGTTAAGATCTCCATCTTCAAGGATCTCACAGCTTTTCAAATGTGTAACTCATAATAAGTACTAGATAGAGATCTGTTGAATGTTCTTGGCCATCCAGGTCTTACTTGTATCCTGTTCTTACTATGCTTCTTTCCTCCCTATCAGGCAGCAAGTATTACAGATTCTGTAGAGGAGAAGTGAGGAGTGAATACCTTGACCTTAGGAGAGGTGGCTACCCCAGCCTCCCCCGGTGGATCTTGGGAATGGTGTACTCCTGGCCTCCTTTGACCCTCCTCTGGGGTCCTTCAGAGTTCCCACCATCTAGCCAGAGACGTGCCCCCACTGAAACCAGAACAGAGGCAGATAAAAGGTGGAATCTGGCAGAGGGCATCCATCCCTCAGAGAGCTGTTGCCAGCTTTTCTGAAACAGCTGGACCCAAGGAGGGTCTGTTTTAGCTGACGACCCCAGGCAGTCCCTACGGGCCACAGGGCCCTTTTGTGGGGCTTCTGCCTACAAAATGAATTCCGTCCAAATGAATATATCTCGTTCGCATGTTAAAGTCACTCTCTGTATTTAAATCACTAAGGACATTTCCTGAATCTTTCACCATGGAGTGAAGGCGTTGGTCATTATCAAATGGATATTGACAGGCCCGTGCTCCTAGAAAACTAATCATGACATCTGGGTAACTGAGCACAGGTCAGTATCAAAGTCCTCACCCTGGGTGCCGGGAAGCCCATCAGACTATGTTGAATTCCCTTCGCTGGCTAAATTGGTACATTAGAGTAGAAACGATTTCCACATTTGCATAGTTGATTTCATTACTATAGCCATTATTGATGCCCAGCTCCTCTGAAAGAAAGGAGCCATAAAAGCAAATAAAATCACTTTGCGATTCCATTATTGGATAAATTACCACATTACTGCCTGCGTTTTAGGGCTAAAGCCATTCCCCACATTTGCATAGTTTATTTCATTATCATTATTAATAACAACAACAATAATAATGATGATGACTAGGAGCCTTGAGTGAAAGGAACCAGAAAAATGCCACAGCCTGGAGCAGTCTATGGACTAGCCGCGATCACCAAGAGTCCCTTTATCTGCTGTGGAAACGCAGCCACTTCGTGGAGTGAACCAGAAGCTTTTCACAGACCCCACTGAAACTGGTGCAGAACTTGACTTGTGGGGCTGGCTTGCTGGTCTGAAGCAGTGACTGGTTACTCACTGTGACCTGTAAAGACTGAGGTTGGGAGTCCTTGCTCAGCCACTTGACTCTTCAGGAATGGCGCTCAAAACGCACGGAAGGGAGCTTCCTTGGTGGTGCAGTGGTTAAGAATCCGCCTGCCAATGCAGGGGACACGGGTTCGAGCCCTGGTCCGGGAAGATCCCACATGCCGAGGAGTAACTAAGCCCGTGCGCCACAACTGCTGAGCCTGTGCTCTAGAGTCCGCGAGCCACAACTACTGAAGCCCGTGTGCCTAGAGCCTGTGCTCCGCAACAAGAGAAGCCACCGCAAGGAGAAGCCCGCGCACCGCAATGAAGAGTAGCCCCCGCTCTCCTCAACTAAAGGAAGCCCGCGCGCAGCAACGAAGACCCAATACGGCCAAAAATAAAAAAACAAATAAATAAATAAATTTATCGGAAAAAAACAACAGCTGTTTAAAAAAAAAACAAAAAAAAACGCACCAAACCTCAGCCTTCTCGTCAAGGGAATGGGGATTATGATGCTTGCTTTGCAATGAAGAGCAAAGGAAATGGTGAATGTGAATGGGTTCTGTAGAGCATGAAGCTGTCCACAGGTTTTAGGGACTCAGCCCTATATTGAACGTTGAAGTGGGCGCCGTGGCTGGCATGCTCTCTAATGCTCTGTAATGACAACAGGAGCTGTACTAGTTGGTCCCTTTGGCTGGCAGAATTTTCCAAAACCTTCCTTAGCTTTCTAAGCCATTATCCTCTAAGACAAGTAGGGAGAGAATACTTATTCATAGTTAGTAATCTTGGATATTTACAAATAGCTTACTCTGATCACAAACATTCCTGGGCTGATTGGGTGGCCTCAAGAGTGCTCTTTCTTACACGGCAATTTTCAGTTATGCCCATCTTTTCTCCTTGGCCGCGGAGCCAAGAAGTCCAAAGTCTTTTTGTCTATTAATTCTGAGGTCCTGTAGCGAAAGGAAGGTCCACTGGTGGCCGTCTCTGGTCTGCTGGAGAATTTTCCCTCTGGTTTTGTTTTTATTATTTTATTTCTGCTGCACCAGGGGCTCCAAAAAAATGAATGTGTCAGTAAAGGATTTGACAGTATGTTACGACAGTCATCAATCCACCAAGCCCTGTAGCCATAAATAAGCTTCATACGCTGCCACACTAAAGAGGACAGTTTTTCTTCTCCAGGACATTGAAAATGTCACAGCGAGGGAATTGTTTGTCCCTGTCTCCACGGCAACGCCACCAGCACTTATCATTAACTTTCACACCAAGATTTTAATCAGCACTCTTTGCGGCCTGAGACCAAGTCAACATCAGCCCAAATTTTCAAAGCCGTTATTCTAATTATGACGAGAAAGCTATAGATTGATGAGCTGAGTTTTCTGCAAGGACTGGTGGCAGTTAATTCTCATGACCTGCGTGGCTCGGGGAGTCTCTCTTAGAGATGGAGTCTTGAAAGTTCGATTATTAGTGACAGCTTGTAAGTGAGAGGAGCCTTATCTCTCCAGAGAGTGTTGATAACTTGAGACAAGGTTTAACTAGGAAGTAGTGAGACAGTGGAAGGAGGGGAGAGGGGGAGAAAAGGAAAAAGAAAGTGCACACTCCATCTGCAGCCTGCCCCCAGCGTAATGAGAAAATACGGACAGGCACAATTTCACAAGTTGTAAATTCTGGTAGCCTTCCGTTGTAAATTCTGGTGGAGGCTGTTTTACTCAGCTATCTGATAATGTGTGAAAATATTTGTCCCTTTGCTTTGTAGGCACGGGTAAGCACTGTGTTCCAGAAAATGCATTCAACTTCCCAGCTGTTTGCTGCCTCTCATTGCTTTTCAGTTTCCTTTGGTCAAGGGGCCTCTAGAAACAAAAATGAGAATTTGCAATTGAAATGAAACAGTAATTAATTTTTTAAAAAGACTCTTTCTTCCCATTTCCCTTAACTGACTCCCACCCCAACTTCTTTTGTTTCAGTCTAATGGAGAGCCTTTGGGTTTGCAATGAAAGGGGGTAGTTAGAGTGGCCCTTAAAAAACTCTTTTCCTTTCTATTTCTGGTATCTTTCATGTTCTCTGGCCTCATTCATCTGGCGGATGTATGTCCTCACTTTCCTGGCCTTGCATAGATAGTATCTGTGCCGTTGACTCCATGCCTTCTTCAAGTTTGCCTTTGGGAAGTGGTGCCTATTTCCTCTCCAGACTTAAGACATTGAGCTGAGCCATCTGTCTGATCAGGATAGGGCTGGGAGGGATGGTCGCTGTGTTTGTCACTGAGGTCCCACTAGCCAAAGGTTTTTTTGATCTCATCATACATTCTCCAGGCTTTTCCTAAGGGAGAGTGCAGGAAGGCAGCATGGTAAGGTCAGAAGAGCCTCATCCAAGATGTTGAGTCTCAGTTCTAATCCCAGAATGGGCCTCTCCACGACTCTGCTTTTTTCCTCTTTCAAATGGTGCTGATAATATCTGTCTGGCCTCCTTCACATATCCAATGAGAAAATAGGAAGTAAATCGTTAATATTTAATGTGATCATTGAGTTAAAAAATATGATGCATACATGAGTATCATCGGCCGTCTGCCTTTTGGGTTTGTCTTCTCCTCTATAGCTAGAGAATGATGATAATGTTTTGTTTTATAGTGTTTTTTTTTTTTAAATTATTTTCGCATGTTTAAAGCAATCACAGTTATCTCCATTATCTTTGTTTTGCCCCCTGAGAACACAGAGGCACAGAGAGGTGAAACATCTTACTTCTGGTCACACAGCCAATTAGAGGCCAAACCTGGTATACAACTGTCATCTCCAGGTTCCCAGCATGCAGCTCCCTAGACCACACTGCTTACCATATTAATAGGCTGGGATTAACAAAAAAAGCAAACCCAATTAGTTCCTGTTGCAGCCCTTTTACAATCCTGTCTTGTTTCCCCGTGTGTTTATATGTATGTTTTAATAGCATTCCCTGCCTTTTATGCTGAGGTTGCTCGAGGTATGTTTATAATGGTGGCGTAATTATAATAATAAAATACAAATCCATCCACGGAGGAGCTCATTACCGGCTGGCCAGGTAAAACAAATAGGCTTGGCATTGACGCCAGAGCGAGACAGTTTATTTCTAAGGTGGTGCCGCTTTGAAACACAAGATGCTTTGCACTTTCAGCAAAGAGGCCCTGTGTTCTGAACGTAACTGGAGTTTGGGGTGCAAGGTCGAAGCGGTAATTGAGATGTCCGGCCAAGTCGCTTTAACATGGTCTGGCCCTTTTAATCTCTCTTTTTCCAGGGGAGAGATGAGAAGCAGAAGGGGAAGTCATTCCACCTTGTTCTCTGTAGCTATAAGATCTTTCCTTGAATACCCAAGTAGGTCCTTTGGCACTCAAACTCCTGGATGTAGAGTTTCTAATATGTACAAAAGGGAAAGTTGTTGTTACGAAGGGAGCCATAGCAGAGAGAGAGTGTGTGTTTTTTTAAATGCCTGTCTGTCCTTGTTAATTAGAAGTGCACATATTGGGAAATTAACTATGAAATACTAAAAATGATAAATTATTCCTTATTTGAAAGTATAAATTAAAGGTTTAGTGTATATAAAATTTGTCATGTTTAATTGCAAGTTCAATTAAAATTCAGGGTAATGATGATTTATACAGGTTTCTGTGTAATTTGATATTCATTAGCTTAGCCAGACACATGCTGATATTAGCTCGTTAATTATGTTTCCTTTTGTTGAAGGCAGCCTTGTGAAAGCAATCTGCTCAAAGTTTTCTAAACTCATTCTGCTAAATGAATATTTGGCAGCTGTTCATGTTATTGAGACGGTCACTGTGGCTTCATCTCACTCACACGCCACATCAATCATACCTTCTCCGTGGCAAACAAGGGTTTCTCATTACAGACCCATTTATGAAGGTTATGGCTGACATTAAAGAGTGATTGCCTGGTACTCTGCTGTTACTTTACAGTAACGTCGGAGTGGAGCTGCCTTTAATATCCGCACCTCCCACATGGTCTCACTGTTTAAAACACACGCAGAGGGAGGGCAGAATCACCACAGTGGCCCGAGTTCTCTTTCTAACTAACACCCCTGGCTCAGACTTGGGAATGGGAACTTAGGTCTCAGGAGAAGGACCCAGGCCCCTGCTTCGGCCTCCAGGGGTTTCCGTACCCAGTTAATAGGTGTGCTCGTTCAGATCCAGGGATTCCCTCACGGTAACACGTTGATTCTGGGCAGTGGAGCTGGGCATGACTCTTGGAGAGGTGAAAGTGGAAACCCTGGGCTGAATGAGGTGGAGGTTTTTAGAAGCATGTCACCCGTTGTGGTGATGAGTTGGAGGAATCTCCACTTAGCTGGAAAACAACTCTGTAACAGACCTTAGGCCTTGTGTTTTTGGAGGATTTTAAATATTTTAAACGCTTCTCATAGCTGTTGTTACATGATCCTTATACTTGGGACATTTTGGAAAGACAGGTATTGTCTTTTCCTTTTGACAAGTGAGGGGAGCTGAGGCACAGGGAACTTGATTGATTGGCCCAAGGTCACCTGTGTGGATACTGGAAATGGCCAGCCTTGGGGCTCTTGGCTTTTCTGCGTATCACAGTGTTGCATTGAGGCCTCTCAAAATAAGGCATCCGTTTCCAGTTTTGTTTTCTCTCCACCAGCAGAACCACACACCCTGTAAATGATAGGAGTGTTGACTCTAGGCTGACCCGTATTTTAGTTTCCGGCCGTTTGTATACCAATAGGTAGCGAGCCTGGTTTGTGATGGGAAAATGCAATGAAAATTCCTTACGAGAGAGTGTAGTTTTGTATCTCTATAGCTGTATTTTTAGGTTGGAAGTGGTTAAGGACTCTTATTTTTTTCTTTAAGAGGCATGTCTTAGGCACTGGGTCTTGCTTTCAGGCTTCTCTCTCTCTTGAAGTCATTGTGGAACAGGGGGCTGACTAGGTGTCCACCAACATTACACTCTTCTTACAAAGGGAAGGGTTGCTGCTGGGACTGCCCCTTCCCACACCCACTCTTGCTCCAAGTAGAGCCAGTGACTGACTGCTCTTAGTACAGGTTCCACATGCTCTCTGCGCCCACTTGCCAGTGAGAGGAAGGGACTCTGGGGGATAAGGGTTGGTAGAGTCACAACATAGAAGGAGCCTCGGTCCCTGGGTCACTCTCTGGAAGGCCACCTATTAGACACCCATTAGATTGGACTTCTTATAAGAAAGAAATAACCATCTGTTCTGCTAGGTCCCTAAGATTTCATGGTTTACCTATCGCAACAGCTAGCCTTACCTTACCTACCACTTTATTTATTCATCCTACAAATATTTGTTAAAAATTTTACTCTGGGCCCAATCTTAGGCTAAAGGTTGGGGCCTAAAGATTTAAAAAAAAAAAAAAAAAATTGCTATTCCTGACCTCGGGAGCTCAACCATAGAGTAAAGGAGCTACACAAGAAGAAATATTTCACCCTAGTGTAGCAAGTGCTATAAAATGGGTTTCAGAGAACAGAACCCAAGAGGGAACTATTTTTTCCTGAAACGTCTTGTGAAATAGCAGATTTTAAACTTTAATATTACTAGAATCTTTTTTTTTTTCTAAATGAAATCATATGTGGAAATCTCCAAATCATAAAATAGAAAAAAACTGAAGAGACTCAGGTGGAAAATGGGGCCTTGTAGGCTCACAGAGCCTCCCTTGGCACCCCCTCGGGCTCCTCTGGGAGATGCCCGTGTGGAACCCTGGGGGCTGTGGAATGCTATCTGAGAACCCACAGAGAGAGATGCAAGCTCAGAGGTACGCTGTTCTTTCACTGATTATTATTTTTTTTGCATTCTATATGTTATGGTGCATGGTGCCTCTTTTTAGAGAGTGCTTATCTGTAGTCACTGGAAGTTTGCTTGTTGTTGGGTGGATAGTGTTATTCCTGAACTTTTTTTTTTTTCCCCACAATTACTAGCTGCTTGACCTTTCACATATTCTTTAACCTCTTTTTGCCTCAGTTTCTTTATATGTGAAACAGGGATAATAATGGTGTCTATCTCATAGGAGTTTTGGAGAATTGAACACGTTAATATGCACAAAGTTAATAATATGCATATTCACAAAGCTGTCATGTGGCGACTGTTCAGCAGTGTTGGCTATCCCCAAATCATGTGTTAAAAACACGATATATTTGGGAGTACGTCTATATTTTGACTGAATGAGCAAAAGGATATGAGAAACTAGCTCCACATTTGGGGAATATCTTCGTAACAAGGCTCTGAAACCTCTGGAAGCTAATTTGTGATTTCCTTTTGGTTCTATGCACCAAATTCTTCTGATGGTTTTCTGGGACTTAGGAGAGATGGGAAGTTTTCCTCATCATGTTTATAAAGAAGTGCATCATAGTTAGGAGAAACTCAGGTTTGTGTGTGTGTGTGTGTGTGTGTGTGTGTTTCTTTTCTTTTTTTTCACTTCAGCCCCCAGGCCTTTATGGCCTTAGACAATGTAACTTGGAACTTTTTATTTTTTAATTTTACCACCTATGTCTTATTAATGCATTTTGGCAGTGTGGAAAGCCCTCTGGTGGTCAAAGTAATTCCTTTGTGGCTCTTAGAGATAGGTGGAATAAAATCAATTTCACGTTAAAGAGCTGTGTTCAAATTCTATTTTTCTCCTTTGCTGACTTCTTTTTCTAATTAAACCATAAAGCAGTTTCCCATGGAAACATTTTAGCTCTAAAGGTGTCCGGGGACCAAAAAGCAGTAGGACAGTTCCCCTTATCCAGATGAAAATATGTCAGTGATGGTGTTAACATTTTGGAAGGTTTTCCATGCTATTGTCCAGTTTCTTGCTGTCACCCCGGGAATGAAAGTTAACATTATACACTCTAGCATGAGGATTTTTAGACTTTTATATAGTGTTAAAGCTGTAAGGGGAGACTTGGAGGTTATCCTTTAAATTGCTAGAAAAGGGAAATCGAGGCCCAGGAAGAAGAAGTGATTTGTTCAGGGTGTTATCATTCAGGGAGCAGAGCTGTGAGTAGAGGCCAGGTCTCCTGGGTACTGGTTTCCTTGCTGTTTTAGCCATAGTGCTTGAAGGGTATCATAGCTGGGTCAAGCCTGTAAACCCCTGGTCTCCTGACAGGTCCCAAGGTGGCCAGGTCTCATCAGACTAAGCCAGGCGAGGTTCAACTCATACACCGTCCGTGGGTTACTCTGTTCCTTGCTTGGGACAAGACAGCATGCAGGATTTTCTTTTTCTCGTTTAGCGTTGAAAGTTGGTTGGTTGTGTCAGCTGGAATGATCTGGCATGAACAATCACCCTCAGCATATCCTTGCCATTAAACAGCATTTCTTGGAAAGGATGTGCGTTAATCTTGACTGTGTGCTGGCCGCTGCAACTCATCATAAAGATGAATGACTGATGGGTGACCTATGTCTGGTGTCCTAGGAGGGCGGATACCTTGGAGATGCAGAAACATCTGTTCTGCTCTGAAATTGGCAAGACAAGCTGGCTTGTCCCTCCCTTGCCTGATGCTGTTGCCTGAGCTTACGTTATTTTTCTTTGTTTGAGGCTTTGGTTATGTCTGATGTCGGTTGGGCCCTGAGGCTGTTTCTCCGTGCACCCTGTGTGACATGATATTGTCACAAGGAAGCTGGAGGAGTGGGATAGGGGCCCCCCGAACACCTCTAGTATATGCTCCATCCCTGTTCCTAAGTATAGCGAGTACCACCTGGGAGGCTGAGGTGCCAGAGGCTGCATGAAAGCTGCAAATTCAGGGAATTGCCCAGAATCCTGTAGTGTTCCTGGATTGTTCCTCTGGATATAGGTGCCTTTTCTCAAGAGGCTGTTTAACTCCTTACGTCTTCATTACTGTCCTCATGGTTAGACCTCACAGGACAGGGTTGGTCTGTATTGCTTGCACGAATTAGATAGCATTTGTGAAATAGAGAAGAGCTAATAAGATGGGAATTCCTTTGGCGTGGTCTCATTTGGGAGGTGGGGCAGTGAGTTAAATCACTCACGGTTCCTCAGCCAGCATGCATGATTTGAGTCCCTATCTTGAGGCCTGGCCCTGAGAAAATCAAATGTGGCCCCTGCCTTCAAAGAGCTTGAACATGATTTCCTTTGTGTGAGCACTTCCTGCATGCCTGCTGCATGCCCAGGGTCCCGCCGGGTGCTTGAGGCTGCAGAAGTCCACACTCTCTGCAGCGGAAGCTGTCGGTGGCCTCCCGTGTCCCCTGAGGTCTCACGATTTCCATGCACACCATCCAGTGGCCAGCCACAAGCACCTGCACCTGTTTGTCTGCGAGCTTTCTTTGGCCATTGGAGTTCCTTTGCCTGTGGCAAGTAGGTTGCACATGCCAGGGAATTAATGCCCCTTGGGAGCAGCCTCGCCTGCAGCAGTGATTGACAGGAGTTGGGAGATAAACATCCCATCTTCCTCAATTGGGAAAACTCTGCGGTACATTCTTTTCTGTCTCTGAGTGTCCCCAGCTGCAGTGAGCTCCAGCTGGCCACCGTGGTAACTTGCTTGATAAGGTACAGTGCATCAGTATTCGCTTCCTTCCCTTCCCTGTCTCACTTCCCTCTTCCCCCACTCCTGGGGTCACCTCCCCCAAAATATTTTGACTTCAATCTTTGTCTCAGCATCTGCTCTGGGAGCCCTCAGACTAAGGGGTCTTGCATGGTCTACAAATTCCTTTGATAGAAGTCAGATTCTGATGAATCTTGCAGAAGACATGCAAAGTGCTGGGGTAGAGTAGGAGAGGGAGGGGATATAGTTCAATAGAAACATCTGAGAAGGCTTCTTGGAAGACGTTATATCTGAACTAGGCTTTGAAGGATCGGATAGGGCTTTTGTTAGGAAGCTCTGATAGGGTAGGGCATCCCTGGCTGAGGGAACAGCTTTTGCAAAGGGCTGGGGGTGGGAGGAATATGAGGCCTGCTTGGAAAATGGTTAGCATCTGGTATGGCCGTGGTTCAGGGTCCATTGGGTAGGATGGGGAATATAAGAGTTACTAGGGGATCTGATTATGCATTTGAGTGCAAGGCTGAGACACATAGATTATTTTGAGGGCAGTGGTGAACCTTCCTGTTATCTTAGCAGTGAGGGAGGTAGTATTTGTCTCTTGGGATGAAGGAGCAGGCATAATATACACGAGAAATAGAAACTTGGTAAGTGTGAGGCTATCGTGTGACACCTAGTTGCTGGGGAATTTCAGACTGAGGGAGAGAAAAGTGTTAGTAATCAGAGCAATCAGGGAACTACTAGGGAAGAGGTGGAAATTGAGTTGAAATTATTCATTCACTGAATAAAGGGAAGATTGAAGCAGGACATCCCAGACAGCACTTGCAAAGGCCCGGTGGCAGGGATGATCTGGAATCAGGCACTCATCATGATATTTATGGGCTCTAGGCACTTTGCATTTTGTGGGCCCCTTCCTGCATAGAGTACTACAAGTTAATGATTTAAAGACAAATCTATTAATAATATACATTAAAACATTTCCGTTGGCCTAAAGTTAATTTTTTCCCTTCTGCTTCTAAAAGAAATATAAACATGTCTTGTGGTCCTCTAAAGTCTCGTGGGCCATAGGCAGTGTGCTTTCTGTGCCTGAAGGAGAAGCACATCCTGCCTGGCTGAAGGGGGAGCCCCTTGATTCCCCATACCTCTCTGAGGCAGCGCTAAGCTCTCTCAGCTTTTCGTACTGCTGCAGAGTTTAGCATGAAGAGGAAGGAAACCTCTGAGTTCATCTTTCAGGCCCTGAGAGACCTGAGGACAGCCATTCCGGGTGCCCCCAGTGGCCCACATCACCAAGTCCCCAGAGAAGAGCAAGGGGATGGAAAAAAGGCATGGAGCCCAAAGAGTTATGTCTGAGTCTTTGTCTGTTTAGGTCAGGTGAGCAAGCTTGGATTTGCTAGTTTTCCCTCCTGAACCCCTTCAAAGGACTTATCCCTCCATGTGTATGCGAACACTTCTCTGCCTTTGGCTGCATCACCCCCTGCTTGTGCATTTCCACTGCCTGTCAGTGGTGCTGGGGAAACTCCCTCCTGCCTCCCATGTTTCTTCAGAAATGGTTACAAAGAAGGGGAGGTTTACTAAAGGAAGTGATACTATCTGAAAAGGGGCCTGCAAATAGCAACCTGGTGAGAAGACTGCCCAAGGTTTTTTTTTTTTTTTCCCCTCCTTTTCAAAAATAGTCAAAACACATGCAACACATACTTGTAAAAGGATCAAAAATGGAGAGAAAATTGCAGCTGGCAGTTGTTTTCTCCACTGTTACTTGGTTGCTCCTTAGCTTCCAGCTGTCGAAATGGAGCGTTTATAATCATAGGTGTTGCACTTCTCCTGGTAGTGTGTTGTGTTCTACTCCAAGTTTAAAAATGAACTTATGACTTCATTAATCCCATGTTCTGGGAGAAGAGAGATGCAGCCTTTTCTGTCCATAAGATTTGCTTCCTAAGGATGCACTTATACTGCCATATAAGTACAGAAAATTAGGATTTTGGTGAGCAGGGACATACTTTAACAGATAGATTTTTCAGTTCTGTCTCCAAAGTTAAGAAGCATAATTCGTTGTGAATGTTTTCTCCAAGTATCCAAGCCTCATCTTCTGGTGAGAGAGAAGATCTGTTATGGTAGTCCCCCCCTTATCTGTGGGAGATCTGTTCCAAGACGGACAGTAGATGCCTAAACCATGGATAGTACCAAAGCCTGTATACGCTATGTTTTTCCCTATACACACACACACCTATGATAAAGTTTAATTTAACGTATAAATTAGGCAGAGTAAGAGAATATTAGAATTGCCAGCATCCCTACTCTTGTGTTTGGGGGACATTATTAAGTAAAATAAGGGTTACTTGAACACAGGTACTATGATACTGTGACAGATGATCTGAGAAGCAGGGCAGGCACTAAGTGACTAACGGGCAGGCAGCATACACAGTGCGGATACGCTGGACAAAAGAATGACTCACCTTCTGGGCGGGAAGGAGTGAGATTTCATCATCCTACTCAGAATGTCATGCAACTAAAAACTTAAGAATTGTTTATTTCGGAACTTCTTCACGTAATATTTTTGGACCACGGTTAACCTCGGGTAACTGAAATGGCAGAAAGCAAAACCACGGATAAGGGGGGGCTATCATAGTTCCCTTGTATGGATCCAAAATTATGATTGGTGTGTCTTGGTCAAGATGTCAGCTAAAGTACAGATTTCATAGTTAGCTAACCTCTCTTGTGTCCTTCTTTTCAAATGATCTTTCTTTGTAAACTGGGTTGACGTGTGCATTTGGTGCCTGAATTACAGACAACTTTCTGGGGGGGGGGGGGGAAAGTCTGCTAATTAATTATTTTAAATGTCATTCAGATATATTAGTAAGCAGGTGTTATTTTGGAAACACAGGTCAACAGAACCTCTTGTGGCTGTGGCCCCATGCAGGGGTCAAAGGCTATAAGGTGAGATTCAATGGCAAAAGAAACAAAGTCCTCAAAATACACCCTGCTCCCCTACCACATACACACACTGGCCCATTTAAAAACCACGTTGTCATCTGGCTGGGTTAAGTTAGTATGTCATCCTGGCTCCAAGTATCATAGCTTTGTATTATAAAGTCAGAGAAATTTCAGGCTGACAGGAAGCTTAGCAGTTCTCGTGTGTAACCTTTTTTATTTAACCGTTGGGAGAACTGAGGTTTAGAGAGGCTACGTGACTTGCCCAAGATCACAGCTTGCAGGACCAGCTGGGTGTGACTCTGTGTCTTCAGTTCCAAGTTCGGCGTCCTTTCTAGACTCAGCTACCCTGCCTAACCTGGATTCAGGAGGCAGGGGTTGAGGAGGCGAGTGGATTATGGAGATGAGTAGCCATGGTCTATTCGAGAGGCTGTCTATCCATGTAGCCCTGCACGGGGATAAGATAGAATGCAAGTAGGTAGGATACCAGGCTGGCGAGTGGGTGTTGCAGAAGCGGTCACACTCACTATGGACTTAATGAGGGAGAGATCCCACCTCACGATGGGTGACAGAAATGGCTTCTTGGAGGACGCAACATTTGAAGTGGGTCTGGAAGTAGATAGGGCTTTTATGGGTGCTGGAGTGGGCCTTATTGGACCCATTGGTGTTAATTCTGTCCAGGAGGAGTTGGAAGGGCTTGATGGCTCTCATAGTCCTGATTTTTCTCCATCTTGGTGTTCAGCTGTGGGGGAGCCAGGAATGGGCACGGGGAGCTCCAGGCCTGGTTGTGCGTGCACGTGCGTGTGTGCGCCCTGACCACCACAGCTCCTGAGTTGCCCCTGTAGGATGCTGACCCTGCAGGTACCAAGCCCCAAGGTGCTTAGGCTGTGGGTGTGGCCAGGAAGTTCAGGGCGTGGCAACAGCTACTTCCCGGCCCCTGTGGCTCCTGCTGGTGGGGCGGAGCCTGGAGCTCTGATCTGGCAAGGCTGAGGCAGCAGAGGTGGAGACGGCCACCACCTGGGTGCAGTTGCTGCCTCCCCACGCCTCATCCCCACGAGGTCACCCATCTCCAAAGGTGCTGCCTCTTGCCCTGCGGAGGGAATCAGAGCTGCCTTCAGGAAGGCTGCAAATGACTTGCAAATCCCTCCCCACCCCTCTGGGGCTGCCTGGCACATCACCCCTAGTCTGCCCTGCTTTTCGGAGTCTTTAAAATAAGTTTTCATTAATTGGAGCGTGCAGCGAAGGGAAGTAACCTGTGGCTTATAAATAGTGGCAACAGCTTTATGGAAACACCTAAAAATCACCAGGGGCACATAATAAGAAAGTTCTCCATCTCTAGGTGCGAAAACATGCCGGTGATTACTTGTTGAGCAAGACCCTGTCAGCTTTTTTATTACAACACATTATTGGGTAATAGTTTTAAAATTATGTGTAGAAAGAAGCGGAGCTGTGCAGAGAATTCCATCATTTCATATGTTGTCTGTGAATCTCATTAGCCTTTTTAGCCTAGGGTTAAGGAGAAAAATAGAGAGTCGGCTGTATTTTGAAGATGGAACTCCATATACGCTTTTTGTCAGGAGGCTTGTTGACCTTCTGTTAAGTTGCTTCTTTGCGAGTCTTTCTCTGATTCCCGTGGTATTTACATAAACCTAGCAGCAGTTTGCTGTGTAGAACCGGTGGCGGGGCCCACGATCTTCTCTGCCAAGGACTAGGAATAGGGTTGCGTGCCTGCTCTGCAGGCCATAAATAGGGAACCTGTCTTCCAGGTAACTCAGAGTATGTAAGGATTGGGGGAGGGGATGCCAACGCCACCTGGGTGGGGGGGGGGGTGTGTCCTCTCCCCCGTCGCCCGGTGACAGAGGCAGCTCCAGTGTTCTGTGTTTTGGAAACCGATCCCAAGAGTTCTCCCATCCGGCGGCGCGCCAGGCAGCATGGATGTGAGCAGCTCTGGGTGTTCCCTGGCTCTGGCGGAAGCCCGTCCTGGCAGTGGGGTGCTCTGGAGAGCACCGCTCTGTCCTGTCCACGGTCCGTGCTACCTGCTGACCCCGCAGCTGGCTGCCGAGGAGGCCCCGGGCTCAGCTCCGAGAAGGACCCATCCCAAGCGCTCCTTCCAGACGGAGAGCTGGCTTCCTGTATCCGGAGATGTTAGTGTGGTCGGACCAAGGCTGAGTCTGGAATCCAGGGAGGGGATCACATGTCAATTATCATTGTCCAGTGTGACCCTGTGCCAGGTACTAAGAAAAAGCACGGCCTGGGAGGCAGCTGGACCTGAGGTCAAATACTGGCCCCAGAATGGCGTGTTTATTAGTCCTTCATACCTCACAACAAGACAGAAAATTGGGGGAAAAAAATCTAGTGAAAAGGGATTCATTAGGAACAAACATGGCAGAAGGTGGAAAGAGTTGACTTTGAGCCCGGTGACCGTGGGCAAAAAAAGCCTCTGTTAAATCTCAGTTTCTTTGCCTGTAGAGTGGGAATAATGGTACGTACCTCCTAGGTTTCTGTAAGGGTTTACCGAGGTGACGGAAATAAAGCGCTCAGAGCTGTGCATGGCACCTGGGTAGTTAGTGGTGGATAAATGTGGAGACTCGCTAGGGTCTAGTGAGTGGAAGAGCTGGAATTTGAACCCAGGCAGGCTGGTTGCAGAACTGCTGCCTTAGCTACTGCACGACGATGCCGCCCGATACCTGGTGGGGCAGATGTCTTGAACTGAGTCGTGAATGATGGGTAGAATCATGCCAGGCGGAGAAGAGGGGCTTTGATCTTGGGGGTGGGTAGCAGTGTAGCGTAAGTGAGTATATGAGTGTGGGGGGCCTTCCTAGGGACCTGCCCCATCCTTGCCTCTATTCACCCATTCATTTGACAGACATGGACAGACAACCGTTATATTTCAGGCACTGTGCACGAAGGGAACAGACATGGATAAGATAGTCCCTCCCTCAGAGAGTTGGCAGTTGGGGGAAGACAGTGAGCACAGTGACGTAATTGACATGGAGGGTTTATCCTGCAGGGTAAAAAGAGAAAATAACAACTCCTTTTTGAGGGCTGAGTGTCAGGCATGGTTCCACATACTTTACATGTCTTACTTAATCCTCACAATGACCTAGGCAGCAGGTGCCATTATGACGTCCAGTTTTGAGAAGAGGAACTGAAGTTCAGAGAGAGGTTTTGTAACTTGGCTGGTGTCACAGAACTAATAAGGGATGGAGCTAGGATGCCAGGCTGGGCATCCTCACCCAGGTTCCTGCTCCTAAGCCTTTACTGCACGGCCTTGTATGGGGCTCATCATGACAGCCCCAAAGGTAAAAGGAAAGTTGAACTTTGATTTACGGAGAAACAGAAGGATGGTATAACCTCAAGGTTGTTTACCTCACTGGTCTGCATATCCTGGTTCTGTGCATTATTTGGAAAGCTGTGTAGCAGCATCAATGACTTCATCTTAAAGATTTTGTTCAGTGTGGTGTCCTGCGGGTGCGTTTCCAAACATCACCGCAGAAGCTGGTCAGCGCCCAGTGCTTTAGGGTTCAGCCCGCTTGTTCTTGGAAGACGCAGAAGTCCTTCTGTATAAGGGAGCGATAGAAGGCTTTTAGACTCATGGAATCTCAGTGAGGGAGTCTTTGGAGCTCATTTCATGAAACTCAAGGAAACACTCCCCCAAAGAAGCTTTCTGGAATTCTTAGCACATTCTGTAAAATTGTTGCTATGGTAAAAAGACGGCAGCTTTTGTGGTGGTATGTGTGTGATTGGATTATGTTTCCTCGCTCCCTGGGATTTGTGGTCTGGAGGAGATCCAGAGGTGACTCTGGGGATTTGGAGAAATGCTCCAGTTTGCCCTGGGTCCTTGTGATGCCTCCCTGCCATGTCTGAGTCGGCAGGATGTTTAAGAAGTTGATTTTCAAAAATGCATTGTCCCTGAGTTATTAATAATTCTCTCCCCACCTCCACACTCTGCTTGCTATTCTTCTTCTGTTTCTTTCTCACCCCCGACCCCCGAAAGTCAACATCACCTTGACCAAACCCCTTGCATTGACCTTAGTCTGGTTTATTAGTTTTCTTCTGCTTGTAGCTGAACACTCAAGCTTGATTCTCCTTGTGGGTGGGGTTCGGTGCACTTGTCTCCCCCACTCAGGCCGCCTCCACATTCCCAGCCCCTGGACTTGGCAAATACATCCTTTTGGAAAGGCTGTCTCCATTCAGTGTTGACTCCTTAGAGATGTTTAAAACATCTTCGGGTTAGAAAGTGCACCTTAAGCAAACCTAGATTGTACACCACCCTCGAGATGTCCAGATTTGTGATTACTCACAAGGACATTTTTGTTTAGGGCACATTTGACTCACAGTGTAACCATTTTTTTTTCACCCCCACGGGCACCTCATAAGCAGCCTTGGCGATGTCTGTGTCTTAGGAATGACTGGAGAAGCTGCATGTGCAGAAAGGGAGATGTTTCACAAGTAAGCAAAGGACAGAAGTCACCTGTCCAATATATTAGTGACCTTGGGATAACAGAATTGACAGGAATCTAAGAGTCTGCCACTGGGTCAATGTTATAATCTATCCACTCCAACCTTTTCCATGCATTTTACAGATGAGGAAGCCGAAGTGTGGAGAGGAGAATTCCTAAGGATAGTCACATAGCTGGTTATGGCAGAGCTGAGTCCAGGATCCATGTCCTCTTATCCTTAGCAGAGTACCACATCCTAGACCCGCCTTTCTTCCGGCACTAAGATTTTCTACCACATTCTCAAAGAGCCAAAAGAAAGAGAAGAGAGAATAAAAGAAAGCTCAGCCTGGGTTTTACAATACCAGTCATAGGAAGTGCTCAGTAAACGCGGTGACTTGCCGAATCCCAGGGAAAAGCTGCTTCCTCTCCACGTGTGCAGCTTGGTGCAGTTGCAGGCATGATCTCACCCTCCAGGGATAGGCGTGAGGGAGGAAGGGCGGACCATCTTGTTTCACTAGAGTAATTTCCTAGAGAGAGGGGAGCTCGTTTGTGTGTGTGGTCTGTCTAATGCCTCTCACATCCAATAACTTTAAAACCAATCAAATGAATAATGTAGGGAGAAACAAATGGAGTCACTCTTTAGATATTTAAACAGGGATATTTCTGCCACGGACATGTAAATCTTTAATAGGATAAGAGATCTGGCAATCAACGAGAAACAATAAGTAAACAAAAATGCCAAGTTGCTGGAGACCTGGTTCTTTTTGCACTATTTTAGGTTCAATCATTACTGACTGATATTACCTCCCTCAGATAAATTTGTTGAGGTCCTACTTCATAGGGGGTGGTGTGTTTTCAAGACTGGGTCATAAAGTATTGTAATACATGGTCTTTGTTCTCTAAGGGTGTCTGCTCTGGTGGTAGATAGGACAGAGATGTGTAGAAGGATGAATACAAATACAGGTCAGGAAATTCCCTGGCGGTCCAGTGGCTGGGGCTCTGTGCTCTCATTGCCGCGGCCCGGGATTCCATCCCTGGTCAGGGAACTAAGACCCTGCAGGCTGACCAAAAATGAAAACAAAAAGCAAATACAGGTCAGGATGTGGCAGATGTCAGCCTGGTTCTATGTCTACTCTGTTCTCCAGCCATTCAGGGGAGGAAAGGATGATGTGTAGGGCTAATTACCCTTTAACAGGGGAATTTATGCTATGAAATATTTTCACTGGGCAGAGTGTGTAGGGCTGAATCTCTACTTGTGTAGGAGGCAATCTGGAGGAATTTTTGAGCAGTCGCCAACGATCTCCAATTGAGGTGAAAACTGTGTGTGTATGTACGGAGGCGTGCACACAGCCATGTATAGATGTGTCTGCCCTTCAGATCCCAGAGGGACTTCCTGGGGTAAGAGTGAGGCTCCTCAAAAGTTCGTTTAAAACCAAACTGAAGTGTGTTTTATTTTCAAGATCTAAAATTTTGAAGAGCTCTTGTTGTGAGGAAGTTTTCTTCAAACCGGGTTTCCATATGGCTTTCGTCTTTCTGATCCTTGCAGACAAGGAGTTTAATGTTGATAAGCTTCCTATTCCATTGCCCCAGCCCCATTTTCTGTCATCCAGACGTGTTCATGTACCTTAGAAGTAAACTCCTTCATCCTCCAATTGTTCCGTCCCTTGTCTCTCCATTGACTCTCCTCTTTTACTTTTTTACCTCTTTTCTTTTCTGTTCCTTCTTCTGGGGTGAGTAAGAAAAACCAAATGTAAAATTTGAACAAGTCTTTATTCAGAGTTGATGTCTACCTCCTCCCCACCAAGGAGGCCAGAGTTTGCAACAATGGGGAAAAGTCACGGCATCTGCCTTCTTTCCTTCCATGTTCCGTCAAGTAAACTACTTTTTAGGACCAATTCCTTCTTTTCTGGCAGATCTTTTTTTTTCTTTTTTTCATATTTATTTATTTAATTATTTGGCTGTCCCAGGTCTTAGTTGTGGCGCACGGGACTGGCAGATCTTTCATGTTGAGAAGGAAGAGTTAATCCTACTCTTTAAGCTTTAAATTGTGGCCACCTTAATGGTCTCTTTCCTTCTTCCCAGGCCTGACAACATGGGATTTGCTTGGGTTTGCCTTTCTTGATAGGTCAGAGTGGTTGAGATGACCTTGCTTGGTGGGCATAAATGCGCTGATCATGTACCTGAGACCAGGAGAAGGCTGTGCATTGTCCTTATTGGAAGCCCCATCGTCTGTTTGCTTGGTTCTTACTGGTCAGTTTGGAAGTTGCCTTCTGCCACATCCTTTTCATTCGTGTGGTGAACCGGGAGCTCCTCACCCTGATTCCCATCTGTGCCCTATGTTTACCCTTTGATGCAAGGTCCCAACATTAATGGCTGTTTTTTCAACTTACATATTTTATGTCACCCTGAACTGCTCACCATGGGCGTAGGTTATTGATTGAAGGACTGTTTTCCCAGAATTTGGATGAGGCCTCAGAATCTTTCTCAACAGTGTTCTGAAGGTAGCCACCAAATGACCAGATTTATCGGGAGAATTGAAACCTATTTACTCTCCTTGCATCTAGCCCAAATACTCATTTTCATCTCCAGCCTAGACCTCTTGATAGGGCTTTTTCTTCCCCTCTTCTTTCCATGTTATTTTCCTTCTCTGTTCTTTACCTGTTATTGGTGGTGGTGGTGGCGGTGAGGATGATGATACCCAGTGTTTCTCAAACTCTAACAATGTGCCAGAATAAGCAGAGTACTATCCATGGATTATCTCATTCAATTTTTATAATACCCATGAGGAATATTTATCCTCATTTTACCAATAGGAAAACGAGGGCCCAGAGAGGTTAAGTGACTTTCCTAAAGTCACACAGCAAGTCATCGTCTGAGCGTCACCTAAAACACACTCTGCCCTTTTCTCCCTGCCTCAGCACCAGCTTCCTTAGCACCTCATTACATCTTCCATAGTCACTGAATTTTATTCTTTATCATCGTGGCTTACCTAAATACTGACTGCATTGGAAAAATTAAAATTATGGTGTCCTTAATAAAATAACTTTGGAGGGGACGTAGATGTCTGCACTGGGAATACTTTTGGTGTGTGAAACAAAAATTCAACTTGTATAGTCCATGAAATCAATGGTTCAGTTAATAATGCCCCTAATGGCATAATTCTGTTCAGTGCCGATGATGGATACCTTTAAAATCAGAGACGAGATTTAATGACAAGACATGGGGAAATCAGTGCTGTCAGAAATACAGCTGCTGATCTGGGAACTCCATGGGAGGGGAAAACCCCCCAGAAATCACTTGACGTTACTGGTTCCTGTCTCATAAATCTCAGTCTCTGGTCCTTCCTGTACATCCCTCATCCATCCCGGCAGCACCCCAAGTGTATTCCCCCTTGAGTCTCCTGTGCTCAGAGATTTGGCAGGAGATCAGTGCAGCTATCCATGTGCTACTGGTACCTGGAATTGCTCTGTTCTCTGTGCTTGTTCCAAACAGGAAGAAAATATTTTTAAAGACTCTTTTTTTAGGATGTCTTAAGACTCCTCCAGCTATGGTGCCCTTCAAAGGAATGACCTTCTGTTGTACGAATTCTCCGCCTTTGCGTGTCTCCCTACCTCCTTGTATTGGAATAAGTCTCCAGAGACTCACTGTGGCCTAGGACCAAGATGTAGGCCAAGTGGAAACACACCAAAGTGATTTAATAGAAAAGGTAATTCCTATTCAAACGGGATGGTCCCTTATTCATTTCCTCGGATTATCATCAAATTTATGTCACCAGCAAAGGAGCTTTATTGAGTTTCACAGAGATATTCCTTTTGCTCTCATTGTCGTTAGTTGGCACCCTGACATTTTCATATGTGTCTTAGCTAATGCCTCAAAATTACTCCATCTACAAATGTAACAATTGAACAGATAATTTTAATAAGATTCAGCTTGACTTCAGACTGCACTCCTTCCTTTCTTTATAGAATGCAAATTGTAACCTGTTTTTAAAGCCGTGCAATGCAGTGAACTTTAATGGGATTTGACAACATCATATTAAGCACAACAACTACGCATAATGTACCGAAAAATTGGACGTGAAATTGGAAACATAGCTGAGAACAAAGTAAATTTACATGGTTTGGTAGTTTGAATGTCTGATATCATATTCTCTCATGCAAGCGCCATAAAAAAGCAAAGGATTTAACAATGGATATCAGCAGAAAGTGCTTTTAAAGTTAAAACTGATGGATGGCTTGTCAAAAAAAATAATTGCATTGGTTGGAAAGTCGGGATGCATGCTGAGGGGGAGAGAACAGGATCTACAGAGAGGATGATGGGAAGTGACAGTGGTCTGTCAGGAAGGACCGGTTGCCCAGAGGAGTGTGAAGCCGGAGCTATAAGGTGGCAGAGTAGAACAGGCTGTCAGAGCGGGAAAGTGGCTTTAATACCCTGAAAAGCAAAGGAATCCGCCTGTCAGCTTTGCTCAGCCTTGCTGAAAGAGGAAGGGAACATGGCATAGAGTTAGAGTCATGGAACGGGGTGGGGTGGGGACGAGGAGCAGTGCCGGAGAGCACGGGCAGACAGTGGGCTGGGGAGGCTGCTCCTGTGGGTTTCTGAAAATTTGCTTTTCTATTATTTTTTCTCCCTTGATCTCAAGGGCCAGTGAGTTAAACTGGAGGGGCTGGGGGTTTTGCTGTGCCTTTCAAGAGAAGGGTGATCTAAGAGAAGGAGCATGCCGGGCCAAATGGCCACCTGCCATTCCGGAGGAGTGGGTGGCTTTCTCGCACGGACGCCTAGGCGCACCTTGGCTTATTTCTGGCTTTTCAGATCTCCAGCCTCTTCTGCTGAGCTTTTCTTCCCTTCAGGTTATGCTGTCCATTCTCCCAGGGACACCACTGATAGCCAGTCACTCTGGGACTAGCTTATCTTCCGCCAGAGTGCTTCGCAAGGACTTACCTACCACTTTAGCCATCCAACAGGATCATGATTAAAATGCAATAATCTGATGATTTTTCCATAAATATTTTTTTGCTCTATCAGCAATAGGTTTTGAATAATTTATTATTCTTCCTTAATATACTTCTGGCAGTGAGGTTAATTTGGTCATCTTGCAGGGGCCTGGCTGGTAATGAACATTTTTATGTCAGGCCTCAGAGTACTTCCTCCGTAACACACATCACGTCTTTACGATTTAATTGCCACAGTTGCTTGAGAGCGTTGAGTCTAGGAGGGGTTGGAATATGGTGGTTTATCATACTAAAAATATTTTGTGTATCTAACCTTAAAAAAACATGTTCTGAGAACCATCTAAATTCTTAAACTGCGTACAGCCCCCTAAAATACAATTATAGATTTGCTATAATAGTTTGGAAGGGAGACTTCTTTCCCAGGAAATGACTTTGCCAGTTGCGGAGGCAGGAGGTGGTGGTGATAGTAGTAGTAAGCAGCAGTGAACACTTATATAAGCACTTATTTTGTGCCAGGCAGCATTCTGAATGCTTATATACATTAACCCATTTAACTCCCCTAACGACCTTATGAGGTAGGTTCTATTAATAATGCCACTTTGCAGATTTAGGAGTCTGAGGCCCAGAGAGGTCAAGTAACTTGTACAAGGTCACACAGCAAGGAAGTGGTGGAACTAGGATTCAGACTCTGGTAGTCTGGGAGCACAGTCCATGCTTTGCATCAGTGTGCTGTGTGTGTGCGAGTATATGGGAACACACTTAGATGCCAGGTTGATTCGTGTTTCATCTCTGTTATTTTTGTGTGTCTAATGCATTCTGGGAAGGATTTTATTAAAATTAGGCATCAGCAACAGGCAGAGCAGAGTGAGCTGTCTAGGGAGGAGCAAGGCCCCAGAGTGATCTTCCGTGTGCTCTTACCAGTGTTAAAAGAGGGGCAGGACAGGGAAAAGACCAAAGAACGGCAGGCAGGGCTGTCGTGGTCACAAAGGCAGAATAAAAACACTCGTTTGAAAGTTTTAGTCTCGTGCTCGGAAGACAAATATATACCTACACCCAGCGTTCGATTCTAGGTTGTAATAAACCATGTTCCAGAAGATAGGGACCTCTGCTCCTGGTTTTCCTGGGGGCTGGCTGGAGATATGAGCTGGTAGCCTGCCCTTCTTTTTATCACAAATTCACACAGTGTAGTAGGAAACTGCTCATTAAATGGATTAATGAGTGGGGTATTTGTGGGCATAAATGACCACTTGGGAATGCACCCACCTCCTCCAGTTCGGCCAGGCTCGTCTTGTGGGTTACAGTCTGTGCCGCCGCACGTCAGCGCTGGGTCGTGTTGTCGTCATCCTGCTTTCCCAGGCCTGTAACTTCGCTGTAAACAAGCAGAGTGGCTTTCTATTCAGTGGGCTGTTTACCTTCTCCCAGCAGGAGATCTTGTTGTTTTTTCTCCTGGGGAGCTCTGGTCTTTTTTTAATCCTATCTGATACCAGGAGGGGAGGGAACCGTTCCAGAGTTCTACACCGTAAGACACACAGCATCTCGTGACACCCAGATTGGCTTGGTGTGATTTTTTAAGAAGCCTCCCCAGTGTCCCACACCACACTCTGGCTGCAGCAGATCTAAAAGCTGCACAGCGACGCAGCTCATGGCAAGTAGGATTTACAAGGACGTCGTTGTGATTTTTTTCGATTCTTGAATCAAAGAATTTCAGGTTTGGAATGGATGGAGCTTAACGGAACTCTTCAGTGTCTGCTCTAGGGGGTCTCCAGGGATAGGGAACTCACTACCTCCAGGGACACCAAATTAGCTGAGACCAGTAGGGAGTTTGTTCTTAGGATGAGCCAGATGTATTCCTCTGCACCTTCCTTCCACTGGTCCTTGTTCTAACTCCCGGGACTGTACAGATCCCAAGTGTGAAACATCATATCATCCACTGTAAAACTACGTTAAGTACAGATCAGCTTGTCATGTCCCTCAGCTGCTGATTCCATGTGTGTGTTGGAGATACTCATAGCTAGAGACTTTCTCCTCCTTCTCGCCCCTTCCTTCTTCCACCCTACTTTTTATGGTATGCTTGCTCTTGCACCAGAACTCAGCTCCTTTCATTAATTTGAGGTAGCCCCGAACACAGAATTTAAGTGTTAAAGGAAGGACCTCCTGACTTGAGGCCAGGGAGCAAGACACATTCCCCACCATGAGACTGCAAGCTGGTGATGCTGTTTCCATTTTACATTTGAAGAAAGTGAAGCTCAGAAAGGTTAAGCTACTTGCCCAAGGACACACAGCTAGTAAACGGAGGGGTAGATTCGAACTCAGGTCTGCTGACACCAGCCTCAGCTCTTTACAAGGCAGGTCAGTGTACTTGTTCTAAGTGCAGGCTCCGAGGCCCAGCAGGCCTGGGTTCAAATCCTGCCTCTACCACATACTAATTCGTAACCCTGGGTGAGTTGTTTAATCTCTCTGTGCCTCAAGGTCCTCATCTGTGGAATGGTGATAATAATAGTACCTGCCTCGTAGGGTTGCTGTGAAAATTAAATAAGATAATGCATGTAAAGCACTTAGCACATCACCTGTGACAACCACTCAGTGAAGGTTAGCTTAATGACATCATGGTCACCATCATCATCATCATATTTTTTTAACTACATAGGGAGTGCCAGAGCTTTGCACTGTTGGCTGCAGCAGAGCCTGAAGCGTGGCCTCCTAGTTCTTGTGGGGCGGGTGTCAGCAGATTCATGGGGTGGGTGCAAATAGCCCTTCTTGCTGATGCTTTACAATTGAGGCTGGGCAGGGTCTGGGGAAGGGTGGCAGTGGCTGTTTTTAGTTTTTTTTTTTTTGGTTTTGTTTTTTTACACTTCGAGAAGATTGCCACAGTTATCTGGAAATCTATTGCTCGGGCAAAGGCAGGATTGCGTGATACGATTTAAAAGGCCGGCAGCTGCATTTCATCCTTTTCACAAGAAAATAACCCCTTACTCCAGTGAAGCTAAAAATAAAAATGGCAGTACATTTGGCAACCACACTTCTTTCTTTATTACCTCAGCAGTATCTGAATAAAATGTCTCATTAAGCAAAATATAAGGGCAATGAAAGGGAGAGTAAGTCAAATTAGTTGACACCTAAAGCTTGGTGTATCATATACAGCGAGGGTAGTTACTGTTTAGTAAAATGGATTTAATGCTTAATATAAATGCTGATATTTAGATGGCTATATTTTGGCAACTCGGGGAAAAGAGTGGTGGCTTTTGAGCCTGTAGATCTAGGTTTTAGGTTCTGCCCTGGCACAAACCACTTGCGTGGCCCTGAGTGATTCACTCTATTACCCCACTTCCTCCATATATAAATGAAGGGCGTTGCCTGGAACCCAGTGGCTCTGTGGTAGGATCTCAGGGTCACCTGGGGAGGGGACAATAATAAACAGGTCTCCGGAGACCCACCCCATTCTGACAGGTGCAGTGTTACCTGTGTCTGCTTTAATTCAGCGTCCCTGGGTGAGATTTTCTTTGAAGGAAAGATGGCGGCAATTAAAAAAAGGTTCTAGAATCAGAAGATGCTAGCTCTCCAAAGTTCTGTGATGCCCAAGTAAGAGTTAGCTTTGGATGCAATCTGGGCTCTTTTTAGCTCTACCACCATCCATGATCAGAGAGACCTTGGTGCCCTGGGGGCAGGGAAGTACCCTAGAACACAGCGCGCACGGTGAGTGTGACCAGGGAAGAAAAATGGTGACAAAGCCTTTCACAAATGTGGGTGGGACAGACTTGTGTGTGGGGGGTTGGTGAATGCATATATGAGCATTTTGGTGCGTGATGTGTAAGTGTGAACGAATAAGTAAAATTTGTGCATGAGTTGGTAGAACCCGTATGTAAATCTCGGTCTCATCTGTTTGTAGAGCTGTGTGCATAGCCCTACCTGTGAGGCCTGTGCACTCGGTACTGTCAGTGGCCACCTCTTGTCTCCTTGGGACCTACCAACACCATGGTGACTTAGCCTTTACCTTCATGCCTTGAAATGAGGAAACTGAGTCTTAGAGAAGCTGAGTAATTTCCCCAAGGTTACATAGCTAAAAATTTGCAGAGTAACAGGATTATAGTAGGTCTTTGTTTAATGTATGTCTGGGATATGCCTCCAGCAGCTAGGTAGGAACTCTTTTTTATCTGCACTAACCTTCTGATGGCCTTGCTATCTGAGAGTGGGTTGCCAGTTTATTAGCCTTCCTTTGTTCAAAGAAATGAGACCCTCTGTTGAGATCTCGAAGTCAAAGACAAGGGAAATTAAGCCTAGTATCAGAAGGTCCTTTGTCTACACAGCCATCTGATTTCTGTGTAAGGCGAAGTTTCTCCAGAGTCTTTTAGAGCGCTCGGTTTTGTTTAAGTTCCTGCTTTATTACTTTTGGGTATTGTAGTTGAGGTTTGCAATGACATAGGGCCGCCAGGGTTTATCCCAACCACTTTTGTTTTTGCCAGAAGAGACTAACATGTTGTTGTTGGGGATTTGCTGAGGCCTTACTTGTGTTTGAGGCCTCCCTTCCCAAACTTCTGCTGTGACAGACTTGGGAGCCTGTTGAAAATTAAGGCTGATCAGTAACAGGTACTATGCAAAACATTCTTAGGTACTACTGGAAAACAACTGATTACAATCTCTACCCTGAGATCGTAGCAAATCTTGTTACCCTTTATTCCTACCACGCAGCACATTGAAGACTTTGTCAGTCGTTCCTCTTCCTTGGAATCATAGCCTGAGAGGCTTTTGTTCTGAAGAAAACATTACAAGAGCCCTGACTAGATTTATGCTCTGCTTCTGATGGCTCATGAAGCCTAAGCATAGCTAATAATAGTTCTTTCACCTGCTTTGCTCAAGACTAAGATCCTTTATAAATATGCCCACCAGAACCATCAATCATTGTTTAGAAATTTAAATTTTACCAGGTAAAATGAGAATGGATTAAGGGCAGGCTTTTTGTAGTGTGGAGCTCAGCCCTTTCATAGATAGAGCATTTTGTGGAATTTCTTGGTGCCTTATTTGGAGGTGAGGAGAAACTGGAACCTTTGTGCACTGCTGGTGGAAGTTGAGACTGATGCAGCCATTTGGAGAAATCTGGAAATATTGGCCAAAACAAATCTATGTCCTCTATGACCTAATGGTCCTACCCGTGGATTCATAGCTCGGAAGAGCTCTGCAATAAGTGGGCATTAGATGAGGGCGCCAAATTTGACCTTGCCCAAACTTATAAATAACTGTTAATGTGTCTAATTTGTTTTCACTAGTTGAATGGCATTTCCCGTTAAGGGGCTTCAGCTCAGAATTTCCATTGCTCTAGGAATATCTGTAGCCTCATGGAGACCCAGATTTCTCAGCTATCAGCTGGGGTACCATCTAAAATGATAACGATAGATATCCTGATTCCCCAACTGGAGACAGAATTGCCAAAATACTTTTGAGAACCAGTATTGTTCTTACCAGGCAAGGATCTGAATGGAAGGGAAACACGTGAAACTAGAATCTGCATTATTTCCTTCCTCTGAGCTTCTTCTCAAGGAAATTCACCCAAGAATGCTTATGCCTCAATGAGACTCTTTAACAGAGAGAAGAACTTCAAGGCTCTCTGGGGCTTTTAACATCCTCCCTCATCAACATTATTGAACCATCTGATTCTCCTACTAGGGGATTCCTATCCTTGGAGCTGGCTTTGCCAGCTGTGCAACTACATTCAGGGTACCAGTATTTATTAATTTAGGAGTCTACAGCCAAAAACCAAAAAGTGTGCTTTATGTGGTGGCTTCTTTACCTCACCGTGTTGAAGCTGTGTTTGGCCACAAAATCTCTGCAACCTTACTCACACATAGACTGCACAGTTCAAGAACAAAACACAGGTTCATGAAGTCTACTTAGCTGTTATTGTGAGAACCGGGAGATTCTGAACCATCTCAATAACCAACCATTATCATTTGTACCAATAATGAGTTTCTTTGAGTTCTCACTTCCAAGCTTGATTATGTTTGTGCATATACAATGTCTTTTGTTCTTTTCCTCTGACTATACTTGCTTGTAAACCTGGAAGACTAATAAATACTGATGCTCCTTTGCCACATGATTTTGATTGAAAGCTTTCTGATCTGCATGGCCTGCCGGATCAAGCTGTACACCAACAGATGACACGTCTCTATTTCTCCTTCCAGTTGGTTGTAATAGAAGGGATGACCAGAAGACAGCTCAGTAGGGACTGAACTTCTTTAGGCAACCAGCCTGAGTAAATTATCTGCCCACAAAAAAACTTAAAAAATTCGTGTTGTTTATTCCAAAGGTCTCTTGGCTATTCTGTATGCAATACTTTTTGTGAATTCTTTGCATTAAACAACTGACTGGAAGGTACATTTGGGCACCCGGAATGAATTATAATGGTGAAGACTGTTAAGGGTAACGTTGAGGTACTTGGCACAATGCGCCCAAAATGGTGTATGTGAAGATGTTTCGCAGACTGTAAAGTTACTTGAGAATCAGTATTAATTCTGTGGAATTATCCGGACATAGACTTCTTTTCAAATGACTCAGGATGCTCACAGATACTCTCATCTTAGCCCTTTCTGAAATAATCACGGGTGCTTTCAACACATGGCTTTGCAGACACTATCATTTCTGGCAGTGGGTCTGTAATGAAGGAAGTTGTGGACGGGAACCTTATCTCAGCTGTCACCATCCTGCCTCATCACCTTCAAGCCAAGTGATCAGGCTCAAAGGATAGTCAGGCTACTGGGATGTCTCAGGAGGATGCTGTAGGAGATCGGTCAGTGAGATTCACCAGACTCTCTTCATCCCTCAACCTGTCACTCCACGTTCAACCGTGGAAATCAGCTCTGATGCATCACTAATAGGGAAATTGCTCAAAACTTGCTTTGAATACTTAACAGCCACACTTGGATGGGGACCTTGAGAGCAAGCACATACTAGTGTTTGCGTGAAAACAAAATAAGACTTAGTCATTGTTAAGAGCAGTGGATCCAGCCAGTGGCTGTTTCCTGACGTAGTAAATGAGGTCACAGAAGTTCCAGAGTGCACTATTGGCCCCTGTAAGATGCTCTGGGGCCATGATGTAGATTAAGCAATAATTCTTTTCTGGTCATGCATCTCTGGAAGAGTGCTTGGGCCCACTATCACTACATAGAAATAGCTTTACAAGTTGTGTGGAGGATTGGTGAGATGGGTGGGAAGGTGTTAGGCAGGATGAGGAGAATGTGGTGATCTTGGTATTTTTTTGGTGCCTTTATAGTCTTTCTGGGGACATCTTGGTAGGTTCCTGTAGTTGTACCCTGTGGTATGGGCTTTGCCTAGAGAAGCTTTTGCCTTTAAAAGGGTTGTTGTAGAAGATCTGCTTCCGCCCTTGCTATCTCCTCGTACTTATATAGGGTTGCTATGAACAGCTGTGCAGGTAACAGACTGCACAGCTGTGAACAGAAGCCCTGAGAACAATATCAACCATAACTACATCAGGAACATTCTCAGGGTTCCCAGTAGAGTTAGTGATTGAAGGACCAAGAACCACAGTCCTCTTGGTTAGCTCTGTGGCCTCAGGCAAGCTATGTAACAGTAATGGGCCTTAATTTCTACCTCTGTAAAATGTATGTTTGTGGGTCCAAGAGCAGAGAAACCTTTCCAGGGTGCCGGGGCCTGGGACTGTTGGCCACTGCTCTGGGGGCCTCCGTCAGCGCCCACTAATGGTGTTGGGATCTGACCCATGTTCACCTGGGAATTTCCTGGCAACACGTACTGGCTTGTTTCCAGCTAAGCAGCTACCTGGAGGAGGGGTGAATTCTTGGAAAGTGGGCTGCTCCCTTTCCCTTTTAGAACAGTTCTCCTCTTTAAGAGTGTCTTGTATGACGATTGGAGTCAATATGCTTATAAAGAGGCTTTACTGAACGTGATGGGCCTTTACTCTCATTTAGTACATCATGGAATTGTCCCTCGTGGGTACTTTTCATGGCTAGAGGGTCTCCTGGCTTAAGTGGTGCTCTGTGATTGGGGCTCCAGACCCCGATCCAATGTCTCTCTTGGTTTGCTCTCAGTTTCTCACAGAGAAGGGAACTTGGTTGCAGCCACTCCCACAGGAACAAAGCTCCTTGTTCTTTCCCTTTCTACCCCTCCCCTGCCCCCTATCACTGTTCTCCCCCTGCCCCCCACCAAATTCCCTCTAAGCACTGAGAGTCCTGAGGAAGAGAAGGGCAGGGGTGAAAAATTTGAAATTGCCCAAGATGGATAGTGAAAACCCTATGCATAAATAAATTACAGCACAGCCCTCAGATGAACAATGATTGTGTGGTTGAAGACCTGGCTGAATAAGTGTGTCAGGCACTGATTGGAAGCGTGATAAATGCAATGACCTAACAAAGGATTGACTTCTCCTGCAGACAGGCCCCTTTTAATGGATGGAAAGGGAGGAAGCTTCATTTAGAAGGGAAAGGCTGTTTGCTGTGCAGATATGACAAAGGGGAAGTAGACAACCATTGATTTACGTTTGGGAATGACAGTTGAAAAATTCAGCAATAATCATGACAAATGAGAAGAGATGCAGTCAGAGAAAAAAATGCCAATACTTTAAGCTTGCAAAGAAATGCCAAGGTCACAGAGAAAGGTTCCCAAACTTCTGGTTTTGACAGCCTTAATGGAAATAGTAGAAAAGATGAGGGTTCGGGTTAAAAGGGATGGCTTGGCATGAAGGGCTGCAGGTGTTGGTAATTAGTGGTGAGTTTGGAGAGAGAGTGGCAGGAAGGCCTCTTCACACCACTGGGAAGAGGTCTGTCCACAGGCCACTGAGATGCTTCCCGCTGCCGTCCGTCCTGCCTTCTTCTCTGAGGTTTGGAAAATCAAGCAAGCGATTTTAATGTCGGTAGCAGCAGCAGAAAGGCAAAATGTGGGCTGGGTGTGCTTGCGACGCTGGAGGGGGGGACATCACATCAGATGTGTTGCTCTGGACCCTGGAGTATCGGCTCCTTTATTTTAATTTAATTTTGTGTAAAGGACTGATTATAAGTGAGAAGGTGATGTGGTTTAGGTCCTCTGCCCGGTTAAGATGGGTAGGGTGTCTCCTGGGTTTTTATCTTCTTTGTTTATAAGGCAGCCAGTGTACTGAGTTCCATACTTTTATACTCCAGTAAGAAAGACGCACTCCAGAAAGTTCTATCTGTGGAGGTGGAAAGTTGATTTAAAAATGTGTATGCAAAAAACAAAACAAAACAAAAACAAACAAACAAAAAAAAATGTGTATGCATGTGTGGGGAGGGAAGTGGTGTGGAGGAAAGACCTGTGGCCTGGGAATCATCCAGCCTGGGTGGTAGTTTCCTGCTAATTCCCTGTGTGAATGTGGAGAAATCGCCTCCCTTCCCCAGCACTCCACATGCTCATCTTTGAAATGGGGTAATTTGGAGGGGTTGGGTGTAGTCACTGTGATCCCTTCCTGGTAGGATCTGAGGATTCAGTATTATATCCAGACGTGGTCTGTGTGTGAGTCTCATTTTGTATCTATTTGTATATACATACAAGCCTACATCTAACATGTATGTCCACACATAAGTAGCTTGTATTCGCCCAGGCCCCCATTTCAATATTTTATGTAGCAATTAACATTGCAGTATAATCTTTATTTTGGTTTGTTCTCCTCCAACTATTGTTTATGGACTAACCCCCCACAATTACAAACAAGGATTTTACTTGGATTAAATGAAATATTATAAAATCATCATTCTGTTTACTGGGTAAAGCCTATAATACTTAAGGGCTTCGGGGTGCAGGGGGAGTCTTAACACCCTCAAAATAAGTGTCATGGAATTAGTTACCGATTCAGAGAATGGCAAAATATTCTCCATGGGAATTCTTTAACTTCAGAAAACATTTGAACTATGATTACATTTTTTACTGAATTCATTAAAGAGAGAGAAATTTTTTTTTTAATCTTATTTATGTGAAGTGAAGTGCCAGGAAAAGCTTTGGCAAATGTATCTTAATTTGTGAATACTCCTCTCTAAATGAAAAATTATTTTATTTAAGCTGACCAACTCCCTTTAGATAAGCCTTGAAGAGAAGTTATCTCATTAAAAAGAGTGATGCGTTTTGGAGCTGCATCGTATCACAATTCCTCTTCTTAACAGAACAGTTGTGGAGGCTTGCCCTGACAAGGTTAACCCTGAGCCCCATGTCACCAAGAGCCTGTGGCTGTTTTCATTTGAATTGTCTGGGCGTGCGAAGGTTCCAAGTAAAACAGGTGCTGGGTTTAAAAGCAACACTCCACCAACTCAAGCATATGAACCGTCAAGTTGCGAAAAGCTATCCAACTTCCATCAGTTAAGACACCCTTTAAACTGTAGAAATGAAGGAGGGAAGGACCAGATTATAAATGAGTTGGATCTGGTAGGTGAGATAATCGTGGGTCTATAATGGTTTCTTACGACGTCACGTCTACCTGGGGCTGCAGAGTGTGAGTATAAGGAAAGTAGCCTCTTTAGATTAAACATTTTCTAATCAGCTTTATCACTCATATCTGAATTTATCTTATTTGAGGAAAACGCCAATATATTAGCAGGCATGTATGATACACAAGGTGACCCTACCAACTTAATGACATAATACATTATCCTTAATGAAGTCAATATCTTGTCTTTTAGCTGTCTGTCTATTGGGGCGATTAATTGCAGTGTCATTAAAGTTAGCTCTCTTTTCATTTGAGCTTGACAAGTCGCATAAAACTAATGTTCTTAGTTATCAGCTACTGGAATAGGATAGAGGATGGAGGAAATTGTAGGACAAATAAGGGGGTACTGCTACAGCTAACTTGAAGGACTTTTTCCAATGACTGTTTCCTTAGGTCTCTTCTTACCCAGGCTCTCTTGTTAGTTGAAATTCAAGGCAAAGCTAGATGGCTCTTATTCAGACCACGGTTTGGGGTGGAGAAAAGAGGGAACAGCTTAGAATTACACTCGGTTTGGTAGCCGTGGAGCCGTTTAGTAACAGGACCTTGATTACTGGAAGGGTTTCTTTCCTAAATAAATTTGCCGAGTTACTTCCTGAACTGTTGTACGGGAGCTGATAGCCTGCGAGAGGATGCGATAAAGAACAGTTGAAACCATATTTTCATTTTGCTTTGAAGTTTTTCTAATTTAATGGGCTCTCTGGCAGAAAGGGAGCGTTGAGGGTGGGGGAAGGGATTTTTGTCCCAACCGCACTTTGCAAATGGTTCTAATAAACACCAGCTAATTGTGGGCATTGTGGGAGCCATAGCGCCGGGTCCACTGCTAATTGTGAAGGCAAAGAAAGCCTCACTCCCTGCCTTCCCCCTACCTCTGAAACTACGAGACAGGATGGCTGTAATTTACAGTGTGTTATCTTTGTCTATAGCGGCAAGATGATATGAAGTAAATCAAGGTACGAGTAATGAAAGACTGAGAATTTATTCCTTGGAGCACACTTTAAAGTGTAGTATCTGTTATAGTGGCACTGCCTGAAGACCCTGAAATGAGACTTGGATGATGGGCAATAAAGCAGCATAGAGGCTCATGTTAATGTTGTTTGTCTGAGGTTAGTAATTGGGTTCCACTGATGAGTTGTGTGAAGACAAAGTGAGAATCCCAGCTAGTATTGTAAATCTTACATTGTTGGAACAAGAAGCAATCCTAACAAATATTGATCCTCTCCGTGCCCAGAGGCAAGGAGGGAAGCAGCGAACTGCAAAGCACTGGCTTGTTTCGATAGCACCAATTACCTTAGTGAAACCAGCGCTCTGCATGAAATCCCAGGGTGGCCGCAAACCGTGAATTAGCCATGATTAGGCTTTTTAGCTGGATCCCCCCAAAATCACGCCAGCTTAGCATTCTGTCTCAATTATCCTTGTGGTCCTAAAAACATATTTCGTGGAAGTAGTTCCTTCCAGTTATTAAAGTCTCTGGTCAGGTGTGGATGCCAGATATGAGTATGCGGCCAGCCTCTGCCTTACACACAAAGAGCTGGAGTGAACGCGTCTTGAGTTTGACCGCTGGAAAGATGTAGTTTTCCACTCTAGATTTCACTGAACAGCAAGTTGGGGGGCCCACATCCCACACGTAATGGACTTGGTTGCTGTTTGGTTCTCCCCACCCCTATTTGTGGTTAATTTATGTCCTAAAGATCCTTGGAGGGATGATCTCCAGGGAAGAAAAGGCATCTCAAGTTCTGTGTTTTGTGGGGCTAGCCTCCTGTTCTTCATGTTTATTGTGAAGACCTTCTAAAGATCTGTGCTCATCTTATTTGAATATCGAGCTTCCTTCCTTGGAATCTCCCCCGAGTTCTCACTGTGGAAAATTTGGGGCCATGGGAAGGGATAGTGTTGATAAAATCTGGGACGGTCACGCTTCACTTTGTTTCTTCCCAGAGACGAGCGCTTGTTATTGGCATCCCTTAGCACCCGCCCTCTACTCCATCACCTTGGCTGTGAGTGTGCAGTAGTTACTCTCAGGGTCATTCCATTGGTCAGATCTCGACTCTGGGCTGGGCAGGGCAACGTGATGTTTGGCCCTTGGGCTCCTGACAACCGAGCTACATCAGCTTTCTGCATGCCTCCCAGCCCTGTGGGCTCCATTGGGAGAAGAGACATCCCTGGGGACCTCAGAGCATTTGGTCTCTGATATGACACTATAACATACATATATCAACATGTGCCTGGAGCAGAAGATGAGGTCAACCCCACCAAAATCAGGCAGACAGAGAGCAAGGGTTTGAATAAAGAGAACCATGTGTTTTCTGGAACTAAAATTGGGTCTAGGGTATGTTTTTAGGATTCCATGACACCATCATTAATTAGGTCATTAATTCTACAAATGTTTATTGAGTGTGTAACTTAGCGCCAAGCAATGTTCTGGCTGCACAGTGGAATAAAACGGAGTTTACATTCCTAGTGGCGGGGATGGTGGTGATGGAATGTAAACAAATAGGGGCAATTTCTGATGTAAACTGTAGAGAACATACAAAGAGCTATGGGGATAGAAAGTGGCTTGGAGTGGGAGGGGGCTCCCTTAACTAGGGTGGTCTGCTCTCCTCACACTACACACCACACCTCGGACCGGAATGTTTTGCCTTGACACCTCTACCCAGTCCTGTCTCTCTGCCCAGGCTCATGCTGTCTGGGCAGCCCTGAGATGCCTTGGGCCCCACATGTCTAGTTTCTGCTCATTTCCCAAGGCCCAGCTGAGAGAGCACACCTCCCAGGAAGCCATTCTGTTTCCACCAACTGAAAATGAGCATCTGTACGCAGAGTTCCTGTGCAGCATTTCCTCCTTCCTCCAGTTGGACACTTGCACTTTCCGTCTTATAATAGTAGCTCGTGGTGTGTTCATCTCACCTCCACTCCTTGCCCTTGGGATCCTTAAGCGCAGGAGCCACATGGAGTTGACATCTTGTCCCTTGTAGCACACAGCAGTGTCTTGTACATAGTAGATGCTCCATAAATGTTAATTCAATGAAAAATTACAGGGAAGAGCCAGGCAAGTTTGTAGTGTGTATATGTGTGTGTCGGGGGTGGGGTGGGGGGGAAGGGGCTTTTGTTTGTCCGGAATTTGGTCTGATATACAGAAATGCCTCAGTGAAACACCGATTTACTGTTGTGTAGCTATGTTACTGAGTGGGTTTGTTATATCTGAGCGGACTGGTGATGTCTGCCTGCCTCTCCAGGCCACAAACACGTTTTGGAGGGATCGTTAACTTGAAGGTTGCAGTAAGACCTTAACCACTCTGAACGACTAGCTTTGGTGTCTGCTAAGGGCAAGCAAAGGCACAGAGTAGTTCCACTGGTGAAAATGGTTTGACAGTGGTTTTAAAATAATTGTCCTGCAAATGTGAATAATCTCAGCAAATGCAAACCAGCTGCCTTATGGTTCAGCCTGAGCCCTTCACCCCTGCGTTGGGAGCTTGGCCACCAGCAGCCAGCCCATCCAGTCTGTGGGCCAGCTCCCACCCTTCTGCACAGGGAAAGGGGAGCAAGCGACTCCGTTGCCCGTTGGCCTCCTGAGACACCCCTGAGGATTAAATAACTAATGACCGTAAAGTGCTCTGTGAAAAGAGAGTGCTCTATAAAGTGTTATTGTGGGGGCTCTTAAAAATGGAAAACGACTTTTAATTTACAAAGAGAACACTCAGCGTAAGGAGGGGTGGCTGTAAAGCTTTTATCGCCACTTTGCTTTCCTGAAGCTTCTTAGCTAGTGCTGTTGGCACCATGGTTTGCTCTCCCAGGAGTTCTCTCACCTGCTTGCGGGGTTTAGGAAAGATGCCAACATCTCATTGGCCTGACGCCACCCTGGTTCCTTGCTTGTGTCCAAACCTCTTGGTCAGAGCTGAGCCTTGATTGGCCTTGGGATGCTTTTCCTTGATTGAACTTTGAGAGCAAGGATCTTTTTCTGAGAGCCAGCCAGCTGGAACGGAGAGTATCCTGGGATCTGGTAGTTCCAGGGAGCCCTCTGGGGCAGCTGCGTAGACCACAAACCACTTGCAAAGATGGAGCCTTGTGACAATCATGCCGTATGGACAATAGCCTGCCCTCAGCAGACAGGCCCTCTGTCCATTTCTTAAGAAACAGGACTCATCTTCTCTTCCTGCTCAATGATAATATTCATTTTTTATTGAATTTCACCAACAATTCCTAGGCTTCCTGCTCACATTCTACTTTCTCCATGTCACATATGTGTGGTTGGGAGGTTTAAAACAGATTGTTATACCTCTGCAGTCTGTATTATTATTTCATGTCTTATGCGTTTTGTATGTGTTTTTAACCCCAGTGTTTAGGATTTACTTGGGCAAGCCCTCATGTTAACATGCAGTACTGTGAATGGGAAGGGGGCTTTCTGGTCTCCTTTTTGTTGGCTTCTCTGACTCTTTTGACATATATAACCTCCCTAGCGACATGCATTCTCTTCAGGAGAGGAGCCCATAAACTCAGTATTTATCCTACAAATGCAGGGATGTGTCTGCATTTTTATGACCCTGCTAAGTGGAGAGTATTCATTTGTGCCACCTCACCCCAGATGCCCATCCCGAGGCTGAGCTGCTTATCATGCTCTCGTCTCTTTCCCAAAGCCTGAACAGGGAGCTTGGGACCACTGTCAACATGTTCCCTTTCATCAAAGAGGAAATTATTATCATATATTTTTGTAATAACCAGTAACGTTTCAAATTACTCACATTTTTATGGCTTACAATGAAGCTTATGCTTAACCTCTAACGTTCGTGTGGCTGGTAACGATGGGCTCGTTAGTTAACCACTTACGGGGAGTTAAGGGCAGGTAGAAAGCCACGTGACCAGTTATGAACCAGAGTAGCAACTCATTTCTGAAGCTGAGATTAGAAACACCTTGCTTGGCTTACATTTATTGGTAATGAGTGAGGTAAGCCCCATTGATTTTGTGGTGATGCTTGGGGAATGTGGCCTTGGTCAGCTTCTCAATGGTTCATGTGATGAGGGATGCTGGTCCTTGCACCCTGCGTCTTCAGGTTCTGGGTCTTTGTTCCAAAAGCTGAGTATTTGGGGAGACTGGTTGCAACACAGTTGATGACTAGCACTTGAAGCCTCCCAGAGACTCTGTAACTATGTGTCCTGATGGTGGTTTTCAGTAGCCTCTTGTTTGAAGTCCCATCATTCATAAGTCTGCGGTAGTGTGGGATATGAACTACTGTGAGTCATGTGCTTACATTAGCTTTTGAGTTGACACACTCATTTGGAAGAGAAGCTTATATGAAGAAATGGTCTAGTTTGTGGTCAGGGTATCTTGGTCTGCCAGCAGGATGGGAACGGGGTCAAGGGAGTGTGATTCCATGATGGTTGTTCCTTAACTGGGGAGTGTACTTTATGGGCTCTCAATTGGATGGCTTAGCAGAAGCACTCATTAATTGTGTTCAAAAAAAAAAAAAAAAAGGAATGTGAGGTAGAATCATCCTGAGTCCACTCTCATTTAACTGCTTTGAGGATTATACTTTTAAACTTCATTTTAATTATTAAGTCATCTCACCAGGAATCTCCTAGTATCATTTAGGTGCCAGGAACTTTATAGACCTCTCATTTAATCATACCAACAACAAAATTATTGTTTTTCACATTTTACAGATGAGGAGACAAGCTTAGAGAACTTAAGTGACTTGCTCTAGGCCACACATCTAAAAGTTACACAGCCAGAAAGAATTAGTCTTGATATTAAAGCTCAGGCTCTGAAGTGCCATAATTTACTTTTACCTATATGTCATTAGAGAGAAAGATATCCCGAACAGATGGAAGTATCATGGACTTCCTGTCTGTCATGTAACCAAGAATGTTAATTGATCTCCTGTGATATATTGGCTATTGTAGTTGGGACTGCAATAGCATGTTGGGAGGTATTGACATATCAATCCAAATCAAACAAAGATGTTTCTGGATGATGTAATATTAGAGATTATTTGCAGCTTGTTTTTATCAGTGGATAAGAGATTAGCCATAACTGCTTATCATCATGGGACAGTAAGACCAAAAGTTTCCTTAGGGTATTTATCTAGTTCAAGGGTGGTGATCTCAATTCAACAACAGTTACTCAACAAGTATTTAAGGATGTACCACATGCCAAGTATATACTTACATTATATGAATGCTTTGATGCCTCACATACATTTACATTATAATTGCCACACTACAGTGTTTATATAGCTATATATTGTTGAAAGAAATTGCAAAAAGAAAATATAGTCTATATATTTGATCACATATTCGTCATTTCCACTGCTCTTCGTTCGTTTTTACAGAAGAAATATTTCATTTGGTAATGTTTCTTTACAGCGTGAAGAATTTCTTTGAACTTTTTTTGATTATTTGGGTCCCTGGCAACAAGTTTTCTATTTCTGTTTATCTAAAGTTATCTTTATATTGCTTTCATTTGTGAAGAATATTTTCACTGAATATGGAATTTTTTGTTCTTTCAGCAGATTACAGAGGTCATTCCATTGTCTCTGCCTCCATTGCTTTTCATGGGAAGTCAGTTGTTACTTTTAACCATGCTTTCCCTATATGTATATAATGTATCATTTTTCTCTCCGCTTTCAAGATTTTCTCTAAAAATAAAAAACTTTTATTTTTAGAAGTTTGACAGTGATGTTTGGAGGTATGTTTTTTCCAAACATATAACTGCATGGGTTTCTCTAAGTTTCTTGCATCTGTATGAGTTTTAAAAAATTGTTTATTTTTACTAAATTTGGGGATTTTTTTTTAATCATTGATCTTCATATTTTTTCTGCCCTATCCTCTTTCTTTTCTCCTACTGAGACTCTAGTTACATGTATGTTAGACCATTTAAATTGTCTCACAGGCCACTGAGTCTCTATTTATTGTTTTGTAAAATATTTTTTCCTCTCGTTTTCTGATGAGATAATCTCTGTTGATCTACTCAAGGTCACTGACTGTTTTTCCCCCATATCCAGTCTTCTGCTAAGGTCATCTAGTATATTTTTTCATTTTAAATATTGTGCTGTCTAGTTTCCATTTGGTTCTTTTTTAAAAATTTTATTTCTGTGATGAGATTCCCTTTTGATTCATCTGCTCATTCATTACAACCATCTTTTCCCTTCAGACCTTGGACATGTTTATTATAGCTACTGTAAAGTACTTTTGTGTTAATTCCACAATCTGTGTCATCTCAGGGTTAGTGTCTATTGATTTTATCTTGACCATGGGTCATAGTTACCTATTCCTTAGGTTGTCTAGTAATTGATTATTGTATCCTGGACATTGTGGATAATACATTGTACAGACTGATAGACTGTAGTTTCTGTTAAAAGATATATATATATATATATATATATATATATATATATATATATATACATATATATATATATAAAATACATATATATATATATATATATGTATATATATGTATTATATATATAATGTTGAGTTTTTGTTCTAGCAGGCAGGTAATTTGGCTGGATTCAAATTACAGACCGTGTCGCCTCTATGATAAGAAGCAGCTGAGATCTCTGTTCAGTTCTTTCAGACTTCCAGTTGTTAATTTTCACTTAGCTTCTTGTAATCTTCCCAGCAAATATGCTGTTTGGGATCACTCAAGGATTTTTTTAAATGCATATTTTAGAACTTCACGCTTTGTTGTTCTTTACTTTATGAGATCTCTCCCTTTACTTTCCAACTGTTCTGTCAGTGGCAACAGTCCATCCAGGGACTCTTCCAGTCAATAGGATTGTGACTTTCTGCTTGTATTTTAGCCACTCTGCCTTGTCGACTTCTGTTAGGAAGCAACTTCTAGTCATTTTCTGCCTGCTTTTGATTGCTTTCCAATGCCTTTACATAGTAGTTGTAAAAAACTATTTTCTCAAAAATTCATCAATATTATTTATGAGAATGTTAGTCCGATGTAAGCTATTTTGCCATTACTAGAAGTTGAACTGCAGATATTCTCAGTGTTTAAGAGAAGCCAGAAGTATAGATTTTTTTTTTTAACATCTTTATTGGAGTATAATTGCTTTACAGTGGCATGTTAGTTTCTGCTTTATAACAAAGTGAATCGGTTATACATATACATATGTCCCCATATCTCTTCCCTCTTGCATCTCCCTCCCCCCCCCCCACCCTCCCTATCCCACCCTAGTAGGTGGTCACAAGGTACCGAGCTGATCTCCCTGTGCTATGTGGCTACTTCCCAATAGCTGTCTATTTTATGTTTGGTAGTGTATATATGGCCATGCCACTGTCTCACTTTGTCCCAGCTTACCCTTCCCCGCTCCCCGTATCCTCAAGTCCATTCTCTAGTAGTTCTGCATCTTTATTCCCATCTTGCCCCTAGGTTCTTCTGATCATTTTTTTTTCTTTTTCTTTTTTTTTTTGTTTAGATTCCATATATATGTGTTAGCATACGGTATTTGTTTTTCTCTTTCTGACTTACTTCACTCTGTATGACAGATTCTAGGTCCATCCACCTCACTACAAATAACTCAGTTTCGTTCCTTTTTATGGCTGAGTAATATTCCATTGTATATATGTGCCACATCTTTTTTTTTTTAATTTTATTTCATTTTATTTATTTTTGACTGTGTTGGGTCTCCGTTGCTGTGTGTGGGCTTTCTCTAGTTGCGGCAAGCGGGGGCTACTCTTTGTTATGGTGCGCGGGCTTCTCATTGCGGTGGCTTCTCTTGTTGCAGAGCACGGGCTCTGGGCATGTGGGCTTCAGTAGTTGCGGCACACGGGCTCAGTAGTTGTGGCTCACGGGCTCTAGAGTGCAGGCTCAGTAGTTGTGGTGCACGGGCTTAGTTGCTCCGCGGCATGTGGGATCTTCCCGGACCAGGGCTCGAACCCATGTCCCCTGCATTGGCAGGTGGATTCTTAACCACTGTGCTACCAGGGAAGCCCCATGCCACATCTTCTTTATCCATTCATCTGTTGGTGGACGCTTAGATTGCTCCCATGTCCTGGCTATTGTAAAAAGAGCTGCAATGAACATTTTGGTCCATGACTCTTTTTGAATTATGGTTTTCTCAAGGTATATGCCCAGTAGTGGGATTGCAGGGTCGTATGGTAGTTCTATTTTTAGTTTTTTAAGGAACCTCCATACTGTTCTCCATAGTGGCTGTATTAATATACATTCCCACCAACAGTGCAAGAGTGTTCCCTTTTCTCCACACCCTCTCCAGCGTTTATTGTTTGTAGATTTTTTGATGATGGCCATTCTGACCGGTGTGAGATGATATCTCATTGTAGTTTTGATTTGTATTTCTCTAATGATTCGTGATGTTGAGCATCCTTTCATGTGTTTGTTGGCAATCTGTATATCTTCTTTGGAGAAATGTCTATTTAGGGCTTCTGCCCATTTTTGGATTGGGTTGTTTGTTTTATTGATATTGAGCTGCATGAGTTGCTTGTATGTTTTGGAAATTAATCCTTTGTCAGTTGCTTCATTTGCAAATATTTTCTCCCATTCTAGGGTTGTCTTTTCATCTTGTTTATGGTTTCCTTTGCTGTGAAAAAGCTTTTAAGTTTCATTAGGTCCCATTTGTTTATTTTTGTTTTTATTTCCATTTCTCTAGGAGGTGGGTCAAAAAGGATCTTGCTGTGATTTATGTCATAGAGTGTTCTGCCTATGTTTTCCTCTAAGAGTTTGATGGTGTCTGGCCTTACATTTAGGTCTTTAATCCATTTTGAGTTTATCTTTGTGTACGGTGTTAGGGAGTGTTCTCATTTCATTCTTTTACATGTAGCTGTCCAGTTTTCCCAGCACCACTTATCGAAGAGGCTGTCTTTTCTCCACTGTATATTCTTGCGTCCTTTATCGAAGATAAGGTGACCATATGTGTGTGGGTTTATCTCTGAGCTTTCTATCCTGTTCCATTGATCTATATTTCTGTTTCTGTGCCAGTACCATACTGTCTTGATTACTGTAGCTTTGTAGTATAGTCTGAAGTCAGGGAGCCTGATTCCTCCAGCTCCATTTTTCTTTCTCAAGATTGCTTCGGCTCTTCGGGGTCTTTTGTGTTTCCATACAAATTGTGAAATTTTGTGTTCTAGTTCTGTGAAAAATGCCATTGGTAGTTTGATAGGGATTGCACTGAATCTGTAGATTGCTTTGGGTAGTATAGTCATTTTCACAATGTTGATTCTTCCAATCCAAGAACATGGTATATCTCTCCATCTATTTGTATCATCTTTAATTTCTTTCATCGGTGTCTTATAATTTTCTGCATACAGGTCTTTTGTCTCCTTAGGTAGGTTTATTCATAGATATTTTATTCTTTCTGTTGCAATGGTAAATGGGAGTGTTTTCTTAATTTCTCTTTCAGATTTTTCATCATTAGTGTATAGGAATGCAAGAGATTTCTGTGCATTAATTTTGTATGCTGCTACTTTACCAGATTCATTGATTAGCTCTAGTAGTTTTCTGGTAGCATCTTTAGGATTCTCTATGTATAGTATCATGTCATCTGCAAACAGGGACAGCTTTACTTCTTCTTTTCTGATTTGGATTCCTTTTATTTCTTTTTCTTCTCTGATTGCTGTGGCTAAAACTTCCAGAACTATGATGAGTAATAGTGGTGAGTGGGCAGCCTTGTCTTGTTCCTGATCTTAGTGGAAATGGTTTCAGTTTTTCACCATTGAGGACAATGTTGGCTGTGGGTTTGTCATATATGGCCTTTATTATGTTGAGGAAAGTTCCCTCTCTGCCTACTTTCTGGAGGGTTTTTATCATAAATTGGTGTTGAATTTTGTCGAAAGCTTTCTCTGCATCGATTGAGATGATCATATGGTTTTTCTCCTTCAATTTGTTAATATGGTGTATCACGTTGATTGATTTGCGTATATTGAAGAATCCTTGCATTCCTGGGATAAACCCCACTTGACCGTGGTGTATGATCCTTTTAATGTGCTGTTGGATTCTGTTTGCTAGTATTTTGTTGAGGATTTTTGCATCTATGTTCATCAGTGATATTGCCTGTAGTTTTCTTTCTTTGTGACATCTTTGTCTGGTTTTGGTATCAGGGTGATGGTGGCCTCATAGAATGAGTTTGGGAGTTTTCCTCCCTCTGCTATATTTTGGAAGAGTTTGAGAAGTATAGGTGTTAGCTCTTCTGTAAATGTTTGATAGAATTCACCTGTGAAGCCATCTGGTTCTGGGCTTTTGTTTGTTGGAAGATTTTTAATCACAGTCTCAATTTCAGTGCTTGTGATTGGTCTGTTCATATTTTCTATTTCTTCCTGGTTCAGTCTTGGAAGGTTGTGCATTTCTAAGAATCTGTCCATTTCTTCCAGGTTGTCCATTTTATTGTCGTGTAGTTGCTTGTAGTAATCTCTCATGATCCTTTGTATTTCTGCAGTGTCAGTTGTTACTTCTCCTTTTTCATTTCTAATTCTATTGATTTGAGTCTTCTCCGTTTTTTTCTTGATAAGTCTGGCTAATGGTTTATCAATTTTGTTTATCTTCTCAAAGAACCAGCTTTTAGTTTTATTGATGTTTGCTATTGTTTCCTTCATTTCTTTTTCATTTATTTCTGATCTGATATTTATGATTCCTTTCCTTCTGCTAACCTTGGGGTTCTTTTGTTTTTCTTTCTGTAATTGCTTTAGGTGTAAGGTTAGGTTGTTTATTTGAGATGTTTCTTGTTTCTTTAGGTAGGCTTGTACAGCTATAAAGTTCCCTCTTAGAACTGCTTTTGCTGCATCCCATAGGTTTTGGGTTGTTGTGTTTTCATTGTCATTTGTTTCTAGATATTTTTTGATTTCCTCTTTGATTTCTTCAGTGATCTCTTGGTTATTAAGTAGTGTGTTGTTTAGCCTCCATGCGTTTGTATTTCTTACAGATTTTTTCCTGTAATTGATATCTAGTCTCATAGCGTTGTGGTTGGAAAAGATACTTGATACGATTCCAATTTTCTTAAATTTACCAAGGCTTGATTTGTGACCCAAGATATGATCTATCCTGGAGAATGTTCCATGAGCACTTGAGAAGAATGTGTATTCTGTTGTTTTTGGATGGAATGTCCTATAAATATCAATCAAGTCCATCTTGTTTAATGTATCATTTAAAGCTTGTGTTTCCTTATTTATTTTCATGTTGGATGATCTGTCCATTGGTGAAAGTGGGGTGTTAAAGTCCCCTACTATGATGGTGTTACTGTCGATTTCCCCTTTTATGGCTGTTAGTATTTGCCTTATGTATTGAGGTGCTGCTATGTTGGGTGCCTAAATATTTACAATTGTTATATCTTCTTCTTGGATTGATCCCTTGATTATTATGTAGTGTCCTTCTTTGTCTCTTGTAATAGTCTTTGTTTTAAAGTCTATTTTGTCTGATATGAGAATTGCTACTCCAGCTTTCTTTTGATTTCCATTTGCATGGAATATCTTTTTCCATCCCCTCACTTTCAGTCTGTATGTGTCCCTAGGTCTGAAATGGGTCTCTTGTAGACAGCATATATACGGGTCTTGTTTTTGTATCCATTCAGCCAGTCTGTATCTTTTGGTGGGAGCATTTAATCCATTTACATTTAAGGTAATTATCAATATGTATGTTCCTATTACCATTTTTTAAATTGGTTTGGATTTGTTATTGTAGGCTTTTTCCTTCCCTTGTGTTTCCTGCCTAGAGAAGTTCCTTTAGCATTTGTTTTAAAGCTGGTTTGGTGGTGCTGAATTCTCTCAGCTTTTGCTTGTCTGTAAAGGTTTTGATTTCTCTGTCAAATCTGAATGAGATCCTTGCTGGATGTAGTAATCTTGGTTGTAGGTTTTTCTCTTTCATCATTTTAAATATGTCCTGCCACTCCCTTCTGGCTTGCAGAGTTTCTGCTGAAAGATCAGCTGTTAACCTTATGGGGATTCCCTTGTATGTTGTTTGTTGTTTTTCCCTTGCTGCTTTTAATGTTTGTTCTTTGTATTTAATTTTTGATAGTTTGATTAATATGTGTCTTGGCATGTTTCTCCTTGGATTTATCCTGTATGGGACTCTCTGTGCTTCCTGGACTTGATTAACGATTTCCTTTCCCATATTAGGGAAGTTTTCAACTATAATCTCTTGAAATATTTTCTCAGTCCCTTTCTTTCTCTCTTCTTCTTCTGGGACCTCTGTAATTCGAATTTTGGTGTGTTTAATGTTGTCCCAGAGGTCTCTAAGACTGTCCTCAATTCTTTTCAGTCTTTTTTCTTTATTCTGCTCTGCAGTAGTTATTTCCACCATTTTATCTTCCAGGTCACTTATCCATTCTTCTGCCTCAGTTATTCTGCTATTGATCCCTTCTAGAGAATTTTTAATTTCATTTATTGTGCTGTTCATCACTGTTTGTTTGCTCCTTAGTTCTTCTAGGTCCTTGTTAAACGTTTCTTGTAATTTCTCCATTCTATTTCCAAGATTTTAGATCATCTTTACTATCATTAGTATGAATTCTTTTCCAGGTGGACTGCCTATTTCCTCTTCATTTGTTAGGTCTGGTGGGTTTTTGCCTTGCTCCTTCATCTGCTGTGTGTTTCTCTGTCTTCTCATTTTGCTTAACTTACTGTGTTTGGGGTCTCCTTTTCGCAGGCTGCAGGTTCGTAGTTTCCGTTGTTTTTGGTGTCTGTCCCCAGTGGCTAAGGTTGGTTCCGTGGCTTGTGTAGGCTTCCTGGTGGAGGGGACTGGTGCCTGTGTTCTGGTGGATGAGGCTGGATCTTGTCTTTCTGGTGGGCAGTTCCACATCTGGTGGTGTGTTTTGGGGTGTCTGTGGCCTTATTATGATTTTAGGCAGCCTCTCTGTTAATGGGTGGGGTTGTGTTCCTGTCTTGCTAGTTGTTTGGCATAGAGTGTCCAGCACTGTAGCTTGCTGGTCATTGAGTGGAGCTGGGTCTTGACGTTGAGATGGAGATCTCTGCGTGATTTTCACCATTTGATATTATGTGGAGCTGGGAGGTCTCTTGCGGACCAGTGTCCTGAACTTGGCTCTCCCACCTCAGTGGCACAGCCCTGATGCCTGGCTGGAGCACCAAGAGCCTGTCCTCCACACAGCTCAGAATAAAAGGGAGAAAAAAAAAAAGAAGGAAAGAAAGAAGAAGGTAAAATAAAATAAAATAAAGTTATTAAAGTAAAAAATAATTATTAAGAAAAAAAAATTTTTTTAAGTAATAAAAAAAAAAAAAAAAAAGGACAGACAGAACCCTAGGACAAATGGTAAAAAGCAAAGCTATACAGACAAAATCACAGAAGCATACACATACACACTCACAAAAAGAGAAAAAGGGAAAAATACATATATGTCGTTGCTCCCAAAGTCCACCTCCTCAATTTGGGATGATTTGTTGTCTGTTCAGGTATTCCACAGATGCAGGTACATCAAGTTGATCGTGGAGCTTTAATCCGCTGCTTCTGAGGCTGCTGGGAGAGATTTCCCCTTCTCTTCCCTGTTCGCACAGCTCCCGGGGTTCAGCTTTGGATTTGGCCCCGCCTCTGCGTGTAGGTTGCCTGAGGGCGTCTGTTCCCCGCCCAGACAGGACGGGGTTAAAGGAGCAGCTGCTTCGGGGGCTCTGGCTCACTCAGGCCGCGGGGAGGCGGGGTACGGATGCGGGGCGAGCCTGCGGCGGCAGAGGCCGGCGTGACGTTGCAGCAGCCTGAGGCACGCCGTGTATTCTCCCGGGTAAGTTGTCCCTGGATCACGGGACGCTGGCAGTGGCGGGCTGCACAGACTCCCGGGAGGGGAGGCGTGGAGAGTGACCTGTGCTCGCACACAGGCTTCTTGGTGGCGGCAGCAGCAGCCTTAGCGTCTCATGCCCGTCTCTGGGGTCCGCGCTGATAGCCGCGGCTCGCGCCCGTCTCTGGAGCTCCTTTAAGCGGCGCTCTGAATCCCCTCTCCTCGCGCACCAGGAAACAAAGAGGCAAGAAAACGTCTCTTGCCTCTTCGGCAGCTGCAGACTTTTTCCCGGACTCCCTCCCGGCTAGCTGTGGCGCACTAGCCCCCTTCAGGCTGTATTCCCGCCGCCAACCCCAGTCCTCTCCCTGGGATCCGACGTCCGAAGCCCGAGCCTCAGCTCCCAGCCCCGCCCGCCCCGGCGGCTGAGCAGACGAGCCTCTCGGGCTGGTGAGTGCTGCTCGGCGCCGAGCCTCTGTGCGGGAATCTCTCCGCTTTGCCCTCCGCACCCCTGTGGCTGCGCTCTCCTCTGTGGCTTCGAAGCTCCCCCCCCTCCGCCACCCGCAGCCTCTGCCCGCGAAGGGGCTTCCTCGTGTGTGGAAACCTTTCCTCCTCACGGCTCCCTCCCACTGGTGCAGGTCCCGTCCCTATTCTTTGGTCTCTTTTTTCTTTTTTCTTTTGCCCTACCCAGGTACGTGGGGAGTTTCTTGCCTTTTGGGAGGTGTGAGGTCTTCTGCCAGCGTCCAGTGGGTGTTCTGTAGGAGTTGTTCCACATGTAGATGTATTTCTAATGGATTTGTGTGGGGGGGGAAGGTGATCTCCGCGTCTTACTCTTCCGCCATCTTGAAGCTCCTCCAGAAGTATAGATTTTTATCTGAAATCTCTTGATTATTCATTGTAGGCAGCTGTATCACTACTTAAATACCTTGCATGGACCAAAAAACCCCAATCATGACAATGGGTCAAATATGGCTTCTTGGCCCACAGTTTGCAGATTTTGGACTAGAATTAATATTTCTGATTCTCAGCAAAGTGCTTTCTCTTTGGCCAGGTTAATATCCCTTTCTCTACCTGCTAGAATAGACAACTTTTCAGATGCTGTGACACTTGCTGATACACTTACAGTATCTATGGGAGATATTGGAGAGTAACTCTTGCAGAATACGGGGAAAGCAGTAGAGCCAGCTGGAGAAAGGAGCACCATGCCAGGTGATTACGGGCCTGCTTTCTCCTCTTCCATTTGGCCCACTAAGTGTTTTTGGCACAGAGAGGACAGGTAGACTGATGGGCTGAATCCGGCTCTCCTCAGATCTTTCTTACCTTTAAGGTTGCCAATTCATCCCCAGGCCCATGTGAGCTGTTTGATGTTCTAATCCAAAGCACTGTCACGCTGGAGAACTTTTTTCTGACCTCTCCCCTGTCACCAAATGTCATTGCACCCCTGTGCAGACAGACATGGAACATGTGGCTGCACCTGGGGCCTTGGGATACTTCCCTCAAAAATGGCAGATTTAGGACCAGGCAAGGAATTGGTACATCAGCCATAAATCCTGAGTAGGATAATGCCAGATTCATTCGGCTGCTGGCATTTGATTTGTGGGTGTGTTAAAGGTCTCTCCACCTCTTATAGGAGTCTGATGAGAAAAATATGGTTCATTCTGCCCATCTCCATTTTTTGTTGAGCTTTGTGTGCTCAACAAGTAGGCAAGTGGAGCCATTAAGTATTTGGGCTTCCAGGTCTGGTCCTTTCTAATTTTATAACTTTAGTAACTTTGTCTTGAAACTCCAATTTCCTTTTCCTGGGCTCCTTTCATCTTCTATGGGGGTTCCCTCCTGCCATGGGCAGGCTTCTCATTTCCTTATGCTGTCACTCTCCTTAGCCAAGCATCCACTCTCAGGACAACATCTGATGTCATCCACAGAGCGCTAGCATGGTAACATTTCAGAGCTGGGAGAAACTTTTCAGGACTTGTGGTTCAGCACCTTCATGTCACAGAGGAGGACACAGCTGGAGAGGAGAGGGCAGGTTACCTGAAGCCATATAGCCATTTGGGGCAAAGATACACCAAGAACTCTGTTTTCTAGACCCCTCTTCCCCTTGTCCATCACTTTTCTTCATCTTACTGCAGCATTTTAACTTTGACATGAAATTAAGGCAGAACATTTTCTCTGGGGTAAAAGTCCTCTCCCCCTAAGGTGGATAATTTGCCCCATCTTCTTCTGTTCTTAATTCTGGTGTTGTATTAGTTTGAACAATGTGGAAATTGCCAATGTTTAACCAGTTTTGACCTACAAAATGGCAGTTTTGTATGGCTGAAGCTAACACTTAGGATTTGACATACAGCCCAGGCCACCTGGGCTTTTGCTTTGGGCAATTATTGACTTGGGGGTGGGGGGTTGGCTCAGGTGACTGCAACGTGATGCTAATGAGCTCAGATCAGAGGTCCTAGGACTGTGTGGGCTTCTGAGCTTGTCCCTTTCCCCATCCCAGCTGACAAACCTTACTCCTGGCAACCACCCTGACAATGATGTTCCAGATGGGGCTGGAGGGCACAGTGAGGGAGGCTGGACCCCATCACTGACTGCTGTGGTGCAGTGGAAGGTGAAGTGGCCTTCAGTGCTCATGAGCCTGACTCTGAGTCTCAGATCCACTCCCCTTTAGCTGGTGACCTTGAACTTAAGTTCTTTGGTTTTTAGGTTTCTCATCTTTAAAATAGGAGTGTAAAGATTTCCTTCATGATTTGTGAAAATTAAGTGACTCCAGCCCCACATTTAGTGCTTGATGATTGTGAGGGTTAAAGGTGGCTTCTCTCAAGTCATAGACTGGCTGTTAGAGTCTGACACCAGCATTCTATGTCCTTTTCAGGGAAATGCTGCTTCTACCCATAGATTATCAGGGGATTCCAGCCAGGTTCCAACTGCCCTGTGATAATGCAGTATTTTTTTTCCCCAAGCAGGTTAGGAACTGATATCCCCATTATGTAGCATATCATGAAATGAATGTTATTGTTAAGTATAAGGACAGGACATATTAGTGCTATCTTTTATTACACAGTCTTCATTATAAAAGAACAGCTATTGCTAGAGTCGTCCCCATTTGATAGGTAGCTAGACATTGTTCTTGTGCTGTTGGCTCTGATTAAGGCTGGGATAATGCACTGTTCCTGCCTGTTACGTCCATCAGGAAACAAGGCAGACCAAGGTAAAATAGATGAGCGTATGTTGGCAACAGATTAAAAAGACTGGTGTAAAGTCCATTAATAATTCTCATATTTAGGATTTGCTTTCTACTGTACTCACCGAATCTGCGACATTTAATCTCTTCTTTGCGAGACCAGCCGAGAGAACCTTTTTCCTCTTCTGAGTGATAGGCCTGGATTTTCTGAGACAGAGCATTTGTCTGTCAGGGCCCATGGCTGCTGTGGTGATTTACTTGCCGTCAGATGATGTTGGTGTCCGGTTGGTGATATAGCCTTGCTGGATATGGGGAAATTTGTTACCTTTAGCTTTGACAGGAAGATAATTGCTGATGGTTAACAGAACTGAGCCAAAGCCATTGGTTTTTCAGTAACACAAGTACAGGACTGGCTTTAAGAACCCTGTTTTTCCCTGCATAAGTGTCGGTTCCAGTTTTTTGTTTTTTGGTTTCTTTTGTAAAATTGTGTGTGTGTGTGTGTGTGTGTGTGTGTGTGTGTGTGTGTGTATGTTGATGGAAATGTACCGGAGTATTCTCTCTTTTTTTTTTTTGTTTAATGCTAGCAGTATACTAGCATGAGGACTGAGGGAATGTTTGTTCACTCTACAAAGAAAAGAGATTACGGGAGATTTGGGGGAGAGAGAGAGAGAGAGAGAGAGAGAGAGAGAGAGAGAGAGAGAGAGAGAGAGTGAGAGAGTGTGTGTGTGTGTGTGTGTGTGTGTGTAGGAGGAGTGTGGTGTCCTGCAATACCAGAGGCAGCCAGCCACTTGCAAAAGAGGTTTATCATCAGTGGGACATTGTTTTGTTAGGCACCTCTCCTGAGAATATGTGAATCTGGGCCTCCATCACGTGGCTTGTCAATTTTTCTTCACACTGTGCAATCAAGTGATTGCTTAGACAATACTTTGTAATGTTTGAGCCTCAAGGGCTTCTCAGTAAAAGTCTTAACAGGATAGGAACAAACTCGGAGCATCCCAAGGGATAGAAATGTGTTTCACAGAGAAGTGGGCAGGTTCTGGACTTGGGAGGATGATGGGCACACACAGTTCTCCTGGAAGACAGGGGAGGGGGCAGCCTATGGGGTATAATTTGAGAAGTCTCTGGAAGGAGCGTGGACAGTGGAATAGAGCTGTCCTCTTGTCCTTCCTCTCTCATCCTCGGGCCATTGTCATGATAGGCAGGCCCCTGAAAAGCCCCAGTGTTGTTATTCTCTCTTTGGAGACCTGGATTTAGAAGTTGAGATGTCCTGCCTCAGTGACTTGGTAGGCTTTGGAGGTGTCAGTATTCACCTACAAGGAAGCTTACTTTCTGGGGAACTGAGTCTTCTGACCTGCAGTTGCTCTGTGCTGAGAATAGCAGTTCACCTCCTTTTTCTTCTGCATTTTGGCGAGTTTCTAACTTCCCCCAAGATTTGGAAAGGGAGAGAGAAGTGTGGGTACTATCAAGTCAAATATTGGTGTTATAACTTTTTCTTGGCAACAGGAATACTCTTCCTGAAAGCTTAGGGAACTCTAGGTCCTTCAGCTTTGCAGGAGAGAGTCTCCTGAATCATGGTGTCTGGAGGTGGGAATCTAGAAGAGCCTTTGTCAAGATGCCAGGATTTCTAAGAGGGACCAGATGTTGCCCTCTTTGTTCAGCCATGTGCCCGCGTGTATGGATGACCTTAACCTTTGGAGGCTGGGCTTATCACCCATCCTCATTCCTCGCATCTGTCCAGTCACCAAGCACTCATCATCCTTTGCCAATAGAGTTGTCACAGCCCTCCCCACTGCCCTCATCAAGGCTCTCATCAGATCCTCCCTCGACTTTTATAATGGCACCTTAGCTAGTTTGTGCCTTCAGCTTCCCTTCCCTTGAACGTATTGTACTCATTGATTCCGTACTTTTCTTTCTAGGACATTGGTGGGGCCCTGGCACTCTGACAGCAGTGTACTGTTTATATCCTACCACTTCCTACCTGTTCAGACTTGGCCCCTCTTTTCTTCCAGACTGTACACTCCTTGAGGGCTAAGTTGAAATTCTGTTTGTTCTGAAATGTTCATTCCTCTCATCCCTGCGCATTACATTCTCTTATCCTTCAAGGGCCCACATCAGTGCCATCACCCCCAAGAAGTACTTCCTATTTACCCTAATTAGAAAGTCGTCCTCTTTGGGGACCACTTGCTGTATTATTACTACTAATGCTGTTCACTGTACACTCATGTCTCTGTTGCTTCTGGCTGGTAGCCCCTCGAGGGCCAGGGCCAGGTCTTGCTCTCCTTGTGTCTCTGCCACCTGGGACTGCCATTTGCACAGTGATCGCTCAGTCACATGTAGTGAGTGAGTGAATGAAGTTAGAGTTTGATGATAGACTCACAACTCTTGAGTTGTTTATTATTAATGCCTGGTAAATGACTTAATTCTTTAAGTTAGGTTTTTATTATTATTATTATTATTATTATTATTGAGAACCCACTGTACACATATCAGCATTTTCTCCAGAAATACGGGGAAATACACATAGATCATGACTTCCTGATTCCACACCCAAGGCAGACACCAGCACTTGGTCTCTGCATCCTCTGATATGGTTGTGAATTTGGCTCAGAAAGTCAGTCCTGGCAGCTGCTACCAGTCATTTGAGTCAGATTTGGAAGCAAAACTTCCCTGCCATCCACGGTTCTGTTATGGTGAGAGGTCCTGAGAAGGCTGACGTTGTCCTTTCCCAAGGGTACTTACTGTTCACAAAGGAGATTAAGTCAATATTTGTAAAGTACTTAGTATGTGGAACATTTAGAAAATAATATAAGACACTAAAGGATTCAGAGCTAAATGGGTGTGTGTGTGTGTGTGTGTGCGCGCGCGCGCGTGTGTGTGTGTGTGTGTGTTGGGGGGTGAAGACAGTAAGTTACCAGGGGAGCTTGGAAAGTGAGAGAGCATGCAGGGCCAGTGCAATCAGAGAAAGCTTCCTAGAGGAGGGGGGGTCTAAGGGCCCCTGAGAGGACAGCCTGTGGCAGAGGGAGAAACAGCCCAGGCAGCTACTCAGAGGAGGCAAACCTGGAGAGACGAGAGATTTATGTTCTTTTCTCGTGGTCGGGCAACCTCTAGAGATGGAGAGGCCAGAAGTCACAAGGCCCTGGGATGCTGCCCCAGCATTCTCCTTGACTCAAGAGCTGGTACTCATCACTGAAGAATCCTTTTTAAATTCTTCACTGTGAGCGAGCATTAAAAAAAAAAAAATCATCATTCTTGAAATCTGCCTTTAACCCCCAGATCATCTTTTTCCATTTCTACTCTCTGGACAGTGAAAAACGGGAAGATTTCTGTGTGTTTGTTCTGCTCTCCATGGGTAACCTCTCTTCCCGCATGATAAATACACATTTGAAAATATTGATTTGCTGCTACCCCTTTGAAAAGCTTAAGAAGGTTGACCTCTGCCTCAGTGTTCTCAGACTTGAATTTTTCAGACTGACCAATCGACCCTGCGAAAGGCTGAGAAACGTTACCTGCGGTCCTGGAGGGCCTTTCCCAGGGACTGAGGATGCGGTGGTGGCAGCTTGGCAAATGCCTGAAAGGAGCGACTCTTAATAAAATGCTGCGTGTCTGTGGCTCAAATCTAATGACTTTTCAGTAGCTCGTAGGAATGGGGGAATCTCCATTGTAGAGCCCGAGAGAGTCACCCCAAGGGAAGTGCCATTTTCTAGACGTCTCAGAAACCCTGGGGTCCCCACGCCCACTGTGGAGGATACTGTGTCGTGCCTTAAAGTTGGCTTCTTCTCTGTCTCCCGCCCCCATCCCACCAATTGCTCTCATTTTATTTTTTTCCTTGGTTTTACCACTGTGTGACCTCGTGTTGTATTTTTTCTGAATGACAATGAAAGTAATTGAAAATATTGATTGGCAGTACAGTTAAGTTGTCAACACAACCATTTAATTTGTCAGGAGGACTTGTTAAATTGTCAAAAATCATATAAAAAAACTCCTTCAGTCACTGATGATATACATTAGAGATGTTCATGAATCAAATGGGCCATTTTGGAGATAAGTGTTGAAGAGGAATTCTAAAATGGTTTTCTTCAGCTATGTTTGTGTTCTCCTTTTTTTCTCTGTCTCCTATCTTTTGCTCTGTCTCTCTGATCACACGTGACAAAGAATATTGGAACGGTTTTGGGGAGATCAGGTGAGTGAGGGAGACTTGGTGATTCGGGGCTTCACTAAGCGTATCTGATGGCGGAAGGTCATTTTATCCCAATTCAATTAGGATAATCTGAGGCAGATACCCTGACGGAAGGCTTGGACGGTTCCTTCCCCCCGTTATGTGTAGAATGTAAAACATGGATCTTGGGGAATTTCTTTTTTTTAAGAAAATTATCTTTTAGGGGCTCTGGGCTCTTGGCTCTGCCAGCCCTGTATGAGGGTGGGTGGGCACCATCCAGCTTCCTGTTCAGATTTTTGAGACACTGCTGGACACTTCTTGCATTTTCACTGTTGTTCACTTAGTTCCTGAAAAGCTTATGTTCCCAAGTGGAATTGGAATTAGCTCTATTTAGATTAATTTAAGAATTATGCTCTCTGCTGCCCATTGGTCAAAACGAGTCAGGTCATTCTTGATATTGTCAGTCTCTAGCTCTACTTAATATCATAGTATATTAGCGCTCAGAAATCCAACTTGATCTAGCTTAAGGTAATAAAGGATTTTACCAGAAGGCTACTTGTGTCACTCCCATAATTCACAGGGGGGCTAGTGTGGCAGGCAGGGTTCTAAAAACGGCCCCCAAAGATCCCTCGCCCCCCTAGTCCTGAGAATGGCGAATGTGATCTCACTGCCATGATCGTGTTAGGGTATTATGCACAGTAGACCCTAAAAATGGGAGATTTTCCAGGTGGGCCTAATCTAATCACATGGTCCTTAAAAGCAGAGACCTCTCTTTAGCTAATGAAAGAAGAGGACCTCACAGATATTTGAAGCAGGAGAGGGATTTGACACGCCGTAGCTGCCTTGATAATGGAGAGACTCGTGTGAGAAGGTATCCAGGCAGATCCTAGAAGAAGAAAGCGAGTCCCAGCAGGCAGCCAGGAAGGAATCAGAGACATCAGGTCTATAGCTGCAAGGATCTGGATTTTGCCTGTAACCTGAATGAGCTTGGAAGGTGCTTTTTTTCCTAGGGCTGCTGGATAAGAAGCCACCCTGACCAACACCTTGATCTTGGCTTTGTGATACCCTGAATGTAGAACCCAGCTGAGGGCTAGGGCGGGTGAATGCAGTCCTAGGATTGTAATCATGCATCCACTTCTGTGTCGAGAAGCCAAGGTATATCCCATGATAGGCAGTGATAAAAATCTATGTCTAAATTAGTCTAAAAGAACTACTTTAATAAGTATAAAATAAAAATTTAAAGTGATTGGAAAGTGTTATGTTTCAGTTTAATAGCTTTGTTTTTCTCAGTGGTATATAAAATCATGGAATATTAAAATCAATGGCATATTAGATTCAAGTAATTTTAAATAAAACATTTTTATGTATTACACATTAGTTATCTTATAAAGTAGGAATATTTTACTTGAAGAAGTGGAAATTGGAGTTTTGGCATGGTGATTGGCTAGAGTGATTGGTGCCTTTTTAAATTCACAGTTGCTAAGGTGCCTCTAGATTAGAATCCAGGAGAACGGGCCACGAGCCTGACCTAGATTAAAACTATGCTAGTCGTGTACGCCTCTCCACTCCACAGATGCCTCCTGCTGCCCTCTACCACCTCACATGCCCCTGGGCTCTCAGCTGGAATTTGTGGTCAGACAGGAGTGGGTTGAGAGGTGAGGATTAGGACCAAAAGTGTTTGGAGTAAGGTGCCTCGGGTATTTGTGTAATATGGCCTAACTTGGTATTCTGCTATAGCAAAAAGAATACACGGGACCATCTATTTGTAGCATCTTTGCCATTAACTAGCTGTGAGACCTCAGTGTCAGCATTCACCTGCCTTGGGGTCCTCTGTTTCCACATCTGTGTAATGGGAGCACCGAGCCATAGCACCTCAAATGTTGATTGCAGCACACGTGTTTTATTTCTACAAAATTTGCGCAGTGCCTCCTTCATTGCATTGCTTTGGTTTCCCGTTTCTTTGTAAGTTGGCTCCTATTTTTTGAGTGCCTGTGGCTTGCTGAGCTCTGCACAGGAGAGAAGCTGAAGATGTGGTCCTAGCCCTCAGGGAGCTTACATTTTCATTCCAGGGAGAGGACAGAAATCTGAAATAGGACTAGTTTAAAGACGATGTGAGTAGCTAGCAGAATGAACACTGTGGACTCGTAGGAATTGCAACATTCTGGAGTGGAGTTTGTTTGGTTTAGCAAGGAACAGCTGGAGGGTAAGGGGTAAATGGTCTGTAAACTGACATAAATCAGGAATTCTTACTGTGTTTGTCTGGTGGGGTCTCAGAATTGCCTCTTGTTTGTCCTCATCCTGGGCATTTAAATGGGCTGATGTCAGCTGCAGAACACTTAAGAACCTTAGAGGTGGCCCTTTTCCTCTCTGGGCTTCATCATCTGAAGGTCACAGTGGAAATGGTGGATGTCTGAGTCCCCTTTCTTCACCTAAGTCTCGACTCCGCCACCAGGGCTTGGGTCACTGCCATAGCCAGTTCAGAGTCATCTGATACCGCCAGTCTTTCTGCTCCCTGAGGTCATTCAGGGCCCCAGGCTCCTCCTTCCTGGTTGCTCTGCCATTCTTTAACCAGTTGTGCTTGTCTTCATGGCCAGAGCTGGCGCACCAGCAACATGGATGTGCTCTATTCCATGGGAAGAAGGGAGGCATGGCCAGCTTCCTCCTGCAGGATATGACATCACCTTTGCCCACAACACGTTACTGATAGGCTGCTGGCTTGATCTTAGTCACACGGCAGCACAGAGCTGAAGGGTCTCTGGGAGATGTAGGCTCTAGCTGGACTGCCACGTATCCTGCTGCAGTTCAGGGGGAATTCTGCTACTGGAAGGGAGAAGGCGGGGAGTATGTTGGGGGCAGTTAGCAGTTTGCTTTTCTGCCTTCCCTTTCACTCAGCAGTGAGCCCTTTGTAGCCAGCATTTATACCTCTCACCTTTATGACCCCAGTGTTTATCCTAGAACTTAGTCCATAATAGGTATTTAAGAAATGTTTTCTAAAGGAAGGAACACATCATTGAATGAGGGAAGAAAGGGATCGGGGGACGGCACCCACAGTTTGGGGGGCCTTCTTTCTTTTTTGCCCCGGGCCATGTTCTTTGTATCTGAACACTTTTAGCTGAACCGGGAGTGGGCTGTGCTGAGTTCAGCCCGTGAGAGGACGCTTGGCTACACCCGCCACGCAGTCTTTGAACCCAGGACTCGGCGAGATGGAGGAATATTTCATTAATCCGTGCACCATTTAGCCTCCTTATCGAATGGCCCAGACCTCTTCTTTGTTACAGACAACAATGAAGGGTGCCTTTAAGAAATCTCCAGTGAGTACCGAGGCATTGCAGATTAGGTCAGTAGCACTGCTGCTAGGTTGAGCATGATGGATGAGCAGGAGAATGAGTTTCTGCTGCACGGTATTGTGAAATCTTTTCATTGTCACCAACGGGCCTATGAGGAACTGATGAATGAGGGAGCAAGTGTCAGAAACGCCCTTCCTTGCCCCAGTACAGTTTTAATATCTCCCTGAGCTACAGGATGAGTATTGATAAAAAGTAAAGTTTAAAAATAGCCACGGAGTGATGGGGAGCCATGATTTAAGGAGAACAGCAGTGGGGTTAGAGAGGGTTCATTTTCCTGAAAGCGCATGAGAGGGGAGAGAACGAGAGGGAGAGAGAGAGGAGGAGAGAAGTGGCAGAGCCGGCCTGTGAGGGGAAAGAACAGGAGGCTTTTATAAGAAGCTAATGTGATGAGGATGACGAGGGCTTTGATGGATGAGTTAGATCCATCTGGTCGCAGTATATGTAATAAATAGCCGTGCTCGGGTTTGACCTCTCCCACTTACCAGACACATCTTTCTCTTTTGGGATATCCAGGAGGGAGCTTCCATTAGAGGAAAGAACCCGTCATGAGCCAGAGCCGGGGATGTTTATGGGCTTGTGCAGAGGGCAAAAAGGAGATGGGATCCGAGTTACAGGTTTATAAACTGAAAACTGGAGCCTGTGCGCCTTGCCGAAGATGATACTGGCGCCGGAAATGCATTTTTAGGGCTGCGGCTGGTGCTGATGTGAGGAGAGGGCGGGGAGGAGGAGGGCAGGGGGTGGGCGTCGGTCCCGAGGGCTGTGTGAGGGACACCTTGGTTTCTTGCTCACGGCAGAGCCTGACTGTCTTTGTCACACCTTCCCTTTGCTGTGAGCAAACGTTAAATGAAGCCGGAATTGAATGGGTCTATAACTAGGTGTGCCGTTTTTAACTGGGATGCTTTGTGAGTGGGGGATTCTGGTCAATTCAATTTTCCGGCTACCTTGTTGGAAACATTATAAAATGTGTTTGCTCATATTCCTCCCTTAGAAAATTCACAAGAGTGAGTTTATCATCGCAGGCCTTTATGTTGGTTTTGGCTTATCGTTTTGCACATCAGTGACTGTTGCCTTCCCCTGGAGATAGAAAATGTGTCTGAGCCCGTAGCACCCCCAGGGAATTCAAGTTAAAAAGACTAGCCTGATTTCTCTAAAATACGGAGGGTTTTTTACTTTTAAAATATGTTTGGATAGCTGAAGTATTATGAAACAAGAAACGTGTGGGAGGGAAGTGGAACTTGCCGCTTGGTTGTAGAGCTGGGAGCACATTTGGAAAGAGAACAGATCTGTCTTCAGGGGGTCAGTGGAAACTCTGAGAATATCAGCAACTTGTTTGCTTCCTTGGGATCAAAAGGGTCTTTGAGAAAACCCGGTCAGAAGCCCCGCCCTGCCCCATTTCCCCACTCTCCCTGGAGGAACTGGCTGGAAACGGGGAGCAGGTCCCTGCGGTGGCAGACCTCCTGCAGCATCACCCTGTGTCGGGGAGTTCTGTGTTCTGGCCAGCCCGGTCGAGTGTTCCTGCTCGTTGTGGGGCACCTCCTGTGTGAGCAGCTGGGGTGTCCAACATGAAAGTTTGAGTCAGAGCATCCATCCCCACCACGGTAACTCCTGCCCCTGGGAATATGGTCAAAGCCATGGACCCTCTGCCCAGAAACAGGCATGCACGTGCACATTTTTTGCATACATTTCAAGCGAGCTTGCTACCCTTGCCCTCTGAATTCTTTGTCAGGTTAAGAACTCAGCTAAGTAATTATGAAAACCTATTGCTTACACACTTAAACACACCCACACGTGTATGTATATATATGCCTTTCACACATTTGCTTATACATGTGAAATGACTAACATCATTCAACTCACGTCCAACTTGTTAATGATCAGCATTCAGTATCAAAGGAATCTCAAAACCCTGCCTGTTTAAGAGCGTTTGTTTTTCACGTAATTTAAACACAGTCAAGGTGCTTCTGTTTACTTTGAACATTAGTTACAAACTAGCAGAAATTCTCCTTTTGCAAAAAAAAAGGGGGGTGGGGTGGGTGGGATTTAAGGCTACTCAAGTGGGGCCATGCATCCGAACTCTGACTCAGGTTTAGGTTTAGTTTACCTTTGCTACATCCCCGTCACCATCTTCCCTCCTTCCTGTTCTCTGCTACTGTATTTCTCAAATGCCCAATGCCCTGTCCTGGCCAGTGACCTCTCTTCACAAATGCCCACATACTGCAAACTCACTTTCATTCATCATCCCTTCAAAACTTTGTTTCTTCAGTTTAATTGTCTCAGCTGGGTAGTAGGAGGAAAACAGAGCTCTGAAGCTAGTTCATACTAAAGTGTGAACATCTGACCACTTCAAATTTCACATGGATAGTCATATTTAAAAGAGGACATGTTTTAACCCAAGTCAAACCCCAGCTACTGAATTTTGGGTAGTACAGCAGTGATGTTAAAACAACCAAAAAAAAAACGCCCCAAAAACAAAAACAAAACTGGTTACAGAAGAGAAAGCAGCTGAAGAGACAAGGATGATAAATGTGGGTATTGTTCTTCACGGGAGAACCACTTGGAGAGATTTGAAGACAGAAATTTACCTCAGTCACCAGGGACAGAAAAGGGAGAATTTCGTAGAATCTCACAATCCTTCTAACTGGAGGTTTCTATAATGGAGAAGAAAGTGGTTTTTAATAAACCTAGTCTCCAAACTGAAAAGGACCTCCCTCCTTGTAGGGGAAGATTGTCAAACCTTTGGCAGATTTTCGGTGATGTCATTGTGTGAGGGTGCAAAGAAACATGGGAGCCAAGATGAACAATGAGAAGCTGTGAATCTTGGGAAGTGGTTCACCCACCCCTGAGATACCTTCTCTCTTATGAAAATAATTGATGCTTTTTAAAGAAAAAGCCAAGTAGAGAGAAGAAAAATAGTTCCAATAGTCTTGCCAGCCCCCGAATTAAAAACTCTTAATATTTTGATGTATTTCTTTCCAGTATTATTTGACTTTTTAAATATATACAGTATTTTATATCTTGACTTTTTACTTGATTTTATAGCGTGTGTGTTTTCCGTATAATTATATACTCCTAATGAAAAGTACTTTAATGACTACATAATCTCCTCAGAGCAAGGTTTTGTTTCATCTCGTTTCACTATTGTTCACTTCACAGGTACATGTATTCCCCCTGTATGGGTTTGGGTTTCTTTAGTTTGAAGCCCTAGAAATAGAAATGCTGGGTCAGAGTGTGAACGTGTTGAAGGGTCCCTGAGACCTCTCGCCACATGGCTTGAGTGAGAGGTTCGTGCAGAGCCCACCCCTGTTAGAGCTGAGTCTTGGGCACAGACTTGGTCAGACAAGAGAGTCCCTGGTCCTCCGTTGAGGGGTGTAGAGAATCCTCCTTGGAAGTGGGAGAGAGACAGGACTGGGCCTCCTTCATAACATCCTCTCAGGTGAGCCTTGGACTTCCCTCTGATGGTCTCCTATAAAAAAGTGTTGGTTCGACAGGGCTGCCGTAACAAAGTACCCCGAACTGGGTGATGCAAACAACAGAAATGTATTCTCTCACAGTTCTGGAGGAGAGAAGTTCAGGCTCAAGGTGTGGGCAGCGTTGGTTCCTCTGAGGATTGTGAGGGAGAATCTGTTACCTGCCTCTCCCCTAGATTCTCATGGTTTGCCAGCAATCTTTGGCTGGTAGATGCATCTCCCCAATGTCTGCATCCATGTTCACATGGCATTCTCTCTGTGTTGCAAGTCTCTTTCCAAATTTCCCCTTTTTATAAGGACACCAGTCATATTGGGTTAGGACCCACCCTAATCCCTCATCTTAACTAATTACATCTGCAATGACCCTATTTCCAAATAAGATTACATTTTGAGGGTCCTAGAGATTAGGACTTTGAACTATGAATTTGGTGGGGGATATAATTCAACTGGTAACAAAAAGGATTCATCAGGCACTTGGAAGTGAGTCAGTGAAGACTGGCCCCGAGAGCAAATCACTTCCCTCCTCTGGGCCTGGGTTTCTACCCCTCTAAAATGAGGGTGTTGGGCTAGAGCAGTGGTTCTCCAAGTGGGGTCCCCAGACCAGCAGCATCAACATCACCCAGGAACTTGTGAAAATGCAGATTCTTCGGCCCCAGTCCAGACGTACTGAATCAGAAACTCTAGAGGTGAGGCTCAGAAGTTAGTGTTTTCTCAAGCCCTCCAGGCGGTTCTGTTTTACACTGAAGTTTGAGACCCACTGGACTATTTGATTGTCAAGACCAGAATTCTGAAATGTCAATATGGTATGGGCAACACTTGTCCAAGGGCACCACCCCAGGCATGTGGCCTGTCTACAGGGATGTAGATCCCCAGCCAGTTTTTGGGTTTTTTTTGGTTTTTTTTCTCTTCTGGGATTCTGTTTTCTTCTATTTTTTGTTTCAGTTTCTTTTATTGAAGTATAGTTGATTTACAACATTGTGTTAATTTCTGCTGTACAGCAAGGTGGTTCAGTTATACATTTATATATTCTTTTTCACATTCTTTTCCATTTCGGTTTATCACAGGATATTGAATATAGTTCCCTGTGCTACACAGTAGGCCCTTGTTGTTTATCCATCCTATATATAATAGTTTGCATCTGCTAACCCCAAACTCCCAATCCATCCCTTCCCCTTGGCAACCACAAGTCTGTTCTCTATGTCTGTGAGTCTGTTTCTGTTTTGTAGATAAATTCATTTGGGTCATATTTTAGATTCCACATATAAGTGATATCATATGGTATTTGTCTTTCTCTTTCTGACTTACTTCACTCAGTATGATAATCTCTAGGTCTATCCATGTTGCTGCAAATGGCATTATTTCATTTTTTTTTATGGCTGAGTAGTATTCCATTGTATATATATATACCACATCTTCTTTATCCATTCATCTGTCAGTGGACGTTTAGGTTGTTTCTATGTCTTGGCTGTTGTGATTAGTGCTGCAGTGAACATTGCGGTGCGTGTATCTTTTTGAATTATGGTTTTCTCCAGACATATGCCCAGGAGTGAGGTTGCCCAACCAGTTTTTTAAACACAAATGGTAAACTAGTTTCTGTCCTAGATGAGTAGCTAAGTAGCTAATTCCAATGGTTTTGTAAGGCCCTTCTGTCTTCCAGTCTGCGTCCTATACCTTCAGAAAAATACATTCACTCAAACTGATGTTTATTGATGAAAGAACTGTATCAGGCCCTGGGCTCACATTTTTTTAATATTATTCCTTGTGCAATAATGCGACTTTTGTTTTCTCCAAATTTCAAATTGCCCCCCATTTATTCCAATTTCCTAAGGGACACTAATGGCCAGCAAAGTGGCTGGTCCATGGACCTAGATATAGAAACACCCTGTTATTGATGTATGGATTGTACATGAAGACCTAATGGAGACTGCTGTGGGGTTCAGGGAAGACCAATTAGGGAATTAATTCATTAGAGCCCAGCTGACATGCTGTTATATCTACTAATTTATTTAGGCTAATGCCTTTTGCTCATCTTCTTACAGCCATAAGTACCTGTCAATAGTTGATAATGTACTTGAATTTCCTTAAGTATATTAATATTTTATGTATTGGACATTCTATAGCAGGAACCAAAGTTTACTTTTGACTTTGACGTCCTGGTATTTAGGGTCTTATTTATATGAATAAAGTAATACAGGTGTAGAGTCACACACTGGCCAATCAAGTTCCTCTGCCTCTGACATTACCTAATACACTTTTTTGAGCTGTCCTACCTGTATGAATGTGTTTGTAACCCTTGTCATAGAACAAAGCTGTGCAGAGAATACTGCGTGTTTCCCACGTCAGCTGCTGGTTACCATCTACTTTGTCTGTCCTTCAGTCCCTGGTGAGACATCTTATTTACCTCTTCTTCTTACTAATGATGCTTTGTCCTTTACCTTTCATACCATGACTAGGAAGTCCTTGTCACTGTGCCTGTGTGGTTTATCCAAAAGAAAGGTAATTTTAATGAGGAGGTCATAGAGGCGGGTGCCAGAAGGCTTGGGTTCCAACCTCAGTTTGCTGACTCAGGAGATCAATCCAGGAAGGAAGGTCGCATCTTTCTCCTTTCTTTCAACCCCAGTTGTCGGCTGGAATGAGACCTGTTGTACCTCTGAGTGAGGGTGATGGGGACACAAAAATGAAACAGTGGATGTGACACTGCTTTGAAGAATAGAAAGCAGTGTACACACAGGTGCCAGGAATTCTGTGCGTATCCATGCACATTTGAGATTTTTGTCCAGTTCAGATTAAAGACAACTTTATTATTACCGTTAAATCTGCTTACAGAGCAAATATGCTAATGTGTGTGTGTGTGTTTCATGGTGGCGGGCTTGCTTTAATCCTTCCCGCTTTGGGATGCTAATGCATTTCATTTTCTGGCAATCGGGCCTGGTAATGATCAGCTCTGATATTTACCGCATTTTATTAATGTTATTTTTATGATCCTGCAGGAGATAATTAGGATCAGGTTTGTTTTTTTTCATTTCCATATTGTGAAATTTCAAGCCAAATAGTGACACGGTGGGGAGGAGTGAAATAGCACAGAGAAGGAATGTGTTACAAATAAACTCAACCCAGAAACCATATTTCACGGGAATTAAAATTAATGTGGCCCTGTGTTCATTATTTATATCTATTATGTGGAAAATACGTTACTGGGCTCTCAAGAACTGGATGTTAAGAAATGTTCTATCCCTCCCTTTGGAAACCCTCCAATTAACACATGATCCAGAGGGAAAAAATTGAGGGGTTGGGGTAGACAGGAAATGTTTTCTTTGATTTATTTATTTTAAAACCTTCATTTAATTTCTAACATTTAATAAAATCAGACATCAGCTGGATTGAACTAATTAACTTTCTTTATATCAGTGTGAGAGTTAATTTCAAGCCAGCCTCTGTTGGCATAGCCTTATGTTTTGTTTCCTTTTAAAATCTGTTCTTCGACAAGTAGGTCTGGATTCAAGCACAAGTTCTCTCCATACATAAAATGATCAAAATAGTGGCATTAGGAGGACAGTTCTGTGACTATAAACCAGATCTTGGTAGGAACTGTTGCCTCCATTTATACACAGAGAAGGCTCTCTGCAGACTTTAATTTATGGAGGCTGGATAGGTCCTGGTTAAGAGTCCCTGATCAGTAGTCAGAAGACCTGAGTTTGAATCCTGGTTTTAAAACTTACTGTCTGGTAGCCTTGGACAAGTTACTTTAACTCTTTCAGCCTCTGTTTCCCCATCTGTAAAATGGAGAAAATAATAGTACCTAACTTGTAGGGTTATGGTAAGAAGTTAAGTGAGATGCTGCTGCATGTAAAGTATTGGGCACAGTGGCTGGTACACAACAAGCTCTCAAATATTAGCTATTATTGTTGTTGTTTATATTACTACTACTACTAAAATAACGATTTAATGGAGTAACAAACATTACTTGCTATATAAATTAAGCGGGGACAGAGTTG